>NC_142441.1:98336666-101225000 GCF_059453495.1 Arachis ipaensis
AAACAAAAAGGCAAACATATTCATAATATTCACAATAACCAGTAATAAGGCACACATTTGCAATTCCACGACAACGGCGCAAAAAACTTGACGGAGGAAAATTGTTGGTAAAGAATTTTACAAAAGTGTCGCGTTGCAAGTATAGTTCTAAACCGACAATTAAACCTCAATCAACGTTTAGATTGTTTGTCACAAATACAAACCCAATAAAATTAACCAAAGTATTCAAACCATGGGTCGTCTCTAAAGGAATTGCAGGGAAGTGTAGTTTATTATTGGTTATGGAAAAGTATATTTTTGGGGTTTTTGAAATAAGAAACAAGAAAATATAGATTGCGAGAAAAATAAACTAATAACTAAGAAAGCTCTTAGCAATGATTGAGAATTAGAAGTCCTATCCTCATTATCATCATCAATTGTGATGGTAAATGTGAATTGCCTTCACTTAGTTAACCTCTAAATGGAGGAAGGTCAAGTGCATACAATCAACTTGAATTCACAAGTCCTAGTCAACTCATAGTGAGAGACTAGCTTCGGTGAAGTTCAAGCTAACTGGCAATCTTCAATCACCAATCAACAAAAGACTTTTGATAACCCGAGTCTCTAAATAATCAATCCAAGTCAAGAACATAAAAATCTAAATTAAAATCTACCCAAGCATTTTATCAAACACTTGGAAGGCACAAAATAAAAGCACAGAAAAGTAATAAGAGAATGTAAAATCTAAGACAAACAATTGCAAGGAATCCATAATAACAAATGAAGAAAGAAGCAATCATAAACATGAAAACATAACTTGCATTAATATGGATTAAAGCAAACAAGAAGAATTCATAAACTAAATTGGCAACATAAAGGAATCAATGATAAAAGTAGATAACTAAAGTACTAGAACAAATAAAAGTAGAAGAAAACTAAATTAAAGTAAGGTAGAAATCTAAATTTGAGAAGGAACAAGACTAAAAATCCTAAAACCTAGAGAGAGGAGAGAGCCTCTCTCTCTAGAAACCTATATCTAAAACCTAGAATTATGTGAATGAAAGTTAATCCCCCTTCCAGCTCCACTCTGCATCCCCTAATCTGTATTTTCGGGCTTGAAACTGGGTCAAAAGCAGCCTAGAAATTGCCCCCACCGAATTCTGTTTAATGCAGCACGTGACGCTCGTCACGGGTACGCATCAGCCACGCGTACGTGTCACTGAACGAATTCCTGGTCACGCGTACGCGTCGTTCATACATACGCGTCGCTTGCCTTCTGCACCGGTCACGCGTTGTGCATGCGTACGCGTTGCGGCCAGCTTCTGAAATCCTTAATTTCTTGTGTTCCTTCCACTTTTGCATGCTTCCTTTCTATCCTCTAAGCCATTCCTGCCCTGTAAACCCTGAAAACACTTAACAAACATATCACGGCATCGAATGGTAATAAAAGAGGATTAAAAATTAGCAAATTTAAGGCCAAAAAATCATGTTTTCAATCATAGCATAAAATTATGAAGGATTTGTAAAACCATACAATTTATATGAATAAGTGTATGAATAATTGATAAAATCCACTCAATTCAATACAAAATAAATCGTAAAATAGTGGTTTATCACGTACGCAAGGGTCTCTTTTGCCTATGTATGCATACGCATTGCTTCATCCGCGTACGCATACATGCCAAACAGAGATGACCCTTCGCGTACGAAGGGATATGCGTATGCATACACTGCAGTTTGGTCACAAATGGCAAAGTTTCCAGAATTTCAGTTTTACATACCGAACTGTCGACGCGCATAACTTTCTTGTTTTAAAATATTTTTCATCCGTTCTTCGAATGACGTAAACTTCACGGATCCAATTTTCATGTAAAATAGATTTGAAATAATTTGAGGTTCCGAAAGCCGAGTTATGGATCACTGAATTTCGGCCAAAAATCAATTTTTACACAAAATTTTCAACCTCTATTTTCATTCGAAAACCAAACTCAACCTCAGCATTCCATATATAAAATCAACACCTTAACATACCAATTTCAACATCACAACCACCACAAGTTATCATATACAACCATTCCTCAAATTTAAACAATGATATGCATAATATCTCAACAAAATCATTAATATATGATGATGACGGAAAACGTATCCGCACAAACTACCGGCAAGTATACTGGGTCGCATCAAGTAGTAAAACTCACAAGAGTGAGGTCGATCCCACAGGGTTTAACGGATCAAGCAATTTTAATTGGGTGATGAGTCTAGTCAAGCTAATATTTGAAAGAGTTTGGTGAAATTAAATGAGCAGAAAGTAAATTCACAATGAAAGTAGAGCAACAAAATGTAAAGTGCGAGAAATGTAAATGCTGAAAGTAAAGGAATAGAGAATTAAATGCTGGAAAGTAAATGATAGAAACTTAAATGGCATGAATTGTAAAGGTTTGAAACTTAAAGAGCAAGAAATGTAAATGACTTGAATCTTAAATGACAAGAAATTTAAAAGCAAGAATGTAAATAGCAATTGAAAGTAAATTGCATGGAATGTAAAGGGCTTTAGGTGCTGGAAAAATTAAAGGAAGCAGTAAACAATTGCAATTAAAGTGAATTCAAGGTAACCAAAATGAAGAATATCAAAGAGAAAGATTCACTAGAGATTGGAGATATCGTAATCCATCATGAATCAAATGGGTCTCAACTTCATTCTCAATCATATGAAGTAGATCTATAGAGGATTGTAATTGATTGGATCCCAATTCCTTGGCAACCCAATCTCTCTAAACACAATCAATCTTGCCAATTTCTTGGTCTAATTGTCATGAGAAGAGGTTAAGCACATTCTCTTATCCATAAGCTACACTAATTCTCAAGACCTCAATTCCTCTCGAATGGTGTTGGTCAAGAGAATTGTGAAGGATAGAGCTTCAATTCTAATGCCTATGATTCCCCGTCCGAGGCTCACATAGTCATTCATTAGATTCAAACCCCCTTCCGGAGTGAGTGAATCACAATAAACATAGAAGATATCCTATAGCTACAACAAGCGGATTGAGAAGAAGAAGAATTTCATTCAATTATGTGAATTACAATAGAGCTCCTCCCCCTAATGAAATGGGGATTTAGTTCATCATTGCTCAGCTAAACCAAAAGGAAAAAGAAATTACATGAAAGAAAGAAAAGTACAAAAGAAAATGATCTCAGGGTTTCCCAATTAGGGTCCCTGCTTCCCAGCCTCCTTTCTACTTCAAATTCTATCCTATTTATACACTTTCCCAATCAATCTTCAAGTCTTTGGATGTGAGCTTTGGCCTTAGTTGAAGCAAGTTAGGAGTGGGTCTTTGTGACTTTGACAAGGACATTAGTGAGCTAACGTTCACAAGCTTGCATGGGTGCCATTTGGAATGGAAGTTGGTGCTGGCGTTGGTGACCAACGTTTGTGCACAAATGGTGGCTAAAGTTCCCTTTAAAACCTTTTAGGAACGTTGCCACTGGCATTTGTTTACCAACATTGGTGCGCCAACGTTCCCCCTTGTGCGTACGCACACTGCCTTGTGCGTGCACACACAAACAAATTTTCTTCTTGTGCGTACGCACACAAGGCAATTCTTCCTGCTCCAACTTGAAAATTTATCGAAGACGTTGGTGGCAATATTTGTGGTAACGTTGATAAGCCAACTTTGGCCACCAACGTTGCTTCTCATGCTTAGCTCATTGGTGGGCAACGTTGGTGAGCCAACTTTGGCCACCAACATTGCTTACTCTCTCCTTGTCAACGTTTGCAGCAACGTTGGTGAGACAACTTTGGCCACCAACGTTGCCTCCTTTCTTCTCTAGCAAAGTTTGTGGCAACGTTGGTGAACTAACTTTGGCCACCAACGTTGCCTTCTCTGCTTCTTCCTTGCCCTTCCTCTACTTCTCCTCACCTATCATCAACAAAACAAATGCATCAAAACCTTGCCATAATCACAAGATTTTGCATCATTCATAACATTAGGTAACTCTTGCATAAATCTCATGAAAATGCACATAATTAACAATGTTTGATTAAATCAAGACATGCATGTAATTCTCATCCAAATGCTTACTTATTAACTAAGAAAGTGCATGAAACCAAATGAAAACTAATGAAAACGGCTTGTGAAACTAGCCTAAGATGCCTAGGCATCAATATACCACCACCCATTCATATCTATTCATATCACCATCATTAACTCATCACGTAACAACCTAGTATCACCATAAGCAATAGTCATCCAACAAATATTCAATCAATAACAATATTATCATCAAAGGCACTAAGCATTCAACATACTCATGCGTTCCAACCTATCCTATGGTCATCTAACCTAAGTTTTCACAAGACATTATATATTAAATACGAGAAACCTAAACCATACCTTTGCCGACTTCCTCGTATAACCAAAGGCAATACAAATAGACAAGATCTTAAACTTCACCACCAAAATCAGCAATCCAATGACTTAATCAAGTCTTCATCTCCTCAACGGTGCTCCAAAACACAATTAGACACTACCTTTGCACATTCCCACATTCATATCCAAATTTTCAATACCTAGCACACAATAATTCAAGAATCCACAAGGTTTAGAGATCCCTTAACTCACTTGTGCCTCAAATGAGCAAAAACCCACTAATCCATCATGTTTAATTTGAGCCTAAACATCAAGACATCAAGTTTTAACAACTAAACCCCCAAAATTTCAAAAATCATGGGAATTGAGAGGCTGAGACGAGAGATGAGTTTTCTTATCAAAATTGGTTATGAGTTTGTAGAGCTCGACACCGTGGACGCGTGGCCGCAAACAGTGCGGCGATCGGAGCTCGGAGCAAAAAGTTATGGAGGATTGAATAGAAGACAAGGGTTTTGGCTATGGTTGGGTGTTCTTCCTCCTCTTGCTGAGTTCTTCAGCGTGTTTTACGAGGAATGGGAAAGAATGAGCTGTGCTCATTAAGTCGGTGAGGTGTGGGTTGGGCCCGTGGGCCTTTGTTGGGCCCAGTTCGGTTCGTTCAACCCAATTTTGGGCCGAATTCAATTTTGAAATTAGTGTCAAAATTCTTATTTTAATTAGCTCTATCTTATAAAATTATAAAATTAATGTTCCTAATTTCTTTTATTAAAATTTAATTTATTAGTTAATTATTCATTAATTTTACGGGTTTTACAATAACTCCATCGATGCAGCAATAGCTCGCAGTAACGGTGCATGGTCACCACCAAGGGCATGACATATGTTCTGTGTCAGGCACATCGGGTTCAACTTCTTAAGGAGGTTCAAGACTCCATACTTGCATAAACTCGTGGTTAACACAGGTATTTGAAGTTGTTGTTATGGGTTTATTCTTAGTAGTTTGTAATTTCTGATTAAAATTACGTGCTTTGCTTTACAGGATACTCTAGGACGGAGCAGGAGTACAAGAATTAACGACCGTTGTCCGTTTTACCCATGACGGGCTCCCTATTAACTGGGAGAACAAATGTATGTGTCATGTTTTTTAGTATCGTAGCCACTTCGCCGATTGGAAGGTGAAACGTGTGCGTCTCAGGTTTCCATCGTTTTACCAAAGCACTCAACAGTGTAGAATGTTCTCTCATTTCGCTTACTCGCGAAACGTGGTGGAACCCAATTAATGCTAGGGCCGCTGTAACTATATCGTTAAAAATTTCTGGCGGAACAAATTTTCTAGGCAACAAATTCCTGATAGCTTGTAAAAAGAAAAATAATAATTATTAATATTAATTATAAACTATAATTAGTGTTAATAATAATGATACCAATAATATTAATAATAACACTAATTAATAATATATAATAAAACATGAATAATATATTTATAATAATAATTAACCATAGTTATAACCGTCACAATAATAAAAATATGTTAATAATAATAATAATTAATAATATATTAAAAAAATCATAATAACAACAATATATAATAACGATATAATAATAATATATCATTATTATTATACTCTTCCGAATATTAATAGATTAATACTTTATTATTATTAATATATCAATAATAATAATAATAATAATAATAATAATAATAATAATAATAATAATAATATTATTATGATACTATTCTGAATAATAACACATTAATTATATAATAATATACTAATAATAATTATTAATCATATATATATATATAATAAAAACAATAATAATAATAATAATAATAACAATAATAACAATGAGAGTAGTTAATAGAAATATAAATAGAAAAATATATTATTTATGCGTTACTCATAATTTGCTAATATTAATAACAATATGTTAAGAACAATAGCTTAGGCTTGTGAATATAATAATATATTATTAATAATAACGGTTAACAGTAACAATCACATAACAAAGGCAAATAATAATAATGATAGAGACTTGTTATATATATAAATTTTTTTGGTTTATAAATTTATATAAGTTGGTTCAAATCCAACAAAAATAACCCCCACATTAATGTGTGTATAAACACGCGTTTACTGATGGTCACGAATACCGTTGATAAGGAATTTCACAAGATTTTTCGCATTGCAAGTATAGTCCTCAACTGACAAATAATCCGCGAATCAAATTTAGAAGGAATTGGTTGTCACAAGTTCAACCCCAATAAAGTAACCGAAGTATTCAAACCTCGGGTCGTCTCACAAGGAATGGGCAAACATGTGCATCAACATTGGTTAGAATTCCGGGGTTGCAAGTCATGAGCAAGAAATTAAACTAGAAATCTTAATAAGCAAGTAATCTTGAAATGCAAGAAACTAATTCAAATAACTAAAGCAAGAAGTGAGCAATTCCAAACTAATAAGATAACTTCTAATATAATTCTACTTTAAAACTAAACAAATAACTATAACTGAAACAAAGCAATTAGGATTTTTGGGTTTTCAAATATGAATGATAAAAGCAACTCTTGGCTAAGCATGGGAATTGAGATCGCCATCCTTGTCTCCATATCAAACATTGACAATTATGAGGTACCAACCCACTAAGTCTACTTCTCAAAAGTCTTAAGTACGTATTCTCTACTCCTAGGCTTGAAGTACGTTAAATAGGTTTGATCACATCAACCCATAAGTCCCAACCTATCTACTAATTAGATTAGTAGTGGGTTAGGGTCAATGGGTATCAAATTGATCACCTAGGGCTCTCAAATCACCAATTTAATGAGACCCAATGACTCAAGGTCACTCAATTCCCTTAGCTTATGCCAAGAGTAAAGAAAACTACTCCATAATCAAAGAAAACATTTCATCAAACACATGGTAAGCATTACTAAAAGACATTCCAAAGTGCAATTAAATTGAAATTAGCAAGTACCCACTAACAATTATCAACATGCAATCACTCAAACAACACAATTAACCATGAAAATCATCAATGTAACATTAGCAATTCAAGATTCACAAGATTCATAAAATGGGTATAAAATGACAATTGACTAGAAATCATAAACTAACACAAGATCTAAACAAAATTATACTAGGAAATTCAAATTAAGCAATTAAAACTAGTAATTAACAAGATCCAATTCAGAATTCAACAAGGGAAGATCAAATTAAAGCTAGATCTAGAGAGGAACAATGGTTTCTCTCTCTAGAAGAACAAGAACCAAAAACTAGCTAAAAATTGTGTCTAAGTGTTAAATGATTGATCCCCCCTTTTCCCTAGCATCCTTGGGTCTTTTCCAAGCAGAACCAGCTTGAATTTGGGCCTCTTCAGCCTTAGAAATCGCCAGGCATGGTTTTCTTTAATGAGGTCACGTGCAGCTTGTCGCGCATGTGCGCCATACGTGCATGCGCGCCGATTGATTTTGTGATCCACGTGCGCGCGCCATGTACGCGTGCGCGCCGGTGTGGATTTTCCTAATCTGTGCGGATGCGTCCATCTTTGCGCGCCGCTTCCAGCTGTCCTCATCCACGCGTGCGCACGCGCGCCCATGCTGAAATTCCCAAAATCCAAATCTTCATATTCCTTCCTCTTGTGCATGCTTTCTTTCTCTCTTCTAGGCCATTCTCGCCCTATAAATTCTGAAATCACTCAACAAATACGTCACGGCATGTCGGCATCGAATGGTAATAAAAGAGGATCAAAATATAGCAATTTTAAGGCAAAAGAAGCATGTTTTTCATCATGGAGCAATATTAGGAAGAGAACACAAAACCATCCATTTCTTGTGAATAAGTGTGAAAAATATTGACAAAACCTCCAAATTCTACACAATATAAACCACAAAATTAGGGTTTATCAAATCTCTCCACACTTAAACCAAGCATGTCCTCATGCTTAAAATAAAAAGACCAAAGATCATGGTACGAAAGGGTTCATGAAGTGCAAATTTCCTAAATGAATGCATGCAACTAATGTAAAATCATCTATCTACTTGGTCAAGGGTAAATCTATCCTCCAAGAACACATATGAGCATACGGGGTGAAAGTGATATGTAGTTCATAAATCCTACCAATTTGAACATCACTATGAAGTGCATATAACTTGCTAGATGAACGCTTGTGAAAGCCGGAAACAAGGAGTTGAGCATCGAACCCTCACCGGAAGTGTATCCGCTCTATTCGCTTGAGTGTATAGGATTCGTCACTCAATTCCTCTCCTAATCATGCTTTCCAAAATTTATCTTTCATCTAAGAATCAACAATTACTTAATGCATGCTTACAAGTATCATGAGGTCTTATTCATGGGTTGTAACGGGACTAGGGTGAAGGTAAGGATGTATATGGTCAAGTGAGCTCAAAATTTGAATCCTTGATTAACCTAAGATCCCACTAGACACATAGAACAACCTATACAACTATAATACAATACCTAGCTACCCATGGGTTTCACTTTTTCTTTTGCATACTCATGCATTCTTTTCAATTCACATCCCGTATGCATTGTCATTATTACTTCGTCTTGGGGCATTTTTGTCCCCTTTCATTGCTTTCTCTTTTTTTTCATATTTTTGTTTCTTCTATATTTTTTTATTTCTTTTTCTTACATTCTCATACATACACATAAAATTTTTTTCTTTTTGGTCCCCTTTTTCTTGGGGTTTCATGTACAAAAGTTTCAATGCATATGGTTCAATCATTCAATACATGAGTATGTTCCCAATTCCCAAAATTTTCAGTTACAATTACAAATACACCTCTTTACATCTACCCAAGTTCCCAAGTACACCCTCCCATTTGAACGATACACACCTTCACTTACCTAAGCTAATCAAGGATCCAAATCTAGGGACATTCATTGTTTTTCACTTAGGTTTGTTGATGTGCTCTATTTAAGAACAAAAAGGGTTTATCATGGGCTCAAAATTGGTTAGCAATGGTAGATAAAAGGGTTAAGGCCGTTTGGGAGAAGTGACTATTGAAATGATGGCCTCAATCATGTAAATGCATTCATACACAAAGTAATAGACATATAGAATCAGACAAAGCAAGGATTACAATCATAGAGAGAGAATAATGCACACAAGAATGGAAAATAGTGGTTAGAGAATATAACCACACAATAGGCTCAAAACTCACATGCTTGTGTTCTTAGCTCAATCACTATGTTCTAAAATACATTCTCAAAGCAAGTTTATCGCAAAATTTTTTTTTTCAAAATTGGTAGGGTACCCCGAAATCACAGTTTCTTGGGGAAGAAGTCATTATTTTGACCAAGTAACTCTATAGAGACTAACTATCATGCAAGGAGTATTTACAAGCAAGACTAACTACACATGCAATGTACTAATTACTAAGCAAAAGATAAATCCGTGGGTGTTGAAAGGAAGAGATTGTTACCCATGGAGATCGGTCGAACGACCTTCCCACACTTAGAATTTAGCACGGTCCTCCGTGCTACCAACAATGCGCAAAAGACGGTCAGGACCGGAACCGTCACTATCCCCTTCATCAGAGTTCCCATCACTTGGGTTTGAGGTGGATGTCAATATTTTAGGTTCCTCCATGCTAGGGTAACACAACGCAGAAGCTTCTTGATGTAAGTGTATCGGCGTTGGTTGCGCCGCTCATATCTATCAATCTTTCGGTGTAGATCTTCTATCCTTTGATGGGTGGATCTTTGCCGTGGTTGTGATGATGAGGTGGAAGGAATAGTAGATGGAAGGGCTATATCAAGGCTTGGATTGTTCATGGAAAGATGTAAGTATTTTCCGCTTGGGACCACATCGCCCTTAGCCGGAATTATAGCCTTCGTATCCATGTCTTCCCAAAGAACACCCACAGCAGCAACTAAATCAGATACCAATGCTGGAAATGGCAAATTACCACGGGCATAGACTTGACCCATTGCTTGCTTAACAAAAGGCAGAATGTTCACCGGTCTTTCCGTGAGAACACACCAAACAAGCAAGGCAAGATCCGCCATGAAGGATGACTTGTGGGTGCTAGGTAGCACATAGTGGGATAGGATCTGGGCCCAAGCTCTAGTTTCTACAGTGAGGAAACGTGCGCCAATGCACTTGGGCCTCATCCGGAGTCGACCATGGGTCCAAAATGTCTTTGGTTCAGCAATGACTCAGAGGATCGAGTCCCAGTCAAACCCAAACTTTTCTCGCTGATGTAAAACCTCTTGGTAGCCATCCATGTCATTTGGTACTAGTAAGACATTAAGCACTTGCTGAATAGCCTCTTCTGAAACTGAGACTTGCTTCCGGCACACGTGTACCGCTTGAAGAGAGGGAAGATGGTAGTTAGTGTAGAATTCTACCACCCATGAGAGGTTGACCTCTTGTGATTTTCTCAGAAGAAACTCCCATCCTCGCCGTTCAATGCGAGGTAGAATACAAGGAGAAACCTTGTTCGGCGGGGCGAGTAGATGCTCAGCATGATAGTTCCTCTCAACCATGGCGGGGAACACAAGTTCACAGAAGCGGTTGGGGAACCTTGAAGAATCCTTTGCCGGTTTGCTCTTCTCGTTTTCATCAATAGGAGCGGGTGCCTTCGCCTTCTTAGATAGGGGTTTGGCTCCTAATGAAGAGTGCGCCTTAGAGTTTGACCTTTGGGGTGCCCTCTTTGAGGCCGGTTTCCTTGAAGCTTTCTCCTTGCCTTTCTTGGTGGCTATCCTGAAAAAGGAAGGGAAAAAGGAAAGCATTAAACCCAAAGAATAATCTCAACAAAAACATGCAAGTAAAAGATAGTGCCCAAGAGAAATATTACAACAAGGTAATCATAGAGACATGGGTCACAACACTTGGCATGGGATGCAAGAGGGAGTAAAGCATGCAATATAGCATGAGAAGAATAATCTCAAGCATCCAAAACAAAGAGCAAGTCATATTCAATGAGTATCTAATTAGCAAGTAATAAGCAGAGTGGATTCAATGCACTTAGAAGAGAGCAAGTGAATGAGGAGGAAGCACCAAATTGAAGATATATAACTAGAATAAACCAAAATGGCATATGTGCATTTTCTCGAACACTTGGCGTGTGGTTAACAAGCAATGAGCAATTATGAGATACTCAACCATGTAAAAGCTCAAAATGAAATATAAATCATCACACAACATCACTTATTTACAAAGATAATGAAAACCAATCAAGAAGATCTATTAAAGCAAATGAAAACTCAAATTCAACATCCATGGAAAAGCAAGAAGAAGGAAAAAGTAAACAAACAAAAAGTAAGTAGTATAAGCATTGCAACTAAAAGAGAAAATAAGTGAATTAACAAGAAACATCTAACTAGAAAAGGAGGATATGCAAAGAAAGTAAGAGAAGAGATATAGGAGAAGTAAAACCTTGAGAAGTGTAAAAGAATCAAGGTAGAATTTTCTTGTTGTGAAAATGAGAAAGAGATAGAAGAGATGTAGGGCCACTGGAAGTGGTGGTGGACACCGGTAAGTAGCCAGAGACGGTGGCGGTGGATTGTGGAAGGGAAAGAAGAGAAGAGAGGTGATGGAGAAGGAAGAAGAAAGAAATAAGAAAGAGGGTGGGAGAGGGACAGAACAGGGCGCGACAGCTTTAAAACTGGTTCACGCGACTGACGCGCGCGCGCGGTGCGCTAGCACGTCGGTAAAGGTGGAGCGAGGGATGCGTACGTGTCATTGGCGCGTACGCCTGAATACAGTTGGGTCCCTGGCACAGAATTGGCACAAAATAGGCCTAACTCTCGATTTTCTTGTACCAGAGTTGGCATGCAGCACAGGCGCGCGGACGCGCACAGTGCGCGGACGCGTGCCTGATGGGGTTGGCTACCGGCGCGGACGCGCGCAATGCGCGGGCGCATCGGTGTGGGCACAGACTAGGCACAAGTATGGCACAACTCTCTGGTTTTTGTACTAGGGAGTTCATATTACACCATCGACGCATGCGCGCACAGTGCGCTTGCGAGTCGATGGCCAAGTTGCAAGGGGCACGCAGGCGGCATGAACGCTGGCGCATGGGTGCTTGGCACGAAATTGGCACAAGGTGGGCATGACTCTCGGGTTTTTGGCCCAGGAGTAAGAAATGCACCACCGGCGCGTGCACGCACAGTGCGCTCGCGCGCGGATTCCCTTTTTCTCCTTCTTTTTTTTTTCTTTTAAACAATATAGAGAGGACTATTCTAACACATTCTTGGCAGGTGTTTAAGCTAGTAGTCAAGAGAACACTTCACAAATTCATGCACTTATTCAAAACATAGCATTCTCTCTACTTCAACAATTCATCCATACCAAAATGATGAATTTTATCTAAATATCCTAGTTATCCAACAAAAACAATAAAACTAGCATTCCTAAGCAATCAACAACATCAAGAAGTCATAAAATTCACAAGAATCTAAAGCTAAAAGCAAGAAGGTATACACAAGGAAGATCTTACCACGGTGGGGTGCCTCTCACCAAGCACTTTTCTTTAACGTCCTTAAGTTGGACGGTCCTTCGCTTAAGCTTCCTCTCCCTTTGGTGCATCCTCAAGTAGGAGCACTTCCACTTCTCTTGGTGACTTGTAACCATGGTACTTCTTCACTCTATATCCATTCACTTTGAAAGTTGTGTCACTTTGAGGGTCAAAAAATTCTACCACTCCATAGGGCTTTATCTCCTTCACCTTGAAGGGTCCTTCCCATCTAGAACGGAGCTTGCTAGGCATGAATCTAAGCCTAGAGTTGTAAATGAGAACCTCATCACCTTCTTGAAAATCCTTCCTTTGGATGTGGTGATCGTGAAAGGCTTTAGTATTTTCCTTGTATATCTGGGCATTCTCATATGCCTCCATCCTCAAGCACTCGAGCTCCTCTAGTTGTAATTTCCTGGCCGTACCCGCCTTGGTGAAATCCATGTTACACTGCTTTACCGCCCAATAGGCTCTATGCTCAATTTCCACCGGAAGGTGGCATGCCTTACCATAGACGATCCGAAAGGGACTCATCCTTAACGGAGTCTTGTAGGCCGTCCTATACGCCCATAGTGCATCTCCTAACCGGAAGCTCCAATCCTTCCTTTGTGGATTTACCACTTTCTCCAAGATTCTCTTAATCTCCTGGTTGGACACTTCCTCTTACCCGTTGGTCTGTGGGTGATAAGCAGTGACAACCTTATGCAATACTCCATAGCGCTTGAGCAATGCATCTATTTTCTTGTTACAAAAGTGAGATCCTTGGTCGCTCACGATTGCTCATGGCGACCCATAACGGCATACAATGTGATTTCTAATAAAAGAAATGACGGTATTGGCGTCGTCAAGGCGGGTAGGTATTGCTTCTACCCACTTTGACACGTAGTCAACCGATAACAGAATATATAGATACCCAATTGAGTTGGGAAACAGTCCCATAAAGTCAATGTCCCATACATCAAATATCTCACAGAACAACATAGGTTGCTGAGGCATCTCATCCCTTTGAGATGTGTTTCCTGACTTCTGACATTGATGGCAAGACACACAGAACCGGTTAGCATCCTTGAATAAGGTTGGCCACCAGAATCCACAATCCAACACCTTTTTAGTTGTCCTTTGTGGGCCAAAGTGGCCACCACATTCGGACGAACGGCAAGCTTCAAGAATAGGTTGAATTTCAGATTCCGGCACACATCTTCGAATTACTTGGTCCACTCCCCTCTTCCACAATTGACGGTCATCCCAAATGTAGTATTTGGAGTCACTCCTCAACTTGTCCCTTTAGTTTTTAGAAAAGTTCGGAGGAAAGATTTTCGCAACCAAGTAGTTCGCCATTGGGGCAAACCAAGAAAAGCTATCCGGCACAGCATGCAAGCTATCCAATGGGAATGAGTCATTGATCGGAAATGGGTCAAATTTTAAATTCTTAAGGAGGCTTAAATGATTTGAAACTAAGTTTTGAGACCCACTCCGGTCCCTAATCTCAATGTCGAATTCTTGCAAAAGCAAGATCCGACGTATGAGTCTAGGTTTTGACTCATTCTTTGTCAATAAGTACTTTAAAGCTGCATGATCCGTGTATACCACTATCTTGGACCCTAGCAAATAAGATCTGAATTTATCTAAAGCATGAACAATAACTAGGAGTTCCTTTTCTGTAGTGGTATAGTTGGATTGTGCTGCATCTAATGTTTTAGAAGAGTAAGCAATGACATAAGGGAGTTTACCATCGCGCTGTGAAAGCGCGGCACCTACAGCATGGTTTGACGCATCGCACATTATCTCGAATGGCAATGTCCAGTTGGGGCCTCACACAGTCGGTGCCGTGGTGAGAACTCTCCTTAACTCTTCAAACGTTTTCACACATGCACTGTCAAACTCAAAGTCCACATCCTTTTGGAGTAGGCGCAACAATGGCAAAGCAATTTTGTTGAAATCTTTGATAAAGCGCCTGTAGAATTCTACATGTCCCAAAAACGAGCGGTCCTCCCTCACAGATGAGGGGTGAGGTAAAGTGGTGATAACATCGACCTTGGCCGGGTCTACAGAAATGCCTTCACTAGATACCACATGTCCTAACATTATGCCTTGTCTTACCATAAAGTGACATTTTTCAAAATTCAAGACAAGGTTAGTGTCAACACATCTAGCTAAGACCTTGGCCAAGTTCTCTAAGCAACAATCAAATGAAGTTCCATAAACACTGAAGTCATCCATAAAGACTTCCAGACAATTCTCCATTAGATCAGAAAAGACACTGGTCATACACCGTTGGAAAGTAGCAGGTGCATTACATAGTCCAAATGGCATCCTTTTGTAGGAAAAGGTGCCAAAAGGGCAAGTGAATGTGGTCTTTTCCTGATCTTCAGGAGCAATGTGAATCTGGAAGTAACCAGTGAATCCATCAAGAAAGCAATAATGGGATTTACCCGCTAAACGGTCCAACACCTGATCGATAAAGGACAAAGGGTAGTGGTCCTTTCTTGTAGCAGTATTCAACCTTCTATAATCGATGCACACTCACCATGCATTTTGTACTCTCTTGGTGACCACTTCACCATCATCCTTTTTAACCGCAGTGATGCCCGATTTCTTGGGAACAACCTGGACCGGGCTCACCCACTCACTGTCAGAAATTGGGTATATGATACCCGCAACAAGTAGCCTAGTAACCTCCTTATTTACCACATCAAGAATGGTCGGGTTGAGCCTCCTTTGCGGTTGCTTAACCGGCCTAGCTCCCTCTTGGAGAAATATACGATGCATGCACTTGCGGGGGTCAATCCCCACAATATCGGCTAGGCTCCAACCAATTGCTTTCTTGTACTTTCTTAGAACATCTAGGAGCTTTTCTTCATCTTCACTAGAAAGCTCACTAGCAATAATGACCGAAAACTTTTGGTTGTCCTCTAAGAAAGCATACTTCAAATGAGATGGAAGAGGCTTCAATTCACTCTTTGCCTCAAGCTGAGGTTCCTTTTCATCCAACTCACGGAGTTCACTTTCAACAACTTTCTCTTGTTTATCCTCTTGGTCATCCGTCTCTTCAACAATAGGGTAGCATAACTTGTTGTGGTCTTTTTCTCGCACTTCCGCTACCACTTCATCGATTACATCACATCGGAGAACGGAATGCTCTTCGGGAGGATGCTTCAAGGCTTCTTCCAAATTGAACTTGATAGTCTTGTCTCCAACCTCAAAGGAATATATACCGGTGAAGGCATCTAACTTGAATTTAGAGGTCTTAAGGAAGGGTCTACCAAGTAGAACGGAGGATGAGCTTCTATTTTTTGTTGGAGGCATTTCAAGGATGTAAAAGTCAACCGGAAAGACCAAATCCTTGATTGCCACAAGTGCATCTTCTGCTATTCCCATCACAATGATCAAATTTTTATCGGCTTAGGCAAATTTCATCGCCGACTTCTTTAATAGAGCTAAATTCAACCGCACAAAGATAGAAAGTGGCATGATGCTTACGCAAGCTCCTAGGTCACACATACAGTTATGAAAAGTGTGCCCACCAATACAACAAGACACCAAACAAGGTCCAGGGTCACCACATTTCTTTGGAATAGGTTCCATCAAGGAAGAAATGGAACTACCCAAGGATAATGTCTCCATCTCTCCTATCCTATCTTTGTGTGTACACAAG
Organism: Arachis ipaensis; assembly: GCF_059453495.1. NCBI lineage: Eukaryota > Viridiplantae > Streptophyta > Magnoliopsida > Fabales > Fabaceae > Arachis > Arachis ipaensis. The sequence continues at coordinate 98,353,150 of NC_142441.1, forward strand.
TCTTTCAGAAATTTTGCATACTTCGGAATTTGTTGGATAGTTGATAAACCACTATTTTATGGTTTATATTGTGCTCAATTGAGTGGATTTTATCAATCTTTCATACACTTATTCATATAATTTGCATGAGTTTACGTTTTCCTTCCTGATTTTGTACTATGATTGAAAACATGCTTCTTTGGTATTAATTTTGATATATTTAATCTTCTCTTATTACCATTAGATGCCTTGATATGTGTGCTAAGTGATTTCAGGGATTACAGGGTAGGAATGGCTTAGAGGGTGGAAAGGAAGCATGCAAAAGTGGAAGGAATACAAGAAACTGAAGGAACTGCTAAAGCTGTCCAGCCTGACCTCTCTGTACTCAAACGGTCATAACTTGAGCTACAGAGGTCCAAATGATGCGGTTCCAGTTGCGTTGGAAAGCAAACATCTGGGACTTCAATTTGATATATAATTTGCTATAGATTCCCTGAAGTTAGGTGATGCGAACGCGTGAATGATGCGCCCGTGTCGCATCTGCGAACTTCAATCCGTGCAGACGCGTGGACGACGCCTCCGCGTCACTTTCCCGCGACCTGAACGTAACAGAAATTGCAGGGGCGATTTTTGGGCTATTTTTGACCCAGTTTTCAGCCCAGAACACACATATTAGAGGCTATAAAGTGGGGGAATGTATCCATTCAGAATAATGCTTTCATATTCACAATTATTAGGATTTAGATGTAGTTTTTAGAGAGAGAGGTTCTCTCCTCTCTCTTAGGATTTAGGATTTTAGGATTTCTATTAGTTTAGTTCAATTCATCTTCATTCCAAGTTCTATGTTCCTTCAATATTTATTTTCTACTCTTATTTACTCTAATACTTTTATTTGTATTTGATTTATGTTGCCCAATTGGCTTATGAACCTTTCCATGTTATGACTTGAATTTATGTTTAGACGTAATTTGATGTGTTTCAGATTTATGATTGCTTTATTTATATGAATGGCTTTAATTTAATTTAGATATTTTTCCTTTTGGCTTTGGTTAAATAATTGGTGACTCTTGAGTTATCAAACTCGAGGTGTTGATTGAAAATTGAAATTCTTCAAGAATTAATTCGAGATCCAATAACTCTAGCCTTTCCCATGGAAAGACTAGGACTTGAGGATTTAAAAATAGTGGTTTATCAACCTCCCCACACTTAAACATTAGCATGTCCTCATGCTAAGCTCAAGAGAAGCTATAAAGATGAAGAGGAATGGTAGATTAATATGAAATGCAACCTATCTATATGAATGCAACTACATGCAAAAAAATGATTCTACCTACTTGGTTAAAAATAAATAAGTTCTCCAAGACAAACATAAATAAGATTTCACTAATTCAAATTATACAATAAAAGACAAGTAAACTTGTAAGAAGATAGCTCATGAAAGCGGGGAACATAGAATTTTAAGCATTGAACCCTCACTGATGATGTATGTACACTCTAATCTCTCTAGTGTATAGGGCAATCACTCTATCCTTCTCTAATCATGCTTTCTAATTTTTGTTCTTCACCTAATCAATCAACAACATTTAATATATTAATGCAAACATCATGAGGTCTTTTCAAGGTTGTAATGGGGCCAAGGTAAGGGTAAGGATACATATATGGCTAAGTAAGCTTATAAATTGAATCTTTAATTAACCCAAGCTTCAACCCAACATATATATATTCTATATAACTTAAAATTCACACCCAGCTACCCAAAATTTCTCTTTCACATTCCATACTCATGTATCAACATTTTATTTTAATTTTATCATACATACATTGATCTTTGAATTCTTAACTTAGCATTGGGGTAATTTTGTCCCCTTAATTATTTATTGAATATTTTTGAATTTTTTTTCAACATAAACTAAAAATAAACATAGCTAATCAATGCACATAGATTTTTAATTCTTATAGTTTCACATGAGTAGGTACCCAAATTTCCATTATATTATCATGACACATTCCCTTATTATCTTTTGTTCCCACAATTTTCCATACTTAATTAACACACACAATTCTATCTTAAGCTAACCAAAGATTCAATTGGGGTATAAAATTATTTTTCTGCTTAAGGCTAGTAATGTGGTAAAATATAGGACAAATGGGATTTAAAGGCTCAAAGTGGCTAACAAAGGTAATTGAAAGGGTAGGCTTAATTTGGATAAGTGAGTTTAAATTCAAATAATGGCCTCAATCATATGCAAGCATGTAAATACACTAAATATTGGACATATAGACTGAAACAAAGTAAAGATTGTAATCAGAGAAGAGAACACACAAGAATAAAAATTTTATGGTTAAATAATGTAACCATATAAATAAGCTCAAAATCTCACAGGTTGTGTGTTCTTAGCTTTTTAAACTATGTTTCAAATATAACTTCAAACAATTTTAACACAAAAGTTTTGATTTAAATTAGTGAAAATTTTCAAAAATAATAGGGTCTCAAAAAAAAACTTGTTACTTTAACCAAGTAGTAACTAAATGCATAAAATCAAACAAACATGCAATTAAACATGCAAATGCAACAACTAATTTAACAAAGAAAATTTAAACATTGGTGTTGAGACAGGAAGGTACTAATCCACGGAAGTCGGTATCGACCTCCCCACACTTAAAGATTGCACCGTTCTCGGTGCATGCAGAGATGTACAAGTGGATGGGGGTTGTGGTTCCTCAGCTGGGGCTCTTTTTGTTCCTTTCCTTGCCGGTGGTTTGGGAGTAGCTTTCTCTTTACCCTTTTTGGTGGCCATCCCGAAAAGGGAAAAAGAAAGTAACTTTTAAAGCTAAGGGTTCGAGCAAGGAAGAGAGTGGGAAAGGTGGTAATCAATGCACATTAAAAGATGAATGATGTTAACACATGGTCATGACTACATGTGAAAAATCATCAATGGAAATATAGCAAGTGCATGTAATAACAATTAAATGCAAGATGTTTATTGACATGCTGGCAAAGGCATGAGTAGCATAGATCAAGCATTCAATGTCCAAGTTAGATTACCAAGTCTTTCAAACTAACAACATATTTGAAATAAAAATTATATTTAATTAATAAAATATAAAAAGGGTTTTGTGAAAAGCAAGCATTTAGAGTAGTAGATAGAAAGAAATCGAAAAATAGTGCACAATGCCATATGGGCTTTTTCACAAACACATAGCAAGCATGGTAAATAAGCTATTGAAAGTATTAAATTGAACATGCAAGCAACCCTTTAAAAAGTAATATATAATTGTCAAACAATTCCTGTAATAATCCACAAGCAAATCATAAGAAATAATAATGACCCAAATAAATTTTCAACACCAATTAAAAGAAAAAAAGAAGGAAAGAGAAAATATGCATAAGAAAGTAATAAGAAAACATGAATAAAATAAAAGGAATAATAATGAAGAAGTAGAGAGGGGAGGAGAAAAGAACCTTGATAATGGATGTAAAAAGAAAAGAAAAATGGAAAAGTAAAAATAGAGAAGGAAGAAGAGAAAAGAAAGAAATAATAATAAGGGAAAACAAAAATAAGGATTTGGGGAAAAAAAGATGAGATATTTTGGCAAATTAGGGTAAGCTGTGCGACGCAAGCGACGCGGACGCATGGGGGACGCGTTCGCGCGAATTGCGCTTATACGGATTGACGCGGTTGCGTTGGTCACGCGGTCGCGTGACTCGTTTTTGTGCTACTGGCGCGAGGGCAGCCTCGCGATCGCACAACTTTCTGTTCAAAAACTCATTAGTGCCAAATTTTGGGTGACGCGATCGCGTGGTAGACGCGGTCGCGTGGGTAGCCAATACTGGGCTATGACGCGGATGCGTGGGGCACGCGGTCGCGTCGTAGGGCTTGTGCGTTTAGCACCAGTCCAGCCCTACTCCGGCACAACTTTCGGCTATACACCCTTTTCACGTCGATTTCCAGGTCACGCGTCCGCGTGAGTGACACGGACGCGTGGGAGGCTCTTTTGCCACATGACGCGGACGCGTCAGTGACGCGGTCGCGTGGGTCAAATTATGCTAAAGGCGCGCCTTCAGCCACGCTCTCACATGACTCTCTGTTCAATTCTTTTCTTCCCAACGCACCAGTGACGCGGACGCGTCAGCGACGCTAGCGCGTAACGTGCGTGTTTTTTTATATGCAATTATGCAATTATGCAGTATGCAATGCTAATGTAGATGCTATGAATAATTCCAGGTTCAATGAAATTAAAATAAAATAAAAACGAACAACATGAAATAAAATTGAAAAAGAAACGATCATACCATGGTGGGTTGTCTCCCACCTAGCACTTTTAGTTAAAGTCCTTAAGTTGGACATTTGATGAGCTTCCTGTTATGGTGGCTTATGCTTGAATTCATCCAAAAATCTCCACCAGTGTTTGGAATTCCAACAGCCTCCGGGGTCCCAAACTAGGCACGTAAAGCCTTTGAGCAGCTTCAAACAGATTCTTAGGCTCCCGGGGTATTGGATGTCAGAACAGATTCCAGGATCCCAAACCTTGCTTTTGCACCCGTCTTCTTGTTGATCATCATGATTCCATCCGGGTGGCAAGCAATCTGAATTCTCACTAAAGTGGCCAACCAACTTCCTAGACCCATTCAGTTGAGCTTTACACCAACCTTTGCATTTAAACTTTGAGTATGCAACCATGTTGAACCTTGTGTGACAACTCCAACCACTAACCATCTTCCTCTTACTCTTAATACCACAAAGAGCTCTAAGTTGACCATCCGTCTCCAGTAGCCCATATTCAAGTGGGAAGGTAAAGGTCAAGGATAAGAATTTTACCCACTTGAATGTTGTGTTGGACTGTAATGGCCTTGGGAGAGGTGTTTCTAATGAACTTGCAAGCTTCACTCCCTTGTGCTCTTCTCTGACAACTTCCACCTCCTTGTAAGCTTCTTCAATTTCAACCTCTTCCTCTTGGTAGCTTTCTTCCAATTCAATCTCCTCTTCACTGCTTTCCAAGGGCATGGGAGGTTGTGCTTTTTCTTCTTGAATCTCCATCTCTTGATCGACCTCTTCCAAGTCTTCAACTGTGATATGCCTTGGAGGTTGTACACCCTCCTCAGCATCAATTTCAAATGTCTTTGAAGGAGGTTCTATGGCTGGACTTTCCCATGGAGGTTCTGCATCTCCTAAGTCTGCAACCACTTCTTCTTCTTCTTCAACAATTACAGCTTCCTCCACTTGTTCCAGTACAAAGTCATGCTCCGTACTGTCCACTGGAGTTTCTAGTATCTCCTTCATGCTACGTTCTTCATTAGATTGTCCACATGAAGCCATGGGGGTTTCTTGAGTGTCCAAACGTCGGGAAGGTAATCGATTTATTGCTTGATTCAGTTGGTGAAGGGTTGCATGAAATTTTTTCACTGTTTCCTTGAGACGATCCTGTGATTCTTGTTGCGCTCGGCTATCATAAGTAGGACCATAAGGCTCTTGGATTGATGGATATGGATATGGTGCATATGGAGGTGGTAGTTCTTGGGACTAATTGGGTTGGAATTGGGGTGGTTCTATATATGGTTCATATGGTTCATAAGGTGGTTGGTATGGTGGATGAGGGTTAGGGTCATATGGAGGTGAATGGTGGAAAGGGGCTTGTGAGTATGGTGGTCCAAAGTCATGTTGAGGAAAGGGTTCATAGGCATATGGTGGTGGTTGTTGATAATCAAAAGAGCGCTCACTATAGCCATTGCCTTGATATGCATCACAGAATGGTTGTTGATAGTCCATTGGAGGTGGTTGTTGCCATGAGGGTTGATCAAATCCTTGTGGCTCCTCCCATCTTTGATTGTTCCAACCTTGATACCTGTTCTCATTGTAATTTCCTCTTCCTGCAACATAATTGTAACCAGACTCATAGCCAAAGGGGTGAGAGTTCATAGTAGCAAATAAAATTTAAAAACGAAAATAAAAATAAATTTAAATTAAAAGGTTATTGAATTTTAAATTTTGAATTTGATTTTTGAAATAAGATAAGATAAGATTTTGAAAAAGATTTGAATTTTGAAATTTAAAACTAAGATAAGAAAAGATAAAAAAATTTTAAAATAAAAATCTGAATTTTTTTTAATGCAAATTTCGAAAATTCAATTAAAATAAAGAGAAACGATATTTTTGAATTAAATGAGGAAAGAGAAAAATAATTAAATGACACCAAACTTAAAATTTTTAGATCAAAACGAAGAAAACAACTAAGAACAACTTGAAGGTCAAGATGAACACGAAAAACAAATTTATGAAAAAATTTTAATAACTAAATAAAAACCAATAACCTCTTAATTTATGAAAAAGCAAAAGTAAAAACAAAAATAAAAACAAATAAACAAGCAAGAAGCAAATATTTACAATAACCAATAATAAGGCACACGTTTGCAATTCCCCGGCAACGGCGCCATTTTGACGAGAGAACTTTTGCGTGGTCTAGAAATTCGCAGATAAATCCTCGTTGCAAGTATAGCTTCTAAACCAACAAAAGTCATTTCATACAAACGTTTGGTTGTCACAAGTAACAAACCCCTTTTGAAATTGATAACCGAGTATTTAAACCTCGGGTCGTCTTCTCAAGGAATTGCAGGGAGGTGTTCTTATTATTAGTTATGAGTCTTGTAAATTGGGGTTTTGAAAGTAAGGAAGTAGTATGTTAAATGATAAGAAAAATAAAATAATAATAATAAAATAAACTCTTGGCAAGGTATAAGGATTTGGAAGTCCTATCCTAGTTATCCTTATCAATTGTGATGAGAATTAGATTTTCCCCCACCTTATTAACCTCTAACTATGAAGGTAAGTTAAGCGGATGAATTAATTTTTGAATCCTCAAGTCCTAGTCTTTCCTTGGGAAAGGCTAGAGTTATTGGATCTTGAATTAATTCTTGAAGAATTCTAATTTTCAATCAACACCTTGAGTTTGATAACTCAAGAGTCACCAATTATTTAACCAAAGCAAAAAGGGAAAATATCTAAATTAAATTAAAAGCATTCATATAAATAAAGCAATCATAAATCTGAAACACATCAACTTACGTCTAAACATAAATTCAAGTCGTAACATGGAAAGGTTCATAAGCCAATTGGAGGAATAAATATTGAAGGAACATAGAACCTGAAATGAAGATGAATTGAACTAAACTAATAGAAATCCTAAAATCCTAAATCCTAAGAGAGAGGAGAGAACATCTCTCTCTTAAAACTACATCTAAATCCTAATAATTGTGAATATGAAAGCATTATTCTGAAAGGATGCATTCCCAACTTTATAGCCTATAATCTATGTGTTTTGGGCTGAAAACTGGGTCAAAAACAGCTCAGAAATCACCCTCTGTGATTTCTGTTACGTTCAGGTCGTAGGAAAGTGACGCGGAGGCTTCGTCCACGCGTCTGCACGAACTGAAGTTCGCAGATGCGACGCGAGCTCGTCATTCACGCGTTTTCATCGCCTAACTTCAGGGCAGATATGTCAAATTATATATCAAATCGAAGCCCCGGGCGTTAGCTTTCTAACGCAACTAGAACTGCATCATTTGGACCTCTGTAGCTCAAGTTATGACCATTTGAGTGCAGAGAGGTCAGGCTGGACATCTTTAGCTGTTCCTTCAGTTTCTTGTATTCCTTCCACTTTTGCATGCTTCTTTTCTATCCTCTAAGCCATTCCTGCCCTGAAATCCCTGAAATTACTTAGCACACATATCAAGGGATCTAATGGTAATAAGAGAAGATTAAATATATCAAAATTAAGACCAAAGAAGCATGTTGTCAATCATAGCACAAAATCAGGAAGGAAAACGTAAACTCATGCAAATCATATGAATAAGTGTATGAAAGATTGATAAAATCCACTCAATTGAGTACAAGATAAACCATAAAATAGTGGTTTATCAATAGCATCAAGAAGTGGTATGGTTACCTCAACTTTCTTGAACACTTGAAGCATGTTCAAATCAAATTTCAGAGTCTTCTTTGCTTTCTTCACCAATGAAGGGAATGGGATAGGAATGGACTCATGCACTATAGCTTTCCTCTTGGGTTCCTTAAGGCTTACTCCTTCTTCCTCATGCCTTTTGTCTACCTCATCTTCTTCATGTGGAGCTTCAACAACCACTTCTTCCTCATGAATGTCTTCCATGACTGAAGAACGGATGCTTGACGGTTTAGAATTCAGAATAAATTCTCGTTACAAGTATAGTTTCTAAACCAAGCAATCATCCTTTCTTACAAACGTTTTGGTTGTCACAAGTAACAAACCCAATAAAATTTATAAACCGAAGTATTCAAACCTCGGGTCGTCTTCTCAAGGAATTGCAGGGAGGTGTTCTTATTATTAGTTACGGAAAATAGTGTTTTTGGGTTTTGAAAGGTTTGAATAAGGAAAATAAGTTGCAGGGATTAATAAATTAATATCTAAAAAAACTCTTGGTAAGGTATGAAAATTCGGAAGTCCTATCCTAGTTACTCTTATGAGAATTGAGTTTAATCCCACTTAGTTAACCTTTACGAAAGCAAGGGAAAGTCAAGTGAACTAATTAGTCAGATCCCCAAGTCCTAGCCAACTCCTAAGGAAAGACTAGAGTTAGTGGGATTCAATTCAATTAGAGAAATTAATTAACAATCACGATAAGTTTGATAACTCAAGAACCTCCAGTTAATCAATTAAAGCCAAGAATATAAAAAAGCTAAATAAGAATCATAAATCTGAAATACCTCAATTTATATCAAATAAAGAAAATTCTAACATGAATGGTTCATAAGCCAATTTGGCAACATAAGTAATTAAATAAAAGCATTAAAGTATCTGAAAGTAAAAGAGAAACATAAAGTAAAAGGAATATTGAACCTGAGAGCAAGTTGAAATAATAAAGTTAAAATAATAAGGAATCTTAATTCCCTTAAGAGTGTGTGTGGTTGGAGGAATTATAAATAATTCCTAGGAATTTTAAGATAGGAATATCATATTTCCATGTTCGGTTCAAAGTTTGAAAAACTATTCCTAAGCAAGTTTGATTACAGGGAACCAAAATACCATCATTTCAATTCCCACCTTCCCCTTGGGTATCTTTAATTCCCATGGGAATAGAATCTTTATAACAATGTAATACTTGAACCACACACACCCTAAGAGGAATCCTAATCCTAAAACCTAATAGAGAGGAGAGAACCTCTCTCTCTAAAAACTACATCTAATTTATGAAAAGTGAATGATGATCGACTCTCTGTGAATGGATGCATTCCCCCACTTTATAACCTCTAATTTGTGTTTTCTGGTCTTAGATCTGGGCCAAAAGGGCTTCAGAAGTCGCTGGGGGCGTTTTCTGCAGTTTCTGGTGCGTGGCGTCTGTCACACGTCCGCGTGGTTCACGCGGTCGCGTCATCTGGGAGTTTTCCTTATCACGCGTTCGCTTCGCTTATGCGTACGCGTCATTTGCATTTTGCTCAAGGCACGCGTCCGTGTTGCTGCCTTTTCATACTGGGCACGTGGCCGCTTCGTCCACGCGTTCACGTCGCTGCCCTTTTCTTCAAAACTCCATTTTTGTGCTTTCCTTCCATTTTTGTATGTTTCCTTTCCATCCTTTAAGTCATTCCTGCCCTATAAAGCCTGAAAGCACTCAACACACAAATCACGGCATTGAATGGTAATAAAGGATGATTAATTTTAATATTTCTAAAGCATAGGAAACATGTTTTTCACATATATCACTCAATAAGGAAGGGAAAGTAAAACCATGCAAATTACATGAATAAGTGGGTGAAGGATTGAATAAATCACTTAAATTGAGCATAAAATACATCATAAAATATGGGTTTATCAACCTCCCCACACTTAAACAATAGCATGTCCTCATGCTAAATCCAAGATAAAGAATAAGGTAAGGTTAAAGTGGTGGAATCTCATACAATGCATTCTATTCTAAATGCGAACTACCTAAATGAGTCATGCAATTCTAGTTATTATTCACTTGTATATAAAGCTTACATGTAGTTAAATTAATTCATATCCTCAAGGAATCATATATGCATAGCCAAACCTTAGATAATGTTAAATTACTTTTACAATTGAGATGGGTAAAAATATTTCACAAACTTGCAAGACAATTAACAATTAAGCAGAGATATATGGTGATGAGCTATTAAACTCTCACTGGATTTTGTGTTTACTCTCTAGTCACTCAGTGTTTATTGGGTTAATCACTCTATTCTTTTTCCATCCTTGCTTTCTAAAATTTTGTTCTTCTTCTAACCAATCAACAAATATGGAATACAGACATACAAAAATCATGAGGTCTTTTTCAAGGTTGTAATGGGGCTAAGGTGAAGGTAAGGGTATATGTATAAGGCTAAGTGAGCTAATAAGTGAATCCTTGATTAGTCTAAGATCTCACCTAACATACATATTTTATATAATTTTAAAGTTCCTTTACCTATTTACTCAATTTTTTCCCACTTTGTATTGCAAGCTCATGCATTAATTTTAATTTTTTTTGGAATTTCGTCCCATGTGCATTGATTCTTTTTATTTTGCATTTGGAGAATTTTTGTATCCCCTTATTTAAATACTGAAAATATATTTTTTTTTTATCAATGCACATGGTAATTTAACTGTTTTGATTTCACATGAGCGTGCTTCCCTATTTTTTTGTTTTTGAAACAACTTGTTCTTTTTAAATTCCTACCTTGTTTCTATCATCCCATGTTCCCATAAAATTTCCTACTCTTAAATTGTACACAATATCTATCTTAAGCTAACTAAGGATTCAACTTGGGATTTTTTTATTTTGTTTTTCTGCTTAAGGCTAGTAATGTGGTTATAGAATAAGAGGGGATTAAAAAGCTCAAGAGAGCTAACAAGGGTGATGTAAAAGGTAGGCTAATTTGGGATAAGTGAGGAAAAATTCAAATTATGGCCTCAATCATCTCTTGGTATGTATCTATATTCTATATTGGACATATAGATTAAAACAAAGTAAAGAACATCAGAATGAAAAAGAAGGGCAAAACACACAGTAATGAAATTTATGGTTTGAATGTAACCATACAATTAAGCTCAAAACTCACAGGCTGTGTGTTCTCTAGCTCAAGAATCATATATCAGTTATACATGTCATGCAAGTAGAATTCAAGAGTTCCCATTATTCTCAATGTAAATATTAGGGTGGCTTTTAAAATCTTAGTGTTCCTCCTTGATGAAATGTTGTTAACTAACTAACATGTAATGCTATATATACAAGGCGTGTGGATTGTTTTAATTTACTAAAGTCTCTAGTTTAATTCCTTTTTATTTTGAATTGAACCAAACTATCATATGCTAAAGGGGTAACCTATACTAATTAATCCACATATTCTATAGCTAATAAGTTTAGAATTGCAAACTAAACTAAATGTCTAAGATATAAACTAAAGTGCAAAATGCAGAAATAAAGTAAAAATATAGCAAAAGAACAATGTATAAGTACTAAAAAATAAAAAAAAATATAGAAAAATAAACAAAATAAGATAAAAAAAGAGTCTGTAGTGGTTCACCAAAAAAATACGCCAGGGATGGCAACCTCCCCACACTTAAAATATAGCATCGTCTTCGATGCTCACTCAAGCTGTGTGTGAAGAAGTGTCATCACCGGAAGGATGGGCTGCTAAAGTCTCTGTGGTGGCCTGAGGGTCTGCAGACTGGATAAGTGTAGGAGGATCTGTCTGCTGCAGGGGAGGCGCTGACTGTAGAGGGATCTTTGGGTCTGCGGCCTGAATCTGGTGAGGCTCCGCATGCTGTGGTGTAGCCTGCACTGGTCCTGCCTGCTCAGCCTCTCTCTGTGCATGTGTCTTCTCCTCATGCTCGTCCGCCTCCTCCTCAGATGGCTCTGATGGTGTGTCAGGCTCGGAGGGGATGTCGCTGCCGGATCGGATCATCAACTTGAGGTGCTCATAGCGTCGCTTGTTGCGACGCTCAGATCTCTCATATCGCCGTCGGTTGCGGCGCTCCATCTGGTCCAGTTGCTGAAATAAGTAGTACACGAGGTGGTAAACGGGCTCTGAGACAGGTGGAGGTGCAGTGGTAGTAGCTGGTGCAGTAGTGGATGAAGAAGGGGCAGCTGAAGGTGTGGCGGTCTCATCAGAAGCAGTGAGGAATAGGGGTCTGTGGCCTAAAGCCTAAAACTTCCTGCTGTGAGGGATAATTTTGCAGTCTGCAGCAGGTGGCTTCTCATCAGCAAGCTGCCAAGGCATGTCAGCTTGACGGCCGAGCTGGGTGATCAGATAAGGGAAAGGGAGAGTGCCTCTGACATGGAACCTGGCCATATAGTACCGGATGAAATGTGGAAGGTACAGGTACTTACCCTCCATCACACACCAAATGAGGGTGATCATAGCAGCGGGCAGCTCTATCTCATGAGTGCTCGGCATCACATAGTTGCTCAAAATCTGGTGCCAGAGCCGAGCCTCATCATTCAGATAAATCAACTTGATTCCCTTAGGCATCACTGTGTTCTTTCCCATGACCCATGGGATAGTAGGATCAAGGGCTATCCTCAACTTGACAGCATCCCAGTCAAATCTCATAAAGCGCATGTCCTCTTCAGCCTTTCAGTAACTGTCAGGCTGATCTGATTTCGGCTGAAGGTGGAAGATGTCCTCAATGGCTTCCTCAGTGACCGAAATTTGTTTCCCTCTGAGGTGCATTGCATCTAGAGTAGTCTTGAAATAGTTGCAGTAAAACTCTCTGACCCAGGAAGCATTGATCTCTGTCAAGTTTCTCTCCAAGAAGAACCAGCCTCTCTGTTTTATCTGTTCGGAGGTGTATTGTTGTAGTTCTTCTGGAATTTTCAGAGTTCTCTCCAGGTACAGGTTCCTGGAGGTGGTAAACGCTGGATACTTCAGCTCACAGTATCTGTTTGCAAATTTAACTGGATCATTGGCAGTGAGGAGCTGGTCAGCCTTTTCCTGCAGGGTAAAGTGCTTTTCCCGCCAGGAGTCATCATGCATAATGTCCAAGATAGACATAGAGGATTCGCCTCTTTTCCATTTGACAGTGGTTGCTTTGCCTTTTTCTTTGCGCTGAGGGTTGTAACAGCCTATTTGACGTACTTCAAGCTTAGGAGTAGATATTACGTACTTAAAGCTTTTGGAAGTAGACTTAATAGGTTGGCCTCTCATAATTGTCAATATATGGTTTGTAGACAAGGATGGTGATCTCAATTGCCTATGTCTAGCCAAGAGTTATTTTCCCTTATTTTAGTAGTTCTTGTTATTTTACTTTCTAGTCATTTAATTTCTTGCAACAATATAAAAATTAAACCCCCTTGCATCTTCATAGCCAATAATTAAACACTTCATTGCAATTCCTTGTGAGACGACCCAGAGTTCAAATACTTCGGTTAATTCTTATTTGGGGTTTGTACTTGTGACAACTCAAATTTTTGATTGGGAGGATTGTTTGTTGGTGTAGAACTATACTTACAACGAGATTTCAATTGTGAAATTCTATACCGACACGACAAATTTTCTTAAATCAAAGACCGACTACATCCGGAAGGAGATTTCAGGTATAATGCAAAAGGACCAAGAGAGTTTGTATGAGTATTGGATTCGGTTCAAGAGGCTATTGGAATCTTGTCCACACCATGGATTGAATACTCACTTGCTCATTAGTAACTTCACCGGAGGTCTTTGTGCAGAAGATAGAAGATTGCTCACCGCTTCTAGTGGCGGTTCCCTTTCAAAGAACAAGACGGAAGGAGAAGCTTAGAAATTGATAAATAATGTTTCCGAGACTACACAACATGTAATGGTGAGAAGTAATCCTCTCAAGGGTGTGGTAGAACCATCCCCTTCCAAAGAAAGCTTAACCAAGGTGCTTGGGGACATGACCACTATCCTCACGCAAATACAAAAAGATCAAAAGGAATACTACTCCATCCAAGCCATCCAAGCCCCACCTCAAGTTGCTCAACTTGAAGGCCCTCCTAGAGTTTGTGGTTTGTGCTCTAGCACTACACATTACACCGATCAATGCCATCAAATTCAAGAGGAGCATGCCCTTGTCCTGGCCAATGTGAATTATAACAATCGTCCGTCCTATCCTTCTCAAGGCCAAAACAACTACTCTCATGGTAGTAATCAAAATCAAGGGTGGAGGGATAATGCACAAGGGAGCAATCAAAACCAAAGATGGAATAACTCTTCTTCTCATTACAACAACATCCAGTCTTCATCTCAATACCACCACAACAACAACAACCACCAAGCCAACCAAAATCACCACAACCAAAACCAAAATAACTACGCCAAATACCAAGCACCACACCATAAACAACAATCCAACCAATCCTCTTTATCTTCCACCAATCAATTTGATGAGCTTAGAGCCACTATGGAGAAATGGGACGAGAGCTACAAGGCTCAATTCAATACCATGGGCGCTCAATTGGGCAATCTTACAAACATGATTTCGAAGATGTCCATGTCCTCCTCCAACAACACCAACCAATCCTCAAGCTCTTCTAGCCTTCCTTCCAACCCCAACCAAATCCCAAGGGCGGTCTCAATGCCATCACTCTACGGTCGGGGACTACATTGGAGGAGATACCTCCTAGGGTCATTGATAAACCCATATTTTATAATGTATTTTGTGCTCAATTTAAGTGATTTATTCAATCCTTCACCCACTTATTCATGTAATTTGCATGGTTTTACTTCCCCTTCCTTATTGAGTGATATATGTGAAAAACATATTTCCTATGCTTTAGAAATATTAAAATTAATCATCCTTTATTACCATTCGATGCCGTGATTTGTGTGTTGAGTGCTTTCAGGCTTTATAGGGCAGGAATGACTTAAAGGATGGAAAGGAAACATACAAAAAATGGAAGGAAAGCACAAAAATGGAGTTTTGAAGAAAAGGGCAGCGACGCGAACGCGTGGAAGAAGCGGCCGCGTGCCCAGTACGAAAAGGCAGCGACGCGGACGCGTGCCTTGAGCAGAACGCAAATGACGCGTACGCGTAAGCGAAGCGAACGCGTGATAAGGAAAACTCCCAGATGACGCGACCGCGTGAACCACGCGGACGCGTGACAGACGCCACGCACTAGAAACTGCAGAAAATGCCCCCAGCGACTTCTGAAGCCCTTTTGGCCCAGATCCAAGACCAGAAAACATAGATAAGAGGTTATAAAGTGGGGGAATGCATCCATTCACAGAGAGTCGATCATCATTCACTTTTCATAAATTAGATGTAGTTTTTAGAGAGAGAGGTTCTCTCCTCTCTCTTAGGTTTTAGGATTAGGATTCCTCTTAAGGGAATTAGGATTCCTTATTATTTCAACTTTATTATTTCAACTTCCTCTCAGGTTCAATATTCCTTTTACTTTATGTTTTTCTTTTACTTTCAGATACTTTAATGCTTTTATTTAATTACTTATGTTGCCAAATTGGCTTATGAACCATTCATGTTAGGATTTTCTTTATTTGATATAAATTGAGGTATTTCAGATTTATGATTCTTATTTAGCTTTTTTATATTCTTGGCTTTAGTTGATTAACTGGAGGTTCTTGAGTTATCAAACTTATCGTGATTGTTAATTAATTTCTCTAATTGAATTGAATCCCACTAACTCTAGTCTTTCCTTAGGAGTTGGCTAGGACTTGGGGATCTGACTAATTAGTTCACTTGACTTTCCCTTGCTTTCGTAAAGGTTAACTAAGTGGGATTAAACTCAATTCTCATAAGATTAACTAGGATAGGACTTCCGAATTTTTATACCTTGCCAAGAGTTTTATTAGATATTGATTTATTAATTCCTGCAACTTATTTTCCTTATTCAAACCTTTCAAAACCCAAAAACAATGTTTTCCCTAACTAATAATAAGAACACCTCCTTGCAATTCCTTGAGAAGATGACCCGAGGTTTGAATACTTCGGTTTATAAATTTTATTGGGTTTGTTACTTGTGACAACCAAAATGTTTGTAAGAAAGGATGATTGCTTGGTTTAGAAACTATACTTGCAACGAGAATTTATTCTGAATTCTAAACCGTCAAGCATCCGTTCTTCAAATTGGCGCCGTTGTCAGGGAATTGCAAACGTGTGCCTTATTATTGGTTATTGTAAATATTTTTCTTTTACTTGTTTATTTGTTTTTGTTTTTCTCTTTTATTTCTATTAGCTACTATGAATTCTCACCCCTCTCGCTTTGAGTTTGGTTCTGAATTTGTTGAAAGGAGTGGAAACTATAATAGGAATATGCAGCAAGGTCTAAGCAATCAAAGATGGATGGAGCCAAGAGGCCCTGATCAACCCTTTAGGCAACAACACCCTCCAAGATATCATGGGCAAGGACCACTCTACAATGCATACCAAGATGATAGATATGGTGGACCCCCTTGTAATTACCAACAAGCCCCACCCTGTGCTTATAAACCATCCTCTCAACATAGCTTTGAACCACCACACTCACAAGTTCCTTTTCACCATTCACCACCGTATGACCCTTATCCACCACAATCCCAATCCAATTACTCCTAAGAACCACCACATTCTTATTTTGAGCCCTCTTCCCCAACCAATGAACCCTCATACCCACCCCCAACCTCCAATGAATGACAAACTTCGTGTTCTTCTTCAAGGGCAAGCAAAGATGAAAAGGAACATACTGGAACTCATTACTGCCTTAACCGAGGTAGTAAATATAATAGCCTGCCGACATCTGAGAACTCAAAGTACTCCCATGGCTACATGTGGAGAATCTAAAAAAGAGTGTAGCATGAAGGAGACACTAGAAACTTCAGTGGACAATAAGGAGCATGGCTTTGTATTGGAACAAGTGGAGGAAGCCATGATAGTTGTAGAGGAAGAAGTGGTTGAAGATTTAGGAGATGCTGAACCTCCATGGGAATCGAGAACTATAAAGGATTCCGCTGAGAAGTTCGAATTTGATGCCAGGAAGGATAGCGCACAACCTCCGAAGCATATACCCTGTGAAAAATTGGACTGAACAGATCAAGAAATTGATTCCATAGGCAGTGATGATCATGAATCAAGCTCTCCTAGTCATGAACTTACATCTGCAACTGAACTCCTTGAGCCGGAAGAACCTCATCCAAGTGAATACGAAGATGATGTCGAGGTAGATTTCTCTCAACCTCCAGCTTATGACTTGAGTGACGAGGAAGACATAGAAGACTTTGATCAGGACGCAGTTGCTGTTGAAAAATTTTGCAAAAAAGTGGAGGAATTCACAGAAGAATACAAGGGAGTAGAGCTTACAGAACCACTGAAAACACCTATCCCAAGGCCATTACCACCTAATACAAGCTTCAAGTGGGTACAATCCTTAACCTTTATCTTTACTTTTCCACTTGAATATGGTTTGCTTGAAACAGATGGCCAGCTTAGAGCTCTCTGCGGCTTTAAGAGTAAGAGGGAAATGGCTCATGCTCAGAGCTGGTGTGCAAGATTCAATAAGGTTCCACGCTTCAATTCGAAGTGCACGGATTGGTATCAAGTTCAATTGAATGGGTCTTGGAAGACGTTTGGTCATCTTGGTGAGAATACAATTTCTAAACCGCCCGGATGGAAGAATATAGATCAAGACGAAGGCGGATTTAAAAGCAAAGTTTGGGATCCTGAAAAATATTCTGACATTCGTCACCCCGGGAGCATGGGAATCTGTTTGAAGCTGCTCAGAAGCTTTACATGCCTAGTTTGGGACCCCGGAGGCTGTTGGCATTCCAAACATTGATGGAGATTTCTGGATGAATTTAAGCATAAGCCGCCATAACAGGAAGCTCATCAAATGTCCAACTTAAGGACTTTAACTAAAAGTGCTAGGTAGGAGACAACCCACCATGGTATGATCGTTCCTGTTTCAATTTTATTTCGTTTTGTTTGTTTTTATATTATATTATTTTCATTGAACCTGAATATTATTCATAGCATTTGCATCAGCATTGCATACTGCATAATTACAAAAAAAAATGCACGCGACGCGTAAGCAGTGTTGACGCGTCCGCGTCACAAGTGCATTAACCTCCCACGCGTCCGCGTCACTCACGCGACCGCGTGACCTAGAAATTGGCGTAAAGATCCAACACCCAGAAATCTGGGCTGGAATCGTGCGGCTGGTGTGCGTTTAGCACAAACAGGCCTACGTGTTCGCGTCCCTGACGCGAACGCATCACTTGCAAATAGAAACAGAGAGTTGCACTGAAACGACGCTGGAATTGTGCATTTAGCATAATTTCCAGCGACGCGGTCGCGTGCCTCACGCGTCCGCGTCATCCATCTTTTACCCAACCCACGCGATCGGCACGCGACCGCGTCATCCATCTTTTACCCAACCCACGCGATCGCGTCAAATCACGCGACTGCGTCAATTTGATTTCACCCTAGTCACGCGATCACGTGCCCCACGCGTTCGCGTGGATTCAAAATCACTAACCCCAACCACGCGAAACCCTATCCCCCCCGCGTCACCATTCTCTTCTCCCAACCCCCCTCTGCTCCCTCTCTTTCCCCCTCCACCCAACCACCACCACTCCCATCCACCATTCCGACCACCGCGCCGCCATCCCGAGTGCCGAACCCCCACTGCGACACCCACCCCCCTCTCTTCCTTCCCCCCTTCTTCTCTTCCCTCCCCCCTTCTTCTCTTCCCTCCCCTTCCACTCCCCTCCGCCACTGCCCCCCCACCACAGCCAGCCACGACCACCCTGCCACCAGCGCTGCCTCCCACTATCACAACCTCCCTCCAACCCACAACCCTCGCCCCCTTCTCCCTTCCTCTCCACCATTAACCCCAACCCGAAACACCCTGCCACCGCCCTTGCTCTGCCACCGCGCTGCCGTGCCCCTCCTCCAGCGCCGCCGCATCACCACCACCATCTCTCTACCCTCACCTCTACTCTTACACATACCAGGTTCAGCCGAACGCCAATTTCTCTATCACTTGTAGTTATTTGCTTATTTTTCAGATTATGTTCGAATTAGGCTAGTTAGAGATGCATGTTTGTAGTGGATTCTAGGTGGTTAGGTAGCTAGGATGTGGTTAGTGGATTTAGGCATGATAATTGCACCGCTCTTGCTACCTGTTTTATCTATTTTGCAATTATGATTTTGCTGTGATACTCATATTGTTCATACATTGTTCTTCCATGTTTCTTGCTGCTGTTACATTGCTTTTTCATGTTCATATTATCTGTATCTATTTGCAGCTTTATTTTAATTTATATGAACTACTTTTTTCATGCTGTTTATTTCCGGGATCATCCATTTTTAGCCGGAATGCTGCCCAATTTTCTGCAAATTGTTTTCATGTATTGAGTTTGGTAATTTACTATTTTGCCTTACTTGGCTACAACCAAACCAATCCATGCCTGCCCGGGCTAGCATTCTTCTTCCTTTTGATCCCCTAGTTAATAACTTGCACTATTGATGATTTCATGTTAGTTTTGCAACTTTTCTATACTTCTGAATTATCATCAATACACTGAAATTTTTGCTTGAATATGAGTTGATTATTCTTTAAATTTGTGAATTTATTGTTACCTAGAAAACATTTATCAATGCCACTCACTTTAATTTTCTTTCTCCTAACTCAATGATTTCCACTTTCTAACCTCTTTTTCAATCCTAACCGATCTAACTGTCAAACTTCTCTTTTTGGTTTTTAACTATTTCCTTTAACTTTCTAACTCAAGGCATGATTATTATTTTTCCTAATTAACATGAATTCTACTTAGATTACATTTTGGATTGTGATTTTTCATCTCAGATTTCTAACTCAAATACAATCCATAATGCACACATACTTAACTCATTTCATAATTATACTGCTCTTTTGCCACTATGTGCTTATATTGTTATTATTCTATTTGCCTCCTTGTTTTCCTGCTTTGTTCTTCAATTATACCCTGGACTTTCTGCTTTTCAGGATGTCTGACCCTTGTAAGGCCCACATCGGTTGGGGAGGGGAACGAAGCATGCCTTATAAGGGTGTGGATACCTCTCCCTAGCATGACGCGTTTTGACGAGTGAGTGTGGGGGGCTTCGGCTAGCATCCTATCTTCAAAGACAAAACCGTGAGGCCTTGTGTGCCAAAGTGGACAATATCGTGCTAGCGGGTGATCTGGGCTGTTACAGATGGTATCAGAGCCAGAACTCGGATCGATGTGCCAGCGAGGGCGCTGGGCTCCCTTAGGGGGTGGATTGTAAGGCCCACATCGGTTGGAGAGGGGAACGAAGCATGCCTTATAAGGGTGTGGATACCTCTCCCTAGCATGACGCGTTTTGACGAGTGAGTGTGGGGGGCTTCGGCTATCATCCCTATCGTCAAAGGCAAAACCGTGAGGCCTTGTGTGCCAAAGCGAACAATATCGTGCTAGCGGGTGATCTGGGCTGTTACAATCACCAAGGGTTCTCAAATCACTAAATCATTGAGATCCAATGACTCAAGGTCACTCAATTCCCTTAGCCTAGGCCAAAAGTAAAGAGAACTACTCAAAAACTAGTGTAAATATTTTATCAAACACTTAGTGTACAAAAAAAGTAAACATCACCAAATGTAAAAATTAACAAGATCCATAACTATCATCAACAAGAAATCAACAATAACAATGGAGATAACATAAAAGAGACTTGGAAACATAAGATTGCATTCAAAGAAATCAAGTTTCAACAATGGTTCATACACATAAAAGAGAGCAAAATGAGAAATTAACAAGTAAAACTAGGAGAACAAAGATGTAATAACAAGAAATTAGAAGGGAAAACTAGATCAAAACAAGAATTGAAAGAGAAATTTGAGAGTGATTAACCTAAACTACCCTAAATTCTAGAGAGAAGGGAGAGCTTCTCTCTCTAGAATTCTACCCTAAAACATGATGAAAACTAAAACTATGACTACTTCGTTCATTCCCCCTTCAATCCTTGGGTTCAATAACATCAGAAATGAGTTGGATTGGGCTCAAAATGCTCTAGAAATCGCTGGTCACGATTTCACTTTAGTGGACCACGTGCTCAATCGGTGCGCACGCGTACATGGCACGTGCGTGCCCCTATACGCGATGCAACATATGGCAAATTTTATATTATTTCGAAGTTCCGGATGTTATCTTTCCAACGCAACTAGAACCGCCTCATTTGGACCTCTGTAGCTCAAGTTATGGTCGTTTGAGTGCGAAGAGGTCAGGCTTGACACCTTTACGGTTCCTTCATTTCTTCATGAGTTCTCCCACTTTGCATGCTTTTCTCCTCACTTCTTCCATCCAATACTTGCCTTATGAACCGAAAATTACTCAACAAACATATCAAGGCATCGAATGGAATTAAAGTGAATTAGAATCACTAATTTTAGGGCCTAAAAAGCATGTTTTTACATTTAAGCACAAATCAAGGGAGAATTGTAAAACCATGCTATTTCATTGAATAAATGTGGGAAAAGGTGATAAAATCCCCCAAATTAAGAACAAGATAAATGACAAAATCGGGGTTTATCAAATCTTCCCACACTTAAACCAAGCATGTCCTGATGCTAAGAATAAAGAAGGACAAGAAAATGGGTATGAACATTTATTCAATGTAAAGAAACTATATGCACCTATCTATATGAATGCAACTAAATGCAAAATGGTTCTACCTACTTGGTCAAAAGTAAATCAATCTCCATGAATATATATCAAGTAGGGCTAAGTAGTATGATAACTCATGAATCCTACCAATTTGAATATCAAAATAAATCACAAATAGACTTGCAAGAAGAAAGCTCATGAAAGCCGGGAACAAGGAATTGAGCATCGAACCCTCACCGGAAGTGTATCCACTCTAGTCGCTCAAGTGTATAGGGTTGATTCACTCAATTCTCTTCTACTCATGCTTTCCAAGATTTGTTTTTCTTATAACAATCAATAATTATTCAATGCATGCATACATTCATCATGAGGACTTATTCATAGGTTGTAATGGGGCTAGGGTAAAGGTAAGGATGCATATGGTCAAGTGAGCTTGAAATTTGTATCTTTGATTAGCCTAAGCTCTCACCTAACACATATAACAACCTATACAATTCTAATACAATACCTAGCTGATGCCAGGGCATTTTGGTAAGTTTCACTGACCTTTTTCTTTACTCTTTTAGGATAGTTTCATGCATTTTCTTAGTAAATAAGCAAGTTTTGGATAAATATACACTTACATCTTGATTCAAGCAAACATTGTGAACTTTTCATGATTTCATGAGAATTTTGCATGAATTGAATGAGAATATGGATGATGCATGATCTCATGACTTGAAACAAAGCTTTGATGCACCTTGTTTGTTTGATTTCAGGACAAAGGAAGCAAAGAAGAGCCACGTTAGGAGCCACGTTAGTCTCACTAACGTGACCACTAACGTGGAAAGGGAGCAAGCTTGCAACGTTAGTGGTAAAGTTACCACCAATAACGCCCTCGAATGCCATCATAACCCACGTTAGTTGCCACGTTAGTTACACTAACGTGGGAACTAACGTGGAAGAAAGGAGGAGCTTCAACGTTAGTGGTGAAAGTGAACACCACTAACGCCACACTAAGCCGCGTTAATCCAATTAACGTGGACTTTAGCGTGAGGTAAAGAAGAGGTCGCAAGCGTTAGTGACACTCGCCTTTGTCACTAACGCTAGGCTAAGATTGTATTGCCTAGGTTAGTGGTCACGTTAAGACCACTAACGTGAAGGGTAACGTTGAGCAATGAATTATAGGCCAACCTTAGTGACACTCACCCTTGTCACAAACGTTGGAGATGGCAAGCATACCTACGTTAGTGGCCATGTTAATTACACTAACGTGGAGAACTAACATGGGAAAGTGGGGCACTTTGAAACGTTAGTGACAAAGGTGAGTGTCACTAACGCTCTCGAAGCTTGGGCATGCCCACGTTAGTTACACTAACGTGGACCATTAACGTGGAAGAAAGGGATAAGAAGCAACATTATTAGTAAAAGTGAATGCCAATAACGTTTGCGAAGGGCTAAGAGGCAACGTTAGTGGCCACGTTAGTACTACTAACGTTGAAGTTAACGTGGATCACTTAGTTTGGAACGTTAGTGACAAAGTTATCATCACTAACGCTCTCGAACCCAAAATTACACTTAACGTTAACGCCACTAACGTCCTAACTAACTTCCCATCATGCCTAACTCACACTTTCTTTGCAAGCAAAGCTGAGCCCACTAGAGACTGTAACTGCTTCAACTGAAGATCAAAGGCCCATATCCAAGACTTGAAGAGCTAACTAGAAGATCTGAAGAGTAGTATATATAGGGATAGTTTTGAATTGAAAAGGGATTGGGAACTTGAGAACTATACTCTGTATATTTTACTTTCTCTGCAACTCTAGTTTATTTTCAGAATGTACTTTTCATTTTTGCTTTCCATTTCCAGAGCTATGAACAACTAAACCCCTTTTCATTGGGTTAGGGAGCTCTGTTGTAATTTGATGGATCAATAATAGTTTTCATTATTCTTCTTCTTTCTTTTCTCTTGATTTTACTAGAAAGCTTTCGTTTTTCATCCAATTGGTTAGCTATCTTTGAAGAGAAGCTCTCCATAATTGGATCTCCTCGGAACCTTGGAAGAGGAATGAGGAGATCATGCTAGACATGCTTTCTCATGCTGGACCAAATTGGGGTTTGGATGGATATAGTGACATATAATCCTACCAACACTTTGATTTGGGAATGCATGTGGTATAATCAATAACCAAACTTCATCTCTTCCCATGAGCAATTAAATCAAGGAATTGGGCAATTGTTCAAGCTTAGAGAGATTGGGTTGCCAAGAAATTGGAATCAATCACTTAAGATTGCCAAGGAGATCAATGAATGCATTGATTGAGGAAGAGATGAAAATGAACTTGATCCACAGAATGCAACATCTCCTAAGCCCAATAAATCCCCCATTTCTGATCTTACCCATTCTCTTTATTTTCTGCCATTTATTTTTCCGCTAATTTCCCCAAATCCCCATTTAAGATTTTGCAATTTACTTTATGCCATTTACATTCTGCCATTTATTTCCAGCATTTACATTTTCTGTTACTTACTTTCCCGCCATTTAATTTCTGTAATTCCTCAACTCAATTTCTGCTTAGCTCAACTAGAACATTCCTCTAATTAAAGTTGCTTGACCAATCAATCCCTGTGGGATTCGACCTCACTCTATTGTGAGTTTTTACTTGACGACAATTCGGTATACAAACGCCAGGATGGCAGGGAGGAGACAAAACTCATTTTTATTCAAATTTTTCATTTTAAATCTTGATTTTCATACTTCAATTCATGATTTCTTGCATAAACATGTTAAGAACCTTGATTTCTAAATTCCATAATTTCTAAAAACCCTACCCTAAAAATATCAAATGTATTTTA
The DNA here is from genome assembly GCF_059453495.1 of Arachis ipaensis. Classification (NCBI taxonomy): domain Eukaryota; kingdom Viridiplantae; phylum Streptophyta; class Magnoliopsida; order Fabales; family Fabaceae; genus Arachis; species Arachis ipaensis. Next base: position 98,377,545 of record NC_142441.1, read on the forward strand.
ATCCATAAGCACCAGGCCTCTTTGCAAATTCAATCCAACTCTTTTCAAAATTTTTTTTACAAATCTATCTTTTCAACTCATCAATATCTTTTTCAAAACCTCCACTTTATCTTTTTTTTCAAAATCTAAATCTATCTTTTTCAAAAATCTTCTATATCCTCTCAATTTTAAACTATATTTTCTCTTATCATATCTTCTATCTTATCTTTTCCAAATAAATCTTTTTATCATATCTTTATCTCTTTTTTTTCGAAAACCCACCCTCCTCCCCTATAAATTTGAGTTCGGCCTCCCTCCTCTCCCATCAACAATTGCACCTAGCTCTCCTTCTATCCCTCTCCTTTCTTTTCTTTTGCTTGAGGACAGGCAAACCTCTAAGTTTGGTGTGTTTATCCGCGATCACTAAGATCATGGCCCCCAAAGGAAAACAACCCACTCCAAGAGGCAAGAAAGAGAGCGTTCCAAAACCACTTTGGAATCAAGGGAAGTTCTTATCTAAAGAACATTCGGACCATTATAACAAAATAATGGGTCTGAGATCAGTGATCCCGGAAGTTAGATTCGATTTGGAAGAAGATGAATATCCGGAGATCCAGGAGCAAATTCGAATCAGGAACTGGGAAGTCCTAGCTAATCCTGAAACGAATGTGGAAAGGAATATGATCCAGGAGTTCTATGCTAATATGTGGCAGACTGACAAGCAAAAACTATCTGGAACTGCCTTCTATGAATATCGGACCATGGTCAGAGGAAAGATTGTTCATACCACCCCTGACAAGATCAGAGAAATCTTAAAGCTACCTCAGCTGAAAGATGATCCAGATTCCTTCAACAGGAGAATGATGAGAACAGACAAGGGTCTGGATAAGATTCTAGAGGACATATGTATCCCTGGAGCCAGGTGGACCACCAACACAAAGGGTGTCCCAAATCAACTCAAGAGAGAAGATCTCAAACTAGTCGCCAGAGGACGGCTGGACTTCATTGGGCATTCTCTGTTGCCTACTAGCAACCGTTCTGAAGTCACAGTTAAAAGAGCAGTGATGATCCATTGCATCATGAAGGGAAAGGAAGTGGAAGTTCATCAGCTGATCTCTGCTGAAATCTACAAAATTGCTAACAAAAATGCTAAGGAGGCCAGGTTGGCTTATCCAAGCGTGATATCGCTGCTCTGCAAGGATGCTGGAGTAAGGATGGGAATAACTGAGTACATCTCAGTTGAGAAACCAATTACCAAGGCATCAATGGAAAAACAACAAGCGCAGGAATTCCTCCCAGAAATCCCTCAATCTGAATATTGGGAGTATCTTGAGACGTCTATCACCAAGATACGGGAAGCTATGGAGCAAATAATAAAAGAACAGAAGGAACACAGTCAAATTCTTACCTATATGTTTAAAGAACAAGAGGAGCAAGGGCGTGACTTAAGGGACTTGAAGCGCTAGAAGTTATCTCTTGCAGGACCGAGCACCCCAAGGATCAGAGGAACCCCTGTTCCCCCAGAATAAAGGTTGTTAAATTCTAATTTTTGCTTTAAATCTGTGATAGTGTCATTAGAAAAGTTCACCTTAGGAGTCATATAGTAGTAATTAGTATCTATTTTGCTCTTATCTCCAATTAAGCTATAGTTTATTTTTCTCATCATCAGCAAACATGAATAAAATAGTAGATCTTTTGAATAAGAGGCAATAAAATTTCGAGTTTTAATAAGAGAAATTCTAATTAGTTACATGTGGTGGCAATACTTTCTGTCTTCTGAATGAATGCTTGAACAGTGCATATGTCTTTTGAATTTGTTGCTTAAGACTGTTAAATATGTTGGCTCTTGAAAGAATGATGAACATGAGACATGTTATTGATAATCTGAAAAATCATAAAAATGATTCTTGAAGCAAGAAAAAGCAGCAAAAAAAAAAAAAGAGAAAAAGAGCAGAAAAAGCCAATAGCCCTTAAAACCAAAAGGCAAGGGTAATAAAACGGATCCCAAGGCTTTGAGCATCAGTGGATAGGAGGGCCTAAGGGACTAAAATCCTGGCCTAAGCGGCTAAACCAAGCTGTCCCTAACCATGTGCTTCTGGCGTGAAGGTGTCAAGTGAAAACTTGAGACTGAGCGGTTAAAGTCAAGGTCCAAAGCAGAAAGAAGAGTGTGCTTAAGAACTCTGGACACCTCTAATTGGGGACTTTAGCAAAGCTAACTCACAATCCAAAGGGTTCACCCAATTATGTGTCTGTGGCATTTATGTATCCAGTGGTAACACTGGAAAACAAAGTGCTTAGGGCCACGGCCAAGACTCATGAAATAGCTGTGTTCAAGAATCATCATACTGAAATAGGAGAATCAATAACACTATCTGAATTCTAAGTTCTTATAGATGCCAATCACTCTGAGCTTCAATGGATAAAGTGAGATGCCAAAACTGTTCGGAAGCAAAAAGCTGCTAGTCCCGCTCATCTAATTAGAATCTGAGCTTCACTCAAAAACCCTGAGATATTATTGCTTCTAAACCTATTAGTCTTCTATTTTATTTGTCTAGTTGCTTGAGGAGAAGCAACAGTTTAAGTTTGGTGTTGTGATGAGCGGATATTTTATACGCTTTTCGGAGTTAATTTCATATAGTTTTTAGTATGTTTTAGTTAGTTTTTAGTTTATTTTCATTAGTTTTTAGGAAAAATTCATATTTCTGGAATTTACTATGAGTTGTGTGTTTTTCTGTAATTTCAAGTATTTTTCTGGCTGAAATTGAAGGAGCTGAGCAAAAATCTGATTTAGGCTGAAAAAGGACTGCTGATGTTGTTGGATTCTGACCTCCCTGCACTCAAAGTGGATTTTATGGAGCTACAGAACTCGAAATGGCGTGCTTCCAATTGCGTTGGAAAGTAGACATCTAGGGCTTTCCAGCAATATATAATAGTTCATACTTTGCTCAAGGATAGATGACGTAAACTGGCATTCAACGCCAGTTCTCTGCCCAATTCTAGCGTCCAGCGCCAGAAAAGGATTAAAAGTTGGAGTTCAACGCCAGAAATGGATCCAAACCTGGCGTTGAACACCCAAAATGGCCTTATGCACGTGAATTACTTAAATCTCAGCCCCAGCACACACCAAGTGGGCCCCAAAAGTGGATCTCTATACCATCTGCTATAGTTTACTCATTTTCTGTAAACCTAGGCTACTAGTTTAATATTTAAACAACTTTTAGAGACTTATTTTGTATCTCATGACATTTTTAGATCTGAACTTTGTACTCTTTGACGGCATGAGTCTCTAAACTCCATTGTTGGGGGTGAGGGGCTCTGTTATGTCTCGATGAATTAATGCAAGTATTTCTGTTTTCCATTCAAACACGCTTGTTCCTACCTAAGATGTTCATTCGCGCTTAACTGTGATGAAGGTGATGATCCGTGACACTCATCACCTTCCTCAACCCATGAACGTGTGACTGACAACCACCTCCGTTCTATATCCGATTGAATGAGTATCTCTTAGATCTCTTAATTAGAATCTTCGTGGTATAAGCTAGAACTGATGGCAGCATTCATGAGAATCCGGAAAGTCTAAACCTTGTCTATGGTATTCCGAGTAGGATTCAATGATCGAATGACTGTGACGAGCTTCAAACTCCCGAGTGCTGGGCGTTAGTGACAGACGCAAAAGGATGAAGAATCCTATTCCAGTATGATCGAGAACCGACAGATGATTAGCCGTGCTGTGACAGAGCATGTGAGCATATTCTTCACTGAGAGGATGGGATGTAGCCATTGACGACGGTGACCCCCTACATACAGCTTGCCATGGGAGGACGTGCATGCGTAAATCAGAAGACAGAGGAAAGCAGAGATTCAGAAGACAAAGCATCTCCAAAACTCCAACATATTCTCCATTACTGCATAACAAGTAACCTTTAATTTATGCTCTCTTGGTTATTCGCAATTCAACTGATAAACATAACTGACTTCCTGACTAAGATTTACAAGATAACCATAGATTGCTTCAAACCAACAATCTCCGTGGGATTCGACCCTTACTCACGTAAGGTATTACTTGGACGACCCAGTGCACTTGCTGGTAAGTGGTACGAGTTGTGAAAAGTGTGATTCACAATTCGTGCACCAAGTTTTTGGTGCCGTTGCCGGGGATTGTTCGTGTTTGGACAACTAACGGTTTATTTTGTTGCTTAGATTAGGAAAAATTTCTTTTTTGTTTAGAGTCTCTTATTGTTGTCGTGTTAAAAATTTTAGAATCCTTATTTTCTTTTTAAAATATTTTTCAAAAATAATTTCTCTATTAAATCTTGTGCCAAACTTTAAGTTTGGTGTTTTCTTGTTGATTTTTCTATGTTTTTCAAAAAATTTTAGTTTGATTTTCTAAAAATTTTAAGTTTGGTGTTCTTCCTTCATGTTCTTGTGTTCTTGTGAGTCTTCAAAGTGTTCGTGAGTTTTCCTTGTGTCTTGGTCTTAAAATTTTTAAGTTTGGTGTTCCTTGGTGTTTTTCCACAAAAAATTTTTGAAAACAAGGAGCATTAGATCTAAAAATTTTAAATCTTGTGCTATCTTATTATTTTTCTCTCTCTTCTTAAAATTCAAAAATATATTTTCTCTCTATTTTAAAGCATCTTTTTCGAAATCTAATTCTAAAATTTAGATTTTTATTTCAAAATTTAAAACCTTTTTCAAAAATCATCATATCCTTTTCAAAATCTCCTAACCACTTTCTCTCTCCTCACTTTTTCGAAAATCTTTCACTCATTTTTATTTATTTTATTTTGATTTATTTTGATTTCGAAATAAATAAATAAATAAATAAATAAAAATAATTTCTATATCATCTCCCTTTCTCCATCATGGACCTAAGCGGAAATGAACAGTCCAGGAGGACTCTGGGGTCATATTCTAACCCCTCTACTGCTTCATATGGAAGTAGTATCTGCATACCCTCCATTGGAGTCAGTAGCTTTGAGTTGAATCCTCAGCTCATTATCATGGTGCAGCAAAGTTGCTAGTATTCCGGTCTTCCACAGGAAGAACCTACAGAGTTTCTGGCACAGTTTCTACAGATTGCTGACACAGTACATGATAAAGAAATAGATCAGGATGTCTACAGACTATTACTATTTCCATTTGCTGTAAAAGATCAAGCTAAGAGGTGGTTGAATAACCAACCTAAGGCCAGCATAAAGATATGAAAACAGCTGACAGAAAAATTCCTGAATCAGTACTTTCTCCCAAAACGGATGACACAGCTAAGGCTGGACATCCAAGGCTTTAAACAAGGAGATAATGAATCTCTTTATGATGCCTGGGAGAGATACAGAGAGATGCTACGAAAATGCCCCTCTGAAATGTTTTCAGAGTGGGTTCAGTTAGACATCTTCTATTATGGGCTTGCTGAAGGAGCTCAGATGTCTCTAGATTACTCAGCTGGTGGATCTATCCACATGAGAAAGACAATTGAAGAGGCTCAAGAGCTCATTGATACAGTTGCCAGGAATCAGCATCTGTACCTAAGCAGTGACCCTTCCATGAAAGAAGAGGTTAAAACAGCAACTGCTGAACTCAGTCCTGTAAAACAAGCTGCTGAATTCAATCAGCAATTGGACTTTCTGACAAAGCAGTTAGCCTAATTCAAAGATAGACTACAAGAGACAAGGATGGCTAACATACATATGGACGAACAGTTTAAGCAAACAAAGCAGCAGCTGTCAAGGCAAATAGTAGAAGAATGCCAAGCAGTTCAACTAAGAAGTGGGAAAACATTAAGTACCCCACCTCAAGGCAGCAAAAAGCTAAGAAATGAGCAAACCACCCAAAATTCACCTGAGGACAGTAAGAGCCCAGGGAAGAGTAATTCTGGAACTAAAACGCCAGAAAATTGGTGGAAGGCTGGCGCTGAACGCCCAGACCATGCTCAGGACTGGCGTTCAATGCCAGAAACAAGGCAGGACTGGCGTTCAATGCTAGAAATGGGCAAGGATCTGGCGTTGAACGCCCAAAATTGGCAAGATTTGGCGCTGAACGCCCAAAATGGGCACAATTCTGGCATTCAAACGCCAGGAGTAGATAAGGAGCTGGCGTCCAGTTTCACTCCAGCTTCTAACTCTGGCACTCAATTGCCAGTGAGGGATCAGACACACACAAATGCTGATAACAACCTCTCTAAAAAGGCTTCTTCAACCACTTCTGTAGGCAATAAACCTGCAGCAATTAAGGTTGAGGAATATAAAGCCAATATACCTTATCCTCAAAAACTCCGGAAAGAGGAGCAGGATAAGCAATTTGCTCGCTTTGCAAATTACCTCAGGACTCTTGAAATAAAGATTCCATTTGCAGAAGCACTTGAGCAAATACCTTCTTATGCCAAGTTCATGAAAGAGATCTTGAGTCATAAAAAGGATTGGAGAGAAACAGAAAGAGTTCTCCTCACTGAAGAATGCAGTGCAGTCATTCTGAAAAGCTTTCCTGAGAAGCTCAAAGATCCTGGGAGTTTTCTGATACCATGCATATTAGAAGGTCAATGCACCAAGACAGCTTTATGCGATCTTGGGACAAGCATCAACCTAATACCTGCATCCACTATCAGAAAGCTTGGCTTAACTGAAGAAGTTAAACCAACCAGGATATGTCTCCAACTTGCTGATGGCTCCACTAAATACCCATCAGGCATGATTGAAGACATGATTGTCAGAGTTGGGCCATTCGCCTTTCCCACTGACTTTGTTGTGTTGGAAATGGAGGAGCACAAGAGTGCTACTCTCATTCTAGGAAGACCCTTCCTAGCAACTGGACGATCCCTCATTGACGTCCAACAGGGGGAAATAACCCTGAGAGTCAATGATGATGAGTTTAAGTTGAACGCTGTCAAAGCCATGCAGCATCCAGACACATCAAAAGACTGCATGAAAGTTGATCTTATTGACTCTTTGGTAGAAGAGATCAACATGGCTAAGAGTCTTGAATCAGAGTTGAAAAACATCTTTAAAGATGTTCAGCTTGATTTAGAGGATTCAGAGGACATGAAAGAGCCTCTAAAATTTCTTCTGAAAGAGGAAAAACCTCCAAAACCCGAGCTCAAGCCATTACCATCATCCTTGAAATATGCGTTTCTGGGAGAAGGTGACACTTTTTCAGTGATCATAAGCTCTGCTTTAAATTCACAGGAAGAGGAGGCACTTATTCAAGTGCTAAGGACACACAAGACAGCTCTTGGGTGGTCCATAGGTGATCTTAAGGGCATAAGCCCAGCTAGATGCATGCACAAAATCTTATTGGAGGATAATGCCAAACCAGTGGTTCAACCACAGAGGCGGCTAAATCCAACCATGAAAGAAGTGGTGCAGAAAGAGGTCACCAAACTACTAGAGGCTGGGATTATTTATCCTATTTCTGATAGCCCCTGGGTGAGCCCTGTCCAAGTCGTCCCAAAAAAGGGAGGCATGACAGTGATTCATAATGAAAAAAATGAACTAGTTCCTACAAGAATAGTTACAGGGTGGCGCATGTGTATTGACTACAGAAGGCTCAATACAGCCACCAGAAAGGATTATTTTCCTTTACCATTCATAGACCAGATGCTAGAAAGACTAGCAGGTCATGATTATTACTGCTTTTTGGACGGCTACTCAGGCTATAACCAGATTGCAGTAGATCCTCAGGATCAAGAGAAAACAGCATTCACATGTCCATCTGGAGTGTTTGCTTATAGAAGGATGCCATTTGGGCTATGTAATGCGCCTGCAACCTTCCAGAGATGCATGCTCTCTATTTTCTCTGATATGGTGGAAAAATTTCTGGAAGTCTTCATGGATGACTTCTCAGTATATGGAGACTCATTCAGCTCCTATCTTGATCACCTGAAACTTGTTATGAAAAGATGCCAAGAAACCAAACTAGTTTTAAACTGGGAAAAATGTCACCTCATGGTGACTGAAGGGATTGTTCTTGGGCATAAAATTTAAAACAAGGGAATAGAGGTGGATCAAGCAAAAATAGAGGTAATTGAAAAATTACCACCACCTGCCAATGTTAAGGCAATCAGAAGCTTTCTGGGGCACGCAGGATTCTATAGGAGGTTTATAAAGGATTTTTCAAAAATCGCAAAACCTCTAAGAAATCTGCTAGCTGCGGACACGCCATTTGTGTTTGACACAGAGTGCCTGTAGGCGTTTGAAATGCTGAAAGCTAAGCTGGTCACAGCACCAGTCATTTCTGCACCAGACTGGACGTTACCATTTGAGCTAATGTGTGATGCCAGTGACCACGCCATTGGTGCAGTATTGGGACAGAGGCATGACAAGCTTCTGCATGTCATTTATTATGCTAGTCGCATTTTAAATGATGCCCAGAAAAATTACACAACCACAGAAAAAGAATTACTTGCAGTGGTTTACGCCATTGACAAGTTCAGATCATACTTAGTAGGATCAAAAGTGATTGTGTATACTGATCATGCTGCTCTTAAATATCTACTCACAAAGCAGGATTCAAAACCCAGGCTCATCAGATGGGTGTTGCTTCTGCAAGAGTTTGATATAGAAATAAGAGACAGAAAAGGGACAGAGAACCAAGTAGCTGATCATCTGTCCCGGATAGAGCTAGTAGAAGGGACGCCCCTCCCCTCTCTTGAGATCTCTGACACTTTTCCGGATGAGCATTTATTTTCCATTCAGGAAATACCATGGTTTGCCGATATTGCAAACTATAAAGCTGCAAGGTTCATACCCAAGGAGTACAACAGGATACAAAAGAAGAAATTAATTACTGATGCAAAGTACTACTTGTGGGATGAACCTTATCTCTTTAAGAGATGTGCAGACGGAATAATCCGTAGGTGTGTGCCTAGAGAAGAAGCACAGAGGATCCTGTGGCATTGCCATGGATCTCAATATGGAGGCCATTTTGGGGGTGAGCGAACAGCCACCAAGGTCCTCCAATGTGGCTTCTATTAGCCCACACTCTATAAAGATTCTCGAGAGTTTGTACACAACTGTGACAGTTGCCAAAGAGCTAGTAATTTGCCTCACGGTTATGCCATGCCTCAACAAGGAATCTTGAAAATTGAGTTGTTTGATGTATGGGGAATTGACTTCATGGGACCCTTCCCACCATCATACTCAAACACTTATATTCTGGTGGCAGTTGACTATGTATCAAAATGGGTTGAGGCCATTGCCACACCCACCAATGATACTAAAACAGTGCTGAAGTTCCTCCAGAAACACATCTTTAGTAGGTTTGGTGTCCCTAGAGTACTCATCAGTGATGGGGGCACTCACTTCTGCAATAAACAGCTTTACTCTGCCATGGTTCGGTATGGAATTCGCCATAAGGTGGCTACTCCATATCATCCACAAACTAATGGGCAAGCTGAAGTCTCTAACAGAGAATTAAAGAGAATCCTAGAATGGACAGTAAGTACCCGTAGAAAGGATTGGGCACGGAGCTTGGATGATGCTCTCTGGGCTTACAGAACATCATTCAAGACCCCTATAGGGACCTCTCCATACCAACTTGTGTATGGTAAGGCATGTCACCTGCCCGTGGAACTGGAACATAAAGCCTACTGGACAACCAGATTCCTAAACTTTGATGCCAAATTAGCAGGAGAAAAAAGATTGCTCCAGCTAAATGAGCTAGAGGAATTCAGATTCACAGCTTTCGAAAATGCCAAGCTTTATAAAGAAAAATAAAAAAAGTGGCATGACAGAAAGCTGTCATCTAGAATCTTTGAACCAGGACAGAAGGTTCTGTTGTTTAACTCTAGACTCAGGCTATTCCCCGGAAAACTAAAATCCTGGTGGAGAGGACCATACGTGATTACAAGTGTATCACCATATGGTTATGTGGAGCTTCAAGATATTGATTCTGATAAGAAGTTCATTGTCAATGGACAGAGAATCAAGCACTATCTTGAGGGCAACATTGAGCAAGAGTGCTCAAAGCTGAAGCTAGATTAAAAGCTCAGCAAGGTCCAGCTAAAGACAATAAAGAAGCGCTTGCTGGGAGGCAACCCAGCCATGGGGCAACAATCCTCTAAGCATTTTGCCCTATTTTTAGTTTTATTTGTTTATATAAAGTTCACTGACACTAAGGTGAGGAATCATTTGTATAAGTCCACAGAGTTACAGAAGGACTCGGCACACAAAACAGAGAAAAGGAGCTCACTGGCAAGAAAGCGCCAGTAAAAGTGTATTTTGGGCGTTCAACGCCCAAAATGGGCATCCACTGGGCGTTGAACGCCAGTAATGGTAGCAATCTGGGCGTTCAACGCCAGAAATGGGCACCCACTGGGCGTTGAACGCCAGTAATGGCAGCAGCTGGGTGTTGAACGCCCAGGAGAGCAGCATTTAGGCGTTGAACGCCCAAAACAGGCAGTGTTTGGGCGTTCAAACGCCAGGATGGCAGGGAGGAGACAAAACTCATTTTTATTCAAATTTTTTCATTCTAAATCTTGATTTTCATACTTCAATTCATGATTTCTTGCATAAACATGTTAAGAACCTTGATTTCTAAATTCCATAATTTCTAAAAACCCTACCCTAAAAATATCAAATGTATTTTAATCCATAAGCACCAGGCCTCTTTGCAAATTCAATCCAACTCTTTTCAAAATTTTTTTTTACAAATCTATCTTTTCAACTCATCAATATCTTTTTCAAAACCTCCACTTTATCTTTTTTTTCAAAATCTAAATCTATCTTTTTCAAAAATCTTCTATATCCTCTCAATTTTAAACTATATTTTCTCTTATCATATCTTCTATCTTATCTTTTCCAAATAAATCTTTTTATCATATCTTTATCTCTTTTTTTTCGAAAACCCACCCTCCCCCCCTATAAATTTGAGTTCGGGCTCCCTCCTCTCCCATCAACAATTGCACCTAGCTCTCCTTCTATCCCTCTCCTTTCTTTTCTTTTGCTTGAGGACAAGCAAACCTCTAAGTTTGGTGTGTTTATCCGCGATCACTAAGATCATGGCCCCCAAAGGAAAACAACCCACTCCAAGAGGCAAGAAAGAGAGCGTTCCAAAACCACTTTAGAATCAAGGGAAGTTCTTATCTAAAGAACATTCGGACCATTATAACAAAATAATGGGTCTGAGATTAGTGATCCCGGAAGTTAGATTCGATTTGAAAGAAGATGAATATCCGGAGATCCAGGAGAAAATTCGAATCAGGAACTGGGAAGTCCTAGCTAATCCTGAAACGAAGGTGGGAAGGAATATGATCCAGGAGTTCTATGCTAATATGTGGCAGACTGACAAGCAAAAACTATCTGGAACTGCCTTCTATGAATATCGGACCATGGTCAGAGGAAAGATTGTTCATACCACCCCTGACAAGATCAGAGAAATCTTAAAGCTACCTCAGCTGAAAGATGATCCAGATTCCTTCAACAGGAGAATGATGAGAACAGACAAGGGTCTGGATAAGATTCTAGAGGACATATGTATCCCTGGAGCCAGGTGGACCACCAACACAAAGGGTGTCCCAAATCAACTCAAGAGAGAAGATCTCAAACCAGTCGCCAGAGGATGGCTGGACTTCATTGGGAATTCTCTGTTGCCTACTAGCAACCGTTCTGAAGTCACAGTTAAAAGAGCAGTGATGATCCATTGAATCATGATGGAAAAGAAAGTGGAAGTTCATCAGCTGATCTCTGCTGAAATCTACAAAATTGCTAACAAAAATTCTAAGGAGGCCAGGTTGGCTTATCCAAGCGTGATATCGCTGCTCTGCAAGGATGCTGGAGTAAGGATGGGAATAACTGAGTACATCTCAGTTGAGAAACCAATTACCAAGGCATCAATGGAAAAATAACAAGCGCAGGAATTCCTCCCAGAAATCCCTCAATCTGAATATTGGGAGTATCTTGAGACGTCTATCACCATGATACGGGAAGCTATGGAGCAAATAATAAAAGAACAGAAGGAACACAGTCAAATTCTTACCTATATGTTTAAAGAATAAGAGGAGCAAGGGCGTGACTTAAGGGACTTAAAGCGCTAGAAGTTATCTCTTGCAGGACCGAGCACCCCAAGGATCAGAGGAACCCCTGTTCCCCCAGAATAAAGGTTGTTAAATTCCAATTTCTGCTTTAAATCTGTGATAGTGTCATTAGAAAAGTTCACCTTAGGAGTCATATAGTAGTAATCAGTATCTATTTTGGTCTTATCTCCAATTAAGCTATAGTTTATTTTTCTCATCATCAGCAAACATGAATAAAATAGTAGATCTTTTGAATAAGAGGCAATAAAATTTTGAGTTTTAATAAGAGAAATTCTAATTAGTTACATGTGGTGGCAATACTTTCTGTCTTCTGAATGAATGCTTGAACAGTGCATATGTCTTTTGAATTTGTTGCTTAAGACTGTTAAATATGTTGGCTCTTGAAAGAATGATGAACATGAGACATGTTATTGATAATCTGAAAAATCATAAAAATGATTCTTGAAGCAAGAAAAAGCAGCAAAAAAAAAAGAGAAAAAGAGCAGAAAAAGCCAATAGCCCTTAAAACCAAAAGGCAAGGGTAATAAAAAGGATCCCAAGGCTTTGAGCATCAGTGGATAGGAGGGCCTAAGGGACTAAAATCCTGGCCTAAGTGGCTAAACCAAGCTGTCCCTAACCATGTGCTTATGGCGTGAAGGTGTCAAGTGAAAACTTGAGACTGAGCGGTTAAAGTCAAGGTCCAAAGCAGAAAGAAGAGTGTGCTTAAGAACTCTGGACACCTCTAATTGGGGACTTTAGCAAAGCTGAGTCACAATCCAAAGGGTTCACCCAATTATGTGTCTGTGGCATTTATGTATCCAGTGGTAACACTGGAAAACAAAGTGCTTAGGGCCACGGCCAAGACTCATGAAATAGCTGTGTTCAAGAATCATCATACTGAAATAGGAGAATCAATAACACTATCTGAATTCTAAGTTCTTATAGATGCCAATCACTCTGAGCTTCAATGGATAAAGTGAGATGCCAAAATTGTTCGGAAGCAAAAAGCTGCTAGTCCCGCTCATCTAATTAGAATCTGAGCTTCACTCAAAAACTCTGAGATATTATTGCTTCTCAACTTATTAGTCTTCTATTTTATTTGTCTAGTTGCTTGAGGACAAGCAACAGTTTAAGTTTGGTGTTGTGATGAGCGGATATTTTATACGCTTTTTGGAGTTAATTTCATATAGTTTTTAGTATGTTTTAGTTAGTTTTTAGTTTATTTTCATTAGTTTTTAGGAAAAATTCATATTTCTGGACTTTACTATGAGTTGTGTGTTTTTCTGTAATTTCAGGTATTTTTCTGGCTGAAGTTGAAGGAGCTGAGCAAAAATCTGATTTAGGCTGAAAAAGGACTGCTGATGCTGTTGGATTCTGACCTCCCTGCACTCAAAGTAGATTTTCTGGAGCTACAGAACTCAAAATGGCGTGCTTCCAATTGCGTTGGAAAGTAGACATCCAGAGCTTTCCAGAAATATATAATAGTCTATACTTTGCTCAAGGATAGATGACGTAAACTGGCGTTCAACGCCAGTTCTCTGCCCAATTCTGGCGTCTAGCGCCAGAAACGGATTAAAAGTTGGAGTTCAACGCCAGAAATGGATCCAAACCTGGCGTTGAACGCCCAAAATGGCCTTATGCACGTGAATTACTTAAATCTCAGCCCCAGCACACACCAAGTGGGCCCCAGAAGTGGATCTCTATACCATCTGCTATAGTTTATTCATTTTCTGTAAACCTAGGCTACTAGTTTAGTATTTAAACAACTTTTAGAGACTTATTTTGTATCTCATGACATTTTTAGATATGAACTTTGTACTCTTTGAAGGCATGAGTCTCTAAACTCCATTGTTGGGGATGAGGGGCTCTGCTGTGTCTCGATGAATTAATGCAAGTATTTCTGTTTTCCATTCAAACAAGCTTGTTCCTATCTAAGATGTTCATTCGCGCTTAACTGTGATGGAGGTGATGATCTGTGACACTCATCACCTTCCTCAACCCATGAACGTGTGCCTGACAACCACCTCCGTTCTATATCCGATTGAATGAGTATCTCTTAGATCTCTTAATTAGAATCTTCGTGGTATAAGCTAGAACTGATGGCAGCATTCATGAGAGTCCGGAAAGTCTAAACCTTGTCTATGGTATTCCGAGTAGGATTCAATGATCGAATGACTGTGACAAACTTCAAACTCGCGAGTGCTGGGCGTTAGTGACAGACGCAAAAGGATGAAGAATCCTATTCCAGTATGATCGAGAACCGACAGATGATTAGCCGTGCTGTGACAGAGCATGTGAGCATATTCTTCACTGAGAGGATGGGATGTAGCCATTGACGACGGTGACCCCCTACATACAGCTTGCCATGGGAGGACGTGCATGCGTAAATCAGAAGACAGAGGAAAGCAGAGATTCAGAAGACAAAGCATCTCCAAAACTCCAACATATTCTCCATTACTGCATAACAAGTAACCTTTAATTTATGCTCTCTTCGTTATTCGCAATTCAACTGATAAACATAACTGACTTCCTGACTAAGATTTACAAGATAACCATAGATTGCTTCAAACCAACAATCTCCGTGGGATTCGACCCTTACTCACGTAAGGTATTACTTGGACGACCCAGTGCACTTGCTGGTAAGTGGTACGAGTTGTGAAAAGTGTGATTCACAATTCGTGCACCAGGCGCCGTTGCTGGGGATTGATTTCGTGTCGAAAATGATTAAGTCGGAGGATAACTAGATTGAACATTTTTCTTTTATTTTGTTTAATTCCATTTGAGTGATTTACTTTCAGTTTTAGTTATTTTCTTTCCTTTATCCTTTACCCATTTGTTGTGATTTCGTCATTGTTTACAAGTTAGTTAACTAACCCACTAACTGTTTGATATATTACATCACTCACACTAACGGCCATTCTAACAAGAGTAATTTCCATTCATTTTCTCTCTTGCTTTTTGCCTTGTTGGTTGTATGACAGGTAGAAAAAGCGGGGCTTCAACTTCCTTTGATTCTGAACCTGAGAGGACCTTCCTTAGATTAAGGAGGGAAGCAAGAGGAAAGAGAGTCGTTGGTGCTGAGGAAGAGGAAGAGTATTTTGAACCAAATTTGGAGGAGAATATGGAGAACCACCATGAAGAAGAGGCTCACAACCATGCTAGAGAAGGTCCAGTAAATCATGTTGGGCAAGAGAGAAGAGTTCTAGGCTCTTATATCAATCCAAACCCAGGAAAATATGGAAGTAGCATCCAAAAGCCAACCATACATGCGAATAACTTTGAACTAAAATCCCAGCTCATCACCCTCGTTTAGAACAACTGTGCATTCGGAGGAAGTGCCCAAGAAGACCCAAATCAACATCTCACCACCTTTCTAAGGATATGCGATATTGTAAAGTCTAATGGTGTTCATCCTGACACCTATAGACTGCTTCCGTTTCCCTTTTCAATCAAGGATAAAGTATCCAAATGGATGGAATCCTTCCCGAAGGAGAGTTTGACAACCTGGAAAGATGTGGTAAACAAATTCTTGGCGAGATTCTATCCTCCTTAAAGAATCAACAGGTTGAGAGTTGAGGTGCAAACCTTCAGGCAACAAGATGGTGAAACTCTCTATGAAGCATGGGAGAGGTTTAAGGACTTGACAAGAAGGTGCCCTGATAAACCATTATTTTATGGTTTATATTGTGTTTAATTGAGTGATTTTATCATATCTTTATCTACATATTCATTAAATTAGCATGTAGTTACAATTCCTTCCTAAAAATACTTCATGGTTGAAAACTTGCTTCCTAGAGACTTTTAATTATGTATTTTAATTCTTCTTTATTCCATTCGATGCCGTGATATATGTGTTAAGTGTTTCAGGCTTTATAGGGCATGAATGACTTGGAAATTAGAAAGAAAGCTTGCAAAAATGGAAGGAACACAAGAAATTAAGGAGATGACCAGCGAGAAGCGACGCGGACGCATGGCTCACGCGACCGCGCGAAACAGAGGAGCGTTAAAGACTGAGCAAGTGGAGCGTCCAACTTACGGATGTTAAAGCAAAGTGCTAGGTGGGAGACAACCCACCATGGTATGATCGTTCCTTTCTTTTTATTTCTTAGTTTCCTTTAGCAATAACTCTTCTCAGTACCAGTGCCTATAGTTTGCATCTGTATTTGCATATTGCATAAAAATAAAAATTCGCACGCGACGCGACCGTATCACCGACGCGTCCGCGTCGCAGGTGGCTCAGAAAGAATAAAAAATCGAACAGAAAGTCACGCGAGAGTGTGGCTGGAGGCGTGCCCCTGGCACGATTCGACCCACGCGACCGCGTCCATGACGCGTTCGCGTCATATGGGAGAATTGCCTCCCACGCGTCCGCGTCACCCATGCGGACGCGTGACCTGAAAATCGACGTCAAAAAGGTGCATAGCCGAAAGTTGTGCTGGAGTGGTGCTGGACTGGCGCTGGACACACAGTCTCTACCACGCGAACGTGTGCCCACGCGTCCGCGTCATCCCCCAATATTGGCCACCCACGCGATCGCGTCAACCGTGCGACCGCGTCACCCAAAAATTTGGCAAAACAAGGTTTCGAACAGAGAGTTGTGCGAGCGCGAGGCTGCCCTCGCGCCAGTAGCACAAAACGAGTCACGCATCCGCGTGACCAAAGTGACCGCGTCGACTCCTCTAAGCGCCATCCGCACGAACGCGTACCCCACGCGTCCGCCGCACAGCTTAACCTAATCTGCCAAAATATCTTATCTTTCTCTTCCCCAAATCCTACTTTTTTTTTTCTCTCCTTATTTCTTCCTTCTTTCTCACCTTCTACTTTTTCTCTCTCACCACCATTATCAAGGTTTTTCTTTTCTTCTTCCTTCCTTACTTTTCTATTATCCTTCTTATTTTTATGCTTTCTTCTTTTCTTTTCTTTTTACTTTCATTATCCATGTTTTCTTTTTCTTTCTTTTTCTTTTAATTGGTGTTAGAAATTTATTTGGATCATTGTTTCTTGTTATATGCTTGTGGATTATTGCAAAATTGTTTGGCAATTATATATTAATTTTTAAGGGTTGCTTGCATGTGCAAATTAATAATTTCAATAGCTTATTCATCATGCATGCTATATGTTTGTGAAAAAGCCCATATGGCATTCTGCATTTTTCTAGATTATTCCATTCTACTATTTTAATACATATTTTTCACAAAACTCCTTTCATATTTTATTCATTGAAGATAATTGTCAATACAAACGTGATGGCCAGTTTGTTACGAGTGATAACATATTTAAGTAATTAATGCTTGATCTATGCTACTCATGCCTTTGCCTGCATGCCAATAAACATCTTGCATCTAATTACCACAAAATGCACTTGCTTTATTCCCTTTGATGAACTTTTCACATGTAGTCATGACCATGTGTTAACGACATCCTTTTTACCGTGCATTGTTTATCACCTATATCATCCTCTCCCTTGCTCTATCCCTTTGAATTCACGTTACTTTCTTTTTCCCTTTTTCAGGATGGCCACCAAGAAAGGAAAAGAGAAAGCTATTCCCAAACCACCAGCAAGGAGAGGAACAAAAAGAGCATTAGTGGTAGAGCCTTCTTCAACTACAGTAAAGCCCTCAACAAAAAGAATTAAGAGGATTATAAAGGTTGATGAAAAAGAGAAAGCCTTCCCAGCAAAGGACACTGTGCAATTTCTCAATTGCTACTGTGAGCAGATGTTCCCCATCCTGGCAGAACGGAGTTACAACAACGAATACCTTCTTATCCTCCCACCCAATATTGCTACCTTTGTTGAGCCGCAAATTGAACGAAGACAATGGGATTTCCTACAGAGATAGAAAAGGCAGGTTAATCTTACCTGGGTAGTTGAGTTCTATTCCAATTTCCACCTGCCAACCCTGCAGTCTGTCTATGTCCGACAGAAGCAAGTCCCTATTACAGAAGAGGTCATTCAACGAGCTTTAGATCTTCCCCCTGCTCCAGAAGGACTGGACGCCTTTCAAGAAGCCTCACTCAAGCGCCAGACATACCAATTTAACTGGGACGCCGTTCTCAGAGTTATCACACTACCTAGCAGCAGATGGATCTACGGATACGACCGTTCCCGCCCTAAGGGAATATCGGCTTCAGCACTTACCTTGGAGGCTCACGTGTGGGCACAGATTATGTTCCATTACGTCTTTTCGAGCACCCACGGGTCCTCCTTCACTGCAGACATGGCTGTGTTACTATGGTGCATCCTTACAGATCAACCTCTGAACCTACCAAGACCCATCCGGAATGCTATGGGACACGTACAAATTACAGGCAACTTACCTTTTCCTTTCTTGGTCTCAGATCTTATCTCAGCAGCCGGAGTCTCCTACAGAGCGGGTGACACCAAAGCCATGCTTCCACGGGATAATCAATACGTCCCTAACGGGAAATATATCAGACCTTCAGTAGCCACTACAAGCCAGCCTACTGAACCGGCTGAGGACATTCCTCCTTCAGCACCACAAGCACCTACAACAAACCAACTGCTCCATCAAATTCTTGAAAGGTTGGATCGGCAGGAACAGAAAGAAAAGCTTAGAGAGCACCGTAACAAGCGCCGATTCACATACCTTAAGGAGCTGATTATGGGAAAATTCAAGGACTCAAACACCCCGGACTCCACTTCCTTTACCAGCACAGGGAGCCATGACGGTCCCGACTGTGGAGATACTGCTACCAGCCCACCTTTGTTCCTGACAGATGGCACTGAGGACGGTGCAAAGCCTTAAGTGTGGGAAGGTCGGTCAGTACCTGACTTCCGGAGGTAATTTCTCTTCCCTAACACCAATAAAATAGGATATTTAGTTAATTTTTCTTTTGTAGAATAAGATAAATTGCATAGTAATAGATTAGTTGCATGCATGTTCTACTTGATTGAAAAGGTAATAAGTTTCTTCTAAGACCCTATTTTTAGAACAAAATTTCACTAATTTTAATCAAAACTTTTTTGTTAAATTTGCTTGAAGTTATATTTGGAACATGGTTTTTGAGCTAAAGAACACACAACTTGTGAGACTTCGAGCCTAAATACATGGTTACATTATTTAACCATAATTATTTTATTCTTGTGTTTTTACTTCTCTATGATTATAATCTATATTTTGTTTCATCCTATATGTCCAATGTTTAATATATTTATATACCTGCATATGATTGAGGCCATTATTTGTTTAGCTCACTTATCCAATTTAAGCCTACCCCTTAAGTTACCTTTGTTAGCCACTTTGAGCTTTTAAATCCCATTTGTTCTTTATTTTACCACATTACTAGCCTTAAGCGGAAAAATAATTATATATCCCAATTGAATCTTTGGTTAGCTTAAGATAGAATTATGTGTTAATTGAGTATGGGAAGATTGTGGGAACAAAAGATAATGAGGGAATGTGTCATGATGATATAATGGGAATTTGGGTGCCTACTCATGTAAAACTATAAAAATCAAAAATCTATGTGCATTGATAAGCTACGTTTATATTTATGTTAAAAAAATATTCAATAATCAAATAAGGGGACAAAATTACCCTAATATCAAGTTAAGAATTCAAAGATCAATGCATGTACGATAAATTAAAATAAAAGTTGATACATGAGTAAGAAATGTGAAAAGAAAATTTTGGGTAGCTAGGTGTGAAATTTAAGCTATAAAGAATATATATGTGTGTTAGGTGAAAGCTTGGGTTAATTAAAGATTCAATTTATGAGCTTACTTAGCCATATATGTACCCTTACCCATACCTTGGCCCCATTACAACCTTGAAAAGACCTCATGATGTTTGCATTGGTATATTAAATGTTGTTGATTGGTTAGGTGAAGAACAAAAATTAGAAAGCATGATTAGAGAAGGATAGAGTGATTACCCTATACACTAGAGAGATTAAAGCATACATACATCATCAGTGAGGGTTCAATGCTTGAATTCTATGTTCCCTGCTTTCATGAGCTATCTTCTTGCATTTTTATCTGTTCCTACTGTATAAGAATTGAATTAGTGGAATTTGATTTGTGATTGTCTTGAAAAGCTTATTTACTTTTAACCAGGTAGACAAGAATCATATAGTTGCATTCATATATATAGGTTGCATTGCATTGCATGAGTTTTACATGTTCCTACTCATTTATTTTATCTCCTTCAACTAAGCATGAGGACATGCTAATATCTAAGTGTGGGGAAGTTGATAAACCATTATTTTATGGTTTATATTGTGTTTAATTGAGTGGTTTTATCATATCTTTATCTACTTATTCATTAAATTAGCATGTATTTACAATTCCTTCCCAAAAATACTTCATGGTTGAAAACTTGCTTCCTAGAGACTTTTAATTATGTATTTTAATTCTCCTTTATTCCATTCAATGCCGTGATCTGTGTGTTAAGTGTTTCAGGCTTTATAGGGCATGAATGACTTGGAGATTAGAAAGGAAGCTTGCAAAAATGGAAGGAACACAAGAAATTAAGGAGATGACCAGCGAGAAGCGACGCAGACGCATGGCTCACGCGACCGCGCGAAACAGAGGAAATTGCAGTGACGCGGACGCGTGCCTAACGCGAACGCGTGAACTAAAAACAGCACAAGTGACGCGAAGGCGTGGACGACGCATACGCGTGGCAAGGAAAAACGCTGGATGACGCGAACGCCTGCACGACGCGATCGTGTGATATGCGCGATCTGCAGAATCTGCAGAATTCGCTGGGGGCGATTTTGGGCCCTGTTTTGACTCAGTTTTTGGCCCAGAAAAGCAGATTAGAGCCAGGAAACATGCTGAGATCAAAAACAACATTCATTCTGCCTAATTTTAGTTTTAGATCTGATTTTTCCTCTCCTCTAGGTTTTCTCTCTACACATTCATAGTTCTTAGGATTTTGATTTTATTTGCTTCTTGGACTGGGATATTGAGAAGAGTTATTACCTCCGCCAAGACTTCATTACTCTAGTTTGTTTTCCTTATTTGTCTCTTACTCTTCCATGTCCTTAATTTATTCAGAATTACTATTGGGTTATTTTTAGAATTTATTAATACAAGAACTATGTTTATTTTTAATTGATCTTTTTGATTATTATCTATCATGTCTTTCTTTATGTCTCTTTATTATTTTGTGAAGTTTACATTCATAATGAGCGAGTAGTTCCATAACTTGATGGGGAGTTGATTGAAAGGAGGACCTTGAGTTGGAATGCTCAAGAAAAAAATTGTAATTGGGTTTATTGTTGGATTGTCCTCTAGTCACTGACACTAATCCTTTCCAAGGGAGAGGATTGGAACTTGTGAATAGAAATAGCTTTCCAACTTGCTTGACTTTCCTCTACCTAGTAAGGGATAACTAAGCAGAACAACCTTCAATCATCAATTAATCTTGAGAGTACTCCAACAAGAATAGGGCTTCCAACTAATCTACTCCCGGTCAAGGTCTTTATTTAAAATTACATAAATTCCCTAATTTAATTTCCTGTTTATCAACTCAAACCATTTTTTTGAAAACATCTGATTAATAAAATAGCACATCTTTTTGCAACTCGTTGGGAGACGACCTGGGACTCATACTCCCAGTATTTTAATTTTAATTTTGTGACAACCCTTCTAAATTGATAAGCAGATTTTCGGTTGGTTAAGAACTGTACTTGCAACATATCTCTTATAACAATTTCTTAACTCGCCAATTTCTGTCACATCATGCCCGCCAGATATGTTTAATGAATGAGTGCAGTTACATATTTTCTATGAGGGTCTTTCTTACGAATCAAAGAAGGCAGTGGACCACTCATCCGGGGGATCTCTAAACAAGAAGAAGACCATTGAAGAAGCCATAGATGTCATTGAGACTGTAGCTAAGAATGACTACTTCTATGCTTCTGAAAGGGGCAATACTCGAGGAGTAATGGAGCTGAATAACATGGATGCGCTGCTGGCTCAAGATAAGATGATCACCAAGCAGCTGGCTGACCTTACCAAGAAGATGGAAAGGAACCAAGTGGCAGCAGTCACCACATCATCAGCAGCTCAAGAGGGAGCAAACACAGAGGAAGAAGGTGACCAGGAACAAGCCAACTATATTAGAACTCACCTAGGCAGACCCATGATCCATACTCCAAAACTTATAATCCTGGTTGGAAGAACCACCCAAACTTCGGGTGGGAAAATCAATAGGATCAAAGCCAAGATCAGAGACGTCACAATCCCAACCACAATGCAACTCACCAACATTCCACACAGAGATCATATCAGCACCCATCCAACAATACCTTCCAACATCCATATCAAAACCAAAATGGCCCTTCTCATCCCTCCAATCTCAACCGACCATCACCATCCGAAGATAGACTCTCAAGGATTGAGACTCTACTTGAATGTATATGCAAAGAAGTTCAAGATTTCCAAGAAGAAGTGCGGTCCAATATGCAGAATCAAGATGCTGCCATCAAGAAACTTGAAACACAAATTAGCTACCTATTTAAGCAAGTTCCCAGCCACAACATTTGCAGCAGCACTGATTCAAACCCAAGGGAGGAGTGCCAGGCTATCACCCTCAGAAGTGGAAAGGAATTGAAGGAGACCTCCAAGAAACCACAAGAGAAGGACTCAAGTGCAAAGAAGAAGGAACAAGATGAAGTTCAAGTTCCCGCTCCCAATTCACATCAAGAAGGAGAAGTACTGAAGCCATACGTACCAAAAGTCCCATACCCTCAGCAATTGAAGAAGAAGGGGGATGACAGCCAATTCTCAAGATTTTTAGAAATTTTCAAGAAACTACAGATTAACATACCCTTTGCTGAAGCAATAGAGCAAATGCCGCTCTATGCCAAGTTCTTGAAGGAGTTGATGACCAAGAAGAGAAGTTGGAAGAACAACGAGACTGTGGTACTAACCGAAGAATGTAGTGCCATCATTCAGCACAAACTACCCCAGAAATTGAAGGACCCTGGGAGCTTCCAGATTCTCTGTATTATAGGGGAAATCATAGTGAAAAAGGCTCTATGTGATTTAAGATCCAACATAAATCTGATGTCCTTAGAAATGATGAGAAAAATGAGGATTGAGGAGGCCAAGCCAACAAAAATGGCCCTGCAACTGGCAGACCGATCATTCAAGTTTCCTCATGGAATAGTAGAAGACTTGTTGGTAAAGGTAGGAGACTTTATCTTCCCAGCAGACTTTGTAGTGTTGGATATGAAGGAAGGAGCCAAGGCTTCTATCATCCTAGGAAGACCATTCTTATCCACTGCCGGAGCTATCATTGATGTCCAAAAGGGTGAACTTACCCTTAGACTACAAAATGAGAAGATGACATTTAATGTGTTCAAGGCCATGAGTTACC
The DNA here is from genome assembly GCF_059453495.1 of Arachis ipaensis. NCBI lineage: Eukaryota > Viridiplantae > Streptophyta > Magnoliopsida > Fabales > Fabaceae > Arachis > Arachis ipaensis. The sequence goes on from NC_142441.1 coordinate 98,400,876, forward strand.
CACAAGAACCATTGGGAGAATGTATGAGGTTGGATTCACTGGAAGATGCAGTACAAGAGACTTTTGAAGAAGAAGAACTTGAGGGGTTAACAGAAGAAGAGGAATCAGCATCAAGCAAAGAGGCTGCAACAGCTGAGGTTCATGATCAGGGCACACTAGAGGAGGAAAACGAAAGAAAAGAAGCACCCAAGCTTGAACTAAAGGCACTGCCGCCCACTCTCAAATATGCATATTTAGGAGAGAATGAAAGATACCCAGTGATCATAAACTCAGCCCTCAGCCAAGAACAAGAGGAGGAACTACTCCAAGTATTACAAAAGCATAAGGATGCCATTGGATGGACCCTCACTGACTTGAAGGGAATCAGTTCGGCCATATGCATGCATAAGATATTGTTGGAAGATGATGCCAAACCCTCCATTCAACCCCAAAGGAGGCTGAATCCAGTCATAAAAGAAGTAGTACAGAAGGAAGTCATGAAGCTATGGCAGGGAGGGGTAATCTACCCAATTTTGGATAGCCCATGGGTCAGCCCCGTCCAAGTGGTCCCCAAGAAAGGAGGAATCATTGTAGTACCCAATGAGAGGAACGAACTTATCCCTACAAGAACGGTCACAGGATGGAGGATGTGTATTGACTACAGAAAACTCAATGAAGCTACAAGAAAAGATCACTTCCCACTCTCCTTCATGGATCAGTTGCTGGAAAAACTTGCAGGACATGCATATTACTGTTTTCTCGATGGTTACTCAGGATATAATCAAATAGTGGTTGATCTGAGAGACCAGGAGAAAATGTCATTTACTTGTCCATATGGAGTGTTTGCATGCCATTTGGGCTATGTAATGCTCCTGCAACGTTTCAACGCTGCATGCTTTCTATCTTCTCAGATATGATAGAGAAATTCATTGAAGTCTTTATGGATGACTTTTCAGTATTTGGGGATTCTTTCCTAATTGCCTAAATCACCTTACTTTGGTATTAAAAAGATGTCAAGAGACCAATCTGGTCTTGAATTAGGAAAAATGCCACTTTATGGTGACAAGAAGAATAGTCCTTGGTCATAAAGTTTCTAACCAAGGCATTGAGGTAGACAGAGCTAAGGTGGAACTCATTAAAAAATTACCCCCACCAAGTGATGTCAAGGCAATTAGGAGCTTTCTAGGGCATGCTGGCTTTTACAGAAGATTTATTAAAGATTTTTCAAAAATAGCCAAGCCCTTAAGCAATCTCCTTGTATCTGATACACCATTTATCTTTGATGAGAAGTGCATGCTAGCATTCGAAAACTTGAAAAAGAGGCTGTCCTCTGCCCCTATCATTTCCCCACCTTATTGAAAATTACCATTCGAACTGATGTGTGATGTATCTGATTTTGCAGTTGGGGCAGTGTTAGGACAGAGGAAAGATAATTTGGTCCATGTGATATACTATGCCAGCAAGGTCCTCAATGACACTCAAAGAAATTATACCACTACTGAAAAGGAATTGCTGGCAATAGTTTTTATATTTGACAAGTTTAGATCATACCTCATTGGTTCCAAAGTGATTATTTTCACAGATCACACAGCACTTAAATATTTGTTTGCTAAGCAGGAATCAAAACCAAGACTGATAAGATGGATCTTGTTGTTGCAGAAATTCAATATTGAGATTAGAGACAAGAAAAGAGTGGAGAATAAGTTAGCAGATCACCTATCTAGAATCCCTTATGATAAAGGTGGAACACATGATGCAAGTGTAAATGAGTTCTTCCCAAATGAACAGTTAATGAGGGTTCACAAAGCACCCTGGTTTGCCGACATTGCCAATTTCAAGGCAACTGGGGGCTTTGCCTCCAGAGATCAACAAACATAAAAAAGAAAACTCATTAATGATGCTAAATATTTTGTCTGGGATAAGCCATATCTCTTCAAGAAGTGTTCAGATGAAATCCTTAGAAGATGCATTTCAGAAGAAGAGGGACGAGATGTCCTATGGAACTGCCATGGCTCGTGCTATGGAGGCCACTTTGGAGGGGAAAGAACTGCAGCCAAGGTGCTACAAAGTGGATTCTTTTGGCCCACCATTTTCAAAGATGCCAAAGAACTAGTGAAGAACTGCAATGAATGCCAAAGAGCTTGAAACTTACCCAAAAGAAATGAGATGCCACAGAATTTCATCTTAGAGCTGGAACTGTTTGATGTGTGGGGAATCGATTTCATGGGACCATTTCCAACCTCATATTCAAAAAAATATATCTTAGTGGCAGTGGATTACGTATCCAAGTGGGTAGAAGCTATTGCAACCCCAACAAATGATAACAAGGTGGTCATGAATTTCCTCAGAAAGAATGTCTTTAGCCGATTCGGAGTCCCACGAGCTTTCATCAGTGATGGAGGGAGCCATTTTTGCAACAGACCATTAGAAGCTCTTCTCCTAAGATACGGGGTAAAACACAAGGTTGCAACATCCTACCACCCCCAAACAAGTGGGCAAACCGAGATATCTAACAGAGAGCTAAAAAGGATTCTGGAAAAGACTGTGGGAGCATCAAGAAAGGACTGGTCGAAGAAGCTAGATTATGCTCTTTGGGCATACAGGACGGCATTCAGAATACTAATCGGGATGTCCCCGTATCAACTGGTGTATGGAAAGGCCTGTCATTTACTATTGGAGCTGGAACACAAAGCCCTCTAGGCTCTCAAGCTACTAAATTTTGATAGCATTGTTGCTGGTGAAAAAAGAGTTTTGCAGCTGCAGGAACTGGAGGAGTTTAGGTCTCAAGCCTATGAAAATGCCAAGATCTATAAAGAAAAGGTGAAGAGAAGGCACGACCTCAATCTGACACCCAGAAGCTTCGAAAAAGGACAGCAAGTGCTCCTCTACAACTCCAAATTGAGACTTTTCCCTGGGAAACTCAAATAAAGGTGGTTAGGACCCTTTCTTGTCACAAAGGTCTCACCTTATGGACACATAGAAATCATGGAGGAAAGCTCAAAGAGGACTTTCATTGTGAACGGACAAAGGCTCAAGCACTACATGGGCAACATGGGGGAGAGCCCCAAAATGAAGTATCATCTCAACTAAGGGAGAAATCATCGAGCTAGCGACGCTAAAAGAGCGCTTCATTGGGAGACAACCCAACCCAAGGTAGTTTTCTTTTCATGAGTATTTCAATAAAGATTACAAGTAGTTTTCCCTATATTGTGAGGAGCTAAGTTTGGTGTTCCACACCAAAATAATCCAAGGGTGAATGCGTAATTCTAAGTTTGGTGTCTGGTGCACGAAATTGTGATCATCAACAATGGCGCCAAAGACTTGGAGCTCTCAAACGTGAATCACACTTTGTCACAATTCCGCACAACTAACCAGCAAGTGCACTGGGTCGTCCAAGTAATACCTTACGTGAGTAAGGGTCGATCCCACGGAGATTGTCGGCTTGAAGCAAGCTATGGTCATCTTGTAAATCTCAGTCAGGCAGATTCAAATGGTTATGGAGAATTGATAATTAAAAGATAAACATAAAATAAAGATAGAGATAGAGATACTTATGTAATTCATTGGTAGGAATTTCAGATAAACATATGAAGATGCTTTGTTCCTCTTGAACCTCTGCTTTTCTATTGCCTTCTTCCAATCATTCATACTCCCTTCCATGGCAAGCTTTATGTTGGGCATCACCGTTGTCAATGGCTACTTCCCGTCCTCTCAGTGAAAATGGTCCAAATGCGCTGTCACCGCACGACTAATGATCTGTCGGTTCTCGATCATGTTGGAATAGGATCCATTGATCCTTTTGCGTCTGTCACACGCCCAACAATCGCGAGTTTGAAGCTCGTCACAGTCACCCCTTCCCAGATCCTACTCGGAATACCACAGACAAGGTTTAGACTTTCTGGATCTCAAGAATGACCGCCAATAATTCTAGCCTATACCACGAAGGTTCCAATCTTAGATTAGAAACCTAAGAGATACGCATTCAAGCCATTGTAGTAGAACAGAGGTGGTTGTCAGGCACATGTTCATAGGTGAGAATGATGATGAGTGTCACGGATCATCACATTCATCAAGTTGAAGAACAAATGAATATCTTAGAGAAGAAGTAGACGTGAATTGAATAGAAGAACAATAGTAATTGTATTAATTCATGAAGAACAGCAGAGCTCCACACCTTAATCTATGGTGTGTAGAAACTCCACCGTTGAAAATACATAAGAACAAAAGGTCCAGGCAAGGCCGAATGGCCAGCCCCCAAACGTGAACATAAAGATCAAAAGGTATATATGAAAAGCGTCTCTAAATACAATAGCAAAAGGTCCTATTTATAGAAAACTAGTAGCCTAGGGTTACAGAAATAGGTAATTAATGCAGAAATCTTCTTCCGGGCCCACTTGGTTTGTGCTTGGGCTGAGCATTGAAGCTTCCATGTGTAGAGACTTTTCTTGGAGTTAAACGCTAGCTTTTGTGCCAGTTTGGGCGTTTAACTCCAGCTTTTATGCCAGTTCTGGCGTTTTGACGCCAGAATATCTATGCTGACTTAGAACGCCACTTTGGGCCATCAAATCTTGAGAAAAGTATAGACTATTATATATTGCGGGAAAGCCCAGGATGTCTACTTTCTAACGCAATTGAGAACGCGCCAATTGGGCTTCTGTAGCTCTAGAAAATCCACTTTGAGTGCAGGGAGGTCAGAATCCAACAACATCTGTAGTCCTTTTTCAGCCTCTGAATCAGATTTTTGCTCAGGTCCCTCAATTTCAGCCAGAAAATACCTGAAATCACAGAAAAACACACAAACTCATAGTAAAAGTCCAGAAATGTGATTTTTATTTAAAAATAATAAAAATATAATAAAAACTAACTAAAATATACTAAAAACATACTAAAAACAATGCCAATTAAAAAGCGTATAAATTATCCGCTCATCACAACACCAAACTTAAATTGTTGCTTGTCCCCAAGCAACTAAAAATCAAATAGGATAAAAAGAAGAGAATATACAATGAATTCCAAAAACATCTATGAAGATCAGTATTAATTAAATGAGCGGGGCTTTTAGCTTTTTGCTTCTGAACAGTTTTGGCATCTCACTTTATCCTTTGAAGTTCAGAATGATTGGCTTCTATAGGAACTCAGAATCCAGATAGTGTTATTGATTCTCCTAGTTAAGTATGTTGATTCTTGAACACAGCTACTTTATGAGTCTTGGCCGTGACCCTAAGCATTTTGTTTTCCAGTATTACCACCGGATACATAAATGCCACAGACACATAACTGGGTGAACCTTTTCAGATTGTGGCTCAGCTTTGCTAGAGTCCCCAATTAGAAGTTTCCAGAGCTCTTAAGCACACTCTTTTTTTTTTTGCTTTGGACCACGACTTTAACCGCTTAGTCTCAAGTTTTCACTTGACACCTTCACGCCACAAGCACATGGTTAGGGACAGCTTGGTTTAGCCGCTTAGGCCAGGATTTTATTCCTGTGGACCCTCCTATCCACTGATGCTCAAAGCCTTGGATCCCTTTTATTTTACCTTTGCCTTTTGGTTTTAAGGGCTATTGGCTTTTTCTGCTTGCTTTTTTCTCTTTTTTTATTTTTTTTTTATTTTTTTTCTGCAAGTTTTTCACTGCTTTTTCTTGCTTTAAGAATCAATTTTATGATTTTTCAGATTATCAAATAACATTTCTCCTTTTCCCATCATTCTTTCAAGAGCCAACAATTTTAACATTCTTAGACAACAAATTCAAAAATATGCACTGTTCAAGCATTCATTCAGAAAAACAATAGTATTGCCACCACATCAAAATAATTAAACTGTTTTAAAATTCGAAATTCATGTAGTTCTTTTTCTTTTTCAATTAAAACACTCTTTTTTTAAGAAAGGTGATGGATTCATAGGACATTCATAACTTTAAGGCATAGACACTAAGACACTAATGATCATGTAATAAAGACACAAACATAGATAAACACAAAGCATAATTTTCGAAAAACGGAAAATAAAGAACAAGGAAATTAAAGAACGGGTCCACCTTAGTGATGGCGACTTGTTCTTCCTCTTGAAGATCTTGTGGAGTGATTGAGCTCCTCAATGTCTCTTCCTTGCCTTTGTTGCTCCTCTCTCATGGTTCTTTGGTCTTCTCTAATTTCATGGAGGAGGATAGAATGCTCTTGATGCACTACCCTTAGTTGTCCCATATTGGAACTTAATTCTCCTAGGAAGGTGTTGATTTGCTCCCAATAGTTTTGTGGAGGAAAATGCATCCCTTGAGGCATCTCAGGGATTTTTTGATGAGGAATTTCCTCATGCTCTTGTCCATGAGTGGGGTCTCTTGTTTGCTCCATCCTTTTCTTAGTGATGGGCTTGTCCTTATCAATGAGGATTTCTTCCTCTATGTCAATTCCAGCCGAATTGCAAAGGTGACAAATGAGATGAGGGAAGGCTAACCTTGCCAAAGTAGAGGACTTGTCCGCCACCTTGTAGAAGTCTTGGGATATAACCTCATGAACTTCTACTTCCTCTCTAATCATGATGCTATGAATCATGATAGCCCAGTCTATAGTAACTTCAGACCGATTGCTAGTGGGAATGATTAAGCGTTGGATGAACTCCAACCATCCCCTAGCCACGGGCTTGAGGTCATGCCTTCTTAGTTGAACCGGCTTCCCTCTTGAATCTCTCTTCCGTTGAGCGCCCTCTTCACAAATGTCTATGAGGACTTGGTCCAACCTTTGATTAAAGTTGACCCTTCTAGTGTAGGGGTGTGCATCTCCTTGCATCATGGGCAAGTTGAATGCCAACCTTACATTTTTCGGACTGAAATCTAAGTATTTCCCTCGGACCATTGTAAGCCAATTCTTGGGGTCTGGGTTCACACTTTGATCATGGTTCTTGGTGATCCATGCATTGGCATAGAACTCTTGAACCATTAAGATTCTAACTTGTTGAATGGGGTTGGTGAGAACTTCCCAACCTCTTCTTCGAATCTCATGTCGGATCTCCGGATATTCACCCTTTTTGAGTTTAAAAGGGACCTCGGGGATCACCTTCTTCTTGGCCACAACTTCATAGAAGTGGTCTTGATGCACCCTTGAGATGAATCTCTCCATCTCCCATGACTCGGAAGTGGAAGCTTTTGCCTTCCCTTTCCTCTTTCTAGAGGTTTCTCTGGCCTTTGGTGCTATAAATGGTTATGGAAAAACAAAAAGCAATGCTTTTACCACACCAAACTTAGAAGATTTGCTTGTCCTCGAGCAAAAGAAGAAAGAAGAGAGTAGAAGAAGAAGAAGTGGAGGAGATGGAGGTGGGTTGGTGTTTCGGCCAAGGGGTGGGTTTGGGAGGAAAAGTGGTTTGAATTTGAATGGTGAGGTAGGTGGGGTTTTATGATGGATGGATGTGGATTGGTGAAGGGTTTATGGAGAAGAGGGTAGGATGTGATAGGTGAGGGTTTTTTTTTTTTTTGGGGGAAGAGGTATTGAGGTGATTGGTGAATGGGTGAAGAAGAGAGAGAGAGGTGGGGTAGGTGGGGATCCTGTGGGGTCCACAGATCCTGAGGTGTCAAGGATTTTTCATCCCTGCACCAAGTGGCGTACAAAACGCCCTTTTCTGCCAATCCTGGCGTTAAACGCCAGGTTGCTGCCCATTTCTGGCGTTAAACGCCAGCTCTGTGCCCTTTTCTGGCGTTAAACACCCATAATGGGGTCAGACTGGGCGTTTAATACCCATTCTGCTACCCTTACTAGGGTTTAAACGCCAGTAAGTTTCTCCTCCAGGGTGGTCTGTTTTTAATACTATTTTTCATTCTGTTTTTACTTTTTTAGTTGTTTTTGTGACTTCACATGATCATCAACCTACAGAAAACATAAAATGAAAATAGAAATTTAACATAGATAAGTAAAGATTGGGTTGCCTCCCAAAAAGCGCTTCTTTAATGTCAATAGCTTGACGGTGGGTGGTATGCAAAATTGTTACTCTGAGGTTGTAAAATTATTTGTTGTTCGTTCTCTCCCTAGAAATGGCGCCAAAACTGGTGCGCAATACCATGGTCTAAGCATAACTTCACAACTTCGCACAACTAACCAGCAAGTGCACTGGGTCGTCCAAGTAATAAAACCTTACGTGAGTAAGGGTCGATCCCACGGAGATTGTCGACTTGAAGCAAGCTATGGTCACCTTGTAAATCTCAGTCAGGTGGATATCAAATGGTTATGGAGTTTTCGAATAATAATAATAAATAAATAGAAAATAAAGATAGAAATACTTATGTAATTCATTGGTTAGAATTTCAGATAAGCGTATAGAGATGCTTTCGTTCCTCTGAATCTCTGCTTTTCCGCTGTCTTCCTCCAATCAGTCTTACTCCTTTCCATGGCTGGCTTTATGTAAGGGCATCACCGTTGTCAATGGCTACATCTCATCCTCTCTGTGAAAATGGTCCGATGTGCTGTCACTGCATGGCTAATCATCTGGAGGCATCACCGTTGTCAATGGCTACATCCCATCCTCTCTGTGAAAATGGTCCGATGCGCTGTCACTGCATGGCTAATCATCTGGAGGTTCTCGATCATACTGGAATAGGATTTACTATCCTTTTGCGTCTGTCACTACGCCCAACACTCGCGATTTTGAAGTTCGTCACAGTCATTCAATCCCTGAATCCTACTCGGAATACCACAGACAAGGTTTAGACTTTCTGGATTGTCATGAATGCCGCCATCAATCTAGCTTATACCATGAAGATTATGATTAAGAGATCCAAGAGATAGTCATTCAATCTAAGGTGGAACGGAAGTGGTTGTCAGGCACGCGTTCGTAGGGGAATGATGATGATTGTCACGTTCATCACATTCATATTGAAGTGCAAATGAATATCTTAGAAGAGGAATAAGTTTAATTGAATAGAAAAACAGCAGTACTTTGCATTAATTCGTGAGGAACAGCAGAGCTCCACACCTTAATCTATGGAGTGCAGAAACTCTACCATTTGAAAATGCATACGTAATAATGGTCCAGGCATGGTCGAATGGCCAGCCCCCATGAAGGTCTAAGATAGCATAAAACTCATCAAAGATGATCCGAAGATCCTAATACAATAGTAAAAAGTCATATTTATACTAAACTAGTTACTAGGGTTTACAGAAGTAAGTAATTGATGCATAAATCTACTTCCGGAGCCCACTTGGTGTGTGCTTGGGCTGAGCTTGAAGTTTACACGTGCAGAGGTCATTCTTGGAGTTGAATGCCAGTTTGTAACGTATTTTTAGCGTTCAACTCTGGTTCGTGATGTGTTTCTGGCATTTAAACTCGGCCAAAGTATGGACTATTATATATTGCTGGAAAGCCCTGGATGTCTACTTTCCAACGTAATTAGAAGTGCGCCATTTTGAGTTATGTAGCTCCAGAAAATCCACTTTGAGTGCAGGGAGGTCAGAATCCAACAGCATCAGCAGTCCTTCTTCAACCTCTGAATCTGATTTTTGCTCAAGTCCCTCAATTTCAGCCAGAAAATACCTGAAATCATAGAAAAATACACAAACTCATAGTAAAGTCCAGAAATGTGAATTTAACATAAAAACTAATAAAAACATCCCTAAAAGTAACTAGATCCTACTAAAAACATACTAAAAACAATGCCAAAAAGCATATAAATTATCCGCTCATCACAACACCAAACTTAAATTGTTGCTTGTCCCCAAGAAACTGAAAATTAAATAGGATAAAAAGAAGAGAATATACTATAAATTCCAAACTATCAATGAAACATAGCTCCAATCAGATGAGCGGGACTTGTAGCTTTTTGCCTCTTGAATAGTTTTGGCATCTCACTTTATCCATTGAGGTTCAGAATGATTGGCATCTATAGGAACTCAGAGTTCAGATAGTGTTATTGATTCTCCTAGTTCAGTATGTTGATTCTTGAACACAGCTACTTTATGAGTCTTGGCCGTGGCCCTAAGCACTTTGTTTTCCAGTATTACCACCGGATACATAAATGCCACAGACACATAATTGGGTGAACCTTTTCAGATTGTGACTCAGCTTTGCTAAAGTCCCCAATTAGAGGTGTCCAGGGTTCTTAAACATACTCTTATTTTGCTTTGGTCCTTGACTTTAACCGCTCAGTCTCAAGTTTTCACTTGACACCTTCACGCCACAAGCACATGGTTAGGGACAGCTTGGTTTAGCCGCTTAGGCCAGGATTTTATTCCTTTAGGCCCTCCTATCCACTGATGCTCAAAGCCTTGGGATCCTTTTTATTACCCTTGCCTTTTGGTTTTAAGGGTTACTGGCTTTTTCTGCTTGCTTTTTCTTTTTTTTTATATATTTTTTTTGCTATTTTTTTTATATTTTTTTTCTGCAAGCTTTGTTCTTTGCTGCTTTTTCTTGCTTCAAGACTCATTTTTATGATTTTTCAGATTATCAAATAATATGTCTCCTTGTCATCATTCTTTCAAGAGCCAACATATTTAACATTCTTAAACAACAACTTCAAAAGACATATGCACTGTTCAGGCATTCATTCAGAAAACAAGAAGCATTGTCACCACATCAATATAATTAAACTAAGTTCAAGGATAAATTCGAAACTCATGTACTTCTTGTTCTTTTGAATTAAAACATTTTTCATTTAAGAGAGGTGATGGATTCATAGGACATTCATAACTTTAAGACAAAGTTACTAAATACTAATGATCATGTAATAAGACACAAACATGGATAAGCACTTAACATAAAGAAAATGGAAAACAGAAAGTTTAAGAACAAGGAATGAGTCCACCTTAGTGATGGTGGCATTTCCTTCTTGAGGAACCAATGATGTCCTTGAGCTCTTCTATGTCTCTTCCTTGTCTTTGTTGCTCCTCCCTCATTGTTCTTTGATCTTCTCTACTTTCATGAATGATAATGGAGTGCTCTTGATGTTCCACCCTTAATTGTCCCATGTTGGAACTTAATTCTCCTAGGAAGGTGTTGATTTGCTCCCAAAAATTCTGTGGAGGAAAGTGCATCCCTTGAGGTATCTCAGGGATTTCTTGATGTTGAGCTTCCTCATGCGTTTATTGAGCTCCATGAGTGGGATCTCTTGTTTGCTCCATCCTTTTCTTAGTGATGGGCTTCTCTTCCTCAATGGGAATGTCTCCTTCTATGAAAGCTCCAGCTGAGTAACATAAATGGCAAATAAGATGAGGAAAAGCTAGCCTTGCCAAGGGAGAGGACTTTTCGGCTATTTTGTAGAGTTCAAGGGAGATGACTTCATGAACTTCTACTTCCTCTCCAATCATGATGCTATGGATCATGATGGCCCGATCCACAGTAACTTCAGATTGGTTGCTAGTGGGAATGATGGAGCGTTGGATGAACTCCAACCATCCTCTAGCCACAGGTTTGAGGTCCAGTCTTCTAAGTTGAACCGGTTTGCCTTTTGAGTCAATCTTCCATTGAGCTCCTTCCACACATATGTCCATGAGGACTTGGTCCAACCTTTGATCAAAGTTGACCCTTCTAGTGTAGGGGCGTGCATCTCCTTGCATCATAGGCATGTCAAACGCCAACCTCACATTTTTTGGACTAAAATCTAAGTATTTCCCCCGAACCATGGTGAGATAATTCTTTGGGTTCAGGTTCTTACTTTGATCATGGTTCTTAGTGATCCATGCATTGGCATAGAACTCTTGAACCATTAGGATGCCGACTTGTTGGATGGGGTTTGTTAGAACTTCCCAACCTCTTCTTTGGATTTCATGTCGGATCTCCGGATACTCATTTCTCTTGAGCTTGAAAGGGACCTCGGGGATCACCTTCTTCTTGGCCACAACATCATAGAAGTGGTCTTGATGAGCTTTGGAGATGAATCTTTCCATCTCCCATGACTCGGAGGTGGAAGCTTTTGTCTTTTCTTTCCCTTTTCTAGAGGATTTTCCGGTCTTAGGTGCCATCAATGGTAATGGAAAAACAAAAAGCTTATGCTTTTTGATGAGCGGATATTTTATACGCTTTTTGGGGATAATTTCATATAGTTTTGAGTATGTTTTAGTTAGTTTTTAGTCTATTTTTATTAGTTTTTAGGAAAAATTCATATTTCTAGACTTTACTATGAGTTGTGTATTTTTCTATAATTTCAGGTATTTTTCTGGCTGAAATTGAAGGAGCTGAGCAAAAATCTGATTTAGGCTGAAAAAGGACTGCTGATGCTGTTGGATTCTGACCTCCCTGCACTCAAAGTGGATTTTCTGGAGCTACAGAACTCGAAAAGGGATGCTTCCAATTGCGTTGGAAAGTAGACATCCAGGGCTTTCCAGCAATATATAATAGTCCATACTTTTCACAAGGATAGATGACGTAAACTGGCGTTCAACGCCAGTTCTCTGCCCAATTCTGGCGTCCAGCGCCAGAAAAGGATCAAAAGCTGGAGTTGAACGCCCAAACTGGCATAAAAACTGGCGTTCAACTCCACAAATGGCCTCTGCACGTGAATTGCTTAAGTCTCAGCCCAGCACACACCAAGTGGGCCCCAGAAGTGGATCTCTGCATCATCCATCATAGTCTACTCATATTTTGTAACCCTAGGCTACTAATTTAGTATTTAAACAACTTTTAGAGACCTATTTTATATCTCATGACATTTTAGATCAAAACTTTGTATTCTCTGACGGCATGAGTCTCTAAACCCCATTGTTGGGGGTGAGGAGCTCTGCTGTGTCTCGATGAATTAATGCAAGTATTTCTGTTTTCCATTCAAACACGCTTGTTCCTATCTAAGATGTTCATTCGCGCTTAACTGTGATGGAGGTGATGATCTGTGACACTCATCACCTTCCTCAAATCATGAACGTGTGCCTGACAACCACCTCCGTTCTATATACGATTGAATGAGTATCTCTTAGATTCCTTAATCAGAATCTCCGTGGTATAAGCTAGAACTGATGGCGGCATTCATGAGAATCCGGAAAGTCTAAATCTTGTCTGTGGTATTCCGAGTAGGATTCAAGGATTGAATGACTGTGACGAGCTTCAAACTCCTGAAGGCTGGGCGTTAGTGACAGACGCAAAAGGATAGTAAATCCTATTCCAACCGGATCGAGAACCAACCGGTGATTAGCCGTGCTGTGACAGAGCGCGTGAGCGTAGTTTTCACTGGAAGGATGGAAGGTAGCCATTGACAACGGTGATCCACCAACACACCGCTTGCCATAGGAGGACGTGCGTGCGTGAACAAGAAGGCAGAGGAAAGCAGAGATTCAGAAGACAAAGCATCTCCAAAACTCCAACATATTCTCCATTACTGCATAACAAGTAACCTTTAATCCATGCTCTATTGTTTATTTGCAATTCAACTGATAAACATAATTGACTTCCTGACTAAGATTTACAAGATAACCATAGATTGCTTCAAACCAACAATCTCCGTGGGATTCGACCCTTACTCACGTGAGGTATTACTTGGACGACCCAGTGCACTTGCTGGTCAGTGGTACGAGTTGTGAAAAGTGTGATTCATAATTCGTGCACCAAGTTTTTGGCGCCGTTGCCGGGGATTGTTCGTGTTTGAACAACTGACGGATTATTTTGTTGCTTAGATTAGGAAAAATTTCTTTTTTTGTTTAGAGTCTCTTATTATTGTCGTGTTAAAATTTTTGAATCCGTATTTTCTTTTTAAAAATAGTTTTCAAAAAATAATTTCTCTATTAGATCCTGTGCCAACTTTAAGTTTGGTGTTTTCTTGATTGATTTTCCTTAAAATTTTCGAAAATTTTGGTTTGGTTTTCTAAAAATTTTAAGTTTGGTGTTCTTTCTTCGTGTTCTTGAGTTTTCCTTGTGACTTGATCTTAAAATTTTTAAGTTTGGTGTTCCTTGGTGTTTTCCCTCCAAAATTTTCGAAAATAGGGAACATTAGATCTAAAAATTTTTAAATCTTGTGCTATCTTATTGTTTTTCTCTCTCCTCTTTAAATTCAAAAATATCTTTTCTCTCTATTTTAAAAACAATTTTCGAAATATATTTATAAAATTCAGATTTTTTTATTTCAAAATTTAAAATTTTTTTTAATCATCATATCCTTTTCAAAACTTCCTAAACACTTTCTCTCTCCTCACTTTTTCGAAAATCATAGTTTTTGTTATTTTTATTTTTGGTTAAGTTGTCCTCTTTCTATAAAATAAAATAATTAAAAAGGTAAATCAATCCAAGTTATATCCCTTTGTCCATCATGGACATAAGTGGAAATGAACAGTCCAGGAGGACTCTGGGGTCATATTCTAACCCCTCTACTGCTTCATATGGGAGTAGCATATGCATACCCTCCATTGGAGTTAGTAGCTTTGAGTTGAATCCTCAGCTCATTATCATGGTGCAGCAAAGTTGCCAGTATTCCGGTCTTCCACAGGAAGAACCTACAGAGTTTCTGGCACAATTTCTACAAATTGCTGACACAGTACATGATAAGGAAATAGATCAGGATGTCTACAGACTATTACTGTTTCCATTTGCTGTAAAAGATCAAGCTAAGAGGTGGTTAAATAACCAACCTAAGGCCAGCATAAGAACATGGAAACAGCTGATAGAAAAATTCCTGAATCAGTATTTTCCTCCAAAAAGGATGACACAGCTAAGGCTGGACATCCAAGGCTTTAAACAAGGAGATAAGGAATCTCTTTATGATGCTTGGGAGAGATACAGAGAGATGCTACGAAAATGCCCCTCTGAAATGTTTTCAGAGTGGGTTCAGTTAGACATCTTCTACTATGGGCTTGCAGAAGGAGCTCAGATGTCTCTAGATTACTCAGCTGGTGGATCTATCCATATGAGAAAGACAATTGAAGAGGCTCAAGAGCTCATTGATACAGTTGCCAGGAATCAGCATCTGTACCTAAGCAGCAACCCTTCCATGAATGAAGAGGTTAAAACAGTAACTGCTGAATTCAGTACTGTAAAACAAGCTGCTGAATTCAATCAGCAATTGGATTTTCTAACAAAGCAGCTAGCTGAATTCAAGGACAGGCTACAAGAGACAAGGATAGCTAATATACAGATGGACGAACAGTTTAAGCAAACAAAGCAGCAGCTATCAAGGAAAATAGCAGAAGAATGCCAAGCAGTTCAATTAAGAAGTGGGAAAATATTAAATACCCCACCTCAAGGGATCAAAAATTCAAGAAATGAGCAACCCACCAAAGATTCACCTGAGGACAGTAAGAGCCCAGGGAAAAATAATTCTGGCACTAAAACGCCAGAAAAGGGGTGGAAGGCTGGTGCTGAACGCCCAGACCATGCCCAAAACTGGCGTTCAGTGCCAGAAACAAGGCAGGATTGGCGATCAACGCCAGAAATGGGCAAGAATCTGGCGTTGAACGCCCAAATGGGGCAGAATCCAACGTTGAACGCCCAAAATGGGCACATTTCTGGCGTTCAGGCGCCAGGAACAGACAGTAAGCTGGCGTCTAACGTCACTCCAGCCTCTGACTCTGGCACTCAATTGCCAGTGAGGGATCAGATACACACAAGTGCTGATAACAACCCCTCTAAAAAGGCTTCTTTAACCACTAAGGTTGAGGAATATAAAGCCAAGATACCTTATCCTCAAAAACTCCGGAAAGAGGAGCAGGATAAGCAATTTGCTCGCTTTGCAGTTATCTAAGGACTCTTGAAATAAAGATTCCATTTGCAGAGGCACTTGAGCAAA
Organism: Arachis ipaensis; assembly: GCF_059453495.1. Lineage (NCBI taxonomy): Eukaryota > Viridiplantae > Streptophyta > Magnoliopsida > Fabales > Fabaceae > Arachis > Arachis ipaensis. The sequence continues at coordinate 98,416,533 of NC_142441.1, forward strand.
TACCTTCTTATGCCAAGTTCATGAAAGAGATCTTGAGTCATAAAAAGGAGTGGAGAGAAACAGAAAGAGTTCTCCTCACTGAAGAATGCAGTGCAGTCATTCTGAAAAGCTTTCCTGAAAAGCTTAAAGACCCTGGGAGTTTTCTGATACCATGCATATTAGAAGGTGATTGCACCAAGACAGCTTTGTGCGATCTTGGGGCAAGCATCAACCTGATACCAACCCGGATATGTCTCCAACTTGCTGATGGTTCCACTAAATACCCATCAGGCGTGATTGAGGACATGATTGTCAGAGTTGGGCCATTCGCCTTTCCCACTGACTTTGTTGTGCTGGAGATGGAGGAGCACAAGAGTGCTACTCTCATTCTAGGAAGACCCTTCCTAGCAACTGGACGATCCCTCATTGACGTCCAACAGGGGGAAATAACCCTGAGAGTCAACGATGATGAGTTCAAGTTGAACGCTGTCAAAGCCATGCAGCATCCAGACACATCAACAGACTGCATGAAAGTTGATCTTATTGACTCTTTGGTAGAAGAGATCAACATGGCTGAGAGTCTCGAATCAGAGTTGGAAGACATCTTTAAAGATGTTCAGCCTGATTTAGAGGATTCAGGGGACATGAAAGAGCCTCTGAACTTCCTTCTGAAAGAGGAAAAACCTCCTAAACCAGAGCTCAAGCCACTACCACCATCCTTGAAATATGCATTTCTGGGAGAAGGTGACACTTTTCCAGTGATCATAAGCTCTGCGTTAAATTCACAGGAAGAGGAAGCACTTATTCAAGTGCTAAGGACACACAAGACAGCTCTTGGGTGGTCCATAGGTGACCTTAAGGGCATAAGCCCAGCTAGATGCTTGCACAAAATCCTATTGGAGGATAATGCCAAACCAGTGGTTCAACCACAGAGGCGGCTAAATCCAACCATGAAGGAAGTGGTGCAGAAAGAGGTCACCAAGTTACTAGAGGCTGGGATTATTTATCCTATTTCTGATAGCCCCTGGGTGAGCCCTGTTCAAGTCGTCCCAAAAAAGGGAGGCATGACAGTGATTCATAATGAAAAAAATGAACTGGTTCCTACAAGAACAGTTACAGGGTGGCGCATGTGTATTGACTACAAAAGGCTCAATACAGCCACCAGAAAGGATCATTTTCCTTTACCATTCATAGACCAGATGCTAGAAAGACTAGCAGGTCATGATTATTACTGCTTTTTGGATGGCTACTCAGGTTATAACCAGATTGCAGTAGATTCCCAGGATCAAGAGAAAACAGCATTCACATGTCCATCCGGGGTGTTTGCTTATAGAAGGATGCCATTTGGGCTATGTAATGTGCCTGCAACCTTCCAGAGATGCATGCTCTCTATTTTCTCTGACATGGTGGAAAAATTTCTGGAAGTCTTCATGGATGACTTCTCAGTATATGGAGACTCATTCAGCTCCTGTCTCGATCACCTGAAACTTGTTCTGAAAAGATGCCAAGAAACCAACCTAGTTTTAAACTGGGAAAAGTGTCACTTCATGGTGACTGAAGGAATTGTTCTTGGGCATAAAATCTCAAACAAGGGAATAGAGGTGGATCAAGCAAAAATAGAGGTAATTGAAAAATTACCACCACCTGCCAATGTTAAGGCAATCAGAAGCTTTCTGGGGCATGCAGGATTCTATAGGAGGTTTATAAAGGATTTTTCAAAAATCGCAAAACCTCTAAGCAATCTGCTAGCTGCTGACACGCCATTTGTGTTTGACACAAAGTGCCTGCAGGCGTTTGAAACGCTGAAGGCTAAGCTGGTCACAGCACCAGTCATTTCTGCACCAGACTGGACATTACCATTTGAGTTAATGTGTGATGCCAGTGATCATGCCATTGGGGCAGTATTGGGACAGAGGCATGACAAGCTTCTACATGTCATTTACTATGCCAGTCGCGTTCTAAATGACGCCCAGGAAAATTACACAACCACAGAAAAAGAATTACTTGCAGTGGTTTACGCCATTGACAAGTTCAGATCATACTTAGTAGGATCAAAAGTGATTGTGTATACTGATCATGCTGCTCTTAAATATCTACTCACAAAGCAGGATTCAAAACCCAGGCTCATCAGATGGGTATTGCTTTTGCAAGAGTTTGATATAGAAATAAGAGACAGAAAAGGGACAGAGAACCAAGTGGCTGATCATCTGTCCCGGATAGAGTCAGTGGAAGGGACGCCCCTCCCTTCTCTTGAGATCTCTGAGACGTTTCCTGATGAGCATTTATTCGCCATTCAGGAAGCACCATGGTTTGCCGATATTGCAAACTATAAAGCTGCAAGGTTCATACCCAAGGAGTACAACAGGATACAAAAGAAGAAATTAATTACTGATGCAAAGTACTACTTGTGGGATGAACCTTATCTCTTTAAGAGATGTGCAGACGGAATTATCTGTAGGTGTGTGCCTAGAGAAGAAGCACAGAGGATCCTGTGGCATTGCCACGGATCTCAATATGGAGGCCATTTCGGAGGTGAGCGAACAGCCACCAAGGTCCTCCAATGTGGCTTCTATTGGCCCACACTCTATAAAGATTCCCGAGAGTTTGTATGTAATTGTGACAGTTGCCAAAGAGCTGGCAATCTGCCTCATGGTTACGCCATGCCTCAACAAGGAATCTTGGAAATTGAGTTGTTTGACGTATGGGGAATTGACTTCATGGGACCTTTTCCACCATCATATTCAAACACTTATATTCTGGTGGCAGTTGACTATGTATCAAAATGGGTTGAGGCTATTGCCACACCCACCAATGATACTAAAACAGTGCTGAAGTTCCTCTAGAAACATATCTTTAGCAGATTTGGTGTCCCTAGAGTACTAATCAGTGATGGGGGCACTCACTTCTGCAATAAACAGCTTTACTCTGCCATGGTTCGGTATGGAATTCGCCACAAGGTGGCCACTCCATATCATCCACAAACCAATGGGCAAGTTGAAGTCTCTAACAGAGAATTAAAGAGAATCCTGGAACGGACAGTAAATACCCGTAGAAAGGATTGGGCACGAAGCTTGGATGATGCTCTGTGGGCTTACAGAACAGCATTAAAGACCCCTATAGGGACCTCTCCATACCAACTCGTGTATGGTAAGGCATGCCACCTGCCCGTGGAACTGGAACATATGGCCTACTGGGCAACCAGATTCCTAAACTTTGATGCCAAATTAGCAGGAGAAAAACGATTGCTCCAGCTAAATGAGCTAGAGGAATTCAGATTCACAGCTTTCGAAAATGCCAAGCTTTATAAAGAAAAATAAAAAAAATGGCATGACAGAAAGCTATCATCTAGAATCTTTGAACCAGGACAAAAGGTCCTGTTGTTTAACTCTAGACTCAGGCTATTCCCCGGGAAACTGAAATCCCGGTGGAGGGGACCATACGTGATTACAAGTGTGTCACCATATGGTTATGTGGAGCTTCAAGAAATTGATTCTGATAAGAAGTTCATTGTCAATGGACAGAGAATCAAGCACTATCTTGAAGGCAACATCGAGCAAGAATGCTCAAGGCTGAAGCTAGATTAAAAGCTCAGCAAGGTCCAGCTAAAGACAATAAAGAAGCGCTTGCCGGGAGGCAACCCAGCCATGGGGCAACAATCCTCTAAGCATTTTGCCCTATTTCTATTTTTATTTTTATTTGTTTATATAGAGTTCATTGACAACAAGGTAAATAATCATTTACAGAAGACCTCGGCACACAAAACAGAGAAAAAGAGCTCAATGGCAAGAAAACGCCAGTAAAGGGGCATTTTGGGCGTTCAGCGCCCAAAATGGGCATCCACTGGGCGCTGAACGCCAGTAATGGTAGCAATCGGGGCGTTCAACGCCAGAAATGGCCACCCACTGGGCGTTGAACACCAGGAATGGCAGCAACTGGGCACTGAACGCCCAGGAGATCAGCATTTGGGCGCTGAACGCCCAAAACAAGCAGTGTTTGGGCGTTCAAACGCCAGGAAGGCAGGGAGGAGCCAAATTCATTTTTCCACACGTTTTTCCATTCTAATTTAAAATTTTATGATTCAATACATGATTTTATTTACATAAACATGTCAAGAACCCTGATTTCTAAAAATCCTACTTTCAAAATATCAAATGTATCTTAATTCATAAGCACACACCCTCTTTGTAAATTCAATCCAACTCTTTTCAAATCTTTTCCAAAAACAAATCTATCTTTTTCACTCTAAAATCTTTTCAATATCTTTTTTTTTCATATTATCTTTTTCAAAATCCAGATTTATCTTTTTCAAAAAATCTATCCTGTCTTTTCAAAATTAAACTATATCTTCTATCTTATCTTTTTCAACTCAATCTTTTTATCTTATCTCTTCCAATTTTTCGAAAACCCACCCCACACCCCTTTAAAATTGGGTTCGGCCTCCCCCCTCCTCCATCAACAAGTGCACCTCGATCTCCTTCTATCCCTCTCCTTTCTTTTCTTTTTCTTGAGGACAAGCAAACCTCTAAGTTTGGTGTGTTTATCCGAGATCACTAAGATCATGGCTCCCAAAGGAAAACAATCCACTCCAAGAGGCAAGAAAGAGAGCGTTCCAAAATCACTTTGGAATCAAGGAAAGTTCTTATCTAAAGAACATGCAGACCATTATCTTAAAGTAATGGGTCTGAGATCAGTGATCCCGGAAGTGAGATTCGATCTGAAAGAAGATGAATATTCAGAGATCCAGGAGCAAATTCGAATCAGGAACTAGGAAGTCCTAGCTAATCCTGAAATGAAAATAGGAAGGAACATGGTCCAGGAGTTCTATGCTAATATGTGGCAGACTGACAAGCAAAGACTATCTGGAACTGCCCACTATGAATTTCGGACCATGGTCAGGGGAAAGATTGTTCACACCACCCCTGACAAGATCAGAGAGGTATTAAAGCTACCTCAGCTAAAGGATAATCCAGACTCCTTCAACAGGAGGATGATGAGAGCAGACATTGGCCTGGATAAGATTCTAGAGGACATATGTATCCCTGGAGCCAGGTGGACCACCAACACAAAGGGCGTCCCAAATCAACTCAAGAGAGAGGATCTCAAACCAGTTTCCAGAGGATGGCTGGACTTCATTGGGCATTCTCTGTTGCCCACTAGCAACCGCTCTGAAGTCACAGTTAAAAGAGCAGTGATGATCCATTGCATCATGATGGGAAAGGAAGTGGAGGTTCATCAGCTGATTTCAACAGAGCTCTATAAGATTGCTAACAAAAATTCAAAAGAGGCCAGGTTGGCTTATCCAAGCGTGATTTCTCTGCTCTGTAAAGACGCTGGAGTAAGGATGGGAATAACTGAATATATCCTAATTGAAAAGTCAATCACCAAAGCATCAATGGAGAGACAACAAGCACAGGAGGATCCCATCAAGAAGAGAGCACAGGAATTCCTCCCAGAGATCCCTCAAGTAGAATATTGGGAATATCTTGAGACGTCCGTCACCAAGATACAGGAAGCTATGGAGCAAATAATAAAAGAACAGAAGGAACACAGTCAAATGCTGACCTATATGTTTAAAGAACAAGAGGAGCAGGGGCGTGACTTAAGGGAACTGAAGCGCCAAAAGTCTTCTCTTGTAGGACCAAGCACCCCATGGATCAGAGGAACCCCCGTACCCCCAGAATAAAGGTTGTTAATTTCCAATTTCTGCCTTAACTCTATGACAGTGTCCTTATAACAGTTTACCTTAGAAGTCATATAATAGTAATTAGTATCTATTTGATTTTATCTCCAATTAAGCTATAGTTTATTTTTCTCATCATCATTAAACATGAATAAAATAGTAGATCTTTTGAATAAGAAGCAATACAATTTCGAGTTTAATAAAAGAAATTCTAATTGGTTAAATGTGGTGGCAATGCTTTCTATCTTCTGAATGAATGCTTGAACAGTGCATATGTCTTTTGAATTTGTTGTTTAAGACTGTTAAATATGTTGGCTCTTGAAAGAATGATGAACATGAGACATGTTATTGATAATCTGAAAAATCATAAAAATGATTCTTGAAGCAAGAAAAAGCAGCAAAGAACAAAGCTTGCAAAAAAAATATATATAATATAGGCGAAAAAAAAAAAAAAGCAAGCAGAAAAAGCCAAAAGCTCTTAAAACCAAAAGGCAAGGGCAAATAAAAAGGATCCCAAGGCTTTGAGCATCAGTGGATAGGAGGGCCTAACGGACTAAAATCCTGGTCTAAGCGGCTAAACCAAGCTGTCCCTAACCATGTGCTTGTGGCGTGCAGGTGTCAAGTGAAAACTTGAGACTGAGCGGTTAAAGTCAAGGTCCAAAGAAAAAAGAAGAGTGTGCTTAAGAACTCTGGACACCTCTAATTGGGGACTTTAGCAAAGCTGAGTCACAATCTGAAAAGGTTCACCCAGTTATGTGTCTGTGGCATTTATGTATCCGGTGGTAATACTGGAAAACAAAGTGCTTAGGGCCACAGCCAAGACTCATAAAGAAGCTGTGTTCAAGAATCATCACACTGAACTAAGAGAATCAATAACACTATCTGAATTCTAAGTTCCTATAGATGCCAATCACTCTGAGCTTCAATGGATAAAGTGAGATGCCAAAACTGTTCAGAAGCAAAAAGCTACTAGTCCCACTCATCTAATTAGAATCTGAGCTTCAATCAAAAACTCTGAGATATTATTGCCTCCCAACCTATTAGTCTTCTATTTTATTCATCTAGTTACTTGAGGACAAGCAACAGTTTAAGTTTGGTGTTGTGATGAGCGGATATTTTATACGCTTTTTGGGGATAATTTCATATAGTTTTGAGTATGTTTTAGTTAGTTTTTAGTCTATTTTTATTAGTTTTTAGGAAAAATTCATATTTCTGGACTTTACTATGAGTTGTGTGTTTTTCTGTAATTTCAGGTATTTTTCTGGCTGAAATTGAAGGAGCTGAGCAAAAATCTGATTTAGGCTGAAAAAGGACTGCTGATGCTGTTGGATTCTGACCTCCCTGCACTCAAAGTGGATTTTCTGGAGCTATAGAATTCCAAATGGCATGCTTCTAATTGCGTTGGAAAGTAGACATCCAGGGCTTTCCAGAAATATATAATAGTCTATACTTTTCACAAGGATAGACGACGTAAACTGGCGTTCAACGCCAGTTCTCTGCCTAATTCTGGCGTCCAGCGCCAGAAAAGGATCAAAAGCTGGAGTTGAACGCCCAAACTGGCATAAAAACTGGCGTTCAACTCCACAAATGGCCTCTGCACGTGAATTGCTTAAGTCTCAGCCCAGCACACACCAAGTGGGCCCCAGAAGTGGATCTCTGCATCATCCATCATAGTCTACTCATATTTTGTAACCCTAGGCTACTAATTTAGTATTTAAACAACTTTTAGAGACCTATTTTGTATCTCATGACATTTTAGATCAAAACTTTGTATTCTCTGACGACATGAGTCTCTAAACCCCATTGTTGGGGGTGAGGAGCTCTGCTATGTCTCGATGAATTAATGCAAGTATTTCTGTTTTCCATTCAAACACGCTTGTTCCTATCTAAGATGTTCATTCGCGCTTAACTGTGATGGAGGTGATGATCTGTGACACTCATCACCTTCCTCAAATCATGAACGTGTGCCTGACAACCACCTCCGTTCTATATACGATTGAATGAGTATCTCTTAGATTCCTTAATCAGAATCTCCGTGGTATAAGCTAGAACTGATGGCGGCATTCATGAGAATCCGGAAAGTCTAAATCTTGTCTGTGGTATTCCGAGTAGGATTCAAGGATTGAATGACTGTGACGAGCTTCAAACTCCTGAAGGCTGGGCGTTAGTGACAGACGCAAAAGGATAGTAAATCCTATTCCAACCGGATCGAGAACCAACCGGTGATTAGCCGTGCTGTGACAGAGCGCGTGAGCGTAGTTTTCACTGGAAGGATGGAAGGTAGCCATTGACAACGGTGATCCACCAACACACCGCTTGCCATAGGAGGACGTGCGTGCGTGAACAAGAAGGCAGAGGAAAGCAGAGATTCAGAAGACAAAGCATCTCCAAAACTCCAACATATTCTCCATTACTGCATAACAAGTAACCTTTAATCCATGCTCTATTGTTTATTTGCAATTCAACTGATAAACATAATTGACTTCCTGACTAAGATTTACAAGATAACCATAGATTGCTTCAAACCAACAATCTCCGTGGGATTCGACCCTTACTCACGTGAGGTATTACTTGGACGACCCAGTGCACTTGCTGGTCAGTGGTACGAGTTGTGAAAAGTGTGATTCATAATTCGTGCACCACTTTTACCACACCAAACTTAGAATATTGCTCGCCCTCGAGCAAGAGAAGAAAGAATAGATGAAGAAGAAGAAGAAAATATGGAGGAGAGGAGAGAGAGGTGTATTCAGCCAAGAAGGGGAAGAGAGGGTTGTGTTGTGTGAAAATGAGGAAGAATGGAGGGCTTTATATAGGGAGGGGAGGGGGGTTTAGTTTCGGCCATATAGGGTGGGTTTGGGTGGGAAATTGATTTTAAATTTTGAAGGTAGGTGGAGTCTATGAGGTAGGTTTATGGGGAAGAGTGGATGGATGTGAGTGGTGAAGTGGTGATATGGAAGAGAGATTGAGGTGATTGGTGAAGAGTTTTGGGGAAGAGTGTTTATTGGGAAGAGAGGATGAACATTGAGAAGAGGGAAGAGAGTGAGTGGTGGTAGGTGGGGATCCTGTGGGGTCCACAAATCCTGAGGTGTCAAAGATTTGCATCCCTGCACCCATTAGGCATGTAAAATGCCTTTGCATGCAATTCTGGCGTTTAAACGCCGAATTGATGCTTGTTCTGGGCGTTCAGCGCCCAGATGCAACATATTTCTAGCGTTGAACGCCAGCCAGATGCTTGTTTCTGGCGTTCAGCGCCAGCTCTTCTTCACTGTGCATTTCTGGCGTCTGAACGCCAGGATGCTGCTTGTTTCTGGTGTTCAACGCCAGATCCATGCTCTGTTTTGGCGTTGAATGCCAGCCAGATGCTCCTTACTGGCGTTTAAACGCCAGTAAGATCCTCCTCCAGGGTGTGATTTTTCTTCTGCTGTTTTTGATTCCGTTTTCAATTTTTATATTTATTTTGTGACTCCACATGATCATGAACCTAATAAAACATGAAATAACAATAAAATAAAAATAAAATTAGATAAATAAAAATTGGGTTACCTCCCAACAAGCGCTTCTTTAATGTCAATAGCTTGACAGTGGGCTCTCATGGAGCCTTACAGATGTTCAGAGCATTGTTGAGACTCCCCAACACCAAACTTAGAGTTTGACTGTGGGGGCTCTGGTTGACTCTGTTTTGAGAGAAGCTTATTGTGCCTCTTTTCCATGTTTACAGAAGGATGTCCTTGAGTTTTAAACTCAAGGGAGTCCTCATTCAATTGAAGGACTAGTTCACCTCTGTTAACATCAATCACAGCTCTTGCTGTGGCTAGGAAGGGTCTTCCAAGGATGATGGATTCATCCTCATCCTTCCCAGTATCTAGGATTATGAAATCAGCAGGGATGTAAAGGCCTTCAACCTTTACTAATATGTCCTCTACTTGTCCGTAAGCCTATTTTTTGGAATTGTCTGCCATCTCTAATGAGATTTTAGCAGCTTGTACCTCAAAGATTCCCAGTTTTTCCATTACAGAGAGTGGCATGAGGTTTATTCCTGACCCCAGGTCACATAGAGCCTTTTCAAAGGTCATGGTGCCTATGGTATAAGGTATCAGGAACTTTCCAGGATCCTGTTTCTTCTGAGGCAATCTTAGTTGATCCAATGCATTTAGTTCATTGGTGAATAGGGGAGGTTCATCTCCCCAAGTTTCATTACCAAATAAATTGGCATTCAGCTTCATGATTGCACCAAGGAGCTTGGCAACTTTCTCTTCAGTAACATCTTCATTCTCTTCAAAAGAAGAGTACTCTTCAGAGCTCATGAATGGCATAAGGAGGTTCAATGAAATCTCTATAGTCTCTAGATAAGTCTCAGATTCCTTTGGTTCCTCAGAAGAAAACTCCTTATTGATCACTGGACGTCCCAGGGGGTATTCCTCCTTGGGATTCACGTCCTTCTCCTCTCTTGTGGGTTCGGCCATGATGGTCAATTCAATGGCCTTGCACTCTCCTTTTGGATTTTTTTTTGTATTGCTTGGGAGAGTACTAGGAGGGATTTCAGTGATCCTTTTACTCAGCTGGCCCACTTGTGCTTTCAAATTTCTAATGGAGGACCTTGTTTCATTCATGAAACTCACAGTGGCCTTAGATAGATCAAAGACTAAGTTTGCTAAATTAGAGGTATTTTGTTCAGAGTTCTCTGTCTGTTGCTGAGTGGATGATGGAAAAGGTTTACTATTGTTAAACCTATTTCTTCCACCATTATTAAAGCCTTGTTGAGGCTTTTATTGATCCTTCCATGAGAGATTTGGGTGATTTCTCCATGAGGGATTATAGGTGTTTCCATAGGGTTCACCTATATAATTCACCTCTGCAATTGCAGGATTCTCAGGATCATAAGCTTCTTCTTTAGAAGATGCCTCTTGAGTACTGTTGGATGCAGCTTGCATTCCATTCAGACTCTGAGAAATCATATTGACTTGCTGAGTCAATATTTTATTCTGGGCCAATATGGCATTCAGAGTATCAATTTCAAGAACTCCCTTCTTCTGAGGCGTTCCATTACTTACAGGATTCCTCTCAGAAGTGTACATGAACTGGTTATTAACAACCATGTCAATGAGTTCTTGAGCTTCTGCAGGCATTTTCTTTAGGTGAATGGATCCACCTGCAGAAGTATCCAATGACATCTTAGCTAATTTAGATAGACCATTATAGAATATATCCAGGATGGTCCATTCTGAAAGCATGTCAGAAGGACACTTTTTGGTCAGTTGCTTGTATCTCTTCCAAGCTTCATAGAGGGATTCACCTTCTTTCTGTCTGAAGGTTTGAACATCCACTCTAAGCTTACTAAGCTTTTGAGGAGGAAAGAACTTGGCTAAGAGAGCCGTGACCAGCTTATCCCAAGAGTTCAGGCTATCTTTGGGTTGAGAGTCCAACCACACTCTAGCTCTGTCTCTTACAGCAAATGGGAAAAGCATGAGCCTGTAGACTTTAGGATCTACTCCATTAGTCTTAACAGTATCACAGATCTGCAAGAATTCAGTTAAGAACTGAAAAGGATCTTCAGATGGAAGTCCATGAAACTTGCAGTTTTGCTACATTAGAGAAACTCATTGAGGTTTCAGCTCAAAATTGTTTGCTCCAATGGTAGGGATGGAGATGCTTCTTCCATGTAAATTGGAATTAGGTGCAGTAAAGTCACCAAGCATCCTCCTTGCATTATTATTATTTTCGGCTGCCATCTCCTCTTCTTGTTCGAAAATTCCTGTAAGGTTGTCTCTGGATTGTTGTATTTTAACTTCTCTTAGTTTCCTTTTCAGAGTCCTTTCAGGTTTAGGATCTGCTTCAACAAGAATGTTCTTGTCCTTGCTCCTGCTCATATGACAAAGAAGGGAATAACAAAGAAAATATGAGAGAGGGAGAATTTCGAAAATAAATTTTGAAAAAGAGTTAGTAATTTTCGAAAATTAAGAAAAAAATTAAAATTAAATTTAAAAATTGAAACAATTAATTAATTAAAAAGAATTTTTTTTGAAAAAGAGGGAGGTATTTTCGAAAATTAGAGAGGGATAGTTAGTTAGGTAGTTTTGAAAGAGATAAGAAACAAACAAAAAAGTTAATTAGTTAGTTGAAAAAGATTTGAAAATCAATTTTGAAAAGATAAGAAGATAAGAAGTTGGAAAAGATATTTGAAAATCAAATTTTTGAAAAAGATAAGATTTTTTTTTTTAAAAAGGTATGATAGAAAGATATGATTAGAATTAGTTTTGAAAAAGATTTGATTTTTAAAATCACAATTAATGACTTGATTCACAAGAAATCACAAGATATGATTCTAGAACTTAAAGTTTGAATCTTTCTTAACAAGCAAGTAACAAACTTGAAATTTTTGAATCAAAACATTAATTGTTGATGATATTTTCGAAAATATGATATAAAATTAAGAAAAATATTTTGAAAATATTTTGAAAAAGATTTTTGAAATTTTTGAAAATAAAAAAAATGGAAAAGATATGATTTTTAAAAAGGATTTGAAAAAGATAAGATTTTTAAATTGAAAATTTGATTTGACTCATAAGAAACAACTAAGTTTTAAAAAGTTTTGAAAAAGTCAACTCAAATTTTCGAAATTTATGAGTGAAAAAGGGAAAGATATTTTTTTGATTTTTGAATTTTTAATGATGAAAGAGAAAAACATGAAAATGATACAATGCATGAAAATTTTGGATCAAAACAATGAATGCATGCAAGAATGCTATGAATGTCAAGATGAACACCAAGAACACTTTAAAGATCATGATGAACATCAAGAACATATTTTTGAAAAATTTTCAATGCAAAGAAAACATGCAAGACACCAAACTTAGAAATCTTTCATGTTCAGACACTATGAATGCAAAAATGCATATGAAAAACAAGAAAAGACACAAAACAAGAAAACATCAAGATCAAACAAGAAGACTTACCAAGAACAACTTGAAGATCATGAAGAACACTATGAATGCATGAATTTTCGAAAAATACAAAGTATTTTTTAGAAAAAATGCAATTGACACCAAACTTGAAATTGACTCAAGACTCAAACAAGAAACACAAAATATTTTTTGATTTTTATGATTTTATTAATTTTTTTTTGGTTTTTTCAAAAATTAATGTGAGAAAGAAAAATAAGAATTCCAAAATCTTTAAGAAGAATTCCAGGAATCTTCGAATATTAGCCCAAAGCTCCAATCAAAGGGTTGGACATGGCTTAATAGCCAGCCAGCTTTAGGATATAAATCAGGCATGCAACAACTGATATTCAAATTAACTTGCCTCTATACTGATGGTTGGAAGCCCCTATCCAAAAGAATTAGACATGGCTTTATAGCCAGCCAGGCTTCAACATGCTTCATGAAACTCTAGAATTCATTCTTAAAAATTTAGAATAATTTTCGAAAACAGATGAGAAATTTTTGAAAGATTTTTGAACAATTTTTGAAAATAAAACAAAAAAAAATTACCTAATCTGAGCAACAAGATGAATCGTCAGTTGTCCAAACTCGAACAATGGCTACATCCCATCCTCTCTGTGAAAATGGTCCGATGCACTGTCACTGCATGGCTAATCATCTAGAGGTTCTCGATCATACTGGAATAGGATTTACTATCCTTTTGCGTCTGTCACTACGCCCAGCACTCGCGAGTTTGAAGTTCGTCACAGTCATTCAATCCCTGAATCCTACTCAGAATACCACAGACAAGGTTTAGACTTTCTGGATTCTCATGAATGCCGCCATCAATCTAGCTTATGCCACGAAGATTCTGATTAAGAGATCCAAGAGATAGTCAGTCAATCTAAGGTGGAACGGAAGTGGTTGTCAGGCACACATTCGTAGGGGAATGATGATAATTGTCACGTTCATCACATTCATATTGAAGTGCGAATGAATATCTTAGAAGAGGAATAAGTTGAATTGAATAGAAAAACAGCAGTACTTTGCATTAATTCGTGAGGAACAGCAGAGCTCCACACCTTAATCTATGGAGTGCAGAAACTCTACCGTTTGAAAATACATAAGTAATAATGGTCCAGGCATGGCCGAATGGCCAGCCCCCATGAAGGTCTAAGATAGCATAAAACTCATCAAAGATGATCCGAGGATCCTAATATAATAGTAAAAAGTCCTATTTATACTAAACTAGTTACTAGGGTTTACAGAAGTAAGTAATTGATGCATAAATCCACTTCTGGGGCCCACTTGGTGTGTGCTTGGGCTGAGCTTGAAGTTTACACGTGCAGAGGTCATTCTTGGAGTTGAACGCCAGTTTGTAACGTGTTTTTGGCGTTCAACTCTGGTTCGTGACGTGTTTCTGGCGTTTAACTCCAGACTGCAGCGTAGAACTGGCGTTCAACGCCCTTTTGCGTCATCTAAACTCGGCCAAAGTATGGACTATTATATATTGCTGGAAAGCCCTGGATGTCTACTTTCCAACGCAATTAGAAGCGCGCCATTTTGAGTTCTGTAGCTCCGGAAAATCTACCTTGAGTGCAGGGAGGTCAGAATCCAACAGCATCAGCAGTCCTTCTTCAACCTCTGAATCTGATTTTTGCTCAAGTCCCTCAATTTCAGCCAGAAAATACCTGAAATCACAGAAAAACACACAAACTCATAGTAAAGTCCAGAAATGTGAATTTAACATAAAAACTAATAAAAACATCCCTAAAAGTAACTAGATCCTACTAAAAACATACTAAAAACAATGCCAAAAAGTGTATAAATTATCCACTCATCAGTGGGCTCTCATGGAGCCTTACAGATACTCGGAGCATGATAATGGCCTCCCAACACCAAACTTAGAGTTTGAATGTGGGGGCTCTATTTGACTCTGCACTGAGAGAAGCTTTTCATGCTTCCTCTCCATGGTTACAGAGGGAGATCCTTGAGCTTTAAACACAAAGGAGTCCTCATTCACTTGAAGGACCAGTTCTCCTCTGTCAACATCAATCACAGCTTTTGTTGTGGCTAGGAAGGGTCTGCCAAGGATGATGGATTCATCCATACACTTCCCAGTCTCTATGATTATGAAATCAGCAGGGATGTAATGGTCTTCAACCTTTATCAGGGCATCCTCTACAAGTCCATAAGCTTGTTTCCTTGAATTCTCTGTCATATCTAATGAGATTCTTGCAGCTTGAACCTCAAAAATTCCTAGTTTCTCCATTACAGAGAGAGGCATGAGGTTTATGCTTGACCCTAGGTCACACAGAGCCTTTTCAAAGGTCATGGTGCCTATGGTACAAGGTATTGAGAACTTTCCAGGATCTTGTCTCTTCAGAGGTAATCTCTACCTAGTCAAGTCATCCAGTTCTTTGATGAGCAATGGGGGTTCATCCTCCCAATTCTCATTACCAAATAAATTGGCATTTAGCTTCATGATTGCTCCAAGGTACTTAGCAACTTGCTCTTCAATAACATCTTCATCCCCTTCAAAGGAAGAATACTCATCAGAGCTCATGAATGGCAAAAGTAAATTCAATGGAATCTCAATGGTCTCTGTATGAGCCTCAGATTCCCATGGTTCCTCATCGAGGAACTCCATGGAGGCCAGTGGACGTCCATTGAGATCTTCCTCAGTGGAGATCACTGCCTCTTCCTCCTCTCCAGGTTCGGCCGTGTGGGTTATGGTGATGGCCTTGCACTCTCCTTTTGGATTCTCTTCTGTATTGCTTGGGAGCGTACTAGGAGGGAGTTTAGTAACTTTCTTACTCAGCTGACCCACTTGTGCCTTCAAATTTCAAATGGAGGACCTTGTTTCAATCATGAAACTTTGAGTGGTTTTGATTAGATCAGAGACTATGGTTGCTAAGTCAGAGTAACTTTGCTTAGAATTCTCTGTCTGTTGCTGAGAAGATGATGGAAAAGGCTTGCCATTTCTAAACCTATTTCTTCCACTATTATTGTTGTTGAAGCCTTGTTGAGGCCTCTGTTGATCCTTCCATGAGATGTTTGGATGATTTCTCCATAAAGGATTATAGGTGTTTCCATAGGATTCTCCCATGTAATTCACCTCTTCTATTGCTGGGTTCTCAAGATCATAAGCTTCTTATTCAGATGAAGCTTCTTTGGTACTGACTGTTGCTGCTTGCATTCCAGACAGACTCTGAGAAATCATATTGACTTGTTGAGTCAATATTTTGTTCTGAGCCAATATGGCATTCAGAGTATCAATCTTAAGAACTCCTTTCTTCTGATTTGTCCCATTATTCACAGGATTCCTTTCAGAGGTGTACATAAATTGGTTATTTGCAACCATTTCAATGAGTTCCTGAGCTTCTGCAGGCGTCTTCTTCAGATGAAGAGATCCTCCAGCAGAGCTGTCCAATGACATCTTGGACAGTTCAGACAGACCATCATAGAAGATACCTATGATACTCCATTCTAAAAGCATGTCAGAAGGACACCTTCTGATCAATTGCTTGTATCTTTTCCAGGCTTAATAGAGGGATTCACCTTCCTTCTGTCTGAAGGTTTGGACTTCCACTCTAAGCTTACTCAATTTTTGAGGTGGAAAGAACTTTGCCAAGAAGGCATTGACTAGCTTTTCCCAAAAGTTCAGGCTCTCTTTAGGTTGTGAATCCAACCATGCTCTAGCTCTGTCTCTTACAGCAAAGGGAAAAAGCATAAGTCTATAGACCTCGGGATCAACCCCATTGGTCTTGACAGTGTCACAGATTTGCAAGAATTCAGCTAAGAACTGATGAGGATCTTCCAATGGAAGTCCATGAAACTTGCAATTCTGTTGCATTAGAGAAACTAATTGAGGCTTAAGCTCAAAATTGTTTACTCCAATAGCAGGGATTGAGATGCTTCTCCTATAGAAGTCTAGAGTAGGTGTAGTAAAGTCACCAAGCACCTTCCTTGCATTGTTGGCATTGTTGTTGTTTTCGACTGCCATGGCTTTTTCTTGTTTGAAAAGCTCTGTTAGGTCCTCTACAGAGAGTTGTACTTTAGCTTCTCTTAGCTTTCTCTTCAAGGTCCTTTCAAGTTCAGGATCAGCTTCAACAAGAATGCCCTTGTCCTTGCTCTTGCTCATATAAAAAGAGAGGAGGAGAAAATATAGAATCCTCTATGTCACAGTATAGAGATTTCTTGAGGTGTTAGAGGAAAATAAAAATAGAAGGATGAGGTAGAGAAGAGAGAATTCGAACTTATCAAGAGGGATAGAGTTCGAATTGCTGATAATGGAGAAGTGTTAGTCCTTTAAATAGAAGGATTTGAGAAGAGGGGAAGAATTTTCGAAATTAAAGTAAAAAGATTTTGAAATAATTAAAAGAAATTTTGAAAATTTGGTAAATGATTTTCGAAAACTAAGATTGGGAAAGAAATTAAGTGATGTTTGAAAAAGATTTTGAAATTAGAAATCAAAGAGATATGATTGAAACTTAATTTTTGAACAAGATGTGATTGAAAAGATATGATTAAGAAGATATGATTGAGAATCAAATTAAAAAGAGAAATTTTTAAAATTAAAGTTAATTACTTAACCAACAAGAAATTAAAAGATATGATTCTAGAATAAAACTTGATCCTTTCTTAATAGACAAGTAACAACTTGAAAATTTTGAATTAAATTATTAATTGTAGCAAGGATTTTCGAAAATAATAATAAAAAAATGGAAAGAAATTGATTTTGAAAAGATATGATTGAAAAGATATGATTTGAAAAAGATTTGAATTAAAAACAAAATCTTCCCTCTAGTGTCCTTCTGGCGTTAAACGCCCATAATGGCATCCATTCTGGCGTTTAACGCCCAAAAAGCTACCTTTTTGGGTGTTTAACGCCCAGCCAGGTATCCTAGCTGGCGTTTAAACGCTAGTTTTCCTTCTTCACTGGGCGTTTTGAACGCCCAGCTTTTTCTGTGTAATTCCTTTGCTGAATGTTCTGAATCTTCAATTCTCTGTGTTATTGACTTGAAAATTTTTTTTTTGAATTTTTGAATGATGAGAAACAATCAAAATGCAACTATGATCAAATAAACAATGCATGCAAGACATCAAACTTAGAAGTTTGTATACTAAGGACTATAACAATTTGAAAATGTATGTAAGAAACAACAAAAGACACAAAATAAGAGAAATTAAAGATCAGAGCACTGAAATCATCAAGAACAACTTGAAGATCAATGAAGAACATAGTGCATATATTCGAAAAAATGCAAGAAGAATAAAGACATGCAATTGACACCAAACTTAAAAATTGACACTAGACTCAAACAAGAAGCATAAAATATTTTTGATTTTTATGATTTTATAAAATTTTTTTGTGATTTTTCAAAAATTGAGTGGAAAAGAGAATAAAGGGATTCAAAATTTTTAATAAGAATTCCAGGAATCATTGCAATGTTAGTCTAAGACTCCGGTCCAAGAATTAGACATGGCTTACTAGCCAGCCAAGCTTTTAGTGGAAGCTCCGGTCCAAAACACTAGACATGGCCAATGGCCAGCCAAGTTTTAGCAGATCATTGCTCACAACAGCAAAATTGATAGAAATTAACAAGCTCTTGTGATGATAAGTTGAAACCTCGGTCTAATAAAATTAGACATGGCTTCACAGCCAGCCAGACTTCAACAGATCATCATGAAACTCTAGAATTCATTCATAAAAACTCTGAAGAACAAAATAGAAAATTTTTGTATATTTAAAAAAAAAAAATTTTTTGAAAATAAAAAGTAAAATTACCTAATCTAAGCAACAAGATGAACCGTCAGTTGTCCAAACTCGAACAATCCCCGGCAACGGCGCCAAAAACTTGGTGTTGTTGCCGGACCAAACTTGGCACTGTTGTTGCTGGAAACAAATGTGAAATTGTTGTTCGTTCTATCCCCGGCAATGGTGCCAAAAACTTGGTGCACGAAATTGTGATAATCAACAATGGCGCCAAAGACTTGGAGCTCTCAAACGTGAATCACACTTTGTCACAATTCCGTACAACTAACCAGCAAGTGCACTGGGTCGTTCAAGTAATACCTTACGTGAGTAAGGGTCGATCCCACGGAGATTGTCGGCTTGAAGCAAGCTATGGTCATCTTGTAAATCTCAGTCAGGCAGATTCAAATGGTTATGGAGAATTGATAATTAAAAGATAAACATAAAATAAAGATAGAGATAGAGATAGAGATACTTATGTAATTCATTGGTAGGAATTTCAAATAAGCGTATGAAGATGCTTTGTTCCTCTTGAACCTCTGCTTTCCTATTGCCTTCTTCCAATCATTTATACTCCCTTTCATGGCAAGCTTTATGTTGGGCATCACCGTTGTCAATGGCTATTTCCCGTCCTCTCAGTGAAAATGTTCCAAATGCGCTGTCACCGCACGGCTAATCATCTGTCGGTTCTCGATCATGTTAGAATAGGATCCATTGATCCTTTTGTGTCTGTCACACGCCCAACAATCGCGAGTTTGAAACTCGTCACAGTCATCCCTTTCTAGATCCTACTCGGAATACCACAGACAAGGTTTAGACTTTCCGAATCTCAAGAATGACCGCCAATAATTCTAGCCTATACCACGAAGGTTCCAATCTTAGATTAGAAACCCAAGAGATACGCATTCAAGCCATTGCTAGTAGAACAGAGGTGGTTGTCAGGCACATGTTCATATGTGAGAATGATGATGAGTGTCACGGATCATCACATTCATCAAGTTGAAGAACGAATGAATATCTTAGAGAAGAAGTAGGCGTGAATTGAATAGAAGAACAATAGTAATTGTATTAATTCATGAAGAACAGCAGAGCTCTACACCTTAATCTATGGTGTGTAGAAACTCCACCGTTGAAAATACATAAGAACAAAAGGTCCAGGCATGGCCGAATGGCCAGCCCCCGAACGTGAACATAAAGATCAAAAGGTATATATGAAAAGCGTCTCTAAATACAATAGCAAAAGGTCCGATTTATAGAAAACTAGTAGCCTAGGGTTACAGAAATAGGTAATTAATGCAGAAATCTTCTTCCGGGCCCACTTGGTGTGTGCTTGGACTGAGAATTGAAGCTTCCATATGTAGAGACTTTTTTGGGAGTTAAACGCCAGCTTTTGTGCCAGTTTGGGCATTTAACTCCAGCTTTTACGCCAGTTCTGGCGTTTTGACGCCAGAATTTCTATGCTGACTTGGAACGCCAGTTTGGGCCATCAAATCTTGGGAAAAGTATGGACTATTATATATTTCTGGAAAGCCCAGGATGTCTGCTTTCAAACGCAATTGAGAGCGCGCTAATTGGGCTTATGTAGCTCCAGAAAATCCACTTCGAGTGCAGGGAGGTCAGAATCCAACAGCATCTGCAGTCATTTTTTAGCCTCTGAATCAGATTTTTGCTCAGGTCCCTCAATTTCAGCCAGAAAATACTTGAAATCATAGAAAAATATACAAACTCATAGTAAAGTCCAGAAATGTGATTTTTATTTAAAATCTAATAAAAATATAATAAAAACTAACTAAAATATACTAAAAACATACTAAAAATAATGCCAAAAAGCGTATAAATTATCCACTCATCAGTTTCCCACCAAAGACTTCAGTTAGAATCACACTACACTCATTCAATGACAAGCTACTAGCTCCAACCAATCAGGAAAACTACTTAATAATAGTTTAGTTTCTAGTTTATAGTCATTTTCTTAATAAAAGCACATGAGGTTCTCAGCATGTATCTGAGCTGTTGCATTAGGCAAGGAACTAAGTTTGGTGTTCACACACCAAATTAAGTTCAGAAATTCATGAGCATACATGCATGCTAACTATTTCTCAAGTGTTTTGGGAACAAGCAACTTCCAATAACTTTGCAGGAATTCAATCAATCTTCTGGAAAAATGGTGCACCATCATCCAAGGAAACAAAGAAGGATGCAAAAGCTATGGATGATGACAATAAAGGGAGAGCTAGAAGTCACCACCAAAAGGTTGTGTTGTTACTTAATTACATTTGCTTTGGAATGCTCAAATTGGAAGTCTGAATGTAACCCTGTTTAAGTTACTAGAATTTAGTGTTTATTTTCCTTGCCTAAGTCTATGTGTGCTGGTCTAAGTCCCCTATTTTCATTTTCATCTTGCTTAAATGTATGCTTGTCCTTTAAGATAAATAAAAGAAAAATTTATGAAAAACTAGAGTGAGGTTCATCTTGTGGAGTAAGTTCTTAATGTTTGTGGTGTAGTAATTGGTTGGCTAAGTTGGTTCGCCAACAAGGAATACAGGCAACTACATGTTCTGAGACCTATGCTTGAAGCACATTCTATGAGACTAGTTAAATAACAAGGTCTTAATAAGAAAAAGAAAAAGAACAGTGAGAGTTGGAAAAAGAAAGAAAAAGAATAAGAAATAAGGCTAGGCACCAAGGGTTTAATTCTTGAGGGATGTTTCTGTGGTGTTCCTGTGCCAAGGATCTGCTTCGATGAATAAGTTCTCTGGAGTGCCTCATCACTTGGTAACTTGGGTTAACTAACCAAGGATTATCAACTGAAAATCCACTATCAAGAGCAACCTCGCTACAGAACACTTAGTAACCCAAAGAGGTGTTGGACACCAAGGCCTCAAGGAAAGAAAATAACAAACCATATGCCTGTGGTGTGCATGTATGGGGGAGAGAGACTTGATGGAGTAAGTCCTTAGGAGTGTTTCAACACCTAGCACCTTGAACCAACTGGTTTGGGAGTGTTGGCTGAAAGCTTATATTAAAGAGTCGCCCCCTCACAAAGCGCTTAGCCTAAGAAATGCAATAAACCCTGTAAAGAAAGGGAAATATCAAGGAATAAGGATCTCATAGGATGCAATCAAGCAAGTATTCAAGAACATGATAGGGACCTGAAAACCAGTAAAGGAATGAACCTAAGTTGCTATGCATGAAACCCCATAACCCAAGAACTTTACTTCTGTAATAAGAACTTGCTTCTCTTGTTTTCATTCATAATTCTTATGTTTCAGTACTTTCTTAGGGACAAGCAAGCTTTAAGTTTGGTGTTGTGATGCCAGGGCATTTTGGCCAGTTTCACTGACCTTTTTCTTTACTCTTTTAGGATAGTTTCATGCATTTTCTTAGTAAATAAGCATGTTTTGGGTAAATATACACTTACATCTTGATTCAAGCAAATATTGTGAACTTTACATGATTTCATGAGAATTTTGCATGAATTGAATGAGAATATGGATGATGCATGATCTCATTACTTGAAATAAAGCTTTGATGCACCTTGTTTGTTTGATTTCAGGACAAAAGAAGCAAAGAAGAGCCATGTTAGGAGCCACGTTAGTCTCACTAACGTGACCATTAACGTGGAAAGGGAGCAAGCTTGCAACGTTAGTGGTAAAGTTACCACCAATAACACCCTCGAATGCCATCATAACCCACGTTAGTTGCCACGTTAGTTACACTAACGTGAGAACTAACGTGGAAGAAAGGGGGAGCTCCAACGTTAGTGGTGAAAGTGAACACCACTAACACCACACTAAGCCACGTTAAGAGCCACGTTAATCCAATTAACGTGGACTCTAACGTGAGGTAAAGAAGAGGTCGCAAGCGTTAGTGACAAAGTATTGCCTACATTAGGGGTCACATTAAGATCACTAACGTGAAGGGTAACATTGAGCAATGAATTATAGGCCAACGTTAGTGACACTCACCTTTGTCACTAACGTTGGAGATGGCAAGCATACCCACGTTAGTGGCCACGTTAATTACACTAACGTGGAGAACTAACGTGGGAAAGAGGGGCACTTTGAAACGTTAGTGACAAAGGTGAGGGTCACTAACACTCTCGAAGCTTGGACATGCCCACGTTAAGGGCAACGTTAGTTACACTAACGTGGACCATTAACATGGAAGAAAGGGATAAGAAGCAATGTTATTGGTAAAAGTAAGTGCCAATAACGTTTGCGAAGGGCTAAGAGGCAACGTTAGTGGTCACGTTAGTACCACTAACGTTGAAGTTAACGTGGATCACTTAGTTTGGAATGTTAGTGACAAAGTTATCGTCACTAACGCTCTCGAACCCAAAATTACACTTAACGTTAACGCCACAAACGTCCTAACTAACTTCCCATCATGCCTAACTCACATTTTCTTTGCAAGCAAAGCTGAGCCCACTAGAGACTGTAACTGCTTCAACTGAAGATCAAAGGCCCATATCCAAGACTTGAAGAGCTAACTAGAAGATCTGAAGAGTAGTATATATAGGGATAGTTTTGAATTGAAAAGGGATCGGGAACTTGAGAACTATACTCTATATATTTTACTTTCTCTGCAATTCTAGTTTATTTTCAGAATGTACTTTTCATTTTTGCTTTCCATTTCCAGAGCTATGAACAACTAAACCCCTTTTCATTGGGTTAGGGAGCTCTGTTGTAATTTGATGGATCAATAATAGTTTTCATTATTCTTCTTCTTTCTTTTCTCTTGATTTTACTAGAAAGCTTTCGTTCTTCATCCAATTGGTTAGCTATCTTGGAAGAGAAGCTCTCCATAATTGGATCTCCTCGGAACCTTGGAAGAGGAATGAGGAGATCATGCTAGACATGCTTTCTCATGCTGGACCAAATTGGGGTTTGGATGGATATAGTGACATATAATCCTACCAACACTTTGATTTGGGAATGCATGTGGTATAATCAGTAACCAAACTTCATCTCTTTCCATGAGCAATTAAATCAAGGAATTGGGTAATTGTTCAAGCTTAGAGAGATTGGGTTGCCAAGGAATTAGAATCCAATCACTTAAGATTGCCAAGGAGATCAATGAGTGCATTGATTGAGGAAGAGATGAAAATGAACTTGATTTGCAGAAGGCAACATCTCCTAAGCCCAATGAATCCCCCATTTCTGATCTTACCCATTCTCTTTATTTTCTGCCATTTATTTTTTCGCTAATCTCCCCAAATCCCCATTTAAGATTTTGCAATTTACTTTATGCCATTTACATTCTGCCATTTATTTTCAGCATTTACATTTTCTGTTACTTAATTTCCCGCCATTTAATTTCTGCAAATCCTCAACTCAATTTCTGCTTAGCTCAACTAGAACATTCCTCTAATTAAAGTTGCTTGACCAATCAATCCCTGTGGGATTCGACCTCACTCTATTGTGAGTTTTTACTTGAAGACAATTTGGTATACTTGCCGAAGGGAAATTTGTTGAGAGACAAGTTTCCGTGCATCACTAGCTACCCATGATTTCCACTTTTTTCACATACTCATGCATTCTTTTTAATTCACCACACATATGCATTAATTTTTATTGAACTTTACTTTGGGGCATTTTTGTCTCCTTCTTATTTCTTTTTCTCTTTTTTCTTTTTCTATATATATATATATATATATATATATATATATATATATATATATATATGTTTTTTTTTCTTTTTCTTTATCATTTTTTTTCTAAAGTATATACAAACGTATCAATGCATATGGTTTTACATATAGTTGATGACAGGAATTCACACCCCATTCAAAATTTGTGAATTAGTCCTTTTGGCAAGCGCACCAAAATTATCGTCAAGTAATAACCCACATTCGAGCAGTTTTAATCAATTGATGAATTAGTCAAGCGGATCAATAGGATTGTAGAGTGCAGAATTGTAAATGACATAAATGTAAATGACTAGAATATAAAGAAAAGCAATAAAGTACAGAAATATAAATGGCAGAAAGTAAAGGGCAGAATCATAAATGACTTGAATGTAAATGGGAATGGGGAATTGCTGAATGTAAAAATAAGCTGTAAAGAAATGGATAGATAAGAATGGGGAAATTCATTGAGATTGGGAGATGTTGTCTCTTTGGATCAAATCTAGCTTATATCCTCTTCAATCATGCAACTCATTGACCTCTTGCCAATCATGATTGATTGAGCCCCAATTCCTTGGTGACTCAATCTCTCAGATCTTGATCAATAGCCAATTCCTTGGTCTAATTGCTCATGAAGAGAGATATGCTTGGTCCCTGATTATACCACACACCATTATAGGTCCAAGTAGAGGGAGGATTATATGTCACATATCCAAACACCAAAACACAGATTCTACTCTAGTGTGAGAAGGGATTTCAAGCATGGTTTCATGTTTCCTTTCCCAAGGTTCCCATGAAACCCAATTGCATTCAATCTCTTTCCCCAGATAATTGAATACTAAGCATTAAGAATGAAATTCCTTCTAGCAAATCAAAGAGAAGATGAAGAGAAGAAGAATTTCACTATTATCAATCCATCAAGTACAACAGAGCTCCCTCTCTCAATGAGAGGGAAGTTAGCTACTCATAGCTCAAAAAGTACTCAAAAGTGAAGTGTAAAAGTAAATCTAAAACTAACTGCTTAACCCCCTTCTTCAGTACCCCTTGGGGGTATTTATACTACTCCTAGTAAAATAAAAGAATTACAAAAGTGAAAAAGGAAAATTACATTTTGGAGGGAAAAGAAAACACTCAATAAGCATGACTTCTTAGCTGGCGTGTGGCTGGCGCTTCTCTGGCGTGTCATGTGACCTTCATTTCCAGCTTGGCGTGCCGCGCCTAATCCTTCAAGTGGCACGCTCGTCCCTCTCTCAACCTTGGCGTGCCACGCCTTCGAACTCAAGTGGCACGCCCCTTGCCTTTCTCACTTCTCTTTGCCTCTGGAAACTTATGCTGGCGTGCCATGCCCTTGCTTTATGCTTGGCAAGGCTTCTCTGGAAAGTTGAACTAGCGTGGAACGCCCAGGGTCTGGCGTGCCACGCCCCTTTTGTGAGTGAGTGGTTCCTATGTTTGGTGTGCCACGCCACGAACTTAAGTGGCACGCCCCAATGCTTCGCTCTGAATGACAATAGCGTGCCATGCCTGGTTGCTCAAGTGGCACGCCCAAGTGAAGAATGGTGAGTGGCGTGCCACGCCTTCGATACCAAGTGGCACGCCCCATGTAATTGGCCTCCTTTATCCTCTCTGGAAACTTATACCAGCGTGCAACGCCTAAAGGCTGGCGTGCCACGCCCATGATCTTGTCTTGGTTCCAGTAGTTAGCGTGCCACGCCTCAGTCTTTAAGTGGCACACCATAGTGAAATGCTAAGGTTGGCATGCCACGCCTTCGAACTCAAGTGGCACGCCCAGTCCTTACTTTTGGTCCTTTGTGCATTGGCGTGCCACGCTTGGTTGCTCAAGTGGCACGCCCAGTCTTCAATTTCCTTCAGCCCCTTCTCTGGATTATTGTACCAGTGTGCCATGCCATGCTGCTCAAGTGGCACGCCCATGAATTTGTGAACTCTTCAAGCTTGGCATGCCACGCCTGGGTTCTCAAGTGGCACGCCCAAGTGACTTCTTGGGGCTGGCGTGCCACGCCTTCGACACCAAGTGGCACGCCATAGTGAAGGTTCTTCTTGGAATGGTGAGTTGGCGTGCCACGCCCTTTTGCTCAAGTGGCACGCCCATAAAAATTGATTGGCCAGGCGTGCCACGCCCAGCTTGGCCTGCCACGCCCCTTTTGTATCCTCCATTGTAGCTCTCTGGAATTTTGTATTAGCGTGCCACGCCCAGTCTCTGGCGTGCCACGCCCATATGCATGCTTGAACTTCTTCTCTGGACTTTAGTACTGGCGTGCCACGCCCAGCTCCTGGCGTGCTACGCCAGTGCATTTTTGTGGTGTTTGCTTCAAGTGGCACGCCAGTTTCACACGCCCAGCTTCTTGTTTGTCTTCTACCCAATTTTTGATGCTTTTCTCACCTGAAATTCAGCACAACTCATCTCAAAGTAGTGTACCATAATATTCATCAAATAATGCATGAATTATACTGATCAAATGAGATTAATGCTCTTTTACGGTCTTCTTTATGCAAGAAAGAAGGGTAGATGATGCAAGTCATCACAACACGAAACTTAAGTTTTGCTTGTCCCAAGCAAATCAATGTGAGTAAACCTTTATAACTTGAGGTATTGGCTTTGAGTGATTGCAATACAACTAAGAGTAAGACTAGGTGTTCAACACATGTATGAATGTTTTAATGTCATGAGAAGCTCTTGGATCCTTGAGGGTTCTTTCAGGTATAAGTCTTAGGGGTCCTGTCTATTGATTGTCACCTTGAAGTAGTAAGGGTTGTTTTGCTTTCTTGACCACGACTCTAAGTGTTTTGTCTCAAGACAACCCTTTATTTAAGCTTTCAATTAGCACTCCCAAACCAGTTGGTTTTAGGGTACTAGGTGTCGAGACACCCCTAAGAATTTACTTGCCCAGGTCTCTTCTTGACACATCTTCACCATAAGCATCTACTAAGATCTTTAATTCTTTTTTGAGCTTTTTAATGTTTTTTTTTCTATCCCAGTAGTTGATGCTCAGAGCCTTGGGCCTTTATTGCTTACTACCTCTTGGTTCTATGGATATTCAAGGAACACCCTTTGGCCTTCCCTGGTTATACCTTCCAGGACTAGTTGCTCTTTCATGACTCATTTTCTTTTTAGTTCATCCAAGGTTTCACACTTAGTTTCTTATTTCTTAGTTTGTTTGATAATCCATCTTGGCCTTGGTCTCTCTCATTGTTTTTGCACAACTCACAGTAACTCTTATGGGGACAAACTCTACTTTTAATTATGTTGAAATGAAGACTTGAAATACATGGCATTTTCTTTCTTGAAAAGAAGAACTCATAAAGACTTCAAACAGGAATTTAAAACTAAGCATAAAGCATAAACTATCCTAGCATGACTATTTATTCAAAAGGTAAATAAAGCAAAAACTTAAACAAGATTTCAGAAGTTGGAAAGTGTCAACCATGGGACTCAACAACCTTGATCAGCTTCATCTTTAGTTCATTGGCCCCTTCCCTTTGTCCTTCTTCTTGGAGGGGGAAGAACCACCTTCATCTAGCTTGGAGGAACCTTCTTGTGCTTTGGTGTCCTTGGGCTTCCAAAATCCTGCTCTCCTCATATAATTCCTTTCATCCTCTTTATGTTTGGCTAGGATTTTCTCTTGTCTTGCACTTAGCTCTTCCATTCCTTGCATGAAGGTTGGGTATCCTATGTTTAGAGCGGCTACGGCGTTACACAAGTGATTCAGCTTCGCTTGTGTGTTGATGTCATACTGCCTCCTGGATATGGTTCTAGCATCATAGAGATGTCTGAATTTGGCCAAGTTCCTTTGTTGCCATTTGCCTTGCTCTGCTATTTTGTCCAGTGCACTTCGCACCTCTCCCCAGTCAAATTATTCTTGCTACTCCTTCCTTATATGCTCCCAATTCCCTTGAAGTTGTTGAATGTTTTGGTTGACTTGGCTCCATTGTTGTTGTTGAGTTTCCTTGAGTTGATTGACATCTTCCCTCAAGTGGTGTAGATCTCCCTTCATTTGGTGTACATCTCCTTGCAATTGTTCCCAATTGAACCCCTCTGGAAATTGCTGATATTGGTATTGTGGTGGTGGTTGAAGTGCCAGGAATTGAGGTTGCTCTTCTGCCTCCTCTTGTTGTTGTTGTTGTTGTTGTTGTGGTTCATGGGCATGAGCTCTTCGTTCTCTGGCCCTGTGGAGTGGATGAACAGCCACCACCTTGGCCATCTTTTTGGCAGTTATGAACTTATCTTGCTTTACAAGCACTTCATCAATGATCTTTTCAACTCCAGCCTCATCACATAGCCTCTGTATAATGCTGGGAAACGCCAACCTTGTGTTATCACTGGTGCTTTTCGGCACTTTGTTGATGTTGTTGGCAAACATCTCTCCCACGTTGATGTTCTCTCCCTTCATGATGCTGTAGATGAGTACAGCTCCCTCCTTGGTCACCTCTGAAGTGTTGGATGTGGGGATTAGGGACCTCCTCACAAATTCTAGCCACCCTCTAACTTGGGGCTCAAATATCTTCTCCTCAATTGATTGGGTATCCCATCCTTGTCATTGATCCAACGCACATGCATCACAAAAATCTCATTCAGGATCTCATCAAACCCAGGGTCTTGCTGCTTCGTTCTTTCTTCATAGATCCGAGTGGAGCTTGTCCTCTTCACCATTAGCATTCTTTCTATGCTAGAGGGACTGTAGTCAATGGACTTCCCCCTTACATAGCTAATGTAGCCATATTGTTGCCCTGGTTGAGGCACTGCGTTAGCATAGAATTCCCTCACCAAGCTCTCTACCACTTTCCTTGGTGGGTTGCATAGAAGTGACCAACCTCTATTGTTGATCTCAATGTTGATTTCAATGTGCTCGTTCCTCCCTAATAGGAACCTAACTTCTGGAATGATCTCTCTCTCACTCACCCAACCATAGAATTGATTTTGGTTGAATATGGAGAAAAACTTGTAGTCATTGAAGGAACTTGAGGATCCAGAGGTTAGTTCCTTGACTTTTCTTTTCTTTGAGGCTGAGCTTTTTGGTGGTGCCATGAGGTTGAGAGAGTGTGTTTGAGAGTGAAATGGGGTTGCAAGAAAGAGCAAGCAAAACAAGGTTTTGCTCCAACACCAAACTTAGAACTTGATTATCCCAAGCAAGAAAAAAAAAGAAAGAAAGAAAGTATGAAAACAGATGGTAAAAGATGAACAGAGAAAGGAAGGTGAGGGTTGTATGCTCTTCGTGTGTGATTGGGGTTGTTGAAGTGGAATAGCAGATGGTGAAGTGAGGTTTTTATAATGGGTGAATGTTGTAGTGGGAATGGTGGAAAATAAAAAGGGGTAAATGTTTTCCCACTTGGGGAGTGGCGCCTAGCGTGGGAAGAGGCGCCAACTCTTTTCTCACTGGGTCTTCTGCGTGTATTGAGTTCCAAAGTGTAAGTACACTTTGACTTCCTTGCTTTGTGAGTTGTTTACCATGTGGGCCCCATCTTCCCTCCTGAAATGAAACTGAACCCATTAGTAATGACAAAAGAACCCTTTCACATTCCTTTTTATCAAGAGTGAATTGGATTGCAACTGATGGGTGTCCCTTGGGACACCAAACTTAATTCTTTGGCATCTTAATAAATTGGTTTCATCATTGTGTATTTAATGTGTTCATAAGAGTTGAATAACATCAATCTTTTCATTTTCTTTTGATTCCAATTCTTCTAAACTCATTAAACCACCTTCATGTTCTTACCCAAAGCATTAAGTGCTTTCAAACTGGGTGACTTGGGCTACTAGATGATTCTTGGTGGTGGCCACACCAAACTTAATCCTTGGGCTTACTCTTCAAATCAAGATATAAATTGTTTGTACGCCTAGATTAAGTTGGTGAGAGGCCACACCAAACTTAGCAATTTAGCTAGTCCTCAGCCCATTCACTCATCATGATCTATGCCTTCATCAAGTTGC
Source organism: Arachis ipaensis (assembly GCF_059453495.1). Taxonomy (NCBI): domain Eukaryota; kingdom Viridiplantae; phylum Streptophyta; class Magnoliopsida; order Fabales; family Fabaceae; genus Arachis; species Arachis ipaensis. Next base: position 98,446,443 of record NC_142441.1, read on the forward strand.
AATTCCGGGAAAAAAAGTAAAGAGAATCTAGCTACCAAAGCTAAAATCAACTTTCTAATCTGCAATTGTAAACTAATCCTAATATGGAATTTTAAAATAAATGGGAGACTGAAAATTAAACTACCTAATGCAACAAATTTTTACTACTTCTAAGAAAAGTAACTAAATCAAAAAGGATAAAGTGTTGGGGTGCCTCCCAACTAGCGCTTCTTTATTGTCATTAGCTTGATATTCCTTCATCTTCAGCTGAGCTTGTAGCTCACTCTCTGCTCCTCCAAGGAGCCTCCCAAGTAGTGTTTGAGTCTATGGCCATTGACAGTAAAAGTTCTCTGAGTCTTGTTCTCCATGAGCTCCACATGACCATAGGAAAACACCTTGAGTATGGTAAAAGGTCCTGACCATCTAGACTTCAGTTTTCGAGGGAAGAACTTGAGTCTTGAGTTATAGAGTAACACCTTCTGTCCTTCAGTGAACTCCCTTCTTGCTATCTTTTGGTCATGCCACCTCTTTGTGTTCTCTTTGTAGATTTTTGCATTCTCATATGCTTGATTCCTAAACTCCTCCAGCTCATTGAGTTGCATTAATCTCTTTTCTCCAGCAGCTTGCTCATCATAGTTTAACATTTTTAGAGCCCAAAATGCTCTATGCTCAAGTTCAACTGGTAAGTGACAAGCCTTGCCATACACCAGTTAGTATGGAGACATTCTAATGGGAGTCTTATAGGTTGTCCTGTATGCCCATAGTGCATCATCCAGCTTCTTAGACCAATACTTTCTTGAGTTTCCAACAGTTTTTTCAATGATTCTTTTGGAAATTTCAGCTTGCCCGTTGGTCTGTGGGTGGTATGGAGTTTCCACTTTGTGCTTTACTCTATATCTGAGAAGGAGTGTCTCGAGTTGTTTGTTGCAGAAGTGTATCCCTCCATCACTAATGAGAGTTCTCGGAACTCCAAATCTACTAAAAATGTTCCTTCTCAAGAAGCTTATCACAACCTTGTTGTCATTTATTGCAGTGGCTATGGCTTCTACCCATCTTGAGACATAATCAACAGCCACCAATATGTAGCTATTTGAGTAGGAGGTTGGGAAAGGTCCCATGAAATCAATCCCCCATACATCAAATAGCTCCAACTCTAGTATGAATTACTGTGGCATCTCATTTCTCTTGGTTTGATTACCAGCTCTTTGGCATTCATCACACCTTGACACCATTTTCTTGGCATCCTTAAACATTATTGGCCAGTAAAATCCAGATTGAAGCACTTTTTCTGCTGTCCTTTCTCCACTGAAGTGACCTCCATATGCAGATCCATGGCACTGCCATAATACTTCCTGCCCTTCCTCATGGGGTATACACCTTCTTAGAATTCCATCAGCACACTTTTTGAACAAATAAGGGTCATTCCAGATGTAGTGTTTGGCATCCTTAATTAGCTTCCTCCTCATGTGCCTATTGATGTTGGTTGGTAGTTCCCCAATAGCCATGAAGTTGGCTATATCTGTAAACCAAGGGGCTACTCAAATCATCATCAATTATTCATCAGGGAAGCTTTCATTGACTGCTACTTGCTGCATCTCTTCTTCTTGTGGGATCCTTGAGAGGTGGTCAGCTACCTTGTTCTCTGCCCCACTCCTATCTTTAATCTCAATATCAAATTCTTGGAGCAACAAGATCCACCTTATTAGTCGGGGCTTAGATTCTTATTTGGTAAGCAAGTATTTGAGTGCTGCATGATCAGTGAACACAATTACTTTTGAGCCAATAAGATATGATCTAAACTTGTCAAAAGCAAAAACTATGGCTAAAAGTTCTTTCTCTGTGGTGGTATAGTTCCTTTGATTCTCATTAAGAACCTTGCTAGCATAGTAAATAACATGTACTAGCTTGTCTTTCCTCTGTCCTAGAACAGCACCAACAGCAAAATCAGATGCATCATACATTAGTTCAAAAGGAAGATCCCAGCTTGGTGGTGCTATAATAGGTGCAGAGGAGAGTTTTTTCTTAAGTTCATCAAAAGCTACCATGCACTCTCTATCAAAAACAAAGGGAGTATTTGAGACAAGTAGGTTGCTAAGGGGTTTTGTAATCTTTGAAAAATCTTTGATAAACCTCGTATAAAACCCAGCGTGTCCCAAAAAACTTCTGATTGCTTTGACATTGCAAGGTGGAGGTAATTTTTCAATTACTTCCACTTTTGCCTTGTCCACTTCTATGCCATCTTTTGAAATCTTGTGACCAAGAACCACCCCTTCAGTCACCATAAAATGGCACTTTTCCCAATTTAAAACTAGGTTGGTTTCTTAACACCTTTTTAGCACAAGAGCAAGATGGTATATGCAATCAGAATATGAGTTATCAAAAATAGAGAAGTCATCCATGAAGACTTCTATGAACTTCTCAATCATGTTTGAAAAAATGGAGAGCATGCACCTTTGGAATGTTGCAGGTGCATTGCACAATCCAAAGGGCATTCTCCTATAAGCAAAGACACCATATGGACAAGTAAATGAAGTTTTTCCTGATCCTTAGGGTCTACAACAATTTGGTTGTAGTCCGAATACCCATTTAGAAAGCAATAATACTCATGTCCTGCCAATCTTTCAAGCCTCTGGTCCATGAAAGGTAAGGGAAAGTGGTCCTTCCGGGTGGCTTCATTAAGTTTCCGGTAGTCAATGCACATACGCCATCCGGTCACTGTCCTTGTGGGTATCAATTCATTCTTCTCATTTGCCACAATAGTGATCCCTCCTTTCTTAGAGACTACTTGCACCGGGCTTATCCAAGGGCTGTCTGAGATGGGATAGATTACCCCTGCTTGCCACAATTTTAACACTTCTTTCTGAACCACTTCATTCATAGTTGGATTCAGTCTCCTTTGTTGTTGTCTTGAAGGTTTGGCATCTTCTTCAAGTAAGATCTTATGCATACACATTGAAGGACTGATTCCTTTTAAATCCGCAAGTGTCCAGCCTATGGCATCCTTGTGTTGTCTCAACACTTGGATGAGCTCCTCTTCTTGTTCCTTACTCAGACTTGAATTTATGATCACTGGTTGGGTGTTGTTGGCACCTAGATATGCATATCTCAAGCTGGGTGGTAATACTTTTAGCTCTAGTTTTGGTGACTCTGCATCTTTGTTACTTGTAATGGTTGGCATGATTGAGTTTCCCATGGTTGCTTGTGGTGATTCTCCATCTGGTGCTTGTTCCAGCTCAATGGTTCCTCCACATTGTTCTTCTTCCAAGACTTCTTGAACTATTTGTTCCATGGTGTCTACCAGCATGCATTCTCCTATGGATTCCTTGGGGTAACTCATTGCCTTGAAGACATTGAAGACCATTTTCTCTTCATGCAACCTCAAGACTAGTTCTCTTTTTTGCACATCGATGATGGCTCCAGCAGTAGCTAGGAATGGTCTTCCTAGGATAATTGACGTTTGGCCTCTTCTTCCATGTCCAATACAACGAAATCAGCAGGAAAGATAAACTCTCCTACTTTCACTAGCAAGTCTTCCACCACCCCATGTGAAAACTTAAATGTTCTGTCAGCCAATTGGAGTGCCATTCTTGTTAGCTTGGCTTCCTCAATCTTCATCCTTCTCATCATGGTCATGGACATAAGACTTATGCTAGCTCCCAAATCACACAAAGCTTTCTCAATGGTGATATCTCCTATGATGCAGGGAATTTGAAAACTCCCTGGGTCTTTCAGCTTTTGAGGCAGCTTCTTCTGTATGATGGCGCTGCATTCTTCAGTCAAGATTATGGTTTCTTTTGCTTCCCAGTTTCTCTTTTTGGTTATAAGCTCCTTCAAAAATTTGGCATAGAGTGGCATTTGTTCTAATACCTCAGCAAATGGTATGTTGATTTGGAGCCTCTTGAAGATCTCTAGGAACTTAGAAAACTGGCCATCCTTCCCATCTTTTCCCAGTCTTTGTGGGTATGGTGCCCTTGGCACATAAGGCTTCAGGACTGGTTTTAGTGGAGGTGGAGCAGGGATTTCTTCTTCATCCTTGTTCTCATGCTCTGCTGCAACTTCTTCATGCTTGTCTTTGCTTGGGGTTCCTTCTTCTACAACCTTCCCACTTCTTAGAATAATGGCTTTGCATTCCCCTCTTGGGTTAGCCATGGTATCACTAGGAAATGTGTGTGTGGGAAGTGGGATTTGCTTGGACAAAATCCCCACTTGTGCTTTCAACTTTGAGATTGCTGTGCCTTGATTTTTCAGATTTGACCTGTATTCCTCTTGATTAGCATCTATCCTTCTGTCAATTTGTGCTTGTTTGTCCATGAGGGTGGAGACAGCTCCTGTAATTTGTGAGGACAGTTGTGCTATTGCAGCTTCCATTCTCTCAAAGTTGCTCTTGATCTCACATGGTTGCATAGTTGAGGATGGTGTATCTTGATTGAGGTTGTTGTGTATGGGTTGGTTACTATGGTATGATGTGTTTTGTGAGTTGTGGTAGGGTCTATGGTTCCCTGTTTGATGGTTGTGGTTGTGGTTGAAATGTTGATTTGATGAATAAGGCTTGTTGTGGTCCTGGTTGTGGTTTTGTTGATTTCCCCACCCAAGTTTGGGTGGTTCTTCCAACCTGGGTTGTATGTCTTAGAGTGTGGGTCATATGGTGGTCTGGATAAATTCTTCACATAATTGGCTTGTTCCCAGTCACCTTCAGAATCTGGTGCATTCCCTTCTTGTTGAGGAGTTTGTAACTTGAATGACTGAGGCTTGGTTGGCCTCCATCCTTTTGGTTAGGGCAGGTATTTGAGCTGCAATTGCTTTGTTCTGAGCTAACAAAGCATCTACAGAGTTGAGCTCTAGCACTCCCTTCTTCTGAGTCCTTTCTGAAGCATAGAAATACTCATTTTCAGCTACAGTCTCAATGACATCTATGGCCTCTTCAATGGTTTTCTTCTTGTTGAGTGAGCCTCCTGAAGAATGGTCCACAGCCTTCTTTGCTTCATAGGATAGTCTCTCATAAAAGATGTGTAGTTGTACCCATTCATTGAAAATTTCTGGTGGACATCTTCTTGTCAGATCTTTGAATCTCTCCCAGGCCTCATAGAGTGTTTCTCCATCTTGTTGTCTGAAAGTTTGCACCTCAGCTCTTAGCCTATTGATTCTTTGTTGGGGCTAAAATCTTGCAAGAAATCTGTTCACGACCTCCTCCCATGTAGTTAGGCTATCCTTGGGGAAGGATTCTAACCACTTTGCTGCCTTATCTCTGAGTGAGAAAGGGAACAAGAGTAGTTTATAGATGTCGGGGTGTACCCCGTTGGACTTTACAGTATCACATATCCTCAAGAACGTGCTGAGAAGTTGATTAGGGTCTTCTTGGGCACTTCCTCCATATGAGCAATTATTCTGAACAAGTGTGATGAGCTGAGGTTTCAGCTCAAAATTATTAGCATGAATTGTTGGCTTTAAGATGCTGCTGCCACAATTTCCTGGGTTTGGGTTGATGTAGGAGCCTAAGACTCTCCTTTCTTGCCCATCATGATTTACTGGGCCTCCTCTAGCATTGTGAGCTTCTTCTTCATGGTGTTTCTCCATGTTCTCCTCCATGTTTGTTTCAAAATACTCTTTCTCTTCCTCAACACCAACGACTCCTTTCCCTCTTGCTTCCCTCCTTAATCTAAGGAAGGTCCTCTCAGGTTCAGAATCAAAGGAAGTTGAAGCACCACTTCTTCTACTTGTCATACAACTAACAAGGCAAGAAGCAAGAAAGAAAATGAATGAAGAAATTACTCTTGTTAGAGTGATTGTTAGTGTGAGTGGTGCAATTAATCGAACAATTAGAGGAGTGAAAATATGTATATAAAAAAAATACTCAAAGAAGAAAGAAATAGAACTCAAAATAAAAGAAAATTAAAAGGTGCTAAATAAAATAAAATAACAAGGAATTTAAATTGCTTAATCTAGCTCTCCAATCGATTTAATCACTGTCAAATTTAAGCCAATCCCCGACAACGGCGCCATAAAACTTGATGACTGAAATTCACACCCCATTCAAAATTTGTGAATTAGTCCTTTTGGCAAGCGCACCAAAATTATCGTCAAGTAATAACCCACAGTGGAGTGGGATCGTATCCACAGAGATTGGCAAATTCGAGCATTTTTAATCAATTGATGAATTAGTCAAGCGGATCAATAGGATTGTAGAGTGAAGAATTGTAAATGACATAAATGTAAATGACTAGAATATAAAGAAAAGCAATAAAGTGCAGAAATATAAATGGCAGAAAGTAAAGGGCAGAATCATAAATGACTTGAATGTAAATGGGAATGGGGAATTGCTGAACGTAAAATAAGCTGTAAAGAAATGGATAGATAAGAATGGGAAAATTCATTGAGATTGGGAGATGTTGTCTCTTTGGATCAAATCTAGCTTATATCCTCTTCAATCATGCAACTCATTGACCTCTTGGCAATCATGATTGATTGAGCCCCAATTCCTTGGTGACTCAATCTCTCAGATCTTGATCAATAGCCAATTCCTTGGTCTAATTGCTCATGAAGAGAGATATGCTTGGTCCCTGATTATACCACACACCATTTTAGGTCCAAGTAGAGGGAGGATTATATGTCACATATCCAAACACCAAAACCCATATTTTACTCTAGTGTGAGAAGGGATTTCAAGCATGGTTTCATGTTTCCTTTCCCAAGGTTCCTATGAAACCCAATTGCATTCAATCTCTTTCCCAAGATAATTGAATACTAAGCATTAAGAACGAAATTCCTTCTAGCAAATCAAAGAGAAGATGAAGAGAAGAAGAATTTCACTATTATCAATCCATCAAGTACAACAGAGCTCCCTCTCTTAATGAGAGGGAAGTTAGCTACTCATAGCTCAAAAAGTACTCAAAAGTGAAGTGTAAAAGTGGATCTAAAACTGACTGCTTAACCCCCTTCTTCAGTACTCCTTGGTGGTATTTATAAGACTCCTAGTAAAATAAAAAAATTACAAAAGTGAAAAAGGAAAATTACATTTTGGAGGGAAAAGAAAACACTCAATAAGCATGACTTCTTAGCTGGCGTGTGGCTGGCGCTTCTCTGGTGTGTCATGTGCCCTTCATTTCCAGCTTGGCGTGCCACGCCTAATCCTTCAAGTGTCACGCTCGTCCCTTTCTCAACCTTGGCGTGCCACGCCTTCGAACTCAAGTGGCACGCCATAGTGGATTTCTTGTATTGGCGTGCCACGCCTTTGAACTCAAGTGGCACGCCCCTTGCTTTTCTCACTTCTCTTTGCCTCTGGAAACTTGTACTGGCGTGCCACGCCTAAGGTCTGGCGCGCCACGCCCTTGCTTTATGCTTGGCTAGGCTTCTCTGGAAAGTTGAACTAGCGTGGCACGCCCAGAGTCTGGTGTGCCACGCTGATAAACCACTATTTTATGGTTTATCTTGTACTCAATTGAGTGGTTTTTATCAATTCTTTACACACTTATTCATACTATTTGCATGGTTTTACATTTGCCTTCCTAATTATGTGCTTTGATTGAAAACATGCTTCTTTGGCCTTAAGTTCCCTATGTTTAAATCCTCTCTTATTACCATTAGATGCCTTGATATGTGTGTTAAGTGATTTCAGAGATTACAGGGCATGAATGGCTCAGAGGATGGAAAGGAAGCATGCAAAAGTGGAAGGAATACAAGAAGTTGGAGAAATTGCTAAGCTGTCCAGCCTGACCTCTTCGCACTCAAACGGCTATAACTTTAGCTACAGAGATTCAAACGACTCTGTTCTAGTTTCGTTGGAAAGCTAACATCTGGGGCTTTGATTTGATATATAATATGTCATAGTTGCCCTGACGCTAGGTGACGCAAACGTGCGCTCCACGTGGACACGTCGTAGTTCCGAAAATCAGCATGGCAGTTTTCTTCTCCAGTGATTTCTGGGCTGTTTTTGACCCAATTTTAGGCCCAGAAAACACAGATTAGAGGCTATAAAGTGGGAGAATCTATTCATTCATAATAATAAGCTGATAATTTATAATTTTAGGATTAGATGTAGTTTTTAAAGAGAGATGTTCTCTCCTCTCTCTTAGGATTTAGGATTTTAGGATTTCTATTAGTTTAGTTCATTTCATCTTCAGTCACAGGTTCAATATTTCTTTCAGTTTATATTTCTCTCCTACTTTTAGATACTTTAATACTTTTATTTGTTAATTACTTATCTTGCCCATTTGATTCATAAATCTTTCCATGTTAGGACTTAAATTTATGTTTAAATGCAATTTGAGGTATTTCAAACTTACGATTGCTCTCTTTAATTTATTAATGCTCTCGATTTATCCAAATTATTTTCATTCAAGTAGAATTTCTTCCCTTTTGGCTTTGGTCAAGTAATTGGTAACACTTGAGTTGTCAAATAAAGCAGTGGTTGAAATTGGGAGTTGCTAGTTCCAATAACTCTAGTCCTTTCTTAGGAATTGACTAGGACCTGAGGATCAAACTAATTAGTCTACTTGACTTTCCTTTGCTTTAGTAAAGGTTAATTAAGTGGGATTAAAACTCAATTCTCATCACCGTTGATAAGGATAACAAGGACATGATTTCCAGTTCTAATACCTTGCCAAGAGTTTATTTTATTATTACTATTTTATTTTTCTTATCATTTAACATACTGGTTCCTTACTTTCAAAACCCCCAATTTACAAGACTCATAACCAATAATAAGAACATACTTCCCTGCAATTCTTTGAGAAGACGACCCGAGGTTTAAATACTTCGGTTATCAATTTTAAAGGGGTTTGTTACTTGTGACAACCAAAACGTTTGTAAGAAAGGTTGATTGCTTGGTTTAGTAACTATACTTGCAACGAGAGTTTACTATAACTTCTAAACCATCAATCTTCAGTTCTTCAAAATGGCGCCGTTGTCGGGGAATTGCAAACGTGTGCCTTATTATTGGTTATTGTAAATATTTACTTTTTGCTTGTTTATTTATTTTTATTTTTGTTTTTATTTTTGCTTTTTCATAAATTAAGAGGTTATTGGTTTTTATTTAGTTATTAAAATTTTTTTTTCAAAAATTTGTTCTTCGTGTTCATCTTGACCTTCAAGTTGTTCTTAGTTGTTTTCTTCGTTTTGATCTAAAAATTTTTAAGTTTGGTGTCATTTTATTGTTTTTCTCTTTCCTCATTTATTTCAAAGATATCTTTTCTCTTTATTTTAAATTGAATTTTCGAAATTTGCATAAAAAAAAATTTCAGATTTCTATTTTAAAATTTTTATCTTATCTTATCTTAGTTTTAAATTTCAAAATTCAAATATTTTTCAAAAATCATATCTTTTTTTTTCAAAATTCTATCTTATCTTATTTCAAAATCAAATTTCAAATTTCAATATTTAAATTTCAAAATTTAAAATTCAAAAGTCAAAAATCAAAATTTAAAATTTAAAATTCAAAATTTTAAATTCCAAAATTCAAAATTCAAATTTCAAAATTTAAATTTAAAATTTTAAAAATCAAACATTTTCAAAATTTAAATCTTTTTCAAAACTTTATCTTATATTGTTGACTTTTTCAAAATTCAAATTTCAAAATTTAAAAATTCAAATTTCAAAATTTTCAAATTTCAAATTTCAAAATTCAAAATTCAAAATTTCAAATTTCAAAATTTCAAATTTCAAAATTCAAATTTCAAAATTTAATTTTAAAATTCAAAATTTAATTTTCAAATTCAAAATTTAAATTTCAATAACCTTTTAATTTAAAATTGTTTTTATTTTTGTTTTTAATTTTTATTTGTTACTATGAACTCTCACCCCTTTCGCTATGAGTCTGGTTACAATTATGTTGCAGGAAGAAGAAATTACAATGAGAACAGGCATCAAGGTCAGAACAATCAAAGATGGGAGGAGCCGCAAGGATTTGATCAACCCTCATGGCAACAACCACCTCCAATGGACTATCAACAACCACTACCATATGCCTATGAACCCTTTCCTCAACATGACTTTGGACCACCATACTCACAAGCCCCTTTCCACCAAACACCACCATATGACCCTAACACGCATCCACCATACCAACCACTTTATGAGCCAAATGAACCATACACAGAACCACCCCCATTCCAACACAACTACTCTCGTGAACCACCACCTCAATATACACCATCTCCTTATCATTATCAAGATGAACCACCTTCCTATTATGAACCCTCTCTCCCAACCAATGAACCCTCATATCCACCCCAACCTCCAATGGATGACAGACTTCGTGTTATTCTTCAAGGGCAAGCAAAGATGCAAAGGAGTGTACTGAAACTCACTACTGCCTTAACCGAGGTAGTAAATATAATAGCTTCCCGACATCTGAGCACTCAAAGTACTCCCATGGCTGCATGTGGAGAATCAAAAGAAAAGTGTAGCATGAAGGAGACACTAGAAACTTTGGTGGACAATGAGGAACATGGCTTTGTATTGAAACAAGTGGAGGAAGCCATAATAGTTGCAGAGGAAGAAGTGGTTGAAGACTTGGGAGATGCTGAACCTCCATGGGAAAGTCAAGACATAGAGCCTCCTTCCAAGACGGTTGCATTTGATGTCGAGTAGGGTGTACAACCTCCAAGGCATATCATAGTTGAAGACTTGGAAGAGGTTGGTCAAGAGATGGAGGTTACAGAAGAAGAAGCACAGCCTCCCATGCCCTTGGTGAGCAATGAAGAAGAGATTGAATTGGAAGAAAGCTACCAAGAGGAAGAGGTTGATATTGAAGAAACTTGCAAAGAGGTGGAAGTTTTCAGAGAAGAGTACAAGGGAGTGCAGCTTGCAAATTTGTTAGAAATACCTCCCCCTAAGTTGCCATCATCCTTCACAACATTCAAGTGGGTAAAATTCATATCCCTTAGCTTTCTAATTCTACTTGAATATGGACTACTGGAGACGGATGGTCAACTTAGAGCTCTTTGTGGCATTAAGAGTAAGGGGAAGATGGTTAGTGGTTGGAGTTGTCAAGCAAGGTTCAACATGATTGTGTGCTCAAAGTTTAAATACAAGAGTTGGTGTAAAGCTCAACTGAATGGGTCTAAGAAGTTGTTTGGCCGCTTTAGTGAGAATTTAGATTGCTTGCTACCCGGTTGGAACACTAATGATCAACAAGAAGACGGGTGCAAAAGCAAAGGTTTAGGATCCCGGAATTCAGTCTAGAAATCAACACTCTTGGGGCCTTGTCACTTGCTTTAACTTACTTGAAGGTTTTCTGCACCTAGTTTGGGATCTCGGAGGCTACTGGAATTCCAAACATTGGCGGAGATTTTTGGATGAATTCAAGCACAAGCCACCATAACAGGGAGCTCACCAAATGTCCAACTTAAGGACTTTAACTAAAAGTGCTAGGTGGGAGACAACCCACCATGGTATGATCATTTCTTTTCCAATTATAATTTTATTTAGTTTTGTTTGTTTTTGAGTTTTATTTTACCTCATTGAACCTGGAATAATTCATAACATCTGCATACTGCATTCTGAATTTTGCATAAAAGAAAAAAAACAGCACGCACGTCCGCGTCACAAGTGCATTAGGAAGAAAAGAAAAGTGAACAGAAAGTCACGCGAGAGCGTGGCTGGAGGCGTGCCCTTGGCACAAATTGACCCACGCGACCGCGTGACCGACGCGTCCGCGTCATGTGCAAAAAATTCCTCCCACGCGTTCAGGTTACCCACGCGAACGCGTAACATGAAAATTGGCGTAAAAAAAGGGGGTGTATGGCAGAATGTTACGCTGGACTGGGGCTGGAATGGCACTAGCCGCACAAGCCCTACGACGCGAACGCGTCGTTTTTCAAAAAATGGCCATCCACGCGACCGCGTCACCCAAAAATTTGGCAAAAAAGAGTTTCGAACAGAGAGTTGCGCGAACGCGAGTCTGCCCTCGTGCTAAAGGCACAAATCACTCCACACGAACGCGTGACCCACGCGAACGCGTGACCCACGCGTCCGCATCACTTCATAGAAGCACTATCCACGCGAACGCGTGAACCACGCGTCCGCGTCGCCTGCGCCGCACAACTTATCCAAATCAGCGCCAAAAATCTTATCTTTTCTTCTCCAATCCTAATTTTTCCTCCCTCCTTTCTTACTTGCCTCTTCTTCCCTTCTTTCCCTTCTCATTCTTCTTATCTTTCTTTTTATTTTACTTAATTTAATTGCATACTTTTATTTATTGCATTATTTTCTTGGTGTTAGAAATTTATTTGGGTCATTATTTTCTATATTTTTGTGGATTATTAAAATGGTTTGACAATTATATATTACTTTTTAAAGGGTTGCTTGCATGTTCAATTTAATACTTTCAATAGCTTATTTATCATGCTTGCTATGTGTTTGTGAAAAAGCCCGTATGGCATTGTGCACTATTTTTCGATTTCTTTCTATCTACTACTCTAAATGCTTGCTTTTCACAAAACCCTTTACTTCAATATAATTGTTATTACAAACATGTTGTTAGTTTGAAAGACTTGGTAATCTAACTTGGACATTGAATGCTTGATCTATGCTACTCATGCCTTTGCCAGTATGCTAATAAACATCTTGCATTTAATTGTCATCACATGCACTTGCTATATTTCCATTTATGAACTTTTCACATGTAGTCATGACCATGTGTTAACATCATTCATCTTTTAATGTGCATTGATTACCACCTTTCCCGCTCTCTTCCTTGCTCTAACCCTTAGCATTAAAAGTTACCTTCTTTTTTCTCTTTTCAGGATGGCCACCAAGAAGGGTAAAGAGAAAGCTACTCCCAAACCACCAGCAAGGAAAAGAACAAAAAGAGCCCCAGCTGAGGAACCACAAACCCCATCCACTTGCACATCTTAGCATGCACCGAGGATGGTGCAATCTTTAAGTGTGGGGAGGTCGATACCGATCTCCATGGGTTAGTCACCCTTCTATCTCAACACCAATGGTTTATTTTCCTTGTTAGTTGTTGCATTTGCATGTTTGATTGCATGATTATTTGATTTTGTGCATATTTTACCACTTGGTTGAAGTAATATTTTCTTTTTCAAGAAACCTTTTAGAGCATTTCACTAATTTGAATAAAATTTAATGTTACACTTATTTGAAGAAATATTATACTGGAACATGGTTTAAAGCTTGAACACACAAAACCTGTGAGATTTTGAGCTTATTTGAATAGGTTGCATTTTATCAACTAATATTTTATTTTTGATGTGTGTTGTTCTCTCTAAAATTGTGATCTTTGTCTTGCTTAATTCTATATTTCCATGGTTTGATGTATGTATGCACTTATATGATTGAGGCCTTTGTTTCACTGAGCTTACATACCTATATGGCCTTACCCTTTCATTATCCATTGCAAACCAATTTTGAGCCTATTTTACCCCATTTGTTCTTTACTTTAGCTCATCACTAACTCTAAGTGAAAAACAATAATGACCTTAATTTGAATCCTTGGTTAGCTTAGACTAGTGAGATTGCTTATGATTTAAGTGTGGGAAAAGTGGATTTGGAAACGTTTGGTTTGAGAATTGAGTATGTTAGAATTTTCTGAAAATGTGAAAGAAATGTTTAGGACATGTTCATTGATTCAATAATTTAATCATATGCATTGAGAAAAAAAATGATGAAAAAAAATTATTAAAAAAAATTATTAAAAAAAAAGAAAGAAAGAAAAAGAGCAAATAATAAAAAGGGACAAAATGCCCCAAAGTAAGTGGTGAAAGCAAAGCATATATACTGACTTGAAATTAGAATGCATGAATATGTGGAAAACATGGTTAATGGATAGTTAGATTACATGGATTGTCTAAAGTTAGGTGGAAAGTTTAAGTTAATTAAGGATTCAGATTTTAGTCCACTTGGCCAAATACAATCCTAGCTTGACCCTAACCCCATTACAACCCTTAAAAGACCTCTTGATATGTGTATCTGTGAATTAAATTTATGTTGATTGTTAGATGAAGAGCAAGCCTTAGAAAGCAAGGTTAGTAGAGAATTGAGAGAATCAAACCTAAAAACACTTGAGTGATTAGAGTGCATACACTTCCAGTGAGGGTTCGATGCTCGATTCTTTGTTCACGGCTTTCATGAGCTATTTTATTCTACAAGTCTATTTGTACTTCATTTTTATGATTTGAATTAGTGAAATCCAGTTCATATTTATTCTTGGAGAATTTATTTACTTTTAAACCAAGTAGGTAGAAACATTTTGCATGTAGTTGCATTCACATAGATAGGTTGCATTGCATACTCTCTACCATTCCTCTTCATCTTTATAGCTTCTCTTGAGCTTAGCATGAGGACATGCTAATGTTTAAGTGTAGGGAGGTTGATAAAGCACTATTTTATGGTTTATCTTATGCTCAATTGAGTGGTTTTATCAACTCTTTACCCACTTATTCATACTATTTGCATGGTTTTACATTTGCCTTCCTAAATATGTGCTTTGATTGAAAACATGCTTCTTTGGCCTTAAGTTCCCTATGTTTAAATCCTCTCTTATTACCATTAGATGCCTTGATATGTGTGTTAAGTGATTTCAGAGATTACAGGGCAGGAATGGCTCAGAGGATGGAAAGAAAGCATGCAGAAGTGGAAGGAATACAAGAAGTTGGAGAAATTGCTAAGCTGTCCAGCCTGACCTCTTCGCACTCAAACAGCTATAACTTTAGCTACAGAGGTCCAAACGACGCGGTTCTAGTTGCATTGGAAAGCTAACGTCCGGAGCTTTGATTTGATATATAAGATGCCATAGTTTCCCTAACGCTAGGCGACACAAATGCGCGCTCCACACGGATGCATCGCAGTTCCGAAAATCAGCGAGGCAGTTTTCTTCTCCAGCAATTTCTGGGCTGTTTTCGACCCAGTTTTCGGCCCAAAAAACACATATTAGAGACTATAAAGTGGGGAAATCCATTCATTCATAATAATAAGCTAATAATTCATAATTTTAGGATATGATGTAGTTTTTAAAGAGAGAGGTTCTCTCCTCTCTCTTAGGATTTAGGATTTTAGGATTTCTATTAGTTTAGTTCATTTCATTTTCAGTCACAGGTTCAATATTCCTTTCAGTTTATATGTCTCTTCTATTTTTAGATACTTTAATACTTTTATTTGTTAATTACTTATGTTGCCCATTTGATTCATAAATCTTTCCATGTTAGGACTTAAATTTATGTTTAAATGCAATTTGAGGTATTTCAGACTTACGATTGCCCTCTTTAATTTATTAATGCTCTCGATTTATCCAAATTATTTTCATTCAAGTAGAATTTCTTCCCTTTTGGCTTTGGTTAAGTAATTGGTAACACTTGAGTTGTCAAATAAATCTGTGGTTGAAATTGGGAGCTGCTAGTTCCAATAACTCTTGTCCTTTCTTTGGAATTGACTAGGACCTGAAGATCAAACTAATTAGTCTACTTGACTTTCCTTTGCTTTAGTAAAGGTTAACTAAGTGGGATTAAAACTCAATTCTCATCACCGTTGATAAGGATAACAAGGACAGGATTTCCAGTTCTAATACCTTGCAAAGAGTTTATTTTATTATTACTATTTTATTTTTCTTATCATATAACATACTGGTTCCTTACTTTCAAAACCCCCAATTTACAAGACTCATAACCAATAATAAGAACATACTTCCCTGCAATTTCTTGAGAAGACGAACTGAGGTTTAAATACTTTGGTTATCAATTTTAAAGGGGTTTGTTACTTGTGACAACCAAAACGTTTGTAAGAAAGGTTGATTGCTTGGTTTAGTAACTATACTTGCAGCGAGAGTTTACTATAACTTCTAAACCATCAATCTTCAGTTCTTCACACGCCCTTTTTGTGAGTGAGTGGTTCCTCTGTTTGGCGTGCCACGCCACAAACTTAAGTGGCACACCCCAATGCTTCGCTCTGAATGACAATGGCGTGCCACGCCTGGTTGCTCAAGTGGCATGTCCAAGTGAAGAATGGTGGGTGGCGTGCCACGCCTTCGATACCATGTGGCACGCCCCATGTAATTGGCCTCCTTCATCCTCTCTGGAAACTTATACCAGCGTGCCACGCCCATGATCTTGTCTTGGTTCTAGTAGTTGGCGTGCCACGCCTCAGTCTTCAAGTGGCACGCCATAGTGAAATGCTAAGGTTGGCGTGCCACGCCTTCGAACTCATGTGGCACGCCCAGTCCTTGCTTTTGGTCCTTTGTGCATTGGCGTGCCACGCCTGGTTGCTCAAGTGGCATGCCCAGTCTTCAATTGCCTTCAGCCCCTTCTCTGGATTGTTGTACCAGCGTGCCACGCCATGCTGCTCAAGTGGCACACCCATGGATTTGTGAACTCTTCAAGCTTGGCGTGCCACGCCTGGGTTCTCAAGTGGCACGCCCAAGTGACTTCTTGGGGCTGGCGTGCCACGCCTTCGACACCAAGTGGCACACCATAGTGAAGGTTCTTCTTGGAATGGTGAGTTGGCATGCCACGCCCTTTTGCTCAAGTGGCACGCCCATAGTAATTGATTGGCCAGGTGTGTCACGCCCCTTTTGTGCCCTCCATTGTAGCTCTCTAGAATTTTGTATTAACGTACCATGCCCAGTCTCTGGCGTGCCACGCCCACATGCATGCTTGAACTTCTTCTCTGGACTTTAGTATTGGCGTGCAACGCCCAGCTCCTGGCGTGCCACGCCAGGGCATTTTTGTGGCGTTTGCTTCAAGTGGCACACCAGTTTCACACGCCCAGCTTCTTGTTTGTCTTCTACCCAATTTTTGATTCTTTTCTCACCTGAAATTTAGCACAACTCATCTCAAAGTAGTGTACCATAATATTCATCAAATAATACATAAATTGTATTGATCAAATGAGATTTATGCTCTTTTATGGTCTTCTTTATGCAAGAAAGAAGGGTAGATGATGCAAGTCATCAATAGTGCATGAATATGTACCCAATTCCCAATATTTTCAACAAAAATAAAAATAAAAATTACCCTTTTACCTCAACCAATGTCTGAAGGTTCCCATACCCAAATGATACACACCCTCGCTAGCCTAAGCTAATCAAAGATCCAAATTATGGGATATTTATTGTTTTTCACTTAGGGGTGGTGATGTGCTAATATTAAGAACAAAAGGGATTAAATAGGCTCAAAGTTGGCTAACAATGGTTGATGAAAGGTAGGCTATTTGGGTAAGTGAGCTATATGAAATGATGGCTTCAATCATATAAATGCATGTATACATAGAACAATGGACATAAAGAATCAAACAAATCAAAGATTACAATCATAGAGAGAGAATAATACACACAAGAATGAAAATAAGTGGTTATAAGATGTAACCACACCATTGGGCTCAAAACTCACATGCTTGTGTTCTTAGCTCAAAAACCATGTTCCAAAATACATTCTTCAAACAAGTTTGTCACAAAAAAATTTTTTCAATTGGTAGGGTGCCCTAAAAATAATTTTTTCTTGGAAAAGAAATCATCACCCTAACCAAGTAGTCCTAACATAAAAAGGAAGTGGTAAAAATATGTACAAATTCTAACTAACATGCAATCTATCATGCAATGCAACAACTAATCTAACAAAGACAAAAATTAAAGTTTGGTGTTGAAAAGGGAAATTGTTACCCATGGAGGTCGGTCGGACGACCTCCCCACACTTAGAAATTTGCACCGTCCTCGGTGCATGCAAAGAAGAGCAATGTGGATGAGTTGCTACAATTGATGAGCTCCTTCAAAAGGTTGTGCGGATGGACTTGTTTGTTGCCCCATTAGAAGCTTTTCCATTCCTTTCCTTCTTGGTGGCCAACCTAAAAGGAAAGAGAAAGAAAGAAAATTAAGCCTACAACAAGGATATATAAGCAATTAGAACATAGGCAGGGGCTAATGCCAAATAAAAGTATGGTTCTCAAATACATGGTAGCTACAACATATAAGTGAGAAAACAGTATAAGCTAAGGGCATATCAACTAATACTTGATGCAAGAGTAAAGTCAAAGCATAGGCAAATGACATGAAGAGCATGTTGCATCAAGCTTAATCAATAATTGACACAAACAAGATTAATGATAAGCATGAGAGCATTCGGTCCCATCCTAACTCAATGATGATGAGGTACAAAAATAAGGGATCATGAGTCAGGAAGAACTAAAGCACTAATCTTGTGTGTAGAGCAAATATTACAATGAATGCCAAACAAGTCACAAAGAACCAAGGTTAACCAAGAAATTATCAACAATTGAGTAAGAGCATTCAACACCATTATTAAAATAAGAAACTTAGAAAAGAAAATAAGAATAAGCTATAAAAACAAAATTAAAAATGCAACGAATGAAAATAGGCAAATGCAATAAAAGAAAATGGAAGAAAAGAATTTTTTTTTTACCGGCGTGGACGCATCATGCACGCTTCCGCGCCGATGCGCAGTTTGGCCAAAGGACGCGTACGCGCCAGGTGCGCGCACGCATGGGTTGCAGACACAGAATAGGCACAAACTGGGCATAACTCTCTGGAACATGTACCAGGACGGCAGGTGGCGCTATCGGCGCGCACGCACACAGCGTGCGTCTGCGCGCATTACGCGATTAGCTTGAAGGACGCGTACGCACCAGGTGCGCAAATGCACGGGTGGTTTGTGCTTCAGGCATGGTGCTGGCGCAGTGTAGGCGCAACTCTCGGGTCAATGTATGTATGGAGGGGTGAGATTTTTCAATCCATGCGTCCGCGCACATGGCGCGCCCGCGTGGATGGTCGAAAATGCTTGAGGCGCGCATACGCGCCAGGTGTGCGCACGCGCAGTTTGGTGCTCTGTTTTTCAAAATTTTTCCAAGTTCTTGCACCAAACCTCCAAACAGCTACTAAAACACCATAAAACCTTATTTAACCTAGTAAACTACCAATCATACTCAACAAACTCAACAAAACATAAAATTAAACTAATTACCAATATGTACAAAGGGGAAAAATGAAAAGAATTTACCATGGTGGGGTGTCTCCCACCTAGCACTTTTGTTTATTGTCCTTAAGTTGGACTTATGGGGAGCTCCTCTTAGGGTGGCTTGTGCTTGAAGCTATCCTTGAACATCCACCAATGCTTGAATCTCCAATAAGCTTTAGTATTCAAAGATGATAACTCCAAGCCTTGATGGAGTTCTTCACAAACCATGGGCTCCCAAAGTTGATGCTCCTTGTGCGATCCGGGATCCCACACTTTGTTTTGACACCCATCTCCAAATTGATCATCATGATTCAATTGGGTGGCATGATCTTAGAATTCTCAATTAAGCATCCAAACATTCTCCTAGACCCATGCAATTTAGTTCTACACCAACCATTGCTATTCAACTTCGAGCATGCAACCATCATGAACTTAGAGTGATGTCTCCAACCACGACACAACTCTCTCCTACTCTTAACTCCACAAAGAGCTCTAAGTTGACCATCATTTTCAATCAAACCATATTCAAGTGAGAAAGTAAAGCTTAGGGATAAGAATTTTACCCACTTGAATGTTGTGTAGGATGGTGATTTAGGAAGGGGTGGTCCCAATGATCTTGCAAGCTCCACTCCCTTGTACTCTTCCTTGATTACCTCCACCTCTTTACAACTTTTCTCAACTTCAACCTCTTCCTCTTGGTGGCTTACTTCCAATTCAATTTCTTCTTCATTGCTCACCAAGGGCATGAGAGGTTGTGCATCTCCTTCTTTGACTTTAATTTCAAGCCCAATGGGAGAGGATTCAATTGTAGATAAGAACTCCTCAATGATTGAATCTATCTCTTAGTCAACCTCTTCAAAGTCTTCACCCATGATATGTCTTGGAGGTTGTACACCCTTCTCAACATCAATGTCAAGCTTCTTGGAAGAGGGCTCTATGACTTCACATTCCTATGGACTTCCAACATCTCCTAAGACTTCAACCACTTATTCCGGCTCAATTACCTTAACTTCCTCCCCTTGTGACAATCCTTTTTTCAACCTTTCTTCTACACCTTGAAGCTCTAAACTCACTCCCTCACTATGCTCCTTGATTGCTTCTCCACATTCAACAATGGGAGAGGATTCAATTGTAGATAAGAACTCCTCAATGATTGAATCCATCTCTTGGTCAACCTCTTCAAAGTCTTCACCCATGATATGTCTTGGAGGTTGTACACCCTTCTCAACATTAATGTCAAGCTTCTTGGAAGAGGGCTCTATGACTTCACATTCCCATAGACTTCCAACATCTCCTAAGACTTCAACCACTTCTTCCGGCTCAATTACCTTAACTTCCTCCCCTTATGACAATCCTTTTTTCAACCTTTCTTCTACACCTTGAAGCTTTAAACTCACTCCCTCACTATGCTCCTTGATTGCTTTTCCACATTCAATAATGGGAGTTCCTTGATCACATAGGCTTAGGCAGGAAGAGACCATATTGCGAACGGCTTCCGCTATGGTAGCTATCTTGGCTTCTAACTCCTTGAACTCCTTTTGGTTCTCTTTTTGCCTTTGAATATAAGAACTAACACATTCTTGAAGAGGATCATCCATTGGAAGTGGTGTGGAAAAAGAAGGTTCATTATTTGGGAAGGAGATTTCATAATTGGAAGTTGGTTCATCTTGGCAAGGATATGGAGATGGCATATATTGAGGTGGTTCTTGAGAGTATTGGTGGTGGAATTGGGGTGGTTCTTCATATGGTTCATATGGTTCACAAGGTGGTTGGTATAGTGGATATGGGTTGGGGTCATATGGAGGTGTTTGGTGAAAAGGGGCTTGTGAGTAAGGTGGTACAAAATTATGTTGAAAAGGTGGTTCATAGGCATGTGGTGGTGGTTGTTGATAATTACAATAAGGGTCACCACATCCATTAGATTGATATGCATTAGGAGTGAAATTATACCTATAAGAAACCGAAGGTTGTTGTTGCCAAGAAGGGTGATCAATCCTTTGAGGTTCCCTCCATCATTGATTGCTCCATCCTTGATGCATATTGTCATTATAGTTCTCATTCCCTACAACATAATTTGAACCAAACTCATAGCCAAAGTGAGGATGAGAATTCATAGTAAGAAGAGAAAATAAAATAAATACTAAAGAGAACTAATAAAAACTAACTCCTAAAACAAGCATAAACTAGCAAAGAAGCATATCAACATATATACAATAGCCAATAACATAACGCCGTTGCAACTCCCTGGCAACGGCGCCATTTTGATTTAAAGAAAATTTGTCGTGTCGGTATAGAATTTCACAATTAAAATCTCGTTGTAAGTATAGTTCTACACCAACAAACAATTCTCCCAATCAAAAATTTGAGTTGTCACAAGTATAATCCCCAAATAAGAATTAACCGAAGTATTTGAACTCTGGGTCGTCTCATAAGGAATTGCAATGAAGTGTTTAATTATTGGCTATGAAGATGCAAGGGGGTTTGATTTTTATATTGTTGCAAGAAATTAAATGACTAGAAAGTAAAATAACAAGAACTAATAAAATAAGGGAAAAGAACTCTTGGCTAGACATACGCAATTGAGATCACCATCCTTGTCTACAAACCATATATTGACAATTATGAGAGGTGATGAGCGGATAATTTATATGCTTTTTGGCATTGTTTTTAGGTAGTTTTTAGTATATTTTAGTTAGTTTTTATTATATTTTTATTAGTTTTTAAATAAAGATCACATTTCTGGACTTTACTATGAGTTTGTGTATTTTTCTATGATTTCAGGTATTTTTTGGCTGAAATTGAGGGACCTGAGCAAAAATCTTATTCAGAGGCTGAAAAAGGACTGCAGATGCTATTGGATTCTGACCTCCCTGCACTCGAAGTGGATTTTCTAGAGCTACAGAAGCCCAATTGGCACGCTCTTAATTGCGTTGGAGAGTAGACATCCTGGGCTTTCCAGCAATATATAATAGTCCATACTTTTCCTAAGATTTGATGGCCCAAACCAGCGTTCCAAGTCAGCATAAAATTCATGGCGTCAAAACGCCAGAACTGGCATAAAAGCTGGAGTTAAACGCCCAAACTGACACAAAAGCTAGCGTTTAACTCCAAGAGAAGCCTCTACACATGAAAGCTTCAATGCTTAGCCCAAGCACACAACAAGTGGGCCCGAAAGTGGATTTCTGCATCATTTACTTATTTCTGTAAACCCTAGGCTACTAGTTCTCTATAAATAGGACCTTTTGCTATTGTATTTTTATCTTGGAATCAATCTTTGATTAGCCTTATGCTATCTTAGACCTTTAGGGGGGCTGGCCATTCGGCCATGCCTGGACCTTCATTACTTTTGTATTTTCAACGGTGGAGTTTCTACACACCATAGATATAGGTGTGGAGCTCTGCTGTTCCTCATGAATTAATGCAAAGTACTATCATTTTTCTATTCAACTCAAGCCTATTTCTTCTCTAAGATATTCATTCGCACTCAAGAACATGATGAATGTGATGATTATGTGACACTCATCACTATTCTCACCTATGAACGCGTGCTTGACAACCACTGCTGTTCTACATGCAAACAAGCTTGAATGTGTATCTCCTGGGTTTCTAATCTAAGATTAAAACCTTTGTGATATAGGCTAGAATTATTGGCGGCCATTCCTGAGATCCGGAAAGTCTAAACCTTATTTGTGGTATTCCGAGTAGGATCTGGGAAGGGATGACTGTGACGAGCTTCAAACTCGCGAGTGTTGGGCGTAGTGACAGACGCAAAAGGATCAATGGATCCTATTCCAACATGATCGAGAACCGACAGATGATTAGCCATGCGGTGACAGCACATTTGAACCATTTTCACTGAGAGAACGGGAGGTAGCCATTGACAACGGTGAAACCCAACATACAGCTTGCCATGGAAAGGAGTATGAATGATTGGATGAAGACAATAGGAAAGCAGAAGTTCAGGAGGAACAAAGCATCTTCATACGCTTATCTGAAATTCTCACCAATGAATTACATAAGTATCTCTATCTTATTTTATATTTTATTCATCTTTTAATTATCAATTCTCCATAACCATTTGAATCCGCCTGACTGAGATTTACAAGATGACCATAGCTTGCTTCAAGCCGACAATCTCCGTGGGATCGACCCTTACTCACGTAAGGTTTATTACTTGGACGACCCAGTGCACTTGCTGGTTAGTTGTGCGGAGTTGTGACAAAGAGTTGAGATTACATTCGTGCGCACCAAGTTGTTGGCACCATTTTTGAGATCACAATTTCGTGCACCAAGTTTATGGCGCCGTTGCCGGGGATTGTTTGAGTTTGGACAACTAACGGTTCATCTTATTGCTTAGATTAGGTGACTTTATTTTATTTTTATTTTTTAGAATTTTTAAGAATGAATTCTAGAGTTTCAGATGATGTTTTTATCATCACAAAAGCTGATTGATTCTCATTAATTTGGCTATTGCGTGTAATGTCCTGCTGAAGCTTTAGACTAACATTGCATGATTCCTAGAATTCTTATTAAGAATTTTGAAATCTTTATTTTCTTTTCCAAATAATTTTCAAAAAATTACAAAAAAATTTTAAAATCATAAAAACCAAAAATAATTTATGTTTCTTGTTTGAGTCTAGTGTCTAATTTTAAGTTTGGTGTCAATTGCATCCTTTTTTATTTTTCTAAAAAAATTTTTAAAAAATTCATACATGTGTCTTTATTGATCTTCAAGTTGTTCTTGATGATTTTATTGGGTCTGATCTTTAAATTCTCTTGTTTTGTGTATTTTGTTGTTTCTCATATGCATTCTCAATTTGATAGTATCTCTAATATGAAAATTTCTAAGTTTGGTGTCTTGCATGCATTGTTTATTTGATCTTAGTTTTTCCATTATTAGTTTCATTTTATTGTTTCTCATTATTAAAAATTCAAAAAATTTTCAAAATTATGTCTTTTCAAGTCAATAATATAGAGAATTAAAGATTCAGAACATGCAGCAAAGGAATTATAGAGAAAAAGCTGGGCGTTCAAAACGCCCAGTAAGGAAGGAAAACTGGCGTTTAAACGCCAGCCATGGTACCTGGCTGGGCGTTAAATGCCCAAAAGAGTAGTATTTTGGGCGTTTAACACCAGGATGGCACAAGAGGGAAGATTTTGTTTTCAATTCAAATCTTTTTCAAATTTTCATAATTTTTCGAAATCAAATCTTTTTCAGATCATATCTTTTCAATCATATCTTTTCAAAATTAATTCCTTTCCATTTTTTTACTATTTTCGAAAATCCTTGCTACAATTAATGATTTAATTCAAAATTTTCAAGTTGTTACTTGCCTATTAAGAAAGGATCAAATTTTAAATTCTAGAATCATGTCTTTTAATTTCTTATTAGTCAAGTAATCAACTTTAATTTTAAAAATTTCTTTTAAATTGATTTTCAATCATAGCTTCTCAATCATATCTTCTCAATCATATCTTCTCAATCACATCCTTTTCAAAATAATTTTCAATCATATCTTTTTTTTTGTTTCTGATTTCAAAATCTTCTTCAAAATCACTTAACTACTTTCTCAATTTTAATTTTTGAAAATCATCAACCAATTTTTCAAAATTTCTTTTAATTATTTCAAAATCTTTTTAAAATTAATTTCGAAAATTCTTTCCCCCCTCCTCACCCTCTTCTATTTAAGGGACTAACACTCCTCCTCAATGTGCAATTCGGACTCCCTCTCTCTATAAGTTCGAATTCTCTCCTTTCTACCTCCTCCTTCTATTCTTCTTTTCCTCTGACATCTCAAGGAATCTCTATACTGTGACATAGAGGATTCCATACTTTCTTCTCTTCTTTTTCATATGAGCAGGAGCAAGGACAAAGGCATTCTTGTTGAAGCTGATCCTGAACCTGAAAGGACCTTGAAGAGAAAGCTAAGAGAAGCTAAAGCACAACAATGCCATGGCAGCTGAAAATAACAACAATGCCAACAATGCAAGGAAGGTGCTTAGTGACTTTACTGCACCTACTCCTGACTTCTATGGGAGAAGCATCTCTATCCCTGCCATTGGAGCAAACAACTTTGAGCTGAAGCCTCAATTAGTTTCTCTAATGCAACAGAATTGCAAGTTTCTTGGACTTCCATTGGAAGATCCTCATCAGTTATTAGCTGAATTCTTGCAAATCTGTGACACTGTCAAGACCAATGGGGTTGACCCTGAGGTCTACAGACTTATGCTCTTCCCTTTTGCTGTAAGAGACAGAGCTAGGATATGGTTGGATTCACAACCTAAGGAAAGCCTGAACTCTTGGGAAAAGCTGGTCAGTGCTTTTCTGGCTAAATTCTTTCCACCTCAAAAATTGAGTAAGCTAAGAGTGGAGGTCCAGACCTTCAGACAGAAGGAAGGTGAATCACTCTATGAAGCTTGGGAAAGATACAAATAATTGATCAGAAGGTGTCCTTCTAACATGCTTTCTGAATGGAGCATCATAGGTATCTTCTATGATGGTCTGTCTGAACTGTCCAAGATGTCATTGGACAGCTCCGCTGGAGGATCTCTTTATCTGAAGAAGACGCCTGCAGAAGCTCAGGAACTCATTGAGATGGTTGCAAATAACCAATTTATGTACACTTATGAAAGGAACCCTGTGAATAATGGGACAAATCAGAAGAAAGGAGTTCTTGAGATTGGTACTCTGAATGCCATATTGGCTCAGAACAAAATATTGACTCAGCAAGTCAATATGATTTTTTAGAGTCTGTCTGGCATGCAAGCAGCAACAGGCAGTACCAAAGAAGCTTCATCTGAAGGAGAAGCTTATAATCCTGAGAACCCAGCAATGGAAGAGGTGAATTACATGGGAGAACCCTATGGAAACACCTATAATCCTTCATAGAGAAATCATCCAAATCTCTCATGGAAGGATCAACAGAAGCCTCAACAAGGTTTCAACAACAATAATGGTGGAAGAAATAGGTTTAGCAATAGCAAGCCTTTTCCATCATCTTCTCAGCAATAGACAGAGAATTCTGAGCAAAGTCTCTCTAGCTTAGCAGCCATAGTCTCTGATCTATCTAAAACCACACTAAGTTTCATGACTGAAATAAGGTCCTCCATTAGAAATTTGGAGGCACAGGTGGGTCAGCTGAGTAAGCAAGTTACTGAACTCCCTCCTAGTACTCTCCCAAGCAATACAGAAGAGAACCTGAAAAGAGAATGCAAGGCCATAAACACGTCCCACATGGCCAAATGCATAGAGGAGGGAAATGCAGTGATTTCCACTGAGGAAGACCTCAATGGACGTCCACTGGCCTCCAAGGGGTTCCCTAATGAGGAACCATGGGAATCTGAGGCTCATACAGAGACCATAGAGATTCCATTGAATTTACTTCTGCCATTCATGAGCTCTGATGAGTATTCTTCCTCTGAAGAGGATAAAGATGTTACTGAAGAGAAAGTTGCTAAGTACCTTGGAGCAATCATGAAACTAAATGCTAAGTTATTTGGTAATGAGACTTGGGAGGATGAACCCCCCTTGTTCACCAAAGAACTGGATGACTTGACTAGGCAAAGATTACCTCAGAAGAGACAGGATCCTGGAAAATTCTTAATACCTTGTACCATATGCACCATGACCTTTAAGAGGGCTCTGTGTGACGTGGGGTCAAGTATAAACCTCATGCCACTCTCTGTAACGGAGAAGCTAGGGATCCTTGAGGTACAAGCTGCAAAAATCTCACTAGAGATAGCAGACAATTCAAGGAAACATGCTTATGAACTTGTAGAGGATGTCTTGGTAAAGGTTGAAGGCCACTACATCCCTACTGATTTTATAATCCTAGACACTAGGAAGTGTATGGATGAATCCATCATCCTTGGCAAAACCTTCCTAGCCATAGCAAAAGCTGTGATTGATGTTGACAGAGGAGAATTGGTCCTTCAAGTGAATGAGGACTCCCTTGTGTTTAAAGCTCAAGGATCTCCTTCTGTAACCATGGAGAGGAAGCATGAAAAGCTTCTCTCAATGTAGAGTCAAATAGAGCCCCGACATTCAAACTCTAAGTTTGGTGTTGGGAGGCCATCATCATGCTCTAAGTATCTGTGAGGCTCCATAAGAGCCCATTGTCAAGCTATTGACATTAAAGAAGCGCTTGTTGGGAGGCAACCCAATTTTATTTAATCATATCTATTTATTTTCCATTGTTATTTCATGTTTTCTGTAGGTTGATGATTATTTGAAGTCACAAAAATAACTGAAAAAGCAAAACAGAATGAAAAATAGTATTAAAAATAGCATACCCTGGAGGAGAAGTTTACTGGCGTTTAAACGCCAGTAAGGGTAGCAGAATGGGCGTTAAACGCCCAGTCTGGCACCATTCTGGGTGTTTAACGCCAGAAATGGACACCAGACTGGCGTTTAACGCCAGAAAAGGGCACAGAGCTGGCGTTTAAACGCCAAAAAGGGGAGAAAAGCTGATGCTAAACGCCAGAAATGGGCAGCAACCTAGCGTTTAACGCCAGGATTGGCAATCAAGGGGGCGTTTACATGCCACATGATTCAGGGATGAGAAATCCTTGACACCTCAGGATCTGTGGACCCCACAGGATCCCCACCTACCTCATCTCTCTCTCTTCTTCACACCTTCCCATAACACCCTACCTGAATACCTCTTCCCCAAAAACCCCTCACCTATCAAATCCTACCCTCTTCTCCATAATCTCTTCACCAATCCACATCCATCCACCATAGATCCCCACCTACCTCACCATTCAAATTCAAACCACTTTCCCTTCCAAACCCACCCATACATGGCCGAACCCTACCCCACTCTCCACTCCTATATAAACCCATCTTCACTAATTCATTTTCACACATCATACACACTACTTCTCCCCATTGGCCGAACCACAAAACCCCCTCTATCTCCTCAATTTTCTTCTTCTACTCTTTTTTTTCTTCTTTTGCTCGAGGACGAGCAAACCTTCTAGGTTTGGTGTGGTAAAAGCGTTGCTTTTTGTTTTTCCATAACCATTTATGGTACCAAAGGCTGGAGAAACCTCTAGAAAGAGGAAAGGAAAGACAATTGCTTCCACCTTCGAGTCATGAGAGATGGAGAAATTCATCTGAAGGGTGCATCAAGACCACTTCTATGAAGTTGTGGGCAAGAAGAAGGTGATCCTCGAGGTCCCTTTCAAGCTCAAAAAGGGTGAATATCCGGAGATCCAACATGAGATTCGAAGAAGAGGTTAGAAAATTCTCACCAACCCCCTTCAACAAGTCAGGATCTTAATGGTTCAAGAGTTCTATGCCAATGCATGGATCACTAAGAACCATGATCAAAGTGTGAACCCGGACCCAAAGAATTGGCTTACAATGGTCCGGGGTAAATGCTTAGATTTCAGTCCAGAAAATGTAAGGCTGGCATTCAACTTACCCATGATGCAAGGAGATGCATGCCCCTACACTAGAAGGGTCAACTTTGATCAAAGGTTGGACCAAGTCCTCATAGACATTTGTGAAGAGGGCGCTCAATGAAAGAGAGATTCAAGAGGGAAGCCGGTTCAACTAAGAAGGCATGACCTCAAGCCCGTGGCTAGGGGATGGTTGGAGTTCATCCAACGCTCAATCATTCCTACTAGCAACTGGTCTGAAGTTACTATAGACCGGGCTATCATGATCCATAGCATCATGATTGGAGAGGAAGTAGAAGTTTATGAGGTTATATCCCTAGAACTCTACAAGGTGGCGGACAAGTTCTCTACTTTGGCAAGGTTAGCCTTCCCTCATCTCATTTGTCACCTCTGCAATTCAGCTAGAATTGACATAGAGGAAGACATCCTCATTGATGAGAACAAGCCCATCACTAAGAAAAGGATGGAGCAAACAAGAGAGCCCACTCATGGACAAGAGCATGAGGAAATTCCTCATCATGAAATCTCTGAGATGCCTCAAGGGATGCATTTTCCTCCACAAAACTATTGGGAGCAAATCAACACCTCCCTAGGAGAATTAAGTTCCAATATAGGACAACTAAGGGTGGAGCACCAAGAGCATTCCATCCTCCTCCATGAAATTAGAGAAGACCAAAGAGTCATGAGGGAGGAGCAACAAAGGCAAGGAAGAGACATTGAGGAGCTCAAGCACTCCATAAGATCTTCAAGAGGAAGAACAAGCCGCCATCACTAAGGTGGACCCGTTCTTTAATTTCCTTGTTCTTATTTTTCTGTTTTTTGAAAATTATGCTTTATATTTTATTTATGTTTGAGTCTTTATTACATGATCATTAGTGTTTAAGTGTCTCTGCCTTAAAGCTATGAATGTCCTATGAATCCATCACCTTTCTTAAATGAAAAATGTTTTAATTACAAAAGAACAAGAAGTACATGATTTCGAATTCATCCTTGAAATTAGTTTAATTATTTTGATGTGGTGACAATACTTTTTGTTTTTTGAATGAATGCTTGAATAGTGCATATGTCTTTTAAATTTGTTTATGAATGTTAAAACTGTTGGCTCTTGAAAGAATGATGGAAAAGGAGAAATGTTATTGATAATCTGAAAAATCATAAAATTGATTCTTGAAGCAAGAAAAAGCAGTGCAAAAGAAGAAGCTTGCGAAGAAAAAAAATGGCGAAAAGAAAAAGAAAGAAAAAAAAACAGCAAGCAGAAAAAGCCAGTAACCCTTTAAACCAAAAGGCAAGGGAAAAATAAAAAGATCCAAGGCTTTGAGCATTAATGGATAGGAGGGCCCTTAGGAATAAAATCCTGGCCTAAGTGGCTAAACCAAGCTGTCCCTAACCATGTGCTTGTGGCGTGAAGGTGTCAAGTGAAAAGCTTGAGACTGAGCGGTTAAAGTCGTGGTCCAAAATAATAAGAGTGTGCTTAAGATCTCTGGACACCTCTAATTGGGGACTCTAGCAAAGCTGAGTCACAATCTGAAAGGGTTCACCCAATTATGTGTCTGTGGCATTTATGTATCCGGTGGTAATACTGGAAAACAGAATGCTTAGGGTCACGACCAAGACTCATAAAGTAACTGTGTTCAAGAATCAACATACTGAACTAGGAGAATCGATAACACTATCTAAATTCTGAGTTCCTATAGATGCCAATCACTTTAAACTTCAAAAGATAAAGTGAGATGCCAAAACTGTTCAGAAGCAAAAAGCTAATAGCCCCGCTCATCTAATTAAGACTGATCTTCATAGATGTTTTTGGAATTCTTTGCATATTCTCTTCTTTTTATCCTATTTGATTTTTAGTTGCTTGGGGACAAGCAACAATTTAAGTTTGGTGTTGTGATGAGCGGATAATTTATACGCTTTTTGGCATTATTTTTAGGTAGTTTTTAGTATGTTTTAGTTAGTTTTTATTATATTTTTATTATTTTTTAAATAAAAATCACATTTCTAGATTTTACTATGAGTTTTTGTATTTTTCTGTGATTTCAGGTATTTTCTGGCTGAAATTGAGGGACTTGAGCAAAAATTTGATTCAGAGGCTGAAAAAGGACTGCAAATTCTGTTGGATTCTGACCTCCCGGAACTCGAAGTGGATTTTCTGGAGCTACAGATGCCCAATTGGCACGTTCTCAATTGAGTTAGAAAGTATACATCCTGGGCTTCCCAGCAATATATAATAGTCCATACATTGCTTGAGATTTGATGGCCCAAACCGGCGTTCCAAGTCAGCAAAAAATTCCTGGTGTGAAAACGCCAGAACTGGCATAAAAGCTGGAGTTAAACGCCCAAACTGGCACAAAAGCTAGCATTTAACTCTAAGAGAAGTCTCTACACGTGAAAGTTTCAATTCTCAGCCCAAGCACACACCAAGTGGGCCCGGAAGTGGATTTCTGCATCATTTACTTATTTCTGTAAACCCTAGGCTACTAATTCTCTATAAATAGGACCTTTTGCTATTGTATTTTCATCTTGGAATCAATCTTTGATTAGCCCTATGCTATCTTAGACCTTTAGGAGGGCTGGCCATTCGGCCATGCCTGGACCTTCATTACTTTTATATTTTCAACGGTGGAGTTTCTACACACCATAGATATAGGTGTGGAGCTCTGCTGTTTCTCATGAATTATTGCAAAGTACTATTGTTTTTCTATTCAACTCAAGCCTATTTCTTCTCTAAGATATTCATTCGCACTCAAGAACATGATGAATGTGATGATTATGTGACACTTATCACTATTCTCACCTATGAACACGTGCCTGACAACCACTGCTATTCTACATGCAAACAAGCTTGAATGTGTATCTCTTGAGTTTCTAATCTAAGATTAAAACCTTCGTGGTATAGGCTAGAATTATTGGCGGCCATTCTTGAGATCTGGAAAGTCTAAACCTTGTCTGTGGTATTCCGAGTAGGATCTGAGAAGGGATGACTGTGACGAGCTTCAAACTCGCGAGTGTTGGGCGTAGTGACAGATGCAAAAGGATCAATGGATCCTATTCCAACATGATCGAGAACTGACAGATGATTAGCCGTGCGGTGACAGCGCATTTGGACCATTTTCACTGAGAGGACGGGAGGTAGCCATTGACAACGGTGAAACCCAACATACAGCTTGCCATGGAAAGGAGTATGAATGATTGGATGAAGACAATAGGAAAGAAAAAGTTCAGGAGGAACAAAGCATCTTCATACACTTATCTGAAATTCTCATCAATGAATTACATAAGTATCTCTATCTTATTTTATATTTTATTCATCTTTTAATTATCAATTCACCATAACCATTTGAATCCGCCTGACTGAGATTTACAAGATGACCATAGCTTGCTTCAAGCCGATGATCTCCGTGGGATTGACCCTTACTCACGTAAGGTTTATTACTTGGATGACCCAATGCACTTGCTGGTTAGTTGTGCGGAGTTGTGACAAAGAGTTGAGATTACATTTGTGTGCACCAAGTTGTTGGTGCCGTTTTTGAGATCACAATTTCGTGCACCAAGAGGCCAACCTATTAAGTCTACTTCCAAAAGCTTTAAGTACGTAATATCTACTCCTAAGCTTGAAGTACGTCAAATAGGCTTGATCACATCAACCCATAAGTCCCAACCTATCTACTAATTAGATTAGTAGTGGGTTGATGTCAATGAGTATCAAATTGATCACCAAGGGTTCTCAAATAACCAAATCATTGAGACCCAATGACTCAAGGTCACTTAATTCCCTTAGCCTAGGCCAAGAGTAAAGAGAACTACTCAAAAACTAGTGTAAACATTTTATCAAACACTTAGTGTGCAAAAAAAGTAAACATCACCAAATGTAAAAATTAACAAGATCCATAACTATCATCAACAAGAAATCAACAATAACAATGGAGATAACATAAAAGAGACTTGGAAACATAAGATTGCATTAAAAGAAATCAAGTTTCAACAATGGTTCATACACATAAAAGAGAGCAAAATGAGAAATTAACAAGTAAAACTAGGAGAACAAAGATGTAATAACAAGAAATTAGAAGGGAAAACTAGATCAAAACAAGAATTGAAAGAGAAATTTGAGAGTGATTAACCTAAACTACCCTAAATTCTAGAGAGAAGGGAGAGATTCTCTCTCTAGAATTCTACCCTAAAACTTGATGAAAACTAAAACTATGACTACTTCATTCATTCCCCCTTCAATCTTTGGGTTCAATAGCATCAGAAATAAGTTGGATTGGGCCCAAAATGCTCTAGAAATCGCTGGCCATGATTTCACTTTAGTGGACCACGTGCTCAATCGGCGCGCACGCGTACATGGCGCGTGCGCACCCCTATACACGAAGAAACATATGGTAAATTTTATATCATTTCGAAGGACCAAATGTTAGCTTTCCAACGCAACTAGAACCGCCTCATTTGGACCTCTGTAGCTCAAGTTATGGTCATTTGAGTGTGAAGAGGTCAGGCTTGACAGCTTTACGGTTCCTTCATTTCTTCATGAGTTTTCCCACTTTGCATGCTTTTCTCCTCACTTCTTTCATCCAATACTTGCCTTATGAACTGGAAATTACTCAACAAACATATCAAAGCATCGAATGGAATTAAAGTGAATTAAAATCACTAATTTTAGGGCCTAAAAAGCATGTTTTTTACATTTAAGCACAAATCAAGGGAGAATTGCAAAACCATGCTATTTCATTGAATAAATGTGGGAAAAAGTGTTAAAAATCCCCAAATTAAGCACAAGATAAAGCACAAAATTAGGGTTTATCAGTTTTCTCCGGTGGGAAGAATTTATCTAGAAACTCTCTTCTCAAAAAATCCCAATTGGTCACAATCTAATCCTATTGTGAATAAAACCACATCTTTGCTTGCCCTTCAAGAGAGAAAGGGAAGGAAAAAACCATAATAGCTAAGTCATCATCTCCATGCCTTCGAGTTGTAGAACAAGCAACTTGAAAATCTCTTAGATGTCGGATGGGGTCTTGACCCGGCAACCCATGATACTTAGGAGGTAGATTTATCAAGCTACTATTCAACTCAAAGTTTGGATCAAGGTTGGGATACCTTGCTTGCAAAGGTTGAAGTATGATATCCGGAGCTCCTTGTTCATGCAAACTGATCCGTCTTGGCTCCGCCATGTATGGCTCACATGTAGGATGCAAAGATGTATTAGTAGTGCCAATAGAAGAATAGGAAGTAGCGGACTCTAAGTCACTCTCGGTACCGTCTAGTGATTTGGTATGTTCCTCAAGAGAGGCCAAAGTACTAGCCGTATAATCCAACCGCCGTCTAGCTTGTCGAGTGTGTAACAAAGTTCTTTCAATCTCAAGGTCAAACTCGGCTAAGCTAGAATTCGGTTGAGACCGAGTCATCAAACTTGGGAGTCATAGCACTCATACAAAAGAAATCTAAACTATAGCTAAGTATTGAAAAAAAGTAAGCTATCTACAATATTCACATATTTACATAGCATATGTTGCAACCATTCCCCGGCAACGGCGCCAAAAATTTGATGGTCACGGATACCGTCGATAAGGAATTTCACAAGATTTTTCGCGTTGTAAGTATAGTCCTCAACCGACAAATAATCCGCGAATCAAATTTAGAAGGAATTGGTTGTCACAAGTTCAACCCCAATAAAGTAACCGAAGTATTCAAACCTTGGGTCGTCTCACAAGGAATGGGCAAACATGTGCATCAACATTGGTTAGAATTCTGGGGTTGCAAGTCATGAGCAAGAAATTAAACTAGGAATCTTAATAAGCAAGTAATCTTAAAATGCAATAAACTAATTCAAATAACTAAAGCAAGAAGTGAGCAATTCTAAACTAATAAGATAACTTCAAATATAATTCTACTCTAAAACTAAACAAATAACTATAACTGAGACAAAGCAATTAGGATTTTTAGGTTTTCAAATATGAATGATAAAAGTAACTCTTGGCTAAGCATGGGAATTGAGATTGCCATCCTTGTCTCCATATCAAACATTGACAATTATGAGGTACTAACCCACTAAGTCTACTTCTCAAAAGCCTTAAGTACATATTGTCTACTCCTAGGCTTGAAGTACGTTAAATAGGTTTGATCACGTCAACCCATAAGTCACAACCTATCTACTAATTAGATTAGTAGTGGGTTAGTGTCAATGGGTATCAAATTGATCACCTAGGGCTCTCAAATCACCAATTCAATGA
The DNA here is from genome assembly GCF_059453495.1 of Arachis ipaensis. NCBI lineage: Eukaryota > Viridiplantae > Streptophyta > Magnoliopsida > Fabales > Fabaceae > Arachis > Arachis ipaensis. Next base: position 98,480,971 of record NC_142441.1, read on the forward strand.
GACCCAATGACTCAAGGTCACTCAATTCCCTTAGCTTATGCCAAGAGTAAAGAAAACTACTCCATAATCAAAGGAAACATTTCATCAAACACATGGTAAGCATTACTAAAAGACATTCCAAAGTGCAATAAAATTGAAATTAGCAAGTACCCACTAACAATTATCAACATGCAATCACTCAAACAACACAATTACCAATGAAAATCATCAATGTAACATTAGCAATTCAAGATTCACAAGATTCATAAAATGGGTATAAAATGACAATTGACTAGAAATCATAAACTAACACAAGATCTAAATAAAATTATACTAGGAAATTCAAATTAAGCAATTAAAACTAGTAATTAACAAGATCCAATTCAGAATTCAACAAGGGAAGATCAAATTAAAGTTAGATCTAGAGAGGAACAAGGATTTCTCTCTCTAGAAGAACAAGAACCAAAAACTAGCAAAAAATTGTGTCTAAGTGTAAAATGATTGAGCCCCCCTTTCCCCTAGCATCCTTGGGTCTTTTCCATGCAGAACCAGCTTAAATTTGGGCCCTTCAGCCTCAGAAATCGCCAGGCACGATTTCCTTTAATGAGGTCACGTGCAGCTTGTCGCGCGTGCGCGCCATACGTGCGTGCGCGCCGGTGTGGATTTTCCTAATCTGCGCGGATGCGTCCATCTTTGCGCGCCGCTTCCAGTGGTCCTCATCCACGCGTGCGTGCGAGGTGCGCGCGCGCCCATGCTAAAATTCTCAAAATCCAAATCTTCATGTTCTTTCCTCTTGTGCATGCTTTCTTTCTCTCTTCTAGGCCATTCTTGCCCTATAAATTCTGAAATCACTCAACAAACACGTCACGGCATATCGGCATCAAATGGTAACAAAAGAGGATCAAAATATAGCAATTTTACGGCAAAAGAAGTATGTTTTTCATCATGGAGCAATATTAGGAAGAGAACACAAAACCATGCATTTCTTATGAATAAGTGTGAAAAATATTGACAAAACCCCCAAATTCTACACAATATAAACCACAAAATTGAGGTTTATCACTTATTCAACCGTTTTAATAGTGCGCTCAGATTATGAAAGGCGCTTCTTCTTCTTCCTCAATTCAATCCCCAACCCTGAAATTCAAACGATGCTCGAAATTTCTCAAAAAACTGTCAAAATGGTCGCAAAAACTCAAGGAAATCTAGAAGAAAAGTTTAAAATCTCCATAAAAAAACACAGAAATAAAAGACAAAAGATTATCCAAGGTACTATTTCACTAATTGTCCAGTTTTTTCACTTTTCTCTTCTCATTTTGATCGCAAAACACTAGATAGTCATATTTCTATTTATTAAATAGATTCATTATATGCTCTTGGTTTAAAATACATATTACTGTTCTCATCATACTGTTCAATTGGTGGTAACTGTTTTACGTATTGTTTCATGTATAGTTTAACATATATTTTCATGTGTTTTTGAGCATGTTTACATGTTTGAACTGAGTTTGTATAAATAGAAACTTTTGCTGTATTTTAAGTAAATTCACGTGTAACTGGTGCTATTGTTCTTGAGTATTGTTCTTATGCTTCTAGTGTCATTTTATGCATGTTTAGTTGACTTGAATATCATTTTGAACTCATATTATGTCATATAATCAACAAAATAATAGAGGTGTATATGGTTGATATTTCGGTATATATCAAGCGAATTCGAGTGTAACTGGTGGTGTTGTCCTATCCCTGGAGTAACTAGAAACAAAATATTTTCCATGTGCTTCTAGTGTCATTTTATGAATGTTTGGTTGACTTAAATAGCATTTAGAACTCATATTATGTCATGTAATCTAAAAAATAATAGAGATATATATGGATCGTATTTTGGTAGATTTTAAGTGAATTCGAGTGTAATTGGTGCTGTTGTCCTATCCCTGGTGTAACTAGAAACAAAATATTGTTCTTGTGCTTTCGGTGTCATTTTATGCATGTTTGGTTGACTTGAATATCATTTTAAACTCATATTCTGTCATGTAATCAACAAAATAATAGAGGTGTATATGGCTGATATTTCGGTGTATATGAAGTGATTTCAACTGTAACTGGTGATGTTGTTATCTATTAACCTTATTTTTTATTCTTTACAGTAAAAATGGCAAGCAAGAACCCTGCTACACTAAAATATAATGTAAGCACATATATCTTATACCTACTCAAAATTTTCTTGTATAAATATAGTTTATTTAAATGATTCTTGTTTCGTTTGTTTACAAAAACCTCAAGACTTGAGATGCTCGACAAGACTTCTGCATGATAAGTTCCAAAACATAAGCAATGAAAAGAAGGCTATCGTCTGAGAATTGGGATTTTATGGTTTGATACACATCCTTCCAATGAATGTGCCGCATAAGCTCTTGAAGGAGTTGGCATATTCTTTTGATTTGATAAGAAACACATTGGACACCCAGTACGGTGTATTGAGTATCAACCAGGAAAATATAGGAGCTTCCCTCGACTTGAATGCATCTGGTAACTGATTACATTAACTGTTATAATAGAGGTGTATATGGCTGGTATTTTGGTATATTTAAAGTGAATTACAGTGTAATTGATGATGTTGTTTTGCTTCTTTTGTAGGGTTGCTCTTTCCAAGCAAAGTTAATTATAAAGAGTTTATTGAGGAGGACAAGGCAGTTTATAGAAGCTTCCAAGGCAAAACATTGAAGCAATTGACAGACTTGATGATGGAGATCGGTGTTGACGGTGATGAAGATTGGCTTGCATTCAAGAGGGCGTTCATCCTCTACATTCAAATGTCATTCTTATTGCCGACAACAATAAACAAGGTTTCTCCCATCCACATGCCACCGATGTTTCGTGTGGACACCATACGCTAGTGGAATTGGGGTGGCCATATCCTTGACTTCCTCATCAAGGGCATAAGTAAGCACATCTTAAAAAAGAAAAAAATCATTGATGGCTTCCTTTATGCTCTGATGATTGTATACTTTCATGAATTCAAAAACAAAAACAAGCCAGCGGATACAATCCCTAGACCACCCTGGGTATTGCACTGGACTAAGTAGTTGTTGCTTAAGAGGATAGAAGCTGAAATTAAGGGTCACATGGTAACTCGAAAGAATCCTCTCTTTAATTTTTTGGTGTATTTATTTTATGTATATGATTTAAACTAATGTTTTACCTATTTTAGGGCATCGTCAAGAGGGCAGTGCTGAAAGAGAAATTGACGAGAATGAAAAAGGAAGAAAAAAAGGAGAAAAAGAAAAAGACACAAAAGAAGGACATTTCATCGAAAAGTGATAGTGGTACTTCCTTTGAGTCTGATTTTAAATAAGACTCAGAGGAGCCACCAAAAACAAAAAAACAACTAACTAAAAAAGTAAAAAAATAAGTATTATTTTTCGGTGTATTTTGTCACTTTACTGTGTTTATTGCCTCATGATTGTTTGCTGTCCAGAATGGTATCCAAAGAGAGGAAGCACATTGTTCAGGATTCATCTTTGGAAAGCCAAACTGAAGCTGATGATGAGTAAGATTCTCAAATTATCATTGGAATGCTATGTTTTCTGTTTATATCAAAATTTTATGTATTAACAGAATGTTTCCAATTTTTTGTTAGAAGTGAAGAATTGGAGTGAATAATAAATAAGAATCAAAGAAAAAAGTTTAGAGTCATGCAAAAAAGTATGCATTGCTTTCGGGGGTATTTTATCAATTTTGTTGTGTTTGATCGATAATTCTTTGATTCCCAAGATGTAATCCAGAAAAAGAAAGCACATTATTGAGGATTCATCTTCTGAAATAGAAACTGAATCTGATGACGAGTAAGATACATTATAAAGCTATCTTTTCTTTTTCATCAAAATTTATTTGTTAACATAGTTTTATATGTACTGCCAGAACTGAACAAACACAAGAATTTTTAAGAGAAGCAAAAAAGAAGAAAACAAATGACAAGCCTGCAGAAAGGTATGTTGTTTTTTGGTGTTTTTTTGGAAATTTTACTATGTTTTTGTTGGTTGATGATTGTTTGCTTTCCCAGAATGCAGGAAAAAAGGATAGATATACCAGAAGGTGGGCTCCGCTCCACGAAAGCTCACTATGATTCATCCCAAACGTAAGATCCTTTATTTGATAAATTTTCTAAATCCTGATGTAATTAATTACTTTAATTTTTCTGAATAATATTTATTTTGTCCTTAGAATACCGGATGTGAACTTGGCAAGTGAAAATGATCTTGTCTTTCAAACACAGACAGATCAGAACAATCTAAATAAGCCAAATAACATGTAATTTCTGTTTCTATTGCCATTTCCTTAATTCTTGTGTTACCATGTTCTGCTTCTGATTTCGTATATATATTTTTTTAGAAAAAAAAAAGCCCTTTAATGATTTATTCAAGAAGAAAAAAGAAAAAATTACAACTATGTAAGTTCTCATAAAACAGAGGTTGTGTTTCTATTCAATGCTTGAGGTGTATTCTGACATGATTTCAGTGTATTTCAGGTTGGGGGAACAAGAAGAATCATACAATGACCCATCCCAAGAAAAAATGATTGTTCTTCAGAAAGAGACACATTCACAATCCGAACCGCTCGACATGTGAGTTTTCCAACTTACTTTCAACATTCTATTTTCTATTTTAAGAAGGTTTATTAACTTTTTATTTTTGTCTTCATTAGACTTCCACTTCAAATATGTGCACCTCCATCAGAGACAACAACATCAACCCCTCTGCAAAGTCAACAACCCCTGCAAACTCTCCCAGTAAGGAATTTAAAGAAGAAATAATTAATGCGTAAGGAATAATACTTTTGATGTGTCTAGCTTGTCTTTGGATTTATTTGTTCATGGTTTAATGGATTACATGTCTTTTATATAGAGGTGTATTTGGTTTTTATTTTGGTGTATTTCTTCAGAATTGAGGTGCAATTAGTTTTTAGTTTTTTTTTTAATTTAATTCATTTTTTGTAATCCTACAACACTCCACAACCCCATCAACCTGCTGAAAACACACCAACAGAGCCAGCAACTCCTTCTAAAATGTAAGTTCTACACAATATAACTCTTTTCAATATCTTCTGTATATTCTTATACTATTTACATGTCACCATGAAGTCATCCACCCCCTCAAACCACTGCTGCATTAATGATGATTGCCAAGACAGCATCATTTGTAAAGTATGAATTTCCTGTGTCATTGTTCATCCTTGGCTTTTCCGATTCGAGTTAGGAAGATACAGTGATTCAAACGGGTCAACCGACAGCTGAGAAGGGAAAAACTCAAGAGACCTCGATATTGATTGAAAAATTAGAAGAGAAGGTGGAGCATGTTGTAAATATTGGGGTTGTGGCAGCGTTAAATTTTGCTGAGGATAAAAGTCTTCCATGCCAAAAGGTGCAGCCCGCCGAGCACTTTGTTGACAAGTTCGAAACTCTTGCAAGGCGGAGCAAAGTATCGGGCAACCTTAAAGAAAAATGCTTTCTCTGGGCCATAAATATCAAGACATATGATGATGAAAGCAGTAATGAGTAGGACATAATATGCATCCTCAACCATTAACATCTGCTGGAAATAACAAAAGGGCACTTTACATCTTTAAAAGCCAATACATATATTGAAGCCCAGGTAACCTTAGAATAACATTAATGATTTATTATGAGTTGTTGTGCCATGTATGTAATAACTTTGGATTTTTTGTTTCCCTAGATTGTTTCTGCAATATGTCTTCTTCTGAACAAAATAAAAATTAAAAGATTTGAAGAACAAATATACTGTCTCCCCCCTGATATTGTGGTAAGGTGTAGTAAATTCAAATTTCAGTGTATTTTTATAATGTATTGTGTGTTATAACTGTTTCTTTCGGTGTACAAATTCTACAAAATATGGCTTTGGGGAATCATAAGGGCGAGTTCAAACGGCCATAAACAAACAAGCCCTTTGATATTCAAGGCTACAAGATGTTCATCACATATCTGGACATGAAAAATTTGGCATCCTATCCATTTGTAAGTTTTCATTTATAAAGCTTCTTAACACAATTCTTTCATTAGGTTCCAATTAAACTAAAAAATTATTCTCTGCAGCCAAACTTTAGATATTTGCCCCTATTTGCTACGTGGATCATTGGTGGCTATGGATGGCTGATGTTAAAAAGAAGAAATTTTATGTCCTTGACCTATATCACAAAAAATCTCCCTCGAACGAAAGAACGCAACTTAATAAATTTTTTGTAAGTTGTTTCTATTTTTTCTATAAATTTCTTGGTTTCTGTCTGTTGTTAGCAATATAAAAATTCAGTGTAGTTCTGTTTGAAATAAGGTGTATGATAAGCGGATAATTTATACGCTTTTTGGCATTGTTTTTAGTATGTTTTTAGTATATTTTAATTAGTTTTTATTATATTTTTATTAGTTTTTATTTAAAATTCACTTTTCTAGACTATACTATGAGTTTGTGTGTTTTTCTGTGATTTCAGGTATTTTCTGGCTGAAATTGAGGGACCTGAGCAAAAATCTGATTCAGAGGCTGAAAAAAAACTGCAGATGCTGTTAGATTCTGACCTCCCTGCACTCAAAGTAGATTTTCTGGAGCTACAAAAGCCCAATTGGTGCACTCTCAATTGCGTTAGAAAGTAGACATCCTGAGCTTTCTAGCAATATATAATAGTCCATACTTTGCTCGTGATTTGATGGCCCAAACAGGCATTCCAAGTCAGCTCAAGAATTCTAGCATTTAACGCCGGAACTGGCATAAAAACTGGAGTTAAACGCCCAAACTGGCACAAAAGCTGGCGTTTAACTCCAAGAAAAGTCTCTACACATGAAAGCTTCAATGCTCAGCCCAAGCACACACCAAGTGGGCCCCGGAAGTGGATTTTTACACTAAACACCCTAGCTTACTCATTTTCTGTAACCCTAGGTCACCAGTTCACTATAAAAACTACTTTTAGTGATTCATCTTGTACCTCATGACACTTTACACATTTCTTATTGTATTCTCTATGGCATGAGTCTCTAAACCCCATTGTTGGGGGTGAGGAGCTCTGCTGTTCTTCATGAATTAATGCAATTACTACTGTTTTCCATTCTATCACGCTTACTTCTATTCTAAGATATTCATTCGCACTTCAACCTGATGAATGTGATGATCCGTGACACTCATCATCATTCTCACCTATGAACGCGTGCCTGACAACCACCTCCGTTCTACCTTAGATTGAATGCATATCTCTTAGCCTCATGATTCAGATCAGAGCCTTCGTGGTATAAGCTAGAATTATTGACGGCCATTCCTGAGATCCGGAACGTCTAAACCTTATATGTCGTATTCTGAGTAGGATCGGGGAAGGGATAGCTGTGACGAGCTTCAAACTCGCAATCGTTGGGCGTGTGACAGACGCAAAAGGATCAATAGATCCTATTCCAGCATGATCGAGAACCGAAAGATGATTAGCCGTACGGTGACAGCGCATTTGGAACATTTTCACTGAGAGGACGGGAAGTAGCCATTGACAACGGTGATGCCCAACATAAAGCTTGCCATGGAAGGAGCCTTGCGTGCATGAAGAAGAAGATAGTAGGAAAGCAGAGATCAGAAGACAAAGCATCTCCAAAGCCTCAACCTGTTCTTCATTACTGTATAACAAGTATTTATTTCATGTTCTTTTACTTTTACAATTAATTCTGAGAATTATTGATATCCTGACTAAGAGTTACAAGATAACCATAGCTTGCTTCAAGATGTCAATCTCCGTGGGATCAACCCTTACTCACGTAAGGTATTACTTGGATGACCCAGTGCACTTGCTGGTTAGTTGTGCGGAGTTGCAAAAGTGTGATTGTAATTTCGTGCACCAAGTTTTTGGCGCCGTTGCCGGGGATTGTTCGAGTTTGGACAACTGACGGTTTATCTTGTTGCTTAGATTAGGAATAATTTATTTTGTTGGTTTAGAGTCTTTTATTTAAATTTAGTTTCATATTTTAAGTTTGGTGTCAATTGCATGCTTTTATTTTCTTCTAATTTTTTTCGAATTTGCATGTTCCTAGTTCTTTCTTGATCTTTAAAAATTCTAAGTTTGGTGTCTTCTTTGTGTTTTCCCTTAAATCTTTGAAAATTTTTATTTGATTTTCTAAAAATTTTAAGTTTGGTATTTTTATGCTTTTATTTACTTAAAAATTTTTCAAAAATTTGTTCTTGGTGTTCATCTTGATCTTCAAAGTGTTCTTGGTGTTCATCTTGACATTCAAAGTTTTCTTGTTTGTTCTCTGTGTTTTGATCTAAAATTTCTAAGTTTAGTGTCATTTTGTTGTTTTTCTCTTTCCGCATTAAAATTCAAAAATCAAAAAAATATCCTTTCCTTATTTTACTCATAAATTTCGAAATTTTGTATTAATTTAGTCAAAGATTTTCAAAATCATATCTTTTTTTTAGTCAAGTCAATATTCTAATTTCAAAAATTGATCTTTTCAAATCTTTTTCAAAAATCAAATCTTTTTAATTTCTTCAATCATATCTTTTCAATCATATCTGTTTTTTTAATTTGCAATCATATCTTCTCAATCATATCTTTTTCAAAATAATTCTCAATCATATCTCTTTTTTAATTTGCAATCATAGCTTCTAAATCATATCTTTTTCAAAATAATTTTCAATCATATCTTTTTAATTGCTAATTTAAAATCTTTTTAATTAATTAATTAATTTAGTTTTCAATTTTCTTTTATTTTATTTTATTTTCTTTTTGTTTTCGAAATTTTATTTTATTTTTCATTTATTTTACTTATTATTTTCGGTTACTTTTAAAAAAAATATATAATTCATATCAATTCCCTTTTCTCCATCATGGACATAAGTGGAAGTGAACAGTCTAGAAGGACTCTGGGGTCCTATGCTAACCCCATTACAGCTGCATATGGGAGTAGCATCTGTATACCTCCCATCAAAGTAAGCAGCTTTGAGCTAAATCCTCAGCTCATTATCATGGTGCAGCAAAATTGCTAGTATTCCGGTCTTCCACAGGAAGAACCTACTGAGTTTATGGCACAGTTCTTACAAATTACTGACACAGTACGTGATAAAGAAGTGGATCAGGATGTCTACAGATTATTACTGTTTCCATTTGGTGTAAAAGATCAAGCTAAGAGGTGGTTAAATAACCAACCCACAGCAAGCATAAAAACATGGAGACAGTTATCTGACAAATTCTTGAATCAATTTTACCCTCCAAAAAGGATGACACAGCTAAGGCTGGATATCCAAGGCTTTAAACAAGAGGATCATGAATCCCTTTATAATGCCTGGGAGAGGTACAGAGGGATGCTAAGAAAATGCCCCTCTGAAATGTTTTCAGAGTGGGTACAGTTAGACATCTTATACTATGGGCTTACAGAAAAAGCTCAGATGTCCCTTGACCACTCAGCTGGTGGATCTATACACATGAGAAAAACAATTGAAGAAGCTCAAGAGCTCATAGATACAGTTTCTAGAAATCAACATCTGTACTCAAACAGTGAGTCCTCCATAAAAGAAGAGGCTATGGCAATAACTACTGATCCCAATCCTCAAGGACAGATTGTTGAACTTAATCAGCAATTACTCCTTATGACAAAACAATTATCAGAATTCAAAGAGATGCTCCAAGACACTAAAAATACTAACAAGAATATAGAAGCACAATTGAATCAAATAAGATAGCAGCTATCTAAATAGATAACAGAAGAATGCCAAGCTGTCCAACTAAGGAGCGGGAAGACATTAAATAACTCAGCTCAAAGTAGCAAAAAGTCAAGAAAGGAACAAATGACAGAGGATGACCAAACCACTGCCCAAAATCCCTCTGAGGACATCAAGAGCCCAGAGAGGAATAACTCTGGCGTTCAAACACCAGAAAAGGGGGGAAAACTGGCGTTAAACGCCCAATGGATGCCCAAATCTGGCGTTCAAACGCCAGAAAAGAGTGGGAACCTGGCGTTAAACGCCCATTCAGCCCCCATTCCTGGCATTCAAACGCCAATGAAGGATCAGGCACCTGCAAGTACTGATAGTAATCCCTCTAAGAAGGCTTCTCCAACCACTTCTGTAGGGAATAAACCTGCAACAACTAAAGTTGAAGAATATAAAGCCAAGATGCCTTATCCTCAGAAGCTTTGCCAAGCGGAACAGGATAAACAATTTGCCCGCTTTCCAGACTATCTCAGGACTCTTGAAATAAAGATCCCGTTTGCAGAGGCACTTGAGCAAATACCCTCTTATGCTAAGTTCATGAAAGAGATCTTAAGTCATAAGAAGGATTGGAGAGAATTTCTCACTGAAGAATGCAGTGCAGTCATTCTAAAAAGCTTACCAGAAAGCTTCAAGATCCAGGAAGCTTTATGATACCATGCACATTAGAGGGTGCTTGCACCAAGACAGCTCTATGTGACCTTGGAGCAAGTATCAACTTAATACCTGCATCCACTATCAGAAAGCTTGGGTTGACTGAAGAAGTCAAACCAACCCGGATATGTCTTCAACTTACTGATGGCTCCATTAAATATCCATCAGGCATCATTGAGGACATGATTGTCAAGGTTGGGCCATTCGCCTTTCCCACTGACTTTGTAGTGCTGGAAATGGAGGAGCACAAGAGTGCAACTCTCATTCTAGGAAGACCTTTCCTAGCAACTGGACAAACTCTTATTGATGTACAAAAAGGGAAAGTGACCCTGAGAGTCAATAAGGATGAGTTCAAGTTAAATGCTGTCAAAGCTATGCAGCATCCAAACACAGCAAATGACTGCATGAACACTGATATTATTGACTCTTTGGTGGAAGAAATCAATATGACTGAGAGTCTTAAATCAGAGCTAGAGGACATCTTTAAAGATGTTCAGCCTGATTTGGAGGAAGCAGAGGAAATAAAAGAACCTCTAAAAATCCCTCAGGAAGAGGAGAAACCTCTTAAACCAGAGCTCAAACCACTACCACCATCCCTGAAATATGCATTTTTGGGAGAGGGTAACACTTTTCCAGTGATCATAAGCACTGCTTTAAATCCACAGGAAGAGAAAGAACTAATTCAAGTGCTAAGGACACACAAGACAGCTCTTGGGTGGTCCATAAGTGATCTTAAGGGCATTAGGCCAGCAAGATGCATGCACAAGATCCTATTGGAGGATGATGCTAAGCCAGTGGTTCAACCATAGAGGCGGCTAAATCCAGCCATGAAGAAAGTGGTGCAGAAAGAGGTCACTAAGTTACTAGAGGCTGGGATTATTTATCCTATTTCTGATAGCCCCTAGGTGAGCCCTGTCCAAGTTGTCCCCAAGAAGGAAGGCATGACAGTGGTTCATAATGAAAAGAATGAACTTGTTCCCACAAGAATAGTTACAGGGTGGCGTATGTGTATTGACTACAGAAGGCTCAATACAGCCACCAGAAAGGATCATTTTCCATTACTATTCATAGACCAGATGCTAGAGAGACTAGCAGGCCATGAATATTACTACTTTTTAGATGGCTATTCAGGCTACAACCAAATTGCAGTGGATCCTCAAGACCAAGAGAAAACAGCATTCACATGTCCATCTGGAGTATTTGCTTACAGAAGAATGCCTTTTGGTCTATGCAATGCACCTGCAACCTTTCAGAGGTGCATGCTCTCTATCTTCTCTGATATGGTAGAGAAGTTCCTGGAAGTCTTCATGGATGACTTCTCAGTATTTGGAGACTCATTCAGCTCCTGTCTTGATCATCTAGCACTTGTCCTGAAGAGGTGCCAAGAGACTAACCTGGTCTTAAACTGGGAAAAATGTCACTTTATGGTGACTGAAGGAATTGTCCTTGGACACAAAATTTCAAGCAAGGGAGTAGAGGTGGATCAAGCCAAGGTAGAAGTAATTGAGAAATTACCACCAGCTGCCAATGTTAAGGCAATCAGAAGCTTTCTGGGGCATGCAAGATTCTATAGGAGGTTCATAAAGGATTTTTCAAAAATTGCAAAACCTCTAAGCAATCTACTAGCTGCTGACACACCATTTGTGTTTGACACAGAGTGTCTGCAGGCGTTTGAGACCCTGAAGGCCAAGCTGGTCACAGCATCAGTCATCCCTGCACCTGACTGGACATTACCATTCCAATTAATGTGTGATGCCAGTGACCATGCCATTGGTGCAGTGTTGGGACAAAGGCATAACAAGCTTCTGCACGTCATTTACTATGCCAGTCGTGTTCTAAATGACGCACAAAAGAACTACACAACCACAGAAAAGGAGTTATTTGCAGTGGTTTATGCCATTGACAAATTTCGATCCTATTTAGTAGGTTCAAAAGTGATTGTGTATACTGACCATGCTGCTCTTAAATATCTACTCACAAAGCAGGATTTAAAACCCAAGCTCATAAGATGGATGTTGCTTCTGCAAGAGTTTGATATAGAAGTAAGAGACAGAAAAGGGACAGAGAACCAGGTAGCTGATAACCTATCCCGGATAGAACCAGTAGCAGGGGCGTCCCTCCCTCCTACTGAGATCTCTGAGACCTTTCTGGATGAGCAACTTTTTGCCATTCAGGAAGAACCATAGTTTGCAGACATTGCAAATTATAAAGCTGTGAGGTTCATACCCCAGGAGTACAGCAAGTTGCAAAAGAAAAAACTAATTTCTGATGCAAAGTACTACTTATGGGATGAACCATATCTCTTTAAGAGATGCGCAGACGAAATGATCCGCAGATGCGTCCCTAGAGAGGAGGCACAGAAGATCCTATGGCATTGCCATGGATCACAGTATGGAGGACATTTTGGAAGTGAGTGAACAACCACTAAAGTCCTCCATTGTGGCTTCTATTGGCCTACTCTCTATAGAGATGCCCGAGAGTTTGTACGTAACTGTGACAGTTGCCAAAGAGTTGGTAACTTGCCTTATGGTTATGCCATGCCTCAACAAGGGATCTTAGAGATTGAGTTGTTTGATGTATGGGGTATTGACTTCATGGGTCCTTTCCCACCATCATACTCAAACACTTGCATCCTGGTGGCAGTAGACTACGTATCTAAATGGGTGGAAGCAATTGCCACACCCACTAATGATACCAAGACTGTGCTGAAGTTCCTCCAGAAACATATTTTCAGCAGATTCGGTGTTCCCAGAGTACTAATCAGTGATGGGAGCACCCATTTCTGCAATAAACAGCTTTACTCTGCTATGGTTCGATATGGAATTAGCCACAATGTAGCAACTCCATATCATCCACAGACAAATGAGCAGGCTGAAGTCTCTAATAGAGAACTAAAGAGAATTCTGGAATGGACTGTAATTGTCTGTAGAAAGGACTGGGAAAAGAGCTTGGATGATGCTCTGTGAGCATACAGAATAGCATTCAAGACTCCTATAGGAACCTCTCCACACCAGCTTGTGTATGGCAAGGCCTGTCATCTGCCCGTGGAATTGGAACATAAAGCCTACTGGGCAACCAGATTCTTAAACATGGATGCTAAGTTAGCTGGTGAGAAAAGATTGCTCCAGCTAAATGAGCTAGAGGAGTTCAGACTCAATGCTTTTGAAAATGCAAAAATTTATAAGGAAAAAGCAAAAAAATGGCATGACAAGAAATTGTTATCCAGAGTCTTTGAGCCAGGACAAAAAGTTCTGCTGTTTAACTCTAGGCTAAGATTATTCCCCGGGAAACTAAAATCCCGGTGGAGGGGACCATATGTGATTACAGGAGTGTCACCATATGGATATGTTGAGCTTCAAGATATTGATTCTGACAAAAAGTTCATTGTTAATGGACAGAGAATCAAACATTATCTTGAAAGCAATTTTGAGCAAGAATGATCAAAACTGAGGCTTGAATGAAGCTCAGTAAAAGTCCAGCTAAAGACAATAAAGAAGCGCTTGCTGGGAGGCAACCCAGCCATTAGCAAGTTATTTGTTTTAATTAATACTTGCAGAAGTTTGATATACATTTTTTCAAAGGTTAATCATCAAAATTGAAGGAATTCACAGAGTTACAGAAGGATTTAGTGTAAAAAGCAGAGAAAAAGGAGCTTGCTGGCAAGAAAACGCCAGTAAAGTGCATTTTGGGCGTTAAACGCCAGAATGGGTACCATTCTGGGCATTTAACGCCAGTAAAGGTACCATTTTGGGTGTTAAACGCCAAAATGGGTACCATTCTGGGCGTTTAATGCTAGAATTGCAGCATCTTGGGCGTTCAGAAAAACGCCCAATGATAAAGGGGTTTCTGGCATTTAACGCCAGCCAGGGTACCTGGCTGGGCGTTAAACGCCCATATTGGCCAACAATTGGGCGTTAAACGCCAGAATGGATACCATTCTGGGCGTTTAATGCCAGAAAGGTAGGGGGAGGAGATTTTGTTTCCAACTTCAAATTTTTTGAAATTTTCATGTTTTGATTCATACTTTTCTGCATAAACATATTTCAAACTTTCATCATTCACCCTCAATTTTCAATAATTCAAACATTTTCTAAATCTCTTTTCAATTTTCTTTCAAATCCACTCAATTATCTTCTTAATTTCTTTCCAAATCTTTTTCAACTCATCATATCATCTTTTAAATTCTTAGATGCATAACCAAATTTTCAGATTTAACATCTTTATATCCTTTTCAATTACAAATCTCATCTTTTTCATATCATGATTTTATTTTCTTCCATCAATCATATCTCTATGTCATATCTCTTTCAAATTTTTCGAAATCCATCCCCTCCTCCTATAAATATACATTCGGCCATCCCCTCCTCTCCACCATTCGAATTTGCTTCTTCTCCCCTCTCTCCCGTTTCCTTTCTTTTGCTTGAGAGCAAGAAAACCTCTAAGTTTGGTGTATTTTTCCGTGATCACTGAGCTAAGACTCATCAAGATCATGGCACCTAAGAGAAAACAAACCAAATCAAGAGGCAAGAAAGAGAATACTCCAAAGAGTCTTTGGAATCAAGAGAGGTTCTTAACCAAAGAACATGCAGACCATTACCACAAAATAATGGGTCTGAGGTCAGTGATCCCAGAAGTTAAATTCAATCTGAAAGAGGATGAATATCCGGAGATCCAAGAGAAAATTCGAAATAGAGGATGGGAAATTCTAGCCAATCCTGAGACAAAGGTTGGAAGAAACATGGTTCAGGAATTCTACTCAAATCTGTGGCTGACAGATAAGCAGAGAATAAATGGAACCTCCTTTCATACCTACCGAACCATGGTCAGAGGGAGGCATATTTACTTCTTTTCGGACAAAATAAGAGAGATCTTCAAATTGCCTCAACTACAAGATGATCCAGAATCCTTTAATAGGAGAATGGTGAGAGTAGATAAGGGGTTGGATCAAGTTATAGAGGACATATGCCTCCCTGGAACTATGTGGATAACCAATTCAAAAGGTGTCCCAAACCAACTCAAGAGGGGCGATCTCAAACCAGTTGCAAGAGGCTGGTTGGATTTCATTGGGCGTTCTATATTGCCCACTAGCAACCGCTCTGAGGTCACCGTCAAAAGAGCAGTGATGATTCATTGTATTATGCTTGGAAAAGAAGTAGAGATTCATCATCTGATTTCTTGTGAGATTTACACAATTGCAAACAAGAACTCCACTGAAGCCAAACTGGCCTAACCAAGCTTAATTTCTCTACTATGTAAAGATGCTGGGGTGAGAATGGGAGTAGATGAATTCATCCCAATCGAACACCCAATCACCAAGAAGTCAATGGAAGGACAAGTGCAAGACAACTCCATAAAAATGAGGGCGCAGGAGTTCCTCCCAGAAATTCCTGAAATTGACTACTGGACCCGCCTAGAAGCATCTGTTACCAAGCTGCAAGAAGCTATGGAACAACTTAAGGAAGAACAGCAAAATCAAAACTGCATGCTCTGCAAACTGCTGAAGGAACAGGAGAAGCAGGGGCGTGAGCTAAAGGAGCTGAAGCGCCAGAAGCTCTCCCTTGAAGGACCAAGTACCCCACAGATTGAGGGAGCATCCACTCCTCAAAATCAAGGTTGTTGAGTCCTAACTCTGTGATAACCTTTATTATTAAGAGTCTATTTTAAGAGTCATTTATTCTTCTGCTTTTAATTTTCTGTCTTCTATTATTATGGGTCTGCGCTTATATTTATTTTTGAGTCTTATTTTTATTCCACAATCAATAAAAATTTAAAGTTTATGTCTTAAAGCTATGAATGTCCTATGAATCCATCACCTTTCTTAAATAAAAAGTATTTTTAATTGAAAAAGAAAAAGAAGTACATGAATTTTGAATTTTAAAATAGTTTAATTATTTTGATGTGGTGGCAATACTATTGTTCTCTGAATGAATGCTTGAACAGTGCATATTTTTGAAGTTGATTGTTTATGAATGTTAAAATTGTTGGCTTTTGAAAGAATGATAGGAAAAGGAGAAATGTTATCTAATGATCTAAAAAATCATAAAATTGATTCTTGAAGCAAGAAAAAGCAGTGAAAAGCTTGCAGAAAAAAAGAAAAAAAGAGAAAAGGCAAAAAAAAAAGAGAGAAAAGAAAAAGAAAGAAAAAGAAAAGCAAGCAGAAAAAGCCAATACCCCTTTAAACCAAAAGGCAAGGTGATAAAAAGGATCCAAGGCTTTGAGCATCAGTGGATAGGAGGGTCCACAGGAATAAAATCCTGGCCTAAGCGGCTAAACCAAGCTGTCTCTAACCATGTGCTTGTGGCGTGAAGGTGTCAAGTGAAAACTTGAGACTGAGCGGTTAAAGTCGAGGTCCAAAGCAAAAAGAAGAGTGTGCTTAAGAACCCTGGACACCTCTAATTGGGGACTCTAGCAAAGCTGACTCACAATCTAAAAAGGTTCACCCAGTTATGTGTATGTGGCATTTATGTATCCGGTGGTAATACTGGAAAACAAAGTGCTTAGGGCCACAGCCAAGACTTATAAAGTAGCTGTGTTCAAGAATCAACATACTTAACTAGGGGAATCAATAACACTATCTGGATTCTGAGTTTCTATAGATGCCAATCATTCTGAACTTCAAGGAATAAAGTGAGATGCCAAAACTGTTCAGAAGCAAAAAGCTAAAAGCCCCGCTCATCTAATTAATATTGATCTTCATAGATGTTTTTGGAATTCATTGTATATTCTCTTCTTTTTATCCTATTTGATTTTTAGTTGCTTGGGGACAAGCAACAATTTAAGTTTGGTGTTGTGATGAGCGGATAATTTATACGATTTTTGGCATTATTTTTAGTATGTTTTTAGTATATTTTAATTAGTTTTTATTATATTTTTATTAGTTTTTATTTAAAATTCAATTTTCTAGACTTTACTATGAGTTTATGTGTTTTTCTGTGATTTCAGGTATTTTCTGGCTGAAATTGAGGAACTTGAGCAAAAATCTGATTCAGAGGCTGAAAAAGGACTGCAGATGCTGTTGGATTCTGACCTCCCTGCACTCAAAGTAGATTTTCTGGAGCTACAGAAACCCAATTGGTGCGCTCTCAATTGCGTTAGAAAGCAGACATCTTGGGCTTTCCAGCAATATATAATAGTCCATACTTTGCCCGAGATTTGATGGCCCAAACAGGCATTCCAAGTCAGCTCAAGAATTCTAGTGTTTAACGCCGGAACTGGCATAAAAACTGGAGTTAAACGCCCAAACTGGCACAAAAGCTGGCGTTTAACTCCAAGAAAAGTCTCTACACATGAAAGCTTCAATGCTCAGCCCAAGCACACACCAAGTGGGCCCCAGAAGTGGATTTTTACACTAAACACCCTAGCTTACTCATTTTCTGTAACCCTAGGTCACCAGTTCACTATAAAAACTACTTTTAGTGATTCATCTTGTACCTCATGACACTTTACACGTTTCTTATTGTATTCTCTACGGCATGAGTCTCTAAACCCCATTGTTGGGGGTGAGGAGCTCTGCTGTTCTTCATGAATTAATGCAATTACTACTGTTTTCCATTCTATCACGCTTGCTTCTATTCTAAGATATTCATTCGCACTTCAACCTGATGAATGTGATGATCCGTGACACTCATCATCATTCTCACCTATGAACGCGTGCCTGACAACCACCTCCGTTCTACCTTAGATTGAATGCATATCTCTTAGCCTCATGATTCAGATCAGAGTCTTCGTGGTATAAGCTAGAATTATTGGCGGCCATTCCTGAGATCCGGAATGTCTAAACCTTGTCTGTGGTATTCTGAGTAGGATCAGGGAAGGGATGGCTGTGACGAGCTTCAAACTCGTGATTGTTGGGCGTGTGACAGACGCAAAAGGATCAATGGATCCTATTCCAGCATGATCGAGAACCGACAGATGATTAGCCGTGCGGTGACAGCGCATTTGGAACATTTTCACTGAGAGGACGGGAAGTAGCCATTGACAACGGTGATGCCCAACATAAAGCTTGTCATGGAAGGAGCCTTGCGTGCATGAAGAAGAAGATAGTAGGAAAGCAGAGATTCAGAAGACAAAGTATCTCCAAAGCCTCAACCTGTTCTTCATTACTGCATAACAAGTATTTATTTCATGTTCTTTTACTTTTTACAATTAAATCTGAGAATTATTGATATCCTGACTAAGAGTTACAAGATAACCATAGTTTGCTTCAAGCCGTCAATCTCCGTGGGATCGACCCTTACTCACGTAAGGTATTACTTGGACGACCCAGTGCACTTGCTGGTTAGTTGTGCGGAGTTGCAAAAGTGTGATTGTAATTTCGTGCACCAGTGTACTATTGGATCATTTCGGTATAATTTGGTTTTATATTTTGCTTTTTTTTTGTTTTTAGGGCTACGTTATAAGATCCTGAACTTTTGAAAAAATCTTACTATGAACCAATTTCAAATTAATTATTCAGTAATTAAAAAATTAAATAAAATTTCTAATTTAATTATTGAAACTTGATTTAAAAATCATTCTTTGTGTTATCTTTTCCTTTATCAGTTGCATTGGAATTCCTTGTGTCAGTATTTTTTCTTGAGATACGGTTTGATTCTCTGTCAGATTGTATTCCTGATCATCCCCTGGATTCTTGATGTTATGGTTCTCAATTTTGCGTTCTTCTATGTGAACTTTGTACTCTAATTTAATTGAAACTTGCTTCGATCAATATATTATCTTTCTTCTTATTGTTCCTAGCAAAATTTTCTGATTTAGATTCCTATCTTAAGTTTTGATTTGATATCTTAGTTCTATGCATTGCATCTTATGCGTATTCTACTCTGAACATGCGCCTAGCTATCCTATAGATTCTTGACACTACAGCTTTAAGTTCTGCGTTCCTCTACTTAAACGATGTAATTCATTGATAAAATTTGAATCTGTTTTGCCGTAATATATCCTATTTTATAGTGTCCTCTTGTAATTCTTATTTTGGATCTTCAAAGTAATTCTGGTTTGATTCTCCTCTTACTTGTATATTTTTCAAGATTCTTGAGAGAATATTTTTGCTCATAGCTCAATTAAGTTCTATTTTATAAACTTTGCATATTTTATTTTGATTTGAATTGATTTGATATAATACCTTATTTAAACCTTTAGTATTTCTTTTGAGAAAGTGAATTCATTCCTTCTTGAGTTTATCCATTCTTAGTGAATGCTACCATTGACTTTTAGTATTCTTTACAACTCAGCTTGGAATCGGTTAAATGAGTGCACTGTTCTTCCTCTTGTTATTCCTACCGAAGTACTTAGATTCAAAATTCCTTCTTAGGATTACAACTTGATTCCCTACCGACGTCGCTGTTGTTTTTATGCAAATTCTTTTTATTATGTACCTAAAGTATCTTTTAAGGTTTGAAATATTTTATCCTTAGCCTAACTAATTTTTCATTTTATAAATCTTGCATAATCTAGTTCGACTTAAATTTGTTTTAACATGACGTAATATTTATATTTTTACTAATTCTCTTGAATTTGGTAAACAACCACGGCATTCTCCTCTATGGTTTCTATTAGAGTTCTTTGAAATCAAGATTCTTTCCTATATACAATTCGATTTTTCTTTCCAGCACACTTCATGACTTTTGACTATCCTTGTTTGTTGGTGACTCGTGCTTATCCTAGAGTCACGCGTGGTCCCTATAGATAGAAGCTGATGTGTTAGCTCTTTAGGGAATGACTGGTGAATGAGGAGGTGAACCTTATAAGTCTGAGATGCTGCAGGTTAGGACGCGTGAATTCGGCAAAGAAATGTCGTTAAGAGGATGCCCGAGTTTTCAATAGCTCAATGCTTGTAGGATGACGACTCATGATAGATAATTAAGTGATCAAGCAACGTGAAATAGTGATACCACTTTGACGTGTTTTGAGTGCGTGTCAGAATATTAAGGTTTTCGAATAATAAGATCGATTGATTAGACTGTTGCTTGATGACGAGTGAGTTTAAAACTTTGATTGAGTTTGCTGGAAGTCAAAGTTAACAGTTGAGCGTGGATAAAGATGAAAATTCGAAAAAGATGGAAGTTAAAGAGCTTTTTCATATAAGATAAAATGTTGATATGACGTTGGATATTCGAATAAATTTGAAACGGAGTGATAAGCAAGTTAGGAAGTAGTGAAGTTTTTGATTTGTAAGACGAATAAGAGTGAGTGAACGCCACCCATATTATCTTAACACGAACCCATCGAGCTTATTTTGAGATTTTTGTACCTTGTTATGCCCTCTTTTCCCTGTTTTACAAGTAGTTAAGACTATGAGAATTTTTATATCTAAGTAATTTTCCAGGACGAAAATTTTTATAAGGTGGGTAGGATGTAAGATCCAGAACTTTTGAAAAAATCTTACTATGTGCCAATTTCAAATTAATTATTCATTAAAGACTTTATTTTTAGAAATTATTTTATTAAAGATAATTAAATCAAGTTTCGGTAATTAAATTAGAAATTTTATTTAATTTTATAATTACTGAATAATTTTTTATATTTAAACTGTAAAGTTTAGTAGTGGTAAAACAGTAAGAATTTTATATGATTTGATTTAAGTAATTGAAATTTTGGAATTTAATATTTTAAATTTTATTAATAAAGAAATTTAATTATATTATTGTATATTTTAAATTAGAGTACTTGATTGAAAGCCAATTAGTAATTTGATACAATAAATAATATTTTTAAAGTAATTTTAAGGGATTAAATTAGATTTCAAATTAATACAATATACCTTAATTTTATTAAAATTGCCAAATTCTATCCAAAATTCCCAAATTCAACCCTAACTCTAACCAAACAAAACCTTAATTTTACCCTAACCCTCACCGTCACTCACCCTCACCACCACTCACCTTGCCTTCACCTATCACACACACACACACACACACGGTCAAATGAAAGAAAAGAAAGAAAAGGGAGACAGAAGAGGAAACGAAGGAATAGAAAGAAAGGGAGGGGGAAAGGTTGCAAGGGGAAGGAGGAGAAGAGTAGGAGGACGGCGCTGGCGGGCGTCGCTGCCGCCGTGCATCGTGTTGCCGTTAAGAGAGAGGGAGTGCTAATCAGAGCCACGAGAGGAAGGAGCAGAGCCACGGAATGAGAGAGAGATCGATGAAGGGGGTATTGTGCTGTTCATCCTCGTCACCATCGCCGCTGCCTTGGGTCCGCACTGTCGTCGTCCTCACCACTGAAACTCAAACACCGCTGCAGCCACCGCGTTGTCATCGTCTATAGATCTTCCGTCATTGCCTCTGCTGCGTCACCACCGTGCTTCCATTAGCGCTGAACTGCCATGCCGTCGCTGCTGCTGGGTTGACGCCGCTTGTAAGGTCCCACATCGGTTAGAGAGGGGAACGAAGCATGCCTTATGAGGGTGTGGATACCTCTCCTTGGCATGACGCGTTTTGACGAGTGAGTGTGGGGAGTTTCGGCTATCATCCCTATTGTCAATGGCAAAACCGTGAGGCCTTGTCTACCAAAGCGAACAATATCGCGCTAGCGGTGGTCTGGGATGTTACACTGGGCATTCAAACGCCAATGTAAAGAAGTAGGAAATCTGGATTTTCTAGCCTCTTAGGACCAATAGGTCCCACAGCATCTTCACCTACCCCTACTCTAAAATACTTTCACACTTCCCCATACACACTTCCCTATAAACCCTAGCCCAATCACATCCATTTAACTTCCCCACACCATAATAACTCCCACCAAACCCCATCCACTTCAAAATTAAATTTTCCACCCAAACTCACCCTATGGCCAAACCCTACCCATACCCACTCCTATAAATACCCCTCTTCATAACCCTTCATACACACACCTCTCATATACTCATAAACCCACAAGGCCGAGCCCTTTCTCACCCTCTATCTTCTTCTATTTTCTTCTTCTTCTACTCCATTTTTCTCTTCTCTTTATTTTTGCTCGAGGACGAGCAAAGTTTTAAGTTTGGTGTTGGAAAAGTAAAGCTTTTTTTTTCTTTCCATTAATATTCATGGCACCCAAAAAAAGGCTGGAGACTTCTCTAGAAAGAGGAAAGGAAAGGTAGTAGCCTCCTTCGAATCTTGGGAGCTGGAGAGATTCATTACCAAAGCCCACCAAGACCACTTCTATGAAGTAGTGGCAGAGAAAAAAGTGATCCCTGAGGTCTCTTTCATGCTCAAAAAGAATGAGTATCCAAAAATTCGAAGAGAGATCTGGAGAAGAGGTTAGAAAGTCCTAACCAATACCAATTCAGGATGTTGGGATTCTCATGGTGCAAGAGTTCTATGCTAATGCATGGGTTACTAAAAACCATGACACTAGTGTGAACCCAAATCCAAGGAATTTGATCACCATGGTCCGAGGAAAAATCTTAGATTTCAGCTCGGAAAGTGTGAGGTTGGCGTTCAACTTGCCTCTAATGCAAGGAGATCCTCATCTTTACACTAGGAGAGTCAACTTTGATCAGAGATTGGATCAAGCGCTCTCAGATATCTGTGTGGAAAGAGAACAGTGGAAAAAGGGATTCCCAAGGCAAGCCCATTCAACTAAGAAGGGTTAACTTAAAGCCCATAGCTAGAGGATGGTTGGAATTCATCCAAAGACCCATTATCCCCACTAGTAATCAGTCAGAAGTGACTGTTGACAGAGCCATCATGATCCATTGCATCATGATTGGAAGTGAGGTGGAAGTACATGAGGTGATTCCTCAAGAGTTGTACAAGGTAGCTGAGAAGCCTCACACCAATACAAGGTTGGCATTCCCACACCTCATCTGTCACCTATGCAATTCAGCTGGAATTGTCATAGAAGGAGATATCTCCATTGGGGAGGATAAGCCCATCACTAAGAAGAGGATGGAGCAAACCAGAGAGCATGCACAATAGCATGTGCAGCCGCCTCTGCATGAGATCCCTGAGATGCCTCAAGTGATGTATTTTCCTCCCCAAAGCTATTGGGATCAATGGCAAACTTCTCTTGGAGAACTGAGCATTAACATGGAGCAATTGAGGGTAGAGCATCAAGAGCACTCCATCACCCTCAATGAAATAAGAGAAGATCAAAGAGCCATAAGAGAAGACCAAAGGGCTATGAGGGAAGAGAAACAAAGGCAAAGGAGTGACATTGAAGAGATCAAGCATCACATTGGATCCTCAAGGAGGAGCACTAGCCACCACCATTAAAGGTGGACTCATTCTCTTTTACTTCCTTTCTTTTTCTGTTTTCTATTTTCTGTTATGTTTTGTTTGTTCTCTTGTTTTAGTTGCATGATCATTTGCATTTATGCCTTAGAGTTGTAAAATGTCCCATATATCTCTCACCTTGCTTAAAAGAAAATTTTATTTGAAAAGAATTGAGAGATGAATGAATTTTAAGTTTAAAATAAGAATAGTTTAATTATGTTGATGTGGTGGCATTGTTTTTGTTTTCTGAATCTATGATTAAACAGTGCATATTTGAAGTTGAAATTTTAGAATGTTGGCTCTTGAAAGAATAAGGAAAAAGGAAAAGTATTATTGGTGATCTGAAAAATCAATAAAATTGATTCTTGAAGCAAGAAAAAGCATCAAAAAGAAAAATTATATGCATTCAAAAAAAAAATAATAAAAAGTAGAAAAATCCATTACTGCCCAAAAATGCAGGAAAAGGAGGGCAGATTGAAAAAGCCAATAACCTTTTAAACCAAAAGGCAAATGTGAAAAGGATTCAAGGCTTTGAGCATTAATGGATAGGAGGGCCTAATAGAATAAAATCCTAGCCTAAGCGGCTCAACCAAGCTGTCCCTAACCATGTACTTGTGGCGTGAAAGTGTCAAGTGAAAAGCTTGATTCTGAGTGGTTAAAGTCGTGGTCCAAAGAAGGAAGAGTGTGCTTAAGAAATCTGGACACCTCTATCTGGGGACTCTAGCAAAGTTAAGTCACAATCTAAAAAGGTTCACCTAGTTAAAGTGTCTGTGGTATTATTCTATCCGGTGGTAGTACTGGAAAACAAGGTGCTTAGGGTCATGGACAAGACTCTAAAAGCTGTGTTCAAGAATAAAAAAGAACTGAACTAGGAGAGTCAATAATATCATCTGGATTCTAAGTTCCTAAAGATGCCAACTATTATGAGTTTCAATGGATAGTGAGATGCCAAAACTATTCAGAAGTAAAAAGCTACTAAGTCCTGCTCATCTGATTGTAACTGAGCTTCATTGAAAACTTAGAAATTTATTTGTATCTTAATTTTCTTTTTTATCGTACTATGTTTTTAGTTGCTTGGGGACAAGCAATAATTTAAGTTTGGTGTTGTGATGAGCGGATATTTTATACGCTTTTTGGCATCATTTTCATATAGTTTTTAGTATGTTTTGTTTAGTTTTTATTAAGTTTTTATAGGTTTTAGTGTTAAATTCACATTTTTGGATTCTACTATGAGTAGTATTTTTGTACAATTTCAGGTATTTTCTGGCTGAAATTGAGGAGCTGAAACAAAAGTCTGATTCAGAGACAGAGAAAACACTGCAGATGCTGTCCGGATCTGACCTCCTTCCACTCGGAAGAGCTTTTCTGGAGCTACGGAAGTCCAAATGGAGTATTCTCAACGGCTGTGGAAGGCTGACTGATGAGTCCATATTTGAGGATATATTTTGGCTATAATTGGATGGATTTCATCACATAAACTCACACTTATTCACCAAAATAGCATACTTTTGTGTTTGATCCCTAAATTGAGCCTAAATATGAAAACATGTGTTTTTGTGCTTAAATTAAGCAATTTAATCTCACTTTTATTCTATTCGATGCCGTGATATGTTTGTTGAATGATTTCAGGTCCTAGAGGCAAGAATGGTTTGGTAGAAGTGGAAGAAAGCATGCAAAAAGGGAGAAAACATGAAGAAAACAAAGGAGAAAAGCATTTCAGCCTATGCCCACACATACCTTCTGTGCCCATGCACAGGGGTTAAAATCAGGACTTGTGCGTCCGCACACCTTCTGTGCCCATGCACAGGGGTCAATGTTAGGACCTGTGCCCACGCACAGGCTGTGCCCATGCTCAGGGCAGAATGGAAATCAGGACATGTGCGTCCGCATAGGTCTGTGCCCACGCACAGGAGGAAAAGCAGCAAGTGTGCCCATGCACAGACCTGTGCGTCTGCACAGGTACTAGCGCGTGCCTCCATTAAAATTGCATGTGGAGTTGCGTTTTGGGGGCTTTTTGGCCCATTTTTGAAGGCTTTGAAGCATATTTGAAGGGGTAAGCAACCATATATCATACGATACACTACCATACATCATAGAATAGTTTTTAGGAGTAGTTTTAGGGTAGTTTAGTTTAGGTTTTTTCTCAAGTTTTCCTTAGGTTTAATTAGGGTTTGTAGCATTTTGTACTTCAATTTTGGCTTTGGATTTTGCTATCTCATTGTAAGTATTTCCTTAATTTCTCTTTTAATTACTACACTTGTTCTACAATTTCTTATGTTTTCATTTCCTTTATCAATATATGCATAGTTTTGCAATTTTGAGTTCTTGTTAATGAATTTGATGTTTGATGCTTGCTTCATGTTTGTTTGAGTTATCTTTATTGATTTTGATCATTTATGGTTCATAGCTTTTACCATTTTCCCAATTTTGCCATGTTTTATGTTTATGCCCTCTATGTGTTTGATGAAATGTCAATCTTAGTTATGGGATAATTTTCACCCCTTGGCTTGTGGGAAATGAGTTTATGGATTACTAGAGCTATAATGTCCAACATTTAGTGATAATTCTTGGGTTGTTAATTGTTCTTGTTCCCATTAACGCTAATTTGTTGCTAAGGTAATTAGCAAGCAAGCTAGGATTTGTGGGTTAAGAATACTTATGCTCATTTAACTTACTCTCTGATGTGAGGGTTGACTTAGTGAGATTAATCCATCATAATTATCATAGTTGTGGTTATGGCAAGGAAGGGATTCCATAACTCATCCCAAGTCAAGGTTTCATTTATGTTTTGAACTACTTTTCACTCAGTTTATAGTTTTACTTGTTCATATTACGTACATAGTTCTTTTATTCCTTTATTAATTTATTAATTACAATTTTGTCTAGTTCTTTTATCTCTTTATTTGTTTGCTTCCTTATTATTGAAAACACCCCTTGTTTCCCACAACCAAAATTGTATGCACTTGTTGTCACTAGTTCCTAGGGAGAATGACCCGGGAGTCTAAATACTCTCGGTAAATTTTGTATTGAATTGGAACATCTTTTGGATTGAATTTTGATTGAGATGTTATTGTTGATTTGGACTATACTACCAATGAAGGAATTCCATTTTGAGAAACTCTAGATCAATGATAAAACGCTCACTATCACTGACTTCCAGAAAAATATAATAGTTCATACTTTGCTTCGGATTAGAAGTTCCAAAATTGTCGTCCAACGCCAGCTACCTGCCCCCTTCTAGGCGTCCAGCGCCCAAAGAGCAGAGCTCACGTCCAAACGCCCAGAGAGGACCCCCTAGCCAGTGTTCAACGCCCTAGGAGCCTCATAGCATGTGGATCTCATCAAAGCTCAGCCCAAACACTCACAAAATAGGCCCCAGAAGTGAATTTTAGCACTAGATAGACTGTTTTACCCTTACTAGTCATCTAATTAGTATTTAAAGTGTATTTTACATCTCTCTTAGGGGAGAGACGCATATCATTCAGCATATTTTCAAGTTTTACATTGTATTTCCTTTTAGTATGAGTTTCTAAACCTCCTAGGTTGAGGGGAGGAGCCCTGCTGAGTCCCATAAATTGATAAAAGTATTACTATTTCTTCTTCGATCCGTGTTTGATTTATTTCTAAGATGTATACTCACTCTTCAATATGGTAAATAGGATGACCAGTGACAATCAGCTCTGTTAATCATACTAAGACGAACGTGCCTGACAAATACCCGCGTCGACTTGGGTTCGTGTGAATACGTAACTGGAAAGCGCGAACCAATAGCTATGTTTATACATCTCTCAGACGGCTAATCCATGACTTCGTTGGGGACTTCTTGAGACACCAGTTCAGCCAATTTCTGGGGAGATTAGGGTCTCCGTGGTATAGGCTAGAATCCAAAGAAACAACATCCTCTGATCCGAAAGATTCGACCTTGTCTGTGGCGTTTTGAGTAGGATCGCCAAGAGAATGAACTGCTAGAGCTTCACCCTTTGTCAGATTGGATGACCACGGCCAATGGCGTTCAATCTGTAGCAGAGGAGATCAATGACCATGGCCCATGGTGTTGATCACATACAGCCTACCATAGAAGAAATCATTCACAAGCAGAGAAGACAGTAATGCCAGAGTTAATTCAGAAAGACAAAGCAACTCCAATCTTTTACCTTATTCCTATTACTGATTTTAATCCTAACACAACTCCGAAATCCAACAATCTTCTGATTCGCCTGACTAAGACCTACAAGATAACCATCGCTTGCTTCAAGCCAACATTTCTCGTGGGATCGATCCTAACTCGCTCAGGTATTACTTGGACGACTTAGTGCACTTGCTAGTACAGCTGTACGAAAGTGTTGGGATTCGTGCACCACTCTCCGAACTTAGTTTGAAACCTTTTATTATGTATTTATTTCCTTTTGAAAAGTTGCTTATAAAGGCTTGATGTATATTTTGGGAGAGATAGGAAAATTATTATTGTCAACTGATTTTATTATTGTACCTTAGTCGGCCTAAACTTTGCAGGTTGTGACTAGTGGCTATTATACTCAAGTCTATGTACATATATGTACCTTGTCTTTATTCTATTCTTCCTTATTATTATACCTTATCTTGATTCGCTATCCGAATACATTTTATCTTCTTTTCTTCGATACGAGAGTGTTTCCGATCGCAATTTTATTTTGCTACTTTTCAGGCTTCTCGTTAAATAACTCCTTTCAATTATATAGATATATATGTATTTTAATCCACGTTGAGAGTCGTACCACCTTATTATCATTGACTTATGACTCGAGAATAAGGATTTGAATATTAGGGTGTTACAGTACCTCTGGGATCACCTTCTTCTTGCTCACAATCTCATTAAAGTGATCCTCGTGTGTCTTGGAGCTAAACTGGTTCACATCAAACGGACCAGTTGCAGGAGCCTTCTCATTCCTCTTCCTAAAAGAGGATTCTCTGATTTTTAGTGCCATATGGATGATGATAAAAATAGAAAAGCAGAGCACCCCAACACCTAACTTAGAACTTTTGCTCGTCTCCGAGCAAAGAGAAAGAGAACAAGAAAAAGAAAGGGTAAAGGATATGGTAGAGAAAGAAGGTAAAAGAGGGGAAAGGAAAATTATAGTGGAGTGAGGTGGGGATGGGCGCCTTCGGTTATAAAGAAAAAAAGAAAGGGGAGAATGAAAGTTAGGTATTATGGAAGAATGGTAAAAGAAAGAAGAATAGGGAGGATGGTGAATTGAGGTATGGTGAAAAGTGAAAAGAAGTGGATATTTATAGAGAGGGGGTTGGGGTTCGGTTGAAGGGAGCGAGGGATGGGATTCGGGAAATTAAATGGGGCAAATGGGTTAGTTGGTGGTGTGGAAAAGAGAGCTGCCTTGGGATTTGTGCCATTTCTGGCGCTGAATACCCATCTTGGCGTTTAGTGCCAGAGCACCCGATTTGGTGGAGTTCTTCTTCCAGATTCTTTCTGTCCCTGTTATAAACACTTTGCATGACCATAAACGTTATAAAACCAAGGAAAACTATAAATAATAATCATAAATGAATGATAAAAAAAATCAAACTGAACATAGAATCAAAGGATACTCAGGGTTAGGTTGCCTCCCAACAAGCGCTTCTTTACCATCACTAGCTTGACGGTTAGCTCTGCTAAGGCGAGGGTTAATCATAGTGATTTACCTCCTCACCTCTTACTGTGAATCTTTTTCATGTGTTCTCATGGATTAGCTCAATATGCTCAAGAGATAGGATCCTGTTCACTGTATGAGGCAAGATTGGGCTTTTAGTCAACACCACTTTCATTCCTAGTGATAAATCTTCAATTATGATCTTTTTATTTCTCCATCCCGTGGGTATTTTCTTCTTGAGGACTTCCTCCTTCGTGGATGATGCACACGCAACACCAAACTTAGGTTTGATGTCAGGGGAAATTGTATTGATTCCCACTAAAGGAGGCTTGGGCTACAAACTTTGCTTCACTTCATTCAGGGATCCTTGGAGATTTAGGTTAGTGAATTCATTCTTCATGCACTTGTCTTCCTCACCTAAGTGTTGCATGGATTTAAAAACCTTGAAGATCAACAGTTCCTCATGCACCCTCAAAACAAATTCACCCTTTTTCACATCCATCAGAGCTCTTCCAGTTACTAGGAATGGTCTTTTCAAGATTATGGAGGCGTTTTTATCCTCTCCCATGTCAAGGATCACATAGTCTGTTGGAAGTAAGAATTTCTCCACCTTGACCAAGACATTCTCCACTATTCCATGTGCATGTTTCAGAGACTTGTCTACCATTTGTAATGCTATCCTTGTGGGTTGTGCCTATTCGATTTGCAACTTCTTCATCACGGACAAGGTCATTAAATTGATACTGGCACTAGATCATATAAGGCTTTGTCAAAGGTTATGCTCCCAATAGTGCATGGAATCTGAAAGCTCCCTGGATCTGGTAACTTCTTTGGCAAGTTGCTATCAATTATTACACTACATTTCTTTGTCAGGACTACAGTTTCATCTCCCCTTTTTCTTGGAGAATAGACCCTTCATGAACTTGACATACAGAAGTATTTGCTCCAAAATCTTAGCAAAAGGAATATTGATTTGCAACTTTCTGAAGACTTTCAAGAACTCTGAAAACTACTTGTCCTTGGTCTCCTTTTGAAGCTTCTAAGGGTAAGGCATCTTCGGCTTGCACTCAGGTGCCTTGGGTAATGCCGGATATGTCTCATGATCAACTGGAAAAGGATTATCTGGATACTTTTTGGAGGGGCATGTGCTATAGTATCCTCAGTTTTCTCTGGAGCTTTTGTTTCCATTGGTCCCTCAGTAATTGGAGCTTCCTCATCTGTCACTAGTTCACTCACCAATGTGATAACCTTCCACTCTTCTCTTGGATTAGGCACTGTGTTGCTAGGAAGAGTGTTAGGAGGCCTCTCAGGTACTTGCTTGCTCAATTGACCCACTTGAATCTCCAAGTTTCTAAGTAAAGCTCTAGTCTCCTGCATAAAGCTGTGAGTATTCTTAGAGAGTTCTGCAACTATAATGGCTATGTCAGAATCATTCTGAGGCCGAGAGGGTGCTTGCTGTGGCTGAAGGGGCTAAAATTGATGGTTGTTGAAGTTGTTCTGATTAAAACCACCTTGATAATTATTGTTGAAATTTGGTTGCTTCTGAGATTGGTCACTCCACCCAAATTTTGGGTGATTCCTCCACCCTTGATTATATGTCTTAGAAAACAAATCATTGTTGGGATTTCTAGAGGATTTTCCCATGTAGTTAACCTGTTTAGGAACAAACTGGCCATACTCATAATTTTCACCTTGAGGGAAGCCATCATTCATGTCATAAGAAGTGTCTTGAGCACTAATGGCTGAGACTTGCATTCCACTTAAGTGTTGTGTAATAGCGTTAATTTACTGAGACATAGCCTTGTTCTGGGCAAGAATAGCATCCAAGGTATCTAACTCCATAACTCCTTTCTTCACAGAGGTCCTCTCAGAGGAATATAAGTACTGGTTGTTAGCAACCATCTCAATAATTCCATAGCCTCATCAGGGGTCTTTTTCATATGAAGTGACCCGCCTATAGAATTATCCAGAGACATTCTGATGGTCTTAGAAACTCCATCATAAAATATCTACAACTGTATCCAGTCTGAGAACATATCAAGAGGACACTTCTTGAGCATCAACTTGTACCTCTCCCAGACTTCATAGAGAGACTTACCCTCTCTCTTCCTGAAAGTCTGAACATCTATCCTCAGCTTAATTAGTTTTTGGGATGGGAAGAACTTAGTCAGAAACTTGTTGACCATCTTATCCCAGGTATCCAATCTCTTTTTGGGTTGAGTGTCAAGCCACTGCTTCCCTCTGTCCCTTATAGCAAATGGGAAGAGAAGTATTTTGTAGACATAGGGATTGACTCCATTAGTCTTCACAGTGTCACAAATCTGTAAGAAATTAGAGATAAAGAAATTTGGGTCTTCCTACGGTAGTCCATAAAATTGGCAATTTTGCTGCACCAGAGAAATCAAATGAGACTTCAGCTCAAAGTTGTTAGCAACAACAGGGGGTACATCAATGCTATTCCCATAGAAATCCAGGCTAGGAGCAGTGTATAACCCAATTGTTCTCCTAGGTTGTGCAGGCATATTAGGAGGATTAAAAACATTGGCATTAATCGCATTGTTGTTGTTGTTGAGCTCCATAGTGGACTCTTCAACTTTCTTCTCAAAATTATCCCTGAGACTCTCACCGGCTTTGTAAGCTCTAGCTTGCTGTAAGCACGTTCTCAAGGTCCTTTCAATCTCAGGATCAAAGTTTAGAAGAGGTTCTTTGTTCCTGTTCCTGCTCATAAACAACAGAAAACAAAGAAAATATGGGAATTTCTACGTCAGAGTGCAAAGAATTCCAGTGAGGTAGCCTGTGTAAAAGAAATAAAATAAAATAGCTGAATAAATTAAATAGAAAAACCAAACAACTAATAAGCAAAGAAGGATATAGAATTCGAACTAAATAAATAAAAAAATGACTAGAAAAAATGAAACAACTAAGGGGACACCAAACTTAATTTCAGAAATTAAGAGAAAAGTTTTAAATAAAATAAGAGCATTATATGTCACGTATCCTGTTAAGTCTAAGTAATTAGCAGTTTAGGAGGAATTTACTTTCAAGTAGTATTCAAATGAGATAACTTTTCCAAGATTCGACAAGAAGTAATGTAGAATGAGAATTATTTTCCAATATATTCAGATTCATGAGATGAAGAATGAAAGTAATCCTTGAAACTAAATCAATACATTAATTAAAATCGAATGATAATAGTGTTAATCCATAGAAATAAACAAAGCTCCTAACCTTAATCAAGGAGGTTTAGTTGCTCATGACTCAGAGAAAAATCTAGGGTTCAAAAGTGTGTAAAGTGCGGAATGAGGTCCAGGGAAGATATCTTCCCCGAAGGGCGAAATCTTTCCCCTTTCATATCTAACCTAATTTTGGTTTGAAAATAGAATAAACTAATAATTACTAAAGCCCAAAAGATTGTATTTGGGAATAGAAACATGATGAGAGGATATTTTATACGCTTTTTGACATCATTTTCATATAGTTTTTAGTAGTTTTTTATTTAGTTTTTATTGAGTTTTTATAGGATTTAGTGTTAAAATCACATTTTTGGATTTTACTATAAGTTTTTACGTTTTTGGATGATTTCAGGTATTTTCTGACTGAAATTGAGGAGCTGGAGCAGAAGTCTGATTCAGAGACAGAGAAAGCACTGCAGATGCTATCCAAATCTGACCTACCTGCATTCGGAAGCGGTTTTCTGGAGCTACAGAAGTTCAAATAAGTCGTTCTCAATGGCTATGGAAAGCTGACTTCCGGAGCTTTCCAGAAATATATAATAGTCCATACTTTGCTTCATATTGGAAGGCCCAAAACTGGTGTCGAACGCCAGCTTCCTACCCTTTTCTAGCGTCCAGCGCCCAAGGAAGCAGTGCCCAATGTCCAAACGCCAAGAGATGACTTCCTAGTTGGCGTTCCACATCCAGAAGACCTCATAGCATGTGGATCTCATCAAGCTCAGCCCAAACACTTACCAAGTGGGCCCTAGAAGTGGATTTTAGTACTAAAAAGACTGTTGTACCCTTACTAGTCATTAGCTTAGTATTTAAGGGATTTTATTCATGTCATTCAAACAACTTACATCACTTTTCTCCTTATACACATTTATCATTGCGTTTTACCTCAGTATGAGTTTTTAAACCTCCTAGGTTGAGGGGAGGAGCCCTGTTGAGTCCTACGAATTAATAAAAGTACTTTTGTTTCTTCTTTGATCTGTGTTTGATCTATCTCTAAAGATGTATATCCGATCTTCATCGTAATGAACAGGATGATCTAACAAATTAGCTCTATTCATCACACTAAGACGAACGTGCCAGACA
Source organism: Arachis ipaensis (assembly GCF_059453495.1). Classification (NCBI taxonomy): domain Eukaryota; kingdom Viridiplantae; phylum Streptophyta; class Magnoliopsida; order Fabales; family Fabaceae; genus Arachis; species Arachis ipaensis. The sequence goes on from NC_142441.1 coordinate 98,514,471, forward strand.
AACACCCGCGTCTACTTAGATTCGTGTGAGTACCTGGAAGAAAAGCACGAGCCAACAGCTATGTTTATACATCTCTCAGACGGTTAATCCACGATTTCGTTGGGGACTTCTCGAGACACCAGTTCAGCCGATCTTCGGGGAGATTAAGGTCTCCGTGTATAGGCTAGAATCCAAGAAGAAGCATTCTCTGATCTAGAAGATTCGACTTTGTCTGTGGCATTTTGAGTAGGATCACCAGGAGAATTGCTTGCTAGAGCTTCACCTTTCGTTGGATTTAATGACCAAGGGCCCTGGCGTTCATTCTGTAGCAGAAGAGATCAGTGACCACAGGCAATGGCTTTGATCACTTACATCCTGCCATAGAAGAAGATCATTCACAAGCAAAGAAGACAGTAGTACTAGAGTTAGTTCAGAAAGACAAAGCAACTCGGACTCTCAACTCAATTCCTAGTATATAATTCCTAATGGAAAGTCTAGAGGGCCAGCAACTTTTTAAAAAGTTGGCCAGTATTTAACCATCAAAAGAAAATTGAATGGTCCCACACCATTGGATTTAATCTCACACCATTAAAAATACTATTGATGGTCAATTGATGATTACAAAACACAAAAGTTGCTGGCCCCCTAGTACTCCTCATTCCTAATAGCTAATCCAATTGGTTTCATCCCTTCCAAGCATTTATGACATATAATCAATCAACATACAATCAACAAACTTCTGATTCCACATGACTAAGACCAGCAAGACAACCATAGCTTGCTTCAAGCCACAATCCTCGTGGGATCGACCCTGACTCGCTCAAGTATTACTTGGACGACCTAGAGCACTTGCTGGTACTGCGGCTGTACGAAAGTGTGGGGTTTACGTACACGCGCACCAAGTTTTTTGGCGCCGTTGCTGGGGATTGTTGAGTTTGGAGAAACTGAATGATTATCTTGCTCCCTAGATCAGGTAACTTTTATTTTTTCTTAAGTCTTTGATTTTGATTTTCTTCTTCTCTATTTTTCGAAAAATTAAAAAACTTTTTCCAAAAAAATATTTTCTTTTCTTTGTTTAATCTTCGTTCTTTGTTTGAGTCTTGTTCTTGTTGAATCTTTTATTTTTATTTTTTCTTCTCTATTTTTTTTCGAAAATTTTAAAAAGGTTTTTCAAAAATATTTTTGTTTTTGTAGTTCAAATGGTTAGAGCGTTGACTTATGTTCTTGGTAATTTATGTTCCTTTGAGTCCTTCTTTCTAAAAATTTTTTCAAAAATAAATTTTCTTTGTTTAAATCTTGTTTCAACTTTTAATTTTGGTGTTTTCTTGTTATTTTTCTTTGTGTTTTTTGAAAAATTAGTTTTGGTTTTCTAAAAAAAAATTGAGTTCGGTGTTCTTTTCATGTTTTTGAGTTCTTTGAGTCTTCTTCTTTGTGTTCTTGTTAACATTCAAAGTGTTCTTGTGTCTTATTTGTGTCTTGATCTTAAAATTTTTAAGTTTGGTGTCCCATTGTGTTTTCCCTCCAAATTTTCAAAAATTGAGTACACTAGATCTAAAAATTTTAAGTTTGGTGTCTTTTACTTGTTTTTCTCTCTCTTTATTAATTTCAAAAATAAAAAATATCTTTTCTAACTTATTTTCAACCATAATTTTCGAAAATCATAAATAAAATTCAGATTTCAATTTTAAATTTTTATCTTATTATATCTTAGTTGTCAAGTTTTCAAAAATTAAATATTTTCAAACTTAAAAATCATATCTTTTTCAAAAAAATCTTATCTTTTTCAAAATCATATCATATCTCCCTCTTTCTCTCTCTTCTTTTTTTAAAACTACCAAACTAATTCTTCTCTTCTTCTCTATTCTATATTTTCAAATTTTAATTATAAAACTTTCTATCTTCTTCCTTCTTCATCTTCTACCTTTCTTAATCATAAACCCAAGTGGGAATGAAGAGTTCAAGAGAACTTTGGGATCTTATACAACTCCCACTGTTGACTTTTATGGAAGAAGTATCAGCATACCTCAAATCAGAGCTAGTAGCTTTGAATTAAACCCTCAACTTATTACTCTACTGCAGTAGAACTGCCAGTATTCTGGGCTTCCTCAGGAAAAACCTACAGAATTTCTTGCAGATTTCTTAAGAATTGCTGATACAGTACACAGTGAGGGAGTAGACCAAGAGGTCTACAGGTTACTGCTCTTTCCTTTTGCTTTAAAGGATCAAGCAAAAAGGTGGTTGGATAACCAGCCTAAAGATAGTTTAAAAACTTGGAAACAGTTAGTGGACAAGTTTTTAAATCATTACTTTCCCCCTAGGAAGATGACCCAACTGAGGCTGGACATCCAAGGTATCAAACAAAGAGACAGTGATTCTCTTTATGATGCTTGGGGAAGGTACAAGAGGATGCTAAAGAAAAGTCCCACTGAAATATTTTTAGAATGGGTACAGTTAGACATCTTCTACTATGGGCTTTCAGACTTGGCTAGAATGTCCTTGGACGACTCTGCTGGTGGTTCCATACACATGAGAAAGACCATAGGAGAGGCTCAAGAGCTTTTTGAGACGGTTGCCACTAATCAACATCTGTACTTATCTCCTGAGACCTCTATAAAAGGAGAGGTTAAGGCAGTAGCTGCTAAACCTAACCCTCCAAAGCAGAATGGCCTATTGACTCAGCAACTGCACATCCTTGCTTAGCAAATGCTAGAACTACAAGAGGCTCTGCGAGAAACTCGGGTTTCTAACAGGAATATAGAAGCCCAGTTGAGTCAAACAAGGCAGCAGTTATCTAAGTAGATAACAGATGAATGCCAGGATATCCAACTGAGGAGTGGGAAAACCTTAAACACCCAACCTCAGTATAACCAAAACAAAAAGCCCATAAGGATAACCAGATCTTTGAACAAAATGACCCTAGGCGTTGAACGCCAAGAAAGGGGAGAGATTGGGCGTCCAAACGCCCAAGGGGGCAGCAGCATGGGCGTTGAACGCCCATGCATGGGAGGTCAGTCGTTCATTGATAACAACCCTCCTAAGCAAGCTAGTAACCCCCCTCCCAACCCACATGGCATTCAGCCTCCGTCAACCAAGGTTGATGAGTACAAGGCTAAAATGTCATTTCCTCAGAAACTCTGTCAAGAGGAAAGGGATAAACAGTTTACCCGCTTTGCAGAGTATCTCAAAACATTAGAGATAAAGATCCCTTTCGCAGAAGCTCTTGAACAGATACCTTCTTATGTAAATTTCATGAAGGACATTCTAAGTCATAAGAAGGATTGGAGAGAGACACAAACAGTCCTCCTCTCAGAGGAATGCAGTGCAATCATTCAGAATAGCTTACCAGAGAAGCTTCAAGATCCTGGAAGCTTTATGATACCATGCACTTTAGGTGATGCTTGTACAAGGACAGCTCTATGTGACCTTAGAGCAAGCATCAACCTAATACCAGATTCACTAATAAAGAAGCTCTGCTTGACTAATGAAGTCAAACCAACCCGTATGTGCCTTCAACTTGTTGATGGGTCTATTAAGATACCATCAGGAGTAATAGAGGACATGATTATCAAGGTTGGACCTTTTGCCTTTCCCACTGACTTTGTGGTATTGGACATGGAGGGGCATAAGAGTGCACCTCTTATCCTAGGAAGACCTTTCCTAGTCACAGGACAAACCCTCATTGATGTTGAAAAAGGGGAAGTAACCCTAAGAGTCAATGAGAAGAAGTTCGTACTGAATGCTGTGAAGGCTATGCAGCATCCAGACATTCCTGAGGAATGTATGAACATTGACTTCATTGATTCCCTGGTAGAAGAAGTCAACATGGCCGAAAACTTCAAGGAAAAGGCTAGATGATACTCAGCTTAATTTAGAGGAACCTTTGGTAACCTCTGAGGAAAAGGGGAAGCCTCCTAAGCTTGAGCTTAAACCATTACCCCCTCCCTGAAATATGCATTTCTGGGAGAGGGAGATACATATCTTGTGATCATAAACTCTACACTAGAGCCACAGGAAGAAAAAACACTAATTCAGGTGCTTAAAACGAATAGGACCGCCCTTGGGTGGTCTATTAGTGACCTTAAGGGCATTAGCCCTGCCCGATGCATGCATAAAATCCTGTTGGAGGATAATACCAAACCAGTGGTACAACCACAGAGGCGATTAAACCCAGCCATGAAGGAAGTAGTGCAGAAGGAGGTCACTAAACTCTACGAGGCTGGGATTATTTATCCCATTTCTGACAGCTCATGTGTGAGCCCTGTCCAGGTTGTTCCTAAGAAGGGTGGAATGACAGTGGTTCATAATGACAAGAATGAGCTGATTCCAAAAAGACAGTTACAGGGTGGCGTATGTGTATTGATTACAGAAAACTCAATGACACCACCAGGAAAGATCGCTTTCCTTTACCCTTCATTGACCAAATGCTAGAAAGACTTGACTAGCAAGTCATGCCTTTTATTGTTTCCTGGATGGATATTCCGGGTACAATCAAATATCAGTAGATCCACAAGATCAAGAGAAGACGGTATTCACATGTCATTCAGGCGTATTCGCCTATAGACGAATGCCATTTGGCCTATGCAATGCACCTACCACCTTTCAGAGATGTATGTTATCCATCTTCTCTAACATTGTAGAGAAGTTCATTAAAGTATTCATGGATGACTTCTCTATTTATGGAGACTCATTTGACTCCTGTTTTGATCATCTGACCCTGGTCCTAAAAAGATGCTAAGAAACAAACCTAGTTCTAAACTGGGAGAAATGCCAGTTCATGGTAACTGAAGGCATTATTCTTGGGCATCGGATCTCAAACAAAAGGATAGAAGTGGATCAAGCTAAGGTGGAAGTGATCGAATGCTTGCCTCCACCTACTAGTGTTAAGGCTATCAGAAGCTTCCTAGGACATGCAGGATTCTACAGGCGGTTCATAAAATTTTTTTCTAAAATTACCAAACCCCTATGCAATCTCTTGGCCATTGATATTCCATTCGTCTTTGACCAAGAATGCCTGCATGCCTTTGAAACTCTGAAGACCAAGCTTGTCAGTGCTCCTATCATCTCTGTACCCAACTGGGACTTGCCATTTGAGCTAATGTGTGATGCAAGCGATCATGCAATTGGCACAGTCCTAGGTAAGAGACATGACAACCTTCTGCATGTCATTCACTATGCTAGTCGTGTATTAAATGATGCACAAAAAAATTACACTACTATAGAAAAGGAGCTACTTGCAGTGGTTTATGCCATTGACAAGTTTAGATCCTACCTAGTAGGATCTAAGGTCATTATTTATACTGACCATGCTGCTCTAAAGTATCTACTCACTAAACAGGATTTTAAACCCAGACTTAAAAGATGGGTATTACTCCTGCAAGAGTTTGATATAAAAATTAGAGACAGAAAAAAGACAGAAAATCAGTGGCTGATCACTTATCCCGGATTGAGCCAGTAGCAGGCACTTCCTCTCCTTCCACGGACATATCCGAATCCTTTCCTGATGAGCAACTCTATGCCATCCAGACAGTACATTGGTTTGCAGAAATTGCAAACTACAAGGCTATACGGTTCATTCCCAAAGAGTTTACCAGGCAGCAGGCCCGGAAACTCATGCATGATGCAAAGTATTACCTATGGGATGAGCCATATCTCTTTAAGTGATGCTCGGATGGAATAATCCGACGCTGTGTGTCTGAAGAAGAGGCACAGAGAATTCTATGGCATTGCCATAGCTCTGACTGTGGAGGACACTTTGGAGGTGAGCGGACACTCTTCAAAGACTCTAGAGAGTTCGTCCGTAACTGTGATAGTTGCCAGAGGGCTGGCAACCTTCCTCATGGTCACAGAATGCTGGTACACGGAATCTTGATCTCACACTTTCCTCACAACTCAGTGCACTTGCTGGTCAGCTGTACGGAGTTGTGAGGAAAGTGTGAGATCACGATTCCGTGTACCAAGTTTTTGGCGCCGTTGCTGGAGATTGTTCGAGTTTTGACAACTGACAATTCATCTTGTTGCTTAGATTAGGTAATTTTATTTTATGTTTAAGCTTTTTTTATTTTTTATTTTTCAAAAAATTCAATAAAAAAATTTATTTTAATTTTCGAAAAAATTCAAAAAAAATTCAAAAAAAAATATATTTGTTCTTCAGAATTTTTAGGAATGAATTCTAGAGTTTTAGATGATATGTGAAGCCTGGCTGGCTGTTAAGCCATGTCTAATTTTTTGGACTGAGGCTTTCACATATCATTGCAGGAGCTTTTTGATTCCCATCAATTTGGCTGTTTTATGTAATGCTCTGCTGAAGCTTGGCTGGCCATTTGGCCATATCTAATCTTTTGGACTGAAGCTTTCACATAAAGCTTGGCTGGCTATTTAGCCATGTCTAAATTTTTGGACCGAAGCTTTAGACTAACATTGCATGATTCCTGGAATTCTTATTAAAAATTTTGAATTTCTTTATTTTCTTTTTCCAAAATAATTTTTGAAAAATACAAAAAAAAAATTAATAAACCATAAAACCAAAAAAATATTTTGTGTTTTTTGTTTGAGTCTTGTGTCAAATTTTAAGTTTGGTGTCAATTGCATGCTTTTAATTTTCTTTAGATTTTCTAAAATTCATCATGTGTTCTTTCTTGATCTTCAAATTGTTCTTGATGATTTTTCTTGTTTGATCTTTAATTTTTCTTGTTTTGTGTGTTTTCTTATTTTTCATATGCATTCTTGAATTATTAGTGTCTATAGATAAAAAAATTTCTAAGTTTGGTGTCTTGCATGTCTTTCTTTTTTAAAAAAATTTTAAAAAATATGTTCTTGATGTTCATCATGATCTTCAAAGTGTTCTTGGTGTTCATCTTGACATTCAAAGTGTTCTTGCATGCATTATTTGTTTTAATCTGAAATTTTTATGTTTTATTTCATTTTATTGTTTTTCTCTCTCCTCATAAAAAAATCAAAAATAAAAAAATATCTTTCCCTTATTTTACTCATAATTTTCGAAATTTTGGATTGATTTAGTCATAAATTTTTAAAATTTGGTTGTTTCTTGTTAATCAAGTCAAAATTTCAATTTAAAAATTTTATCTTTTCAAATCTTTTTCAAAAATCAAATCTTTTTCATTTTTCTTCTTAATATTTTAGAAAATTTTAAAATTGATTTTCAAAATTTTTTTCTCATTTTTATTTCATAATTTTCGAATTTATTACTAACATTTAATGTTTTTATTCAAAAATTTTTAAGTTGTTACTTGCCTATTAAGAAAGGATCAATCTTTAAATTCTAGAATCATATCTTTTAGTTTTTTGTTAGTCAAGTAATCAACTTTAATTTCAAAAATCAAATCTTTTTAATTTCCATTTCAAATCTTTTTCAAAATGATTTTCAATCATATCTTTTTCAAAATTTAATTTCAAAACCTTTCTCTAACTTATTATCTTTTTAAATTTGATTTTTCACTCTGCTGGTGGATCTCTTCATCTGAAGAAGACGCCTGCAGAAGCCCAGGAACTCATTGAAATGGTTGCAAATAACCAGTTCATGTACACTTCTGAAAGAAATCCTGTGAATAATGGGGTGACTCAGAAGAAAGGAGTTCTTGAGATTGATACTCTGAATGCGATATTGGCTCAGAACAAAATATTGACTTAGCAAGTCAATATGATTTCTCAGAGCCTGACTGGAATGCAAGCTGCATCCGACAGTGCTAAAGAAACTTCCTCTAAAGAAGAAGCTTATGACCCTGAGAATCCTGCAATGGAAGAGGTGAATTACATGGGAGAATCCTATGGAAACACCTATTATCTTTCATGGAAGAATCATCTAAATTTCTCATGGAAGGATCAACAAAAGACTAATTAAGGCTTCAATAATAATGATGGAAGAAATAGGTTTGGCAATAGCAAGCCTTTTCCATCATCTTCTGAGCAACAGACAGAGAATTCTAAGCAAAGCCTCTCTGACTTAGCAACCATAATCTCTGATATAAGTAAGACCACTCACAGTTTTATGACTAAAGCAAGGTCCTCCATTAGAAATTTGGAGGCACAAATGGGTCAGATGAGTAAAAGAGTTACTGAAATCCCTCCTAGTACTCTCCCAAGCAATACAGAAGAGAATCCAAAGAGAGAGTGCAAGGCCATCAATATACCCAACATGGCCGAATGCACAGAGGAGGAAGAGGCAGTGAATGCCAGTGAGGAAGAGCTCAATGGACATTCACTGGCCACTAAGGAGTTCCCTATTGAGGAACCAAAGGAATCTGAGGCTCATACAGAGACCATAGAGATTCCACTGAACTTACTGTTGCCATTCATGAGCTCTGATGAGTATTCTTCCTCTGAAGAGGATGAAGATATTACTGAAGAGCAAGTTGCTCAGTATCTAGGAGCAATCATGAAGCTGAATGCCAAGTTATTTGGTAATGAGACTTGGGAGGATAAACCTCCATTGCTCATCAATGAACTAAATACCTTGGTTCAACAGAAATTACCTCAGAAGAAACCGGATCCCAGAAAGTTCTTAATACCTTGCATCATAGGCACCATGACCTTTAAGAAGGCTCTGTGTGACCTTGGTTCAAGTATAAACCTTATGCCACTCTTCGTAATGGAGAAACTAGGGATCTTTGAGGTACAAGCTGCAAGAATCTCACTAGAGAGGGCAGACAATTCAAGGAAATAGGCTTATGGACTTGTAGAGGATATCTTAGTGAAGGTTGAAGGCTTTTACATCTCTTTGCTGATTTCATAATCCTAGACACTGGGAAGGATGAGGATGAATCCATCATCCTTGGAGGACCCTTCCTAGCCACAGCAAGAGCTGTGATTGATGTGGACAGAGGAGAGTTAGTCCTTCAATTGAATGAGGACTACCTTGTGTTTCAGGCTCAAAGATCTTCTTCTGTAACCATGGAGAAAAAGGATGAAAAGCTTATCTCAATACAAAGTCAAACACAGCCCCCACACTCAACTTCTAAGTTTGGTGTTGGGAGGCCACCACTAAGCTTTGAGTCTATGTGAAGCTCTCTAAGAGCTTCACTGTCAAGCTATTGACATTAAAGAAGCGCTTATTGGGAGGCAACCTGATGACAAGTCATCTTAGCCTAGTTTCACTAGCCTTTTTCTTTTGTTTTCAATTGAATTATGCACTTTCTTGAGCCATAAGCAAGCCAATTGGGTAGATTTTCATGTTTCCTTTGATTTAATCAACCATGTATGAATTCATGCTATTTCATGAGGTTTTATGCTATAATTGTCACATATTATGAAAGAATGAATATCTCATGATTTTGAGCATAGCTTTGATGTGTTTGGTTGATTAATGATAGGTAAAGAAAGCTTGGAGAAAGGTTGAAGCAAGAAGGAATGGTTAGGAGGAAGAGAGGACAAAAAGTTTGAGCAAAAGTTTGCCTCAAACTTTAGCTCAAACTTTTGGAATAAGTGAAAATGAACCAGGGAGCAAAAAGCTGGACCAAAAGTTTACCTCAAACTTTTGTGCAAACTTTTGGGCAAAAAGCTGGAGCAAAAGTTTGCCTCAAACTTTTTGGCAAACTTTTGGCATCACAAATCAACACCCTGGAGAGCAAAAGTTTGCGCCAACGTTAGCCCCTAACTTTTTGGCAAACGTTGGCGCATGAACAACACACCCTGGAGAGCAAAAGTTTGCGCCAACGTTTGCCTCTAACGTTTTGGCAAACGTTGGCGCCATGAGTGTGCAAGGGGAGGCCAACGTTGGAGCAAAAGTTTGACCCCAAACTTTTGCCCCAACGTTGATATCAGCAAAAGAGGGTGGCTGATGTGAAAAGTTGGAGTAAAAGTTTGCCTCAAACTTTTACTCAAACTTTTACTCAAGCTTTCATGATTCCAAACCCGGTTCAATTCGGTTCTTCTCCAAACTCCAAGAGCAATCAACCAAGGCCTCTATCAACCCAATTCCATCAAGAGCAAAGGCCCAATTGAAGGCTTGAAGACCATTTGAAGAAAGTGTATAAATAGCATAGGATTTAAGTTTTTCGGAGAGCTTCCTTTTTAGAATTTTTCAATACTTGCAGCAGAGAGCTCATTTTACATTCTAGCATTGTTATTTTAATTCAAGAGAATTGGGGAGGAGAATTGATCTCTCTTCTTCCTTGTTCTTGCCCAGCACTCTTTAATTTTCTTGCTTCGGATCTTGGGTGGAGAATTGAAGAACTTCTATTTCAATCTCACCTTGGGATCTTGTTTAATTCTCTGCTTAATTGAATTTCAGTTTCTGTTACTTACTCTCTCATCTACTTTCTCTGTAATTTACATTTCCTTTGCAATTACTCTTGTTGGATCTAGGAAGGCATTGAGATCTAGACTTGGTTATCTAGTCTCTTGAGTCCTGAGATCTGAATTCCAATTTTACATCCTCTGTTTAATATTTTTCAATCTCATTCACATTTCTGTTTTAAGATCCGGTTCGATTCAAGTCATCCTTTACTTCTCTGTTTGTTGCAATTTACTTTTCCTTGTTTAAATTCTGCAAATCCAATTCCCAATTCCCTTTGCAATTCAAGCCATTTACATTTCTTGCACTTTAAGATTCTGCAATTTACATTTCTTGCGTTCTAAGTTTCTGCCATTTAATTTCTTGTTCTTTAAGATTCAGCACTTTAAATTTCAGTTCTCTTTAATTTTATGCCAATTACCCATTCCCTTTACTTTCTATGCAATTTAAATTCTGCAAATCACAAATCTCTCAACCAAATCTTGATTCGCTTGACTAAATCAACCACTAAACTAAAATTGCTCAATCCTTCAATCCCTGTGGGATCGACCTCACTCCCGTGAGTTATTATTACTTGATGCGACCCGGTGCACTTGCCGGTTAGATTTGTGTGTTTGGAATTCGTTTTCCAAAAATACTCATCAAGTTTTTGGCACCGTTGCCGGGGATTGATTAGATTGACAATGATTAAGTGAGGTGGTGATCTAGATCAAGAACTTTTTATTTATTTTTCTCTAATTTTGACTAACCCACTAACTGTTTGAATTTTTGCTTAAGCTAACTAAAACTTCATTCTAGCAGTAGATTGAAGTGTCACTGGTTTGTGTGTTTCTTATGTTCTGCGTGTATGTCAGGTACAAGAAGAACCACACCCACTTTTCATGAACAAGACGAAAGAACTCTCAGGAGGTTAAGAAGAGCTGAAAGAGGGAAAAATATTGTTGGAGAAGAGGAATCAGAAGAAGAATTCCAAGATATGGAGGAACATTCAACCAATCCACCTGGTGGAGCAGACAATAACAACAACAACCCACCCCAGAGGAGAGTTTTGGCCTCCTATACCTTTGCAAATGCTAGGCATTGCGGAAGCAGCATTCTCACCCCTAATGTCAATGCAAACAACTTTGAATTGAAGCCACAACTCATTACATTGGTCCAAAACAACTGCTCGTTTGGGGGAGGACCATTGGAGGATCCAAATCAACATCTATCTACCTTCTTAAGGATTTGTGACACTGTTAAGTCCAATGGCGTGAATTCTGAGACCTACAAGCTTCTGCTGTTCCCGTTCTCATTAAGGGACAAGGCCGCACAATGGCTTGAAACTTTTCCTCAAGGAAGCATCACTAGCTGGGATGATTTGGTGACTAAATTTCTAGCCAAATTCTATCCACCTCAAAGAGTCATCAGGCTGAAAACTGAGGTGCAAACATTCACACAATTGGATGCTGAAAATCTGTATGAATCATGGGAGAGATACAAGGCTCTGCTGAGGAAATGTCCACTAGAAATGTTCACTGAGTGGGACAAGCTACAGAACTTCTATGAAGGACTCACTCTAAAGGCTCAAGAATCACTTGACCACTCAGCTGGAGGATCATTGCAACTGATGAAAACAGCAGAAGAAGCTCAAAATCTTATTGACATGGTGGCCAACAATCAATACTTCTTTGCTCACCAAAGAAATCGCCAACCATCACAAAGGAGAGGAGTAATGGAGCTAGAAGGAGTGGACTCAATCTTAGCTCAAAACAAGACGATGCAGCAGCAAATTCAACAACAATTTGAGCAAATGGCCAAAAAGATTGATAGCTTCCAAGTTGCAACAGTTAACACAAGCCAACCATCATCCACATGGGGGCAAAATGAAGAAACTCAAGAAGAACAACAACAAGAGCAAGTACAGTATATGCACAACCAAGGACCAAATGAAGTGTATGGTGATACATACAATCCATCCTGGAAGAACCACCCAAACCTCAGATGGGGAGATAATCACACCCAAAACCAACAACCATGGCAGAGGAACTCGAACCAAAACAACCCAAGAAGCAACCAAAACCACAACCAGCAGCAAACTAACCAGAACCCCTACAGAAAACCTCAAAACAACTACCCCAACCCCAACCAGTACCAATCCAATAACCAACCCACCAACCAAAATGCCTACCATCCACCACCCACATCTCATAACCCACCTCAAGTATCACCTGAATCTCAAAGACTCACTAACTTGGAGACCTTGATGGATAAAATGTTGAAACACCAGGAAATGACAACCAAGAACCATGAAGCCTCCATAAAGAGCCTAGAGAGGCAGATGGGGCAAATCTCCAAGCAGATCTCTAGTGAGAGACCTTCAAGCTCTCTGTCGAGTGACACAATTCCAAATCCTAAGGAAGAATGCAAGGCAATACAATTAAGGAGTGGGAGAACATTGATGAGCAATAATGACACTACAAAGAAGCAAGCAGAGAGCAGTAAAAGGCCAATAGAAGATGAGGAGCAAACAAAGGCAGATGAAACCAAGGATCAAGTTGTGATGCCAAACAAGAGCATTGAGAAACTCAAAGAGAAGGACAACCAACCACATGGTTCAAAAGAAGTAACTCAGGGACTGCAGCAAATAGGAAAGAGCATTACACCTCCACTGCCATATCCCTAGAGGTTCAACAAAGAAACTAAGGACCAACATTTTCATAAGTTCCTCTAGACTTTCAAAAAGCTGGAAATCAATATTCCCTTGGCTGAAGCACTTGAGCAAATGCCTCTGTATGCCAAGTTTTTGAAGGAGCTTATCAACAAGAAAAGAAGTTGGGATGAGAAAGAAACTATACTGCTTACTGAGGAATGCAGAGCCTTGATTCAAAAAGGACTTCCTCCTAGGTCAAGCTTAGGAGGAAGTCCTTTTTGAATCAAGGCTCTGCATTCCTCAGTAAGCAGTATAGTTTCTTTCTCATCCCAACTTCTTTTCTTGTTGATAAGCTCCTTCAAAAACTTGGCATACAGAGGCATTTGCTCAAGTGCTTCAGCCAAGGGAATATTGATTTCCAGCTTTTTGAAAGTCTAGAGGAACTTATGAAAATGTTGGTCCTTAGTTTCTTTGTTGAACCTCTAGGGATATGGCAGTGGAGGTGTAATGCTCTTTCCTATTTGCTGCAGTCCCTGAGTTACTTCTTTTGAACCGTGTGGTTGGTTGTCCTTCTCTTTGAGTTTCTCAATGCTCTTGTTTGGCATCACAACTTGATCCTTGGTTTCATCTGACTTTGTTTGCTCCTCATCTTCTATTGGCCTTTTGCTGCTCTCTGCTTGCTTCTTTGTAGTGTCATTATTGCTCATCAATGTTCTCCCACTCCTTAATTGTATTGCCTTGCATTCTTCCTTAGGATTTGGAATTGTGTCACTCGGCAGAGAGCTTGAAGGTCTCTCACTAGAGATCTGCTTGGAGATTTGCCCCATCTGCCTCTCTAGGCTCTTTATGGAGGCTTCATGGTTCTTGGTTGTCATTTCCTGGTGTTTCAACATTTTATCCATCAAGGTCTCCAAGTTAGTGAGTCTTTGAGATTCAGGTGATACTTGAGGTGGGTTATGAGATGTGGGTGGTGGATGGTAGGCATTTTGGTTGGTGGGTTGGTTATTGGATTGGTACTGGTTGGGGTTGGGGTAGTTGTTTTGAGGTTTTCTGTAGGGGTTCTGGTTAGTTTGCTGCTGGTTGTGGTTTTGGTTGCTTCTTGGGTTGTTTTGGTTCGAGTTCCTCTGCCATGGTTGTTGGTTTTGGGTGTGATTATCTCCCCATCTGAGGTTTGGGTGGTTCTTCCAGGATGGATTGTATGTATCACCATACACTTCATTTGGTCCTTGGTTGTGCATATACTGTACTTGCTCTTGTTGTTGTTCTTCTTGAGTTTCTTCATTTTGCCCCCATGTGGATGATGGTTGGCTTGTGTTAACTGTTGCAACTTGGAAGCTATCAATCTTTTTGGCCATTTGCTCAAATTGTTGTTGAATTTGCTGCTGCATCGTCTTGTTTTGAGCTAAGATTGAGTCCACTCCTTCTAGCTCCATTACTCCTCTCCTTTGTGATGGTTGGCGATTTCTTTGGTGAGCAAAGAAGTATTGATTGTTGGCCACCATGTCAATAAGATTTTGAGCTTCTTCTGCTGTTTTCATCAGTTGCAATGATCCTCCAGCTAAGTGGTCAAGTGATTCTTGAGCCTTTAGAGTGAGTCCTTCATAGAAGTTCTGTAGCTTGTCCCACTCAGTGAACATTTCTGGTGGACATTTCCTCAGCAGAGCCTTGTATCTCTCCCATGATTCATACAGATTTTCAGCATCCAATTGTGTGAATGTTTGCACCTCAGTTTTCAGCCTGATGACTCTTTGAGGTGGATAGAATTTGGCTAGAAATTTAGTCACCAAATCATCCCAGCTAGTGATGCTTCCTTGAGGAAAAGTTTCAAGCCATTGTGCGGCCTTGTCCCTTAATGAGAACGGGAACAGCAGAAGCTTGTAGGTCTCAAGATTCACGCCATTGGACTTGACAGCGTCACAAATCCTTAAGAAGGTAGATAGATGTTGATTTGGATCCTCCAATGGTCCTCCCCCAAACGAGCAGTTGTTTTGGACCAATGTAATGAGTTGTGGCTTCAATTCAAAGTTTTTTGCATTGACATTAGGGGTGAGAATGCTGCTTCCGCAATGCCTAGCATTTGCAAAGGTATAGGAGGCCAAAACTCTCCTCTGGGGTGGGTTGTTGTTGTTATTGTCTGCTCCACCAGGTGGATTGGTTGAATGTTCCTCCATATCTTGGAATTCTTCTTCTGATTCCTCTTCTCCAACAATATTTTTCCCTCTTTCAGCTCTTCTTAACCTCCTGAGAGTTCTTTCGTCTTGTTCATGAAAAGTGGGTGTGGTTCTTCTTGTACCTGACATACACGCAGAACATAAGAAACACACAAACCAGTGACACTTCAATCTACTGCTAGAATGAAGTTTTAGTTAGCTTAAGAAAAAATTCAAACAGTTAGTGGGTTAGTCAAAATTAGAGAAAAATAAATAAAAAGTGCTTGATCTAGATCACCACCTCACTTAATCATTGTCAATCTAATCAATCTCCGGCAACGGTGCCAAAAACTTGATGAGTATTTTTGGAAAACGAATTCCAAACACACAAATCTAACCAGCAAGTGCACCGGGTCGCATCAAGTAATAATAACTCACGGAAGTGAGGTCGATCCCACAGGGATTGAAGGATTGAGCAATTTTAGTTTAGTGGTTGATTTAGTCAAGCGAATCAAGATTTGGTTGAGAGATTTGTGATTTGCAGAATTTAAATTGCATAGAAAGTAAAGGGAATGGGTAATTGGCATAAAATTAAAGAGAACTGAAATTTAAAGTGCTGAATCTTAAAGAACAAGAAATTAAATGGCAGAAACTTAGAACGCAAGAAATGTAAATTGCAGAATCTTAAAGTGCAAGAAATGTAAATGGCTTGAATTGCAAAGGGAATTGGGAATTGGATTTGCAGAATTTAAACAAGGAAAAGTAAATTGCAACAAACAGAGAAGTAAAGGATGACTTGAATCGAACCGGATCTTAAAACAGAAATGTGAATGAGATTGAAAAACATTAAACAGAGGATGTAAAATTGGAATTCAGATCTCAGGACTCAAGAGACTAGATAACCAAGTCTAGATCTCAATGCCTTCCTAGATCCAACAAGAGTAATTGCAAAGGAAATGTAAATTACAGAGAAAGTAGATGAGAGAGTAAGTAACAGAAACTGAAATTCAATTAAGCAGAGAATTAAACAAGATCCCAAGGTGAGATTGAAACAGAAGTTCTTCAATTCTCCACCCAAGATCCGAAGCAAGAAAATTAAAGAGTGCTGGGCAAGAACAAGGAAGAAGAGAGATCAATTCTCCTCCCCAATTCTCTTGAATTAAAATAACAATGCTAGAATGTAAAATGAGCTCTCTGCTGCAAGTATTGAAAAATTCTAAAAAGGAAGCTCTCCGAAAAACTTAAATCCTATGCTATTTATACACTTTCTTCAAATGGTCTTCAAGCCTTCAATTGGGCATTTGCTCTTGATGGAATTGGGTTGATAGAGGCCTTGGTTGATTGCTCTTGGAGTTTGGAGAAGAACCGAATTGAACCGGGTTTGGAATCATGAAAGCTTGAGTAAAAGTTTGAGTAAAAGTTTGAGGCAAACTTTTACTCCAACTTTTCACATCAGCCACCCTCTTTTGCTGATATCAACGTTGGGGCAAAAGTTTGGGGTCAAACTTTTGCTCCAACGTTGGCCTCCCCTTGCACACTCATGGCGCCAACGTTTGCCAAAAAGTTAGAGGCAAATGTTGGCGCAAACTTTTGCTCTCCAGGGTGTGTTGTTCATGTGATGCGCATAAACTAGTTATGCTACGATTTAGGAAATTGCACGATCGGCAAAATTCCTTCCGGCAAGTGCACCGGTTATCGTCAAGTAAAAACTCACAATAGAGTGAGGTCGAATCCCACAAGGATTGGTTGAATGAGCAATTCGGATTAGAAGTGTGTTCTAGTTGAGCGGAATCAAGATTGAGATGAGTATTGCGGAATGTAAAATTGGCGGGAAAAGTAAATGACAAGAAATTGAAATGGCGGAATCTTAAATTGCATGAATTAAAGAGCAGAAACTAAATTGCTGAAATTAAAAGGGAATGGGGGTGATTGCATGAATTGAGTTGCAGAATGTAAAGAGAAAGTGGAAATCAGAAATGGGGAATTCATTGGGTTATAGGAGATATTGAGATCTCCGAATCAAAACATGTTTATCTCTTCCTCAACCAATGCGTTCATTGAATTTTGCTTGGCAATCTTATATGATTGGATCCCAATCCCTTGGCTCACCAATTCTCTCTAAAAACAAACAAATTCCCAATCCCTTGGTTTAAATGTTCATAAGAAGAGATGATGCTTGATCACTGATTATACCACACAATTTCATGAACCACAATTTGGTAGGATTACATGTCACAATATCCATCCAAACCCCAATCCAATTCACTGTGAGAAAGCTTCTCTAGCATGAATCCTCCATTCCTTTCCCAAGGCTCCGAAGGATTCCAAGTATGGGTAGTTTCTTTCCCAAGACAACTACTCAATGGAATTAGATCGAGAAGCTTTCTAACAAAATTCAAGAGAAAAGATTGAAGAAGAAGATAAACTATTATTGATTCATTGAATTACAATAGAGCTCCCTAACCCAATGAAAGGGGGTTTAGTGAATCATAGCTCTGAATTCAATTACAAAGAAAAGGAAAACTAGCTAAAAGTGAAAGTAAAAGTTCTCTCTACTTAACTTCTATCCTATTTATACACTTTCTATATTGAGCTTCAGTTGTGCTTCTTGGGCTTTGAGGCCTCTCCTTGCTTTCCTTTTGCCTTGGGTTTATGATCCATAATCTTGATGAGGTTGTTGATCCAAATCCTGTAACATTTATTGAGCCAACTTAGTGATAATCAAATAATGACACATGACTCAATAAGTTGAGATTTCAAACTCATCAATCCTTCAGGCCCAATCCCATAAACCATGATATTCAATTGGGTTTCATACCAAAGTAAGTTTAAGTTAATATTTGTGCTCAAAGACTAACTTAAATCACAATATTTTTGGCCCAGAAACCTTTTCCAAGAGTGGCGTTTAAGTTGTAGTTTAAGCTTAAACTGCAGCTTAAACGCCAGACACTTCCAGTGAGGCCTTTTGTAGAAGCACGTTTAAGCTTCAGTTTAAGGTTAAACTGAAGCTTAAACGTGGAAATGGAAGAAGGTAGCCCTGGAGAGTCATGTAGTCGAACACGTTTAAGCTTCAGTTTAAGGTTAAACTGAAGCTTAAACGTGGAGATAGGAAGGGCAGCCCTGGAGGTCGAACACGTTTAACCTCCAGTTTAAGGTTAAACTGGAGGTTAAACGTGGAAAAGGGTGGAGGCATACTGGAGGTCGAACACGTTTAACCTCCAGTTTGAGGTCAAACTGGAGGTTAAACGTGGAAGCTTAGAATGGTAGCCCTGGAGGTGTCGAACACGTTTAACCTCCAGTTTGAGGTCAAACTGGAGGTTAAACGTGGAAATGGAGAGAGCAACCCTGGAGGGGAAAAGCTGTCGAACACGTTTAAGCTCCAGTTTGAGGTCAAACTGGAGCTTAAACGTGAAATGGCTCCCTGGTACTCTTCCTCCTTCTGGCGTTTAACCTCCAGTTTGAGGTCAAACTGGAGGTTAAACGTGGAACTCCCCCCTGAGTGGCATTATCATTCTGGCGTTTAACCTCCAGTTTAAGGTCAAACTGGAGGTTAAACTTCAATTCCAGCATTTCTTATCCTTCATGATTTTCGCGTTTAAGCTCCAGTTTAGGCTTAAACTGGAACTTAAACTCCACATGTGATATTCAAGCTTCCTTTATTGATTTTGTTGCTTCCTTGCTTAGCCTCTTCTTCCCTGAAATCATCCAAACAATTGCATCAAAGTCTTGCAAAATTTCATGAGAATTCTTCCATTCATACCATTTAAGTAATATAACTAAAACTCATGGAATTTGCATCAAAATCATATTGTTTGGATGGTTCATTGCTTTGTTCTTCATTTAACCATTTTTGGTTACTTTAAGCTCAAGAAAATGCATAAAACAACTAAAACTAACAGAAAAATGCTAGTGAAACTAGCCTATGATGCCTTGGCATCACAACACCAAACTTAATACTTGCTTGTCCCTAAGCAAGTCCTGAGTTATTTGAGAAGAAAGTATGAAACAGAAAGCAATTACATTGGCTATATTAGCAAGCATTTGAAGTTCATCAGAAGGGTTTTATGCAGAAAGTTGCAGCATCACTTTTTCATACTTATCAGGTAGGATTATCACTTTTTCATTGCATCCATCAAACATTGCTATGGCCTCTTGTTATTTTTATGTCCTTGGCACTTTTCTCTTCTTTGTTTTTCTTTTCTTTTTCTTAGAGCTTCTTTTGCTCCTTGTTTGCTTAGTGTCATGTGTTGCACAAGCCTTTGGCATTTTCTTTTTCTTATCAGTGCACTACACATATCCACTTTAGGCATTTTAGTTCACATTTCTTCTTGAGACATTGGTGCCCAGCACCTCTTTGTGTGACTAAATGTTTTGTATTTAGGTTGCTCTTGATAATGGACTTTTGGTTGATAATCCCGGGTTAGTTAACCCAAGTTACCAAGTGTTGAAACACTCCTCAGAACCTATTCATCCAAGCATATCCTTAATACATAAACACCACAGGCATTTGTCTCAGAAGATCAAACCATTGGTGCCTAGCTTATTTTCTCAATTTTCTTGCTTTTTGGTTGCCCTTTTTCAGTGGCTTTTTCTTCTTCTTTTTCTTTCTTTTTCATGGCCAAAGACATTTATTCATCAAGATCCATAGACAGTTTTCAATTTCTATACAAAGAATGATAATTCTACACTCTAATTCCAGTGATCTGACTAAACAATCAAGCATGCATACCACCACTTAATTCTACTTGATTTGTCACTCATTTAGCCAAGTTACTTTTGTTCAAACTTTTCTTTTATTTTTGGAAACAGAACAAGCATGGCAAGCACTCGTTTAAGAAGGTGAAGTTATATCCAAACATCTAGGCATTCACTTTATTCAAAGCAATAAACAGACACTCATACTAAAAAACAAACGACTCATACTAAAAAAAAAAATCCACATAACACTTAAATGACTTATGATGAAAACAAGTTCATAAAGACAATTCACCAATTATCATTTGATTATTAAGGAACGAGACCACCTCTTATTTATTGCTTGGTTCTTCTTAATTCTTGGGATCCTGCTTCTTCTTGCTTCCTGCCTCTTTTTGACCACTTGTGCTTCCTTTGTCTTTTCTTATGAGCTTTTTCCAGAATCCAGCCTTTTTCATCGTTTCTTCCACTCCTTTTTCAAGGATCATTGCCTTGTTTATTTCTCCTTCTTTCCTCCCTTTGAAATACTCATCATAAGCTGGGAATGCTGGGTCCATCTTGTGTAGATGTTCCCCTATGTAGTTAAGCTTGATTTGCGAACTGATGTTGTAATCAGCTTGGACTGAGTATCTTGCATTCTGTAAAGTGGTGGCTTCCTTGATTGCCAAGACATTGGCATCTTGGTGTTGGCATATGTGGCTGAAGGATTCCTGTAAGTGTAAATTTTGTTCCCTTTGCAGATCGAAGAATCTTGATTCAAAGTTCCTTTGTATATCCATCATTTTTAGGTGAAAGTCCTCTTGTCTCTCCTGAGACCTCATGTATTGTTGAGACATTCCTTCCATGATTTCCTCCATTCTGCTCATATCCATGGGGTCTCTGGGAATTCTTTGTCTTCTTTCTGGAATTGCTTGCTCTTCTTGCTCTTCTTCTCTGTCTTCTCCTTCTTGTCCTTCTTGTTCTGCTTCTTGCTCGGGTTCCACTTGTTGCCCTTCTTCATTTCTTCTTCTTGTATGTCTTGGAGGGGTTGGGCCAAGAGTCATTCTGTGCGCAGTTATGGCCAATCCAGGATATAACCAATTAGGTCTTTCATCCTCAAGTGGTACTTGGGCATCGATGCATAGTCTAATGATAGTGCTAGGGAAGTGGAGCCAGGATTCAGGGTCACTTTTCTCACTAAACTCTTGTATCTGTTCAGCAATGAGTTTATGAACTTTGATCTCCCCTCCAGCCATAATGCAATGTAGCAAGATGGCTCTTTTAGGGACTATTTCTGAAGAGTTTGCAGTGGGTAGGATGGATCTCCTAACTATTGCATACCACCCTTTAGCTTCAGGTGTTAGGTCTCCCCTTCTCAAGACTCTTGGAGCCCCTCTTGTTTTTCTCACCCATTCAGCTCTGATGGCACAAAGGTCTTCAGCAATAGTTGTATAGTCAGGTTCTCCTATCATCCTTTCTTCATAACTTGCTTGGCTGAAATGTATGTTTTTCAGGCCAAGAGTTTTCATGATTGCTTTGGGACTGAAGTCAACTTCCACCCCTCTCACATAGCTTTTGTATGTGGGTTTCTTGGTTTGATCCTCCCTTACTGCATTTGCATAAAACTCTTTCACCAAGTTGATGTTGATTTTAGTGATTGGCTTAGTCAGGAGCTCCCACTTCCTCTTTTTGATCTTTTCCCAAACACCTGGGAACTCATCCTTTTCAAGGTCAAAGGGAACCTCAGCTAGTACCGTTTTAGGTCTCATCCATTCGGCTTGAATCTCATGGAAAACTGATCTGTATCTCCATGCATCGAATTCCCTGTTTTCCTCCATTGGCTGCTTGTCTTTTCTTCTTTTGTGGCTAGATGAAGCTGCCATTGGTTCTTTAGTTTTGGTAAGTGACAAGCTAAAGTTGACAAGGTGAAGCAAGAAGTGTTGTTGGAAGTGTGGTAAGGTTGTTTTCGGCAAGAGATAGTTATGCTATGATGAAGGAAAATGTGTATGAAGGAGAATTAGTGGTGTGGGACTCGTTCCCCAAGTGGTTCTTTATAGTGCCCATGAGTGAAAAATGGACGGCTAGGGTGGTTTGTGAAGGGTGGCTTGATGGTAAATATATGAATTGTGGAGAAGGACGATTTGCTTTTCATTTTCTTGGAAGTATTCTGGGTGCATTAGGTTGTACATGTAGCTTTCTTTTCTTGCAGAACTTCCTTTTCCCATGTGTTAGTTTCAAAGATTTGTGAATTTTCTTTTTGACCAAGCACGTACCTCCCTTTGTCTTTTTCCTCCATTTTTGTCTTTTCTTTTGTACCTGCACAAACAAACAAATTTGCTATCATTTTTCGGTCCATGTGAATTATGAATAGTATTTGCACATGTAAATCAATGCTTGTCTTTATGAGCTTATAGCCGTGACTTCTACATGTATGCACACTTATTATTTGGACACCAAACTTAGTGTTTGGTCAAGTCTCCTGATGACATGAAATCCATATTGGTTGTCCTTAATGAGTGTGCATAATTCTAATAAATCATAGTCACCTTGGCTCTTTGATTCTAAACAAAGTTACTACCCTAAGTAATTGAAACCAAAGTATTAAAACATGTGAATGGTATACTTGTCATGAATTTTGAACTCCAGAGGAACTTCTTGCTTTTCATAAACTGTGTTCAAAAAGAACACCAAACTTAATGTTTGGTTGTGCACCTTGAATGAAAGATGGAATTTAATTTGAGTAAGATTTGGGAGTGCCATCAGGCACACCAAACTTAGAGACCAATTGTAATTTACATGCAAGGTTTAGTGCACTTAATCAATAGTTGTCCTGAGGATTCAAGTTCATGCATAAGAAACCATGCTTTATTAGATGTAAAGCAAAGCACTAAAGATTAAGGATACTAAAAACATGGGTTGCCTCCCATGAAGCGCTTCTTTAACGTCACTAGCTCGACGGTTGTCCCTTGTTAGGGTGGATTGTAGTGCTTGACGTCTTCTCCTCTCACTATGAAAACGTCCCCACTTGATTCATTCATGACCTCTAAATGTTCCATAGAAAGAACTTTCCTGATTGTGAACACTTGAGGGAGCTGGGAAGGAATGGTTTTGAGGCCAGGTGGGATTGGCAGATAATGACTTGATATCACGTTATCTCCCGGAGAAAAACCTTCAGTGGGAATTTTCTTGTTTCTCCATCCTCTTGGCAATCTCCCTATCACTCTTCCCTTTCTCTTGAGGATTTCTTCATTGACCCTTATGTCAGGAGGATCCTTCTGATCTGTTTCCACTGATTCTTGTGGCTCTAACTCTTGCAACTCTTGTTTGCCTTCCAAGGACTGTTTTAGAATTTCAGCTGCTGGATTACTTTCCTCCAAACACAGATGGCTACTATCATCCTTAGGCTTTTCAGGTTCTGGTTCAGGCTCAGATGCAGGTTTGAAAACTTTGAAAATGAGCTGTTCATCATGTATTCTCAGAATTAGCTCTCCTTGTTCTACATCTATGAGCGCTCTAGTAGTGGCTAGAAATGGTCTGCCCAGAATGATAGGGTGTAAGTAGCTTTCCTCCATGTCCACAATGACAAAGTCTGTGGGGAAGTAATAATCCCCCACTTTCACCAGCACATTTTCAACTACCCCTTCAGCTTGCTTCTGAGTTTTGTCAGCCAGTTGTATGATTACATCAGTGGATCTCACTTCATTCAGTTGTAGCCTCTTCATAAGAGTTAGAGGCATCACATTTATGCTCGCTCCTAGATCACAGAATCCTCTGTCAATTTTTGTTTCCCCTATGATGCAAGGGATATGAAAACTTCCTGGGTCCGTTTTCTTAGAGAGTGTGTCCTTCTTGATGAGAGCACTGCATTCTTTGTTCATTGTTACCGTTTGTCCTCCCTTCAAAACTCTTTTCTTGCTTAACAATTCCTTTAAATACTTGATGTGTGTGGGCATTTGATGAAGAATCTCAAGAAAGGGAATATTGACATGAAGAGAGTTAAATGTCTCTAGAAACCTTGAATAGGTTTTCCTTTTTTCACCTCCACCTAACCTCTCAGGAAATGGTGCTTTTGGTTGGTATATTTCCATCATGCCTTTTTGCAGTTCCTTGGCTTGCTCAGTTCCACCTTCCTGCTTAACTTCTTCCACACCTTCCTTCAAGATTTCTGGTTCCTGCTCTGAGGGCCTGATTCCTTCTTCTTCTGAGACTTCCTTCAATATGGTGATGGCTTTGCATTCTTCCCATCTTACTCTCTTTTGTTCCCCTTTAGGATTCTTTTCTGTGTCACTAGGGAACACTGCAGTTGATTTGGGTGCCTGTTGAGATAGCTCTCCTACTTGAGATTCCATCCTCTTGAGTTTTTCACCATGGTTTCTTAAGGTAGTTCTCACATCATCCCTGAAGCTCTTCAATTCAATTATGTCTTGACTCATGGTTGCCATCATTCCTTCTATCCGGTTTAATTGATCTTGAAATTGTTGGTTCGGATTAGGTTGGGTAGGTTGATTATTTTGGCCATGATATGGTGGTTGGGAGTAGGTGTTTTGTGTGGCTTGGTATGATCTTTGGTTGGAGTTTTGGTATGTGGAATTGTTATGTTGGTTGTGGTTGTAAGGTTTGTGGTTTTGTGGTTGGGTTTGTTGGTTTCCCCACCCAAAGTTTGGGTGGTTTCTCCAGCCTGGGTTGTAAGTGTTGGAATGTGGATCATATGATTGCCTTTGTTGGTTTCCCACATAGTTAGCCTCATCCCAATCACCTCCTTCAATGCTTACTTCCTCTTGATCTTGTGTGTGTATTGCAGCCACTTGCTTTGTTTCTAATTGCCTGGTAAGCTCTGCTAGTTGCTTGGCAAACACCTTGTTTTGGGCTAAAATTGTATCAATATGGTTCAGCTCCATGACTCCCTTAGTGTTGTGCCTCTCTGATGCATAGTAGTACTCATTCTCAGCCACTGTCTCGATCACCTCAATGGCTTCTTCCACAGTCTTTTTCCTGTTCAATGAACCTCCTGATGAATGGTCTACAGCCTTCCTTGATTCATAAGAGAGCCCATCATAGAAGATGTGCAATTGCACCCAATCATGGAACATGTTTGGTGGGCATTTCCTTGTCAAGTCCTTGAATCTCTCCCATGCCTCGTAGAGAGTTTCACCATCTTGTTGTCTAAAAGTCTGAACCTCAGATCGAAGCCTATTGACCTTTTGTGGAGGGTAGAAACGTGCCAGAAACTTGCTTTCCACCTCATCCCATGTTGTTAGACTCCCCCTTGGGAATGATTCCAGCCACTTAGCTGCTTTGTCCCTAAGTGAAAATGGGAACAAAAGCAGTTTATAGGCATCTTCCTGGACTCCATTGGACTTCACAGTGTCACAAATTCTCAGGAATTTTGTGAGATGTTGGTTTGGGTCTTCATTAGCACTTCCTCCAAAGGAACAATGATTCTCCACTAGTGATATTAGCTGTGGCTTGAGCTCAAAATTGTTGGCCTGAATGGGTGGTTTCTGGATGCTACTACCACAATTCCCAGAGGTTGGGTTTATGTATGAACTAAGAACCCTCCTCTCAGGAATGGCATCGTTTCCATCAGCTCTCTCATGGTTGTGAACTTCTCTATCCATGTTGAGATCTAAAGCTTCCTCAAAATTGTCCTCAGATTCTCCTTCAGATTCCTCTTCTCCCACTACTCTCTTCCCTCTTGCTTCCCTTCTAAGTCTATGAAGGGTCCTCTCTGGTTCGGTATATGGAGGAGTTGATGTCTCTCCTCTCCTACCTGTCATACAAGAACACAGCTCAAACACAAACAAGTGAAATACTCTTGGTTAATGGAAGAGTATGGTTAGCTCAATTGAGGAATTAATTCAAACAGTTAGTGAGTCAGTGAGTTAGTTGCATGAATTTAAAGGCATAAAGAAGGAAAGCATATAACCGAGTGCAGAAATTAAATTTCAACAAGTATCTTGGACAGAATTAACAAAGCAAGAGAAAATTTGCTCAATCTAGTTAGCTTCCAATTTGAGAATTGTCAATCGAAAACCAATCCCCGGCAACGGCGCCATAAACTTGATGCGCATAAACTAGTTATGCTACGATTTAGGAAATTGCACGATCGGCAAAATTCCTTCCGGCAAGTGCACCGGTTATCGTCAAGTAAAAACTCACAATAGAGTGAGGTCGAATCCCACAAGGATTGGTTGAATGAGCAATTCGGATTAGAAGTGTGTTCTAGTTGAGCGGAATCAAGATTGAGATGAGTATTGCGGAATGTAAAATTGGCGGGAAAAGTAAATGACAAGAAATTGAAATGGCGGAATCTTAAATTGCATGAATTAAAGAGCAGAAACTAAATTGCTGAAATTAAAAGGGAATGGGGGTGATTGCATGAATTGAGTTGCAGAATGTAAAGAGAAAGTGGAAATCAGAAATGGGGAATTCATTGGGTTATAGGAGATATTGAGATCTCCGAATCAAAACATGTTTATCTCTTCCTCAACCAATGCGTTCATTGAATTTTTCTTGGCAATCTTATATGATTGGATCCCAATCCCTTGGCTCACCAATTCTCTCTAAAAACAAACAAATTCCCAATCCCTTGGTTTAAATGTTCATAAGAAGAGATGATACTTGATCACTGATTATACCACACAATTTCATGAACCACAATTTGGTAGGATTACATGTCACAATATCCATCCAAACCCCAATCCAATTCACTGTGAGAAAGCTTCTCTAGCATGAATCCTCCATTCCTTTCCCAAGGCTCCGAAGGATTCCAAGTATGGGTAGTTTCTTTCCCAAGACAACTACTCAATGGAATTAGATCGAGAAGCTTTCTAACAAAATTCAAGAGAAAAGATTGAAGAAGAAGATAAACTATTATTGATTCATTGAATTACAATAGAGCTCCCTAACCCAATGAAAGGGGGTTTAGTGAATCATAGCTCTGAATTCAATTACAAAGAAAAGGAAAACTAGCTAAAAGTGAAAGTAAAAGTTCTCTCTACTTAACTTCTATCCTATTTATACACTTTCTATATTGAGCTTCAGTTGTGCTTCTTGGGCTTTGAGGCCTCTCCTTGCTTTCCTTTTGCCTTGGGTTTATGATCCATAATCTTGATGAGGTTGTTGATCCAAATCCTGTAACATTTATTGAGCCAACTTAGTGATAATCAAATAATGACACATGACTCAATAAGTTGAGATTTCAAACTCATCAATCCTTCAGGCCCAATCCCATAAACCATGATATTCAATTGGGTTTCATACCAAAGTAAGTTTAAGTTAATATTTGTGCTCAAAGACTAACTTAAATCACAATATTTTTGGCCCAGAAACCTTTTCCAAGAGTGGCGTTTAAGTTGTAGTTTAAGCTTAAACTGCAGCTTAAACGCCAGACACTTCCAGTGAGGCCTTTTGCAGAAGCACGTTTAAGCTTCAGTTTAAGGTTAAACTGAAGCTTAAACGTGGAAATGGAAGAAGGTAGCCCTGGAGAGTCATGTAGTCGAACACGTTTAAGCTTCAGTTTAAGGTTAAACTGAAGCTTAAACGTGGAGATAGGAAGGGCAGCCCTGGAGGTCGAACACGTTTAACCTCCAGTTTAAGGTTAAACTGGAGGTTAAACGTGGAAAAGGGCGGAGGCATACTGGAGGTCGAACACGTTTAACCTCCAGTTTGAGGTCAAACTGGAGGTTAAACGTGGAAGCTTAGAATGGTAGCCCTGGAGGTGTCGAACACGTTTAACCTCCAGTTTGAGGTCAAACTGGAGGTTAAACGTGGAAATGGAGAGAGCAACCCTGGAGGGGAAAAGCTGTCGAACACGTTTAAGCTCCAGTTTGAGGTCAAACTGGAGCTTAAACGTGAAATGGCTCCCTGGTACTCTTCCTCCTTCTGGCGTTTAACCTCCAGTTTGAGGTCAAACTGGAGGTTAAACGTGGAACTCCCCCCTTAGTGGCATTATCATTCTGGCGTTTAACCTCCAGTTTAAGGTCAAACTGGAGGTTAAACTTCAATTCCAGCATTTCTTATCCTTCATGATTTTGGCGTTTAAGCTCTAGTTTAGGCTTAAACTGGAACTTAAACTCCACATGTGATATTCAAGCTTCCTTTATTGATTTTGTTGCTTCCTTGCTTAGCCTCTTCTTCCCTGAAATCATCCAAACAATTGCATCAAAGTCTTGCAAAATTTCATGAGAATTCTTCCATTCATACCATTTAAGTAATATAACTAAAACTCATGGAATTTGCATCAAAATCATATTGTTTGGATGGTTCATTGCTTTGTTCTTCATTTAACCATTTTTGGTTACTTTAAGCTCAAGAAAATGCATAAAACAACTAAAACTAACAGAAAAATGCTAGTGAAACTAACCTATGATGCCTTGGCATCATCATGCGCCAACGTTTGCCAAAAAGTTAGGGGCTAACGTTGGCGCAAACTTTTGCTCTCCAGGGTGTTGATTTGTGATGCCAAAAAGTTTGAGGCTAACTTTTGCTCCAGCTTTTTGCCCAAAAGTTTGCACAAAAGTTTGAGGTAAACTTTTGCTCCAGCTTTTTGCCCAAAAGTTTGCACAAAAGTTTGAGGCAAACTTTTGGTCCAGCTTTTTTCTCCCTGGTTCATTTTCACTTATTCCAAAAGTTTGAGCTAAAGTTTGAGGCAAACTTTTGCTCAAACTTTTTGTCCTCTCTTCCTCCTAACCATTCCTTCTTGCTTCAACCTTTCTCCAAGCTTTCTTTACCTATCATTAATCAACCAAACACATCAAAGTTATGCTCAAAATCATGAGATATTCATTCTTTTATAATATGTGACAATTATAGCATAAAACCTCATGAAATAGCATGAATTCATACATGGTTGATTAAATCAAAGGAAACATGAAAATCTTCCCAATTGGCTTGCTTATGGCTCAAGAAAGTGCATAATTCAATTGAAAACAAAAGAAAAAGGCTAGTGAAACTAGGCTAAGATAACTTGTCATCACAACCCAATGTTATTTAATCATATTTATTTATTTTCCATTGTTATTTTATGTTTTCTTTAGGTTGATGATCATGTGAAGTCACAAAAACAAATGAAAAAATTAAAAATAGAATGAAAAATAGTATAAAAAATAGCACACCCTGGAGGACAGGCTTACTGGCGTTTAAACGCCAGTAAGGATAGCAGAATGGGCGTTTAACACCCAGCCTGGCAGCATTCTGGGCGTTAAACGCCAGAATGGACAGCACTCTGGGCGTTTAACGCCAGAAAGGGGTGTCTGGTGTCTGGTTGGCGTTAAACGCTAGAAATGGGCAGTAGACTGACATTTAACGCCAGGAAAGGTAGCAGAGCTGGCGTTTAACGCCAAGAAAGGTAGCAGAGCTGGCGTTAAGCGCCAGAATTGGCACACAAGGGGCATTTGAACGCTAGAATGGTGCAGGGTGCAGAATTCCCTGACACCTCAGGATCTGTGGACCCTATAGGATCCCATCTACCCCACCTCTTCTTCTCTCCTCTTTACACCTTTTCCATAACACTCTTCCCCGAATACCCTTGACCAATCCCATCAATAACTCTTCCCCAAATACCCTTCACCTATCAAATCTTACCCTCTTCCTCATAATCTCTTCACCACTCCCATCCATCCATCATAAGACCCCACCTGCCTCACCATTCAAATTCAAACAATTTCCCTTCCAAACCCACCCCTTCATGACCGAATTCCCTCTCTCCCTAACCCTATAAATACCCCTCCTCACTACCTTCATTTTCACACATCACAAACACTTCTTCCCCCCCTTGGCCGAACCACTCATCTCCCTCCATCTCCTCTATTTCTTCTTCTTCTACTCATTTCTTTCTTCTTTTGCTCGAGGACGAGCAACCATTCTAAGTTTGGTGTGGGAAAAGCTAAAGCTTTTTGTCTTTCCATAACCATTAATGGCCCCTAAGGCCGGAGAAACCTCTAGAAAGAGGAAAGGAAAGGCAATTGCTTCCACCTCCGAGTCATGGGAGATGGAGAGATTCATCTCAAAGGTCCATCAAGACCACTTCTATGAAGTTGTGGCCAAGAAGAAGGTGATCCCCGAGGTCCCCTTCAAGCTCAAAAAGAGTGAATATCCGGAGATCCGACATGAGATTTAAAGAAGAGGTTGGAAAGCTCTCACCAACCTAATCCAACAAGCAGAATCTTAATGGTTCAAGAGTTCTATGCCAATGCATGGATCACTAAGAACCATGATCAAAGTATGAACCCGAACCCAAAGAATTGGCTCACAATGGTTCGGGAGAATTACTTGGATTTCAGTCTAGAAAATGTGAAGTTAGCATTTAACTTGCCAATGATGCAAGGAGATCCTCACCCTTTCACTAGAAGGGTCAACTTTGATCAAAGGTTGGACCAAATCCTTATGAACATTTGTGTGGAAGGAGCTCAATGGAAGAGAGACTCAAGAGGCAAGCCAGTTCAACTAAGAAGGCTTGACCTCAAGCTCGTGGCTAAGGGATGGTTGGAGTTCATCCAACGCTCTATCATTCCTACTAGCAACCGGTCTGAAGTTATAATAGACCAAGTTATCATGATCCATAGTATCATGATTGGAGAGGAAGTAGAAGTTCATGAGATCATATCTCTAGAACTCTACAAGGTGTCAGATAAGCCCTCTACTTTGGCAAGGTTAGCCTTCCCTCATCTCATCTGTACCCTATGCAATTCAGCTGAAATTGTCATAGAGGAAGACATCCTCATTGAAGAGGACAAGCCCATCACTAAGAAAAGGATGGAGCAAACAAGAGAGCCCACTCATGGACCTCAACAAGAGCATGAGAAAGCCCCTCATCATGAAATCCCTGAAATGCCTCAAGGGATGCACTTTCCTCCACAAAATTATTGGGAGCAAATTAACACCTCCCTAGGAGAACTGAGTTCTAACATGGGACAACTAAGGATGGAGCACCAAGAGCATTCCATCCTCCTCCATGAAATTAGAGAAGACCAAAGAGCCATGAGGGAGGAACAACAAAGGCAAGAAAGAGACATAGAGGAGTTCAAGCACTCCATAAGATCTTCAAGAGGAAGAACTAGTCGCCATCACTAAAGTGGACTGAAGAGAGAACTTTTGCGTGGTCTAGAAATTCGCAGATAAATCCTCGTTGCAGGTATAGCTTCTAAACCAACAAAAGTCCTTTCTTACAAACGTTTTGGTTGTCACAAGTAACAAACCCCTTTAAAATTGATAACTGAGTATTTAAACCTCGGGTCGTCTTCTCAAGGAATTACAGGAAAGTATATTCTTATTATTGGTTATGAGTCTTGTAAATTGGGGGTTTTGAAGTTTGGACAATGGGCACAGGTATATTTAAACCTCTTCGCTGATTTTTGTCACTGTGACGCGTCCGTGTGGAGCACGCGTTTGTGTCACCTAGCATCAAGGCAACTATGGCATATTATATATCAAATCGAAGCCCCGGACGTTAGCTTTCCAACGCAACTGGAAACGCGTCGTTTGGACCTCTATAGCTCAAGTTATGACTGTTTTAGTGCGAAGAGGTCAGGCTGACAGCTTTGCAGTTTCTTCAACTTCTTGTATTCCTTCCACTTTTGCATGCTTCCTTTCCATCCTCTAAGCCATTCCTGCCCTGTAATCTCTGAAAATACTTAACACACATATCAAGGCATCGAATGGTGATAAGAGGAAATTAATTTTTAGTAATTTAAAGGCTTGGAAAGCAAGTTTTCAATTATAGAACAAAATTAGGAAGGAAATATAAAACCATGCAATTTATATGAATAAGTGAGTAAAGAGTTGATAAAAACCACTCAAATTAGCACAAGATAAACCATAAAATAGTGGTTTATCAACCTCCCCACACTTAAACATTAGCATGTCCTCATGCTAAGCTCAAGAGAAAATATAAGAGTGAAGGGGAATGGTAGAATGTATGAAATGCAACCTATGAATGCAACTAAATGTGAAATGCTTCTACCTACTTGGTTAAAAATAAATAAGTTCTCCAAGACAAACATAAATCAAATTCCACTAATTCAAACTATACAGTAAAAACAAGTAAACTTGTAAGAAGATAGCTCATGAAAGCAGGGAACATAGAATTAAGCACTGAGCTCAAGTGTATAGGTAATCACTCTACTCTTCTCTAGTCATACTTTCTAAACTTTGCTCTTCATCTAACCAATGAACAAATATTTAATGTACCAATGCAAACATCATGAGGTCTTTTTAGGGTTGTAATGGGGCTGAGGTAAAGGTAAGGATATATGTATGGCCAAGTGAGCTTTATAAAGTGAATCCTTGATTAGTCTAAGATCTCAGCTAACATATACATACTTTATACAATTTTAAAATACTTTACTTAGCTACCCAAATTTTTCCCACTTTTGTATTACATGCTCATGTATCAAACTTAGTTTTGAATTTTGTCCCATGTGCATTGATTCTTTTTATTTTGCATTTGGGGTAATATTACTTTTCTTCTTCTTTTTTTTTTCAATGCACATGGTAATTTAATTATTTTGATTTCACATGAGCATACTTCCCAAATTTTCAAATAACTCATTCAATTTAATTCCCTACTTTTTCATATCATCCCATGTTCCCATAAAATTTCCCATACTTAAATTATACACAATATCTATCTTAAGCTAACCAAGGATTCAACTTGAGATTTTTAATTTATTTTTTTGCTTAAGGCTAGTAATGTGGTTATGAAATAGAAGGGCGTTAAAAAGTTCAAAGTGGCTAACAAGGGTGATGTAAAAGGTAGGCTTATTTGTGATAAGTGAGCTAATAACAAATAATGGCCTCAATCATATGCAAGCATGTGAATACACTAAATAATGGACATATAGAATGGAACAAAGCAAAGATTGCAATTATAGAGAAGAAAACACACAAGAATAAAAATTTAT
The DNA here is from genome assembly GCF_059453495.1 of Arachis ipaensis. NCBI lineage: Eukaryota > Viridiplantae > Streptophyta > Magnoliopsida > Fabales > Fabaceae > Arachis > Arachis ipaensis. The sequence continues at coordinate 98,547,057 of NC_142441.1, forward strand.
GGTTAAATAATGTAACCATGTAAATAAGATCAAAATCTCACAGGTTGTGTGTTCTTTGACTCAAAAACCATGTTCCAAATACAACTTCAAACAAGTTTAACACGAAAATTTTTTAATTTAAATTAGTGAAATATTATAAAAATTTCTTGAAAAAGAAAATATTACTTCATCCAAGTAGTAACTAAATGCACAAAATCAAATAAACATGCAATTAACCATGCAAATGCAATAATGAACAAACAAAGAAAAACAATGGTGTTGAAAAGAAGAAAATAGCTAACCCATGGAGATTGGTATCGACCTCCCCACACTTAAAGATTGCACCGTCCTCGGTGCATGCTGAGATGTGCAAGTGGACGGGTTGTTCCAACTGATGCTTTTCTTCAAGGATTGTGCAGATGGACTTATTTGTCTCCCCTTTTAGAAGTTTCTCCCTTTTTCTGTCTTCGGTGGCCAGCTGGAAAGAAGAGAAAAAGAAGAACAGTAACCCAGAAATAAAGATAAGAAAACAAATAAAATATGGTTGGGTTAATGCCAAATAATGAAGGTCTCAATTACATGGTAGCTACAACATGCAAGTGAGAAAATAGTAGAAGTACATGGCAAATCAAGAGTGCAAAAATTTGCAACAATAGGGAAGAAAGTGTGGGTAAGGAGAGATAATATAAATTCATGTCAATGCAAAAGTAATACAGGTATAAAAGATTGGCATTGATTTAAATAATATTACCTAACCAGAATAAAACAAGTTACTAAGCACCCAAAATAATTCAAGAGAAGATGCAACAGTTAAATAAGAAAATCAATACCAAAGGAAAAATAATGAATTTAGAAAAGAAAAGAAAAATATGCACTAAATTAAAATGCAATGAATGAAATATGCAAATAAATTAAGTAAAATAGAATGGAGGTCAAAAGGAATGAGAAGTGAAAGAAATAAAGTAAGAAAGAAAGAAGAAAAGATAGAAGAAATTAGGATTAGAAAAGAAAAGATAAGATAATTGGCGTTGATTTAGATAAGTTGTGCGGCGCGGGAGACGCGGACGCGTGGGTTACGTGTTCGCGTGGATAGCGCTTCTATGAAGTGACGTGGACGCGTGGGTCACACGTTCGCGTGGAGTGATTTGTGCCATTAGCGTGAGGGCAGCCGCGCGGTCGCGCAACTCTCTGTTTTAAATGCATTTTGCCAAAAATCTGGGTGACGCGATCGCGTGATTGACGCGATCGCGTGAATGGCCTTTCTTTTAAAAATGACGCGAACGCGTGGGGCACGCGGTCGCGAGATAGGGCTTGTGCTTCTAACACGAGTCCAGCCTCGTTCCAGCCCAACATTCTGCCATACACCCTTTTTACGTCGGTTTACATGGCCACGCAGTCGCGTGGGTGATGCGGACGCGTGGGGATGCTATTTTGTTAAATGACGCAATCGCGTCATCCATGCAGTCGCGTGGATTAGTTTGTGCCAAAGGCACGCCTCCATCCACACTTTCGCGTGACTCTCTATTAAATTTCTTTTCTCCTAATGCACTTGTGACGCGGATGCGTCAGCGACGCTGCTGCGTCGCGTGCGTACCTCTCTCTCTTTTTTTTTTAAATATGCAGTATGCAGAATGCAAAATGATATGGATGTTATGAGTAATTCCAGGGTCAGTAAAATAAAATTCAAAAACAAACAAAACAAAATAAAATTAAAATTGAAAAAGGAACGATCATACCATGGTGTGTTGTCTCCCACCTAGCACTTTTAGTTAAAGTCCTTAAGTTGGACATTTGGTGAGCTCCTTGTCATGGTGGCTTGTGCTTGAACTCGTCTTGAAACTTCCACCAATGCTTGGACTTCCAATAAGCTCAATCAATACCAAGTAAATTCCTCAAGCTTTGATGGAGTTCTTCACAAGCTTTGAGCTCCCAAAGTTGATCCTCATATATTTCTGGATCCCAAATCTTGTTTCTACACCCGTCTTCAAGTTGATTATCATGATTCCATCTGGGTGGTTCAGCTTTAGAATTCTCACTGAAGCGTCCAAACAACTTCCTAGACCCATTCAATTGAGCTCTACACCAACCTTTGCGTTTAAACTTAAAGCTTCCAACCATAATGAACCTTGCAGGACAATTCTTACCACTGACCATCTTCCTCTTTCTCTTAATGCCACAAAGAGCTCTAAGTTGACCATCCGTCTCCAGTAGCACATATTCAAGTGGAATTAGAAAGCTAAGGGATATGAATTTTACCCACTTGAATGTTGTGAAGGATGATGGCAACTTAGGGGGAGGTATTGTTAACGAATTTGTAAACTCCACTCCCTTGTGCTCTTCTCTGACAACTTCCACCTCTTTGCAAGTTTCTTCAATATCAACTTCTTCCTCTTGGTAGCTTTCTTCCAATTCAATCTCTTCTTCATTGCTCACCAAGGGCATGGGATGCTGTGCTTCTTCTTCTTTAATCTCCATCTCTTGACCAACCTCTTCCAAGTCTTCAACTATGATATGCCTTGGAGGTTGTACACCTGCCTCAGCATCAATTTCAATCGCCTTGGAAGGAGTCTCTATGTCTTGACTTTCCCATGGAGGTTCAACATCTCCCAAGTCTTCAACCACTTCTTCTTCTTCAATAATTCTGGCTTCCTCCACTTGTTCCAGTACAAATCATGCTCCTTACTGTCCACCGAAGTTTCTAATGTCTCCTTCATGCTACGTTCTTCATTAGATTGTCCACATGAAGCCATGGGGGTTCCTTGATTGTCCGAACGTCGGGAAGCTAATTGATGTATCGCTTGCTCTAATTGATGAAGGGTTGCATGAAATTGATCCACTATTTCCTTGAGACGATCCGTTGATTCTTGTTTCGCTTGGGTATCATAAGTAGGACCATAAGGCTCTTGGATTGATGGATATGGATATGGTGCATATAGAGGTGGTGGCTCTTGGGAGTAATTGGGTTGGAATTGGGGTGGTTCTATATATGGTTCATAAGGTGGTTGGTATGGTGGATGAGGGTTAGGATCATATGAAGGTGAATGGTAGTAGTTAGCTTGTGAGTGTGGTGGTTCAAAGTTGTGTTGAGGAGGTTCATAGGCATATGATGGGGGTCCATCATATCTATCATCTTGGTAAGCCCCCTGGAATGGCTCTTGACTATAGTAATTTGGTGGGTGTTGGTTGTCACGGAAGGGTCCACCATAACTATTGTCTTGGTATGCATCGTGGAATGGTCTTTGTCTGTGGTACTGTGGAAGGTGTTGTTGCCGGAAGGGTCGATCAGATCCTCGTGGCTCCTTCTATCTGTGATTGTTTTGACATTGATGCATGTTCCTATTATAATTTCCATTCCTTGCAACAACATTGGAACCAAACTCAAAGCGAGAGGGGTGAGAACTCATAATAGTAATTAAAAATTAAAAACGAAAACAAAAACAAATTTAAATTAAAAGGTTATTTAAATTTTGAATTTGAAAATTAAATTTTGAAATTTGAATTTTGAAAAAGTCAACAATATAAGATAAAGTTTTGAAAAAGATTTAAATTTTGAAAAGGTTTGAATTTTAAAATTTTAAATTTGAATTTTGAAAATTAAAATTTGAAATTTTGAAATTTGAATTAAAATTTTTTTTTTTTGAATTTTGGGAAATTGAAATTTGAAATTTAAAATTTGGAGTTTTAAATTTTGAATTTTTGAATTTAGTGAGGAAAGAGAAAAACAATAAAATGACACCAAACTTAAAATTTTTAGATCAAAATGAAGAAAACAACTAAGAACAACTTGAAGATCAAGATGAACACGAAGAACAAATTTTTGAAAAATTTTTAATAACTAAATAAAAACCAATAACCTCTTAATTTAAAAAAAAGCAAAAATAAAAACAAAAATAAAAACAAATAAACAAGCAAAAAGCAAATATTTACAATAACCAATAATAAGGCACACGTTTGCAATTCCCCGGCAACGGCGCCATTTTGAAGAGCGAAACTCTCGCGCGATCTAGAATTTCCACAAATAAGTTCCCGTTGTGAGCATATATATGTTGGGCCTTGAGCTCGGTCCAACCCGTTAGCGTTTTTGGTCCGTTTGGCCCACTTTGGGCCAATACCTTTAAGATTAGTGTCCGGTTTTTAATTCTAAATTATTTTTATCCTTTCAAAATAATAAATCAATTTTTCAAAACTTATTTTCCAAAATAAGCGGTACTGGAGAGACTAGAGCCAGTACTGCCAGCTTAAGTGCCAGTACGCATTTTTACAAAAACTTTTCGAAAAAGATACATTTTCCATCTTAGAAAAATTCATTGAAATCAAATTTCACCTTTATATTTTCAAATTAAAACTTTTAAATTTTGAATCTACTCCGGAAACTTAAAATTTAATATTTTATTTAAAACGGTTATGCCGGTTATTACATTTTTTCGCCCTCGAAAATTCGAATTACGCGATATATCCTCCACAAAGCGTTCTACAGTGTCGATGTTCCCTCTCGCCTTCCGCTGCGTCACTCTGAATATTTGTCACTAAGAATCCAAATTTTCCTTTAAACCAAATATTGATTTTGTAATATTTTCCAAAACCTTCAAAACAAGTTCAATATCATACCTTTTTCAAAAGACTCAAAAATCGTTTATTCTTAAATCAATTACTTTGAACCATAATTTTCTTAAATTAATTTCAAATCCTTAAATCATATTTTCAAGTTGAATCCCTTTTTGATAAGATAAATTATAAACAAAAATCACAAATCAAGAAAATCTTAGAACTCACTTTTTTTGTAAACCATATTATTCAGACCAAGAGTTTCGACTTAGTTTCAAAAGCAAAACATTTAAACCAAAAGTTTCAAACTAAATTTCAAAATCATTTTAATTTTTAAAACCTTATTAACAAGAATCCAAGCCATACTATTTAGAAATTGAAAATTTTAAGTAAAAACTACAAAAGAAACAGTCGGCACTTCCGTTGCCACCAGTGTTGAGCCTCACCCGTCAACTGATATGTCGCAACTCCACGAACTGGTTTTTCGGAAAATGTTGAGCTCGTAACGCATAGGCTAGGTTAGTCATCCTCACTACCTCTCTATTAACGTGATTGACCTCGTTGGCGAGTTGCCATTCAGGTTTCCTTTCCACACCAAACAATCGATATCAAGGTGATCAGTCTCAATATCTCAAGCTCAATGCTTCAATTATCCCCAAAGGCACTCACAAACAAGCATGCTATGAATATCAAATAGATATCCTAAATAGCATGAAAGAAAAATGACCCAAAGTGTGCAACGAAGCACAATCGGTCCATCCCTCAGGCTCACGTGGATGAACCGCTCTGATACCACTAAATGTAACACCCTATTACCCTAAGCCTTACCTCTAGCCGTAAGGCGAAGAATAACATAGTGCCACGACAGTTCTAAAGCTTATACATTAATAAATATAGAAAGAGATAATAACACTAGGAGCCCGATGAAGGAATAAAGTTCAAAATCGCATATAGCGGATTTACAAGCGCGAGGCGTCCACACATGATAACTAAATGCATAAAGGCATAGGGTCCAACATGAGACTTAATATAATAATAGTCAGGATAGATATACATAAGTGTATTAAACAAAAGAACTCTAGTCGTAGCCCACAGAGTTTAGGTCGACTAGTTACAAACAGAAAAGTACAGAGTCTTTGAGTTAAAACAGCTTATACAACTTATCTCTCATGTAAGCCTCTAACCAAATAAAGTCTAAAACAGAAAGGGTGAGAGAAAATACTACAACAAAATAAAATAGAAACAAACCAGGAAGAAACCATACTCCGCTCTGTCACCATGTCCACAATTTCATCGAGGTGAATTAGGACCTGCATCCGAAAATCAACAACAACATCAACAACCACTACCAGTCCTCATCAATTTCAATAACCATCACCAAACAATATCTAACATTAACTAAATCCATCTAAATGTTTATTCCTCACATTATCCTCCTAAAACTCACCTTCACCAATTGTCATCAAAACCAATATTCATACTCCTCATCAATTAACCTCAATAGCAGCAATTATTATCAACATTCATATTACCACAATCAACATACACACTCATCAACATCAACCAACATGATAATATATCATTAACACCAATAACCCTCAAACCCCTTATCAACTTCCCACTCATCATCAATATCATCAAACCCTTATCAACAACAATAATTCCCAACAATCCTCATCAACCACAATAATCCAATACAACCAACAATTAACGTCAATTCACATATAATTATTCATACGCCAATATCATTCAATCCTATCTTAGAAAGTGTCCAGAAACATTACGTATTACATAAAGGAAACCGAAACCATACCTTGGCCGATTTCCAATATGCTCAAACATCAAACTTGATTCCAACAAGCTTCCACCAAGCTCCAAACTACCAAAGCCAAACCAAAAGCCACCACTAACTCCAAAAACAAGCTTCATACATACAACATAACCATGCATTATCAACTAAAGCACACACTACATCAAACTACAAGGATATAGAGGTTCCTTACCTTATCCAACGGTGATTGGGGCAAAGCCCGACAATACTTCAATGTTAGATCACCCCTAAACAAACAAAATCACAAAATCTACTCAAAAACTAAACCGAAAAATGCAGAAATGTTCGAGGAGGAAACTAGAGTGTGAGCTTTGAGTTCTTACCAGATTTTATTAGATAAAAATGAAGAGCTCGATGTGAGCTTCGCATGGCAGCAAACGGCTCACCAATCGGAGTTCCGTAGCTTAAGTTATGGGTCCCGGAAGGAGATGATGAATAGTAACATCACCCTCTTCTCCTCTCTGCTCTATGCTGCTCCCGCTTTCTTATTCTGGAGTGGAAATGAGCTGAAATTCTCATTAAATAAGCATATATATGTTGGGCCTTGTTCTTAGTTTCGGCCCGGTCCAACCCATTAGCGTTTTTGGTCCGTTTGGCCCACTTTGGGCCAAAATCTTTAAAATTAGTGTCTGGTTTTCAATTCAAAATTATTTTTGTCCTTTCAAAACAATAAATCAATTTTTCAAAATCTTATTTTCTGAAATATGCGGTACTGGAGAGACTAGAGCCGGTACTGCCAGCTTAAGCGCCAATACACATTTTTACAAAAACTTTTCAAAAAAGATACATTTTCCAACTCAGAAAAATTCAGTGAAATCAAATTTTACCTTTATATTTTCAAATAAAAATTTTAAATTTTGAATCTACTCTGGGCACTTAAAAATTAATATTTTATTTAAAATGGTTATGTCGGTTCTTACATTCTTCCCTCCTAATAAAATTTTTGCCCTCGAAAATTCGAATTACGCGATATGTCCTCCTCGAAGCGTTCTACAGTGTCGATGATCCCTCTCGCCTTCCGCTGCGTCACTCTGATTATTTGTCACTAAGAATCCAAATTTTCCTTTAAATCAAATATCGATTTTATAACATTTTCCAAAACCTTCAAAAAAAGTTCAAAAGACTCAAAAATCCTTTATTCTTAAATCAATTACTTTGAACCATAATTTTCTTAAATTAATTTAAAATTCTTAAATCATAATTTTAAAATTGAATCCCTTTTTGATAAGATAAATTATAAACCAAAATTACAAATCAAGAATATCTTAGAACTCACTTTTTCTGTAAACCATATTATTCAAACCAAGAGTTTTGACTTAGTTTCAAAAGCAAAATATTTAAACCAAAAGTTTCAAACTAAATTTCAAAATCATTTTAAGCTTTAAAACCTTTTTAACAAGAATCCAAGCCACACTGTTTAGAAATTGAAAATCTTAAGTAAAAACCACAAAAGAAACAGTCGGCACTTCTATTGCCACCAGTGTTGAGCCTCACCCGTCAACTGATATGTGGCAACCCCACGAACTGGTTTTCCAGAACATGTTGAGCTCGTAACACATAGGCTAGGTTAGTCATTCTCACTACCTCTCCGTTAACGGGATTGACCTCGTCCGCGAGTTGCCATTCAGGTTTTCTTTCCACACCAAACAATTGATATCATGGTTATCAGTCTCAATATCTCAAGCTTAGTGCTTCAATTGTCCCCAAAGGCACTCACAAACAAGCATGCTATTCATATCAAACAGATATCCTAAATAGCATGAAAGAAAAATGACCTAGAGTGTGCAACGAAGCACAATCGGTCCATCCCTCAGGCTCACAAGGACGAACCACTCTGATACCACTAAATGTAACACCCTATTACCTTAAGCCTTACCTCTATCCGTAAGGCAAAGAATAACAAAGTGCCACGACAGTTCTAAAGCTTATACATTAATAAATATAGAAGGAGAAAATAACACTAGGAGCCCGATGAAGGAATAAAGTTCAAAATCGCATAAAGTGGATTTACAAGCGCGAGGCGTCCACACACGATAACTAAAAGCATAAAGGCACAGGGTACAACATGAGACTTAATATAATAATAGTCAAGATAGATATACATAAGTGTAATAAACAAAAGAACTCTAGTCGTAGCCCGCAGAGTTTAGGTCGACTAGTTACAAATAGAAAAATACAGAGTCTTTGAGTTAAAACAGCTTATACAACTTATCTCTCATGTAAGCCTCTAATGCCATAAAGTCTAAAACAGAAAGGGTGAGAGAAAATACTACAACAAAATAAAACAGAAATAAACCAGGAAGAAACCGTACTCCGCTCTTTCACCATGTCCGCAATTTCATCGAGGTGAATTACGACCTGCATCTGAAAATCAACAACAACATCAACAACTACTACCAGTCCTCATCAATTTTAATAACCATCACCAAACAATATCTAACATTAACTAAATCCATCTAAATATTTATTCCTCACATCATCCTCCTAAAACTTACATCCTTCACCAATTGTCACCTAAATCAATATTCATACTCCTCATCAATTAACCTCAACATTAGCAATCATTATCAACATTCATATTACCACAATCAACATACGCACTCATCAATATCAACCAACATGATAATATATCATTAACACCAATAACCCTCTTACCCCTTATCAACCTCCCACTCATCGTCAATATCATCAAACCCTCATCAACAACAATAATTCCCAACAATCATCATCAACCACAATAATCCAATACAACCAACAATTAATGTCAATTCATATATAATTATTCCTACGCCAATATCATTCAATCCTATCTTAGGGTCAACTAGCCTAAGTGTTCAAAAACATTACGTATTACATAAAGAAAACTGAATCCATACCTTGGTCGATTTCCAATATGCTCAAACACTAAACTTGATTCCAACAAGCTTCCACCAAGCTCCAAACCACCAAAGCCAAACCAAAAGCCACCACCAACTCCAAAAACAAGCTTTATACATACAACATAACCATGCATTATCAGCTAAAGCTCACACTACATCAAACTGCAAGGATATAGAGGTTTCTTACCTTATCCAACGGTGATTGAGGCAAAGCCCGACAATACTTAAATGTTAGATCACCCTTAAATAAACAAAATCACAGAATCTAATCAAAAACCAAACCCAAAAATGCAAAAAAGTTCGGGGAGGAAACTAGAGTATGAGCTTCAAGTTCATACCAGATTTCCTTAGATAGAAATGAAGAGCTCGATGTGAGCTTTGCGTGGCAGCAAACGGTTCGTCAATCGGAGTTCCGTAGCTCAAGTTATGGATCCCGGAAGGTGATAATAAATAGTAACATCACCAACTTCTCCTCTCTTCTCTATGCTGCTCCCCCTTTCTTATTTTGGGGTGGAAATGAGCTGAAATTCTCATTAAATGAGCATATATATGTTGGGCCTTGTGCCCGGTCCAACCCGTTAGCGTTTTTTGTCCGTTTGACCCACTTTGGGCCAAAACCTTTAAGATTAGTGTCCGGTTTTTAATTCAAAATTATTTTTGTCCTTTCAAAACAATAAATCAATTTTTTAAAATCTTATTTTCCAAAATACGCGGTACTGGAGAGGCTAGAGCCGGTACTGCCAGCTTAAGCGCTAATACACATTTTTACAAAAAACTTTTCGAAAAAGATACATTTTTCCAACTCAAAAAAATTCATTGAAATTAAATTTCACCTTTATATTTTCAAATAAAAATTTTAAATTTTGAATCTACTCTGGGCACTCAAAAATTACTATTTTATTTAAAACGGTTATACCGGTTCTTACATTCTTCCCTCTTAATAAAATTTCGCCCTCGAAAATTCGAATTACGCGATACATCCTCCTCGAAGCGTTCTACAGTGTCGATGTTCCCTCTCGCCTTCCGCTCCGTCACTCTGATTATTTGTCACCAAGAATCCAAATTTTCCTTTAAACCAAATATCGATTTTATAACATTTTCTAAAACCTTCAAAACAAGTTCAATATCAAACCTTTTTCAAAAGACTCAAAAATTGTTTATTCTTAAAACAATACTTTGAACCATAATTTTATTAAATTAATTTAAAATCCTTAAATCATAATTTCAAGTTGAATCCTTTTTGATAAGATAAATTATAAACCAAAATCACAAATCAAGAAAATCTTAGAACTCACTTTTTCTGTAAACCATATTATTCAGACCAAGAGTTTCGACTTAGTTTCAAAAGCAAAACATTTATACCAAAAGTTTCAAACTAAATTTCAAAATCATTTTAAGCTTTAAAACCTTTTTAACAATAATCCAAGTCACACCATTTAGAAATAGAAAATCTTAAGTAAAAACCACAAAAGAAACAGGCAGCACTTCTGTTGCCACCAGTATTGAGCCTCACCCGTTAACAGATATGTCGCAACTCCACGAAGTTGTTTTCCAGAACATGTTGAGCTCGTAACGCATAGGCTAGGTTAGTCATCCTCACTACCTCTCTATTAACGTGATTGACCTCGTCGGCGAGTTGCCATTCAGGTTTCCTTTCCACACCAAACAATCGATATCAAGGTGATCAGTCTCAATATCTCAAGCTCAGTGCTTCAATTATCCCCAAAGGCATTCACAAACAAGCATGCTATGCATATCAAACAGATATCCTAAATAGCATGAAAGAAAAATGACCCAGAGTGTGCAACGAAGCACAATCGGTCCATCCCTCAGGCTCACGTGGATGAACCGCTCTGATACCACTAAATGTAAAACCCTATTACCCTAAGCCTTACCTCTAGCCGTAAGGCAAAGAATAACAAAGTGCCACGACAGTTCTAAAGCTTATACATTAATAAATATAGAAAGAGATAATAACACTAGGAGCTCGATGAAGGAATAAAGTTCAAAATCGCATATAGCAGATTTATAAGCGCGAGACGTCCACACACGATAACTAAATGTATAAAGGCATAGGGTCCAACATGAGACTTAATATAATAATAGTCAAGATAGATATACATAAGTGTAATAAACAAAAGAACTCTAGTCGTAGCCCGCGGAGTTTAGGTCAACTAGTTACAAACAGAAAAATACAGAGTCTTTGACTTAAAACAGCTTATACAACTGGTCTCTCATGTAAGCCTCTAAGGCCATAAAGTCTAAAACAGAAAGGGTGAGAGAAAATACTACAACAAAATAAAACAGAAACAAACCAGGAAGAAATCATTCTCTGCTCTGTCATCATGTCCGCAATTTCACCGAGGTGAATTACGACCTGCATCTGAAAATCAACAACAACATCAACAACTACTACTAGTCCTCATCAATTTCAATAACCATCACCAAACAATATCTAACATTAACTAAATCCATCTAAATGTTTATTCCTCACATTATCCTCCTAAAACTCACATCCTTCACCAATTGTCATCAAAATCAATATTCATACTCCTCATCAATTAACCTCAATAGTAGCAATCATTATCAACATTCATATTACCACAATCAACATACACACTCATCAACATCAACCAACATGATAATATATCATTAACACCAATAACCCTCAAACCCATTATCAACCTCCCACTCATCATCAATATCATCAAACCCTTATCAACAACAATAATTCCCAACAATCATCATCAAGCACAATAATCCAATACAACCAACAATTAACGTCAATTCACATATAATTATTCATACGCCAATATCATTTAATCCTATCTTAGGGTCAACTAGCCTAAGTGTCCAGAAACATTACATATTACATAAAGGAAACCGAAACCATACCTTGGCCGATTCTCAATATGCTCAAATACCAAACTTGATTCCAACAAGCTTCCACCAAGTTCCAAACCACCAAAGCCAAACCAAAAGCCACCACCAACTCTAAAAACAAGCTTTATACATACAACATAACCATGCATTATCAACTAAAGCTCACACTACATCAAATTGCAAGGATATAGAGGTTCCTTACCTTATCCAATGGTGATTGGGGCAAAGCCCGACAATACTTCAATGTTAGATCACCCCTAAACAAACAAAATCACAAAATCTACTGAAAAACCAAACCCAAAGATACAGAAATTTTAGGGCAGGAAACTGGAGTGCGAGCTTTGAGTTCTTACCATATTTTCTTAGATAGAAATGAAGAGCTCGACGTGAGTTTCACGTAGCAGCAAATGGCTCGTCAATCGGAGTTCCGTACCTCAAGTTATGGGTCTCGGAAGTTGATGATGAATAGTAACATCACCCTCTTCTCCTCTCTTCTCTATGCTGCGCCCCTTTTCCTATTTTGGGGGGAGGGGGGGGGGAATGAGCTAAAATTCTCATTAAATGAGCAAATATATGTTGGGCCTTGGGCCCTGTTTCGTCCCGGTCCAACCTGTTAGCGTTTTTGGTTTATTTGGCCCACTTTGGGCTAAAACATTTAAGATTAGTGTCCGGTTTTCAATTCAAAATTATTTTTTTCCTTTCGAAACAATAAATCTATTTTTCAAAATCTTATATTCCAAAAAATGCGGTACTAGAGAGACTAGAGCCGGTACTGCCAGCTTAAGCGCCAGTACACATTTTTACAAAAACTTTTCGAAAAAGATACATTTTTCCAACTCAAAAAAATTCATTGAAATCAAATTTCACCTTTATATTTTCAAATAAAAATTTAAAATTTTGAATCTACTCTGGGCACTCAAAAATTACTATTTTATTTAAAACGGTTATGCCGGTTCTTACATTCTTCCCTCTTAATAAAATTTTCGCCCTCGAAAATTCGAATTACGCGATATATCCTCCTCGAAGCGTTCTACAGTGTCGATGTTCCCTCTCGCCTTCCGCTCCGTCACTCTGATTATTTGTCACCAAGAATCCAAATTTTCCTTTAAACCAAATATCGATTTTATAACATTTTCTAAAACCTTCAAAACAAGTTCAATATCAAACCTTTTTCAAAAGACTCAAAAATCGTTTATTCTTAAAACAATTACTTTGAACCATAATTTTATTAAATTAATTTAAAATCCTTAAATCATAATTTCAAGTTGAATCCCTTTTTGATAAGATAAATTATAAACCAAAATCACAAATCAAAAAAATCTTAGAACTCACTTTTTCTGTAAACCATATTATTCAAACCAAGAGTTTCGACTTAGTTTCAAAAGCAAAACATATAAACCAAAAGTTTCAAACTAAATTTCAAAATTATTTTAAGCTTTAAAACCTTTCTAACAAGAATCAAAGCCACACCGTTTAGAAATAGAAAATCTTAAGTAAAAACCACAAAAGAAACAGGCAGCACTTCTGTTGCCACCAGTGTTGAGCCTCACCCATCAACTGATATGTTGCAACTCTACGAAGTTGTTTTCCAGAACATGTTGAGCTCGTAACGCATAGACTAGGTTAGTCATCCTCACTACCTCTCTATTAATGTGATTGACCTCGTCGGCGAGTTGCCATTCAGGTTTTTTTTCCACACCAAACAATCGATATCAAGGTGATCAGTCTCAATATCTCAAGCTCAGTGCTTCAATTATCCCCAAAGGCACTCACAAACAAGCATGCTATGCATATCAAACAGATATCCTAAATAGCATGAAAGAAAAATGACCCAGAGTATGCAACGAAGCACAATCGGTCCATCCCTCAGGCTCACGTGGATGAACTGCTCTGATACCACTAAATGTAAAACCCTATTACCCTAAGCCTTACCTCTAGCCGTAAGGCAAAGAATAACAAAGTGCCACGACAGTTCTAAAGCTTATACATTAATAAATATAGAAAGAGATAATAACACTAGGAACTCGATGAAGGAATAAAGTTCAAAATCGCATATAGCGGATTTATAAGCGCGAGGCGTCCACACACGATAATTAAATGTATAAAGGCATAGGGTCCAACATGAGACTTAATATAATAATAGTCAAGATAGATATACATAAGTGTAATAAACAAAAGAACTCTAGTCGTAGCCCACGGAGTTTAGGCTGACTAGTTACAAATAGAAAAATACAGAGTCTTTGAGTTAAAACAGCTTATACAACTTATCTCTCATGTAAGCCTCTAAGGCCATAAATTCTAAAACCGAAAGGGTGAGAGAAAATACTACAACAAAATAAAACAGAAATAAACCTGGAAGAAACCATACTCCGCTCTGTCACCATGTCCACAATTTCACCGAGGTGAATTACGTCCTGTATCTGAAAATCAACAACAACATCAACAACCACTACCAGTCCTCATCAATTTCAATAACCATCACCAAACAATATCTAACATTAACTAAATCCATCTAAATGTTTATTCCTCACATCATCCTCCTAAAACTCACATCCTTCACCAATTGTCATCAAAATCAATATTCATACTCCTCATCAATTAACCTCAATATTAGAAATCATTATCAACATTCATATTACCACAATCAACATACACACTCATCAACATCAACCAACATCATAATATATCATTAATACCAATAACCCTCATACCCCTTATAAACCTCCCACTCATCATCAATATCATCAAACCCTCATCAACAACAATAATTCCCAATAATCATCCTCAACCACAATAATCCAATACAACCAACAATTAACGTCAATTCACATATAATTATTCATACGCCAATATCATTCAATCCTATCGTAGGGTCAACTGCCTAATTGTCCAGAAACATTACATATTACATAAAGGAAACCGAAACCATACCTTGGCCGATTTCCAATATGCTCAAACACCAAACTTGATTCCAACAAGCTTCCACCAAGTTCCAAACCACCAAAGCCAAACCAAAAGCCACCACCAACTCTATAAACAACCTTCACACATACAACATAACCATGCATTATCAACTAAAGCTCACACTACATAAAACTGCAAGGATATAGAGGTTCCTTACCTTATCTAATGGTGATTAGGGCAAAGCTCGACAATACTTCATTGTTAGATCATCCCTAAACAAACAAAATCACAAAATCTACTCAGAAACCAAATCCAAAAATGCAGAAATGTTAGGGCAGGAAACTGGAGCATGAGCTTCGAGTTCTTACCAGATTTGTTTTAGATAGAAATGAAGAGCTCAATGTGAGCTTCGCATGGCAGCAAACGACTCGTCAATCGGAGTTCCGTAGCTCAAGTTATGGGTCCCAGAAAGTGATGATGAATAGAAACATCACCCTCTTCTCCTCTCTTCTCTATGCTGCGCCCCCTTTCTTATTTTGGGGGTGGAAATGAGCTGAAATTATCATTAAATGAGCATATATATGTTGTGCCTTTGGCCCGGTTTTCACCCGGTCTAACCCGTTAGCAATTTTGGTCCGTTTGGCCTACTTTGGGCCAAAACTTTTAAGATTAGTGTCTGATTTTCAATTCTAAATTATTTTTTCCTTTCGAAATAATAAAGCAATTTTTCAAAATCTTATTTTCCAAAATACGCGGTACTGGAGAGACTAGAGCTGGTACTGCCAGCTTAAGCGCCAGTACACATTTTTACAAAAACTTTTCGAAAAAGATACATTATTCAACTCAGAAAAATTCATTGAAGTCAAATTTCACCTTTATATTTTCAAATAAAAATTTTAAATTTTGAATCTACTCTGGGTACTTAAAAAATTAATATTTTATTTAAAACGGTTATGCCGGTTCTTACATACACTGACTCAGGAGGGTCAACCGGCAGCTAAGAAGGGAAAAACTCAAGGGAGCCTGATATTGATTGAAGAATTAGAAGATCTGGTGGAGCAGGTTGTAAATACTGAGGTTGCGACAGCGTTAAATTTTTCTGAGGATAAAATTCTCCCATGCGGAAAGGTGTAGCCTATGAGCTTTGATGACAAGTTCCAAATTCTTGTGAGGTGGAGTGAAATAACAAGTGACCTTAAAGAAAAATGCTATCTCTGGGCCACAACTCTCAAGACCTATGACAATACAAGCAATAATGAGTGGGACATAATATTCATCCTCAACCATCAACCTCTGCTGGAAATGACAAAAGGGCACTTTGCATCTTTAAAAGCCAATACATAGATTGAGAGTCTGGTAATCTTAGAATAACATTATTGATTTTATTATAAGTTGTTCTACCATATATGTAATAACTTTGGATTTTTTATTTTCCTAGATTGTCTTTGCAATGTGTCTTCTTCTGAACAAAAAAAGAATTAAAATATTTGAAGTACAAATATACTGTCTCTCCCCTGATATTGTGGTAAAGTGTAGTAAATTCAAATTTTGGTGTATTTTTATAATGTATTGTGTGTTATACCTATTTCTTTCGGTGCTATATAAATTCCGCAGAATATGGCTTTAGAAAATTATAAGGGCAAGTTCAAACAGCCAAAAACTAACAAGCTCTTCGATATTCAAAACTATAAGATGTTCATCCCATATCTAGACAAGAAAAAGTTGACATCCCATCCATTTGTAAGTTTTCGTTTATAAAGCTTCTTAACATAATATTTTTATTAGGTGCCAATTAAACTAAAAAAATATTCTCTCTGGCCAAACTTCAGATATTTGCCCCAGTTTACTATGCGGATCATTGGTGGATATGGATAGCAGATGTTAAAAACAAGAGATTTCATGTCCTTGACCCATTTCACAAAAAGTTTCCATCAAAAGAAAGAACGCAACATATAAACTTGTTGTAAGTTGCTTCTATTTTCTCTATAAATTCCTTGGTTTCTGTTTGTTGTTAGCAATATAAAAATTTGGTGTAGTTCTGTTTGAAATAAGGTGTACTATTGGTTCATTTCAGGGTAATTTGGTATTAAATGTAGTCTTCTTTTTTTGGTTTTTAGAGCAACGTGATTTCAAGGATGAGGGTATTTGTCAGAGGACAACCTCTGACGAAAAAGGATGATGAAATTGAAGCACCTGTGTTAACATTGCCGGGCAACATACCAGGTATAAATATTTTTTTTTTTGAGAAATTTTGTCTTTTTTCTTACTGTCCTATTTTATTTTGCTAATTTATTTTTGTTTTTAGCTATTATTGTGCCATTTATGTGATGAAATGGCTCGAGATAATTGAACCACAAAATATCAAAAAGGGCAAATATGAACGGAACAATTGGACACAGGTAACTATCTTTAAAAATAGATAACTCTATATTACTTTACTAAACTAACGAAGTTTAATAAAAGAAATTTCTTTAAACTGTAGGCGGAAGTGGATTATTTCATAGTTGAATATGCTTCGCTGATTCTATTTGATGAAATGAATCGACTCAAAGATAGAGCCATTCAAGAAAGTGAAGCCATCAGATTGTCGAAGCCGTTTGCAGCATTATTGAATCCTTATTGTGAATTGCGTTCAAAAGATATCGACAGTGAATAGTTTAAATGTCGTAGAATGTTAAAAATTGTGTACTAAATTGTCTGTTTGAACACATACTTTCTATAAATTGTATAGTTTGTGAATATTTAATCCAACCTTTTTATAAATTTTCTTTACAAAAATAAACTTCTATGAAGCTGTCTGTGTTGTATTCAATTGCTGTTAATTACATGTTCAAACAAATCCAGAAAAACAAGATTAAATAGACTAATACACCGAATTCTTTTTATAATACACCGAAAAATAACCGAAATACACCAGAAACGCGTGCATACATATTTTTTTGTAAAATTTAACCAGGAGATATAGAAATTCAAAAATTTGAATTGTTACCCTCCTTAAGTATTGAATTGTCTATGCATTGTATATTTAAAACAAACAAATCCCTTCAAATAGTTCAAAATACTAATTTCCAAACAAATCCTTTCACGCTACACCGGAAAAATTATCCTATGCTACTGAATTTTTGAACTGATAATTCATAGCATGTCTATGATATTGGCTGGAATTTGATTGCACCACTGAACCACCATAAAAAATGTTCAACTTCAAAAAATAAAATCACATATTAGCAACACTATTAACAAAAATAAACTCAATTACCTACTATTTAAAGAACATCACTTTTACCCCGCTTAGAGCTTTTGTTTTCTTTTTCTTTAAAGCATTTGTAATCTATTTTTCCATCTTTGAACCTAGTCTATTTTTGGGGACGTCCTCTTGTTCTCATGCGTGGAGGGCTTTGAAGGTCGTTAATATCTTCCAAGAAAGCATCTTCGTGAGATAACGAACATTTTTCTTTACTTTTGACTTTGTATTCTTGCATCTCAACCATAGCATTATCGTAAGCACGATGCAAAAATGCAGTCAGCTCCTCAGATTCTGATGTAAATTCACATATATTTTGTGACGAAATACCAAATCGTCAAATCTCTTGCTACTTGGCTCCAACAGAGGCTCATCGTGCCTGCTCTTGAAATGTGTGTGCCTCCCATTTATGTTCTTGCTCTATCCTTCCAATATATCTCGGTGACATTTTATTTACTGATGCAAAGCTTAATGCGCGCAGAGAGTGACAACACAATATCCCTCTTGACTCGAATAATAAGCACTAGCATTTAACTTCAGCTGATACCCTGTCGTATGTAACTGCAAACTTGTTGAATGTTAAGTTAAAAACCTGTTCTATAACTTCATATACCGTATAGCCTAGAGCGAAGTGCGTTGATCTTGTGATGCAATTCACCTTTTCTCTGAATTGTGCTTGGACTTTCCTGAACTTCTTGTGAGTATACAAGTGTTGAAACTGAGCTTCTATTGAGGATTTTCTTGCACATGGTATGACGATATTAAAATCTGCAGCATCTGATTCTCTCTCTCTCTCTCCCTCTCTCTGCTCTCTACTTCCTAGGCAATTATCATACTATTTGAGGAATTAGATAAGTGAGCTGTTTTGCGTAATAAACTTGTTAAAAAAAGCATGCATGCTCTCGCTCCTTTGTGTGCTTCTCATCCCGGCCCAGTGGTGATCGAGATAAACTGGAATCCATAAATGACGATCTTTGAAAAGCTCTGAAAAAACACCTAAATTAGAACTAAATACACCAAAAAACATGCAATTTACACATTTGCTATATAGGGAAAACATACACTGAAATTAACAATATCACTTAATCCTAATAAAAAATAACATTACCTGAAAGCCACTTATTGTCCCCAAGACCATACTTCATCAGAAAATCATTCCAATTTCTATCAAATGATTCTTTTGTAAGAGAGTTCCAAACAACATGACTCATCTCGTGTTCGATTTCTTCGTGTCACTTGTAGCCATTTAATTTACTTGGAATCTTCTTCATGATATGCCAACTACACCACCGGTGAATTGTTGTGGGCGTACAAGCCTCAATGGCCCTTTACATTGATGTGCATTGATCAGTAAAAATGCATTTCGAAGCATTTCCTTCCATGAAATGAAGCCAACATTCGAATAACCATTTGAATGATTGAATATCCTCGTTTTTCATCAAAGCACATCCCAGAAGTGTTGGCTGACTGTGGTGATTCACCCCGACAAAAGAACAAAAAACCAGATTATACTTGAATACGACAAAATAGAAACAAAATCATTAATACACCGAAATAATATCTATTTACACCATAAATGGTACCAAATACACATAAACCAGAACAACATATTACCTGTTTGTATTGTAAGTGGCATCAAATGAAATAATATCTCGAAAATACTCACAGGCAGCCTTGCATCTTGCGTCTACCCAAAAAGCAATCTTAATCAACTGATCAACCTCAAGTTCAAGCTCGGAAAAGAAATTCTAATTCTTTTCTTTCATTCTTAATAAGTATTTCCCAAATTCTTTTGCATCCTCTAGTTCTGAAACATTTCGCACTCCTCTCATGATATAATTTCTCACATCTTTTTCAATAAAACTTAACTCACGATGACCCCCGGCTACTGCGATAAATGATTGGTATATTTTTGCTTGGTCTAATTTCGGCTTTTTCATTATTCTCTATTGTGTGTCATACGGACATGCTTAGTTCCTTGTGTTGTTTAAGCATCTCTGCCTAATTTGCACAGTAGGAGTGTGAATGATGCAACATAACATTTAAAATGATCCAAACACCAACGTCCTTCAACATGTGTATATAAATTATTGCAGAATAATTTAATCCAACTGAGGGATTTGTCTTCTCAATTGGAGATATGTTCGATTTCTATTTTTTCTCTCTGCTACATGCAATCAATTGGTTCTTAATTTTATTTCCCTTCTTATTTGTACTCCGAATTCTTGTAAAAAAATCGGCAACTTTCAAAAAAATTTTGTAGAATTTTGCAGCATCTTCAAGCGTGTTAAAATTCATCCTAACCTTTGGAACATACTGCTCATCAACATCACATAAAAATTGCAAAATACACCGAAAATAGTCCACAATACACCGTATTAAAAGCTAGCCTACACCGAAACTCATCATCAAAAATAATAAAATCAGATTTAGAACTCATCATCAAACAAAAACTAAAACGATTCAACTATAGAATCATAAACTACAAACAACTTACATTGTCTAGATTCAAACCACACTTCACTACTTGATTCGATTTAAAACAATAATACAATTCACCCTCGTTTAATTGAAAATTCTGAACTTGTAAATACACTGAAAAGTTTCTACAATACACCAAAATAGTTATGATATACACTGAAACTAGAAATGCAACAGATTCATCAAAACTCCTACATTACATTCAATTCAAAAATCAACAATGAATAGCAATTTTCACAAGCAATTTTCACAATATTATTCACCTACAGAATCATAAACTACTAACGAAAATATTAACTAGAATTGATCTACACATCAGCCACTTTATTGGATTCAAAATAATAATCTATTTCGCTTTGGTTCAATTGACAATCTGAACTTGAAACATTCATTATCTTCAAAACTGAATTCAGAGCTTGATTTCAAAAATGAATGTAGAGAATGTAAACTCCGGGGTAATTAGTAAATAATTAAAAAATAAATTAATTATTATTTAAAGAAATTAGAACTTAAATTTGATAGTTTAAAGAAGTAGAAATAATTAAAATATGAATTTTGACATAAATTTTAAAGGATTTGACCCAAAATTGGGCCGAACGGACCGAACTAGTCGAACCGGACCCAAGGCCCAACCCAATTCCTTAATATATATGAGCTTCAGCTCATCTTCTTCCTTCCCCATTTGGAGAACACATAAACATGCAAGGAAGAGGAGAGAAATAGAAACAAACCCTAACCCTCCATTCAAATCCACATATCCTCCAATCCGAAGCTCCGATTGCCACACCGTCTGTGGCCACACATTCACCACATCGAGCTCTTCCATTCTAACTGAACAATTTAGTAGGTAAGCCTCATTCTCACTCCCAGTATCTCAGCCCTTAATTTTAAAATTTATTGAGCTTAGTGTTGAGAAATTGTGTAATTTCGGTGTTTAGGACCGAATTAGCTTCGTGGACTTGCTAGGTCTTGTCTCAATTTCCCATTGGTTAGGTGAAAAATCTTTAATCCTTGTGAAATTGTGTATAACCCTATATTGATTTAGTGGTGTTTATATGGTATTAGATTGAATTATATGTATCGGTGGCAAACTTATGGAGTTGGAAGCTTGAGTCTTGGACTTGGTAGCTGAATTTTCTATTTAGAGAGGTTTGGAGCCTTGGGTTTTGTGAAACGATGGTCAATTATGATGTTCCAACCTAGGGAAGAATTGGCCAAGGTATGTTTTTGGTTTCTTGTATGTAATATATAATGTCTTGTGAAAACTTAGGCTAGATGACCATAAGATAGGTTAAAGCATGTATGTATGTTATGAGTTAGTAAACTTAATGATTGAGTAACCTTGATTATTGGTGATTTAATTATGATACTTTAATGATTGAGTATGAGATTATCTTCATTACAAATTCTTGGGGTTAAAATTCATGAATTTATGTATTGATAGGTCATGGAGTAAATGAGAATTGGTTAGGTATTAGTATGAATTGTTAAATGAGTATGAGTTGGTTTATGTGGAAATGTTGTTGTATTGATTATTGATGAGTATTGACTTGAAGTATATTAAATTGAGAATCTTGAATGAGTTAAGGAATTGAGAATTGAATAGTTTAAATGGGTGAATGATTGATTAAAGATTGATAAGCATTTGGTATTGATTATGAGTGTTTTGCAACATCTAACAGCTTTTTGGCATTTTGGGGAGGCCCACGTACACGAGGGTACACACGATGCGGCCATTTGGTTTGGCCAAAAGTGCTTACATACGCGAGAGTATGCCGCGTACGTGAGATGGTAAAAATCACACTTTCGCATACGTGGAACATGATTCGCGTATGCGGGACCTTGTTTTATAGCAACTTGAGTTTTGAGATTTAAACAGAATTTTGAACCTCTAAACCTCTATTTTTACTCTCTAAGACCCTAGAATTGACTTGTAATGATAGTAAAGGGGGTTGAACTAGAAAGGAGAGGTAACTTGGAAGTGAAGAAAGTTTGAGAAGCGGTGAAGTATGGTTGAGGAAGTGCAGAATTGAAGATGATGTATAGTTGATGACTAAATTGAGAGGTGAATGTTGAGATTAGTGATGACTGAGTATGGCCGGATTGGCTGAGATGGCAAGGTCTGGGTATAATTCCGCTTGCATGTTACCTCAAAAATTGTATTGGCGCTTGCACCAGGCAGGGACGGAGGTTCCAACCCATTTTGCTCGTGGTTGTGGTGTATTAATGGGGACGGAGGTTTGATCCCGCCTGTGGTGAAGATGGAGGATTCTCTCTCTTATCATGATGCGGTTATAGGAAAGGTAGAAAGGCACTTTTCTTCGTATTATTTTCCCCACGTTCATTTCTGGTTGTAAGGTGGAAAGGCACACTCCTTTGATGTGGAAAGGCACACTCCTTCGTGATACCTCTAGGAGAAAGTGAAAAGGCACTCTCCTTCATTAAAGTTTCTCCTGGGGATGCCCAACCTAGAGACAAATGTTCGGGTTAGCTACCGGATATGTTGGGTCCTGGCAGTCTAACCGACACGTGGGCTCACGGCCAGTAGGATAGACATACATCATATGCATATGTCTGTGTTGTTTGATTGTGCATTAATTGGGCTTGCCTATGTGACTATTATGCTTACCTGCTATATTTGTTATATGTTGTATCTATATCCTACTTATATTTGCTTTGTGTGTATTGCTTGTCTGTGCACTAGAGTTTCAGAGGATTTGACGAAGGTGGAAAGTCAGGGCTTAAATTAGAAAGTAGAATTGAGATAGATTTAAGAACATTAGATAACCTACACTATTTATGGTTTTTAGTTTATAAACTTTAAAATTTAAATCTGAGTGTTAGAGTTCTAGGATTACCTCTAACTTTTTCGAGACCTTATATCTTATATATATGTGGGCACCACTACCATGCTGAGAACCTCCAGTTCTAATTTCCATACAGTGTTGTTATTTTTCTTATGTAGGTCGAGAAGCACCTCGCTATACGTCTGGATTTACTCTGCAGCGAAATGTTTAGATATATTTATATGTATAGACCTTTCCCTGTATATATGTTTTACTTTTGTGCCTCATAGAGGCTTTTGATGGAGACATAGGGTCTGTTTTGAGTATTTTGGATCTCGGGGTTGTATATACTTATGTAAATATTCTCTGGCCAGCCTTAGCTTCGCAAGTTGAGCCCAGAGCTTGAATATTTTGTATCCTTGACACTCCACTCTTATTATACACATGTATCTTTACTTTTTTCGCATGTAAGTTTCCGTTTACATGAGCATTGCGCTTCTTGTTTTGCGACTTTTGTTTAATCTTTCCTCCAAAGGCTCCTTGGTATAAATTTCTTTCAACTATTATTTTATATATATTTTTATTTTAGAAATCGTAATACCACACCATCTCTACTTTACGACTTAAGCGTAAAGCTCCGTGTGGTAGGGTGGTATATTATGGTATTAGAGCAATTCATTCCCGTAAAATCTGGGAAATGGACTGACTATGCTTCTGAGCATACTTTGGCTATGTGTACATGCTATTTAGCATGTCTGCTTAACATATATAGCATAAATATTCATGAGCATTACTTTTGGAGATTTGAAGCACTAGACTTTAGATATTAAGACTGATCACCTTAATATCAATTATTCGGTGTGGACAAGACCCAAATGGCATCTCGTGAATGCGAGTGAGATAATCGGTTGATTCTATGGTTGCTGCTATGCAAGCTTCTGCTGAAGGGATGGAGCGAACAAACTAGAAACGGTGATTGAGGCGGAAATGGACCTGGTGGTAGAGACAACTAACGGAATTATAACTCATGCAGCTGAAGTAAAAGTTGATGATGTCTAGTTAGTATGAGAAAGAGATTCAAGCCAGTTTCCAGTCGAATATATTAGTGATTAAGATCGTAATGATAAATGATCAGAGTGATTCGGTGAAAGTGGATTGGAGCATCAAGGTGGTGACAAGTGTGCTGCCTTTGGATTCTAAAATTTGAATGTAGATATCGGATGAAGCTAGAAAAACCCTTGTAGTTGAACCTAAAGGCTGAGCCTGAGAGCTCTAGTATAACCATTGGACCCTATCAAATGGAAACTCGAAGAGTTGCTGATGCGTGAGCATCTTATACCCTTTTTCTAGTTGTTTTTATATTCTTTTTAGTTAGATTTTATTAAGTTTAATTAAATTTTAGCGCAAAATTCTCCTTTGGATGCTACTTTGAGATTTTCTTGTGTTTTTATGGTTTTAGGTGAAATGTGGAGCAGTTTGGAGAAGCCTTGAGCAAGAATAGAAAATGCTGTCAGCCCCCCCTAGGAGCTGAACGCCCAAACTGGCATTCAACGCCAGCAAAGGGGGCATGAAGTCGGAAGTTCGCTCTCCTCTACGGGCGTTCAACGCCCAGACTGGCACTAAACGCTAGCATGCAAGCCGAAGCACACACCTATTGGGCCTCCAAGTGGATTTTAGCACTTATTAGTTATCTTATTTTTGTAATTTTTATATTTAAAATAATATCTTTTAGGTTTAGAATTTATTATTAGGTTAGTATTTAAAGGAGGAGATCACCTAGGTTTATTATCAGATCTTCTTCTTTTCCACATCTTTTCAGAAAACTATTTTTTTGTAAAGTTATGAGCAACTAAACCTCCTAGTTAAGGTTAGGAGCTCTATTTATTTCTATGGATTAGGATTATTATTTTTCTATTTTAATTAATATTTGATTCAATTCTAAGGTGTTGTTTTCGTTCTTAATCTTATGAATCTGGGTGGAACGAGAGTATGACCCTTATTCTACATAAGCTCTTGTGATTCTCGAGGGAGCTATCTCGCTTGAGCTACATCTTGAAAACACTCCTCCTAAACTGCTAATTACCTGGACTAATTGGGATATGTGACATAAAATCCTGTTAGCTTTGGGTAATTGAGGTTTTTGTGGCGCTAAACTAGTTTTTTGAATTTAACCCTCTGATCTGAATTCAATGACCATGAGAGTGGCGTTTGATGAGGTTAAAGGAGATTAAATAGCTAAGAGATTAGGTTTTAATCACTTATGGTTTGCCATAGAATGAATCACTCATTGTTAAAATAGTTGGTAATACGTTTTAATCTGGAAAGATAAACATCTCCGAGACCTTAACTATTTTCTCATCATTGTTTTACACCAAATCTGTTTATTTGCTATCTTTACTTGCTATTTTACTGTTTATGCGTTTACAACAACAACCAGCTTTCACTGTTTGCCTAAGTAAGTCCAACAGGATAACTATTGCTTACTCAATCCGACAATCCTCGTGGGATCGACCCTCACTCACGTGAGGTATTACTTGGATGATCCGGTGCACTTGATGGTTAAGTTGTGTGACTTCTAATTTCGCGCGCCAAGTTTTTGGTACCGTTGCCGGGGATTGTTCGTGATTGACAATTACCGGTTGTCTTGTTGCTTAGATTAGGTATTTTTATTAGTTTTTGTTTAATTATCTTTCTTTTGATTTTCAAAATCTTTCTTATTTATTTTTTCTTAATTTTTGATTATTATCTTATTTATCTTTCCCTTAATTTTGAATTTTTTTTCTTTTGTTTTGGCTATCTTATTTTTATTTGATTTCAAATTTTAAGTTTGGTGTCCCTTTAGTGATTTTTTCTTTTTGGTTTAATCAATTTTCTTTTTACTTTTTGAATCATATCTTGTTTATTTTTCTTGATTTTCAATCTTTATCTTATTTATCTTCTCCTTGATTTTCGAATTTTGTGTTAGTTATTTTATTTAAATTCAAATTTTAGGTTTGATGTTTCTTTAGTTTTTCTTTCTTTCTTTCTTTTTGAATTTCAAAAATTTTTAAAACCTTTTCTTTTTAATTTTCAAAAGTTTTAGGTTACTTCTTGCATTCTTATTTCGAATTTTTAAGTTAGTTACTTACTTTATCGTATTTTATTTCTTTTAGGGTATCTCGCTGGTAGCTCTCTAGACTTTGACATAAAGACTCCCACCTTTCTTTGTCTCTTGTTTGTGTATGCAGGAGTAGGAAAAGCTCACTATGGATTCGAATGAGATTGCACAACCCAGAAGAACTTTGGGATCTTATACAGCTGCCACTCCTGACTTCTATGGAAGGAGCATTAGTGTGCCTCCTATTAGAGCAGACAATTTTGAGCTCAACCCACAATTGATCACTTTAGTGCAGCAAAACTGTCAGTTTCATGGACACCTTCAGGAAGACCCCAATAAATTTATCTCTGACTTCCTACATATTTGTGACACGGTAAGAACCAATGGAGTAGATCCTGATGTCTACAAGCTGCTTCTCTTTCCATTTGCTGTGAGAGATCAAGCAAAGGATTGGTTGTATGTCCAACCCAAGGAGAGCTTGAACACCTGGAGTAAGGTAGTCAATAAGTTTTTGAATAAGTATTTTTCCCCAAGGAGATTGACTAAACTATGAAGGGATATTCAGACCTTTAGGCAGGAAGAGGGCGAATCCCTCTATGATGTCTGAGGGAAATACAAGTTAATGCTCAGAAAATTCCCTATTGAGATGTTCACAAATCGGGTCAAGCTAGATATCTTCTATGACGGGCTCTCCGACATAGCCAAGATATCCCTGGATCACTCTGTAGGCGGCTCCATACATATGAAGAAGACACCTGAAGAAGCTGATAAGCACATTAAGATGGTGGCTAACAATCAATATTTATACTCATCTGAGATAACCTTAGCAAAAAGGGAAGCTAAGGAGGAATCTACCATAGACGCAATTTTAGCCAAGAATAAAGCAATGGCACAATAGCTAAACCTTCTAACACAACAGTTACAGAGCATGCAGGAATTCACAAAAAGCCAACAAAGCTTTGTGTAGGAGACCCGAGCCTCCCTCAAGAACCTGGAGACACAGTTGAGCCAAACAACCTAGAGAATGTCCGAGCAGATGAATGAGGAATGCCAGGTAATTAAATCAAGGAATGGCAAAACCTTGAATACTCAACCCCCAAACAGTGTAGCACAGGATGAAAAAATGACACCAGAGAAGGAAGATGCAGCAACCCAGAACACCAATTCTGGCATTGAACGCCCAGGAGAGGACAGAATGGGCGTTCAACGCCTAGAAAGGGGGGAAGCAATAAATGCTAATTCAAAATCCACCCTCTCTAGACACCTTGACAATCCTTTCCTAGCCACTCTGGATACTCATCCTGCACCACCCAAAGCCCCTGAGTACAAGGCCAAGTTACCATATCATCAGAATCTCTAGAAGGTAGAAAAAGATAAATAATTTGCCAAGTTCTTATACATCTTCAAGAAGCTTGAGATCAAGATCCCTTTTGCAAAATCCCTTGAACAAATACCTTCATATACTAAGTTCGTGAAAGACATATTAAGTAACAAAAGGGATTAGAAAGAGGCAAAAACAATTATACTCACCAAGGAATATAGTGCAGTCATTCAAAGGAATTTCCCTAAGAAACTGCAAGACCTTAGAAGCTTTGTGATCCCCTGCACCATTGGAGACACCTGCATAAAGACGGCCTTATGTGATCTTGGATCAAGTATCAACCTAATGCCATTATCATTGATAAAGAAACTCCAGATTAAAGAAATCAAGCCTACCCGTATTTGCCTCCAACTTGCTGACCGCTCATTCAAGTTTCCATTAGGAGTGGTTGAAGACATGCTTGTGAGGGTGAGACCCTTTACCTTTCCTGCAAACTTCGTGATACTGGATATGGAGGAGGACAGAAATGCATCCATCATTCTAGCAAGACCTTTCCTCGCCACAGGAAGAACTATCCTTGATGCTCAGAAGGGGGAAGTGGCACTGAGGGTTGATCAAGATAAGTTTGTGCTTAACGCAGTCAAGGCTATGCAACACATAGATCTCCCTGAGGAATGCATGAGGATAGATGTCATAGAGCCCCTAGTTGAAGAAATGTTTGAGGCTAAAAAACTTGAAGAAGAACTGGATACTATTCTTGAAGATACTCTGCCTGAACTAGATGAGCCAGAACCTCAGAAGGAGACGCTAAGCACGCTTAGTGTAGAAGATGGGCCTCCTAAAATTAAGCTAAAGCTTTTACCACCATCCTTGAAGTACGTGTTCCTAGGAAATGGTAACACTTATCCAGTGATTATAAGCTCTTCCCTGAGGCAGCAGGAAGAAGAAGCACTGATTCAAGTACTCAAGAGCCACAAAACAGCTCTCGGATGGACCATAAGTGACCTAAAGAGGATTAGTCAAACCAAGTGTATGCATAAGATTCTACTCGAAGATGATGCTAAACCGGTTGTGCAACCACAGAGGCGGCTAAATTCAACTATGAAAGAGGTAGTCCAGAAGGAGGTTACAAAAATTTGGAAGGCTAAAATCATATATCCTATCTTAGATAGTCCCTGGGTAAGCCCAGCGCAGGTGGTGCCCAAGAAGGGAGGAATGACAGTGATCCACAATGAAAAGAATGAGCTAATTCCTACAAGAACTGTCACAGGATGGCGTATACGCATCGACTATAGGAGGCTCAATAACGCCACAAGAAAGGATCACCTTCCCCTGCCATTCGTAGATCAGATGCTAGAGAGACTAGCTAGCCATGCGTTCTATTGCTTTCTGGATGGATACTCAGGCAATAATAAAATTACAGTGGATCCTCAAGACCAAGAAAAGACCGTGTTTACATGCCCGTATGGAGTATTCGCCTACAGGAGGATGTTATTTGGCCTCTGCAATGCCCCTACAACTTTTCAAAGGTGTATGCTTTCCATTTTTTCAGATATGGTTGAAAATTTTATTAAAGTATTCATGGATGACTTCTCTATTTTTGGTGATTCCTTTGACTCATGCTTTAATCATCTAGCCTTAGTTTTGAAATGGTGCCAAGAAACAAATCTGGCTTTAAATTAGGAGAAATGTCATTTTATGGTAACTGAGGGGATTGTTCTTTGTCATCGGATTTCAAACAAAGGAATAGAGGTTGATCAGGCTAAGGTGGAAGTGATTGAAAAATTACCACCACCTACTAATGTTAAGGGAACAGAAGTTTCTTAGGACATGCGAGATTCTATAGGAGATTTATAAAAGACTTTTCAAAAATTGCAAAACCCTTGTGCAATCTTTTAGCTACTGACACTCCTTTTATCTTTGACAAAGAATGCCTGCATGCCTTCGAAACTTTAAAAGTAAAGCTTGTCTCTGCACCCATCATTGCCGCACCTAATTGGAACCTACCATTCGAACTGATGTGTGATGCCAGTGACTATGCCATAGGAGTGGTTTTGGGACAGAGACAAGACAAGCTTATGCATGTCATCTATTATTCCAGCCGTGTGCTGAATGATGCTCAAAGGAACTACACCACCATAGAGAATGAACTACTAGCAGTTATTTATGCAATCGATAAGTTTAGATCCTATTTAATTGGTTCCAAGGTTATTGTTTATACTGACTATGCTACTCTTAAGTACCTTCTGACCAAGCAGAATTCTAAACCAAGGTTGATCAGATGGGTGCTGCTCCTTTAGGAATTTGACATTGAGATCAAGGACAAAAAGGGATCAGAAAATTAGGTGGCTGATCATCTGTCCAGGATTGAGCCCGAGGAAGAAATGCCACCCCCTACTACTGTTGTATCTGAGACCTTCCTGGATGAACAACTTTTTGCAATCCAAAAGGTGCCATGGTTTGTAGACATTACAAACTATAAAGCCATGAGATTCATCCCCAAGGAGTACACCAAACAATAAGTTTGAAAGCTTTTGCACGATGCTAAGTACTACTTGTGGGATGAACCCTATCTATTTAAGAGATGCTCAGATGGCATGATCCGGCGTTGTGTCTCCGAGGAAGAAGCCTAGAAAATTCTCTGACATTGCCACAGTTCAGAGTATGGAGGACATTTTTGAGGGGAGAGAACGGCAACCAAGGTCCTTCAAGGCGGATTTTTCTGGCCAACCCTCTTTTAGGATTCCCGAGAATTCTCAAGAAATTGTGATAAGTGTCAAAGAGTCGGAAACCTTCCTTACAATCATGAAATGCCACAACAAGGGATCCTGGAGATTGAGCTATTTGATGTATGGGGGATAGACTTCATCGAACCTTTTCCACCCTCATACTCAAACATGTACATTTTGGTGGCCGTAGATTATGTGTCCAAATGGGTTAAGGTAATGGCGTCACCCACCAATGACACCCGAGTCGTGCTGAAATTCCTACAGAAATATATTTTCAGTAGGTTTGGTGTCCCAAGGACACTAATCAGTGACGAAGGCAGCCACTTCTACAATAAATAGCTGGACTCAATTCTGCAGAGGTATGGAGTCTGTCATAAGGTGGCAAGCCCCTATCATCCATAGACAAGTGGACAAGCTGAGGTCTCAAATAGGGAACTCAAGAGGATCCTTGAGAAGACAGTGAGCACCTCTAGGAAAGATTAGGCAAGGAGGCTTGATGATGCTCTCTGGGCGTACAGGACATCCTTCAAGACCCCCATCGAGATGTCCCCTTATCAGCTAGACTATGGTAAAGCATGTCATTTGCCAGTAGAATTGGAGCACATAGCGTACTGGGCAACAAGGTTTCTGAACTTTGACACCAAGACTGCAGGAGAGAAGAGGTTGCTCCAACTAAATGAACTGAATGAATTCTGGCATGCTGCATTTGAGAATGCCGAAATCTACAAGAAAGGTCCAAGAAATGGCATGATAGAAAGATATCCTCTAGAGTTATTTAGCCCGGCCAGAAGGTTTTTCTATTCAATTCTAGGCTCAAGCTATTCCATGGAAAGCTCAAGTTAAGATGGTCAGGACCCTTTATGGTCACTAGAGTGTCCCCGTATGGGCATGTAGAACTTCAAGATCGGGATTCGAACAACAAATTCATCATCAATGGCCACTGGGTAAGACACTACCTAGGGATGAGATGGTTTGCGAGCAATCCACCCTCCTACTAACATGACAGCAGTCAATGTCAAGCTAATGACATTAAAGAAACACTTGTTAGGAGGCAACCCAACCATATGCACCATATAGTCTACTTTCTCCTTCTTTTATTCTAGTTTAGTTTATTTGAGTTTGATTTTATATTGGTTCATTTTATATCGATTTTTTTAGTTTTTCTCATTTTTCTAATGTTTGTGATCATGTACTGCACTCAGAACAGAAACAGAAAAGCACAGCAAGAAAAACAGAATACCCTAGAGGAGACCCCGTGCCAGCGTTGAACGCCAGATCTAGCGTTCAGTGCCCGGGGGAGTAGGAGCTTAGATGTTAAACATCCAAAAGGGAGGCATTCAAGACAAAACTTTAGTCCCCCTTGGGCATTCAACGCCCAATCTTGGCATTGAACGCCAAGAAAAAAAACCACTCTCCGCGTTCAACGCCAAACTGGCGTTCAACACTGATGCGCGGAAAACTTGTCTCTCAACAAATCTCCCTTCGGCAAGTGTACCGAATTTGTCGTCAAGTAAAAACTCACAATAGAGTAAGGTCAAATCCCACAGGGATTGATTGATCAAGCAACTTTAATCAGAAGAATGTTCTAGTTGAGCGAATCCAGAATTTGGGTTGAGAGTTGCAGAAAATAAAATGGTGGGAATGTAAATAACAAAAAAGTAAATGCTAGAATTAAAGGACTGGAAGTAAATAACTGAAAATAAATTGCAGAATTGTAAATGGGAATGGGGGATTTGCTCATAGAAGTAAATGGCAGAAATTAAAGAGAATGGGTAAGATCAGAGATGGGAAGTCCATTGGGCTTAGGAGATGTTGCAATTCTCCGGATCAAGTTCATTTTCATCTCTTCCTCAATCAATGCACTCATTGATCTCCTTGGCAATCTTAAGTGATTGAATTACAATTTCTTGCAATTTAATCTCTCAAATCTTGATTAATAGCCAATTCCTTGGTCAATTGCTCATGAGAAGAGATGAAGTATGGTCACTGATTATACCATATGCATTTCCCAAACCAAGTATTGAGAGGGTTATAGTCACATACCCATCCAAACCCAATTTGGTCCAGCATGAGAAAGCATTTCTAGCTTGATCTCTTCATTTCTCTTTCAAGGTTCAAAAGAGATCCAAGTTTGAATAGCTTCTCTTCCAAGATAACTACCCAATTGGATGAAGATCGAAAGCTTTCAAGTAAAATCAAGAGGAAAGATAGAAGAAGAATAATGAAAATTAGTATTGATCCATCAAATTACAACAGAGCTCCCTAACCCAATGAAAGGGGTTTAGTTGTTCATAGCTCTTGAAAATAAAAACAAAGATGGAGAATACATCATAAAACTAGAAATTGCAAAGAAAGTAAAATACAGAGAGTAGTTCTCTTTTTCCAGCCTGCAGAACTCTTTTTCAATTCAAAGCTACTCCTATATATACTACTCTTCTCAGCTTTTAGTGTGATTCTTCAAGTCTTGGGCCTTTGGATCTTGAGTTTGAAGCAGTTCCTTTCTTTATTTGGGCTTGGCTTTACTTGCAGAGAGAAAGTGCAAAGTGGGCGGAGACTTTAGTTCAGGACGTTAGGGGTGTTAATATTTAGTGAGAATATAAGTTCGAGAACGTTAGTGACACTTAACATTGTCACTAACGTTCCAATGCACCCCTTTGCCTTACGTTAAAACCCACGTTAACTAGGTTAACGTGGCTTTTAACGTTGCCTTGTTAACCTTCGAGAACGTTAGTGACACTCAACATTGTCACTAACGTTCAGTGTGCCCCTTCTTTCTTCACGTTAGAGCCCACGTTAACTAGGTTAACGTGGCTTCTAACGTGGCCCTTGCCATCCTTCAAGAACGTTAGTGACATTCAACATTGTCACTAACGTTCCAATGTGCCCCTAGGTCTCACGTTAGAGTCCACGTTAACTAGGTTAACGTGGCTTCTAACGTGGCCATCCTTAGCCATCCCAACGTTAGTGACAATGTTGAGTGTCACTAACGTTGGCTCATCCTTCATTCCTCATCGTTAGCTTCCACGTTAACCAAGTTAACGTGAAAGTTAACGTGACTCTTGGGGGTTGTGTGGTTGCTTCAACGTTAGTGACAATGTTGAGTGTCACTAACGTTGTCGACAACTCTTCATCCCTTACGTTAGTTCCCACGTTAACCAAGTTAACGTGGGAGTTAACGTGGTATTTTGCACCATAGGCCAACGTTAGTGACAATGTTGAGTGTCACTAATGTTGGCTTCTCTTCCCCCCTTAACGTTAGAGGCCACGTTAACTTAGGCTTCTAACGTGGTCACTTATGAGTAATTGCCAACGTTAGTGACAATGTTAAGTGTCACTAACGTTGGCTCAACTTCTCTTCTCCACGTTAGAGTTCTCGTTAACTTAGTTAACGTGACTCTCTAACGTGGGCATTGATGGCTTTTTGAGAGTGTTATTGGCAATCACTTTTCTCATTAACCTTGCAAGTTACCTCCCTTTTTCTTGCTTCCTTTTGGTCCTGAAATCAAGCAATAAAGTGCATCAAAGCTCTAGTCCAAGTCATGAGTAATGCAACATAATATTTGTCACTAAACTTATGCAAAATCCTCATGAAATTATGTAAAATGCACAATGTATGCTTGAATCAAGGCATAAGTGAATATCTACCCAAAACTAGCTTATTTCGTAAAGAAATGCATGAAACTAACCTAAAAACAGTAAAGAAAAGGTCAGTGAAACTGGCCAAGATGCCCTGGCATCACAACACCAAACTTAAAGCTTGCTTGTCCCTAAGCAAGAACTGGAACAAGAGAATGATGAATGGAATATCCAGAGGAGTGAGTCATTCTTGTGGAAGTCATGTTACTGATTTTATGGTGGTTTCATGCATAGCAACTTAGGTTCATTCCATTACTGGCTTTCAGACCTTTATCATGTCCTAAAACACCCACTTTGTTTATATCCCATGAGACCTTTATTCATTGGTCCTTTTATTGTTATTTCAAGGGTTGTTTGTGTTATTTAGGTTAAGTGCTCTATAAGGGGGCAACTCTTTAAGATAAGCTTTCAGCCAACACTCCCGAACCAGTTGGTTCAAGGTGCTAGGTGTTGAGACACCCCTAAGGACTTACTCCCTCAAGTCTATCCCCCATACATACACACTACAGGCATTTAGTTTATTTATTTTCTTTTCTTGAGACCTTGGTGTCCAGCACCTCTTTGGGTTACTAAGTGTTCTGTAGTGAAGGTTACTCTTGATAGTGGACTTTCAGCTGATAATCCCGAGTTAGTTAACCCAAGTTACCAAGTGATAAGGCACTCCTAAGAGCTTATTCATCCAAGTAGATCCCTCACACCGGAGCACCACAGACACTTGCCTCAAGATTAAAACCATTGATGCCTAGCCTTATTGCTTACTCTTTTTTTCTTTTGTTTTTCACTTCCATTGTTCTTTCTCTTTTCTCTTCTTAGGATCTTGTTATTAACTTAGTCTCATGAGTGTATCCAAAGCAAAGTATTCAGGCCAGATAATTGTCATCCCAGCCTTGTGGTTGAACCAACCTAGCTAACTTATGACTACCCCAAAGATTCATGAATGCACTTCCACAATGTGAATTCCACTCTGGTCTTTTAAAAACATAATCATTCTCTTCTTCATTTGATTCAAAAGGAACAGCACACAAGTAAGTTAAGTGATGGTGCAGTAACATAAAGACTAGCACACATAGACCTATTCAATACCACAAACTTAGAAGACATGATTGAAAAAGGTTTAACATAACATGGAAGCAAGTTCTATTTCATACAAGATCTTCCTTATTTTAAGACATAGAGAAAGATGGAACAAAGAAGGAACTCCACCACCTTTTACTATTGTGGATGTCCATGCTCTTTTCCTTGCTTGTCCTCCTTGTTTCCTCTTGCATTTTCTCGCATCCGTTCCAATCTTGCTTGCTTCCAATCCTCAAGTGCCTTCCTCATTGACTCATGACTCTCTTCCACCCTTTGTCTTTCCTTTCGTGCTAATTCATCCTTTATTTCGTCATATTTGGCTATTCCTGGATGCAATACTGGCAGCTGTCCCACTAAGTAGTCGAGCCTGGCTTGAGTGTTTATATGATGTCCTATTTGGCTCATGTAAACTCCTTCTGTGAATGCCCTTTGCTCGTCCAATAGTTCTGCCTGTTCTATTTGTCTTCGATGCATCTCATGTATGTGTGCCCCTTGATGTGCTTGGATGTTGATTAGCCTCTGGGTGGATTCTTGTTTCTCGTTTTGCCTTTGTTCCATCCTGTTGAATACTTCTCCCCATTGTTGTCCTTGGCTTAGTTGCTGTTCCATCATTTGCCTTTGCCACTCACCTTGCTGAGTCATCCATCTTGAAAGTGTTTCCTCTTGCTGCCCCATCATCTGTAGTTGAAGCTCTTTTTGTACTCCTTGGCTTTCCAAACATTGTCTAGATAAGCCATCAATGGCCTCCTGCAATTGGTGCATGTCCAAGGTCTGTTGTGCTTGATCCCCTGAGACTTGGCCTTCCACTACTTGAGGGGCTGTCCTCTTCCTTTGCTTCTGTTGAGGCAGGGGGGATGCTGCAGTGTTCATCCTTCGGACCGTTATTGGAATGCCTTCCTTTATCCAAACGGGGTCCTCATCTTCAAAAACCACCCTAGCTTTCTTGCATATTCGGTAAATAGTGCTGGGGTAACCTAATGTTCCTCTTGAGTCACTTTTCTCTGCCATCTTTCTAATGCCTTGAGCTATGATCTCATGAACTTTGATTTCTCCTCCCTTGAGTATACAATACACCATTATTGCTCTCTCGAGATTCACCTCTGATTTGTTTGCAGTTGGGAGAATAAACCTCCTCACCAGCTCGAACCACCCCTTAGCTTCAGGAGTGAGGTCTGTTCTCTTAATGAACTTTGGTTTATTTCCTGCACCCCTTTCCCAGTCAGCTCCTGGTACACAAAGGTCTCGTAAAAGCTGGTCATAATTGGGGTTGTTATCCAATCTTGAGTGGTAACTTTCTTCTTCAAACGGTATAGACCGTAGCTTCAATGCCCTCATCACACTCATGGGACCAAAATCCACCATTGTTCCTCTCACAAAGCTTGTATATGACTCATCTTTCTTATCATATCTGACTACATTTGCATAAAATTCTCTTATGAGATTTGCATTCACCTTAGTGACAGGGTCAGTGAGGAGCTCCCATCTTCTCCTTTCTACCTTCTCTGTGATTTCGGGGCATTCAGTCTTCTTAACCTGAAACCCCAGCTCATAGATGATTTTCTTATCAACCATCCACCCGTAATGCAATGCATGATGCAAGCTTCTAAATCTCTTCTCATCATATGGGTGTTCTTCCATGGGTTCCTTTCCCTCCCTTCTCATAGAACTTGAAGATGCCATGAATGATGATTAATATGTTAAGGTGGTAAGATTGTAGAGACTTTTGGTTGTTTAGGGTTTTATGGCAGTGAAGAGAGTGAGGGAAGAAATGTTTATAATCGATAGAGGGTGTCTTGTACAGAAATAAAGAGTGGTGAAGGGTGTGTGATGACAATGAAGGGTAGTACGAACAAGGGTTGTTTATATAGAGAAGTTGTGAGGGAATGGAGGGTGTAGATTGATGAAATGGTCACTTGATGGACGGTTGGGGTTATGCATGGCTAGAAGACAAGGATCATCACTTTATGATGGGGATTGCTCGGTCTTCTAGGGTCCATTTTTTTCAATGTTGCATGGTAACATTTTCCAATGTATTCCCTTTTCAGAACAAGTGTGAAGCCCCTCCTTTTGTGGTATCCGAACCTTCTTTGTTTGGTTGTCCAATCAATCCCTTTTCATGCTTCTTTTCCTTTCCTATAAAGATTTGAAATAAGGAAATTAATATCATAAAAAGAATTTAAACTCTACGGCTAGAATAAAATGAAAGAAAGAATTTGATTGTTTATTTATGAATTCCAACTAACTAACTAACTATTGGTGGGTCCTTATATGCATTTTGGTGGCACCATGAGGTGACACCAAACTTAGTTTGGATCACTGTGATGGAAGTTTTGTGTTCAAAGCTCCCAAGACTAGCATGCATCTTGGTTTGCTTTGAACACCAAACTTGTTCCTCACTATATTCTGCATAAGAAGATTTTCACCAATTGTTTGTCAAGTTTGGATTGAAGCTCATAAAGATTGACTTATTCATTATCATCTGAAAGCATATAAAACATGGGTTGCCTCCCATGAAGTGTTTCTTTAGCGTCACTAGCTTGACGTTTTTCCTTCATCATGGTGGTTGGTAGTGTTTAAAGTCCTCCCCTCTTGTTGTGGACTTGTATCCATTGGTTGGATCAATGATCTCTACATGTTCCAGGGAAAGAACTCTGTTGATAGTGAAGACCTTAGGTAATTGAGATGGCACAGTAGGGAGATTAGGTGGGATATCTGGGAAGTAAGCTGAGACAACTCTATCCCCTGGAGAGAAGTCTTCAGTAGGGATCTTCTTGTTCCTCCATCTCCTTGGTACATTCTTTTTTGTTTCTTTTGAGGTTGCCTTCCCCTTGGTGACCTCTTTTCTCCAAGGAGTTGTGATGCTGTCTTCACCTGCCTCTAGAGGTTTGGGTTCCTCCAACTTTTCCTTGAGCTGTGGCAATTGCTGTTTTCCTTGTTTGTCAGTTAAGGGGGTTTCAGAATGAACTGGCTGTGCTTCAGTGCTTGTCTCCTCCTTCAGTGTCTCCTTATCATTTGTGCTTAGTTCCTTGTCTTCTTGATCTGTTTCTTGTGAGAGTTTGAAGACATTGAAGCTGAGTTGTTCATCATGGATTCTCAATATTAGCTCCCCTTTCTCTACATCGATAAGTGCTCTGGCTGTAGCTAGGAATGGTCTTCCCAATATGATCGGGTGAGTGTGACTCTCTTCCATGTCCAGAATGACAAAGTCTGTTGGGAGAAAGTATTTCCCAACCTTTAGCAACACATTTTCCACCACTCCTATTGCTTGCTTTTGAGTTTTGTCAGCTAGTCTGATAATGACATCTGTGGGCATTATCTCATTAATCTGCAGGCTCTTCACCAGGGATAAAGGCAGTAGGTTGATGCTGGCCCCCAAATCACATAGTGCTCTGTCGAACATAGTTTCACCTATGGCACAAGGGATATGAAAACTTCCTGGGTCTCTTCTTTTTGTAGGCAACTCAGGTTGAATAAGGGCACTACATTCCTTGTTCATCACTATAGTCTGCCCTCCCTTGAGTGAGCTTTTCCTGGGAAGAAGTTCCTTCATATACTTGATGAATGCAGGCATTTGTTGAATTGCCTTGATGAATGGTATGTTCACATGCAGAGATGCAAACAAGTCTAGGAACCTTGAGTATATTCTCTTTCCCACAGCACCATTGAGCAGTTGAGGAAAGGGTGCATAGAGCTTCAGCAACTCTTGTTGTGACATTCCTGGTTCTTTGTGATCTCTATCCTCCTCCTTTATTGAGTTGTCTTCAGGTTGTTTGCACATTTTGCTTTGCTTTTCTTCAATCTCTTGATCACTTGTAGTGACCATTTTCCAATCTTCCCATCTTACTTTCTTTGCTTCTCCCTTGGGGTTTTTCTCCGTGTCACTTGGGAAGCTATCAGTAGGTTTGGGAATCTTCTCAGCTAAATATCCCACCTGGAATTTCAGTTTCCTAATGGTCTCTCCCTGGTTCTTAATATTGGCTCGCACCTCCTCTTTGAACACCTTATTTTCTTGAATCTCTTGGCATATTCCTTCAAGTAAGGCTTCAATCTTCGAGAGCTTGTCATCAATTGATGAGTGATTCGGAGCAGATGTGTTGTTTTGGTTTTGATAAGTGTGTGAAGACGTATTGTTGTGGGGGTGTTGAGATGTCCTCTAGGTGAATTGCTGGTGAGCTGCATTGTTGTTGGAGTTGTAACGTCTCTGGTCTTGGTTTTGATCTTGCTCACTTCCCCACCCAAAGTTTGGGTGGTTTCTCCATCCAGGGTTGTAAGTCTTGGAGTATAGATCATAGTTTTTCCTTGGTGAATTCCCAATGTAGTTGGCTTGCTCCTGACTCCCCTCTGCTTCTTCATTCACTCCTTCTTGGATTGTTGATGACGATGAGATTACTGCTACTTGGTTCATCTCCATCTTCTTGGTGAGGTCAGCCAGCTGCTGGGTAATGAGCTTGTTTTGGGCCAACAGAGCATCTACATTGTTTAGCTCCATCACTCCTCTTGTATTCCCTCTTTCGGAAGTATAGAAGTAGTCGTTTTCTGCTACTGTTTCAATAACATCTATGGCTTCCTCAATGGTCTTCTTCTTGTTCAAGGATCCTCCAGATGAATGGTCTACGGCCTTCTTTGACTCATAAGAGAGCCCTTCATAGAAAATATACAGCTGGACCCATTCGTTGAACATGTCAGGTGGACATCTCCTTGTTAAGTCCTTGAACCTCTCCCATGCTTCATACAGAGTCTCACCATCTTGTTGCCTGAAAGTTTGAACCTCAGCTCTCAGCCTATTGATTCGTTGAGGAGGGTAAAATCTTGCTAAGAATTTGTTCACCACATCCTCCTAAGTTGTCAAGCTCTCCCTTGGGAAGGATTCCAGCCACTTGGCTGCCTTGTCCCTGAGTGAGAATGGAAATAAAAGCAGCCTATAGGCGTCAGGATGAACACCATTAGACTTCACTGTGTCACGTATTCTCAGGAAGGTGGTTAAATGTTGATTGGGGTCTTCTTGAACACCTCCTCCAAACGAACAGTTGTTCTGAACAAGGGTGATGAGCTGTGGTTTAAGTTCAAAGTTGTTGGCATGGATTGTTGGCTTTTGGATGCTACTTCCACAATTGCCTGGGTTTGGATTGATGTAAGAGCCCAAAACTCTTCTATCCTCCCTAGCATGATTTGCTCCACCTCCTCTGCCATGGTTGTGAGTTTCTTCTTCATGATGATTTTTCATGTTTTCTTCCATGTTTGGTTTAAAGTATTCCTCAAAATGTTCCTCATCTTCTTCAGCACCAACTACACGTTTTTCTTTTGCCTCCCTCCTTAGTCTAAGGAAGGTTCTCTCAGGTTCAGAATCAAAGGAAGTTGAAGCCCCGCTTCTTCTTCCTGTCATACAACCAACAAGTACAAGCAAAGAAAATAGGTGCAGATAGTATTTGTGTCAGAATTGCTGTTAGTTGTGGGTGATGCAATATATCAAACAGTTAGTGGGTTAGTAAACAGAATTGAAAATATCAAAGAAAAACAAAAGAGTAGAGGGGGAAGGGAAGAAGTTTAACTAAAACAAAAAGTAAATCACTCAAACAGAAAATGAAATTCACAAAATAAAAATGCTCAATCTAGTGATCTTCCAATTTAATCATTGTTGATGCACAATCAATCCCCGGCAACGGCGCCATAAACTTATGAACTTACTCCATAGTATGAACTCTACTCTGGTCTTTTATAAAACACTCATTCTCTTTTCATTTGATTCAACAGGGACAAGCATACTAGTAAGCAAAGTAAGGATGCTGTAATGACATTCAGACTAGAAAACACAGCCTTAATCAATAAACAGTTTAAAAGACTTATTCACAAGGAGAAAGCACACATACATACAAAGAACATAGAAGACAATCATGCAAATTAAAGTGCTGGAAATAAGTAAGAGGAGAAAGGAACTTTACCACCTTGTATTTTATCTTCATTGTTGTTGCCCTTTTCCTCCTATTCTTCCCCTTCCCACACCAGACATAGAATGATTGCTTATACTCAAGCAACAATTAAAAC
Organism: Arachis ipaensis; assembly: GCF_059453495.1. Classification (NCBI taxonomy): domain Eukaryota; kingdom Viridiplantae; phylum Streptophyta; class Magnoliopsida; order Fabales; family Fabaceae; genus Arachis; species Arachis ipaensis. Next base: position 98,588,488 of record NC_142441.1, read on the forward strand.
AGTGGTGACGGGGTTTATGGTGGATCATGAATGTCTTAAAATAAAGTGTGAGTATGCATGTGTTTCAGCAAGCAAGATTATGGATCACAACAAAAGCACAAGAAGTAAAACAGAGACAATGTGATTGCATTAATAAGTGGTGTTGGCATGGTACTTTGCATGAAAGTTAAGTGGCAACACCAAACTTAGTGTGCCACTATCAACTTAGAATGTTGAAAGTACCCAATGAAGATTGAAAATCAAATTGTTGCATGGCAACACCAAACTTAGAGTGCAATCATATGCCAAATTATTGAAAGTAAACTAAGCAAAGCAAGAAAATGTTACCTACGGTTGGGTTGCCTCCCAACAAGCGCTCTTTTAATGTCATTAGCTTGACATGTTGTTCACAACTTTCTTCCTCTTCTTCCAGTTTGTTAAGAGGAATGACCTCAAGAGAAAAGAGGAGCCAGTTAATGCCCCTTGTTTTGAGTGCCTTTCCCTAGCAAGCCTTCTTCTGTTGTTAGCTTGAGTAAACTTGCTTGTTGGGGTGGGGGTGGGATGGCTTTTGGTTGACCTTTTCTTCTTCATGAATATTGTCCTTCTTTTCTTGGTCACCATCCTTTTGTTAGTGTTCATGTTGATTGCCTTTACCACCTTGATTTCAGGATTTGGGTATTGTATGATGGTTGGAGCATCCTCTTCATCAAGAACTTCTTGAATTGGTGGTTCAATGAACTCACCCTCTATGCAACTCTCTGTTTCCTTGGAGTGTGGACTCCCTTGATTGACTTCCTCCATTGTTCTTGACCTTTGAATGAACTCCTCTGTTTCTGGAGAGAGTGAAGTGGTTTCTCTTTGTTCTCTCAGCTCTTCAATGCATTGTTCTTCAGAATAGAGTTGTGCATTCTGTCTCAATTTTTCTTCATGGTCCCTTCTTGCTATTTTCTCCTCTTTGTTTGTCTTTATTATTTCTTCAAGGAGGAGTTCTATCCTAGTGAGTCTCTCTTCTTCTCTACTTCTTTTGAGCTCTTCCATGAAGAGTTCCATCCTAGCAAGTCTATCTAAAGGTGGTTGGGTAGGTTGTAATGGTTGTGAATGGAATTGGTTGTTTTGTGGTTGTGTGTTCTGAAAGTGGTATGACTCTTGTGGGTAGTGGATTGAGTTTTGTGGATGGTAAAATGAATTGTATGGATTTTGGATAGACTTTTGTGCTGAAGCATACTCAAATGATGAAGGATTTAGGCATGTGAAACTTGGAGGTGAGGTTGTATAATTGAGAGGTGATGGCTCTTGATGAATGGGGTATGAATGAGTGAAATCTCTTTGACTTTGATCTTCCCAGCCACAACTTGAGTAGTGATCAAAGTCATCAAAATATGGACCATTTTGTGACCCTGAGAAGCACCCCATTTCATGTTCTTGATACTCCCACCCACCATAAGCACAGTAAAGTGAATCATTATGTGGTGGTGGAGAGTTTCCCATGAACTTTGATTGACTAGAATATGATGGATGCTCCTTTCTTTCCAGCAGAAAGCTCTGTCTCAAACAATAATCACCAAAAGAAATTGGAATCTCCATTGTCACAGATGAGGAAATTTCCAGTGAGGCAATATCACAAACAGTTAGTTAGCAAAAGAAAATAAAGAAATAAAAGAAAACAAAGACAAAAGAAAAGTGTCTAATCTAGTAAATCAATCAACCGGTAGTTTGTTAATCACAATTAATCCCCGGCAACGGCGCCATAAACATGATGCGCGGAAAACTTGTCTCTCAACAAATCTCCCTTCGGCAAGTGTACCGAATTTGTCGTCAAGTAAAAACTCACAATAGAGTGAGGTCGAATCCCACAGGGATTGATTGATCAAGCAACTTTAATCAGAAGAACGTTCTAGTTGAGCGAATCCAGAATTTGGGTTGAGAGTTGCAGAAAATAAAATGGCAGGAATGTAAATAACAGAAAAGTAAATGCTAGAATTAAAGGACTGGAACTAAATGACTGAAAATAAATTGCAGAATTGTAAATGGGAATGGGGGATTTGCTCATAGAAGTAAATGGCAGAAATTAAAGAGAATGGGTAAGATCAGAGATGGGGAGTTCATTGGGCTTAGGAGATGTTGCAATTCTCCGGATCAAGTTCATTTTCATCTCTTCCTCAATCAATGCACTCATTGATCTCCTTGGCAATCTTAAGTGATTGAATTACAATTTCTTGCAATTCAATCTCTCAAATCTTGATCAATAGCCAATTCCTTGGTCAATTGCTCATGAGAAGAGATGAAGTATGGTCACTGATTATACCACATGCATTTCCCAAACCAAGTATTGAGAGGGTTATAGTCACATACCCATCCAAACCCAATTTGGTCCAGCATGAGAAAGCATTTCTAGCTTGATCTCTTCATTCCTCTTTCAAGGTTCAAAAGAGATCCAATTTTGAATAGCTTCTCTTCCAAGATAACTACCCAATTGGATGAAGATCGAAAGCTTTCAAGTAAAATCAAGAGGAAAGATAGAAGAAGAATAATGAAAATTAGTATTGATCCATCAAATTAAAACAGAGCTCCCTAACCCAATGAAAGGGGTTTAGTTGTTCATAGCTCTTGAAAATGAAAACAAGGATGGAGAATACATCATAAAACTAGAAATTGCAAAGAAAGTAAAATAAAGAGAGTAGTTCTCTTTTTCCAGCCTCCAGAACTCTTTTTCAATTCAAAGCTACTCCTATATATACTACTCTTCTCAGCTTCTAGTGTGATTCTTCAAGTCTTGGGCCTTTGGATCTTGAGTTTGAAGCAGTTCTTTTCTTTATTTGGGCTTGGCTTTACTTGCAGAGAGAAAGTGCGAAGTGGGCGGAGACTTTAGTTCAGGACATTAGGGGTGTTAATATTTAGTGAGAATATAAGTTCGAGAACGTTAGTGACACTTAACATTGTCACTAACGTTCCAATGCACCCCTTTGCCTTACGTTAAAACCCACGTTAACTAGGTTAACGTGGCTTTTAACGTTGCCTTGTTAACCTTCGAGAACGTTAGTGACACTCAACATTGTCACTAACGTTCAGTGTGCCCCTTCTTTCTTCACGTTAGAGCCCACGTTAACTAGGTTAACGTGGCTTCTAACGTGGCCCTTGCCATCCTTCGAGAATGTTAGTGACATTCAACATTGTCACTAACGTTCCAATGTGCCCCTAGGTCTCACGTTAGAGTCCACGTTAACTAGGTTAACGTGGCTTCTAACGTGGCCATCCTTAGCCATCCCAACGTTAGTGACAATGTTGAGTGTCACTAACGTTGGCTCATCCTTCATTCCTCATCGTTAGCTTCCAGGTTAACCAAGTTAACGTGGAAGTTAACGTGACTCTTGAGGGTTGTGTGGTTGCTTCAATGTTAGTGACAATGTTGAGTGTCACTAACGTTGTCGACAACTCTTCATCCCTTACGTTAGTTCCCAAGTTAACGTGGGAGTTAACGTGGTATTTTGCACCATAGGCCAACGTTAGTGACAATGTTGAGTGTCACTAACGTTGGCTCAACTTCTCTTCTCCACGTTAGAGTTCTCGTTAACTTAGTTAACGTGACTCTCTAACGTGGGCATTGATGGCTTTTTGAGAGTGTTATTGGCAATCACTTTTCTCATTAACCTTGCAAGTTACCTCCCTTTTTCTTGCTTCCTTTTGGTCTTGAAATCAAGCAATAAAGTGCATCAAAGCTCTAGTCCAAGTCATGAGTAATGCAACATAATATTTGTCATTAAACTTATTCAAAATCCTCATGAAATTATGTAAAATGCACAATGTATGCTTGAATCAAGGCATAAGTGAATATCTACCCAAAACTAGCTTATTTCCTAAAGAAATGCATGAAACTAACCTAAAAACAGTAAAGAAAAGGTCAGTGAAACTGGCCAAGATGCCCTGGCATCAAACACCGTGAGAGGGGCAACTTTAACCATAAGATAAATATTCAACTAAATCTCTTAGATTTCATTCATCACTTTTCATATCATATCTTTTTGATTTCACTCATATCTTTTCATATCATATCTTTTCTTAATATCTCCACAAATCCTATACATAACTTTCTACCTCACCTCTTTATAAATCAAATATTGACTCCACATTCTCCACCACCCCTCCCATAACCGAATTCCCTACCCCCCCTCCCGCGCACACCTATATATACACATACTCCCCTCACTCTTCCTACACCTCCTCCCTCATCATCTTTCTTCTTCTCACCTTACTTTCTATCTCCTTCTTTACATCTTTCTTTGTTTAGGGACAAACAAAATTCTTAAGTTTGGTGTTGAGGATGCTCCACTTTTTCACTTTTTCATCTTCCATGACACCAAAGGTTGGGAAATCATCCTCAAGAAAGAGGAAAGAAAGACCCCATCAACAGTTGCTTACGAGCGCCACCGATTTTACACCAAGCTTCATGAGGAACACTACTACAATATTGTAAGCAAGAAAATGGTAATTCCAGAAGTGAAATTCGAATTTAAGACTAATGAGTACCCAGAAATTCAAGAGCAAATTCGAATTAAGGGTTGGAAAGTTCTGGCCAACCCCGTAACTGAAGTCAGAGCTCTAAAGGTCCGAGAATTTTATGCAAATATATGGATGTCGGACAACCACAAGAAGGATCACCCCGAGTTCAAAACATGGCGCACCATGGTCCGTGGGAAGACCCTACAATTCGGAATGGAAAAAGTTAGGGAAATCTTCAAGCTACACCTATCAAAGGATGGCCCTCACTCTTTCAATAGGAGAGTGCAAGCCGATCCGAGGTTAGATCAAGTCATCAAGGACATATGTCTTTGGTGTGGGAAAATCGTGATTCACACTTTTCACAACTCCACACAACTAACCAGCAAGTGCACTGGGTCGTCCAAGTAAAACCTTACGTGAGTAAGGGTCGATCCCACGGAGATTGTCGGCTTGAAGCAAGCTATGGTCATCTTGTAGATCTCAGTCAGGCGAATTCAAATGGTTATGAGGTTTTGATAATTAAAAGATAAATAAACATAAAATAAAATAAAGGTACTTATGTAATTCATTGGTGGTAATTCCAGATAAGCGTTTGGAGATGCTTTGTTGCTTCTGAACTTCTGCTTTCATATTGTCTTCTTCCAATCATGCGTGCTACCTTCCATGGCAAGCTGTATGATCCTCTCGGATGAAAAATACCAGGTACGATCTCTGCACGGCTAATCAACTGTCGAATTTCTCGTCTCAGATGAAAAATACCAAGTACAGCTACCGCACGGCTAATCATCTATCAGTTCCCGCTAGCGTCGGAATAGGACCCTTGTCCTTTTGCACACTGTCACTGCGCCCAACATTTGCAAGTTTTAAGCTCGTCACAGGCATCCCTTTCCAGATCCTACTCGGAATACCACAGACAAGGTTTAGACTTTTTGGATCTCAGGAATGGCTGCCAATTGGTTCTAGCCTCTACCACGAAGATACTAATCTCACGGAATCGGTCCGTGTATTAGATATCCAGGAGATATGCACTCAAGCTGTCGCCCAATGACTACGTTGAGCTCAGATAGAACGGAAGTGGTTGTCAGGCACACGTTCGTAGGGTTAAGAATAATGATGAGTGTCACGGATCATCATATTTTCCAGATTGAAGTGCGAGTGAGTATCTTAGAATAGAATCAAGCGTGATTGAATAGAAAAACAGTAGTAATTGTATTAATTCATGAAGAATAGTAGAGCTCCACACCTTAATCTATGGGGTGTAGAAACTCCACCGTAGAAAATACATAAGTGAAAATAGTCTAGGCATGGCCAAATGGCCAGCCTCTCCAAACATGAAATATGGCATCAAAGCTCTGGTAAAATCTGTGAATCCAATAGTAAAAAGTGCTATTTATACTAAACTAGTTGCTAGGGATTACAGAAAATAAGTAACTAAGTGCAGATAGAACAGAAATCCACTTTCGGGGCCCACTTGGTGTGTGCTTGGGCTGAGCATTGAGCTTTTACACGTGCATACGCCACTCTTGGAGTTAAATGCCAGCTTGGGTGCCAGTTTGGGTGTTTAACTCCAGTTCTGATGCTAGTTTGGGTGGTTGATAAACCCCATATTTAGGGTTTATCTTGTGTTGAATTTAGAGGGTTTTGTCAACCTTTCTCCCATTTATCCAATGAAATAGCATGATTTTGTAAATTCTCCTTTAATTGTACTTAAGAGTGAAAACATGCTTTTTAAGTCCTTAATTGTTTAATCTTGATTTATCTTTGATTCCATTAGATACCTTGATATGTGTGTTACGTGATTTCAAATTTAGGAGGCAAAGATTGGATCAAGGGAATGAAGGAAAAGCATGTAAAAATGGAGAACTCATGAAGAAATGAAGGAATCGCAAAAGCTGTCACGCCAACCTCTTCGCACTTAAACGAGCATAACTTGAGCTACAAAGATCCAAATGATGCAGTTTTAGTTGCGTTGGAAAGCTAACATCCGGGGCTTCAAAACGATATGCCATAGTTGCTACTTGTATGCTGACGCGTATGCGCACTGTACGTGCATGCATCGTTGCTGCCATATGATCCACTTAAAGCAATACGTGGCCAGCGAATTCTAAAGCCTTGTGGGTCCAATCCAACTCATTTATGATGCTATTTAAGCCAAGGATTGAAGGGGAATCAATATACTTTACATACTTTCACACATTAGGCTAGTTTAGTTTTAATTTTAGAGAGAGAAGTTCTCACTTCTCTCTAGGATTAGAATTAGGATTAGGTTTAGTTCAATAATTTAGATCTAGGTTTCAATTCATGCTCTTTTCTTCTTCTACCTTTCAATTCTATGTTGTTACATTCATCATTCTTCTCTTGTTGTTATTTCTTTCTTCTATTTTGTTTGTAGATCTACTCTTGTTCATTCTATTTTCTTTTAATGCAATTTGAGGTAATTCATGTAGATCTTGTTTTCTTTGATTGTTGTTGTTAATTTCTTGCAATAATTGTTGTTAGATTTCATTCTTGATGTAGATTTCATATGATTCCTTTTATGCCGCTTATGTGTTTGATAAAATGCTTCTTTTAGCTTTAGTGTAGATTTTGTTCCTCTTGGCCTAGGTAGAGTAATTAGTGACGCTTGAGTTATCTAATTCCTTTGTTGATTGATAATTAGAAATTGCTAATTGATTTGGATACCACTAACGCTAGTCTTTCCCTTGGAAGTTGGCTAGGACTTATGGAATCAAGTTGATTTATCCACTTGACTTTCCTCCATGGTTAGAGGTTAACTAAGTGGTAGCAATGGACAATTGTGGTCACAATTGAGGAGGATAACTAGGATAGGACTTCTAGTTCTCATATCTTGCCAAGAGCTTTTATAGTTGTTACTTATGTAATTCATTGGTGGTAATTTCAGATAAGCGTTTGGAGATGCTTTGTTGCTTCTAAACTTCTGCTTTCCTATTGTCTTCTTCCAATCATGCGTGCTACCTTCCATGGCAAGCTGTATGATCCTCTCGGATGAAAAATACCAGGTACGATCTCTACACGGCTAATCAACTGTCGGATTTCTCGTCTTGGATGAAAAATACCAAGTACAGCTACCGCACTGCTAATCATCTGTCGGTTTCCGCTAGCGTCGGAATAGGACCCTTGTCCTTTTGCACACTATCACTGCGCCCAACATTCGCAAGTTTGAAGCTCGTCACAGTCATCCCTTCCCAGATCTTACTCGGAATACCACAGACAAGGTTTAGACTTTCTGGATCTCAGGAATGGCTGCCAATTGATTCTAGCCTCTACCACGAAGATACTAATCTCACGGACTCGGTCCGTGTATTAGATATCCAAGAGATACGCACTCAAGCTGTCACCCAATGACTACGTTGAGCTCAGATAGAACGGAAGTGTTTATCAGGTACGCGTTCATAGGGTTGAGAATAATGATGAGTGTCACGGATCATCATATTTTCCAGATTGAAGTGCGAGTGAGTATCTTAGAATAGAATCAAACGTGATTGAATAGAAAAACAGTAGTAATTGTATTAATTCATGAAGAACAGCAGAGCTCCACACCTTAATTTATGGGGTGTAGAAACTCTACCGCAGAAAATACATAAGTGAAAATAGTCTAGGCATTGCCAAATGGCCAGCCTCTCCAAATGTGAAATATGGCATCAAAGCTCTGGTAAAATCTGTGAATACAATAGTAAAAAGTGCTATTTATACTAAACTAGTTACTAGGGATTACTGAAAATAAGTAAATAAGTGTAGATAGTGCAGAAATCCACTTTCGGGGCCCACTTGGTGTGTCCTTCGGCTGAGCATTGAGCTTTTACACGTGCATAGGCCATTCTTGGAGTTAAACGCCAGCTTGGGTGCCAGTTTGGGTGTTTAACTCCAGTTCGGGTGCCAGTTTGGGCGTTTTACTCCAGAAAAAGGTTAATGGTGGGCGTTTAGACGCCGGTTTGGGCCATCAAATCTCAGGAAAAATTTGGACTATTATATATTTCTTAAAAGTCCAAGATGTCTATTTTCCAACGCAATTGAGAGCGTGCCAATTGGGCTTCTGTAGCTCCAGAAAATCCACTTCAAGTGCAGGAGGGTCAGAATCCAACAGCATCTGCAGTCCTTTTTCAGCCTCTGAATCAGATTTTTGCTCAGGTCCCTCAATTTCAGTCAGAAAATACCTAAAATTATGGAAAAACACACAAATTCGTAGTAAAGTCCAGAAATGTAATTTTTGCATAAAAACTAATAAAAATATAATAGAAAGTAACTAAAACATACTAAAAATTATGTAAAAACAAAGCCAAAAAGGGTATAAATTATCCGCTCATCACAACACCAAACTTAAATTGTTGCTTGTCCCCAAGAAACTTAAAAACAAAATAGGATAAAAAGAAGAGAAAATACAATAAATCTCAAAAATATCAATGAAGATTAGTTTTGATTAGATGAGCGGGACTTGTAGCCTTTTTGCTTCTGAACAGTTTTGGCATCTCATTTTATCCTTTGAAGTTCAGAATGATTGGCATCCATACTTAGAATTCAGATAGTGTTATTGATTTTCTTAGTTCAGTATGTTGATTCTTGAACACAGCTACTTTATGAGTCTTGGCCGTGACCCTAAGCATTTTGTTTTCCAGTATTACCACCGGATACATAAATGCCACAGACACATAACTGGGTGAACCTTTTCAGATTTTGACTCAGCTTTGCTAGAGTCCCCAGTTAGAGGTTCCCAGAGCTCTTAAGCACACTCTTTTTGCTTTGGACCACGACTTTAACCACTCAGTCTCAAGCTTTTCACTTGACACCTTCACGCCACAAGCACATGGTTAGGGACAGCTTGATTTAGCTGCTTAGGCCAGGATTTTATTCCTTTGGGCCCTCCTACCCATTAATGCTCAAAGCCTTGTATCCTTTTTACCCTTGCCTTTTGGTTTAAAGGGCTACTGGCTTTTTCTGCTTGATTTTTCTTTTTCTTTCTTTTTTTTCTTTATTATTAATTTTTTTCGCATTTTTTTTCCGTAAGCTTTTGCTATTCACGGCTTTTTCTTGCTTTAAGAATCAATTTTTTATGATTTTTCAGATTATCAATAATATTTCTCTTTTTTTATTATTCTTTCAAGAGCCAACAATTTTAACATTCATAAACAACAATATCAAAAATATGCACTGTTCAAGCATTCATTCAGAAAACAAAAAGTATTGCCACCACATCAAAATAATTAAACTATTTTCAAGATAAAATTTGAAATTCATGTACTCCTTGTTCTTTTGCAAATAAAAATATTTTTTTTATTTAAGAAAGGTAAAGGATTCATAGGACATTCATAGCTTTAAAACATAGACACTAGACACTAATGATCATGTAATAAAAACACAAACATAGACAAAACATAAAGCATAGAATTCGAAAACAGAAAAAATAAGAACAAGGAAATTAAAGAACGGGTCCACCTTAGTGATGTCGGCTAGTTCTTCCTCTTGAAGATCTTATGGAGTGCTTTAGCTCCTCAATATCTCTTCCTTGCCTTTGTTGCTCCTCCCTCATGGCTCTTTGGTACTCTATAATTTCATTGAGGATAATGGAGTGCTCTTGGTGCTCCATCCTTAGTTGTCCCATGTTGGAACTCATATCTCCTAAGGAGGTGTTGAGTTGCTCCCAATAGTTGTGTGGAGGAAAGTGCATCCCTTGAGGCATCTCAGGGATTTTTTGATGAGGAATTTCCTCATACTCTTGTTGAGGTCCATGAGTGGGCTCTCTTGTTTGCTCCATCCTCTTCTTAGTGATGGGCTTGTGAGATGAATCTCTCTATCTCCCATGACTCAGAGTTGAAAGCAACTGCATTTCCTTTCCTCTTTCTAGAGGTTTCTCCGGCTTTAGGTGCCATTAATGGTTATGAAAAAACAAAAAGCAAAGCTTTTTCCCACACCAAACTTAAAATGTTTGCTTGTCCTCGAGCAAAAGAAGAAAAAAATGAGTAGAAGAAGAAGAAATGGAGGAGATGGAGGGGAGTGTTGGTTTCGGCCAAGGGGGTTTAAGTGTGTATGATGTGTGAAATTGAAGGTGGTGAGGAGGGGTATTTATAGGGTAAGAGAGAGGGGGAATTCGTGTATGAGGGGTTGGGTTTGGGAGGGAAATATTTTGAATTTGAATGGTGAGGTAGGTAGGGTTTTATGATGGATGGATGTGAGTGGTGAAGAGGTTGTGGGGAAGAGGGTAAGATTTGATAGGTGAATGGTATTTGGGGAAGAGGTATTGATAGGATTGGTCAATGGTATTTGGGGAAGAGTGTTTTGGAGAGGTGTGAAGAGGAGAGAAGAAGAGGTGGGGTAGGTCGGGATCCTGTGGGGTCCACAGATCCTGAGGTGTCAAGGAATTCTGCTCCCTGCACCATTCTGGCGTTCAAACGCCCTCTGTGTGCCAATTCTGACGTTAAACGCCAGTCTGCTGCCCCTTTCTGGTGTTTAACGCCATCTAGACACCCTTTTCTGGCGTTAAACGCCAGTCTGCCTGCCATTTCTGGCGTTTAACGCCCAGAATGCTGCCAGACTGGGCGTTAAACACCCATTTTGCTATCCTTACTGGCGTTTAAATGCCAGTAAGCCTGTCCTCCAGGGTGTGCTATTTTTGATGCTGTTTTTTTATTCTGCTTTAATTCTACAGTTATTTTTATGACTTCACATGATCATCAACCTAAAGAAAACATAAAATAATAATGGAAAACAAAGATAAATATAATTAAATAACATTGGGTTGCCTCCCAATAAGCGCTTCTTTAATGTCAATAGCTTGACAGTGAGCTCTTAGAGAGCTTCACAGAGACTCAGAGCTTAATGGTGGCCTCCCAACACCAAACTTAGAAGTTGAGTGTGGGGGCTCTGTTTGACTCTGTATTGAGAGAAGCCTTTCATGCTTCCTCTCCATGGTTACAGAAGAAGATCCTTGAGCCTTAAACACAAGGTAGTATCCCCATTCAATTAAAGGACTAACTCTCCTCTGTCCACATCAATCACAGCTCTTGCTGTGGCTAGGAAGGGTCTTCCAAGGATAATGAATTCATCCTCATCCTTCCCAGTGTCTAGGATTATAAAATCAGCAGGGATGTACAGGTCTTCAACCTTCACTAAGACATCCTCTACAAGTCCATAAGCCTATTTCATTGATTTGTTTGCCATCTCTAGTGAGATTCTTTCAGCTTGTACCTCAAATATCCCTAGTTTCTCCATTACAGAGAGTGGCATGAGGTTTATTCCTGACCCCAGGTCACACAGAGCCTTCTTAAAGGTCATGGTGCCTATGGTACAAGGTATTAGAAATTTTCTGGGATCCGGTTTCTTCTGAGGTAATTTCAATTGAACCAAAGCATTTAGTTCATTGATGGCAATGGAGGTTCATCCTCTCAGGTCTCATTACCAAATAACTTGGCATTTAGTTTCATGATTACTCCTAAGCTATGAAGATCAAAACAAATAATGCATGCAAGAACACTTTGAATGTTAAGATGAACACCAAGAACACTTTGAAGATCATGATGAATATCAAGAACATATTTTTGAAAATTTTTAAGAAAAGAAACACATGCAAGACACCAAACTTAAAAATTTTTAATGTTTAGACACTATGAATTCGAAAATGCATATGAAAAACAACAAAAAACACAAAACAAGAAAATCACAAGATAAAACAAAGAAAATCATCAAGAACAACTTGAAGATCAAGAAGAACACAATGCATATATTTCGAAAATTTAAGAAAAATTAACAACATGCAATTGACACCAAACTTAAAATTTGACATAAGACTCAAACAAGAAACACAAAATATTTTTGGTTTTATGGTTTGATAAAATTTTTTGTATTTTTCGAAAATATTTTGGAACAAGAAAATAAAGAGATACAAATTTTTTAATAAGAATTCCAGGATTCATGCAATGTTAGTCTAAAGCTTCGGTCCAATAGAATTAGACATGGCCAAATGGCCATCCAAGCTTTAGCAGAACAATTAGAGACATGTCCTTTCTACAATGGAAAGTGAAAACCTCAGTCCAAAAGATTAGACATGGCTTCACAGCCAGCCAGGCTTCAACATATCTCATAAAACTCTAGAATTCATTCTTAAAAATTCTGAAGAACTTAATTTTTTTTTTCGAAAACTAAATTCTTTTGTGAATTTTTCCAAAATAATAAAATTAAAAAGCTTAAACATAAAATAAAATTACCTAATCTAAGCAACAAGATGAACCGTTAGTTGTCCAAACTCGAACAATCCCCGACAACGGCGCCAAAAACTTCGTGTAGGAAAATTATGATTCACACTTTTCACAACTCCGCATAACTAACCAGCAAGTGCATTAGGTCGTCCAAGTAATACCTTACGTGAGTAAGGGTCGATCCCACAGAGATTGTCGGCTTGAAGTAAGCTATGGTCCTCTTGTAGATCTCAGTCAGGCGGATTCAAATGGTTATGAGGTTTTGATAATTAAAAGATAAATAAACATAAAATAAAATAAAGGTACTTATGTAATTCATTGGTGGTAATTCCAGATAAGCGTTTGGAGATGCTTTGTTGCTTCTGAACTTCTGCTTTCCTATTGTCTTCTTCCAATCATGCGTGCTACCTTCCATGGCAAGTTGTATGATCCTCTCGGATGAAAAATACCAGGTACGATCTCTGCACGGCTAATCAACTGTCAGATTTCTCGTCTCGGATGAAAAATACCAAGTACAGCTACCGCACGGCTAATCATCTGTTGGTTCCCGCTAGCGTCGGAATAGGACCCTTGTCCTTTTGCACACTGTCACTGCGCCCAACATTCGTAAGTTTGAAGCTCGTCACAGTCATCCCTTCCCAGATCCTACTCGGAATACCACAGACAAGGTTTAGACTTTCCAGATCTCAGGAATGGCTGCCAATTGGTTCTAGCCTCTACCACGAAGATACTAATCTCACAGACTCGGTCCGTGTATTAGATATCCAAGAGATACGCACTCAAGCTGTCGCCCAATGACTACATTGAGCTCAAATAGAATGGAAGTGGTTGTCAGGCACGCATTTATAGGGTTAAAAAAAATGATGAGTGTCACGGATCATCATATTTTCCAGATTGAAGTGTGAGTGAGTATCTTAGAATAGAATCAAGCGTGATTGAATAGAAAAACAGTAACTCCACTGTAGAAAATACATAAGTGAAAATAGTCTAGGCATGGCCGAATGGCCAGCCTCTCCAAACGTGAAATATGGCATCAAAGCTCTGTTAAAATCTGTGAATACAATAGTAACAAGTGCTATTTATACTAAACTAGTTACCAGGGATTACAGAAAATAAGTAACTAAGTGTAGATAGTGCAGAAATTCACTTTCGGGGCCCACTTGGTGTATGCTTCGGCTGAGCATTGAGCTTTTACACGTGCATACGCCACTCTTGGAGTTAAATGCCAGCTTGGGTGCCAGTTTGGGCGTTTAACTCTAGTTCTGGTGCCAGTTTGGATGGTTGATAAATCCCATATTTAGGGTTTATCTTGTGTTGAATTTAGAGGGTTTTGTCAACCTTTCTCCCATTTATCCAATGAAATGGCATGGTTTTGTAAATTCTCCTTTAATTGTACTTAAGAGTGAAAACATGCTTTTTAAGTCCTTAATTGTTTAATCTTGATTTACCTTTGATTCCATTAGATGCCTTGATATGTGTGTTAAGTAATTTCAGATTTAGGAGGCAAAGATTGGATCAAGGGAATGAAGGAAAAGCATGTAAAAATGGAGAACTCATGAAGAAATGAAGAAAACGCAAAAGCTGTCACGCTGACCTCTTCGCACTTAAATGACCATAACTTGAGCTACAGAGGTCCAAATAATACGGTTCTAGTTGCGTTGGAAAGCTAACATTTGGGGCTTCGAAACGATATAAGATTTGTCATAGTTGCTACTCGTATGCTGATGCGTACACGTACTGTACGCGCACACATCGTTGCTGCCATATGATCCACTTAAAGCAATACGTGGCCAGTGAATTCTAAAGCCTTGTGGGCCCAATCCAACTCATTTCTGATGCTATTTAAGCCAAGGATTGAAGGGGAATCAACATACTTTACATACTTTCACACATTAGGCTAGTTTAGTTTTAGTTTTAGAGAGAGAAGCTATCACTTCTCTCTAGGATTAGAATTAGGATTAGGTTTAGTTCAATAATTTAGATCTAGGTTTCAATTCATGCTCTCTTCTTCTTCTACCTTTCAATTCTATGTTGTTACATTCATCATTCTTCTCTTGTTGTTATTTCTTTCTTCTATTTTGTTTGTAGATCTACTCTTGTTCATTCTATTTTCTTTTAATGTAATTTGAGGTAATTCATGTAGATCTTGTTTTCTTTGATTGTTGTTGTTAATTTCTTGCAATAATTGTTGTTTGATTTCATTCTTGTTGTAGATTTCATATGATTCCTTTTATACCTCTTATGTGTTTGATAAAATGCTTCTTTTAGCTTTAGTGTAGATTTTGTTCCTCTTTGCCTAGATAGAGTAATTAGTGACGCTTGAGTTATCTAATTCCTTTGTTGATTGATAATTAGAAGTTGCTAATTGATTTGGATACCACTAACGCTAGTCTTTCCCTTGGGAGTTGGCTAGGACTTGTGGAATCAAGTTGATTTATCCACTTGACTTTCCTCCATGGTTAGAGGTTAACTAAGTGGTAGCAATGGACAATTGTGGTCACAATTGAGGAGGATAACTAGGATAGGACTTCTAGTTCTCATATCTTGCCAAGAGCTTTTCTAGTTGTTAGTTTAATTTCCTTTGCCATTTACATTTCATGTCTAAAACCTCAAAAACCCCAAACATACCTCATAACCAATAACAAGACACTTTGTTGCAATTCCTAGGGAGAACAACCCGAGGTTTAAATACTTCAGTTTATAGATTTTAGGGGTTTGTTTTAGTGACAAACAAATTTTTGTATGAAAGGATTATTGTTGGTTTAGGAACTATACTTTACAATGAGAATTTATTGTGAATTCTAAGCCGTCAAAAGTCTAATCATCAAAATGACGCTGTTGCCGGGGAATTACAATGGTGTTGTGATATTGGTTATTGTATATATGTGAATATTGTAAATAGGTTTGTCTTTTGCTTGTTTACTAGATTTTGTTAGTTTTATTTCATTTTTCCACTATGAATTCTCACCTTGGCTATGAGTTTGGTTCTAATTGTGTTGTAGGAAATGTGAACTTCAATGATGACACTCGTTATGGATGGAACCAACAAAGCTGGGAGGAGCCTCAAGGAATTGATCACTCCTATTGGCAACAACCTCCGGATACTTATAGGTATAATCACCATCCTAATGCATGTCAATTCAATGGCTATGGTGAATCTTTTTGTGATAATCGATTACCACCATCATATGCCTATGACTCTTATCCTCAACATGAACTTCAACCATTCTCACAAGCCTCTCATTACCAAACACCTTCTTATGATCCATATCCATCATATGACCAATCATCCATACCATATTCTTATGACCATTATGAGCAAGAACCTTTGGAACCACCACAATCCTATCATTATTACCACCAAGAACCACCTTCCTACTATGAACCCTTTCTCCAAAATAATGAACCCCCCTATCCACCCCAAGCCCCAATAGATGATTCTCTCACCTTGCTACTTCAAGGACAAGCGGATATGCAAAGGAACACCTTAGAGTTTGTGACTAACTTGACCAAGGTAGTGCATACTTTAGCCTACCAATGCTTGAACACTCAAGGTGCTTTCATAGCTACATGTGAATAATCAATTGAAGATCATAGCATGAAGGAGAGATTGGAATCTCTGATGGGTGATGAGGGATGCCACTTTGTGTTAGAACAATTGGAGGAGCCTATGATCATTGAAGAAAAGGAAGAAGTGGTTGAAGATTTGTGAGATGTTGAAAGTCCATGGGAATGTAGCATCATGGAGCACTCTTCCAAGAAGCTTGATATTGATGTTGATGAGGGTGCGCAACCTCCAAGGCATGTCATCGTTGGAGACTTGGAAGAGGCTTATCAAGAGATGGATTCAATCATGGATGAATTTCTCTCTACAATGGAATCCTTTCCCATTGGATATGAAGTTGAAATTATAGAAAAATGTGCACAACCTCCCATACCCTTGGTGAGCAATGATAAAGAGAGTGAATCGGAAGAGAGCTACCAAGGGAAAAAAGTTGAATTGGTGTATATCGAAATTGAAAAATATGAAGAGGTTGATCAAGAGATGGATTCATTCATCAATGAATTCCTATCCAAAATTGAATCACCTTCCATTGGGCAAGATGAAGTTCTTGAAGACAACACCAAGCCAAGTGATAAAAGGGAAAAGGTTGAAATTGAGGAAGCTTGCGAAGAGGTGGAAACAACTAAAGAAGAGCCTAAAGAAGTAGACCTCGCATTGGCTAAGTGTGGGGAGGTCTCCCTCCCCAAGTCACCATCCAACACAACATTCAAGTGGGTAAAATTCTTATCCCTAAGCTTTGCTTTCTCACTTGAATATGGGTTAATTGAAAATGATGGTCAACTTAGAGCTCTTTGTGGAATTAAGAGTAAAAGGGAGTTGTGTAGTGGTTGAAGGTTTGGAATTAGGCTCATCAAGGTCAAAACTTCAAAGTATAGGGACTATGATTGGATGAATGCTACTTTACATGGGTCTAAGAAGAAGATTTGGTGCGCTAAAGAGAATTCTACTTGTCATACTTGTCAACCACCCGAACAGGAAATTCATGAAGATCAACAAGAAGACGGGTGCGAAAATAAGATATGGGACCCCGGATCAAAGCACAGAGACCAACTATGGGAGCTCATATCTTGGGTGGAACTCCATCCAAACTTGGTGAAGATGGTTGGAACCTCTGTCAACCATTTGAGGAGCAAGGATCCTTGAAGATTCAAGGATGAGTACAAGCATAAGCCACCATGACAAGAGTTTCCCAAAATGTCCAACTTAAGGACAATAAATAAAAGTGCTAGGTGAAAGACACCCCACCATGGTAAACTCTTTCCATACTCTTGTATGTATACTTAATAAGTGATTTGAGTTGCCATCATAGGTAGTTTTCTTCTTTAATATACTCTTATACATTTTGTTTTGATTGATAGGTTGTTATAGTGTGTTTTGATTAGTTTAGATTGTTGTTAAAGTAGGTTACTTGAAGTGCAGGTTGTGTTTGTTTTGACTTTGAAAATTTTTTCAAAAACTTAAAGATTTTTGTTAAATTTGAATTTTGGTTGCTTTAGAGTGTTTATAGGTTAGGAGAGTGTCAAATTCTATTTCTATGCTTCTAAAAAAAAAGCGTCATGCGCGCGTACGCATGTATTAAGCATTTTCGCCAATCCGCGCGCACGCGTCATGTACACGTACACATGGATTGAGAAATTCCACCCCCAAGCCAAAAACCCGAGAGTTGTGCAAACGCTGCGCGCGCATTGTGCCTTTGGCACAAAACCACTGATGCATATACGTACATGACGCATACGCTACACTCTCGAAAAAAAAAAGCCATCGACGCGCGCACGCCATGCGTACGTACGCGTCGATTTGCACCCTATTTTTCTCCTTTCTCCTTTCTCCTTTCTCCTTTCTTCTTCTTTCTTCTTTTCTTCTTCTTTTTTTCTACCTTTCTTCTTCCTCTCTTGAAAAAAAAATATTTTTTTAATAAAAAATTAATAAATAAAAATAAAAATAAATGAATAAATAAATAAATAAAATACTAAAAATAATAATAATAATAATAATAATTTTTTTCTCTTTTCTTCCATTTTTCTTTTATTGCATTTGCTTACTTTCATTCATTGTATTATAATTTTGATTTTTTTAGCTTGTTGTAATTTTCCTTTTTTAAGTTTCTTATTTTAATAATGGTGTTGCATTTTCCTACTCAATTGTTGAGAATTTATTGCATTATTTCGGTGCCTCTTGACTTGTTTGATATTGTTGGGTGATGAAACTTTTAAATCAATGCTTCATCTTGTATAACTCTTATGTCTTTGTGCATTGATATGACCTCATATTGTCTTTCATGACCCACTTCTTCTTATTTGAACTTGATGCTCCATATGCTCTTCATGCTTTGATTTTACTCTTGCATCAAGTATTAGTTAATATGCCATTAGCTTATATTGCTTTATCACTTACATGCGTAGCTAACATGTAGTGAGAACCATACTCTTATTTGGCATTAGCCCCCGCCTATCCTCTATTTGGTTTGATACCTTTGTTGTAGGCTTAATTTTCTTTCTTTTTTCTCTCCTTTTAGGTTGGCCACCAAGAAAGGAGAAAAAGGAAAAGCTTTTAAATGGGGTAACAAACAAGTCATCTGCACAACCTTTCGAAGAAGCTCATCAATTGTAGCAACCCATCCACCTTGCTCTTTGCATGCACCGAGGATGGTGCAATTTTCAAGTGTAGGGAGGTCGTTCGACCGATCTCCATGGGTAACAATTTCCTTTTCAACACCAATTTTTTTATTTTTTCGTTAGATAGTTATTGCATTGCATGATAGGTTGCATGTTAGTTAGAATTTGTATGTTTTTACCATTTCTTTCCTATTAGGACTACTTGGTTAGGGTGATGATTTCTTTTCCAAGAAATTGTTTTTAGGGCAACCTACCAATTTGAAAACTTTTTGTTGAGCTTTCTTGAAAGAATTTATTTGGAACATGGTTTTTGAGCTAAGAACACAAGCAAGTGAGATTTGAGCCTAATGGCGTGGTTACATCTTATAACCACTTATTTTCCTTCTTGTGTGCATTATTCTCTTTCTATGATTGTAATCTTTGATTTGTTTGATTCTTTATGTCCATTATTTTGTGTATTCATGCATTTATATGATTGAGGCATCATTTCATTTAGCTCACTTACCCAAATAGCCTACCTTTTATCTTCCATTATTAACCAATTTTGAGCCTATGCTTAACCCAATTGTTCTTTATTTTAGCACATTACAAGCCTAAAGCGAAAAACAATAAAAGCCCCTTGTTTGGATCTTTGATTAGCTTAGGCTAGTGAGAGTGCTTATTATTCAAGTTTGGGAAAATTTGGGAACATTGGTTGGAATAAAAGGGTAGTTTTGCATTTTTGTTATAAATATTGGAAATTTGGTACATGCTCATGTGTAATGAATGTAAAACCTTATGCATTGATGATCTTATTTATATAGAAAGAAAAAAAATGAGAAAAAGAAAAAGGAAAAGAAGAAAAAAATTATGGAAAAGAAAAAAAAAAGAAAAAAAATAGAAAAGAAAAAAAAAGAAAAAGAAAGAAATAAAAAGGGATAAAATGCCCCAAAGCAAAGCTCAATAAGGGTCAATGCATAAGTGTTGTGAAATGAAAAGGAATACATGAGCATGTGAAAAAGTGAAAAATGGGTAGTTAGGTTAGTTTTTAATTGTATAGGATGTCATAGGTTAGGTGAAAAGTCTAAGCTTATCAAAGATTCAAATTTCAAGCTCACTTAACCAAATATGCATCCTACCTTGACCCTAGCCCCATTACAACCAATGAAAAGACCTCATGATACTTGTATGCATGCATTAAATATATGTTGATTGTTAGAAGAAAAATAAATCTTAGAAAACATGATTAGGGAAGAATTGAAAGAATCGACCCTACACACTTGAGCGACTAGAGTGCAAACACTTCCGGTGAGGGTTCGATGCTCAATTCCTTGATTCCTGGCTTTCATGAGCATTCTTCTTGCAAGTCAACTTGAACTTCATTTTGATATTTAAATTGGTAGGATTCATGAGTCGTCATGGGACCTTAGCCCTACTTATGCATGTATGTCTTGGAGGATTGATTTATTTTTAACTAAGTAGGTAGAATCATTTTGTATTTAGTTGCATTCATGTAGATAGATGCATATAGGAAGGGTGCATTTAGTTAGACCTCATTGAATAAATGTTGATATCCTTTGCTTTCTCTTGGTTTAAGCATGAGGACATGCTTGGTTTAAGTGTGGGGAGGTTGATAAACCCCATATTTAGGGTTTATCTTGTGTTAAATTTAGAGGGTTTTGTCAACCTTTCTCCCATTTATCCAACGAAATAGCATGGTTTTGTAAATTCTCCTTTAATTGTACTTAAGAGTGAAAACATGCTTTTTAAATCCTTAATTGTTTAATCTTGATTTACCTTTGATTCCATTAGATGCCTTGATATGTGTGTTAAGTGATTTCAGATTTAGGAGACAAAGATTGGATCAAGGGAATGAAGGAAAAGCATGTAAAAATGGAGAACTCATGAATAAATGAAGGAATCGCAAAAGCTATCACGCCGACCTCTTCGCACTTAAACGACCACAACTTAAGCTACAGAGGTCCAAATGATGCGGTTTTAGTTGCGTTGGAAAGCTAACATCCGGGACTTCAAAACGATATAAGATTTGTCATAGTTGCTACTCGTATGGTGACGCGTACGTGCACTGTACGCGCATGCGTTGTTGCTGCCATATGATCCACTTAAAGCAATACATGGCCAGCGAATTCTAAAGCCTTGTGGGCCCAATCCAACTCATTTCTGATGCTATTTAAGCCAAGGATTGAAGGGAAATCAACATACTTTACATACTTTCACACATTAGGCTAGTTTAGTTTTAGTTTTAGAGAGAGAAGCTCTCACTTCTCTCTAGGATTAGAATTATGATTAGGTTTAGTTCAATAATTTAGATCTAGGTTTCAATTCATGCTCTCTTCTTCTTCTACCTTTCAATTCTATGTTGTTACATTCATCATTCTTCTCTTGTTGTTATTTCTTTCTTCTATTTTGTTTGTAGATCTACTCTTGTTCATTCTATTTTCTTTTAATGCAATTTGAGGTAATTCATGTAGATCTTGTTTTCTTTGATTGTTGTTGTTAATTTCTTGCAATAATTGTTGTTAAATTTCATTCTTGTTGTAGATTTCATATGATTCCTTTTATGCCTCTTATGTGTTTGATAAAATGCTTCTTTTAGCTTTAGTGTAGATTTTGTTCCTCTTGACCTAGGTAGAGTAATTAGTGACGCTTGAGTTATCTAATTCCTTTGTTGATTGATAATTAGAAGTTGCTAATTGATTTGGATACCACTAATGCTAGTCTTTCCCTTGGGAGTTGGCTAGGACTTGTGGAATCAAGTTGATTTATCTACTTGACTTTCCTCCATGGTTAGAGGTTAACTAAGTGGTAGCAATGGACAATTGTGGTCACAATTGAGGAGGATAACTAGGATAGGACTTCTAGTTCTCATATCTTGCCAAGAGCTTTTCTAGTTGTTAGTTTAATTTCCTTTTCTATTTACATTTCATGTCTAAAACCTCAAAAACCCCAAACATACCTCATAACCAATAACAAGATACTTTGTTGCAATTCCTAGGGAGAACGACCCGAGGTTTAAATATTTCAGTTTATAGATTTTAGGGGTTTGTTTTAGTGACAAACAAATTTTTGTATGAAAGGATTATTGTTGGTTTAGGAACTATACTTTACAACGAGAATTTATTGTGAATTCTAAGTCGTCAAAAGTCTAATCATCAGCGTTTTACTCCAAAAAAGGGTCACTGGTGGGTGTTTAGACGCCAGTTTGGGCCATCAAATCTAGAGAAAAGTATAGACTATTATATATTTCTGGAAAGCCCATAATGTCTACTTTCCAACGCAATTTAGAGCACGCCAATTAAGCTTCTGTAGCTCCAGAAAATCTACTTCTAGTGCAGGAGGGTCAGAATCCAACAGCATCTGCAGTCCTTTTTCAGCCTCTGAATCAGATTTTTGCTCAGGTCCCTCAATTTCAGTTAGAAAATACCTGAAATTATAGAAAAACACACAAACTCATAGTAAAGTCCATAAGTGATTTTTACATAAAAACTAATAAAAATATAATATAAAGTAACTAAAACATACTAAAAATTATGTAAAAACAATGCCAAAAAGGGTATAAATTATCTGCTCATCAGTCTTCCCAGAGCACAATGGAAGAACAACTCTAAGGGTCAGCCATTCCAATTGAGGAGGAATGATCTCAAACCAGTTGCTAGAGGATGGCTGGAGTTTATTCTGCGCTCCATCCTCCCCACTAGTAACCGATCTGAGGTCACTGTGAAGCGAGTGTGATCATCCACCGTATTATGATGGGCAATGAAGTTGAAGTTCATCAAGTGATTTCTTTGGAAATATACAATATTGTATCAAAGACCTCACCACTCTCTAGGCTTGCTTTTCCTCATCTTATCTATCGCTTATGTGAAGCAGCCAAAGTCCAGATTGACAGAGATATATTTATTGCAGTGGACAACCCAATCAATAAGAAGAGCATGGAGTAAACTCGAGAACCTGGACAAGCACCAATCCAGAAGCCAGTACCCCCTCCTCAAAGGAAACAGCCTAAACGGCCTCAAGAGCAAAGCATCCTTCAGTGAAGTACTGGACTCAACTAGCAGTATCCATTAGACAGTTGATATCCACTATGGACCAATTGACAAAAGAACACAAAAGCCAGTCTGTCATCCTTCATAAGCGGATTGAGGAGCAGAAGAAGTACCAGCGCGAATTGGAAGACTTGAAGTGCCAGAAAGGACCCTCTGGAGAGAGTAGCAGCCACCATAACTAAGGTGGTTGAGTTCCACCCTTATCTCCCCTATCTTACCTCTGTTTTGAGTACTTTGTTTGATTTTTTGTTTGTCTATTCTGAGTTACATGATCACTATTAGGATTTCTTGCTTTCTAGCTAATAAGTCAAATTTTGAAATTTCTTTTCTTTAGTTAATTATTAAGTAATTTTCGAAAAAGATCTCATGTACCACCCACTAAACTTAAATGAAGAATTAAGAGGAAGATTAATAAGGAAGTGCATAAGCATTCGAGTTATACGTGCCTTATGTGCTCTGATTACTTTGATATGGTGACCTTATCTTTATTTTCTGAATTTATGATTCAACTGTGCATATTTGATATTGGAGTTGAGTATATTGGTTCTTGAGGAACAGGCATTTAGAGAAATATTATTGATTATCTTAGATAAGAAAAAGATTTATTCTTGAAGCAAAAGAAACAGTAAAAACAATTGAAAAGAAAGAAAAAATCAAAAGAAAAAGGTCCAAGGCTTTGAGTATCAATGGTTAGGAGGGTCAAAATTGATCTAAAAGCTCAAAAGAGTGGTTTTCCCTAACCATATGCTTGTGGTGTAAAAGTGCCAAGTAACTCTTGAGACTGAACACTTAAAGTCGTGACCTAATGCTGTTGAGGAGTACGCCTAAGGCTCCACTGTCTGGGAATAAAAGCAAAGCTAAAGTTGAACCTAAAGGTTCCCCTAGTTAAGTGCTTGTGGCATTTGTGTATCAAGTTAAGCTTGAAGACAAAACGCTTAGAGTCATGACTAGACTCAAAGGTGCAAAGCACCAAAAGAAAAGAAAAACTGTGTTCAAGAATCAACAAGAGCCTAAAGAAGATAATCAATAATATCATCCAAGTTCTAGTTCTTGAGGACACCAATATTTCTGAGCTTCAATAGATAGTGAGATGCCAAAGCTATTCAGAAATAGAGTGTCATTAGCTCCATTCAGTAATTAGACTTGAGCTTGATGGACAACTCGAATCTTGTGTATCTTCTCTTCCTTGGTCTTATAATGTTTTTGGTTACTTGAGGACAAGCAACAGTTTAAGTTTGGTGTTGTGATGTGTGAGCATCTTATACCCTTTTTCTAGTTGTTTTTATATTGTTTTTAGTTAGATTTTATTAACTTTTATTATATTTTAGTGCAAAATTTACCTTTGGATGCTACTTTAAGTTCTTCTTGTGTTTTTATGGTTTTAGGTAAAATGCGGAGCAGTTTGGAGAAGCCTGAAGCAAGAATAGAAAATGCCAACAGCCCCCCTGGGCGATGAATGCCCAAACTGGCGTTCAACACCAGCAAAGGGGGCATGAAGTCGGAAGTGCGCTCTCCTCTAAGGGCGTTCAATGCCCAAACTGGCACTGAACGCCAGCATGCAGACCGAAGGACACACCTATTGGGCCTCCAAGTGGATTTTAGCACTTATTAGTTATCTTATTTTTGTAATTTTTATATTTAAAATAATATCTTTTAGGTTTATCATGTATAATTAGGTTAGTATTTAAAAGAGGAGATCACCTAGGTTTATTATCAGATCTTCTTCTTTTTTACATCTTTTTAGAAACCTGTTTTCTTTGTAAAGTTATGAGCAACTAAATCTCCTAGTTAAGGTTAGAAGCTCTATTTATTTCTATGGATTAGGATTATTATTTTTCTATTTTAATTAATGTTTGATTCAATTCTAAGGTGTTGTTTTCGTTCTTAATCTTATGAATCTGGGTGGAACGAGAGTATGACCCTTATTCTACATGAGCTCTTGTGATTCTCGAGAGAGCTATCTCGCTTGAGCTACATCTTGAAAACACTCCTCCTAAACTGCTAATTACCTGGACTAATTGGGATATGTGACATAAAATCCTGTTAGCTTTGGGTAATTAAGGTTTTATGGCGCTAAACTGGTTTTCTGAACTTAACCCTCTGATCTGAATTGAATGACCATGAGAGTGGCATTTGATGAGGGTTAGAGGAGATTAAATCGCTAAGAGATTAGATTTTAATCACTTATGGTTTGCCATAGAATGAATCACTCATTGTTAAAATAGTTGGTAAGACATTTTTATCCGGAAAGATAAACATCTCCGAGATCTTAATTGTTTTCTCATCATTGTTTTACACCAAATCTGTTTATTTGCTTTCTTTACTTTCTATTTTACTGTTTATGAATTTACAACAACAACCACCTTTTACTGTTTGCCTGACTAAGTCCAACAAGATAACTATTGCTTGCTCAGTCCGACAATCCTCATGAGATCAACCCTCACTCACCTGAGGTATTATTTGGATGACCTGGTGCACTTGCCAGTTAAGTTGTATGAGTTCTAATTTCATGCACCAGTTGCTCATTGGAAAAGAGGAAGCATATATGGAGTTTAGAGAAACAAATTAGGGCGAAAATCTTTGCTAGAGGGTAGGATGTAAATCTCAGGTAATTATTAAATAATTAACTAATAAATTAATTATTATTTAAAGAAATTAAAAACTTAAATTTTATAGTTTAAAGAAGTAGAAATAACTAAAATATGAATTTTGACACTAATTTTAAAGGATTTTGTTCAAAATTGGGCCGAACGGACCGAACTAGTCAAACTGGGCCCAAACCGGGCCCAGAGTCCAACCCAATTCCTTAATATATATGAGCTTCAGCTCATCTTCTTCCTTCCACATTTGGAGAATGCAGAAACACGCAAGGAAGAGGAGAGAAATAGAAATAAACCCTTACCCTCCATTCAAATCCACATTTCTTCCAATTCGGAGCTCCGATCGTCGCACCGTCTGCGTGTAACACCCTACCACACAGGGCCTTACGCTTAAGTCAAGTAGAGATGGCAAGGTATTACGACCTCTAAAAGAAAAGGATATGTACATAGATATAGTTGGATGAAATCATATCTAGGAGCCTTAAAGGATAAGCAAATCAAAAACGATAAACAGGAAATTATGTCACACTCGCATGGATATTTGTAAAACGGACAGG
Source organism: Arachis ipaensis (assembly GCF_059453495.1). Classification (NCBI taxonomy): domain Eukaryota; kingdom Viridiplantae; phylum Streptophyta; class Magnoliopsida; order Fabales; family Fabaceae; genus Arachis; species Arachis ipaensis. Next base: position 98,614,554 of record NC_142441.1, read on the forward strand.
AAAAAATAAAAAAGAAGCTGAAAATATATATACATATCAGAGTTCCAAAACTTAGATAGCAAGCTCCAGACTCGACCTGCGAAGCTAAGGCCGGCCAGAGTATATGATTATATATATACAACCCAAAATAAAAGTCAAACCACAAAGTAAACCCCTGTATCTCCAAGTTGACTTCTAGGAGGGACAAAACACAAAATGTACATGTGGAGATTCTATAAACATGTATACATAGCCCAAAATCAAAATATGACAGTCAAAAAGGTAGTTCTTCACTTGTAAGGAGAATACCCAGACGCTCAATGAGGTGTCTCTCGATCTGCATCTGAAAAACAACAACATAGTATGGGATGAGAACCGGAGGTTCTCAGTATGGTAAAGGTGCCTGCATATTTAATGTAAAAGGTCTCGGGAGAGCCAGAGGCATTCCTAGAATTCCGACACTCAGAATCATTCTTAAGGAAAATAAACTAAACCAAAAGTTAGGTAAGTTATCTGAGGTATTCTAGTTCTGAATCTAACTTTAACTTAATACTTCACTTTTTGACTCCTGCAGTTCTCCGAATCTCTGGTGGAACAACCCTCGTCATTCCTCCGCCAGACAAGAGGCCTCTTAGTTGTATAGACCAACATTAAAGACAAGAAAAACACAAATAGAGAAGCATTTACAACAAGTAGAACAAGTAGCAGATAAGCAGAATTTAACAGTTAAGCAAGCTAAGACAATGCACACTCAAACAAAGCAAACAAATGCATATGATGTATGCCTGTCCTATGGCTGATGAGTCTCATATGTCGGTTATATAGCCAACCCGACATGTCCTGGTAGTTAACCATTGGACAGTCCCTCTGTGCGCGCATCCCCAAGCTCAATAATATTCTATGGAGTCAGTCTCCAAGCTCAAATATAATATTCCATGGAGTCACACTCCAAACTCAATAATATAGTATTCCATGGAGCCAAACTCCAAGCTCAATAATATTCCATGAAGTCAAACTCCAAGCTCAAATATAATATTCAATGTCCATATATATATGCATGCCCATGGGGAATCTGGGGAGTTAAAGTGTCCGGTCACATCTTGCGACAGAGGGTCAACAAATAGTCTCAAATACACAAGCTACATGATAATCTCTTTCTTTTAAAATATCACTTTAAATCGAAAACTTCAGCTCTTATAGAAACTTTGGCAGTACCTCCTCTAAAGCTCAAATTCCTGCCACCCTTCAAGGATCACCACTACCAAACCAAACACCTCTCAATCATTCAATTCACTTCCAGTAACAAATTATTTCAAAACCAAACAAATACCAATATTAAATCTTTTTCCAAACCGACCAACTTCAACAGCAAATTATTAACAATAGCTAAACCTCACATTTTATACCATATACACAATCCATCAATTATTCATTCATTTCATTCCTATCTTAAGTTCTTCTAGCCTAAGTTTTCACGTGACATTAAACATTAACTACGAGAAACCAAAACCATACCTTCATACGAAATCAAAATATTCGAAGCTCTAGAGAAGCTTTCTGACTGAGCTATCGAAGAAGAAAATGTTCAGAATCGTCTATGCCTCCTAAAATTTCCGTTGGCCAAACCCAAAGAAAAAAGAAATTATGTCACTGTCAATTTTCACTACTCAAAAATGGTGCCAACATGTAGAGGAGGAGGTTACGAATACTCTTACCAGATTAGATTTTTGATTGGAGTTACGGATTTCAAGAAATCAAAGCCGGAAGTTCGGAAGAGTTTACGTTTTCTCTCTTTCTCTCTTCGTTATCCTCTTTCCTCTCTCTTACGATATTCACGTGTATATATATATATATACATATGACCACCTTGAATTTCTTTATTATTATGTGTAAACCGCCTTGGGTTTCTCTATTATATATATATATATATACACACACACGTAACCTAATGCATAATGATAATAATAATACATATGTAACCTAATGCAAAGTATAAACCACCTTTTATTTTCTATGCTTTATAATTAATAATAGTAATAATAATACTAGCAATAGTAATGATGGTCATGTAATAATAATAATAATAATAATAATAATAATAATAATAATAATAATAATAATAATAATAAACGTAAAAATAGTAATAATAATAGTAATGCAATGAATATGATATATATAAACTTATAATGCAATTTAATACTTACGGCAATTATATACAATGTTTATAATAATAATAATAATATGGATTTGATTAAATTTAAATTATTATAAAATTAGTTCAATTACTGATAATAAAAATAATTTTTCTAAAAATAAGGAATTCTAATTTTATATAATAAATTATAACTTATTTATATTTATATTTTTAAAACTGAGGGTCGCTACACTGCGGCCACGCGTTCACCATGTCGAACTCTTCCATTCTAACCAAACAATTTGGTAGGTAAGCCTCATTCTCACTCCCAGAAGCCCAGCCCTTAATTTTAAAATTTATTGAGCTTAGTGTTGAGAAATTATATAATTTCGAGGTTTAGGACCAAATTAGCTTCGTGAACTTGTTGGGTCTTATCCTAATTTTCTATTGGTAAGGTGAGAAATCTTTAACCCTTGTGTAATTGTGTATATAGCAAATCCTATATTGATTTAGTGGTGTTTATATGATATTAGATCGAATTATAAGTATTGGTGGCAAACTTCTGGAGTTGGAAGCTTGAGTCTTGGACTTGGTAGCTGAATTTTTTGCCTGGAGAGATTTGGAGCCTTGGGTTTTGTGGAACGGTGGTCAATTATGACGTTCTGACCTAGGGAAGAATCGGCCAAGGTATGGTTTTGGTTTCTCATATGTCATATATAATGTCTTGTAAAAACTTAGGCTAGATGACCATAAGATAGGTTGAAGCATGTATGTATGTTACGAGTTAGTAACCTTAATGATTGAGTAACCTTGATGATTGGTGATTTAATGATGATACTTTAATGATTAAGTATGAGATTATGTTCATTATGAATTCTTGGGGTTGAAATTCATGAATTTGTGTATTGATGGGTCATGGAGTAAATGAGAATTGGTTAGGTATGAATATGAATTGGTTGAATGATTATGAGTTGGTTTATGTGGAAATGTTGTTGTGTTTATTATTGATGAGTATTGACTTGAAGTATATTAAATTGAGAATCTTGAATGAGTTGAGGAATTGAGAATTGAATAGTTTAAGTGGGTGAACGATTGACTAAAGGTTGATAAGAATTTGGTATTGATTATGAGTGTTTTGGAAGTGTTTTGGTTGATAATGGTTTGGTTTGAAAATGAAAATTTGGTAAAAATAGATGTTGGTGTTTCGGAGGAAAGATATGATTTTTGACCGAACTTCGGCGGGCCATAACTCGGCTTCCGGACGCTCAAATTTTGTCAAACTTGTTTTATATGAAAACTAGGTCCGTGAAGTTTACATCGTTCAAAGAGCGGATGAAAAATAGTTTTTAACGAAAAAGTTATGCGCGTCGAAAGATCGGTGTGTAAAATGAAATTTTGCAACATCTAACTGCTTTTTGGCATTTTGGGGAGGCTCGCGTACGCGAATGTACATGAGACGCGGCCGTTTAGTTTGGCTAGACGTGCTCGCGTACGCGGGAGCATGCCACGTACGCGAGATGGTAAAAATCACACTTCCACGTATGAGGGACATGGTTCCCGTACGCAGGATCCTATTTTACAACAACTTGATTTTTGTGATTTAAACATGATTTTAAACCTCTAAACCTCTATTTTACTCTCTAAGACCATAGAATTGAGTTGTAATAATAGTAAAGGGGGTTGAACTAGAAAGATGAGGTAACTTGGAAGTGAAGAAAGTTTGTGAAGTGGTGAAGTATGGTTGAGGAAGTGCAGAATTGATGATCACGTATAGTTGATGACTAAATTGTGAGGTGAATTTTGAGATTAGTGATGACTGAGTATGGCCGGATTGGCTGAGATGGCAAGTTTTGGGTGTAATCCCGCTTGCGTGTTACCTCAAAAATTGTATTGGCACTTGCACCAGGCAAGGACGAAGGTTCCAACCCATTTTGCTCGTGGTTGTGGTGTCGTGATGGGGATGGAGGTTTTATCCCACCCATGGTGAGAATGGGGTTTCATCCCGTTCACGAGGTTGGCAAGTTGAGGATAGAAGATTCCCTCTCTTGTAGTGATGTGGATGTGGGAAAGGTGGAAAGGAACTCTCCTTCGTATTGGTTTCCCCACATTCTTCTCTGGTTGCAAAGTAGAAAGGCACACTCCTTCGTGATACCCCCAGGAGAAGGTGGAAAGGCACTCTCCTTCGTTAAAGTTCTTTCTGGGGATGCGCAACCTAGAGACAAATGTAAATCTCCAGATTTTTAGAAATTAAGTAATAAATTAATTATGATTTATTTTATTTATTCAAGATATTAATTTCAGAAATTTTTATATTAATTAGATATTTTCTTATTATTGATTTGAAAGCTTGAGTAATTAAAAAAATAATGAAGGTTTTAGATATATGGTTTAATTTGAATAATTAGATTTTGAACTCTATTTTATGATTTTAAACGAAATTAATTTGATTATCTCTAAATTATTGAATTAGAGTATTTATTTGAAAATAAATTAAGTTGATAATTAAATAGTATTTTTCTAAATATTATTATTATTGGATTAAATTTGGTTTCAAAATTATTACTCTACTTCCCCTAATTATATTGAAATTACCAAATTACTCCAAACCCAACTACACAAAACGCTAATCCTAATTTTTTATGCTAAATCTAGCCGCCTTATCCCCTTCCCTTTCTTCCCCAACACACACATACAAGACACACATGCAGCAACATTGGGAAGGAAATAAACAGAATTAGAAAGAGGACATATGCCCTTGACGCTGCTGGAAATACAATTGCTGCTATTGAAAAGGGATTTGTAGAGATGGCTAGCATTATACACAGAATTAGGAGAAGAAGATCGAGCCGAGGAAGGAGAGAGGGCCGCCATCACACCGTCACCGTCGCGCACCACCGTCGCACTACCAAGGCCGTCGCATCGCCGATGAAGGGAAGAGAGAAAGACGCGCAGAGTTCAGGAGAGAAAGAGAGGCCGTACGCGGGGAGCTTTCCTCGTCGCCTTGCCATTTCGCCGTCGCCTTCACCGCGAATCACTACCACCGAGCTTGCTCCCTAGTCACCGCCGAGCTTGTTCCCTAGTCGCCTTTGAGCTTGCCGTTACGGAGGAAGAAGATGCGTCGTTCTGCCAGAGCCGCAGTGGGAAGGATCGTCGTCGTCGCCAGATCTGTCCCGCCACCATGAACACCGTCACCGGGAGAGGACCAGAACGCGATGGAGTAGGAGGAAGCCATGCACCGTCGCTGATGTTGGTTGGAGTCGCTATTGAACCAACGCTGGAGGCTGTGCCGTTGTGTCTCTGGCCGCGGTGGTTGGCGGGAGTTGTCACTGGAGCCGTTGTTGTTTTATTCCTCTATTACTTTCTTAGTGCAGTAAGTAATTTCTTTCCAGAACCCTTGAAATATCAATTTCTTTTATTTGTGGCTGTGTATTCTGTGTCATTATTGCGATAGGGTTAAAATTCGGTCCTTGCATGCGGTGTTTGATGGTTACCGCTGTTGCGGGTCGAGAAAAGGGGTCTTTGACGCGTTATATAGCTTTCGATTTTCGACAAGTTGAGGTAGGGAATTTATTTTAAAATTATTTATTTTAATATATGAATGCCAATGAAGTTTAACGAGTAATTGCGAATAATTTAAAAAATGTTTTAAGTGACTAACTGATAAGAATAAGCTTGGTTTGAGATTGTAAAATTGTGATTTGTTTGGTAAAGACGAAGTTTTGGTGTTATAATTAGTTTATTGAGTTTAGGACACAGCTGAGAATGTGATTGGTTTTGTTGTTATGAGTGATTAATCAATAAGATTAATTTTGGTTTGAGGTTGTGATTGATATTGATTTACTTATTTTGATGGAGTTCTTGAAATCCTGATTTTGTGTGATTGTGATGAATTGGTTGACTTGTGGCTGTGAAAGGTGAATAAATTAGTGTTACTTGTTAAATTGAAATATGATGAGTTAATTATTGAAGAAATTGTCGTATTGATAATTGTTGAATGGAGTTGGATTTGAGTTTGGTTTGGGAAGTTATGAATCTAAGGGAGCTCACAAAGGTGGTGAAGTCCAATTTTAGGGGGAGATGTTGTCCAATTTTTTGTAAAAATATATGAAAAGTGATTTCATTTTAAAAATCCGATTTATAAGCTTATTTTGAGAAATTATTGATTTGATTTATCAATAATGATTGGTTTGACTCAAAAATACAAGATTTGAAAGGTCTGAATTTTATTAAAATAGAAAGTGGCTTAGCTTCAAAGAAAACGTTTTAATTACTGAAAATTATTTGATTTCGATTTATTACAGAAAGTCTTGTTTTTTAGCTTAATTTATTAAGAAAGTATAAAGTTCTACATTCAGCTTTTGAGAATAGATTTTGTTTCAAGTTATGATTTGAGTTCAGTTTGTTAAGAGAAAGAAGGAAAGAGGAAAGAGAACACGACACATGTGATTATTGATGAGCGGATAATTTATACGCTTTTTGGCATTGTTTTTACATAGTTTTTAGTATGATTTAGTTAGTTTTTACTATGTTTTTATTAGTTTTTATGCAAAATTCACATTTCTGGACTTTACTATGAGTTTGTGTATTTTTTTTGTGATTTCAGGTATTTTTTGGCTGAAATTGAGGGACCTGAGCAAAATCTGATTCAGAGGCTGAAAAAGGACTGCAGATGCTGTTGGATTCTGACCTCTCTACAATCGAAATAGATTTTATGGAGCTACAGAAACCCAAATGGCGCGCTCTCAATTGCGTTGGAAAGTAGACATCCAGTGCTTTCCAGCAATATATAATAGTTCATACTTTGCTCGAAGATAAATGACATAAACTGGCATTCAACGCCAGTTCCATGTTGCATTCTGGCGTTAAACGCCAGAAACAGGTTACAAGTTGGAGTTAAACGCCCAAAACAGGCTACAACCTGGCGTTTAACTCCAGAAACAGCCTAGGCACGTGTAAAGCTCAAGTCTCAGCCCCAGCACACACCAAGTGGGCCCCAGAAGTGGATTTCTACACTATCTATAGTAGTTTACTCATTTTCTGTAAACCTAGGTTACTAGTTGAGTATTTAAATAACTTTTAGAGATTTATTATGTACCTGATGACATTTTCATGTTTTACATTGTATCTCTACGGCATGAGTATCTAAACTCCATGATTGGGGGTAAGGAGCTCTGCTGTGTCTCGATGAATTAATACAATTACTTCTGTTTTCTATTCAATCACGCTTGTTTCTATTCTAAGATACTCGCTTGTACTTAACCGTGGTGAATGTGATGATCCGTGACACTCATCATCATTCTCAACCTATGAACGCGTGCCTGACAACCACTTCCGTTCTACCTTAGATTGAGTGTGTATCTCTTAGCCTCTTGGTTCATGATCAGAGTCTTCGTGGTATAGGCTAGGATTATTGGCGGCCATTCCTGAGATCCGGAAAGTCTAAACCTTATCTGTGGTATTCCGAGTAGGATCTGAGATGGGATGACTATGACGAGCTTCAAACTCACGAGTGCTGGGCGTAGTGACAGACGAAAAAGGATCAATGGATCCTATTCCAACATGAGTGAGAACCGACAGATGATTAGCCGTGTGGTGACAGCGCATTTGGACCATTTTCACTTAGAGGACGGATGGTAGCCATTGACAACGGTGATCCACCAACATACAGCTTGCCATGGAAGGAGCCTTGTGTGCATGAAGAAGAAGACAGTAGGAAAGCAGAGATTCAGAAGACAGAGCATCTCCAAAACCTCAATCTGTTCTCCATTACTGCATAACAAGTAACCTTTATTTCATGTTATTTAGTTTTCATAAACAAAAGTAATTTTTATTATTAATCTCCTGACTAAGATTTACAAGATAACCATAGATTGCTTCAAGCCAACAATCTCCGTGGGATCGACCCTTACTCATGTAAGGTATTACTTGGACGACCCAGTGCACTTGCTGGTTAGTTGTGCGGAGTTGTGAAAAGTGTGAATCACGATTTTGTGCACCAAGTTTTTGGTGCCGTTGCCGGGGATTGTTCGAGTTTGAACAACTGACGGTTCATCTTGTTGCTTAGATTAGGAAAATTTTGTCTTTTGGGTCAGAGTCTTTTATTTTCATTTCAAAAAGTTTCCAAAAATTTATTATTTTTCTTTATTAATCTTTAGAGTTTTTCTGTTTGAGTTTAGTTTCATATTTTAAGTTTGGTGTCAATTGCATGTTTTTATTTTCCTTTAAATTTTCAAATTTGTGTTCATTGTTCTTTCTTGATCTTCAAGTTGTTCTTGCTATTTTTCTTGTTTGATCTTTAGTTTTTCCTGTCCTGTGTCTTTTCTTGTTCTTCTTGTGCATTTTCAAATTATCAATTTTCAAAATTTTTTATACATTAAATACTTTTTTTAAAAAAACACGTTAAATTTATAGCTCAGTTGGCTAGAGCATTGTGCTTATGTTCTTGGTAATTGGGTATCTTCCTTTTAAAACTTTTTCAAAAATAATTTTTCTTTGATTAAATCTTGTGCCAAACTTTTAAGTTTGGTGTTCTCTTGCTATCTTTCTTTAATTTTCAAAAATTTATTTTTAGTTTTCCTAAAAGTTTTAAGTTTGGTGTTCTTTTTATATTCTTGAGTCTTTGAAATTTATTCTTGTTGTTCTTGTGAGTCTTCAAGGTGTTCTTGAGTCTTCTTTATATTTTGATCTTAAAATTTTTAAGTTTGGTGTTCCTTGGTGTTTTCCCTCCAAAATGTTTGAAAAACAAGGAGCATTAGATCTAAAAATTTTAAGTCTTGTGTCTTTTGTGTGTTTTTCTCTTTCTTCATTAAATTCAAAAATATCTTTTCTCTTTATTTCAATTAATTTTTGAAATTTCCCTTTAAAAAAATTCAGATTTTTATTTAAAAAAAAAACTTTCTATTTTATCTTATCTTAGTTTTAAAAATTCAAAATTCAAATCTTTTTCGAAAATCATATTCAAAAATTTTCAAATCTTTTCAATTAATTAGTCAATTCAACATTCAAATTTCTTTTTATTTTCTTTTTCTTTTAATTTTCGAAATCTATATTTTATCTTCTAATTATTTTACTTTATTTTATTTCATTTTTTTCGGTTATTTTTAATTAAATAAAATAAAACTAAAAATATATTTTACTTGCAATTCACATCATCTCCCTTTCTCCGTCATGGATCTAAGTGGAAATGAACATTCCAAAAGGACTCTGGGGTCATATACTAACCACATTACTGCTGCATATGGGAGTAGTATCTGTATACCTCCCATCAAAGCAGACAGTTTTGAGCTAAATCCTCAGCTCATTGTCATGGTGCAGCAAAACTGCCAGTATTCCGGTCTTCCACAGGAAGAACATACTGAGTTTCTGGCACAATTCTTGCAAATTGTTGACACAGTACGTGACAAGGAAGTAGATCAGGATGTATACAGGTTGTTACTATTTTCGTTTGCTATAAAGAATCAAGCTAAAAGGTGGTTAAATAACCAACCCACAGCAAGCATAAGAACATGAAAGCAGTTATCAGACAAATTCCTGAATCAATATTTCCCTCCAAGAAGGATGACACAGCTAAGGCTGGACATCCAAGGCTTTAAACAAGAGGATGACGAATCCCTTTACAATGCCTGGGAGAGGTACAAAAGGATGCTAAGGAAATGCCCCTCTGAAATGTTTTCAGAGTGGGTGCAATTAGACATCTTCTACTATGGGCTTACAGAAAGAGCTCAGATATCTCTAGACCACTCAGCTGGCGGATCTATACACATGAGAAAAACTATTGAAGAGGCTCAAGAGCTTATTGATATAGTTGCTAGAAATCAGCATCTGTACATAAGTAGTGGGTCCTCCATAAAAGAAGAAGCCAAAGCAGTATCTACTGAACTTGGCCCTCCAGAACAAGTTGCTGAACTCAATCAACAATTGTGTTTTCTAACAAAACAGCTAGCAGAATTCAAGGAGATGCTACAAGACACTAAAAATGCTAATAAAAATATGGAAGCACTGTTAAATCAGACAAAATAGCAGTTATCAAAGCAGATAACAGAAGAGTGCTAGGCAGTTCAATTAAGAAGTGGAAAAAAATTAAATACCTCACTTCAGAGTAGCAGAAAGCCAAGAGAAGAACAACTAACAGAGGATGAGCAAAACACTATCCAAAATCCCTCTGAGGACAGTAATAGCCCAGAGAGGAATAACTCTGGCGTTCAAACGCCAGAAAAGGATTCAAAGCTGGTGTTAAACGCCCAACCCATGCACAGTTCTGGCTTTCAAACGCCAGAAATAGGCAAGGAACTGGCGTCAAATGCCCAATGGAAGCTCAGTTCTGGCGTTCAAACGCCAGAAACAGGTAAGAAGTTGGCGTCCAACGCCAATCAAGCTTCCAACCCTGGCATTCAAATGCCAGTGAGGGATCAGACACACACAAGTGCTGATAACAACCCCTCTAAAAAGGCTTCTCCAACCACCTCTGTAGGAAATAAACCTGCAGCAACCAAGGTTGAGGAATACAAAGCCAAGATGCCTTATCCTCAAAAACTCCGCCAAGAGGAGCAGGATAAGCAATTTGTCCGCTTTGCAGACTATCTCAGGACTCTTGAAATAAAGATTCCGTTTGCAGAGGCACTTGAGCAAATACCCTCTTATGCCAAGTTCATGAAAGAGATCTTGAGTCATAAGAAGGATTGGAGAGAAATTGAAAGAGTTCTCCTCACTGAAGAATACAGTGCAGTCATTCTAAAAAGCTTCCCAGAAAAGCTTAAAGATCCCGGGAGCTTTATGATACCATGCATATTAGAGGGTAATTGCACCAAGACAGCTTTATGTGATCTTGGGGCAAGCATTAACCTAACCTGCATCCACTATCAGAAAGCTTGGTTTAACTGAAGAAGTCAAACCAACCCGGATATGTCTTCAACTTGTTAATGGCTCCATTAAATACCCATCAGGCCTAATTGAAGACATAATTGTCAGGGTTGGACCATTCGCCTTTCCCACTGACTTTGTAGTGCTGGAAATAGAGGAGCACAAGAGTGCTACTCTCATTCTAGGAAGACCTTTCCTAGCAACTGGACGAACTCTCATTGATGTCCAAAAGGGGGAAGTAACCCTGAGAGTCAATGAGGATGAGTTTAAGTTAAATGCTGTCAAAGTCATACAGCATCTAGACACACCAAAAGACTGCATAAAAGTTGATCTTATTGACTCTTTGGTAGAGGAGATCAACATGGCTGAGAGTCTCGAATCAGAGCTGGAAGACATCTTTAAAGATGTTCAGCCTGATCTGGAGGATTCAGAGGAATTGGAAGAGCCTCTGAAACTTCCTCAGGAAGAAGAGAAACCTCCTAAACCCGAGCTCAAACCACTACCACCATCCCTGAAATATGCATTTCTGGGAGAAGGTAACACTTTTCTGGTGATCATAAGCTCTGCTTTAAATCCACTGGAAGAGGAAGCACTGCTTCAAGTGCTAAGGGCACACAAGACAGCTCTTGGGTGGTCCATAAGTGATCTTAAAGGCATCAGCCCAGCAAGATGCATGCACAAAATCCTATTGGAGGACAATGCTAAGACAGTGGTTCAACCACAGAGGCGGCTAAATCCAGCCATGAAGGAAGTGGTGCAGAAAGAGGTCACAAAGTTACTAGAGGCTGAGATTATTTATCCTATTTCTGATAGCCCCTGGGTGAGCCCTGTCCAAGTTGTCCCCAAAAAGAGAGGCATGACGGTGGTTCATAATAAAAAAAATGAACTGGTTCCCACAAGAACAGTTACAGGGTGGCGCATGTGTATTGACTACAGAAGGCTCAATACAGCCACCAGAAAGGATCATTTTCCTTTACCATTCATAGACCAGATGCTAGAAAGACTAGCAGGTCATGATTATTACTGCTTTTTGGATGGCTATTCAGGCTACAACCAAATTGCAGTAGATCCCCAGGATCAAGAGAAAATAGCATTCACATGTCCATCTGGAGTATTTGCCTACATAAGGATGCCATTTGGGCTGTGTAATGCACCTGCAACCTTTCAGAGATGCATGCTCTCTATTTTCTCTGATATGGTGGAAAATTTTCTGGAAGTCTTCATGGATGACTTCTCAGTATATGGAGACTCATTCAGCTCCTGTCTTGATCACCTGACACTGGTTCTGAAAAGATTCCAAGAGACTAACCTGGTTTTAAACTGGGAAAAATGTCACTTTATGGTGACTGAAAGGATTGTCCTTGGGCACAAGATTTCGAACAAAGGAATAGAGGTGGATCAAGCTAAGGTAGAGGTAATTGAAAGATTACCACCACCTGCCAATGTTAAGGCAATCAGAAGCTTTCTGGGGCATGCAGGATTCTATAGGAGGTTTATTAAGGATTTTTCAAAAATCACAAAACCTCTAAGCAACCTGCTAGCTGCTGACATGCCATTTGTGTTTGACACAGAATGTCTGCAGGCGTTTGAAACTCTGAAAGCTAAGATAGTCACAGCACCAGTTATTTCTGCACCAGACTGGACATTACCATTCGAACTAATGTGTGATGCCAGTGACCATGCCATTGGTGCAGTATTGGGGCAGAAGCATGACAAGCTTCTGTATGTCATTTATTATACTAGCCGTGTTTTAAATGATGCCCAGAAAAATTACACAACCACAGAAAAAGAATTGCTTGTGGTGGTTTATGCCATTGACAAGTTTAGATCATACTTAGTAGGATCAAAAGTGATTGTGTACACTGACCATGCTACTCTTAAATATCTACTTACAAAGCAGGATTCAAAACCCAGGCTCATAAGATGGGTGTTGCTTCTGCAAGAGTTTGATATAGAAATAAGAGACAGAAAAGGGACAGAAAACCAAGTGGCTGATCATCTGTCCCGGATAGAACCAGTAGAAGGGGTATCCTTTCTCTCTATTGAGATCTCTGAAACCTTTCCGGATGAGCATTTGTTCGCCGTTCAGGAAACACCATGGTTTGCAGACATTGCAAACTATAAAGCTGCAAGGTTCATACCCAAGGAGTACAGCAGGCAACAAAAGAAAAAATTAATTACTGACGCAAAGTACTACTTGTGGGATGAACCCTATCTCTTTAAGAGATGTGCAGACGGAATAATCCGAAGGTGTGTGCCTAGAGAAGAAGCACAGAAGATCTTATGGCATTGCCATGGGTCACAATATGGAGGCCACTTCGGAGGTGAGCAAATAGCCACCAAGGTCCTCCAATGTGGCTTCTACTGGCCTACGTCTATAGAGATTCCCGAGAGTTTGTACGTAACTGTGACAATTGCCAGAGAGCTGGTAATCTGCCTTATGGTTACGCCATGCCTCAACAAGGAATCTTGGAGATTGAGTTGTTTGATGTATGGGGTATTGACTTCATGGGGCCTTTCCCACCATCATACTCAAACACTTATATTCTGGTGGCAGTCGACTATGTATCCAAATGGGTAGAGGCCATTGCCACACCCACTAATGATACTAAGACAGTGCTGAAGTTCCTCCAGAAACATATCTTCAGTAGGTTTGGTGTCTCTAGAGCACTAATTAATGATGTGGGCACTCACTTCTGCAACAAACAGCTTTACTCTGCTATGGTCTGGTATGGAATTAGCCACAAGGTGGCAACTCCATATCATCCACAGATAAACAGGCAAGCTGAAGTCTCTAATAGAGAACTAAAAAGAATCCTGGAACGGACTGTAAGTACCCGTAGACAGGATTGGGCGAGAAGCTTGGATGATGCTCTGTGGGCTTACAGAACAGCATTCAAGACTCCTATAGGGACCTCTCCATACCAGCTTGTGTATGGTAAGGCCTGCCATCTGCCTGTAGAACTGGAGCATAAGGCCTACTGGGCAACCAGATTCCTAAACTTTGATACCAAATTAGCTGGAAAAAAAAGATTGCTCCAGCTGAATGAGCTAGAGGAATTCAGACTCACTGCTTTCGAAAATGCCAAGCTTTACAAAGAGAAAGCAGAAAGGTGGCATGACAGAAAACTGTTATCTAGAGTCTTTGAACCAGGACAGAAGGTTCTGCTATTTAACTCTAGGCTCAGGCTACTCCCCGGGAAACTGAAATCCCAGTGGAGGGGACCATATGTGATTACAAGTGTGTCACCATATGGCTATGTGGAGCTTCAAGACATTGATTCTAATAAGAAGTTCATTGTTAATAGACAGAGAATCAAGCATTATCTTGAAGGCAATGTTGAGCAAGAGTGCTCAAGGCTGAGGCTAGATTAAAAGCTCAGCAAGGTCCAGCTAACGACAATAAAGAAGCGCTTGCTCGGAGGCAACCCAGCCATTAGCAAAGCTTTTTATTTATTTATTTATTTATTTATTTATTTATTTATTTTAATTATACAAGTTTAATATAAATAATCTTCAAGGTAAAGAATCCATTGCATAAGTTCATAGGGTTACAGAAGGATTCAAAATACAAAACAGCGAGAAGGAGCTCACTGGCAAGAAAACGCCAGTAAGAGGTATATCTGGGCGTTAAACGCCCAAAAGAAGCATTTACTGGGCGTTTAATGCCAGTAAAGATACCTTTCTGGGCATTAAACGCCAGAATGGGCACCATTCTGGGCGTTTAATGCCATACCTGCAGCATCCTAGGCGTTCAGAAAAATGCCCAGTGACGAAAGAGTTCTGGCATTTAACGCCAGCCAGAAGCAACAGCTGGGCGTTAAACGCCCAAAAGAAGCTACAGATGGGCGTTAAACGCCCAAAACAAGCAGCAGTTGGGCGTTTAACGCCAGGATTGTGGAGGGGAGGAAGTTTTTGTTCCCAACTTGATTTTTTTTCAAAATTTCATATTTCCATCCATTTTTCTTGCATAACCATGTTCCCATACTTTCATTTTTCAAACCTTTTCCAAAAAAATTTTTAAAATATCTTAATCCTAAAATTAAATCTTGCTCAATTCTTCTTCAACCTCTTCTCAAATCTTTTTCAAAACAAATCTATCTTTTTCAAAAAAAAAAAATTTCAAAATGATCAATATCTTTTTCAAATCTTCACAATATTTTTATAACAAATCTATCTTCTTCAAATATCTTTCATATCTTTTCAATTTTAAATTACATCTTTTCCTATCTTACTTATCTTTTCCAAATCACATTTTCTATCATATCTTTTTAAAAGATTTTCGAAAACCCACCCCCCCCTTTAAATCCTCGTTCGGCCTCCCCCTCTCATCCACAAATTCAAACTTGGCTATCCCTCTATCTCTCTCCTTTCTTTTCTTTTGCTTGAGGACAAGCAAACCTCTAAGTTTGGTATGTTTATCCGTGATCACTAAGCCAATACCCACCAAGATCATGGCTCCTAAAGGAAAATAAACCAACTCAAGAGGCAAGAAAGAGAATATTCCAAAACCACTTTGGAATCAAGGGAAGTTCTTAACCAAAGAACATTCAGACTATTACTACAAAATAATGGGTCTAAGGTCAGTGATCCCGGAAGTTAAATTTGATCTGAAAGAAGATGAATATCCGGAGATCCAAGAGCAAATTCGAAACAGGAGCTTGGAAGTCCTAGCTAATCCAGAAACAAAGGTGGGAAGAAACATGGTTCAGGAATCTACTCTAATCTGTGGCAGACAGACAGGCAGAGAATAGCTGGAACTGCATTCTATGACTATCGAACTCTGGTCAGAGGGAAGATTGTTCACACCCACCCTGACAAAATAAGGGAGATCTTCAAGCTACCTCAACTGCAAAATGACCCAGACTCCTTTAATAGGAGAATGATGAGACCAAATCAGAGCTTGGACAAAATCCTAGAGGATATATGCCTCCCTGGAGCTAAATGGACAACCAACACAAAGGGTGTCTCAAACCAACTCAAAAGAAGAGATCTCAAACCAATCGCCAAAGGCTGGCTGGAATTTATTGGGCACTCTATACTGCCCACTAGCAACCGCTCTGAAGTCACCATCAAAAGAGCAGTGATGATTCATTTAATTATGCTGGAAAAAAAAGTGGAAGTTCATCAGCTGATTTCTTGTGAGCTTTACAAAATTGCAAATAAGAACTCCAAGGATGCCAAATTGGCTTATCCAAGCTTGATCTCTCTGTTATGTAAAGATACTGGGGTAAAAATGGGAGTAGATGAGTATATCTCAGTTGAGCAACCAATGACCGAAAAGTCAATGGAAGGACAAGTGCAGGACGATCCCATCAAGAGGAGAGCACAGGAGTTCCTCCCTGAAATCTCTCAAATTGAATATTGGGAGCGCCTAGAAGCATCTATCACCAAGTTGCAAGAAGCTGTGGATCAACTGAAGGAAGAGCAGCAAAATCAAAACAGCATGCTCTGCAAACTGCTTAGGGAACAAGAAGAGCAAGGGCGTGAACTGAAGGAACTGAAGCGCCAGAAGTTATCTCTTGAAGGGCCAAGCACCCCACAGACTAAAGAGGCATCTACCTCCCTAAATAAAGGTTGTTGAGTCCTAACTCTGTGATAACCTTTTATCCATTTTAAAAGTACATGAGTATTAGAATTAGAGTCAATTGTCTTTATGTCCTTAATTTCCTTTCTTTACTAATTGTCTGCTTTTTATGCCTATTTTATATTATTTCTATTAAATAATAAATAAAGATTAGAGTCTATGCCTTAAGGTTATGAATGTCCTATGAATCTATCATCTTTCTTAAATGAAAAATATTTTAATTACAAAAGAACAAGAAGTACATGATTACGAATTCATCCCTGAAATTAGTTTAATTATTTTGATGTGGTGACAATACTTTTTGTTCTCTGAATGAATGCTTGAACAGTGCATATGTCTTTTGATATTGTTGTTTATGAATGTTAAATATGTTAGCTCTTGAAAGAATGATGAAAAGGAAAAATGTTATTGATAATCTGAAAAATCATAAAATTGATTCTTGAAGCAAGAAAAAGCAGTGAATATAAAAGCTTGCAAAAAAAAAAAGAAAAAAAAAGCAAGCAGAAAAAGCCAATAGCCCTTAAAACCAAAAGACAAGGGTAATAAAAAGGACCCAACGCTTTGAGCATCAGTGGACAGGAGGGCCCAAGGGAATAAAATCCTGGCCTAAGCGTCTAAACCAAGTTGTCCCTAACCATGTGCTTGTGGCGTGAAGGTGTCAATTGAAAACTTGAGACTGAGCGGTTAAAGTCAAGGTCCAAAGCAAAAAACAGAGTGTGCTTAAGAACCCTGGACACCTCTAATTGGGGACTTTAGCAAAGGTGAGTCACAATCTGAAAAGGTTCACCTAGTTATGTGTCTGTGGCATGTATGTATCCGGTGGTAATATTGGAAAACAGAGTGCTTAGGGCCACGGCCAAGACTCATAAAGTAGCTGTGTTCAAGAATCAACATACGGAACTAGGGGAATCAATAACACTATCTAAATTCTAAGTTCCTATAGATGCCAATCATTCTGAACTTCAATGGATAAAGTGAGATGCCAAAACTATTCAAGAGGCAAAAAGCTACTAGTCCCGCTCATCTGATTGGAGCTAAGTTTCATTGATATTTTGGAATTTATAGTATATTCTCTTATTTTTATCCTATTTCATTTTCAGTTACTTGGGGACAAGCAACAATTTAAGTTTGGTGTTGTGATGAGCGGATAATTTATACGCTTTTTGGCATTGTTTTCACATAGTTTTTAGTATGATTTAGTTAGTTTTTACTATGTTTTTATTAGTTTTTATGCAAAATTCACATTTCTGGACTTTACTATGAGTTTGTGTATTTTTTTGTGATTTCAGGTATTTTCTGGCTGAAATTGAGGGACCTGAGCAAAATCTGATTCAGAGGCTGAAAAAGGACTGCAGATGCTGTTGGATTCTGACCTCCCTGCACTCGAAATAAATTTTCTGGAGCTACAGAAACCCAAATGGCGTGCTCTCAATTACGTTGGAAAGTAGACATTCAGGGCTTTCCAGAAATATATAATAGTTCATACTTTGCTTGAAGATAAACGATGTAAACTGGCGTTCAACGCCAGTTTCATGTTGCATTTTAGCGTTAAACGCCAAAAACAGGTTACAAGTTGGAGTTAAACGCCCAAAACAGGCTACAACCTGGCGTTTAACTCCAGAAATAGCCTAGGCACGTGTAAAGCTCAAGTCTCAGCCCCAGCACACACCAAATGGGCCCCGGAAGTGGATTTCTACACTAGTAGTTTACTCATTTTCTATAAACCTAGGTTACTAGTTGAGTATTTAAACAAATTTTAGAGATTTATTATGTACCTGATGACATTTTAACGTTTTACATTGTATCTCTATGGCATGAGTCTCTAAACTCCATGATTGGGGGTGAGGAGCTCTACTGTGTCTTGATAAATTAATACAATTACTTCTGTTTTCTATTCAATCACGCTTGTTTCTGTTCTAAGATACTCGCTTGTACTTAACCGTGATGAATGTGATGATCCGTGACACTCATCATCATTCTCAACCTATGAACGCGTGCCTGACAACCACTTCCGTTCTACCTTAGATTGAGTGTGTATCTCTTAGCCTCTTGGTTCATGATCAGAGTCTTTGTGGTATAGGCTAGGATTATTGGCGGCCATTTCTGAGATCCGGAAAGTCTAAACCTTGTCCATGGTATTCCGAGTAGGATCTGGGATGGGATGTCTGTGATGAGCTTCAAACTCACGAGTGCTGGGCGTAGTGACAGACGCAAAAGGATCAATGGATCCTATTCCAACATGAGTGAGAACCGACATATGATTAGTCGTGCGGTGACAGCGCATTTGGACCATTTTCATTGAGAGGACGGATGGTAGCCATTGACAACGGTGATTCACCAACATACAACTTGCCATGGAAGGAGCCTTGCATGCATGAAGAAGAAGACAGTAGGAAAGCAGAGATTCAGAAGATAGAGCATCTCCAAAACCTCAATTTGTTCTCCATTACTGCATAACATGTAACCTTTATTTCATGTTATTTAGTTTTCATAAACAAAAGTAATTTTTATTATTAATCTCCTGACTAAGATTTACAAGATAACCATAGATTGCTTCAAGCCAACAATCTCCGTGGGATCGACCCTTACTCACGTAAGGTATTACTTGGACGACCCAGTGCACTTACTGGTTAGTTGTGCGGAGTTGTGAAAAGTGTGAATCACGATTTCGTGCACCAATTATAAAATGAATAAAAGGTCACGAGAGGGTGGCGGAAAGTAACTAGTTAGGGTGCTAATGTGAAAATGTTAAGCTGTGGGCTTTATGTATGAATGATTGTGCGGGGATGCCCATGAGTATAGAATGGCTTCCAGGAGAAAGGGGCACATGCTTCAGCTGGAGAATCAGCGCCTGCAAGTACTAGCAAAGGTCATGTTCGGCATACTTCAGCTGGAGAATCAGCACCTGCAAGAAGTAGAAACTTGCAGAGGTTATGCCACTGGAATGCCTTATCTGACTTGCGAGTGGGATTGAGTCGGGTGCGGGTCGAAACCGACAAATGAGCTCATTACCTGCAATAGGACTAGACATGCATCATTCTTGTTTGCACACTTACATTTGACTGTGTTTGCTTGTATTACTTTTCTATGATTGTGTTGTTTGACTTGTTTGTGTGTTGGTTTGAATCTCTTACTTGTGTTGTTGGTTCACGGATGCATTGAGGTGTAATGTTGTGGTTAACAAAAGATTATGTGGCTAAGAGATGGTTAATATGACTAAGTTTGTGATTAAAATCTGTTGGGGTTTAGAAATTTAGAGAAAAGTAATTGGTTATCTAAAGTAAAACTCAGTATTTTAAGGGGTTTAATAAAAATAGTTTTATTGGGTAAAGTTAATTATTTGCATTTTATATCATTACTTTTATGGAATTTCCATTCCCTATTGAGAACGTGTGGTTTGCTCTCACCCAAAAAATCTTTCACCCTTTCAGTCACACAAGTTCGAAGACTCAGTTCGAAGCTGCGGGCAGTATTAGTCTTATTTGAGTTAAGTTTATGTGTTAAGTTGCTTTCATAGAACTCCCTCGCCTTTGTTATTTAAGGCTTTATTTTATATAGAGGGATAGAAAATGTATCTGAGTTTCTTTTGAATTATTTTGTATAATATTTATTATGATTAATAATTATGTGATTATTATTACTTGGTGTTCTTTGATGGATGAATTTGATTAATAAAAAAAACACAAGTTTCCGGCATGTTCTTAAAATTTAAATGCGAAATCGAACTAAAGACTCAATATTAAATAGTAAATAAGGAAAACAGGTTAGTAACGCCTCACTTTTGGTTCGATCATGACGTGCTAAAAGTTAGGGTGTTACAACAAATGTCTGGGTTAGCTACTGGATGTGTTAGGGCCTGGCAGTTTAACCGACACGTAAGCTCACGGTTAGTATGATAGACATACATCATATTCATATGTCTGTTTTGTTTGATTGTTCATTAATTTGGCTTGCCTATGTGACTATTATGCTTACCTGCTATATTTGCTACATGTTGTATCTGTATCCTACTTGTGTTTGCTTTGTCTGTATTGCTTGCCTTTGCACTGGAGTTTCGAAGGATTGGAGGAAGGTGGAAAGTCAGGGTTTGAGTTAGAAAGTAGAATTAAGTTAGATTTAAGAACCTTAGATAACCTACACCGTTTATGGTTTTCAATTTATAAACTTTAACATTTAAATCTGAGTGTCAGAGTTCTTGAATTTTCTCTGGCTTTCTCGAGACCTTATATCTTATATATATGTGGGCACCACTACCATGCTGAGAACCTCTGGTTATCATTTCATACAGTATTGTTATTTTTCAAATGCAGGTCGAGAGGCACCTCGCTAGGCGTTTGGATTTACTCTGCAGTGAAGTGGGACTTTTGGATGTGGTATTTTGCTATGTTTAGATATATTTATATGTATAGGACTCTCCCTATATATATGTTTTACTTTTGTGCCTTATAGAGGATTTTAATGGAGACATATGCTCTATTTTGAGTATTTTGGATCTTGGGATTGTATATACTTATGTAAATATTCTCTGGCCAGCCTTAGCTTCACAGGTTGAGCCCAAAGCTTGAATATTTTGTATCCTTGACACTCCACTCTTATTATACATATGTATCTTTACTTTTCTTCGTAAGCAAGTTTCCTTTTACGTGAGCATTGCGCTTCTTGTTTTGCGACTTTTGTTTAATCTTTCCTCCAAAGGCTCTTCGGTATAAATTCCTTTCAAATATTATTTTATATATATTTTTATTTTAGATGTCGTAATACCACACCATCTCTGCTTTATGACTTAAGTGTAAAGCTCTGTGTGGTAGGTATTACAAAGAACGAAAGAAATCAAGAAAAACAAAGAAAGAGAACGCAGAGAGAACGCATAGAAACGAAGAAAGAAAAAATCCAGAGGATGCAGAGATGGAAGATCGAAAATGCTGGGGAAATTTAAAAAAGGAAATGAAATCATTTCGAAAAAGGCAGTTATATATTCGCGCGTTGATTGAAAAATTGGTTAGATTAATGGTGCGTTAGGTGAATTAGGTTAAAGAAACTTGTATGGACTTGTGTCAAAAAATGACTTGTATGTGGAGAATATTTGTTTTTATATATCTTTTTTAGTAGTTTTCTTATTTCTTAAACCAAAGTTATTATGTTTTTTATGAAGTTTTCATATCTAATCATATGTTTAGAGTTGTTTTAGAATTATTGTGTTTTCAGGATTTATTTTGAAAGTAATCAGGATAAGAGAAATAAACAAGGAAACAAAAAGTGCACTCCCAGGAGAGAAGAAGAGGTTGGCGCCTAACTTGAAGGATCTGAAGTCCAGTGCCAACCATCCAAGCCCATTGCCTGAAAGAAAAGTCCATCTCTCAAAGGTGGTACCCAGCTCCAAGGAAGCCAAAGCCTAGTGCCTTCCATGGACTTGGAGTTCTCAAGCCCAGTGCCAGGAATGGGCACCCAACTTCAAAAGACTTTCAACACACTAGGCACCCAGCACCCAAAACCAGGGCCTAACTTCAAGTGGATTTTCACACCCAGGGATCCAAAAATGCAGTGAAGTCTGGCGCCAATCACTCGAGTCTAGTGCCAAATCCATGACCTTCTCCCAGGAAGCTCTAATTCAGCCCAAAGATTCAAGATTTGAATGATTAGTTATCATTAACTTCTTCTAGAAAGATAATATTTGGTTTTAAGATTTAGTTTTAGTTTAGATTTGAATTATTGTTTTAGCTATCTTATCCTTCCAAAGATAAAATTAGACTTAGTTTTTGAATTTGAATTCCAGATAGGACTTAGGATATAAATAAATAAACGAAGGTTCACAAATGGCAGCGGATCATAACTGGATTCATCTAGCATCTCATTAGTTTAGCTTATTTTCTTCTTTAGCATGAGTAACTAATTCTCTTTTGTTAAAGGTTAGGAGTTTTGTTTGATTTTTCATGGATTGGTAATCTAATTCTTTCTTTTATTTTAATTTATGCATTTATACTTTTTGAAGATTAAGTCTCGTTCTTTATATTTAATGGTTAGAAGTATTGAAAAATATTCTAATTCTGTTTTGGATCTTGTTATTACTTTGAAAATTTTAATATTGGGATTAGCTTGAAACTCTTTCTCATAATTTTTAACTTGACTAGGAATAGTATTTTGAAAGTTGTGCAGTGTTAAATCGGAATTGTGCTTAACCTACTTTCTTAGTTATTTGACCTAGGAATTGTGATTAAATAAGTTAAGAGAAATTAAATTCCCAAAGAATTGAAATTTGATTATATATAATTTGTCGTGAAAATATTTTTTGCATAAATCGAAGTGAAAAAACATGAGGATTCCCTTTTCTAAAAGTTAAACATCTCCAAAGTCTTTAACATCTTTAATCATTATTTTCTTTCTTCGAATTCATAAGCATTCATTCATTCATTCACATCAAACACTCTCATTTACTGTTCTTCATTATTTCAAGATTCAGGTCATTCCTCTTGCAAAGGTTCGATCGATCTAATTTGAAGATTAAACTAAAAATTGCTTGATTCAATCATTTAATCCTTGTGGGAATGATACCAACTCGCTGTGGTATTACTTGGAATGATTTAGTGCACTTGCCAATATTCAGCCGTATTAAATTTGGCTCATCATATCTCTTTATCACATTTTTTTCTATAGTATCTATTTTTTCACTAAATCAAGCAAGATTTTAATATATAATTTTATTTTGCATCAATTTTGATATCACATTTAATTATCTATTAGATTATCACGGTGTTAATAGGGTATACATGGTGCACAAAATTGTGATCACACTTTTCACAACTCCGGTACAACTAACCAGCAAGTGCAATGGGTCGTCCAAGTAATAAAACCTTATGCGAGTAAGGGTCGATCCCACGGAGATTGCCGGCTTGAAGCAAGCTATGGTCATCCTGTAAATCTTAGTCAGGCAAATTCAATTGGTTATGAGTTTTGATAATTGAAAGATAAATAAAACGTAAATTAAAATAAAGATACTTATCTAATTCATTGGTGGGAATTTCAGATAAGCGTTTGGAGATGCTTTGTTGCTTCTGAACCTCTGCTTTCCTATTGTCTTCATCCAATCATGCATGCTCCCTTCTATGGCAAGCTGTATGTTGGTGGATCACCGTTGTCAATGGCTACCATCCGTCCTCTCAGTGAAAATGGTCCAGGTACGATTTCTGTACGGCTAATCAACTGTCGGATCTCTCGTCTCGGATGAAAAATACCAGGCACAGCTACCGCACGGCTAATCATCTGTCGGTTCTCACTTGTGTCGGAATAGGATCTCTCTATCCTTTTGCACACTGTCACTGCGTCCAACATTCATGAGTTTGAAGCTCGTCACAGTCATCCCTTCCCAGATCCTACTCGAAATACCACAGACAAGGTTTAGACTTTTCGAATCTCAAGAATGCTGCCAATTGGTTCTAACTCTACCATGAGGGTTCTAATCTCACGGATTCGAATGCTCTGTTGTCAGGAGAGGCAAGTCAAATCCTTGGATTAGAGATCCAAGAGACTATACTCCGGCTGTCGTCCAATGACTACGTTGAACATCATGTAGACCGCTTATGGTTGTCAGGCACGCGGATCTTGGCTAAGCGAGTAACGAAGATAGTGGGTGATTGTCACGGGTCACCCCTTCATTCTGACTTAACTGAATTAAGTACGAGAGTATATCTTGGAGAAGAAGTAAGTGTGAATTGAAAGAGAAATAATAGTACTTGCATTAATTCATGAAGAACAGCAGAGCTCCGCACCTTAATCTCAGTCTCTGAATCAGATTTTTGCTCAGGTCCCTCAATTTCAGCCAGAAAATACCTGAAATTACAGAAAAACACACAAACTCATAGTAAAGTCCAAAAATGTGATTTTTGCATAAAAACTAATAAAAATATAATAAAAAGTAACTAAAACATGCTAAAAACTACCTAAAAACAATGCCAAAAAGCGTATAAATTATCCGCTCATCAATACATCATATATAAAATATTTTATGATTGAAAGTTATGGCTAATAGGCCATAATCATATGCGTGTGTGTGTTTTTTGTGTAAACTGTAACACCCTAATTGCCCTAAGCCTTACCTCTAGCAATAAAGCAAAGGATAACTAAAGGTCACGATAATTCAAAGGCTCATATAATATTATATATTTTGAAGGAAATAGTAATACTAGAAGCCCAATGAAAGAATAAAGCTCAAAGTCGCGTAAAGCGGAATTACGAAACGCGAAGCGTCCACACACGATAACTAAACGCGTAGGCACGGACAAAACAAGACATAATACATGAAAAACCTTGTAGATAGCTCTAGGATACACAAGGTAATAATTAAATTAACAAGATATGTATATATAAGTATGATGTACCATAAAGAGGACTAGTCACAGCCTGCGGAGTTTAGACTGACTAGTCAAACTAAAATACAAAAGAGTTTTTGAAGTTTAAAACAGCTTATACAACTTATCCCTCAAAGTTTTCAGAAAATAAAGCCTCTAAGGCAACAAAGTTAAATATACAAAAAGGTGAGAGAATACTACAACAAAAGTAAAACATAAATAAACAAGGAATAAACCATACCCCACTTTGTCACCATGTCTGCAATTTCACCGAGATGAATTACGACCTGCATCTGAAAATCAACAGCAATGTATGGTATGAGAACCGAAGGTTCTCAATATGGTAACAGTGCCCAATATATAAGATGTAAAGTTCCGGGACGCCAAAGGCAATCCTAGAACTTCAAATCAAATAGATATTCAAGCATAACGAAATAAATAACTTAAACTATCAACAATATACAGGGTTATCTAAACTTAGGGGATTTCTAGCTAGTAATAAACACACCGCTGTATCCCACAGCCTTCACCAACCTAACCTCCGTGCGATCCTATCGCCACCGCCTCCTGATCCTCCTCAACACCAGACAATCACAAATAATGCAAGCAAGTAAAACACGGGTAGTAAACATATATAATCAAGTAATTCAAGAAGCAAGTAGGCATATTATACAATTAGGCAAACTCAAGTAATCAAAACAAACAAGCATATAAGAGATGCATATGATGAATACCTGTCCCATTGGCTCGTGATATCACTTGTTGGTCTGTAAATGCCAACCCGACACATCCTTCTGGATGTAGCCTTCCTGCCACACCCAGAGATAGAGGCTCTGCACACTCATGCAGCAGGAAAATCTACCACTTCAGAGATATAGGCTCTTGATAAACCCCGATTTCATGGTTTATCTTGTGCTTATTTTAGGGGGTTTTATCACCTTTTTCAACATTTATTCAATGAAATAGCATGGTTTTGTAATTCTCCCTTGAATTATGCTTAAGTGTAAAAACATGCTTTTTAGACCCTTAAATTTGTGATTTTAATTCACTTTAATTCCATTCGATGCCTTGATGTGTTTGTTGAGTAATTTCATATTCATAAGGCAAGTATTGGATGGAAAAAATGAGGAGAAAGGCATACAAAGTGGAGAATGCATGAAGAAACAAGAATTGGGAATTCATCGATGCACGCGCACGCATACCAGGCGTGCACGTGCCGAAGTGATTTCACATAAGGACGCGTACGCGTACAAGGCGCGCACGCACAAAAGTGGTTTTACATAGAGACACGCACGCGTACATGCCGCGTCCGTGCGGATGAAGAAACAGCCAATCGACGCGCACGCGCACATGGCGCGTACGTGCCGATACCTGCACGTGACTCACTTAAAGGCAAAACGCTGGGGGCGATTTCTGAGCTGCCCAGGCCCAAATCTAACTTGTTTCTGAGTGTATTTCATGCAGAATTGAAGTCCAAGAAAAGGGGGAGCAATTAGTTAGTCAACATGAGCCTTTAGTTAGTTTTCTAGAGAGAGAAGCTCCCTCTTCTCTCTAGAATTAGGTTAGGATTAGGTTAAATTGTTATAGATCCATGTTTAATTCCTTGCTTTCATCTTGTTTCTCTTATAATCCCTCGTGTTTACATCTTGATTTTCTTAGTTGTAATGTTGGTTTCTCATTTTGTTCTCTTTTGTGATGATAAACTCATGATGGATTTAGTTTACAATTAATACAATTTGATGTTGATGTTTCTTTCATGATTGATCTTGCTTGCTATTGTTAAGTTCTTGCTTACAATAGTCATGGTTCTCCTTAATTTTAGCAATTTGTGATGCTTACTTTTATTGCCTACTAGGTGTTTGATAAAATGTTCCCTATAGTTTTTGAGTAGTTCTCTTGACCCTTGGCCTAGGCTAAGGGGATTGAGTGATCTTGAGTCCTTGGGTTTTATTGAATTGGTAATTTTAGAACCCTTGGGGATCAATTTGATATCCATTAACTCTAGCCTACTATTGAGTTAATTAGTAGCTAGGTTGGGACTTATGGATTGATGTTGATCAAGCCATTTGACGTACTCAAAGCCTGGGAGTAGACATTATGTGCTTAAGGCTTTAGTGAGTAGACCTAATAAGCTCGGTTCCGCATGATTATCAATATTCGAATTGTTGACAAGGATAGTGATCTCAATTATCTAAGTTTTAGCCAAGAGTCCTTTATCTTGCCTCTTTAATTGCTTGTTTGATTTACTTTCCTTGCCATTTACTTTATTGCCCCTTTCATCAACCAAACCCTTTTACCCCTCATAGCTAATAATTGACCACTTCATTGCTATCTTCGTGAGACGATCCGGAGTCTAAATACTTCGGTTAATTCTTATTTGGGGTTTGTACATGTGACAAAACCACATAATCTTAATTTGATTTGAGGATTGTCTATTGGTTTGGACTATACTAACAACGGAATTATTTTGTGGAATTCCGAACCGGTATAAATCCTTGTATCAGCTCTGCACACTCATGCAGAAAGGAAGGAAACAATAACTAGTGTTGGGCACACTCTTGCAGCAGAAAACTGCCACACCGGAGATATAGGCTCCGCACACTCATGCAACAGGAAAACTGCCACGCCGGAGATATAGGCTCCACACACTCCCAACAATAACTACTCATGCAGGAGAGAAATCTGCCATGCCAGGGATATAAGCCCTACGCACTCTCATATAATCCAATAATTTCATTATTTCTTTCTAATTTCTCAACTCATCATAACCATCCCATCACCGGTTTCCAACTTTTCAAATTCATCATAAGCATTCTCATTCTTCGTAAACCTCTTCAACCATAAACTTCACAACTCAACATTCACCAATTCAATCTAGAAATTACACAAACATTCCAAACCTTTGTCACCGGCTCTAAACTCATAACTAAAAATACCCTTTTTATTCCTTTATTGTTTTCTCCCTTGATTTAAGATCCTAAAACTGGCAAAAAGGTGTTAACCAAGTACTACGGAAGTTTGCAGGCTTTCTGGGAAGATAAAACGGTTAAAAACAAGGTTTTTATTAAAAATAGGGCAGTGTGTGTATGCATAGGATTGTGCGTACGCACAACTTGCAAATTTCGCAGGGTGTGTGTGCGCACCAAAGTGTGCTAGCGCTCTCAACAGAATGCATCTCCCAGTGTGTGCGTGCGCACCAGTGTGTGCATATGCACATATTCTAAAAATCATAGGGTGTGTGTGCACACAAGGTTGTACGTACGCACAAGTCAAAGCGTAGCCACTGTTCAGAGCACACGCACAGCAGTGTGCGTGCGCACACGAACCAGAAATCACAATTTATGCAACATCACAGAAATCAGATTTTTGACACCAACTTCCAACGATCATATCTTTTTTCTACCAAACTCCGATTTCTATGAAATCTATACCGTTTTAAAGTTCTTTAAATTGTCTTTAATTTGATAAAAAAAATTTTAATAAATTTCAAAAACTGTAGCTCAAGATATGATCAACAAAAATTGGCCTAAAACCCATTTTTACCAAAAACACTAAAAACTCTATTTCACTAAATCTCTCAATTCAAAACCAACTATTCACAATCCAACAATACTAGAATCACTCAAGAATCCATACCAAGCATTTCTCAACCACATTAACCATCCAATTCTAAACCATTTAATATTCACCTCATCCAACTCTAAAATTCACCCTAATATCACATCCAATTTCCTTAATACCACCATTCAAGTTTCCAACAATTATCAATGCTAGAAGTATCAATTCTTTCATCCAAATAGTTCTATTATCATCAATCAAACCATTAAATTCATCAAACCTCCTCACTCATTTACTTTCAACATGAACCACAATAACCAACAATCAAAATCATCATCAACATCCATCTTCAAATCTCAACACCCACCAGTATAACTCATCAAATTCTTCCAAGAATTCATACTCATAAATCATGACTCTCAACAACCATCAATCCAACATCAACAAAACACTTATACATTAATTCAACCCACTATAAATAACTTTTATCTACTCATCATCATACCATTTACTCAAATACAACATCATTCAATCCACAACAACATCATCATTTAACATCGTAATTCATCAATAATTCAAACCTATCTTAAGGTCTACTAGCTTAAGTGTCCAAAAATATTACATATTACATAAAGGAAACCAAAACCATACCTTGGCCGATTCCCACGCAACTCAAGCCACCAAGCTCAAAACCACCAAGCATCACTCCAACAAACTCCAAAACTCAATCTAACATCATACATATATCAAAATCAAAACCTAAGATTCACAAAACAATCAAACACAATGATTTAGTGAGACCTTACCTTACCTATCGATATTAGGAGCAAAATCCAACAATATTCCAATGCTAGATCACCCATAAACAAACAAAATCACAAAATCTACTCAAAAACCAAACCCAAAAATACAGAAATGTTAGGGCAGAAAACTGGAGCATGAGTTTCAAGTTCTTACCAGCAAAGCCTAAATAAAAACAAAGAGCTCGATGAGAGATTCGTGTAGCCGCAAATGGCTTGTCAATCGGAACTCCGTAGCTCAAGTTATGAGAAATTGAAGAAGAAGATGAATAGTGTCATCACCTCCTTCTCCTCTCTTCTCTAAGTTGCGTCCCTTTTCTTATTTTGGGGTAGAATGAGCTTATTTGGCTCATTAACGAGTATATATATATTGGACCTTGGGCCCAGTTTGGACCCGATCCAACCTGTTAGCGTTTTAGGTACGTTTGGCCCACTTTAGGCCTAAACTTTTAATATTAGTGCCCGGTCTTCGATTCTAAATTATTTTTATCCTTTCAAAATAATAAATTTAATTTTTCAAAATACGCGGTACTAGGCCAACTAGAGTCAGTACGTATTTTTACAAAAATTTTCCGCAACAAATACATTTTTCAACTCAGAAAAATTCATTGAAATCAAATTTTACCTTTTTATTTTCAAAATATCATTTCTATATTTTTAAACCTATTTTTACCGATTAAACTATTATTTATTAAAGCAGTTAAGCTGGTTCTTACACAAACAGTGTCCAAGTTATAGTTCGCTTAGAAGATGTTATCCCTGATTCTTCTTATTAAGGTGAGTTATTGATCAAATTCACATAACACAAAATATAGATATTAAAAAAAGACATTTCAATACTTAAGTATATAAATTTTTTTCTATCTTTTATAAAAAATCTTCCACTACAAAAAACATTAAAAATCGTTAGATTTACAGGTAAAAATGTCAAAAAATTTTGATTTATCGTTGCACTATTTCTGACGGCATAAACATTGCTGGTAATTAATTATCGGCAAATTTTGTATTTTCAATGCTAATTATTGTTGAAAGTATCCAACGGTAATCATTGCAGAGTGGCTATTTTTGGGTTCGCGTTACCAACAGATTTTTTTCCTCCATGATTACTATCGGAATATTTCGTTAGTAATTCCAACAGTAATATTTTCCAATAAAATTTTATGTTTTAAAAAAATAAACAACGTCGGATTTATCCGATGCAAAATCCGACGATCATTTTTTTTAAATAAAAAATTTGTTTAATATTTTTTTAATTACGATTATCATAATTATAACCTGTTTAAAATTAAATAAAAATTAATGAAACTAAATATATCATAAAAGAAAAAATACAATGTAATAATCTCGTAAAAAAAACTATACACTAATAAAATAATCTTATCAAAAGAAAACTATATACTAATCAAAACACTAGACCCTACAGGTCCTCGTGGTCGTCATACTCCTCCTGATGGTCTTACTGCTGGTCTTGATGTGACGGCGCTGTGGGTACCAATTGTCGGGCAGGTGCAAGTGCAGGTGAGGATGTGCCGCCTCCAACACCGATGTCCCCTGTGCACATTTAGTCATAGTAGATGTCCATCTATCACTGCATGTGTTTTATGTATTACAGCTCTTCACTGGGCTACTGCCCCAGGGACTCCACCTCTGCATCTCAAGCATCTTTTGCCATTATGCGTGCAAAGAGCTCAACATACCTTTGAGGCCAAATAGAGCTGTTGACCCTGACCCTTCATGCTCTGGGTTAGGTTTTGGACCTGCTCACGCAAATCCACTATGTCTTGTGGATCTGCACGGCTAGTGGTCGAGGTCGAGGAAGTCCTAAAGGTGGACGGGCATAGGTTGCTGGAGAAGAATGACCTGACTCTGAATATACAGTTCTTCTGTGGCTCGAATGTGTTTTGACGCCACACGATATCAGGATCCACCATAGATGCGCTCAAGGGATTGTCGTCGTCTGTCGTCTGTTGAGATTGCAATGTCGCGGCCTCCAAATTCTGGGTCTATGAATCCTATCACATTCAATGTGAATGTCAATATAAAAGGTGATATGATAATGTGTTATTGAATTCTATAAAAGAAAGTCTGTGAACCGCTAATTAGCAAACCTCTCTTTATTCTCCTTGAGCTTGTGAGTTTGCATGAAGACCTTTGGCAATAAAACAGGACGCTTTAGGTTGGACCTATTTTCATCGGCTTGATCGATTCTTACCAGTTTTTTATCTTAAACGGTCTTTGGATTGGACTGGAACGGACTGACTAAGAGTCCGATTCACCGATTTTTCAGTTGAAGCGATCAGTTTGATACAATTTTTACACACACATATATATATATATATTAGTTATAGTAATAAATTTCAGCTATTAACATCTTTTTTATACCCATGATTTTATTATTTTCTATTATACCACCATTTTCATACAAATGTATGTCTTTAATAGTGATTTATAAAAATTACCATGATTAATAAAAATTACCATAATTATGAATATTACACGTACCCTAATAATAATAAGGAATAAAAAAATCCTTAGATGCTTGTATGTCCAAAATAATTATATATATGTAAAGAAATAATCGTAATCGAGAATAAATATATCATGAGAAAAAAAAATTATTAATTATAGAAAATAATCATAATTAAGAAATAATTAATACATGTAATATAAATATATTTATTTATAATAATATGATACGTATATATAAATAATAAAATATTTAGAATTTAAAATAAAATAAATATATTCTGAGAATAAAAAATTATTAGTTTCACAATTAATATATGTATATATAAATAAGAAAATTACCATGATTTATAAAATTATTATACGTATGGTGATATTAATAGAATAAAAGAATTATTGAATGATTGTAGGTTCAAAAAGAAATAATTATAATAAAAAAATAATTAACCTATATGATTTAAATATATTTATGTACAATTATTATATACGTATATATAAATAAAAAAATATTTAAAATTATTTAAACAGAATAAATATATCCTGAGAACAAAAAGTTATTAATTAAATAATTAATATATACTTATATATAAATAGAAAATTTAGTAATTAAAAAAAATGTATACTTTTAATTTTAGGAATTAAATGCACATAATTATAATTATTTGTTCTAAAATAGATAATTAAATTAATTTAGCATTAATTGAATATTTTTATTTATAATTTAGAGTAGATTAATCCTACACTATATATATGTCTTCTTAATATATTATGTGATTGTAAATTTTTATCTCTGAGGCTTATATTTTTCTTAACAATTGTCATGGCTCCTAATAGGTTGTGTTCTAACATTGAGTTTAATATAATATTAAATGTAATTTTTTTAAGGTTTAATTACTCTGCAAGTCCTTATAGTTTTACCGAATTTTCAATTAGGTCCCTAGCTATACTTTTTTTCTTTTCAATTAGGTCCCTATACATTTTTTTTTTTCAATTTAGTCCATACCGTGACAAAATCGTATGAGATAATAGAATATTCTGTTCGAAATCGAATATTCTCGTATTTGAGTTAAAATAACTAATTAAAACCACTTCCATTTTTTCAAAATGCCAAAACTACCCTTAGCATTTTGTCCCAAAATTAAAGAACCCTAGGCAGCGGTTGCTCTCTGATCCAGTGGCGTTTCTCCACTGCTCATCTGCGTCGTCGTCCAACTGCATCGTCGTCATCGTTTTCCTTGGCGGCGTGAGCGTCAGTCGTCCGTCGTCTTTGGTCTGCGCTGCACTGCTCTGCTCTATTCGTCTTTGGTCTGCGTTGCGATGCACTGTGTCTGCACTGTTTGTCGTGTACCGTTGTCGTGCCTCACCTGGCAATAAAAGTAATAACGGAAGAGTGACATGGGAAGGATGCAGCGTCTTGCTTGACATCAACGGCGGTGACCATCTCGTTTTCGATCGCCTCTCTCCCGCTGCGTAAGTTCTTCTTCTTCTTTAATTATTTAACTAACTTAATAATAATAACAATAATGTTTTTGTTACGAAGGAAATTGAAGATTGGGAATAAGAACTGCTCTCTCCAACCGTTAATCGGCACTCGCTTTGGTTCTCTCTTTCAACTCGATAATACTTTCCTCTCTCCTTTTATACCTTCCCCTCAAGGTATCTATGTTTATGCATCATTGCATATTATAATAGCTTAGTGCTGATGTAAGTTCTAGTTTCTAGTTTCAATTCAGAAACTATTCCTAATTTATAATAACCTCCATAAATAGTTCTATTAATCACATGGATAAAATAAACTTACAGCTGATGCTACTAACAATGAGGAAATAAAAGATGATAGTCAACCGAATCTTGAATCCAAGAATAATCGCAAATTGGTTGACAATAACCCTGCACAAACCCTCACTGGTGAAGATATTGAAGCCATGCGAAGGTAACATTTTATGCAATCCTTATTTATATGTGAAAAAAGAAAATGTTTATTAAAGCATTATTAACTGCTCGTGATCTAGGAAGCACCAATACGACACGCGATACGGACACGACACGACACGGATACGCTGACACGTTCTTTTTATAAAAAATTGGATACGACACGTTTAGGATACGTTGTGAATTAAAATTTAAATAATATATTAAATTAATAAAATATTATATTGTAAATATAAGAGGAAATATAATTGCATAAAAAAGTCTAAAAATTATGCAATTATTAAAAAAAATAAAAAATTTTAATCTACTCTTGCCATTTCGCCAACAAAAAATGTATCAATTTCTTCTCCTCCAAGTCCATCATCCGTAAATACCACAACTTCTATGTTTGGTTCATCTAAAGATAAATACGAAATTTCACTCAGATCTGGACTGTTGTCATCAACTTTGCTTCTATTAATTATTTTATTTTTAAATTTAAATTTTGATTTGTTTTGATTTTAAAATATTTTAAAATTTAAAAAATCGGTTAATTGGGCCATAAAACCACAAAATTGAGTCAGACTCGTTCAGATTCGTGACAGCTTCACCAAAATTCTGCACCGCAAGAAGACACGCCACCGATACGCTCGTTTGAAGTATCCGTCGAGTGTCGGTGTCGGATTCGTGTCCGACACGGATACGCCGGCACCATAGGAAAATCCGTGCTTCATAGCTCGTGATATATTAATTTGTTACTTACATTCTTTTATCTTTTTATTTTATCTTAATTTTTTCGTAGGTATGATCTTATTAAGAATTTCAAGACAACATCTGGACATAAAATTTAAAAACTTAAGGTTAAAATAATTTGATTATAGAGTGTCAAATAATTTAAAACACTACACAAAAAGCTCCAATCGAAACGGTTCTACTTGATGAAGAGGTAATATAGAATTGTATAGTATTTTTAAATTAATTTGCTATTTTTTATTATTTTAAATTGTTTTAATTGTGATATTATTTTATAAGGATTTCTGTATACAATGCAAAATAAAAAATCTAAAAGTATCTCTATTTGGAAAAATGATATTTAAAGGAAGTGTTTATGTTATGATCAGCATTGGCGTAAGTCAAAATAATATTATGTGCAAGCCAACCAAGCATGAATATAAGGCTTACTTTAGAAAGGATACCATTTTGTATCCGATCGAAGACTTTTCGATTTCGATAAATTTGTTTTGCTTTGAACCGTACCAAGAAATACTCCAAGAAAAAGAGAAGACTCGCATTTACCAAAAAAAATCCACTGATAACCTATTTATCGTCAGATTTAGCAGCGGAATAAATTGGATGGTATAAATCTCGCCGATAACTGTTTACCGGTAGTTTTTTTTCCACCGCTAATTACTGGTAGATTTAGCGGCGAATATAAACTTTTAATTACAAAATTCTGGAGCTTGTTACCGTCGAATTTTTGTTCCGGTAAGTCTAACGGTAATATATTTTTATTATTAATAATTAAATTAATAGTTATCAGAGGATTTAACCGACAGTAAATTCGACGGTAAACTTAAATTATAATTTTTTTAAAATATTCGTTTGAAAATTTAATATATATTTTTAAATATTTAAACTTAATAATTTTTAAACTAACAAAATTCAAAGTTTTATAATTTTTTATAGTAATTTGTCTATAATTTTTAGTTGAAAGTTCACAAATAAGTACAAATATCAAAGTTTATGATTAAAACAAAAAAAAAAGAATTCAATTAAGTAAAAAAATCAAATTTGAAATGCACTAAACCCTCAACTACAAAAATTAAACAAAATTAAATCAGAAATTGAAAGAGCAATACTGATTAGCATTACAGATTAATCTATACTAATACTAATACATTACGTAAAGAATCAACCATACCAAACTATTTATGATACTAACAATTTGGTGCGGAATTTAAAATCCACAAACTAATCGGCAAGTGCACCGGGTCGTACCAAGTAATACCTCAGGTGAGTGAGGGTCGATCCCACGAGGATTGAAGGACTAAACAACAATGGTAGATTAATTTACTTAGTTAGACAAACAGAAAATAGTATTTTGGTGTTCAAAAGGCATTAAACAATATAAAGAATATTAAAAGAGCAAGTAAATAAGTTGAGAATAAAGTATGGAGAAACAGTTAAGGTTTCAGAGTTATCTATTTTCCGGATTGATTTTTCTTATTAATTTATTTTAATCATGCAAGATTTAATTCATGACAAACTATATGTGACTAGACCCTAATTCCTTAGACCTTCCTAGTCTCCTCTAAAATTCATCAACTACCAATTCCTTGGTCAATTAATTCCAATTAGAGGGTGAAGCTTAATTCTAGTTTATATGCCACAGAAATCCTAATTACCCAAATATAAAAGGATTATATGTCACGTGTCCCGTTAAATCTAAATAATTAAAATTTAGGAGAATTTGTTTTCAAGATGTTGTTCAAGTAAAGAGCTTTTCCAAGTTATACAAGAACTCAATTAGAAAGAAGGTCATACTTCCGTTCCACCCAAATTCATAAGATAAAGAACGAAAACAATTCTTGAAATATAAATCAATACATAAATTAAAATAAAGAAAACAATAGAATCAATCCATACAAATAGACAGAGCTCCTAATCTTAACAGTGGAGGTTTAGTTGCTCATGGCTCAGAGAGAAAATAAGGATTGTCCATTAGGCTGAGCTCCAGTTGAATGAAAAGTTAACTAATTCCCCTTTTATATCTAATCCTAATTAATTTAAAATCTATCTTCTAAAACTAAAATAATATCTTTTCCTAGTTTTAAATAAAATAAAGTTTTAAATCAGAATTAATTAAAGCAATCAACATGTCTTTAATTGATGGATATGGACCACTTGCTTCGTAGGGTCCACGCCTAACTTGGAGTGGGCATAACCATTCTTGTGTGAATCTCCCTTGAGTCTCTGCTATCCCCTGGCTCTAGTCTATGTTTCTGCGGATTTTGCATGTCGCGCAGGTCACGCATACGCGTCAGTCACGCGTACGCGTCGATGATCTTCTTTGCGTGTCACGCGTACGCGTTAGGTACGTGCACGCGTCGCTGTGCAACTTCACTTTCTACGCGTACACGTTAGGTACGCGCACGCGTCGCCATGGAGAGCTCCAAATTGCGCATACGCGTCAGGCACGCGTACACACGTCGCTCCTCGCTGGTCAGCTCCTTGGTTTCTTCTCTTTCTCTGCAGAAATTCTATCAAATCCATACGAATGCTACCTAAAATAAATAGAAATACACAAGACTCAAAGTAGCATCCATAGTGGCTAAAAGATAATTAATTCTTGATAAAACTTAACAATTTAAATGCAAATTCACTAGGAAAAGATAGGAAAGATGCTCACGCATCACAACACCAAACTTGAATTGTTGCTTGTCCTCAAGCAACCAAATTAATATAAGCTTAGGATGTGAATTTGCATGAGAATAAGAGTTCGATTAAGCTCGTGTCTCTTCTTA
Organism: Arachis ipaensis; assembly: GCF_059453495.1. NCBI lineage: Eukaryota > Viridiplantae > Streptophyta > Magnoliopsida > Fabales > Fabaceae > Arachis > Arachis ipaensis. The sequence continues at coordinate 98,651,714 of NC_142441.1, forward strand.
TAGTGGGGTTTATAACTGAAATCTTGAATAGTTTTGGCATCTCACTCTCCTTTGAATCAAAAAGGATGTCAGTGTCATTCAGAATTGGAATCCGGATAATATTATGAATTCTCTAATCTTTTGTAACTCAATTTAACCCTTGAACACAGCAATTTTTCTTTTCTTTTGTGCTTTACACCTTGAGTCTAGCCGTGACTTTAAATATTTTGTCTCAAGTTTTGCTTGACACAGAAACACTACAAGCACTTAACTGGGGAACTCTCTTTAAGTTCTGATTTTTCTTCAGTTACTCCCAGACAGTGGTGCTCAAAGCCTTTGGCATACTCTGCTAATTGCAATTGATCTCGACTCTAAATATTTTGTCTCAAGGATTACTTGACACAAGAACACCACAAGCATGTGACTAGGGAAACAACTCTTTGAGCTTTTAATCATGTCTGACCTCCCCAGTCATTGATGCTCAGAGCCTTGGACCTTGCTTTTATATCCCTTTTTTTTTTCTATTTCTTTTGCTTCAAGGATTGAATTTTTGTTTATTTCAGAAAAGTCATAATAATTCTCTAAATCCATGTTCCTTGTACATCAACATTCTTTGATTCAAATTTAAATATGCACTGTTTATGTCATGCATTCAGAGTCACAGAAAATACCACCACATGTAAGTGAATAAGACTACTCTTCAATATAAACTCAACTTCTCATGCAATATATCACTTCTTTTTCTTTTTCTTTTTAGATTCAAGTTCAGTGACTGGTACATGAGACAAATAACAGAATGAAACTAATTCTAAGAACTAAAAGTACTATAGACCATGCAGGCAATCATAGCAACAGAAAACAGAAAACAACAAAATAAGAACAGAAGAGAAATAGAATGAAAGGAACTCAACCACCTCAGTTATGCTAGTGGCCATCTCATTCCTCCATGAAGAACCTTCATCTTCCTTTGGTGCTATTGAAATAAACAGAAAAGCCATAAGCGTAGTGACAACACCAAACTTAAAGGTTTGCTTGTCCTCAAGCAAAGAAGAACTGAAAACAAAAACAAATAGTAAGATGAAAGAAGAATAAAAGGATAAAAGAACAAGAGAGAATTAGGATTGGGGGTGGATGATTTGAAATCAGGCGCTGAGGGGTTTAATTTGAGCGTCGCATGCGACGCGTGCGCGTAAGGCACGCGTACGCTTGGATCGAGCGAATTTCAAGTGACGCGTACGCGTCTGGCACGCGTACGGGTGGATTTGGTTTGTGCGAATCGTGCGAAGGCGGCCGCGCGCACGCACAACTCTCTGCTCGCGTGGGCTGGAAATCAACATTTTCAAATGACGTGTGCGTGTCACGTACGTGCACGCGTGGATGGCCATTTGGGGAAAGGACGCGCACGCGTCAGTGACGCGTACGCGTGATCAACTTTGTGTCTCCAGCACACTTCCAGCCCCAAGCCATCACAACTCTCTGCCCAAACACTCATTGACGCTAATTTTCAGGGTCACGCATACGCGTCAGGGACGCGCACGCGTGGGTGGCCATTTGCGCAAACGACGCGCACGCGTGAGGTACGCGTACGCGTGATGCGGCTTATGTGCCCAGCACAGTTCCAGCCCCACTCCTGCTCAACTCTCTGGCCAATTTTATTTTTCACGCACACACATATGGCGCGTACGGATCAGTGACACTTGTGCGTCATGTGCTCTTTTTTTTTGTCGCCTGAATTGTTCGGTTCCTGTTATAAAATAGCTGCATGATCAGAAAAACAGTAAAAACTCAATAAAAATCAAATAAGTAAGAAAACTGCTACTACAAAAAGTAAATAAGGATACGAAATTATCGGGTTGCCTCCCAACAAGCGCTTCTTTAATGTCACTAGCTTGATACTTGATTGTTGAATCTTCTTCCTCTTCTTCCAGTTGGTTAAAAGAAATGTCCCAAGGGGGGAAAGGTGAAAATTAGTACCCCCTGATATAAATTCTTCCGAACAAGCTTTCTTTTATTGTGATTAACTTGATTCACCTTGCTTGTTGGTGTAGAAGTTGGATTGTTCTTTTCTGACCTTCTCTTTTTCATGGATATTTTCTTCTGTTTCTTGGTCATAATCCCCTTTTCAGTGCTTTCCTTGGTTTTCTTCACTTCTTTGATTTCAAAATTTGGATGTTGTGTGATGGTTAGAGTGTATCCTTCATCAAGAACTTCTTGAATTGGTGGTTCAATAAACTCACTTTCTATGCCAGTCTCTACTTCATTGGAGTATAAATTCCCATAATTGTTTTCATCCCTTACAACCTCCTTTGTTTGTGCATCTTCCTCCTTTGTTTTTGCATCTTCCTCTTCTTCCATGTGTGAGGGTAGAAAGTTCTCTAATTCATTGGAATATGAACTCCTTTGATTGATTTTCTCACTTTCTTCTATAGGATCTTGCATTATATCTCTTGGGAAGGAATTTGCTTGTTCCTCTTCCTGGGACTTGATAATCGACTGCACATGTTTCTCTACATTTTTGACGCTCGCCTTTATATCATGTATGAATTCTTTCATGAGAAGCTCAAGATCTAGTAGTACTTGATATGAATGAGGAGATGGTGGCTCTTGATATGAATAAGAAGGAGATGATGATTCTTGGTAAGAGTAAAAAGATTATGGTTCTTGGTATGAATATGGAGGTGGTGGTTCTTGATATGAATATGGAGATGGTGGTTCTTGATAGTTGGAACATGGAGCACTGAAGTTTCTTTGGTTTTGACTTTGCCAACCAAAATTTGAGTAGTTCCCCCATTCATAATAATATGAATCACTACTTGGGTGTGAGTAGTAACACATGTTATCTCTCTCCATTATTTTTTTAGCACAAAACTCCAAACAGAATTAAACGCACCATGTGGTAAAGAGGAAAGCAAAGAAGAAAGAACATAATTCTCCTTTTTTTTTGAAAATACTAAAGAGAAATTTAAATAAGAAAAATTAAAATAAGACTAACTAGGAAACACCAAACTTAATTTCAGAAATTAAGAAAAATATTAGTGCTATTATTTATTTAATTTTTTTTTCGAAAATACTAAGCAAAATTTAAATAAAATTAAAACTAAAACGCCTAATCTAAGCAATCAAACAACTGATAGTTGTTAATCACTATCAATCCCTGGCAACGACGCCAAAAACTTGGTGCGGAATTTATAATCCACAAACTAACTGGCAAGTGCACCGGGTCGTACCAAGTAATACCTCAGGTAAGTGAGGGTCGATCCCACGAGGATTGAAGGACTAAGCAACAATGGTTGATTAATTTACTTAGTTAGACAAAAAGAAAATAGTGTTTTGGTGTTCAAAAGGCATTAAACAATATAAAGAATATTCAAAGAGCAAGTAAATAAGTTGGGAATAAAGTATGGAGAAACAGTTAAGGTTTCAGAGTTATCTATTTTCCGGATTGATTTTTCTTATTAATTTATTTTAATCATGCAAGATTTAATTCATGACAAACTATATGTGACTAGACCCTAATTCCTTAGACCTTCCTAGTCTCCTCTAAAATTCATCAACTGCCAAATCCTTGGTCAATTAATTCCAATTAGAGGGTGAAGCTTAATTCTAGTTTATATACCACAGAAATCCTAATTACCCAAATATAAAAGGATTATATGTCACGTATCCCGTTAAATCTAAATAATTAAAATTTAAGAGAATTTGTTTTCAAGCTGTTGTTCAAGTAAAGAGCTTTTCCAAGTTATACAAGAACTCAATTAGAAAGAGGGTCATACTTCCGTTCCACCCAAATTCATAAGAAAAAGAACGAAAACAATTCTTGAAATATAAATCAATACATAAATTAAAATAAAGAAAATAATAGAATCAATCCATACAAATAGACAGAGCTCCTAACCTTAACAGTGGAGGTTTAGTTACTCATGGCTCAGGGAGAAAATAAGGATTGTCCATTAGGCTGAGCTCTGGTTGAATGAAAAGTTAACTAATTTCTCTTTTATATCTAATCCTTATTAATTTAAAATCTATCTTCTAAAACTAAAATAATATCTTTTCCTATTTTTAAATAAAATAAAGTTTTAAATCAGATTTAATTAAAGCAAGCAGCATGTCTTCAATTGATGGATAGGGACCACTTGCTTCGTAGGGTCCACGCCTAACTTGGAGTGGGCATAACCATTCTTATGTGAATCTCCCTTGAGTCTCTGCTATCTCCTAGCTCTAGTCTGTGTTTCTGGGCTAAAAACTGGGTCGAAACTCGGCTTGAAATCGCCCCCAGCGTTTTCTGCGAATTCTGCATGTCGCGTATGTCACGCGTACGCGTCAGTCACGCGTACGCATCGATGATCTTCTTTGCATGTCACGCGTACGCGTCAGGTACGCACACGCGTTGCTGTGCAACTTCGCTTTCCACGCGTACGCGTCAGGTACGTGCATGCGTCGCCATGGAAAGCTCCAAATTGCGCGTACGCGTTAGGCACGCGCACGCATCGCTCTTCGCTGATCAGCTCATTGGTTTCTTCTCTTTCTCTGCAGAAACTCCATCAAATCCATCCGAATGCTACCTAAAATAAACAGAAATGCACAAGACTCAGAGTAGCATCCATAGTGGCTAAAAGATAATTAATTCTTGATAAAACTTAACAATTTAAATGCTAATTCACCAGGAAAATATAGGAAAGATGCTCATGTATCACAATTAACTAATTTATCGTTCACAACATCAATCATACATTGTCATAAATTAAGCTAATACAATAGCTAAATCAAGCACTAATTCATAACTAATAAAAATTTTATTGTCAATTATCATTAATATTAATCATCTGAGACAATTCTAAAAGTTGAAAAGTAAATAGGTTTTCTTAGTGACCCAAGGTTTAGTTCTGGTTCTTCAATTAAGTTTGATGGAACTTGACTTGTCAAGTTATTGTTTTGCAGTAATTTACAACAGTTAAAGAGAGTCAAATAAAAAACAACAAAGAATAGAAAAGATAAAAGAGCTATAAGGACACTAAATTAAAAATCAATAATAAGCAGTAGATAAAATAATGTGCAACCTATGTATGAGTTATTTGGAAGAGAATGAGTTATTATATATACTCATTTTTATTATCAACTTTTGGCTTCACATCCTCTGACTTTACAGGTCCATTATAAATCATTTTAATCATGGTAGAAAATAAAGATGTGCCAAAAAATCTATGATTACCATTTTATACTAAATAATGCTTAATTTAATGTAACAACAAAATGCTAGTTTAGACTAAAAAAGAAGTGCCACATACATATATAATCTGCAATGCATTCCGAATCAACTGCAATATTGGAATATGTTCCATGGACAAACCAAAGAAACAACACAGCAAACCACAAGTATAGTGTGAACTAACCACAACATAAAACTAACATTAAGGCCACTCAAACTCAAAATTCTAACAAATAACTTACATCAAATACTCAAGCAACAGTAACAGTATCATTATTTGTATAAATTTCAGAACAATTATTATCTAAATACCCAAGTACTGAAATGATAACCTTTTCAATCCAAAACTCTTTAACATTCTATAATGAATGATATCCAAATATGAGAGACAGATTCAATTAAAAAAATAAATAAATTATAAAATAATCACATGATGATAAAAATTGTGGAAAGAGCAGTGAAGAATTTACCTTCACTACAAGATCTCTTGGTAATGATGTGAAGAACCTTAGTGGGCATCCTCACGAGTCCCTTCACCTTGAGGCACTTGTCCTTGGCAGAACCATAGGTAGAAGAGTTGAGCAGGACAACCAGAAGCATCAAAAATATAAAGGGATGCAGGCAGCAATTGAAGTAGTCACGGGCAAAGGAATCAGAGGCAGAAGTGGACCTGAATGGTGGTTCAGAAAAGGGGATTAGGGCAAAAAAGGGTTAGAATTTTTATTAAAAAATTAAAAACATGATGGAATAGGAAGAAGGATGAGGGATGAGGGTAACTTACCTGGACAACGGAAGAGAGATACAACTCCGGCAACAGAGGGAGCGGTAACGGCAGCTCTTCCAATGATGGCGGAGACAAAGAGAGCAACATTTGAGGCAACGAAATACTATACAGGTGACTTGTCGCTGACTTTGGAGGAGAATTGAGGTGGGCAGCGTTGGCGGAGGTTGGCTGGAAGGGCTGCTGGAGGTAGTTGCAGGGGAGAGAGAAGAGAAAGGATGAATGGAAGAGAGAGAAGGGTATTCTCGAAAGTGAGGGGAGAGGGGCGCACATTTTGAATTTAGATCAGGTTTATTGTCGGATTTAGCGGATAAATCCGACTGTAATGCATTGCGTATGACTGAAACACAGCGTTTCATTAATTGAGCTTTATCGGCACCGGTAATTCCAACGGTAATGCTTGCACCAATTTTTCTTTTTTCCTCCAAATATTACCGACGAATTTACCGTCGGAAAATCTAATCCGACGGTAACTTTTTTACTCGATGAATTTGTTCTCATATCTGCCGGAAAACCCGCCGCTAACTTTCGATGTTAAATCTAATAGTATTCAACATTTTTCTTGTAATGTATTGTGCTAGAACTTGATGAGATGCGGTAAGTTAAAAAAATTGTGATAATTTTATTAATTTTGTTTTTTAAATTTCTAGAAGTTATTATATTTCTAACTATTTTGTCTTCATGTGATATAAGGGTGGACTTAAATTAAGATGCACATTGTAAAAAATTTGCAAAGCAGTAGTTCATTAAATACATGCAAAATTACTCAAATGGATAGTATATTATTAAATTGCAATTTGAATAGTTAAAAAGTTTTGACCGTAAGTACCTATTTCTTTTCTATAGTATTTTTAGCCATACATATATAACTATAAATTTTAAATAATATGTTATCTTATATTTTTTTTTCAGAAATAATAAAAATTTCAAATGCTAATTATAGATCCACACTCTTTATTAATAAAGATTTTTAAAAAGTACAAAAATTTAGAAAAAGATATCTGTTTGATTATTTTAATTTCTTAAAGCAATTCCACTCATAAAATATAAAACACACTGATAAAGTTTAATTGAAGCACCTTGGATTTTTCGATTGCAAAATTAAAAGAATAGCCCATTTATTATATGGTTATAATTTTTGAAATATTCCAATTTAATTTGCACTGCTATTTTCACCCTGCCGCATCTTACATATAAATGCCAATGCTTTTTTTTTTTCATATCAAATCTTTCTCTTTTATACGTACACCATTTTGCGAAATTTGATATAAATATCCTAATAATGTTGTATTTGTGGATAATGGTTAATAAATTGGAGTTTTGTCAATTTGAAAAAAATTAATGTGTGTAAAAATATTGGTGTTTGCTACGGTACGATGATAAATTCATACGTATCGATACGTTTAAAATATGGACAAATAATAACAATCCACGTGGAATTTATTTTCCACATCAACATTTAATTTTTGTTTTTTTAAATATATATTATATCACCACTTTTACTAATACACCCCTTAATTAAATAAAAATAAAAAATATTTTTTATTTAATTTTATAAAAAGTCTTAAACATTCTTCTTTTATTTGATTAGACAAAAATATCCTTTTAAATTAACGAAATTTTAGAATTCAATTAATCCTAATTTTATAATTTCAAATAATTTAAACAATAAAACAAAAACATATTAAAAATTAAAAAATCAAAATTTCTTCATCTTCTCCAATTTTTCTAATCATTCGTGCCTCCTCTAAACAAAACATATCAAAAAAATAAATAATCAATTGTTCTTCATCTTCTTTAATTACTCCTCTAAAACAAAGCAGTGAAAATCCTAAACTAAAACCCTAGGTTCTTCGCAGTGAAAATCCTTGTCTGTGGAGGCGGAGACGCGGAGGAGCCACTGGACGTCGCCGATGGAGTTTTCCAGCTGCATGGATATTTTTTTGAGTGCGGTGGTAGGGATGATGGTGAAGAGGCGTTTGATGAAGGTGTTGGCCAGGATCTCCTTCACTATGCTCGTCATGGTTTCGCCAATTTACAGCAAAACCAACAACGTAACTAGAAGATCAGATCACACACCCGTCCCTACAACGATTCATATACGTGATGATTGCGAATATCGAAGGCTTAATGCGTTACGTTTCGTTTATTAATTAAAAGTAAAATGGGAGCGGTTTCTTTATTTTGCATTATTGTAAAGGGGGATGGAGATACGGATGCATACTAGAAGGTGAGGGCGGCAGAGAGTGGCGGCGGTGTTGGAGAGGGGGAGGCGATGGGATGGCGAAACGGGTTTTTCTGCAACAAGAATACCATGTTGTGAGAATTTAGGGCCCGGGAAGAGATGAAAATGATGTCGAGCTATACATAGTGGTTGGCGAATGGAAGGTGGTTCAAGTGTCATGCAGTCGGCAGTGGGAAAAAATAAAGATAGTGTTGGCATTATTCTCCAATCCTCTCTTACGTTGATAATGGCGGCGGCAAAAAACCTAGGGTTTTGGTTTGGGACTTTCACTGCTTTGTTTTAGAGGGGTAATTAGAGAAGACGAAGAACGATCGATTTTTTGTTTTTTTGATATGTTTTCTTAGAGGGAACACGAATAATTAGAAAAATTGGAGAAGATGAAGAAATTTTAATTTTTTGTTTTTTTTTAATATATTTTTGTTTTATTGTTTAAATTATTTGAAATTATAAAATTAAGATTAATTGAATTCTAAAATTTCGTTAATTTAAAAGGATATTTTTGTCTAATCAAATAAAAGAAGGATGTTTAAGATTTTTTATAAAATTAAATAAAAAATATTTTTTATTTTTATTTAATTAAATGGGTGTATTAGTAAAAATGGTGATATAATATATATATAAAAAAAATTAAATATTGATGTGGAAAATAAATTCCACATGGCTTATTATCATTTGTCTATATTTTAAACGTATCGGTACGTATGAATTTATCATCGTACCGTAGCAAACACCAAAAATATTTATCACAATTTTCAATTTGCTATCTTCTTTAAGGAGATGTAAACTCAGACCAAGCTCCCACTCCACTATTATGTCCTCATCAAAAAATTTCTTAAAGATAAGTGAGTATAAATCAATTGTTGACCTTAAGGATATTCAACAGGTTTATATAATATTATTTTGTGGATAAGTGAAATTTCACATTTTTTGTTTTGAGAATTTTCTTTGAACAACATAATTTTTTTTCATGTTCTTTTAAAATGGATTTTATGTTATAATTGAAACAATAAAAGAGGTTGAGACTGAATATGGTTGGTGGTATCGTGGTTGTAAAGACCGGTTATGTGCTAGATTCTTAGAAGATATCAGAAAAAAAATAAGAGTGTGAGGGTTGTGGAGAGAAGTATTTAGAGTTTTCACCTGTAAAGACGTTTTTGATAAATTGAAATAATCAGGAACAATTTAATTAATTGGTATCTCTTTGTTGTTATTTATGTTTTTTTATATATATATTTTTTTAGTTGGATAAAAATTTTTATAAAAATAATATTTAAATTCTATTTGATACAAGAACAGAAATACCGTCTATAAATATACAATGATCAATGTTAGAGATAAAAAAAATGTGTACGCATATTTTTTTATAGAAATTAAGACATTGATTTATTGCATATTATATTCTTTTTATTTAATTTAATTATTTTGTGAATTTTTTATTATGTATTATTATTTATTATTCGTATGAATAAAAAAATAAATTTAATTTAATTTAAAATTAAATATATTAAAAAATATTCTTTTGTTAAAAATATCTTAAATTTAAATAAAATATTTTTTTTTCATCACACCCGAGTATGTACACTAAAAAAAAAAACTTCTGCATAAGCAACTCTGACTGACGCAAAAAGAAAAATACAAGATGTCTGTCTGTTCTGAACATTTTCTGTTAAACCCCATAAAAGGATAAAAATCATTGACTTCCAGCGCAAACCAAATATGGTTTCGGAAACCTTGAATAATAACCATAGATAGAGTTTTATAATTTGAATCATATGAAATTATATCTTTATATTTGAATCATATCTTCATATTCAAATACATATATTATCTCACCTACTTACGCCTATCGGCCTATGAAGATAACGACTCGGAATAAGAAGATCTATCAAATCCTTACTCCAATCTTACAAATTTATATTTCATGAAATAATCTTAAATTTTTTCGAACAATGTCACTTTGACAAAATAATAACACTTGAGTAAATAATTTAAAAAATTGCGACATTTTTTTATTAAAAAAAAACTTTAGATACAGCAACATATAATAAAAAATAAAAACAAAATTTACGATTCATGATAAAAAATAATAATTTTTCTGTTTTTAGGTTTTTTTTTTTTTGTTTTTGGAAAAATATACATATAATTTAACCTTTTTTTTTTTTATGTAATAGTGTTATTTTGTCGAGAGAGGGTCATCGCCTCATCGGGGTGACAGACACACTGTGGATCTGGTCCGAGCGAAAAGGGCATGTAAGGCGTCGTTGGATCTCTCTCTCTCTCTCTCTCTCTCTCTCTCTCTCTCTCTGTATGCTTTCTGAAATTTTGAACTTGAAACCAGAAACCATCACAATTCTGTTACATTTTCACTCTTCACTTGCGTTGTGTTGATCATCTTTCTCAATTGTCAATGTTCTTTAACCAGAACTGAGAAGGAAAATGGCAATCGGAACCAGCAAAAGGATTTCCGCAGCGTCAGCGCGTGCTCACACTCGCAGGAACAAGAAAACTAACTCCTCCAACCTCCCCTCTGGTACCTCTTCCTCTTTCCTTCTATCTCTGCACTCTTTCATTGTATAGTAAGTCAACTCTTTGGATTGCTGGCATAATTGAATTTGAGATTCAAGAGACACATATTGATTTCATAATACTGAAAATTCACCCTTAGTTTTGATCTAATTGTTTTGTTTAGTAGGAACTAATAGAATCTCTTCGTGGCTTTATCATTGTTGTTTTCCAAGTTATACTAGTTTCTTGTAAGAGAATTAAAGCTAGCTAGTCTTGCCTTCCGTTTTGCACAAATAGGAATATGTAAATACGGCCATTTTATCAAAACTATAGTCACAATTAGGAAGTTTAATTTAATTGTATATGATGCAGATATGCCTATGGTACAGATATTTGAATAGAAACGAAGTATTTGTACATCATAGCTTGCATATATTGTGGAATAGGATAATAACAATGAAGAGTATTGAATATTGATATACTTGTTATCTCTCTTTGAAATGTTACTTTCTGTATTTACTGTTTTAATTTAGCTTTGTATTCTCTCAGGACTTCTTGGAACAGCGATTATAGTGTTGTTCATTGGGTTTCTTTTTGGGGCCTATCAGGCTATTCAACCTCCTCCTCCCAAGATATGTGGCACTCCTGGTGCACCGCCTATAACAGCGCCGAGAATCAAACTAAGGGATGGAAGGAATTTAGCATACAAAGAACACGGCGTCCCAAAAGATGCTGCAAAGAATAAAATCATCTTTGTCCATGGTTTTGATTCTTGCAGGCATGATGCCTATATTGCCAAAACCTTATCACCAGTAACTATTTACTAAGCTACATTTTTTTATCTAATTTCTTTCAATATATCATGGTATTATCTGATATCTTCACACTTTGTACTATTTGAATTGGCATTTCTGCAGGATGTTGTTGAGGACTTGGGGATCTACATTGTGTCTTTTGATAGACCTGGTTATGGGGAAAGTGATCCTGATCCAAATCAAACAGGAAAGAGCCTGGCCCTAGATATTGAAGAATTTGCTGCTAAATTGGGATTAGGGCCTAAATTCTACATAATTGGTTACTCCTTGGGTGGGCAGATTGTTTGGAATTGCCTTAAGTATATCCCTGACAGGTAGGACTTGTGATTTTTTCAGGTTACATGTAATTTCTGTTAAAGAAAAGAAAACTTCCCCGTTTTTGGCAAGCTTGCATTAATATCTTGATGGATATTGTTTCTTATAGATGCACACATTATTATTCTATTGCAGAGGAGGATAATATCATGAATATAGGACTAATCAATACTTTGTTGCCCAAGTTTATACTAGCCAGTCACTGATCCAAAAATTAACCACCTACTAGCATAAACTGATAAACTAAAGCAATGCAAAATTAAGGGACTGGATGAGAAAATTATTATAATCTGGTGAATACTTCAGTTTAGGTGAGCTCAAGAATACCATCCTGTTAATGATATTGGCATTTGACTTTGTACTTACCCTCTTTCTTTTGTATTTCCCAAGTAATCCTGGCAAAATATTTGCTTCAGTGGAGACGGAGTATACTTGTTCTTTACTGGATTATCCTTACGGTAATAAAATTTTTTAATTGGCAGACTGGCTGGTGCAGTGCTCATAGCCCCAGCTGTTAACTACTGGTGGTCGGGTCTTCCTGCAAACTTAAGTAGTGAAGTCTTTTACCAACAAAAGCTACAAGACCAATGGACAACTCGTGTTGCTCACTACATACCATGGCTAACTTACTGGTGGAACAGTCAAAGATGGTTTCCAGCATCAAGTTTAATTCTTCAAAGTACAGATCTTCTCTCCGTTCAAGACAAAGAACTGATGCCTAAGAGGGCTGATAGAAACAACCATGTGGTATGTATCTGGTCTATAGGTGATTGAAAGAATCATTATTTTTCTTCCCCTGCATGCGATTGAGTGAAAGCCGAATAACTGATAATTCATATTTTCTGTTAAACTAATTCAGATTGAACTAAATGTTTCTTGGTGATTGTGGTGCATAGGATCAGAAGTAACAGTAATAGTATAGACTTAGGAAATTATTAATACACGTGCTTAAGTTTCTGATACCTTTTAATCTCTTTACCGGTTTTCCCCCTTCTTTTGTAAGACTGGTAGAAACAACTCCAGTCATAACTTTAGAAGCTGACAAAAACAACAGTGTGTATGTAGTTTACCAATGGCCTTTCAAAGATATCTCAGGCACAAAATTCAACAACCATTACAACTAAATCTTATCTTACTATATCAGTGTGCAATGTGGAAAAATCAATGTCACTAGGCTCTATCAGGAGCTATTTTATTTATTTATTTATTTCTCAGTTAAACCATAGTGAGCATCCAGACCAAGATTTTAGTGCACTTTTGTAATCAATGTGGTATATGCAAGCAACAGATAGCCTGCATTCATGAGGAGCATGGAGTGTCACTTTGTTAGCAAAATGAATAGATTTCAAGAGAAGCACTTAATGTTAAAAATATTTTATATTTTGTATCGGGAGAACATGTTTTGTTTCTGCTCTTGGGCGTTGGTGCACTGCTCATGACAGATCTTAATTCTCTTGTTTTTCTTTTTTATTTGGTTATTTACTTTTAAATGGATTGGGTTCAAACATCATTCATGACAAGGCACAAGTGCGTTGTTAGATCCATATAGCTGACCTCACCTAATGGGGCAAGACTCTTCTTATCTTCTTTCAAATTACTTAAGCAACTTATTTAAATAGTATTAGAAAATTGTTACTCGGATTAAAGGCAATCTTTTGTCACTGTTGCTCTCTTGTATATTATGGATTCTCTTTCCTGTCATAGGGCAAGCTGCCAGATGTTTCCTAGAAAAACACATTGGGAGATGGATATTGTAGGAGCTAATTATTTTCTTATTTTTTCAATTTTGCCTCTTTAATAAATTCAGTTGCACCAAAATGAATAAATAAGTAAACTACTTGATGTCTCCTGATATTTTTATCCTTCGTATCCAGAAATATTTTTCTACTTCGTATGGTTCTGTTGGTAATATTGAAATTTGAAATTTTAAAGGTTCTATTGAAATTTTAAAGGTTCTATTGAAATTATACGTGTGTGATGACTGCAAATTTAGATGTTATATTCTTGTTGAATCACAGAGAATTATATTTTACACACTGTTGAACTGTATCATGCTTGGCTAGTTTGTCATTTTGTAGTTGGTTTTACATTTATTTGACAAATGCAAAAGCAACTTATCACATATAAGAAGCTAATTAAGTATTCTTGTATGTCTCGTCTACTAGTAAAGTAGTATATACTTATATTCAGACACGGTTTTGTTTGAGATGTAGTGGATTTGAGTACCATCTACTTTCTGGTTAATCTCATTTTAATTGAGCTTGCCTTGTAGTTGTTTTTAACTTGATATTCTTTTTCTGTTCGATCATTTGACGTGAATACTTTATGCCTTCCAGCCTCTAAAGAAATAATTAGTTTCCCAGCTCCTGCCATATTAACTGTTTTTATTTTGGGTCTTAAACAGGCACAGGTAAGACAGCTAGGAGAACATGAAAGCGTCCACCGTGACTTAAATGTTGCATTTGGGAAGTGGGAATTCAGTCCTTTGGATTTGCAAAATCCATTTCCAACTAATGAAGGTTCAGTCCATATTTGGCAAGGAGATGACGATTTGATAGTGCCTGTTCAAGTGCAGCGTTACATAGCACAAAACCTTCCATGGATTCACTATCATGAGCTTCAAGGTGCCGGTCACTTGTTCCCTCATGCTGACGGTATGAGCGACACTATTGTTAAGTCACTCTTACAAGGGAAGTAAATTACTACATTTGATGTCATTGGCTATCCTAGATCAACATAGTTACTATTTGTTGCTTTAAATCATGTATGTTGATTATTAGTGACATGTATGATTAATTTTGTAGCATGTTTTCTAGAAGGCATAGCAACTTCAGGAAGAATCCAATAGTTATTTAATAATTATAAACTCGTTTTTGTGGTGTATGATTTATCAGAAGCTATGTCTATAGACACAGCTAAACTCGAATTGTCTATATGAGTAATTTCTTTAGGTAAATTTCTGTTAGGTGAAGTAATGGTCATGAATGGTAATTTGTCGTTAACAAACCTATATGGCTATATGCATATCTTCAAGTAGCTCATTGCTGATAAGTGATAACAGCTACATACAAGAATGAGCTGGTGAAGATTGGTTAACCTTTTTCTGTTTGGTACCGAAGATTGGTTATCTTACGAGTTTTTTTTCTTTATATGATTGAATCTATACCTTCTATAGCAGTTGTTTTTTTATATAAGATTTTGTGGAAACGCTACCTAAATAGCTATACCATTCAGAAGTTGGTTTTCTCTATATGGCAGTATATTTTACATGACTCTACTGATTCAACCAAAGTCTTGAATTTACACTGTTTTTGTAATTTAAAAGTTCTCAATCTTTAGATGTCCCTTAGAGTTTTTCTTGTCTTCGGCCGTTCTTCCCATTTTGATCTGGCCTTACTCAGAGAAACCGTCAAAGTCCCAGGACATATAGTTCAAAACAGAGGTTGGATTTGACTATATTGGACTGGGCTTAGGGGTATGAAGAAATGGTCGAAGAAGCAGAATTATGCAGAGAAGGGCATAAGAAGATTGATTGTTGAAGCAGACTCCCAGAATGCCATTGACTGCATTAACAGATTCACAGGAGCTCAGTCCATAAACATATTACTGGAGCAAATTGCAGAGTACAAGAATAGACCGTGGGAGCTCAGATTCCACCATACATATAGGGAAGCTAATCAATGTGCGGATTAATTAGCTAAGGATGGAATTAGAAATAAAAAAGGGTTCATCTTTTTACATGTATGCCCTTCTGATATAGAACATCTGAGGAGATATGATGCTAAATCAGCTGTTGAGATGTAATTTCCTTTTCTTTGGGCTTAGGCCCCGGCTAATTACCAAAAAAATATAAAGAATTTAGAAAAACAATCTAAAGCTGTGTTTGAGTTATGAAATCTTTCTCTACTCTTGCACTAATGAACACAAGAAACTTAACTACTTTTACTACCTAAACCATAACTGCCTTAACTAACACTCAGTTATACTTTTGTTATAACAATTTCTCTATTACTCTCTACATCCCTCTCAAACATAGCATCACAAACAACCACTCTAAGTTTGACCTTAAACTTTTTGAAAGGCGTTACAGACAAGGCTTTTGTTAAGACGTTTGCAATTTGAGAATCCAATGCTATATGAATTACAAAGAGTTGTCTCTTGGATACATGATATTGGACAAAATGGAATTCTATTTCAAAATGCTTATTTCTATTATGAAATACTGGATTAGCAGCTAATATGACAGCACTTAGATTGTCACAAAATATAATTGGAGGAATAGGTGAAGAAATGGAAAGCTCACTAAGAAATTTAAACACCCAAAAAGAGTTAGGGGTGTTCACCGGTTCCGATCGGATACCTAATTGAAAATTGAATTTAAAAAAAAATTGAAAAGGGAAAAATTCTGTAAATATGTAATAGTATGAAAAATAAAAAAGAGAGAATAGGTTAATTACGAACTACAACATCATCAAATTCATACTCAAATAAACATAATCAAATATCCGTCGTTTGACAAACTTCGATTAAAGTTTCACCAAAAAAAAAAGAATATCACAAAATAAACCACATAACATAACATGAGTCATTGAGTCTTTAAGCATCATAAAATAAACTAGCAAGGATGATGGACAGGAGGTGGCGGCTGATTGCTGAAGAAATTAGAATTAGGATAATAAAGTTAGTGTATATATTTTATTTTTTCAATGTAATATAAAACTAATCAGCTAATTGAAATGATTTGGGTTCCACAACCATAAAACCAATACCTAAACCAAGATTGAATGTACCTTATAAGTATCTAAGAATGCGTTTTACAGACTTCCAGTGATGTTGTTGTGGATTCTTCATGAATTGACTAACTCTATTAACAGAGTAGGCAATTTCTGGGTATGTCTAAACCCCCAGTTAAATTTGGATTTTTAAAAGGTTTAGATCCTTGGAAAACAAGTTTCATTGGGATAACATAGGTGTTGCTACTAACTTAGCAATAGCCATCCCTACAAGTTTCAGGTGGTCTAAGATATATTTTGACTGTGATAACGTGTAAATCACCATTTGAGAAAGTTTTGAAATCGAGGCCAAGGAATAATGTAAATTGCCCAAGTCTTTAACAGAAAATAATGCATTAATTGAGAGATGAGATTGTCAATCTCATTTATGTTGTTACTAGTAATGACAATGTCATCTACATAAGTAAGAAGATAGATAATAGAATTATTTTTTACTCTAATGAATAATGATGTATCTGAGTTAGTGTTTGTGAAACCAAAACTAAATAAAATGGAGTTGAACTTAACAAACCAAACTGAGATTGGCAGAGACAAATCCAGGTGATTGGATACTTGGAGCATAAATACATTCTCAGTTAAATAACCATTTAAGAATGCATTGTTAAAATTGAGTTGTTTAAGAGGCCAGCCTTTGAAAATTGTAGTTGTTAAAATCATTCTAATGGTAGAGGAAAGAATTATTGGACTAAAAATTGGAGTGTAGTCAATTCCTTCAATTTGGAGACACCCTTTTCCCACCAATCTAGCTTTGTATTTCTTTATGGAGTTTAGGTGCACGATTCATTACAAAGAGCCACTTGCAACCTATAAAAATGGAGTTCGGGGAAGTTGAGACAAATGCATGGTTTATTTCTCATGAAAATCTCATATTCTTCTTTCATGGGTTAAAGCCAATGATAAGAATTCAAGACTTGTGAGAGAGTTTACGGTGGATTTTGAATAAGATCAATATTAGTTGATACAAGTATGCAACAACCAAAGCTTTTGTCTTGTGAATATATCAAATTTAGACTTGGTAATCATATGATGCTTGTTAGCAGATATGGGAGGCTAAGAGGGAAGAATGTTGGATGGATGGAACAGCATTTCCAGACAAGAAGCTTAGAATCATGATTTTGAGGAGATCTAATATTTTCAATGGAAGAAAAAGTATAAGGTTAATTAGCTAGGATAGCAGAATCTAAAGGATAAGATGTTAGAGTAGAATTCTTGTGCAATATAGTGTGAGCAACACTAGAAGATTGAGAAATATGAGGTAAAGAGGAAGCAGAAGTTGAAGAATTGTTAGATTGAAATTGTGAGGAAGGAAACAAATCAATATAATATTAAAAAGAACATTTTTAGATATAATAACCTTGCCTTCAGCATTTAAAGGGCGAATGTGAGAGTCGGAACCAAACACTTTAAGCATGGTATAGTCAGGTTTATATGGTGAAGCATCTCTTATGCAGAGTCCTTATTGCTGGTGAGTATAAGGACAAGAAAGACTATCTGCAATACCATGTTTTTGCAAAAAGGTTTTAGAATTAGAGGAAAGAAACTCTGCCATTATCAGTTTGTACAACTTTGAGAGGGAGACAAGTTTGCTTTTTCATCAAGACTTTAAATTTTCGAAAACTGGTAAAAACTTCAGATTTTGGTTGCAACAAACAAAGACGTGCATCTTATTAATGCACAAACAAAACTAATATAATATTTAAAACCTAATCTTGAAGTAGCACGAATAGGACCTAAAATGTCAATGAACACAAGTTGTAAAGGATCATAATAATGAGTCTCGGAAGGGGGAAAGAAAAGGAGAAGGTTCACATTTTAGCCATACAACATCGTTCGCAAACAAAAGAATTAGAAATGGTATTATCATCAATTGGAATATTACACTATTTTACCACTGCTTGAACTACAATATAGAAAGGAAAGGTTTACATGAGAGTTGCTTAAATTTCTCTATAGTTTACATGAGAAACAAGAAAGGTTTCAACTTCTCCAATGCTGAAAAGTTCTTGCTTGGCGTGACATGTGTGAATGTGTGATACAGCGAAAGTCCATCACAAATGGCTTCGATGTAAGCCTCAATACTCATATCATAGCCAAGAGCTATTTGGAAATCAATCTATCTTTTGTGTTGAGTTTGGAAAACTTGAATTACTATGATGATCAAACATTATTAAAATAAATTAAAAAATTATTAATTTGTTAATTGCTTCAAATTGTTTGTATGATGAGTGTGTTAGTGTGTAGGTTTTCATTAACGGGCCAAAAAATTAATCAAGTCCAAATCTGTTCAATAATTGTTCGGCCTTATGCAAATCTAATTAAATCATATGGTTAAAAATATTGAGCCAGAAACAAGATAAGTCCAAATCACAAGACCATGTTGATAAAACAAATAATGAAGGAAATGACCCAAAGAAACCATTCGACAATCACAAAACAAAGGGGATGAATTTTGATGAAGCATAGTTCGGTTACCCACTCACTTTGGTTAATGGAATTCAAATTTTAATTCAATTGAATGCATGCATAGGTAATCGAAACTCAGAATTAAATTGGGTTTAATTTTTGCATTGGATACTTTGTTTCTTCTCTCCCCTCTCTCTTTGTATTCAGTCATATTAATTCAATCAGAAGAAGAAAAGAGAAGCAAGTTATCAGAAGAAAAGTAAAGTTACTGAGAAGCCAAATGGAAGAAAATGCTAGGATGAAAAAAGGCTAGTGAAGATTTCTTCTCAGAAGGAAGATCTGAAGTAAGGCATGGTAAGATTTTTGCCATTGAAGGCAAGATTTGAAGAAGAGCTTCAAGATTTTTCTTGTTAAAAATAGAAGCAATCCGTCTTTGTCAGAGAGGAAGATCTCAGTTGCAAAAGCTCATTTCCGTTTTTGTTCATCAAAGAAAGAAGATAGCCTCTGGAGCTACGCATAGGAAGAAGCAAAAATGGAAAGCATGGAGCTGTCCTGGGTCAGAGATTCATCAAGGGTTAGAACTCATTCTTGGGGACAAAGTCAAGATGAAAGGCTCAGATTGAAGGAGCTTGATCAAAAGGGTTGAGAGAGGTATATGCATGTTGGTTTTTGGTTTTCTCTCTCTCTTCTCTCTGTCCGAACCAAAGCTATTTTTGGGTTGAAGAAGAAGTTGCTTGGTTGAACCAGTTTCAACCCTGGAAGCTTCCCCTTCTATATTAAGGATGAATGGCCAAGGGTTGAGATCAAGCAGAGAAAGCACAGAGTTCTCATAGCTACCCTAAGCTAACAAAGTTCTTCTCCTTCAATGGGTGTTATTTTGTTTTCTTTTTCTTAGTATTGTCTGTCTGAGTCTCATGGTAAAAAGGCAAACATGGTGAGGTTTGTGAGAAAAAGCCAGTAAGAGAAAAAAGACAGTGATCAATATTAGAGAAAAAGCCATAGATGTCTCAGCGTTTCTTTGTACATCTGTATGTTGTTTTTTATGATCCTGTGGGGATTCCCTTGCAAGTTGGGTTAGCACTTTGTGGTTGAAAGCTTGGTAGGAGTCCAAGTCAAATTCAGATTTGGGGATAGAATCTGGATTTGTCCCAGATAGGATTGGGTAGATCCTAGGAAAGAATTGGTGTTTGTAATCTTATTATTATAGTAAAATTACGTCACTGTTGTGATGGAGACTGGATGTAGGCTGCATTGCATTTAGCAGCTGAACCAGGATACATCTGGGTGTGATTCTCTCTTTTTCTTCTACTCCTATTTTGTTTCTGTTGTGTTGGAGACAAAAATGAAAAATATCTCCTAACCCGCTACGAGACAAAAAGAAAATGTCTCTTGACTTGTTATAAGACAAAAGCAGAAATATCTCCTGAAGTTCCTTTGAAAAAGCAGAAATTAATATTCAGCAAAAAATGGGCTAAGATTCAACCCCATTCTCTTAGCCACTGATTATTATCAATTGGTATCAGAGCTTGGTCTCAAAGAGATCAAGCTTTGCAGCTTAGAGAAAAGATCCTAATGGCGGTTAACAGTGGCTCAAATCTGGTGGCCTATACTCTGATGGAAGGACAGTCAAGAAACAGACCTCCATTTTTTAATGGAAAGAACTACAGCTACTGGAAAGAAAGAATGAAGATCTTTGTTCAGTCTATAGATTACAGGCTCTGAAAAATAATCATGGAAGGTCCAAAATTTCCAACCACCACTGGAGCTGATGGAGTGATTGTTCCCATGGTTGAGGCCGATTGGAATGAAGATGACAGAAAGAAAATAGAGCTCAATGCTAAAGCTGTCAACTTGCTCAACTGTTCTGTCAGCTTCGAGGAATACCGATGGGTATCAAAATGCACAACAGCAAAGGAAATCTGGGACATGCTTCAAGTTACTCATGAAGGCACAACCCAAGTCAAAAGATCCAGAATAGACATGCTAAACAGAGACTACGAAATGTTCTCAATGAAGGAAGGAGAAACAATTGATAAAATGTTTGAAAGATTCAACATTATCATCACTGACTTGGATGCTATGGGAATCAGACATCCTGAATCTGTGCTTGTGAGGAGAATATTGAGATGTCTCACTAAAGAGTGGAAAACCAAGGCTATAATAATAGCTGAGAGTAGTGGTATTGATGAAATGACATATAATGATCTGAGAGGAAACTTACTTGCTTTTGAAAACACTTATCTAAAAAGAGATGCAAAAAGGAATGGAGTGGCTCTCAAATCAGTCACTGAATCTCTGGATGATGAATCCAATGATAATTTATCTAAGGATGACTTTGTTTTGTTTGCTAAGAAATTCAGGAAAATGATGAAGCTGAAGGAACGGAACAAAGGAGGCAGTTCAAGGAAACCAAAGAGGGACCTAAGCAAGGTGATCTGCTACAACTGTAAGGAAACTGGACACTTCAAGTCTGATTGTCCAAAACTGAAGAAGGAGTACAAACCAAAAAGAGAAAAGAGGAAAGGACTCATGGCTTCATGGGAAGACTTATAAAATGACACTAATGAAGACGAAGAATCAGAAACCAAATCTCAAACTTGTCTCATGGCCGATCACATAGAGCATGTAGTATTTCTTAATCCCTCCACTGAAGACCTTCATCTTATGATTGATCATCTTTCTGAAAAGATTAAATGTTTCTTAAATGAAAACCAAGATCTTGAGTCTCAAATAGAAATACTAAAAACTGAAAATGGTTTTCTTAAAGATAAATTAAGGGAAGTCAAAACTGCTATTGATCTTGTTGAAGAAAACAAGCGGTTAAAAGTTGAACTTAAGAGCTGTGAATATCATCATTCTGTGACTGCAAATCTAAATTGTTTTGAGGAAAATGAGTGGCTACATAAAGAGGTAAAAAGACTTAAAGAGGACTTAGCCAGATTTGCTCAAAGTTCTGAAAATTTAAATCAACTATTGGCTAGCCAAAAACCTCTTTATGATAAAGCTGGTTTGGGTTTTCACAAATCTGAAAAATTTATTGAAAAATCTTCTTTTACTAACATGGCATCCTCTTCGAATGACATAAGGTTTCAAAACCCAACAAGCTTTAGAAAAACAGCAACTCAAAAATTTTGTAGATTATGCAATCGGAATGGACATTTCCCTATTCAGTGTGTAAGAACCCGCGTTTTCACGTAAAACTGTTTTAATAAAATAATTTTAGTGCCCGGAATAGATTCAAAATTTAGAAGTTTTAATTTGAAAATAAAAATGTAAAATTTGATTTCAGTGAATTTTTCTAAGTTGGAAAATGTATTTCTTTCGAAAAGCTTTTGTAAAAGCGCGTACTGGTGCTTAAGCCGGCAATACCGGCTCTAGACTGTCCAGTACCACGTATTTTGGAAAATAATATTTTGAAAAGTGATTTATTGTTTTGAAAGGATAAAAAAATAAATTAGAATCGAAAACCGGACACTAATCTTAAAGGTTTTGGCCCAAATTAGGCCAAACAGACCAAAAACGCTAACGGATTGGACCGGGCCCAAGGTCCAACATATATAAGCTCCTTTAATGAGTTTTCAGCTCATTTTCCTCCTCACAAAGAGAGAGGGGCGCAGATTGAGAAGAGAGGAGAGGTGAGGGTTGGTTACTATTTACCTCCACCTTTCGGGATCCATAACTTTTGATCCGGAGCTCCGATTGACGAGCCGTTTGTGGCCACGCAAAGCTCTTGTCGAGCTCTACGTTTCTATCTAAAAAAATCTGATAAGATCTCTCTCTTCACGTCCCAGTTTCAAGCCTTAGATTCTGCACGTTTTCATGTATAGTTTATGAGTAGATTTTGTGGTTTTGGTTGTTTAGGTGATCTCTAGTAGCGGGTAAATGTTGGATTTTACCCCTAATCTTGTAGGATAAGGTAAGGTTCCACTAAATCCTTGTGTTTAGTTATTTTTTGTATCTTAGATTTTGATTTTGATGATATATGTGTTGTTAGTGTGAGCCTTGGTGTTTTGTTGGTGTTGGTTGAGGCTTTGGATCAAGCTTGGTAGTTTCGTTTTGGTGTATGGTGCGTTTGAGAATCGGCCAAGGTATGATTTCGGTTTCCTTTATGTAATATGTAATGTTCATGGACACTTAGGCTAGTTGACCCTAAGATAGGATTGAAAATGTTGATGGTTGTGATATATGCTTGATGATGAGATTGAGAGAAATGTATGTGTTGGAGCATGATGTGTGATGAATATGGATGAGAATTATTGTTGATGTTGTTAAAAATATTGATTATTGATGAATGTGTGAATTATTGTATTTGGGGAGTGTTGTTGTTATTGTGTACGAATACTGATGGGTATTAATGTGGTAGTGGTGTTGTGTAAAAGGAATTGGAATAATAATGATAATGATTACATGAATTGATGATGATTGTTGGTATTTTAGTGATTATGAAGGGTGATGATGAATGTTGAGATTTGTTGTGATTGCTGAGGTTGTTGTTGGTTGATGATGATTATGAATGTGGATTTATGATTGAATTGGAAATTTTGGATTGGTAGTGAGATATGATGTAATGGCTTAGTAATTTAAGTGTGAAATTGAGAAGGATAATATGATATGGTAAGATGTTGTATATAGTAGTGGTTTATGATGGTTGGACATGGTTTGGTTTGGTCTTGAATTGAGAGAGGGTTAAATTTGAGGATTTGAGGTTTTTGGTGAAAAAAGATTTTTGGTGATCTTTGTCTGATCATAACTTTTGCCTCGGTTTTCAAAATTGTTGAAATTGGATTAGAATTAAATATTTTTGAAAACCTTTCGATTTGATGTAAAGTTTGCAAAATTTGGAATTTTGTAGAGGAAGTTATGATCATTCAAAGTTGGTGTTGAAAAACTGAAATTCTGCAAGGTTGCAGAATTTCAGGATTTTCTGATATGTGCGGACGCACAGCCTTGTGCGCACGCACAACTCTGCGGAAATCATGATATGTGCAGACGCACAGACCTGTGCGTACGCACACGCAGAGGCAGGCATTCTGCTTGCAGCGCTAGCACAGCTTGTGTGCGCGCACATCAAGGAGAAATTGCAACCTGTGCATACGCACACGTTGGGAAGACTAGTCTGTTGGGGGCGCTAGCACACCTTGTGCGAGCGCACAGACCTTATAAAATTTTGTACCTGTCCGTACGCACACCCTTGTGCGTACGCACACCCTTGTGCGTACGCACACGCCCTGTTTCATAATTTTAAACTTGGTTTTCAACTATTTCACCTTCCCAACAAGGTTGTAAGCTTCTATAATACCATTTTAAGACTCTTGGGCTTATCTTTGAGCATTGATACATGGGAGAAGATCTTAGGAGAGTTTATTTGGGTCTTTAATTAAAAGTTTAGCGAACGGAGGCTTAGGTTTCTGGTGTATTGAGGATGAGTTGGTTGAGAGAGGAGGAAGAGTAGTGAACTTGATGATTACGGACAACGAATTGAGAAAGAGATGAACTGATGAATTTGGAATTGAGAATCATGAATTTATGATGGTTGTGATGAGTCGAGGACTCGAAGGGAAATGATGATCTTGATCAAGTTGAGAGTGTGCCAGGCACTATATCCTTAGGTTAAGTACGATGAGAACTTAAAGAGGAATGATGATCTTGTTGAATGAGGAAAGTGTGCCAGGCACTATACCCTTGGGTTAAGTATGATTGTGTGCAGGGTATTATGTCCCTGGGATTGAATTATGATTGATAACCTTTTCTACTGCAAGAGTGTGCCAGGCACTATATCCTTGGGTTAAGCATGCTAGTGTGCCCGGCACTATACCCGTGGGTGAATAGGGTGTGCCCGGCACCATATCCGTGGGTCAATAAAGTGTGCCCGGCACTATATCCGTGGGTGCGGCAGAAAAGCTACATCCGAGAGGGTGTGTCTAATATGCCTACTTGCTTGCTTTGACTACTTGGGTTGTTCTAATTGTATAATATGCCTACTTGCTTCTTGAATTACTTGTTGTACATATATATTACATGTGTTTTACTTGTTTGCATTAATTGTGATTTGTCTGGTGCTAAGGAGGTTAGGAAGGCGGTGGCGATGGGATCGCACGGAGGTTAGGTTGGTGAAGGCTGTGGGATACAGCGGTGTCATTAGAAATAGTTAGAATTTCCCTAAGTTTAGATAACCCTGGTCTATGGTTTAAGTTCTTTATTTATTTTTTTTTTGTTTTAAGCTTGAATACCCGTATGCGATGTGAAGTTCTAGGATTGCCTTTGGCGTCCCGGGGCCTTACATCTTACATCATTGGGCACTGTTACCATACTGAGAACCTCCGGTTCTCATTCCATACTTTGTTGTTATTTTTTAGATGCAGGTCGTAATCTACTTCGGTGAGATTGCGGATATGGTGACAGAGCGGAGTATGGTTCGTACCTTGTTTATTTCTGTTTTACTTTCGTCATAGTATTCTCTCACCTTTTGTATATTTATCTTTATGGCCTTAGAGGATTATTTGAGAGATAGGTTGTATAAGCTATTTTAAATTCTAGACCTCTATATCTTTCTAGTTGTAACTAGTCGGCTTAAACTCCGCAAGCTGCGGCTAGTTCTCTATGACTATAATAATATTGTATCTATATATATGTTTTATTCTTTCATCTAAACTTTGAGTCTTGTGCATTAGTTTTGTGTGAACGTTTCGCGCTTCTGAAATTCCGTTTTTGAGCTAAATCCTTCATCAGGCTTCTAGAATATATTATTTCCTTCTATACATAAATATGTAAAAGCCTTAGAATTGTTGTAATCTCTGATTAACCTTTGCTTTACGGCTAGAGGTAAGGCTTAGGGTAATTGAGGTGTTACACAGTGCTTCATAAGTGAAAGGATGATTGGAGATAAAGTGTTTTTGTAGGTTTGCCTAGCATCCAAAAGAAAGGACAACATGTGGTATATGGATAGTGGGTGCTCTAGGCATATGACCGGGAAGTCAACATTCTTCATCAAACTTGATGAGTATGATGGAGGTTTTGTTACTTTCGGTCACTTAAGTGTTTTGTTACTTTCATTAAAAATGCACGTGCACTCGTGATTTTGGGGCTTCCTTGGCCCATTTCTGAAGGCTTGAGGCTGAAATCAAGGGCTATATGAAGGGAGCAACACCACATATGAAGGCATTAGGACTTAGATTTTATTTTTCCATAGTTTTACATAGTAGGAGTAGGAGTAGTGTAGATTAGGTAATTCTCTCTTAGTTTTTTAATTAGGATTTGTAGAATTTTATACTTCAAGTTTGATTTTGGATTTGGCAATTTACATTGTAAGTATCCTTTTAATTGTCTCTTTTATTACATTGCTTGTTCTACACTTTCTTACACTTTCATGTCTCTTGTCAACATTTACATAGTTTTGCAATTTTGAGTTTTGGTTTATGAATTTGATGTTTGATGCTTATTTTATGTTTGTTGAGTTGCTCTTATTGCTTGTTATCATTTATGGTTCATAGCTCTCATTAATTTACCAATTTTACCATGTTTTGTGAATATGCATACTAGGTGTTTGATGAAATATCAACCCTAGTTATGGGGTAGATTTCCAACCCTTGGCTTGGGGTAAATGAGCCTATGGATTACTAGAGCCATAATGTCCAACATTTAGTGATAATTCTTGGGAAGTTAGTTGATTCTTGTTTCCATTAAAGCTAGCCTTTTATCAACTAGTTTGGTAAGTTGGTTAGAACTTATGGATTAAGGTCAATTATACTTGCTTGACTTATTCCTCGATGTTTGGGGTTAACTAAGTGAAATTAACTCATGATAATTATCATAGTTGTGGTTATGGCAAGGAAGGGATTCCATAACTCATCCCAAGTCAAGGTTTCATTTATGTTTTGAACCACTTTTCTATTACTTTTTAGCCTTACTTGTTTATATTACATACATAGTTCTTTTATTCCTTTATTGCTTTATTAATTGCAATTTTGTCTAGTTCTTTTATCTCTTTATTCGTTTGCTTCCTTATCATTGAAAACCCCCTTTGGCTCTTCACAACCAAAATTGTGCACTTGTTGGCATTAGTTCCTAGGGAAGACAACCCGAGGTTGAAAGACTCTCGGTTTAGATTAGAAATTGTAAACTTTGATCGAGCATTACTTGTTGGTTGAGAACTATACTTGCGATGAGGTTATTTCTCCTTTACCGAGAAGGAATTCTTAACCGACGATTTTGCTCGCATCAAGTTTTTGTCACCGTTGCCGGGGAACTAGCGTCATAAGTGCTATATTTTGGTTGTTGTAAATATGTGAATAGTGTGAATAGATACTTTTTGGATTGTTTGCTTGTTTTTGCTATTAATTAGGCTTTTGTTTCTTTTGTTACTTGATGTCTTTAGTTTTATTTTCAATTTTCTCTATGAGTTATCACCCTCTTGGCTTGGAGTTTGGTTGTGCTTATTTTTATAGGGATTGATAACCTCAAATTTGGATTGTATCATGAGATTGGAATATCTATTTTGGGAGGAGGAACCTCCTCTACACTACAATGAGCCAAACCCTTACCAATATGTATACCCAACCCAAGGATATGGTGGATTTCACTTTGATTATACACCTCCACCACCATATGCCTATGACCCATACTCCCAACATAACCCTCAATCACCATATTTTCAAACACCACACCACCACCACCATACACCTCCTTATACACCACTTCAAGATATCTACCAACATGAATCATCTCCTATATATATAACCTTCCTCCCAAACAATAAAACCCCTTTTTCACCCCAATGTGAAGCTTTTCCACCCTTGGCCCAAGACCACCAAGACCTTCAAGCCTTTCTCCAAGAGCAAGAAGGATTCTGAAGCACACAAGGGCAATTCATGGCTACCATAGCCGAAGCGGTGAACCGCTTGGTCCTACTTCGCTCATCCGATCAAGACACTTCTCTTGAAGTATGTGAATGATCAACTAAAGAGTGTAATGAAGAGGAGAGCATGGAGCCACAAGGAAAAGAAGAAGGGTTAGAGCTTGAAGTGCAACAAGAGGAAGAAGGTGAAGTATTTGAACTGGAGGTGAGAAAGGGAGAATTGGGGGAGATTGATCAAGATGAGGATTCCATCATTGATGATTTTTTTGTCCTCTCTGATCAATCCCCTTAAGGATCCTGATGAACCTCTTCCCCTTGAGCTTGAGAAAGACATGGAGGTAGACTTCTCACAACCTCCTTGTTATGATGTGAGTGATGGGGAAGAGGAGGAAGAGGTTGGTAAGGAAGGAGTTGTCAACCAAGAACATATTGAGTGGGTGGTAATTTCACCTATGAGCTTCATTAGCTCCCATCAATATGCTATCTTGGAAATGGATTACCAACTCAAGGTCTTTCTTGGGTTGGTACATGGTGGAGGAAGGGGTATTGGTTGCCAAGAGAATCCAAGGCCCTTCAAGAAGAACAATTCAAGAATTGGAGTTTAAGAATGGTGTGAAGCACAATTGGGTGATTTTTGGAAAATGTTGGGTGGCTACAAGGGTCAACTAGGAGCTTTTCCATCCGGCTTGGAGCATGGAGATCAACAAGAAGGTGACCGGATGCCTAGAATATGGGATCCCGGAGGAGCCTCTAAGTGCAAGCTTGGATGGAGGTTCAAGGAGGAGTCTAAACACAAACCACCCTAACAAGAGTCTCCACAAAAAGTCCAACTTAGGACTATAAACCAAAGTGCTAGGTGGGAGACACTTCACCATGGTAACATCTTTCTTACCCTTTCTCTTTGCTTATAGTCCTAGTTTCTTGCATGTTTGCTTGCCTTAGTTAGCTTACGATTAGTTTAAATTTGAGTTTAGATAGGTTGAATTGCATATGGATCATGATGTTATGATGTTTTGAATGTTTTGGGGTTGATATGTTGGTGTGCTAAGGCTTGGACCCCTTAATTTTGAAAGAAAATTTTTTGAAAAATAGGGCATCTGTGCATGCGCACACACTTGTGCGCGTGCACAAAACCTCTACACTTCACGTCCTGTGCGTACGCACCCAACTATGCGTACTCACACCCCCTTGCAAAGCCTCTGCTAGCAGCGGTCGCATGCCTTGTGCGCGCGCATTCCACTGTCTTTTGTGCCCTGTGCGTGCGCACCCGCTCGTGCGTACGCATGAAACTCCTGTTTCGCACACCCTATGCGGCCGCACTGGCTTGTGCGTCCGCACGCAAGCTGGCAGCCCTTCTGGTGGGAGCGTTAGCACAGCCTGTGCACATGTACACCACCTCTTTTCGCCCCTGTGCGTGCGCACGGACCTGTGTGCGCGCACACACATGATCCTTCCCAAAAAAAATCTTCTGTGCGCACGCACAGGATTATGCATGCGCACACTTCTTACAGCCCCTTCTGTCCAGAGCGTTCACACGACTTGTGTGGACGCACCCCTCCCCTTTTCACCTAGTGTGCGTACGCACACATGTATGTGCGTACGCACACATGTATGTGCGTCCGCACAGGTGCTGTTTTGGGCAAAATTTTTATTTCTCTTCCAATTAAGCCCTAAAGCACCCCCACCCCTTCCGTCTCTCCCTTTTCTTGCTTTTTGCATGTTTTTCTACTTGTCTTACTTCGTTTTTATTACATCTTTTCTTTGTTTTAGTAATTATCTTAGTTTTACTCTAGTTGTTATTGAATAAGTTGCAAGTGTCGCTTTATGTGAATAGGTTTCTTGTCACTTGAAGTTTAAAACAATGCACTTATACTTTGCCTTGAATTACTAGTACCTAGTGGGTTTGATAACTCTGTTTTGATTGTACCACTAGGACAAATTATATAAGTGCATTGAATCAAGTGAATTGAGTTGAAATTACTTGTTCGTCGTGATTTTTCATATTAAAAATCATCACATGTCCAGTACTTGTTCCTTGTTAATGCTTTGCATTTGTTTGAGTCACCTAACTTGATTCTTATCAAGCTTATCACTTTTTGTAACAAGTACCCTTCCATGTGACTTTTTCATTATGCTTCGTGATGAGGAGGGAATTTTCGTTCATTATTGAATGTGTTGTTGTTTATTGTGCTATTTTATATTAATCTTGCGCTTTTACTTGCACAATTACAATAGCCAATATCTTAATCACTCAATTCACTTTCATAGTCACCTAAGGTTGCTTGTGCCTTAAGTTTTTCTTATTCTTCACTTGCAACTTAGGCTACTTAATTGAGGGCTGTGGGATCCCTTTTGATTATGTGGTCACCGTTTTCACTCGGCCAATGTGTGTATTCTAAACTGTTCACACTTAGAATCCACACACTGCCTTTTATCATACCACACATCTCACTTTTTCCTCAATTGTTGTTTACTTGTGTGTACAGCAACCCAAGCCCCCGCATCCGCCAACCGAAGGTGGAGGAACTTAGAGACATTCTTCTCGGATCGTGTTCGTGCACGGAGGACTGTGCAATGCTTAAGTGTGGGGGAGGATTCGTCATTTTGGGGCGTAAATTTTCTTTTCCAAATACTTTGCACTTTATTTTTTGTTTTCTTTTATTATGCTCTTGTAGATATTTGGAGTGTTTTTAACTGTTGCATTACATTCTCTTCTAGTATATATATCTTAGCTTATACTATTGCATTTTGCATCTTTTGCATAGTATATATTATATAGATAGAAGTTGTGATTGGATGATGTGAATAGTATAGCATCTAGTTCAATTTTGTCCTAATTGTTCATGTTACTTTTTGCTTGTTGAAAATTAGGAATAAAACTAGGAAATTTTTGAAAAATTGCATCCATCACAACATATATATGTATATAGGAATAATTTTAGTGAAAAACAACAAGGATTTCCAAGAATTTATTTTTAGGGAATTCTATTGAATTGATTTGAAAAATTATTTTTAAACTTGCTTGAATGAATTTTTGTGGAACATAGAAGAGAGATAAAACAAAATACCATGTGAGTTTTTGAGCTTTAATGAGTGGTTACACATTCTAACCACTATTTTTATTCATTGTGTGCTATGCTCCTTCTATGATTGTGATCTTGGTTTTGCTTGATTCTTTATATCCGATATTTGATGTCTTGAATGCATTTAGCATGATTGAGGCCATCTTTGAATTAAACTCACTCACCCATATAGCCTTACCCTTGCATCTACCCTTGTTAACCCCTTTTGAGCTTTTTAATCTCCTTTGTTCTAATTGTTAGCACATCACAACCCTAGGCGAAAAATCATGAATAACCTTGAATTGCATCTTTGATTAGCTTAGGTTGAGGTGTGTGTGTCATCTAAGTGTGGGAGAAATTTTGGGAAGCATTGGGTAGAGAAAAATTTTATTTTGGGTAATTATTAAAAATTTTAGAAAATGGGTGCACATCCATGTTTCACTTTGCTTTAATCGTATGCATTTGTCATAGAAAAAGAAAAAATAAATATAAAAGAAAAATAAAAGAATAAAAAAAGAAATGAAAAAAAAGGGGAAGAATTTCGAATAAGAAATGCATATGTGTTTTGAATAGGAACTAAGGCATGAATGTGTGTGAAAAGAAGTAATGGGTGACTAGAATGCAATTTTTGTGGGTTGTTTGATATAGGTTGAGTTGGGTACTTGAGCTAATCAAAGATTCAATCTTTTAGTCCACTTAGCCATATACTCATCCTACCCTTACCCCAACCCCATTACAACCTTTTAAAAGACCTCATGATACTTGCATACATGCATCAAATACTTGTTGATTGTTAGATGAAAAGCAAATCCTTGAAAGCATGATTAGGAGGAGACTTGAGTGAATTGACCCTAAACACCGAGTGACAAGAGTGTATACACACCTAGTGAGGATTCAATCACTCTACTCTATGTTTATATACCTCTTATCATGTATTCTTGCAAGTTGCTTCATTTTTTATGAATAAATCAATTCTTTAGATTTTCGATTGCATTGAGTTATTTCTTTGCCTAGCCCTATATGTCTATACACTTGCTTGGAATTTGATTGTTGCTTTTACCAAATCAATAGGACATTATAGATAGATAGATATATATAGTAGATACATACATGCATGCATATAGATAGTTGCATTGAATAAGTTGCTTGCCCTTTTATCCTTCTCCTTTGTATGTGTTTAGCATAAGGACATGCTATTGTTTAAGTGTGAGGAAATTGATGAGTCCATATTTGACGATATATTTTAGCTTGAATTGGATGGATTTCATCATATAAACTCACACTTATTCACTAAAATAGCATACTTTTGTGTTTTCTCTCTAAATTGTGCTTGATTATGAAAACATGCTCTTTTGTGCTTATTTTGACTAATTTTATTCCATTGACCTTCCATTCAATACCTTGATGTTATTTGTGAGTGATTTCAGATGAATAAGGTAGGAATGGCTTGGTGGGAATGGAAGAGGAGCATGCAATTGGGAGAAAGCATGAAGAAAACAAAGGAGGAGAGCTCAGCCATGTGTGCGTACCCACAAGGATGCGTGCATACGCACAAAATGGAAATCATCATGCGTGCGTGCGCACAGCTACTTGTGCGTACGCACAAGAACCCAATCAGAGCGAATCCAGAGCATCCCGAAGTGTGCATGCGCACAACCATCTGTGCGTACGCACAAGTGGAATTTCAGCGAAGTATGCGGACGCACACGTCTGTGCATCCGCACAGGTCCCAGTGCGTGCCTTCATTAAAAATGCACGTGCACTCATGATTTTGGGGCTTCTTTGGCCCATTTCTGAAGGCTTGAGGCTGAAATCAAGGGCTATATGAAGGGAGCAACACCACATATGAAGGCATTAGGACTTAGATTTTATTTTTCCATAGTTTTACATAGTAGGAGTAGGAGTAGTGTAGATTAGGTAATTCTCTCTTAGGGTTTTAATTAGGGTTTATAGAATTTTATACTTCAAGTTTGATTTTGGATTTGGCAATTTACATTGTAAGTATCCCTTTAATTGTCTCTTTTATTACATTGCTTGTTTTACACTTTCTTACACTTTCATGTCTCTTGTCAACATTTACATAGTTTTGCAATTTTGAGTTTTGGTTTATGAATTTGATGTTTGATGCTTATTTTATGTTTGTTGAGTTGCTTTTATTGCTTGTTATCATTTATGGTTCATATCTCTCGTTAATTTACCAATTTTGACATGTTTTGTGAATATGCATACTAGGTGTTTGATGAAATGTCAACCCTAGTTATGGGGTAGATTTCCACCCCTTGGCTTGGGGTAAATGAGTCTATGGATTACTAGAGCCATAATGTCCAACATTTAGTGATAATTCTTGGGAAGTTAGTTGATTCTTGTTTCTATTAAAGCTAGCCTTTTATCAACTAGTTTGGTAAGTTAGTTAGAACTTATGGATTAAGGTCAATTATACTTGCTTGACTTACTCCTCGATATTTGGGGTTAACTAGGTGAGATTAACTCATGATAATTATCATAGTTGTGGTTATGGCAAGGAAGGGATTCCATAACTCATCCCAAGTTAAGGTTTCATTTATGTTTTGAACCACTTTTTCATTACTTTTTAGCCTTACTTGTTTATATTACATACATAGTTCTTTTATTCCTTTATTGCTTTATTAATTGCAATTTTGTCTAGTTCTTTTATCTCTTTATTTGTTTGCTTCCTTATTATTGAAAACACCTCTTGTTTCCCATAACCAAAATTGTGTGCACTCTTTGGCATTAGTTCCTAGGGAGAACAACCCGGGAGTCAAAATACTCTCGGTTATAAATTAGTTTGAATTGTGACATTATCTTGAATTGAATTTTGATTGAGAGGATCCATTTCCGGTTTGGACTATACTCACAACTGAATTACTTTATCTAGTTTTCTGAATTGGCATAAATTCTCTCTATCAAATAGCACATAACTTCTCATGCACAAGAACACCTCAACAAAATGGGGTTGTTGAAAGAAGAAATAGAAGCCATCAAGAAATGACTAGGGTAATGATTTGTGAAAATAATGTTCCAAAGTTTTTGTGGGTTGAAGCTGTAAACACAGCTTGTTATATTTTAAATAGAACCATCATTCGAAAAGGTTTAAAGAAAACTCCATATGAGCTTTGGAAAGGAACCCCACCTAATCTTAAGTATTTCCATATTTTTAGATACAAATATTTTATACTTAACAATAAAGAAAATCTTGGAAAATTTGATCCAAAATCTTATAAAGGAATGCTTGTTGGATACTCCACCATTAGCAAAGCGTTTAGGGTTTACCTCAAAGAACATAGAACAATTGAGGAATCCATACATATGTCTTTTTGTGATTCTAATTCTATTCCAAGTGTTGTGTTAGATTATGAGACAGGTAGTGAAACTAATGTGAATTATCAAGTCAGTCAAGAAAATTTCAAGTCTGTCCCAACTATTGAATCTGTCTGTCTAGAAACGTCTCTTCAGAATGAAGGAGACATTTCTGTTTTGTCTCCTGAACTAGCCAGAGAATCCAGAACAGAGTTTTCTACTGAAACTCGTAAAGGCAGAACCTTTCCTTAAATGCCACGTGAATAGAAATTTTTGAAGGGTTACCCTCATGAATTCATCATTGGTGATCCTTCACAAGGTATAACCACTAGATCCTCAAGCAAGAAGCAAATGAAACCAAGCAATGTTGCCTTCTTATCCCAATTAGAACCTCTCAATATGAAGCAAGCTCTTGAAGATCCATCATAGGTTAAAGCCATGGAGGAAGAGCTAGCACAATTTGAAAAGAATGAGGTTTGGACTCTTGTACCAAATCCAAATGGTAAAAATGTAACCGGTACAAAATAATTTTTCAAAAATAAATTAGGTGATGATGGTAGTGTTGTTCGTAACAAGGCTAGACTAGTGGCCCAAGGTTACGATCAAGAGGAAGGTATAGATTTTGATGAGTCATTTGCCCCGGTAGCAAGAATGGAAGCAATTAGGTTGTTTCTTGCCTATGCTGCCCACAAGGGTTTTAAAATGTTTCAAATGGATGTCAAATGTACTTTTCGTAATGGTTTTATAAATAGGGAAGTATTTGTGGCACAACCCCCCAATTTTGAAAATAAAGATTTTCCAAATCATATTTTTAAACTTTCAAAGGCCCTTTTATGGTCTTAGGCAAGCTCCTAGAGCTTAGTATGAAAGGGTTAGTGCCTTCTTGTTGGAAAATAATTTTCAAAGGGGTACCATCAATACTATTTTGTTTATAAAAGAATCTAATGATGATATTTTACTTGTTCAAGTTTATGTGGATGACATTGTGTTTGGATCGGCTAATGAATCCTTGTGTAAAGAGTTTGAAAAACTAATGACTAGTGAATTTGAAATGAGTTTGATGGGAGAACTAACTTTCTTTCTTGGTCTTCAAATCAAACAAACTCCTAGTGGTATCTTCATTCACCAAGGAAAATATGCCAAAGAGGTAATCAAGAAATTTGGTCTAGAAAACTCCAAACCAATGGGAACTTCTATGCATCCAAACACTAAACTTGACAAAGATGAAAGTGGCAAAGATGTGGATGAAACACAGTATAGAGGAATAATAGGTTCACTTATATATCTTACATCCTCTAGGCCGGATATTGTTCAAAGTGTCGGTGTATGCTCTAGATTTCAATCTCACCCAAAAGAATTCCATCTTTCGGCTGTCAAAAGAATCATTAGATACATTAAGGGCACATGTGATGTTAGGTTATGGTGTCCTAAATCTAATGAATTTTGTGCAGTAGGTTTTGTGATACAGATTACGCGGGAGACCGAGTGGATAGAAGAAGCACGTTCGGAATGTGTTGCTTTCTTGGAAGCTCACTTAACATGTGGTCAAGCAAGAAGTAAGCAACTGTTGCTTTATCCACGGCTGAAGCCGAATACATATCCGCAGTTGCTTGTTGCTCTCAACTTTTATGGCTTAAAACTCATTAGAAGATTACAAATTGAAAATCAATAGTATACCTTTGTTCTGTGATAATATGAGTGCAATAAATATTTCAAAAAATCCTGTACTACACTCTAAAACTAAGCACATTGAAGTGAGATATCACTTTATTAGGGAATATGTGCAAAAGGGTATTATTGATATCCAATTTGTAAAATCTGAAGAGCAACTTGCTGACATTTTCACTAAACCACTGTGTGAAGATAGATTCTGTTCACTGAGAAACAGTTTGGGGATAATGGATTTAAGTTCTGTTGAAAAAATGTGATTTTCATGCCTCTATTTGTTTTTGTCTCGTAGGCAGCAGGGAGACAAATCTGGGCAAGAGATGAACAAGTCATTAAATAGGGAGAGACTGAAACCTGGTACCTTGAACTCAAACCTGTTCAACCACCTTTGGATCCATTCCATGATACTGGCTCATTATTTTTTTGGTATCATATTTTTTAATAAATTATTTTTAAATAATTTATTTTTGAAAAGGGTTTCACATCATATCTTTCAAAAGGGAGTTTTTGTCAAATCAAATCTTTTTCTTATATCTTCTTCCACTTTTCATGGAAAGGTCTTTTCGGTTATTCTTTTTTATTTTTAAATTCCTTATTAAAAACCGTTTTCATTAATGCTGATTGCTTTAAATGAGATATCCTCCACTAAACATTTATGATGGTGTAACCTCTCTCCACCTTCCACACTCTTCGGCCCTCTCTTCAACTTCTCCTTCTCTATTTTACTTTCTTCATCATGAGGAAGAAGGTTCCTACTCGAAGAAGCGCTCGAACCTCCATACCCAAAAATCCTCCATCATCCAAAGGTCCACAATCTCATTCACACATACACATTCATTCCCATTCGTCCTCTTCACCCTCTTCTCATTCCACTGACTCCATGGCAAGAAAAGAAATCCATACGAAGGGTTCAACACGCAAGAAAGTAGGATCATCACAACAAAAGGCTTCAAAGGAAAAAGGGCCTATACCCAAAGAGGAAGAAGACCCTCCTTCTCCACATCATCGTCACTCATCACCACTACGGCACTCCAGTCCTCATCCCTCAAGTCGTTCTCAACGCTCAAAACGGCCGATCCTTCATGACACCTGAGAGCCATCAAACCTTAACTCCTTGGATTTCAAGAACAAATATGGTAAAAGCTACTCTCACTTTGACCCTTACCGCTTTATATCTTGTGCGGCTTTTGAGTTCCACTCCCAAGTGTTAGTAAACCGTCATCTCTGTGCCTCTTATGTGGTTAATCTTGAAAATCTTTCTAAAAAAGGAATTGATTTCACAATATATTTTCATGATCTGAAATGGACTCCTATTTTCAAAATTCGAAAACCTGCTTACTCAAACTTGGTACGTGAATTTTATGCAAACGTGATTTTTCATGATGGTGAACTGCATTCTTATGTAAAAAGAGTTCATCTTTCTTTGAATCGTGGAACCATAACTGCTGCTCTGGGGTATCAAGATGAGGGGGCCAGGGCATATATGTCTGAAAAATGGGATAACCACGCTGGTGTTTCCCTTCAAGTCGCTCTAACTCGGGTGTGTGAAAATTTTTCTTCTCTGAATGGTACTACTCTAACACATAAGACTCTCGGTCCTGTGCGAGCCTTGTTACACCGAATCATCACTCATGTTTTAATGTCATAAAGTGGTTCTTACCAGAGGGTTACTGTCTGTGATACTCTTGTGTTGTTTGCTATTCTAAATTCTGCTTCTATTTCTTTTGCGTATCTTATGATTAGACACATGTGGGACTGTGTCCGCAGTGACAAGAAATCCAATTTGCCCTATGGTATGTTCCTCACATGTATTTTTGAGACCTTTAATGTGGATCTCAGTAATGAGCTTGTTGAGAATAGGGTATCTACAGTCAAAGGTGGAGGAATTCCCGAATCTGCAAAAGGAAAAAAGGCTAAGAGTTCAAAGGCATCAGTATTCTCTGAAAGTAAAGATGAAAGTCTTCCTCCCAATTCTTCTCGGTCCTCAGAAACCATAAAAGATGTCTTTATTGAGTTCTCCAATATGTCTAACATGATGGTTAAATCATACAAATAGGCTAGAAAGCAAGTATTTGAGAATAAAAAAGTCTGGACAAAGTGCCGTAAAAGAGTAAATTTGCTTATTAAGAGTTTGGAGACTATTGACAAGAACACGACTCATTCTGAAGGAGAAGAAGATCTTCTTAATTCTGATATCAATCTATCTTATGCCTAGAGATTTGAAATGGTATTATCATCAATTGGAATATTACACTATTTTACAACTGCTTGAACTTCAATATAGAAAGGATGTCTAAGTCTTTTGTGCTATAAAGCAAGATTCAATTTACAAGATGCTAAAAAAGATTGAACAAAAGATTTTTTTGGTAAAGAACTAGGAACACACATACTGTCAAATGTATATAAATCATGTCTAAGTATGCCCTGAAGAAGAATTTTTCTGTTGACATGAGATTTGACAAGGCAATGGAAGGGTGAAATTTAAAAAAAATATATTATTATCTATATAAGTAGAATCTAAAAACACTGATAAGATTCTTTGCAATTTCAAGTATATGTAAAATGTTTTTGAGAAAAAAAGTTTGATTTGAATTAGAATTAGTTATAGTGTGACCATATTGAGTAATGGGGATATTTGAACCATTTTTTATGAAGAGCTAGTTAGGACTCGTATAGATTGTAGCAGAAATTAGATTTGCAGGATCATGAGTGAGATGCGGTGGCTTACTCTTGAATCAGATGGTTTGTTTGACTGCCAAGTATTTTGTCCATCATGTCAAAAACATCCTCCATTGATTCTTCCAAAACAAATCTTTGGTTATATGTATTGGATTGAGCTAATTGAACCTAAACAAAACCAATAGAGAGTTGCTTAAATTTCTCTATAGTTTACATGAGAAACAAGAAAGGTTTCAACTTCTCCAATGCCGAAAAGTTCATGCTTGGCGTGACATGTGTGATACAGCGAAAGTCCATCACAAATGGCTTCAATGTAAGCCTCAATACTCATATCATAACCAAGAGCTATTTGGAAATCAATCAATCTTTTGATTATTACTAAGTAGTGAATAATTGAAAGAGACTGTTTTTTTATGTTCTTAAGTTGTGTATGCAACTATGTTTAATTTTAGATTTTGTAGATTCAACAGAGAGTTTATAAAGCTTTTGCCAAATTTGAAAAACAAAAGAATAATGGACCGTACGATTCTTAAAAGAAGCATCAATTGAAATGAAAAGTCAAGA
The DNA here is from genome assembly GCF_059453495.1 of Arachis ipaensis. NCBI lineage: Eukaryota > Viridiplantae > Streptophyta > Magnoliopsida > Fabales > Fabaceae > Arachis > Arachis ipaensis. The sequence continues at coordinate 98,690,901 of NC_142441.1, forward strand.
ACTAAATTATAATCTTGTTACAACCATTCTAAATAAATACTTTGACGAGGCTGTACCAGAAGCTTTATTTGCATTGATTCTGAGTCGTGGAATTTTACTTTGGTGATATTATCTGAATGTCCTTTGATAATAAATACCAAAGATGGTATCATTTAACTTATCTAAAATACAAATGAAAATTAATTTATTACTGTTGGAAGTGAGATTTGCTAAAGTCATGGATTAAACCTTAGTTCTTGATTCTATAAAAAAATGGCTGAAGAAACAGAATTATGCAGAGAATGAAATTTATGTAAGAAAGAAAAAGAAAAGGAATAGAAAAACTATGTAAAGCTGTATTTGAGTCATGAAATCTTTCTACTCTAATACATACTAATGAACACAAATATATATTGCTTATACAAAGAAGGAAACTTAACTACTTTAACTACCTAAATCATAACTGCCTTAACTAACACGTTCAGTTATAACAATTCTCTATTATACTTTACATGCTATAATACTCTTTAATTTATCCTTTCTGTCATAGATACAAGTAAAAGTGAGTTGAGTCCAATCAAATTTAAATTAACTCATTAATAGTTGAATTTATTTACCAAGCTTAAGTTTGGTCCATTAAAAACTCATGAGATAATTGTCTGAGTATATGAGCTGATTCAAATAAATGAATATAATCTATAATTTTATATAAATAAATTTTAATTTATATAAAATAAAACTCTAAACTATATATTGTTTATGTATCAATTATGTTTTATATTCTCTTTCAAAATCATATCTATTATATAGGATTTTTTATTTAAATAAATATTTTATTTACTAAAATAAATAATTATAAAAATTATTACAAAAATACGTCTCTCAATCTTATCTCGTTGACACTCGTATCTTGTTTACACTGTAAACGAGATAAGACCAGTGCGTATGACATGTGTATATTTTGTTTACAGTGTAAACGATTTCAGTGTAAACGAGATACGGCTGGAGGACGCCTATATATAGATGTCGTTTACAGCGAGGTTCTGGGTCTCATTGCGAACCTTTCTACCACTTTCTCCTCTCTTCTACCCCTTTCTGACCATATTATTGAGTAAGACAAAAATGGTGTGCGCAAATACACATGATTGGGACATCAACAGACTGAACGCGACATAGCACTATGCCAGGGTAGTCGAATTTGCAGTTAGTTTTATTATCTTGACGTTTATGTAATCCCATACATGTATAGCCATGGTTATGGTACTTGTCAAGAACTAGAATACAATTTGCATAATTAGGAACAGGTCACTCATGTTAATTAATAATTCTAAGAATGTGTTTATTATTTTTTGGTAATTAAGTTGTTAACTACATAATTATTAATTTAGAGTTTAAATGCTGGGGTAGATGTTTTTCAACTGTTGAAGTTAGTTTATTGGGCACGTGTTTCTTAATTTATTAATTTAGTTATTAACTATCCAAGTTTGATAATTAAATTATTAATTTAAAGTTTGATAATTAGATTATTAATTACCTTACTGAATGTTTTAATTTCACGTAACGTATTGAGAAAATATATATTAGTTAAGTAAGTACATATTAACGGAAAATGTCATGTCAACATTAATTCAGTTAGTACATACATATAAAATTCTGTTAAGCAAATGTATACAATAGTTAAGTCAGTTTGATATGTTGATAGACCTATACAAATTTTTAATAATTGTGAAATATTTTTTTTGTCAGAGGTCTCGTTTACTTCTGCCCTAGCGAGTGAGTCACACATTTCCACCACTCGACGCCATCGTCCCGTATCGGAGGGAGGCTGGATTCGGCGACACAGTGCCTCTCAGTAATTTCGTATTTGACAACTCCCTGATTACGATATTTGTGGAGCGATGGTGTCCAAAGATCCACACGTTCCATCTGCCGTGGGATGAGGTCACTATCACCTTGCAAGACATTGTGCAATAGTAATAGATTCTCACACTCAAATATCACTCCATTGTCGCTGTTTCTCATACGACAATTGGGGTACACACAGACAACCACATATCCGCTACTACTGGACATTTTTGCCTATTTTTTGGAAGAAAAACGAAGGAGAAGAATATATAAAATGTATGTGAAGAATGTCAAGGGTTGCACATCCTTCTGAGAAGAAGATATGAAATTTATGTGAAAAATACCAAGGGTTGCACATCCTTTTATGGCAGTTGGAAATGTCTTAATATATCTTGTTTACAATGTAAACGAGATAAACTTGCAAGTATCTCGTTAATACTGTAAACGAGATATACACGTGTCACGCGCACTGGTCTTATCTCGTTTACAGTATAAACGAGATAAGATTGGGAGACGTATTTTCGTAATAATTTTTATAATTATTTATTTCAGTAAATAAAATATTTATTTAAATAAAAAATTCCTATTATATATTACTAATTTTATAATCAAAATATACCAAACGTTATTTTTTCGTCGTAATTAAAATCAAATCTTTTTCTCCAAAATTAAAGAGTTTTATTCTGCTTTTTCTCCCTTTCTCTATCTCTCTCATTGTATTCTTTCACCTCTACTCTATCTCTTTTATATATTATTATCAATAACTACTTACAAATTTAATAATCAAAATGTGCAATATGACATTCTTTAATTGAAATTAAAATTAAAATATTAAAATTGAAATTAAAATATAACTATATTATATTACTAATTTAACAACTAAAATATGTCACATGATACCCCCGCGTTAAAAGTGGGATGAAATATTTATTTTCCAAAATTAATAAACTACTTTCCTCCATCCTCTTATCTACCTCTCCCTTTTCTATTTCTCTTTATTATTCTCACTCAATATATAAATTATAATTTATATTTTATATCATTAATTTGACAAATCAAAATGTGTCACAAGATATTCTTTTATTACAATTAAAATAAAATCTTTCTCTCCAAAATTAACAAACTCCCTCTCTCATTCTTCATTATCTTACGTTCTCTTTTCTCTCTCATTTTCTATTTCTCTCTACCTTTCTATTCTACAAAAAATAAAATTAATAAATAATATAATTTAAATAAATTTATAAAACTATAAAAAATACATTAAATTTATAATTAAATATTGTAACACCCTAACTATCAAAATGTCATGCTTCCAGCTGCCTCACTCTGATAGCTCGGATATTACGACGGCCCTTATAATACTTAATACTAAAATATGAGCTTGTTTAAAACTTTAAACCGCAATACCGCTCCAAAATACTTTTGTTAGGAAACGTACATCCATACATACCATACAACTTACAAAACTCACAAAGAGTACATACATATGTATATATATTAAATAATTTTACAAGTATTAACTAATACAATTCCTATCCCTCTTACAGAATGTATGAAGATAAAGGCGAGGGAACAACAAATAATAACTAAAGCAATACAAAATATTACGACAATAACTAGATAAACTCTTCGTGACTTCTGCGTCCATATCCTGAAAAGGGAAATTTGTAGGGGGTGAGAACATCATCCTCGAAAGGGTTCTCAGTAGAGAGTTTTTGGGAATTACTATAATAGGATACGTGAAAGTAAAACCATTACAGTGATGAATAACCGCCTTATGCATCTTTTCAAAAGCAAAGGTTTACTATAAAAGGAAAAATCTGAAATATTTTCTGAAAAAGGAAACTGTTCATTTCTTAAAAATTCAAAAGCCTTTCAAAAGGTTTATCTATGCTGAACCGGATTAGTTTTTTATACTTTTCTAAACCAGAAACATCAACCAGACATGGCCTTCGACCCACCTCATGATCAACCACGGCCCTAGGCCCAAACAGTCCAAACAACAACCAGTCACCACAGTCCAACAGAATTCCAGTCGCAAGCACAAGTAGAAAAGTTCAAGCACAAACAAGCAATTACTTCAAGTAGAACAATTAGCAGTTAACCACAATTAATCACAAAGGCAAACCAAGTACAATATGTACACTGGTGCACGAAATCGTGATTGTTCTTTTCCCTGACAACGGCGCCAAAAACTTGGTATGCATGTTCATAATCTCAATTCTTTTTTCACGACTCCGCACAACTAACCAGCAAGTGCACTGGGTCGTCCAAGTAATAAACTTTACATAAGTAAGGGTCGATCCCACGGAGATTGTTGGCTTGAAGTAAGCTATGGTCATCCTTGTAAATCTCAGTCAGACAGATTCAAATGGTTATAAGGTTTTGATAATTAAAATATAAATAAAATATAAAATAAGATAAAAATACTTATGTAATTCATTGGTGGGATTTCAGATAACCGTATGAAGATGCTTTGTTCCTTCTGAATCTCTGCTTTCCTACTGTCTTCATTCAATCATTCATACTCCTTTCCATGGTAAGCTGTATGTTGGGGGATCACCGTTGTCAATGGCTACCGTCCGTCCTCTCAGTGAAAATGGTCCATCTGCGCTGTCACCGTAGGACTAATCATCTGTCGGTTCTCGATCATGTTGGAATAGGATCCATTGATCCTTTTGCGTCTGTCACTACGCCCAACACTCGCGAGTTTGAAGCTCGTCACAGTCATCCCTTCCCAGATCCTATTCGGAATACCACAGACAAGGTTTAGACTTTCCGGATCTCAGGAATGGCCGCCAATAATTCTAGCCTATACCACGAAGACTCTGATCGTGAACCAGGAGGCTAAGAGATACACACTCAAGCAATTACAGATAGAACGGAAGTGGTTGTCAGGCACGCGTTCATAGGTGAGAATGATGATGAGTGTCACGGATCATCAGATTCAACAGGTTGAAGTGCGAGTGAATATCTTGGAATAAGAATAAGCTTGATTGAATAGAAAAACAATAGTACTTTACATTAATTTACGAAGAACAGCAGAGCTCCACACCTTAATCTATGGGGTGTAGAAACTCCACCGTTGAAAATACATAAGTGATGAAGGTCCAGGCATGGCCGAATAGCCAGCCCCCTAAACGTGATCATGAGATCAAAAGTGATATAAAGATAGTCTCAAAAATGATCAAAAGATGTGAAATAAATCACTAAAAGTAGTTTTTATACTAAACTAGTAACTAGGGTTTACAGAAATGAGTAAATGATGCAGAAATCCACTTCCGAGGCCAACTTGGTGTGTGCTTGGACTGAGCATTGAGCTTTACACGTGTAGAGACTACTCTTGGAGTTAAACGCCAGGTTGCAGCCTGTTTGTGGCGTTTAACTCTGGTTTGTAACCTGTTTCTGGCGTTTAACTTCAGAATAAGGCAGGAAGTTGGCATTTGAACGCCAGTTTGCATCATCAAAACTTGGGCAAAGTATGGACTATTATATATTTCTGGAAAGCGTTGGATGTATACTTTCCAACGCAATTGAGAGCGCGCCAATTAAGTTTCTGTACCTCCAGAAAATCCACTTCAAGTGCAAGGAGGTCAGTATCCAATAGAATCTGCAGTCCTTTTTCAACCTCTGAATCAGATTTTTGCTCAGGTCCCTCAATTTCAGCCAGAAAATACCTGAAATCACAGAAAAATACACAAACTCATAGTAAAGTCTAGAAATGTGAATTTTGCATAAAAACTAATAAAAACATAGTAAAAACTAACTAAATTATACTAAAAACTACCTAAAAACAATGCTAAAAAGCGTATAAATTATCCGCTCATCACAACACCAAACTTAAATTTTTGCTTGTCCCCAAGAAACTGAAATTCAAATAGGATAAAAAGAAGAGAATATATTATAAATTCCAAAATATCAATGAAACTTAGCTCCAATTAGATGAGCGGGACTAGTAGCTTTTTCCTCTGAACAATTTTGGCATCTCACTTTATCCTTTGAAGTTCAGAATGATTGGCATCTATAGGAACTCAGAATTTAGATAGTGTTATTGATTCTCCTAGTTCAGTATGTTGATTCTTGAACACAGCTACTTTATGAGTCTTGGCCGTGGCCCTAAGAACTTTGTTTTCCGGTATTACCACCGGATACATAAATGCCACAGACACATAACTAGGTGAACCTTTTCAGATTGTGACTCAGCTTTGCTAGAGTTCCCAGTTAGAGGTGTCTAGGGTTCTTAAGCACACTCTTTTTGCTTTGGACCATGACTTTAACCGCTCAGTCTCAAGCTTTTCACTTGACACCTTCACGCCACAAGCACATGGTTAGGGACAGCTTGGTTTAGCCGCTTAGGCCAGGATTTTATTCCTTTGGGCCCTCCTATCTATTAATGCTCAAAGCCTTGGATCTTTTTTTTTTCCTTGCCTTTTGGTTTAAAGGGTTATTGGCTTTTTGTTCTTGCCTTTTGGTTTAAAGATCTCTTGGCTTTTTCTGCTTGCTTTTTCTTTTTCTTTCTTTTTTTTTTCTTTTATTTTCGCCATTTTTTTTTGCAAGCCTTGTTTTTCACTGCTTTTTCTTGCTTCAAGAATCAATTTTATGACTTTTCAGATTATCAATAACATTTCTCCTTTTCCATAATTCTTTCAAGAGCCAACAGTTTTAACATTCATAAACAACAAATTCAAAAGACATATGCGCTGTTCAAGCATTCATTCAGAAAATAAAAAGTATTGTCACCACATCAAAATAATTAAACTAATTTCAAGGATTAATTCGAAATCATGTACTTCTTGTTCTTTTGTGGTTAAAACATTTTTCATTCAAGAAAGGTGATGGATTCATAGGATATTCATAGCTTTAAGGCATATACACTTAAACACTAATGATCATGTAATAAAGACACAAACATAAATAAACATAAAGCATAGAGAATGAAAACAGAAAAAATATAAATAGACAAGGAGATTAAGGAACGGGTCTACCTTAGTGAGGGTGGCATCTTCTTCCTCTTGAAGAACCAATGGTGCTCTTGAGCTCCTCTATGTCTCTTCCTTGCCTTTGTTGCTCCTCCCTCATAGCTTTTTGATCTTCTCTAATCTCATGGAGAATGATGAAGTGCTCTTGGTGCTCCACCCTTAGTTGTCCCATGTTGGAACTTAATTCTCCTAGGGAGGTGTTAATTTGCTCCTAATAATTTTGTGGAGGGAAGTGCATCCCTTGAGGCATCTTAGGAATTTCATGATGAGGGATTTCCTCATGCTCTTGTTGAGGTCCATAAGTGGGCTCTCTTGCTTGCTCCATCCTTTTCTTAGTGATGGGCTTGTGAGATGAATCTCTCCATCTCCCATGACTCGGATGTGGAAGCAATTGTCTTCCCTTTCCTCTTTCTATAGGTTTCTCTGACCTTTGGTGCCATTAGTGGTTATGGAAAAACAAAAAAGCAATGCTTTTTCCACACCAAACTTAAAAGGTTTGCTCGTTCTCGAGCAGAAGAAGAAAGAAGGGAGTAGAAGAAGAAGATATGGAGGAGATGGAGGGAGGTGAGTGGTTCGGCCAAGGGGGGTAGTAGTGTGTATGTTGTGTTGGGGGAAGAGGTATTGAGGTGTTTGGTCAATGGTGTATGGGGAAGAGTGTTATGGAAAGGTGTAAAGAGGAGAGAAGAAAAGAGAGAGAGTTGAGGTAGGTGGGGATTCTGTGGGTCCATAGATCCTGAGGGGTCAAGGACTTATCATCCCTGCTCCATTTAGGCGTGCAAAACGCCCTTATAGTGCAATTCTGGCGTTAAACGCCAGGTTGCTGCTTGTTTCTGGCATTTAACGCCAAGCTGTAGTCTGTTTCTAGCGTTTAATGCCAGACTGTAGCCTGTTTCTGGCATTTAACGCCAGCTTGATGCTTCTTTCTGGCGTTAGACGCCAGTCTGATGCTTCTTACTGGCGTTTAAATGCCAGTAAGCTTATCCTCCAGGGTGTGCTATTTTTAATGCTATTTTTCATTCTGTTTTTGATTTTTCAGTTATTTTTGTGACTTCACATGATCATCAACCTACAGAAAACATAAAATAACAATGAAAAATAAATAGATATAATTAAATAACATTGGGTTGCCTCCCAATAAGCGCTTCTTTAATGTCAGTAGCTTGACAGTGAAGCTCTTAGAGAGCTTCACAGAGACTCAGAGCTTGATGTTGGCCTCCCAACACCAAACTTAGAAGTTGAGTGTGGGGGCTCTGTTTGACTCTGTATTGAGAGAATCTTTTCATGCTTCCTCTCCATGGTTACAGAAGAAGATCATTGAGCCTTAAACACAAGGTAGTCCTCATTCACTTGAAGGACTAACTCTCTTCTGTCAACATCGATCACAGCTTTTGCTGTGGCAAGGAAGGGTCTGCCAAGGATGATGGATTCATCCTCATCTTTCCCAGTGTCTAGGATTATGAAATCAGCAGGGATGTAAAGGCCTTCAACCTTTACTAGCACGTCCTCTACTAGTCTATAAGTCTGTTTCATTGATTTGTCTGCCATCTCTAGTGAGATTCTTGTAGCTTGTACCTCAAAGATTCCCAGTTTCTCCATTACAGAGAGTGGCATGAGGTTTATCCCTGATCCCAGGTCACACAGAGCCTTCTCAAAGGTCATGGTGCCTATGGTACAAGGTATGAAGAATTTTTTGGTATCCGGTTTCTTCTGAGGTAATGTCTGCCTCATTAATGCATTCAGTTCATTGGTGAACAAGAGGGTTCATCCTCCCAAGTCTCATTACCAAATAACTTGGCATTCAACTTCATGATTGCTCCTAGATACTTAGCAACTTGCTCTTCAGTGATGTCTTCATCCTCTTCAGAGGAAGAATATTCATCAGAGCTCATGAATGGCAGAAGGAAGTTCAATGAAATCTCTATGGTCTCTGTATGAGCCTTAGATTCCTTTGGTTCCTCAAAGGGAAACTCCTTTCTGTCCAGAGGACGTCCCATGAGGCTTTTCTCACTGGGACTCACGTCCTCCTCACTCTCTCCAGGTTCAACCATGTTGGTCATGGTTATGGCCTTGCACTCTCTCTTGGGATTTTCTTCTGTATTGCTTGGGAGAGTACTAGGAGGAGTTTTAGTAATCTTCTTACTCAGCTGACCCACCTGTGCCTCCAAATTTCTAATGGAGGACCTTGTTTCATTCATGAAACTTAGTGTGGTCTTGGATAGATCAGAGACTATGGTTGCCAGGCCAGAATGGCTCTGTTCAGAATTCTCTATCTGTTGCTGAGAAGATGATGAAAAAGGCTTGCTATTGTTAAACCTATTTCTTCCACCATTATTATTGAAGCCTTGTTGAGGCTTCTGTTGGTCCTTCCATGAGAAATTTGGATGATTTCTCCATAATGATTATAGGTGTTTCCATAGGGTTCTCCCATGTAATTCACCTCTGCCATTGCAGGGTTCTCAGGATCATAAGCTTCTTCTTCAGAGGATGCTTCTTTAGTACTGTTGGATGCAGCTTGCAATCCATTCAGACTCTGAGAAATCATATTGACTTACTGAGTCAATATTTTGTTCTGAGCCAATATGGCATTCAGAGTATCAATTTCAAGAACTCCCTTCTTCTGAGGCATCTCATTGTTCACAGGATTTCTTTCAGAAGTGTACAAGAATTGGTTATTTGCAACCATTTCAATGAGTTCCTGAGCTTCTTTAAGTGTCTTCTTCAGATGAAGAGATCCACCTGTAGAGTTGTCCAAAGACATCTTGGACAGTTCAGATAGACCATCATAGAATATGCATATGATGCTCCATTCTGAAAGCATGCCAGAAGGACACCTTCTGATCAATTGCTTGTATCTTTTCCAAGCTTCATAAAGGGATTCGCCTTCCTTCTGTCTGAAGGTTTGGACTTCCACTCTAAGCTTACTCAATTTTTGAGGTGGAAAGAATTTTGCCAAGAAGGCATTGACCAACTTTTCCCAAGAGTTCAGGCTGTCCTTAGGTTGTGAATCCAACCATGTCCTAGCTCTGTCTTTTACAACAAAAGGGAAAAGCATAAGTTTGTAGATCTCAGGGTCAACCCCATGAGTCTTAATAGTGTCACAGATTTACAAGAACTCACCTAAAACCTGATGAGGATCTTCCAATGGAAGTCCATGATACTTGCAATTCTGCTACATTAGAGAAACTAATTGAGGCTTAAGCTCAAAGTTGTTTGCTCCAATTGCAGGAATTGAGATGCTCCTTCCACATAAGTCAGAAGAGAGTGCAATAAAGTCACCAAACATCTTCCTTGCATCTCCACCATTGTTGTTGGGTTCGGCCATGTCTCCTTCTTTTTCGAAAATTTCTGTCAGGTCCTCTCCAGAGGGTTGTGCTTTAGCTTCTCTTAGTTTCCTCTTAAGAGTCCTTTCAGGTTAAGGATCAGCTTCAATAAGAATGTCTTTGTCCCTGTTACTGCTCATATGAAAAAGAAGAGAACAGAAAAGAATAGAAATCCTCTATGTTACAGTATAGAGATTCCTTTGTGTGAGTAGAAGAAGAGAAGAATAGAAGAAGGAGAAGAGAAAAATTCGAATATAAATTAAAATAAAAGGAAAATAATTTTTTTGTTTTTATTTTAATTATTAGTTAGAATTCAAAAATTAAAAAGAGAAATAAAATTAAAATTAAAATTTGAAACAATTAGTTAATTAAAAAGAATTTTGAAAAAGTGGGTAGGAGTTTTCGAAAATTAGAGAGAGAGAATTAGTTAGGTGCTTTTGAAAAAGATATGATTGAAATAGAAAAATTTTAAAATCAAATCAAAAAGTCAAGTAGTTAATTGAAAAAGATTTGAAAATCAAATTTGAAAGGATAAGAAGTTAGAAAAGATTTTGAAAATTAATTTTTTGAAAAAGATATGATTGAAAATCATTTTGAAAAAGATTTGAAAAGAAAATTAAAAAGATTTGACTTTTGAAATTAAAGTTGATTACTTGACTAACAAGAAACTAAAAAGATATGATTCTAGAATTTAAAGATTGAACCTTTCTTAATAGGCAAGTAACAACTTGAAAATTTTTGAATCAAAATATTAAATGCTAGCATTATTTTTGAAAAATTATGAAATAAAATAAGAAAAATATTTTGAAAATCAAATTTATAAAGTTTTCGAAAATATGAAGAGAAAAATGAAAAAGATTTGATTTTTGAAAAGGATTTGAAAAGACAGGATTTTTAAATTGAAAATTTGACTTGACTTATAGGAAACAACTAGATTTTTAAAACTTTTGACTAAATCAAACCAAATTTTTGAAATTTATGAGAAGAATAAGGGAAAGATATTTTTTTATTTTTGAATTTTTAATGAGGAGAGAGAAAAACATCAAAATGACTCAAAACATGAAAATTCAAGATCAAAATACATGATGCATGCAAGAACACTTTGAATGTCAAGATGAACACCAAGAACTTATTTTTGAAAATTTTTAAGAAAAGAAAAACATGCAAGACACCAAACTTAGATATTTTCAAACTTTAGACACTAACAAATTGAAAATGCATATGAAAAACAAGAAAAGACACAAAACATGAAAATACAAAGATCAAACAAAGAAGATCATCAAGAACAACTTGAAGATCATGAAGAACACCATGCCTGAGTTTTCAAAAATTTTTAGGAAATCAAAAGGATGCAATTGACACCAAACTTACAATTTGGCACTAGACTCAAACAAGAAACACAAAATTATTTGTTGGTTTTATGATTTTATTAACTTTTTTTTTGTATTTTTTTAAAAATTATTTGGAAAAAGAAAAATAAGGATTTCAAAATTTTTAATGAGAATTCCAGGAATCATGCAATGTTAGTCTAAAGCTCCAGTCCAGGAATTAGACATGGCTTACTAGCCAGCCAAGCTTTCAGTGAAAGCTCCGGTCCAAAACACTAGACATGGCCAATGGCCAGCCAAGCTTTAGCAGATCATTACATACAACAGCTAATTTGCTGAGAAAGACAAAGAAGCTCTTCTAAGGATAGTTGAAACCTCGGTCCAAAAGATTAGACATGGCTTAACAGCCATCCAGGATTCAATATATCTCATGAAACTCTAGAATTCATTCTTAAAGGTTCTGAAGAACATAGAATAATTTATTTTTTTTTTTTTGAAATTTTTTTTTCGAAAATAAAAATAATAAAAACAAAAAGCTTAAAATTAAAATAAAATTACCTAATTTGAGCAACAAGATGAACCGTCAGTTGTCCAAACTCGAACAATCTCCGGCAACGGTGCCAAAAACTTGGTGCACGAAATCGTGATTGTTCTTTCCCCTGGCAACGGTGCCAAAAACTTGGTACGCACGTTCATAATCTTAATTATTTTTTCACAACTCCGCACAACTAACCAGCAACTGCACTGGGTCGTCCAAGTAATAAACTTTACGTGAGTAAGGGTCGATCCCACAGAGATTGTCGGCTTGAAGCAAGCTATGGTCATCCTTGTAAATCTCAGTCAGACAGATTCAAATGGTTATAAGGTTTTGATAATTAAAGTATAAATAAAATATAAAATAAGATAGAAATACTTATGTAATTCATTGGTGGGATTTCAGATAAGCGTATGAAGATGCTTTGTTCCTTCTGAATCTCTGCTTTCCTACTGTCTTCATTGAATCATTCATACTCCTTTCCATGGCAAGCTGTATGTTGGGGGATCACCGTTGTCAATGGCTACCATCCGTCCTCTCAGTGAAAATGGTCCATCTGCGCTGTCACCGCAGGGCTAATCATCTGTCGGTTCTCGATCATGTTGGAATAGGATCCATTGATCCTTTTGCGTCTGTCACTACGCCCAACACTCGCGAGTTTGAAGCTCGTCACAGTCATCCCTTCCCAGATCCTACTCGGAATACCACAAACAAGGTTTAGACTTTCCGGATCTCAGGAATGGCCGCCAATAATTCTAGCCTATACCATGAAGACTCTGATCGTGAACCAGGAGGCTAAGAGATACACACTCAAGCTATTGCAGATAGAACAGAAGTGGTTGTCAGGCACGCGTTCATAGGTGAGAATGATGATGAGTGTCACGGATCATCACATTCAACAGGTTGAAGTGCGAGTGAATATCTTGGAATAAGAATAAGCTTGAATTGAATATAAAAACAATAGTACTTTGCATTAATTTACGAAGAACAGCAGAGCTCCACACCTTAATCTATGGGGTGTAGAAACTCCACCGTTGAAAGTACATAAGTGATGAAGGTCCAGGCATGGCCGAATGGCCAGCCCCCTAAACGTGATCAAGAGATCAAAAGTGATACAAAGATAGTCTCAAAAATGATCAAAAGATGTGAAATAAATCACTAAAAGTAGTTTTTATACTAAACTAGTAACTAGGGTTTACAGAAATGAGTAAATGATGCAAAAATCTACTTCCGGGGCCCACTTGGTGTGTGCTTGGGCTGAGAATTGAGCTTTATACGTGTAGAGACTTCTCTTGGAGTTAAACGCCAGGTTGCAGCCTATTTGTGGTGTTTAACTCTGGTTTGTAACCTGTTTCTGGCGTTTAACTTCATAATAGGGCAGGAAGTTGGCGTTTGAATGCCAGTTTTTGTCATCAAAATTTGAGCAAAGTATGGACTATTATATATTTCTGGAAAGCCTTGGATGTCTACTTTCCAACGCAATTGAGAGCGCACCAATTAGGTTTCTGTAGCTCCAAAAAATTCACTTCGAGTGCAGGGAGGTCAGAATCCAACAGCATCTGCAGTCCTTTTTCAGCCTCTGAATCAGATTTTTGCTCAGGTCCCTCAATTTCAGCCAGAAAATACCTGAAATTACAGAAAAATACACAAACTTATAGTAAAGTCCAGAAATGTGAATTTTGCATAAAAACTAATAAAAACATAGTAAAAACTAACTAAATTATACTAAAAATACCTAAAAACAATGCCAAAAAGCGTATAAATTATCCGCTCATCACACACCCAAACAATGTCACATAGATGCATATGATGAATGTATGTCCTAGTGGCTAATGAGTCTCATCTATCGGTTATAAAGCCAGCCCGACAAGTCCTGGTAGCTAACCATTGGACTGTCCCTCTGTCGTGCATCCCCAACTCAAGTTATTCACATCCAACACCCTCACTTGTGTATATTCACGGGGGCGAGCACTTACGACATAGGGTCAGCAGAGTATCGAGTCTCAACCTGGAGCACGTGTTGGCTAGCCATTGCTTCTACCCAAGGAAACTCGTATCTCAAATAATTGGAAGTGCAACAAACACTTTATCAATTCAATAACCATTCATATTCATACTCGGCCATCCGGCTCATAACATATTCCACAACCAGCCATGATTCATTATCATATACAGCCATTTCGGCTCATAACATATTCCACAAACAGTCATAATTTATTATCATATACAGTCATTCCGGCTCATAACATAATAGCACTTCCACCATCCAACATCATAAAACTCATAAAATCATCATTCAAGCCATAAATCACTTTTCTCAAAGCACTTTCCTTTGAAAATCAAATTCAATTAATCTCAGTCTTAACTTCAAAATCCGCATTCTCAAATCACTTCTAGCTTATAAGCCATCTTTCTCAAAAGAAATTTCCTCTTTCAAAACAAGCCACATTCCCACAACATCCTTTTAAAACTTCCAAACAATTCGGCAACTAGGCCAAATTAAAAATCTCTTATGAAAGCTCCAAAAATTAATCATCCAAAACTGAATTTGGTAATAGAAATTTCTCAGTAGAGTCTCAAGACTCTAGGGAAGGACAACCTATCTCAATTTCTTAAAAATTCATTGAAACTCTTAAAATCGTAGATTCTTGGTTTAAGTAAATAAAAATAGAGTTTATTATAAAACCAGATCATATAAAGTCACAAGTTCCAACCCAATCCAAAGCCAATTCCCTTGAAACAGAACTGATTCATTTAAATCAAAACCACTTTCAGGTTCTTCCTTAAAACCAATTCTCTGACTTCTTCCAAAATGTCACAAACGCAATTATTTAATCAAGAATCCAATTTCCTTCAAAATCACTAAAAGCTCCTCTGAACAAAATCCTTAAGTCTCACTAAAAGCATAAGCCCTGTTTATATTAAAAATCAATATTAGAACATAGAACTTTTCTTCAGTGATTCAAAATGGTAAAGTAATTCCTTTCTAAGTAAATCGAACTCAAGACATAAAGTTTTCTCAAATAAATGAAACTCGAAAACATAACTATTTTCTTAATAAATCAAATAATACAATTTCTCAAATCCCAAGCCTTTCTAAATAACTTTTCAAAAAAAGTTTAAGGTTTTTATAGAAATTTTGGCAGCACCTCCCCTAAAACATGGACTTTGCCACCCTTTCTGGGTCCCAACCAAACCATTCCACAACCCCTTTCACGAGTTCAAAACCAAATCAATTTCAAATCAGACCGATTCCGAAAATTCATATCATTCTCATCTTTCAAGAAAACAAATTCGGACTCAATTCCTTTACAACAGATTAAACTTGATTTCAACAACTTTTTAAGAAACAATTTTAAAGAAGCACTTCAATAATAGTCTGCTTTACAAAACCGAATTATAATCCAGTCGCACAAGCATTCATATTCATCCAAGACAACCAACATCACATAAGACTTATACAATCACTCAAGGCTATAATTTTACCACATAATATCCATATATAATAATTTCAGTATATAAAATATGTTTTTTCTGAAAAGGCCCTTACCTCAATACGCAAAATCACAGCCCAAACGCCTCGCAGAATTCTTTTCGTCTCGACCCAAAATCAATGGCAGCTTCAAAGCACAGCCCCACACATTTTCGCAGCAGCATAAACAGCTCTAAGTCACAACAAGTAACCTCGGTTACTAAATCCTAAGAACATTAACATCGTAAAGGCTTTAATATACGTGCAGAACAGCGGGACTTTCGAAATAGAAATACTTACTGAACTTGCAAAATGAAACAGTGGCGGGCTCTGAACCAGCTTGGCAGTGGCCCCGGCAGCCACCTCAAGAGGCGGCGGCGACCGGACTTTGGCGATGGTGACTGAAACCTACAAACAGAGACGATAAAGTTTTCCAGAATCTTTAACAAATGAAGACCAACTCAAAAACCCTTACCGGTAGAGTTTTTTGGCGACAGCATTGGGGTTCCGGGCAGCAGAAGCGGCCAGAAGCTTCGGCGGTGGTCCTGGAAGTCACAGAGCTGTTTTCAGCGGCCAAAGGTGTAGCAACCATGGCATCAACGGTAGTGGGACTCCAATGGTAGCAGAAACAACCCTAGTCACAGTACCGCTTCACGCGCTCCTCTCTCACAAGCAGCAGCAACAACTGGCGTCTTCGGTGATGACGGAGGCACGACGGCGGTGCTCCCCCTCCGACGCGGCTTGATGGCGACACTAAGGCTACCTTCAAAGCAGCGACGGCGGCGACCTCATGGCAACAGAGTGCGACGAATTTGGTAGCATAGGCGACGACTGGGCAGCGTGATTTCCTCCTTCACAGCCCTCTCTCTCGCCTTAGCTCTGATTCGCAGTGGAGGTGGCTTCACGGGCAACATCAGCAGTCTCCCCTCATCCTCGCGACGGTGGTGCGAGGGTCCCAAGCATCGCGGCGGCAGCGAGCTAGGCGACTCCTTCCTCCCCTGCATGCGATCTCTCCTCCAGCACGTGGCTATGGTTCGCAGCTTCCTCTCCTTCAATGGCAACACGACGGCACGGAAGAGTGAGAGTGGGAAAAATTAGGGTTAGAATTTAATTTTGGAAAAAAAAATGAAAATTAGGGATTTTATGGCTAATGTGGGTAATTTGGTAAAATTGGAGGGTGGAGTAGTAAATTAATAAAATTGGGACATAAAATATTAATTTGAACTCTAATTAAAATCTTTAAAAAATACTTAAAATATCATTTGTTATACTAAAATATTATTTAATTTAAAATCAAATACTTTAGTCGAAATTATAAGATAATAAGATTAATTTTCTTTATTTCTAAAACTTAAAGTATCGAATTATAAAAATATTAACTATTTGAATTCAATCATATAAAATTCTCATTATTTCATAACTACTAACGTTATAATTTAAATATAGAAAATAACTCAATAATTATAAAATTGAAGAAGGATCTTAATTTATTTCAAATTCGATTATTTGAAAATTTACTTCAATAATCTTTAATAACATGATTTCTGAAATTCAACTGTAGATAAATATATGATTTGAAATTAATTCATAATAAGACTTTTCAAAAGTTCTGGGTCTTACATTGCTACCCACCTTATAAAAATTTTCTTCCTCGAAATTGATGCAAAATGAAAGAGATTTCATAACACTTCACTTTTGAACACATTTTAGGAAGAAGAAAAAATATCTCAACATATAGAAATATATACAGTTTTCAAATACTTGGATTGTCATATGATATAAGGATACAAAGATAGAAGCGTGATTGCAAAGCAAAAGTTACAAGATAGGCTCAATGCAAATGATGACATGGTTCAAACATGTGATAGTAAAGCAAGGCATCAAGGCTATATAACAGGATGGGGTTAAAATGACGTGCTTAATATCCACACACTAATCTCGTACCAACCTCAAAGCTTCGACTTCCCAACTCCATCAATCACGTTATAACTCCATAGCTGATCATAAGCCTAACAGTTGCAAACCCGTTCACAAGGAACAATGTAAAACCCGGTTAATTAATGGCTAAATAACCCATAAATTAAAATATATTCTAGAAAGTGAAAAATGATATTTTTATGGTTTAATATGATAGAGAAAATTAAAATGAGAATTTCGACACTAATTTTAAAGAATTTGCCCCGAGATTGGGCCAAACAGACTGAACCGGTTGAACTGGACCCAAAATGGGCCCAAGGCCCAACCCAACTCAGCATAAAACACTTAAAAGAACCCCCTCTCTCCTCTCTTAATCATCAAACACGCTGAATGCAGCAATGGGAGGGGAGAAGAAGGAGCAAACCCTAACCTCATCTTCAAACCTTGATAACTTTTGATCCGGAGCTCCGATTGACGAGCCGTTTGCGGCCACGCATCGGGCTTGTCGAGCTCTTCAATTCTACCTAAACAAAACAGTAAGTAAATTGCGTTTGCCTAGCTCCATTTCTGCAGGTATATGAATTTTGGATTCAAAGTTTGAGGAACTCAATTCCTTGATGATTTTCATGTTTTAGGGGTCCACTAGACTTGATTTATTGTCGGTATTGCTCAAGGATTAGTGGGTAAAGGTAAGAGATCTCAAACCCTAATAGAATTTTTGAATTTAGGCATTTGGATATTGATTTGTTATGTTTGGATGTGGTAATTGTGGTTTAGGTAGTGTGTATGTGAATGTTGATGCTTGTTGAAGCTTGTTGGTGATTTTGGAAGCTTGGAAGTGGAGTTGTGAGGCTGGAAATCTGAGCTTGGTAGTGTTGGAACCCCAAGGGCTTGAAGAAAAGTGAAATTAAAAGTATTCCGGGTTGAGCGGGGAATCGGCCAAGGTATGGTTTAGGTTTCGCGCGTTTAATATTTAAGGTGTTGTGAAAACTTAGGCTAGAGAACCATAAGTTAAGTTGAAAAGATTGGATGCACTAAATGATTAGCTTCATGATGACATTGGATAGATTTATGATTGAGTTTGAATTAGGATTTATGAGCATGAGTAGTTGAAGTTATTGAATATATGTTATTGAAATTGAGCTTGTGTTGGAATCTATGAGCATGAATGGTTGGTATTGTTGAGTATGTGTTCTTGGACTTATTAATGATGGCTTGATGTCGGTATATGTTAATGAAATTGATGGTTATGGCTTGTTTAATTGGTTGAAGTTGATTTATGATTGGCTATGTATGAATGAAGGGAATGGGTTAATGAATTTTTAAAATAGAATATTATGGTTGAAAGAGGTGGATTGTTGAATAATATATGAGTTTTATGAATTGATGTGAATATTTAAGTGTTGGAAGATAGTCTCAATGAGATGGAGTTTGTTGTGTACTAAATCTGCAGGTTATATTGGTAAGGAATGTAGTTTTGGTAAGAAAATGAGGTTTGACAAAATTTGGTAAAAAGTGATTTTTAATGAACTTTGACAGTCCATAACTTGCTCTTTAAATTTTGAATACAAATGAGGTTTGCTCTACATTAAAGTGTGTTTAATAAGCTTGAGATTGATATAAAGTTTGAGAAAAACAGAATTTTGTAGAGGAAGTTATGGACGACGAAAATCGGTATATAAAACTGTGATGCATGTGTTGAAAACTGGTTTATAGCAGCTTTTTGGGCATTTTGCCTTTTTTTTTTAAAACGCCCACCCACGCGTACACGTGGCTCACGCGTACGCGTGGTGTGGAATTTTGGTGACGCATGCGCGAGAAGCATGCATACGCGTGTTTGTATATTCACGAGTACGCATGACTCACGCGTACGTGTGACTTGATGTACGCTCCACGCGTGCGCGTGGCCTACGCGTACGCGTGGATGCTGCCTGCTGCAAAAACCAGTTTTGACTATTTTAAGCCAAATTTTCACTTCTAAACCTCGATTTTCTTCCTTTTTTAGGCTTAAAGTGTAGTTCTAAGTCTTGTAGATAAGCGAAGTTAGGAAAATAGGATAACTTGAGGGTGAAAGTAAGAGGTAAATGATGGCGTATCTGAAGACGATAAGAGTATTAAAGGAGTTTAATACCACGGCTTGATAAATGATGATATATTGATTATAAATATGAAATGGCTTACGAATGATATATGAGATACGAGTTTCCCTGGGTTACAGAATC
Source organism: Arachis ipaensis (assembly GCF_059453495.1). NCBI lineage: Eukaryota > Viridiplantae > Streptophyta > Magnoliopsida > Fabales > Fabaceae > Arachis > Arachis ipaensis. The sequence goes on from NC_142441.1 coordinate 98,710,498, forward strand.
GTGGCTCTGGCTTGCCAGCACGTGTTCCAGGTTGAATATCGACACTCTGTTGACCCTACGTCGTAAGGGTGACCGGACACGTATAAATTTCCGGTATGGATAACCCCATTGAGTGATTATATGATAAATGAATGTGAACTCTATGCATAGATTCTTGGGGATGCGCGACGGGGGACAGTCTAAGGTTTTCGGACTTGTCGGGCTGACTGGATAACCGACAGATGGGCCCCATCAGCCATAGGACAGGCATGCATCATGTGCATTTGTTTGTTTTGATTGCTATGCATTTCCTGAATTTTCCTAACTGTATATATACATCCTGCTACCTGCTATACTTGCTACTTGGACTATCTGCCTATTACTTATGCGTGATTTTGTCTGGTTGCTTGTCTTTGCTGAATTACGGATGACGGAGGAACGAAGGAATGGTTAAATGGTTTGATGTTAGGTTAGGTTTAAGATTGAGTGAGTTTAGGCAGGTTTAGTATACCTACCCCTATTTATGGCTTCTGTTTAGAAATTAAGTTTTACAATTGTATGACGGAGTTCTAGGATTGCCTCTGGCATTCCCAGGACCTTATTTATTATGCGCGTGGCACCTTTACCGTGCTGAGAACCTCCGGTTCTCATCCCATACTGTGTTGTTGTTTTTAGATGCAGGTCAAGAGGCTCCTCGCTAGGCGTCTGGATCTTTGAAGCGGAGTAGCACCTGGGTGTAATTGGGTTTCCTGTTGTATATGTGTGTGTGTGTGTGTGTGTGTGTGTGTGTGTGTGTGTGTGTGTGCTTAGCTTACTCTCCAAGATACTTGATTATTCTGCTCCTCATAGAGGTTACAGGTGAGCTAGGGTCCTTTTTATGTATTTTGGGTGTTTGGGATACTTATGTATATATATGTAAATATTCTCCAGACAGCCTTGGCTTCGCAGGCTGAGTCAAGAGCTAGATATGCTGTATTATTGGCCTTCTTTTCCTCTTTCGCTCTATCATATCTATAACCACTAGGTTTCTTAGCACGCAAGGAATTCCGTTTCTTGAGCGTTGCGTTTTTTTTATTTTACAAATTTTGTTTTACCCATTTTTCAAGGCTCCTAATATATTTTATCCTTTGTTATGTATTATTATATATTTTATTTTAGAGGTCGTAACGCCTCGCCACCTCTGTTTTATATCCTAGGTGTAAAGCTCTGTGTGGTAGGGTGTTACAAACAAAACACCCACAACTCATAACGTGGCACACCTACCGCTTCACCTTCCATATACACATATCACGTCTTAAAGAACTAACGCATTGCATTACTACATCTACAGGTCGTATGTGACATCAAAACAATTCTCGAGTCTACTCAAAAGGATACAAGATTTTAGAAAGGAGAGACAAATGTCAAAGATAATACTCATAGATTTGAAAGAATGTATGCAATTCCAGGTAAACAAAGATGCTCAAGCAATGAAGTTTGCTAGAAATAAATCAATTGACAACTTCAAAGATAACCCTTGGATCAAAGAAATTCAATAGGATCAATAAGAAGAAAAATCAGCGCATTAGTTTGAAACAAATTCAAAATGAGTCGAAGAAGTATGAGGTTTACAGAAAATAATATCTCAAACCCAAGGAAAAGCTCATAGAACTCAAGAGCACAATTAAAAATACTTCCGAATACTTTGTTCATAAAAGAATCGAAAACTTGCGGAAAAATCACTTCGTAGTCTAAAAGAAAAGTTAAGCAACAAACATTCTTCAAGAGAGTAACAAAAGCATAAACGTGGCTTTACTTTAATACAATTTTATGTTGAAGTAGATTATGTAGAGTTTTAGAACAAAATGCACACAAGTTTGGCTAAGAGCTAAAATATTTTCTCAAATATTTTAGAAGGATAGTTAGGTGCACAACTTAACCAAAAGTAGTTCATAAGACTCAGAAGAAAATCAAATGCTTGTTCAAAAATTCTCAAAGTTCATATTCAAACAATCGTGTATAAAAATTATAGCAAGGATGAAAGTGGAAGTTAAACTCTATTTAGAAAAGAAAATCTGAGATAAAAATTTGCTTATAAATTAGTAAAGGAAATAAGTAGTGCGTCACAAACGGGCAAGTTTCTAGTAATTAAGGAAGCTTTTCAAAACTTCATTTAAAATAGCGCATGCCAACTTTAAAACAACTTTGTCAAAAATTGAACAATGGTTTTAATTACAATCAATCAACAGAAAAATTTGCCGTACAATATCCTTAAAGAGAAATCAAAACGTCTTTAAAAAGTTCAAAATGAAATTCCGAGAGTATACTTGAAATCGCCACCTCACAAGAACATTCAAGAAGATTAGAATGTACTAAAAGGGAATCGACTCATCAATAGCAATTTTCGAGAAAGAATCTTCAACTAAGAACTCTGGCAAAAACAATGAGAGGACAAACGATACACGAAATTAAAACAAATCAAGCTGACTCATATAAGGATGAGGTTCACAAGAGAAGGGAAGTTGAGATTGATGGTAGTGCTCACAAGAGGTAGAAGAATCATTAAAACAGAATCAAGTATGACATTCATAGAGGTGGAAAGCCTAAGAAGGAACAAGTCCATTCCTAAGAAGGAAAGATACGAGTCCAATATTTTCAAAGGAACAACAATGGCATAAACAATGTAGTATACTAAACCAATCTCAAATAAAAAATGAATTAGGTGAAGTTTATCAAACGAAAATCAACCGAAATAAAAGCAAAAAATCTTTTCTTTCTAGGATTTTGAAAAATACCTAAATACATAATCAAATAAAGATATGCATTGGAACTATAGTAAAATTATTAGAAAGTCAAATTCTATTTAATGTAAGTGTTGTTCTGTAAACCAATAAAAAGTACAGGCGAGGTATTAGAAATAAATAGTTGTCAAACTGTATAAGAGATTTTTAAAGTTTTATATAGATAAGTGTACATCGAATCAATAGCAATTTTATACTAATTTCAAAATTGGTTGTAATTACTGTCAAATGAGAGAAAAACTAAATCACAATTTCTTTAAGCATAAACTCGGAATGTGGACTTAAAAGACACAGCGCATCAAGACAAGTTCAAAGCTATATCGAAGAATACATGAATCAAGAAGAAGAATCTAAATAGAGTAAGATAGATACAACAAGGATTTTAAACAAGCATATGCAATAATGATCAAACAAGAATGCATATGAATAGAGGAATAGAGTTGAAAAATCAAACTACTTTTCAAAAGAATTAGCGAACAAGAACTTCAAGTTAGGCTATGAAAGAACAAGTCGACTCGAACAGAATTCAAGACACATAACTGAATAACCTCGAGAAATAGTTTCTAACGTTCCCAAAACCCACCAATCGCGTTACCTATTACTCGTATATCGTCTATGACAACCCATTAGTGCTCCCATATACATAATTCACTAGTATTAAGCCGACCAAACTTAATACCAAGAAGTATGCAATGCAAGACTAACAGCGTTAATCAATAGACCATCATGTGCATAAAGCTCTAATTCTCGTCATCCGACAAGACTATTGCATGACAGACACTCAGAGTATGCAATTGAAGCATAGTCAGTCCATTCCTCAGGCTCTACAGGAACGACCGCTCTGATACCATAATGTAACACCCTAACTATCAAAATGTCACGCTTCCGGCTGTGTCACTCTGATAGCTCGGGTATTACAACGACCCTTATAGTACTTAATACTAAAATATGAGCCTATTTAAAACTTTAAACCGCAATACCGCTCCAAAATACTTTTGTTAGGTAACGTACATCCATACATACCATACAACTTACAAAACTCACAAAGAGTACATACATATGTATATATATTAAATAATTTTACAAGCATTAACTAATACAATTCTTATCCCTCTTACAAAATGTATGAAGATAAAGGTGAGAGAGCAATAAATAATAACTAAAGTAATACAAAACATTACGACAACAACTAAATAAACTGTTCGTGACTTCTGCGTCCATATCCTGAAAAGGGAAATTTGTAGGGGGAGTGAGAACATCATCCTCGAAAGGGTTCTCAGTAGAGGGTTTTTGGGAATTACTATAATTGGATACGTGAAGTTAAAACCATTACAATGATTAATAACCACCTTATGCATTTTTTTCAAAAGCAAAGTTTACTATAAAAAGAAAATTTTGAAATCTTTTCTGAAAGAGGAAACTGTTCATTTCTTAAAAATTCAAAAGCCTTTCAAAATGTTTATCTATGCTGAACTGGATTTGTTTTTCATACTTTTCTAAACCAAAAATATCAACCAGATATGGCCTTTGGCCCACTTCATGATCAACCATGGCCCTAGGCCCAAACAATCCAAACACCAACCAGTCACCACAGTCAAACATAATCCCAGTCGCAAGCACAAGTAGAAAAGTTCAAGCACAAACAAGCAATTACTTCAAGTAGAACAATTAGCAGTTAACCACAATTAATCACAAAGGCAAACCAAGTACAATATGCACACCCAAACAATGTCACATAGATGCATATGATGAATGCCTGTCCTAGTGGCTGATGAGTCTCATCTGTCGGTTATAAAGCCAGCCCGACAAGTCCTGGTAGCTAACCATTAGACTGTCCCTCTGTCGTGCATCCCTAACTCGAGTTATTCACAGTCATAATCATAATTCACATCCAACACCCTCACTTGTGTATATTCACGAAAGCGAGCTCATCCGAAACTTTCACAGTGTCCGGCCACACTTACGACATAGGGTCAGCAGAGTATCAAGTCTCAACCTGGAGCATGTGGTGGCTAGCCACTGCTTCTACCCAAGAAAACTCGTATCTCAAATAATTGGAAGTGCAACAAACACTTTATCAATTCAATAACCATTCATATTCATACGCAGCCATCCGGCACATAACATATTCCACAACCAGCCATGATTCATTATCATATACAGCCATTCCGGCTCATAACATATTCCACAAACAGTCATAATTCATTATCATATACAGCCGTTCCGGCTCATAACATAATAGCACTTCCACCATCCAACATCATAAAACTCATAAAATCATCATTCAAGCCATAAATCACTTTTCTCAAAGCACTTTTCTTTGAAAATCAAATTCAATTCATCTCAGTCTTAACTTTAAAATCCGCATTCTCAAATCACTTTAGATTATAAGCCATCTTTCTTAAAAGAAATTTTCTCTTTCAAAACAAGCCACATTTCCACAACATCCTTTTAAAACTTCCAAACAATTCGGCAACTAGGCCAAATTAAAAATCTTTTATGAAAGCTCCAAAAATCAATCATCCAAAACTAAATTTGGTAATAGAAATTTCTCAGCAGAGTCTCAAGACTTTAGGGAAGGACAACCTATCTCAATTTCTTAAAAATTCATTGAAACTCTTAAAATCATAGATTCTTAGTTTAAGTAAATAAAAACAAAGTTTATTATAAAATCGGATCATATAAAGTTACAAGTCCCAACCCAATCCAAAGCCAATTCCCTTGAAACGAAACTGATTCATTTAAATCAAAACCACTTTCAGGTTTCTCCTTAAAACCAATTCTCTGGCTTCTTCCAAAATTTCACAAACACAATTATTTAATCAAGAATCCAATTTCCTTCAAAATCACTAAAAGCTCCTCTGAACAAAATCCTTAAGTCTCACTAAAAGCATAAGCCCTTTTTATATTAAAAATCAATATTAGAACATAGAACTTTTCTTCAGTGATTCAAAATGGTAAAGTAATTCCTTTCTAAGTAAATCGAACTCAAGACATAAAGTTTTCTCAAATAAATGAAACTCGAAAACATAACTATTTTCTTAATAAATCAAATAATACAATTTCTCAAATCCCAAGCCTTTCTAAATAACTTTTCAAACAAAGTCTAAGGTTTTTATAAAAATTTCGGCAGCACCTCCCCTAAAACTTGGACTTTGCCACCCTTTCCAGGTCCCAACCAAACCATTCCACAACCCCTTCCAAGGGTTCAAAACCAAATCAATTTCAAATCAGACCGATTCCAAAAATTCATATCATTCTTTTCTTTCAAGAAAACAAATTCGGACTCAATTCCTTTACAACAGATTAAATTTGATTTTAACAACTTTTTAAGAAACAATTTTAAAGAAGCACTTCAATAACAGTCTGCTTTACATAACCGAATAATAATCCAATCACACAAGCATTCATATTCATCCAGGACAACCAACATCACATAAGACTTATACAATCACTCAAGGCTACAATTTTACCATATAATATCCATATATAATAATTTCAGTATATAAAATATGCTTTTTCTGAAAAGGCCGCTACCTCAATACGCAAAACCACAGCCCAAACGCCTCACAGAGTTCTTTTCGTCTCGACCCAAAATCAACGGCAGCTTCAAAGCACAGCCCCACACATTTTTGCAGCAGCATAAACAGCTCTAAGTTACAACAAGTAACCTCGGTTACTAAATCCTAAGAACATTAACATCGTAAAGGCTTTAATACACTACAAGAAAACCTAATTTAGACGACCATTTGGGGGAAGCGGTCATTCAAAACCGCCGTCGCTGCAATCCCCACATTCTCATACCAGCGGTGAAACACAACCGCCTCTGAAGCACAAATCCAGCGGCGGCCATCACACTCGTTCCATGGCGGTTCATGAATTCGCGCCATTACTTGCTCAGACCGCCTAATTTCTCTTTCCTTCGCACTTCTCGCTAGCTCCACTACCCACTACTATCTGCCATTACCCAAATTTTTCATTCTTCCTAAACCTAGCGCGCCCAGAACCCCAAGTGCAATGAAAAGAAAATCTTCGTCCTAAACGAAAATCTGCAACGACTCATTGATTAGCAAAAGTATACCCATTTGTTTTTGTCCCTGGTAAGTTAATTGTGTTTTTCTTTGTTTTTTTCTGATTCAATTTTATGCTTCTTCTAGTTAACAATCACTGATAGATGATTATCTTATTCTCTAGTTATTTCTCCTTCTTGTTCATCACTCTGAATGCACGAATTTCTCTCCTGGAAGTGCAAATTTCTGCAATTTAAGGTTACTCTGTCTCTTTCTCAACTATTAGGAATTTAGGGGTTTATTGGATATAAATTGTAAAGAAAAATTCGTACTCTGTCTTCTTATTACTTAATTAATTAAAAGACAATCTAGCTTGAAACTAATAATGGGAAATTGTCCGATGAAGTAGTGCGCTTGAAGAACAATTTCTGTGATTTGATTTGTATTCAATCTGTCTAATTTCATTGATGAATTCATTATTGGGATCGGAGTTGCATATTTGATCATATTTTCTGTTTAAGTTAGTTCTCAATTGAGGTCTAAATTATGAAGTAAAATGAGCAACTAAGAGAAGAAGGGAGGGTGTGTTTGTCTATTTGTGAGCAAAGTAAAAATTATACAGAGAACAATAATCATGACAAATAAAAAAAGAAGCAAAATCTGAAATACAAAACACAAGAGGAAATAGACCCAAATCAGATTACAAGTAGAATCTGACTACAATGGAATAATAAAACTCCAAAGAAACCACCACCCATGCATATCAGAGAGGTATTTGAAGTGTTTGATTAATTGGGTTTTGCAGGTTTTGATCTGAAATTGTTATCCTTTCTGGTCTATATTCTTAGCAAAGGGAGCCAAATTGAGTCAAGACCAACTTTGGCACAGGTAATAATTATTACTATTTTTAGATTTGTCAAATTTTGTTGATAAATATTGATAATTAAAGTTAGCAAACATGGATTATTTATTTTATTATGAATGCTAGCCCTGTTTGGTATTGATGTATTCATACTTCTATAGTCAAATAGCTACTGCCAAGTGTCAATACTATCCCTTTGTGTTTGTGTCGTCTTTACTTGGTAAAACTTTGCTAAATTAGAGTTGTACTATAATGTATCTATATTCTTTACTTATCCACACCACTAGTGCTTGATATTAAGGGTCCCAATTTTGTTATTTATTTATCAAACCTGAGAGCCTTGCATTGCATCATGCTGTAATAGGAAATTGTGAGAGATGCTTGAAGAAAATAGTATCCAAACCATGACACAAAAACAAGTGTTAAAAAAAATGAAATGAACATGTGTTATGAGAATTGCCTACAGCCTGATAGCTTCTCTAGTTTATCCCTTCTCTATTTCTATAAATTTAATTTAAAAAAAAAAAGAAAAACTTCATAAGAGATTCATGTCCATGGATGAGATAATAATTTAAGGTAATAATTATCCTTTAAGATAAAAAAAAAAAAGAAAAACTTCACAAAATTATCCTTTAAGATAATAATTTATACTACCATCAACAGTTAAAAACTTCATAAATGGCAAAGATAAGACATTCATGTCCATGGATGAAACATCAATTAATTTTTTTTAGTTTAGTAATGTGACAATATACTTTATACTATACTTTTAAATAGTGATGGCCACAAATAACAAGTTCTAATGACCCTCTAACATTCTTCTAACATGTTAATATCTTAGCTGTTACGTGAATAGTTTCCCACTTACCTTATAATATTTACTCTGGGGTGCTGCTAGTTAGCTAATGTAAAATGTGAACAAGATACAAAGGCAAGGCATGTGCAGCAATAAGTTCCCTAAAAACAAATTAACAGAAGGCTATAAATTAAGCAACAAAACAAATAAAAGAGAATAAAATATTTAATGGAAAAGGAAAGTTGAGCATAGAGACAACTGAGGAATCATGAGAAGACATGTATGGTGCAGCACTGCAGCCAGTGGTGCATGTCCTGGATCACATTGAGGCAGTGGCCAGTGAGGGCTGAGGAGATAGAATATTTAAAGAAAAGAGAGAAATAATGAATAGGTAGTGGACTAATGCGGTCCAAATTCTTAACTCCAAGGAGGTAGAATTGAATACCATAAAAGGAAGCCATAGCACATAGCCCCTAGCCATAATAACATACAACAATATCAACACTATTAAGAGAAAGGAATAAATTTAATTAAACCATATAGTGTTATTGTTACATTACTATATTGTTACATTACTATTCTATTTTTTGTTGATGTCACATGCATCTGCTGCTGTCTTCAGTTGAAACCAAAAAGGTCTTAGGAAAGATTTCAGGATTTAAACTAATTGGCAACTAAAACAACCCAAGAGAAGGAATTGGACATAAGTGCAAGCTAAAGAATAAGTTAACCTGATTTTTTTATTATTACTTTACATGCTCTTCTTTGATTACAAATAAGATGGATGAAATTAGTTCTTTACATAAACTTAAAACATCTGATTTTCTATCCACTACTTCTATTCCATCTTTCTGTTCTGCACTTTTTTTATTGACATTTTACTATATGCTTCAATAGATCATATGATGCAGAGACTCCATGCAGAGAACAATAAGCATTAGTCTATTGAAGCATAGACCATTCAACTTTACATCGCAAATATGACTAAAACAATTAGTATTATGCTAACTACTAAGTTTAATGGAGACATACTCATCAAAGTTGGTTGGTGACGAGGATTACCCTGTTGTTTTTTGTTTTTATAAACTATTTTAATTAGTAATTTTATCAAGTGTTTTTAAAGTATATATTAGTTAAAATTTTTTTTATTTATTATTATATTTGTTAGGAAAAAATTAAAGATTTAGCTAGAGAATACTAGAAATAAAAGAGAAATAGTATTTTTTTATTTTTAAGATTCATTCACTTATTATTTTATTATTATTAAATTGAAGATGAGTGGTACTTAATTGAGAAACAAAGATATAACGTGAACGTGAATAGGGTATTCAGCTGACACATGGTATAATAAGGAATCTCGTCTATCATTACATGTTTGTATAAAGTATTTATAAAAAGAAGAATAACCTGTATCTAATTTGCACCAATCTTTAATGTAAAATTAATTTGCTTACACTGTTTGCATATTAGTATTATTTAAATTTGCAGATAGTTTTGCATTGACATGAACGATGGACTTCCCGGTTACAATTTACATTGTGATTTTAGTTTGATCTGACACGGTCAGTCCACAAATATAAATCAACAACGAACGCAGAGTACATAACACACTTAATAAGAAAAAAAAATAATAATTGAAGCTTACGTGATGACTTGCTGTTCTAATGAATGTGAGTGGTAGCAACATCTGTTGCGTGATGATGATGATAATCTGTTACGGTTGCATCAATCTCAATTACCTTCTCTTCAGCCACAGCAACACCAACTTCTTCTTCAAATTGTTCTTCTCCTACTTTCACTGCTTCACTGCTTTCGTTACTTTCTTTTGTTTTCTTTAAAGGTATCGCATCTTCTTTTGCCGTCTCCTCTTCATTGATTTTCGCTGCTTCTTTAGTTTCCTCTTTCACTATCTCCTCCACTGCATGTTTCTCATTTTCTCATGTTTCTCATATGATTTGAGCTGGTTTTTGGAATTGTATTTTCTATGTGCGTTTGGGAGGATAACAATCCAACCTCTTGTGGGTTTTGCCAATCTACATAGCTACTATCTTTCATCCATGTTAATTCATTTTTCTGAGTCTAATTCTGATTCTTATTTTTTTTATTTTTCTTTCGCAGTGAAGGCTGTGTTTTCTTTGGAAGTAACATACCTACCCCCCATTTTACTTATCTGCTGATTTTTTTTGAAAAACAAGTAAGTAACATCTCTTTTCCTATGATTGGTAGATTAGTATTTTTAGAAAAATATATATTTACATAGTTGTTACTAAATAGTGCACATGGCTTTAAGCCAGAATAATTTACTTTAAAGCTATGGAAGTTCTGGATAAATCGTGGATTAAGAGACCACGAAATTCTCTTGAGTATGCACAAGGTGTCTTAAGATTTATTGAGTTTGCTTTTGCACATCATTCTGCCGATGGAACAATCATATGTCCATGTAATGCATGTGCTTTTAAGAAGTGGCTAACAAGGGACGAGGTGTATGATCATTTGATTTGTACACAATTTCCAATAAGATATACATTTTGGTTTTATCATGGAGAGCGCTCGATAGGAGAAACTAGCAACGTTTCAAGTAGTATTTTTTCATATGTACAACAAAATTCTATGGCCGACGAGCAGCATCCTATGGTCGAGGTTGATTCAATTCGAAACTTAATTAGTGAGGGTCTAGGAGTTGGTGGGAACATCAGAAATGGAACACCCGTAATAGCAAATGAAGTCATTGATGGTGTTGCTCAAGGATCGATGCCTAGTGAATCTCATGAAACTCTTGAAGCGAAAGGGTTTAGCGAACTAATTAAGGATGGAGAAGAGCCGTTATATGAAGGGTGTACAAGATACTCAAAGTTATCTTTTCTATTGAAGTTGTTCCATATCAAGTCCCTCTGTGGAATGACCGACAAGTCTATGAAGATGATTTTAGAACTATTGAGTGACGCATTCCAATATGCGAGGATTCCAAGTTCTTTTTATGAGGCAAAAAAGATCATTTCTAAACTCATTTTGGATTGCACGAAGATACATGCTTGCCCAAACAATTGTATGTTGTATTGGGGCGAAGATGAGAACAGGGAGACATGTAAGGTCTGTAATAGGTCTAGATGGAAGACATATAAGAAAAAAGGTCCATCTGAGCCATCGAGTATTATTGGTAACAAAAAGAAGAAGCATCCGGCAAAAGTTCTTCGTTACTTTCCTTTAAAATCTCGATTGAAAAGATTGTTCTACTCGTCAAAGACTGCTGCTGATATGCGATGGCATGCTACAATTGAGAATAAGAATAACGCAATGAGACATCCAAGAGACTCTGAGGCCTGGAAAAGGTTTGATTTGGAGCACTCTAACTTTGCATCCGATCCACGAAATGTGCGTCTTGCATTAGCTACCGATGGCTTCAATCCACATGGAACTTTGAGTGCGAATCATAGTATTTGGCCTGTCATTCTCATTCCGTATAATACTCCTCCATGGACGTGTATGAAATCGACATCATTCATAATTTCAATGATTATTCCTGGCAAGAAAATGCCAGGAAACAACATAGATGTTTATTTGCAACCTCTAATAAAAGAGTTAAAGGAGTTATGGGTTGAGGGTTGCGATGCATATGATGCTTTAACACAATAAGTCTTTAAGTTGCACGCAGCTTTATTGTGGACAATTAGTGACTTTCCTGGGTTAGGGACTCTTTCTGGGTGGAATACATACACAGGACTTGCTTGCCCTTCTTGCAACTTCGATAACATCCCGCATCGTCTCAATCACAGCAAAAAGTATTGTTTTATGGGTCATCATCGCTTTCTGGATCAGAGACACAAGTTTAGATTAAATACCGTTCAATTTAATGGAAGACAAGAAACAAGGCTTCCACCAAGAACATTATCTGGCAGTGAAATACTTTCACAAGTTGAGTATATTAATGTCACCTTTGGCCGAAGAGAAGAAATAGGAAGAAGTGGTAAAAGATTACGCACTGGTGGAACTGTTGAAGGAGGTGGTACTCAACAATGGAAAAAGAAGAGTATTTTTTTGAGTTGACATATTGGAAGTCTAATTTGCTGCATCACAATCTCGATATGATGCATATTGAGAAAAATGTATGTGACAACGTACTATATACTTTGTTAAATGATAGTTTGAAGTCAAAAGATCACATAAATGCTCGAAGAGACCTTCAAGAAATGGGTATCAAGCCTGATCTGTGGCCAAGGGAAAATGGAAAGTTTCCTCCGGCTATTTATACTCTGAACAAATTGGGTAAGAAGAGATTCTTGACAACTTTGAAAAATGTCACTGTTCCTGATGGTTATGCAAGCAACATATCAAGGTGCATTGACCTAGAGTCTCTTAAGTTGAGTGGGATGCTAAAAAGTCATGATTGTCATATACTTATGGAGCAATTATTACCGTTAGCCATGCGAACAGGTCTGCCTGATGAGGTCTCTGCAGTGCTTATTGAGATGTGTTCATTCTTTAGACAATTATGTGGTAAAGCGTTAAGTGCCCCCTATTTGGAAAAGTTGCAAGATCAAATTGTCCTCACATTATGCCACATGGAAATGTTATTCCCTCCTTCATTCTTCACAGTTATGGTTCACTTGATGGTGCACCTTGTAGAAGAAGCTAAACTTGGAGGCCCTATCCATTATAGATGGATGTACCCTATTGAGAGGTAAAATTATTAGCTTAGATCATTATTTATGACTTTGTTGGATAGTATTTAATCTTCATTCCTGGATAGGTATTTAGGACACTTGAAGTCATATGTACGTAACAAAGCACAACTAGAAGGATCCATAGCGCAAGGATACTTAATGGAAGAAATTCTTACATTTTGCTCCAGATATTTAGAGAACATTGAGACTAGATGGAATCGACCTCGAAGAGTTGATGATGAACCAACCCATGAAGAATCAAATCCTTGGTTAGATACTTTGTTTCCTCAAGTAGGTAAACCAATTGGTGTTTCCTCATATTTCACTTTAACAGCCATCGAGAAGTTACAAGCTCATAGACATGTGTTAACTAATTGCTCCATAGTTGACAAATATCTCCAGTGAGTATTTCATCATGTTTTAATTCAAATAAGTCAGATTTTTTTAATGACCTTTAATCCTAATATTAAGACATCTATAGGGAGTTTAGAAATATTGTACGAAAGCAATTAAGAAGTCGTACAAGGAATACATCAGAGATAGACAAGAAAGTTCATAGAGAGTTTGCAAGTTGGTTCTCTACCCGTGTGAGTCAAATTCTTCCTCTTTGAAGTTATTTTTTAACTCAATTTCCATCATATGAAGTTGATAAAAAATTCGTCATGCTTTCTTAGATTGTTCGAGATCTTGATAAAATTGAAGAATCTAAGAGAACGGTATTTTTTAGTCTTGCCAAAGGGCCGATTGACCAAGCAAGAAGATTTTCTGCATATAATGTCAATGGATACAAGTTTAGGACTGTAGAACGTGAAAAAGGTTTAAAAACTCAAAACAGTGGTATTTTTGGGACATTTGGAACAAGAAGCTACTCCCGCAATAGTGATCCCAACATGAGGTTTGGAGCAGTTCCTTATTATGAAAAGTTAGTCGACATCATTGAACTTAATTATGATGGTATATTCTTTGTAACCTTGTTTAAATGTGAATGGGCTAATACCACAAACCCAAGGGCCATGAAAGTAGATAAGTTAGGTTTTACTTCTATCAACTTTAGTAGATTGATACATACCGGTGAGCATGAGGATGATGAGCCATATATTAAGGCTAACGAAGCTCAAATGGTTTATTACGTGGAGGATGAGAAAGAAAAAGGTTGGAGCATACCAATTCAAGTAAAGCCAAGAGACTTATATGATATAGGCAATGAGGATGAAGACATAATTTATGACAATGTGGGTTATCCATCACAAGATTTGGGACAATTTTTTCAGATAACATTTCACATGTACCATTAGCAAGATCAATTATAGACGAAGAAAGTTTAGAATAATGTAAGTCTTTAGTTGCAAATCATAGAGTGTTATGTATTGTTTTCTTTCATAATTTTATGTTTTATTACATATACTTGATAGTTTGATGTAGTAGTTTCTTGTTTCTTTAGTTGTTAGTTGATTAAATCAAGTACTATTATTTTAGTTTCATTATGTTATTGATATATTAATCTTAATATCTCTTGATACATTGTAGAAATGACTAAGAGAAAGACTATTTCTTCACGTGAGAATACATCTACTCATGAGTTTAATGATTCACCACCCGTTGATCAAAATGAGTCCTCTGAATCTATAGAGCCTGAACCTACTTTATCTACTGGTTCAGAAGTTCCATATGTTCAGTTAGATGTATAAGGAAGAAAGTCCAATAAGTACTGGACAGTTGATTTGGAAGGTATGTTATTAAATTTAGTTCAATTATAGCACTGTATATTTAAATTTCTACAAGGAAGGAAGTATAATAATCTATGGTATACGACTTGAATAATTTGATAGATGCAAACGGAGTGATTAAGGAAGGTCACTTAAGGTTGAAAGATGTGTGGGTGCTGTCTCGTGAGACTAGAATTATAGTGCATTGGAATGAGCATGGCCAACCGATTGGTGAATCTGGTGGACTTTTAGGCTTGTTTTTGGGAGCTGTTGCTGGGAATTTCAAGAACTTTCCTATAAGTTATGAGAAATGGCATTTGGTTCCAACAGAGCCATAAAAAAATGGAGCTTATAGGGATATTATTCAGGTTCTTTTTTTTTTTTAATTACGTAATAATAATTTAATTATCTTCAATACATGCACTCCTATGTTCTGGTATTGTGTCATCCAAGGACAATTTTAGCTGTTATTTATTAATGAAAATAATATAGCTGGCCAAGTCACTAAATGTCCCCTAATCTAAAACTAGTTAGGTTTGTACCAATGTCTTTATCCTGTATTTTTTCTTTTTTTTTTTTCTAATTAGTAAAATAGTATTTTAATATATACATATTCAAACAAGTTTAATTATTCTGTGTACAACTAAAAAGAACCTCTTAAGTTTGATTGACATTGGTGCACTCTAATAGGAGCAAATAAGATATGAAAAAATGTAAAATTATGTAGAAGATAAAAGTAAAAAGAGTTATATTGTTTATGCATAATGTTAGACTTTAGTGCATCCAATGAGGTGTTCTAATATTTATATTTAAATCGGTATCTTTTATTTTGACTAACATTTAAAAGTTTGTTTAGACTTCATAGGAAAAAATATTCCAGTTTAGATTTTTAGAAGTTTTTTGGTCTTTTGTGAGATTTCAGATCAGGTAATTAAGTAAAATGCTCTACGAAGCTGTAAATGAGTTAAAATTAATTAAGGCTGGATATAATATCACATGACCTAACCTATCGTTTTGACATTTTTTTTCTATATAAATTTTTTTTGTCATTTATGTTACTGTTAAACATTTCAATGATTAGTATCAAGTTTTATGATTATCAAGGTTCTAATTAAAAACTCTGGATAATGACTTTATTGGAAATATTTGAACATGAGGTTTATCCATATTAGTTTAGCATTAAGCATGTCCATTTGTAATTTGTTATCTAATTAAATTTTAATTTGTCATGTCTAATTAAATTTTAATTTTTCATTTATAAAATTTTGGAAAAAGAAGAACTAAAATTAAAAACTGAAAATAAAACTGCAAATCAAAGAAGCACTAATTTTTTTTTAAGTTGTCTAATATTATCTAGCTCACACTTATAAATATGTATTGTACATGGGTGATTAGTTTTTGGTCTATACTTCTCAGCACTCCTTGGTGCCATAATTATTTTCTTATGCTGCATGCCTCTTATGGCCATTTTATGCTATTATTTTAGTTGTAAATTACATGTTGTGCATAGCATGAGGATGAGAACATTTTTGTGAATTATGTTTCAGTTTTAGTTATTAATAATTTTACATGTAAGTCTATGTTACAATTATTCAGGTTAATTATTTTTATGATTATACTATGTAAAGATTCTTTAAAGTTGATGATGGACAGCAAAAAAAGTACATACTACAAAATCTCAGCAGGAAGTGGAAAGATGATAGATGCAAATTATTTAATGACAATTATAAGTGGAATCTTACTAGAGAGCAAAATATAGCAGCGTTACCAAAAGGATTTGGAGTCAGCTTGGAGCAATGGGCAACTTTTATTGATTATAGATTAAGGTCCAAAACTCAGGTAATTATATGAGCACACATTCTATATTTCATCTTATATTGACAAGTTACTAATTGAATTTGCATGTTTAGGATATGTGTGAGAAAAATGCAAGTAATCGAGAAAAACAAACAATTTCTCATACACTCGGATCCAAGACGATTGCTAGGAAGAAACACGAGTTGGTTTGTGATTTGAGTCCTTATCAGGATAATGATATGTTATTTAATTTTTACATGCGTTGAAATTGAATTTTCATTTATCGAATTGATAGGAAACTGCTAACAAGAGAGTTTTTACTAGAGCTGAAATGTATCCAATTAGTCATAAGAAGAAGGATGGATCTTTTGTTAATGATGAGGCTAGAGAGAAAAGTGTAAGTATTTTCACTTTATTTTGGCTTTGTTTGTTAATGAGAATGGAGATTATTCTAATGATGATGCATTTCTCAAATTCTTATCATAGGAACAATTAACTTTGCTTCAAGCTAATGAGAGTTCTACTGATGATGCATATGTCAAGTTATTTGGAAAAGAACACCCGGGTCGTGTTAGAGGTGTAGGATTTGGTGTTTGTCCATCCCAAGTCATGAAATCTTCTAATAGTTTCGGAGGGGTATCTTCTTCATGCAATCATGACTTTGATATGGCTAAAGTTCGCTCTATGGAAGTAGAATTACAAGAGAATAAAGCAACAATTTATTTATTACAAGCCCAGGTGACATATTTCATTAATCATTGTATGGGTGGAAAAGTGCCACATGACTTTTCTACAGCTACGAATAATGGGGTAAATATTATATATAGATTTTTTTTCCTGAATCTTTCATTGTGCATGATTTAGTAAAATAATGATTTAGTTATTCTTGTTCATTTTCTTAATTTGTGCAAATGGCTTATGCCTTTTCATGTTAGACTTAAATTATTCAATGGTCTTTCTTTTTATTCTAACATAATTTTATTTATTTTCAATCATAGGTTGTAGACTCTCCAATAGAGACAAGGCCATCTTCTACTATTCCATGAAGTAGCTCTAGAATTTTATGATTGAAGTGACTCAAGACTTTTATTATCAAAGTAGCTCTTTATTTTAGGCTTTTAGCTTAGTTAAATATTAGTAGCAGAATTCTTTTCTAATTTAATTTTAGGATTGCGTTATTTGAATTTACTTTGATATGTAAATATAGGTGTTAAACACTGATTGTTATGGATTTATGATTATGTAAGACTTATTAAATACATATTATATTTTGAAATGCAATGTTCATATTATTTTGGTCAATTTTTGTATTTTACTGAGTTGTAGATTGTAATAGTTGTAGTATTTTTTTTAATTGCGATGGAAGCATTAGGAAGGAGTTTATATATAAAGTTGGTTAATTTTAAAACAAAAATTATGGCGTTTTTGCGGCGGTTTAAACCGCCGCGAAATTCATGGTAAAGATTAATGCCGACATTTTAGCGGCGGTTCCAAACCGCCGTAAATGTCTAACGGTAACTAAAATTTCAAATTTTGCGGCGGTTGCTAAACCGGCGGTTGCTAAACCGGCGGTTGCTAAACCGGCGGTTGCTAAACCGCCGCTATACACCTACTTTGCCTGGTTCACGCGCATAGTGGTGGTTTTAAACCGCCGCGATTCACCGAGTGACACTGGCGGCGGTTATTCCAGTGGTTCTTCAAAACCGCCGCCGCTGCTATGCCGACGGTTGACTTGACCGCGTTTTACTCACCGCCGGGAGCTAATTCTGGCGGCGGTTATAACCGCCGCAACCTCCCAAAATAACCGCCGCCGCTACGCTGTTTTGTTGTAGTGATACACGTGCAGAAAACTAACGCGGGGCTTTCGAAACAGAAATACTTACTGAACTAGCGAAACAAAACAGTGGCGGGCTCTGAACCAGCTTGGCAGCGGCCCTGGCAGCCACCTCAAGCGACAGCGGCGACCGGACTCCGGCGATAGTGACTGAAACCCACATACAGAGATGATAAAGTTTTTCGGAATCTTAAACGAATGAAAACCAACTCAAAAACCCTTACAAACAGAGTTTTTCGGCGACGATAGTGGGGTTCTGGGCGACAGAAGTGACCAGAAGCTTCGGCGGTGGTCCCGGAAGTCACAGAACTATTTCCAACGGCCAGAGGTGCAGCGGCCATGGCATCAACGGCAGCGGGACTCCAATGGTGGCAGAAACAACCTTAGTCACGGCACTGCTTCACCCGCTCCTCTCTCACAAGCAGCAGCATCAACCGGCGTCTTCGGTGTTAACGGAAGCACGGCGGCGGCGCTCCCCCTGCGATGTGGCTTGATGGCGACCTCGTGGCAGCAGAGTGCGACGGATCTGGAAGCATAGGCGGCGACTGGGCGGCGCGATTCCCTCCTTCGCAGCCCTTTCTCTCGCCTCAGCTCTGATTCGCAGCAGAGGTGGCTTCACGGGCAGCAGCGGCGGTCTCCCCTCATCCTCGCGACGATGGTGTGACGGTTCCGAGCAGCGCGACGGTAGCGAGCTAGGCAACTCCTTCCTCCCCTGCGCGCGCTCTCTCCTCCGTCACGTGGCTATGGTTCGTGGCTTCCTCTCCTTCAACGGCAACACGACGGCACAGCAGCAGTTATGCCCGCCGGCGCTGCCCTTCCTCTTCCCTGATTCTGCTTTCCCCTTCTCTTTCTTCGTTTGTTTTCTTTCTTTCTTTTTCTTTTTGCCTCTGCGTGTGTGTCTAGGGTAGAGGGTAGCAGCTGCTGCTGATTGTGTTGTGGGTGTTGAGTGAGGAAGAGTGTGAGTAGAAAAAATTAGGATTAGGGTTTAATTTTGGGAAAAAAGTGAAAATTAAGGATTTTATGGCTAATGTAGGTAATTTGGTAAAATTGGAGGGTGGAGTAGTAAATTAATAAAATTGGGACATAAAATATTAATTTGAACTCTAATTAAAATCCTTAAAAAATACTTTAAAATATCATTTGTTATACTAAAATACTATTTAATTTAAAATCAAATACTTTAGTCGAAATTATAAGATAATAAGATTAATTTCCTTAATTTCTAAAACTTAAAGTATCAAATTATAAAAATATTAACTATTTGAATTAAGTCATATAAAATTCTCATTATTTCATAACTACTAACGTTATAATTTAAATATAGGAAACAACTCAATAATTATAAAATTAAATAAGGATCTTAATTTATTTCAAATTCAATTATTTGAAAATTTACTTCAATAATCTTTAATAACATGATTTTTGAAATTCAACTGTAGATAAATATATAATTTGAAATTAATTTATAATAAGACTTTTTAAAAGTTTTAGGTTTTACAAATATAATTAAAAATAATCTTATAATATTATTCACATAGAAAATATGTTATCATTATATGCATATTTTTTTATTTTTTCTAATTTAATTTTAAATTTTCACCGCTTATCTTTTTAATTTATATTTTTATTTCCTTCAAATATTTATTACATCTAATTTATAAAGAATACTAATATTGTGATTAATAATTAGAATCAAGATTCAATTATTTCAAAAAAATTAATTTTGAGTTAATTTTATAACTATTAATATAAATTTTTTATACTAATACCTAATTATATTTTTATATATAGAGAAAAAAATATTATTTTTAAATAACAAATATAAAAATTAATTATTTTTATTTATACAACAGACTTAACATCTATCAAATGTAAAAATATACACATTAAATTCTTTTAAATTTTAAATAATAAAAAATTTATTATTTATTTTTTCTTATATACAAAAACCTTAGCTTAGTCTTTTTAATTGATGAAAAGTTTTGTCTTTTATGACTTTTTTATAAAAATAGTTTGATTTTATAAATATTTTGTGCTATAATCTATAATATTAAGATAAAATAAATTAATGTATTTTTAAAAAATTTATATTCCCATAATATCATTACGAACAAAAATATTAGTGTAAACTAAAGTTGACTTTAAAATTTCATATTAAAATATTAATATATAAATATGTTAGTTCTCTTTTACATAAATTATTTTATTAAATTTGTTATATCCTAGTTCATAATTTATTTAACCTATAACAAAATAAATAAAAATATTACAACTGTGATATAGCAAAAAAAAAAAAAAATGCAATGCACCTTCATATATTTAACAAACATGATGATTATATTATAATTATTTTAATGTATTCAAAGCTAAACAAATAAATAGAAATCATAAATCATACGCAATGTATGTGTATATGAGAGATTATATATTATTATAATTAATTAAGCATCTAAAATAATACATATATATCTTATGAGTCAATTAGATGAATTTGTCTAAATTTAAACTCAGCATATTTGATTTAGGCTCAGTTCGATTTTTACAAACTCGTAAACTTAATTTGTTGAGCTATTAACAAATTGAATTTGAACGAACTCACAAATGAATTCTACTCTCAATGTTAGTTAGAATAACACTCACTAATAAAACTAAGAAAAAACTTTAAAAATTAAAATAATTCAGTTATAATTAATTAAAAAAAATTTAATTGAACTTCACTTATATAATTTTTTTATATTTTAATTTCTTATTTCATTCTCTTATAACTTAACTTATTATATTTCTAACTATTAGAATATAATATATCATATATTAATGAGACCTTTTATAATTTAATTTTTGTATATAATATTAGATTAAAGACTAATTATAATAATACACTTTAAATATTATTAATGTTAATTATTTTTTTTTGTAGCCACTAATTTTTTTATTGTTTTATTGTACTTACGTAATATTATAGAGATGGGAGTAATCTAAATTTTAATTGTCATTAATTTTAATTAATTTTTTTTGTAATCATTAATTTATTGTCTCACTTACTTAATATTTGTTTCATATTTTTTTAAGTGAAATAATAATTTATTCTAATTTTTTGAGACAACTATTTTCAAATTTTATCATAATTCAATTTAAAAACATCAAATACTTAAATTGATTTATTTAATTGACAAATTTACTCATAACATCCATAAGTTTATACACATAACATTCATAATTTTATATTAATAACATCCATAATTTCATACACATAACATTTATAATTTCATACATATGATGTTTATAATTAATAAATTTTTACAATTAATATTACCAAATTTTAAACTATGTGTCTTATTATATTTTTTAAATTATTATCTCATATGTGCACTAATGGGTCATAAGTTTAATTATTTTAATATTATTTATTTAATATTCATATGCATGCTTATTTATTGATTTTAATAATGAGTTAATAATTATTTTTAAAAATTTATTTATTTACTTTTAAAAATTTATTTCTTAATTTTTGTTTATATTTCATTTTCTATTTTTTATTTTTTAATAGTTTATATGTAAAATATGAGTTGTATAGTAGAAGTTATTAAAATTTGTTAATTTAATATCCATAATTTTATATGTAAAACATCTATAATCTTAAACACATAATATCTATAATTAATGAATTGATGTTAATTTATTATTTTATTTTGTAGGTTAAAAACTAATAATTTTAAACTTTTTAATAAATAGAGACTAATCAAATATAAGATATTTTTATTTGTTATAAAATGTATTGAGGTGATTTGAGTGTTTTTTAGGATTAAAAACATCAAAATTCAAATCTTTTATTTAGAAAAAGAATTATAGAATTACGAATGTAATAATAATGAAAGAGTATTTTTTGAGATTTAATTTACATTAAATTTAGAATTAATTTTTAGTGTACTTAAATGAGAAAAAATAATTATAAAAAAATTAATTATATCAATTAAATTCAAAAAATAATTCACACTCTTTTATAAATATAAATATTATTAATTATATATTTTTATTTATTATGTATAATATTTTGGCTACTTAATATTACTCTAAAATTAATATTACAATAAAATAAAAAAGACTAGTAAAAAAAGCGGAGAATACTATTAGGGAGCAATGATGGGAGGGCTGGGGAGGAGAGCTAAACACGAAATTCCTAACTTAGATGCAACATGGAGAAGATAAACATAGGTTCAAATGCTGCGTGATATATATAGTAAAATAAAAGTAGAAGAATACCATGAAAAATGTTTATGCATGAGCCGGGAAAGGCAGAATAATGAAATGAACATGTCCATATCTTTTCCATCTTATTTAGAGTATTTAGTGTTGGAAAATAAAAGAACAAGACACACACTCATAAATAATATAAAATAAAGAAAAATATATTAAATGTATTTGTGTGTTGTTGTTTATGAAATAATTATATATGTATTTATATTTTTTTATGTCTAAATTTAATACATTTTAATAAATAAATAATTTAAATTAAAATTAAATATAAACAATTTATTCAAACTGTAGTTTTTATTCATTCTTAAATTCTAACCATCAAATTTATTTTTAATATTCTCCTTTAGACTAGATAATTTTCCGACTCCAATCATAATCCTTAATTTTTGAAAAATATCATATTTCAGAAGTTTTGTGAAAATGTCAACAACTTGATCAAGTAATTTCACATATTCAACCTCCACTTGTATGTTTTCAATACATTGTCGAATGAAATGATACTTTGTTTCTATGTGCTTGCTTCTGTCATAAAACACTGGATTTTTTACTAGGGCAATCGCTTATTTATTGTCCATCATAATCTTGATGGATTCAACTTTCTCAAAATGAAGTACCTTCAGTAGTATCTTCAGCCAAATTGCATGACATGCACAGACAATGACAGCAACATATCCAGCTTCACAAGTTGAAAGAATAAGGCGCGCACACACACTCACGAAAAATATAAAATGAAGAGGAATGTATTGAATGTATTTGTGTGTTGTTGTTTATGAAATAATTACATATGTATTTATACTTTTCTTTAACGTCTAAACTTAATACATCCTAATAAACAAATGATTTAATTAAAATTAAATATAGACAATTTATTCAAAGGGTGGTTTCTATTCATTCTTAAATTCTAACCATCAAATTTATTTTTAACATAGTAAAATTGTATTATTCCAATTCATTTTACTTAAATCTTTATGGAAAAGTACGAGGAGCCAATAGAATGTTTATATAAATTCAAATACACTTTTAGTCTTTGTTGATCCAATAATGTTTATTCATTTTTTTTTTAAATCTGAAACAACATTATTTTTAAATAATAATAATAATAATAATAATAATAATAATAATAATAATATAACAAGTTATTGTTGTCCTTACAAAAATCTGCTGGTATAGCAAAGAAAAATTAAAAGGTACATGAATGAAGACCAGAGAAGAGGGGTATTTTACCCTAAAATAAATAGTTTCCTTTTATGTCTTGTGATGGGATCAGATACCTAGCAATTATAAGTCTGCGTGCGTCTACAAGCAATTCATTTTTTATGTTTGAATTAATAATTAAAAAATTATGTAGTGATGGATACGTGTTGAACAGAAGAATAGGCTGCACCAAAAGGAGGTTGTAGCAGCGACACCTGCCCTTAACGTGGCGGTTCCATGATTTTTCTGAGTATGTTTGCGCCAATTGACTCTTTTGTTCTTTTCTTTAATGCCTTTGTTTTGTTTTTGTGGGCCAAGCCTGAAATGGATCATATGGAAGCTGGTGCTGCTCACTAAATATTTCAGTCTTATTTGTTCCTTCTCTTCTATCCTTTGTTTTATATTTGTAGTCAGTTGTACTCACTACTCCTTAATCCTTATCATACTCAACACAAATAAACCTCTTTCTACATACGCAAAACAGCTAAGCTAAGGGGTTTTTCGATCTATATACCTACCATACTTGAACTTGTACTTCCAGGTATCTACATAACTTTATGTATCATTCTCCATGCTTTGATGCGTGAAATATCCATCTAGATGTTGATTATTATTATTATTATTATTATTAGTTTGTTTATTCTGTGTGACTAGGTCCCATTTTGGTTCCATCTTTTTATTTTGTTATTTAATTGGCTTCTTATTTAGTGGGATTTGACAAGACCTAATGTTAAAATATAATTGGTGTATATGTTAATTTAGGAAATGACTTTTATTTTGGTTATGATGAGAAATGTCACTTTTGTTTGTTTAATAATTATAATTCAATTTAGTATGTTAACTCATTCTCGATTAAGATTTAAGCCCTTTATTTACTTTATATGGCCGCCGGCAACTGTTTTACCAAATATGGAAATATTCTTTTCTTTTGACCCCAAACTCCATTCAAGTCTAGCGTACCGACCCATGTAGCCCAATAGGAAATGTATATTTAAATGTTCTTTTAACGGTGTAGATCTTTCCTTCCCCCAGATTTAAGTTTCATTTTTCTAAAGCACGTGTGAAGTTTTTTTTTTTTTTTTTTCTCTTTCTCTAGACATAATAATCACCACAACTCCACAAGGTATCTTAAACTAGCTTAAAACACGGGGAAGAGACAATTTAACTTGTTTAATTGGATTTTATTTTAAAAAAAATTTACTTATTTAAGCAAGGCCTTAGCCTAATAATTATCATGTTATTTGTTGTTCATCTTTTACATCATGTTCTTGGCTATCAAATCAAGAAAATATTTGTGGCTGCAAGAATTGAGAGCTAACGGCGGAGCCAAGTTAAGGCCCCACATTTTAAACAAAAGAAAGTAGCATTTATTTTAATGTGATAGTTCCATGATATTTTATAGAATAGAATTGTAGAATACCGTTGAACTTTGATGTTTACTTCTTTATTAAAAAATTAAAAAAATAATAAAAAAACTGGCTTTTGTACGTGAAAATGTGAAATTCAGTGTGGAATCAAGAATCGAGAGCATCTATCATTATCTAATTTTGAATATTATAAAAATAAATGTAGAATAGCATTTTGTTGCACCCCAAATAGAAGAAAAACGAACTTATTCCAAGTCGGTTGCTAATAAAATATCATAGTAAATAAATTATGTAAATTGAAAACTACATCTCTTCTTTTACCTTAAAAAGATTATTCTAGTATTAATTGGTTATGCTTAATTTCAAGCATCATAGGCTCATAGCCAGGGAAATAAAAATTTACTAGCATCCATTACACTTTATTAATGTTCTGTTAATTTCTGTATTTTATTTTATTTTTTCAAAATCAAATGGAATAACGGTAAAAACATAACCTCATCACGATAAAAGATGATAATGATAGGGTATAATGTCAATAATGGAAGTATGTTCAACATTATAGTTACTTATGCATGAGAGAGAGAGAAGCCAAATGAGTGTTGTCTTGAAGGAGCAGTTCACACCTTCACAAGTTGACAACTTATATTTATCATTAATCTAAAAATATTTATTTTGAATTTTTCATCCATTATATAAATAAATTGAACTTTATTTAATAATAAAAATCCAAGAGTTAATTGGAATTTGGTTTCTAATTTATTCATAACTGATCACAAAATTATATTATATGTATAATATTTGGAAGTCATAATTTGACAACTATAGGAAGTCATCATTTGTGTTTCTTTTGTTTTTCTTTAATTTTTAGTTTTTTATTTTGATTTTTTAAATTATTATTAAAATAAATAAATAATTTTAAATATAATAATATATAATTATAAATACTGTATATATAAAACTATAAATTTTAAGTTAATGGGATAATTTTGTGCTTTCACTAGTATTACTCTATTATATAAGACACAGCTATATAAACCAATTTCTAGTAATTAGCTCACTAATAAATTTATAAGGGATTCAAATCTCACTTTTCGAATATAGTAATTAATTTATTGGTAAGTCACAAGTTTTTAAGAGTTATGCTAAGTAATCAATATCTTTTTTGAACAACATGAACAACCACCAATCAAATCAAAACACACTACACTTTCAAATTATCCACCTAAATCTTAATATTAGAATAAACATCCGATACACCGAGTGAAATGAACATCTCATATATCCATTGTCCACATTATTTAATATTTTCATTGTCTATTTATTTATACCTTTCCAATTTTTAAATGACATTTCCGTCGGCTATGGATTATTTTTTGATTTGTAGAGATGAGACATGTGAAGCCCAGAAATAAATGTATAGAAGCATATATAATAGAGAGAAAATCTATATGTCAAGGTCGCATCGATCATTACTTCACGTATTAACAATAAAAGGATGATTAATGCATCACATTATTGTCGGGTAGATACAACTGAAACGGTAACGGTAGTTAATCTAACTAATCTTCTGATGAGGCTTTGTTTGTTTTGTTGCAGGAGATAGAAGAATTCAAAAATGGTGGTACCAGAGGCGGAGATGAACAACAACTCCCAGGGAGAAGTGGAATCGCCGGTAATCCAAGTGGGAGAGCAGCAAGGCGGCAAGAACAACCACCACCCATTCTCCTCCATCGGGAGACAATCATCCATATATTCTCTGACCTTAGATGAGTTCCAACACACACTGTGTGAGAGTGGCAAGAACTTCGGATCCATGAACATGGACGAGTTTCTTAGTAGCATATGGAATGCAGAAGAGAACCAAGCCATAGTAAACTCTTCTAACAACATCACCAATAATAACAATAATAACACACCAGTAGGTGAAGCTTCTTCTGCAATGATGAGGGAACAGCAGCAAAGTCTCCATCGGCAAGGATCACTCACGATTCCGGCGCCTTTAAGCCGGAAAACCGTGGAGGAGGTTTGGTCTGAAATACATAATAAAGGGGAACAGACTCAGCAGCAACAGCAGCAACAGCATCAGCAGAGCAAGAGCAGCAACAGCAATGGCGGCATGCATACAGAGACTACTTATCGCCAGCCAACCTTTGGGGAGATGACTTTGGAGGATTTCTTGGTCAAAGCAGGGGTAGTTCGGGAACAATGTGCAATGCCGGGGATACCACCACCACTAGCAGCTTCTCATCACCATCACCATCCTCATCATCAGCAGCAGCAGTATGGGGTGTATTCTGGTAACAACTCTGCAGCAATGGCTCCTTCTTCTTTTGTTGGAAGGACTATTATCGGTGGTGCTGGTGGTGTGGTTGCGGCTGCTACACCATACCAGGCAGAGCCTTCTGGATACCCTGGGAGTAGTTGCAAGAGGGATGGTGGCGGCGGAGCATACCCTACACCGGGTTCTGCCGGCGGTGTTTGTTATGGAGGGAGGGTGGTGAATGGAGGGGGTGGGTACGGGGTAGGGCCCTTGAGCCCGGGCTCTTCGGACGGGGTGGGAGCTGGGGAGGGTCAGTATGGGGTTGAGATGGGTGTGTTGAGGGGACGCAAGAGGATTGTGGATGGTCCTGTCGAGAAGGTCGTCGAGCGACGGCAGCGGAGGATGATTAAGAACAGAGAATCTGCCGCTAGATCCAGAGCCAGAAAACAGGTGCTCTATTGCTCTATTTCATTCATTCTTTGTGGTGTCTACCAAACATGACCTTGTTTCTCTACATCTCAAGTTTATGGTGTTAAATCTTGTTGCTTAATAGTTTGATATAAACAGCTTGATTGATACCATGAGTAACATGTGTGGTACCATGATCTCAAATATCTCAAGAAAACAACACAAAAGTCTTTTCAGATAATGTGTGTGTGAACTCAAGTTTCTGACCTCTTAAGTTGCATTTCTAATATCTTCTAAGTAAGATGGAAGTGAAACCTAGAGTTATTCTCTTTAGCTGTTAGCTTGAATTACGTGAAACCTACAATAACTTCTCCTAGACCCTTATCCAATAAAGAGAAAGTTGACTCAGCTTATTATATAAATATTTTAGTGAATATTGGCATCATTTTTTATGTATCCTGTTTGAGAGCTTGATGGAAAATACTTTCTTTGACAGCTTTACTAGTGAGTGAATGCATATAAAAAAATCCTTCAGTATTTCTGTTTTATTTATTGGAATATTTTAGTACTTACTTGCTAGTTATTATAATTATTACATCAACTTTATTGTTCGAAAATAAAAAAAAAAAAAAGCAAAATAAATTGTCATTTTCATTCATTTTCTTATAAAAAGATTTCGAGTTCTTTCAAATTTTAATATCATATTAATTTATATTTTTTTATGTTTAAAATTGTCTATACATAAAAAGCGGATATTTGGAGAATTAAAACTTGACTAGATAGAAATTATTAAAAAAATTATTATATACATACTATGTATTTATATATAAATACATGTGTAGTATAATTCATTTTTATCATGTATTTTGAATTTTAATATGTATTTTATAAAAACAGAAGTTATTTTATCTTCACTCCTTTATCATCGTAAAGATCACTTACTTTTAAATTTTTTTTTTTTTACCTGCTATGCTTTGGCAGGCGTACACAGTTGAATTAGAAGCAGAACTCAACCAACTGAGAGAAGAGAACGCCCAACTTAAACAGGCGCTGGTATGTACCATAGACATTAACTTGTGATATGTTTCTTATTATGTTTACGTGCTACTAATAATTTCAGTTACTGATGAGTGATGATCATCATCATTTTGTTTTGTAGGCTGAGTTCGAAAAGAGAAGAAAGCAACAGGTAAGTGTCAACCAATGATACTATATTGTAGGATTACTTTGTCAAATTCCAGTTAATCACCAACATAATAACGTTTTTTCCATGTTGACTTTGTTAAATTGGAAGAATCCTTTGTTTTAATAATGCGTTGTCCTGGTGCAGTGTTGTGAGGAAATGAACGTTAGAGTTCAAACCAAAGCTCAGAAGGCAACAGAGAAATTGAGAGCATTGAGAAGGAACCAAAGTTGTCCTTTGTGAAAATCGTGCGACACAACTTCATGCCAGTGGTAGCAACCTAACCAGCATAACCTTGGATTCTAGAAGTGGGCATTGGATTTGGTCTTATTCCATCTTCTTGTTTGGTTGATCGACCACACAAATTTCCACCTGCTAAATTAAAGCAAGCAAGGAAACGAGAGATCAGAATGGAACAGAAAAGATGTGAAATTGTGATTTTGATTTGATATTTTAGCCAATGCAAGTTCACGAATGGATTATCCAGTTTGGATATGACTTTCTTAAGGGGATTACTAGTTAATCAAATGTATAATATAGCTGTTGTATTTTTTGTGTGCATCATTTCGCACTTGTTTTACTATAAAATCAATGACCTTTGATAAGGATATATATGATAACAATACCAGTATTCCAAGCATGACATTTTAAGCATAACTTATCATCATTTATTGCAATTTTTATGATGATCTAACTTGTCTATGGGTATTTAAAAATACACGAGTTGTCCATGAGCACTTTTGTAGCTCTACGTTTATGTTATGATGAGCAAAGTGAATATGCACACGTTTCTAATGTGATCATTATAGCACACTATTGTCAAATGTTTATTTCTAGGCTTGGCATTTTGATCGAAATTTAGTTTTTTTCTGCACCGTATATATAAAGTGCTTTCATCCAAGCATTTTGGTTCTAATTGTGCATATCTAAATAATAACTAAAGAAACAGGTTGTGATGTATCCAATGGTAAGGCTAAAGATTAGAAAAAGTTGAGCATGAACTACTAACCTCAGAAAATGATGGTTCTATATCAGAAATTTTCTGCAAGGTATAATGCTTTTCGCAGCAACTATATATCATGAATTATTTCCTTATTCTTGTGTTTTTTCCTATTTTAATTTATTCATTTCCTTTCTTTAGTAATTCACATGTTTTCCTAAATTAACTTCACATAGCCATAAAGAATTGTTTCGTTTAAAGAGTAATGGATTCTATTTCTCATATTCAAATTCGTTTGTGAAGTTGTTAAAATGGTGAAAACAAAACACTAACTACAAGTTAAGTTTGTAAACATGTATATATATATTTCATTAAAAGTAAAAGGATAATACTTTGGCAAATAGGAAAGTTAAGTGATGCAGATGGTTCTAGGTACTGGAAGGACCAGAGGAATGCCATGAGACTGGTAGCTGAGGCTAACTAGTTGTATCAAAAGATTATCATAAAACTCTCTTTCAAGTTTTTATGCAAATTTACATGCTATGTAGGAAGGAGACATGGAAGATTAACTTTGAAGTTTGCTTTTTGGATATACTTGTTGAGTATTAGTACATATATCATGTAGGCTTACATTTTGGTGAAGGATAAAGGGTACTATAATTCTGGGGTGTCTGCAATGATCATTGTAAGCATTAAGCACAGAGTATATTTTAATTTTGGAACAGGAATATCCAATATGATGTCTTTTATTATTTTACTCAGGTAGTTTGCAACTTTGGTGGTAATTACCGAGAGTCTTTTTCACAGTATACTAATTGAATTGGTCTTATTAGCTAAATTTTACTTGATGGAAGTGCCAAATTATTCTTGATTCCCCATATTACGCATAAAGTCTACTTGAGATTATAATTTGCCTTTTGATTGCGGTATTGAAATCCAATCAAAATTGTGAAACCAATATACTGCATCTTATTATGACTGCCCTACAAAAAATCAAAACAACTTTAGAGGGCTTCTGTTTAAAGCTTAGATATTATATTCCAAAAACAGAAATTTCTGAAAATAATTCTTAGACATACTTTAAAAATACTTATGTATATATTGTCAAATGTTTATTTCTAGGCTTGTTAAGGTGAAATCTCGAGAGTCCGAAGTCACCAAAAAGAGACGAGCAGAAATTTAGTCATGGAAGACAAGTAGAATTTTAGTTTTCTTTTGCACCGTATATATAAAGTAACTCATTTACTTTACAAGCATTACTAATTGTGCATATCTAAATAGAAACTATAGAAACAGGTGGTGATGTCTGTATGGCCAAATTAGGTACCCAATGGTAAGGCTAAAGCTACAAGAGATTCGGTAACACAACTTTCAACTCTAAAATTTATGTATTATCTTGATTACAAGAATATACGTTATGATTGTAGCTTATTTTTGTTTGAGGGTAATGTAGGTCTGACTTTGAAAAACAGAGGAGAATGTTAAGTTTGTAGTTATCCAAATGGCGGAAAAGGGAGTGAAATAAAGATATAAGAATGGTGTATATTTTACTTGTAT
Source organism: Arachis ipaensis (assembly GCF_059453495.1). Lineage (NCBI taxonomy): Eukaryota > Viridiplantae > Streptophyta > Magnoliopsida > Fabales > Fabaceae > Arachis > Arachis ipaensis. The sequence continues at coordinate 98,742,086 of NC_142441.1, forward strand.
TTAAATGATATTGTTTTACAAAGTACAAACTATACAAATTTCATAATTTACATTGGAAATCGGAATCATCAGAATAAATGTTGCGATAATACAAATTAGTTGTTGTCCTAAGCCCTTATTAGTTTACCATCAGCTTCAGCGAACAGTGTAATGAAACTATTTCAAAATTCACTATCGAGTAGTTCGAGCACTAAAAGCTTTCATTTCCTCGTTTCCCCAGGCAAAATTATTGAAATCCATTAATTGTACAGGTATGTTCATCGATTAAAATCATCAAACAATAATTGCAACCATTTCATGGCTTAGCTCCTCCACTACTTGATGTCATGAAAGATTCACCGCAACCACACTGGCCTTTGGAGTTTGGATTGACAAAAATAAACTCTGATCTGAAAAAAAATAAAAAATAAAAAATATAATTATTAGTTAATAAACAAACAACGAAAGAAGACAGCAGTAATTAATACTATAATTATCATTATCATCACAAAGTTAAGTTGAGGAAAAGGGGAGTCACAGAAAGTAACAAAATCAAGCAGAACATATATATCCTAGATATAGATAAACAACAAAAGTAAGTAAGAAGCAAATTTATTCATTGGTGCGAGAGGGAATAAATAGTCACTCACAAGTTGATCAAAATTTACTAAATATACTGTTGTGAGGTGAAAGCATGAAGTTTGCCAGACACAGGTAGTCTACATGTATCTATAATCAGTAAGTTAACGGAGACGCACGAACTTAGTGGGTGGCATTAGCATTGTGGAATGGCAGGGAAATGGCAAGAAAACTACAATACGATATTAGTTGCAGCATCACGGGAAAAAAGAAACTTCCTTTTTTTTTTTGATAAAATCAAGGGAAGAAGAAATCCAGAGTATATTAACTGATATCGGCTGTCTATACAACCTTTTCTTCAAATATTTTCAAAGTCCTAATGTCTCCTTTGTCAAAGTCTCTAAAAACATGCATAAGAGAACAATTCCAAATTGAATTTAACTAGCTTACTTTCTAAGTAATTCTACAAGATTCTAAACAATTAATTATCACATTCATGATCATCAACAATAAGAATATATTAAATTTAATTTTGCTCTTCAGAAATCAGATATCATTGAGGAACCTACTCTTTCCAAGTTTAGACACCACAGTATGAATTGAAATGTAAACAAAGAAACTTGGTGAGAGGATGAACTCTTCCATCCAAAAAAACTAACACAAGGTATAACTTATCAAGACTAAATATGGCCAAAAATTCACAACCCAATGTGCAGTTTTAATACAGTGGTCTTAAGACGTTTGTTTCTGTAATTGCATATTTTCCCAATATGCAATATTGCTTCGAAAAGTATTTCTTTACCACAATACAATAAGCAAAAAAAAAAAAAAAAAAAAAAAGAGGGAAGTGGGAGAGGGATATAAACATTTACCTGAGTTTGTCATCTACAAAATCCATCTTTGTTCCGATGACATGCATAAGGGCCTTTGGATCAATCAGTATCTTGACACCTTTATCCTCAACCAACTCATCAAACTTCCCTTTTTCATCTGTCAAACCAAAACTAAGGTCAAAAAGTCAAAATGCACTCATCTCTAGCTAGTCCCAAAGTAAACCTTTTTCAATGTTTCTCATATTTGGGACATCAGATTTAAGATAATAATACACATGGTTGCACCATTAGTACCTCAAGGCATGCTTTTGCAGTCATATGGGAGTTACTTGAAGCAGTAGCTCTTTAACATAACATAGTATACAAATATAATTTATGCACGTTTAACATGACATGACGATGCAATGATGTATTGGAGAAGTGATAACACAAGAATTAGCAATATTTTGATAGAGGTCAGCAGTGTGGATTGATCCATATAGCAACTCAACCTAGTGGAATAATGATATCTATCGTTTCTTAACCTCTTTATGGTAATCAATTGTTCCATTGTTTATGCTAGTTCCTAATTCCTCGACGAAGAACTTCAAGTTTAATTCATTTTCATCATAAATTCGTTTCAATCACCAAAAAGTGTTAGCTCGGAAGAAAACAAATTGAGCAATTTTATGACATTGAGCGTCAACAAGATCTAGTGCAACCAAATAGGAAAAGGCTTCTCAAGGAAATAGGAAAATTCTGGCATACAAACAAATAGGATATTATTGGATTCATACATGCAAAGAAATTGAAATACGCCTCTCTTTCACAAATGAAAGTTAACACGGCAAAATAAACCACATAAACAAGAAAACTGTAACCGTAATCCTAACCCGAAGCTACATGATCATGATACGCCTATACCATAAGTATATAACACAAAATAATCGTATAAAAAAAGGAAAAGCAAAGGGAAAAACCTGCGTAGTTGAGAGTGTAGGATAAGCCGTTACAACCACGAGCCTTGACACCGAGCTTGAGGAAGGACCTCTGGCGCTGTTCAAGAAGCTGCCGTACACGGGAGGCGGCGGTGTCCGTTAAGGTAACGGCCTGACGGCGCGCCGCCCTACCAACCTTCTCAGCTGCCACGGCCACGGCCTTGGATGCCATCGCCTGTTCACAGAAAGGGACTAGATCTGCTAAAAAAGGCAAGAAAAAGATGAGGATTGAATTGTGAATTTGATGGGAGTTAGGGTTAATGCATTGTGGGAGCAGATTCTGTCGTTTTTATTTGTTAATTAATTGGAATCAAATTGCAATTCTGTTGTGTTGTGTTTCTGGAGATGGATGGAGATAGGATGAAGAAGCGTTTATCTCTATGATTTTAGTTTTAGGACAACGAATTTGTTAAAGGATTTTTTTATTATAAAATAAAAAAATTATTTTCAAAAACAAATTAAACTAACATTATATTTTAAAATTTTTCATTTTGAGTTTTCATAAAGTTCGCCTGACCTTGGATGAAATTTATTAATTTTTTTAAAATTTGTCCAACCCGAATTTCTAAAAATGACACAAAATTCATTCAAGAGAAAAATTCATTCAAGAGGGGTCGGAGTGATAATATATATCGTATTAGCAGGTATTCAATTCGGTCGAATAGCATTGTCAATCCGATCCGCAACAAATAGAGTAGGGTGATTTTCGTGCGGATCGGTTAAAGTGCGGCATGGTTTGAATTTTTAAAAATTCAACTGCATCCACTTTAGAACTAGTTTTGTGATTTATAAAACCAACTTGAAACCAGATTAAAAGGGAAACCAATTTTAAACCGATTTTAAAATTTAAATTCGGTATTATATACAAACCGATTTTGAATCCGATTTTTTTGTAAATCCAGTTTTAAAACCAGTGTTTAAAAATCCAATTTTTAAATCAGATTTTTTAACCTCAGCCAGATTTTTAAACCAAATTTTTTAACCAAAAATCCAATTTTTAAAATCAGTTTTTAGAAATTTAATTTTCAAATCATATTTTTTTAAAAGTAAAATTAATATTAAAGTCTTTTTAAATTAGTAGTAACAGACATCTCTGCTGCTTCAATATTACAGTTATCAGTCATCTTGTTCTGCATATAAAGCAAAGTATATAACTCAAAATTTGATGTCAAACATATTAAAAATTAACACAAACTAATCCAAACTTATCCAACAAGCTAAATTGAGTAGCAATCAATTAATATGACAAAGTTCTGCCCAAATTAAAATGCTCTGTTATGTAAATTGGGTAATCGCATAATGAAATTGTCCAAAGTTAAAAGAAAACTTAATCAACACTAAAATGAAAATGGACACCAAACAGGCCTCAGATTCCACAATTTATTATTATTCAATCATTTGATACAATAAAATTTACAAGCTAAGAAAACGTGTAATTCAATTATTGGCAAAAGCACACTTAACAAAGAAGTAAAAACGATGGAATTTTTTGTGCTATAGGAATCAAAGTCATTAAACAGTTGGCGTCAAATAAATGCTCCAAATCCAAAGATCATAAGGAGCAAGGATCATTGGAATCAATGGAGGGTCTATATTTACAAATAAGGTTCTTGGAGATAGCAGCAATGTTTACTTTGATAACTTTTCAAAATTATTAGAAAGTATATTTACAAATAATAATAGCAGAGTCATCATTCAAATGCAATAAAATTAGATCATATGTGTATAGAAGATCATATATTACAAGTCTATAACTACAGCAAAGTAGCAAAGTAAATATATTAGATGATCATTTAAAAAATAATACTAATCTAAAACACTTAGTAACATAACATTATAGCAACATAAATATCTTCACAGTTACTTGTTTCAGGAACTATATATGTTACCAGTTTATCATTTCTGATTAATTTCACGAAGCTAAGCAATTAAGCATTATTGGAATCTCTGTCGGATGAGATTACGAGTTACAGCTTCACAAGTGCAGTATGAAAAGGAGTGGTACCGCCGAGAATTGAGTTTTTTGGGTGGTTTGTGCTTATTGGCAGAGTGAATACTAAGGAGAGATTGAGTAGACTAGGAGTCATTAGGCACAGTGATAATATTTGTGCTCTTTGCAAGAAGGAGATAGAGTCGGTGGAGCATCTGTTTCTCCTATGTGAGCTAACGTGGCAGGTGTGGTGCAGTTGGTTGAGGTCGTTTGGGGAGGTGTGGCCTATTCCTGGTACAATAAGGGAGTTATTTGAGCGGTGGACCAGTAGGTATAAGCGAAAACAAGATCAGAAGAAATGGTTGCCGGGGTTCTTTGCAGTGATTTGGAACATTTGGGTGGAACGCAATGCTAGAATATTTAATAATCAGGAAACAAGTGTGGAGTTTGTCATCAAGAAGACCGTTCTGAGCTACGACGAATGGACCAAGAGTGATTCATTTGGTGGTTGATGACGTTGCCAGGAGTAGCAGGGATTTAATGGCTTTTATGAATTGGTTATGTATTTCTTTTGTTGCTCCACGATAGTGTGTTGAGCTTATTTTCATTAAAATAAAAAGCATTATTGAACCATTCATAAGGATTCTTGATTCATAAACTAATATCACAGACGCAAACTCAAATTCTCTACACCTTTAAGGTAGCGTTTGGTGGAAAGACAGAGACGGAAAGACTGAGACTGAGAGACAGAGATTAAGAGACAGAGATTGAAATAAATCTCAGTATTCTGTTTAGTGCAAAGTGGAAGACAAAAATTGAAACAAGAATAAAATTTTACTTTAATTTGTACAACGGGTAAAATTGGAATTAGTTATTTGAAATGAAGGTATTCTAGTTATAAAATGTTATTAAAGTTTCAGTTTCTATCTCTAAAAATTTTAGTCCCCTCTGTCCCCACTTTTTGGAGGTACTGAAATACTGAAATTTTAGAGACAGAGACAGAAATTTTAGTACCAGTCTCTGAACCAACAAACATGATACTGAATCCCAGTCTCTCAATCTCTGTCTCAGTACCTCAAAACAAACGCTACCTTAGAACGGTAGAACCTATAAAGGACAGGCAAAGAGCAGAAGACGGCGAAACAAGGAACAGAGAAGAAACTTGAGTAAAGGCGAGGGTGCCCAGAGAACAGATCTGGTCACGATGAGGAAAGGCGGACGGCAGAACAAAAGACAGCGGAACAAAGCGGCGGTGCGACCACAATCCAAAGAGGCGAAAGCTACGACCAGGGACGCGACGCACTTGTGGTGGCGGCGGAAGATACGAAATTGCAGTGCCAGCTGCGGCGGAGACAATAAACGCCGGCTGCGGCGGAGACAATAATCGCCGACAGCTGAGTTTAGATAATGAGAAGAGTTAGATGATGAGAAGACCAAGAGGAAAGAGTCGAAGAGGTTCTGTGACTTCAGATTAGAATTTATCCAATTTTCATTAGGATTTATCCAATTTTGGATCTAATTCGGATCGAGGTCGATCCGGCTGGCGGCTCCTGCATCCATCTCCTGCGTCTCCATGGGGCCCCATCATACAAGTTTGTTGCTACTAACCCGGGAAAAGTACCTTCGCCAGCTAGCAGCAAGCCAGTATCCGAATCTCTTTATTATTCCTAGTCTCAAAGAGGGATGCCTACCGGAAAGCTCAGTAGGGGCTGAGCTTTTGCCAGCGGTGTGAAAGGAATAGCGTTGAACGGCCTCAAGTAACGAAGGAATGAATCTATTAAGTGGGGAATGGGATAACTAACTATGACGGCTGGACCTAGTGGCTGAACCCTCCTTTCCCTCTCGCTATGTGAATAGCCCTATTTAGCGGAGTTAAGCTTCGCTTCCAGATTCGGATTTAAATTGATTTTGGATTAAAAAATCAAATCATAAAATTGATGTAATTTGGTTTAGATTTTTTTGTTTAAAATTGGTTCTTTTAAATGGCTTGGTTTTGGGTTTAAAATTGATAATCTGGATTTTTTTTGCACAATTCTAGTTGTGGGTTGAGGGCTCAATTTTATCTGATCAATTCGTATCCCATATATATATATATATAAATATTTTTTTACATAAAAATTAGTTCTATTTTAAATTATTATCGAGTTATATAATAATGTTGTATTTTTTCCGTAACTCACGAGTAAGGTAAAGTCTGGTACCCACAAATTAAGAATGGGCAAGATTAGGATTGGGATATTCTTAACTCGTGAGTAAGATAAAATTGAGTTTATATAAAAAATTAAAAATCTTAACCCACAAGTAGAGTTAGTTTGAATTCAAACCCTACTCTATCTTATCCTATCTTTATTTTTTTATTATTTATTTTTATTCCTTCATTTTATATTATAATTAAATATTTATTACACTATAAAACTATAAAATAATAATGAGTACAATAAAATAAGTATTTATTAAATTTTTTATAGTACTCATTAATTTTTTTGTTATACTCATTAATATATTTATAATGTAACGAATATTTTTTCTCAATACTCGTTAACTTGCTTATTAATTAAATTTTTTATACAAATTTAATAAATATACATGTAGATGCATATTAGTATACTAGTATTAATTAAGTTTAAAATAAATAATATTCATCATACTACAAATATATTAATGAATATAATAAAAAATATTAATAAATATTATAAAAAATATTAATAAATAATTATTTTATTATACTCATTTATATTTTATAATGCAATGAATATTTAAATATGGTATAAACTAGAAGAATAAAACTAAAACATAAAAGGCTTTTTTTTATTTAAATTAAATAAATTTAATATTTATCGAAATCTGTAATGTGTAGAGTATTTACTAATTTAAATATGTGTTACACATTTCGGGTACTGAGATACAAAAATCATAAAAAAAAACATAATTCATGACTCCGTATTTTGGATAAATAACAGTGTTTGGAAACAAATAATTCGGTTGCATCAGGAATACATACAAACTACACATTTGTTCATAAATCGGGTACCCAGAGTACATGTATTTGCACATCTATGTATCTCAGTACTCATAATACATGTATATTTATAACTCTAGGCGTCTCAGTATCCACGATACATGTATGTATATCTAGGTGTCTCCGTACCTTAGATATACTTCCAAAATACAATATATAAGGAAGTTCTTAACTCATTACACTATACCAATTCCATTAATTTGGATTTTTTTTCCTTTTTATTCTCTATACACATGGCTAATAATCAGTTTTTTTTGTGATATTTTATCCGAATGGGATAATTAGAAGTGGTAAGGAAGAGCAATATTTGAGTGCAATTCACATGTGATTTTGCATACATTCCCTCTTGATTATTTGCACGTGCTAAAGAATCTCATATTGACTAGTATGGGTGTACTAGGTTCCAAGGAGGTTGGGAGAGTTGCATACAGATTTCTATCAGCTCTTCCGAGTGGAAGGTTTTTAAACAGGACATTTTGGGTCGAAGCTGATCAGCATGTGATGGTCATGTTCGACGTACATGCGAAGTTAAGGCTGCACCATGTGATGGAGTGGTACGTTGCAGTTCGTGATGTAGGTGGTGACTATAAGTCGTCATCTTTGAACCCACATGCATCTCCAGTAGCAGCAAAACCAATTTACTTTGCCAAACTAGTTGATCTGTCGAGAAAGACTTGAATGATTCTGATTTGGATTACATTGCCGCATCCTAATCATCTAACGATAGTCATTCCTTCAACGAGTTTATGCTGGAGACTCCATTTGGTGGTGGTACTCGGGTTCTTCTTCCTCCAACGTTGGTCATTCCACAACTGTCAGAAGTTCTAAGCTACTATCACGCTCTTAACTTAGAAGCAATTCAACTAGATGATCCATTCAACCGTAGCGAAGGGGAAGATTACAACAGGGATGGCGGCTAATGGTTATCAGTGGCTAAGAGAAGGGGGGTTGAATCTTAGCTTCTCTTTTGTTGAATAGTACTTTTGCCTTTTTAAAGAAACTTAGGAGATATTTTAACTTTTGTCTCGTGACGAGTTGAGAGACATTTACATTTTGTCTCCTGAGTAACAGAAACAGAAGTGAAGTAGAGAAGAGAGATTGACACCCAGATGTATCCTGGTTCAGCTACTTAGTACAATGTAGCCTACATCCAGTCTCCATCACAATCATGATGGAATTTCACTATCTCTTTCACAAGATTACATACACAAATGCTTCCCTAGGATCTACTCAATCCTATCTGGGACAAATCCAGATTCTAACCCAATCGAAATTTGACTAAACATCAATCTAGCTTTCAACTACAAAATGCTAACCCAACTTGTAAGGGAATTCCCACAAGATCATGAAACAAAACAGAAAGATATACAAAGAACCTCTGAGACATCTTATGGCTTTTTCTCACGATTTAACTCACTGTCTTTTACCTCTCATTAGCTTTTTCTTACAAACCTCACTATGTTTGCCTTTTACATTGAGACTCAAACAGATTAAACAAAGAAAAAGAAAATACTAAATGAACAACATAAAGGAGAAGAACTCAATTAGCTTGGGTAGCTATTAGAATTGAACTCTGTGCATTTCACTTACTCTCCTTGCCTTCAACCCTTAGCTGTTCACCCTTAATATAGAAGAGTGAAGCTTTCAAGGTTGAATCACATTCAACCCTAACACTGTCTTCTTCTCTATGATCAGAGTCTTGCAACGGTTTCATCAGAGAAGAGAGAGAAAATTCGAATCTGTTGCATGCAACTCACCCATTCTCTCTCATCCTTTTTCTTCAAGCTTCTTCAATCTTGACCGTAGAGCCTTGCCTTGGCTCCAAGTTTTGATTTTGAGCGTTGATGAGCTTCTGACCAAGGTTCACCTCACCAATTTCATGGTTGCTTCTTCTGTGCTTAAGACTTTGTTGATTTTATTCTCAGTTCCTCGGTGTAGCACAAAAGAAGGAAGATATCTTTGATATGTTCTGACCGAGAATAGCTTCTTGGTTGTAGCCCTTTACTTCTTACTTATATTTGGAAACACTCTTTTTGTTCTTCAATCTTCAAAGCTACTGCACTTTTCTTTTCTTTCTTTCTTCTAATTGATGTGACCGAAGTAAAAATAGAGAGGAGAGAGAAGAGAGAAATTTTGGCTTTCGGTGGAATTGAAAGAGAAATCAAGTGAATTTGAGTTTTATTTCCTCTGTTGGTGATCTAGTTATTTGTGAGGACTTGGCTTTGGGATCATTAAATGGGCTTGGAGTGGTTTGTGCCAAGTTTGATTTTCTACTCATAACATGTGGCATGTTTTCTTTTTCTTGTTTCAGTCGTTTCCCATTTTGGATCAAGATTTGGAGTATTAGTGTGGACTTGTTTTGCATGCTTATTGGGCCAATGAAGATTAAATAAATTTATGCACAGTAAATCAAACTTATTAAATAAACAATTGTTAAATAATGTTTGTTCATTACTTGGATTAGTTTTCCAAACTCAACAATCTCTCCCTTGATGACAAATATTATAAAAATGAATTGAAAAAGATTAGGAGAGGAAACTTCCCTTTGATGATGCTCCCCTTTTCTTTTGATCACCAAGCTCCCCCTTAATATGTACTTTGATTAACCTGATTTGAACTGTATATTTATAGAAGTAATGCTTATATTCAAGCAAGACATGTGTTCCTTTGATCGGGCAATAAATGACCCAAATTAAAAATTTTCACGAATTGTGGATCTTTCAAATGGAACAAAATTTTACCAATCAAATGTTTCATAAAGCCAAACATGTTATCCTTTATAAATACAACAGTGCAGAATATTCCAACTATATATCCAAAAACTAATCCCAAAACCAAAATAGTAATCTAGAACAGAGCATGAAAAATTCATAAGCCAATCAACCCCATGTTCTTACTCAGATCCAAGTATAAATCAAGAGACATATCAAAGCAAAATATTTCATCAATCCAAAAACTGAACTGAAGCCTGGCTAAAAACTGAATCATGGCTAAAACAGAGTATGAAATTCTGGTTTAATTTCAAACAGAACTCTAAAATAGAGAATGAACCTCTGTTTCTGTTTTAATTCATTTTTATCCTCCTTTCTCTCCCTTTTGACATCAAGGAAAGAATCCTACAAGCACAAACAGTAAATAATGCAACCAAAATAGTAAAACATGCATACCAAAAAGAGTGTACCAATGTTAAAGATATTACAGTCATCCAAGATAAAGCCAAGTTTAAAGAAAAGTATCAAAGTTCCAGTTTCAGAAGCATCAAAATATGAAACATTCAAAGGCAGCAGAGAAGGCAAAACTAGGCATCAGAATCTTCGACTTCAGTGTCCAAGTCATCTTCATCTTTGTTGGACATAGCTTGGTTCTCATCAAGAGAATCAAGATGTTTCCAAAACACCTCAATCCTATCATGAGACTTCATTAAGGATTTTTCATTGTTTAGTGCAATCTTTTGCTGTTCCTTACTTGATCGGACCATTTGTTTAGTCATAAAGACAAATTCTTGAAGAATGTCTTTAACTATCCCAACGATCAAGTACTTATGTGAATCTGAGGTACCAGCAGCCGAGGGAGAGGGAAGGCTTTCATCCTCACTTTCGTATAATGCCAAAGCCTTAGTGCCTTTGAAACCTTTGCTTTTAGCTTGTTTGGGTACACCACCGCCTTTGATAATGGACACCTTATTTTCAACAGGCTCATTGCTCAAATCAATATTAAAGTATTCAAACAAATAAGTTAAAAAACATCCCATAAGGAAGAGAACTCTTTTTATCGCTTTTGACATAATCCTACATGTGACGAATCATAAGATATGCAAAAGAGATAGGAATAGAGTTCAAGATGGCATAAAGCACAAGAGTGTCACAAACTGTTACCCTTTGATATGATCTGCTTTGAGGCATGATAATATGAGTAATGATGCGATGCAATAGAGCCCTAACAGGGCCTAGGGCCTTGTGTGTGGGAATTGTGCCATCCATGGAGGAAAAATTTTTCACATATTCTGGCCAGGGCTTCTTGGTGTGAAATGCCCACATGGTTATCCCATTTTTTAGACATGTAGACATTTGCCCCTATATCTTGGTAACCCAAGGCTTCACCAATGGTTACAGGCTTACAACATTCAAAACAAGCTGAGAATTTTTAACAAGAGAGTGAAATTTCCCTTCATGAAAAAGCAAGTTTGAATAAAATTCTCGCACCAAGTTTGAATAGATAAGCTTTTTGATTTTGAAAATATTAGTCCATTTCATATCATGAAAATTATTTTTAAAATCAATCTCCTTTTCAGATAGAGCATCAAGATTAACAACATAAAAGGAATAGAGAGTTCAGTTTGCAAGAACTTGTTTATAAAACTCATAATCAGTGCAACTGGCAAAACGGTGAGGATAATAATGAGAGTGTGTTTTACCATACTTTTGTTTGAACTCAAGAGAGTCAAGATGTGGAGGCTCTCTAATATTGTGAAGTATAGACCTTTTTGGACTTTTGGAGGGACGAGCAGAGCGTCCAGATGGATGAGGAGTGGAGCGACGAGGAGGAGATAGTGGAGGGTCTTTTTCTTCTTGCATGGTGCTTTTTCCCTTTCCTCCTTTCCGACGAGATGACTCGGCTCCCTTGGCAGCAGAGGTACCCTTGGGATGAATGATTTTTTGGGCCATTGATTCGCTTTGTTGAGAGGAGAAAGATGAATGGGAGTGTATGTGAATATGTGTGTGAGATTGGGGTTGTTTGGATTGAGAGGGATTACGATAAGGGATGTAAGTGCCAGCACTCCTTCTTGTTGCTATTTTCTTTCTCATATTCAATAAGGGATGGAAAGTGGAGGGATAGAGAGGGCTTCGACGAGGGTTAGTGGAGAAGAGAGAAGTTATGAAACCGTAATAAATGCTTAGTGGAAAGTTTATCTTTTAAAGCAAAAGAATTAATTGAAAACGGTTTACAGAAAAATTTGAATTTCAAAACAATGAACTATAAAATGACAAGTCATGAGGGATGATAAAAGTTTCTGATTGACATGACTTGAAATAGAATGGAATAAGAGAGAGAATAAAAAAGATTTTATGATTTTAGAGAGAAGCCCATGTCATATGAACAAGGTTAGTCTTACATAGGCCCAAAGGTGATGACCGCAAGCTGGGCTATAATGCACAGATTTCCAATTTTTCAATCCAAAAATTTATGGGCTTTGTTCAAGCCCTTTTATCAGAGTTCATCACTTGTCCAGTTTTGTCTCCCTGCTATCTGCGAGACAAAACAACACAGAGACTAGAAAAATACCATTAAACAACAGAATTAATATCTATTATTCCTAGAGCAGTTCTTAGTTTGCAAAATCTTTTTTCACACAATGGCTTAGTGAAGATATCAGCCAATTTCTCTTCAGAGTTTGCAAATTGAATATCAATAATTTTCTTTTGCACATGTTCCCCAATGAAGTGATATCTTACTTCAATGTGCTTAGTTCTAGAGTGCAATACAGGATTTTTTGAAATATTTATTGCACTTATGTTATCACAAAATAAGGGAATACTATTAATTTTTAGTTTGTAATCCTCAAGTTGAGTTTTAAGCCAAATTAGTTGTGAGCAACAAGCAGATGCAGATATGTATTCAGCTTCGGCTGTGAATAAAGCAACAGTGGCTTGCTTTTTACTTGATCAAATATTTAGAGATTTTCCAAGAAAGCAACACATTTCCGAAGTGCTTCTTCTATCTACACGATCACCCGCATAATCTGCATTACAATACCCAACTGCACAGAATTCATTAGTTCTAGGATACCATAAACTAAGGTCAGATGTGCCTTTTATGTATCTAATAATTCTTTTAACGGCTGAAAGATGTGATTCCTTTGGGTGAGATTGAAATCTAGAGCAAACACCCACACTTTGAACTATGTTCGGCCTAGAGGATGTAAGATACATGAGTGATCCTATCATTCCTCTATACCTAGTTTCATTAATATCTTTGCCATTCTTGTCCTTGTCAATTTTTGTATTTGGATGCCTAGGAGTCCCCATTGGTTTGGAGTTTTCTAAACCAATTTTCTTTATCAACTCATTGGAATATTTTCCTTGGTGAACAAAAATACCACTAGGAGTTTGTTTGATTTGAAATCCAAGGAAGAATGTTAGTTCTCCCGTCAAACTCATATCAAACTCACTAGTCATTAGATTTCCAAATTCTTCACAGAAGGATTCATTAGCTGATCCAAACACAATGTCATTCACATAAACTTGGACAAGCAAGAAATTATTATTAGATTTTTTAATGAATAAAGTAGTATCGATAGTACCCCTTAGAAAATTATTTTGCAATAAAAAGGCATCAAGCCTTTCATACCAAACTCTTGGAGCTTGCTTAAGGCCACAAAGAGCCTTGGATAGTTTAAAAACATGATTAGAAAAATCTTTGTTTTCAAAACCGGGGTTGAGCTACAAATACTTCTTTATCAATAAATCCATTCAAAAAGGCACATTTGACATCTATTTGAAACATTTTAAAACCCTTGTGGCAGCATAAGCAAGTAGCAACCAAATTTCTTCCATTCTTACCACCGGAGCAAACGACTCATCAAAGTAAATGCCCTCTTCTTGATCGTAACCTTGGGCCACTAATCTAGCCTTGTTATGAACAACACTACCATCCTCGCCTAATTTATTTATGAAAATTCACTTAGTACCGATTACCTTCTTACCATTTGTATAAGGTACAAGAGACCAAACCTCATTCTTTTTGAATTGTATCAACTCTTCTTCCATGGCCTTTACCCAAGAAGAATATTCAAGAGCTTGTTTCACATTTTGAGGTTCTAATTAGGATAAGAAGGCAACATTGTTGGTTTCGGCTTTCTTGCTTGAGGATCTTGTAGTGACTCCTTGGGATGGATCTCTAATTATAAATTCGTGTGGGTAGTTCTTCAAGAACTTCCACTCCCTAGGCTTTTGAGATGAGGTTTCAGCTTGACTTTGACTTGGTTCTGCGTCATTCATCGTTCTGACTTCTCTAGCATCATTAGGAAACAAAATAGAAATGTCTCCTTCATTTTGAGAAGCAAGTTCAGAATTAACATTTTCCACAGAAGGACCTGAACTGACATTATCTTGATTCACTTGAGGACTTCCCTCAGCTTCATTTTCTGCATCATCATCTAAGACAACACTTGGTATGAAGTTAGTATCACAAAAAGACACATGTATAGATTCCTCAATAGTTCTATGTTCTTGGATGTAAACTTTATAAGTTTTGCTATTGGTTGAGTGTCCAACAAATAAACCTTCATACGATTTTAGATCAATTTTTTTAAGATTTTCTTTGTTATTCAACCCAAAGCATTTGCATCCAAATATATGAAAGTACTTGAGATTTGGAGGAGTTCCTTTCTATAGCTCATAAGGGGTTTTCTTTAATCCTTTCCTAATGATGGTTCTATTTAGGATATAGTTGGCAGTGTTCAGAGCTTCGGCCCATAAGAATTTTGAAACTTCTTTCTCACAAAGCATTGCCCTAGTCATTTCTTGGAGACTTCTATTTCTCCTTTCAACAACCCCATTTTCTTGAGGAGTTCTAGGACATGAAAAATTATGAGAAATTCCAAATTCATCACAAAAATTTTTAAAATCTTGATTTTCAAATTTCTTTCCATGATCACTTCTTATATGGGCAACTTTTAAATCCTTTTCATTTTGAATCTTTTTACAAAGAGAAGAAAAGGCATAGAACGCATCATTTTTGTGAGCTAGGAAGAAAACCCATTCAAATTTAGAGTAGTCATCAACTACTACTAAGCCATAATGCTTACCTCCTAAACTTTGAGTTCTAGTGGGACCAAAAAGATCAATGTGTAACATTTCTAATGGCCTTTTGGTAGAGATTATATCCTTGTACTTAAAAGAAGATTTTGTTTGTTTGCCTAATTGACAAGCATCACAAGTGATGTCCTTGTCAAACTTTATGTTAATGATGCCTCTAACCAAATTCTTCTTTGCAAGCTTAGAAATTTGGTACATGCTTGCATGTCCCAATTTTTTGTGCCAAAGCCATTTTTCGGATTCCATTGATGTAAAACAAGTTACATTTTGATCTTTTAAATCCTCTAGAGTGAGTCCATACACATTGTTACATCTTTTTGCTTCAAACAAAACAACACCAGATTTTTCACAAATAACTAAGCAATCCAATTTTCTAAATATAACCAAATATCCAAGATCATACAATTGACTAATGCTTAGTAAGTTATGTTTCAAGCCATCAACAAGAAAAACATTATTTATGAAAGATGAGAAATTTTTACCTACTTTACCTATGGCCACTATATTTCCTTTCACATTATCACCGAAAGTTACAAACCCTCCATTATACTCGTCTAGCTTGATGAAGAATGTAGACTTTCTGGTCATATGCCTAGGGCATCCGCTGTCCAAGTACCACATGTTATCCTTTCGTTTGGATGCTAGGCAAACCTACAAAATTTCTCAAGTGACCTTAGGTATCCAAATATTTTTGGATCCTTTAATGTCAAACCATCTCTTTTGTCCAAGACCATTGTAGTTGCCAATTATTTTGTACATTCTCCTCCAATCATTTTCCCACTTATGAAACATTGAATAGAAAAATACCCATTCCGATTGCATAAATGACAAAACCTTTTTTGTTACTATTTTTTTTAGATTGGTTGGGTTTTGAAATGTTATGTCATCTGAAGTTGAAGCCACATTTGAGAAAGGAGATCTTTCAGAAAAAGTTTCAGATTTCTTATGAAAACCCAAACCAGCCTTCTCATAGAGAGGTTTTTGACTAGCCAAAAGTTTATTCAGATTTTCAAAACTATGAGCAAAGTTGGCCATGTCCTCTTTTAGGCTTTTTACCTCTTTGTGCAATCTTTCATTTTCTTCAAAATAGTTCAGATATGTAATCATAGAATGCTGTTTCTCACAGCCCTTAAGTTCAGTCTTAAGCCGCTTGTTTTCTTCAACAAAATCAGTAGCGGTTTTGACTTTCCTTAATTTGTCTTTGAGAAAAGCGTTTTCTGCCTTTAGAATGTCATTTTGAGATTCAAGTTCATGGTTTTCATTTAAGAAAATCTTATTTTTTCAGTGAGATGATCGATCATAAGATGAAGGTCTTTAGTAGAGGGTTCAATGAAAGTTACCTCATTAATTTGATCGGCCATGAGACAGGTTTGAGACTTACTCTCTGATTCTTCCTCTTCATCTGAGTCATTTTCTAGATCTTCCTAAGAGGCCATCAGCCCCTTCTTCTTTCTTTCTTGGTCTTTTCTTCTTTCTTCAACTTTGGACAGTCAAACTTGTAGTGTTCTGCCTCTTTATAGTTGTGGCAAATAATCTTGCTTAGGTCCTTTTTTAGCTTTCTTGAACTGCCTCCTTTGCTTCGTTCTTTCAACATCATCATTTTTCTGAATTTCTTAGCAAAAAGAACAAACTCATCATTAAATAAATCATCGTTGGATTCATCATCCAGGGACTTACTGAATGATTTGAGAGCAATTTCTTATTTTTTGTGTCATTTTTTAAATAAGAGGTTTCGAAAGCAAGTCAATTTTCTCTCAGATCATCATATGTCATTTGATCAATGCCACTACTCTCAACTATAACAATAGCCTTAGTTTTCCACTCTTTAGTGAGACTTTTCAGAAGTTTCCTTACTAACACAGGTTCAGGGTGAGTGATCCCTATAGAATCCAAGCCATTGATGATGACGTTGAATCTTTCAAACATTTCATCAATCGTTTCTCCTTCCTTCATAGAGAATATTTCGTACTCTTTGCTCAGCATATCTATTCTGGTTCGCTTGACTTGATTTGTACCTTCATGGGTGACTTGAAGTTTGTTCCAGATTTTCTTTGTTGTTTTGCATCTAGATACCCTTCGGAATTGCCTTAGTCTTAGGAGTGACTACACCAACTGCTCCTATTTTTGTTGCGACTTGTGGACCATTCAAGATGATCTTCCTAATGTTGTAATCTATTGATTGAACAAAAATCTTTATTTTCTCCTTCCAATAGCTGTAATTCTTTCCATTGAAGAACGGAGGTCTGTTGCTGGATTGCCCTTCTATCGGAGTGTAAGCCACCACATTTGATGTAGGAACCTGAGTTTTTCACGCAAAACCGTTTTAATAAAATAAGTTTAGTATTCGGAATAGATTCAAAATTTAGATGTTTTAATTTGAAATTATAAAGGTGAAATTTAGTTTCAATGGATTTTTCTGAGTCAGAAAATGTATTTTCTGCGAAAGACCGAGAACCGGCAGCCGAACCGGTCGAACCGGTTTAAGCCTTCCGGTACTGTGTTTTGAGAAAAAAAATAATATTTTAGAAAAATTGATTTATTATTTTGAAAGGAGAAAAATAATTTAGAATTGAAAATCGGGCACTAATCTTAAAGGTTTTGGCCCAAAGTGGGCCAAACGGGCTAAAAGCGCTTTGTGGTTGGATCGGGCCCAAGTTGGGCCCAAGCCCAACTCATATAAAGTAATAAATGAGCCAAAGAAGCTCATTTTAACACAGAGAGAGAGAGAGAGAGAGAGAGAGAGAGAGAGAGAGAGAGAGAGAGAGAGAGAGAGAACTCAGATAGGGAGAAGAGAGGAGAAGGAAGCCATTAACACTATTCATTTCCTCCTTCAAAGCTCCATAACTTTTGATCCGGAGCTCTGATTGACGAGCTGTTTGTGGCCACGCGAAGCTCTCGACAAGCTCTTCCCTTCTATCTAAGAAAATCTGGTAAGGAATCGCGTTCTAATTACCAGTTTCCAGCTGATATAAACCACTATTTTATGGTTTATCTTGTGCTCAATTGAGTGGATTTTATCAACTCTTTACCCATTTATTCATACTATTTGCATGGTTTTACATTTGCCTTCCTAATTATGTGCTATGATTTGAAAACATGCTTCTTTGGCCTTTAAATTGCTAATTATTAACCCTTTCTTATTACCATTAGATGCCTTGATATGTGTGTTAAGTGTTTTCAGAGATTATAGGGCAGGAATGGCTTGGAGGATGGAAAGGAAGCATGCAAAAGCGGAAGGAATACAAGAAGTTGGAGGAACTGCAAAGCTGTCAGCCTGACCTCTTCGCATTCAAACAGTCATAACTTGAGCTACAGAGGTCCAAACGATGCGGTTTCAGTTGCGTTGGAAAGCTAACGTCTGGGGCTTCGATTTGATATATAATGTGCCATAGTTGCCCTGAGGCTAGGTGACGCGACCGCATGATCCATGCGGATGCGTCGCAGTGACGAAAAAACCAGCGTGGCAGATTTCCTCTCCGGCAATTTTTGGGCTGTTTCTGACCCAGTTTTCGGCCTAGAAAGCACATATTAGAGGCTATAAAGTGGGAGAATGCATCCATTCATAATAAGGCTCTCACAATTCACTTTTCATAGTTTTAGATGTAGTTTTTAGAGAGAGAGGTTCTCTCCTCTCTCTTAGGATTAAGATTTAGGATTTCTCTTAGTTTTAGGAGTGACTCTCAATCCCAGGTTCAATATTCTTCAATTTATATTTCTCTTCTACTTTTAGATACTCTAATACTTTTATTTGTTAATTACTTATATTGCCCATTTGATTCATAAATCTTTCATGTTAGATTGGATTGCTTTTATTAATATAATTTGAGGTATTTCAGACTTATGATTGCTCTCTTTAATTTGTTAATGCTCTTTGTTTATCCAAATTATTTTCATTCAAGTAGAATTTTTTCTCTTTTGGCTTTGGTTGAGTCATTGGAGACACTAGAGTTATCAAACTCATTGTTGATTGAAAATTGGATTTCTTCATTTCATTAATTCAAGTTCCAATAACTCTAGCCTTTCCCAAGGAAAGACTATGACCTGAAGAATAAAAATTAATTCATCCACTTAACTTACCTTCATAGTTAGAGGTTAACAAAGTGGGAGAAAAATCTAATTCTCATTACAATTGATAAGGATAACCAGTATAGGACTTCTAGTTCTCATACCTTGCCAAGAGTTTATTTTACAGTTATTTATTTATTTTTATTGCTTTGAAAATATACCTGTGCCCATTGCCCAAACTCCAGAACCCCAATTTACAAACTCATAACCAATAATAAGAACGTACCTCCCTGCAATTCCTTGAGAAGACGACCCGAGGTTTAAATACTTCGGTTATCAATTTTAAAGGGTTTGTTACTTGTGACAACCATAACGTTTGTATGAAAGGACTTTTGAAGGTTTAGAAACTATACTTGCAACGAGGATTTATCCGTAAATTTCTAGACCACGCAAAAGTTCTCTCATCACCAGCCCTAAGTTCTGCACGTTTTTGGGTTATGGTTTTGAGTAGATTTTGTGGTTTTGCTTGTTTAGGTGATCTCTAGTAGCGAGTAATTGATGGATTTTACCCCTACTCATGTTGGATAAGGTAAAGTTTCACTAAACCCTTGTGTTTAGTTGTTTTGTGTATATTAGGTTTTGATTTTAGTGATATATGTGTTGTTAGTTTGAGCTTTGGTGTTTGTTGGAGTTGGTTGAGGCTTTGGATCAAGTTTGGTGGTTTCGTTTTGGTGTTTGGAGCGTTTGGAAATCGGCCAAGGTATGGTTTCGATTTCCTTTATGTAATATGTAATGTTTCTGGAAACTTAGGCTAGTTGACCCATAGGATAGGATTGAATTAAATTGGTTGTTGGAATTGTTGTATGATGATGATGTATAATTCTTTGAGGATTTGAAATGTTGAATGATGATTTATGATGATTTATGGTGGAATGATGACTTTTGAGTATATTGATGAATTATGATGTTGTAATGATAAATATGGTGTGAGATAATTAGTTTGAGATGAAATAAGATTAGGTGTGATGCTTGGTATTGATAGATGATGAGAGTTGTGGTTTATTGTTGTTGATGAGGATTATTGGTGTTAATGATATATTATGATGTCGGTTAATGTTAGACTTTGTTTGGTAATGATTATTGGAATTGATGAGGATTTATTTTGGTTTTTGAGGTTGTTGTTGGATAATGATGATTGGTGGATATGTTGTATATGTATTATTTGGTTGTTGAGGTTGTTGTTGGATAATGATGATTGGTGGATATGTTGTATATGTGTTAATTGATGTTGGAAATAATGGAATGTGAAGGAAATTGTGGTATGATTGGTGTGATATGATCCAAAAGGTAAACTTTGATGAAGAAAGGAGTTTGGAATGGTTTGGTATTGTTTTGGGGTGGTTTGAGATATGATGGTTGGGAAAATTGGTCATTTGGATACTTTTGGTAAAATTAAATTTTTTTTGTGAACTTTGCTTGGTCATAACTTTTGTCTCGGTTTTCCAAATTGATTGAAATTTGCTTAGAATTAAAGATCTTTGAAAACCCTTTAAATCGACATAAAGTTTGTGAAAATTGGAATTTTGTAGAGGAAGTTATGATCATTCAAGGATTGGTGTTGAAAATCTGAAATTCTGCTAAGTTGCAAAATTTCATGATTTCTAATATGTGCGAGCGCACACCCTCATGCGGACGCACACCTTGCAAAAATTTTGACCTGTGCGGACGCACACACCTGTGCGCATGCACAGGAAGGGAGATGCGTTCTGTTTGCAGCGCTAGCACAGCTTGTGCGGATGCATAGGCCTGTGCGGATGCACACGTTGGGAAGGCCAGTCTATTGGGGCGCTGGCCCAGGTTATGCGAGTGAACAGACCATTTTGAGTTTTGACACCTGTGCGTACGCACACCCCTATGCGTCCGCACACATTTTAAAAATTTCCTGGGTGTTCGCACGCATACCCCTGTGCGGACGCACACACTCTGTTTCTCAAATTTTGCTTTGTTTTTAACTATTTCACCTTCCCGACGAGGTTGTAAGCTTCTATAAAACCTTTTAAAGACTTTTGGGCATATTTTTGGGTGCTCAAATATGGGAAATAAGCCAAGGATTTCAGCTAATATTATTTGGAAAAAATTAGAGAACGGAGGCCTAGGTTTCTGGTGTCCTGATAATGAGTTGGGTAGAGATTAAAGAAGAATTGGTATATGAGATGAGAACTGAGGAACTATGAGTTTGGAATGGAAATCATGATTTGAGGATGAGTTTGGTTGAGGGAAAAGGAAGAGTAGTGAACTTGGTGAGTACTGACAGTAAAATTGAAAAAGTGACGGACTAATGAATTCAAAAAGGAATTAATAATTGATGATGGTTATTATGAGCTTGATGAGTATGGAAGGAAAGTGTGCAGGGCCTATATCCCTGGCATAGCAGGTTTCTCTGCTGCATGAGTAGATGTCGTTCAAAGTGATTTGAGATGAGAAATGGTAATGTTTGGTGATGTTTTGATGATGAGGAAATGATTGGATTATATGAGAGTGTGCGGAGCCTATATCTTGGCAGATGTTTCTGCCGCATGATTTGTTGGATGTTGAGAGTGTGCAGGGCCTATATCCCCGGCGTAGCAAATTGTTCTGCTGTATGATTTGTTGTGGTTGGTTCCTTCTCTACTGCAGAAAGTGTGCGGGGCCTATATCCCCAGCGTAGTAGACTCCCTACTACATGAGTGTACAGGGCACTATATCTCTGGCGTAGCAGAAGAGTTGCTGCATGAGTGTGTAGGACACTATATCCCTGGCGTGGCAAAAAGGCTACATCCGGGAGGATGTGTCGGATTGGCATTTACGGACTGACAAGTGATATCACGAGCCAGTAGGATAGACATTCATCATATGCATCTTCTATATGCTTGCTTGCTTTGTTTACTTGGGTTTGCCTAATTGTATAACATGCCTATCTGCTTCTTGATCTACTTGTTGTATATGAATATTATCTGTGTTTTACTTGTTTGCACAAATTGTGATTGTCTGGTGCTGAGGAGGTTAGGTAGGCAGTGGCGATGGGATCGCACGGAGGTTAGGTTGGCGAAGGCTGTGGGATACAGCGGTGTGATTAGTATTAGTTAGAATCCCCCTAAGTTTAGATAACCCTGGTTTATGGTTTAAGTTCTTTTATTTATTATGTTCTAAGCTTGAATATTTGTATATGATGTGAAGTTCTAGGATTTCCTTCGGCGTCCTAGAGCCTTACATCTTACATCATTGGGCACTATTACCATACTGAGAACATCCGATTCTCATTCCATACTTTGTTGTTATTTTTCATATGCAGATCGTAATCTACTTCGGTGAGATTGTGGATATGGTGACAGAGCAGAGTATGGTTCGTTCCTTGTTTATTTCTATTTTACTTATGTCGTAGTATTCTCTCACTTTTTGTATATTCAACTTTATGGCCTTAGAGGCTTATTTGAGAGATAAGTTGTATATACTGTTTTAAATTCCAAAACTCTGTATTGTTCTAGTTGTAACTAGTCGGCTTAAACTCCGCAAGCTACGGCTAGTTCTCTATGATTATAATAATATTGTATCTATATATATGTTTCATTCTTTTACATCTAAACCTTGTGTCTTGTGCGTTAGCTTCGTGTGAACGTTTCACACTTTTGTAAATCTGTCTTTGAATTTATTCCTTCATCAGGCTTCTAGAATATATTATTTCCTTATATATATATATAAGCCGTAGAATTATCGTAACCCTTGATTAACCTTTGCTATATATATATATATATATATATATATATATATATATATATATATATATATATATATATATATATATATATATATATATATATATAGCCGTAGAATTATCGTAACCCTTGATTAACCTTTGCTTTACGGCTAGAGGTAAGGCTTAGGGTAATTAGGGTGTTACATTTGAACCATTGTTGTTCACCATTAGGACCTTTCCTCGAAGCTGCAAAGCTTGATTTCTTTGAGACCAAGCTCTGATACCAATTGATGGTTATCAGTGGCTAAGAGAAGAGGAGGTTGAATCTTAGCTTCTTTTCTGCTGAATAGTACTTTTGCCTTTTTAAAGAAACTTACGAGATATTTTAACTTTTGTCTCCTGAGTAACAGAAACAAAAGTGAAGTAAAGAAGAGAGATTAACACCCAGATGTATCCTGGTTCGGCTACTTAGTGCAACGTAGCCTACATCCAGTCTCCATCACAATCATGATGGAATTTCACTATCTCTTTCACAAGATTACATACACCAATTCTTCCCTAGGATCAACCTAATCCTATTTGGGACAAATCCAGATTCTAACCCAATCTAAATTTGACTAGATCTCAATCTATCTTTTAACTGCAAAGTGCTAACCCAACTTGCAAGGGAATCCCCACAGGATCATAAAACAAAATAGAAAGATGTATCAAGAACCTCTGAGACATCTTATGGCTTTTTCTCGTGATTTAACTCATTGCCTCTTACCTCTCATTGGCTTTTTCTTACAAACCTCACTATGTTTGCCTTTTACAATGAGACTCAGAAAGATTAAACAGAGAAAAAGAAAATACTAAATGAACAACATGAAGAAGAAGAACTCAATTAGCTTGGGTAGCTATGAGAATTGAACCCTATGTATTTCACTTACTCTCCTTGTCTTCAACCGTTGACCGTTCACCTTTAATATAGAAGAGTGAAGCTTCCAAGGTTGAATCACGTTCAACCCTAACACTGTCTTCTTCTCTATCATAAGAGTTTTGCAACGGCTTCATCAGAGAGGAGAGAAAAAAGTTGAATCTGTTGCATGCAACTCACCCATTCTCTCTCATCCTTTTTCTTCAAGCTTCTTCAATCTTAACTGTAAAGCCTTGATTTGGCTCCATGTTTTGATTTTGAGCATTGATGAGCTTCTGACCAAGATTGACCTCACCATTTTCATGGTTGCTTCTTCTGTGCTTGAGACTTTACTAATTTTCTTCTCGGTTCCTCGATGTAGCACAAAAATAGGAAGATATATTTGATATGTTCTGACTAAGACTAGCCTATTAGTTGTTGCCCTTTTCTTCTTGCTTGTATTTGGAAACACTCCTTTCGTTCTTCAATCTCCAAAGCTATTGCACTTTTCTTTTCTTTTTTTCTTCTAATTGACGTGACCGAAGTGAAAATAGAGAGGGGAGAGAAGAGAAAATTTTTGGCTTTCGGTGGAATTGAAAGAGAAATCAAGTGAATTTGAATTTTATTTGCTCTGTTGGTGACCTAGTGATTTGTGAAGACTTGGCTTTGGGAACACAGAATGGGCTTGGAGTAGTTTGGGCCAAGTTTGATTTTCTATTCATAACATGTGGTATTTTCTTTTTTCTTATTTCAGCCGTTTCTCATTTTGGATCAAGATTTGGAGTATTAGTGTGGGCTTGTTTTTCATTATTCTTGGGCTAATGAAGATTAAATAAAATTTTGCACACTAAATCAAACTTATTAAATAAACAATTGTTAAATGATATTTGTTCAGCACTTGGATTATTTTCCAAACTCAACAACGGCATTGAATTTTGGGTCATCCATAGGTTGTTGGTGACCTAGTGATTTGTAAAGACTTGGCTTTGGGATCACCGAATGGGCTTGGAGTGGTTCGGGCCAAGTTTGATTTTCTATTCATAACATGTGGCATTTTCTTTTTTCTTATTTCAGTCATTTCCCATTTTGGATCAAGATTTGGAGTATTAGTGTGGGCTTGTTTTTCATGCTTCTTGGGCCAATGAAGATTAAATAAATTTCTATACACTAAATCAAACTTATTAAATAAACAATTGTTAAATGATGTTTGTTCAGCACTTGAATTATTTTTCCAAACTCAACAACGGCATTGAATTTTGGGTCATCCATAGGTTTAGGATAGAGATATTGTTCTCATGGCAATCAAGAACTATAGCATTCGAAGGAATCCTGAATACAAAGGTTTGGAGTCCGATAGGCTAAAATACCATTATCAATGCAAACAATTCTCTGCTGGGTGTCTATGAAGCCTTCGTGTTAACAAATAAATGTTGATTATGTTATTTATTATATGTTGAGATTTGTGATTAC
Source organism: Arachis ipaensis (assembly GCF_059453495.1). NCBI lineage: Eukaryota > Viridiplantae > Streptophyta > Magnoliopsida > Fabales > Fabaceae > Arachis > Arachis ipaensis. Next base: position 98,767,323 of record NC_142441.1, read on the forward strand.
TTTTGTTAGGAGGTGCACAGATTTGGGGGGCTGTATACCTGTTTGAAGCCAACCATGTCCCAAGACCATGCTCAGTTGGATAGTAGCTTGATTCGCATTGTGATCCTACCAATTATACATGCTGATCCATCTATTTCCATTCTAGTGTTGCAAAGTACAGTGTAATAGAGTTATCACTTCAAGTCATCATATCAAAAGGTATGGATGACATAGTAGAAGGTGATTGCTTAGATTTACGGCAATTGGAAGAGTCGTATAACAAGCTTCCCATCCTGTTACAAGCTTTGCAAGAATGCCTCGTTGGCACAGTGCACAATTGCGTTGCAGTCCCGTATTACAAGGAAACATGATTGACAGAGATTCTAGCCAGCTTGATAAGATGTTTTAGGCCTTCTCTCCATGCATCGAAGCTTTTAAGTACTGCAAGTCATTGGTATCGGTTGACGAGTGATGACCGGAATTCACACCCCATATAAAAATGATGAATCCGTTCTTTTGGCAAGCGCACCAAAAATTATCGTCAAGTAATAACCCATAGTGGAGTGGGATCGTATCCACAGAGATTAACGGATTAAGGCAAACAATAGTTGATTGATTATTCTAGTTAGACTAACATTAAGGAGAGATAATCAACAAGGAAATATAAATTGCATGAATGTAAAGGAAAGCAATAAAGTACAAGAAAGTAAATGGCAAAGAAAGTAAAGTACAAGAAAGTAAAGTGCTAGAAATGTAAAGTGCTGAAAAGTAAATAACTATAAAGTAAATCAAAGAAAGAAAGATAAAATAAGCATTAGGATCAAGAGATATTGCATTCTCCAGGTTAATTGATTTCATCTCATCTTCAATCATGCAACTCATTGACCTCTTGGCAATCATGATTGATTGAGCCCCAATTCCTTGGTGACTCAATCTCTCAAATCTTGATCAATAGCCAATTCCTTAGTCTAATTGCTCATGAGAGAGATATGCTTGGTCCCTGATTATACCACACATCATCATAGGTCCAAGTAGAGGGAGAATTATATGTCACCATATCCAAACACTAAAACCCAGATTCTATTCAAGTGTGAGAAAGAATTTCAAGCATGGTTTTATGTTTCCTCTTCCAAAGTTCCCATAAAACTCAATTATATTCAATCTCTTTTCCAAGATAATTGAATGCTAGAATGAAGAACGAAATTCTTTCTAGTAAATCAAAGAGAGATGAATAGAAGAAGAAGAATAAAAACAATCAATCCATTGAAAAATAATAGAGCTCTCTTTCCCAATGGAAAGAGTTAGTGATTCATAACTAAAATATTTACAAGGTAAGAAAGAAAAGAGAAGAAATTGATGGTGAACAGAGAGGGTCCTAAGACTTCCCCCCAATCCAACATACCTAATTCTATGAAACTAAGGCCTTTATATAGGCTCTCCTAAATTACAAACTTAAATGAAATTAAAAGCAAATTACAATGAAATGAAAATGAACTATTCTAGATGCTTCTTGTGGCCTTGATTGATTGACAATTGTAGCTTGAATGAGAGTTGGAGTGGGCTTGGTTGAAGGTTGGAGGCTGCAGGGAGAAGTTAGCGTGTGGTTTCAAGTGCCACTCCCACTTGATTTTTCACTTTGGATTATGACCCACTTTGCACGCTGAATAGATGGAGTTGTTTGGGCCTCAAATTGAATGTCCATGATAGTGATGAGGGGCAACCAACTCACACGTGGGTTAGGAACTCGGTTATCCAAAGAAACGGATTTAACGTTGTAAGTATAGTCCTAACCTGACAAATTGGCCCCTCATATCAAATTGGAAATTCACAAGATATGTCACAAGCAAAACCAAATTAAAACCGAGAGTATTAGACTCCCGAGTCGTCTCCCTAGGAGCACTTTAGAACAATGAGTGTGCAATTCCGGTTGTAGTGATCAACGGGTTGTGAATGAAGAAATGAACATATAAAGCAATAAAAGAACATGCAAAATTGTAATGATTGAACTAATTAAGAAATTAAAGAACCAACTATGCAATATAAACAAGTAAAGTATAAAATAAATCAATATATAAAGGTATAAAAGATTGAAAGCATCAAAAAGAGTCTTGGCTTGGAGTGAGCTAAAGGTCCTTTCCTTGTTGGAACCACAACTATGACAATTATGATGGATTAGTCTCACTTGATCAAGCCTCACATCGGAAGGTAAGTTAAATGAGCATAAGTGTCCTTAACCCACAAATCCTAAATTACTTGCTAATTGCCTTAGCAACAAGTTAGCGTTAGTGGGAACAAGAACAATTAACAATCCAAGAATTGAAACTAAATGTTGGACATTTCAACTCTAGGAACCCAATTTCTCACTTTACCCAAGTCAAGAACCAAAAATTTAGCCTAAAACCATGTTTGACATTTTGTCAAACACTTGGTGGGCAAAAGGCTTAAACATGAGGAAAGTGAGTAAAGACTTGAAACTAAAAACAACAATTGATCTCAATCAACAAGAATAACACAAGAAAGCATGTAACAAGCATCAAACATCAAATTCATCAACAAGAAATTGAAATTTCAAGAGAGAAGCAAAATTGAACTATAACTTGAATTAGAAGAAAGGGTAATGACAATGTAACTATAAAGAGTAATAACAAGAGAATACTTACAATGAAAGCTTGTAAAATCCAAGAACAAAAATGGAAATGGCACTTGAATATAAAACCCTAATATAAACCCTAATAGAGAAGAAGAAAAACTTAGAGAAAAACTAAACTAAGAACTCCTACCACTACTCCTAAACTATACTAAATGATATGCTATGTTATGTCTTCATTTCCTCCTCCAATATGAGCTAGAAGACTTCAGAAATGGGCCTCCAAAGCCCCCAAATCACGAGGCACGTGCTATTTTAATGAAGTCATGTGCGGACACCTGTGCAGACGCACAGACGCGTGCGTCCGCACACTTTGGCGAAAATCCCGACCTGTGCGTACGCCCAAGCAGCTGTGCGTACGCACACTAGGCGATGCTGGGACGGACACGCGATGCGCTCGAAGCACTCCACGTGCTCTGCTTGGGTGGCTGTGCATGCTGTGCGCACGCACACGTCTCTGAGCTCATCTCCTTTGATTTCTCTTGCTTTCTCCACTTTGCATGCTCTTCTTCCATTTTCTCCAATCCATTCCTACCTTATACACCCGAAATCACTCACAACCAACATCAAGGTATCGAATGGAAGGAAAATGGAATAAAATAGATTAAATTAGGTACAAAAGAGCATATTTTCATAATCAAACACAAATTGGAAAGAAAGTTCAAAAGCATGCTATTCAAGGGAATAAGTACAAGTTTATATGATGAAAATCTATCCAATTCTAACAAAAAATTATCATCAAATATGGATTCATCAATCCACTATAAAGTATTATATATTTTTGGAAAGCCCTGGATGTTAGCTTTCCAATGTCATTGGAATAAACTCATTTGGACCTCTGTAGCTCAAGTTATACCCATTTGAAGGTGAAGAGGTCAGTCTATCAAGTAGCCCGGCGTGCCACGCCTTTAATGATGCACCAAAATCTCCTCTCTGGCCATTAGAACTGGCGTGCCATGCCCATAATTCTAAGTGGCACGCCCATTATAAAAATAAACCTGGCGTGCCACGCCTTTGATATCAAGTGGCACACCCAGGTTTTGCATCGGTGAATTAATGGCCTTTTTTACCTCTAGTTTTAACGTCCACCATAAAGTTTTATATATTGTTGGAAATCTCTTGATTTCAGCTTTCTAACGCCACCAAAATCACATCATTTGGACTTCTACAACTTAAGTTATGTTCCTTTGAAGATGAAGAGGTCAGGCTGGTAACTCTGTAGTGATGTATTTTTCTTCTTGTGTTTTCGGGGTCAATATCGTCCTCAATTCTAGTGTCCATCATAAAGTGTTATATATGGTTGAAAAGCCCTGGATGTATACTTTTTAATGGAACTAGAATCACCTCATATGGAGTTTGTGTAGCTCAAGATATTTTCATTTGAATGAGAGGAGGTCAGGCTGGCATATGCCCCGGCGTGCCACGCCCACTTCTGGTGTGCCACGCCCATAGTGGTGCTCAAATTTACTCCTCTGGAACTTAAGCCTGGCGTGCCACACCCAAAACACCAAGTGGCACACCTTCTTTGAGATATTGGCTTCACAACTTGGCTTCACAACTTGGCGTGCCACGCCCAGAGCACCAAGTGGCACGCCCATTATGTTGTGTTAAGCAAACCTTCTCTGTTTCATTGGCGTGGCGTGCCCAGAGCTCTAAGTGGCATGTCAGCTTTCTTTGCTTCTTTTGTGCTTTTTTTGCTTTTTTTTTTTCTGAAATTCAACACAAACCCATTTCAAAGCAATGTACCATAATATTTATCATTTGGTTCATGAAATTGCATTGATTAATGAGATTATACTCTTTTTATGGTCCTTTTAGATAAGAAAAATGGGTAAATGATGCAAGTCATCACAACACCAAACTTAAACTTTACTTGTCCTCAAGCAAATAAAGAATCATGAACTAAAGTTTGACAAACCAAGGTGAGAAGAGTAGCAATTTTTATGTTCATGGTTGGCTAGTTTCTTATGCATGCTACAATCACAAAAGAGATTCAAATGATTGATGCTTCTATCTAGCTCATTTTATGAAATCTTTTTCTTTATGTTCCTTCCTTGAAACAAGCTTTTCATTCTTTTCTTTGCTTAGCTTCTTGGGTGCTTTGCACCACGTGTTGAAAGCTACGACTCTAAATGCTTTGTTTTCAAGTATTACCACTTGATACATAACCACCACAAGCATTTAATTAGAGGACTCTTTAAGCTCTTTTGTTTCTTTTCTTTACTCTCTAATCATTGATGCTCAGAGCCTTGAGCTTTGAGGGAGTGCTTTGCACTTGAGTCTAGCCTTGACGCTAAATGTTTTGTTTTCAAGCTTTTTGCTTGATACATAAACACCACAAGTACTTGACAAATGAATTGTTATTGGTACTCAGAGCCTTCAGCTTTCTCATTCTTTCCCTTTTTTTTCTTGCCTTATTTGCATTTGCTTCTTCAAGGTTTTCATGATTTCAAAAATTTCATAAAATGTTCTAGATGAAAACTTCAATTAAACAAATTCAAATGCAATTGAGCAACAATAATCATGCTAGCTTCCCAATACATATAAGCTCATGCTAACTTCTTCTTCTTCTTTAATTACCTTGTTTGTTTATGATCATGATTCCTAATTACTTTGAACTCACAAAACTCAAGATGATAGTCATAATGTTATAGCACATGTTTCAATTTAGCAATCAAGCTATGCTTATTCACAACAAGTAATCACACATGCATAAAAAAAAAATAGAAGACAATCATGCAATTTAAATGTATCGGAAATAAGTAAGAGGAAAAGGAACTTTACCACCTTGTAGTTCATCTTTATTGTTGTTGTCACCTTCCTCCTATTCTTTCCCTTTCCACACCAAACTTAGAATGATTGCTTGTTCTCAAGCAACAAATAAAACAGTGGTGATGGGATTTATGATGGGTCATGAGTGTCTTACACAAGAAATGTGAGTCATGCGTGTGCTCAATCAAGCAAAGATAAGGATAGAATAAGGGCACAAGAAGTAAAAACAAAGACAATGTGATTGCATTAATAAGTGATGTGCATGGTACATAGCATGAAAGATAAGTGACAACACCAAACTTAGTGTGACACTTTTCATTTTAGCATGATGCAAGTACCCACTTCTAGCGTGCCACGCCCCCATATGTTGTGAAACTGGCGTGTCATGCTCAAACTGGCATGCCACGCCTTCAATGATGCACCAAAATCTCCTCTCTGGCTATTAGAACTGGCGTGCCATGCCCAGAATTTCAAGTGGCATGCCAATTATAAAAATAAAGCTGTTGTGCCACGCCTTTGATAACAAGTGGCACGCCCAGGTTTTGCAACGCTAAATTAATGGCCTTTTTTACCTCCAGTTTTAATGTCCACCATAAAGTTTTATATATCGTTGGAAAGCGCTTGATGTCAGCCTTCCAACGCCACCAAAATCACATCATTTGGATCTCTACAACTCAAGTTATGTTCCTTTGAAGATGAAAAGGTCAGGCTGGTAACTCTGCGTGACGTGTTTTTCTTCTTGAGTTTTCGGGGTCAATATCGTCCTCAATTCCAGTGTCCATCATAAAGTGTCATATATGGTTGGAAAGCCCTGGATGTCTAAGTTCTAATGGCACTAGAGTCACCTCATTTGGAGTTGTGTAGCTATAGATATCTTCATTTGAATGAGAGGAGGTCAGGCTGGCATATGCCCCAGCGTGCCACACCCACTTCTTGGCATGCCACACCCATAGTGGGGCTGTTACTCCTCTGGAACTTAAGCCTGGCGTGCCACGCCCAGAGCTCCAAGTGGCACACCCGTTGTGTTGTGTTAAGCAAACCTTCTCTGTTTCATTGGCGTGGCATGCCACGCCCATAGCTCCAAGTGGCACGCCAGCTTTCTTTGCTTCTTTTGTGCTTTTTTTGCTTCTTTTTCCCTGAAATTCAATACAAACCCATTTCAAAGCAATGTACCATAATATTTATCATTTGGTTCATGAAATTGCATTGATTAATGAGATTATGCTCTTTTTATGGTCCTTTTAGATAAGAAAAAGGGGTAAATGATGCAAGTCATCAACGAGACACACTTGTATGGCAAATACGGGGTGTGTTGTTAATTGTTGTATAATAAGCAACATCCTCCTTATAGCTTTTGCACTGTTTGAGTCTGAGTCTACCGAATCGTGGTCATTTTTTCTGACAAATTTGAGACAACACATTATTCCGTAACAGGGCCTTCTTATATTTGATAGATCGTAAGCCATAAGCATTGCCCTTAATGTACCCGGTAGTGGTTGGCATTCTCCAATAGCTCACCATGTGATTTGCGTACGTTATATGGCTTCCAACTTCACTACCTAGTTCAAATCGGCAGAGAGAAAAAGGTATCTTATCAATGCAGCGTATAGTCTAAGCAAGGAGGGATATGAGTGATACTTGGACACCTTGGGGGATATCAAGGGATATGTTGGAGTGGGTATTGAGATTTAGTAAGAATCTATAGCTCCAACATTGTGATAAGGGTCATTATTATGGTCATGTAAACTCTGATTAATTAATAAATAATTAACTAATAAATTAATTATGATCCAAGGAAAATAAAAAATTAAATTTTATAATTGGAGAAAGTAAAAATATTTAGAATACGTGTTAAGTTTGAAAAACTAATATTTAATTAAAATGATGAACAAACATTATTAGAGAATTATTAATTGTTTATATGATTATGGTGTGCTTGTGTGCAGGAAAATAATTTTGAAAACATGGCCCAAGGAACTAATAATCAAGCCCATACACTGTGGTCCATCAAAATTAAGCCAAGCCCAATCACAATGCAAGTTCATGAACCAAATATGATGAAATAAAGATATGAGCCCAAAATCCAAAAGCCTCATACGGTTACCTACTCCCACTCTCAGATACTTGAACCCCAAATTTATTTCAATTAATTTCATTGAAACTTCCACCGTAAGCCAAAAGTCCTCTCTTCTCTCTCCTCTTTTTCACTTCGGTTATGTCGTCCATCAAAGAAGAAAGAAAAAAAAAAGGAAAGTGCAGTAGCTTTGAGGATTGAAGAACAAAAAGAGTGTTTCCAAATCCAAGCAAGAAGAAAGGGCTATAACCAAGTAGCAAATTGCATTCGATCAGAGATTATAAAAAAGCATCTTCCCTCATTTGTGCTACACAAAGGAACCAAGAAGAAATCAACAAAGTCTCAAGCACAAATCAAGCAACCATGAAAAAATCAAAGTCAAAACTAGATAGCAGAAGATCCACGGTCCAAATCAAAACTTGGAGCCAAAGCAAAGCTCAATGGTCAAGATTGAAGAAGCTGAAAGAAAAAGGATGAGAGAGAATAGGTAAGTTGCATGCAACAGACTCGGATTTCTCTCTCATCACTAACGAAGTACTGCAAGATCTGTGAAGGAGAAGATGACAGTATGAACCTTGAACAAGATTCAACCTTAGAAGCTTCACTCTTCTATAATAAGGGTGAACGGCCAAGGGTTGAAGGTAAGAGAGTAAGAACAAAGCACAGAGTTCAGTTCTCATAACTTCCTAAGCTTGTTGAGTTCTTCTCATTTATGGTTCTCATTTAGTATTTTCTTTTTTTCAGTTTAATCTGTCTGGGTCTCATTGAAAAAGACAAACATGGTGAGGTTTGTAAGAAAAAGCCAATAAGTAGTAAAAGGCAGTGAGTTAAACTAGGAGAAAAAGCCATAACATGTCTCAGATTTGCTTTGTACATCTTTTTGTTTTGTGTCATGATCCTGTGGGGATTCACTTGCAAGTTGGGTTAGCACTTTTTTGTTGAAAGCTAGATTGAGGTCTAGTCAAGTTCAGATTGGGTTAGAATCTGGATTTGTCTCAAATAGGATTGGGTAGATCCTAGGAAAAATATTGGTGTATGTAATGTGTTGAAAAGTTAGTAAAATTCCATCATAATTGTGATGGAGACTGTATGTAGGCTTGACGTTAGGATTTTTGCTAGTAAAGAATGTCATAAAAACAGTCGTGTTGTAGATATAGTCTCTAAACCGACAAAAATCCCTTCGTACAAATGTTTTGGTTGTCACAAGTAACAAACCCATAAATAAATTGATAACCGAAGTATTCAAACCTCGGGTCGTCTTCTCAAGGAATTGCAGAGAGGTGTTCTTATTATTGGTTATGAGTTGTAAATTGGGGTTTTGGATCAAGGTAAAAAGTATGTTGAATGACAAGTAAAATAAAATAATAACAATAAAATAAACTCTTGGCAAAGTATAAAGAACCAGAAATTCTGTCCTTGTTATCCTTATCAGATGTGATGAGAATTGGATTTTAATCCTACTTAGTTAAGTCAAGTGGACTAATTAGCTTGATTCTCAAATCCTAGTCAACTCCTGTGGAGAGACTAGTGTTAGAGCAATCCTAGCTAAAGCAAAATCTGCCAATTTCAACCACTCCTGAGTTTGACAACTCAAGTGTTACCAATTACCTAACCAAAGCCAAAAGGAAGAAAAATATCTAAATTAGATTGAAAGCAATCTTAAACAGAGCATCAATATAAATAAAGCAAAGCAATCTTAAATCTGAAAATACCTCAAATAAAATACATTCAAAGTAGTAAAATGTAATATGGGAAAGTTCATAAGCCAATTGGAAAAATAAATAAAAATAAAGAACCTGGGATTGAGAGCTACTCCTAAAACTAAGAGAAATCCTAAATCCTAATCCTAAGAGAGAGGAGAGAACCTCTCTCTCTAAAAACTACATCTACTCCTAAAATTGTGAATTGTGAGAGCCTCCTCATAAATGGATGTATTTTTCCACTTTATAGCCTCTAATCTGTGTTTTCTGGGCCATAAACTGGGTCAAAAACAGTCTAGAATTCGCTGGTTTCGAATTTCGCCACGCTGGATTTCCGTCACTACGATGTGGCCGCATGGATCACGCGGTCTCGTCGCCTAGCGTCAGGGGAACCATAACATATTATATATCAAATCGAAGCCCCGGACGTTAGCTTTCCAACGCAACTGGAACCGCGTCATTTGGACATATGTAGCTAAAGTTATAGCCGTTTGAGTGCGAAGAGGTCAGGCTGGACAGCTTAGCAATTTCTCCAACTTCTTGTATTCCTTCCACTTTTGCATGCTTCCTTTCTATCCTCTGAGTCATTCATGCCCTATAATCTCTGAAATCACTTAACACACATATCAAGGCATCTAATGGTAATAAGAGAGGATTAATAATAAGCAAATATAAGATCAAAGAAGCATGTTTTCAATCAAAACACATAATTAGGAAGGAAATATAAAACCATGCAAATAGTATGAATAAGTGGGTAAAGAGTAGATAAAAACCACTCAATTGAGTACAAGATAAACCATAAAATAGTGGTTTATCAAGGCTACATTACACTAAGTAGCTGAACTACGATACATTTGGGTGTTATTCCTTATTCCCTACTTCACTTAAGTTTCTGTCACTCAGGAAACAAAATGAAGATGTCTCTCAACTCGTTATGAAACAAGAGTAAAAATATCTCCTAAGTTTCTTTGAAAAAGCAAAAGTAATATTCAGCAGAAAAAGAAGCTAAGATTCAACCCCCCTTCTCTTAGCCAATGATAACCATCAATTGGTATCAGAGATTGGTCTCAAAGAGATCAAGTTTTGCAGCTTAGAGGAAAGATCCTAATGGCAAACAACAATGGTTCTAATATGGTGGCCTACACTCTGACAGGAGGACAATCCAACAACACACCTTTGTTCTTCAATGGAAAGAACTACATCTTATGGAAGGAGAGAATGAAGATATTTATCCAGTCAGTAGATTACAACATTTGGAAGATAATCCTAAATGGTCCCCAAGTCCTAACCAAAATAGGAGCAGATGGTGTACTCATTCCTAAGACTGAGGCCGAATGGAATGATGAAGATAAAAAGAAGATGGAGCTCAACGCCAAAGCTGTCAACATGTTCAACTGTGCTATCAGCTTCAAGGAATACCGAAAGGTATCAAGATGCAAAACAGCAAAGAAAATCTAAGACAAGCTCCAAGTCACCCATGAAGGGACTACCCAAGTCAAGAGAACCAGAATTGACATGCTGAGCAAAGAGTACAAAATATTCTCTATGAAGGAAGGAGAATCTGTTGACGAAATATTTGAAAGATTCAACGTCATCATCAATGGCTTAGATGTTAGGGGATTACTCACACTGAATCTTTGTTAGTGAGAAAAGTCCTGAGAAGTCTCACTAAAGAGTGGGAAACAAAGGCGATAGTTATAGCTGGGAGCAGTGGCATTGATCAAATGACATATGATGATCTGAGAGGAAATTTACTTGCTTTTGAAACCACTTACTTGAAAAATGGCACCGAAAAGAAAGAAATTGCTCTCAAATCATTCACTGAGTTCCTGGATGATGAATCCAGTGATAATTTATCTGATGATGATTTTTTTCTTTCTTCAAAGAAATTCAGAAAAATGATAAAGGTTAAGGAAAATCGCAAGGGAGGCAATTCAGGAAAACCAAAGAAGGACCTAGGCAAAATTATCTGCCACAACAGCAAAGAAGCTGGACATTACAAGTTTGACTATCCAAATCTGAATAGAGATGAAAAGACCAAGAAAGTAAAGAAGAAGGGGCTCATGGCATCTTGGAAAGATTTGGAAAATGATTCAGACAAAGAGGAAGAATCAGAGAGCAAATCCCAGACCTCTCTCATGGCCGATCAAACTGATGAAGTAATTTTCAATGAACCCTCTACTGATGACCTTTATCTTATGATCGATCATCTCACTGAGAAACTAAGATGCTTCTTAAATGAAAATCATGAACTTGAATCTCAAAATGACATCCTAAAGGCAGAAAATGCTTTTCTCAAAGATAAATTAAGAGAAACCGAAATCGTTGTTGATCTTGTTGCAGAAAACAAGTGGCTAAAGGCTGAACTTAAGGGTTGTGAGAAACAACACTCTGGGATTGCATACTTGAACTGTTTTGAAGAAAATGAAAGGTCGCACAAAGAGGTAAAAATCTTAAAAGAAGATTTGGCCAATTTTGCTAAAAGTTCTAAAAATCTAGATAAACTCTTGGCTAGTCAAAAACCTCTTTATAAAAAGGTTGGATTGGATTTTCATCAAAAATAAAAAAATACTTTTGAAAGATCACCTTTTGCAAACATATCTTCTACTTCAGATGACTTAAAGTTTCAAAACCCAACTAATCCAAAAAAACAGCAATCAAAAAAAGTTTTGTCATTTATGCAATCGAGATGGGCATTTTTCTATTGAATGTTTCATATGTGAAAAAATAATTGGAGACAAAGTGTACAAAATAGTTGGCAATTACAATGGTCCTGGCCAAAAGAGGTGGTTTAACATTCAAGGATCCAAAAAAAATTGAATACCTAAGGTCACTTGAGATTTTTGTGTAATTGTGCCTAGCATCCAAAAGAAAGAACAACATGTGTTATTGATGAGTGAAAATCATTGTCGGTAAGGAATTTCTCTCACAGAAAGAAGAATTTTGTTGTAAGCATAGCTCCAAACCAACAAACAATTCTCACATCAAATTAAAATATGGTTTTGTCACATGTACAAACCCCAAATGAAAATTAACCGGAGTATTTAGACTCCGGGTCGTCTCACAAGGAATTGCAATGAAGTGAATGATTATTGGCTATGAAGGGGTAAATGGGGTTTTTGGTTGATAAGAGGGGCAACAAAATAAATGACAAGAAAAGTAAATCAAACAAGTAACTAAAGAAAACAAGTAATAAAGAGAGACATTCATGACAAGTGTTGAGATCATAGGCTTTCTATCCTAGTCATGCAATGATTAATTCATCTTATTTAGTCAACTCCAACAAATAGGGAGAAAGTCAAACAAGACTAATCAATCATACCACAATAATAACAAGAATTTATCTTATTACGTCATCTCTAACATTGGAAGAAGGTATCATATTATCTTCCATGAGAGAAAGTCTAATAAGACTAGCTAATCTCAATCCAAAAGTCCTAATCAACTTACTAATTAAATTAGCAAAAGATTAGCGTCAATGGAAACAATATTAGCTAACAACTCTAGATCACCAACATAAGTTGGGTTTTCATGACTCAAGATTGCCTAATTACTCTTTCCAAGCCAAGAATGCTCAAAATCTACTCTAACATCCTTCCAAGCATTTTGTCAAACACTTGGAAGGCATAAAAGGAAAGCATGGTAAATGTGCAAGAAATAATAAAATCTAACAACTATCAATTGCAAGGAAAGTAAATCACAACTCAAATCAACAATTAAAAGAACATCAAATATTAAATTTAATTAAATGTAAACAAGATCCAATAAGGTTCATGAACATAAAAGCAACAAAATAAAGGAAATGATCAAGAGAAACTAAGAAGGTTAAGATGTAATAACAAGAAATTAACAAGAAAAAAACTAAATCAAAACAAAAATTGAAAGTGGATTTAAGAAAATTAAATCTAAACTACCCTAAATTCTAGAGAGAAGAGAGAGCTTCTCTCTCTAGAATTCTACCTAAAACATGATGAAAAAACTAAACTATGACTACTTCTTTCATTCCCCCTCTCAATTCTTGGGTTCAATAGCATCAGAAATGGGTTGGATTGGGCCCAAAATGAGCTGCAAAATCGCTGGGGGCGATTTCATTAAAGTGGACCCACGAGCAGCATCGGCACGCACGCGTACATGGCGCATGCGCGCCCCTGAGCGCGAAGCAACATATGGCAAATTTTATATCATTTTGAAGCCCCAGATGTAAGCTTTCTAACGCAACTAGAACCGCCTCATTTGGACCTTTGTAGCTCAAGTTATGGTCGATTGAGTGCCAGGAGGTCGGACTTGACAGCTTTACGGTTCCTTCATTTCTTCATGAGTTCTCCCACTTTGCATGCTTTTTCTTCATTCCTTCCATCCAATACTTACCTTATAGACCTGAAATCACTCAACAAACACATCAAGGCATCGAATGGAATTAAAGTGAATTAAAATCACCAATTTTAGGGCCTAAAAAGCATGTTTTCCTATTTAAGCACAAATCAAGGGAGAATTGCAAAACCATGCTATTTTATTGAATAAATGTGAGAAAAGTTAATAAAACCACTCAAATTAAGCACAAAATAAACCACAAAATTGGGGTTTATCAAATCTCCCCACACTTAAACCAAGCATGTCCTCATGCTAAGCATAAAGAAGGACAAGAAAAGGGTATGAACATTTATTCAATGCAAATAAACTATATGCACCTACCTATATGCATGCAACTAAATGCAATATGACTCTATCTACTTGGTTAAAAGTAAATCAATCTCCAAGAACATATATAAGCAAGTAGGGCAAAGGTCATATGACGACTCACAAACTCTACCAATTCAAATATCAAAATGAAGTTCAAATAGACTTGCAAGAAGAATGCTCATGAAAGCCGAGAACAAGGAATTGAGCATCGAACCCTCACCGGAAGTGTATCCGCTCAAGTCGCTCTTGTGTATAGGGTCGATCACTCAATTCTTTTCTAATCATGCTTTCCAAGATTTGTTTTTCATCTAACAATCAACAATTATTCAATGCATGTATACATTCATCATGAGGACTTATTCATAGGTTGTAATGGGACTAGGGTAAAGGTAAGGATGCATATGGTCAAGTGAGCTTGAAATTTGTATCTTTGATTAGCCTAAGCTCTTACCTAATACATGTAACAACCTATACAATTCTAATACACAACCTAGCTACCCATGATTCCCACTTTTTCACATACTCATGCATTCTCTTTAATTCACATTCCATATGCATTGATTTTTATTGAACTTTACTTTGGGGTATTTTTGTCCCCTTTTTATTTCTTTTTCTCTTTTTCTATATATTTTTCTTTTTCTTTTTCTATATTTTTTTTCTTTTTATATATATATTTTTTTGCATTTTTTTTTGAAAAATATATACAAACATATCAATGCATATGGTTTTACATATAGTGCGTGAATATGTACCCAATTCCAATATTTTTAACAAAAATAAAAATTACACTTTTACCTCAACCAATGTCCCAAATTTTCCATACCCAAATGATACACACCCTCACTAGCCTAAGCTAATCAAAGATCCAAATTAAGGGACATTTATTGTTTTTCACTTAAGGGTAGTGATGTGCTAACATTAAGAACAAAAGGGATTCAATAGGCTCAAGATTGGCTAACAATGGTTGATGAAAGGTAGGCTATTTGGGTAAGTGAGCTAAATGAACTGATGGCCTCAATCATATAAATGCATGTATACATGGAATAATGGACATATAGAATCAAACAAATCAAAGATTACAATCATAGAAAGAGAATAATGCACACAAGAATGGAAATAAGTGGTTATAAAATGTAAGCACACAATTAGGCTCAAAACTCACATGCTTATGTTCTTAGCTCAAAAACCATGTTCCAAAATAAATTCTTCAAGCAAGTTCAACAAGAAAAAAATTTTCAAATTGGTAGGGTGCCCTAAAAACAGTTTCTTGGAAAAGAAATCATCACCCTAACCAAGTAGTCCTAACATAAAAAGGAAGTGGTAAAGATATATACAAATTCTAACTAACATGCAATCTATCATGCAATGCAACAACTAATCTAACAAAGACAAAAATTAAGAATTGGTGTTGAAAAAGAAAATTGTTACCCATGGAGGTCGGTCGGACGACCTCCCCACACTTAGAAATTTGCACCGTCCTCGGTGCATGCAAAGAAGAGCAAGGTGGACGGGTTGCTACAATTGATGAGCTCTTTCAAAAGGTCATGTGGGTGAACTTGTTTGTTACCCCATTTGGACGCTTTTCCATCCCTTTCCTTCTTGGTGGCAAACCTAAAAGGAAAGAGAAAGAAGGATAATTAAGCCTACATCAAAGATATCAAAGCAAATAGAACATAGGTGGGGCTAATGCCAATTAAAAGTATGGTTCTCAAATACATGGTAGCTACAACATGTGAGTGAGAAAGCAATTCAAGCAAAGGCATATTAACTAATACTTGATGCAAGAACAAGTTAAAGCACGGGTACATGACATGAAGAGCATGTTGCATCAAGCTTAATCAACATTTTACACAAACAAGATTAGTGATAAGCGTGAGAGCATTTGGTCCCATCCTAACTCAATGATGATGAGGTACAAAAACAAGGGGTCATAAGTCAGGAAGAACTAAAGCACTAATCTTGTGTGTAGAGCAAATATTACAATTAATGTCAAATAAGTCACAAAGCACCAAGATTAACCAAGAAATTCTCAACAATTAAATATAAGAATCCAACACCATTATTAAAATAAGAAACTTAGAAAAGAAAATAAGAACAAGCTATAAAAATAAAATTAAAATGCAATAAATGATAATATGCAAATGCAATAAAAGAAAATGGAAGAAAAGAAATATTTTTTTTTTGCCGGCGCGGACGCGTCATGCACGCTTCCGCGCCGATGCGCAGTTTGGCCAAAGGACGCGTACGCGCCAGGTGCGCGCTCGCGTGGGTTGCAGGCACAGAATAGGCACAACCTTGGCACAACTCTCTGGAACATGTACCAGGAGGGCAGGTGGCACTATCGGCGCGCACGCGCACAGCGTGCCTGCGCGCGCATTACGCAATTAGCTTCAAGGGCGCGTACGCGCCAGGTGCGCGCACGCACGGGTGGTTTGTGCTTCAGGCATGGTGCTGGCGCAGTATAGGCGCAACTCTCGGGTCAATGTATGGAGGGGTGAGATTTCTCAATTCACGCGTCCACGCACATGGCGCGCCCGCGTGGATGGTCGAAAATGCTTGAGGCGCGCGTACGCGCACGCGCGGGTTGGTGCTCTGTTTTTCAAAATTTTCCTAAGTTCTTGCACCAAACCAAGCATTCCAAACCTCCAAACAGCTACCCAAAACACCTTAAAACCTTATTTAACATATCAAACTACCAATTATACTCAACAAAGTCAACAAAACATGAAATTAAGCTAATTACCAATATGTACAAAAGGGAAAAATGAAAAGAATTTACCATGGTGGGGTGTCTCCCACCTAGCACTTTGGTTTATTGTCCTTAAGTTGGACTTATGGGGAGCTCCTCATCAAGGTGGCTTGTGCTTGTAACCATCTTGGAACATCCACCAATGCTTGAATCTCCAATAAGCTCCATTTTTCAATTTTAATATCTTCAAGCTTTGATGGAGTTCTTCACAAACCATGAGCTCCCAAAGTTGATTTTCCTTGTGCGATTCGAGATCCCACACTTTGTTTTGACACCCATCTTCAAATTGATCATCATGATTCTACTTGGGTGGTTGAGCCTTGGAATTCTCAAAGAAGCCTCCAAACAACTTCCTAGACCCATATAATTTAGCTCCACACCAAACATTGCCATTTAACTTTGAGCATGCAACCATCATGAACTTAGAATGGTGTTTCCAACCACTACACAACTCTCTTCTACTCTTAACTCCACAAAGAGCTCTAAGTTGACCATCATTTTCAATCAAACCATATTCAAGCGAGAAAGTGAGGCTTAGGGATAGAAATCTTACCCACTTGAATGTTGTGTAGGATGGTGACTTAGGAAGGGGTGGTTCCAATGATCTTGCAAGTTCCACTCCCTTGTGCTCTTTCTTGACTATCTTCACCTCTTTACAACTTTCCTCAACTTTAACCTCTTCCTCTTGGTAGCTCTCTTCCAATTCAATTTCTTCTTCATTGCTCACCAAAGGTATGGAAGGTGAGGTATCTTCTTCTTCAATCTCCATGTCAAGCCCAATTGGAGAGGATTCAATTATACATAAGAATTCTTCAATGATTGAATCCATCTCTTGGTCAACCTCTTCAAGGGCTTCAACCACTTCTTCCGGCTCAATTATCTTAACTTCCTCCTCTTGTTGCACTCCTTGCTTCAACTCCTCTTATTCATCTTGAGGCTCTAAACTCACTCCTTCATTATGCTCCTTAATTGTCTCTCCACCTTCATCAATGGGAGTGTCTTGGTTGCTTAGGCTTAGTCGGGAGGAGGCCATATTGCTAACGGCTTCCACTAGGATAGCCATCTTGGCTCCTAGCTCTTTAAACTTCTTTTCATCCTCCTCTTGTCACCTTAAGATATGAGATTCAAGATCTCTCAATTCATGCGTGGGGGCTTCATCGGGAGGTGATGGTGAAAGAGAAGGTTCATTGTTTGGGAGAAAGGTTTCATGATTGGAAGTTGGTTCATCTTGGTAAGGGTATGGAGATGATGTATATTGAGGTGGTTCTTGGGAGTAGTTGTGTTGGAATTGTGGTGGTTCCATGTGTGGTTCATATGGTTCATAAGGTGGTTGGTATGGTGGATAGGGATTAGGGTCATAATGAGGTGTTTGGTGGTATGGGGCTTGTGAGTAAGGTGGTTCAAAATCATGTTGAGGGGGTGGTTCATAGGTATGTGGTGGTGGTTGTCGACAATCACAATAAGGGTCACCACATCCATTAGATTGATATGCATTAGGATGAGAATTATACCCATAAGAATTCGGAGGTTGTTGTTGCCAAGAAGGTTGATCAATCCCTTGAGGCTCCTCCCATCTTTAATTGTTCCATTCTTGATGCACATCTTCATTATAGTTCCCATTACCTACAACATAATTTGAGCCAAACTCATAGCCAAAGTGGTGAGAATTCATAGTAGCAAGAGAAACAAAAACTAACAAAAATAAGCAACAAAGTCCTAAGGCAAACGAAAACTAACAAATAAGCAAAAGACAAACATATTCACAATATTTACAATAGCCAATAACATAACACCATTGCAATTTCCCGGCAAAGGCGCCATTAATTTGATGAGTGAAAATCGTTGTCGGTAAGGAATTTCTCTCATAGAAAGAAGAATTTCGTTGTAAGCATAGCTCCAAACCAACAAACAACTCTCACATCAAATTAAAATATGGTTTTGTCACATGTACAAACTCCAAATGAAAATTAACCGGAGTATTTAGACTACGGATCGTCTCACAAGGAATTGCAATGAAGTGAATGATTATTGGCTATGAAGGGGTAAAGGGGGGTTTTTGGTTGATAAGAGGGGCAACAAAATAAATAACAAGAAAAGTAAATCAAACAAGTAACTAAAGAAAACAAGTAATAAAGAGAGACATTCATGGCAAGTGTTGAGATCATAGGCTTTCTATCCTAGTCATGCAATGATTAATTCATCTTATTTAGTCAACTCCAACAAATAGGGAGAAAGTCAAACAAGACTAATCAATCATACCACAATAATAACAAGAATTTATCTTATTACGTCATCTCCAACATTGGAAGAAGGTATCATATTATCTTCCATGAGAGAAAGTCTAATAAGACTAGCTAATCTCAATCCAAAAGTCCTAATCAACTTACTAATTAAATTAGTAAAAGATTAGTGTCAATGGAAACAATATTAGCTAACAACTCTAGATCACCAACATAAGTTGGGTTTTCATGACTCAAGATTGCCTAATTACTCTTTCCAAGCCAAGAATGCTCAAAATCTACTCTAACATCCTTCCAAGCATTTTGTCAAACACTTGAAAGGCATAAAAGGAAAGCATGGTAAATGTGCAAGAAATAATAAAATCTAACAACTATCAATTTCAAGGAAATTAAATCACAACTCAAATCAACAATTAAAAGAACATCAAACATTAAATTTCATTAAATGTAAACAAGATCCAACAAGGTTCATGAACATAAAAGCAACAAAATAAAGGAAATGATCAAGAGAAACTAAGAAGGTTAAGATGTAATAACAAGAAATTAACAAGGGAAAACAAAATCAAAACAAAAATTGAAAGTGGATTTAAGAAAATTAAATCTAAACTACCCTAAATTCTAGAGAGAAGAGAAAGCTTCTCCCTCTAGAATTCTACCTAAAACATGATAAAAAAAACTAAACTATGACTACTTCCTTCATTCCCCCTCTCAATCCTTGGGTTCAATAGCATCAGAAATGGGTTGGATAGGGCCCAAAATAAGCTGCAAAATCGCTGGGGGCGATTTCATTAAAGTGGACCCACGAACAGCATCGGCGCGCACGCGTACATGGCGCATGCGCGCCCCTGAGCGCGAAGCAACATATAACAAATTTTATATCATTTCGAAGCCCCGGATATTTGCTTTCTAACGCAACTAGAACCGCCTCATTTGGACCTTTGTAGCTCAAGTTATGGTTGATTAAGTGCCAGGAGGTCGGGCTTGACAGCTTTACGGTTCCTTCATTTCTTCATGAGTTCTCCCACTTTGCATGCTTTTTCTTCATTCCTTCCATCCAATACTTGCCTTATAGACCTGAAATCACTCAACAAATACATCAAGGCATCGAATGGAATTAAAGTGAATTAAAATCACCAATTTTAGGGCCTAAAAAGTATGTTTTCACATTTAAGCACAAATCAAGGGAGAATTGCAAAACCATGCTATTTTATTGAATAAATGTGAGAAAAGTTGATAAAACCACCCAAATTAAGCACAAGATAAACCACAAAATCGGGGTTTATCAGTTATTTGGGTAGCAGATGCTCTAGGCATATGATCGGAAAGTCTGCATTCTTCATCAAGCTAGACGAGTATGATAGAGGGTTTATAACTTTCGGTGATAATGACAAAGGAAAGATAGTGGCCATAGGTAAAGTGGGTAAAAATTTCTCATCTTTCATAAATGATATTTTTTTGTTGACAGTTTGAAAGACAACTTACTAAGCATTAGTCAATTATGTGATCTTGGATATTTGGTTATATTTAGAAAATTGGACTGCTTAGTTATTTGTGAAAAATTTGGTGTAATTTTGTTTGAAGCAAAAAGATGTAATAATGTGTATGGACTCACACTAGAGGAATTAAAAGATCAAAATGTAACATATTTTGCTTCAATGGAATCTAAAAAATGGCTTTGGCATAAGAAATTAGGACATGCTAGCATGTACCAAATTTCTAAGCTTGTAAAGAAATATTTGGTTAGAGGCATCCCTAACATAAAGTTTGACAAGAATATCACTTGTGATGCTTGTCAGTTGAGGAAACAAACAAAATCTTCTTTTAAGTCCAAGGATGGAATCTCTACCAAAAGGCCATTAGAAATGTTACACATTGATCTTTTTGGTCCTATAAGAACTCAAAGTTTGGGGGTAAACATTATGGCTTAGTAGTGGTTGATGACTACTCAAGATTTAGATGGGTTCTTTTCTTAGCTCACAAAAATGATGCGTTCAATACTTTTTCTTCTCTTTGTAAAAGAATTCAAAATGAAAAATATTTTAAAATTGCCCATATATTATATAAGAAGCGATCATGGTAAAGAATTTGAGAATCAAGATTTTGAAAACTTTTGTGATGAATTTGGAATTTCTCATAACTTTTCATGTCCTAGAACTCCTCAACAAACGAGATTGTTGAAAGGAGAAATAGAAGTCTCTAAAAAATGACTAGGACAATGCTTTGTGAGAATGAGGTTCCAAAATATTTGTGGGCAGAGGCTGTAAATACAGCTTGCTACACTTTAAATAGAACAATCATTAGAAAGTACCTAAAGAAAATGCCTTATGAGTTATGGAAAGGAACTCTTCCTAATATCAAATACTTTCACATTTTTGGATCCAAATATTTTGTATTAAACAATAAAGATAACCTTGAAAATTTTGATCCAAAATCTTATGAAGGTTTGTTTGTAGGATACTCAACTACTAGTAAAGCTTATAGAGTTTACCTCAAGGATCATAGAACTATTGAGGAATCCATACATGTATCTTTTTGCAATACTAACTTCATTCCAAGTGCTGTCTTAAATGATGATGCAGGAAATGAAGCTAAGGAGAGTCCACAAGAAAATCAAGAAAATGTCAAATCAGGACCTTCCATGGAGAATGCTAGTTCTGAACTGACTCCTCAAAATGAAGGAGACATTTCTGTCTTATCTCCTGATGATGCCAGAGAATTCAGAAAAATAAATAAAGCTGAACCAAGTCATAGCCAAGCCAAAACCTCATCTCAAAAGTCTAGGAAGTGGAATTTCTTGAAGAATTAGGGTATAAAAGAATTTTGGTTAGAATTTGGGTTGTTTTGGGTTAAGGAACTTTGTTTTGAAAATGAGATTTTAAAGAATAGAGGTTTCGGTGACTTTTGGAAAAAAATTGATTTTTAATAACTTTGATGATCCATAACTTGAGCCTCAGATTTTGGATTTGAATGAAATCTATTTCAAATTAAAGATAATTTCAAGATCTTTTAATCGGTATAAAGTTTGTGGAAAACAGATTTTTGTAGAGGAAGTTATGCTCGTTAGAAGTTTGGTGTGTAAAAATAAAATTTTGCAGCACTTAGCATTTTTCCATTCTGCAGAACTCGCGTACGCGACCACCTGTACGCGACCTGACCAACCCTTTCGGGTTGGGCATCTCGTGTATGCGAGCAAGGTGCATGTGTACATGAGAAAGGAAAAACTCACCCACGCATACGCGTGGCCCACGCATACACGTGACCTCTGTTTTCAACAAAGTGGATTTTGTGTTTTAAAACCAAATTTTGAACTTCTAAACTTCTATTTCCACTCTCTAAGACCCTAGAATTGAATTGTAATGGTAATGAAAGAGGTTAAACTAGGAAAGGATGGTGACTTAGAGGTGAATTGGAGTGGGGGATTTAAATTGAAAAGTGTGGGTAAAGCATTAGGTAATGAGGTGTTGGCAATATTGAATGAGTAGTGAATAATGAACTTGAGATTTAATTGAGATATGAATTGATAAAATATGAGTGTACGGGAGGGGGTATAAGGGTGGTAATGATAAATAGTGAATGTGATTGGGGAGTATGACGGGCAATATATCCCAAGAGTGTGATGGGCACTATGTTCCTGATAGATGATGATTGAGACTATTATGAATAAATGAATGTGGTTATGAGACATGATTGAGGAATGATTGATGATCAGAATGTATATGTTTTCTCTCTGTTGTAAGGTGTATCGGGCACTATATCTCACGAGTGTGACGGACACTATACCCCGAGAGCGTAGCGGGCGCTATATCCCAAGAGTGTGGGAGCACCTTACCCTGAGAAGTGAGTCAGGCACTATATCCCATGAGTGTGATGGGCACTGTATCCCGAGAGCATGGTGGGCACTATATCCCAAGAGTGTATGAATACTTTTTCCTAGAAAATGCAACGGGAACTATATCCCATGAGTGTGATGGGCATTATATCCTGAGAGTGTGATGGGCACTATATCCCAAGAGTGTGGAGACATGTCAGAGAGATGATATCCAGGTTAGCTACTAGGTGTGTCGGGTTCTGGCAAAGTAACCGACACGTGAGCTCACGGCCAGTAGGACAGGCATGCATCATCTGCATATGTTTTGAATTGTTTGGGTTTGCTTAATTGCTTTAGTTTGCCTAATTGTACATGTTTCATGATTATTTGCTAATTGTCTTACTTGTGCATTACTTGTATGTATTGTTTGTGTTTGTGTAAAAGTTGAGTTACTTGGAGGATGGTTTGGGTCTTGGATTATTCTGTTGGAAGGTAGTAAAAGTATGAAGGATATCGGGTTAGAATTAGAATTCCTTATGATAGTTGCCAAGTTATGGATTTGTGAGAACTTAGGATGGATATAATAAGGAAAGAAGTTTAAGATGCTTAGTGAATTTATGTTATAGTGCACTGTATTTATTTTGGCACTTTTACCGTACTGAAAACCCATGGGTCGAGGGTTCTCATTCCGTACATATATTCTATTTTTCAGATGCAGGTCTTGGTGCTCAGCAGTGAGTAGTAGTTCATCTGGGAAGCAGCGAAGTTTACTATATTTCTGATTTACATTTGTTTTGGATCTCTCTTTTTATTTTGGAAAAACTTTTATTGATGTATATATATTATTTTGAAACTTGCCTATAGAGGCTGTGGTGTATTTTGGGAGAGATAGAAAATTCTGTTGTCAATTGTTTTAACTCTGTAACCCTAGTCGACCTAAACTTCGCGGGTCACGACTAGCGGCTAGCATACCTATATTTATGTCTATTTTGTTTTAATCTATTTCTTCCTTATATGCTTTAGTTATTTCATCTGTTAGCTGAACGCATTGAATTTTCTTATGCTTCAATACAAGAGTGTTTTTTGTTCACGATTTTATTTTATTCTTTTTCAGGCTTCTAGTTTCCAAATTCTTTCATTTAAACACACACATATATACTTACTATTATCCACCTTGAGTCGTACTACCGTAATATCGTTGACTTATAACTCAATCATAAGGATCCATCTATTAGGGTGTTACATTGTGCCTGCTTCTATTATGTGTTAATATATTTCTCAATCTGTGAATTTTAGAGCATAGTCAAAAATGTGATGTGGGAATATATTGAACTATTAAAAGAAGAATAAATAGTTAAGCAACTAGCAAAATATGTGAACATTTCGAGATAGAAAAATAAGTACAAATTTTTATTAGTTACTTTACTTTTTAACATATTTTATTTGTCATGTTCCTTTTATCTATTCTCTTTTTTTTTTGTTTATTAGCTATGATTGTGCAATCTATACCATGATAAGTGACGAGAATTGGTTAATCCAACAAAGTTGACAAATAAGAGAATGGTAATACAAAAATAGAAAGAAGTAAGTATCTTAAATCTAGTCGATTTTCTAATTTTAATTTGATAGAATTTAAAAATGTTTTTATCAATTGTTAGATGATCTTAAAGATTTAGCAAGGAGCACACTGCTACAGTTCTCTTCAGTGAGCTAAATGAAAATAGAAATGAAGCAATTAAAAAAGCAAAAAAAAAAAAGAATACATAAATCTTCTATAGCATTGTAACACACTTTTTGTCAACCAACATCAGCTGATTTAGACAGTAAATAAGACACTGATTTGTAAATTTAGAACATTAATATTGATGCATGGTGTGGATTTTGAGAATATCTACAACTGAACCGGCAAGTGCACCAGGTCGTCCAAGTAATACCTTAGGTAAGTTAGGGTCAATTCCACGAGGACTGAGGAACTGAGCAACAATGGTCAACTGATTGGCTTAGTTAGGCAGGCAGAAAAGTTGGTTTGGTGGTTTTCAAAAGCATTAAACAATGAATCAAGAGTAAAGAAAGCAAATAATGGGTTTGGTGTGAAAACAGTGAGAGAAAACAGTTTAGGTGTTGGAGATATTTACTTTTCCGGATTAAGTTTTCTTACCAACTATTTTAATCATGCAAGATTCATTTCATGGCAAACTGTAATTGACTAAACCCTAATCTCTTAGTAATTTAGCCTCCTCTAACCTTCATCAACCGCCAATCTCTTTGTCATTTGATTCTGATTAGAGGGTTAAGTGTAAATCTAGTTTATGGCTACAAAAATCCTAATTACCCTCATTCAAGCTGTTGTTCATGTGAGAGGCCTCTCTCAAGGAACACATAAACGCATATAGAATGAGGGTCATACTCTCGTTTCACTCAGATTCATAAAATTAAGAATGAAAGTAATCCTTGAAATTGAATCAATACATTAATTAAAATAGAAAAGTAATAGTCTTAATCCATAGAAATAAACAAAGCTTATAACCTTAACCAAAGAGGTTTATAGGCTCATGACTTATAGAGAAAAACTAGGGTTCTAAAAAGTGCCGAAGAGAAAAGATCCAAAGGTCTCCAGATTAGATGAATCTTTTTCCTTTTATATCTAAACTAATTTGATTTGAAAATAAAATAAAATAAAATATTTAATCCTAAAACTAAAAGATATTGTTTGTAAATAAAAATTACAAAAATAAAAGATAAGATAACTAATAAAGGCTAAATCCAACTAGAGATGCTCCAAAGTGTGGGCTTGGCTTCGGACTACCTGGCGCTAAACACCAGTTAGGGCACAGGCGTTGCTAACTTGTAGACTTGCTGGCGCTAAACGCCCCAGTAGGGGCATCTCCAAGTCTTCTCCTTTTAGCTCAAAACTCTGCCAACTTGCTCCGAATTTCACCTGAAATAATAAAAACACCAGAAAACTCAAAGTAGCATCCAAAGAAGATTTTTGCACTAAAATAATATAAAACTTAATAAATTCTAACTAAAAATGACTAGAAAATAGAGGAAAAAAGGGTATAAGATGCTCACACATCACAATACCAAACTTAAACTGTTGCTTGTCCTCAAGCAACTAAAACAATTTAGGACTGAGAAAAGAAGAGAAAAATGCCCAAGACTTGAGTATTCCCTTAAGGTCATGTCTAAGTACCAAATGGGGCTAATGATACTATAACTCTGAATAGATTTGGCATCTCATTATCCCTTGAAGCTCAGAAGTATTGATGTTTCTCAGTACTATAATCCGGATGATATTAGGGATTCTCTTCTTTAGGCTCTAATTGATTCTTGAACATAACTTTTTCTCTTTTCTTTTCTTTTGGTGCTTTGCACCTTGAGCCTAGTCGTGACTCTAAGTGTTTTGTTCTCAAGTTTAACTTGATACAAGAACATCACAAGTACTTAACTGAGGAACTCTTTGAGTTCTTATTTTTCTTTTAATTTCTCTCAGTCAGTGGTGCTCAGAACCTTTGGCATACTCTGTAATTGCAATTGGTCACAACTCTTAGTGTTTTGTCTCAAGAGTTTCTTGACACATTCCACCACAAGCATATGGTTAGGAAAAACCACTTTTTTGAGCTTTAGATCAATTTTGACCCTCCTAACTATTGATGCACAGAGGCTTGGACCTTTTTCTCTTTTATTTTTCTTTTTTTTTGCTGTTTATTTTGCTTCAAGGATCAATGTCTTACTTAGTTAGAGAAGCCATAATACTTTTCTAAGTTCCTATGCCTCAAAAACCAACATTCTTAACTTTAATATCAAATATGCACTGTTTATTCATACATTCAGAAGTAAAGATAATGCCACCACATCAAAGTAAGTAAAAAATTCTCATAATATAGAACTCAAACCTCATGCATTTTACTATTTCTTTTGATTTTTTTCTTTTTTCTTTTTTTTTAAGCTTGGTAATCAATACATGAGACATCTTTTAAAACAATAAAAAAATATAAGAATAAATAACTAAACTAGAAATTAATAAACTACTCCTAATGATCATGCAACGACTCAAACAAGTAAATGACAGGAAACACGATAAAGTATTGAAAAACAGAAACTAAGGAAAGCAGAAGATAAAAAAACTCAACCACCTCAGTCATGGCGGCTGCTACTCCCTCCTAGGAATTCTCTCTGGTGCTTCAGCTCATCTATGTCACTCACCTGCCTCCGCTGCTCCTCCACCAACTGGTGGAGGAGGGTTGAGTGGTCCTGATGCTCAATCCTCAACTGATCAACAGATGATGTCAGCTCCCTATAGATGTGGTCAACTGGTCCCAGTAGTCATGCAGAGGGAAGTAAACTCCCTGAGGCATCTCCGAAAACTCCTGCTGAGGTGGTGGAACTGGCTCTTGTGGTGGTGCATGCCCATGCTCTCTAGCATACTTCATACCCTTCCTAGTGATAGGCCTATCAACCTCAACAGGGATATCTCCATCAATACAAACTCGAGCTGCTTCACACATGCAGAAGATGAGGTGAGGAAAAGCCAATCTAGTCGAGGTGAAGGCCTTTGCCACTATGCAGTAGAGCTTTTAAGGAATCACCTGATGCACCTCCACTTTATTGCCAAGCATGATGCAATGGATCATCACTGTTCGCTCTACTGTAACCTCGAACCGGTTGCTTGTGGAGATGATGGAGTGCTGAATAAACTCCAACCATCCTCTGATAATCGGCTTGAGGTCATGCCTACCCAGCTGGAACGGCTGACCTCTGGCATCCCTCCTCCACTGTGCTCTGGGAAGGCAAATATCCGTAAGGACCTGGTCCAGTCTCTGGTCAGTGTTGACTCTATGAGTGTAGGAATGAGGGTCCTCTCTGGATGGTGGAACTGTAGTACTTCCGTCACACTCTCGGGGCTGAACTCCATAATTAGTCCTCAGACCATGGTACCCCAGTTCTTCAGGTCGGGGTTCACGCCTTGTGCATGCTTGTACGTTACCCAAGCGTTGGCGTAGAAATCCTTGACCATAAGCATGCCTATTCAGTCACGTGGTTGGTCAGAAATTCTTAACCCCTTCCTCAAAATCTGGTACCGAATCTCTGGATACTCATCCAGATTCAGATCGAAGCGGATCTCAAGGATCACCTTCTTTTTTCTCACTATCTCATGGAAGTGATCCTCGTGGGTCTTCGAGAAGAATCGGGTGAAATCATAAGGACCGGAGGTGGGGGCCTTCTCTTTCCTTTTCTTTGAGGAGGATTTACCAGTCTTGGGTGCCATGGGGATAATAAAATTGAGGGAAAAAGTGGAGCGCCCAACACCAAACTTAAAATTTTTGCTCGTCTCTGAACAAAGTAAAAGAGGAAATAGAAAAGAAAGGAAGGAAGAAAATAATGCGATACTAAGAAAAGGAAAAGAAAAAGATAGTGGAAGGAGGGGGTGCTCATGGTTAGTGGGTGGAAAGGAAGAGTGGAAGAGGCTAGTGAATGAAAAGATGAAAGAATAAGAAGAGAGAAGGTAAGTAGAGGTGTGATGAAAGTGAAAAGGAAGTGGGTATTTATAGACGTGGGGGGTAAGGGGTTCGGTTATGGGGGTAAGGGTGGGAGGGAAATGAAATTTGAAATTGGTTAATGGCAAAGAGAGATTGATGGGAAAGAGGAGTGGTGATTGGGTGAAGTGTGAGTGGAAAGAAGGGTGGGATTTGATTGATGGATGGAAGGTGATCTTGATGGAAAGTGGGTATTCAAAATTGCATACTGGGAACTAAATGCCAGTCCTGGCGTTTAACGCCAGCAAGGGACCTCTTTTTTTTTAGCAAGGGACGAACCATGTGTGGCGCTAAACACCCAACTGGCGTTTAGCGCTAAACGCCCAACTAGCATTTAGCGCCCATAAGGGGATGAAATGAGGTCCTTGATAGGCGTTAAACGCCCGCCTGGCATTTAACGCCAGGTCCTTCTACCTCCTTCCTGGCGCTAAACACCCTCCCTGGCATTTAGTGCCCAAGCTTTTTGAGTCAATGTACTCCAGGGCATTCTATTCTTCATTCTGAGTTCTGCTGTCCCTGTTCTGAACACTGTGAATGATCGCAAACAACATTAAACATAGAAAAACTGTGAAAAATATTGAAAATTTAAACTAAATAAAGAATAAAAATCAACTAAAATAAAACTGAAGGATACTCATGGTTGGGTTGCTTCCCAACAAGCGCTTTTTTATCGTCACTAGTTTAACGGTCAGCTCCTCTAAGGAGGAAGGTCATAGGGGCTCAGAGCTTTATCCCTTACTGTGAACTTCTTTCTTGTGCTCTCATGAATCAACTCAACATGCTCCAGAGACAGGATCCTATTCACTGTATGTGGTAGGACTGGACTTCTAGTGAATACTACTTTCATCCCAGGCGAGAAGTCTTCAGTGGGAATCTTTTTGTTCCTCCAACCTTTTGGTACCTTCTTCTTGGGACTTTCTCCCTCCTTGGTGGGTGGTGAATGCATAACACCAAGCTTAGGTTTGATATCAGAGGGAATTGTATGGGTTTCTACCAAAAGGGAAGGCTTACGCAATGAGCATTGCATGCAAGTACTTCCTTCTTCAGAGAGTGGTGAAGGTTTAAAAACCATGAATACCAAATAGTCTTCCCACAGCCTTAAGACTAATTTACCTCTCTCAACATCAATTAAGACTCTTCCAGTGTCCAGGAATGGTCTTCCTAGTATGATGGAGTCATTTGCATCTCCTCCCATATCAAGTACTACAAAATCTGTAGGAAGGAATAGTTCTCCAACCTTGACCAAGACGTTTTTTACTTTCCCATGTGCCTGCCTCAGAGATTTGTCAGCCATCTCCAATACCATTCTTGTAGGTTGTGCTTTTGAATTTGCAGCTTCTGCATCACAGATAATGGCATCAGATTGATACTTGAGCCAAGATCAGAAAGAGCTTTGTCAAAAGTGATATCCCCAATAGTGCAAGGAATCTGAAAGCTCCCTGAATCTGGCATCTTCTTAGGCAGCTTGTTCTGAATGAGTGCACTGCACTTTTTGGTTAACACCATTGTTTCATCTCCCTTTAAGGCCTTCTTCTCAGAGAGTAGGCTTTTCATGAGTGCTACATAGGGAGGCATGTTCTCTATAACCTCAGCAAAAGGAATATTGATTTATAACTTTTTAAAGATTTCTAAGAACTAAGAGAACCGCTCGTCCTTGGTCTCCTCTTGGAGCTTCTGAGGTTGTGGTACTTCAGGCTCTTGAATAGGCGCCCTAGGTGGGGCGTGTAACACTGTAGCTTCAGCCTTTTCTAGAGCCTCTTTCTCCTCTGACCTTTAGCAACTTTCACCTCCTTAGGCACAACTTTATTAATTCTTGTAAGTAGATTACATTCTTCTCTTGGGTTTACCTCTGTGTCACTAGGAAGAGTGTTAGGAGGTCTCTTAGATATGCTCTTACTCAACTGACTCACTTGTACTTTCAAATTCCGAATGGAAGCTCTAGTCTCCTGCATAAAGCTATGGGTGCTCTTGGAAAGTTCTGCAACTAGAGTGACTAGGTCAGGAGTATTCTGAGGCTGGGTGGATGCCTGCTGTGGTTGAGAAGCTTGAAATTGGCGGTTGTTGAAATTATTAAACTTGTTCTGATTGAAATTGCCCTGAGAGTTGTTGTTGAAGTTTTGCTGAGGCTTCTAGGGTTGCTCTCTCCACCTGAAGTTAGGGTGATTCCTCCATCCTTAATTGAATGTATTCGAATAAGGATCATTATTGGGATTTTTGGAGGAATTTTCCATATAATTAACTTGTTCAGGAGTGGGTTAAGCATAGCCATAATTCTCCCCTTGGTTGAAGCTTCCACTCATGTTATAGGATGCATCTTGAGTACTGACAGCTGAGACTTGCATCCCACTCAAATGATGAGAAATCATACTGATCTACTGTGCCATGATCTTACTCTGAGCTAGAATGGCATCCAGGGTGTCTACCTCTATAACTCCTTTCTTCACAGGATTACCTAGATTCACTGAGTTTCTCTCAGAAGAGTAAAGATATTGGTTATTAGCAACCATCTCAATGAGCTCATTAGCCTCTTCAGGCATCTTCTTTATATGCAAGAAACCTCCTACGGAGTTGTCCAGAGACATCTTTGCCATCTTAGAAAGGCCATCATAGAAAATCTGTAGCCTGGTCCATTCTGAAAACATGTCTGGGGGACACTTCCTTATCATCTACTTGTATCTCTCCCAGGTTTCATAAAGGGACTCACCATCTCTCTGCCTAAAAGTCTGAACATCCACCCTCAGCTTAGTCAGCTTTTGAGGTAGAAAGACCTTGGTCAGAAATCCATTGACTAGCTTGTCCCAGGAATCCAAGCTCTCCTTTGGTTGAGTATCCAGCCACTGCTTTGCTCTGTCCCTCACAGCAAATGGGAAGAGCATGAGCTTGTAGACATTCGGATTCACTCCATTAATCTTCACAGTGTCACAGATCTACAGGAAATTAGAGATAAACAAATTTAGGTCTTCCTACAGGAGTCCATGAAACTGGCAGTTTTGTTGCACTAAAGTGATCAACTGTGGCTTCAGCTCAAAATTATTAGCACTAATAGCAGGTATTGAAATACTGCGCCCATAAAAGTCAGGTGTGGGGGCAGTGTAGGAGCTCAGAGACCTCCTAGCATGCTCATTAGATTCCAACCATTAGGATCCATAGTGAGATCTTCAACTCCCTTCTCAAAAGTGTCCTTGAGGTTCTCACAGGCTTTGTAAGCTCTAGCTTGTTGCAAACACCGCCTCAAGATCCTCTCAGGTTCAGGATCAAATTTAAGAAGGGGTTCTTTGTCCCTGTTCCTACTCATAAATAGACAGAAAATAAAGAAAAGTGGGAGTCTCTATGTGAGAGTATAGAGAGCTGTCAGTGAAATATCCTATGTAAAAAGAAATGAAATAAAATAAAGCAAGCAATTAAACTCAATTTCGAAAACCACTAAGAAAGGGTGAAATAAAATTTTTGAAAATTAGACAATGAAAAATACTAAAGTTTTCGAAAATAGTGAAAAAGAAAAATTCACTAAAAGGACACCAAACTTAAAATAAAAAATTAAGAAAAAATAAACTAGACCTAATTCGAAAAATTGAATAAAAAATAAACACGCAAAACTAAGAAAAATACCTAATCTAAGCAATCAGATAATTGGCGGTTGTCAATCACCGTCAGTCCCCGGGAGCGGTGCCAAAAATTTGGTGCGGATTTTGAGAATATCCACAACTAAACTGGCAAGTGCACCGGGTCGTCCAAGTAATACCTCAGGTAAGTGAGGGCTGATCCCACGAGGACTGAGGAACTGAGAAACAATGGTCAACTGATTAGCTTATTTAAGTAGGCAGAAAAGTTGGTTTGGTGGTTTTCAAAAGTATTAAACAATGAATCTAGAGTAAAGAAAGCAAATAATGGGTTTGGTGTGAAAACAGTGAGAGAAAACAGTTAAGGTGTCGGAGATGTTTACTTTTTCGGATTAAGTTTTCTTACCAACTATTTTAATCATGCAAGATTCATTTCATGGTAAATTGTAATTGACTAAACCCTAATCTCTTAGTGATTTAGCCTCCTCTAACCTTCATCAACCGCTAATCTCTTGGTCACTTGATTCCGATTAGAGGGTTAAGTGCAAATCTAGCTTATGGTTACAAAAATCCTAATTACCCAAAGCTAAACGGATTATATGTCACGTATCCAGATTAGTCTAAGTAATTAGCAATTTAGGAGGAATTTACTTTCAAGATGTTGTTCATGTGAGAGACCTCTCTCAAGGATCACATAAACGCATATAGAATGAGGGTCATACTCTCGTTCCACCCAAATTCATAAAATTAAGAACGAAAGTATTCCTTGAAATTGAATCAATGCATTAATTAAAATAGAAAAGCAACAGTCTTAATTCATAGAAATAAACAGAGCTCCTAGCCTTAACCAAAGAGGTTTAGTGGCTCATGACTTACCGAGAGAAAACTAGGGTTCTAAAAGGTGTTGAAAAGAAAAGATCCGAAGGTCTCAAGATTAGATGAATCTTTTCCCTTTTATATCTAACCTAATTTGATTTGAAAATAAAATAAAATATTTAATCCTAAAACTAAAAGATATTGTTTGTAAATAAAAATTACAAAAATAAAAAATAAGATAACTAATAAAGGCTAAATCCAACTAGAGATGCTCCAAAGTGTGGGCTTGGCTTCGAACTACCTGGCGCTAAACGCCAATTGGGCGTTTTGCGCTCATAAGGGGCATAAGCGTTGTTGACTTGTGGGCTTGCTGGCGCTAAACGCCAGCTTGACGTTTAGCGCCCAGTAGGAGCAGCTCCAAGTCTTCTCCTTTTAGCTCAAAAGTCTGCTAACTTGCTCCGAATTTCACCTGAAATCATAAAAACACCAAAAAACTCAAAGTATCATTTAAAGAGAATTTTTGCACTAAAATAATATAAAACTTAATAAATTTTCACTAAAAATAACTAGAAAATATAAGAGAAAAGGGTACAAGATACTTACGCATCAATGCATTATTTCATGAAAAAGTCTAGGGAGCCAGCAGTTTTGTTGAATTTTGGCCAGTATGTAACCAACAGAGAAAGGTGAGTCATTGGATGAAATCTCACAACAATCTCACACCATTAGATCATCATTGATGGCTATTTGATGGCTACCAATCACAAAAATTGCTGGTCCCCAAGCATTGCTCTTATTTCATTGTAAAGAACATAATTCTCTTTGTTAGCCTTTTCTTTTCTTCTTAATGAATTAATATATTTTTTGCTTGCTGTAAAGTCCTTGAGATTTTTTTTTTTTAATTTTGATGAATCAATATTAATGCACTATTTCATTGTATTAATTTATTCTCTTTAATTAAAAATTTACTGGATATGCCCTAGCACAAAAATTGTACTTCCTAGTATAGAAATTATGCAGCACAGCACACAAATATTAGTCTCCTGTACAAAAAGTGAGATTGCCTTAATTTGCTTGTTTTATTATTGTCTTCATTGGATGGCACAAAAACTATTCTGCCTAGTACAGGAACTTTTGTTTCATAGCACACAAAAATTTGTAAGCTTCCTAATAAAATATAAAGAGAATTGCTAAAAAAAATAATTGTGTCCTACCAGCACAAAAATTGTAACGCATAAAAAACAAT
Organism: Arachis ipaensis; assembly: GCF_059453495.1. Taxonomy (NCBI): domain Eukaryota; kingdom Viridiplantae; phylum Streptophyta; class Magnoliopsida; order Fabales; family Fabaceae; genus Arachis; species Arachis ipaensis. The sequence goes on from NC_142441.1 coordinate 98,801,131, forward strand.
AATTTTTTTTTCTTAGCAAAACAATTATGATGTATATCAAATTAATGTTCTATTCGTCTAGTAATTTCCGGTTTTAATCTAATAAACCCGTTTATGTAACTAAAATGATGAAAAAAGAATTTAAAAATCTCTATTATGACAAAAATATAAATATATTTTTTTCTTTTATTTACACGTCTATGTTGATCCTATTGAATTTTTAAATTGAGAGTTGATATTTTATCTATGATAAAGACTTGAATATTACTCTGTCATTGATCCATGATCTACTAAATTCAAATTCTAGAAAAAAAAAATTTAATTGAAAGAATTACAAACACGTTAAACAAATCATAATTCAAGAAATGCAACAATAATATAAAAGGCCGCATATCAAAATTACCTCATTTAAAGTTTTCCTTTTTTGATGTATTTATAATTTTTTTTTCGGTATTTGATCTCATGTTTTTTAGGATGTTACGTGACGGACTTTGAAGTTCAATAACATTATCCAAAGAATCATTTTCATGCGATGACATTATTCTTCCTTATCTTTGGATTTATATTCCTGCATCTCAACCAGTGCATTATCAAAATGCACGGTATAGAATAATAGTTAATTCCGAAGATTCTGACACAAATTCACAAACATTGTATAAACGAATTAACGAAAGACTAGCTCATCAAATCTCTTATATCTTGGCTCTAATAATGACTCATCATGACTACTTTTGATATCTCTATGCTTGTTCTTTAAATTCTTACATATATATATATATATATATATATATATATATATATATATATATATATATATTGATTCCACTTTATCTTCTTGCTGAAAACTTAGCACACACAAAGAATGATGAAATAATTTACCTTTTGATTCAAATAATGAGCATTGGCATCTTATTTTACCTGATAACACATCATATTTAACTTCAAAACTATTAAATATGGAGTTTGCAACCTGTTCTAATACCTTGTATGCCTTAATGCCTAGAAGATAATACTTCGATCTTGCAATATAATTCATCTTTTCTCTAAATTGTACTTGCACTTTTTTAAACTTTGTATGAGTATAGACATGTTGAAATTGAGCTTTTATTGATGATTTTGTTGCACAAAATATAACTATTAAAATCTGCAGCATCCGTTTTTCTTTCTATTTGTGCTTTATGCTAAGACAATTATCATATTGCTTCACAAACTGAATTAATGGACTCTTCTATGTAATAAACTTATTTAAAAAAACATGCATGCTTTTGCTCTTTTATGTACTTCTCAGTCCAACTCAAAAGTGGTGATTAAGATTAAAACCCATAGATCACGATCTTCATAGAGTTCTATAAAATAAATGAAAAAAGTAAGTGAATAAACCAAAGCATAAAAATATGTAAGCATAGTACATAAATAATTTTTTTGAGCACTGAAATGTAGTAACTCACACAAAAATATTATCTGTCAATCACTTATTCCCACCTGCATCATACTTAATAAGAAAATCACTTCAATTGCTTTTAAATAATTCTTTTGAAAGAGAGTTCCAAACAACATGATTCCTTGCTTGCTCAATTTTCATATGTTTCTTGTAACTATTTAATTTTTGTAGAATCTTCTTCAAAATGTACCAAATACACCAACTATGAATTGTAGTTGGCATAAAAACTTCAATAGCACTTGGTATGATGTGCATTGATCACTTATAATTAGGGATGTCAATGGGGCAGGGCGGGGGCGGGGGATGCCTCCCTGCTCCCCATCCCCGCTCTCAGATTTACTCCCCATCCCCGCCCCATTCCCCGCCGTGGGGGAAAATTGCTCCCCATTCCCATTCCCCACGGAGTCCCATTCTCTACGGGGACCCCATTTCCCATATACATAATAGTTCTAACTAATTATTAATTTTCATATGAATAGAGCTACAAGTATCTATCTTATACAAAAACTGCAAGATTTTATACAAAAAGTCTAAATAACACGATGGTGACTTCTTTCGAAATAACGCAATGGGGAGACGCAACGACGAGCCAAAGAAAAAAAAGCAGTGGACGAGGTGGGAGATGCGACAATAGAGAGGAGAATGGACACGACGGCAGAGTTACGAAAAGGAACGCTGCAAATAGAAATTACGACGCGGTAAAAGTGATGGCACGGTGAGGTGTGACGATGTGGTGAGAAGGGATGACGAGGGGGTGGCTGCAGAGAGGTTGAATGGAGCCTCTGAATTGAAGAGGGGTTATGCAAATAAAGATTAGGAGTTTTGGGTTTCTATATATATGTGTGTGTGAGAAATGACTAAAAAACATATATGAGAAATAAACTATTAAGGATAATTCAAGGAATTCATAAATTTCGGGGAATAGCGGGGACGGGGCGGGGATCCCCGCTCGGGTCCCCGCGCATGCTTTGGGGAAATTTTGTCCCCCATCCCCATCCCCGCGGGGAAAATTCCCCACAATCGGATCCCCATTCGTAGCAGTCCCCGCAGGGATCCCCGCATCTCGGAAAATTTTGCCATCCCTACTTATAATGCTTTTTGAAACTTTTTTACCCATACACCGAAACCAACATTCAAATAACCACTTGAATAGTTCAGTGTCCTCACTCTTCATCAAAACACATCCAAGAAATATAGGATGACTACAGTGATTCATACCAACAAAGGAAGCAAAAGATATATCATACATGAAATTATAGATTCTTGCAGAAACCTTGCAACAGATGTAAAATTTGTCTTCACAACAAGTGATATATCAGATTTTCTATTCCTCTCTCTGCTACATGTAATGAGTTGATTTTTTATTTCATTCTCCTCCTACTTGAGTTCCTTATTTTAGTAAAAAAAACCTGTAAACTTAGCATAATCTTATAGAATTTTTCAACTTCTTTAATATAGAAATTTTCAACTTCTTCAAAAAAATTGAAAATCATCCCAACCTTTAGCATGTATTGGTCATTGACAACATATATATAAAAACTAGTAGTAAAATAGCCACAATAAAAATCATATAAAAAATAAGTTCTAGTACATCACAGCACATAAATGTTTAAGCATACACATATTTTGGTTAGTATAGCACATAAATTCACATATATAGAAATGAAATATTAAAACAGAACAAATGACTTAATCATAGAACAACTCAAGTAAGAAGAACTAACATCATCATAATTAACTAGAATCAAGAATAAAAGAATAGAAATATATAAATATAGCACATAAATATGAAGCATAGAACAACAACACAAATAATAGAAACTAATACCTTGATAGATTACACTAATTTGTCAGAATCATCAAAAAAAGTATTCATACATCTTCAATTATGTTTAATGGAGAAGAAACAACTAATTCACACTGATTTAGTTGATCTGAATTATGATTATCTTTAAAATTTTTTGTATTTAACGAAAACTCATATCCGATTCACAAGTACTCCATTGTAGATTAAAAAATTCCGAAACAAGATGTCATAAGCATAAAATTTTGAACAAAGTGCATAAAAATGTAGGGCAATACAACAAAAAATTGAAAGAGAAGGAAGAATAATTTGTTCGAGAAAAAAAACATTATTCGTTAAAAGAGAGAGATGAATGAGTTAAGCCCCACTTTGATGTACTTTTTTTAATATATCCAACATGTACAAGGTCGTTTTAATATATTTAACATGGTAAGACTTGAGTTACCAAACTAACGGTCTTGAGGAGGGACTATATTGGTGTACTTTCTTGAATTTAGAGGATTAAATTATAATAATTAAAAAATTAGGGACCAAATCAGTACAACTCGCCAATCTCAAGGACCAAAGTGGGATTTAACTCATAATAAACATAATAAAAAAGAGAGAGTAGTGTGTGAGTAGGTTTTTATAAAAAGCTTGGTTCCACTTATTTTTAATGACCAATATTTTTTGGCGAAAGTTAACTAGTTTTAGAACATCTATAATTATACTAAAGAGAATATTCAAAAGTATTTTAAATTATTTATTATTAATGGATAATATTTTATTAGCTGAAATTGACTTATATAATATTAATTTTTTAGCATGATTGATGTGTATCCTAAAGAAAATAAGAATATTAAACATAGATAAAGGCCATAATTAAGTGAATGATAATGAATTAGAAAAAAAAGGGGACAAAATAAAGATAGAAAAAGAAGTAAAAGATTGAAAAACCCTGGCTGAATGGCTGATAGGGGTTAGAGCAAGTTAGGGAGAGAGGTCGCATCTAATTCCGAAGTTGTTAATGTTATCAACATCGTTGGTACCCATAAAAAACAAGAGGCAGCAGTCACAAGGTCACACGCACCACTCCAGTAGCACCATTTTTCATTTCGTTATCAACAATAACAATAACAGACAGCAACACACCAAAAACCTCAATTGAGCTACGAATACAGAAGTGAGTGACTCAGTCAGCGAGTGCCTCAAAGCAAATGCTTCCACCACACTTCCTCTTCTCTTCGTACTTCTCAGGTCTCTCTCTTGCCAATTCACACTGCGCCGCTTCCGATTTGTGCTTCTCTTAACTGCCGATTCTCTATTTCTCCATTCATTTACTTCTATTACTATTGTTGCTGCTGCTGCTGTTGTTGCTGTTGTTCTTCTTCTTGTTGTTAATTTGGTTTTTGTCACGATACTCGATATTGCCCCTTGCAATTACCTAAAATCTGCTGATTTTCGACCTAATTTTTCGGGGCTTATTTTCGTTTTTTGAAGTTTAATTTATCTTGTTTGATTTTTTGTAGCAATCTGTTGAGTCTTATCACGGCTCACGAGTTTGGATACGTTAGAATTTAGAAATGGCAACCTGTATGTCCACGTGTTTTGCACCTTCCAATGCTAGGAATTCGGCAGGAGTGCTCGCTGTTGTAGGAGGGAAAACATGTTTCCTCAATCTGTATGAGACCAAGTATGGATTTTCGAGCGGCAACCGAAAGTCCCCCTTATTGCAAGTTAAGTGTTCTGCCAATTCGCATTTTCACGGTGTTAGTAATTATCATAGTAAAGACCCTTTTCTGGATCTGCATCCAGAGGTGTCAATGCTTAGAGGAGAAGGGAGCAGCAGAGTGAATGACCCAAGAAAGGATAGTTTGGGTGGAAATGTTGCTGAGAGCTTAGAAGCCACATCTACTCCGAGTAATTACAATGAGGCAAAGATCAAAGTCATTGGTGTAGGTGGTGGGGGTTCAAATGCGGTCAATCGCATGATCGAGAGCTCGATGAACGGCGTGGAGTTTTGGATTGTTAATACTGATATTCAAGCAATGAGAATGTCACCTGTGTTTCCCGAGAACCGTCTGCAGATTGGTCAAGAGCTTACACGAGGTCTTGGTGCTGGTGGTAACCCTGACATTGGCATGAATGCTGCTAAAGAAAGCAAAGAATCCATAGAAGAGGCAGTTTACGGAGCTGATATGGTCTTTGTTACAGTAAGTTCAATTGTCCACTCTACTTCAATTATAGCTCCTGCAAAGTGCATACGGATTTTGTATTCTGAGTTTTCTATATGGTACTCTTCAAAATATTATACTTATAAACATGATTTGTGATAGATTGTAGAATTCTATCTTTTGTGGTTTGATCATGGATGAATTGACACTTGACAAATAGAAGCCCAAATAAAAATAGATAAGATGGAGAGATGTTCAATAGGTAGGAGTAGAAGCAGTCTAAGAAGAGTAGATAAGATCGAGAATAAACTAATAGATAGGTACCTTTCAAAAATCAGAATTGCGAATAAGAATGCTTGCAACACTAATAAAGTATTGGTATATTTTCGTAAGCTTGGAAAGTAAATTTCACTTTTGCAGGCTGGAATGGGTGGAGGAACTGGCACTGGCGGAGCTCCGGTTATTGCTGGTGTTGCAAAGTCAATGGGTATATTGACTGTTGGTATTGTCACAACCCCTTTCTCATTTGAAGGACGAAGGAGAGCTGTTCAAGCACAAGAAGGAATTGCTGCCTTAAGAGATAACGTTGACACTCTGATCGTTATTCCAAATGACAAGCTGCTGACAGCGGTTTCTCCATCTACCCCTGTAACCGAGGCATTCAATCTGGCTGATGATATCCTTCGCCAAGGTGTGCGTGGCATATCTGATATTATTACGGTATGTAAAAATATGAACAGTTTTAACGTATAGTTTTGATTGGTTCAAACTTTAAAATTGTGTGTTACCATATGTTTATTTGCTTGAAATCATTTGTTTTGTTATCAATATTGGATGCACTTAGGTAAGCATAGTCTGTCCATTCCACCAATAAGTTGTCCTCATTATGTTACCTGTGGTTTAGAGTTGATGGTTTCTGTCTTATGTCCATAGTTTTATCAATTGATTGCAGATACCAGGATTGGTGAATGTAGACTTTGCTGATGTTCGAGCTATAATGGCCAATGCAGGTTCCTCACTCATGGGGATAGGGACTGCAACTGGTGTGTATGGAAATCACAAAGGGCTGCATTGCAGTTCCTGAATCCTGATATTCTATTTCGATCATATTATAACTCAAAATCCCGTTTTTCTCAATGTACATTATAATGTGTAAACTATGTATTTAGAAGGACACTGCATAATTAGCCTATGGTGGGCATGTCTATGGGGAATAATTGCACAACCAAAATTGTTTTAAAGACATAATTGACATTGCCTTGGAACTATTTTTTTCTCATAGTATATCTGAACGAAACAAACAGTGAACTGAATATGGTTTAATGCTCCTCATTCCTCAGTAATAGAGCTGGAGCTGGTCTTCTCTACTCTACTTTCTGTTAACTATTTGAATTTTTAATTATTTAATTAAATGCATCATCTTTCATCGACCCACCACCTTTTTGGGCTTGCAATTGATGTGCACACCTTGAATTATGTATCTTGCTGAAATTGGGCTATTTTTTCTGTTTAAGGGAAAACAAGGGCTAGAGATGCTGCATTAAATGCTATCCAGTCACCCTTGCTTGATATTGGTATAGAAAGGGCTACTGGAATTGTGTGGAACATCACCGGTGGAAGTGATCTTACATTGTTTGAGGTAGTTAGCTATTCATCTGGCTTTTAAGATTTCTCCTTTGCCAAATATATATTTTGTCTATGCCCATGTTGTTTATCTCTTTAATTCTTGTTCCTTGGAATTTGTATAATCTGAGGGTTATGGGAAGTCAAAAACGGCAGCATATACTGAATGCAGTCAGAACTCTTAACAATCATGTGCCAAATTCCAAAGAAACAGTTTGTTACATGATTGAGATAACTGCAAGTTGTTTCAGTTTTAGTCGACAGGTTTTTTATCTATGCGTGAAAAGATCAGAGGTTACTATAATTTTGTTGTGGTACTTTTCGAATAGATAGTTTATAAACCTGGTTTTTGAATTGAGCATATGATTGTTTGACTTATACTGCAGCCAGCATTTTAAATAAATAAATGGCACTAGCCTTCTGTTTATTACTATAATGTTGGATGATCTTTCATGTGCTATTGCTTTTTCTACAATCATTTACAGGTAAATGCTGCAGCAGAGGTTATATATGACCTTGTGGACCCTACTGCTAACTTAATCTTTGGAGCAGTAATAGATCCATCGCTCAGTGGACAAGTAAGTCAAATTATGTAATCCCTCAAATATTATTTATATGAACTTGCATAAATTACACGGTTATCTCAAATGGCCAACATCATCCCTTTCCATCATCTTCCTAGAGGAAGCAAGTTTCCTGCAATTATACCTGGATATAATAAAAGTTGTATGATGCAATGAGCATGTGCTAACAATAAACAGTTGATCAGCACTTTGCAAGTTGGTTTCACTTTTATATTTGCAGATAACTAAGAACCAATTTGAAGTTCCAAGTTTTTTAACATACTCCTTTGACTATGTTTTGTTATTTTTTTTAATAAATATAGCTTTTGGAAGCTTTAAGATCACCCTAAAGAAGTAACTTCGAGCATTAAGTCCTTAGAAGAAGACTGTTCTTCAATGACGTTTTGTAACCAAAAACCTGTGGTCCTTTTTAGAGAGAAGTGCAAACTTAACTGATACAATTGGATCAAGTTTAAAGTCATCATTGTATTTTTTTGTTTATTTATTTATTTTGTATTTATATATACATCAATTAAAATGACAAAAACCGTGTGTATCTTTTATCTTGCTGGCATTAAAAGCTAAATGCTGTTTAAACTACGATTTCTCACATCAAGTTCAAGAATTATGAATCCAATTTTAATATACTATTAGTGGCTGTGTTGTGATAACGACCACAAAAAATGTAAAACAATCTCTTTTCTTTTTTCCTTGAATAAGTTTTTGGTCCCTATAAGATATCTGATTTTTTGTTTTGGTCCCTGTAAAATTTATCTTTTGGTATTAGTCCAGTAAAATTTGAAAGGTTTTAGTTTCCTTAGTTTGTTCTGTTAAGTGCTGACGGGGCAAACTAAATGCTGATGTGTCACGTCTTGTCACATCAATATTTCAGCTTGTCCGATCATCATTTAATTTGTGACGTCAATACTTAACGAAGCAAACTAATAGTAGGGACTAAAACCAAAACCTTTTAAATTTTAATTACCAAAATTAAAAAATAAAATTTATTGGAATCATAACTGAAGAACGGATATTTTATAGGGATAAAAAGAATTATTTAAGAATTTTTTTTTTGACAAAAAAGAGAGATGTGATTGGTTGTCAATGTAAAATTTACAATGATGATGTATCAAAATAATCACTTTTAATTATTTGAATATATATTATTATGAGCATGGTAAATCATGTCATTTGGTTTCTATAGGTAAGCATAACATTAATTGCAACTGGATTCAAGCGGCAAGAGGAAAGTGAAGGAAGACCCACACAGGTATGATTTAAACACTCTTCCTCATCTCTTTCTTTTCTCTAGCTGTGATTGAGTAACCGTTTTTCTGATCCTTGTTCAAAATGCAGGCCAGTCAACTCGCACAGGGAGATGCCATTGGTGTTGGTCGGCGATCTTCCTCTTTCACCGACGGTAGTTTGGTTGAGATCCCTGAATTCTTAAAGAAGAAGGGTCGTTCACGCTATCCAAGAGTTTAATACCCATTTCCTCCAACTTTGTAATCTCTTACATTATCTTCACCGCTGCATCAGATTTTTAGGTATACAAATAATATTGGTCTAGTATTAGGTACGTGTTTTTTCCGGAGTTAGCATTTAGGTTGCTATTGTGAATACTGTTGTTCATGAAAGCTAAGTACATTCCAGACTTGTGTGCTTATGTTGAGGCTTCTTGTTGGCATACTTGAATAAGTTGATTAGCTTGTATTTTTTGTACAGAGAATTTATATATATATATCTGCTTTTTTCAGTGCTATTTACAGATGCTTCACTTGTTACCATCACCAAGTTTTTGAATGCTTTGTGTAAAAGAGAGTTCTTGGTTCCAAAGTTAAACCCAGCAAGAGTGTGTAACATTGTCACGAGCTAGGAGAATCTGCCATTAGAGACCATAACCCTCCTCTTGTTACAATCATGGAGTAATTTTGATTAATTTTCACTCCTTAAGTTGCTTATTTACGTCCATTCATTTAATTGCATTAAGATTTGGTTTAGTAAAGTTTTTGAAGAGGCAGTGTGCTTTTGAAAAGCATAAGTTTCTCATTTTGTGTTTGGTAAATCTAAAACCATATCACTTGTGGTTGTAACTTTTAAAAGATAGGAGTTCTTTTAAAAACACATAAAGTGGAGTTTTTAAAAGATGATTTGTGTTTATCAAAATTAAAAAGTCTAATATAATCTTATATATTAATTAATATCCAAATTTAATTTTTTCTCTATTGTAATATTTTTAAATTTTAAAAATATTTAAAAATAAAAAATTTATTGAACGAGTTAATAGTCAATTTCGTCCCCGAAAGTGTGCTCGATCTCCATTTTCGTCCCCAAAAGTCAAAATTAATCAAAAAGGTCCTCGAAAGATACTCGTGTTGATCACGTTCGTCCTTCCGTCTTCTCGGTTGATGAGATGGCAAACGGCCGCTTACGTGACACGTTAACTGCCAAGCTGGCCAACGCCAGGGTGTAGGATGTTGTTGCTGACAAGATAAGTTTTGTTTAAGCCATCAAATTAGTCCTTCGAGTTTACAAACCCTATTCCCAATTCGAACGATAAATACTTCGACGTGATCACTTTTGGTGGCAGTAGAGGTAACTAGGAGGCGTAATCCCTGGCTGGCTGCGTGGATGGAGAGAGGAGATGGTGGTTGTAGTGGCGGTTTGTCACATGCATCGCACGACAGTCATGGATCCAGTGTTTCGATGCGAAAGAGGAGGGTGAATGCTCATGATGGATCATGTTTCTGTGGGCTGAAGACTATGATTAAGAAATCTGGGACAGCGGAGAATCCGAATAGATTGTTCCATGCATGTCCAAGGTACCGGGTGAGTGATGGTAAAGGAAGTTAAAGCTTTTTCATGTGCTTATCCTCTGTTGGGTGTTCTCTGATTTTTTTGTTTACTCCCATCTGAAATTGCAGAAGGGCAGTCACTGCAATTATTTTAAGTGGGTTGATGATGATGAATTTGAAGCAGTGGGTGTGTGTGGTACAAAGAAAGATGGAGGAGCTGATATGGAGGTTGAAGGTGAGTATGATGAATGGAGGGTGAAGGTGGCATAGAAGTTGGGCACTGTGGAAGCTGAAGTTAGAGCTTTGAAACTGCTAATGATTTTGCTGTTTCTAGTAGTTGTGATAATTTGTTGTTTCTTATGTAATTCTAAATGAACCCAGTTATGCTGTATGAACATGTAATGATGTATTGAAATTGTTGATTTGAATGGGAGTAGTTATTTGAAGTTGAAAGCAATTTCCTGTCAAATGTGGATAATTTTATAAAGTTTGGCAACTAATTCTGTGTTTGCATGAATTATGTTGAGGCATAAACAAAATGAAGATAATAAGTAAGCTTAATAGTAACTTGTCATTGACGGCTAATTGTCACATTGTCTTAATAGAGAAATAGCATAACAAAGTCATAAGGTTCTTAACTGACAAATACATTGTCCATAGACTAAATTACCACACACAAAAGCAACAAATAGAATGTTGTTTCATACACAAAATGAGTCAACAACTAGACATTCCTAACAAATCAAACTTTATCATCAGTCTTCCTTGGAGCCTTGAAGCCTGGAGTAGGCACAAAGGTCATGAATTTTTCCAAGCCACTTAGCAGTTCCAGAACTTGTCCCTTTAATGGTCTCAGCAGAAACAGCCACAGATCCAGTTGCAATATGCTTAGGGGAGGAAATTAACCTTGCTTTTCTTTTGATCACTTGCAACTTAGGTGGCCTACCAATCAATTAGTCCTGTATGATTTAGTAGGAAATGAGTTTGTTACATGATTAGGCTACATCTAAATTTTTTTAGGAGTGATGATAGATGATACTACCTTTAGGGGCTCCTGGGTTGGTGGGATGCATTCCGAGTCACTGCTGTCACTCTCTGAGTCATCCTGAGTGGGTGATGGAAGTGAAGGCATAGGTGCCTCAGCTTCTGTACCAATGTCAGTATCAGTAGGAGCAGCATTTACTTGGGGTTCAGCACCTTGTGGTGGAGCAGGGGTAACAACTGCCAATTGTAGCTGCATCTGCTTGGCATGTTCCTCAGCATCCACAGCCTTTTTCTTTGCGCACCCTCTTTTGTTGTGTCCAACCTCACCGCAGTACATGCACCGGATTGGGTTGTATTTTCTTTTCATTTTTGTCTTTGACCCACTAGGTTGTTCTTCTTTGTCCCTTCTTCGCTTCTTTGTTGGCCTCCCAGGTTTAGGCTTCACTGGGGGTGGGACTGGTGATGGATGTGGCGTTTTTTCCCATAGATCCTGCCCCTTAACCGGATTGACATTAAAACAGTAGGTACGCTTATACGCTTCCATCTTTAACCACTCATGGCAATATTCTTCAGGTCTCTTGTCATTCTTATCTTGTATTGCCGATATTGCATGCATACACGGCATTCCTATCAAGCCAAACAAATTGATACAGTAAATATAATATCATGAATGAAGACATTGTTAATTAAGTAAGGGAATAAAGTTGTTACCTGTAAGTTGCCAAAATCTGCAGGTGCATGTGTGCTTGCCCAAGTCAACCACCATATTCGTCGGCCAGCCATGCACTTCGTACAACTCCTCTTTTTCATCACCAGACCACTGAGGAGCCCAATGGCGGGACAGCACTGTCATAGCTTCCAACCTACTTTGCTGAACAGGAGGGAGAATTCCTTGGTAGTTCTGCAACTTCTTTCTGTTATCAACCATACTCTTCATAATGATTCTCCTAACTTCCTCAGCCAGGGTCAGGATAGGCTTACTCCTTTCGTGTTTGATCTTTGCATTGAATGACTCACAGGCATTGTTGCATATGTTATCCACTTTCGGAACCTCACTAAAATGCGCCTTCGTCCATGCCTCTTTTGGCCATTTATCAAGATACTGCCAAGCTTTCTCGTTGATCAACTTAACTCTCTTCATGTTTCTATCAAATTCAGCTGTTGTCCTTGACCTTGCACATTCCCACACAAGGTCTTTTAACTCACAACTACCCCACTGTTTTGAGAAATTCCGCCATAAATGCCACACGCAGAAACGGTGGTGAACTCTTGGAAAAACTTCCTGAACAGCAGGGATTAAACCCTGCACCAAAAGACCAAACACGAAAAGATATTAAATCATTTCAGTCCTCAACATTCAGTTCATTAAATCAAACTAGTCCTTCAAAGAATAATAAGTAAATCAAATTAGTCCTTAAAGAAATCATTACCTTCTGCATATCTGAGATGAAGCACCATTTGTGCTCTCTGTAGTCACCTAGATCATTGTGAAGCAGTTCAAGAAACCATTGCCAATTATCCTTGTTTTCCACACTGACAATTGCATAGGCAATCACAAAGATGTGATTGTTAGCATCTTGTCCGCAAGCAGTCAGAATTTGTCCTCCGTGTAGTGTCTTCAGAAACGCGCCATCTAGTCCAATTAGAGGTCTACAACCTGCCTTAAACCCCCGCTTGCAAGCATCAAGACACATAGAACCGATCAAATAGTGGAGGACTCTCAGGCATTGGGATCACACCTACTTGCACTGTGGATCCTGGATTGCTAGTAAGTAACTCGTTTGCATAATCCCACACCAAACCATACTGGGCTATCTCATCACCCTCTACAATTTTTCTAGCAGCTTTTAGTGCCCTAGTGATGCATGTGCTATTGAGGTACACATTACACTTTCGGACAAACCAATCATACACCTCTCAATGCTTCATAGTTGGGTGCTTTCTAAGCTTAGGTACTAGCTTGCTAAGTGTCCAGGTTTGGGTTGCAGCCCTATTTTTCCTCTTTCTAGGACAGGTATGATTATCAACTAGTGTTTTAATTTGCCAAGACAAGTCTTTACTGTTACAAGCACAATAAACCACCCATGGACAATCATCTGACTTACAAACAGCTCTAACCGTAACTCTATCATTCTTGGTAAATAATATATTTCTGCCCCACTGGATAGTGTAATCCCTAGTGGCTTGTATAAATTCAGCTTTTGATTTGAAAGTCATACTAACCTCAAACTTCAGGTTTCCAAATTTGGTTTTTTCATTGTACTGGGGATAAACAGTAGGTGTCTCCTCATCAGAGTCTAACTCCTTCCCCGAATCCTCTGAATGCCATGAGTCAGGATCTGAGAAACTTCCAAGATCATCATCATCTTCGTCTGCATCTACCAAATCATAACATGAAAGACATTAAAATTTGGCCAAATGAAAAATTACAACAATAGCAATCCAGATTGAGAGCTTACCAGATTCAGAGCTTTCTTCATCTTTGGAACCCTCATAACTTGAGTCATCAGTGTCAATTTCTTTATCTGCTAGTCTAGACTTAGGAGGCCTATGCTTCTCCTTTGCTTCCTTTTGCTTTTGCTTTCTTTGTGAGCCTTTTCCACTGTCACTATCACTTTCATTGCTGTATAAACTGTCTCCTAGAATTTTTGGAGGCTTGTACAACTCATCTTCAGTACTCTCATACGAGTCATGAGAGTCAGAATCTTGATTCTGGATGGGACCTTCTCTTACAGTTCTTCCGGATCTTGTTACTCTGCATGCACTGGTATTTCCTTTCTCTTTATTACTTTCTGGCTTTTTGGCTGGTTGAGAGGATGTTTTAGAATGATGTGGGACTGTCTTCCCCTGATTGTTGGCTTTGGTTTGTTGAGGGTGGAGTTTTGTTGACTGCAAGGGAGTCTTTATGGGCTGAGAGGTGGTCTTTGAGGCCTGATGTGTTGGTTTGGTGGACTGAGAATAAGGTTTATTGGGCTTACTGGGCTGTGAGGCTGGCTTCCTGGGCTGAGAATTGGGCTTACTGGGCTGAGCTTTGGGCCTACTGGGCTGTGAGGATACCTTAGTGGGCTCATAGATTGGTTTCTTTGGCTGAGGGTGGTTCATTGTGGAAGTTTTCACAGGTTGGGAGTGGTGCATCTTGGCCTGGGAACTGAACTTCTTCTTCTTACTAGTTCCTGCTTCCAGAAGAGCTACACCTTCCCCTATGTTGTCCACTACACAGGGCTGTGAGATGCAGTCCTCAAAGTATAGGTTGATCAAATGGTGGTTCCTCCTACAATCCTTGCACATTGCAATCAAGTCAGCATCTGTCACCAACTTCTTCAACCCAGATGGAATTGGAACTCCATGAACTTTCCACCAACAATTGCCAGCCTCAATGTATCCCAGCTCCTTATAGTAACCCCTTACAAAAAATACATCAAGTGTGTCTCCCTCAACACCCATCAATACCTCTGTGTTATCAGCTTCATAAACCATGTCACCATCCTCACCCGTCCTAAACAACCCACCATGGTGAAAAACAAACGTCATGGGAGGACCCTCCATCTACAATAACAAACACAAAAACAGCATAAAAAAACATGACCAGCAACAACTGCTCTGTATCAATCACCACCTAGTACACCCAGTTGGTACCAATCAACCTTTAACCAAAAAAAAAAACATGCAACAGAACCATCACTAAATTCAAACATCACTCACTACTGTCACAGAGCCATACAAAGTAACACAATCTCATACACGAAAATGCTAAAACAACACTAATAAACCCTAAATCAGATGAACACTAACTCCACCATAGTAACAATACACCACATCACAGAATAAGTAAGAAATGATATTATCAGTTCAATCCTTACCTCTCAATGTCTCAATGCCTTCTTTTACTAGCAATGCTGCTCCAGTATAACATCCACTCTGCATTCAACGGCCAAAGGCTTTCAACTGTAATCGTCTAGTAGCACTAACGATCCTTGTCAGCCTGGTACAGAGCTTCGGTTCCACACTTAGGGCATACCTTGTGGGAGATGACACGTTTTGGAGCGAAAGACAGAGCGATGGTTGATATGAGACAAGGGTAAGGCATCGCAACGTTTCAAAATCTCTTCAGAACACAATACGGCGACGTTTCAACGCTACTGCCTCACTCAACCAAAACGACGTCGTCCGGCTTCACTGCCAACTTGGCAGTTAACGTGCCACGTAGGCGGCTGTTTGCCATCTCATCAACCGAGAAGACGGACGGACGAACGTGATCAACACGGGTATCTTTCGAGGACCTTTTTGATTAATTTTGACTTTCGGGGACGAAAATGGAGATCGAGCACACTTTCGGGGACGAAATTGACTATTAACTCTTTATTGAACCAAGTTTAAGTCTATCATCTTTACAATGACTTCATTCATAGATTAGTTTTAAGACAAAAAATAAGTGATAGTACTCTGAGGGTTAGAAAATATTTCAATTCAAAACACCGTTATTACATACATCAATTGCCTCGCGCATATAGAATAACATGAACTTTCTTTATTGAAGATAATTTAGATTAGAGCTGGTAAAACAAGCCGTAATTTGGAAGTTGGGTCGGTTTGTTCGAAAAATGGGTAAGTCAACCCAATAAAAACAAGACTCCTTTTTTTTTTGGGTCAAACAAGACTCGTTTAGATGTGAGTAGTTTAGACTTTTGGCCTTCTAGGATAGGATTTTTTTCTATAATAAAATAAAAAAATTATTATTTCTCACATTTTTTGGATTTTAATTCTTTGAATACGATATTTTTTTTTTGTATTTGGACAAATTCGCGCGGACCTCCCTGAGAACTCTATAAAAATTGACAAGTTCGACTTATCTCGATGAACTCCACTCAATTTTTTTTAAACGGACATTTTTAATCTATATCATCGTCTACAAAATTGTATATAGATCTACAAACAGTATATAGCGTACACAAAAATACACAGACAACAAGCATGGCTTCTTCAAAGATTTTTTTAATTATAAATTAAAAAGAAAACAAGCCATATTTAATAATGACAACCATTCTTATCGTCTCCAAAAATACACAGGTATACCGGAATAAGCCATATTTAACAAGGATTTTTTTAATTATAAATTAAAAAATATAACTATTTCCCAAAAATAATCCACTTCAAATAAATTAGATTGGAAAGTTAACAATAGTAAAAATCCTTGTTAAATATGGCTTATTTTGGTGTACCTGTGTATTTTTAGAGACGATAACAATGGTTGCCATTGTTAAATATGGCTTATTTTTTTAATTTATAATTAAAAAATATTTGAAGAAGCCATTGTTGTCCGTGTATTTTTGTGTACTACTATTTGTAGATCTATATACTATTTTTTAGACGATGATATGGATTAAAAATACGTGTTTTAGAAAATTTAAGTGGAGTTTGCCGGGGTAAGACGAACTCTATAAAATTTATAGAGTTCGCCGGAGTAAGGCGAACTTGTCAATTTTTATAAAGTTCGCCGAGGTCCGACGAACTTTCCCAAATGCCAAAAAAATCATATTTGAGGAATTAAAGTCCAAAAATCATATTTAAAGAAATAATAATTTTTTTTATTTTATTATAAAAAAATGGCTTCTAGGATAACTTGCGAATTAAAATTATTGAACTCGATTTTATCAAAAAAAAAAAAAAAATTATTCAAGTAGAGAGGATATGAGTTGGTTTCTTGGTTGCTGTTACAATACTCTTCTATTGTTTGGAGTTTTAAAACTTCATAGAAATTTACAAAGAGAAATTTTATCTTTATACTAAATTTAATACCAAAACCTTTTAATTTCCAACGTTCTCTTTCCTTCTCTATTACCAAAACCTTTAATTTCCAACGTTCTCTTTCCTTCTCTATTACCAAAACCTGTCTCTTCACTTCCTCGCTTTTTCTCTCTCATCTTTTTTATTTATTAAGTAGCACTTTTTTTTTTAATTTTAGTTATTTTATTACTGTTAATTTTTTACTGAAATAAAATAAAAAAATTATTGTTTTCTATAACAATATTTTTTATTTTTATTTTTTAGAATTCACTTTTTTTTTTAATTTTATAAATTCATTACAGTACAATTTATATAGTATTAGTATATTTTTAATTTTAATTAATCTAATTTTATTTACATAATTTAAAATTTAAAATTATAAAATTTTTAATTTAAAATTCAAATAGATATAATTTAATTAATAACTTAATTTAATTAATAACTTAATTTAATTTGATAGAAATAAATGTAGTCATATTATTATACTTATATGATTAATTATGTTTATTCGATTTTTAAAAAAATAACTATTTAAAACTGTTAATTTTAAATTAAAAAATTAATATACTCGTATTATTTTTTGTTCATCGGCTCGGGACCAGAACGATTCGGGTCTAGTGAGTACTGGGAGTCAGGGGATCGCTGGAAGTTGGGTTTGTGTGGACACCGGAAATGAGGCAGATGAGGTTCATTCGAGCTGGTGAGGCGTGGAGCGGGGGGAAGAGCCACCTGCAAGGACTCCAACGCTCAAGTTAGTGTCCGTACTAGGGGCAGCTATTAGGGTTAGGATAGGTGACGTACATGGGAGGAGGGGTAGGGCCCTCCCCTTTTATAGTCTGCACTCGAGTGGGACCCATAGGAGTAGACCCTCCTTCCTAGAAGCTTCCTTACAACTGTCCAGGTGCTGTAATTAGGTAGGAAAGGAGGGAATTTGCGGGTCGGGGGACTCGTTGGTTCGTCTACTCGGTATCTAGGCCCGATTGCTAGTGGGCTGGGCCGGAACAATGCCCCCAACACGCTAATCACAAGGCCAGGCGGTGATTGGCGCGTTTGAGCTACTCGTCTTTTTCCAGGTTGAGTTCTTCTTAAGGCGGGAATCCGTCGATGGAGATTGTGACCCCGTGTGCGTGTATTGCCCCCATTCGCAGCTTGGTGCGTTGCTTCGAACTTCGCGTTGGGCATTTATTGCTCATTATGATTGATTTGAAAGTCCAAGAGAAAGGACTATTATGCCCTTACCTTTTCACGCTCCCTCCTTGACGGTTACCATTCTTTCTTTCCCCAAAACTTTCCTTATCCCTCATTTTCCATTTCCTATCTCATTTGCCTCTGTTTTCACTCCTCTTCCATTTTTACTCTGAGTTGCCTTTGTCTGGGAGATTCCTGCGCGCCCTTCTCTATCTGTTTTTTATTTTTCTACCTTCTGCATATCTTCCTAATAAGCATTCCTAATTCCTTTTGCTGTTTTACTGTACTGCTCTGTGGTTGTATTTATTTTTGTGGATTAATGCATGCCACTCTCCTTTTTCATTTTGGTTCATGTTTGCTTGAATCCACGTAGCCCGCATTAGATAGTTGCTAGGGAGTATCATTTAGGTGTCTGCTTCTTGAATCTAAGCTTTGGAGCATGAGCATCATGGATTATTAATGCAGCTAGCGGTAGTTTCGTTTTGTGTATCTTTTGACTTTACAATCTCCCGATTTAACTCGAGTGGTGCCCCCACTATAGGTATGGCTCGACCACCAGCGCCAAATGTTATTGATTTTTATGCCTGGGTTATTTCGAACGTGAAGGATATGCCATCTCAGGTGACCAGAGATGATCTCCAAGCTCTTCGGGACTCTGGCTCCTTATGCGGGGGAGGTCCCGAGGAGGCGAACTACCAGGTCTACGTCTTCGGTGATCGCGAAAGGGTGTGCCATAAGAACATGGCCTCTCCTTAGGTTGTTGACTGGTTGTGGGTATATAAGCCCATGTTCACCTCCTTAGGCCTACAACTCCCCTTCTCGCCTTTCGTCATGTGGCTGCGATGTTGCCCTATCATAGCTTCACCCTAACAGCTGGAGCTTCTGGCCTCCGTCAATGTATTCCTCTACCTCTTCCTACTAACAAACCCTTCACGCGAAGGGAAGACAAAGAAAGGGTACATGTCCTTCCGGGCCGTTCAAGGTCGCCGGATATTTGGTCTCTTTGAAGATTCGTTCTATGGCTTCAAGAGTACCTTCTTCAAAGTAAGGCCCGCCCCAGGTCATCATCCTTTTTGGCTTACACTGGAGGGCGAAAGACGAATCCCGACCTACTGGAGTTTTGGGGCAGGCTCAGATTATTTAATAAAAGAGATCTACGAGGGTCCTAGGTGAGGAGAATCATCGGATAGCCGATATATTGTTGGCGATCTTTGGTTCTAAGAATCTGAACCCTCATCTAGTGTTGGGGGACAATCGGTCGGGTCCATGTAGGTAGGTCATTTCCCCGTTCGCCATTTTTCTTGTTACTGATAACTTAGTTCCTGACTTCTTCACTTGTGTTTATTTTGTATTTCCATGGCTGATGGGAAGACTACTATGGTGGATCTGATGGCCCACTTCCTTGGTGGGAGCAACGATGATGATTCTTTCGTGGCTCATTCTGAGGTCCTGGGTTTTGAGGTCGTCGGGGAAAGTAGTGGTTGGGCTGCTGCCGAGGATCAGGCTGATTCCCCGCCTTCTGGTAACATTTTGCCTGAGAACCCTCTGAACATCATTGTGGAGGAGCCGATCCCGGAGCAAGAAGCTAGTTCTGAGGTTGACCCCGATCTGACTATCGTGCCCAACCATAAGAAATGAAAGGGACTGATGAGCGGATAATTTATACGCTTTTTGGCATTGTTTTTAGTATGTTTTTAGTAAAATCTAGTTACTTTTAGGGATGTTTTCATTAGTTTTTATGTTAAATTCACATTTTTGGACTTTACTATGAGTTTGTGTATTTTTCTGTGATTTCAGGTATTTTCTGGCTGAAATTGAGGGACTTGAGCAAAAATCAGATTCAGAGGTTGAAGAAGGACTGCTGATGCTGTTGGATTCTGACCTCCCTGCACTCAAAATGGATTTTCTGGAGCTACAGAACTCAAAATGGTGCACTTTTAATTGCGTTAGAAAGTAGACATCCAGGGCTTTCCAGTAATATATAATAGTCCATACTTTAGCCGAGTTTAGACGACGTAAAAGGGCGTTGAATGCCAGTTCTACGCTGCTGTCTGGAGTTAAACGCCAGAAACACGTCACAAGCCAGAAATACGTTACAAACTGGCGTTCAACTCCAAGATTTACCTCTACACGTGTAACATTCAAACTCAGCCCAAGCACACACCAAGTGGGCCCCGGAAGTGGATTTATACATCAATTACTTACTTCTGTAAACCTTAGTAGCTAGTTTATTATAAATAGAACTTTTTACTATTGTATTAGACACTTTTTTGATCAATTTTAGATCTCTAGACCTCCATGGGAGGCTGGCCATGATGACAAGTCATCCTAGCCTATTTTAGCTAGTCTTTTTCTTTTGTTTTCATTAGAATTATGCACTTTCTTGAGCTACAAGCAAGCTAATTGAGTAGATTTTCATGTTTCCCTTGATTGAACCAACCATATATGAATTTATGCCATTTCATGAGGTTTTATGCTATATTTGTTGCATATTATGAAAGAATGAATATCTCATGATTTTGAGCATAGCTTTGATGAGTTTGGTTGATTAATGATAGGTGAAGAAAGCTTGGAGAAAGGTTGAAGCAAAGAGGAATGGCTAGGAGTGAAGAGAGGACAATGGAATAAGTGAAATTGAACCAGGAAGCAAGAAGTTAGCCTCAACGTTAGCCCCCTAACTTGGAGGCTAACGTTGGAACTTGAAATTTCCTCCCTGGCCATCCCACGTTTGCGCCAACGTTAGCCCCCTAACTTGGAGGCTAACGTTGGCACATGAATTCCTCCCTGGCCATCCAACGTTTGCGCCAACGTTAGCCCCCTAACTTGGAGGCTAACGTTGGCACATGAAAACACAAGGGAGAGGGGCCAACGTTTGCGCCAACGTTAGCCCCCTAACTTGGAGGCTAACGTTGGCGCCACTAGCATACAAGGCAAGGCCAACGTTAGGGTCAAAGTTAGACCCCTAACGTTGGCACCAACGTGCATACCAGAAAAATGTGTTTGCTGCTATGAAAAGTTGGAGCCAAAGTTAGACAAACTTTTGGTCCAACTTTTGCTAACCTCAAAACCGGTTCAATTGGTTCACTTCGGTTCTTCTCCAAACTTCAAGAGCAATCAACCAAGGCCTCTTTCAACCCAATTCCACCAAGAGCAAAGGCCCAACTCAAGGCTTGAAGATCATTTGAAGAAAGTGTATAAATAGGATAGAATTCAAGTTCTTCGAGGAGCTTTCCTGGAGAGTTTTCCTTAAGAGCTTTTCTTTAGAATTTTCATAATAGTTTTCGGAGAGCTTTTGAACTTGAGTGAACTTTAATTTCTTGTTTTCATTGCTTTCAATTTCATTTTACTTTTGTCTTGGATCTTGGATTGGAGAATTGAAGAAATTCTGTTTCAATCTCAATCTTGGATCTCTCTGTTTATTTACTGCTTAATTGAATTCCATTTCCAGTTCATTGTTCTTCATCTCTTTTCTTTGCAATTTACAATTTCCTTGCTATTGTTCTTGTTGGATCTATGAAGGCATTGAGATCTAGACTTGGTTTTCTAGTCTCTGGGTCCTGAGATCTAAATTTCCCATTTCAATTCCCTGTTTATTGCTTTCCTTGTTCATTTACTTTGTTGTTATAAGATTCGGTTCAATCCCAATTCCCTTTTCCTCTTCTGTTTAATGCAATTTAACTTTTCCTTGATTAAATTCTGCAAATCCACATCCCAATCCCCTTTACATTTCAAGCAATTTACATTCCTTGCACTTTAAGATTTTGCAATTTACATTTCTTGCACTCTAAGTTTCTGCCATTTAATTTCTTGTTCTTTAAGATTCAGCAATTTAAATTCCTGCTCTCTTTAATTTCATGCAATTTACATTCTGCAAGTCACAAATCACCCAACCAACAGTTGATTCGCTTGACTAAATCAATCACTAAACTAAAATTGCTCAATCCTTCAATCCCTGTGGGATCGACCTCACTCCCGTGAGTTTTTATTACTTGATGCGACCCGGTGCACTTGCCGGTTAGTTTTGTGGTGTTTTGTGAGAGATTCGTTTCTCATCAAAATATCTCATCAGGCCACTCGGCCATGCTTACCTTATGTTCACTTATGTATTTTCAACGGTAGAGTTTCTACACTCCATAGATTAAGGTGTGGAGCTCTGCTGTTCCTCAAAGATTAATGCAAAGTACTACTATTTTTCTACTCAATTCAACTTATTCCGCTTCTAAGATATTCATTCGCACTTCAACCTGAATGTGATGAACGTGACAATCATCATCATTCCCTATGAACGCGTGCCTGACAACCACTTCCGTTCTACCTTAGATTGAATGAGTATCTCTTGGATCTCTTAATCAGAATCTTCGTGGTATAAGCTAGATTGATGGCGGCATTCATGAGAGTCCGGAAAGTCTAAACCTTGTCTGTGGTATTCCGAGTAGGACTTTGGGATTGAATGACTGTGACGAACTTCAAACTCACGATTGCTGGGCGTAGTGACAGACGCAAAAGGAGGGTGAATCCTATTCCAGCATGATCGAGAACCTCAGATGATTAGCCGTGCTGTGACAGAGCATTTGGACCATTTTCACAAGAGGATGGGATGCAGCTATTGACAAGGGTGATGCCTCCAGACGATTAGCCATGCAGTGACAGCGCATCGAACTATTTTCCAGAGAGGATAAAAAGTAGCCATTGACAATGGTGATGTCCTTACATAAAGCCAGCCATGGAAAGGAGTAGGATTGATTGGATGAAGACAGCAGGAAAGCAGAGGTTCAGAGGAACGAAAGCATCTCTATGCGCTTATCTGAA
The DNA here is from genome assembly GCF_059453495.1 of Arachis ipaensis. Classification (NCBI taxonomy): domain Eukaryota; kingdom Viridiplantae; phylum Streptophyta; class Magnoliopsida; order Fabales; family Fabaceae; genus Arachis; species Arachis ipaensis. The sequence continues at coordinate 98,824,254 of NC_142441.1, forward strand.
ATTCTCACCAATAATTTACATAAGTGTTTCTATCCTTATTTTATTATTTATTTTTGAAAACTCCATAACTATTTCATATCCGCCTGACTGAGATCTACAAGGTGACCATAGCTTGCTTCATACCAACAATCTCCGTGGGATCGACCCTTACTCACGTAAGGTTTTATTACTTGGACGACCCAGTGCACTTGCTGGTTAGTTGTATCGAAGTTGTGAATGAAAAATAATTTATTAAGACGTGCGTACAGAGTTTTTGGCGCCGTTGCCTGAGATCACAATTTCATGCACCAAGTTTTTGGCACCGTTGCCAGGGATTGTTCGAGTTTGGACAACTGACGGTTCATCTTGTTGCTCAGATTAGGTAATTTTCTTCTTATTTTGTTTTCAAAAACTTTTCAAAAATTTTTCAAAAATATTTTCTTCTTTTTTTTTTCCAATTCATATTCGAAAAAAAAAATTTATAAACCTTTTCAAAAATATTTTTTTCTTCAGAATTTTTAAGAATGAATTCTAGTGTTTCATGAAGCATATTGAAGCCTGGCTGGCTGTAAAGCCATGTCTAATTCTTTTAGACTGAGGCTTCCTCTTATCAGTATATGAAGTTGGATGAAGTATCAGCTGTTGTATGCCTGATTTGTATCTTCTAAAGCTTGGCTGGCTGTTAAGCTATGTCTAACCCTTAGATTGGAGCTTTAGACTAAGATTGCAAGATTCCTGGAATTCATATTAAAAATTTTGGAGTCCTTATTTTTCTTTTTCACAAATAATTTTCGAAAAAAAATACAAAAAAATCATAAAATCATAAAAATAAAAAATATTTTGTGTTTCTTGTTTGAGTCTTGAGTCAGATTTTAAGTTTGGTGTCAATTGCATGTTCATCTTGTATTTTTTCGAAAAAATCATGCATTCATGGTGTTCTTCATGATCTTCAAGTGTTCTTGGTAAATCTTCTTGTTTGATCTTGATGTTTTCTTGTTTTGCATCTTTTCTTGTTTTACATGTGCATTTTTGCATCCATAGAGTCTAAACATGAAAGATTTCTAAGTTTGGTGTCTTGCATGTTTTCTTTGCATTAAAAATTTTTCAAAAATATGTTCTTGATGTTCATCATGATCTTCAAAGTGTTCTTGGTGTTCATCTTGACATTCATAGCATTCTTGCATGCATTCATTGTTTTGATCTAAAAATTTTCATGCATTGCATCATTTTCATGTTTTTCTCTCTCATCATTAAAAATTCAAAAATCAAAAAAATATCTTCCCCTTTTTCTCTCTTAAAAATTCGAAAATTAGATTTGACTTTTTCAAAAATTTCAAAAATCTAGTTTTTATGAGTCAAATCAAATTTTTAATTTAAAAATCTTATCTTTTTCAAAATCTTTTTCTTAATTTTATCTCATAATTTTCAAAAATAACATCATCAATTAATGTTTTGATTCAAAAATTTCAAGTTTGTTACTTACTTGTTAAGAAAGATTCAAACTTTAAGTTCTAGAATCATATCTTGTGATTTCTTGTGAATCAAGTCATTAATTGTGATTTTAAAAATCAAATCTTTTTCAAAACTAATTTCAATCATATCTTTTCAAAAATATCTTTTTATCTTATCTTTTTCAAAATCATATCTTTTTCAAAAATTTGATTTTAAAAATATCTTTTCTAACTTCTTATCTTCTTATCTTTTCAAAATTGATTTTCAAATTTGTTTCAACTAACTAACTAACTTTTTGGTTGTTTCTTATCTTTTTCAAAACTACCTAACTAACTCTCTCTATTTTTCGAAAATATCTTCCCTCTTTTTCAAAAATTTCTTCTTAATTAACTAATTATTTTAATTTTTTATTTTAATTTTCGAAAATTACTAACCTCTTTCAAAAACTATTTTCGAAAATCACTAACTCTTTTTCAAAAATTATTTTCGAAAATCCTCTTTCTCTCTCATCTCTTTCTATTTATTTATTCATCTACTAACACCTCTCCCTCACTCACCAAAAATCCGAACCCTCTCTCTCTCTGAGTTCAGATTTTCTCTTATTTTTTTCTTCTACTCACATAAGAAACCTCTATACTTGGGCAAAAAGGATCTCTATTATTATTATTTTTCTGTTCCCTCTTTTTCATATGAGCAGGAGCAAGGACAAGAATATTCTTATTGAAGCAGATCCAGAACCTGAAAGGACTCTGAAGAGGAAACTAAGAGAAGCTAAATTACAACAATCCAGAGACAACCTTATTGAAAATTTCGAACAAGTAAAGGAGATGGCAGCCGAACCCAACAACAATAATGCAAGGAGGATGCTTGGTGACTTTACTGCACCTAATTCCAATTTACATGGAAGAAGCATCTCCATCCCTACCATTGGAGCAAACAATTTTGAGCTGAAACCTCAGCTAGTTTCTCTGATGCAGCAAAACTGCAAGTTTCATGGACTTCCATCTGAAGATCCTTTTCAGTTCTTAACTGAATTCTTGCAGATATGTGATACTGTTAAGACTAATAGAGTAGATCCTGATGTCTACAGGCTCATGCTTTTCCCTTTTGCTGTAAGAGACAGAGCTAGAGTATGGTTGGACTCTCAACCTAAGGATAGCCTGAACTCTTGGGATAAGCTGGTCAAGGCTTTCTTAGCCAAGTTCTTTCCTCCTCAAAAGCTGAGAAAGCTTAGAGTGGATGTTCAAACCTTCAGACAGAAAGAAGGTGAATCCCTCTATGAAGCTTGGGAGAGATACAAAGGACTGACCAAAAAGTGTCCTTCTGACATGCTTTCAGAATGGACCATCCTGAATATATTCTATGATGGTCTGTCTGAGTTATCTAAGATGTCATTAGATACTTCTGCCGGTGGATCCATTCACCTAAAGAAAACGCCTGCAGAAGCTCAAGAACTCATTGACATGGTTGCTAATAACCAGTTCATGTACACTTCTGAGAGGAATCCTGTGAGTAATGGGACACCTATAAAGAAGGGAGTTCTTGAAATTGATACTCTGAATACCATATTGGCTCAGAACAAAATATTGACTCAGCAAGTCAATATGATTTCTCAGAGTCTGAATGGAATGCAAGCTGCATCCAACAGTACTCAAGAGGCATCTTCTGAAGAAGAAGCTTATGATCCTGAAAACCCTGCAATAGCAGAGGTGAATTACTTAGGTGAATCTTATGGAAACACCTATAATCCATCATGGAGAAATCATCCAAATCTCTCATGGAAGGATCAACAAAAGCCTCAACAAGGCTTTAATAATGGTGGAAGAAACAGGTTTAATAATAATAAACCTTTTCCATCATCCACTCAGCAACAGACAGAGAACTCTGAACAAAGTACCTCTAGTTTAGCAAACTTAGTCTCTGATCTATCCAAGGCCACTGTAAGTTTCATGAATGAAACAAGGTCTTCCATTAGAAATTTGGAAGCACAAGTGGGCCAGCTGAGTAAAAGGATCACTGAAATCCCTCCTAGTACTCTCCCAAGCAATGCAGAAGAAAATCCAAAGAGAGAGTGCAAGGCCATTGATATTACCAAAATGGCCGAACCCAAAGAGGGAGAGGAGGACGTGAATCCCAGTGAGGAAGACCTCCTGGGACGTCCAGTGATCAATAAGGAGTTTCCTTCTGAGGAACCAAAGGAATCTGAGGCTCATCTAGAGACCATAGAGATTCCATTGAACCTCCTTATGCCCTTCATGAGCTCTGATGAGTATTCCTCTTCTGAATAGAATGAGGATGTCACTGAAGAGCAAGCTGCCAAGTTTCTTGGTGCAATCATGAAGCTGAATGCCAAATTATTTGGTATAGAGACTTGGGAAGATGAACCTCCCTTGTTCACCAATGAACTAAGTGATCTGGATCAACTGACATTGCCTCAGAAGAAACAGGATCCTGGAAAGTTCTTAATACCTTGTACCATAGGCACCATGATCTTTAAGGCTCTGTGTGACCTTGGTTCAGGAATAAACCTCATGCCCTCTCTGTAATAGAGAAACTGGAAATCTTTAGGGTGCAAGCCGCTAAAATCTCATTAGAGATGACAGATAATTCAAGAAAACAGGCTTATGGACAAGTAGAGGACGTGTTAGTAAAGGTTGAAGGCCTTTACATCCCTATTGATTTCATAGTCCTAGATACTGGGAAGGATGAGGATGAATTCATCATCCTTGGAAGACCTTTCCTAGCCACAGCAAGAGTTGTGATTGATGTGGACAGAGGAGAATTGATCCTTCAAATAAATGAGGACAACCTTGTGTTTACAACTCAAGGATCTCTCTCTGCATCCATGGAGAGGAAGCATAAAAAGCTTCTCTCAAAGCAGAGTCAAACAAAGCCCCCACAGTCAAACTCTAAGTTTGGTGTTGGGAGGTCTCAACAAAGCTCTGCACACCTGTGAGGCTCCATGAGAGCCCACTGTCAAGCTATTGACATTAAAGAAGCGCTTGTTGGGAGGCAACCCAATGTTTATTTATCTAATTTTATTTTTGTTTTTCATGTTTTCTTAGGTTCATGATCATGTGGAGTCACAAAATAAACGAAAAATTTAGAAACAGAATCAAAAACAGCGGAAGAAAAATCACACCCTGGAGGAAGCACCTGTCTGGCGTTCAACGCCAGAACAGAGCATGGTTCTGGTGCTGAACGCTCAAAATGGGCAGTATCTGGGCGCTGAACGCCCAAAATGGACAGCATCTGGGCGCTGAACGCCAGAATTGCACCCTGGAGAAGAGCTGGCGCTGAACGCCCAGAACAAGCATGGTTCTGGCGTTCAACGCCAGAAATGGGCAATAAATGGGCGTTGAACGCCCAAAATGGGCACTAACCTGGCCCTGAATGGCCAGAGTTGTGTGCAAGGGCATTTTACATGCTTAATTTGGTGCAAGGTTGTAAATCCTTAAACACCTCAGGATCTGTGGACCCTACAGGATCATCTCAGGATCTGTGGACCCCACAGGATCTCCACCTACCTCCACTCACTCTCTTCTCTCTTCTCAATCATCCTCTATTCCCAATAAACACTCTTCCCCAAAACCCTTCACCTATCACCTCCATCCCTCTTCCCTATTAACCCTTCACCACTCACATCCACCCATCTTCCCCATAAACCTACCCAATAAACTCCACCTACCTTCAAAATTCAAAATCAATTTCCCACCCAAACCCACCCATATGGCCGAACCTTAACCCCCCTCCCTTCCCTATATAAAGCCTTCCATTCTTCTTCATTTTCACACAACACAACCCTCTCTTTCCTTTCTTGGCCGAAACACACCTCCCCCTCTTCTCCATATTTTCTTTTTCTTCTTCATCTAATTCTTTCTTTTCTTGCTCGAGGGCGAGCAATATTCTAAGTTTGGTGTGGTAAAAGCATAAGCAAGCACCTGTCAGAAATTTTCAAACAGGAAGAGGAGATGGCAACCGAAAATAATAATAATGTAAGGAGGATGCTTGGTGACTTTACTGTATCTAATTCCAATTTACATGGAAGAAGCATCTCCATCCCTACCATTGGAGCAAACAATTTTGAGCTGAAACCTCAGCTAGTTTCTCTGATGCAGCAGAACTGCAAGTTCCATGGACTTCCATCTGAAGATCCTTTTCAGTTCTTAACTGAATTCTTGCAGATCTGTGATACTATTAAGACTAATGGAGTAAATCCTGAAGTCTACAGGCTCATGCTTTTCCCTTTTGCTGTAAGAGACAGAGCTAGAGTGTGGTTGGACTCTCAACCCAAAGATAGCCTGAAGTCTTGGGATAAGCTGGTCACGGCTTTCTTAGCCAAGTTCTTTCCTCCTCAAAAGCTTAGTAAGCTTAGAGTAGATGTTCAAACCTTCAGACAGAAAGAAGGTGAATCCTTCTATGAAGCTTGGGAGAGATACAAGCAACTGACCAAAAAGTGTCCTTCTGACATGCTTTCAGAATGGACCATCCTGGATATATTCTATGATGGTCTGTCTGAATTAGCTAAGATGTCATTGGATACTTCTTCAAGTGGATCTATTCACCTAAAGAAAACGCCTGCAGAAGCTCAAGAACTCATTAACATGGTTGCTAATAACCAGTTCATGTACACTTCTGAGAGGAATCCTGTGAGTAATGGGACGCCTCAGAAGAAGGGAGTTCTTGAAATTGATACTCTGAATGCCATATTGGTTCAGAATAAAATATTGACTCAGCAAGTCAATATGATTTCTCAGAGTCTGAATGGAATGCAAGCTGCATCCAACAGTACTCAAGAGGCAACTTCTGAAGAAGAAGCTTATGATCCTGAAAACCCTGCAATAGCAGAGGTGAATTACATGGGTGAACCTTATGGAAACACCTATAACCCCTCATGGAGAAATTACCCAAATCTCTCATGGAAGGATCAACAAAAGCCTCAACCAGGCTTTAATAATGGTGGAAGAAATAGGTTTAACAGTAGTAAACCTTCTCCATCATCCAGTCAGCAACAGACAGAGAACTCTGAACAAAATACTTCTAATTTAGCAAACTTAGTCTCTGATCTATCTAAGGCCACTGTGAGTTTCATGAATGAAACAAGGTCCTCCATTAGAAATTTGGAAGCACAAGTGGGCCAGTTGAGTAAAAGAGTCACTGAAATCCCTCCTAGTACTCTCTCAAGCAATACAGAAGAAAATCCAAAAGGAGAGTGCAAGGCCATTGAAATGACCATCATGGCCGAATCCAAAGAGGAAGGGGAGGACGTGAATCCCAGTGAGGAAGACCTCCTGGGACGTCCAGTGATCAATAAGGAGTTTCCCTTTGAGGAACCAAAGGAATCTAAGACTCATCTAGAGACCATAGAGATTCCACTAAACCTCCTTATGCCATTCATGAGCTCTGATGAGTATTCCTCTTCTGAAAAGAATGAGGATGTTACTGAAGAGCAAGTTACCAAGTACCTTGGTGCAATCATGAAGCTGAATGCCAAATTATTTGGTATTGAGACTTGGAAAGATGAACCTCCCTTGTTCACTAATGAACTGAGTGATCTGGATCAACTGACATTGCCTCAGAAGAAACAGGATCCTGGAAAGTTCTTAATACCTTGTACCATAGGCACCATGACCTTTGAGAAGGCTCTATGTGACCTTGGATCAGGGATAAACCTCATGCCCCTCTCTGTAATAGAAAAACTGGGAATCTTTGGGGTGCAAGCTACTAAAATCTCATTAGAGATGGCAGACAATTCAAGAAAATAGGCTTATGGACAGGTAGAGGACGTGTTAGTAAAGGTTGAAGGCCTTTACATCCTGCTGATTTCATAGTCCTAGATACTGGGAAGGATGAGGATGAATCCATCATCCTTGGAAGACCCTCCCTAGCCACAGCAAGAGCTGTGATTGATGTTGACAGAGGTGAACTAGTCCTTCAATTGAATGAGGACTCCCTTGTGTTTAAAACTTGAGGTCATCCTTCTGTAAACATGGAGAGGAAGCATAAAAAGCTTCTCTCAAAATAGAGTCAACTAGAGCCCCCACAGTCAAACTCTAAGTTTGGTGTTGGGAAGTTTCAACAATGCTCTGAACATCTGTGAGGCTCCATGAGAGCCCACTGTCAAGCTATTGACATTAAAGAAGCGCTTGTTGGGAGGCAACCCAATTTTTATTTATCTAATTTTATTTTCATGGTTTTTCATGTTTTATTAGGTTCATGATCATGTGGAGTCACAAAATAAATATAAAAATTGAAAATGGAATCAAAAACAGTAGAAAAAAAATCACACCCTGGAGGAAGATCTCACTGGCGTTTAAACGCCAGTAAGAAGCATCTGGCTGGCGTTCAACGCCAGAACAGAGCATGGTTCTGGTGCTGAACGCCCAAAATGGGCAGCATCTGGGCGTTTGACGCCAGAATTGCACCCTGGAGAAGAGCTGGCGCTGAACGCCCAGAACAAGCATGGTTCTGGCGTTCAACACCAGAAATGGGCAACAAATAGGCGTTCAACGCCCAGAACAAGCACCAATCTGGCGCTGAACGCCCAGAGTTGTGTGCAAGGGCATTTTGCATGCCCAATTTGGTGCAAGGTTGTAAATCCTTGAACACCTCAGGATCTGTGGACCCCACAGGATCCCCACCTACCTCCACTCACTTCTTCTCACCCCTCTTTCACACAATCCCATAAACACTCTTCCTCAAAACTCTTCACCAATCACCTCAATCTCTCTTCCCTATCACCACTTCACCACTCACATCCATACACCCCACCTACCTTCAAAATTCAAAATCTCTTTCCCACCCAATCCCACCCATATGGCCGAATACACACATCCCTCCATCTCCTCCATATCTTCTTCTTCTTCATCTATTCTTTCTTCTCTTGCTCGAGGGCGAGCAATATTCTAAGTTTGGTGTGGTAAAAGCATAGCTTTTTTGTTTTTTCCATAACCATTAATGGCACCTAAGGCCAGAGAAACCTCAAGAAAGAGGAAATGGAAGACAATTGCTTCCACCTCTGAGCCATGGGAGATGGAAAGATTCATCTCACAAGCCCATCACTAAGAAAAGGATGGAGCAAACAAGAGAGCACATTCATGGATCTCAACAGGCACATGAAGAAGCTCACCATCAAGAAATCCCTGAGATACCTCAAGGGATGCACTTTCCTCCACATAATTTTTGGGAGCAAATCAACACCTCCCTAGGAGAATTAAGTTCCAACATGGGACAACTAAGGGTGGAACATCAAGAGCACTCCATCATCCTTCATGAAATTAGAGAAGATCAAAGAGCAATGAGGGAGGAGCAACAAAGACAAGGAAGAGACATAGAAGAGCTCAAAGACATCATTGGTTCCTCAAGAAGGAAACGCCACCATCACTAAGGTGGACTCATTCCTTGTTCTTACATTCTCTGTTTTTCGTTTTCTCTATGTTAAGTGCTTATCTATGTTTGTGTCTTATTACATGATCATTAGTAGTTAGTAACTTTGTCTTAAAGTTATGAATGTCCTATGAATCCATCACCTCTCTTAAATGAAAAATGTTTTAATTCAAAAGAACAAGAAGTACATGAGTTTCGAATTTATCCTTGAACTTAGTTTAATTATATTGATGTGGTGACAATACTTTTTGTTTTCTGAATGAATGCTTGAACAGTGCATATGTCTTTTGAAGTTGTTGTTTAAGAATGTTAAATATGTTGGCTCTTGAAAGAATGATGACAAGGAGACATGTTATTTGATAATCTGAAAAATAATAAAAATGATTCTTGAAGCAAGAAAAAGAAGTGAATACAAAGCTTGCAGAAAAAAAAAAGAAAAGAAAAAAAGGCGAAAAAAAATAGAAAAAGAAAAAGCAAGCAGAAAAAGCCAAAAGCTCTTAAAACCAAGAGGCAAGAGCAAAAAGCCAGTAACCCTTAAAACCAAAAGGCAAGGGCAATAAAAAGGATCCCAAGGCTTTGAGCATCAGTGGATAGGAGGGCCTAAAGGAATAAAATCCTGGCCTAAGCGGCTAAACCAAGCTGTCCCTAACCATGTGCTTGTGGCGTGAAGGTGTCAAGTGAAAACTTGAGACTGAGCGGTTAAAGTCAAGGTCCAAAGCAAAAGAAGAGTGTGCTTAAGAACCCTGGACACCTCTAATTGGGGACTTTAGCAAATCTGAGTCACAATCTGAAAAGGTTCACCCAATTATGTGTCTGTGGCATTTATGTATCCGGTGGTAATACTGGAAAACAAAGTGCTTAGGGCCACGGCCAAGACTCATAAAGTAGCTGTGTTCAAGAATCAACATACTGAACTAGGAGAATCAATAACACTATCTGAACTCTGAGTTCCTATAGATGCCAATCATTCTGAACTTCAATGGATAAAGTGAGATGCCAAAACTATTCAAGAGGCAAAAAGCTACAAGTCCCGCTCATCTAATTGGAGCTATGTTTCATTGATAGTTTGGAATTTATAGTATATTCTCTTCTTTTTATCCTATTTGATTTTCAGTTGCTTGGGGACAAGCAACAATTTAAGTTTGGTGTTGTGATGAGCGGATAATTTATACGCTTTTTGGCATTGTTTTTAGTATGTCTTTAGTAGAATCTAGTTACTTTTAGGGATGTTTTCATTAGTTTTTATGTTAAATTCACATTTCTGGACTTTACTATGAGTTTGTGTGTATTTCTGTGATTTCAGGTATTTTCTGGCTGAAATTAAGGGACTTGAGCAAAAATCAGATTCAGAGGTTGAAGAAGGACTGCTGATGCTGTTGGATTCTGACCTCCCTGCACTCAAAATGGATTTTCTGGAGCTACAGAACTTAAAATGGCGCGCTTTTAATTGCGTTGGAAACTAGACATCCAGGGCTTTCCAGCAATATATAATAGTCCATACTTTGGCCGGGTTTAGATGACGTAAAAGGGCGTTGAACGCCAGTTCTACGCTGCTGTCTGGAGTTAAACGCCAGAAACACGTCACAAGCCAGAGTTGAACGCCAGAAATACGTTACAAACTGGCGTTCAACTCCAAGATTTACCTCTACACGTGTAACATTCAAGCTCAGCCCAAGCACACACCAAGTGGGCCCCGAACATCAATTACTTACTTCTGTAAACCCTAGTAGCTAGTTTATTATAAATAGAACTTTTTACTATTGTATTAGACACTTTTGATCAATTTTAGATCTCTAGACCTCCATGGGAGGCTGGCCACTCGGCCATGCTTACCCTATGTTCACTTATGTATTTTCAACGGTAGAGTTTTTACACTCCATAGATTAAGGTGTGGAGCTCTACTGTTCCTCAAAGATTAATGCAAAGTACTACTGTTTTTCTATTCAATTCAACTTATTCCGCTTCTAAGATATTCATTCGCACTTCAACCTGAATTTGATGAACGTGACAATCATCATCATTCCCTATGAACGCGTGCCTGACAACCACTTCCGTTCTACCTTAGATTGAATGAGTATCTCTTGGATCTCTTAATCAGAATCTTCGTGGTATAAGCTAGATTGATGGCGGCATTCATGAGAGTCCGGAAAGTCTAAACCTTGTCTGTGGTATTCCGAGTAGGACTCTGGGATTGAATGACTGTGACGAACTTCAAACTCGCGATTGCTGGGCGTAGTGACAGACGCAAAAGGAGGGTGAATCCTATTCCAGCATGATCGAGAACCTCAGATGATTAGCCGTGCTGTGATAGAGCATTTGGACCATTTTCACAAGAGGATGGGATGCAGCTATTGACAAGGGTGATGCCTCCAGACGATTAGCCATGCAGGGACAGCGCATCGGACCATTTTCCAGAGAGGATAAAAAGTAGCGATTGACAACGGTGATGTCCTTACATAAAGCCAGCCATGGAAAAGAGTAGGATTGATTGGATGAAGACAGCAGGAAAGCAGAGGTTCAGAGGAACGAAAGCATCTCTATGCGCTTATCTGAAATTCTCACCAATGATTTACAGAAGTGTGTCTATCCTTATTTTATTATTTATTTTTGAAAACTCCATAACTATTTCATATCTGCCTGACTGAGATCTACAAGGTGACCATAGCTTGCTTTATACCAACAATCTCTGTGGGATCGACCCTTACTCACGTAAGATTTTATTACTTGGACGACCCAGTGCACTTGCTGGTTAGTTGTATCGAAGTTGTGAATGAAAAATAATTTATTAAGACGTGCGTACAGAGTTTTTGGCGCCGTTGCCTGAGATCACAATTTCGTGCACCAGGGGCCTTCCGGGGAGACATTGACTGTGATGGAGAGGAGTTTTGATGCTGGGGGCTTCATTAATTCCCATCTCTTTCCTAGGACTGAGGACATTTTCCAAGAGGAGGACCTCGCCGCTCAGGCGAAGTGGACTTATTGCAGCCTCCTCTGAGCTGCCGTTATTGCTCGGAAAGTGGAAACTACTTTAGCTCAGCATCAGGCTCTGGAAGGAAAGCTCTGTGCCGCTCAGAAAGACATTGCTGATCTGAAGACCCAGGAGAAGCCCCTCAAGACCCGCTCGTTGAGAAGGAGAAAAAGGCGGAGGAGGACGCCTCCGAGATTACTAGTCTAGTCGAGCGTGACCTCTTCCTCTCTAGGGACCTGAACACTGCCCAGGGTCAGGCTACTTCTACCGAGGCCAAGGTTAAAGACTTGGATAATAAATTGAAGGAGATAGAGAAAAAGCAAAGCGAGATCGAGAGGTTGGCCCAGATCGCTCAGCAAGAGGTCGTTACTCTGAAGAAAAAGAATAAAGACATTATGAAGGATGCCAGGAAAGTCGTCAAGGCTACCGAGGAAGGGATCAAGACCCAAATTGCCATCTTGGCTCCCGACCTCGACATTTCCTTGGTTGGGGCCTTCAGAATGGTGCAAGATGGCAAGATCGTAGATATTCCCAAGTAGTCGGGAGCCCCTTAGTAGTTTAGTCTGTAATTTTTAATGTTGCTTTAGACTTGTTGATTTGTCGTGCTTTTAAATTGTTGGGCCGATGCGATGCCCTTGTTTTGTAATATTTATCGTGACTTGTTTTATATCGTTCTTCGGCCGATTGGTTGCCTTTGAAAAAAGTTTATAGCCTTTTGTTTTCTGGCTTTCTCACTTGGCCAGTGGGCCGTGTATTTTTGGCTCTGTGGTATCCTTTGTACCGATTAAGGCTTCCGGGGTGATCAGTCCCGGTTAACCGTGAGAACAGAAAATGTAACACTTAAAATAGGCGAAATGACATAATGCAATGTTCATGGTATTTATAATAAAACTAGTTGACAAGGCAACAAAAGATGTAATGGCAAGGTAACAAATGGTAAAGAAAACAAAATAACAAACACAAGTGAATGAGAATAGAAAAACCCGTTAAGTCGCTAAGTCGCCTTTCAAGAGTAGAATCTTTTCAAGTTTGCTATATTCCATGTCCTTAGTACCTCGCTCCCATCCAAGCGCTCTAGCCTGTACGCCCCCTTGCCGAGTACCTCTCTTACTCTGTATGGGCCTTCCCAGTTAGCCGCCAACTTTACTTCTCCTGGGGTTGTAAACCCGATGTCATTTCTTCGTAGCACCAGATCGCCTGCCTCGAAATCCCTTTTCAACACCTTGGCATTGTACCTTAAAGCTACCCTTTGCTTTAATGTAGTTTCTGTTAAATGGGCCATCCCCCTGGTTTCATCAATCAAATCCTTCTCCACTGCTTCTTCGATGCGTCCGAGAAGCAGCCTTGAGCTTGGTTCCCCAATTTCGACTGGGATTACCGGGTCGACCCTGTAGGTAAGCTGGAACGGCTTTTTCCCGATAGAAGATTGCGGTGTCGTCCTATACGACCATAGGACCGAGGGAAGCTCGTCTACCCAGGAGCCCTTTTTCTGGTCTAGTTGTGTCTTCAGACCATGGAGGATGACCTTGTTTGCAGCTTCTACTTGGCCATTGCTCTGTGGGTGTTCGACTGAGGAGAATTTTTGCTTGATCCCCAGCCCTGAGAGGAACTCCCCAAACTTCTTGTCCGCAAACTACATCCCATTGTCCGAAATGATGACGTCGGGGATTCCGAACCTAGAGACCACTTGTCTCCACATGAACTTCCGACAATTTGTCGACGATATATTGGCCAATCATTCTGCCTCGATCCACTTAGTGTAGTAATCAATGGCCATGATTAGATACTTAATCTGCCCGGGACCCACTGGGAATGGACTGAGGAGGTCGACTCCCCATTGAGCAAAAGGTCGGGATGCTAGCATTGAACTTAACTCCATCCCTGAGGATTTGTGAAAATTAGCGTTCTCCTGACACCTACACTTTCTCACGAATTCTTGTGTCCGACATCATGGAAGGCCAATAGTAACCAGCTCTAACGAGCTTCCTGGCCAATGCCTTCCCCCAATATGGTGGCCGCAGCATCCTTCGTGGACTTCGCTCAGGACGTAGTCCGTCTGGTCGGGGCGTAGGCATTTCAGTAGGGGCTGGTTCATTCCCCGCTTGTATAATTGGCCTTGTATTACCACATATTTAGCCGCCTCCCTTCTTATCGTCTTTGCCTCCTTCTCGTCTTCGGGGAGTTCACCGACTTCCAAGAAACTGAGAATTGGATCAATCCATGAGGGGGTGTTTATTGCTTGTGCCACGCACAGGGTCACTGTGGGTTCCTTTATCAGCCCTTGGATCAAAGATTGATTTCCCGACCCTGGTTTTGTGCTTGCCAGTTTTGATAGGAGGTCAGCCAAGGCATTCCTCTCCCTGGGGACATGCTGGACCACGATCTCATCAAAGCCTTCGCTCAACTTTTTTAACCTTTTGAAATACTTCTGGAGTAAGGAATCTCTAGCTTGGTAAGTCCTGTTGATCTGGGAGGTCACTATTTGAGAGTCGCTGTTAACTTCAACCCGCGAGGCTCTGACTTCTTTTGCCAAGAGCAAGCTGATTTAAGAAAATTATTGTGTCGGTATAGAATTTCCTCAAATGAATGAATTCTCATTGCAAGCATAGCTCTAAACTGACAAACAATTCTCCCAATAAAAAATATTAGTTGTCACAAGTAATAAATCCCAAACAAGAATTAACTGAAGTATTTAAACTCTGGGTCGTCTCACAAGGAATTGCAATGAAATGCTCAATTATTGCCTATAAAGGGGATAAGGGGGTTGGTTTTATATTTTTGCAAGAAAGTAAATGGCGAGAAAAATTAAATGACAAGAAGGTAAAATGACAAGAACTAATAAAATAAAGGAAAAGTACTCTTGGCTAGACATAAGTAATTAAGATCATCATCCTTGTCTACAAAACATATATTGATAATTATGAGAGGCCAACCTATTAAGTCTACTTCCAAAAGCCTTAAGTACATAATATCTACTCCTAGGCTTGAAGTACGTCAAATAGGCTTGATCACATCAACCCATAAGTCCCAACCTATCTACTAATTAGATTAGTAGTGGGTTGGTGTCAATGAGTATCAAATTGATCACCAAGGGTTCTCAAATCACCAATTCATTGAGACCCAATGACTCAAGGTCACTCAAGTCCCTTAGCCTAGGCCAAGAGCAAATAAAACTACTCAAAAACTAGAGGAAACATTTTATCAAACACCTAGAATGCAAGAAAAGTAAACATCATAAAATGTAAGAATTAAAGGAAACCCATAACTATCATAAGCAAGAAATCAATAATAGCAAGCAAGATCAACATAAAAGAACATGGGAACATAAAATTGCATTAAAGAAAATTAAGATCTAACAGTTGTTCATCAACATAAGAGAGAGCAAAATAAGAAATCAACAAGAGAAACTACAAGATCAAAGACAATAGAATACTAAAACATAAAGAGAATTGGAATCAAAACAAGAATTAAAAGAGAAATTTGAGAGTGATTAATATAACTCTACCCTAATTTCTATCCTAAATCTAGAGAGAGGAGAGAGCCTATCTCTCTAGAATTTCAAGTTATGGTCGATTGAGTGCGAAGAGGTCAGGCTTGACAGCTTTACGGTTCCTTCATTTCTTCATGAGTTCTCCCACTTTTCATGCTTTTTTCTTCACTTCTTCCATCCAATACTTGCCTTATGAACCTGAAATCACTCAACAAACATATCAAGGCATCAAATGGAATTAAAGTGAGTTAAATTTAGCTATTTTAAGGCCTAAAAAGCATGTTTTCACACTTAAGCACAATTTAAGGGAGAATTACAAAACCATGCTATTTCATTGAATAAATGTGAGAAAAGTTGATAAAATCTCCCAAATTAAGCACAAGATAAACCACAAAATTGGGGTTTATCAAATCTCCCCACACTTAAACTAAGCATGTCCTCATGCTAAGAATAAAGAAGGACAAGAAATGGGATATGAATATTTATTCAATACAAAGAAACTATATAAACCTATCTACATGCATGTAACTAAATGCAAAATGCTTCTACCTACTTGGTTAAAAGCAAATCAATCTCGAAGAACATACATAAGCAAGTAGGGAAAAGGTCATATGACGACTCACAAACTCTACCAATTCAAATATCAAAATGAAGTCCAAATAGACTTGCAAGAAGAAAGCTCGTGAAAGCCGGGAACAAGGAATTGAGCATCGAACCCTCACCGGAAGTATATCCACTCTAGTCGCTCAAGTGTACAGGGTCGATCACTCAATTCTCTTTTAATCATGCTTTCCAAGATTTGTTTTTCATCTAACAATCAACAATTATTCAATGCATGCATACACTCATCATGAGGTCTTATTCATAGGTTGTAATGGGAATAGGGTAAAGGTAGGGATGCATATGGTCAAGTGAGCTTGAAATTTGTATCTTTGATTAGCCTAAGCTCTCACCTAACACATGTAACAACCTATACAATTCTAATACACAACCTAGCTACCCATGATTCTCACTTTTTCCACATACTCATGCATTCTCTTTAATTAACATTCCATATGCATTGGTTTTTATTGAACTTTACTTTGGGACATTTTTGTCCCCTTTTTATTTCTTTTTTCTCTTTTTTTCTTTTTCTATTATATATATATATATATATATATATATATATATATATATGTTCTTTTTCTTTTTCTTTATCATTTTTTTCTAAAGTATATACAAAAATCTCAATGCATATGGTTTTACATATGGTGCATGAATATGTACCCAATTCCCAATAATTTTAACAAAAATAAAATTTATACTTTTACCTCAACCAATGTCCCCAAGTTTCCCATACTCAAATGATATACACCCTCACTAGCCTAAGCTAATCAAAGATCTAAATTAAGGGCCATTTATTATTTTTCACTTAGGGGTGGTGATGTGCTAAAAATTAAGAACAAAAGGGATTAAATAGGCTCAAAATTGGCTAACAATGGTTGTTGAAAGGTAGGCTATTTGGATAAGTGAGCTAGATGAAATGATGGCCTCAATCATATAAATGTATATATACATGGAACAATGGACATAAAGAATCAAACAAATCAAAGATTACAATCATAGAGAGAGAATAATACACACAAGAATGGAAATAAGTGGTTATATGATGTAACCCCACAATTAGGCTCAAAACTCACATGCTTGTGTTCTTAGCTCAAAAACCATGTTCCAAAATAAATTCTTCAAGCAAGTTCAACAAGAAAAATTTTTTCAAATTGGTAGGGTGCCCTAAAACAATTTTTTTCTTGGAAAAGAAGTCATCACCCTAACCAAGGGGTCCTAACATAAAAAGAAGTGATGAAAAATATGTACAAATTCTAACTAACATGCAATCTATCATGCAATGCAATAACTAATCTAACAAAGACAAAAAAATTAAAAATTGGTGTTGAAAAAGGAAATTGTTACCTATGGAGGTCGGTCGGACGACCTCCCCACACTTAGAAATTTGCACCGTCCTCGGTGCATGCAAGGAAGAGCAAAGTGGACGGGTTGCTACAATTGATGAGATCCTTCAAAAGGTTGTGCGGGTGGACTTGTTTGTTGCCCCATTTAGAAGCTATCTCATTCCTTTCCTTCTTGGCGGCCAACCTAAAAGGAAAGAAAAGGAAAGAAAATTATGCCTACAACAAAGATATGGAAGCAATTAGAACATAGACAGGGGCTAATGCCAAATAAAAGTAAAATTCTCACTGCATGTTAGCTACGCATGCAAGTGAGAAAATAATATAGGCACAGGGCGTATTAACTAATACTTGATGCAAGAACAAGTTAAAGGAGCACTCAAAAATATCAAGTTCAGCTAGAAAGAGTGGGTCAGGAAGGACATGCAAGTTCATATCAATGCACAAAGAATATAAGAATCATACAAGATTAAGCATTGATTTAAAAGTTTCATCACCCAACAATATCGAACAAGTCACGAAGCACCAAGATTAACCAAGAAATTCTCAACAATTGAATATAAGAATCCAACACCATTATTAAAATAAGAAACTTAGAAAATAGAAGGGAAAACAAGTTACAAAAATAAAATTAAAATACAATGAATGAAAACAAGCAAATGCAATAAAAGAGGATGGAAGAAAAGAAATTTTTTATTTTATTTATTTATTTATTTTTATTTTATTTTTTATAATTTTTTTTAAAAAAAAAGAAAAAAAAGAATTTTTCAAGAGAGGAAGAAGAAGAAAAAGAAAAAAGAGTAGAAAGAAAGAAGAAGAAAAGAAGAAAGAAGGAGAAAGGAGAAAGGAGAAAAACATGGTGTAAATCCGTGCATATGCGCCATGCGTGCTTATGCACGGATGTAGCAGGAACAATCCGCGCGCGCGCGCCATGCGTGCTTGGGCGCGGATGCAGCAAAAACAATCCACGCGCACGCGCCATGCGTGCTTACGCGCGGATGCGACAGGGACAATCGGAGCGCACGCGCCATGCGTGCTTACGCGCGGATCGCCTAGCACAAAGTAGGCATAAAGTGGGCACAACTCTCGGATTTTAGTACTAGGAGTTGTGAAATCACAACGGTGCGCGCGCGCACACCGCGCTTGGGCGCCGATGCTCTTCTTTTTTTTTTTTTAAAACAGGGCACTCTCCTAATCTACAAGCATTCTAAAACAATCAAAAATCAAATTTAACAAAAAATCTTTTTGGTTTTTTGAAAAATTTTCAAATACACTAAAAACAAAACTTATACTACAAGAAAAACACTACTCAACAACAACTAAGCTACAACTTAAGGCACAAATCTAATCAAACAAACCAATAACCAAAATATTAAAACAAGAGTATGCAAAGAAGAAAACTACCTAACAATGGCAACCCAATTCATCCATTGATTATATTTACAAGAGTATGGAAAGAGTTTACCATGGTGGGGTGTCTCCCACCTAGCACTTTTAGTTTAAGTCCTTAAGTTGGACATTTGGGAAGCTCCTTGTCATGGTGGCTTATGCTTGAACTCATCTTGAAACTTCCACCAATGCTTGGATTTCAAGTAAGCTCCAAAATTCAAGATCAATGGCACCAAGCTTTGATGAAGTTCCACACAAGCTAAGGGCTTCTAAAATTGGACTTCATATATTCCCAGATCCCAAATCTTGTTTCTACACCCATCTTCAAGTTGATCATCACAATTCCAATTGGGTGAGAAGTGATCCAAATTCTCAAGTAAACACCAAAGCATCTTCCTAGACCCCTTTAGTTGAGAACTATACCAACCATTGCACTTAGACTTTGAGTTTCCAACCATAAGGAACCTTGATTGACATTTCCACCTACTAATAAATTCTCTTTTTCTCTTAACACCACAAAGAGCTCTAAGTTGCCCATCCGTCTCAATCAAACCATATTCAAGTGGGAAAGTAAAGATTAGAGATAAAAATTTTACCCACTTGAATGTTATGTTGGATAGTGACTTAGGAAGGGACGTCTCCAATGGTCTTGTAAGTTCCATTCCATTGTGCTCTTCTTTGAATACCTCCACCTCTTGGCAAGCTTCTTCCACCTTCACCTCTTGACAAGACTCTTCATGTCCAATTACTTCCTCACCAACCTCTTCTAGCTCCTCTCCATTCTTCATATCACAACTTGGAGGTAATGTGGAACTTGTCTCAACATCCACCTCAATTTCAAGAGGAGAAGATTCCTCAAATACCAAAGGATCATGTGTTGGTGTGGGCTCATCTCCAAGAGAAAGATTTGTTATTTGCTCACCTTCTTCCAATTCTTCATCATTCATTATATGCTTAGGAGGTTGCGCATTATCCTCCTCAACACCAAATTCAAGCTCATTGGAAGAAGGTTCAATAACTTCCACCAAATCATCAACAATGTCACTTGGTGTGGAAGTGCTCTCAAGTTTGAAATCCACCTCTTGTTCAACTTTGCCTAGGCTTTCAACCACTTCTTCTTCATTAACAATCTCTTTATTCTCCACTTGTTGCAAGACATACCCCATCTCGTTGTCCTCATGTTGAGATTCTAAAATCTCCTTCATGCTCATTTCTTCGGTTGATTTTTCACATTCATCCGTGGAGATGCTTTGCTTGTTGCATGAGTCCCATGAGTCCAAGTTGGCTTTAATTTTGGCAAGGTTAGCTTCAATAGTTTCATAATTCTTTTGGGCTTCCTCTTGCTCCTTTTGACGGATTATTGCTTGAAGCTGATCCATTGCTTCCTTAAGACGATCCATTGGCTCTTGGATGGATGGATGTGGGTATTCTTCCATGGAGGGTTGTGATGGAAAGGGAAATTCATTATGTGGTTGAAAGTTATCATACATGGGAGGTGATTCATATTGGTGATAATATGGATGTGGTGGTTCTTGAGGGTATTGGTGGTGGAATTGGGGTGGTTCTTCATATGGTTCATATGGTTCACAAGGTGGTTGGTATGGTGGATATGGGTTGAGGTCATATGGGGGTGTTTGGTGAAAAGGGGCTTGTGAGTAAGGTGGTGCAAAATTATGTTGAGGAGGTAGTTCATAGGCATATGGTGGTGGTTGTTGACAATCACAATAAGGGTCACCACATCCCTTAGATTGATATGCATTAGGATGAGAGTTATACCCATAAGAATTCGGAGGTTGTTGTTGCCAAGAAGGTTGATCAATCCCTTGAGGCTCCTCCCATCTTTGATTGTTCCATCCTTGATGCACATCCTCATTGTAGCTCCCATTTCCTACAACATAATTTGAACCAAACTCATAGCCAAGGTGAGGATGAGAATTCATAATAGCAAATAAAAACAAAAGCTAACAAAAATAAGCAACAAAGTCCTAAGCCTAACAAAAACTAACAAATAAGCAAAAGGCAAACATATTCACAATATTCACAATAGCCAATAATATAATACCATTGCAACTCCCCGGCAATGGCGCCATTTTGATTTAAGAAAATTGTTGTGTCGGTATAGAATTTCCTCAAATGAATGAATTCTCGTTGCAAGCATAGCTCTAAACCGACAAACAATTCTCCCAATAAAAAATATTGGTTGTCACAAGTAATAAACCCCAAACAAGAATTAACCGAAGTATTTGAATTCCGGGTCGTCTCACAAGGAGTTGCAATGAAATGCTCAATTATTGGCTATAAAGGGGGTAAGGGGGTTGGTTTTATATTTTTGCAAGAAAGTAAATGGCGAGAAAAATTAAATGACAAGAAGGTAAAATGACAAGAACTAATAAAATAAAGGAAAAGTACTCTTGGCTAGACATAAGTAATTGAGATCACCATCCTTGTCTACAAAATATATAATGATAATTATGAGAGGCCAACCTATTAAGTCTACTTCCAAAAGCCTTAAGTACGTAATATCTACTCCTAGGCTTGAAGTACGTCAATAGGCTTGATCACATCAACCCATAAGTCCCAACCTATCTACTAATTAGATTAGTAGTGGGTTGGTGTCAATGAGTATCAAATTGATCACCAAGGGTTCTCAAATCACCAATTCATTGAGACCCAATGACTCAAGATCACTCAATTCCCTTAGCCTAGGCCAAGAGCAAAGAAAACTACTCAAAAATTAGAGAAAACATTTTATCAAACACCTAGAATGCAAGAAAAGTAAATATCATAAAATGAAAGAATTAAAGGAAACCCATAACTATCATAAGCAAGAAATCAATAATAGCAAGCAAGATCAACATAAAAGAACATGGGAACATAAAATTGCATTAAAGAAAATTAAGATCCAACAATTGTTCATCAACATAAGAGAGAGCAAAATAAGAAATCAACAAGAAAAACTACAAGATCAAAGACAATAGAACACTAAAATATAAAGAGAATTGGAATCAAAACAAGAATTAAAAGAGAAATTTGAGAGTGATTAACATAACTCTACCCTAATTTCTATCCTAAATCTAGAGAGAGGAGAGAGCCTCTCTCTCTAGAATTTCTACCCTAAAATATGATGAAAACTAAACTATGACTACTTGGTTCACTCCCCCTTCAATCCTTGGGTTCAATAGCATCAGAAATGAGTTGGATTAGGCCCAAAATGAGCTAGAAATCGCCCCCAACGAAGTGCAAAAAGTGGACCCACATAGCTCCATTGGTGCGCACGCGTATATGGCGTGTGCGCGCCCTTATACGTCAGAAAACTATGGTAAATTTTATATTATTTCAAATTTCCGGATGTTAGCTTTCCAACGCAACTGGAACCACCTCATTTGGACCTCTGTAGCTCAAGTTATGGTCGATTGAGTGCAAAGAGGTCAGGCTTGACAGCTTTACGGTTCCTTCATTTCTTCATGAGTTCTCCCACTTTGCATGCTTTTCTCTTCACTTCTTCCATCCAATACTTGCCTTATGAACCTGAAATCACTCAACAAACATATCAAGGCATCGAATGGAATTAAAGTGAGTTAAATTTAGCTATTTAAGGCCTAAAAAGCATGTTTTCACACTTAAGCACAATTTGAGGGAGAATTACAAAACCATGCTATTTCATTGAATAGATGTGAGAAAAGTTGATAAAATCCCCCAAATTAAGCACAAGATAAACCACAAAATCGGGGTTTATCACAAGCCTCCGATCAAGGCTTCATACTCTGCCTGGTTATTGGAGACCGGGAAGTCAAACTTGATCAATTGCTTGTAAACCACCCCAGTTGGACTTTTGAGGATTATTCCTGCTCCTCCAAATGCTTGGTTGGAAGCTCCGTCAACGTAGAGCTTCCACTGTGTGTTCAGGTTCTCGTGGGGTCTCCAGTTACCTCTACCAGAAAATCTGCCATTGCCTGAGCCATGATCATGTGCCTGGGCTCATATTGCAAATCATACTGGGATAGCTCAACTGACCATGTCATCATCCGTCCCGCTAGATCGGGCTTTTGAAGGATTTGATGGATGGCTTGGTCTGTTCTCACGGTGATCTGGTGTCCTTAGAAGTACTACCTCAACCTCTAGGATGAGGTTAGGAGAGCATAAGCCAGCTTAGGAGACACATGAACTCAGGGTCCACCCCTGGCATGTCGGCTGGGGTCCAGGCGAATAGGTCGCCGTTTGCCTTTATGACCTCCATAAGGGGCTCTTTCAGGTTGTGAGGGAGGTTCCTATTCACAAAGGTGAACTTGTCTTCTGTGTCCCCGACTCAAAATTTCTCTAAGTCCCCATGGGGTTCAGGCCTCGACTTGTCATCTACTCTGGCATCTAAGTCGGCCAAAAAAGCCCCTGATGCTTCCTTTGATTTCTTTCTCAGCAAGAGACTGGCGTTGTCGCATGTGACCGCCGTTTCTAAGTCTCCCTTGATAGATCTGACGGACCCGTCGTCTGCAATGAATTTCATAGTAAAAAACTTGGTGCTTATCACAACGGAGAACTCGTTGATTGTCTTCCTCCCTAGGATGACATTGTAAGACGTGGAGTCCCTTAAGACAACGAACACCGCCATTACCGACTTTTTCCCTTCAACTCCTTCAATACAAACCGGGAGGTAACTATCCCGTCAAGCTTTATGAAATTGTCGCCTAGGCCGATGACCCCGTGTTGATGGGTTTTTAGATCGGTCTCCCTAAGTCCCAGGGTGTCGAACACATTCCTGAACATGATTTTGGAGTCAGCTCCTGTGTCTGCGAGGATCCGCTTGACCAGGCCGGTCCCGATTCTTGTCGTAATCACCAAAGGGGGATTTTTCGAGGTGTCGTGGAACCATTGGTCTTCCGGACCAAAGGATATCCTCAGGGACTCCTTGCCTGAGGTCCTGTGGCTTCCCGATGATATGGCCAGGACTTTGGTGTCCTTGGTCGCGGACCTTGACTTGGGGGGAGTGTCTCTCCCAACTATGACGTTAACGACGGTTAGGGCGTTGTTGGTAGGCCCTGGCCTTGGCTTCACGGTCCCGCCCCGGTCCTCATCAGAACGCTCGCGCTCCCTCCTCCTGGGCTCCCTTATGAACTGTGAAAACTCAGTCAGTTTACCTTCGTGGATGGCATGTTCCAAGGCGTCTTTCAGGTCGAAGGAATCCTGAGTTTCACGGCTAAATCCCTTGTGGTAGTCGCAGTATAAGTTCTTGTTCCTGCCTGTTCTATCTTTTAGTTGACGGGGCTTCGACAGGACGCCTTTGTCCGCGATTTGTTGGTAGACCTCGACGATAGGGGCTGTAAGGGGGGTGTAGTTCGTGAACTTTCCCACGCGAGGGAAAGGCTTGAAAGTTTTTCCCGATCCCCCCTTCTTGGTGGGTTCTTTCATTTTCTCTCCGGTCCCGGGATGATGGGGTGGGGGGTTGGTGAGCTATCATTTATTGGCTGCTACCAGCTGGCTAACCTCCTCATCATTTATGTATTCCCTTGTCGCGTTCTAGATCTCTTGCATGGTCCATACGGGCTTGGTAGTAAGGTGCTTCCTAAAATCTTCGTTTAGCAGACCATTCGTCAGACAGAGGCTGGCGACTGAGTCGGTCAAGCCGTCAATCTCTAGGCACTCGTCGTTGAATCTGTCGATGAATTTCCTGGTTGTTTCTCTGATTTTTGGGTGACCCCAGGAGTTTTATCGGGTGCTTAGCCTTGACGATGCGCGTGGTGAATTGTGCTAAAAAGCTACGAGTTATGTCCGAGAAGGTCGTGATGGACCCCTGCGAGAGCGTGTTGAACCATTGGATTGCAAGACCTGCCAACGTCACAGGGAAAGCGTGGAACCTTACTGCGTCGCCAACGCCTTCAAGGTTCATTCTGGCCTCAAAGGCCGTCAGGTGCTCCTGGGGGTCTTGGGTACCATCATACCTCATGTCCATCGGCTTATCGAAGTGTTTTGGCAGCCGGACTTTAAGGACGGAGGAGTGCAAAGGGGTAGCTCCCACGATGATGGGTTCTCGTCGTCTTCACTGGGACTGGGCATTTGTTCGGTGCCTGTTATCTCTTTGAGGCTTCTTCCCTGAGCCTCCGACCTCCTTGGAGGAGATCGGGTGTGGGAGAGACTCGGGCTAGGACGGTAGCGGTCCTTCGCTGCTAACTCTTTTTCAAGGTTCTGCACCCGGTGGCATAGCTCTGGCATGATTCTAGCATTATCGTCACCCGTGCCCCTGAACGGGCATCTCTCATGAGAGCTAGAGGGCGGGTCATCTCTGCGAGAACGTGTTCTCGTGTGCTCGCGGGAGGATGCTACGGAGGCTAACCTACTCATCAAGCGGGTTCCCTCCTCCTCATGAGCTTCCTCCTCCTCGTGCTTGTACATCGGGCCCAACAGGAAATCCATTCACGCTAGATTTTTTTTTCATAGACAGCGCCAATGTTTGTTGGCTCGGGACTGGAACGATTCGGGTCTAGTGAGTACTGGGAGTTAGGAGAACGCTGGAAGTTGGGTTTGTGTGGACACCGAAAATGAGGCGGATAAGGTTCCTTCGAGCTGGTGAGGCGTGGAGTGGAGGGAGGAGCCACCTGCAAGGACTCCAACGCTCAAGTTAGTGTTTGTACTAGGGGCAGCTATTAGGGTTACGATAGGTGATGTACATGGGGAGAGGCGTAAGGCCCTCCCATTTTATAGTCTGCACTCGAGTGAGACCCATATGAGTAGACTCTCCTTCCTGGAAGCTTCCTTCCAGCTGTCCATGTGCTGTAATCAGGTAGGAAATGAAGGGATTTGCGGGTCAGGAGACTCGTCGGGTCGTCTACTCGGTATCCAGGCCTGATTCGCTAGTGGGCTGAGCTGGAACAATTTTAATAAACATTATTATTGTTTTGAAGGGAACTTCAGCCACTATGATATTTTAAGTATCTCAACGAAAGAGATAGATGGATATAATCTTTCAAACTAATAATATTAGAATGTATATATATAGGTACAAAATATATGAAAGAACAAATAAGTCTTACCGAAAAAATATAGTTAGAGATATATTTTGCGTAAGATAGTAAAAATAAAGAAAATATATTTTGCTTATCATGTTTATTTAAAAATAATAAGAGTACATTTATTTTTTAAGGTTTTATTATTCTGCTGGTCCCTATAGTTTTACTGAATTTTTAGTTAGGTTCGTATATTTTTTTCTTTTCAATTGAGTTCCTATGCCATATCAAATTTTATAACTAAGTCCCTGCCATCAGAAAAATATTAGAATCAACTGAATATTCTATTAAACAAAATAGAATATTTAATCAAGTGTTAGGCATATTCGTTTTGTTTAACATAATATTCTGTTAATTCCAACATTTTTATCACTCTAGGGACTTAATTATAAAATCTAATATCGTATAGAGACCCAATTGAAAAGAAAAAAGTATAGGGAATTAATTAAAAATTCGATAAAACTATAAGGATTAACAGAATAATTAAACTATTTTTTATTTTAAAATTAAGGTTTTAAATAGTATATTTTTTTAAAACAGAATAAATATAATTAATCATATGAGTACAATAATATGACTACATTTATTTTTATCAAATTAAATTAAATTGTTAATTTAAACTATATCTATTTAATTTTAAAATTAACAATTTTAAATTAAGTGAATAAAATTATATTAATTGAAAAAAATAAAAATATACTAATATAATCAAAATTATACTGTAGTGAGAACACGTTCGCCGAATCCGCAAACTTTATGTTAGTAGTCAAGTTTGTCGATCTAGGAAGTTCGCCGATCTTTAGGCAAACTTTATAAAGTTAAAAAAAATGGATCCTGAAAAATAAAGTTGAGAAAATTTGTTATAAATAATAAAATTTTATTTTTATTTAAAAAAAGTATGTTAGTTTTTAAATAATTAAATGTAGTTTGTTTGCTCTATCTTTTTTTTTCAATTTTTTTAAATGATTACTCTCGATTAATTTTTTTAATAATATGAAGTGAACAAGCATTAAGATAACATTCTATTATTCACTAAATAGCCTTAAAAAGGAATTATACAAATCAAAGTAAAATGGATAAAATGAGAATCAGCACAATATAAAAAAAAGTATAATATAGACTAAATAAAAAATTTACAACATAATCGCAGAATAATTTTAAATAATTAAAAATAGTATCGAATTCAAGTAAAAAATATATAGATAATTGTAAGTCAACATGAATTGTTGCTCAATTTTAATTTTTCATAATTAAAGAAGAATAGGAGATAATAGAATAACAAGCTTCATGTTATTTTCCAAAAAAAAGAAAGAAAGTATAAAACTCTAGATTTACAGGTTAAAAAGAAAATCTTTTTTAAGAAACTGTTTTAAATGCATATTAAAATGTGGAAACAATCATCTTTAGAATTTTAGCAAACTAATTAAAAATAATAACATAATATATTCTTTAGTATGTATAATAAGAATGAATTTTAATATAATAGAATAAATTAAATATAAATAATTAAACTTAAACCTCAAAATACTTAAGCTAATTAATTTTAAAAAATTTAAAAAATACTATAATCAAATTCACTCCAAAACGCTAATACTTAATTCAAGTAATCAGAATCAGATGACGTTCTTAAGCCACCATGAGTAG
The DNA here is from genome assembly GCF_059453495.1 of Arachis ipaensis. Classification (NCBI taxonomy): domain Eukaryota; kingdom Viridiplantae; phylum Streptophyta; class Magnoliopsida; order Fabales; family Fabaceae; genus Arachis; species Arachis ipaensis. Next base: position 98,851,503 of record NC_142441.1, read on the forward strand.
CGTACTAGATACGGAAGAGGCTGGTCGACCAGATTTTGTTCATATCAAATTTTGTTCATTTTAAATTTAAATTTCAATATTCTAACTTTAAAAGATATTTTAAATTTTAAAATTAACTTTACAAGGTATAATTATCATTTTAAATTTTCTAAATTTATATCTTTATTTTTATAGTTTTCTCTTTTTTAAAATTATATCATATTTCTAATTCAATATAAATTACTTTAATTTTAAAAGATATTTTAATTTTTAAAATTAACTCTAAAGGGTATAATTATAATTTTAGGTCTTCTAATTTTTTTTATTTTTATTTTTTTGTTAAACGTATAATAGTCCAAAAAAAATAAAATATACCAAAATAAAAAATAAAATAAAGTTCTTAGCCCAAATATTTTTTTTACTCACTATAATATCAAATACTAACAAAAATTGCCATCCAATTTAAAATGGGTCGACTAATTCTAGCCTGAAAAAAAAAAAAATCTTCTCTTCCTTCTCATTTATGGAACTTTAAAATTACAAACATATATTTTTGTATTGTATTTTATTTTTAGAGCATTGAAACTCCATTCAAGTTTGGAGTATCAAGTCGGATCCCAACATTCTTTACCCTAATCATTTATAGAAAATTTTACTTTAGATCCTTAAAAACTAAAAAAATAAGATCTAACATTAAAGTTGTAGATCTAGAATCCTTTCATATAAGTCTAAATTTGATCTAATCCGATTACTGTAATTTCTGGTGATGTATATTGTTATAACCAATGTCTATATTTTCAAAATATAACTTAGCCAAAACTTGTTACCGTAAGATTTCAGATTTTTAAAATTTAAATAATTAGTTATTTATAAATTATTATATTTGTTGAGATTTTGTTTTTAATAAAATTATTTTATTAAAAATAATTAAATAAAAAATTATTATTTATAGAATTTAATTTAATTATGATTTATTTTATTAGTTTAAATTATTTACTAAAAACTATTTTAATAGACAAAATTTAAATTAATTTTTATAAATATTATTATTATTATTATAAAAAAAGTAGAGAGTGGCCGAAGCCTTTAAGGGAATGAAAAAAGAGATTTTGAAACTTGGTTCATATGTATTTTATATATATATATATATATATATATATATATATATATAACGTGTATTCATTCTTGGCTGGAAGCCAATATGAAAGTAAAAGAAAGAAATTGAAATGTGGTTTTATATGCATGTATAAATATATATACAATAAGGACACATGCCCTCTTCCTTGCCACCACATTATCACCACTTTATTCTTGTATTTCATTCAGCGGAACTAAGAGGGAAAAGAGATGGAGAGACCGTGAGCGAGAGAAGAGAGATTTCATGGAAGCCATAAATTTTCGGCATTTGATTTCTTGAGATCCGTAACTCCAATAAAAAATTTAATCCGATAAAAGTATTCGTATTTTTCTTCTTTATACATTAGTGTTATTTTTGTCTGGTAAAAATTGACGGTGACATAGCTCCTCCTCCCTTTGAATTCAGCCAATTAGAGTTCTAGGAGACACAGACGATTCCTGATATTTTCTTCTTCAACAATTCGGTCAGAAATATTCTTCGAAGATACCGTTGGTTTGATTTGATACAAAGATAGGATTTCAGTAAATTTTCACCGATTAAATTTGTATTGGATAAGTAAATGGTTGTTATGATTGATTATTGATGGAGTTTGATTGTTTTTATATTGAATTTTGTTGATATACTCTTATATATGATTAAACTTGTGATTTGGTCATATTTGTGCTACTCAAACTATGATAATAAGGTTGATTTGAGGCTGTCATTATGTTAGTTTTTGAATAAAGTGGGTGAGGTTTAATGGCCGAGGAATTAAATTAAAAGCGGTGAAAAATCGGTAACCGTAAAACTCAAAAACGGATTAAGATTTAATTGTATATTTTAAGAAGAAAATAAAGAGGATTTTTCGGTTCTTGGTGAAGAGAAGAATCAGCCAAAAAAAATTATTTTTGAGAAAATATACTTGTATTTTTATGACAAGATTGAGTTTAATATTATAATTATATAAGTTTTTCGGATATTTTATAAAAGTTCAGGGTTATTTATATAAATATAAAATACAGTGAAGGTTTAAATATAATTTTATAAAATATTGGTTTAATTACTCTGTTGGTCCCTATAGTTTCGCAAAATTTTTAATTAGGTCCCTCTACTTTTTTTCCTTTTAATTGAGTCCTTGCACCAAAATTTTTTTTAATTGGGTCCGTACACTTTATTTTCCTTTTATTTGGGTCCCTGCACCAATATATTTTTTTTAGTTGGGTTCATATAAAATTAAATCAATTACTACTAAGACGGACTTAATTGAAAAAAAAAAATTTAGTGCAGGGACCCAATTAAAAGGAAAAAAAGTATAGGGACCTAACTAAAAATTTCGCGAAACTACAAGAACTAACAGAGTAATTAAACGTAAAATATTGAAGTAAAAAATAAAATATTAAAGAATTCGTGGTTTAGAAAGTAATTAATAAAAGTTTGAAAATAAGGTTTTATAAAATAAATTTTAAGAGTATTATAAATATTATTTTAAATATTTGTTTAAAAGTACTCATTTACGATAGAGTAAATTAATATTACAAATTATTATTTATCAAGATATTATTTTATAAGAATATTATTGTGTGTATTATGAAAAATTAAATAGAGAATGGTAAACAGATAAGTTTTTCTAAAAGTTTTAGAAAGATAAATCTAAGCTAAGGATCTCATGATCCCCTCTTTATAAAATATTTAGGGAAAGATGAGGGAAGAATGTGAAGATAATTTTTTATGTTAAAAGTAAGGAATTAAAAGAATGATGAGAAAATAAAAGAAAAGAAAAGAAAATAATACATTAGTTAAAGGGATCTCTGCCAAAGGAGAGTAGAGAGCAAATAATTAAAAGAATCTAAAGAACCTCTGCCACAGGAGAGCAGAGAATAGAAAAGAAAAGAAAAGAAAGAATGAATAGAAAATGAGAGAAGCAGAGATGATTGTTTACCTGCTGAAAACGAGCAGAGATATGGTGGTGAGTCCACCGAGATTTGCTTTCCAGAGATACATCGGCCAATCCAGGGGATGGTCGCACATATAAGACAGAGGTTGCTTACAGAGGTTATCGTTACATACATTGGCTAGAGAGACCCTCACCTGTAAGACCGAGGTTGTTTGCAGAGGTTATGTTTGCATACATCGGCTCAAGAAAGTCGCATCTATAAGACAAAGATTGCTTACAGAGGTTATGACACTGGAAACCAAACTCAGACAAAGGTTGCTGAGTTACGTCGGGAGCGAGTCGAAACCGACAAATGAGCTCATTACCTGCACTAGGGATAGACATGCATCATACTTGTTTGCGCATATTTGTTTGTGAGTGTGTTTTCCGTGATTGTGGATGTGCTAAATAACTGTTTGAATTCTGTGTTTTATAATTGTTGAGTTGGATTATACTTTATTGACTATTGTCATTGACTAAGAATATAATGAAATAAAATTATCTTCTAACCCCAACCCTACTAAGAACTCCCCAGTTCTTACCCTCCACCCATTCAGCTACAGGTGCGAATGTTTAGTGCGGAGCTACAGGAGCATAGAAGATTATTTTCACAAATTGAGTTATTAGAATTTATTTTTCCCTCGTCGTTTATTATTTTATTTTTTTTAAGGGGTAGGACTTGTAATTGAGACTCTTTGATTAAGTCTATGTATATAATGGTATGTGAATATATATATATATATATATATATATATATATATATTTGTGATTAACTAATTAAAAGTAAAAACTATTTCGTTATCTTAATTAAAGGTTTCGGTTCGTATTAGCGAAGGCTCAATATTAAATAAAGATAGTATATAATAAAAAGATTTAGAGGTAAGTAACGCCTGAAATTTTAGTACGATCATGAGGTGCTGAAAGTTAGGGTGTTATATTATGGAATCAGAGCAGTTTGTTCCCATTAGAGCCTTGGGAATGGACTAAATATGCTTTACTGCATACTCTGAGTGTCTGTCATGCAATAGGACTTGTCCTAATGACAAGAGTTTGAGTTGCAAATGCATGATTGTCTATTGATTAATGCTGTTAGTCGACCGTTGTATCTCTCATGGTACTAGGTCTGGCCAACTTAATACTGATGATTTGTGCATATGAAAACACTAATGGATTGTCATAGACAAAATTGAATTAATAGGTGATACGAATTATGGGTTTTGGGAACGTTAGAAATGTTTATTGTTCTTCTCTATTTTTTTGAGTAGTAGTAAATTTGAGAAAAAAATATGATAGTGTCATTTAATGAGTGAGCGATCTTAGGAGAATTAATTGTTGGATATTACTTATATATGGTATCAAAGTTAGTTTAATCCATTGCTAACTGTTTGAGAGTTTGTAAAGTATGAAAAAATTTCCCATATAATTGTTTTTTTGCGGAATCAATCAATTTGGAGTCAATTGGTGAAAAATTAGAGAATGTGTGAAAATATCTCACTCACCTTAAAGAATTTGTGAAAATAATAGTTCTTGTTAGAAAAATTGTCAAGCAAGAGAGTTTTTGCAAAAGAGGTTACGAGAATCAAGAGTATTTCCAAATTGACTTACTATAATAATGAGGTTTCTAAATCAATGGAAAATTAAAGTAAATGGAAAATAAATTCTACCCACTAAAAATTTTATAATCATTAAAGCCTTCACGTAAGTTTACGAGAAGATGCTGATGTTATAGTTAAGAAGAATATTCAATTGATGCTATGATAAATTATAATGGAGAGACTTTTTTATATAATGATGAGGTACAATCACGTAGTGACTACAACATTAAATTCTACGTTAGAAATATGAAATTTTTTTGAGATTTGTATTTCATCTTGTTTCTGTTCTAATTTTTTATCATCAAAGAAATAGTCAGTAGTAGCACTCTCTACAGTAGAAGCAAAATATATAGCAACAAATTGTGCAATACAAATAGTATGGTTAAAAATAATTCTTAAGGAATTCAATGAGAAATAAGTACTCTAACAACAGTATTTTATAATAACAAGTAATTAGTTATTGCACTTTGCAAAAATATAATATTTTATAAAAGATCGGAGTATATTGATATTCGATTTCACAAAATTAGAGAATTGATAAATAAAAAAAGTATTGATTGAGTATTGCATTACAGAAAAATAAATAACAAATATCTTTATAAAGCCACTAAAAACCAAATTATTTTACAAAATGAAAAATATATTTTTGGAATGATTAATGCTACAACTTGATTTAAGAGAAGTAATGTTGGATATTCAAGCAAGTTGAGTGGAAATCTCATGAAGTTACAATTTGTATTGGAGTTGTCAAAATGGATTAAAGTAACTTAGAATGAATACAAGAAACTTAAAAAAGAATATGCACATTACCAATACATGATGCTACAAGTCGTTAGAAGATTTCTAGAATTTACAGCTCATATTTTAACTAGTCAGAGCATATCTTTTACCAATTTAGGACATTAAATCCAAATTTAATACTAATATTGTAAGTTGTAGCTATTACCGTGCAAGTGAAATTGATATCAATCTTTTATTATGTAAGTAATGTCTATATAAAGGCATATATGTCTATAGAATGTTAGTTAGTGTATTCCATGAAATGAATATGTTTTGAGGTTTTAGAAATACTCCTTGTTTTTCTCAATTTTTAATAGTGGTGAATTTGAAAAAACAAATGATAGTATCATTTATATAAGTAGACAATACTAAACATATTAATTTTTAGATTTTACTTAAAGATTCATATATTTTGTTAAATTGATGCCAAAATAACGATTTTTTTATACAAGTCTAAACTCCCATTATCGAAGTAATGGGTCTTGAAATAATAAAAGACAAATTAATGAAAGTTTTTTGTTTTATCCTCTCTTCTTCTCTCCTTTCTCTGTTTTAGAAAGCTTGATAAATTAACATCATGTTCTAATTATAAATTCTTAAATAGATGGTTGATTAAAAATATGTAAAAGTACTTACATCAAATCAAAATATTTTAATTGATCCTAATCTTACTAGCTGAATCAACGTTTTCAAAATTCCAGCTTTTAAAACATCATTTGATTCCACTTCGATTGGATTCTCAAGTAGGACCTTATAAAAATACACCCATGTAATGTATAGTGTAAAGTCATCATCCACAATTTCATATCATCAAAACTTCATATTTCGGATTCATGTTTGAGTAACAAAGCAAATTGGCATCTTAATTAGTTTATGCATTAAGTTTATTGTTTTATATATTATAAAGCTAGATTTATGTGGTCAGAAAAGTTTTATTTAAGTTTTATTATCTCAAAGGGATTCTTAAATTCCACTCTCTCGCGCTTGGTTTTATTTGTAAAACTAAAAATCAAGTTTGACAAATGGAACAAAGCTGAATCTCATTGGATTTTATAATCATCCTATTGTAGAGCTGGATAGAACAACAACTTTTAGATGAAAAGATGGGTTAAATGTGCAAATTATTCAATCAGACTAGTATTTCATTGCTGCCAAAGTTCAGGATGCGACTCTTAATAAGAGTTGGGGAGGGTAATAGGTGTGTATTTCAACACCAATAAACAAACATGCTTTCATTAATTTGTGGAGTTACATCCTATTATTCAACAGTTCAAGGGTAAGGTTATTATAATGGGTGATTTTAATGGAATTTTGTCTTAGTTAGAAAAAGAAGGTGGCTATGATAAAGCTCCTTCTACCATTTCTGCATTTAGTGATTTTGTTGATGATAATTCTCTCTTGAATATGGGTATGATTGGGAGGTCATTTACATGGTCAAACAGACATAGAGAAAATGAATTAATTCAGGAGAGATTGGATAGGGCATTAGAAGGGATTAACTGGCAGCAGTAATATTCTAACTCCGTAGTTATCAGACTTTCTGAACTAGGATCGGATCATGTCCCCTTATTACTTGACACCAATCCGAATTCAGAAAGGTAGAAGAGACGATTTAAATTCCAAGAAATATGGTGCACAATGGAGGAAATAAGGTGGATAGTGGGAGAGATTTGGAGAGAGGAGATTGATCGCTCACTGATGAGCGGATAATTTATACGCTTTTTGGCATTGTTTTTAGTATGTTTTTAGTATATTTTAATTAGTTTTTATTATATTTTTATTAGTTTTTATTTAAAAATTATATTTCTAGACTTTACTATGAGTTTGTGTGTTTTTCTGTGATTTCAGGTATTTTCTGGCTGAAATTGAGGGACCTGAGCAAAAATCTGATTCAGAGGCTGAAAAAGGACTGCAGTTGCTGTTGGATTCTGACCTCCCTACACTAAAAGTGGATTTTCTGGAGCTACATAAGCTCAATTGGTGCGCTCTCAATTGCGTTGGAAAGTAGACATCCTGGGATTTCCAGAAATATATAATAGTCCATACTTTGCCCGAGATTTGATAGCCCAAACAGGCGTTTCAAGTCAGCTCAAGAATTCTAGCGTTTACCTCCAAAACTGGCACAAAAGCTGGAGTTAAACGTCCAAACTGGCACAAAAGCTGGCGTTTAAATCCAAGAAAAGTCTCTACACATGGAAGCTTCAATGTTCAGCTCAAGCACACACCAAGTGGGCCCAAAAGAAGATTTCTGCATTAATTACTTATTTCTGTAAACTCTAAGCTACTAGTTCTCTATAAATAGGACCTTTTGCTATTGTATTTTCATACTGGGATAGACCTTTTCACGTTTGGAGGCTGGCCATTCGGCCATGCCTAGACCTTGTTCTTATGTATTTTCAACGGTGGAGTTTCTACACACCATAGATTAAGGTGTGGAGCTCTACTGTTCTTCATGAATTAATACAAAGTACTATTGTTTTTCTATTCAACTCAAATCTATTTTTTCTCCAAGATATTCATTCGTTCTTCAACTTGATGAATGTGATGATCCGTGACACTCATCATCATTCTCACCTATGAACATGTGCCTGACAACCACCTCTGTTCTACTAGCAATGGCTTGAATGCGTATCTCTTGGGTTTTTGATCTAAGATTGGAACCTTCGTGGTATAGGCTAGAATTATTGGCGGCCATTCCTGAGATCCGGAACATCTAAACCTTGTTTGTGGTATTCTGAGTAGGATCTGGGAAGGAATGACTGTGATGAGCTTCAAACTCGCGATTGTGGGGCGTGTGACAGATGCAAAAGGATCAATGGTTCCTATTCCGACATGATCGAGAACCAACAGATGATTAGTCGTGCGGTGACAGCGCATTTGGAACGTTTTCACTGAGAGGACGGGAAGTAGCCATTGATAACGGTGATGCCCAACATAAAGTTTGCCATGGAAAGGAGTATGAATGATTGGAAGAAGGCAATAGAAAAGCAGAGGTTTAGGAGGAACAAAGCATCTTCATACGCTTATCTGAAATTCCAACCAAAGAATTACATAAGTATCTTTATCTTTATTTTATGTTTTATTCATCTTTTAATTATCAATTCTTCATCACCATCTGAATTCGCCTGACTGAGATTTACAAGGTGACCATAGCTTGCTTCAAGCCGACAGTCTCCGTGGGATCGACCCTTACTCACGTAAGCTTTATTACTTGGACGACCCAGTGCACTTGCTGGTTAGTTGTGCGGAATTGTGAGAAAGTGTGATTCATGTTTAAGAGCTCCAAGTCCTTTGGCACCATTGTTGATGATCACAATTTCGCGCACCAAGTTTTTGGCGCCGTTGCCGAGGATTGTTCGAGTTTGAACAACTGACGGTTCATCTTGTTGCTTAGATTAGGTACTTTTCAGAATTTTTAAGAATGAATTCTAGAGTTTCAAGGTGATGTTCTTAGCATCACAAAAGCTGATTGATTCTCATCAATTTAGCTGCTGAATGTAATGTCCTGCTGAAGCTTGGCCAACCATGTCTAATCTTTTTAGATTGAAGCTTTAGACTAACATTGCATGATTCCTAGAATTCTCATTAAAAGTTTTGAATCTCTTTATTTTCTTTTCCATATAAGTTTTGAAAATCACAAAAATTTTTTTTATAAAATCATAAAAATCAAAAATATTTTATGTTTCTTGTTTGAGTCTAGTATCAATTTTTAAGTTTGGTGTCAATTGCATGACTTTCTTCTTCTTGCATTTTTCGAATTTATACATATTGTTCTTCATAAATCTTCAAGTTGTTCTTGATGATTTCATTGCTCTGATCTTTAAATTCTCTTGTTTTGTGTGTTTTATTGTTTTTCATATGCATTCTCAATTTCTTAGTGTCTCTTATATGAAAATTTTTAAGTTTGGTGTCCTGCATGCATTGTTTAATTGATCTTAGTTGCATTTTTTTGTTATTTCTCATCATTAAAAATTCAAAAATATTTTCAAAATTGTGTCTTTTCAAGTCAATAATACAGAGAATTGAAGATTCAGAACATTCAGCAGAGGAATCAAACAGAAAAAGCTGGGCGTTCAAAACGCCCAGTGAAGAAGGAAAACTGGCGTTTAAACGCCAGCCAGGGTACCTGGCTGGGCGTTTAACGCCCAAAAGGGTAGCATTTTGGGTGTTAAACACCAGAATGGATGCCATTCTGGGCGTTTAACGCCAGAAGGACACTAGAGGGAAGATTTTGTTTTTAATTCAAATTTTTTTTTCAGATCTTCATAATTTTTCAAAATCAAATATTTTTCAAATCATATCTTTTCAATCATATCTCTTCAAAATCAATTTCTTTCCATTTTTTTTATTTTCGAAAATCCTTGTTAAAATTAATGATTTACTTCAAAATTTTCAAGTTGTTACTTGCCTATTAAGAAAGGATCAAATTTTAAATTTTAAGAATCATATCTTCTAAATTCTTGTTAGTCAAGTAATCAACTTTAATTTTAAAACTTTCTTTTTTTTTAAATTGATTTTCCATCATATCTTCTCAATCACATCTTTTTCAAAATTAACTCTCAATCATATCTTTTTGATTTCTAATTTCAAAATCTTTTTCAAAAATCACTTAATTTCTTTCCCAATTTTAGTTTTCGAAAATCATCAATCAATTTTTCAAAATTTCTTTTAATTATTTCAAAATCTTTTACTTTATTTTCGAAAATTCTTCCCCTCTTCTCACATCCTTCTATTTAAGGGACTAACACTCCTCCTCAAGGTACAATTCGAACTCTATCCCTCTTAATAAGTTCGAATTCTCCTCTCTCTATCCCCTCCTTCTATTCTTCTTTTTCTCTGACACCTCAAGGAATCTCTATACTGTGACATAGAGGATTCCCTACTTTCTTGTTCTCTTCTCTTTCATATGAGCAGGAGCAAAGATAAAGACATACTTGTTCAAGCTGATCCTGAACCTGAAAGGACCTTGAAGAGAAAGCTAAGAGAAGCTAAAGCACAATTCTCTCTAGAGGGCCTAACAGAGCTTTTCAAAGAAGAAGAAACCATGGCAACCGAAAACAACAATGCCAACAATGCAATGAATGTGCTTGGTGACTTTACTGCACCTACTCCCGACTTCTATGGGAGAAGCATCTCAATCCCTGCCATTGGAGCAAACAACTTTGAGCTTAAGCCTCAATTAGTTTCTCTAATGCAACATAATTGCAAGTTTCATGGACTTCCATTGGAAGATCCTCATCAGTTCTTAGCTGAATTCTTGCAAATCTGTGACACTATCAAGACCAATGGGGTTGACCCTGAAGTCTACAGACTTATGTTTTTTTATTTTGTTGTAAGGGACAGAGCTAGGACATGGTTGGACTCACAACCTAAAGAAAGCCTGAACTCTTGGGAAAAGCTAGTTAATGCCTTCTTGGCAAAGTTCTTTCCACCTCAAAAATTGAGTAAGCTTAGAGTGGAAGTCCAAACCTTCAGACAGAAAGAAGGAGAATCCCTCTATGAAGCTTGGAAAAGATACAAGCCATTGATCAGAAGATGTCCTTCTGACATGCTTTCAGAATGGAGTATCATACGAATCTTCTATGATGGTCTGTCTGAACTATCCAAGATATCATTGGACAGCTCTGCTGGAGGATCTCTTCATCTAAAGAAGACGCCTGCAGAAGCTCAGGAACTCATTGAAATGGTTGCAAATAACCAATTCATGTACACTTCTGAAAGGAATCCTGTGAATAATGGGACGACTCAGAAGAAAGGAGTTCTTGAAATTGATACTCTGAATGCCATATTGGCTCAGAATAAAATATTGACCCAACAAGTCAATATGATTTCTCAGAGTCTGTCTGGAATGCAAACAGCAACAGGCAGTACTAAGGAAGCTTCCTCTGAAGAAGAAGCTTATGATTCTGAGAACCCAACAATAGAAGAGGTGAATTACATGGGAGAACCCTATGGAAACACCTATAATCCTTCATGGAAAAATCATCCAAATCTCTCATGGAAGGAGCAACAGAGACCTCAACAAGGTTTCAATAACAATAATGGTGAAAGAAACAGGTTTAGCAATAGCAAGCCTTTTCCATCATCTTCTCAGCAACAAACAGAGAATTCTAAGCAAAGCCACTCTGACTTAGCAACCATTGTCTCTGATCTAATCAAAACCACTCAAAGTTTCATGACTGAAACAAGGTCCTCCATTAGGAATTTGGAGGCACAAGTAGGTCAGCTGAGTAAGAAAATTACTGAACTCCCTCCTAGTACTCTCCCAAGCAATACAGAAGAGAATCGAAAGAGAGAGTGCAAGGCCATAAACATGTCTCCCATGGCCGAACCTGGAGAGGAGAAAGAGGCAGTGATCTCCACTGAGGAAGACCTCAATGGACGTCCACTAACCTCCATGGAGTTCCCTAATGAGGAACCATGGGAATATGAGGCTCAGACTGAGACCATAGAGATTCCATTAAATTTACTTTTGCCATTCATGAGCTCTGATGAGTATTCTTCCTCTGAAGAGGATGAAGATGTTACTGAAGAGCAAGTTGCTAATTACCTTGGAGCAATCATGAAGCTAAATGCCAGGTTGTTTGGTAATGAGACTTGGGAGGATGAACCTCCATTGCTCATCAAAGAACTGGATGACTTGACTAGGCAGAGATTACCTCTGAAGAGACAAGATCCTGGAAAGTTCTCAATACCTTGTACCATAGGTACCATGACCTTTGAGAAGGCTCTGTGTGACCTGGGATCAAGTATAAACCTTATGTCTCTCTCTGTAATGGAGAAGCTAGGGATCATTGAGGTACAAGCTGCAAGAATCTCACTGGAGATGGCAGACAATTCAAAGAAACAGGCTTATGGACTTGTAGAGGATGTCTTGGTAAAGGTTGAAAACCATTACATCCCTGCTGATTTCATAATCCTACAGACTGGGAAGTGTATGGATGAATCCATCATCCTTGGCAGACCCTTCCTAGCCACAGCAAAAGCTGTGATTGATGTTGACAGAGGAGAATTGATCATTCAAGTGAATGGAGACTCCCTTGTGTTTAAAGCTCAAGGATATCTCTCTGTCACCAAGGAGAGGAAGCACGAAGAGCTTCTCTCAATACAGAGTCAAACAGAGCCCCCACAGTCAAACTCTAAGTTTGGTGTTGGGAGGCCACAACCAAACTTTAAGTTTGGTGTTGAACCCTCACATTCAAACTCTAAGTTTGGTGTTGGGAAGTTCCAACATTGCTCTGAACATCTGTAAGGCTCCATGAGAGCCACTGTCAAGCTATTGACATTAAAGAAGCGCTTGTTGGGAGGCAACCCAATCTTTAATTATCTATGTTAAATTTCTATTTTCTTTTGTTATTTTATGTTTTCTATAGGTTGATGATCATGTGAAGTCACAAAAACAATTGAAAAATCAAAAACAGAAGGAAAAACAGAATGAAAAATAGAAGACCCTGGAGGAGAAACTTACTGGCGTTTAAACGCCAGTAAGGGTAGTAGAATGGGCGTTAAACGACCAGTCTGGCACCATTCTGGGCGTTTAACGCCAGGAATGGGCAAGAAACTGGCGTTAAACGCCAGAAATGGGCAGCAGCCTGGCGTTTAACGCCAGGATTGACAGCAAGGGGCGTTTTGCACGCCACATGGTGCAGGGATGAGAAATCCTTGACACCTCAGGATCTGTGGACCCCACAGGATCTCCACCTACCCCACCTCTCTCTCTTCTTCACCCATTCACCAATCACCTCAATACCTCTTCCCCAAAAACCCCTCACCTATCAAATCCTACCCTCTTCTCCATAAACCCTTCACCAATCCACATCCATCCATCATAAAACCCCACCTACCTCACCATTCAAATTCAAACCACTTTCCCACCCAAACCTACCCTTAATGGCCGAACCTTACCCCCCTCTCCACTCCTATATAAACCCATCTTTACTCCTTCATTTTCACACAACCTAAACACTACTTCTCCCCCTTGGCCGAAATACTAAGCCCCTCCATCTCCTCTATTTTTTCTTCTTCTACTCTCTTCTTTCTTCTTTTGCTCGAGGACGAGAAACCTTCTAAGTTTGGTGTGGTAAAAGCTAAAGCTTTTTTTTTTGTTTTTTCATAACCATTAATGGCACCCAAGTTTGGAGAAACCTCTAGAAAGAGGAAAGGGAAGGCAAAAGCTTTAACCTTCGAGTCATGGGAGATGGAGAGATTCTTCTCAAGGGTACATCAAGACCACTTCTATGAAGTTGCGACCAAGAAGAAGGTGATCTCCGAGGTCCCTTTTAAGCTCAAAAAGGGCGAATATCCGAAGATCCGACATGAGATCTGAAGAAGAGGTTGGGAAGTTCTCACCAACCCCATTCAACAAGTTGGAATCTTAATGGTTCAAGAGTTCTATGCCAATGCATGGATCACCAAGAACCATGATCAAAGTGTGAACCTGGACCCCAAGAATTGGCTTACAATGGTCCAAGGGAAATACTTGGACTTTAGTCCGGAAAATGTAAGGTTGGCATTCAATTTGCCTATGATGCAAGGAGATGTACACCCCTACACTAGAAGGGTCAACTTTGATCAAAGGTTGGACCAAGTCCTCATGGACATCTGTGAAGAGGGCGCTCAATGGAAGAGAGATTCAAGAGGGAAGCCGGTTCAACTAAGAAGGCATGACCTCAAGCCCGTGGCTAGGGGATGGTTGGAGTTCATCCAACGCTCAATCATTCCCACTAGCAACCAATCTGAAGTTACTATAGACCGGACTATCATGATTCATAGCATCATGATTAGAGAGGAAGTAGAAGTTCATGAAGTTATATCCCAAGAACTCTACAAGGTGGCGGACAAGTCCTCTACTATGGTAAGGTTAGCCTTCCCTCATCTCATCTGTCACCTCTGTAATTCAGCTGGAGTTGACATAGAGGAAGACATCCTCATTGATGAGGACAAGCCCATCACTAAGAAAAGGATGGAGCAAGTGAGAGAACCTCACCAGGAGCATGAGGAAACTCCTCATGAAATCCCTGAGATGCCTCAAGGGATGTGGTGCACGAAATTGTGATCTCAGGCAACGGCGCCAAAAACTCTGTACGCACGTCTTAATAAATTATTTTTCATTCACAACTTCGATACAACTAACCAGCAAGTGCACTGGGTCGTCCAAGTAATAAAACCTTACGTGAGTAAGGGTCGATCCCACGGAGATTGTTGGTATGAAGCAAGCTATGGTCACCTTGTAGATCTCAGTCAGGCGGATATGAAATAGTTATGGAGTTTACGAAAATAAATAATAAAATATGGATAGAAACACTTATGTAAATCATTGGTGAGAATTTCAGATAAGCGCATAGAGATGCTTTCGTTCCTCTGAACCTCTGCTTTCCTGCTGTCTTCATCCAATCAATCATACTCCTTTCCATGGCTGGCTTTATGTAAGGACATCAGCGTTGTCAATGGCTACTTTTTATCCTCTCTGGAAAATGGTCCGATGCGCTGTCACTGCATGGCTAATCGTCTGGAGGCATCACCCTTGTCAATAGCTGCATCCCATCCTCTTGTGAAAATGGTCCAAATGCTCTATCACAGCACGGCTAATCATCTGAGGTTCTCGATCATGCTGGAATAGGATTCACCCTCCTTTTGCATCTGTCACTACGCCCAGCAATCGCGAGTTTGAAGTTCGTCACAGTCATTCAATCCCAGAGTCCTACTCGGAATACCACAGACAAGGTTTAGACTTTCCGGACTCTCATGAATGCCGCCATCATTCTAGCTTATACCACGAAGATTCTAATTAAGAGATCCAAGAGATATTCATTCAATCTAAGGTAGAACGGAAGTGGTTGTCAGGCACGCGTTCATAGGGAATGATGATGATTGTCACGTTCATCACATTCAGGTTGAAGTGCGAATGAATATCTTAGAAGTGGAATAAGTTGAATTGAATAGAAAAACAGTAGTACTTTGCATTAATCTTTGAGGAACAGCAGAGCTCCACACCTTAATCTATGGAGTGTAGAAACTCTACCGTTGAAAATACATAAGTGAACATAGGGTAAGCATGGCCGAGTGGCCAGCCTCCCATGGAGGTCTAGAGATCTAAAATTGATCAAAAGATTAATCCAAAGGTGTCTAATACAATAGTAAAAAGTTCTATTTATAATAAACTAGCTACTAGGATTTACAGAAGTAAGTAATTGATGCATAAATCTACTTCCGGGGCCCACTTGGTGTGTGCTTGGGCTGAGCTTGAATGTTACACGTGCAGAGGCTCTTTCTGGAGTTGAACGCCAGGTTGTAACGTATTTCTGGCGTTCAACTCTGGTTTGTGACGTGTTTCTGGCGTTTAACTCCAGACAGCAGCGTAGAACTGGCGTTCAACGCCCTTTTACGTCATCTAAACTAGGCCAAAGTATGGACTATTATATATTTCTGGAAAGTGCTGGATGTCTACTTTCCAACGCAATTAGAAGCGTGCCATTTTGAGTTCTGTAGCTCCAGAAAATTCACTTTGAGTGCAGGGAGGTCAGAATCCAACAGCATCAGCAGTCCTTCTTCAACCTCTGAATCTGATTTTTGCTCAAGTCCCTCAATTTCAGCCAGAAAATACCTGAAATCACAGAAAAAACACACAAACTCATAGTAAAGTCCAGAAATGTTAATTTAACATAAAAACTAATAAAAACATCCCTAAAAGTAACTAGATTCTACTAAAAACATACTAAAAACAATGCTAAAAAGCGTATAAATTATCCGCTCATCACAACACCAAAGTTAAATTGTTGCTTGTCCCCAAGCAACTGAAAATCAAATAGGATAAAAAGAAGAGAATATACTATAAATTCCAAACTATCAATGAAACATAGCTCCAATCAGATGAGCGAGACTTGTAGCTTTTTGCCTCTTGAATAGTTTTGGCATCTCACTTTATCCATTGAAGTTCAGAATGATTAGCATCTAAGGAACTCAGAGTTCAGATAGTGTTATTGATTCTCCTAGTTCAGTATGATGATTCTTGAACACAGCTATTTTATGAGTCTTGGCCATGGCCCTAAGCACTTTGTTTTCCAGTATTACCACCAGATACATAAATGCCACAGACACATAACTGGGTGAACCTTTTCAGATTGTGACTTAGCTTTGCTAAAGTCCCCAATTAAAGGTGTCCAGGGTTCTTAAGCACACTCTTCTTTTGCTTTGGACCTTGACTTTAACCGCTCAGTCTCAAGTTTTCACTTGACACCTTCACGCCACAAGCACATGGTTAGGGACAGCTTGTTTTAGCCGCTTAGGCCAGGATTTTATTCCTTTAGGCCCTCCTATCCACTGATGCTCAAAGCCTTGGGATCCTTTTTATCACCCTTGCCTTTTGGTTTTAAGGATTATTGGCTTTTTGCTCTTGCCTTTTGGTTTTAAGAGCTTTTGGCTTTTTCTGCTTGCTTTTTCTTTTTCTTTTTTTTTCGCCTATTTTTTTTCTTTTTTTTTTCTGCAAGCTTTGTTCTTTGCTGCTTTTTCTTGCTTCAAGAATCATTTTTATGATTTTTCAGATTATCAAATAACATGTCTCCTTGTCATCATTCTTTCAAGAGCCAACATATTTAATATTCTTAAACAACAACTTCAAAAGACATATGCATTGTTCAAGCATTCATTCAGAAAATAAAAAGTATTGTCACCACATCAATATAATCAAACTAAGTTCAAGGATAAATTCGAAACTCATGTACTTCTTGTTCTTTTGAATTAAAACAGTTTTCATTTAAGAGAGGTGATGGATTCATAGGACATTCATAACTTTAAGACATAGTTACTAAATACTAATGATCATGTAATAAGACACAAACATGGATAAGCACTTAACATAAAGAAAATGAAAAACAGAGAATTTAAGAACAAGGAATGAGTCCATCTTAGTGATGGTGGCGTTTCCTTCTTGAGGAACCAATGATGTCCTTGAGCTCTTCTATGTCTCTTCCTTGTCTTTGTTGCTCCTCCCTCATTGCTTTTTGATCTTCTCTTATTTCATGAAGGATGATGGAGTGCTCTTGATGTTCCACCCTTAATTGTCCCATGTTGGAACTTAATTCTCCTAGGGAGGTGTTGATTTGCTCCCAATAGTTTTGTGGAGGAAAATGCATTTGAGGCATCTCCGGGATCTCATGGTGATGAGCTTCATGCGTCTCTTGAGATCCATGAATGGGCTCTCTTGCTTGTTCCATCCTTTTCTTAGTGATGGGCTTTTTTTCCTCAATGGGAATGTCTCCTTCTATGAAAGCTTCAACTGAGTAACATAGACGGCAAATAAGATGAGAAAAAGCTATCCTTGCCATGGGGGAGGACTTTTCGGCTATTTTGTAGAGTTCAAGGGAGATGACTTCATAAACTTCTACTTCCTCTCCAATCATGATGCTATGAATCATGATTGCCCGATCCACAGTAACTTCAGATCGGTTGCTAATGGGGGTAATGGAGCGTTGGATGAACTCTAACCATCCTCTAGCCACAGGCTTGAGGTCCAATCTTCTTAGTTGAATCGGCTTGCCTTTGGAGTCAATCTTCCATTGAGCTCCTTCCACACATATGTCCATGAGGACTTGGTCCAACCTTTGATTAAAGTTGACCCTTCTAGTGTAGGGGCATGCATCTCCTTGCATCATGGGCAAGTTAAACGCCAACCTCACGTTTTCCGGACTAAAATCTAAGTATTTCCCCCGAACCATGGTAAGATAATTCTTTGGATTCGGGTTCTTACTTTGATCATGGTTCCTAGTGATCCATGCATTGGCATAGAAATCTTGAACCATTAGGATGCCGACTTGTTGGATGGGGTTTGTTAGAACTTCCCAACCTCTTCTTTGGATTTCATGTCGGATCTCCGGATACTCATTCTTCTTGAGCTTGAAAGGGACCTCGGGGATCACCTTCTTCTTGGCCACAACATCATAGAAGTAGTCTTGATGAGCTTTGGAGATGAATCTTTCCATCTCCCATGACTCGAAGGTGGAAGCTTTTGTCTTCCCTTTCCCTTTTCTAGAGGATTCTCCGGTCTTGGGTGCCATCAATGGTAATGGAAAAACAAAAAGCTTATGCTTTTACCACACCAAAATTAGAATATTGCTCGCCCTCGAGCAAGAGAAGAAAGAATAGATGATGAAGAAGAAGAAAATATGGAGGAGAGGGGGGAGGGGTGTATTCGGCCAAGAAGAGAAGAGAGGGTTGTGTTGTGTGAAAATGAGGAAGAATGGAGGGCTATATATAGGGAAGGGAGGGGGGGTAAGGTTCGGCCATAAGGGTGGGTTTGGGTGGGAAATTAATTTTGAATTTTTGAGGGTAGGTGGGGTTTATGAGGTAGGTTTATGGGGAAGAGTGGATGGATGTGAGTGGTGAAGTGGTGATAGGGAAGAGAGATTAAGGTGATTGGTGAAGAGTTTTGGGAAAGAGTGTTTATGGGATTGTGTAAAAGAGGGGTGAGAAGAAGTGAGTGAAGGTAGGTGGGGATCCTGTGGGGTCCACAGATCATGAGGTGATCCTGTGGGGTCCACAGATCCTGAGGTGTTCAAGGATTTACAACCTTGCACCAAATTAGGCATGCAAAATGCCCTTGCACACAACTCTGAGAGTTCAGCGCCAGATTGGTGCTTGTTCTGGGCATTGAACGCCCATTTGTTGCCCATTTCTGGCGTTGAACGCCAGAACCATGCTTGTTCTGGGCGTTCAGCGCCAGCTCTTCTCCAGGGTGCGATTTTTCTTCTGCTGTTTTTGATTCTGTTTTCAATTTTTATATTTATTTTGTGACTCCATATAATCATGAACCTGATAAAACATGAAAGAACAAGAAAAATAAAATTAGATAAATAAAAATTGAGTTGCCTCCCAACAAGCGCTTCTTTAATGTCAATAGCTTGACAGTGGGCTCTCATGGAGCCTCACAGATGTTCAGAGCATTGTTGAGACTTTCCAACACCAAACATAGAGTTTGGATATGGAAGTTCAACACCAAACTTAGAGTTTGGTTGTGGCCTCCCAACACCAAACTTAGAGTTTGACTGTGGGGGCTCTGGTTGACTCTGTTTTGAGAGAAGCTTTTTATGCTTCCTCTCCATGTTTACAGAAGGATGACCTCGAGTTTTAAACACAAGGGAGTCCTCATTCAATTGAAGAACTAGTTCACCTCTGTCAACATCAATCACAGCTCTTGCTGTGGCTAGGAAGGGTCTTCCAAGGATGATGCATTCATCCTCATCTTTCCCAGTATCTAGGACTATGAAGTCAGCAGGGATGTAAAGGCCTTCAACCTTTACTAACACGTCCTCTACTTGTCCATAAGCCTGTTTTCTTGAATTGTCTGCCATCTCTAATGAGATTTTAGCAGCTTGCACCCCAAAGATTCCCAGTTTCTCTATTACAGAGAGGGGCATGAGGTTTATCCCTGAACCAAGGTCACACAGAGCTTTTTCAAAGATCATGGTGCCTATGGTACAAGTATTAGGAACTTTCCAGGATCCTGTTTCTTCTGAGGCAATGTCAGTTGATCCAAATCACTTAGTTCATTGGTGAACAAGGGAGGTTCATCTTCCCAAGTCTCAATACCAAATAATTTGGCATTCAGCTTCATGATTGCACTAAGGTACTTGGTAACTTGCTCCTTAGTAACATCCTCATTCTCTTCAGAAGAGGAATGCTCATCAGAGCTCATGAATGGCATAAGGAGGTTCAATGGAATCTCTATGGTCTCTAGATGAGTCTCGGATTCCTTTGGTTCCACAGAGGGAAGCTCCTTATTGATCACTGGACGTCCCAGGAGGTCTTCCTCCTTGGGATTCACGTCCTCTCCTTCTTCCTTGGATTCGGCCATGATGGTTATATCAATGGCCTTGCACTCTCTTTTTGGATTTTCTTCTGTATTGCTTGGGAGAGTACTAGGAGGGATTTCAGTGATCCTTTTACTCAGCTGGCCCACTTGTGCCTCCAAATTTCTAATGGAGGACCTTGTTTTATTCATGAAACTCACAGTGGCCTTAGATAGATCAGAGACTAAGTTTGCTAAATTAGAAGTATTTTGTTCAGAGTTCTCTGTCTGTTGCTGAGTGGATGATGGAAAAGGTTTACTATTGTTAAACCTATTTCTTCCACCATTATTAAAGCCTTGTTGAGGCTTTTGTTGATCCTTCCATGAGAAATTTGGATGATTTCTCCATGATGAGTTATAGGTGTTTTCATAAGGTTCACCTAAGTAATTTACCTCTGCTATTGCAGGGTTCTCAGGATCATAGGCCTCTTCTTCAGAAGGTGCCTCTTGAGTACTGTTGGATGCAGCTTGCATTCCATTCAGACTCTGAGAAATCATATTGACTTACTGAGTCAATATTTTATTCTGAGCCAATATAGCGTTCAGAGTATCAATTTCAAGAACTCTCTTCTTCTGAGGCGTCCCATTACTCACAGGATTCCTCTCAGAAGTGTACATGAACTGGTTATTAGCAACCATGTCAATGAGTTCTTGAGCTTCTGCAGGCATTTTCTTTAGGTGAATGGATCCACCTGCAGAAGTATCCAATGACATCTTAGCTAATTCAGACAGACCATCATAGAATATATCCAGGATGGTCCATTCTGAAAGCATGTCAGAAGGACACTTTTTGGTCAGTTGCTTGTATCTCTCCCAAGCTTCATAGAGGGATTCACCTTCTTTCTGTCTGAAGGTTTGAACATCCACTCTAAGCTTGCTCAGCTTTTGAGGAGGAAAGAACTTGGCTAAGAAAGCCGTGACCAGCTTATCCCAAGAGTTCAGGCTATCTTTGGGTTGAGAGTCCAACCACACTCTGGCTCTGTCTCTTACAGCAAAAGGGAAAAGCATGAGCCTGTAGACTTCAGGATCTACTCCATTAGTCTTAACAGTATCACAGATCTGCAAGAATTCAGTTAAGAACTGAAAAGGATCTTCAGATGGAAGTCCATGGAACTTGTAGTTCTGCTGCATCAGAGAAACCAATTGAGGTTTCAGCTCAAAATTGTTTGCTCCTGTTCGCAAATTTCTGACAGGTGCTTGCTGGCTTGTTGTAATTTAGCTTCTTTTAGTTTCCTCTTCAGAGTCCTTTCAGGTTCTGGATCTGCTTCAACAAGAATGTTCTTGTCCTTGCTCCTGCTCATATGAAAAAGTGGTAACAGAAAAATAATAATAATAGGGATCCTTTTTGCCCAAGTATAGAGGTTCTCCTGTGTGAGTAGAAGAAGAAAAGAATGTAATGTAAAGAAAGAAACACAAGTGTGAGGAGAGCAGAGATATGAGATGAAGAGAAGTGTTAGTAGATGAATAAATAAATAGAAAGAGATGAGAGAGAAAGAGAATTTTCGAAAATTATTTTTTTGAAAAAGAGTTAGTGATTTTCGAAAATAGTTTTTGAAAAAGGTTAGTAATTTTTGAAAATTAAAATAAAAAATTAAAATAATTAGTTAATTAAAAAGAATTTTTGAAAAAGAGGGAGATATTTTCGAAAATTAGAGAGAGAGAGAGTTAGTTAGGTAGTTTTGAAAAAGATAAGAAACAAACAAAAAGTTAGTTAGTTAGTTGAAACAAATTTTGAAAATCAATTTTTGAAAAGATAAGAAGATAAGAAGTTAGAAAAGATATTTTAAAATCAAATTTTTGAAAAAGATAAGATAAGAAGATATTTTTGAAAAGATATGATTGAAATTAGTTTTTGAAAAAGATTTGATTTTTAGAATCACAATTAATGACTTGATTCACAAGAAATCTCAAGATATGATTCTAGAACTTAAAGTTTGAATCTTTCTTAACAAGTAAGTAACAAACTTGAAATTTTTGAATCAAAACATTAATTGATGATGTTATTTTCGAAAATTATGTGATAAAGATAAGAAAAAGATTTTTGAAAAATATTTTTAAAATTTTCGAAAATAACTAAGAAAAATGAAAAAGATTTGATTTTGAAAAAGATTTTGAAAAAGATAAGATTTTTAAATTGAAAATTTGATTTGACTCATAAGAAACAATTGAATTTTTAAAAATTTTTGAAAAAGTCAATCCAAATTTTCGAATTTTATGAGAAAAAAAAAGGAAAGATATTTTTTTGATTTTTTTGAATTTTTAATGATGAAAGAGAAAAACATGAAAACTGATGCAATGCATGAAAATTTTGGATCAAAGCATGTGATGAATACAAGAACACTATGAATGTCAAGATGAACACCAAGAACACTTTGAATGTCAAGATGAACATCAAGAACTTATTTTTGAAAAATTTTTAATGCAAAGAAAATATGCAAGACACCAAACTTAGAAATCTTTCATATTCAGACACTATGAATGCAAGAATGCATATGAAAAACAAGAAAAGATGCAAAACAAGAAAACATCAAGATCAAACAAGAAGATTTACCAAGAACAACTTGAAGATCATGAAGAACACCATGAATGCATGATTTTTCGAAAAATGCAAGATGAGTATCCAATTGACACCAAACTTAAAAATTGACTCAAGACTCAAACAAGAAACATGAAATATTTTTTTGATTTTTATGATTTTCTAATTTTTTTTGGATTTTTGTATATTTTTTTTCGAAAACATTTGGGAAAAAGGAAGTAATGAATTCATAGTCCTCAATCAAAATCCTGGAAATTAGACATGGCTTAATAGCCAGCCAAGCTAAAACATGTTATATGAAACTCCAGAATTCATTCTTGAAAATTTAGAATAAATTTTTTTTTTCGAAAACAAAAGAAAAATTTCTGAAATATTTTTGAAGAATTTTTGAAAATAAAACAAAAAGAAAATTACCTAATCTGAGCAACACGATGAACCGTCAGTTGTCCAAACTCGAACAATCCCTGGCAACGGCGCCAAAAACTTGGTGCACAAAATTGTGATCCCCGGCAACGGTGCCAAAAACTTGGTGCACGAAATTGTGATCTCAGGCAACGGCGCCAAAAACTCTGTACGCACGTCTTAATAAATTGTTTTTCATTCACAACTTCGATACAACTAACCAGCAAGTGCATTGGGTCGTCCAAGTAATAAAACCTTACGTGAGTAAGGGTCGATCCCATGGAGATTGTTGGTATGAAGCAAACTATGGTCACCTTGTAGATCTCAGTCAGGCGGATATGAAATAGTTATGGAGTTTTCGAAAATAAATAATAAAATAAGGATAGAAACACTTATGTAAATCATTGGTGAGAATTTCAAATAAGCGCATAGAGATGCTTTCGTTCCTCTGAACCTCTGCTTTCCTGCTGTCTTCATCCAATCAATCCTACTACTTTCTATGGCTGGCTTTATGTAAGGACATCACCGTTGTCAATGGCTACTTTTTATCCTCTCTGGAAAATGGTCCGATGCGCTGTCACTGCATGGCTAATCATCTGGAGGCATCACCCTTATCAATAGATGCATCCCATCCTCTTGTGAAAATGGTCCAAATGCTCTGTCATAGCACGACTAATCATCTGAGGTTCTCGATCATGCTGGAATAGGATTCACCCTCCTTTTGCGTCTGTCACTACGCCCAGCAATCGCGAGTTTGAAGTTTGTCACAGTCATTCAATCTCGGAGTCCTACTCGGAATACCACAGACAAGGTTTAGACTTTCCGGACTCTCATGAATGCCGCCATCAATCTAGCTTATACCACGAAGATTCTGATTAAGAGATCCAAGAGATACTCATTCAATCTAAGGTAGAACGGAAGTAGTTGTCAGGCACGCGTTCATAGGGAATGATGATGATTGTCACGTTCATCACATTCAGGTTGAAGTGTGAATAAATATCTTAGAAGCGGAATAAGTTGAATTGAATAGAAAAACAGTAGTACTTTGCATTAATCTTTGAGGAACAGCAGAGCTCCACACCTTAATCTATTGAGTGTAGAAACTCTACCGTTGAAAATACATAAGTGAACATAGGGTAAGCATGGCCGAGTGGCCAGCCTCCCATGGAGGTCTAGAGATCTAAAATTGATCAAAAGATTAATCCAAAGATGTCTAATACAATAGTAAAAAGTTCTATTTATAATAAACTAGCTACTAGGGTTTACAGAAGTAAGTAATTGATGCATAAATCCACTTCCGAGGCCCACTTGGTGTGTGCTTAGGCTGAGCTTGAATGTTACACGTGCAGAGGCTCTTTCTGGAGTTGAACGCCAGGTTGTAACGTATTTCTGGCGTTCAACTCTGGTTTGTGACGTGTTTCTGGCGTTTAACTCCAGACAGCAGCATAGAACTGGCGTTCAACGCCATTTTACGTCATTTAAACTCGGCCAAAGTATGGACTATTATATATTTCTGGAAAGCCCTAGATGTCTACTTTCCAACGCAATTGGAAGCGTGCCATTTTGAGTTCTGTAGCTCCAGAAAATTCACTTTGAGTGCAAGGAGGTCAGAATCCAACAGCATCAGCAGTCCTTCTTCAACCTCTGAATCTGATTTTTGCTCAAGTCCCTCAATTTCAGCCAGAAATTACCTGAAATAAAAAAAAAAATACACAAACTCATAGTAAAGTCCAGAAATGTGAATTTAACATAAAAACTAATAAAAACATCCCTAAAAGTAACTAGATTCTACTAAAAACATACTAAAAACAATGCCAAAAAGCGTATAAATTATCCGCTCATCAGGATGCATTTTCCTCCACAAAACTATTGGGAGCAAGTCAACACCTCCCTAAAAGAATTGAGTTCCAACATGGGACAACTAAGGGTGGAGCACCAAGAGCATTCCATCCTCCTCCATGAAATTAGGGAAGACCAAAGAACCATGAGAGAGGAGCAACAAAGGCAAGAGACATTGAGGAGCTCAAGCACTCCATAAGATCTTCAAGAGGAAGAACTAGCCGCCATCACTAAGGTGGACCCGTTCTTTAATTTCCTTGTTCTTTATTTTCTATTTTTCGAAAATTATGCTCTATGTTTGTCTATGTTTGTGTCTTTATTACATGATCATTAGTGTCTAAGTGTCTATGCCTTAAAGCTATGAAAATGAATCCATCACCTTTCTTAAATGAAAAATATTTTTAATTGAAAAAGAAAAAAAAGTGCATGAATTTCAAATTTTAAAACAGTTTAATTATTTTGATGTGGTGGCAATACTATTATTCTTCTGAATGAATGCTTGAACAATGCATATTTTTGAATTTGATTGTTTATGAATGTTAAAATTGTTGGCTCTTGAAAGAATGATGGGAAAAGGAGAAATGTTATCCGATGATCTGAAAAATCATAAAAATTGATTCTTGAAGCAAGAAAAAGCAGTGAAAAGCTTGCAGAAAAAGGATATATGCGAAAAAAAAAGAGAAAAGAAAGAAAAAGAAAAGCAAGCAGAAAAAGCCAATACCCCTTTAAACCAAAAGGCAAGGGTGATAAAAAGGATCCAAGGCTTTGAGAATCAGTGGATAGGAGGGCCCACATGAATAAAATCCTGGCCTAAGCGGCTAAACCAAGCTGTCCCTAACCATGTGCTTGTGGCGTGAAGGTGTCAAGTGAAAAATTGAGACTGAGCGGTTAAAGTCGAGGTCCAAAGCAAAAAGAAGAGTGTGCTTAAGAACCCTGGACACCTCTAATTTGGGACTCTAGCAAAGCTGAGTCACAAGTTATGTGTCTGTGGCATTTATGTATCCGGTGGTAATACTGGAAAATAAAGTGCTTAGGGCCACGGCCAAGACTCATAAAGTAGCTGTGTTCAAGAATCAACATACTTAATTAGGAGAATCAATAACACTATCTGGATTTTGAGTTTCTATAGATGCCAATCATTCTGAACTTCAAGGAATAAAGTGAGATGCCAAAACTGTTCAGAAGCAAGAAGCTAAAAGCCCCGCTCATCTAATTAATACTGATCTTCATAGATGTTTTTGGAATTCATTGTATATTCTCTTCTTTTTATCCTATTTGATTTTCAGTTGCTTGGGGACAAGCAACAATTTAAGTTTGGTGTTGTGATGAGCGGATAATTTATACGCTTTTTT
Organism: Arachis ipaensis; assembly: GCF_059453495.1. Classification (NCBI taxonomy): domain Eukaryota; kingdom Viridiplantae; phylum Streptophyta; class Magnoliopsida; order Fabales; family Fabaceae; genus Arachis; species Arachis ipaensis. The sequence continues at coordinate 98,877,878 of NC_142441.1, forward strand.
GCATTGTTTTTAGTATCTTTTTAGTATATTTTAATTAGTTTTTATTATATTTTTATTAGTTTTTAAATAAAAATCACTCTTCTAGACTTTACTATGAGTTTGTGTGTTTTTCTATGATTTCAGGTATTTTCTGGTTGAAATTGAGGGACCTGAGCAAAAATCTGATTCAGAGGCTGAAAAAGGACTGCAGATGCTGTTGGATTCTGACCTCCCTGCACTCGAAGTAAATTTTTTGGAGCTACAGAAGCCCAATTGGCACGCTCTCAATTGCGTTGAAAAGTAGACATCTTGGGCTTTCTAGAAATATATAATAGTCTATACGTTTCCCGAGATTTGATGGCCCAAACAGGCATTCCAAATCAGCTCAAGAATTCTGGCGTTTAACTCCAAAACTGGCACAAAAGCTGGAGTTAAACGCCCAAACTGGCACAAAAGCTGGCGTTTAACTCCAAGAAAAGTCTCTATATATGGAAGCTTCAATGCTCAGCCTAAGCACACACCAAGTGGGCCCAGAAGAAGATTTCTGCATTAATTACTTATTTCTGTAAATCCTAGGCTACTAGTTCTCTATAAATAGGACCTTTTGCTATTGTATTTTCATACTGAGATAGACCTTTTCACGTTTGGAGGCTGGCCATTCGGCCATGCCTAGACCTTGTTCTTATGTATTTTTAATGGTGGAGTTTCTACACACCACAGATTAAGGTGTAGAGCTCTACTGTTCTTCATGAATTAATACAAAGTACTATTATTTTTCTATTCAACTCAAATCTATTTCTTCTCCAAGATATTCATTCGTTCTTCAACTTGATAAATGTGATGATCCGTGACACTCATCATCATTCTCACCTATGAACATGTGCCTGACAACCACCTCTGTTCTACTAGCAATGGCTTGAATGCATATCTCTTGGGTTTTTTATCTAAGATTGGAACCTTCGTGGTATAGGCTAGAATTATTGGCGGCCATTCCTGAGATCCGGAATGTCTAAACCTTGTCTGTGGTATTCTGAGTAGGATCTGGGAAGGAATGACTGTGACGAGCTTCAAACTCGCGATTGTGGGGCGTGTGACAGACGCAAAAGGATCAATAGATCCTATTCCGACATGATCGAGAACCGACAGATGATTAGTCGTGCGGTGACAGCGCATTTGGAACGTTTTCACTGAGAGGACGGGAAGTAGCCATTGACAACGGTGATGCCCAACATAAATCTTGCCATGGAAAAGAGTATGAATGATTGGAAGAAGGCAATAGGAAAGCAGAGGTTCAGGAGGAACAAAGCATCTTCATACGCTTATATGAAATTCCAACCAAAGAATTACATAAGTATCTTTATCTTTATTTTATGTTTTTTTCATCTTTTAATTATCAATTCTTCATCACCATCTGAATTCGCCTGACTGAGATTAACAAGGTGACCATAGCTTGCTTCAAGCCGACAGTCTCCGTGGGATCGACCCTTACTCACGTAAAGTTTATTACTTGGACGACCCAGCGCACTTGCTGGTTAGTTGTGCGAAATTGTGACAAAGTATGATTCACGTTTAAGAGCTCCAAGTCCTTTGGCGCCATTGTTGATGATCACAATTTTGCGCACCACTCACCCATGTTCACTCTATCTCAAAAATAAAAAGATGTAGGCACAAAATTGTTCAGTGGCAGCAAGAGAGCAACTACAACTCTAAAAAAGAAATTGACTAGCTCACTAGTCGCATTAATGATCTTTGGGCAGTGGTGCACGAAATTTTGATCCTTAACAACGACGCCAAAAACTTGGTGCTCGGAATGTAATTCACACACTTTGTCACAATTTCGCACAATTCCGCACGGCTAATCATCTGTCAGTTCTCGATCCTGCTGGAATAGGATTCAGTAATCCTTTTGCGTCTGTCACTACGCCCAGCACTCGCGAGTTTGAAGCTCGTCACAGCCATCCCTTCCCAGATCCTACTCGGAATACCACAGACAAGGTTTAGACTTCCCGGACCTCAAGAATGGCCGCCAATAGTTTAGCCTATACCACGAAGACTCTGATCTCACGAACAGAAGGCTAAGAGATACGCATTCAAGCTTGTTTGCATGTAGAACGGAAGTGTTTGTCAGGCACGCGTTCATAAGTGAGAATGGTGATGAGCGTCACATAATCATCACATTCATCATGTTCTTGTGTGCGAATAAATATCTTAGAGAAGAAATAGACTTGAATTGAATAGAAAAACAATAGTACTTTGCATTAATTCATGAGGAACAGCAGAGCTCCACACCTTAATCTATGGTGTGTAGAAACTCTACCATTGAAAATACATAAGAACAAGGTCCAAGCATGGCCGACTGGCCAGCCTCCCTAAATGGCATATGAATTTGAAAATAGGGAAAAAGACCCCTAGTACAATAGTAAAAAGTTCTATTTAAACTAAAACTAGCCACTAGGGTTACAGGAATAAGTAAATGATGCAGAAATCCACTTCCGGGTCCACTTGGTGTGTGCTTGGACTGAGCATTGAGCTTTCATGTGTAGAGACTCTTTTTGGAGTTAAACGCCAGTTTGTAACGTGTTTCTGGCGTTTAACTCTGCTTTGCAACCTGTTTTTGGTGTTTAACTCCAGAATAGGGCAGAGAGCTGGCGTTGAACGCCAGTTTGCGACATCTAAACTCAGGAAAAGTATGGACTATTATATATTGCTGGAAAGCCCTGGATGTCTACTTTCCAATTCAATTGAGAGCGCGCCATTTGGACTTCTTTAGCTCCAGAAAATCTACTTTGAGTGCAGGGAGATCAGAATCCAACAGCATCTGCAGTCCTTCTTCAACCTCTAAATCTGATTTTTTCTCAAGTCCCTCAATTTCAGCCAGAAATTACCTGAAATCACAAACAAAACATACAAACTCATAGTAAAGTCCAGAAATGTGATTTTTATTTAAAAACTAATAAAAATATATTAAAAACTAATCAAATCATATTAAAAACTATGTAAAAACAATGCCAAAAAGCGTATAAATTATCCGCTCATCACAACACCAAACTTAAATTGTTGCCCAAGCAACTAAAAATAAAATAGGATAAAAAGAAGAGAATATACAATGAATTCCAAAATATCAATGAAACTTAGCTCCAATCAGATGAGCGGGACTAGTAGCTTTTTGCCTCTTGAATAGTTTTGGCATCTCACTTTATCCCTTAAAGTTCAGAATGATTAGCATCAATAGGAACTTAGAATTCAGATAGTGTTATTGATTCTCCTAGTTCAGTATGTTGATTCTTGAATACAGCTACTTTATGAGTCTTGGCCATGGCCCTAAGCACTTTGTTTTCCAGTATTACCACCGGATACATAAATGCCACAGACACATAACTAGGTGAACCTTTTCAGATTGTGACTCAGCTTTGCTAAAGTCCCCAACTAGAGGTGTCCAGGGTTCTTAAACACACTCTTCTTTTGCTTTGGACCTCGACTTTAACCGCTCAGTCTCAAGTTTTCACTTGACACCTTCACGCCACAAGCACATGGTTAGGGACAGTTTGGTTTAGCCGCTTAGGCCAGGATTTTATTCCTTTAGGCCCTCCTATCCACTGATGCTCAAAGTCTTGGATCCTTTTTATTACCCTTGCCTTTTGGTTTTAAGGGCTATTTGCTTTTCGCTCTTGCCTTTTGGTTTAAAGAGCTTTTGGCTTTTTCTGCTTGCTTTTTCTTTTTCTTTCTGTTTTTTTTGCCATTTTTTTCCTTTTTTTTTTTCGCAAGCTCTTCTCTATTCACTGCTTTTTCTTGCTTCAAGAATCAGTTTTATAATTTTTCAGATTATCAAATAACATGTCTCCTTTTTCATCATTCTTTCAAGAGCCAACATATTTAACATTTATAAACAACAATTTCAAAAGACAAAGGCACTGTTCAAGCATTCATTCAGAAAACAAAAAGTATGGTCACCACATCAAAATAATTAAACCAGTTTCAAGGATGAATTCGAAACCATGTACTTCTTGTTCTTTTGTTTTTAGAACATTTTTCATTTAAGAGAGGTGATGGATTCATGGGACATTCATAACTTTAAGGCATAGACACTTAAACACTAATGATCATATAGTAAAGATACAAACATAAATAAACATGAAGCATAGTAAACGAAAAACAAAAAATAAGAACAAGGAGATTAAGGAATGGGTCCACCTTAGTGAGGGTGACGTCTTCCTCTTCTTGAAGAACCAATGGTGCTCTTGAGCTCCTTTATGTCTCTTCCTTGTCTTTGTTGCTCCTCCCTCATAGCTCTTTGATCTTCTCTAATCTCATGGAGGATGATGGAGTGCTCTTGGTGCTCCATCCTTAGTTGTCCCATGTTGGAACTTAATTCTCCTAGGGAAGTGTTGATTTGCTCCCAATAGTTTTGTGGAGGGAAGTGCATCCCTTGAGGTATCTCAGGGATTTCATGGTGAAGGAATTCCTCATGCTCTTGTTGAGGTCCATGATCTCTTGTTTACTCCATCTTTTTCTTAGTGATGGGCTTGTCCTCTTCAATGAGGATGTCTCCCTCTATGTCAATTCCAGCCGAATTGCAGAGGTGGAAAATGAGGTGAGGAAAGGCTAACCTTGCCAAAGTAGAGGACTTGTCAGCCACCTTGTAGAGTTCTTGAGGTATAATCTCATGAACTTCCACTTCCTCCCCAATCATGATACTATGGATCATGATGGCCCGGTCTACAGTAACTTCAGACCGGTTGCTAGTAGGAATGATTGAGCGTTGAATAAACTCCAATCATCCTCTAGCTACAGGCTTAAGGTCCAGTCTTCTCAATTGAACCGGCTTACCTCTTGAGTCAACTTTCCATTGAGCTCCTTCCACACATATATCCATGAGGACTTGGTCCAACTTTTGATCAAAGTTGACCCTTCTAGTGTAGGGGTGTGCGTTTTCTTCCATCATTGGCAAGTTGAACGCCAGCCTTACATTTTCTGAACTGAAATCTAAGTATTTCCCCCGAACCATGGTAAGCCAATGCTTTGGATTTGGGTTCACACTTTGATCATGGTTCCTAGTGATCCATGCATTTGCATAGAACTCTTGAACCATTAAGATCCCAACTTGTTGAATGGGGTTGGTGAGAACTTCCCAACCTCTTCTTCGGATCTCATGTCAGATCTCCGGATACTCATTCTTTTTGAGCTTGAAAGGAACCTCAGGGATCACTTTCTTCTTGGCCACAACTTCATAGAAGTGGTCTTGATGGACCTTTGAGATGAATCTCTCCATCTCCCATGACTCAGAGGTGGAAGCAATTGCCTTTCCTTTCCTCTTTCTTGTGGTTTCTCTGGCCTTAGGTGCCATTAATAGTTATGGAAAAACAAAAAGCTATGCTTTTACCACACCAAACTTAAAATGTTTGCTCGTCCCCGAGCAAAAGAAGAAAGAAAGAAGGAAAAGAAGAAGAAAAATGGAGGAGAGGGAGAGAGGTTTGTATTCGGCCAATGGGAAGAAGAAAGGGTTGTGTTGTGTGAAAATGAAGAAGGAAAGAGAGGTTTATATAGGAGTGGGGGAAGGTTTAGGGTTCGGCCATTAGGGTTGGGTTTGGGAGGGAAAAGAGTTTGAATTTTGGAGGTAGTGGGGTTTTTGGGGAAGAGAGAATAGATGTGAGTGGTGAAGAGGTGATGGGGAAGAGTGATTGAGGTGATTGGTGAGGGGTATTTATGGAAGAGGGTTATGAAAAGGTGTGAAGAGGAGAGAAGAAAATGTGAGGATCCTGTGGGGTCAAGGACTTAACATCCCTGCTCCAATTAGGCGTGTAAAATGCCCTTATCACGCATGTCTGGCATTAAACGCCAGCTTACTGCTTGTTTTTGGTGTTAAATGCCCAAATGTAGCCTGTTTCTGGCGTTTAACGCCACTTCCATGCTCTGTTCTGGCGTTAAACGCCAGTTTGATGCTTCTTACTAGCGTTTAAACGCCAGTAAGTTCTTTCTCCAGGGTGAGCTATTTTTAAAGTTGTTTTTCATTTTGTTTTTGATTTTTCAATAGTTTTTGTGACTCCACATGATCATCAACCTAAAATAAAATAAAATAAAATAGATATAATTAAATAACATTGGGTTGCCTCCCAACAAGCGCTTCTTTAATGTCAATAGCTTGACAGTGAGCTCTCATGGAGCCTCACAGATATTCAGAGTATTGTTGGAACCTCCCAACACCAAACTTAGAGTTTGACTGTGGGGGCTCTGGTTGACTCTGCAGTGAGAAAAGCTTTTCATGCTTCCTCTCCATAGTTACAGAAGGAGATCCTTGAGTTTTAAACACAAGGTTGTCCTCATTCAGTTGGAGGACCAACTCTCCTCTGTCCACATCAATCACAGCTCTTGCTATGGCTAGGAAGGGTCTTCCAAGGATGATGGATTCATCCTCCTCCTTCTCAGTGTCTAGGATTATGAAATCAGCAGGGATGTAAAGGCCTTTAACCTTTACTAACACGTCCTCTACTTGTCCATAAGTCTATTTTCTTGAGTTGTCTGCCATCTCTAAAGAGATTCTGGCAGCTTGCACCTCAAAGATCCCAAGTTTCTCCATTACAGAGAGTGGCATTAAGTTTATTCCTGACCCCAGGTCACACAGAGCCTTCTCAAAGGTCATGGTGCCTATGTTACAGGAAATTAGGAATTTACCAGGATCCTGTTTCTTTTGAGGTAATTTCTGCCTATCCAATGCATTTAGTTCATTGGTGAGCAAGGGAGGTTCATCTTCCCAGGTCTCATTACCAAATAGCTTGGCATTCAGCTTCATGATTGCACCAAGGTATTCAGCAACTTGCTCTTCAGTAATGTCTTCATCCTCTTCAGAGGAAGAATACTCATCAGAGCTCATAAAGGGCAGAAGGAGGTTCAATGGAATCTCTATCGTCTCTAGATGAGCCTCGGATTCCTTTGGTTCCTCAAAGGAAAACTCCTTTTTGGTCACTGAGCGTTCCAGGAGGTCTTCCTCACTATGATTCACGTCCTCCTCCTCCATTTTGGGTTCGGCCACACCAAGTAAGGTAATGGCCTTGCACTCTCTTTTTGGATTCTCTTCTGTATTGCTTGGGAGAGTACTAGGAGGAGTTTCAGTGACTCTTTTACTCAGCTGGTCCACTTGTACCTCCAAATTTCTAATGGAGGACCTTATTTCATTCATGAAACTTAAAGTGGCCTTAGATAGATCAGAGACTATATTTGCTAAGCTAGATGGATTCTGCTCAGAATTCTCTGTCTGTTGCTGAGTGGATGATGGAAAAAGCTTGCTATTGCTAAACCTGTTTCTTCCACCATTATTAAAGCCTTGTTGAGGCTTTTGTTGATCCTTCCATGAGAAATTTGGATGATTTCTCCATGAAGGATTATAGGTGTTTCCATAGGGTTCACCCATGTAATTCACCTCTACTATTGCAGGGTTCTTAGGATCATAAGCTTCTTCTTCAGAAGATGCCTCTTGAGTACTGTTGGATGCAGCTTGCAATCCATTCAGACTCTAAGAAATCATATTGACTTGCTGAGTCAATATTTTATTCTGAGCCAATATGGCATTCAGAGTATCAATTTCAAGAACTCCCTTCCTCTAAGGCGTCCATTACTCACAGGATTCCTTTCAAAAGTGTACATGAACTTGTTATTTGCAACCATGTCAATGAGTTCTTAAGCTTCTGCAGGTGTTTTCTTTAGGTGAATGGATCCACCTGCAGAATGGTCCAATGATATCTTTGATAATTCAGACAGACCATCATAGAATATATCCAGGATGGTCCATTCTGAAAGCATGTCAGAAGGACACTTTTTGGTCAGTTGCTTATATCTCTCCCAAGCTTCATAGAGGGATTCACCTTCTTTCTATTTGAAGGTTTGAACATGCACTCTAAGCTTGCTAAGCTTTTGAGGAGGAAAGAACTTGGCTAAGAAAGCCGTGACCAGCTTATCCCAAGAGTTTAGGCTATCTTTAGGTTGAGAGTCCAACCATATTCTAGCTCTGTCTCTTACAGCAAACGGGAAAAGCATAAGCCTGTAGACCTCGGAGTCAACCCCATTGGTCTTAACAGTATCACAGATCTGCAAGAACTTAGTTAAGAACTGAAAAGAATCTTCTGATGGAAGTCCATGAAACTTGCAGTTCTGTTGCATCAGAGAAACTAATTGAGGGTTTAGCTCAAAATTGTTTGCTCCAATGGCAGGGATTGAGATGCTTCTTCCATGTAAATTGGAATTTGGTGCAGTAAAGTCACCAAGCATCTTCCTTGCATTGTTATTATTTTCGGCCATGTCTCCTTCTTTTTTGAAAATTTTTGTCAGATTTTCTCCAGAGAGTTGTGCTTTAGCTTCCCTTAGCTTCCTCTTCAGAGTCCTTTCAGGTTCAGGATCAGCCTCAACAAGAATGTTCTTATCCTTGTTCCTGCTCATATGAAAAAGAAGAAAACTGAAAAGAAAATATGGAATCCTCTATGTCACAGTATAGATATTCCTTATGTAAGTATAAGAAGAGAAGAATAGAAGAAGGAAAAGATAAGAATCCAAACACAGAGGGGAAGAGTGGGTTCGAATTCTTGGGTGGAAGAGAAGTGTTAGTAGATGAATAAATAATTAGAAGGAGATGAGAGAGGGAAGAATTCGAAAATTAAATAAGATAAAATAAAAATATTTTTTTGTTTTTAATTTAAAATTAAAGTTAAAATTCGAAAATAAGAAAAGAAATAAAATTAAAGTTTAAAATAATTAGTTAATTAAAAAGGAATTTTGAAAAAGAGGAAGGTGATTTTCGAAAATTAGAGAGAGAAAATTAGTTGGGTAATTTTGAAAAAGATAAGAATCAAACAAAAAGATAGGATTAGTTTGAAAAAGATTTGAAAATTAATTCTAAAAAGATAAGAAGTTAGATAAGAAGTTAGAAAAGATTTTGAAATTGATTTTGAAAAAGATGTGATTGAAAAGATATGATTGAAAATCATTTTGAAAAGGAAATTAAAAAGATTTGATTTTAGAAATCAAAGTTGATTACTTGACTAACAAGAAACTTGAAGATATGATTTTAAAATTTAAAGATTGAACCTTTCTTAATAGACAAGTAACAAACTTAAAAATTTTTGAATCAATCACATTAATTGTTAGTAAAGATTTTGAAATTATGAACAAGATAAGAAAAAGATTTTTGAAAATCAATTTGAAATTTTCGAAAATCATAAAAGAAAAATGAAAAAGATTTTATTTTTGAAAAAGATTTGAAAAAGATAGAATTTTTAAATTGAAAATTTGATTTGACTCATAAGAAACACTTAAATTTAGAAACTTTTTGAAAAAGTCAACTCAAATTTTCGAAAGTTTATGAGAGAAAATGGGAAAGATATTTTTTTGATTTTTGAATTTTAATCAAGAAAGAGAAAAACATAAAATTGATGCAAAACATAAAAATTTTGGAATAAAAGATGCATGCAAGAACGCTATGAGTGTCAAGATGAACACCAAGAACACTTTGAATGTCAAGATGAACACCAAGAACTCATTTTTGAAAAATTTTTAAGAAAAAAAAACATGCAAGACACCAAACTTAGAAATTTTCAATGTTGAGACATTAATAATTCAAAAATGCATATGAGAAACAAGAAAAGACACCAAACAAGAAATTTTAAAGATCAAACAAGAAGACTTACCAAGAACAACTTGAAGATCATGAAGAATGTAATGCATGGATTTTCGAAAAATGCAAGAAAGAGATAAACATGCAATTGACACCAAAGTTAAAAACCGACACAAGACTTAAACAAGAAACATCAAATTATTTTTGATTTTATGATTTTATTAATTTTTTTGGTTTTTTTTTTTTTGAAAATTAATTGGAAAAAGAAAATTAAGGATATCAAAATTTTTAATGAGAATTTGATGACAAGTCATCTTAGCCTAGTTTCACTAGCCTTTTTCCTTTATTTTCAACTGAATTATGTACTTTCTTGAGCCATAAGCAAGCCAATTGGGTAGATTTTCATGTTTCCTTTGATTTAATCAACCATGTATGAATTCATGCTATTTCATGAGGTTTTATGCTATAATTGTCACATATTATGAAAGAATGAATATCTCATGATTTTGAGCATAGCTTTGATGTGTTTGGTTGATTAATGATAGGTGAAGAAAGCTTGGAGAAAGGTTGATGCAAGAAGGAATGGCTAGGAGGAAGAGAGAACAAAAAGTTTGAGCAAAAGTTTGCCTCAAACTTTAGCTCAAACTTTTGGATTAATTGAAAATGAACCAGGAAGCAAAAAGCTGGACCAAAAGTTAGCCTCAAACTTTTTGGCTAACTTTTGGGCAAAAGCTGGAGCAAAAGTTAGCCCCTAACTTTTTGGCTAACTTTTGGGCAAAAGCTAGAGCAAAAGTTAGCTCCTAACTTTTTGGCTAACTTTTGGCATGAAAAACACTCCCTGGATGAGCAAAAGTTTGCGCCAACGTTAGCCCCTAACTTTTTGGCTAACGTTGGCACATGAAAAACACTCCCTGGGCTAGCAAAAGTTTGCGCCAACGTTAGCCCCTAACTTTTTGGCTAACGTTGGCGCCATGAATAAGCAAGGGGAGGCCAACGTTGGAGCAAAAGTTAGACCCCTAACTTTTGCCCCAACGTTGGTATCAGCAAGGAAGGGTACTGATGTGAAAAGTTGGAGCAAAAGTTAGACCCTAACTTTTACTCCAACTTTTACTCAAGCTTTCATGATTCCAACCCGGTTCAATTCGGTTCTTCTCCAAACTCCAAGAGCAATCAACCAAGGCCTCTATCAACCCAATTCCATCAAGAGCAAAGGCCCAATTGAAGGCTTGAAGACCATTTGAAGAAAGTGTATAAATAGCATAGGATTTAAGTTTTTAAGGGAGCTTCCCTTTTAGTTTTTCAGAATAGCTTTCTTTTGAGTTTTGCTGAGAGCTCACTTTTATTTTTTCTTAGCATTGTTGTTTAATTGAAGAGAATTTGGGAGGAGAATTGATCTCTCTTCTTCCTTGTTCTTGCCCAGCACTCTTTACTTTTCTTGTCTTGGATTTTGGGTGGATAATTGAAGAAATTCTGTTTCAATCTCACCTTGGGATCTTGTTTAATTTTCTGCTTAATTGAATTTCAGTTTCGGTTACTTGCTTCTTCATCTACTTTCTTTGCAATTTACAATCTCCTTTGCAATTGTTCTTGTTGGATCTAGGAAGGCATTGAGATCTAGACTTGGTTTTCTAGTCTCTTGGGTCCTGAGATCTGAATTCCAATTTTACATCCTCTGTTTACTGCTTTCATGCTCATTTTACTTTTCTGTTTTAGATCCGATTCAATCCAAGTCTTCTTCTATTTCTCTGCTTGTTGCAATTTTACATTTCCTTGTTTAATTTCTGCAAATCCAACTCCCCATTCCCTTTACAATTCAAGCCATTTACATTTCTTGCACTTTAAGATTTTGCAATTTACATTTCTTGCATTCTAAGTTTCTGCCATTTAATTTCTTGTTCTTTAAGATTCAGCACTTTAATTCCTGTTCTCTTTAATTTCATGCCAATTACCCATTCCCTTTACTTTCTATGCAATTTAAATTCTGCAAATCACAAATCTCTCAACCAAATCTTGATTCGCTTGACTAAATCAACCACTAAACTAAAATTGCTCAATCCTTCAATCCCTGTGGGATCGACCTCACTCCCGTGAGTTATTATTACTTGATGCGACCCGGTGCACTTGCCGGTTAGATCTGGGTATTTTGGAGGAATTCGTTTTTCCGTAAAAATATCCCATCAAGTTTTTGGCACCGTTGCCGGGGATTGATTAGATTGACAATGATTAAGTGAGGTGGCAGTTTAGATCAAGCACTTTTTCTTTAATTTTTGACTAACCCACTAACTGTTTGAAGTTTTGTCTCAACTGACTACACTTAATTTTCAAGAGAATCACTGTGTGTTCCGTTGTTGATTTATATGTCACAGGGAGGAAGAGCAGCCAGAGGGAAGGATGTCATTGAAGAAGGAGTTTCTGAGAAAGAAGAACACCACAACATGAAGCCACAACTCATTACACTAATAGAGAACAATTGTTCCTATGGTGGAACTCCACTGGAGAATCCTAAACAGCACCTATCCAATTTTCTGAGAACTTGTGGTGCTGTCAATCTCGATAATGTAAATCATGATGCCATTAAGCTCTTGTTATTTCCCTTCTCACTGAAGGATGAAGCGGCACAATGGCTTGAAATCTTTCCCCAAGGAAGTATAACTAGTTGGGATGATTTGGTTGCCAAGTTTCTAGCTAAATTCTCCTCGTCCCAACAACACATCAAGATGAAAAAGGGAGTACATCCATTCATACAAGGAGGGGAAGAATCATTGTTCAAAGCATGGGAAAAATACAAGAAGGCAATCAACAAAGCGGATTTCCAAGCGTTCTATGAAGGATTAACCCCGGAAATAAGAAGAGCGGTGGATCACTTCTCAGATGGCCTGCTCAACGCAACAGCAACCATTCAAGGAACTGCAGAGTTCAATGACAAAAGAGCCAATAACCAACACTCATTTGAGACCCCACAGAATGCAACATCAGAAAAGGAGATAATGAATCTTGAAGGAATGAAGGCAGTCATGAATCAAAGCAAACAGCTACATCAGCAAACTCAGCAACAATTGGAGTCAATAGCTAGACAAATTGATCTTCTCCATTCTACTACAGTGAATGCACAATTTCCACCATGGAAGCCACATTCTTATCTAAGAATGAGGGAATCTCAACATCAGGAACAAAGGGACTTCAACTACAACAACCCCAATTTTCCAAACCTGCAAAAACACCACCATACCAACAACAATCACTACATACCACCACACTACCCACCCTTCCAACCCCCAACACCCCACAACCTACAAATTTCACAAGACTCTCAGAGGATCACCAATCTGGAGATCTTAGTAGAGAGAATGATGACACATCAAGAGATGATAAGCAAACACCAGGAGGCCTCACTCGGGAGAATTGAGAGGCAAATGGAACAATTAGCTAAGAATCTCACAGGAATGAGTGAAAAGAGGGCTAAAGGAAAAGAATCACTCATCCAGGATGAGCATCACAAAGCAAAGCCTCACTTAGGAGGACAAGGGGACAAGGAGAAGGAAGCTCAAAATCTGAACTGAGCAAGCACAGAGGATGTCAAGCTAATGACAATAAAAGAGCACTTGTTGGGAGGCAACCCAACCTGAGGTAGTTTTCTGTTCATAACTATTTTAATAAAAAGGTTAATTAGTTTTATCTATAATGCAAGAAGCTAAGTTTGGTGTTGCACACCAAAACAATCTAAAGGAGAATGCAGGATTCTAAGTTTGGTGTTTCACCAAAATCCCATTATAAAACACATTCTCACTTTCTGCATAATGCTGGCTTCAAGCATGTTGGATGAACTAGTTAACTATTCTGCTGTTTCCTAGTTTTCAGTTTTATTGCTTTTGAAAAAGAAGAAGAAAAAGAAAAAAAAAATTTATTATCACACATGGTTAATTTGATGCATGAAAACCATTGGCAAGGTACTAAGTTTGGTGTTCCCACACCAAAGTAAGTTCAAAAGCCCATAAATAAATCAGCCAGACTAACCATTGTTTCCAAGTGCTTGGGGAACAAGCAACTTTCAATATCATTGCAGAGGTCCATACAAGCTTTTGGAAGGATTAAGCATCATCAACCAAAGAAATAAAAGATGAACCTAAAGGCCAGCAATGATGATGATGAGAAGAAAGAAAGCAAGTGAACTCCAAAAGGTTGTACTGTTAAGTGATTATCTTACATCAAACACTGCTATGATTGAGAGTGGTTTTGTTTCCCTGATTATCTGTCTGTTTAGCATGGTTTCTTTTCTGTAATTCAATAAGCAAGATGCTTGATCATTCACAACATTTTTCTCTTCAAAACTTGTTTGCACTCAATGTTCAAAAAAATTGCATCACATGAAAGTTCTTTGAAAAGAAGGATTGAGGAATTAAACAATTTTGAGGCAAGCAAAAGATTAGGAGAAGTGGTGGTTCTAGTTGTATGAATGTGTATTGAGGTTGCATGCTTGTGAAAACTTGCATGGGAGCTTATAGGCAGGACATGAAGTTCAAAGAAGTATTGTGGAGATTCTCAAAAATTTATTGATCCAAGAAGCAGCAAACAAAACAAAAGAAAATAAAGAAAATACAAAAGCAAAAAGAACATGGCCCAAGGCTCTGAGCATCAATTACTAGGCAGAAAAAGAAAGAAGAAACAAAACTCAAAGAGTTGTTAGCCTAGTAAATGCTTGTGGTTGAGCTGCGTCAAGGAAAGAGGCTTGAGCAAGTAAATCCTTAAGGGTGCTTTAACACCTAATACCTTAAAACCAACTGGTTTAGGAGTATTGATTGAAAGCTTATCTAAAGAGCCGCTTTGAGACATGACACTTAGAGTCAAGGCCAAAGCACAGAAACTATAAGCTGCTTCAAGGTGACTACATATAAAGAGATCTCCATGATACCATTTGGATGAAAATCCTAAGACCTAAGACTCCCAATATGTGAGGACTAGTGAGCACTGAAGCCTTTGCATGAGCATATGATTTAGAGTTCACCCCACTGACACTTAATCACTTCACTCACAGGACCTTACAATTTTTTCTTCAATCCGCCTTAATTGAAAGAACCTTTGAGCAAAATTCATTTCTTGCTTGGGGACAAGCAAGCTTTAAGTTTGGTGTTGTGATGACAAGTCATCTTAGCCTAGTTTCACTAGCCTTTTTCCTTTATTTTCAACTGAATTATGCACTTTCTTGAGCCAAAAGCAAGCCAATTGGGTAGATTTTCATGTTTCCTTTGATTTAATCAACCATGTATGAATTCATGCTATTTCATGAGGTTTTATGCTATAATTGTCACATATTATGAAAGAATAAATATCTCATGATTTTGAGCATAGCTTTGATGTGTTTGGTTGATTAATGATAGGTGAAGAAAGCTTGGAGAAAGGTTGATGCAAGAAGGAATGGCTAGGAGGAAGAGAGAACAAAAAGTTTGAGCAAAAGTTTGCCTCAAACTTTAGCTCAAACTTTTGGATTAATTGAAAATGAACCAGGAAGCAAAAAGCTGGACCAAAAGTTAGCCTCAAACTTTTTGGCTAACTTTTGGGCAAAAGCTGGAGCAAAAGTTAGCCCCTAACTTTTTGGCTAACTTTTGGCATGAAAAACACTCCCTGGATGAGCAAAAGTTTGCGCCAACGTTAGCCCCTAACTTTTTGGCTAACGTTGGCACATGAAAAACACTCCCTGGGCTAGCAAAAGTTTGCGCCAACGTTAGCCCCTAACTTTTTGGCTAACGTTGGCGCCATGAATAAGCAAGGGGAGGCCAACGTTGGAGCAAAAGTTAGACCCCTAACTTTTGCCCCAACGTTGGTATCAGCAAGGAAGGGTGCTGATGTGAAAAGTTGGAGCAAAAGTTAGACCTTAACTTTTACTCCAACTTTTACTCAAGCTTTCATGATTCCAACCCGGTTCAATTCGGTTCTTCTCCAAACTCCAAGAGCAATCAACCAAGGCCTCTATCAACCCAATTCCATCAAGAGCAAAGGCCCAATTGAAGGCTTGAAGACCATTTGAAGAAAGTGTATAAATAGCATAGGATTTAAGTTTTTAAGGGAGCTTCCTTTTTAGTTTTTCAGAATAGCTTTCTTTTGAGTTTTGCTGAGAGCTCACTTTTATTTTTTCTTAGCATTGTTGTTTAATTGAAGAGAATTTGGGAGGAGAATTGATCTCTCTTCTTCCTTGTTCTTGCCCAGCACTCTTTACTTTTCTTGTCTTGGATTTTGGGTGGAGAATTGAAGAAATTCTGTTTCAATCTCACCTTGGGATCTTGTTTAATTTTCTGCTTAATTGAATTTCAGTTTCGGTTACTTGCTTCTTCATCTACTTTCTTTGCAATTTACAATCTCCTTTGCAATTGTTCTTGTTGGATCTAGGAAGGCATTGAGATCTAGACTTGGTTTTCTAGTCTCTTGGGTCCTGAGATCTGAATTCCAATTTTACATCCTCTGTTTACTGCTTTCATGCTCATTTTACTTTTCTGTTTTAGATCCGATTCAATCCAAGTCTTCTTCTATTTCTCTGCTTGTTGCAATTTTACATTTCCTTGTTTAATTTCTGCAAATCCAACTCCCCATTCCCTTTACAATTCATGCCATTTATATTTCTTGCACTTTAAGATTTTGCAATTTACATTTCTTGCGTTCTAAGTTTCTGCCATTTAATTTCTTGTTCTTTAAGATTCAGCACTTTAATTCCTGTTCTCTTTAATTTCATGCCAATTACCCATTCCCTTTACTTTCTATGCAATTTAAATTCTGCAAATCACAAATCTCTCAACCAAATCTTGATTCGCTTGACTAAATCAACCACTAAACTAAAATTGCTCAATCCTTCAATCCCTGTGGGATCGACCTCACTACCGTGAGTTATTATTACTTGATGCGACCCGGTGCACTTGCCGGTTAGATCTGGGTGTTTTGGAGGAATTCGTTTTTCCGCAAAAATATCCCATCAAGTTTTTGGCGCCGTTGCCGGGGATTGATTAGATTGACAATGATTAAGTGAGGTGGCAGTTTAGATCAAGCACTTTTTCTTTAATTTTTGACTAACCCACTAACTGTTTGAAGTTTTGTCTCAACTGACTACACTTAATTTTCAAGAGAATCACTGTGTGTTCCGTTGTTGATTTATATGTCACAGGGAGGAAGAGCAGCCAGAGGGAAGGATGTCATTGAAGAAGGAGTTTCTGAGAAAGAAGAACACCACAACATGAAGCCACAACTCATTACACTAATAGAGAACAATTGTTCCTATGGTGGAACTCCACTGGAGAATCCTAAACAGCACCTATCCAATTTTCTGAGAACTTATGTAATTCATTGGTGAGAATTTCAAATAGGCGTATGGAGATGCTTTTGTTCCTTCTGAACCTCTGCTTTCCTATTGTCTTCATCCAATCCTTCATACTCCTTTCCATGGCAAGCTTTATGTAGGGCATGACCGTTGTCAATGGCTACTTCCCGTCCTCTCAGTGAAAATGGTCCAAGATGCGCTGTCACCGCACGGCTAATCATCTGTCGATTCTCGATCCTGCTGGAATAGGATTCAGTGATCCTTTTGCATTTGTCACTACGCCCAGCACTCACGAGTTTGAAGCTCGTCACAGCCATCCCTTCCCGGATCCTACTCGGAATACCACAGACAAGGTTTAGACTTTTCGAACCTCAAGAATGGCCGCCAATAGTTCTAGCCTATACCACGAAAACTCTGATCTCACGATCAGAAGGCTAAGAGATACGCATTCAAGCTTGTTTGCATGTAGAACGGAAGTGTTTGTCACGCACGCATTCATAAGTGAGAATGGTGATGTGAGTCACATAATCATCACATTCATCATGTTCCTTTGTGCGAATGAATATCTTAGAGAAGAAATAGACTTGAATTGAATAGAAAACAATAGTACTTTGCATTAATTCATGAGGAACAGCAGAGCTCCACACCTTAATCTATGGTGTGTAGAAACTCTACCGTTGAAAATACATAAGAACAAGGTCCAGGCATGGCCGAATGGCCAGCCTCCCTAAATGGCATATGAATTCGAAAATAGGGAAAAAGACCCCTAGTACAATAGTAAAAAGTTCTATTTAAACTAAAACTAGTCACTAGGGTTACAGGAATAAGTAAATAATGCAGAAATCCACTTCCAGGCCCACTTGGTGTGTGCTTGGATTAAGCATTGAGCTTTCATGTGTAGAGACTCTTTTTGGAGTTAAACGACAGTTTGTAACGTGTTTCTGGCATTTAACTCTGCTTTGCAACCTGTTTCTAGCGTTTAACTCCAGAATAGGGCAGAGAGCTGGTGTTGAACGCCAGTTTGCATCGTCTAAAATTGGGAAAAATATGAACTATTATATATTGCTGAAAAACCCTGGATGTCTACTTTCTAATGCAAATGAGAGCGCGCCATTTGGACTTCTGTAGCTCCAGAAAATCTACTTTGAGTGCAGGGAGGTCAGAATCCAACAGCATCTGCAGTCCTTCTTCAACCTCTGAATCTGATTTTTGCTCAAGTCCCTCAATTTCAGCCAGAAATTACCTGAAATCACAGAAAAACACACAAACTCATAGTAAAGTCCAGAAATGTGATTTTTATTTAAAAACTAATAAAAATATATTAAAAACTAATCAAATCATATTAAAAACTATGTAAAAATAATGCCAAAAAGCGTATAAATTATCCACTCATCAGGCAGCAGGTATTCTAGGGGGCACCAAATTAACAGAGCTTGAAAGGAGGCTAGAAATTGATTTTCAGGATGAAGAGCTTTATTAGAAAAAAAATCAAGAGTCAAATGGCTTATGGAGGGTGATCAAAATACTAAGTTCTTTCATCAGAAGTTTAGATCGAGAATCAGAAGAAATAAGATATGGAAACTAATTGATGACAATGGAGAGGAAGCTACCTCCAATGCTGCTATTGTCGCGACTATTGAAAGATACTTTAAAGGTATATTCTCATCAGAGTGTCATGCTGATTTAGCCCCCTTCTTTGATGATTTTGATCCTAGAGTATCAGCTACTATGAACTGAAAGCTCAGGAAGCCTGTTACTGTGGAGGAAGTGAAACGAGCAATAATCAGCATACACCCACAGAGTACCCCAGGTGATGATGGGATGACCTCAAAATTATTTCAGACTTATTGGGATATTGTGAATGGTGATGTTTTTCGGGCAGTACAAAGCTTCTTTGTGGGTGGTCAAATTCTCAAAAGTTTCAACCACATGCATATTTGCCTTATTCCAACAATACCGGATGTAAGCAACATGGCTCAGGTGAGACCTATTAGCCTCTCAACGGTTGTCTATAAAATTATATCTAAGGTGATGGTGCATAGATTTCAAGATTTAATGAATAAGCTTGTCAGCTTAAATCAGAGTGCATTTATCAAAGGTTGTCTAATATCTGATAATATTCTGATAGCTCATGAGTGTTTGCATTACCTAAAAACCAAGAAGTAAGGGCTAGAATACGAAATGACTATTAAATTAGACATGAGCAAGGCTTATGATAGAGTAGAATGACACTTTTTGTTGTTTATATTGGACAAATTGGGTTTTGATGATATTGTGATCAATTGGATTCGTGAATTGATAACTACTGTTTCTTATTCTGTTGTTGTGAAAGGTTAACCTTATGGTTTCTTTAAACCAAATAGAGGTATCCGACAAAGTGATCCTCTATCCCCGTATCTTTTCCTATTTTATACAAAAGACCTCTCCTTCTTGCGACACAAAGCAGTGAAATTCAAGGTATCCAGGTGAATAGACAATGCCCAAGAGTAAACCACCTTCTATTTGTGGATGATTCTATCCTACTTTGTAAGGAAAGTAATAGTTGCGGTAGAGTTCTAGAGTTGTTAGAGCACTACGAAAGCTTTAGTGTATAGTGGATTAACTTAACAAATGTGCTATTTTCTTTAGTAATAATACTCCACAATCACTACGAACTCAACTGACAGAGACTCTAAATATTGACCATGTTAAGGCACAGGACAAGTACCTTGGTCTACGCTTCAATGTGAATAGATTGAAGAAGGTGCCATGTAGTTTAATCATGGAAAAAGTTTGAAAGAAGATGATAGGGTGGAAGAGGAGTTCTCTTTCATCGGGTGGATGACATATTTTGCTTAAAGCAGTTGGTGAGACAATTCCAATATATACCTTGTCATGCTTCAAACTCCCTAATACTTTGATTTCAGAAATTCATAGCAAGCTTTCACAATTCTGGTGGGGGCAAAAAAGTTCAGAAAGGAGAATGGTTTGGAGAATCTGGAATACAATGACTTGGCCAAAGAAAGGAGGTAGTTTAGGAATCAGAGACCTAAAAGCTCAGAACCTAGCTCTACTAGAAAAACAATTTTGGAGAATAATCGCCCAACCTAAGTCCTTACTAGCAAGAATTCTCAAAGAAAAGTATTTCAAATATTCTGATGCAATGAGAGCAAAGATAGGGACATTACTTTCATGGGCTGGTGAAGTCTGCTAGAGGGTAGAAATATTGTTGAGAAAGGCCTGAACTGACAAGTCGGCTTGGGCTCCTCCGTTAAAGTTTTCGACGATCCTTGGCTACCTCTCTCATCCTTTTCACCACTACAAGATTCAAGTTTATTTGTGGCAGTTTTTTTCTTGGTTTGTGGCGGTTTGAAACCCCTACAAAAATATTTGTAGGAGTTTTCCAAACTTCCAAATTTGAGATGCCACGAGCCTATTTGTGGCAGTTTTACAGAACCCCCACAACATAATTTAGTGGCGGTTCTTTGTCTACTTTGTAGGGATTTTAAGTTAAAATTTTTTATAACTTTTTTAAATTTTTGTGACAAAATAATCAGTAAATTTTTTGCGGTTTAAGAATTTTTAATTAAAAATATTCGTGAATATATTTTTTAAAATTAACCTATATTATTTATAATTAAAAATATTTAATATTTTTTGGAGACTAATTAAAGCTTAACGTTTAACTAATCGGTGATGCTACACGTATAAGTATTTTTGTAACAAAGTTCAATTAAGTTGGCATAAGTCTATCAAAAAAAATGCGTACATGAGTTATCGCTTTTTCTCTTTTGCACTTTTTTTAGCATAGAAATTTTTGTTAGATGTATAAAAATTTATTGATAAAGCACAGAAATTTTTATTCATAGCACAAAAATTTTTTCACATAGCACATAAATTTTGCTGCAAATATATTTTATTGGTTGGATAAATCAATTGTGGTCCTTCAAATATTTTTGTGTTGTGCAAATTTTTGTACTGTGTACCAAAATTTCTATATTGTATGTATTTTGTTGGTTAGGTGTTAATATTTTTGACACATAGTCCTTTAAAAATTTATGTGCTGAACATCAAAATTTTTATGTATTGTGTACCAAAATTTCTATGTTTTTGCGTATTTTGTTGGTTGAGTGTCAATGTTATGAACATGCAGTCTTTTAAAAATTTGTACTGTGCACCAAAATTTTTTGTGTTGTGCATTGATAAACCACTATTTTATGGTTTATTTTGTATTGAATTGAGTGGATTTTATCCATTATTCTCACACTTATTCATATAATTCGCATGTTTTACATTTTCCTTCCTAATTTTTTGCTATGATTGAAAACATGCTTTTTGGCTTTAAAATTACTAATTTTTAATTCTCTCTTATTACCATTCAATGCTGTGATATGTTTGTTAAAATTTTCAAGGTTTATAGGGCAGGAATGGCTTAGAGGATGAAAAAGAAGCATCCAAAAGTGGAAGGAACACAAGAAATTGAAGTTTTGAGAATCTGGTAGCGATGCGCATGCATGGATGACGCGTACGCATGACCGGTGCAACAGACATTCGACGCGCACGCGTGGCTGACGCGTACACGTGACGAGCGTCACGTGCTGCATTAAACAGAATTCGCTGGGGGCGATTTCTGGGCTAGGTTTGACACAGTTTCAAGCCCGAAATTACAGATTAGAGGCTGGGAGTGGAGCAGGAAAGGGGGGATCAATCATTCACTTCACATTCATACACACTTTAGGTTTTAGATGTAGGTTTTCTAGAGAGAGAGACTCTCTCCTCTCTCTAGGTTTTAGGGTTTTTAGTCCTGTTCCTTCTCAAATTCAGATTTCTACCTTACTTTAATTTAGTTTTCTTCCACTTTTATTTGTTCTAGTACTTTTGTTATCTACTTATATCATTGATTCCTTTATGTTGCCAATTTAGTTTATGAATTATTCTTGTTCCCTTTAATCCATATTAGTGCAAGTTATGTTTTCATGTTTATGATTGCTTCTTTCTTCATTTGTTATTATTGATTCCTTGCAATTGTTGGTCTTAGATTTTACATTCTCTTATTACCTTTCTATGCTTTTATTTTGTATCTTCCAAGTGTTTGACAAAATGCTTGGGTGAATTTTACTTTAGATTTTTATGTTCTTGACTTGGATTGATTATTTAGAGACTCTTGAGTTATCAAAAGTCTTTTGTTGATTGGTGATTGAAGATTGCCGGTTAGCTTGAACTTCACCAAAGCTAGTCTCTCACTATGAGTTGATTAGGACTTGTGAACTCAAGTTAATTGTATGCACTTGACCTTCCTCCATTGGTTAGAAGTTAACTAAGTGAAGGCAATTCACATTTACCATCACAATTGATGGTGATAATAAGGATAGGACTTCTTATTCTCAATCCTTGCTAAGAGCCTTCTTAGTTATTAGTTTATTTTTCTCGCAATCTATATTTTCTTGTTCCTCATTTCAAAAACCCAAAAATATACTTTTCCATAACAAAAAATAAATACGCTTCCCTGCAATTCCTTGAGAGACGACCCGAGGTTTAAATACTTCGGTTAATTTTATTAGGTTTGTATTTGTGACAAACAATTTAAACAATGACCAAGGATAATTTGTTGGTTTAGAACTATACTTGCAATGCGATATTTTTGTAAAAATCTTTACCGAAAAGAAGATGAAGAAGATGATGATGATGATGATGATGATGATAATGAAGGAGGATGAGGAGGAAAAAAAAGAGAAGAAATCAAATACAATGACGATGTGGTTGAAAAAAAGAAGCGCACACTTATCTGACTTTGTTGAGACTTGGCTAATAAAACACTTGGTTGTGTAGCTTTATTGTTAAGCGATATCCTGATAACCTCTTAGAGTTTCTGTTTGATCCAAAATAAAAACAAATATCTTTAGAGAAAGTATAGAAAACCAACTCTATATGCACTCAAGCAACCAGCTTTTCAAAACACCCTAATTTTACGCTAAAAAAGTATGCGCCCTCCGACCCCATTCATTTCTCCTCTCCCTCTGTGTATTTTTCCCTCAGCTCTGCGCTGCCTCTCCTTCTGCGCTGCTTCTTCTTCTTTTCTTGTACATGGATTTTTTTTTAGGTTTCAAATGTTCTTTTCTATGATTTTATATGTTTTTCTGTTAAATTTTGGATGTTACTTTTTAAAACATGAGAAAGAAACATCCGAAAACTAATAAAAAAATATTTTAAAACTATTAAAAAGAATCATCCAAAACCTAAAAAGAAGAAATATCTAAATAATAATAATAATAATAATAATAATAATAATAATAATAATAATAATAATAATAATAATAATAATAATAATAATAATAATAATAATAATAATAATAAGAGGGAAAGGCACAAAGAGAGAGACGTGGAAGGAGAGACCGTGCTAGCGATAAGAGGTGATGCATCGTTGATGGTGCAGGACGCACGGCTACTCGTGAAGAAAAAAGATTTTGTGATTTTTTTTTGCCTCCTGTGATTTTAAGTCCTATATATTCCTATAGAAAATAAATAATAAGTGTGAATTATTGAGAACACAAAATTTTCTTATTTAAAATAATTTTTTTTAATATGAAATAAGAAGTGAGATATTTTTACTTAACGTGCCAAATTATTTGCTTATATTTAATGCTTTAGAATTTTTGTTACTTTTTTACATTTTGAAAATAGTATAAGTGATACTCTTGGTGGTACCCAGTTTATTAAGATGCCTAAAATAGGTCGTTACACGAAGAAATCAAAGTTAGACACAGCATGTCAGCAACCTCAAACAGGACCTACTGCAGCTTCATCAGCGCATCAAGTGGATTGCCTAATTCCCGTCTCCAGTGGTACTGGTGCCCCCGCAACCTCATCTTCATGCCCCTTTCGACCACCCCGTACGGAACCACTGCCTGCTCCACAGACTTGCACGAATGGTGCTCAACACTCAGAGTCGGATGATGAAGACTTAGACCTAGAGGCAGATGAGGTAGATACTTTTGATCAACACGTTGATAACTTGTTTGCTGCATGGGAGGCTGTGAAGCGCAAGGGACGCAAGACCACCGAATTTTAGGATGTTAAAATAATTGGTATACAAGAATTTATCCCATATATTCTTTTATATTTAATTTTTGTATGATTTCATCGCATCTTGACCACAGTGGTTACTCACACAAACTAAGTATGATCTACAGAGTCTGATGGGACATTCAAGCAACTTCATTTGAGTGTGAAGGAGGCTATGAAGCGACCAAATGGTAGAAAAGTCGTACTCAGGTTCAACGAGAAACTGCAAACAGTTGGAAATGAAGCTGGTATACTGAACGGCGTTCTCGGATTGTTAGGATCTGACTTTACCAAATTCTCAATCTGCAAGAAGGACTGGACAATTGTTCGCTCTAGGGAAAAGATCTATAATGAATGTGTAAAGGTAAAACGTTATATTTTTGTATAGATCCGGAATCTTAATTTGACACCTACTAATAATTTAATTTTACTGTTGCAGGAAATGTTCCATTTTGAAGAAGATAGTGGATAAATTATCAAGCGTACAATATTAAAAATACTAGGAAGGGCTTGGAAAGACACGAGGAACAAGTTGTACCATCACTTTTACAAATCAGAACTGACTTTTGAACAAAATATTAAAGGCCGTCCACCGGGAATTACTACAGATCATTGGAGACGCTTCCTTGATTATCGCAACAATGAAGAGACAAAGGTAATATATTTTTATTTCATGACAAAAAAAGTCTATTTATGTTACATTGAGTTTGTCAGAAATAGTGTATAGTAGCTCTTACTTTTGATGGCATAACAGGAGAAGTGTAGAAAAAATGCAAAAAATCGATCGAAGCAGTTATACACTCACACTGGTGGATCGAAAAGCTTGGCAAGGCTCGGAGAAGAAGAGGTAATTTACGATTGACGCACTTTTGAACCGTCTATACGTATACCCACTACTGCAAAACCGCCGCTTAGCAGCGGTTTATATGAGGACTAGCGGCAGTTTTTAACCGCCGCAAGACGAATTACCAGCGGTTCAAAAATCGTTGGAGTATAGGGCGTGGACATTTGATTTTGATGTGGTTTCGTTGAACCGCTGGCACAACCGCTGGAAAACCACTTGATTGACGTTGTTTGATTTAGCGGTGTATAGTGTCCTTCTAAGCCCTTCCTAGCATTTTTAATATTGTACGCTTGATAATTCTTCTACTATCTTCTTCAAAATGGAACAATTCCTGTAAGAGTAGAATTAAATTGTTGGAAGGCGTTGAATTAAGATTCCGGGACTGTAAAAAAATATAACGATTTACCTTTACACATTCATTATATATCTTATCCCTAGAGCGAACCTTTCTCTAGTCCTTCTCGCAGATTGGGAATTTGGTGTAGTCAGATGCTAGCATTCCGACAACGCCGCTTAGTATACCAGCTTCATTTCCAACTGGTTGCAGTCTATCGTTGAACCTCAGTACGATCTTTCTACCGTTAGGTGGCTTCATAGCCTCTCTCACACTTAAACGAAGTTGCTTGATTGTCCCATCGGACTCTGTTTATCATAGTTAGTCTGTGTGAGTAACCACTGTGGCCAAGATGCAATGAAATCATAAATAAATTACTCATAAAAAATACATGGGATAAATTACTGTATACCAATTATTTTAACATCCCAAAATTCGGTGGTCTTGCGTCTCTTGCGCTTCAGAGCCTCTGATGCAGCAAACAGGTTGTCAACATGTTGCTCAAAAGAATCTACCTCTGGGTCTAAGTCTTCATCAACCGGTTCCGAGTGTTGAGCACCATTCGTGGGAGGCTGTGGAGCAGGCGGTGGTTCGGTACGGGGTGGTCGAAAGGGGCGTAAAGATGAGGTTGGGGCGGCACCAGTACCACCAGAGGGGGGAATTAGGCCATCCACTTGGGGCACGGATGAAGCCGCAACAGATCCTGTTTGCATTTGCTAACATACTGAGTCTACCTTTGATTTCTTCGTGAAACGACCTATCCTAGGCATTTTAATAAACTTGGTACCACCAATAGTATCACTTAATACTATTATCAAAATGTAAAAAATAAACGAAAATTCAAAAGCATTAAATATAAGCAAATATTTAGACACGTATAGCAATAACATATACATGTTATAGCGCGTAAAAGAAATAGCAATAGGCTTAAAATGAGATAATTGGAAACAACGTGCCTTTTCAATATCTTTGTCATGCGTATAATTTTCTCATAGACTAAACAGGTGCAATATAAATTAATAATAATACATGCGGTTCAAATAAGGAATTTTATATGCTAGGACATATATAAAACATATAGAACAGCACATGATAAAATTATCATAAGCAACTATATATTCCTTACACATTCGAATGTACATGCAAAGGCATGAGTTACAACTTGGTTGTATAAGCACTATACAGGCATTACCCGAAATCAAATCAAAACCCAAGACATGATATAAAAAATATATATATATATCCAAGTTAATTAATCCAAACTTTCATGTTTTGCCAGAGTATTAATTATCTTTTGAAACCTAAATCAATAGAATTTAATTATCCTTTGAAATCTAAATCAAGCAAACAATAATGATTATGATCAATATACTCCCCCCTTACTTGATCCCTTTCTCGTAAACAACTCTATACATAGTAGGAGTAATACATTTCTCAAATTAAGAACATACCCTGTTTACATTTGAGAATGATCAATATATGTTAAGTCTCTAACCCCTCATATAATTATGTATATACTTAGTCAACAAGTCAATTACTAGCTATGGAAATAAATAATTTTAAGTACTCTGTATAAGTCATGAACATTGAATTCTACAATTCACCAAGAAATCTTAATCTGAAATAAACTAAAAACATATCGTGCTTATTCTTTCAATTATTTAAAATACTCACTATTAATTTCTTATCCTCGTGCGTTATTTCATAACCTGAGATACAAATGTATAAATAAACTCCTCTCCTTGACCTATATTCACATATCATATCAGTTTATAATTATTTTTTTTCTACCTACATTAAAGTGGAAATTTAGACATGGATTGACTTTGTAAATATTTTGAGAAAAAAGAGAATGGTGTTTACTTTTTTTTGCCCTTTTCATAGTTAAAGATATCACAAAACCAACTAAAATAAAGATGATAAAGATTTGTAAATTCAAAATTCTGAAAAATAGAAAGCCATAGACAAATTTCCCAGCACAGTTACAGCCATCACAGTTAAAGCTATGAACTGACTAAAGAGTTAGGGGAAAACAGGACAACGAGAAACAACAATTCCCAGTAGAAATTATTACATAAATATACTGCTAAATTACAGTAAATACAATTTTCATCAGCACAACAATTGTGGATATTATAATAAGATAACCTTCTTGAAAATGATAATCAAATAGCTAGTAAATTGCGAGGAACAAAAAACACCACTAAATACGGCAAAGCAAAGTTAAGAACAAATTATTGGAATACCAGATATGTTAAACAAGTGCAGTATGGAAACAATGCTTTCTTAAAGTAGATTTTTTTAATTATTGTTTTCAAAATAAAATCACAGCATCAAAGGGAGGAACTTGATCATGGAGACACAAAACTAATTCTATAAATAAGGGTTAATAAACATGCGATTCTCAATGGGCAAATTAGCAACCACACAAGATCAACTATTAGTGCTTACCTACAGCGGGAGGAAGGTTATCGACGCTGTTACTTCTTATGACACAACTGCTTGATGGGTGGACACGGCAGGAAGACGCTGATGGATTCTGGCTCTGCGACATCGACGGCTACTCCAACTTGATGAAATCTGAAGATTGCTTGGAGGAAGAGAATCGGTCCAACAGCAACGAGCGGAAGTGCGTCTCGTGGGAGGCTTTAGTGGTGAAAGAAATTAGGATTAAGTTAGTGGCGGGGTTTATGTATTTTGAACATTAAAAGGCTGAGTTCTTTTCTCTCCTGACGGTGGTAACAATAACGGGCTTCACTCAGCAGTGTAAAAAAGTCACAAAGAATAATAATAAACAATTTATCATGTTTATATGTGTCAGCCTAATAAAAAATCATGATATATTTTATTAATAACAATATTAATAGAATTATTCAAAAGATCATAAATTTAATTGGGGGTTAAAATAATGTGAATAATAATAATAATAATAATAATAATAATAATAATAATAATAATAATAATAATAATAAGTTTGTAATAAGAATAATAATAAAAAAATAGTTAAATGAATTTTTTTTATTTTTTTAATAAAAAAATTGGCTTTACCTCAGGATAGAATTTAAAATTGAATCATTTTATTTTAGATAAAACAAAAACTAATTATGAGTACTTCCAAAAGAAAAAAAACACTAACTTTTATTATAGTCCTTGAATTTACTTATTATGGTACTTGAATTTTAATTATGTATCTATAACAATATATAATAATATCTCAAATATCTCCAATTCTTTTTTTCCTATGTTACCCAAATTTTTATAATCTAAAAGTACATACTCAGTTATGTATTCAAAGAAATTTAATAAAATTGCTCACTCTCAATCGTAAGATTATAAAAATGGCTCCATTTATAAAATAGTTTAAAAACAGTAATTTTTTCTATTCAAGGTTTATTTTTATAACTTATTTTAATTCTATTAATCAAAACTATAAATATTAATTTTAATTTTTAATTTTTAGGATAAATTAAAAGATGAGACCTCTTTTATAAATTAAATTATTTAAAAATTTACTTATTACAGAAGAAGTGAAGTCTATTTCTTGACTATAGGGGACAAAATTATCTCTATGCGGCACAGAGTATGGACCACATGATCCTAAAGGAGAGGAAGTTATTGAGGGTCAATGGATTTACTGCATATTCTGCGAAAAAAGGATGATAAATCCGCCAAGACAGAGGACACTGGGGCAGGCAAAGCATTCGTTAACGCAATTGGCAGGAGATGCTCCATCAAAATGTGACAGTCGTGGCTTTTTAAGCCCGACATCTTGCGCTGTCGTAGGTCAACACAGCGGAAAATATTGCTAGAGTACCCATCTGGAAAGACCACATTCTTGATAGTCCTTAAAAAGACATCCTTCTGTGGATTGGTCATAGTAAAGATGGCGGATGCGTACTTTCCATCTTCCCGTGGCCACAGATCATGCTTGATTCCCATCAATTGGAGTTATTTTCTTGCCTTAAGGTGGTCTTTAGATTTACCTTTCTCGTTCATTATGGTGAAAACTATGTTGTCGCACACATTCTTCTCTATGTGCATCACATCAAGATTATGACGCAATCCATTGTTTTTCCATTATGGTAGCTCAAAGAATATACTCCTCTTCTTCCAAGGGGACTCGTCATGTACGGCGGTTTGCTATCCGCGTGTCCTTTTTCCAGTAACCGATTGCACCTTGCCAAGGTGGACATGCACGTCCTGTAGTTGTCTCACAATGTCTACACCAAAGAGTTTGACAGGTGGACCTCTATCCTCTATCTTTCCATCAAATCTATCCCGGTTCTTTCTATATCTGTGGAGAGGATTCAGAAAGTGACGATGGCCCATGAAACACTATTTCTGACTGTGTGTGAGCCGGTTAGTCTCAGCATCCAAATTGCATGCAGGACAAGCTCTCCCACTGTACGTGTTCCACCCGGACAAGTTGCCTAAACCAGGAAAATCACTGATTGTTCACATTAACGCAACATACATCCTGAAAGTTTTTTTCGTGTAAGCATCGTACGTTTCAACACCAACCCACAACACCTTCAACTCATCGATCAAGGGCTATAAGTAGACATCTATATCATTTCCAGGCATTTTAGGCCCAGGAATAATCATGGAAAGGATAAAAGAGGTGGATTTCATGAAAATCCAATGGGGCAGGTTGTACGGAATAAGAACTATTGGCCAAATTGAGTACTTCGAGCTCATGTTTCCATAAGGGTTAAAGCCATCGCTAGCCAAGGCTACGTGAACACTGCGCGGATCACTGGAGAAGTCGGAATAAGTTCTATCAAATGCCTTCCATGTGTCGCCGTCCTGTGGATGCCGGTAAATACCGTCAGAGCTATGCCCACTCTTATGCCACAACATGTCAGCGGCAGTCTTACTAGACATGTAGAGCCGCTGTAATCGTGGAATAAGGGGGAAGTAGCGAAGAGTCTTCGCCGCTAGCGGTTTTCTATTCTTCTTAACAACCCTGTTGATCCTCACTCTGGAGTTCTTATTAGACTTTTGCTTCCATCTTGAAGTCCCACATCGCTTGCATTTAGACAACTCTTCGTCGCTGCCCTGGTATAGTATGCAGTCATTTGGAGATGTATCTATCTTTTTGTATGTGATACCGAGTTTTCTTATGATCCTCTTGGCATCATGCATAGTGGAAGGAATCCTTGCATGCTCAAAGGCATCCGCCAGCAACTCCAGTATCATTCCAAAGGCCTTGTCTCTCACTCCACACAGGGACTTTATATGATAGAGCCTCATCAAAAAAGACAGCTTGGAGAATCTTGAACATCCCAGGTATAGCTCCTGCACTCCATCTTCGAGCAGGTCATGTAAGTTGTGGACCTCGCGACTACTTTCATTTGATAAGTATGGCAACTCCTCCCGATCCCCGCCAGCGTGTTCATTCACTGAATTTTCTTCGTCGCCATGAAGTCCTGTGAAGTTGAACGCCTCCTGAACCATGTCAAGCATTGGGTCTTTGAGGTTTCTATCGGGTTCTACTTCTTGTCCTTCATTAGATCTCTCTGCCACGTGTCTCTCACTGTGATGTACCCAAAATGTATAACTAGAGGGGAAAGGTTTTATTATCAAATGATCATACGCATCCTCTCTAGTTTGGAGAAGGTAGAACCCGCATTTCGAACATGGACAATGTATCATCCCATCGGATGATACATTGGCAAATACAAAATCTAAGAATCTGTTCAAACCGTCCCTATACTCTGGACCAATTCGTGGCTTTGAAATCCAACTATTATCAATGTCTACTTCAATGATATAATAGGTCACCAAAAATTCAAATAAAAAAGTGAGAGTAATAGATAATAACTAATATAACAGTCATAAAATAGATGCGAACAATAACTTTTACAGTGAAAATCACAAAATACAGATACTATCCTTCAGAACAATACGCATTACACAAGATAATTTATTGAAAGTTGCTTAATCATTGAAAAATTCTGCACTTTAGAAAAAAATTACTAGAATAAAGAAATACTGTCCCAAAGCCAAAAAATTGGAATAGAAAATAAAATCTTACAAAAAAAAGAAAAAGAAGAGAGGCGTAATAGTTAGAGTTAAGATCATACTTAAGACAAAAGCATCAAAGAACTAAACAATCAAAACTAAAAAAAAGGATTTTAATAATTTTACAGTTAAATAAATAAAAAATGACTAATAGATAAAGGGCTTAAGTACACTAGTTTTAACATGCACATCAAGCTTATAAGTATATATAAGTTTGGTTTCTTACTAGATGTGTACTTTTCAATTAAATAATATTAAGTAAGGTGCAACTCTAATATGAAAAACTAACTATTATATACATATTCCATAACAAAAGTAATGTTATTGTATATATACATGAGAGTGTAATTCACCTGTATTACTATCTAGATGATTATATAGATGTGCTGCTTGCTATTTGCTAGAGTGAATATCAACGAATATTCTGGAAACTAGTACCGGCTATGAAATTATTTACTGCATTATCCAACAATTTACTGCATTATCCATGTGGCATGCGCAAAAGTTATATCTACACCTCTATATTGAACATTGAATTCCTATTTCCTAGTACTGTATAAAAGGATTCAGGGGCTCACACAAGAATCATGTACTTCTATTTGGAAACGACATACCAGGTTCTTCCCCTCTAATTACAATGAGTAAAATTACAATAACAAGTGGTCTACCATTAATTTATAGGTCTTAGATTAAAAAAATACTTGGTAAATTCTCGAAAAAATTTTGTGCAAGACTCATTGCTTCTTAACAAATGAAGTACCTGCCACAGTTGAAGGTACAAGGACGCACCCCAAATAATTTATTTCAAATTTCCGAGATATCTACTCGTCAGAGAACCTACTTCAACGGTTTTAATTTTATCCTATGCCATCGAAGAAGACAGAACCCATAAATTATCTCACAAGCATTTAAAAAGTAAATTAGAAGAAAAGAAAAAGAGAAAAAGAAGATGGTAACATACATTTGGGACTAATGATTAACTCAACTTGAACTTATTTGTGTGAAAATTCAGATAATCCAAAAAATGACATAATTAAATGTGAACAAAGTAACATAAGGAATTTAAATATGCACAAGTTAAGATTTGTTTAATCTAAATATGTTTAGTTAATCTACAATGAATGAAGAACAATTCAAACGAATGGGGAAAAATAGGTAGCACGTCATCTAATATGTAGGGTTTGAATTAGAAATGTGAATCATATCTGATAAGGCTAACAAAGTAATTACCCCATACAAATCAGTTACAAGATAGTTAGTGTGGTCTAAAGTCTTCCCTCCAACCATGTTACTGATGTATGTAAAAGGAATTGTATGAAATGCTGAGTAATGATTAATTGTTTTGACATTCAATAGCTTGTATAACCAGTCATAACATAATACAGATTTCTCTTCTGTGACCCTTCATTCCTCTGCATCCTTCTCCATTTTCTCCTCTATCTTGCATTTTCTTCCTATACACAAACTCTTTCAATATCATAATGATTCTCAATTTTTCAATATATATATATATATCTTCAAAATTGTGGGAGAACTCCACTGTATCTCACTTGAAACATGAGACCTATGCACAAGATATATATAGAAATTTTTCTTGTGTTACAAAATAAAGTTTATGATCACTCAATTACATTCTTTAGCTTCTTGCTTAAATAGAGAATATCATTCATGCATGCATACAACAAAAGCATTAACTTTTAAGCTGTTAGGAAGGGCCCTATATATCACAGAATCATCATTATCTTCGGTCGTAAAGGGTAAAGCTTCACAATATAATATACTATTCTTTCATGACATGATGCCTCTGCGGTTGTGGTCATCATCTAATATATTTAGGGAATCTGTCCTTACAAATAAAATTTAAAAAGGACATCTAAATGAAACAGGACAGTCAAGATTGTCCTAATCACTTGATACTAAGAAATGGAAAAACAGCTTGTTCGGTGAGAAAATTATAATGTGGTTCAATCCGAACTAAAAATGACACATATTAGAAAATACAAATGCTAAATTAGAAACAAATTCTCATCATGTAAGTTGGGGAATGCAAATTGGAACAAGATTAATCAACCTTCTTGGTACCAACACTAAAAAGACATAGGGAGAAAATGTGATGCAAACATTAATCGATCAACAACCAAACGAATTAAATTGGAGAAGGGTTCGAACCAAAATGGCAAACAAATTGGAAATAAGCAACATTCAACTAAATTGGTATAAATCATGATATATAAAAAGAGACAAATAAATGATCATGTTCTCAACACCAAACTCTGTTTTATAACTCTTTCATTCTATTTTATTTTTGCTTGTATCTTTCCTAGTAAAAATTTTTGAGTTGGTTTCATGCTCCATTGACATGTAAACAAACTATATGCAGTGTATGCTTTGTAATGTATAACAATGCTAGATGGGATGGATTCTGCACTGCACTTAGAACAATAACAATAAGGACTTCTTTATCATCTCCACTGCTTGATGCGTAATTGTGATGTGAACAAAAAAATCAAGCTATTTGTTTTAGTTCTGAAAGTAATAGTCTCAAGTTAACTTACTATTTTGCACAATCCACCGAGTGGTATAAACCAATGTAATCAGAAATTTGTTCGAATCATGGAATTCATAATTATAATGTGAAATTATATATTTGTAAAATTTAGAGAAAGTGACTCAGAATCATTTTGGAACTACAATTTGTAATTCAAGCTCAGATTGTACGATTTCAAAGTCTATCCGATTCAGAACCTTACACGAACAATTGGGACTAGGGTTCGAACCAGATTAGGGACCGAATTGGGAACTGGTGGAGAAACAAATTTGGTGCACATAGATTCGATCAACAATCATAATTATTCAATTCAAAAAGTGGTACCAGGCCAGAAGATGAAATTGGAAGAGCAAGAAAAGCGGGAGAGGGCGAACCTGGAAGCAAGGGGAGGGTGCGGTCGAGCGGCGCACAACAGGGTACGGGGAGAATGTTGAGGATGATGAAACTGGGGAGGTTGGGAAGCCTCGCGACTATACCGGGACGTGCACGGTGGAGGAATGAAGAACAGACGTGCCTATCCACCCTCCTTTCACGCGCGGGAGATATGCAGCAGCTTGAGCAGATCTGTGACCCAGAACGATGTGGCGGCTACAGCTGATGGAAGGAATGTATACCGCGGGAGTGAGTCTTGGACCTGGTGATTGGCACCTTTGCCTGCTTTTGGGTTCGCGCGTAAACGAGGGAAATTAGATCTGGCTTCCTCCAATTTTGGTTGTTTTGTCACTATGAGCTTTATGTGATTTGGAGTTTTTGAGGCACAAAACCGCAGCTATAGAGACTGGTCATCGACAGACACAAAATCCGCTACAGGAACCGCAGCTCCTCCATCAACCTGCGGCGGTTTGGGGAGACGCAGGAAATTGGGCGCTACTAAGGAGCGCTTCTCTTGTAGTGACCTATTCACTATTTAAGCTATATTGTTGCAGTCGGAACGACAAGGGCGTCCAGTTAGTAGAGGGGAGTTGCTTGTCTTAACGCACAAACGATCTAATGGCTCCTATCTCCATGATGCAGCTCGGGCTATTGGTGTAAGTAATGTGTTGAGAATCGCTATGTTGTTTCTCATAGGTTTTGTTTGATAAAATTGAGTTGAAAGTTTGTTCAGTTAGCAATTAGCTAATAAATGCATATGTTGTAAGAACCGGGTTTTTCACGAATAAAATAATTTAAATGCCCAAATTAAGTTTCAGAAAAGTTAGAATGAGAATTTAGGGATTTAAATATGATTTTTGGACTCAGTAGGTCTTTCCGAGTCAGAAAATGTGTTTTCTGCGAAAAACCGTGAAGAACCACAAACCGGCAGTTAAACCGGTTGAACCGGTTCAAGTCTGTCCGGTACTGTGCGAGAAAAAGTGAAAAATAGTCGACAACCTTAGAAAAATATTAGGAATGGAAAACCGGGTGTTAGTGTTAAAGGTTTGGCCCAAAGTTAGGCCGAACGGGCTAAAAACGCTAACAGGTTGGACCGGGCCCAAGTTGGGCCCAAGCTCAACTCATATAAAGCAATAAATGAGCCAAAGAAGCTCATTTTAACACCAAGAGAGAGAGAGAACTCGGATAGGGAGAAGAGAGGAGAAGGAAGCCATTAACACTATTCATCTCTTCCTTCAAAGCTCCATAACTTTTGATCCGGAGCTCCGATTGACGAGCCGTTTGCGGCCACGCAAAGCTCTCGACAAGCTCTTCCTTTCTATCTAAGAAAATTTGGTAAGGAATCGCGTTCTAATTCCCAGTTTCCAGCCCTAGATTCTGCTCGTTTTCATGTTTGGTTTTTGAGTATATTTTGTGGTTTTGGTTGTTTAGGTGATCTCTAGTAGTGGGTAATTATTGAATTTTACCCCTACTCACATTGGATAAGGTAAGGTTTCACTAAATCCTTGTGTTTAGTTGTTTTATATATATTAGGTTTTCATTTTGGTAATATATGTGTTGCTAGTTTGAGCCTTGGTGTTTGTTGGAGTTGGTTGAGGCTTTGGATCAAGTTTGGTGGTTTCATTTTGGTGTTTGGAGTGCTTGAGAATCAGCCAAGGTATGGTTTTGGTTTTCTTTATGTAATATGTAATGTTCATGGACACTTAGGCTAGTTGACCCTAAGATAGGATTGAATGATGTTGGTGTATGAATAATTATATGTTAATTGTTGGTGGTATTGAATTGTTGTGGTTGATGAGGATTGTTGGAAAATGTTGGTGTTGGGTGAGTATTATGATGATGATGATGGTAAGTGATGGATCAATGTATGAAAAATTATTGATGTGAAATGTTGTTGTGAAATGAGGAAATTATGGGATTATATTGAGAGTGGTTGGTGTTGTTGATGATTGATAAATGAGTTGATGAGGTTGTTGGTATTTAATTTATGATGAATATTGATGTTGTTGGTATTTAATGATTACGAAGGTCAATGAGGAATGTGTGGTTTATTATTGTTAATGAGGGATTGATGATTATTGAGATTGATGAGAATTTGTAGTAATTGTTAAAATTGTGATGGTTGGTATTGATTATAAGTGTTATGATGGTTGTTGATGTTGAGAAAATTGAGCATGCGGGTTGATATTTATTATGGTTGTTGAGGGTTATTGGTATTGTTGATGATTATTTATGAGTTTTGTTGATTATGGTAAATGATGGTGTTGGTGTATGATGTGGGAAAGTTGGGTAATGATGATTTTGAGGATTGTTAATGGTTGAGGGGGTTTGTGAGGTTCATAAGGTTAATGGAAAGTGGAAGATGTGGATTTGGTGGGAATTTGGAATTGTTACAGGACTTAGAAGGTTGTGTGATTGAGAAAATGGTTGAAGTAGTGTTTGATATGAATTTTGGGCTGTTTTGGGTATGGTTGGAATGTGTTTGACTTGGTATTGGATTGAGGTTTGGTTAAAAAGTGAGTTTTTGAGATCTTAGATAAAAATGTAATTTTTGGGGAACTTTGTTTGATCATAACTTTTGTCTCAGTTTTCAAAATCTGTTGAATTTGGTTTAGAATTAAAGATCATTGAAAACCCTTCGATTTGATATAAAGTTTATAAAATTTAGAATTTTGTAGCGGAAGTTATGATCATTCAAAGATTGGTGTTGAAATATGAAATTATGCAGAGTTGTAACCTGTTTCTGGCGTTTAACTCTGCTTTACAACCTGTTTCTGGCGTTTAACTCTAGAATAGGGCAGAAAGCTGGCGTTGAACGCCAGTTTTCGTCGTTTAAACTCGGGCAAAGTATGGACTATTATATATTTATGGAAAGCCCTGGATGTCTACTTTCCAACACAATTGAGAGCTCGCCATTTGGACACCTGTAGCTCCAGAAAATCTACTTTGAGTGCAGGGAGGTTAGAATCCAACAGCATCTGCAGTCCTTCTTCAGCCTCTGAATCTGATTTTAGCTCAAGTCCCTCAATTTCAGCCAGAATTTACCTGAAATTACAGAAAAATATACAAACTCATAGTAAAGTCCAGAAATATTATTTTTATTTAAAAACTAATAAAAATATACTAAAAACTAACTAATCATACTAAAAACCATGTAAAAATAATGCCAAAAAGCGTATACATTATCCGCTCATCACAACACCAAACTTAAATTGTTGCTTGTCCCCAAGCAACTGAAAATCAAATAGGATAAAAAAAGAGAATATACTATAAATTCCAAATATCAATGAAACTTAGCTCCAATTAGATGAGCGGGACTAGTAGCTTTTTGCCTCTAAACAGTTTTGGCATCTCACTTTATCCCTTGAAGTTCAGAATGATTGACATCTATAAGAACTCAGAATTCAGATAGTGTTATTGATTCTCCTAGTTCAGTATGTTGATTCTTGAACACAGCTACTTTATGAGTCTTGTCCGTGGCCCTAAGCACTTTGTTTTCCAGTATTACCACCGGATACATAAATGCCACAGACACATAACTCGGTGAACCTTTTTTAGATTGTGACTCAGCTTTGCTAGAGTCCCCAATTAGAGGTGTCCAGGGTTCTTAAGCACACTCATCTTTTTGCTTTGGACCTCGACTTTAACCACTCAGTCTCAAGTTTTCACTTGACACCTTCACGCCACAAGCACATGGTTAGGGACAGCTTGGTTTAGCCGCTTAGGCCAGGATTTTATTCCTTTAGGCCCTCCTATCCACTGATGCTCAAAGCCTTGGATCCTTTTTACCCTTGCCTTTTGGTTTTAAGGGCTATTGGCTTTTTGCTCTTGCCTTTTGGTTTAAAGAGCTTTTGGCTTTTTCTGCTTGCT
Source organism: Arachis ipaensis (assembly GCF_059453495.1). NCBI lineage: Eukaryota > Viridiplantae > Streptophyta > Magnoliopsida > Fabales > Fabaceae > Arachis > Arachis ipaensis. The sequence continues at coordinate 98,915,788 of NC_142441.1, forward strand.
TTTTCTTTTTCTTTCTCTCTTTTTTTTCTTTTTTTTTTTTTGCCATTTTTTTTGCAAGCTTTCTCTATTCACTGCTTTTTCTTGCTTCAAGAATCATTTTTATGATTTTTCAGATCATCAAATAACATTTCTCCTTTTCATCATTCTTCAAGAGCCAACAATTTTAACATTCATGAACAACAATATCAAAAGACATATGCACTGTTCAAGCATTGATTTAGAAAACAAAAAGTATTGTCACCACATCAAAATAATTAAACTAATTTCAAGGATGAATTCGAAATTCATGTACTTCTTGTTCTTTTGTAATTAAAACATTTTTCATTTAAGAAAGGTGATGGATTCATAGGACATTCATAGCTTTAAGACATAGACACTTAAACACTAATGATCATATAATAAGACACAAACATAGATAAACATAAAGCATAATTTTTGAAAAACAGAAAAATAAGAACAAGGAGATTAAGGAATGGGTCTACCTTAGTGATGGCGGCTAGTTCTTCCTCTTGAAGATCTAATGGAATGCTTGAGCTCCTCTATGTCTCTTCCTTGCCTTTGTTGCTCCTCCCTCATAGCTCTTTGATCTTCTCTAATTTCATGAAGGAGGATGGAATGCTCTTGGCGCTCCACCCTTAGTTGTTCCATGTTGGAACTTAATTCTCCTAGGGAGGTGTTAATTTGCTCCCAATAGTTTTGTGGAGGAAAGTACATCCCTTGAGGCATCTCAGAGATTTCATGATGAGGAACTTCCTCATGCTCTTGTTGAGGTCCATGAGTGGGCTCTCTTGTTTGCTCCATCATTTTCTTAGTGATGGGGCTTTTGAGATGAATCTCTCCATCTCCCATGACTCGAAGTTGGAAGCAACTGCCTTCCCTTTCCTCTTTCTAGAGTTTTCTCCGGCCTTAGGTGCCATTAATGGTTATGGAAAAACAAAAAGCAATGCTTTTACCACACCAAACTTAAAAGGATTGCTCGTCCTCGAGCAAAAGAAGAAAGAAAGGATGAGAAGAAGAAGAGATCGAGAAGATGGAGGTGTGTGAATGGTTCGGCCAGGGGGGTTTAGGTGGTTATGATGTGTGAAAAGGAAGGAGTGATGGTTTAAATTTGAGTGGGTGGGTGTAGGTGGGTTGTATGATGGTTTTGGAAGAGTAATGGAGAGGTATGAAGAGGAGAGAAGAAGAGGTGGGCTAGGTGGGGATCCTGTGGGATCCACAGATCCAGAGGGGTCAAGGACTTAACATCCCTGCTCCATTTAGGCGTGTAAAACGCCCTTAGAATGCATGTCTGCCGTTAAACGCCAGCTTGCTGCTTGTTTCTAGCGTTTAACGCCAATTCCATGCTTTGTTCTGGCGTTAAACGCCAGTCTGGTGCTTGTTTCTGGCGTTTAATGCTAGCTTGGTGCTTCTTCCTGGCGTTAAACGCCAGTTTGATGCTTCTTACTGGCGTTTAAACGCCAGTAAGTTCTTCCTCCAGGGTGAGCTATTTTTAATGCTGTTTTTCATTCTGTTTTTTATTCTTCAGTAGTTTTTGTGACTTCACATGATCATCAACCTAAAAAAAATAAAATAAAAATGGAAAATAATTAAATATAATTAAATAACATTGGGTTGCCTCCCAACAAGCGCTTCTTTAATGTCAATAGCTTGACAGTGAGCCCTCATGGAGCCTCACAGATGTTCAGAGCATTGTTGGGACCTCCCAACACCAAACTTAGAGTTTGAATGTGGGGGTTCAACACCAAACTTAGAGTTTGGTTGTGGCCTCCCAACACCAAACTTAGAGTTTGACTGTGGGGGCTTTGGTTGACTCTGCAGTGAGAGAAACTTTTCATGCTTCCTCTCCATGGTTACAGAAGGAGATCCTTGATTTTTAAACACAAGGTTGTCCTTATTCAGTTGAAGGACTAATTCTCCTCTGTCCACATCAGTCACAGCTTTTACTGTGGCTAGGAAGGGTCTTCCAAGGATGATGGATTCATCCTCATCCTTCCCAGTGTCTAGGATTATGAAATTAGCAGGGATATAAAGGCCTTCAACCTTTACTAGCACGTCCTCTACTAGTCCATAAGCCTGTTTTCTTGAGTTGTCTGTGGTGCACGAATTGTGAATCACACTTTTCACAACTCGTACCACTAACCAGCAAGTGCATTGGGTCGTCCAAGTAATACCTTACGTGAGTAAGGGTCGATCCCACAGAGATTGTTGGTTTGAAGAAATCTATGGTTATCTTGTAAATCTTAGTCAGGAAATCAATTATAATTATCAGTATGAATTGCGAAGAATAAAAGAGCATGGATTAAATACTTGTTCTGCAGTAATGGAGAATATGTTGGAGTTTTGGAGATGCTTTGTCTTCTGAATCTCTGATTTCTCCCTGTCTTCTTCTTCACGCACGCAAGGTTCCTCCTATGGCAAGCTATGTGTTGGTGGATCACCGTTGTCAATGGCTACCATCCGTCCTCTCAGTGAAAAAGGTCCAGGTGCGTTGTCACTGCACGGCTAATCATCTGTCGGTTCCCACTCACGCTGGAATAGGATCCATTGATCCTTTTGCGCCTGTCACTATGCCCAGCCCTTGTGAGTTTGAAGCTCGTCACAGTCATTCAATCCCTGAATCCTACTCGGAATACCACAAACAAGGTTTAGACTTTCCAGATTCTTAAGAATGCTGCCAATGGATTCTAGCTTATACCACGAAGATTCTGATTAAGGAATCCAAGAGATATTCATTCAATCGAAGGTAGAACGGAGGTGGTTGTCAGGCACGCGTTCATAGGTTGAGGATGATGATGAGTGTCACGGATCATCACATCCATCATATTGAAGTGCGCATAAACATCTTAGATAGAAACAAGCGTGTTTGAATAGAAAACAGAAATAGTTGCATTAATTCATCGAAACACAGCAGAGCTCCTCACCCCCAACAATGGAGTTCAGAGACTCATGCCATCAAAGAGTACAAAGTTCAGATCTAAAATGTCATGAGTTGCGAAATAGACCTCTAAAAATTGTTTAAATACTAAACTAGTAACCTAGGTTTACAGAAAATGAATAAACTACGATAGATGGTGCAGAAATCCACTTCTGGGGCCCACTTGGTGTGTGCTGGGGCTGAGACTTAAGATTTTCATGTGCCTAGGCTGTTTTTGGAGTTAAACATCAGGTTGTAACCTGTTTCTGGCGTTCAACTCCCATTTGTAACCTGTTTCTGGCGTTTGACGCCAGACTGCAACATGGAACTGGCGTTGAATGCTAGTTTACATCGTCTATCCTTAAGAAAAGTATGGACTATTATATATTGTTGGAAAGCCCTGGATGTCTACTTTCCAACGAAATTGATAGCGCTCCAATTGGACTCTTGTAGCTCCAGAAAATCCATTCCGAGTGCAGGGAGGTCAGAATCCAACAGCATCAGCAGTCCTTTTTCAGTCTGAATCAGATTTTTGCTCAGCTCCCTCAATTTCAGCCAGAAAATACCTGAAATTACAGAAAAACACACAAACTCATAGTAAAGTCCAGAATTGTGATTTTTATTTAAAAATTAATAGAAATATAATAAAAACTAACTAAATTATACTGAAAACATACTAAAAACAATGCCAAAAAGCGTATAAATTATCCGCTCATCACAACACCAAACTTAAATTGTTGCTTGTCCCCAAGCAACTGAAAATTAATTAGGATAAAAAGAAGAGAATATACTATAAATTCCAAAATATCAATAAAACTTAGCTCCAATTAGATGAGCGGGACTAGTAGCTTTTTGCCTCTTGAATAGTTTTGGCATCTCACTTTATCCATTGAGGTTCAGAATGATTGGCATCTATAGGAACTTAGAATTCAGATAGTGTTATTGATTCTCCTAGTTTAGTATGTTGATTCTTGAACACAGCTACTTTATAAGTCTTGGCCGTGGCCCTAAGCACTTTGTTTTCCAGTATTACCACCGGATACATAAATGCCACAGACACATAACTGGGTGAACCTTTTCAGATTGTGACTCAGCTTTGCTAAAGTCCCCAATTAGAGGTGTCCAGGTTTCTTAAGCACACTCTTCTTTTGCTTTGGACCTTGACTTTAACCGCTCAGTCTCAAGTTTTCACTTGACACCTTCACGCCACAAGCACATGGTTAGGGACAGCTTGGTTTAGCCGCTTAGGCCAGGATTTTATTCCTTTAGGCCCTCCTATCCACTGATGCTCAAAGCCTTGGATCTTTTTTATCACCCTTGCCTTTTGGTTTTAAGGGCTATTGGCTTTTTGCTCTTGCCTTTTGGTTTAAAGAGCTTTTGGCTTTTTCTGCTTGCTTTTTCTTTTTCTTTCTATTTTTTTTTTGCCAAATTTTTTTTCGCAAGCTTTTGTATTCACTGCTTTTTCTTGCTTCAAGAATCAATTTTATGATTTTTCAGATCATCAAATGACATTTCTCCTTTTCATCATTCTTTCAAGAGCCAACATATTTAACATTCATAAACAATCAAATTCAAAAGACATATGCACTGTTCAAGCATTCATTCAGAAAACCAAAAGTATTGTCACCACATCAAAATAATTAAACTAGTTTCAAGGATGAATTTAGAACCATGTACTTCTTGTTCTTTTGTAATTAAAACATTTTTTTTAAGAAAGGTGATGGATTCATAGGATATTCATAACTTTAAGGCATAGATTCTAATCTTTATTTATTATTTAATAATATAAATTAGGCATAAAAGCAGACACTTAATAATAAAAGACAGGAAATTAAGGACTTAAAAATAAATGACTCTAACTCTAACACTCATATACTCTTAAAATAGATAAAAGGTTATCTCAGAGTTAGGACTCAACAACCTTTATTTTGGGAGGTAGATGCTTCTTTAGTCTGTGGGGTGCTTGGCCCTTCAAGAGACAGCTTCTGGCGCTTCAGTTCCTTTATGTCACACCCTTGCTCTTCTTGTTCTTTAAGCAGTTTGCATAGCATGCTGTTTTGATTTTGCTGTTCTTCCTTCATTTGATTCACAGCTTCTTGCAACTTGGTGACAGATGCTTCTAAGCGCTCCCAGTATTCAATTTGAGGGATTTCCGGGAGGAGCTCCTCTGTTTTTCTCTTGATGGGGTCATCCTGCACTTGTAGTCCTTCCATAGACTTTTTGGTGATTTGTTGCTCAACTGAGATATACTTATCTACTCCCATTTTTATTCCAGCATCTTTACATAGCAGAGAGACTAAGCTTGGATAAGCTAATTTAGCATCTTTGGAGTTCTTGTTTGCAATTTTGTAAAGCTCACAAGCAATCAGTTGATGAACTTCCACTTCTTTTTCTAGCATAATGCAATGAATCATCACTGCTCTTCTGATGGTGACCTCAGAGCAGTTGCTAGTGGGCAGTATAGAGCGCCCAATGAAGTCCAGCCAGCCTCTGGCAACTGGTTTGAGACCTCCTCTCTTGAGTTGGTTCGGGGTACCCTTTGTGTTGGTTGTCCACTTGGCTCCAGGGAGGCATATGTCCTCTAGGATTTTGTCCAATCTCAGGTTTGATCTCATCATTCTCCTATTAAAGGAGTCTGGGTCATCTTGCAGTTGAGGCAGCTTGAATATCTCCCTTATTTTGTCAGGGTAGGTGTGAACAATCTTCCCTCTGACCAGAGTTCTATAGTCATAGAATGCGGTTCCAGCTATTCTCTGCTTGTCCGTCTGCTATAGATTAGCATAGAATTCCTGAACCATGTTTCTTCCCACCTTTGTTTCAGGATTAGCTAGGACTTCCCAGCTCCTGTTTCGAATTTGCTCTTGGATCTCCGGATATTCATCTTCTTTCAGATCAAATTTAACTTCCGGGATCACTGACCTTAGACTCATTATTTTGTAAAAATGGTTTGAATGTTCTTTGGTTATGAACTTCCCTTGATTCCAAAGTGGTTTTGGAATATTCTCCTTCTTGCCTCTTGAGTCGGTTTGTTTTCCCTTGGGAGCCATGATCTTAGTGGGTATTGGCATAGTGATCACGGATAAACACACCAAACTTAGAGGTTTGCTTGTCCTCAAGCAAAAGAAAAGAAAGGAGAGGGAAAGAGGGAGAGCCAAGCGCAACTTGTGGAGGAGAGGGGGAGGCCGAATTAGGATTTAAAGGGAAAAGGGAGGGTGGGTTCGAAAATTTTGAAGGAGATATGATAGAAGATATAATTTGTAAAAGATAAGTATGATAGGAAAAAGATATGATTTAAAATTAAAAAGATATGAAAGATATTTGAAAAAGATAAATCTGAATTTTGAAAAAGATGATGTGAGGATTTGAAAAAGATATTGATGATTTGAAATGATTTTAGAGTGAAAAGAGATAGATTTGTTTTGAAAATGATTTGAAAATAATTTGAAGAGGATTAAGAAAAAGGGCTTATAAATTAAGATACATTTGATATCTTTTAAAAAAAAAGATTTGAAAAATTAGGATTTGTAACATGTTTGTGCAAGAAATCATGAATTGAAACATAAAAATGGAAAAAAATTTGAATTGAAAACGAAATTGCCTACTCCCCACAATCCTGGCGTTAAACGCCCAACTGCTACATGTTTTGGGCGTTTAACGCCCAGTTGGTGCTTGGTCTGGGCGTTTAACGCCCAGCTGTTGCTTCTAACTGGCGTTAAATGCCAAAAACCCCTTTGTCACTGGGCGTTTTTCTGAACGCCCAGGATGCTGTCAATCTGGCGTTAAACACCCAAAAGCTGCTTCTTTCTGGCATTTAATGCCCAGATGGCTGTCTTTACTGGCGTTAAACGCCCAGTAGATGCTTCTTTTGGGCGTTTAACGCCCAGTTGTGCCTCTTACTGGCGTTTCTTGCCAGTGAGCTCTTTTTCTCTGTTTTGTGTGCTGAATCCTTCTGTAACCCTGTGAACCTATGCAATTGACTCTTTACCTTATTAACATTGAACTTATATGCTTTAAAAATAAATAAAATGAAGAGTAAGGCAAAATAACAGAAAAAATTTTGCCAATGGCTGGGTTGCCTCCCAGCAAGCGCTTCTTTATTGTCTTTAGCTGGACTTTGCTGAGCTTTTAAACTAGCCTCAGCTTTGAGCACTCTTACTCAACATTGCCTTCAAGATAGTGTTTGATTCTCTGTCCATTAACAATAAACTTCTTATCAGAATCAATGTCTTGAAGCTCCACATAACCATATGGTGATACACTTGTAATCACATATGGTCCCCTCCATCGGGATTTCAGTTTCCTAGGGAATAGCCTGAGCCTAGAGTTAAAAAACAGAACCTTTTGTCCTGGTTCAAAGACTCTTGATGATAGCTTTCTGTCATGCCACCTTTTTTATTTCTCCTTATAAAGCTTGGCATTTTCGAAAGCAGTGAGTCTAAATTCCTCTAGCTCATTTAGCTGGAGTAATCTTTTTTCTCCGGCTAATTTGGCATCAAAGTTCAGAAATCTGGTTGCCCAGTAGGCCTTATGTTCCAGTTCCACGGGCAGATGACAGGCCTTACCATACACAAGATGGTATGGAGAGGTCCCTATAGGAGTCTTGAATGCTGTTCTGTAAGCCCACAGAGCATCATCCAAGCTTCTTGCCCAATCTTTTCTACGGGTACTTACAGTCCGTTCCAGGATTCTTTTTAGTTCTCTGTTAGAGACTTCAGCTTGCCCATTTTTCTGTGGATGATATGGAGTTGCCACCTTGTGGCTAATCCCATACCGGACCATGGCAGAGTAAAGCTGTTTGTTGCAGAAGTGAGTGCCCCCATCACTGATTAGTACTCTAGGGACACCAAACCTGCTGAAGATATGTTTCTGGAGGAACTTCAACACTGTTTTAGTATCATTAGTGGGTGTGACAATGGCCTCCACCCATTTTGATACATAATCAACTGCCACCAGAATATAAGTGTTTGAGTATGATGGTGGGAAAGACCCCATGAAGTCAATTCCCCATACATCAAACAACTCAATCTCCAAGATCCCTTGTTGAGGCATGGCGTAACCATGAGGCAGATTACCAGCTCTCTGGCAACTGTCACAGTTACGTACAAACTCTTGGGAATCTCTATAGAGGGTAGGCCAGTAGAAGCCACATTGGAGGACCTTGGTGGCTATTCGCTCACCTCCGAAATGGCCTCTATATTGTGATCCACGGCAATGCCATAAGATCTTCTGTGCTTCTTCTCTAGGCACACACTTACGGATTATTCCGTTTGCACATCTCTTAAAGAGATAGGGTTCATCCCACAAGTAGTACTTTGCATCAGTAATTAATTTTTTCTTTTGTTGCCTGCTGTACTCCTTGGGTATGAACCTTACAGCTTTATAGTTTGCAATATCTGCAAACCATGGTGTTTCCTGAATGGCGAATAAATGCTCATCCGGAAAGGTTTCAGAGATCTCAGAAGAGGGGGGCGTCCCTTCTATTGGCTCTATCCGGGACAGATGATCAGTCACTTGGTTCTCTGTCCCTTTTCTGTCTCTTATTTCTATATCAAACTCTTGTAGAAGCAACACCCATCTTATAAGCCTGGGTTTTGAATCCTGCTTTGTGAGTAGATATTTAAGAGTAGCATGGTCAGTGTACACTATCACTTTTAATCCTACCAAGTATGATCTAAACTTGTCAATGGCATAAACCACTGCAAGTAATTCTTTTTCTGTGGTTGTGTAATTTTTCTGGGCATCATTTAAAACACGGCTAGCATAATAAATGACATGCAGAAGCTTGTCATGCCTCTGCCCCAGTACTGCACCAATGGTGTGATCACTGGCATCACACATTAGTTCAAATGGTAATGTCCAGTCTGGTGCAGAAATAACTGGTGCTGTGACTAGCTTAGCTTTCAGAGTCTCAAATGCTTGCAGACACTCTGTGTCAAACACAAATGGCGTGTCAGCAGCTAGCAGATTGCTCAGGGATTTTGCAATTTTTGAAAAATCCTTTATAAACCTCCTGTAGAATCTTGCATGCCCCAGAAAGCTTCTGATTGCCTTAACATTAGCAGGTGGTGGTAATTTTTCAATTACTTCCACTTTAGCTTGATCCACCTCTATTCCCTTGTTTGAAATTTTATGCCCAAGGACAATTCCTTTCGTCACCATAAAGTGACATTTTTCCCAGTTTAAAACTAGGTTTGTCTCTTGGCATCTTTTCAGAACAAGTGCTAAATGGTTAAGGTAGGAGCTGAATGAGTCTCCAAATACTGAAAAGTCATCCATGAAGACTTCCAGAAATTTCTCTACCATATCAGAGAAGATAGAGAGCATGCACCTCTGAAAAGTTGCAGGTGCATTACACAGACCAAAAGGCATCCTTCTATAAGCAAACACTCCAGAAGGACATGTGAATACTGTTTTCTCTTGGTCCTGAGGATCTACTGCAATTTGGTTGTAACCTGAATAGCCATCCAAAAAGCAGTAATATTCATGACCTACTAGTCTCTCTAGCATTTGGTCTATGAATGGTAAAGGAAAATGATCCTTTTTTGTGGCTGTATTGAGCCTTCTGTAGTCAATACACATGCGCCACCTTGTAACTGTTCTTGTAGGAACCAGTTCATTTCTTTCATTATGAACCACTGTCATACCTCGCTTTTTGGGGACAACTTGAACAGGGCTCACCCAGGAGCTATCAGAAATATGATAAATAATCCCAGCCTCCAGTAACTTGGTGACCTCTTTCTGTACCACTTCCTTCATAGCTGGATTTAGCCGCCTATGTGGTTGAACCACTGGTTTAGCATCATCCTCCAATAGGATCTTGTGCATGCATCTAGCTGGGCTTATGCCCTTAAGGTCACTTATGGACCACCCAAGAGCTGTCTTGTGTGTCCTTAGCACTTGAATTAGTGCTTCCTCTTCCGGTGGATTTAAAGCAGAGCTTATGATCACCGGAAAATTGTCACCTTCTCCCATAAATGCATATTTCAGGGATGGTGATAATGGTTTGAGCTCGGGTTTAGGAGGTGTTTCCTCTTCCTGAGGAAGTTTCAGAAGTTCTTTCAGTTCTTCTGAATCCTCCAGCTCATGCTGAACATCTTTAAAGATGTCTTCCAGCTCTGATTCGAGACTTTTAGCCATGTTAACCTCCTCTACCAAGGAGTCAATAAGATCAACTTTCATGCAGTCTTTGGGTGTGTCTAGATGCTGCATGGTTTTGACAGCATTTAACTTGAACTCATCCTCATTGACCCTCAGGGTTACTTCCCCTTTTTGCACATCAATGAGAGTTCGTCCAGTTGCTAGGAAAGGTCTTCCTAGAATGAGAGTAGCACTCTTATGCTCTTTCATTTCTAGCACCACAAAATCAGTGGGAAAGGCGAATGGCCCAACCCTGACAAACATGTCTTCAATCACGCCTGATGGGTATTTAATGGAGCCATTAGTAAGTTGGAGACATATCCTGGTTGGTTTGACTTCTTCAGTTAAACCAAGCTTTCTAATAGTGGATGCAGGTATTAGGTTGATGCTTGCCCCAAGATCACATAAAGCTGTCTTGGTGCAATTACCCTCTAATATGCAAGGTATCAGAAAGCTCCCGGGATCTTTAAGCTTTTCTGGAAAGCTTTTCAGAATGACTGCACTACATTCTTCAGTGAGGAGAACTCTTTCGGTTTCTCTCCAATCCTTCTTATGACTCAAGATCTCTTTCATGAACTTGGCATAAGAAGGTATTTGCTCAAGTGCCTCTGCAAACGGAATCTTTATTTCAAGAGTCCTGAGATAGTCTGCAAAGCGAGCAAATTGCTTATCCTGCTCCTCTTGGCAGAGTTTTTGAGGATAAGGCATCTTGGCTTTGTATTCCTCAACCTTAGTTACTGCAGGTTTATTTCCTATAGAGGTGGTTGGGGAGCCTTTTTAGAGGGGTTGTTATCAGCACTTGTGTGTGTCTGGTCCCTCACTGGCATTTGAATGCCAGAGTTAGAAGCTGGAGTGGTGTTGGACGCCAACTCCTTACTTGTTCCTGGCGTTTGAACGCCAGAACTGAGCTTCCATTGGGCGTTTGATGCCAAATCCTTGCCTGTCTCTGGCGTTTGAACGCCAGAGTTATTCCTCTCTGGGTTCTTACTGTCCTCAGAGGGATTTTGAATAGCAGTTTGTTCATTTCTTGGCTTCCTACTGCCCTGAAGTGAGGTATTTAATGTTTTCCCACTTCTTAATTGAACTGCTTGGCACTCTTCTGTTATTTGTTTTGATAACTGCTGTTCTGTTTGCTTTAACTGTACTTCCATATTTATATTAGCCATTCTTGTATCTTGTAATATCTCCTTGAATTTGGCCAGCTGTTTTGTTAGAAAATCTAATTGCTGATTGAATTCAGTAATTTGTTCTGCAGGACTGAGTTCAGCAGTTACTGTTTTAGCCTCTTCTTTCATGGAAGATTCACTGCTTAGGTACAGATGCTGATTTTTGACAACTGTATTAATGAGCTCTTGAGCTTCTTCAATTGTCTTTCTCATGTGTATAGATCCACCAGCTGAGTGGTCTAGAGAAATCTGAGCTTTCTCTGTAATTCCATAATAGAAGATGTCTAACTGCACCCATTCTGAAAATATTTCAGAGGGACATTTTCTTAGCATCTCTCTGTATCTCTCCCAGGCATCATAAAGAGATTCATTATCTCCTTGTTTAAAGCCTTGGATGTCCAGCCTTAGCTGTGTCATCCGTTTTGGAGGGAAGTATTGATTTAGGAATTTTTCTGACAGCTGTTTCCATGTCCTTATGCTAGCTTTAGATTGGTTATTTAACCACCTCTTAGCTTGATCTTTTATAGCAAATGGAAACAGTAATAATCTGTAGACATCCTGATCTACTTCTTTATCATGTACTGTGTCAGCAATTTGTAAAACCTGTGCGAGAAACTCTGTAGGTTCTTCCTGTGGAAGACCGGAATACTGGCAACTTTGCTGCACCATGATAATAAGCTGAGGATTCAACTCAAAGCTACTGACTCCAATGGAGGGTATACAGATACTGCTCCCATATGAAGTAGTAGTGGGGTTAGCATATAACCCCAGAGTCCTTCTGGACTGTTCACTTCCACTTAGGTCCATGATGGAGAAAAGGGAATTGATGTGAATTGCAAATAGAATATATTTTTAAAATTTTTTTTTAAAAAAATGAATAAATAAATAAAAAATGAAATAAAATAAAATAAAATAATTAGAAATTAAATATAAATTTCAAAAATTAAGAACAAAAATTTAAAATTAAAATAATTACTTAATTAAGAAGATTTGAAAAACTTTAGATATGATTTTTTTTTTTAAAAAAAATTTTAAATTTTGAAATAAAAATCTGAATTTTAAAAGTAAATTTCGAAAGTTTGCTTTAAAATAGAGAGAAAGGATATTTTTGAATTTAATGAGGAAAGAGAAAAACAATAAAATAGCACAAGATTTAAAATTTTTTAGATCTAATGCTTCTTGTTTTCAAAAATTTTGGAGGGAAAACACCAAGGAACACCAAACTTAAAAATTTTAAGATCAAGGCACAAGAAAAACTCAAGAACACCTTGAAGACTCACAAGAACAACAAGAACATGAAGAAAGAACACCAAACTTTAAATTTTTAGAAAACTTACATAAAATTTTCGAAAACAAAAGAAAAGCTAACAAGAAAACACCAAACTTAAAGTTTGGCACAAAATTTAATCAAAGAAAAATTATTTAGAAAAAATTTTAAAAAGAAGATAGCCAATTACCAAGAACATAAGCACAACTCTCTAGCCAATTGAGCTATAAATTTAACATATTTTAATATTGTATATAAAAAAATAAAATTTTCCTTGGAAACTGATATTTTGAAAACAGCACAAGAAAAATAAGAAAAGACACAGAACAAGAGAAACTAAAGATCAAACAAGGAAAATAAACAAGAACAACTTGAAGATCAAGAAAGAACAATGAACACTAATTTGAAAATTTTAAAGGAAAATAAAGACATTCAATTGACACCAAACTTAAAATATAAAACTAAACTCAAATAGAGGAATTCAATTATTAGTAAAAAAAATAAAATTTTGAAAAATTATTTTTGAAAAAGAAAATAAGGATTCTAAAATTTTAACAAGAATAATAATAAAAGACTCAAAGACAAATCACAGATTAATAAAGAAAAAATAAAAATATTTTGAAAGATTTTTGAAAAGAAAGTAAAAGACTCTGACCCAAAAGACAAAATCTTCCTAATCTAAGCAACAGGATGAACCGTCAGTTGTTCAAACTCGAAAAAACCCGGCAACGGCGCCAAAAACTTGGTGCACGAATTGTGAATCACACTTTTCATAACTCGTAACACTAACCAGCAAGTGCACTGGGTCGTCCAAGTAATACCTTACGTGAGTAAGGGTCGATCCCACGGAGATTATTGGTTTGAAGCAATCTATGGTTATCTTGTAAATCTTAGTCAGGAAATCAATTATAATTATCAGTATGAATTGCGAAGAATAAAAGAGCATGGATTAAATACTTGTTCTGCAGTAATGGAGAATATGTTAGAGTTTTGGAGATGCTTTGTCTTCTGAATCTCTGCTTTCTCCCTGTCTTCTTCTTCACGCACGCAAGGTTCCCCCTATGGCAAGCTGTGTGTTGGTGGATCACCGTTGTCAATGGCTACCATCCGTCTTCTCAGTGAAAAAGGTCCAGGTGCGCTGTCACCGCACGGTTAATCATCTGTCGGTTTCCACTCATGCTGGAATAGGATCCATTGATCCTTTTGCGTCTGTCACTATGCCCAGCCCTTGTGAGTTTGAAGCTTGTCACAGTCATTCAATCCCTGAATCCTACTCAGAATACCACAGACAAGGTTTAGACTTTCTGGATTCTCAAGAATGCTACCAATAGATTCTAGCTTATACCACGAAGATTCTGATTAAGGAATCCAAGAGATATTCATTCAATCGAAGGTAGAACGGAGGTGGTTGTCAGGCACGCGTTCATAGGTTGAGGATGATGATGAGTGTCACGGATCATCACATCCATCATATTGAAGTGCGCATAAACATCTTAGATAGAAACAAGCGTGTTTGAATAGAAAACAGAAATAGTTGCATTAATTCATCGAAACACAGCAGAGCTCCTCACCCCCAACAATGGAGTTCAGAGACTCATGCCGTCAAAGAGTAAAAATTTCAGATCTAAAATGTCATGAGTTGCGAAATAGACCTCTAAAAGTTGTTTAAATACTAAACTAGTAACCTAGGTTTACAGAAAATGAATAAACTATGATAGATGGTGCAGAAATCCATTTCCGGGGCCCACTTGGTGTGTGTTGGGGCTGAGACTTAAGCTTCTCACATGCCTAGGCTATTTCTGGAGTTAAACGCCAGGTTGTAACCTGTTTCTGGCGTTCAACTCCCATTTGTAACTTGTTTCTGGCGTTTGACGCCAGACTACAACATGGAACTGGTGTTGAACGCCAGTTTACGTTGTCTATCCTTGAGTAAAGTATGGACTATTATATATTGTTGAAAATCCCTGGATGTCTACTTTCCAACGCAATTGAGAGTGCGCCAATTGGACTCTTGTAGCTCCAGAAAATCCATTCCGAGTGCAGGGAGGTCAGAATTTAACAGCATCAGCAGTCCTTTTTCAACCTGAATCAGATTTTTGCTCAGCTCCCTCAATTTCAGCCAGAAAATACCTGAAATTACAGAAAAACACACAAACTCATAGTAAAGTCCAGAATTGTGATTTTTATTTAAAAACTAATAGAAATATAATAAAAACTAACTAAATTATACTGAAAACATACTAAAAACAATGCCAAAAAGCGTATAAATTATCCGCTCATCAGTCTGCCATCTCTAATGAGATTCTGGCAGCTTGCACCTCAAAGATCCCAACTTTCTCCATTACAGAGAGTGGCATAAGGTTAATGCCTGACCCCAGGTCACACAGAGTCTTCTCAAAGGTCATGGTGCCTATGGTACAGGGTATTAAGAATTTACCAGGATCCTATTTCTTTTGAGGTAATTTTTGCCTATCCAATGCATTCAGTTCATTGGTGAGCAAGGGAGGTTCATCTTCCCAAGTCTCATTACTAAATAATTTGGCATTCAGCTTCATGATTGCACCAAGGTACTTAGCAACTTGCTCTTCAGTAATGTCTTCATCCTCTTCAGAGGAAGAATACTCATCAGAGCTCATGAAGGGCAGAAGCAGGTTGAATGGAACCTTTATGGTCTCTGTATGAGCCTCAAATTCCTTCAGGTCCTTATTGAGGAACCCTCTAGTGTTCAGAGGACGTCCCATGAGGTCTTCCTCATTGGGATTCTCGTCCCCCTCCTCCCTTGTAGGTTCGGCCATGATGGTCAAATCAATGGCCTTGCACTCTCTCTTTGGATTTTCTTCTGTATTGCTTGGGAGAGTACTTGGAGGAGTTTTAGAGACCCTTTTACTCAGCTGGCCCACTTGTGCCTCCAAATTTCTAATGGAGGATCTTATTTCATTCATGAAACTTAGAGTGGCCTTAGATAGATCAGAGACTATATTTGCTAAGCTAGATGGATTCTGCTCAGAATTCTCTGTCTGTTGCTGAGTGGATGATGGAAAAGACTTGCTATTGCTAAACCTGTTTCTTCCACCATTATTAAAGCTTTGTTGAGGCTTATGTTGATCCTTCCATGAGAAATTTGGATGATTTCTCCATGAGGGATTATAGGTGTTTCCATAGGGTTCACCCATATAATTCACCTCTGCTATTGCAGGGTTCTCAGGATCATAAGCTTCTTCTTCAGAAGATGCTTCTTTAGTACTGTTGGATGCAGCTTGCAATCCATTTAGACTCTGAGAAATCATATTGACTTGCTGAGTCAATATTTTATTCTGAGCCAATATGGCATTCAGAGTATCAATTTCAAGAACTCCCTTCCTCTGAGGCATCCCATTACTCACAGGATTCCTTTCAGAAGTGTACATGAACTGGTTATTTGTAACCATGTCAATGAATTCCTGAGCTTCTGCAAGCATTTTTTTTAGGTGAATGGATCCACCTGTAGGATGGTCCAATGACATCTTAGATAATTCAGACAGACCATCATAGAATATATCCATGATGGTCCATTCTGAAAGCATGTCAGAAGGACACTTTTTGGTCAGTTGCTTGTATCTCTCCCAAGCTTCATAGAGGGATTCACCTTCTTTCTGTTTGAAGGTTTAAACATCCACTCTAAGCTTGCTAAGCTTTTGAGGAGGAAAGAACTTGGCTAAGAAAGCCGTGACCAGCTTATCCCAATAGTTCAGGCTATCTTTAGGTTGAGAGTCCAACCATATTCTAGCTCCGTCTCTTACAGCAAACGGGAAAAACATAAGCCTGTAGACCTCGGGATTAACCCCATTGGTCTTAACAGTATCACAGATTTGCAAGAATTTAATTAAGAACTGAAAATGATCTTCTGATGAAAGTCCATGAAACTTGCAATTCTGTTGCATCAGAGAAACTAATTGAGGCTTTAGATCAAAATTGTTTGCTCCAATGGCAGGGATTGAGATGCTTCTTTCATGTAAGTTGGAATTTGGTACAGTAAATTCACCAAGCATCTCCCTTGCATTGTTGTTGGGTTCGGCCATGTCTCCTTCTTTTTCAAAAATTTCTGTCAGATTTTCTCCAGAGAGTTGTGCCTTAGCTTCCCTTAGCTTCCTCTTCAGAGTCCTTTCAGGTTCAGGATCAACTTCAACAAGAATGTTCTTATCCTTGTTCCTGCTCATATGAAAAAGAAGAGAACAGAAAAGAAAATATGAGATCCTCTATGTCACAGTATAGAGATTCCTTATGTGAGTATAAGAAGAGAAGAATAGAAGAAGGAAAAGATAAGAATTCGAACACAGAGGAGAAGAGTGGGTTCGAATTTTTGAGTAGAAGAGAAGTGTTAGTAGATAAATAAATAATTAGAAGGAGATGAGAGATAGAAGAATTCGAAAATAAAATAAAATAAAAATATTTTTGTTTTTAATTTAAAATTAAGGTTAAAATTCGAAATTTAAGAAGAGAAATAAAATTAAATTAAAATTTAAATCAATTAGTTAATTAAAAAAGAATTTTTGAAAAAGAAGTTAGTGATTTTCAAAAATTAGAGAGAGAGAATTAGTTAGGTGGTTTTGAAAAAGATAAGAATCAAACAAGATAAGATTAATTGACAACAAGATTTGAAAATCAATTTTGAAAAGATAAGAAGTTAGAAAAGAAAAAGATATCATTGAAATTTATTTTGAAAAAGATTTGAAAAAGAAATTTAAAAAGATTTGATTTTGAAAATTAAAGTTGATTACTTGACTAACAAGAAACTAAAAGATATGATTCTAAAATTTAAAGATTGAACCTTTCTTAATAGGCAAGTAACAAACTTTAAAATTTTTGAATCAATCACATTAATTGTTAGTAAAAATTTTGAAATTATGAAACAAAATAAGAAAAAGATTTTTGAAAATCAATTTGAAATTTTCGAAAATATGAAAGAAAAAATGAAAAAGGTTTGATTTTTGAAAGAGATTTGAAAAAGATAGAATTTTTAAATTGAAAATTTGATTTGACTCATAAGAAACAATTAAATTTAAAAAATTTTTTACTAAATCAAACCAAATTTTTTAAAATTTATGAGAGAATAAGGGAAAGATATTTTTTTGATTTTTGAATTTTTAATGAAGAAAGAGAAAAACAACCAAAAGACTCAAAACATGAAAATTATGAATCAAAACAACTAATACATGCCAGAACACTTTGAATGTCAAGATGAACACCAAGAACACTTTGAAGATCAAGATGAACATCAAGACTTATTTTTGAACATTTTTAAGAAAAGAAAAACATGCAAGACACCAAACTTAGAAATTTTCAAACTTTAGACACTAACAAATTGAAAATACATATGAAAAACAAGAAAAGACACAAAACAAGAAAAATTAAAGATCAAACATAGAAAATCATCAAGAACAACTTGAAGATCATGAAGAACACATGCATGAATTTTCGAAAATTTTAAGAAAAATTAAAAAGATGCAATTGACACCAAACTTACAAATTGACACTAGACTCAAACAAGAAACATAAAATTTTTTGTTTTTATGATTTTATAAGATTTTTTTTTGTTTTTTCGAAAATTATTTTGGGAAAAACGAAAAAGAAGAATTTTTTTAAAAAAAATAAGAAATAAAAATCTTAAAAAATAAAATAAAATTACCTAATCTGAGCAACAAGATGAACCGTCAGTTGTCCAAACTCGAACAGTCCCCGGCAACGGCGCCAAAAACTTGGTGCACGAAATCGTGATTGTTCATTCCTTGGTAACGGCGCCAAAAACTTAATACGCACGTTCATAATCTTAATTCTTTGTCACAACTTTGCACAACTAACCAGCAAGTGCACTGGGTCGTCCAAGTAATAAACCTTACGTGAGTAAGGGTCGATCCCACGGAGATTGTCGGCTTGAAGCAAGCTATGGTCATCTTGCAAATCTCAGTCAGGCGGATTCAAATGGTTGTAGAGTTTTAATAATTAAAATAAAAATAAAACGTAAAATAAAGATAGAGATACTTATGTAATTCATTGGTGAGAATTTCAGATAAGCGTATAGAGATGCTTAGTTCCTTCTGAATCTCCGCTTTTCTACTGCTTTCATCTAATCCTTCATACTCCTTTCCATGGCAAGCTGTATGTTGGGCATCACCGTTGTCAATGGCTACATCCGGTCCTCTCAGTGAAAATGGTCCAAAATGCGCTGTCACCGCACGGCTAATCATCTGTCGGTCCTTGATCATACTGGAATAGGATTCAGTAATCCTTTTGCGTCTGTCACTACGCCCAGCACTCGCGAGTTTGAAGCTCGTCACAGCCAACCCTTCCCAGATCCTACTCGGAATACCACAGACAAGGTTTAGACTTTCCGGATCTCAAGAATGGCCGCCAATAATTCTAGCCTCTACCACGAAGACTCTGGTCTCACGATCAGGAGGCTAAGAGATATGCATTCAAGCTTGCTTTCATGTAGAACGGAAGTGTTTGTCAGGCACGCGTTCATAAGTGAGAATGATGATGAGCGTCACATAATCATCACATTCATCATGTTCTTGTGTGCAAATGAATATCTTAGAGAAGAAATAGGCTTGAATTGGATAGAAAAACAATAGTACTTTGCATTAATTCATGAGGGACAGCAGAGCTCCACACCTTAATCTATGGTGTGTAGAAACTCCACCATTGAAAATACATAAGTGAAAATAGGGTAGACATGGCCAAGTGGCCAGCCTCCCATGGAGGTCTAGAGATCTAAAATTGATCAAAAGATCCTCAAAAATGATCAAAAGATTTCTAACACAATAGTAAAAAGTTCTATTTATACTAAACTAGTTACTAGGGTTACAAAAATAAGTAAATGATGCAGAAATCCACTTCCGGGCCCACTTGGTGTGTGCTTGGGCTGAGCATTGAAGCTTTCACGTGTAGAGGTCTTTCTTGGAGTTAAACGCCAGTTTGTAACCTGTTTCTGGCATTTAACTCTGCTTTGCAACCTGTTTCTAGCATTTAACTCCAGAATATGGCAGAAAGCTGGCGTTGAACGCCAATTTGCGTCATCTAAACTCAGGCAAAGTATGGACTATTATATATTGCTGGAAAGCCCTGGATGTCTACTTTCCAACGCAATTGAGAGCGCGCCATTTGGACTCCTGTAGCTCCAAAAAATCCACTTTGAGTGCAGGGAGGTCAGAATCCAACAGCATCTGCAGTCCTTCTTCAGCCTCTAAATCTGATTTTTGCTCAAGTCCCTCAATTTCAGCCAGAATTTACCTGAAATCACAAAAAAATACACAAATTCATAGTAAAGTCCAGAAATGAGATTTTTATTTAAAAACTAATAAAAATATACTAAAAACTAATTAAATCATACTAAAAACTATGTAAAGACAATGCCAAAAAGCGTATAAATTATCCGCTCATCATTTAGTTAACCCGGTTTATGGTTTAAGTTCTTTATATATTTATTTTGTTTTGTTTTATTCTAAGCTTGAATATCCGTATGTGGTTTGAAGTTCTAGGATTACCTTTGGCATCCCAGGTCCTTACATCTTACATTATTGGGCACTGTTACCATACTATGAACCTCCGGTTCTCATTCCATACATTATTGTTTTTCAGATGCAGGACGCGACCCACCGTAGTGAGTTGGGTGATGGTAGCAGAGCGGAGGATCTTATTCTATTTTGTTGTCTTCTTGGTTATTTTATCTTTTACTTTCATTTTTGCATTTTGTTCTGCCTAGAGGCTTTTATTTGAGAGAATAAAATTTGTATAAGCCCTTTTGAACTACAGTCTTCTTGTTGTCTGTATATGGCTAGCCGACTTAAACTCCGCGAGTCGTGACTAGATTCTTTTGATATTATACTATTATATTTGATACATCTTATCTGTACCTTGTGTTTTCAGTTAGTAGCTTCGCTAGTACGTTATGCGCTTTTCAAATCCTGTTTTTGGAGCTAAATCCTTCATCAGGCTTCTAGAGTATATTATTTCTTTCTATATAAATATGTATAAGCCTTAGAATTGTCGTAATCTCTGATTAACCTTTGCTTTACGGCTAGAGGTAAGGCTTAGGGTAATTGGGGTGTTACATATGTTCTCTTATATAACTGTGTAGGAAAGAATTGCGGAGATTGAGCAACATGATGAATCATCTAAACCGTTGTCTCATAATGATTCGCTTGCTCAAGCTCTTGGAAGGGAGCACCCGGGTAGAGTGCGTGACATGGGTATCGGACCGACTACTAGTCAAGTGTTTGGTACGAATTCACACCAGCCGAGCATTGGAACTCAAAGGAAGGAGACACAAAGGGTGCTGCTTGAACTACAAGTAGAACTGACGGATGAGAAATTAAAAAGGAAGGCAATGGAGGATGAAGTAGCAGCCAAGAAGACGAAGAGGCAGGGAATGGAGAGTGCTATGATATGTCTAGTTAGGGGACAAGGTAGGGAGCTGCCAGCAGAAGTGGCTGCATGGATGAATTCCTTGGAGGAACAGAGTAGAAAGTAGAACCTAGGACTTGAAATTTATTCTTTAAGTTAAATATACACTTTTTTATTGTTGGCTATGTAACTCTTAGTAAGGAATTTGGATTAATATGAATATTTTTATCTGTTTTTGCTAATGTCGTTTATCCATCAATTTATTCTTTCAGTTACAAAATAATTGATTTTTCTAAAATAAAAAAAAATTCAAAAAATAACAGAAAAACAAAAAATAATACCTAGTATATTCAAATTAAAAGAGCATTGATTGCGGATGCAAAATACAATATTTTCGTGGCCATTTAGTAGGGCAATTAGCGGCGGTTACAAAATGGCCGAAAATAATTTTAAATTTTTGGACAATCAGATAGCGGCGGTTTTAAACCGTCTCAAAATACATTTAAAAGAAAACAACGGTCAACAGAATAGCAGCGGTTCAAAATCGCCAGAAAATGCAGTGGAATTTAATGTTGGCCAAATAGCAACGGTTTAAAACCGCCGCTAAACCAATCAACGCTATTCACGGGATTTCGTAAGCGGTTATGAAAAACCGCCGCAAAATTAAATCTCCACGCCCTATACTACAACAGTTTTTAAACTGCTGATAACTTGTTTTGCGGCGATTAAAAACCGCCGCTAATCACTATATCAACTGCTGCTAAGCACCGGTTCTCTTGTAATGATCGTTGATGGTGGAAGACGCGTAATTACTCGTGAAAAAAAAATTATGATTTTTTTATTGTAAATAAGAATAAAGTGAAATTAAAATTACTTTTGGTTTAGAAAGCTTTTTTTTTCTTTTGTTAAGCTTCTTTTACAATCTATATATTAATTAATATTAATTAACTACAGTTAATTAATATCCTAGTTTATTACCTTTATTTTTTGGGCGTATAAAAGGAGTCACTGTCTCAATACAAATCATAGAACATATACAAACATTTCAAGTTGATTGAATAATCATGAAAAATAGGGATCCGTGTTGGGGAAAAGAAATCATATGATGCAACCTCATTGGCTGAAGGCCAATAATCATATATAATAATTAAGGAGAAGATCAACCTCACAATCCTCCAAAGATCAATAGAAGGAATCCAATAGGGCCTCTCTGTCACGGAAAATTTTTGGAATCGGATCACATTTAATACGTATTCCAAAATCATTAAAATAATTTATCCTTAAACATATATATAAGGCTTTAGTACAATAAATTTAAATGAGTGATTGTAAATTTATTGAAATATATTTTAAATATGTTTAAGAACACATAATATTCTTGTGCACTTAATTTTTTTTGGATTAATTAATTTTGATTAAGGGTGTCTGTAAACTTAGTTTAATTAGATTTGAGTCCAATCTTAATTTTTTATTAAATCATTTTTAAATATTTAAATTCAAACTTAATTAAAAAAAATTGGTTAAATCAGGTTGATTTAACATTTAATTAATATTAATTTTAGAAAGAATAATTTAAACATAGAATATAGTAGATATTATATAATATTTATACTAAAATAAATAATTTTAAAACAAAAATATTATTATACAATATAAAAAAATTATTTTAAAAAGTTTTAATATTTTATTATTAATTTTATTTTTATATATGACTTCAAACGAATTTAATTTTATCCAAAATATAACCTGAGTTCGATCTTAAATTGATATCGGATAAAAATAACAAATATAAATCAATCCTACCAAATATGTCTCAGATCAACCAATTAAGATTGATTGTTGAGTGATTAGTTTATTTGTCCATTTAAATATATATTTGACGTTTGAATCTTATCTTATATACATAGTAATTTATTGGTCATCAACGACATAATAATCTTCGAATTGAAAGATACTATAAAAAATGTGTGTATATACAATAATTTATTAGTCATCATTAACATAATAATGTGTGTATAAATTCTAATATAAAGATATTTTAATGACTATCATGATTATATAAATATTATGAAAGTCACTTCTTTTACATTTTGATATATATTTTTTATTTTTTAAATTAAAAGGTATTATGTTAATTTTTAATAATACTTTTTTAAAGTATGATAATTACTGTAATCACTGTAATATAGTTATATATAATATATATATATATATATATACTTCGGGTCAGGTAAGTATTTCAGGTCGGGCCCGAATTTTGAGTTTGAAGTTAGAACTTGGAAGCTTACCAAAAACAAAGTTGGAAGTTGGAAGTAACAAGGCACACATATGAGAACCCCATCTTAAAGAAGACACGTACGTTTGTCACATACCATACGAAAGAAGCCTCTTGTGTATGCGACGTGTAAACTAATTTCCCACTTATTCCCACCCTCCAACCCATTGCCTCTATTCCACACACTTCATACCATTTCAAACACGCTCCACCTTCTCCAATTTCTCTCTTATTTCTTTCACAAACCCAAGTTAAGATTACAACACATCAAAGGAAACAAATCTTCACCTCTTTTTATCTCCCACTGCATGAAACAAGACAAGAACCCTCCTTTCATGGCTCACCAATCTGAAGCAGACCAGATAATTCCTTCTCAGCCATTGGAACCTAAAGATCATCATGCCAACATGGAGCAGCAACAAGAAAAAGAAGAAGAAGAAGAAGAAGAACACAATAGCATTGATGCTAGAGAGAAATATAAAGATAGTTCCAAAGTAACATCACAAGACCCTTGTGCTTCGAAAATAACGGAGAAGGAAATAGGAGTAGCAGCATTGGAGGGAGAGGATAGTGGGCGTGAGAAGCTGAAGAGGCATAGAATAGAGGTAGCTAAAAGGGTTTGGATTCCAGAGATATGGGAACAAGAGGAGCTCTTAATGGATTGGATAGATTGCACTGCATTTGATGCTTCTTTGGTTCCAAGCACAATCACAACCGCACGTGCTGCTTTGGTTGAACAAGATCGAAGAAGAACAACCAAGGCTACTGCTGCTTCTGCTGGACTAAGAATAGAGAACAGGTGTTAGAAACATTTTTTCCCCTCTCTTTTTCTTTCTCTTTTTCTTTTCTGTATTATTCTGTTTAACCACAACCATATATTATTCATGATGGAATTGAATGGTTCATTATTAATGTTGTCTTTCTATGATATAATTGTATTCTTTTTCCGGGAGGTTGAAGATCTGAAAAGCTAATTAACTAAAACTTTCGGAACTACAATAAATAGGATGATTAAATTATTTACTTATATTTAACTAATTTACCAAATATCGCTCTTGATATTCATGAATATACAGGGAAAATTTTTTTTTTTTATTTGAAAAAATAAAGTATGATCTTTTATTAATAATTTTTATTTTTTTAATTAAAAAAATTGAGAGAATCTATTCTCGAATATATATATATCAAAATGAAAAAAAAATTATTTATAAAAAATATTAGATGACTATTAAAAATTAATTATTTTTTATCATCAGTTTACTATTAATATTTAAAAGTATTGAATAAAGTATGTTGTTAGATAAATAACTAAAAAAATTAGACTAAATAAATTAAGTTAATGATGATAATCAAAAACAATAAATTTTAATATTTTTTAATTTTTTCATTATTTATTATGAACTTATATCTTCAAAAAGAATGAATAAAAAATAGTTGTCCAACTAATCTATGTTATTAGTTATTATTAGGTGGGACGGAACTCAAACAACCATTATCATCACATAAAACATGTATGGAATGGTTATCTAATATCACAACTATATTTTAATTGTACAAGTAACATAGTTATCTCAATATATTAAGGAAAAGTATAAGTAATTAACAATATTTTTGAACAATACAGGAATAATGTGAATTAATAGGGTTAAAAGAATAAATTAATTTTAAATTTAATTAGTAGCATTAAATTAGAATGTAGTGTATTTTTATTTGATTGGTGGTTATTTATGTTGTTCAAGATGGTCATTGTTTAACTCAATAGGAGCACTTTCATTAAAACTCTCAAAGTTTTTTTTTTTTTATCGAAAATATGGAGATATCATTTGAGTTATAACTTATTAATTTTTAATGTTTGATATATAAGGCCATATATAATTTCATATAAATTTCACCATATTTCAAATTATTCTAGTAGATTTAATGTTAGTTATTAAAAAGAATAAGTTCCTACAAGACTACATACATAATTTTAAAGAAATCAAACCAGTTCTAAAAGTATATTTGGACAGATTAAAAAAATTATCATTTTTACTAGTAAATATTTAAAATACTTACAAAACTACTTGTAAAAAATGAAATTTATATTGTATTTATGAAAGATTCGTTTTATTCGACCAAATACCAAATAATTATTCTAAATTTTTAGATTACTCTTGTAATCACCACCACTACCACCGTCAAAACCTCCTCTCTAAATGTCAGCGATTCTGTTTTTTTTTTTTTTAAATTAAGAATGAGACTTGAATGCACAACCTCTAAATTAGTATAGAAAGACCATGCTATTTGAGATATAACTCGTTAGCGTTTTATGATTCTGTTTATTTTTAAGATTTTCAACATTTTAATCTTAAATTCTTAATATTTTTAATTTTAGTCTTTTTTTTTATGTTTGATTTTTTTTAAGCTTGATTTTTCTTATACTTCTGGTGATGTTGTAGTTGTTGTTTTGCTCCTCACCACCCATGTTGAGTATTTACCAGTGATAATAATAATAATAATAATAATAAGGGTTTAATTGATGTCTTGGTTATCAATCGGTGCAGCTCACTTCATATATAAAAGGAGATTTGGTATGTTTGCTTTTGGGAGGGAAGGCTAGAGTAGAATGGTGGCGTTCAGAGTAGACGGTTTAACTGTGGAAGTAGTAATGATGACGAAAGTAATTCAGGATTTTTGAGTAATTTTTTATATTTGAATATTTTTGTAGAACAAAATTGGGTATAATATTAGTTTTATTTTTTTGGATAGTTTTTTTTTTTTGGTGACTTTTCTGGATAATTTTATTAGCATTGTAAACATTTATAGGTAAAAATTATAATTTTTTTTTGAATAAACAGTAATATGCGAGTTTTTTTATATATAAATAAAATATTATATCAATATGCATAATTTCTATATTATTTATATATTTAAAATCTAAAGCATATCTAGAATTTAGTAGATACAAGATAAATATACACATATTTTGAATGTAGTACTTTTAAAGATATGACAAAGTTTGAATACATTGATTTAGATACATCTGAAATCTGGCTCGTTTGATAAATTGAATATAGAATAAAGTAACAATTATTTTATGATAATGTCGGACTAATTAGTTTTTAAAAAAAAATTACTAATTTAATTTTTTATGATAACAAACAATGAATATGTTATGTTTTCTATTAATTTATTACGTAAAATTTAACAGTAGTATTTATATATACCTTTAATTATTATAATTTATTTATTTATAAAAGATTTTTATGCAGATAATAATTTTTGAATAAAATTTTAAATATTTTGATAGAATTCGTAGCACATAAAAAACAATTAATTAAAGTTATACGAAACTTCAAAAAATAATAATATTTTACTGTTTAAAATTGCAACTATACGGCTTCTGAACAATAAGAAAATTGCAATTCTCCTCGGCAGATTAGCGAAAAGAGCGGTAATGCGCGGTGGTTGAGCATGAAACACGACGGTGCACCGTTGACAAGGCGATGACGACGCTAGAGAGCTTCGTTGTCGGCGAAAATGGCTGCATGCTAGAATAAGGGGCAGTGAATAGCTGCGGTGGAAAAGGATTTAGATTAAGAGAGGGTAAAATTAAATAAAAAAAAATAAAGAGTGAAAATATAATCAGTTATTCACATTGTTCACATCTCCTGATTTCTACCTAAGGACACTCATTAGTTCGAGTTCGAAATTCTTAAGAATATAGTTGTTCCTTTGGTCTTGAATATATCTAAACGACTGTACATTCGAAATGTGTGGTTGTAATTTTTGTACTGTGTATGTGTGAATGTGGGTTCTATGCCTATGCCCTATAACCTATCAGGCTATCACTCTATCTCTTCAATCATCCTCATATATAATATTAATTAATAACACTCATCATCACCTGCAAGCAACGGATTTATATATTTTTTTATTTGTGATTCGACAAAGGTGTTTGAATTAAATGATAAAATAAATTTTGTATGCAATTTATATTATTAGGTTATTTATTAGAATCAAATCAAATAAAATCACATCAAGCATTATGTTATACATTTTTATATTTATTTACAAAAATATATGTCTAAATATTAGAAGTTAGCTAGAATTTATATTCATCCAAGTATTACTCTTGCTTAAATCTTTTATTATTTAGTACGCTTTTTAAGTAGCACCTTTCCCTGACATTTTAATTGGATTTGATGCTTTTACGAAAATTTAATTAATCAAATTAGAAGTTTTTCTTTTATACGTTATTATATATGAAAAGCAAAGGATTTGGATGAGAACAGTTATTATACACACATAATGAGTGTCTATTTCAGAAAAGAACATTGGAAACATGGATGAATATATGAATAAATAAGATTTACAGCACCGAACACACATACACATCTCGAATGCCCAACATCCTAGATATGCTCAATTTACTAAATGAGTCAAATTTCAGGTGCATTTAACATCAATGCATTTAAATTTGTTTTCATTATGCAGTGCGTCTAAAATACATTATTTATTTTTTATCCACTGCATTTGAGATGTATTTTAAATTTTAAATTCGTAAATAGTCCAGAAATTGTACATATGGATAAACAAAATATTTATTTCATTTATGTATAAAAAAATCCCAGTGCTATGCGGGGAAAATAAATCTCTCTCTCCCTATATATATATATAATATATAACTAAAGGCCACCGAAGTACATTTACCAATTGTTAAGTTCAAAAGAAAATGTCTAACTTTACAATGCTCAATATTATTATTGATGTTGCTCCCTCATTTGTTAGTACTGTGGGCAGTACATGTTCGCCTTCACGGAATATACTAGTGACTAAGGTTGTGCATGGGCTGGGTGAAATCGGGTTTGATGTGATCCAAACTCGACCCGAAATATATACCGGGCCTATTTATTAGACCCGAACCCGGCTCTAGACCCGATGAAATCTATACACTTTCGGGCCACGATTATACTGGGTGAAAACTGGGCCGTCAACATTACATTACTTTGATACCTTCTTATAAGCTAGCATACGAAAATATCCGAATTTCCAAGACTCCAACCATTATTTGATATGGTAAAATTCACTTAGAAAAATATAACAAGAACCAACTCTTCTCTAAAATTAAAGCATAACCATAATCAATACTAATATTGTCTAATAATACCAAATATTTAAATCAATACAAATAACACAATATTATGCATTAGTCTAAAATCTTATGCATTTTAAACATAAAATATTAACTTATAGTCTTATAATAACTAATAACACAAAATATTAAGGTTTACAATACTTAAATTTCACATAAGAACAGCCATCATCCATCACTAATAACACAAAATATTAAGTGTGTATGATGACCGGGCCGACTTCGGGTGGCTCAAGCCATAGCCCGGACCCGACCCGAAATAATGATCGGGTCTATTTTTGAGACCCTTACCCGACCCTAGACCCAGTGCAATCACACAAAAATAGTCCCTAAAGTGTTCGAGACCGAGTCAGACCTTCGGGTCGGGCCGAGCCATGCACACCCCTACTAGTGACTAGTGATAAAAGTGGTTTTGCCCCTGCTAAAGAGTTTTTATATGTATATGGCAGAATTTAAACTCTTAAAATTTAAGTAAACTAACGAACTAACCACTAGACTAATTCAAATTGGTTCATAAATCTTTACCACTCATCCATTTATGTATATATAGTCAATAACTAGCTTTCGAGGCCCAACACGAAACAAGTATGTTTTGAACATTTCTTGTGAACATTAATGGAGAAACACCATTAACATCTTTAGGTAAAGGGAAAAACACTACTCGGACCTTTCATTATCAATTTTCTTATCCATCTTATTTTCCACTACAATTAAGCGGTGTTCTGAAAAAAGGTATGAAGAAAAAAGATCATTTACAAAATAAAGTTTCTGATAAAGAAATACATGACATAAAAATATAAAATAGTAAAATACCTATTGGCTATTGCTAAAGTATTGGAAGTTTCGTCAGCAAAAGATGTCTCGCACTACCAATGTGGGATGATCATTGCACCACATCAAAAGTGATTCTTCTTCCTTTCCATGTTAGATTTAACAATGGGATCCATTCCTTTCCATGTTAGATTTAACAATGGGATCCATTGAAACCAACTTGAATTGATCAAATAATTAAATCACTAATCCGTTTATGCAGGTGCCAAGATTTTAAATCTCATTACAAACAGCAAACTCTTAAATAAAACTTTGATCTACGATAAATTAATTCTTAACTTGTCGGATTGAAAAATACCGTAAAAAAATCCAAAGACAAAAGACAATGGGGTCCATTGAAGTAACAGTACTTATGGTACTAAATCTAGGTTAGTTTATTTTCAAGCATTCAAGAGCAAAAATGGAAGGTTTACGGTTATTTCGATTTACAGTCACATAGTACTCCTGGGCCTAGCATCCCTAAGGAAAAGAAAGGGGGAAGAAAAAATATTCCTTATCTATATTAAAGAAAAAGAAAAATAATAACCGAGAATCTGCAACCTAGCACTTCTATTAGGCTTCAACAGCATAAAGTTTTGCTACTGATACAGCAAAGGTGCAAAACTTGAATCACCTCTGTGACACTACCTCCCACACCTTGATTGTCCCATCATCACTCGCAGAGGCTAATAGCGGCTTCTCCTGTTTAGTATGCCACAGCAAAAAAATAGAATAAAATAAAATAAAAAATGACAGATGTAAACAACAGATTAGATAATCACATAAAGCAAAAAAACCTGCTGAGAAAGCTCACCATTCTTTCATATCAAGTTTTTATAAGCTTATGTGTAGAAGAAACAAGGTGGAGGATCAGTTACACCCCTCTACTTTGGTGTTTGGTCATCCATTTTCTTAATACCATTTTGACATACTGTTAAGCAAATGGTTGAGATGGAATATTTATAAAATTTATGTAATGTAATTTATTAAATAATGTAACAGTTTGAAATTGCACATTTATTCTTTTAAATTTCCCTCACTGTCTCTCTTCCTCTGGCCATTCCCTAGCCCCCTTTCTTGATTAGCATGTAGATCGCTTCAGCAACGAACCACATTCGGGTAAGGAGTTATCACTTTTCAGTATCATTCAAACAAGGGCAAGAAAGAGGCACCACAAGGCTTTAGCACACATCTAGCATCAGCGGGAAATGGGATTTGAGCACATAATAATACAAATAGTGACTATCCTTCAATCTTCCCATCCGTTAGCTTCTTGGGTTCAAACCAAATTTTTTTTTTAGAGTTACTAAACATGTTTATGGTTATGGTTCGGCTGCAAGGCATAGAATACTCAACAATACTTTACACTCAGACCAGTGTGCACACAGGGTTATTTTTTGGCGGTAGCTGTGTTAAGTGTCCAACACAAATAACTCAATCTGATTAATTCAGCAAATGTACACAGGAAATAGAAATAGAGACAAAATGCTCAACAATCTATTCCATTGTAATACGAATAGCAAAGCTACCAAAGAGAATCACTTTTGGTTGATTCCATTAAAGCAATGTCCAAGAATCTTACCCCAGGGCTCCATTGCACTGAATTTATGTCCATATCATGGGCCTTTTCCTTCTTCAGCAGCAACTTGTACAGAGGACCATCCACCTATGTCATATACAAGCAGCAAATTAGGGTCAAATTTACCCTACATTCTTGATAGAGTAGATGCATCGATTCTGTCGTCTTTATCCTTTTAGCATTTTCATACACAAAAAAGCATAATCTTATACAGTTTGCATTTTTTCCAGGTACTTGGATTTCAATATACATATGGCTGTGTCCTTTAATGTTGAGGTTTACAAAACCGTTAAATGAAAAGGGTCTGATGCAATTCCACAAAGCACGGAGAAATGACAAGGAAGATTATCATATTAATAATAACAAATTAACGATGGAATCTGTCTACTCCAAATAACTAGTAATCCTGAACAATATTGAATTATAACGCAAGATTATCATGCTCAACTCTTAAAAATGAACATAGTTCAATTAAAAAATCAATGCAGATAAATGATGTTGCAAAATATATTCAACAGTAAATCTGTTTGATCAGTGTTCTCTGAGCTTAATGAACAAACATTTGGCACTAGTTTGCCAACTTGATTGCAAAGTCCTTATGGTGGCAAGTACAAATAGCTCAATAAGTCCCATGTTTATCCATGTGTGCAGAGAATCAACTACAATAATAAAAGGTCCGTGATTTAAAGGAAATATTATGGACAAGACAAAGGGAACTTTTAATGAATGACATGCAAAGATTTAATGTTACCTCTTTTTGGGCATGTTAGCTACTTACAAAATTTATAGTGTATGAGGATAATAATATGTTCCCAGGCCCTAGTGGTACCACGTGAAAATCACATGCCTCAAATAATCACCTACTTGTATTCAAAAGTTGAAACAGCTTATGAATGTTTCAGTTAACATTCTCAACTGTAGTTCTGTATTTAAATTATGGACTACTAGACTAGCAAAGTAATAACAATAATAAATGACCTCCCTGCATCCAGATAAGAGAAATTCATCTCTTAGGCAATAGGCAAACATAATATATATACACACTAAAAAACACAATAAAACGACATATGAACTCCTTTAGTTAAGGATAGATGCAAGAAAAATTGGCATACTTGACTTTCATTGTCATCCACAAAAAGACGTATAGCATCATCGGCAGCTCCACTAGCAAAGATACCTTCTCTGTTACATGAAAACAAAATGCAAGATACCGATTGATCAGATTTACATAACTAGAAATTAATTTAGGGTGCACTGGTTATCTTGATGACAAAATATAGTGTTTGATTTATTTTTCTTTCAAAAAAAAAATAAATATGAATATGAAATTATGAATCAGTAGAATATATCATAATGATATATAATAAAACTTTTCCAAAAGCAATGCAAATGAAACTATGACTGACTAATGATTGGACAGAGGGATTAATCAGAGAAATAAAAGGATCTGGATAAATACCAAAGAGTCAAATGAGAATTTCATTTTAGTTAACTAATACCCAACTACCTTGACCAATGAACAGAGAAAATTGTCCGATCATGATACCCTGTAAGAGTGCAAAGATGTCTCCTGAAATTCCCAAGAAGAA
The DNA here is from genome assembly GCF_059453495.1 of Arachis ipaensis. Lineage (NCBI taxonomy): Eukaryota > Viridiplantae > Streptophyta > Magnoliopsida > Fabales > Fabaceae > Arachis > Arachis ipaensis. Next base: position 98,948,041 of record NC_142441.1, read on the forward strand.
ATAGGAATCAAATTTTGAAATGTACAAAAAGGAAAAGGTATAATAGAAGACTAATATGTCACCATTATAATCATTTATGCTTATTCTTCATTTGCACAAGTTCCATAATAGGATTAGTAACCCAAACTGATCTAGTTGCAGAAACAACTAAACCATATATGTTCATGTATGGTTTATATATGTAGTCAAACTTCCCATTAAATATCCAGGAATTAGAAAATCTCATCAAATGTTGAATACACATTCTGGTAATCCATATCTGGGTGGGAAAGGGGAACATCTAGCAAAAATGTTACTTACCAATGTCTGAATCCATCACCAGATTGCATCCCTATATTTTCTGATTCCCATATCTTAAGCGTAAGATCATCACTGACATATAAGGTCGAAATCAAGAAAATGCTACATATTTTTTAGTATGAAGATAAGCAGGAAACAATTACACGATGAACAAGAGAACTATTTCACTTACCTGCAAGTAACCATTTTATCACCACTGACATTGAAAGAGAGTGCCCAAACAGTTGAAGTATGACCACTGACAACAGTTGTATTAAAATATTGACATTAAAAATTTTCCATAGAATACAGGAAAAAGGATCACCAATCATGTATTAAAATTTAAATTTTAAAGAGAAGAAAAACATGATGGAAGATGTCAACAAATATTACTTATTCGGTTCTCCTATTGTTTGAATGCATTGCCAATCGTCACTATCACCTTCATCTGCCCAAACCTGGAAGAAAAATTGATTGCTCTATAACATTATCACACTGCCATATCCTATTCATTTACAGTGGAAAACAAGCAACAGTAAGGCTAGAGGAGGACCAACAGCAAAACTTGAATGCAAGAGCCATTACAACATATTGAATTACCTTAATAGTGTTATCATAACTACACGAAAATAAGATATCCATTGTTGGATGCCATTTCACCATTTTCACATCTTGGGTATGTCCTTGCAACACTGACACACACTCAAATTCATTCCCTGGCAGCACTTCCCATATCCAAACAGATTTATCTCTACTACACGTTGCAAGTAGGTTTCCAGATGCATTCCAAGACACACTCTTCACTTCGTGTTCATGTCCCTGCCAAAAAAATCACATGTATGTCAATGCAAAAGATTTTTTTTCTTTTTTGAACACAAAAGGAAAAGGAAAGCAGCAACAATCTAGTAGGACATAAAACATCCAGAAGAACAATAATAACGGAAAATAACTGAATTGGAAGCACTAGCATACCTCCAAAGTGGAGACACACTCGTAATCACCCCCAACATTCTCCCATATAGCTGTAGAGGCATCAAAACTTGCAGTGGCCAGCAGCTTACCAGAAGGTGACCAAGCACACGACCGAACGGTTCGAGTGTGCGGCTCATCCAAAACCGCCTGCATTGCATCAATCATCACACTGACACACTCGTAGCAATAAACATAAAACATACAATCTCGATCACCAAATTAAACTCTAACCAAGCTTAGTCACTGAATATAAATCTCTCAAATGTTAACTGCAATTGGATTACTCTCGATCACATTATTCAATTTTTTATTATAATCAATCAATCAACCAATCAATTGAAAAACAAATAATAATAGGTTGATCAAAGAGTAATGTTACTGAGTTGCTGCTAATTAATATGTAATTCAAAAAAAGGAAGAAAAGAAGAGATATGCCTTGGTGGACCAGACACCAGAAGAGAGGTTCTGTTCCCAGATTCGAATAGTTTTGTCGCCACTGCAAGAGGCAAAGAGGAGTGGGACACCGTTGTGGCCGGTGGCGGGGTTCCAAGCCAAGCTCCAAACCCTATCAGTGTGGCCTTCAAGTCTCTGAACTTCCTTTAGTTCCAACCTCTCCATAGTTTTCTTCAGTTCTTCTTCCTTTGTTGCTGAGCTTTTCGCAATGGGTTTTTCCACGTGAACTGCACACGCTGGGAAAAATACCCAAAAGTAAGAACAAGAATTAGCGTTAAAACTTGAAAGGCAGTAAGGTGGCTCCCTTAAAAGGAAGGGCAAGTGAGAAAAGTTTGGAAGATTAATTATAGAGAAAAAAAGCAGTGTACCTCCACCTCTTTAATGTTTTGGGGATGTGCAATTTACCTCCCTTAAAATCTATCTATCTATCTATCTATTCTATTTCTTCTTAATAGGAGACTGCTTCATGATTCAATGCTTGATAAGTGGCACCTAACAAAAGCAACAAAAAATCAATCGATTGAGATTGAGATTTAAAAAACAATATCAAACACAAACTAAAGATAGTGAAGCATATCCAGAGATGCATGTACAGTGGTGCAGCCAGTGGCTCTAGCTCTTCCTATAAAACATTTACACAACACACAGAATAACTTGATTATATACTAGATAAAGAGAAGACAAAAAAAATCACTTTAAGATTTTACACAGCATACAAACAACTTGAGCACATTGGATATAGAATTTTGAGAAAGCAAAAAGTAATCACTTTTTACATTACTTAAAAGTACTCCTGATAACATGATGGTCGATGGACACACAAGAGTGGCAAAACAAACCGTCATAATTATTACATGGCATACAAAGAATACATTGGGATGCTGCCCCACATTAATATAAGTGTTGCAGCATTTTTCTTAATACAAAAACTTATAATTTAAATACTAATCGGCAGTTCAAAAATCTTTCCGGCTGCTTCTTGAGTTATAAATAAGAAGCAAAGCTATGTTTCTCACACATTATTTCTTCTCAATTATACTCGTCCTTTTAATTTCTTTTCTTCCAGATCTCTTTTCATGGAAGGGGAGAAGCACAAACATTTAAGAACTGGTGGCAGTCAGATCCCCACATTAACAAGGTGTTTTCCAATGGATGATCTAAAAAGAAAGGTAAACCATCATTGAATAATTACATCTTAACTTTTAACTTCTTTGCATATGTACATACAACATATCCTCATATTATTCATTGTAGTGGCAAAATGTTTTTTTATTAACATATTCAATTTGAATTCTTATTTTACCATAGTGATTAAATTTTTTCTCATGAAAGGATCTGTGTTAATTTTAAACACCCTAAAACAAAAGGGCCAACTCAGAAAATTGGAACCTTAAGTATTGAGAAGTGAGCAAGAGTATGTGAACTGTGAAAGGTGAAGCATAAGATGTTAGATCACGTAATAACAAAGAAAACTTATTAGTTTTAGTTCAGTGTTAGAGAGTGCTAGCAAGTCAACTTTCGACTTCTAACACAAATGGGTCTATATAAAAGGTGATCAAGGTGTAAACATCACATTCAAAAATATCTCTTAGTTCCCTTTGGCCTAAACTAGTTGTGAGATTTAGTTATAGTTTTGTTTCCCCTTCATGGTTAAAAAGAGTGTCCAAAGAATAAGGAGAAAAACTCAAAAGAAGAACAAGGTCAGGAAACCCCTTTTTTCAGAATAAAAAATGTTAACAGTTTCATTAGCAGTACACATATAACCCCTCCTCCAAAATTATTTTTCCATTAAACTCGCCTATTTACATATTTAGAGGACCATTGCCTACTGAAAATTACAAATACACCTTACTCACTTCATAACAAAAAAAGATTGAAATTCAAGATAAATGGTGTCTAAATGCCAAAAATGTTGATGCACAAAGGGGAAGAATGACAGCAAAATGCATGCAGAAGCTCAACAAAATAGGTTACAAATCAATATATCCTGAGTTCTATGCATGGCTATCTCAAGACTAACTGCTTTTAAAATTTAACTATAACAGTTGTTTCTGAAATTAGCAGACTATAAGCAAGGGGAAACACATTTAGTCATATGCAACAGAATCCCATGCTGAATCAATTGCAAGTTGCTTGAGCACAAGACACTTTGGCAGTTTGGCTGGTGAAATGTCATAAAACAAACATAGCTCTGACATACTTTATGACTTTGGTAACTTTGCACATAATTTTTTGTAAAAATAAAAAATTGAGAAACCAAAATTTGCTTCCAAATGTGGTTGGTTATCAATAGAAAATGCATGAATCAATCAAAGCAAGCACTATGCAATTCGCATTTCAAACTAACCACATAAAATCTTATTAACGTTTTTAGTTATTTCTTTTCCAAAAACTTTATCTTCAAAAAATGTGGCTGGTGTAGCAAACCGACTTATGATACTTTTAAAAATTTCTTCATCATCTGTAAAATGATTTATGTCGAGATGACAGCAAAAAACTCAAGTCCTAGAAATTAAATTAGTAACTAATTTTCTCATCTTGGGAACCATTTTATCCATTTTGTTTTCAATGATTGAGATACATATCAGATACATTAAACAACAATACTATTTAAAACGTTGCTAGGAATTACTTAAGAGGGAACTAACATGTGAGAATGAAAGAGAATGGAGCTTCATATGAAGCAATTATTTACAGTTCCAACTACAGTAATTCAATTCTCGAACACTCTGCATTATCAGACACTCTTGAATTTATCTCAGTGTCCACAAAATCAACTTGGAACCTGGGTTACTATTTCATTACGCCAGCCTTATGCAATTATCAATCTTGAATTTTATCAATCTTCATTTAAAACGGTATCACTTTAATTCCATGGTAAGCACAGATGCAAAGGTTGAATATTCATTTGATTAGATGTATTATGGCAAATTGATTTTTTACATAATAGAACGGTATCAATATATTTTATTATTGTTTTTGATAAATAAAATGACAAGATCAACATTAGAGAACAAAGTCTTAAAACATACAAAAAATGCATCATATGTTCAGAGTGTAAAGACATACTTCCACAGTACCAACAGAATCCCCTTCTCTATATTACATAATTATCATAGAATTTCTAAAAAACAAAGACCTCTTACAGATGAAATACCACAACTCTTCTTATGACCATCTTCCAACTTTGTTGCGTCCCATGGATTAGGTGACTATCCCCAAACCCAGTCCCCATTATCTTAATCAACTAAGCACAAAAATAACATTAAGAGTCATATGAATCACTTTATTTGATATATCTCAATAAATTCATTTGCACAAACCACTAATTCCAACTATAACAGATCTTCCTTTTCCTCTCATAGTTCTTTCATTCTTGGACAAATTTTGCCAATAAATAGACCACACAATTTGAGTATTTGACAACTACATCTTAGCAACGCACCACAAATATCATGAATCAGTTTAACATGAACCAAACCTTAGAATTGAAGTAACACAAGAAAATCACAAAGTGAAAAGCTAGAAAAACATACATTAAAGGCTATGGGTTGCGCAGTGAGCAACAGATATGGAACGAGCAGCGACCAAGTGCAGAACTAGACCAGAAGAGCTGAAAGGGTGCGAAGAGAAGGAAACAAAGGGAATAAAACAAAGGGAAGCAGAATAAAACAGGGACAGAAAGGAAACAAAGGGAAGCAGAACCAGACCAGAATAACAGAAGCAGAACTAAGTTAGTTAGTTCTATAGATTAGGGTTGGCTGATCGAGACTATAGTTATCACAACCGAACTCATTCAATAGATTACAGGCTCACCCAGTCACAATTAGATAAATATAAAAAAATTATATTTTCACTACTTACCAACTAATTATGAACTAAATTAATTAATTATATATTTTCACTATAAAAATCCTAGAACAGATTCAATTCAATTGAAAGGTCCATTTTTCATCTCAGGAAAGAGGCAAGCATAAAAAGGAAAAGGCTATCACATCGCAATACCTAACACTAAACTCACATCATCAAATTTGTAATTGTTTTTTGTGCTTATTCTCCTCGCAGTTTTCAATTTTCATGTACTATTATTATTCTGCCATAGACCTATAACTGATCACTCATACAGAAAAACCCTCTCTTCTGACAAAAAAGAGCCCCACAACAAAGTTTTTGAAAAAAAAATTAAATACGAAACAAATAAAAAATGCTCACTCGATTGACTAGAATACGCAGATCAGAGTCACCCAGAGCTTCCTAGCACGAACAGAGGAAGATTCAGAGGAGGAGCAGAGGCAGACGGCCAACCCGAGCACGGCGACGGCGAAGCAGAGGACGGAGACGAAGAACCAGAATACGCGCTGACCCGCACCTGCGACGGCGACGGTGACTCAGAGGCCGAACCAGAGGATGGCGAAGGCTAACGGAATAAGGAAACACGAGAAGAGGCAGAAGACGATGGCACACGAACCAAGGGCAAGCAGATCCAGACGAGAAGATAGGAGGCCGGAAACGGGGACCAAAGCCACGACGACACGCCAGCAACGGAATTACTGACTTGTGTGTGGCAGTCAGTGTGTGAGTGTTGGCTGTCGTGACCAGGAGATGTGAGCGAGACTAGAGAGCTGAGAGACGAGATGAGATTGTGTGAGGAGGACGAAGTGCGAAAGCATGAGTAATTAATTACCCATATAATCGGACACTTTTGGTGTCTCTTATTTTAAAATATTATAAATTATGGTGACCGACGTGGAATGTTAATTCGTAAGTATAACCCATTTTGTATTGAATTTGGATCTTCTAAATTTTAAATTTGTACTTTAGAGAGTAAAGTGTGATCTTTCTTGAATAATTTTTCTCTCATATTTATTGTTGGTCTCACTTATAAAATAAATAATAAGAGATCACGAAATTCAAATTTTAAAAAATCTAATTTTTTTTGTATTTATATGTGTAAGCTGAATAAATTAATTTTTATAATAAAATATAAAATATTTTTTTAAAAATTTTAAAATAATTTTTAAAAATTTAAAAATTTAAAAATAGTCTCTTTTAAATATTTTAAAATTCAACGTCTTATAATATTTTTATTAATTAAAATAATAAAATATTATTAAAAATATATAATAAATAAAAATAATAAAATATAAACTAAAAGATAATTTTATTTATTAACTCCCACCGCCAATAGTAGATTGAAGTGAGTACCTCCTCTTGTCGACTCTAAATTCATGGTAGCATGTAAAAAGCGATAAAGACATGTTTTTCTCCCAGTTTTTAGTCTTTTCCTGGTCCTAATGCTAATGGACTAGTCAACATACCTGGACCGGAATGAGTACATTGATGTAGAGAAAATAGGATAGAGTCAGTGTGCCGTGAGTGGAAGGAAAAACATATTTTCTTTCTAGGAGCAGGGCATTCATCGCTTCTCTTTTTTTTTTTAAGCGGGTATATTATTCACAGTCGTGCTAAAATAGTCATAAAAAATAATAGTGTTTAATCATTAACTTATGATACCTATATCGAAGTAATGTAATAATAATAATAATAATAATAACAAAAGTGTCGTGGATCAATGTGCTCTGCTAGGTTTTTAACTTAACAGAATTCCTATGTCGTCAAAGTCAACGTTTTTTACACATATCACAATTTCATTCCTAACTCAAAATCATCATACAACGCAGGTTCTTCTCTATCCTTTTCTCTTGGCATTACCTCCTTAAATCATGGAAGAAAGTGGAGAGAATTTAATTGTCTTCGTTTCTTTGAGTAATAAAGAGAGGGATGATGTAATAAATTGTCAGAGGAGGATATAAAAGGGCTATTCACAACTGCATTAATAGTCTGGTTAGAAGACTTTTTGCTAATAAATCATTTTCAATTGGAACCACAGATGGGGCGCTTAAAGCAATTTAGAAGAGACCGATATTATGAGAATTGAAAAAGACTCTCCATGACTTTTTCAAGGACTATGCTCTCTATGTTGAGTGTTAGAAAGAGGGGGTATGCATTGGAGAACAACTAATCAATGAGATACTAATATGGGTCCAATTTTGGGGGTTCCTGAAACCTTTAAAAGCTGAAGGTTGCTCGAAAGCTTGGTGAAGGACTCGGTAAGATTATGGATGTGGGACTGTTTGATGTTAAAGGGAAAGAGACACGTATCATCAAAGTAAGGGCGGTTATTGATGAAAATCGATCTGTAAAAGACTCTCTTAAGGTCCTGATAAGTTTCCAATTGGAGTGGCGGTTCGGTATGAAAGGATAGGTAGCGTTTGTTTTGAGGTACTGAGACAGAGACTGGGAAACTAAGACTTAGTATCATGTTTGTTGGTTCAGAGACTGGTACTAAACTTTCTGTCTCTGTCCCCAAAATTTCAGTATTTCAGTACCTCCAAAAAGTAGAGACACAGGGGACTAAAATTTTTAGACATAGAGACTGAAATTTTAATAATATTTCATACCTAAAATATCCTCATTTCAATTAATTAATTCCAATTTTACCCTTTGTGCAAATAAAATTAGAGTTTCATTCTTGTTTCAATTTCTGTCTTCCACTTTGCACCAAACAGAATACTGAGATTTATTTCAATTTCTATCTCTTAATCTCTGTCTCGCAGTCTCAGTCTTTTCGTCTCTATATCTCTACCAAACGCTACCTTAGGGACAGTGTGTATGTACTATACAACTATAGACCATGTTATGTGTTTTTGGAGGATATAAAGAAAAATAGGTTAAGAGAGGATAAGATAGGAGAATGGATCAGAGCTGATCAAATTGGTATAAGGGTGGAGAATAAGGAGGATGAAGGGAAAAAGGGAGAAAAGAACTTTCAAGCAGATCAGTCCCTTCGCAGAAAGAAACCGCTCTCAAACCGCCTGTAGATGGATTTTTAAACTTGAGTGTCAAAGACAAAAAAAAAAGGTATGATCAAGGAGTCAAGAGTCCTTCCAGAAACAAAAGACATAATGAAGAAAAGAAGAATGATAGGAGTATAGAAGATGATGTGGTTATAAGCTCGAATCAGATTCAGTTGGGAGGAACAAGTAGTTTCCAAACGAAGCATGCTATCATAGGGGTCCTAACTGAAAACTGCATACCAAGTACTCCTGCTGATGAATACTCCGTCAAATATAAAAGGTTGAAATAAATGGCTATATCAAACCATGGAGGGATGAAAATGCTGTTCGAGACTAAAAGAAAAGCAAAAGATGAATGGGAGATAGTTTCAGAATCATTAACTGGAGGAATTATTAGAGATATGGATCAAGAGATGGTGGAGGGTGCCAACCATTCAGTGGCACCCAATGCACCATGAGAGTCTTAATGTGGAACTTTTGGAGTTTTGAGAGACCTCTGACAGTCCACAATCTTAAAGGGATGTGCCAATCCTACTCCCTCAAGGTGGTTTTTCTCTATGAAACTAAAAACCTATCTCGAATGGTGGAACATAAAGTCAGATCATGCGGATATCAAAGTTTTATATTAGTGGACCCGAATAGAATATCAGGAGAAATGGCTCTATTATGGAACCACACATTCTGTTTTAAAACTCTTTTTCCATAATTTCTTCGGTTAAAGATGAGAATAAGAATGTGAGTTGGGTGGTTGGAATTAACTTGAGCATTAATAAGCTGACTTGAATCAATCAATTCGAAGAACTCTCTTCTTGACTTCAACAATTTGAAGGTAGCTCTATCATCTTAGATGACTTCAATGTAATTATAAATTATAGAGAAAAGAAGGGAAAGAATATGAGGTCTGATGCCTCCATTGAAAATTTTAATGGTTTCATTGACAATAATCAATTGGTTGATCTTGGGATGATAAGACAGCGGTTCACATGGTCAAATAGGAGGGCTGGAGAGGTGTTAATTAGAGAGAGGCTTGATCGTTTTATGGTTGAAATGGCTTGGAGAGAGACTTATGCAGCTGCGGTGGTAAGAAGATTATTGGAGAATGGTTCAGATCATGCTCCTCTCTTACTTGATTCGGATCCTCTAAGATGGTCTACCAAAAGAAGATTTAAATTTCAAGAGCGGTGGTGTGAGATGGAGAATATAAGGGCATTGATAACAGAAGTTTGGAGTATGGAAGTTAATGGCTCATCTATGTATGTTTTGGCACAGAAATTGAAGTGTTGTAGGCACCGTCTAGTACAGTGGTAGCAGTGATGAGCGGATAATTTATACGCTTTTTGGCATTGTTTTTACATAGTTTTTAGTATGATTTAGTTATTTTTTAGTATATTTTTATTAGTTTTTAAATAAAAATCATATTTCTGGACTTTACTATGAGTTTGTGTGTTTTTCTGTGATTTCAGGTATTTTCTGGCTGAAATTGAGGGACTTGAGCAAAAATTTGATTCAGAGGCTGAAGAAGGACTGCAGATGCTGTTGGATTCTGACCTCCCTGCACTCGAAATGGATTTTCTGGAGCTACAGAAACCCAATTGGTGCGCTCGCAATTGCGTTGGAAAGTAGACATCCAGGGCTTTCCAGAAATATATAATAGTCCATACTTTGCCCGAGTTTTGATGATACAAACTGGCGTTCAAATGCCAACTTTCTGCCCTATTCTAGAGTTAAACGCCAGAAATAGGTTGCAAACCAGAGTTAAACGCTAGAAACAGGCTACAACCTGGCGTTTAACTCCAAAAAGAGTCTCTACACATGAAAACTCAATGCTCAGCCCAAGCACACACCAAGTGGGCCCGAAAGTGGATTTCTACATCATTTACTTATCTTATGTAACCCTACTAGTTTAGTATAAAAACTACTCTTAGTGATTTATTTTATATCTCTGGTTAGTCTTTGAATAACTTGATGTTCAGAGATCACGTTTAGGGGGCTGGCCATTCGGCCATGCCTGGACCTTCATCACTTATGTATTTTCAACGATAGAGTTTCTACACACCATAGATTAAGGTGTGGAGCTCTGCTGCTCCTCATGAATTAATGCAAAGTACTATTGTTTTTCTATTCAATTCAAGCTTATTCCTATTCTAAGATATTCGCTTGCACTTCAACATGATGAATATGATGATCCGTGACACTCATCACTATTCTCAACCTATGAACGCGTGCTTGACAACCACTTCCGTTCTACCTTAGATCGAGCGTGTATCTCTTAGCCTCCATTCCGAAAGATCGGAGTCTTCGTGGTATAAGCTAGAATTATTGGCAGCCATTCTTGAGATCCAAAAAGTCTAAACCTTGTATGTGGTATTCCAAGTAGGATCTGGGAAGGGATGACTGTGACGAGCTTCAGACTCGCGAGTGTTGGGCGTAGTGACAGATGCAAAAGGATCACTGGATCCTATTCCAACATGATCGAGAACCGACAGATGATTAGCCGTGCGGTGACAGCGCATTTGGACCATTTTCACTGAGAGGACGGGAAGTAGCCATTGACAACGGTGATGCCCAACATACATCTTGCCATGGAAAGGAGTATGAATGATTGGATGAAGGCAGTAGGAAAGCAGAAGTTCAGAAGGAACAAAGCATCTCCATACGTTTATCTGAAATTCTCACCAATGAATTACATAAGTATCTCTATCTTATTTTCTGTTAATTATATTTTAATTATCAAAAAACCTTATAACCATTTGAATCTGCCTGACTGAGATTTACAAGGATGACCATAGCTTGCTTCAAGCCGACAATCTCCGTGGGATCGACCCTTACTCATGTAAGGTTTATTACTTGGACGACCCAGTGCACTTGCTGGTTAGTTGTGCAGAGTTGTGAAAAAGAATTGAGATTATGAACGTGCGTACCAAGTTTTTGGCGCCGTTGCTGGGGAATGAACAATCACGATTTTGTGCACCAAGTTTTTGGCGCCGTTGCCGGGGAATGAACAATCATGATTTCGTGCACGAAGTTTTTGGCGCCGTTGTCGGGGATTGTTCGAGTTTGGACAACTGACGGTTCATCTTGTTGCTCAGATTAGGTAATTTTATTTTATTTTTTTAAGATTTTTATTATTATTTTCGAAAAAAAATATATTTTTTATTTAGTTCTTCAGAATTTTTAAGAATGAATTCTAGAGTTTCATGATGATCTGTTGAAGTCTGGCCGGCTGTTGACAAATGAATTTTTGCCGGTATAGAAATTATCAAATGATCAATCGTAGTATAGTCTAAACCGACGCAAAATCCTTCATCAAACAAATCTACAATCTATATCCGAGAGTACTAGTCTCCCGAGTCGTTCTCCCTTGGAATTGCCAAAGTGTGCATCTTATTGATTTAGTAAGCCTTGTTGGAATTCTTTGAAGGTTTTAGCAAAGTAATGAGAAACAAACAATCAATTATCAAAAGACTTGGCTTAGGGTTGACATTAGAAATTCTATTCTTATAGTCCATTCAATGTTGACAACAATTAGGCCTTGCTTCATTTAGTTATCCCCTAGGTATAGAGGGAGGTCAAATGAAAGCAATCAACTTGAGTCACAAGTCCTAGCTTCACCTTATGGGAATCTAGCTTTAGTGCACTCCAAGCCAACTAGCAATCCCTAATTCCAAATCAACTATTGATACAACTATTCAACTTCTTCCAAGGACCAAACCCTATGCCAAGTGTGAAAATTCTACTCCATAGCTAGTGTTGTCATTTTATCAAACATGTGATGAGCAAGAAGGAAAGTCATAGTAAAATGAGATGAAAAACCGAATTGAAAGTATTGCAACACAAAGATCTAACAACAAGTCTCAAAGAGTAGCAATGAAAATCGAATTCTCAAAATAGAGACGAAATCCGAAATTACAAAGTTGAATTCTAGATCTATGAGAATTGATCAATTGCATCTACTACTTGAAATTGGAGAAGAAAATCTATGACATGAACAAAGTGGAGTGAGAATTGTAATGGATCTCACCAAAAAGTCATTGAAAATTCAGAAATTAGATGAGGATGAACCCTAGTGAAGCTTGGAGTCTCCCTCTTCTTCTCCCCAAAGTGTAACTAACTCTCCTCTCCCCAAAAAAATATCTAGATCTCAAAAATGAACTAACTAAGTGTCCTTAACCCTTGCTCCTTTGGTCTTCTTAAGCTTTTCCCGCCAAGGTGTTTCCCCAAAAGTGGGATCCTTAACTGCCTCCACGCATAAGTCACGTGACTTCTTAAAAAATCATATTCGCGAATCGGCGCGCACGCGCAAGGTACGCGCACGCGCCGTTGAGACGTCTTGTAATGTGCGCGGAGGCGTGATGTACGCGTGCGCACCCATGAAGATCCTGGCTTAGCCGCTTCTCAAGCCGGCTCTTGGCTTTGGCTTCACGTTGCCCTATCCGCGCGGGCGCGCCAAGTGCGCGCACGCGCCCATGCGGAAATTTCCAAAGCTTAATCCTCATGCTTCCTTCCTTTGTACCCGTCTTCCTTCTCTCTTTCGGTCCATTCCTACTCTATATCCTGAAACCACTTAACACACAAGTCACGGTATCGAATGGCATCAAGAGCAGATTAGAAATGTATCTATTTTAGTGCGAAATAAGCATGTTTTCATTCATGAGGCGAAACTAGGAAAGGAATGCAAAATCTTGTATTTTCATATAGAAAGTGTGTGGAATCATTGATAAAACCCCTGAAATCAGCACAAGATAAACCCTCAAATTGGGGTTTGTCAGCTGTGAAGCCATGTTTAACCTTTTGGACCGAGGTTTCAACTCATCATCATAAGAGCTTTTTGATTTTTATCAATTCAGCTGTTGTATGCCTGATTTGTATGCTAAAGCTTGGCTGGCCATTGGCCATGTCTAGTATTTTGGACCAGAGCTTTCACTAAAAGCTTGGCTAGCTAGTAAGCCATGTCTAATTCCTGGACTGGAGCTTTAGACTAACATTGCATGATTCCTGGAATTCTCATTAAAAATTTTGAAATTCTTATTTTTCTTTTTCCAAATAATTTTCGAAAAATACAAAAAAAAAGTTAATAAAATCATAAAACCAAAAAAAATAATTTTGTGTTTCTTGTTTGAGTCTAGTGTCAATTTTTAAGTTTGGTGTCAATTGCATCTTTTTAATTTCCTAAAAATTTTCGAAAATTCATGCATGTGTCCTTCATAATCTTCAAGTTGTTCTTGATGATTTTCTTTGTTTGATCTGTGCATTTTCATGTTTTGTGTCTTTTCTTGTTTTTCATATGCATTTTCAATTTGTTAGTGTCTAAACATTGAAAATTTCTAAGTTTGGTGTCTTGCATGTATGTCTTTTCTTATAAATTTTTAAAAATATGTTCTTGATGTTCATAATGATCTTCAAAGTGTTCTTGGTGTTCATCTTGACATTCAAAGTGTTCTTGCATGCATTGTGTTTTGATTCATAATTTTCATGTTTTGAGTCTTTTTGTTATTTTTCTCTGTCTTTTTAAAAATTCAAAAATAAAAAAATCCTATCCTTTCAAAACTTTTTCAAAGTAAAAAATCAAATCTTTTTAATTTCCTTTTCAAATATTTTTCAAAATGATTTTCAATCATATTTTTTTCAAAATCAATTTTAAAATCTTTTCTAACTTCTTATCTTTTCAAAATTGATTTTTAAATCTTTTTCAATTAACTACTTGACTTTTTGTTTGTTTTACTATTTCTTATCTTTTTCAAAACCACCTAACTACTTTTCTCTCTCTTATTTTCGAAAATCACTAACCTTTTTTTCAAAAATTTCTTTTCATTAACTAATTGTTTTAAATTTCAATTTAATTTTATTTTCCTTCTTTATTTTCAAATTCTTCCCCCTCTCATCTCTTTCTATTTATTTATTTATCTACTAATACCCCTCCTCCACTCAAAAATTCGAACCCACTCTTCTCCTCTGTGTTCGAATTCTTATTTTCCCCTTCTTCTATTCTTCTCTTCTTATACTCACATAAGGAATCTCTATACTGTGACATAGAGGATTCCATATTTTCTTTTCTGTTCTCTTCTTTTTCATATGAGCAGGAACAAGGATAAGAACATTCTTGTTGAAGTTGACCCTGAACCCGAAAGGACTCTGAAGAGGAAGCTAAGGGAAGCTAAGGCACAACTCTCTGGAGAGGATCTGACAGAAATTTTCGAAAAAGAAGGAGACATGGCCGAACCCAATAACAATGCCAACAATGCAAGGAAGATGCTTGGTGACTTTATTGCACCCTCTTCCAACTTCTATGGAAGAAGCATCTCAATTTCTGCAATTGGAGCAAACAACTTTGAGCTTAAGCCTCAATTAGTTTCTCTAATGCAGCAGAATTGTAAGTTCCATGGACTTCTAATGGAAGATCCTCATCAGTTTTTGGCTGAATTCTTGCAAATCTGTGACACTGTCAAGACCAATGGAGTTGATCCCGAGGTCTACAGGCTTATGCGTTTCCCTTTTGCTGTAAGAGACAGAGCTAGAACATGGTTGGATTCACAACCTAAGGATAGCCTGAACTCTTGGGATAAGCTAGTCAGTGCTTTTCTGGCCAAATTCTTTCCACCTCAAAAGATGAGCAAGCTTAGAGTGGAAATCCAAACCTTCAGACAGAAGGAAGGTGAGTCCCTCTATGAAGCTTGGAAAAGATATAAGCAACTGATCAAAAGGTGTCCTACTGACATGCTTCTAGAATGGAGCATCATAAGTATATTCTATGATGGTCTATCTGAGTTGTCAAAAATGTCATTGGACCATTCTGCAGGAGGATCTCTTCATCTGAAAACCCCTACAGAGGCTCAGGAACTCATTGAAATGGTTGCAAATAACCAGTTCATGTACACCTCTGAGAGGAATCCTGTGAACAATGGGACGCCTCGGAAGAAGAGAATTCTTGAAATTGATACTCTAAATATCATATTGACTCAGAACAAAATATTGACTCAGCAAGTCAATATGATTTCTCAGAGTCTGAATGGATTGCAAGCTGCATCCAACAGTACTAAGGAAGCATCTTCCGAAGAAGAAGCTTATGATCCTGAGAACCCTGCAATGGCAGAGGTGAATTACATGGGAGAACCCTATAGAAACACCTATAATCCTTCATGGAAAAATCATCCAAATTTTTCATGGAAGGATCCATAAAAGCCTCAACAAGGCTTCAATAATAATGGTGGAAGAAACAGGTTTAGCAATAGCAAGCCTTTTCCATCATCTTCTCAATAATAGACAGAGAATTCTGAACAGAGCCATTCTGGCCTGGCAACCATAGTCTCTGATCTATTCAAGACAACACTAAGTTTCATGAATGAAACAAGGTCCTCCGTTAGAAATTTGGAGGCATAGGTGGGTCAGCTGAGTAAGAAGATTACTGAAACTCCTCCCAGTACTCTCCCAAGCAATACAGAAGAAAACCCCAAGAGAGAGTGCAAGGCCATAACAATGACCAACATGGCCGAACCTGGAGAGAGTGAGGAGGACGTGAATCCCAGTGAGAAAAGCCTCATGGGACGCCCCCTGGACAGAAAGGAGTTCCCCTTTGAGGAACCAAAGGAATCTGAGGCTTATACAGAGACCCTAGAGATTCCATTGAACCTCCTTCTGTCATTCATGAGCTCTGATAAATATTCTTCCTCTGAAGAGGATGAAGACATCACTGAAGAGCAAGTTGCTAAGTATCTAGGAGCAATCATGAAGCTGAATACCAAGTTATTTGGTAATGAGACTAGGGAGGATGAACCCCCCCTTGTTCACCAATGAACTGAATGCATTAATGAGGCAGACATTACCTCAGAAGAAATCGGATCCCAAAAAATTCTTCATACCTTGTACCATAGGCACCATGACCTTTGAGAAGGCTTTGTGTGACCTGGGGTTAGGGATAAACCTCATGCCACTCTCTGTAATGGAGAAACTAGAAATCTTTGAGGTACAAGCTGTAAGAATCTCACTAGAGATGGCAGACAAATCAATAAAACAGGCTTATGGACTAGTAGAGGACGTGCTAATAAAGGCTGAAGGCCTTTACATCCCTGCTGATTCCATAATCTTAGACACTGGGAAGGATGAGGATAAATCCATCATCCTTAGCAGACCCTTCCTAGCCACAGCAAAAGCTGTGATTGATGTTGACAGAGGAGAGTTAGTCCTTCAGTTGAATGAGGACTACCTTGTATTTAAGACTCAAGGTTCTCCTTCTGTAACCATGGAGAGGAAGCATGAAAAGCTTCTCTCAATACAGAGTCAAACAAAACCCCCGCATTCAAACTCTAAGTTTGGTGTTGAGAGGCCACAACCAAACTCTAAGTTTGGTGTTGAGAGGCCCCAACCCTGCTCTGATTGTCTGTGAGGCTCCATGAGAGCTCACTGTCAAGATATTGACATTAAAGAAGCGCTTGTTGGGAGGCAACCCAATGCTATTTAATTATATCTATTTATTTTCCATTGCTATTTTATGTTTTCTTTAGATTGATGATCATGTGAAGTCACAAAAACAACTGAAAAATAAAAAACAAAATGAAAAACAGAATGAAAAAATAGCTCACCCTGGAGGAAGAGCTTACTGGCGTTTAAACGCCAGTAAGAAGCAGCAGACTGGCGTTTAACGCCAGAAAGAAGCATCTAGCTGGCGTTAAACGCCAGAAATAAGCACCAAACTGGCGTTTAATGCCAAAACAGAGAATCTACTTGGCGTTTAATGCCAGAAATGGGAGAAAAGCTGGCGTTAAATGCCAGAAACAAGCAGCAACCCGGCGTTTAACGCCAGAAGTGCATTCCAAGGGCGTTTTGCACGCCTAAATGGAGTAGGGATGTTAAGTCCTTGACCCCTCAGGATCTATGGACCTCACAGGATCCCCACCTACCCCACCTCTTCTTCTCTCCTCTTCACACCCTTTCATA
Source organism: Arachis ipaensis (assembly GCF_059453495.1). Classification (NCBI taxonomy): domain Eukaryota; kingdom Viridiplantae; phylum Streptophyta; class Magnoliopsida; order Fabales; family Fabaceae; genus Arachis; species Arachis ipaensis. The sequence continues at coordinate 98,965,533 of NC_142441.1, forward strand.
ACACTTTTTCCCAAATACCCTTCACCAATCACTTCCATATCTCTTCCCCAAATACCCTTCACTACTTACATCCATCCATTCTTCCCCAAAAACCCCACCTACCTCTAAATTCAAAATCCATTTCCCTCCCAAACCCAACCCTAATACACGAAACCTACCCCCCATAAACCCCTCAACACTACTTCATTTTCACACATTACAAACACTTCTCCCCCTTGGCCGAATACACTCTTCCACTCCATCTCCTCCATTTTCTTCTTCTTCTACTATTTTCTTTCTTCTTTTGCTCGAGTATGAGCAAACATTTTAAGTTTGATGTGGTAAAAGCGTTGCTTTTTGTTTTTCCATAACCATTAATGGCACCTAATGCCAGAGAAACCTCAAGAAAGAGGAAAGGGAAGGCAATTGCTTCCACCTCTGAGTCATGGGAGATGGAGAGATTCATCTCAAAGGTCCATCAAGACCATTTCTATGAAGTTGTGGCCAAGAAAAAGGTGATCCCTGAGGTCCCTTTTAAGCTCAAAAAGGGCGAATATCCGGAGATCCGACAAGAGATTAGAAGAAGAGGATGGGAAGTACTCTCCAATCCTATTCAATAAGTCAGAATCTTAATGGTTCAAGAGTTCTATACAAATGCATGGATCACTAGGAACCATGATCAAAGTATAAACCCGAATCCAAAGAATTGGCTTACAATGGTTCGGGGGAAATACTTAGATTTCAGTCTGAAAAATGTAAGGTTGGCGTTCAACTTACTAATGATGGAAGAAAATGCATGCCCCTACACTAGAAGGGTCAACTTTGATCAAAGGTTGGACCAAGTCCTCATGGACATATGTGAGGAAGGAGCTCAATGAAAAATTGACTCAAGAGGCAAGCCGGTTCAATTGAAAAGGCATGACCTTAAGCCTGTGGCTAGAGATGGTTAGAGTTCATCCAACGCTCTATCATTCCTACTAGCAACCGATCCGAAGTAACTGTGGATCGGGCTATCATGATCCATAGTATCATGATTGGGGAGGAAGTGGAAGTTCATGAGATTATACCTCAAGAACTCTACAAGGTGGCTGACAAGTCCTCCACTTTGGCAAGGTTAGCCTTCCCTTACCTCATTTGTCACCTCTGCAATTCGGGTGGGATTGTCATAGATGAAGACATCCACATTGAAGAGGACAAGCCCATCACTAAAAAGAGAATGGAGCAAACTAGAAAGCCCACTCATGGACCTCAACAAGAACATGAGAAAATTCCTCATCATGAAATCACTGAGATGCTTCAAGGGATGCACTTTCCTCCACAAAACTATTGGGAGAAAATCAACACCTCCCTAGGAGAATTAAGTTCCAACATGGGACAACTAAGGGTGGAGCACCAAGAGCACTCCATCATCCTCTATGAGATTAGAGAAGATCAAAGAGCTATAAGGAAAGAGCAATAAAGGCAAGGAAGAGACATAGAGGAGCTCAAGAACACCATTGGTTCTTCAAGAGGAAGAAGACGCCACCCTCACTAAGGTGGACCCGTTCCTTAATCTCCTTGTTCTTAATTTTCTGTTTTTCGATTTTTGAGCCTTATCTTTTATTTATGTTTGTGTCTTTATTACATGATCATTAGTGTTTAAGTGTCTATGTCTTAAAGCTATGAATGTCCTATGAATCCATCACCTTTCTTAAATGAAAAATGTTTTAACCACAAAAGAACAAGAAGTACATGATTTCGAATTCATCCTTGAGCTTAGTTTAATTATTTTGATGTAGTGGCAAAACTTTTTGTTTTCTGAATGAATGCTTGAACAATGCATATGTCTTTTGAATTTGTTGTTTATGAATGTTAAAATTGTTGGCTCTTGAAAGAATGATGAAAAAGGAGAAATGTTATTGATAATATAAAAAATCATAAAATTGATTCTTGAAGCAAGAAAAAGCAGTGAAAAACAAGGCTTGCGAAAAAAATGGTGAAAATAAAAGAAAAAAAAAAGAGAAAGAAAAAAGAAAAAGCAAGCAGAAAAAGCCAATAACCCTTTAAACCAAAAGGCAAGGGTAAAATAAAAAGGATCCAAGGCTTTGATCATCAGTGGATAGGAGGGCCCACAAGAATAGAATCCTGGCCTAAGCGGCTAAACTAAGCTGTCCCTAACCATGTGCTTGTGGCGTGAAGGTGTCAAGTGAAACGCTTGAGACTGAGCGGTTAAATTCGAGGTCCAAAGCGAAAAAAGAGTGTGCTTAAGAACCTTGGACACCTCTAATTAGGGACTTTAGCAAAGCTGAGTCACAATCTGAAAAGGTTCACCCAGTTATGTGTCTGTGGCATTTATGTATCCGGTGGTAATACTGGAAAACAAAGTGCTTAGGGCCACGGCCAAGACTCATAAAGTAGCTGTGTTCAAGAATCAACATACTGAACTAGGAGAATCAATAACACTATCTGAATTCTAAGTTCTTATAGATGCCAATCATTCTGAACTTCAAAGGATAAAGTGAGATGCCAAAACTGTTCAGAGGCAAAGAGCTACTAGCCCCGCTCATCTAAACTGGAGCTAAGTTTCATTGATATTTTGGAATTTATAGTATATTCTCTTCTTTTTATCCTATTTGATTTTCAGTTGCTTGGGAACAAGCAACAATTTAAGTTTGGTATTGTGATGAGCGGATAATTTATACGCTTTTTGGCATTGTTTTTACATAGTTTTTAGTATGATTTAGTTAATTTTTAGTATATTTTTATTAGCTTTTAAATAAAAATCACATTTTTGGACTTTACTATGAGTTTGTGTGTTTGTCTGTGATTTCAGGTATTTTCTGGTTGAAATTGAGGGACTTGAGCAAAAATCTGATTCAGAGGCTGAAGAAGGACTGCAGATGCTGTTGGATTCTGACCTCCCTGCACTCGAAATGGATTTTCTAGAGCTACAGAAACCCAACTGGTGCGCTCTCAATTGTGTTGGAAAGTAGACATCCAGGGCTTTCCAGAAATATATAATAGTCCATACTTTTCCCGAGTTTTGATGATGAAAACTGGCGTTCAAATGTCAAATTCCTGTCCTATTCTGGAGTTAAACGTCAAAAACAGGTTGCAAACTAGAGTTAAACACCAGAAATAGGCTACAACCTGGCGTTTCACTCCAAAAAGAGTCTCCACATATGAAAGCTCAATGCTCAGCCCAAGCACACACCAAGTGGGCCTGAAAGTGGATTTCTACATCATTTACTTATCTTATGTAACCCTAGCTACTAGTTTAGTATAAAAACTACTTTTAGTGATTTATTTTATATCTCTAGTTAGTCTTTGAATAATTTGATGCTCAGAGATCACATTTAGGGGGCTGGCCATTCGGCCATGCCTGGACCTTCATCACTTATGTATTTTCAACGGTAGAGTTTCTGCACACCATAGATTAAGGTGTGGAGCTCTGCTGCTCCTCATGAATTAATGCAAAGTACTATTGTTTTTCTATTCAATTCAAACTTATTCCTATTCTAAGATATTCGCTTGCACTTCAACATGATGAATATGATGATCCGTGACACTCATCACTATTCTCAACCTATGAACGCGTGCCTGACAACCACTTCCGTTCTACCTTAGATCGAGCGTGTATCTCTTAGCCTCCATTCTGAAAGATCGGAGTCTTTGTGGTATAAGCTAGAATTATTGGCGGCCATTCTTGAGATCTGGAAAGTCTAAACCTTGTCTGTGGTATTTCGAGTAGGATCTGGGAAGGGATGACTGTGACGAGCTTCAAACTCGCAAGTGTTGGGCGTAGTGACAGACGCAAAAGGATCACTGGATCCTATTCCAACATGATCGAGAACCGACAGATGATTAGCCGTGCGGTGACAGCGCATTTGGACCATTTTCACTGAGAGGACAGGATGTAGCCATTGACAACGATGATGCCCAACATACAGCTTGCCATGGAAAGGAGTATGAATGATTGGATGAAGGCAGTAGGGAAGCAGAGGTTCAGAAGGAATAAAGCATCTCCATACACTTATCTGAAATTCTCACCAATGAATTACATAAGTATCTCTATCTTATTTTCTGTTAATTATATTTTAATTATCAAAAAACCTTATAACCATTTGAATCTGCCTGACTGAGATTTACAAGGATGACCATAGCTTGCTTCAAGCCGACAATTTCCGTGGGATCAACCCTTACTCACGTAAGGTTTATTACTTGGACGACCCAGTGCACTTGCTGGTTAGTTGTGCAGAGTTGTGAAAAAGAATTGAGATTATGAACCGGCGTACCAAGTTTTTGGCGCCGTTGCTGGGAATGAACAATCACGATTTCATGCACCAAGTTTTTGGCGCCGTTGCCGGAGAATGAACAATCACGATTTCGTGCACCAAGCAGCATAACAAATCCAACTCTAAGAAGATAATTAAAGAACTAAATCTTATGTTGGAACAGTTAAGGATAGCGGATTATTTTGGTGGGCCAGAGGTGTTAGAGGTAGAGAAAAGATTAGAAGAGGAGCTATCAAAAGAAAAAAGTTTTTGGAAGGAAAAATCAACATGCAAGTGGCTGAAAAGGAGGAGATAGCAACACAAAGTTCTTTCATCAGAAGTTCGAAGCTAGAAACCGAAAAAATAAAATTTGGAGATTAGTTCAGAATGATGGTGAGATGGCTTTAGATCTACAAAATATAGCTTTGGTGGCTGAAAATTATTTCAAGGAAATATTTTTATCCGCTAACTCATTAGAACCTGGTGACATATTCAGCGATTTCAGTCCTCCAGTTACAACTTTCATGAACCGGAGGCTAATGAGACCAATCTCTGTGGAGGAAACAAAGAGATCCATTTTCAGCGTTGTCCTCAAAGTGCTCCAGGTGAAGATGGCTTCATAGTACGATTTTTTCAGTTTTATTAGGACATTGTGGGTGGTAATAATTTTAAGGCAGTTCATAGCTTCTTTGGTGGAGGTAAAATGCTCAAGGCATTTAACCATACACATATTTGCTTGATCCCTAAGATCCCAGATGCTAGAGACATGGTCAGACTTATTAGCTTATCCTCAGTCTTTTATAAGATTATTTCCAAAATTCTAGTACATAGACTACAGGAGTTTATAAATAATTTAATAAGTCCAAACCAAAGTACGTTTTTAAAGGGTAGATTAATTTCTGACAATATTCTAATAGCTCATGAATGTATGCACTACCTCAAAATTAAGAGGTGCGGATTGGAATGTGAAATGGCTATTGAATTGGATATGAGTAAAGCATATGAAAGAGTTGAGTGAAGTTTTTTATGGTTCATCATAGAGAGAATGGGTTTTAGAACCAGATGAATTTCTTGGATTAGGGAACTAGTCACTACTGTTTCTTGCTCTATTCTTGTGGAAAGTCAACCTTATGGCTTTTTTAAACCAACAAGGAGTATCCGGCAAGAAAATCCCTTATCACCTTATCTATTTTTATTCTGTGCGAAAGGATTATCCTATTTGTTACACAAGGAAGAGCAAAATAGGTCAATTCAAGGGATTCAGATTTGCAGAAGGTCTCCAATAGTCAATCATCTTCTCTTCATTGACGACTCTATCTTATTTGGGAAGACTAATGAGGAATCATGCAACAATATCCTATCTCTACTCAATGAATATGAGATGCTTAGCAGGTACAAAGTTAACCTCCACAAATCATCAGTTTTTTTTTTTCAGTCAAAACACTCCACTTGCCAGAAGACAACAGCTAGCAAAGTTACTTAACATAGAATATGTGGGAGCCTGATGCACCATTATTTTGTGGTACATTTTAGGTTGAATTGAGTGGATTTTATTCATTATTCTCACACTTATGCATATAAATTGCATGTTTTACATTTTCCTTCCTAATTCTGTACTTTGATTAAAAACATGCTTCTTTGGCCTTAAATTACTAATTTTTAATCTTCTCTTATTAGCATTCGATGCTGTGATATGTGTGTTAAGTGATTTCAGGTTTTCCAGGGCAGGAATGGCTTAGAGGATGGAAAAGAAGCATGCAAAAGTGGAAAGAACACAAGAAATTGAAGTTTGGAGAAGCTGGCAGCGACACGCACGCGTGGATGATGCGTACGCGTGATCAGCACATCAGGCAAGTGACGCGTACACGTGATAGAGCGTCACATGCTGCAATTTGCAGAAAACGCTAGGGGGGATTTATGGGCTTCTTTTGACCCAGTTTTAGGCTCGAAAACACTTATTAGAGGCTGCAGAGTGGAGCTGGAAGGGAGGGGAAATCACTCATTCACATCTTATTCACAACTTATTCACAACTCATTCACACAACATTTGGTTTTAGATGTAGTTTTCTAGAGAGAGAGGCCCTCTCCTCTCTCTAGGTTTTAGGGTTCTTAGGTTTATTTCTCCTTAAATTCAAATTTTTACTTTGCTTTAATTTAGTTTTCTTTTACTCTTACTTATTCTAGCATCTTAGTTTCTCTTCTCTTGTTTATTTATTTATTTTCCAATTTAGTTTATGAACTTTTGATGTTATATTCAATTTCCATATTAATGCAATTTAAGTTTTCCATATTTATCATTGCTTTCTTTAATTTGTGTTATTGATTCTTGCAATTGTTAGTTTTAGGTTTTATTATTCCTTGTTAATTTTCTATATTTTTATGTTATTCCTTCCAAGTGTTTGATAAAATGCTTGGTAGGATTTTAAATTAGATTTTTGGTATTCTTAACTTGGATTGATCAATTAGAGACTCTTGAATTATCAAAATTCATTTGTTGATTGGTGATTGAAAGTTGCTACTTGACTTAAGCTTCACTAACGCTAGTCTTTGATTAGGACTTGTGACTCAAGTTAAATTGCTCACTTGACTTATGATGAGTGGATAATTTATACGCTTTTTGGCATTGTTTTCACATAGTTTTTAGTATGATTTAATTAGTTTTTAGTATATTTTTATTGGTTTTTAAATCAAAATCACATTTCTGGACTTTACTATGAGTTTGTGTGTTTTTCTATGATTTCAGGTAATTTCTGGCTGAAATTGAGGGACTTGAGAAAAATATGATTCAGAGGCTGAAAAAGGACTGCAAATGCTGTTGGATTCTGACCTCCCTGCACTCAAAATGGATTTTCTGGAGCTAAAGAAACCCAAATGGTGCGCTCTTAATTGCGTTGGAAAGTAGACATCCAGGGCTTTCCAGCAATATATAATAGTCCATACTTTGCTCAAAGATAAATGACGTAAACTGGCGTTCAACGCCAGTTCCATGTTGCATTCTGGCGTTAAACGCCAGAAACAGGTTACAAGTTGGAGTTAAACGCCCAAAATAGGCAACAACCTAGCGTTTAACTCAAGAAACAGCCTAGGCACATGTATCAAGTCTCAGCCCCAGCACACACCAAGTGGGCCCCGGAAGTGGATTTCTGCACTATCTATCGTAGTTTACTCAATTTCTGTAAACCTAGGTTACTAGTTTAGTATTTAAACAACTTTTAGAGATTTATTATGTACCTCATGACATTTTCATGTTTTACATTGTATCTCTATGGCATGAGTCTCTAAACTCCATGATTGGGGGTGAGGAGCTCTGCTGTGTCTCGATGAATTAATGCAATTACTTCTGTTTTCTATTCAAACACGCTTGTTTCTATTCTAAGATATTCACTCGTACTTAACCAGGATGAATGTGATGATCCGTGACAGTCATCATCATTCTCAACCTATGAACGTGTGTCTGACAACCACTTCCGTTCTACCTTAGATTGAGTGTGTATCTCTTAGCCTCTTGGTTCATGATCAGAGTCTTCGTGGTATAGGCTAGAATTATTGGTGGCCATTCCTGAGATCCGGAAAGTCTAAACCTTGTCTGTGGTATTTCGAGTAGGATCAGGGAAGGGATGACTGTGACGAGCTTCAAACTCACGAGTGTTGGGCGTAGTGACAGACGCAAAAGAATCAACGGATTCTATTCCAACATGAGTGAGAACCGACAGATGATTAGCCGTGCGGTGACAGCGCATTTGGACCATTTTCACTGAGAGAATGGATGGTAGCCATTGACAACGGTGATCCACCAACATACAGCTTGCCATGAAAAGAGACCTGCGTGCGTGAAGAAGAAGACAGTAGGAAAGCAGAGATTCAGAAGGCAGAGCATCTCTAAAACCTAAATTTGTTCTCCATTACTGCATACAAGTACTATTTAATTTATGCTTTTTACTCTTCATAAATATAATTACTCTTATTATTGATCTCCTAACCAAGAATTACAAAATAACCATAGCTTGCTTCAAGCCGACAATTTCCGTGGGATCGACCCTTACTCACGTAAGGTATTACTTGGACGACCCAGTGCACTTGCTGGTTAGTGGTACGAGTTGTGAAAAGTGTGATTTACAATTCGTGCACCAAGTTTTTGGTGCCGTTGCCGGGGATTGTTCGAGTTTGGACAACTGACGGTTTATTTTGTTGCTTAGATTAGGAAAAATTTTTCTTTTTTTGGTTTAGAGTCTTTTATTATTGCTCTTGGTTGAAATTTTTTTTTAAAATCCTTATTTTCTCTTTTTAATTTTTTTGAAAATTTTTATAAACTAATAATTGAGTTTTTCTGTTTGAGTTTAGTTTCATATTTTAAGTTTGGTGTCAATTGCATGTTTTTATTCTCTTTTAAATTTTTGAATTTGTGTTCATTGTTCTTTCTTGATCTTCAAGTTGTTCTTGCCATTTTTCTTGTTTGATCTTTAGTTTTTCCTGTTCTGTGTATTTTCTTGTTTTTCTTGTGCGCTTTCAAATTATCAGTATTAAAAAAAAACACTTTAAATTTATAGCTCAATTGGCTAGAACGTTGTGCTTATGTTCTTGGTAATTGGGAATCTTCCTTTTAAAACTTTTTCAAAAATAATTTTTCTTTGATTAAATCTCGTGTCAAACTTTTAAGTTTGGTGTTCTCTTGTTATTTTTTTATTTATTTTCGAAAACTTATTTTTAGTTTTCTAAAAGTTTTAAGTTTAGTGTTCTTTTTATGTTCTTGTGAGTCTTCAAGGTGTTCTTGAGGCTTCTCTGTGTTTTGATCTTAAAATCTTTAAGTTTGGTGTTCCTTGGTGTTTTCCCTCCAAAACTTTCGAAAAACAAGGAGCATTAGATCTAAAAATTTTAAATCTTATGTCATTTTATTGTTTTTCTCTTTCCTCATTAAATTCAAAAATATCTTTTCTCTTCATTTTAAATTGAATTTTCGAAAATTACTTTTAAAAATTCAAATTTTTATTTTAAAAATCAAATCTTTTCAAAATTCAAAATCTTTTTCAAAAATCATATCTAAAGTTTTTCAAATCTTCTTAATTGAGCAATTATTTTTATTTTCAAATTTATTTTTCTCTTGGTTTTTGAAATTTACATTTTAATTTCTAAATATTTTATTTTATTTTATCTTATTATTTTTATTTATCTTAATAATTTGGTTTGTCCTACTTAAATAAAATAAAAACAAAAATATATTTTCTTTGCAATTCATATAAATTCCATTTTATCCATCATGGATCTAAGTGGAAATGAACAGTCCAGAAGGACTTTGGGGTCATATGCTAATTCCACTATTGCTGCATATGGGAGTAGTATCTGTATACCTCCCATCAAAGCAGGCAGTTTTGAGCTAAATCCTCAGCTCATTGTCATGGTGCAGCAAAACTGCCAGTATTTCGGCCTTCCGCAGGAAGAACCTACTGAGTTTCTGGCACAATTCTTACAAATTGCTGACACAGTACGTGACAAGGAGGTAGATCAAAATGTATACAGGCTGTTACTGTTTTCGTTTGCTGTAAAAGATCAAGCTAAAAGGTGGTTAAATAACCAACCCACAGCAAGCATAAGAACATGGAAACAATTATCAGACAAATTCCTGAATCAATATTTCCCTCCAAAAAGGATGACACAGCTAAGGCTGGACATCCAAGGCTTTAAATAGGAGGATGATGAATCCCTTTATAATGCCTGGGAGAGGTATAGAGTGATGCTAAGGAAATGCCCCTCTGAAATGTTTTCAGAGTGGGTGCAATTAGACATATTCTACAATGGGCTTACAGAAAGAGCTCAGATATCTCTAGACCACTCAGCTGGTGGATCTATACACATGCGAAAAACTATTGAAGAGGCTCAAGAGCTTATTGATATAGTTGCTAGAAATCAGCATATGTACATAAGTAGTGGGTCCTCCGTAAAAGAAGAAGCCAAGGCAGTGTCCACTGAACTTGGTCCTCCAGAACAAGTTGCTGAACTCAATCAACAATTGTGTTTTCTAACAAAACAGCTGGCAGAATTTAAGGAGATGCTACAAGACACTAAAAATGCTAATAAAAATATGGAAGCACAATTAAATCAGACAAAACAGCAGTTATCAAAGCAGATAATAGAAGAGTGCCACGCAGTTCAATTAAGAAGTGGAAAAATATTAAATACCTCACTTCAGAGCAGCAGAAAGTCAAAAAAAGAACAACAGACAGAAGATGAGCAAAATATTATCCAAAATCCCTCTGAGGACAGTAAGAGCCCAAAGAGGAATAACTCTGGCGTTTAAACGCCAGAAAAGGATGCAAAGTTGGCGTTGAACGCCCAACCTACGCACAGTTCTGGCGTTCAAACGCCAGAAACAGGCAAGGAGCTGGCGTCAAACGCCCAATGGAAGCTCAGTTCTGGCGTTCAAACGCCAGAAACAGGTAAGAAGTTGGCATCTAATGCCAATCAAGCTTCCAACCCTGGCATTCAAACGCCAGTGAGGGATCAGACACACATAACTGCTGATAACAACCCCTCTAAAAAGGCTTCTCTAACCACCTCTGTAGGAAATAAACCTGCAGCAACCAAGGTTGAGGAATACAAAGCCAAGATGCCTTATCCTCAAAAACTTTGCTAAGAGGAGCAGGATAAGCAATTTGCCCGCTTTGCAGACTATCTCAGGACTCTTAAAATAAAGATTCCGTTTGTAGAGGCACTTGAGCAAATACCCTCTTATGCCAAGTTCATGAAAGAGATCTTAAGTCATTAGAAGGATTGGAGAGAAACTGAAAGAGTTCTCCTCACTGAAGAATGCAGTGCAGTCATTCTGAAAAGCTTCCCAGAAAAGCTTAAAGATCCCAGGAGCTTTATGATACCATGCATATTAGAGGGTAATTGCACCAAGACAGCTTTATGTAATCTTGGGGCAAGCATCAACCTAATACCTGCATCCACTATCAGAAAGCTTGGTTTACTTGAAGAAGTCAAGCCAGTCCGAATATGTCTCCAACTTGCTGATGGCTCCATTAAATACCCATCAGGCGTGATTGAAGACATGATTGTCAGAGTTGGGCCATTCGCCTTTCCCACTGACTTTGTAGTGCTGGAAATGGGGGAGCACAAGAGTGCTACTCTCATTCTAGGAAGACCTTTCCTAGCAACTGGACGAACTCTCATTGATGTCCAAAAGGGGGAAGTAACCTTGAGAGTCAATGAGGATGAGTTCAAGTTAAATGCTGTCAAAGCCATGCAGCATCCAGACACACCAAAAGACTGCATGAAAGTTGATCTCATTGACTCTTTGGTAGAGGAGATCAACATGGCTAAGAGTCTCGAATCAGAGCTAGAAGACATCTTTAAAGATGCTCAGCCTGATCTGGAGGATTCAGAGGAAATAAAAGAGCCTCTGGAAATTCCTCAGGGAGAGGAAAAACCTCCTAAACCCGAGTTCAAGCCACTACCACCATCCCTGAAATATGCATTTCTGGGAGAAGGTGACACTTTTCCAGTGATCATAAGCTCTGCTTTAAATCCACAGGAAGAGGAAGCACTACTTCAAGTGCTAAGGACACACAAGACAGCTCTTGGGTGGTCCATAAGTGATCTTAAGGGCATCAGCCCCGCAAGATGCATGCACAAAATCCTATTGGAGGACAATGCTAAGCCAGTGGTTCAACCACAGAAGCGGCTAAATCCAGCCATGAAGGAGGTGGTGCAAAAAGAGGTCACCAAGTTACTAGAGGCTGGGATTATTTATCCCATTTCTGATAGCCCCTGGGTGAGCCCTGTCCAAGTTGTCCCCAAAAAGGGAGGCATGACAGTGGTTCATAATGAAAAAAATGAACTGGTTCCTACAAGAACAGTTACAGGGTGGCGCATGTGTATTGACTACAGAAGGCTCAATACAGTCACCAGAAATTATCATTTTCCTTTACCATTCATAGACCAGATGCTAGAAAGACTAGCAGGTCATGATTATTACTGCTTTTTGGATGGCTATTCAGGCTACAACCAAATTGCATTAGATCCCCAGGATCAAGAGAAAACAGCATTCACGTGTCCATCTGGAGTATTTGCCTACAGAAGGATGCCATTTGGGCTGTGTAATGCACCTACAACCTTTCAGAGATGCATGCTCTCTATTTTCTCTAATATAGTGGAAAAATTTCTGGAAGTCTTCATAGATGACTTCTCAGTATATGGAGACTCATTCAGCTCCTGTCTTGATCACCTAACACTGGTTCTGAAAAGATGCCAAGAGACTAACCTGGTTTTAAACTGGAAAAAATGTCACTTTATGGTGACTGAAGGAATTGTCCTTGGGCACAAGATTTCAAACAAGGGAATAGAGGTGGATCAAGCTAAGGTAGAGGTAATTGAAAGATTACCACCACCTACCAATGTTAAGGCAATTAGAAGCTTTCTGGGGCATGCAGGATTCTATAGGAGGTTTATAAAGGATTTTTCAAAAATTGAAAAACCTCTAAGCAACCTGCTAGCTGCTGACATGCCATTTGTGTTTAACACAGAGTGTCTGCAGGCGTTTGAAACTCTGAAAGCTAAGCTGGTCACAGCACTAGTTATTTTTGCACCAGACTGGACATTACCATTCGAACTAATGTGTGATGCCAGTGACCATGCCATTGGTGCAGTATTGGGGCAGAGGCATGACAAGATTCTGCATGTCATTTATTATGCTAGCCGTGTTTTAAATGATGCCCAGAAAAATTACACAACCACAGAAAAAGAATTGCTTGCAATGGTTTATGCCATTGACAAGTTTAGATCATACTTAGTAGGATCAAAAGTGATTGTGTACACTGACCATGCTGCTTTTAAATATCTACTTACAAAGCAGGATTCAAAACCCTGGATCATAAGATGGGTGTTGCTTCTGCAAGAGTTTGATATAGAAATAAGAGACAGAAAAGGGACAGAAAACCAAGTGGCTGATCATCTGTCCCGGATAGAACCAGTAGAAGGGGTGTCATTTCCCTCTATTGAGATCTCTGAAACCTTTCCAGATGAGCATTTGTTCGCCATTCAGGAAATACCATGGTTTGCAGACATTGCAAACTATAAAGCTGCAAGGTTCATTGATAAACCACTATTTTATGGTTTATCTTGTACTCAATTGAGTGGATTTTATCAACTCTTTATCCACTTATTCATACTATTTGCATGGTTTTATATTTGCTTTCCTAATTATGTGCTTTGATTGAAAACATGCTTCTTTGGCCTTAAGTTCCCTATGTTTAATCCTTTCTTATTACCATTAGATGCCTTGATATGTGTGTTAAGTGATTTCAGAGATTACAGGGCAGGAATGGCTCAGAGGATAGAAAGGAAGCATGCAAAAGTGGAAGGAATACAAGAAGTTGGAGAAACTGCTAAGCTGTCCAGCCTGACCTCTTCGCACTCAAACGGCTATAACTTTAGCTACAGAGGTCCAAATGATGCGGTTCCAGTTGCGTTAGAAAGCTAACGTCTGGGGTTTCGATTTGATATATATATATACCATAGTTTCCCTGAAGCTAGGTGACGCGAACGCGTGCTCCACGTGGCCGCGTCGCAGTGACGAAAAATCAACGTGTTTGAATTCGCAACCAGCAAATTCTGGGCTGTTTCTGACCCAGTTTTCAGCCCAGAACACACAGATTAGAGGCTATAAAGTGGGAGAATGCATCCATTCATAAAGAAGCTTTCATAATTCATAATTTTAGGAGTAGATGTAGTTTTTAGAGAGAGAGGTTATCTCCTCTCTCTTAGGATTTAGTTTTAGGATTTAGGATTATTTCTTCTTAATCACAGGTTCAATGTTCTTTTTATTTATTTTCCTAATTTAGTTTATGAACTCTTCCATGTTACATTTGATATCTTTATTAGTGCTAATTGAGGTATTTCAGAATTATTATTGCTTTCTTTTATTTATTATATAAATAATTTGGATTTTTCCCTTTTGGCTTTGGTTGAGTCATTGGAGACTCTTGAGTTATCAAACTCATTGTTAATTGAAAATTGGAATTCTTCAAGAATTAATTCGAGTTCCACTAACTCTAACTTTTCCCAAGGAAAGACTAGGACTTGAGGAATCAGAATTAATTCATCCACTTAACTTACCTTCATAGTTAGAGGTTAACAAAGTGGGAGAAAAATCCAATTCTCATTACAATTGATAAGGATAACCAGGATAGGACTTTCAGTTTTTATACCTTGCCAAGAGTTTTATTATCTATTTGATTTAATACAATTTACTTTCTTGCCATTTACTATTCTCGCTTTTTATCTTATACATTAAAAATCCCCCAATTTACAAACTCATAACCAATAATAAGAACACCTCCCTGCAATTCCTTGAGAAGACGACCCGAGGTTTAAATACTCGGTTATCAATTTTAAAAGGGGTTTGTTACTTGTGACAACCAAAACGTTTGTAAGAAAGGACTTTTGTTGGTTTAGAAGCTATACCTGCAACGAGGATTTATCTGCGAATTTCTAGACCACGCAAAAATTTCTCTCTTCAAAATGGCGCCATTGCCGGGGAATTGCAAACGTGTGCCTTATTATTGGTTATTGTAAATATTTATTTTTTCTTGTTTATTTGTTTTTATTTTTGTTTTTATTTTTGCTTTTTCATAAATTAAGAGGTTATTGGTTTTTATTTAGTTATAAAAAAATTTTTCAAAAAAATTTGTTCTTTGTGTTCATCTTGATCTTCAAGTAGTTCTTCGTGTTCATCTTGACCTTCAAGTTGTTCTTAGTTGTTTTCTTCGTTTTGATCTAAAAAATTTTAAGTTTGGTGTCATTTTATTATTTTTCTCTTTCCTCATTTAATTCAAAAATATCTTTTCTCTTTATTTTAATTGAATTTTCGAAATTTCAAAAAAAAAAAAATCAGATTTTTATTTTAAAATTTTTATCTTATCTTATCTTATTTCAAAAATCAAATTTCAAAATTCAAATTTAAATTTTTTTTTCAAAATTCAAATTTAAAAATTTTCAAATTTCAAATTTCAAGTTTCAAAATTCAAATTTCAAAAATTTAAAATTCAAATTTCAAAATTTAATTTTCAAATTCAAAATTTAAATAACCTTTTAATTTAAATTTATTTTTATTTTCATTTTTAATTTTTATTTGCAACTATGAACTCTCACCCCTTTGGCTATGAGTCTGGTTACAATTATGTTGCAGGAAGAGGAAATTACAAGGAGAACAGGCATCAAGGTTGGAACAATCAAAGATGGGAGGAGCCACAAGGATTTGATCAACCCTCATGGCAACAACCACCTCCAATGGACTATCAACAACCACCACCATATGCCTATAAACCCTCTCCTCAAAATAACTCTGGACCACCATACTCACAAGCTCCTTACCACCAAACACCTCCATATGACCCTAACCCACATCCACCATACCAACCACCCTATGAACCGAATGAGCCATACATAGATCCACCCCAACCTCTATTGGATAACAATACACTCATCTCTAACATCATTGGTCTCACCTCTACACTCCAAAATCTTATATCCCTCATGAACCAACCCTCTACCTCCAATATTCAATCCTCAAGCTCTAGTGCACTTCCTTTTCAACCACATAATGATCTTTTCATCCCATCATCACCCTCCATGGAAGAGCACCCACATCCATCAATCCAAGAGCAAGATGATCCCAATTATGCTATTGATATGGAACAGGAAAGAAGGAATCATCTTCGCGAATCCATACTTCATAAAGAGCTAGAGGAGGCCCTACGGCTAAAGGTAGGAGAGACCCTTGAAGATGAAGGAGTAGTTGAAAGGAGTTGTCATGGAAAGAAAATCATCGAGGATGAGTATGATTTTATACTTAAACAACTGGACAAAGCAGCAATTATTAAAAAGGAAGAAGTGGTTGCAAACATAAGAGATGTTGTACCTCCATTGGAAAGTCCAGTCACAGAGCCTCCTTCCACGGTGTTTGATGTTGATGTTGATGTTGAGGAGAGCGTACAACCTCCAAGGCAGATCATGGTTGAAGACTTTGTAGAGGTTGATCAAGAGATGGAGATTAAAGAAGAAGAAGCACAACCTCCCATGCCCTTGGTGAGCAATAAAGAAGAGATTGAATTGGAAGAAAGCTACCAAGAGGAAGAGGTTGAAATTAAAGAAGTTTGCAAAGAGGTGGAAATTGTCAAAGAGCACAAGGGAGTGGAGCTTGAAATCACCTTGCCAAAGTTATTGGAGACCCCTCCCCCTAAGTTGCCATCATCCTTCACAACATTCAAGTGGGTGAAATTCATATCCCTTAGCTTTCTAATCCCACTTGAATATGGGCTACTGGAGACGGATGGTCAACTTAGAGCTCTTTGTGGCATTAAGAGTAAGAGGAAGATGGCCAGTGGTAAGAATTGTCCTGCAAGGTTCATTATGGTTGGAAGCTTTAAGTTTAAACGCAAAGGTTGGTGTAGAGCTCAATTGAATGGGTCTAGGAAGCTGTTTGGATGTCTCAGTGAGAATTCCGACTGTTCACCACCCGGATGGAATCATGATAATCAACTTGAAGACGGGTGTAGAAATAAGATTTGGGATCCCGGAGGCTACTGGAAGTACAAACATTGGTGGAGATTCCTGGATGAGTTCAAGCACAAGCCACCATAACAGGGAGCTCATCAATTGTCCAATTTAAGGACTTTAACTAAAAGTGCTAGGTGGGAGACAACCCACCATGGTATGATCGTCCATCTTTCAGTTTTAATTCTAGTCTGTTTTGTTTGTTTTTGAGTTTTATTTTATTTTATTTCATTGAACCTGGAATTACTCATAACATTCATATCATTTTGCACTCTGCATACTGCATAAAAAAAAAAGCACGCACGCGACGCGGCAGCGTCGCTGATGCGTCCGCGTCGAGTGGGAATACTGGCCTCCCACGCGACCGCGTCACTCACGCGGCCGCGTGACCTGGACTTCGACGTAAAAATGGGTGCACGACCGAAAGTTGTGCTAGAGTGGTGCTGGATTGGTGCTGGACGCATAATCCTTTCCAGGCGGTCGCGTGACCGACGCGACCGCGTCACATCCCAATCATTGACCACTCACGCGATCGCATGCCACACGCGATCGCGTCAACCAATATTTGGCAATTAATGATTTTGAACAGAGAGTTGTGCGAGTGCGAGGCTGCCCTCGCGCTAGTGGCATAAAACGGGTCACGTGACCGCGTGACCGACGCGACCGTGTCAATCAGTATAAGCGCAAGTCGCGCGACCGCGTGCTCCACGCGACCGCGTCAATTGCGCCGCACAGCTTTCCTGATTTGCCACATATCTTATCTTTTCTTCCCCAATCCTAATTTCTCTTCCCTCCTTTCTTACTTACTTCTTCTTTCTTTCTTTCCCTTCTCATTCTTCTTATCTTTCATTTTATTTTATTTTCTTTAATTTATTTGCATACTTTCATTCATTGCATATTTTTATTTTTCTTTTCTAAATTTATTATTTTACCATTGGTGTTCAAATGTTCTTATTCAACTGTTATATCTTTTCTGGTATTATTTTGGTGCTTCATGACTTGTTTTATTCTGATTGGGTAATATTATTTAAATCAATGCTAATTTTTATATTACTGATATTCCTTTTGCATTGACATGAACTTACATTGTCTTTCATTACCCACTCTCTTCCCCATTGTTGCAAATTTTGCACCACTGGTATGCCATGGCTTCTATTGTTTTCTCACGTACATGTTGAAGCTTCCATGTAAATGAGACCCTTATCATTTGGCATTAACACCTATATTTTATTTATTTTCTATCTTTTGGGTTACTTTTCTTCTTTTTCTCTTCTTTCAGGCTAGCCACCAAAGACGGAAAAAGGGAAAAAATTCTAAAAGGGGAGACAAACAAGTCCATCTGCACAATCCTTGAAGAAAAGCATCAGTTGGGACAACCCGTCCACCTGCACATCTCAGCATGCACCGAGGATGGTGCAATCTTTAAGTGTGGGAGGTCGATACCGATCTCCATGGGTTAGCTATTTTCTTCTTTTCAACACCATTGTTTTATTTTCTTTGTTTGTTCATTGTTGCATTTGCATGGTTAATTGCATGTTTATTTGATTTTGTGCATTTAGTTACTACTTGGATGAAGTAATATTTTCTTTTTCAAGAAATTTTTATAGTATTTCACTAATTTAAATTGAAAATTTTTTTGTTAAATTTGTTTGAAGTTGTATTTGGAACATGGTTTTTGAGCTAAAGAACACACAACCTGTGAGATTTGAGCTTATTTATATGGTTACATTATTTAACCATAAATATTTTATTCCTGTGTGTTTCCTTCTCTATGATTGTAATCTATATTTTGTTCCAATCTATATGTCCATTATTTAGTGTATTTACATGCTTGCATATGATTGAGGCCATTGTTTGATTTTAGCTCACTTATCCCAAATAAGCCTACCCTTTAAATCACCCTTGTCAGCCACTTTGAGCCTTTTAATCCCCATTTGTTCTGTATTTTACCACATCACTAGCCTTAAGCAGAAAAACAATTAAATATCCCAATTGAATCTTTAGTTAGCTTAAGATAGGGATTGTGCAACAATTAAGTGTGGGGAAACTGTGGGAACTTGGGTTAATAAGGGAATGTATCATGTTTCTAATTTTGAATATTGGAAAATTTGGGTACCTACTCATGTAAAACAGAAAATTAAAAATTCCATATGCATTGATATGTTATTCTAGTTTTTATGTCTCTCTAAAAAAAAAGAGAAAAAATGTTAAAAAAAAAAGAGAAAAAGAAAAAGAGAAAAAATATATAATATAAATAAATAAACAAGGGGACAAAATTACCCCAATGTTAAGTTAATAAAAGATCAATGCATATGTGATAAAATTAAAGAAAAATTGATACATGAGTATGTAATGCAAAAGTGAAGACTATGGGTAGCTAGGCATAATTCTAGAGTTATATAGAGTATATGTATGTTAGGTGAAAGCTTAGGTTAATTAAAGATTCAAATTATAAAGCTCACTTAGCCATATACATATACCCTTACCCTTACCTTAGCCCCATTACAACCTTGAAAAGACCTTATGATGTTTGCATTGGTATATTAAATATTGTTGATTGGTTAGGTGAAGAACAAATTTTAGAAAGCATGACTAGAGAAGAGTAGAGTGATTGACCCTAGACACTTGAGAGTTAGAGTGATATACACTACCAGTAAGGGTTCAGTGCTCAATTCTATGTTCCCTGGTTTCATGAGCTATCTTCTTACAAGTTTACTTGTCTTTTATTGTATAATTTGAATTAGTGAAATCTGATTTATGTTTGTCTTGGAGAACTTATTTATTTTTAAACCAAGTAGATAAAAACATTTTTCATGTAGTTGCATTCATATAGATAGGTTGCATTTCATATGTTTTACCATTCCTCTTCATCATTATAGCTTCTCTTGAGCTTAGCATGAGGACATGCTATTGTTTAAGTGTGGGGAGGTTGATAAACCACTATTTTATGATTTATCTTGTGCTCAATTGAGTGGATTTTATCAACTCTTTACCCACTTATTCATACTATTTGCATGGTTTTACATTTGCCTTCTTAATTATGTGCTTTGATTGAAAACATGCTTCTTTGGTCTTAAGTTCCCTATGTTTAATCCTCTCTTATTACCATTAGATGCTTTGATATGTGTGTTAAGTGATTTCAGAGATTACAGGGCAGGAATGGCTCAGAGGATAGAAAAGAAGCATGCAAAGTGGAAGGAATACAAGAAGTTGGAGAAACTGCTAAGCTGTCCAGCCTGACCTCTTCGCACTCAAACGGCTATAACTTTAGCTACAGAGGTCCAAACGACGCGGTTCCAGTTGTGTTGGAAAGCTAACGTCTGGGCTCCAATTTGATATATAATATGCCATAGTTTCCCTGACGCTAGGTGACGCGAAAGCGTACTCCACGTGGCCGCGTCGCAGTGACGAAAAATCAGCATGTTTGAATTTGCAACCAGCAAATTCTGGGCTGTTTCTGACCCAGTTTTTAGCCCAGAACACACAGATTAGAGGCTATAAAGTGGGAGAATGCATCCATTCATAAAGAAGCTTTTATAATTCATAATTTTAGGAGTAGATGTAGTTTTTAGAGAGAGAGGAGAGGATTTAGTTTTAGGATTTAGTATTATTTCTTTTTCATCACAGGTTCAATGTTCTTTTTATTTATTTTCCTAATTTAGTTTATGAACTCTTCCATATTACATTTGATATCTTTATTAGTGCTAATTGAGATATTTCAGAATTATGATTGCTTTCTTTTATTTATTATATAAATAATTTAGATTTTTTTCTTTTGGCTTTGGTTGAGTCATTGGAGACTCTTGAGTTATCAAACTCATTGTTAATTGAAAATTGGAATTCTTCAAGAATTAATTTGAGTTCCACTAACTCTAACTTTTCCCAAGGAAAGACTAGGACTTGAGGAATCAGAATTAATTCATCCACTTAACTTACCTTCATAGTTAGAGGTTAACAAAGTGGAAGAAAAATCCAATTCTCATTACAATTGATAAGGATAACCAGGATAGGACTTTTAGTTTTTATACCTTGCCAAGAGTTTTATTATCTATTTGATTTAATACAATTTACTTTCTTGCCATTTACTATTCTCGCTTTTTATCTTATACATTAAAAACCCCCCAATTTACAAACTCATAACCAATAATAAGAACACCTCCCTGCAATTCCTTGAGAAGACGACCCGAGGTTTAAATACTCGGTTATCAATTTTAAAAGGGGTTTGTTACTTGTGACAACCAAAACGTTTGTAAGAAAGGAATTTTGTTGGTTTAGAAGCTATACCTGCAACGAGGATTTATCTGCGAATTTCTAGACCACGCAAAAGTTTCTCTCTTCATTCATACCCAAGGAGTACAGGCAACAAAAGAAAAAATTAATTATTGATGCAAAGTACTACTTGTGGGATGAACCCTATCTCTTTAAGAGATGTGCAGACGAAATAATCTGTAGGTGTGTGCCTAGAGAAGAAGCACAGAAGATCTTATGGCATTGCCATGGGTCACAATATGGAGGCCACTTCAGAGGTGAGCAAACAGCCACCAAGGTCCTCCAATGTGGCTTCTACTGGCCTACCCTCTATAGAGATTCCCGAGAGTTTGTACGTAACTGTGACAGTTGCCAGAGAGCTGGTAATCTACCTCATAGTTACGCCATGCCTCAACAAGGAATCTTGGAGATTGAGTTGTTTGATGTATGGGGTATTGACTTCATGGGGCCTTTCCCACCATCATACTCAAACACTTATATTATGGTGGCAGTCGACTATGTATCCAAATGGGTAGAGGCCATTGCCACAACCACTAATGATACTAAGACAGTGCTGAAGTTCCTTCAGAAACATATCTTCAGCAGGTTTGGTGTCCCTAGAGCACTAATCAGTGATGGGGAAACTCACTTCTGCAACAAACAGCTTTACTCTGCTATGGTCCGGTATGGAATTAGCCACAAGGTGGCAACTCCATATCATCCACAGACAAATGGGCAAGCTGAAGTCTCTAACAGAGAACTAAAAAGAATCCTGGAATGGACTGTAAGTACCTGTAGAAAGGATTGGGCGAGAAGTTTGGATGATGCTCTGTGGGCTTACAGAACAGCATTCAAGACTCCTATAGGGACCTCTCCATACCAGCTTGTGTATGGTAAGGCCTGTCATCTGCCCGTGGAACTGGAGCATAAGGCTTACTGGGCAACCAGATTCCTAAACTTTGACACCAAATTAGCTGGAGAAAAAAGATTGCTCCAGCTGAATGAGCTAGAGGAATTCAGACTCAATGCTTTCGAAAATGCCAAGCTTTACAAGGAGAAAGCAAAAAGGTAGCATGACAGAAAGCTGTCATCTAGAGTCTTTGAACCAGGATAGAAGGTTCTGTTGTTTAACTCTAAGTTTAGGCTATTCCTCGGGAAACTAAAATCCCGGTGGAGGGGACCACATGTGATTACAAGTGTGTCACCATATGGCTATGTGGAGCTTCAAGACATTGATTCTAATAAGAAGTTCATTGTTAATGGATAGAGAATCAAGCATTATCTTGAAGGCAATGTTGAGCAAGAGTGCTCAAGGCTGAGGCTAGATTAAAAGCTCAGCAAGGTCCAGCTAAAGACAATAAAGAAGCGCTTGCTGGGAGGCAACCCAGCCATTAGCAAAACTTTTTTTCTTTTCTTCTATTTATTTTTTAATTATACAAGTTTAATATAAATACTCTTCAAGGTAAAGAATCAATTGCATAAGTTCACAGGGTTACAGAAGGATTTAGAGTACAAAACAGGGAAAAGGAGCTCACTGGCAAGAAAACGCCAGTAATGATACCTTTCTGGGCGTTAAACATCAGAATAGGTACCATTCTGGGCGTTTAACGCCATACTTGCAGCATCCTGGGCGTTCAGAAAAATGCCCAGTGACGAAAGATTTCTGGCGTTTAATGCCAGCCAGAAGCAACAGCTGGGCGTTAAACTCCCAAAAGAGGCTACAGATGGGCGTTAAACGCCCAAAACATGCAGCAGTTGGGCGTTTAACGCCAGGATTGTGGAGGGGAGGAAGTTTTTGTTCCCAACTTGGATTTTTTTTCAAAATTTCATATTTCCATCCATTTTTCTTGCATAAACATGTTCCCATACTTTCATTTTTCAAACTTTTTTCAAAAATTTTTTAAATATCTTAATCCTAAAATTAAATCTTTCTCAATTCTTCTTCAACCTCTTCTCAAATCTTTTTTCAAAACAAATCTATCTTTTTCAAATTTTTTTTTCAAACTCATCAATATCTTTTTTAAATCTTCACAATATTTTTAGACAAATCTATCTTTTTCAAATATCTTTCATATATTTTCAATTTTAAATTACATATTTTCCTATCTTACTTATCTTTTCCAAATCACATTTTCTATCATATATTTTTAAAATATTTTCGAAAACCCACCCCTCCCCTTTAAATCCTCGTTCGGCCTCCCCCCTCTCATCCACAAATTCGAACTTGGCTCTCCCTCTATCCCTCTCCTTTCTTTTCTTTTGCTTGAGGACAAGCAAACCTCTAAGTTTGGTGTGTTTATCCGTGATCACTAAGCCAATACCCACCAAGATCATGGCTCCTAAGGGAAAACAAACCAACTCAAGAGGCAAGAAAGAGAATATTTCAAAACCACTTTGGAATCAAGAAAAGTTCTTAACCAAAGAACATTCAGACCATTACTACAAAATAATGGGTCTAAGGTCAGTGATCCCGGAAGTTAAATTCGATCTGAAAGAAGACGAATATCCAGAGATCCAAGAGAAAATTCGAAACAGGAGCTGGAAAGTCCTAGCTAATCCTGAAACAAAGGTGGGAAGAAACATGGTTCAGGAATTCTACTCTAATCTGTGGCAGACAGACAGGCAGAGAATAGCTGGAACTGCATTCTATGACTATCAAACTCTGGTCAGAGGAAAGATTGTTCACACCCACCCTGACAAAATAAGGGAGATCTTCAAGCTGCCTCAACTGCAAAATGACCCAGACTCCTTTAATAGGAGAATGATGAGACCAAATCAGAGCTTGGACAAAATCCTAGAGGACATATGCCTCCTTGGAGCCAAATGGACAACCAACACAAAGGGTGTCCCAAACCAACTCAAAAGAGGAGATCTCAAACCAGTAGCCAGAGGCTGGCTGGACTTCATTGGGCGCTCTATACTGCCCACTAGCAACCGCTCTGAAGTCACCATCAGAAGAGCAGTGATGATTCATTGTATTATGCTGGAAAAAGAAGTGGAAGTTCATCAACTGATTTCTTGTGAGCTTTACAAAATTGCAAACAAGAACTCCAAAGATGCCAAATTGGCCTATCCAAGCTTAATCTCTCTGTTATGTAAAGATGCTGGGGTAAAAATGGGAGTAGATGAGTATATCTCAGTTGAGCAACCAATCACCAAAAAGTCAATGGAATGACAAGTGCAAGACGACCCCATCAAGAGGAGAGCACAGGAGTTCCTCCCGAAAATTTCTCAATTTGAATACTGGGGGCGCCTAGAAGCATCTATCACCAAGTTACAAGAAGCTATGGATCAACTGAAGGAACTAAAGCACCAGAAGCTATCTCTTGAAGGACCAAACACCCCACAGACTAAAGAAGCATCTACCTCCCAAAATAAAGGTTGTTGAGTCCTAACTCTGTGATAACTTTTTATCCATTTTAAAAGTACATGAGTATTAGAATTAGAGTCATTTGCCTTTATGTCTTTAATTTCCTTTCTTTTATTATTTATTGTTTGCTTTTTATGCCTATTTTATATTATTTTCATTAAATAATAAATAAAGATTAGA
The DNA here is from genome assembly GCF_059453495.1 of Arachis ipaensis. Lineage (NCBI taxonomy): Eukaryota > Viridiplantae > Streptophyta > Magnoliopsida > Fabales > Fabaceae > Arachis > Arachis ipaensis. The sequence goes on from NC_142441.1 coordinate 98,990,112, forward strand.
GTCTATGCCTTAAAGTTATGAACATCCTATGAATCCATCACCTTTCTTAAATGAAAAAAATATTTTAATTACAAAAGAACAAGAAGTACATGATTTCAAATTCATCCTTGAAAATTAGTTTAATTATTTTGATGTGGTGACAATACTTTTTGTTCTCTGAATGAATGCTTGAACAGTGCATATGTCTTTTGATATTGTTGTTTATGAATGTTAAATATGTTGGCTCTTGAAAGAATGATGAAAAGGAGAAATGTTATTGATAATCTGAAAAATCATAAAATTGATTCTTGAAGCAAGAAAAAGCAGTGAATATAAAAGCTTGCGAAAAAAAAAGCAAGCAGAAAAAGCCAATAGCCCTTAAAACCAAAAGGCAAGGGTAATAAAAAGGATCCAAGGCTTTGAGCATCAGTGGATAGGAGGGCCCAAGGGAATAAAATCCTGGCCTAAGCGGCTAAACCAAGCTGTCCCTAACCATGTGCTTGTGGCGTGAAGGTGTCAAGTGAAAACTTGAGACTGAGCAGTTAAAGTCAAGGTCCAAAGCAAAAACAGAGTGTGCTTAAGAACCCTGGACACCTCTAATTGGGGACTTTAGCAAAGCTGAGTCACAATCTGAAAAGGCTCACCCAGTTATGTGTCTATGGCATGTATGTATCTGGTGGTAATATTGGAAAACAGAGTGCTTAGGGCCACGGCCAAGACTCATAAAGTAGCTGTGTTCAAGAATCAAAATACGGAACTAGGAGAATCAATAACACTACCTAAATTCTAAGTTCCTATAGATGCCAATCATTCTGAACTTCAATGGATAAAGTGAGATGCCAAAACTATTCAAGAGGCAAAAAGCTACTAGTCCCGCTCATCTGATTGGAGCTAAGTTTCATTGATATTTTGGAATTTATAGTATATTCTCTTCTTTTTATCCTATTTGATTTTCAGTTGCTTGGGGACAAGCAACAATTTAAGTTTGGTGTTGTGATGAGCGGATAATTTATACGCTTTTTGGCATTATTTTCACATAGTTTTTAGTATGATTTAATTAGTTTTTAGTATATTTTTATTGGTTTTTAAATAAAAATCACATTTCTAGACTTTACTATGAGTTTGTGTGTTTTTTTGTGATTTTAAGTAATTTCTGGCTGAAATTGAGGGACTTGAGAAAAATCTGATTCAGAGGCTGAAAAAGGACTGCAGATGCTGTTGGATTCTGACCTCTCTGCACTCGAAATGGATTTTCTAGAGCTACAGAAACCCAAATGGCACGCTCTTAATTGCCTTGGAAAGTAGACATCCAGGGCTTTCCAGAAATATATAATAGTCCATACTTTGCTCAAAGATAAACGATGTAAACTGGCGTTCAACTCCAGTTCCATGTTGCATTCTGGCGTTAAACTCCAGAAACAGGTTACAAGTTGGAGTTAAACGCCCAAAACAGGCTACAACCTGGCGTTTAACTCCAGAAACAGCCTAGGCACGTGTAAAGCTCAAGTCTCAGCCCCAGCACACACCAAGTGGGCCCCGGAAGTGGATTTCTACACTATCTATCGTAGTTTACTCAATTTCTGTAAACCTAGGTTACTAGTTTAGTATTTAAACAACTTTTAGAGATTTATTATGTACCTCATGACATTTTCACGTTTTACATTGTATCTCTACGGCATGAGTCTCTAAACTCCATGATTGGGGGTGAGGAGCTCTGCTGTGTCTCGATGAATTAATGCAATTACTTCTGTTTTCTATTCAAACACGCTTGTTTCTATTCTAAGATATTCACTCGTACTTAACCAGGATGAATGTGATGATCCGTGACACTCATCATCATTCTCAACCTATGAACGCATTCCTGACAACCACTTCCGTTCTACCTTAGATTGAGTGTGTATCTCTTAGCCTCTTGGTTCATGATCAGAGTCTTCGTGGTATAGGCTAGAATTATTGGTGGCCATTCCTGAGATCCAGAAAGTCTAAACCTTGTTTGTGATATTTCGAGTAGGATCAGGGAAGAGATGACTGTGACGAGCTTCAAACTCACGAGTGTTGGGCATAGTGACAGACGCAAAAGAATCAACAGATTCTATTCCAACATGAGTGAGAATCGACAGATGATTAGCCGTGCGGTGACAACGCATTTGGACCATTTTCACTGAGAGGATGGATGGTAGCCATTGACAACGGTGATCCACCAACATACAACTTGCCATGGAAAGAGACCTGCGTGCATGAAAAAGAAGACAATAGGAAAGCAGAGATTCAGAAGGCAGAGCATCTCTAAAACCTCAATCTGTTCTCCATTACTGCATACAAGTACTATTTAATTTATGCTTTTTACTCTTCATAAATATAATCACTCTTATTATTGATCTCCTGACCAAGAATTACAAAATAACCATAGCTTGCTTCAAGCCGACAATCTCCGTGGGATCGACCCTTACTCACGTAAGGTATTACTTGGACGACCCAGTGCACTTGCTGGTTAGTGGTACGAGTTGTGAAAAGTGTGATTTACAATTCGTGCACCAACTTACCTTCAATTGTTAGAGGTTAACTAAGTGAGAGCAAAAGGCAATTAGCATCACAAGTGACTATGATAATGGGGATAGGAATTCCAATTATCAATTCTTGTTAAGACTTTTCTTAATTGTTAGTTTACTTCCTTGCCATTTACATTACTTTTTCCTTATTTCAAAAACCCAAAAAGATACTTTTCCATAACCAATAGTAACATACTTCCATGCAATTCCTTGAGAGACGACCCGATGTTTAAATACTTCAGTTTATTTTTATTGGATTTGCTTTAGTGACAAACAAATTAAATTTTGATTGAGATTTAACTGTCGGTTTAGACTATACTTGCAACGAGATTTTATTTTGAAAATCTTTACCGACATTTTTCCGCCATCAAATTTTTGGCGCCGTTGCCGAGGAATTGCAAATGTGTGCCTTATTATTGGTTATTTTATATATTTACTTTTTGCTTGTTTGTTAGTTTTTGTTAGTTTTAAGACTTTGTTGCTTATTTTTATTAGTTTTATTTTTATTTGATACTATGAATTCTCACCCCTTTGGCTATGAGTTTGGTTCAAATTTTGTTGTAGGAAGTGGAGATTACAATGAAGGCTTGCATCAAAGATGGGACAATCAAAGATGGGAGGAGCCACAAGGATTTTATCAACCCTCTTGGCAACAATCTCCTCCAATGCACTATGAGCAACAACCATTCTATGATGCATACCAAGACAATGGTTATGGTGGACTTATTCGTGACAATCAACAACCCCCACCATATGCCTATGAACCCCCTCCTCAACATAGCCCTCAACTACCATACTTACAAGCCTCGTTTTATCAAACACTTCCTTATGACCCCAACCCATACCCACCACACCAACCACCCTATGAGTCATACATAGAACCACCCACATTCCAACACAATTACTCCCAAGAACCACCACCTCTATATACACCATGTCCATATCCATCAATCCAAGAGCAATATGATCCTAATTATGCTATCCAAGAGGAACAAGAGTCAAAGGATCGTCTCAAGGAAATACTGGATCAAATTCAAGCAACCATCCATCAAATGGAGCGAGAGTAAAGTCGAAAAGCACATGAAGCTCTCATGGCTAACATATCTTAACTTGAGAACAAAGGATTGAAGTGTGTTGTGCAATGAGTGAAAAAGATGGAGAGTGTTGAACCGCTACATCCGTATCATTATGAACCACCCTCTTATCATGAACCCCTTCTCCCAATCAATGAACCCTCATATCCACCCCAATCTCCAATGGATGACACTCTTGGTGCTCTTCTTCAAGATCAAAGAGAGATGCAAAGGGAGGTACTAGAATTCACAGCTGCCTTGACTGAGGTAGTAAGTCGATTAGCTTCCCAACGTTTGGACACTCAAGGAACTCCCATAGCTATATGTGGAGAATCAATAGAAGAGCGTAGCATGAAGGAGATACTAGAAACTCTAGTGGACAATGAGGAACGTGACTTTGTATTGGAACAAGTGGAGGAAGCCGTAATAGTTGAAGAGGAAGAAGTGGTTGAAGACTTAGGAGATGCTGAACCTCCATGGGAATCTAGAGTTGTAGAGTATTCCTCCAAGAAGCTAGAAATCGATGTTGAGGAGGATAATGCACAACCTCCAATGCATATTCTATATGTAGAATTGGACGGAATAGATCAAGAAGCAAGTTCCCTTGGTGATGATGATCATGAATTAAGTCTTCCTAGTGATGAATCTACATTCACAAATGAACTCCTTGAGTTTGAAGAACCTTCTTCGAGTGAATTTGAAGGTGATGCTGAGGTAGACTTTTCTCAGCCTCCAACTTATGACTTGAGTGACGGGGAAGAATTAGAAGAACTTGATAAGGGAGCGGTTGAAGTTGAAGAAGCTTGCAAAGAGGTGGAAGAATTCAAAGAAGAGCACAAAGGAGTAGAGCTTGCAAGATCATTAGAAACACCTCTCCCAAAGCCATTACCATCCAATACAATATTCAAGTGGGTAAAATTCTTATCTTTAACCTTTACTTTCCCACTTGAATATGGTTTACTTGAGACGGATGGTCAACTTAGAGCTCTTTATGGCTTTAAGAGTAAGAGGGAGATGGTTAGCGGTTGGAGTTGTCATGCAAGGTTCAATATGATTGCATCCTCCAAGTTGAAGTGCAAGGATTGGTGTAGAGCTCGATTGAATGGGTCTAAGAAGTTGTTTGGATGTTTCAGGGAGAATTCAGATTGCTTGCCACCTGGTTGGAAAAATGATGATCAACAAGAAGACGGGTGAGAAAGCAAGGTTTGGGATCCCGGAGGCTATTGGAATTACAAACATTGGTAGGGATTCATGGAAGAGTTCAAGCATAAGCCACCCTCACAATGATCTCATCAAATGTCCAACTTAAGGACTTTAACTAAAAGTGCTAGGTGGGAGACAACCTACCATGGTATGATCTTCCTTTTTATTAGTTTTATTTTATTTCTGTCAGTGTTAATTTCCAATTCTACATGTTTACCCTTATTTTGCTTTATATTTCATAATATAAAAAAAAGTGCCCCAACGCGTAAGCGTCAGCGACGCGCATGCATCGCGTGGGGGTTCGCTCCTTATCTAAAATGAATAGAGAGTTACGCGGGAGCTGTGCAGGAGGGGTGCCTGATGTACAAGCCACCCCACGCGTACGCGTGACCCATGCATACGCGTCCCTTGCAAATTTTTCAATCCACGCGTAAGCGTCAGCCACGCGCACGCGTGGGCATGAAAATCGGCATAAAAGAGTGAATTGAACAGAGAGTTGTGCGGCCATGGTGTTGGAGTCGTGCGAGTAGTCACGCGTACGCGTGACCGATGCTTACGCGTCATTGTTCATTCTTGGCCATCCACGCGTACGCGTGGCAATGCTTATGCGTCACATGGCTATTTCTGTTTTCACGCGTACGCGGGATGCATGCGCGCGCGTCGCGTCCCGTTTTCCATTCTACTTCTTTCTTCTCTCCTTTCTTATTCTTTCCTCTTTCCTTTCTTCCCCTTTTTCTTCCTCCTTTCTTACTTTCTTCTTCTCCATTTCTTTTACCTCTCATCCTTATTCTCTTTCATTCTCATTCACTTATTGCATTTGCATAGTTTTGCTCATTACATTTCAACTTTGTGCACGTTTTTTATTTTCTTTTCTAAGGTTATTATTTTTCCATTAGTGTTAAATGTTCTTCTTCAACTGTTGCATTTTTCTTGTATTATTTTGGTGCTTAGTGACTTGTTTTATATTGTTGGGTGATATTATTTATAGGTCAATGCTACTTCTTTATGATACTTATATCCCTTTTGCATTGACATGAATTTATATTGTCTTTCATAACCCATTTTTTCTCCCCCATTGTTGCAATTTTTGCACTTTTGATATGCCATTTGCTTCTACTATTTCCTCACTTGCATGTTGTAGCTACCATGTAGTTGAGACCCTCATTATTTGGCATTAACCCACCCATATTTTATTTGCTTTCTTATCTTTGTTTCTGGGTTACTTTTCTTTCTTTTCTCTCTTCTTTCAGGATGGCCACCGAGAAGGGAAAGGAAAAGCTTCTCAATGGGGCAACAGACAAATCCATCTGCACAACCTTTGGGAAAAAGTATTAGTTGTAGCCACACGTCCACTTGCACATCGTAGCATGCACCGAGGATGGTACAATCTTTAAGTATGGGGAGGTCGATACCGACTTCTGTGGGTTAGTTATCTTCTTCTCAACACCAATGTTTAATTTTCTCTGTTAAATTAGTTGTTGCATTTGTATGTTTGATTGCATGTTTGTTTGATTTGGTGCATGTTCTTCTACCACTACTTGGTTGGAGTGATAAGTTCTTTTTCAAGACACTATTTTAGAGCATTTCACTAATTTAAATCAATTTTTTTAAAACTTGTTTGAAGATATTTATTTTGGAACATAGTTTAGAGCTCGAACACACAACCTTGTGAGATTTTGAGCCTATTTGATTGGTTGTATTTTATCAACCAATATTTTGTTTTAGTGTGTGTTGTTCTCTCTATAATTGTGGTCTTTATCTTGCTTGATTCTATATTTCCATTGTTTGATGTATGCATACACTTATATGATTGAGGCCTTGTTTCACTATAGCTCACATACCCATATGGCCTTATCCCTTTCACTATCCTTTGCAAACCAATGTTGAGCCTTTTAACTCCATTTGTTCTTTACTTTAGCTCATCACTAACTCTAAGCGAAAAATAATAATGTCCCTAATTTGAATCCTTGGTTAGCTTAGACTAGTGACTGTGTACATGAATTAAGTTTGGGGAAATTGAGTATGGTAACATTTGGTCTGGGATTGAGTATATGACGAATTGATTTCTGTTTAGTAAAGAATTTTTATAAAAATAATCGTGTTGTAAGTATAGTTTCTAAACCAACAGAGAATCTTTTCGTACAAAAGTTTTGGTTGTCACTTAAGCAAACCTAATAAAAATAATAAACCGAAGTATTGAAACCACGGGTCATCTTCTCAAGGAATTGCAGGGAGGTATGATTTATTATTGGTTGTGTAAAAAGGATATATTTTTGGGTTTTTAAAATAAGGGACAAGTAATTTAAATGATAAAAAAAATAAATTAATAATTAAAAAATCTCTTGGTAAGGTATGAGAACTGGAAATCCTATCCTAGTTATCCTTATCAGGTGTGATGAGAATTGTTATTGCTCCCACTTAGTTAACCCTTACTAAATAAAGGAAAGTTAAGTGGACTAATTAATTTGATCCTCAAGTCCTAGTCAACTCCTGTGGAAAGACTAGCTTTAGAGCGATTCGAATTAATTAGCAACTCCAATTTCAACCCACAGCTGAGTTTGATAACTCCAGTGTTACCAATTAATCAACCAAAGCCAAAAGAAAAGAAAATCTACTTGAATGAAAATAATTTGGATAAATCGAAAACATCAATAACATAAATAGAATAAAACGATCTTATATTTGAAATACCTCAAATTATATTAAATAGAATATTCAAATCTAACATGAAAAAGTTCATAAGCCAATTCGGAAAGATAAATATCAATTAAAGTAATGAAATAAATAAAAGTAGAAAATAAAATAAAGGAACATTGAACCTGTGATTGAAGAGATCATAGCTTAAACATAATAGAAATCTTAAATCCTAATCCTAAGAGAGAGAAGAGAGCATCTCTCTCTAAAAGCTACATCTAATCCTAAAATTATGAATATTGTATCTATTACTAAGTTGTTGTTTGATTCCTCCATTCTCTGGCTTATATCCTGTGTTTCTGACTTGGATTTGGGCCGAAAAAGGGTCCAGAAATCACTGTGGGTGTTTTCTGCAGATTCTTGTACGTGGCGTCTGTCACGCGTTCGCATGGGTCACGCATTCGCATCATCTGGGAGTTTTCCTTGTTATGCGTACGCGTCGGTCACGCGTACGCATCATTTGCATTCTGCTCAAGGCACGCGTCCACGTCGTCTATGCGTACGCGTCGATGCCATTTCGCGCTAGGCACGCGTTCGCATCGTCCATGCATTCGCATCGCTGCCTTTTCTTCAAAACTCTATTTTTGTACTTTTCTTCCATTTTTGTATGTTTCCTTTCTGTCCTCTAAGCCATTCCTGTCCTATGAAACCTGAAAATACTTAACACACCAATCACGGCATCGAATGGTAATAAAGGATAATTAAAATTAATATTTTTAAAGCATAGGAAACATGTTTTTCACATATATCATAAAATAATGAAGGGAAGGTAAAACCATGCAATTTACATAAATAAGTGGGTGAAGGATTGAATAAATCACTTAAATTGAGCACAAAATATATCATAAAATATGGGTTTATCAGTATGTTAGACTTTTTTGTGAAAATATGAAAAGATAGTTGAGCACATATTCTTGCATTCAATACCTTAATCGTATACATTGAGAAAAACAAAAGAAAGGAAAAAAAAAAGAAAAAAAAAAGAAAGAAAAAGAAAGAAAAACTACAAGCAATAAAAAGGAGAAAAAATGCTCCAAAGTAAGTGTTAGTAGCAATGCATATGTACTGTTCTCAAGTTGGAATGTATGAATATGTGGTAAACATAGTTAATGGGTAGTTAGATTTTGTATTTTGATTACATGGATTGCCCTAAGTTAGGTGAGAATGTTTTGGTTAATTAAGGATTCAGATTTCAGTCCACTTGACCAAATACAATCCTACCTTGACCCTGACCCCATTACAACCCTTAAAAGACCTCTTGATATGTGTATTTGTGCATTAAATTTTTGTTGATTGTTAGATGAAGAGCAAGCCTTAGAAAGTAAGGTTAGTAGAGAATTGAGAGAATCGAACCTTAAACACCTGAGCGATTAGAGTGTATACACTTCCAATGAGGGTTCGATGCTCGATTCTTTGTTCGCTGCTTTCATGAGCTATCTTCTTTTGCAAGTTTACTTGTACTTTATTTTATGATTTGAATTAGTGAGATCCAGTTCATATTTGTTCTTGAGAGATTTATTTACTTTTATCCAAGTAGGTAGAAGCATTTTGCATTTAGTTGCATTCATATAGATAGGTTGCATTTCATAAGTTTTACCATTCCTCTTCACTCTTATAGTTTCTCTTGAGTTTAGCATGAGGACATGCTAATGTTTAAGTGTGAGAAAATTTAATGCACCACTATTTCGTGATACATATTAGGCTAAATTGAGTGGATTTTATCCATTATTCTCACACTTATGCATATAAATTGCATGTTTTACATTTTCCTTCCTAATTCTGTGCTTTGATTGAAAACATGCTTCTTTGGTCTTAAATTACTAATTTTTAATCTTCTCTTATTACCATTCGATGCCATGATTTGTGTGTTAAGTGATTTCAGGTTTTCCAGGGCAGGAATGGCTTAGAGGATGGAAAAGAAGCATGCAAAAGTGGAAGGAACACAAGAAATTGAAGTTTGGAGAAGCTGGCAGCGACGCGCACGCATAGACGACATGTACGCGTGATCAGCGCATCAGGCAAGCGACGCGTACGCATGATAGAGCGTCACGTGCTGCAATTTGCAGAAAATGTTGGGGGGCAATTTTGGGCTTCTTTTGACCCAGTTTTAGGCCCAAAAACACTGATTAGATGTTGTAGAGTGGAGCTGAAAGGGAGGGGAAATCACTCATTCACAACTCATTCAGACAACATTAGGTTTTAGATGTAGTTTTCTAGAGAGAGAAACTCTCTCTTCTCTCTAGGTTTTAGGGTTCTTAGGTTTATTTCTCCTCAAATTCAGATTTTTACTTTGCTTTAATTTAGTTTTCTTCCACTCTTACTTATTCTAACATCTTAGTTTCTCTTCTCTTGTTTATTTATTTATTTTCCAATTTAGTTTATGAACTTTTGATGTTAGATTCAATTTCCATATTAATGCAATTTATATTTTCCATATTTATGATTGCTTTCTTTAATTTATGTTATTGATGCTTGCAATTGTTAGTCTTAGGTTTTATTATTCCTTGTTAATTTTCTATGTTTTTATGTTATGCCTTCTAAGTGTTTGATAAAATGCTTGGTAGGATTTTAAATTAGATTTTTGGTATTCTTAATTTGGATTGATTAATTAGAGACTCTTGAATTATCAAAATTCATTTGTTGATTGTTGATTGAAAGTTGCTACTTGACTTAAGCTTCACTAACTCTAGTCTTTGATTAGGACTTGTGAACTCAAGTTGAATTGCTCACTTGACTTACCTTCAATTGTTAGAGGTTAACTAAGTGAGAGTAAAATGCAATTACCATCACAAGTGACTATGATAATGGGGATAGGAATTCCAATTATCAATCCTTGTTAAGACTTTTCTTAATTGTTAGTTTACTTCCTTGTCATTTACATTACTTGTTCCTTATTTCAAAAATCCAAAAAGATACTTTTCCATAACCAATAGTAACATACTTCCATGCAATTCCTTGAGAGATGACCCAAGGTTTAAATACTTCAGTTTATTTTTATTGGGTTTGCTTTAGCGACAAACAAATTAAATTTTGATTAAGGTTTAATTGTCGGTTTAGACTATACTTACAACGAGATTTTAATGTGAAAATCTTTATCGACATTTTTCCGCCATCAGAGCCCACGATAAATATCAAGGCCTTTCATCCATTATTCAGAGATCTAAATAGGCTACATTCAGTGCAATAAAGGATAAAATTCAGAAAAGAGTTCAGGCTTGGAAGAGGCATCTATTATCAGCAGGTGGCAGACATGTTTTAATCAGAGTTATTGGAGAAGCTATTCAAATATATATGCTTTCATGTTTCAAGCTTTCAGATTCTCTAGTGGAAGAAATATATAGGATTCTAAGATAGTTTTGGTAGGGTCAGAAGAGAATGGAGAGAAAGATGGCTTAGGTTAGTTGGGATTATATGACCGGACCCAAAAAGAAAGGCAAATTGGGATTTAAGGATCTCAGAGCCTAAAACCTAGTCTTGTTGGGTAAACAGTTTTGGCAAATTACTACTAAGTCTAATTCGTTACTTGCGTGTAAAAATCTAGAATTAATAAATAAATAACTAATAAATTAATAATTATTTAAAGAAATTAGAAAATTAAATTTCATAGTTTAAAGAAGTAAAAATAATTAAAATATTAATTTTGATACTAATTTTAAAGGTTTTGGCCCAAAACTGGGCCAACGAACTAAACCAGTTGAACCGGGCCCATATTGGGCCCAAGGTCCAACCCATTACCACTTAATGAAGTGGCTTCAGCCATTTCTTCTCTCCCTCATATGCATTTCACGCTAAAACACAAAGGGGAGAAGGGGAAGAAGAGCAAACCCTTGTTCTTGATTTCAATTTCACATATCTTTCAATCCATATTTTGATTGACAAGCCGTCAACAGCCACGCGTTTATCTCAAAATGCTCTACAAAATCCACTAAACAATTTGCTAAGACAATCGCATTTTCTCACCTAGCCTTCCCCTTTTTAGTTTAAAAAAATCTTAGGTTTTGGTATTGAGAAATTAAATACATTTGATGGTTTAGGTGAACTCTAGCAGCGGAAAATCACTAGGTCTTGCCTGTTTGACTCGTGGATAAGGTAAGAAATTGTTAAACCCTAGTGAATTGTTGCATTAGTGAGCCCTATAATGATTATAATGATGTTGTGTGAAGTAGATTGTATTCTTGTTGATTTGGAGTTTATTTTGGCGATTTGGTACGAACCTTGGGTGATTGGGCTTGTGGAATTGGAAATTGGAGCTTTGAAGCTTGTGGAACAGAGGAATTTTGAGGTGTCCGAGCATTAGAGAGAAATTGGCCAAGGTATGATTTGGTTTCTCGTAGATAATGTGTAATGTTATGTGAAAACTTAGGCTAGTTGACCGTAGGATAAGTTGGATAATGTGAACTTGTTAATATTTAGTAACTTTGGTGGTAATGTTGAGTTTATTATGAAAATGTGTTGTTTGATGATGGTTGTGATGATGATAGATTGATGTGTATAAAATATAGTTGATTGTTTAATTGGGAAAGGAAATTGTTGAATGTATATATGGAATTATTGAATAATTAAAGGAAGAAAATTAGATATTGGTGTGAGGTGAGGTGGTTGGAAGGTATATGTGTATGTTACGGAGTTTTGGTGTTGTTCTAATTATAAAACTTTGATTTTGAAATTGAAAATTTGGAAAGAAAAGAGGTTTTGGGGGAGGGGGGTTGGTAAAAGTTGATTTTTGACCAACTTCAGCGGGCTATAACTTGGCTTATAGACCCCCAAATTTTGTCAAACTTATTTCAAATAAAAATTGTGTCTGTGAAGTTTATGTCGTTCGAAGAACAATGAAAAATCAGTTAAAACAAGAGTTATGCACGTTTGAAGTTTGGTGTCAAATTTTAAAATTTTACAACTTAGCAGCTTTTGAGGAAAAAGGGAGTGGTTGCGTACGCAAGCGTGCACACGCGACGTGAGATTTACTCACTGCCTTGATATTTCGTGTACGCGAACATAGTCCCGCATATGCGGACCTGCCAAATCAAACGCTCACGTATGCGGGCGGCACACGCTACGCGAGAAGTTCCTTCTGTTTTGCCTTCTCGCGTATGCGGACATAAACTCGCGTACGCGAGACCCCTGTTTTGGTTAAAAGTGAAATTTTTGCACACTAAACAAATTTTCTAGCTTTCTAAACTCCTTTTTCACTTGTTTATGGTCTGTTAATGAGCCTTTAAATGAGGATGAGCCTGTTAAATAAATTGAGGAGATATTTGGAAGGATTTTGCGAAGTGTTAACTGAATTAATGAAGGGTTGGTGATGTTGAGTAAAAAATGGTGGATAAATATGATGATGATAATGATGAATTACAATTGAGTAAGAGATAGATTGATGATGATAATGACATTAAGAAGTGATGATGATTGAATTTGAATGAAGGATGATGAGAAACGATTTTAAAGTATGATATCTGAATGAATTGAATGATAATGAGATATATGACTCCGGTAAGATGCAGTGGTGTTATCCACTTACTCCGGATGAGAGTCGAGACTCTGGGTAAGATATAGTGGTGTTATCCACTTGCTCCAGATAAGAGTTTGAGACTTCAAGTAAGAGGCAAAGGTGAGTTCTGTCGCTACTTGCTCTGGGTCGAGAACTGTAACACCGCCTGGGTAAGAGGCAAGGGTAAGGGTGTCCACTTGCTCCGTGTTTGGTGTTCTGTCCAGGGTTAGCTACTGAACATGTCGGGTTTGGCTTTATAACCAACACGGCCATAGGGCAAACATGCATCATGTGCATTTGTGTGATTTGTTTGAGTATGCTTTGTTTTGGTTTGCCTAAATGCTTATATATATGCTTAATTGCTAATTACTCTAACTATTGTATCTGTACCTCTAATTGTATTTTCTTTGTCTGAATTGTATGTCTTTGTAACTGAGAGATCCCTTATGCTGGTGGAGGTGATGCTGAGGTAGTTTCACTAGTGTTTTGGAGGGTTGAAGGAGATAAAAAGTGATGTATTAGGTTAAAGATGGATTTAAAACTTGAATACCTTAGATAACTTACCTAATTTATGGTTTAGAATACTTTTTTAACTTTAATTCTGAGTGTCAGAGTTTTAGGAATGCTTCTGCCTTTTCCGGGACCTTTGGCTGCGTTTGGTTTATGTATGAGTTGAGACAGACACACAAGAACATAGACATTGAAGACATAGACATAATGAGACACAATTTTTACTTTGTTTAGTAACTATACATTAGACAGAATAATAAATTGCAAATGTCAATATTATCCCTATAAAAAAAATCACTAAAAAAGAGGGGATAATGAACAAAGTCGAAATTAAAGAAAAAAGAAGGGACAAAATTGGAAAAATTTGTGTATTATAACTTGTGTCTTAGTGTCTCACTCTTAAGGAGAGACATGAAAGACACTTATTTTATGTGCTCTTGTGTGCCACCATGTCCATAAAAAAATTGTGTCTAATAAACCAAACGACAGACACGTACCACCATATCCATCAAGTGATGGACATGTCCAGCAAAACAAACGATGCATTATATATTATCTATGTGGACACCTCTATCATGCTGAGAACCCCTGGTTCTCATTTGTTGTTTTTTAGATGCAGGACGTTAGGCACCTTGCTGAGCGTGCTGGAGACTCTTTGGGAGTGAAGATCTACATTTTGGGCTTTTTACATTATGTACTTAGTTATATATGTACTTTCTCCAGTTTTGTATAAAAACATGTTTTGTCCCTCTTAGAAGTTGACTTTGGAGAACTAGGACTTGTATTTTGTCTTTTGGATATGGTTGGGTTTTATATACATATGTATATCTATACTTTGACTGGCCTTAGCTTCGCAGGTCGAGTCTGGAGCTTGATATCTATATCTTTGGAGCTCTGATATGTATATTTATGTTTTTATCCTTCTTTTCAATCTTGTTTATTGATGAGCGGATAATTTATACGCTTTTTGGCATTGTTTTTACATAGTTTTTAGTATGTTTTAGTCACTTTTTATTACATTTTTATTAGTTTTTATGCAAAAATTATATTTCTGGACTTTACTATGAGTTTGTGTGTTTTTCTATAATTTCAGGTATTTTCTGGCTGAAATTGAGGGACCTGAGCAAAAATCTGATTCAGAGGCAGAGAAAGGACTGCAGATACTGTTAGATTCTGACCCTCCTGCACTTGAAGTGGATTTTATGGAGCTACAGAAGCCCAATTAGTGCGCTCTCAATTATGTTGGAAAGTAGACATCTTGGGCTTTCCAGAAATATATAATAGTCCATACTTTTCCCGAGATTTGATGGCCAAAACTGGCATTAAACGCCAGCTAGAGACCCTTTTCTGGCGTAAAATGCCAGAACTGGCACCAGAACTGGAGTTAAACGCCCAAACTGGCACCCAAGTTGGCCTTTAACTCCAAGAATGGCCTATTCACATGAAAGCTTCAAAGCTTAGCCCAAACACTCACCAAGTGGGCCCCGGAATTGGAATTCTGCACTATCTACACCTAGTTACTCATTTTCTGTAAACCTAAGTTACTAGTTTAGTATAAAAACTACTTTTAGAGATTCATTTTGGCAACTCATGACATTTTACATTTCATATTATATCTTCTACGGCATGATTCTCTAAACCCCATAGGTGGGGGTGAGGAGCTCTGCTATGTCTCAATGAATTAATGCAATTATCATTGTTTTCTATTCAATCACGCTTGATTCTGTTCTAAGATACTCACTCGTACTTCAATATAGAGAATATGATGATCCGTGACACTCATCATCATTCTCAAATTTATGAACGCGTGCTTGACAACCACTCCCGTTCTACCTGAGCTCAACATAGTCATTGGGCGACAGCTTGAGTGTGTATCTCTTGGGTCTCTAATCCACGGACCGAGTCCGTGAGATTAAAACCTTCGTGGTAGAGGCTAGAACCAATTGGCAGCATTCCTGAGATCCGTAAAGTCTAAACCTTGTCTGTGGTATTCTGAGTAGGATCTGGAACGGGGTGACTGCTACGAACTTCAAACTCACGAATGTTGGGCTCAGTGACAGTGTGCAAAAGGATAGAGAGATCCTATTCTGACACAAGTGAGAACCGACAGATGATTAGCCGTGCGGTAGCTGTACCTGGTATTTTTCATCCGAGACGAGAGATCCGATAGTTGATTAGCTGTACAGAAATCGTGCCTGGTATTTTTTCATCCGAGAGGACGGATGGTAGCCATTGACAACGGTGATCCACCAACATACAGCTTGCCATTGAAGGAAGCCATGCGTGTTTGGAGAAGAAGACAGGAGGAAAGTAGAGATTCAGACGACAGAGCATCTACGGAACCTCAACCTGTTCCTCATTACTGAATCACAAGTACCATTCATTTAATGTTATTTACTTTTCATAAGCAAAATCATTTTTTTTACTAATCTCCTGACTAAGATTTACAAGATAACTTTAGCTTGCTTCAAGCCGGCAATCTCCGTGGGATTGACCCTTACTCACGTAAGGTATTACTTGGACGACCCAGTGCACTTGTTGGTTAGTTGTGCGGAGTTGCAAAGGTATGATTGCAATTCCGTGCACCAAGTTTTTGGCGCCGTTGCCTGGAATTGTTCGAGTTTGGATAACTGATGGTTCATCTTGTTTCTTAGATTAGGAAAAATTTGTCTTTTTTGGTTTAGAGTCACTAAATTTGAGTCTTTTATTATTGTTTTTGTTAAAATTTTAAAATCTTTGTTTTCTTTTTCTAGATTTTTTTCAAAAATTTTTAATAAATAGATAAAAACCAATAAACTAATAATTGAGTCTTCTGTTTGAGTTTAGTTTCATGTTTTAAGTTTGGTGTCAATTGCATGTTTTTATTTTCCTTCAATTTTTCGAATTATATGTTCTTTTTATTCTTCATATTTTCGAGTTTTATGTTTCTTGTTCTTTCTTGATCTTCAAGTTGTTCTTGTTTATTTTCCTTGTTTGATCTTTAGTTTTTCTTGTTTTGTGTCTTTCCTTGTTTTTCTTGTGCATTTTCGAATTATTAGTGTCCAAAATATAAAAATTTTTAAGTTTGGTGTCCTTTATGTTTTTATTTTCCTAAAGATTTCCAAAATTTGTTCTTGGTGTTCATCTTGATCTTCAAAGTGTTCTTGGTGTTCATCTTGACATTTAAAGTTTTCTTGTTTGCTTTCTTTATTTTGATCTAAAAATTTTAAGTTTGGTGTCATTTTATTGTTTTTCTCTTTCCTCATTAAATTCAAAAAAATAAAAAATATCTTTTATCTTTATTTTAATTGAATTTTCGAAATTTACATTAAAAAATTCAGATTTTTATTTTAAAATTTTTATCTTATCTTATCTTAGTTTTAAATTTTAAAATTCAATTTTTTTTTCAAAAAATCATATCTTTTTCAAAATCTTATCTTATCTTATTTGAAATTCAAATTTCAAATTTCAATTAAATTCCAAAATTTAAAATTCAAATTTCAAAATTTAAATTTAAAATTTTAAAAATCAAACCTTTTCAAAATTTAAATCTTTTTCAAATCTTTATCTTATATTGTTGACTTTTTCAAAATTAAAAATTAAAAATTTAAAATTCAAAATTTAATTTTCAAATTTAAAATTTAAATTTCAAAACTTTTTAATTTAAAAACTTATCTTCTCTTAAATTCCTTATCTTCTCTTACCTAACTTATCTTATCTTTTCTAATATCAAATCTTAAAATAAAATCTTTTTCAAATCTTTTTAATTAATTAATTAATTTATTTTTCTAATTCTTTTATTTCTTTTTCTTTTCTTAATTTTTTAAACTTGCATAAATTTTTTTTATTATTTACTTTATTTTCAAAAAAAAAGGGGGATAAAATTTTTATTTACAATCTACATCATCTCCCTTTCTCCATCATGGACCTAAGTGGAAATGAACAGTCCAAAAGGACTTTGGGGTCATATGCTAATCCCATTACTGCCTCATATGGGAGTAGTATCTGTATAACCCCCATCAGAGCCAGCAATTTTGAGCTAAACCCTCAGCTCATTATCATGGTGCAGCAAAATTGCCAGTATTCTGGCCTTCCACAGGAAGAACCTCCTGAGTTTCTGGCACAGTTCTTATAAATTACTGACACAGTACGTGATAAAGAAGTAGATCAGGATGTCTACAGATTATTACTATTTCCAATTGCTGTAAAAGATCAAGGTAAGAGGTAGTTAAATAACCAACACACAACAAGCATAAGAATATGGAAACAGTTATCAGACAAATTCCTGAATCAATATTTTCCTCCAAAAAGGATGACACAGCTAAGGATGGACATCCAAGGCTTTAAACAAGAGGATAATGAATCTCTTTATAATGCCTGGGAGAGGTACAGAGAGATGCTAAGGAAATGCCCCTCTGAAATGTTTTCAGAATGGGTGCAGTTAGACATCTTTTACTATGGGCTTATAGAAAAGGCCCATATGTGTCTAGACCACTCTGCTGGTGGATCTATACATATGAGAAAGACAATTGAAGAGGCTCAAGAGCTCATTGATGTAGTTTTCAGTAATCAGCACCTGTACTCAAGTGGTGAGACCTCCATGAAAGAAGAAGCTGAGGCAGCATCCACCAAACTTAGTCCTTCAGAACAAATTGCTGAACTCAATCAGCAACTATTTTCTGTAACAAAATAGTTAGCAGAATTTAAAGAGATACTACAAGAAACTAAAGATGCTAACAAGAATATGGAGGAACAATTGAATCAGACAAGGCAGTAGTTATCTAAACAGATAACAGAAGAATGCCAAGCTGTTTATTTGAAGAGAGGGAAGACATTGAATGTCTCAAATCAAAGTAGCAGAAAGCCAAGAAAGGAACAACTGATAGAGGATGACCAAACCACTACCCAAAATCCCTCTGAGGACAGTAAGAGCCCAGAGAGGAATGATTCTGGCGTTCAAACGCCAGAAAATGGTGAGAAGTTGGCGTTGAACGCCCAGTGGATGGCTAATTCTGGCGTTCAAACGCCAGAAAAGGGTGACAATCTGGCGTTGAACGCCCATACAGCACCCAATTCTGGCGTTCAAACGCCAATGAGGGATCAAACACCTGCAATTGCTGATAACAACCCCCTTAAGCAGGCTTCTCCAACCACTTCTGTAGGAAGTAAACCTGTAGCAACTAAGGTTGAAGAATATAGAACCAAGATGCCTTATCCTCAGAAACTCCATCAAGCGGAACAGGATAAACAATTTGCCCGCTTTGCAGACTATCTCAGGACTCTTGAAATAAAGATTTCGTTTGCAGAGGCACTTGAGCAAATACCCTCTTATGCTAAGTTCACGAAAGAGATCTTAAGTCATAAGAAGGATTAGAGAGAAACTGAAAAAGTTTTCCTCACTGAAGAATGCAGTGCAGTCATTCTGAAAAGCTCACCAGAGAAGCTAAAGATCCCGGAAGTTTTATGATACCATGCACATTAGAGGATGCTTGTACCAAGACAACTCTATGTGATCTTGGGGCAAGTATCAACCTGATACCTGCATCCACTATCAAAAAGCTTGGTTTGATTGATGAAGTTAAACCAACCCGGATATGCCTCCAACTTGCTGATGGCTCCACTAAAATTCCATCAGGCGTAATTAAGGACATGATTGTCAAGGTTGGGCCATTTGCCTTTTCCATTGACTTTGTGGTGCTGGAAATGGAAGAGCACAAGAGTGCAACTCTCATTCTAGGATGATCTTTCCTAGCAACTGGACGAACCCTCATTGATGTCCAAAAAGGGGAGGTGACCTTGAGAGTCAATGAGGATAAGTTTAAGTTGAATGCTGTCAAAACTATGCAGCATCCAGACACCTCAAATGACTGCATGAGCATTGATATTATTGACTCCCTGGTGGAAGAGGTCAATATGACTGAGAGTCTCGAAACAGAGCAAGAGGACATTTTTAAAGATGTTCAGCCTGATATGGAGGAACCAAAAAAAAATAGAAGAACCTCTGAAGACTCCTCAGGAAGAGGAGAAGCCTCCTAAACCCGAACTCAAACCACTACCACCATCCCTGAAATATGCATTTCTGGGAGAAGATGACACTTTTCCCGTGATCATAAGCTCTGCTTTAGAGCCACAGGAAGAGAAAGCACTAATTCAGGTGCTAAGGACACACAAGACAGCTCTTGGATGGTCCATAAGTGATCTTAAGGGCATTAGTCCAGCCAGATGCATGCACAAAATCCTATTGGAGGATGATGCTAAGCCAGTGGTCCAACCACAGAGGCGGCTGAATCCAGCCATGAAGGAGGTGGTGTAGAAAGAGATCACTAAATTACCAGAGGCTGGGATTATTTATCTTATTTCTGATAGTCCCTGGGTGAGCCCTGTCCAAATTATCCCCAAGAAGGGAGGCATGACAGTGGTTCATAATGAAAAGAATGAACTAGTTCCTACAAGAACCGTTACAGGGTGGCGTATGTGTATTGACTACAGAAGACTCAATACAGCCACTAGAAAGGATCATTTTTCTTTACCATTCATAGACCAGATGCTAGAGAGACTAGCAGGTCATGAATACTACTATTTTTTGGATGGCTATTCAGGTTACAACCAAATTGCAGTAGACCCTCAAGACCAAGAGAAAACAGCATTCACATGTCCATCTGGAGTATTTGCCTACAGAAGGATGCCATTTGGTCTGTGCAATGCACTTGCAACCTTTCAGAGGTGCATGCTCTCTATCTTCTCTGATATAGTAGAGAAGTTTCTGGAAGTCTTCATGGATGACTTCTCAGTATTTGGAGACTCATTCAGCTCCTGTCTTGACCATCTAGCACTTATTCTGAAAAAGGTGCCAAGAGACTAACCTGGTTTTAAACTGGGAGAAATGTCACTTTATGGTGACTGAAGGAATTGTCCTTGGGCACAAAATTTCGAACAAGGGAATAGAGGTGGATCAAGCTAAGGTAGAGGTAATTGAAAAATTACCACCACCTGCCAATGTTAAGGCCATCAGAAGCTTTCTGGGGTATGCAGGATTCTATAGGAGGTTTATAAAGAATTTTTCAAAAATCGCAAAATCTCTGAGCAATCTGCTAGCTGATGATACACCATTTGTCCTTGACACAGAGTGTTTGCAGGCCTTTGAGACTCTGAAAGCTAAGCTGGTCACAGCACCAGTCATGTCTGCACTAGACTGGATATTACTATTCAAACTAATGTGTGATGCCAGTGACCATGCCATTGGTGCAGTATTGGGACAGAGGCATGACAAGCTTCTGTATGTCATCTATTATGCCAGCCGTGTTTTAAATGACGCGCAGAAAAATTACACAACCACAGAAAAGGAGTTGCTTGCAGTGGTTTATGCCATTGACAAGTTCAGATCTTATTTAGTAGGATCCAAAGTGATTGTGTACACTGACCATGTTGCTCTAAAATATCTCCTCACAAAGTAGAATTCAAAACCCAGACTCATAAGATGGGTATTGCTTCTGCAAGAGTTTGATGTAGAAATAAGAGACAGAAAATGGACAGAGAACCAAGTAGCTGATCACCTGTCCCGGATAGAACCAGTAGCAGGAGCGTCCCTCCCTCCTACTGAGATCTCTGAAACCTTTTCGGATGAGCAACTCTTTGCTATTTAGGAAGTACCGTGGTTTGCAGAAATTGCAAACTATAAGGCTGTGAGATTCATACCCAAAGAGTACAGCAAGCAGCAAACAAAAAAATTGGTTTCTGATGCAAAGTACTACTTGTGGGATGAACCATATCTCTTTAAGAGATGTGCAGACGGAATGATCCGTAGATGTGTGCCTAGAGAAGAGGCACAGAAGATCCTATGGCATTGCCATGGATCACAATATGGAGGATATTTCGGAGGTGAGCGAACAGCCACAAAGGTTCTCCAATGTGGCCTACTCTCTATAGAGACTCCCGAGAGTTTGTACGTAACTGTGACAGTTGCCAGAGAGCTGGTAATCTGCCTCACGGTTATGCCATGCCTCAGCAAGGGATCTTAGAGATTGAGTTGTTTGATGTATGGGGTATTGACTTCATTGGGCCTTTCCCACCGTCATATTCAAACACTTATATTCTGGTGGCAGTAGACTATGTATCTAAATGGGTAGAGGCAATTGCAACACCCACTAATGATACTAAGACAGTGATGAAGTTCCTCCAGAAGCATATCTTCAGCAGGTTTGGTGTCCCTAGGGTACTGATCAGTGATGGAGGCACTCATTTCTGCAATAAACAGCTTGACTCTGCTCTGATCCGATATGGAATTAACCACAAAGTGGCAACTTCATATCATCCACAAACAAATGGACAGGCTGAAGTCTCAAATAGAGAATTAAAAGGAATCCTGGAACGGACTGTAAGTACCCGTAGAAGGGATTGGGCAAGAAGTCTGGATGATGCTCTATAGGCATACAGAACCGCATTCAAGACTCCTATAGGGACCTCTCCATACCAGCTTGTGTATGGAAAAGCCTGTCATCTGCCAGTGGAACTGGAACACAAAGCCTACTGGGCAACCAGATTCCTAAACCTTGATGCTAAGGTAGCTGGAGAGAAAAGATTACTCCAGTTGAATGAGCTGGAGGAGTTCAGACTCAATGCTTTCGAAAATGCTAAAATTTACAAGGAGAAAGCAAAAAGATGGCATGACAGAAAGCTATCATCTAGAGTCTTTGAACTAGGACAGAAGGTCCTGCTGTTTAACTCTAGGCTCAGATTGTTCCCTGAGAAATTGAAATCCCGGTGGAAGGGACCATATGTGATTACAAGTGTGTCACCATATGGATATGTAGAGCTTCAGGATATTGACTCTAACAAAAAGTTCATTGTTAATGGACAGAGAGTCAAGCATTATCTTGAAGGAAATGTTGAGCAAGAATGCTCAAGACTAAGACTAGATTAAAGCTCAGTAATGTCAAGCTATTGACAGTAAAGAAGCACTTATTGGGAGGCAACCCAATCTTATTTATTTATGTTACTTACTTTTTCATTTCATTTTCCATTGTTATTTTATGTTTTCTTTAGGTTGATGATCATGTGGAGTCATAAAAATAGCTGTAGAATTAAAGCGGAATAAAAAATAGCATAAAAAACAGCACACTCTGGAGAACAGGCTTACTGGCGTTAAACGCCAGTAAGGATAGCAGAATGGGCGTTTAACGCCATAAATGGCAGCATTCTGGGCGTTCAGAAAAATGCCCAGTAAAGAAGGATTCCTGGCGTTTAACGCCAGCCAGGATGACACAAGGGAGTAATAAGTTTTCAAAATTAATTGCATCTTTCTTCTTCTACTCCCTTCTATCTTATTTTGCTCGAGGACGAGCAAAGCTTTTAAGTTTGGTGTGGAAAAGCTCAGCTTTTTGCTTTCCATAACCACTAATGGCACCTAAGGCCGGAGGAACCTCTAGGAAGAGGAAAGGGAAGGCAATTGCCTCCAACTCCGAGTCATGGGAGATGGAGAGATTCATCTCAAAAGCCCATCACTAGAAAGAGGATGGAGCAAACAAGAGAGCCCACTCATGGACCTCACCAAGAGCACTCCCTCATCCTCCATGAAATCAGAGAGGACCAAAAGGCAATGAGAGAGGAGCAACAAAGGCAAGGAAGAGACATAGAGGAGCTTAAGAACTCCATTGGTTCTTCAAGAAGAAGAACTAGCCGCCGTCACTAAGGTGGACCCGTTCTTTAATTTCCTTGTTTTTTCTATTTTTCTGTTTTCAGTTTTTATGCTTTATGTTTTGTCTACGTTTTTATCTTTATTACGTGATCATTAGTGTTTAAAGTCTATGTCTTACAGCTATGAATTATTCCATGAATCTCTCACCGTTCTTAAATGAAAAATATTTTTATTTGCAAAAGAATAAGAAGTGCATAATTTCGAAATTTGTCTTGAAATTAGTTTAACTATTTTGATGTGGTGGCAATACTTCTTGCTTTCTAAATGTATGCTTGAACAGTGCATATTTTTTATAGTGAAGTTTATGAATGTTAAAATTGTTGGCTCTTGAAAAAATAATGAAAAAAGAGAAATGTTATTGATAATCTGAAAAATCATAAAATTGATTCTTGAAACAAGAAAAAGCAGTGAAAAATACAAAGCTTGCGAAAAAAAAGCAAGCAGAAAGAGCCAATAACCCTTTAAACTAAAAGGCAAGGGTAAAAGGATCCAAGGCTTTGAGCATTAATGGATAGGAAGGCCCAAAGGAATAAAATCCTGGCCTAAGCGGCTAAATCAAGCTGTCCCTAACCATATGCTTGTGTCATGAAGGTCCAAGTGAAAAGCTTGAGACTGAGTGGTTAAAGTCGTGATCCAAAGCAAAAAGAGTGTGCTTAAGAACTCTGGGCACCTCTAACTGGGGACTCTTGCAAAGCTGAGTCACAATCTGAAAAGGTTCACCTAGTTATGTGTCTGTGGCATTTATGTATCCGGTGGTAATACTGAAAAACAAGATGCTTAGGGTCACGGCCAAGACTCATAAAGTAGCTGTGTTCGAGAATCAACATACTAAACTAGGAGAATCAATAACACTATCTGAATTCTGAGTTCCTATGGATGCCAATCATTCTGAACTTCAAAGGATAAAGTGAGATGCCAAAACTGTTCAGAGGCAAAAAGCTACTAGTCCCGCTCATCTAATTAAAACTAATCTTCATTGATATTTTTGAAATTTATTGTATTTTCTCTAATTTTTATCCTATTTTGTTTTTAGTTGCTTAGGGACAAGCAACAATTTAAGTTTGGTGTTGTGATGAGCGGATAATTTATACGCCTTTTTTAGTCACTTTTTATTATATTTTTATTAGTTTTTATGCAAAAATCACATTTCTAGACTTTACTGAGTTTGTGTATTTTTCTGTAATTTCAGGTATTTTCTGGCTGAAATTGAGGGACCTGAGCAAAAATTTGATTCAGAGGCTGAGAAAGGACTGCAGATACTGTTGGATTCTGACCCTCCTGCACTTGAAGTGGATTTTCTGGAGCTACAGAAGCCCAATTGGCGCGCTCTCAGTTGCGTTGGAAAGCAGACATCTTGGGGTTTCCAGAAATATATAATAGTCCATACTTTGCCCAAGATTTGATGGCCAGAACTGGCATTAAACGCCAATTAGAGACCCTTTTCTGGCGTAAAACGCCAGAACTGGCACCAGAACTGGAGTTAAACGCCCAAACTGGCACCCAAGTTGGCGTTTAACTTCAGGAATGGCCTATGCATGTGAAAGCTTCAAAGCTCAGCCCAAACACTCACCAAGTGTGCCCCGAAAGTGGAATTCTGCACTATTTACACCTAGTTACTCATTTTCTGTAAACCTAAGTTACTAGTTTAGTATAAAAACTACTTTTAGAGATTCATTTTGGAAACTCATGACATTTTACATTTTATATTGTATCTTCTACGGCATGAGTCTCTAAACCCCATAGGTGGGGGTGAGGAGCTCTGCTGTGTCTCAATGAATTAATGCAATTACTATTGTTTTCTATTCAATCATGCTTGATTCTGTTCTAAGATACTCACTCGTACTTCAATATAGAGAATATGATGATCCGTGACACTCATCATCATTCTAAAATTTATAAACGCGTGCTTGACAACCACTCACGTTCTACCTGAGCTCAACGTAGTCATTGGGCAACAGCTTGAGTGCGTATCTCTTGGGTCTCTAATCCACGGACCGAGTCCATGAAATTAGAACCTTCGTGGTAGAGGCTAGAACCAATTGGCAGCATTCGTGAGATCCGGAAAGTCTAAACCTTGTCTGTGGTATTCCGAGTAGGATCTGGAACGGGGTGACTGCTATGAACTTCAAACTCATGAATGTTGGGCGCAGTGACAGTGTGCAAAAGGATAGAGAGATCCTATTCCGACACATGTGAGAACTGACAGATGATTAGCTGTGCGGTAGCTGTACCTGGTATTTTTCATCCGAGATGAGAGATCCGACAGTTGATTAGCTGTACAGAAACTATGCCTGGTATTTTTCATCCGAGAGGACGGATGGTAGCCATTGACAACGGTGATCCACCAACATACAGCTTGCCATTGAAGGAAGCCATACGTGTTTGGAGAAGAAGACAGTAGAAAAATAGAGATTCAGACGACAGAGCATCTCCAGAACCTTAACATGTTCCTCATTACTGAATCACAAGTACCATTCATTTAATGTTATTTACTTTTCATAAGCAAAATCATTTTTATTACTAATCTCCTGACTAAGATTTACAAGATAACTATAGCTTGCTTTAAGCCAGCAATCTCCGTGGGATCGACCCTTACTCACGTAAGGTATTACTTGGACGACCCAGTGCACTTGCTGGTTAGTTGTGCAGAGTTGCAAAGGTGTGATTGCAATTCCGTGTACCATTTATCTTCCTTTCGATCTTGCATATCCAGCTATGCATACTTTTCGTGAGTGATGTGATTTCTATTTCGTTTTTGAATAACTTCTCTTTCAAGGCTCCTAGTTACAATTTTCTTCAATTATATTATATATGTATTTTTACTTTTAGAGGTTGTAGCACCTCGCCACCTCTGATTTATGTCCTAGACATAAAGCTCTGTGTGGTAGGGTGTTACATTGCGCATATGCTCAAAGGAAAATACTATAGATACACTAACCCCTTTTTGGCAGATAAAAGAAACTAAGCTTCCTGGGGTTAGCAAAGTCTACGGAAGGGAAGAAAAGTGGTAGAAAAGAGTTTGGGATGGAGTATAGGACCTGGCACAAATGTTCGTATCTAGGAGGACCCATGGTTACCCCCACGTAACCTTTTAGACTCAGTAACAACAACAATCTAGTAACAGACATCAATTAGTTACATAATTTACTTATAGTGGATGGAAGATGGAATAAAGAGCTAGTTGAAGTATTTTTTCTCCTGAGCTCAATTCACGAATTCTCTCTCTGTCACTGAATGACGATGGTGAGGGCAAGCTTGAATGAGTCTGGAACAAGAGGAAGATATGGCCTCGGGGTACTAAGTAGCTTATGATCTTTTTCATGTGTCCGTTGAGTACCTTCTAACGGTGATGACGAATTCAACGCTCTGAAAATCAATTTGAGGATTAAAATTACCATCCAAAGTAAAAAATTTTCTATGGAGAGCATCCCATAAAAAATTACCTGTACTCAAGTTGATCAACCAGAGATTCTCAGTTACTTCAGCAATGTGCCCAAGATGCAGAAATGACAACGAAACAATTTTTCATGCCTTGGTGCAATGCAGTCCTGCTTCTAAAGGTTGGTCTTTCTCTCTTTTTGTGAATGCTATAGTGCAAAATGGAACCATAAAATTTGCAGTCTGATGGCAAATGGTAAGTAGAGGCATTGGAAGAGGACAATTTTTTATGGCCCTCCTTGCATCTCTGTATTGAGCATTGTAGAAGGCGGACAATTTGGAGGTCTTTGAAGATGAGAAGTCGGCGGCAACCGTAATTGTAGAAATAGCAAGGAAACTCTAGCAAAGAATGACTCAAGTTATAGAGCACCGTTCTTTGTGAATCTCCAATCTATTCTGTTAGTTTTTCTTTTGCTAGTATTTAGTTTTTACCAAAATAGGATATTTTCTTTTTCTTTTGTCTTTGTCCTTATAATGGACAATGCATTTCTTTTTTACAAAGATATGCAATTACATATATTTGAAAATAATAATAATAATAATAATAATAATAATAATAATAATAATAGGGCAAGTTACATAAATAAATTATTTGGCGTTTAAAATTACACAAATGCAACTTTTGGAAACAAGTTACATTCGTGTCTTAAACATACTTTATGTAATCTGCTACACCCTACCACTGTTTACAAATTATATATAATTCGCTACAGGGTTTCGCGGATTATGAACGAAAATAACAATACATAAACAGTTATATCCTATTGCAGTTTATGAACAAACAATGGTAAAACATAATCCGTTAGAGGTTGTCGCGGATTACGTGATGCATCCCTTATAAACCGTTGTTCACGTATTAAATTTTTTTGAATAAATTAATTTTTTAAAGTTAAATAATTTTAAAATCTTATATTAGATTTTTTATAATAAAAATTTAAAATTTAACTTTTGTTATCTAAATAAAATTTAAAATAAATAAAAAATAAAAAATTTATACATCGTTTACGTAAAATAACATGTGATATTATTATATATAATAATATATAGATGTATAATATGTACCAACTATAAAAAAATATATAAACTATGTTGAATTAGCTATAAATTCTATTTTTTAAAAAAAATGTTAGAACAATTCTCAAAAAATAATTTTATGACTTATTTTAGATGTAATTATTTAATGTTACAAAATTATTATTATATTATATCATTTTTTTTTATTTTTTCTAGAATACATTATACAACTATCAAATTTTTAAGTATAGGATGAATATTCTTATAAATACTTAAAGTCATCTTCTAACTATAAGCAGGAGAAATTGGAACATATATCTTAAAATTTCTCATAAAATATATGATAACGTACTCTAATTAGTATAAGATTTAATGTACTCTACAAAAATAAAAAATGATATAATATAATAATAATAATTTTATCACATTGATTTAAAATAAGTCATAAAATTATTTTTTAAGAATGGTCCTAACATTTTTTTTAATGGATAAAATATGTGTATGAATTTTTCTCTTAAATAAATTTACAACAAGTGATCTAAATAGAATTTATAGCTAATTCAACATAGTTTATATATATTTCTATAATTAGTACATATTATACATCTATATATTATTATATATATCAATATCACATGTTATTTTATGTAAATTATGTATAAATTTTTTTTATTTTGATTTATCTTAAATTTTATTTAGATAACAAAAATTAAATTTTAAAATTTTATTATAAAAATTTAATATAAGATATTTTTAATACACGAACAATAATTTATAAGGATGCATTACGTAATTCATGACAGCTTTTAGCAGATCATACTTCACATCTGTTTGCTCATAAAATGCGATGTAGCGGTTTATACATTGTTATTTTCGTTCATAATCTGTGATAGGGTGTAACGGATTATGACTTAGTGTGTTTGACTATAGTCCGTGAGACCTCGTAGCGGATTACATGTAAAACATGTAATTTATAAACTGTGGTAGGGTGTAACGGATTACATAAAATATGTTTAGGATACGAATGTAACCTATTTTCAAAAGTTACATTTGCGTAAATTTGAACTCCAAATGATTTATTTATGTAACTAACTTGCCCATAATAATAATAATAATAATAATAATAATAATAATAATAATAATAATAATAATAATAATAATAATAATAATATTATTATTATTATTATTATTATTATTATTATTATTATTATTATTATTAAAAATCTAAGAGGTAATTACATTATGATGGTTATTAGTTATATATCTAAACTTTTAAAATATTGAGACCAAATAAACTTTAAAAAACATTCATAAATGAAAAAAATTGACATAATTATTAAATATAATAACACAAATAACTTTAACTACAAGTCTATTTTATACATCATTATAACTAGTGAATCCTAAAACATTCAAAGAAATATGAACAAAATACTTGGATTTTTTAAGTCATTTCTTTTTCAAGTCCTAAAATATTAGGAGTTTCACATTGCATTGAAATTTTGTAAATCATCCACATTGATCTTGTAATTGTCCAAAACTTACAAATTTGGCTTCACATATGACTTGGTTTGCATTTCATGCAAGTTTCAAAGTGTTACCTTATAAGCATTTACACAAATATTCTAATTCTTAATGTGAAAAGTTTTATGTTAAATGAGAATTCTTCTGTCTCTTCAAACAATATTAGCTCACTCTCTTCTTTGTTATTAAAGAATGATAATAGAATATAATATTTATAAATTAAATTAATATTTTATATGGTAAAAAATAAATATGAATTTATTTATTTTAAATTATTTTATAAAAAACTTCAAAATTAATTTAAAACTTAGGATTTGAAAATACATAAAAAAATTTGTATATATAAATAATTAATTTGAGATAAATAGATAAAAAAATTTGAAATTAAAATTTATCAATTTAAAAATAATTATATATAAATACTTCGAGGAGACCATTTTTTTGAAATTATTTTATGGACTGTTTTGAGATTTTTTTAAAACTCTTTTGAGGATTGTTTTGTACTTTATTCTAGGGACCAATTTGTCTAAATCACACATGTAGACACTTAACGGACATATGTACGAGTCAGCAGCCACCATTAGTAATTAATGGAAGGAAATTCTATTGTCTAACAGAAATAAACGTTGAGGATTGTTTTGTCTATTTTAAAATCTGAGGGATTAAAGTGTCCAACTTTAAAAATTTTAGAGACCGATTTAGATAATTGCTTGCAAAAGTTATATTTTCTTTAAAACTAACCAACGTCATTTTTTTTTTTTTATTTTTTAAGTTCGGTCCGGTCCAAGTTTTTAAAACCAATTGATTTTTATATAAACTTAATGGGTTGAATCGGATCCCAAGAAGCTTGATGCAAGGGCGGTCTAAATGGTTGTTCGATTCAATCAATTTTGGTTAGTCAAGTAGTCAATTTATTCATCTGCTTAAGTAAGTATTGGGAATTCGAATTTTGTCTTCAGTATACTATAACTCATTGGTCAGTGATAGATTTTTAAATAAAGTTCAGTTTCACAATGAATTAATCTTTAACTTATTAGACTTGTAGATACTATAGAAAACTAAAAAAGTAACTAGTTGCTCGGTTTAAATATTTGTAATTAAAAATAATAAGAAGAAGGAAGAATAAGATCCTTAAGTTAAAAAGCCAAAATGGATATTTGATTGAAGGAGAATATCAACTCAAACTTCATGTGATGGGATACTTCAAGAATCTTTTATCAGGTACAAATTGTTCCTTTACATTTAGAATTAAATCTCCTTCCTAATTTTGATATTGCTACTTGCAGGTTCATGGAAGCCGCTGCCCCTTCAGACATGGATATCAAAAAGGCTCTTTTTAGCATCAGTTCACTAAAAGCTCTAGGGAAGAACGAATTTCCAGCTATATTTTTCAAGAATAATTGAGAACTTATGTGAGACAATATCTGTGACTATATAAGGAGCTATTTGAGGAACCCAACACTCATAGAAGAAGCTAATTTCACTCTACTAACTCTTATTTCGAAAATAAATCTATCAGAATTCATAACCAAATTTTGACTCATAGCGTTCTACAACATTAAATACAAGATAACATCAAGCCTATCCTTAATTAAAGAATATCACCCCACCAATTTAGCTTTATTGCAGAAAGAAAGATTTAAGACAACATCCTAACAACTAAGGAGATAATGCATTCTATGAAGAAAATTAGAGGAAGAAAAAGGTATATGGCCATCAAAATTGATTTCAAAAAAGTTTATGATAAAGTTCATTGGGAATTTCTTCAAAAGAGACTTCAAGATTTCAGTTTGTCGACAAAGATTAGAAGGGTCATCATGGAAGGAGTTAATGCGGTCAATTATAGTGTGCTATGAAATGGAAACAAGATTGAGAACTTCAAGCCTACCAAAAGAATTAGACAGAAGGACTCGTTGTCCACCTATCTTTTTGTTATTTGTAAGGAAAAATTTTTCATATATAGAAGTTCGAGTGAATGAAAGGAGATGGATTCCATTCCAAATTAGAAGATAGGGATTTCAAATTTCATACTTACTGTTTACAAATGACCTACTTTTTTTTTACGGAAGCTACAACGTCTCAAATTGACATCATCAATGATTAGTTAAGGAATTTTTGTAGAGCAACAGGTCTAAAAATTAATTATGCCCAATCTTTGATAGTGTTTTTCAAGAACAGCAACAAAAACACTAAGGAGATCATCATGGCTAGAATTGATTTCAAGAAAAGCAAGGTCTTAAGAAGATACTTGGGAGTGATGATAAACAACAATAAAAAGGGGTAAGAGAATTTCAAATCAGTGTTAGAGAGAGTTCAAGAAAAACTCAAAGGTTGAAAAAGTAAATGCCTCTTCTTAGCAGGAAGGATTACTCTTGCTCAAGTAGTTTTAACTCCCAGTGATGCAGGTCATACGTCGGTTTAGAATTTTTTAAAAAAGAATTGCTTCGTTAATAGTATAGTTTCAAACCAACAAATGATCCTAATCAAAGTTTAAATGATTGTCACAATTTAAATTAATAAAAATTGGGAGATTTAAGTCCCGAGTTGTTCTCCCATGAAAATGGGGTTATGATAGCAATTGACAAGAATTAAATTGCAAGAAAATAAAGAGGTAATAAAGGTAATTAAATAAGAAATTGAAAGGAGATTCAAATGCTAAAAAAGGTCTTGGCAAGGGTTGAGAGTCAAGGTTTCCTATCCTACTCATTAACCACAAACATGGCAATTATGAAGAGTTAGTCCCATTTAGTCAATCCTAACATCGAGGGTAAGTCAAATAGGCATAATTGATCTTAATCCACAAATCCTAGCTAACTCACTAATTAGCTTAGTGAAGACTAGCGTTAGTGGAAACAAAATCAACTAACAACCCTGACTCACCAATGAATATTGCACATGAATGACTTAAGGTTACTAAGTCCTCAAACCCAAGCCAAAAGTATAAACTCTACTCTATAACTGAAAGAGATATTTTATCAAATATTTAGAGAGCATATAAACAAAACATCATAAATTGCATGAATTATAAAAATTATAACTACCAAACTTAAGAAAGCAATAACAACAATTCAATTAAACATCAATAATATGAAAAACATCAAAATTGTATTAATAGAAAACCAAAATTCACAAGAGTTCATGAAACTAAAATAGCAAAAAACAAGAAACTAATAATAAAACTAAGTGAATTAAGAGGGTAGAACAAGGAAATATAAAGAAAACTAAACTAAAACAAGATTAAAACTTAAGTGTGAGGAGAAATTAAACTAAGAAACCCGAAATTTTGGAAAACCTAAATTATGAGTACTTGGTTCATCCCCC
This sequence comes from Arachis ipaensis, assembly GCF_059453495.1. NCBI lineage: Eukaryota > Viridiplantae > Streptophyta > Magnoliopsida > Fabales > Fabaceae > Arachis > Arachis ipaensis. The sequence goes on from NC_142441.1 coordinate 99,022,578, forward strand.
TTCAATCCCTGGTTCAATAGCATCAGAAATGAGCTGGATCGGGCCAAAAATAGGCTAGAAATCACGAATCACGTGCTGCATTAAATGAGGCACGCGCTTAGACGCGTGCGGACGCATACAATGTGTGCGTGCGCACACTTAACTCCATGTTTTACCATAGACATATGCATATCATTTTGAAGCTCCAAATGTTAGCTTTCTAATGCCACTAGAACCGTCTCATTTGGACCTCTATAACTCAAGTTATGATCAATTTAGTATGAAGAGGTCATGTTTGACGACTTTGTAATTCCTTCATTTCTTCATGAATTCTTTTACTTTGTATGCTTTTTCTCCATTTCTTCTAGCTATTGTTGCCTTCAAAACCTTAATTCACTCAAACAAATATATCAAGGCATCGAATGGGAAAAAAAGTGAGTTGAAATTTGCAATTTTAAGCATAAAAAGTATATTTTTCAACAATTAAATACAATTAGGAAGATATTCACAAAAACATGCAATTTCAAGGAATAAATACAAGGTAAGTTGATAAAACCTACTCTTTTCAAGCAAAAAATAATCGTAAAATATGGATTTATCAACTCCCTCACACTTAAACTAGAACATGTCCTCATGCTAAGCATTAGGAAAGACAAGATCAATGGATGTTACACTTATTAAAAGTAAATAAACTATCTTTGTCTATTTTATCTATTTCTAATTATCTATCTACTTGTATCTATTTATATTTACTTGGTCAAAATAAATCAATTTTCAAAAAAACATACAAACATAAAGGGCTAAAGCAATAGAGCAAACAATGTAGTCCCATGAATCAATTTGAGTTCTAAAAGATATATTAACTTGCAAGATAATAGATGATAAAAGGTGGGAATATAGAATTGAGCAATCGAACCCCTCACCGAATGTGTATGCTCTCTAATCGGTCAAGTGTATAGGGTTGATTCACTCAATTCTCTTCTAATCTTGCTTTTTAAGATTTGTTCTTCTTCTAACAATCAACAAATATTCAATGTATGTATGCAAGTATCATGAGGATTTTTCAAGGGTTGTAATGGGGTTAGGATCAAGGTAAGGATGTATATGATCAAGTGAACTTAAAATTTGAACCTTTGATTAGCTTAAACATCCACCTAACCTACAACAACCTATTCAACTACATACAATGCAACCTAACTACCCATTATTCACTTTTTCACACACTCATGCTTTTTTTTTTTCAATTCACATCACATATGCATTTATTTTTCATACTTTTCTTTTGGGATAACCTTTGTCTCCTTTTTATTATTTTCTCATTCTCTTTTTTTTCTTTTTCTTTCTTGTTCTTTTTTTTTCTTTTCTTTTGAAACATAATATATACTCACTTTTTTTTTTCGCAAAAGATAAAAGCATATGGTTTAAGCAATTAATGCATGAATATGTACCAAATTCTGAAAATTTGCAATGAACACCCAAAATACACTTTTCTCTTCTACCGATGTTTCCAAACTCTTACATACTTAGATGATACACACTCATTAGTCTAAGCTAATCAAAAATGCAAATCAAGGACATTTATTGCTTTTCACTTAGGAGTAGCGATGTGCTAAAATTAAGAATAAAAGGATTAAAATAGTGGTTAATATGATGTGACCAAACATTAAGGCTTAAAAGCTCACAAGGTTGTGTGTTCTAACTCCAAAACTATGTCTCACAATGTTTTTTTAAGCAAGTTCAACAAAAAAGTTTCAACTCAAGTCAATAGGATGCCCTTTAAAGAAAATTCCTTGGAAATTTTATTATTTGATTCATTTCCTATTCAGTCATTACAAATCATCATATGCATATAGAAAACTATATATATATATATATATATATATATATTAAATAATAATAAAAAGATGCAAAGAAAGCTCTAAAATATATACAGAACAAACAAAAATGCAACTACCAAATTCTAAAAGACATAATAATCAAAAATAAAATGTGAAAGTGTTTGAAATAAGCCTCCTTACAACTAAAATTTTCGCTCTAAGCCTCCTTACAACTAAAATTTTCGCTCTAAGCCTCCTCCACACTTGAATTTCGCATAGTCCTCTGTGCGCTCATTACTAGGGGTGTATGGAGACTGTACGGATTTTTACCTTCAGCCGGTGGATCATTCGGCTACTGCAGCTAAGGAAGAGTTTTCTCCCTTCTCTATCCATTAAGGCATGTTCCTTTTTCTGCTTTCGTGTCGCTTACAATTACTTATCCTGAAAAATATAAAACAGAATATATTAAGACAAGTAACATCTAAGTCAAGGAAGCATAGATTGTTGGAATGAGATAATAATCACTAAAATAAATTGAGTTGATCGGTTTGTAACTTTGATGAAAGCAAGTGTGTGAATTCTAAGTTTACGTGCAGTTTAGAACTCACACACTAGCACTGAAAGCTTTACGTTATCGTTATTTAAAAGAGATATATAACTCACTCATTTTAGTGTGATTGAGATACTTAGAAAGAAACTTGTAGGTTAATTTAAACAAACAACCAATAAAGGAGCATAAAAGCACTCAAGAAAGAATCAAGTAATTGTGAAATGGATATTGAATGAAAATTGGTTTATGTGCAAGCAAACTCAATGAATCAAATGAAATATGAAACTCACACAGCAATTAATAATGTCACACACTTTGAAATTTCTGTTCGCATTACCTAATTGACATAAGGTGGGAAACATGGGTGCTATACAACTTAGTAAAAGAGAGATATAAGTTGAAATTAATCACATAGCAAGCATGATCCACATAGCTTGAAAAGCAAAAAAAGATGTCACTAGGTATGCTTACATTCCAATTTCACAATTCCACAATTTCAATGCATCAACTTGGTGATGTAAATGAAAACCAAAATAAGCAAGCATCACCTAACAACAAATGCATCAAATTTAGACAGTTGCCTAATGATATATAATGAAATCAAATCACATGATGGCTAGCTGCAATATATAATTTAACAATCCAAAAGCATCCCTAAAGGCATTTTCATAAGTACTTGGTATACACAAATATCCAACAGTCAAAATTCAATACCAAGTAACAAATTATAACCCCAATCTCAATCTAACAATGAATATCAGCAATAATAATGCTAAAATAGCACCATACTAGTAATCAATAGTAATTCTCAGCAGAATTAGTGACCAGATCAATAATCCAACACTTTTCACCTAAACTAATCTATCCTAACCACCTAATCTACTAAAATAGAAAATTAAATTAACTAACTAACTAACTATAATCAAATTAAGGTATTAAAACTACCAAAATAAAAATTGCAAGAAAAAATAGTAACTAGTATACAGAAATAAAAAACAGAGAAGAGATGAAAGGAGTGCTACGGCGCCATGATGACGCCGAAGCTAGAAGCAGCAGACGTGAGTCACCGGAGGTGGAATAGAGATGGCAATGTATGAGGTGGGTGGTGTTGAGGTGAGAGAGAATAGATGCAGAGACACAGAAAAAAAGAATAGAGAAGAAATAAGGAAAAGAGGGTCGAGTGCACGGCTACGGTTTTCTTTAAAACCCATACGCACAAGGGCATTCATGGGTATGCATACATGGCCGTGCGTATGCACAAAAGGTGAAAATGAGAAGGGTGCATATGCACAGTACCGTGCGTAGACACCCACCAGAGGGTGTTGAATTGGGGATGTGTACGCACGATTGGGTACGTTTGCACAAAAGAAATTTTTTTTTTCTAAAAGACTTCATGTTTCATGCTCATAATTGGGTGCATACGCATGCACTAGAGCAATTTAATTTTTGGGATGCGTGTGCACAATAGTGTGTATACACACAAATTGGTGAAAATCCAGGGTGATGCGTACGCACATTAGTGTGCATATGCACGAGTCAGAGGCTGTTTCCAAACTTTTTGCACCAAAATAAGCCCTTCAAACACCCAACAAGTCACCAAGAGAATTCCAAACATTATTAATCATGCAAATCTATCAAGTAAACCTATCAAATCTATCTAACAATGAAAATTTAAATTATTCAATCAACTATATACAAAAAGGAAAAATTGAACGATCATACCATCTTGGGGTGTCTCCTACCTAGCACTTTTGTTTATTGTCCTTAAGTTGGACAATTTTGGTGAGCTATTGTCATGGTGGCTTGTGATTCAATTCATTTTGAAACTTCCACCAATGCTTGGACTTCCAATGATCTCCATGATTAGGGCTGCACACGGATCGGATCGGATATAGCCTATAATTCTATCCGATCCGCACTGCACTCATCAGATCTGATACGATATCCGCATTTTTTCAAGTTGGATCCGATCTGATCCGATCCACAGACTTGCGGATCGGATATAATCGGATATCGGTATATCCGCATAATTCAAAAAAATTGTTTTAAAGTCCTTTTTGGCTCTAGAAAATCTATTTTTCACCTGTTTAAGCCTATTTACTCTTAAAATATTATCAATAAAAATTCTCTTGAATAATAAAAGAAAAATAATAACACAAGATCTAAGTTTAATTATTCTAAGTTAAAGTACAACATAAAAAATTAAAAACAAGATATCATAAAATTCATAAAACAACACACTAAAATTCATATCACATTAGGGTTTACTTTCTTAAACTATGCTATTTATATGAGACGTGCGGATATGCAGATCTGCAGATCGGATCTGAGGATATCACTGCCAAATCTGTAATCTGATCCTATCATAGTGCGGATCGGATGATATCCGTAACATTCGGATCGGATGCGGATAATTACCGTGGATATGCGGATATTATTCGATCCATGTGCAGCCCTATCCATGATTCCAATTGATGTACGCCAAGTTTTGATAAAGTTGCAAACAAGCTAAGAGCTCCCAAAATGGATCCTCTTGTATGTCGGGATCCCAAATCTTATTCCTACACCCGTCTTCTAGTTGGTCATCATGATTCCATTTGGGTGGTAGGGCTTCAGAATTCTCATATAGGCACCAACTCTCCTAAAAATTCTCAATTGAGCATTACACCAACCTTGGATACCAAATTTTAGCCTAATAAGCCTAGATTTACATTGCCAACTACTAACCATCTCTCTCTTGCTCTTCAATCCATAAAGATTTCTAAGTTGACCATCCGTTTCAAGCAAACCATATTCAAGTGGGACAACAAAGCTTAGGAATAATAAATTTACCCACTCAAATGTTAATATGGATGATGGTGACTTAGGAAGAGAGATCTCCAATAGCTTTGGCAACGTGATTGCCACTCCCTTTTTCTCTTCTTGAATAACTTCTACCTCTTGACAAATATCCTCGGTTTCCACTTGTTTGCTAACTTCTTCCAACTATTCCTCATTGCTTAAGTTATGTCTTGGAGGTTGTGCATATTCCTCCTCAACATCGATTTTGCATACAACGGAAGAAGCCTCAACAAGACCACCAATGTTATTTGTTGGTGTGGAATTGTCTTCAATCTTGAAATACACCTCTTGCTCAACTTCTCATAAATCTTCAACCATCTTTTCATCCTCAATGATCTTAACTTCTTCCACTTGTTGCAATACATGCGTCCACTCATTGTTCTCTATGTGAGATTCTAAACTCTCTTTCATACTATGCTCTTTGGTTGATTCTCCACAATCGTCAATGGGAGTGCTTTGACTGCATGAGCATTGTGAGGCTAAGTTGGTTACGGCTCTAGCTAAGGTATTCATGATGTTTTCTTGCCTCTTTCGTGCTTCACTATGCTCTTGAAGAAATGAAAGGAGGGTGCCATCTATGGAGGTTTATGGAGGGAAAGGGTTTCATTAATTGGTTGAAGGTCTTCATGCATGGGAGGTGGTTCATATTGATATGAGTATTGAGGTGGTGTATATAGAGTTGGTGGTTCGTGGGAGTGTTGGTGTTGGAATGGTCGTGGTTCACCAGGTGATTGTTCATAATGGTCACAAGGGTGAGGCACATAAGGTTGGTGGTATGGTAGATATAGATTAGGATCATATGGAGATATTTGGTGGGAATGGGATGTGGATTGAGAGTATAGTGGTTGAGAGCTATGTTGAGAGTTTGGTGCGTAGAAGGATGGCGGTTGAGGAGCATAATCCTAACAAGAACCACCATATCCATTGGATTGATATGCACTATATGAGGGGTTGTGATCATACTAGCGCAGTGGAGGAGGTTGCCATGAGGATTGTCTATATGGATGTGACTTCCTTCTCAAGAAATCTTCCCTCCCATAACGTGAGCCATTGATGCCTAGGCATCTCTAGCTAGTTTCACAAGCCATTTTTTTTATAGTTTTTACTTAGTTTCATGCATTTTCTTAGTCAATAAGCAAGCATTTGGATGAGTAATATATGCATGTCTTGATTCAACCAAGTATTGTGAATTATAAATATTTTCATGAGATTGATGCACGAATTACTTGATGCAATGAATGATGCATTGTCTTGTGATTATGGCAAAGTTTTGATGCACTTGTTTGGTTGATGATAGGCAAGGAGAAGCAAACGAGAAGCAGAGAAGAAGCAGAGGCTGTGGCATTAGTGGCCAAGTTAGCCCACTAATGGCATGGTTAACGTTGTCTTAAGGAAGAGGTGCTGGCGTTAGTGGCCAAGTTAGCCTACTAACGCCATTGCTAACGTTGTAAAGGAGGAGAAGCTGGCGTTAGTGGCCAAGTTAACCCATTAACGCTAGTGCTAATGCTGCCAAGAAAGAAGAGAAAGATGGCATTAGTGGCCAAGTTAGCTCAATAACGCCAGCACTAACGTGACTCAAGGTGAAAGGCAATATTAGTGGCCAAAGTTAGCTCATCAACGCCACAACACAAGAAGGGAGGTGCCAACATTAGTGTGCTAACGTTACCCAAGTTAGCACACTAACGCTTTCGATCATTTCGCGAGTTGGGGCTGGAAAATTTGGCTAGTGTGCGTACGCACGGAGCAGTGTGCGTACGCACAAGAGGAAAATTGGCCAGTGTGCGTACGCACAAAGCATTGTGCGTATGCACAACAAGAAGAACATTGATGGCCACGTTAGTGTGTTAACGCCAGTAGCAACGCTAGAAAGGGTTTGAAGGCAACGTTGGTGGCACCGTTAGTACACTAACGGTAGTGTTAATGCCAGCTTAGAAGAAGACATGTGGTGTTAGCAAGGCTGTTAACGCCAGTTCCAAGGCACTCATGCAAGTATGAGAGCGTTAGTGAGTTAACGCCAGCATTAACTTCAGAAAGAGTCACTCCTAACTTGCTTCAACTAAGGCCAAAAACCCACATCCAAGGACTTAAGGACTCATCTGAAGATTGTATATATAGGAAGAGTTTTGAACTTAGAGAAAAAGAGAGAATTAGGATTTTTCTTTCTGTACTTAGTTTTACTTTTCATGTACTTTTCTTTTCTCTTTGAGTTTTCCAGAGCAATGATGAACTAAACCCCACATCATTAGGGGGAGGAGCTCTATTGTAATTCAAATGAATGAATAAAATTCTTCTTCTTCTCAATCTGCTTGTTGTAGCTAAGGGATAACTTCTGTGCTTAATAGATCTATTCACTACCGGAAGGGAGTTTAGATCCATTTGAATTTCTATGTGAGCCTCAGAAGGGGAATCATAGAAATTAGTTTGAAATTCTTTCCCTCACAACTCTCTTGATCAATAAATTCCTGGTTTAAATTGAGGTCCTGAGAACTTGTGTGGCTTATGGATAAGAGAATTAAACTTAACCTCTTCTCATGAACAGTTAGATCAAGGAATTGGCAATTGATTGTGTTAAGAGAAATTGAATCGCCAAGGAATTGGGATTCAATTAATTACAATCCACCATAGATATACTTCATATGATTGAGAATGAAGTTGAGACCCATTGATTCATGAAGGATTATAATATCTCCAATCCCTAATGAATCTCAATCATTGTTGCTTTTCATTTCAATTGCTTTGAGTTTCTTGTTATCTTTGATTCCCAGCTCCCAAAACCTATTTACATTTCATGCAATTTACTTTTCATTGCCATTTACATTTTTGCTTTTACTTTATTGCTCTTTAAGTTTCAGTTATTTTAAATTTCTTGTCATCTAAGTTTCCGTAATTCACCTTTCACAATTTACTTTCAGCACTTTAATTTCCAGCAATTTACTTCCCGCATATTTACTTTCTCTGCAAATCACAATATTGTTCACTCAATTACTCAAAACCATCAAATATTTGCTTGACTAGATAAATCACCTAACTAAAGTTTCTTAATCCATCAATCCCTGTGGGATCGACCTCACTCAACAGTGAGTTATTACTTAGCGATTTGGTACACTTGCCAAAGGAATTTGTGTTGTGCAAATTTTTACTGCATCAAATTTTTGGTGCCGTTGCCGGGGATTGATTCAGATTAACACTGATTAAGTAGGTGATAGTCTAGATTAAGCACTTTTCTTTTGTTTTCTTTAAAGCACACTAACCGTTTGACACTTTGTGTCAGCTAACTTTGACATCACTCTAGCAATAGGGTGATCATTTTACTTTGGTCTGTCTTTGTGTTGTGTATGCCAGGAGGAAGGAGAGGTGCATCTATTTCCTTTGATTCTGAACCCGAAAGAACCTTTCTGAGACTTAGAAGAGAGATAAGAGGAAAGTGAGTGATTGGAGAAGAGGATTCAGAAGAAGGAGATCAAGTTATGGAGGACATCATGCACAACTCACCTGAGGAGATTGTCAACAACAATGGCCAACCTACCAAGAGGGTGCTTGCCTCCTATAGCATTCCTGATCCTAGGAATTGTGGGAGTAGCATACTGACTCCTAATGTACATGCCAACAATTTTGAGCTTAAATCTCAGCTCATTACCTTGGTTCAGAACAATCGCCAGTTTGGAGGAGGAGCTTTGGAGGACCCAAATTAACACTTATCCGTTTTCCTAAGGATATGTGACACTGTTAAAACTAATAGAGTACATGATGCGTGAGCATCTTTCCTATCTTTTCCTAGTGAATAGACAAGCAATTTGCTAAATTTTTAGAAGTCTTCAGGAAGTTACAGATCAACATTCCTTTTATTGAGGCTCTTGAGCAAATGCCTCTCTATATTAAATTCATGAAAGAACTGTTGACTAACAAGAGGAAATGGAAGGAAAAAAAGACAGTGGTGTTAACTATTCAACACAACCTTCCTAAGAAGATGCAGGATCCAGGGAGCTTTGTAATTCCTTGCACCATTGGATATGTCACTATTCAGAGAGCTTTATGTGATCTTGGAGCTCGCATCAATCTCATGCCACTTTCAGTTATGAAAAAGCTCCAAATTGAGGAGGTAAAACCCACTCGTATTTCTCTTTAACTTGCTAATCTTTCTATTAAATTTTCTATGGGGGTTGTTGAGGATTTGCTTGTGAAAGTAGGGCCATTTATTTTTCCTGCTGATTTTGTTATATTGGATATGGAAGAGGATAAAAAGTCCTCTATTATTCTTGGAAGACCCTTTTTAGCTACAGGTAGAGCTTTGATTGATGTGAAAAAGGGTGAATTAACCTTGAGGGTCAATGAAGAACAGGTGGTCTTTAATGTATTTGAAGCCATCAAACACCCTAATGATTCTGAAGGGTGTATGAGAGTTGATGTTGTTGAACCACTTGTTCAATAGGTACTAGAAGATGAGGTAATTGATGACATTCTGGATCCCCTCTCTGAGTATGAATTACTTGAGATTGATGATTTACCACCCCAGAAGAATATGGTGAACACGCCTAAGGTGGAGGAAGAAGTCCCCAAGCTTGAGCTAAAGCCTTTGCCTCCTTCTTTGAAATATATGTTCTTAGGTGAAAATGATTCATATCCAGTGATTATTAGCTCTTCCTTGAAACCTGGTGAGGAAGAGGCGCTTATTACAGTGCTCAGGAGCCATAAAATAGCTATTAGGTGGACCATCGGTGATTTAAAGGGGATTAGTCCAACCAAGTGTATACACAAGATCCTTCTTAAAGATGATGCTAAAAAATTGGTAGTGCAACCACAAAGGAGACTCAATCCAACTATGAAAGAAGTGGTCCAAAAAGAGGTAATGAAACTATGGGAAGCCGACATTATATACCCTATTTCTAACAGCCCTTGGGTGAGTTTTGTGCAGGTAGTTCGAAAGAAAGGAGGGATGACAATGATCAAGAATGAAAAGAATGAGCTAATTCCTATAAGAACCATCACAGGATAGAGAATGTGTATAGACTACAGGAGGCTCAACACTGCTACAAGGAAAGATCACTTCCCCTTGCCTTTCATTGATCAGATGCTTGATATGTTAGCTGGTCATGCTTTTTATTATTTTCTAGATGTATATTCTGGATATAACCGAATTGCAGTGGACCCTCAAGACCAAGAGAAGACAACATTCACATGTCCTTTTGGAGTATTTTCTTACAGTAGAATGTCATTTGGACTCTGTAATGCTCCAGCAACTTTTCAGAGGAGTATGCTTTCAATTTTTTTTCTGATATGGTTAAAATGTTTATTAAGGTATTTATGTATGATTTTTCTGTTTTTGATAATTCTTTTGAATCCTGCCTTAAGCATCTATCTCTGGTCTTGAAATGGTGTCAAGAATCAAACCTTATTTTAAATTGGGAAAAATGTCATTTTATGGTTACAGAAGATATTGTTCTTGGACACCGGATTTCAAGCAAATTAGGGATTGAGGTTGATAGAGCCAAGGTGGAGGTAATTGAAAAATTACCACCACCATCGAATGTTAAGGTAGTCCAGAGTTTCTTGGGTCATGCAGGATTTTACAGAAGATTTATAAAGGATTTTTCTAAGATTGCTAAACCATTGAGCAACCTACTAGTTGCTGATGTTCCTTTTGTATTTGATACTGACTGTCTACATGCTTTTGAAACTCTAAAAGCAAACCTTACCTCTGCTCCCATCATAGCTCCCCCTGATTGGGATTTACCATTCGAATTGATGTGTGATGCTAGTGATTATGCTATAGGAGCTGTGTTAGGACAGAGGCATGGCAAACTTATATATGTCATTTACTATGCCAGTCGTGTGTTAAATGATGCTCAAAGGAATTACACAACTACAGACAAAGAATTATTAGCTATTGTGTTTGCCATTGATAAGTTTAGGTCCTATTTAATTTGTTCTAAGGTTATTGTTTATATTGATCATGCTGCTTTGAAGTACCTTCTAACTAAACAGGATTTTAAACCAAGATTAATCAGATGGGTGCTGCTCCTTCAGGAATTTGATATTGAGATCAAAGACAGGAAAGGATCAGAAAATCAGGTGGCTGACCACCTTTCCCGAATTGAACCTGAAGCAGGAGTGCAACCACCTACAACTGTGACTGAGACATTCCCAGATGAGAAAATTTTTGCCATTCAGCAGGCTCCATGGTTTACGGACATTGAAAATTACAAAGCCATGAATTTCATTCCAAAAGAGTACAGTAAACAACAAGTGAAGAAGCTACTGACAAATGCAAAGTACTACTTTTGGGAGGAACCATACCTTTTTAGAAGATGCTCAGATGGTATAATCCAGAGATGTGTGTCAGATAAGGAAACACAGTAGATTCTTTGACACTGTCATGGCTCTGATTATGGAGGCCACTTTGGGGTTGAAAGGACAGCTACAAAGGTCCTTCAGAGTGGTTTTTACTGGCTGACTCTCTTTCGGGACTTAAGAGCATTTGTGAAGAACTGTGACAGATGTGAAAGAGCTAAGAATCTCCCTGCCAACCATGAGATGCCACAGCAGGGAATTCTTGAGGTTGAGTTGTTTGATGTGTGGGGTATTGACTTCATGGGACCTTTTCCACCCTCATATTCCAACAACTATATCTTGGTGCCAATTGATTATGTGTCCAGGTGGATGGAAGCTGTGGCTCTGCCCACCAATGATGCCAAAGTGGTGATGAGCTTTCTTCAGAGATATATTTTCAACCGGTTTGGTGTCCCAAGGACACTCATTAGTGATGGTGGAAGTCACTTCTATAACAGACAGCTGGACTCACTTCTGCAGAGGTATGAATTCCGTCATAAAGTGGCAACCCCCTATCACCCTCAGACAAGTAGACAGGTTGAGGTTTCTAACAGAGAACTCAAGAGGATTTTGGAGAAGACCGTCAATATCTCTAGGAAGGACTGGTCTAGGAAGCTTGATGATGCTCTCTGGGCATACCGGACAGCTTACAAGACTCCTATTGGCATGTACCCTTATCAGTTGGTCTATGGTAAAGCCTGTCACTTGCCAGTTGAGCTGGAGCATAGAGCGTACTGGACAATTAAGTTTCTGAACTTTGATGCTCAAGCTGCAGGAATAAAGAGAATGCTTTAGTTGAATGATCTTGATGAATTCAGATATTCGGCCTATGAGAATGCCAAGCTCTATAAGGAGAGAACTAAGATATGGCATGACAAGAAGATTGCAATCAGAGTCTTTGAGCCAGATCAGAGAGTGCTTCTGTTCAATTCAAGGCTCAAACTCTTTTTCGGGAAGCTGAAATCCCGGTGGTCAGGACCATTTGTGGTAATCAGAGCATCACTGTATGGTCATGTAGATATTCAAGAAGAGAATTCTAACAGAAAGTTTACGGTTGATGGCCAGAGGTTGAAGCACTATCTTGGAGGAGAGATTGATCGCCAAAGATCAGCCATCTGCTGAACTAGCAGAACTAACCGTCAAGCTAGTGATGTTAAAGAAGTGCTTGTCGAGAGGCAAGTCGATATTTTTGTATCCTTAGTTTGATTTCTATTGATTTGATTTTGTTAGTTATTTGATTTTCGTTGAGTTTCTACTGTTTTTCCTTTATTTTACGTGTGTTTAGATCATGCAGAATATTAAGAACAGGAACCGGTACACTTAGAGGAAATTTTGACCACCCTGGAGAATCTGCTTCAGCCTTGGTGGCGCCAAACTTGGGATTTCCAAGTTTGGCGCCACATGATACGCACGAATTGGAGGTGATTGGAGGTGACATTCTGGAGAGGTGGCGCCAAACTTGGGAAATCCCAAGTTTGGTGCCACATTCGGCGTAATCTTAAAGAAATTGAGGAAGGGGGTGGTGCCAAACTTGGATTCTTGAAGTTTGGCGCCACCATCAAGCATATATGGTGAAAACTCTCTACCAGGGGGGCGCCGAACTTGTCCCCCTGGAGTTTGACTTAAAAAGAAAAAAAAAGCACAAGGGTGATGCCATACTTGGGCTGCACCAAGTTTTGCGCCAGGAGGAGCAATTCTTTTAGGAGGTCACAGCGCCAAACTTCAACTTTTCTGAGTTTGGCGCCAGGCACATTATTTTGGCCAATATCAAACAAAATCTCCCCTATTCCAAACCAAATCCCACTGATTTGGTCCCCACCCTCCTGAACCTATTCCCTTCCCAATATTCCCTTTGACCAACCTCATAAATTCCCTAACCCCTATATCAATTCCCTAACCCGTGACCCCCTCCCAGCCCCTGCAACAACCCCTTTTTCCTTCCCTATTCCGTGACCCCCCTTCCCAATATATTCTTATTCCCAAACCTTTTGACCCCAGCCCTTAGCCCCATCCGTGATCTATCCTTCTCCCAACGTCCCTCCTCAACCCAACTATATAAATCCTAACACGCCACTCCCTTCAATTCACACACATCAAATCCCTTCTGTTCTCATATCCCTCCCTATACACACAACAACACTCCCTATATATAGCCCCTCTTTCCCTCTTCAGACCACAACACAACACTTCTACTCCTCCTTCTTTACACACAAAACCACTACACTTTCTTCTTTCTTTGAAGAATTCCTATCCCCCCTTACCCCCTTCTCATCCTCTTTTACATTCCTTCATTTTGTCTTTCTTTTCTTAGCTCAAAAAAAAAAAAAAAAACTGAATAGAAAATTTTATCATTGATTTTTATTTTCTTCTTTTTCACTTTCTTCTTTCCCTCTCCTTTGTCTTCCCCTTTGTATTTCCCCAATTTGCTCGGGGACGAGCAAAAGTTTTAAGTTTGGTGTTGTCGATTTGCTTGTTTTCTTCTATTTATTTTCATGGCACCAAATACCATTCAACCCTCCAAAAAGAGGAAAGGAAAGGAACCGGCCACCGGTTTTCATGATGCACAGAGATTTCTCTCTAAATTGCATGAAGAGCATTTTTTTGAGGTTACTAGCAAGAGGCCTGTACTTCTGAAAGTGCGATTTACACTCCAACTGGGTGAATATCCGAAAATTCAGTACCAGATTCAGAGACGAGGATGGCATTTCTTGTGTAATCCGCATACGGAGGTCGGACAATTAATGATTCAGGAATTTTATGGGAATCTATGGATCATATACAAGGATATCTCTGAAATAAAAGGAACCACAGAAGTTTTGTGAGGGGAAGAATCATTGATTTTAGTCCAGAGACTATCCGACAGACCCTCTGATTACCACCACATGCGCCCACACTTCGATGCTATAGTGAGAGGGTGAACAGAGATCAGCAATTGGAGCAAGTGCTCGCTGATATATGCATCCCAGAGGCCTAGTGAAGATTGGGTGCAGAGGGGAAGCCGTGCCATCTCAAGAGCAGTGACTTGACTCCTTTGGCTAGGGGATGGCTAGATTTTATCCGGAGATCTATCATGCCCACTAGCAACCGGTCCGAGTGCACTGTGGACCGGGCCATTATGATTTACTACATCATAAAGGGAGATATAGTGGAAGTGGAGGACATTATTACTCAGCAAATCTATCACGTCACCACCAGCACCATTAAGAATGCCAGATTGGTCTTTCCACATCTCATCTACTGTCTCTGTGAGGCCGCTAGGGTAAAGGTAGAGAATGACTTCCCTATTCCAGTCGAGAGACTATCACGAAGAAAACTATGGAATATGTTAGGGAATACTAGAGGATCCATAGAGAAGAGCCAGTTGAGGAAGAAGCTCAATAGGACCAGCCACCACTGCCTCAGGGACACTAATTTCCACCCCAAGAATACTGCAGCAGCTCACATCCTCCATTGAGCAGATGAAGATCATGCAGGATAGCTGCTGGTAGCAGTACACTGTATCTATTTAGGAGATGAGGGTGACACAGAACAACCGTTGGGAGCATCTCACCCCCACCGTTGATCAGATGAGAGCTGCTCAAGACTCTCAGTGGCAGGAGATTTATCAGCTGAGACACGATTATAGCCGCCTGAGAGGGCCATATGGATCACAGCTAGAGGAGAGAGATCCCCACCACGGAGATTGAGGTGGCTTAGTTCCTTTTACTTCCTATATTAGTTTTCCATTACTATGTTAGGTTCCTATTTTCTACCGTTTTGTCTTAGTTATTGCATGATCCTTTGTTAATTCAATTCCTAGGTTTTAGTTTGATTTGCTATTTTTATTCTATTATTTACTTTTAATTCTGAAAAGTGTCTCATGTATTGTTCACTGAGCTTGAATTCAAAAGAAAAAAAAAGAAGAAAAGATGTATTGCATGAGAAATAGAGTTTATAACAAAGAGTAGTCATATTTACTTAAATGTGGTGGTATTCTTTGTGATTCTGAATGCATGACATGAACTGTGCATATTTGAATTTGAATAAAGGGATGTTGATGTATAAGGAACAGGAATTTAGAAAACTATTATGAATTCTCTGAAGTTAGTGAAAACTTAATCCCTGAAGCAACAAAAACAACAAAAGAAAAATAAAAAGTAAGGTCTAAGGCTCTGAGCATCAATGACTAGTCATATGCTTGTGGTGTTTTTGTGTCAAGTAAGCCTTGAGACAGAACACTAAGAGTCGAGATGAATTGCAATCAACATAGTATGCCAAAGGCTTTGAGCACCACTGTCTGGGATCAATTGAAAGAAAAATCAGAGCTTAAAGAGAGTTCCCCAGTTAAGTGCTTGTGATATTTTTGTGTCAAGTAAAGCTTGAGACAAAACATTTAAAGTCATGGCTAGGCTCATGGTGCAAAGCACCAGAGAAAAGAAAATTAAAGGAAATTTGCTGTGTTCAAGGATTAAACTGAAGTATAAAGATTAGAGAATTTATAATAATATCCGGATTCTAATTCCGAATGATAATGACATTCCTTTAATTCAAAGGAGAGTGAGATGCCAAAACTATTCAGTATTGCAATAGATAAACCCCACTTCAAGAAGAGACATGAGCCTAATTGAACTTTCACTTCTCATGCAAATTCACATCTTAATCATGTATTAGTTTTAGTTACTTGAGGACAAGCAACAATTCAAGTTTGGTGTTGTGATGCGTGAGCATCTTTCCTATCTTTTCCTAGTGAATTGCATTCAAATTGTGAGTTTAATCAAGAATTAATTATCTTTTAGCCACTACGAATGCTACTTTGAGTTGTGTGTAATTCTATTTATTTCAGGTAGCATTTTAGACAAATTTGACAGAGTCTGCGTGAAGAAACGAAGTCACAATAGAACAAGGAGGTGGCGCCAAACTTGGATTCTTCAAGTTTAGCGCCAAGAGTGCTACAATCCCCATTGCTTTCGTCCTCAACCGTGCCAAACTTGGGATTCTCCAAGTTTGGCGCCCCACTCAGCCACTCCAGGAAGTATAGGGCGTTCAAGCAAAGTCAAACTTGAGACCTCAAGTTTGGCGCCAACTAAGGAGAACCTTGAAGAATGCATACGGCCTCAACGGCGCCAAACTTGGATTCTCCAAGTTTGTCGCCACCTTTAGTGAAATTGGTGGTCTCCAATTGTCTAAAGAGCAGCACGAGATGTATTTAATTAATTTTGATTAAAATTTTGTTTTATTTTAAAATAGAAAAAGATATTATTTAGTTTTAGGAAATATAATTTATATTAATTAGGATTAGATATAAAAGGAAAAAGAATCAGCCCTTCGGGCTCTTCTCTTCTCTTCTACCTCATTCTGCACTTTAGAGTTTTTCAGAATCCTTGTTTTCTCTCGGAACCATGAGCAACTAAACCTCCCCTGGTAGGTTAGGAGCTCTGTCTATTCTATGGATTGATACTATTATTTTTCTATTTTAATTCATGTACTGATTTCTTTTTCAAGAATTGTTTTTGTTCTTTATCTTATGAATCTGGGTGGAACGAAAGTATGACCCTTGTTCTAATTGAGTTCTTGTAAAACTTGGAAAAGCTCTTTACTTGAACAACAGTTTGAAAACAAATTCTCCTAAATTTCTAATTATCTGGACTTAACGGGATACATGACATATAATCCTCTTATATTTGGGTAATTAGGGTTTTTGTGGCATATAAACTAGAATTAAACTTAACCCTCTAATTGGAATCAAGTGACTAAGAAATTGGCGGTTGATGAAGGTTAGAGGAGACTAAAAAGGTCTAAGGAATTAAGTTTTAGTCACACATAGTTTTTCATGAATTGAATCTTGCATGATTAAAATAGTTGGTAAGAAAAGTCAATCCGGAAGATAGATATCTCTGAAACCTTAACTATTTTCTCCATATATTATTCTTGTCAATTTACTGCTTGCTTTCTGATCTTCTGATCTTCTGAATTTACTGTTTAATGTATTTGAACTCTCAACACTTTTTTCTGTTTGTCTAACTAAGTAAATCACTTAACCATTGTTGCTTAGTCCATCAATCCTCATGGGATCGACCCTCATTCACTTGAGGTACTACTTGGTATGACCCGATGCACTTGCCAGCTAGTTTGTGGGTTATAAATTCTGCACCAATACACCCAGACATCTATAAACTACTGCTATTTCCCTTCTCTCTAAGGGACAAAGCAACTCAGTGGTTGGAAACCTTCCCAAAAGAGAGCATCACAAATTGGGATGACTTGGATAACAAGTTCTTGGCCAAGTTCTACCCCCTCAAAGAATCATCAAACTCAAGACTGACGTGCAAACTTTCAGAAAATTGGAGGGAGAATCATTGTATGAAGCTTGGGAGAGGTATAAGGCACTGATCAGAAGATGTCCTTCGGATATGTTCAGGGAATTGGTGAAGCTCCAAAACTTCTATGAAGGTCTCTCTATGAAAGCAAGAAAGGCATTGGACTACTCTTCAAGAAGGTCACTTCAAATGATGAAAACTCCAGAAGAGGCACATGATCTCATAGATATAGTGGCCAACAATCAGTACTTTTACTCCTTGGAGAGACATGCAACTCCAAAGAGAGTGTATATGAGCTTGAGGCTGTGGATGCTATCCTAGCTCAAAACAAGCTGATGCACCAACAACTTGATGCATTTGCATCTTAGCTAGATTAGCTGGTTAGTTTAGTTAATTTTAGTCTAATTTTATGCATTTTATTTGAAATAAACAAGCACTTGGATGAATTTTCTCATCATACACTAATGTGTCAAGGACTAAGTGAATTTTTGTCAATTCTATGCAAATAACTCAAGAAAATTTTGAATGGATGAATTATTAAAATTGGTTGCACAGGGGGGCAGAGCTTTGATGCATTTTTTATTTGTGATCATAATCAGGAGGAGAGCGCCTTTGGCGCTGCACTTTGCACAAAAGCGTTCTTCACCCCAGGAGAGCGCCTTTGGCGCTGCGTTTTTCTCAAGAGCATTCTTCAACCCCAGGAAAGCGCCTTTGGCGCTGCGTTCTTCTCAAGAGCGTTCTTCAACCCCAGGAGAGCGCCTTTGGTGCTACGCTTTCCTCAAGAATGCTACTCCATAGCGCCTTTGGCACTACGTTTGTTCTAAGAGCACCTGCGATAGTGATGTGGGAAAATTTAGCCGGTGACACGTACACATGGGTGACGCGTACGCTTGAGAGTGATGTTTTTGAAAGATGATGCGTACGCATGGGTGACGCGTACACGTGAAGAAGTACCTTTGACGCTAACACTATGCCAAGCACACCAATGCTGAAAACTACGTGCACGCATGGATGAAGCGTACGCGTGACAAGTGCCAAAAACATTGATGACGCGTACGCGTGAGTGCACGAGCGCTAAGGCTGTAGAAAAATGCTACGCCAGCCTGGGAGCAAAATATTCTACAGCCATTGCCTAAAGGACTGTACCAACTGAAAGTTTGAAAAGCCACTTTGAGAAACTTGCAAGTGCACTTGAGAAGCCAGTAAACTTGTATAAATAGGTGGCACCCTAAATTTAAAGGGGACTTTTGGAACTTTTAGTTTTTGGCTCATACTTTATATCACTTTTAGTTTCATCTTTGCTTGTAACTTTCCTTTTCTTTTACTTCTGTACTTAGTTTAATTTTCAGTTTTGAATTTCTGTTTTGTATTTGGAGCTATGGGTCACTAAACCTCATTTTCACTAGGGGGAGGAGCTCTGTTGGTTTTAATGAATTAATACTTCTTCTGTTCTTCTCAATTCAAGTTAGTCTATCTTAGAGGAAACTCTTGTGCTTCACAGATTCAATTACTATCGAGAGAGGGATTGAATCTATTTGAATTGTATGATAACTTGAGAAAGGAGTCATAGAATTCAGTTTGGAGTTGTTCTCTCATAATTCTCTTGGTTGATACATTCTTGGTCCGGTATGTGAGATGTAACCACCTTGAATTGAAACCTTGGAGATTGTGTGGCGATTAGAGATTGATCTTCACCTCTTCTCATAAGCAATTAGATCAAGAGATTGGCAATTGTTTGTGATAAGAGAAATTGAATTACCAAGAGGTTGGGATTCAATTACTCAATTCCTGCCAATTACATTTCAGTTCTTACTTGCAATTTATGCTTCAGTCATTTACATTTCAGTTCTTACTTTCTTGGACTTTAAGTTTCCGCTTTTACATTTCCAGTCATTTATTTCATTCTTTTACTTTCAGTTATTTTAATTCCGTGTCATTTATATTTTTGTACTTTGCTTTCATATTGAATACACCAAGAAATCACAAATTATTTGTCTAACTAGAACAGTATTTAACTAAAATTGCTTAATCCACCAATCTCCGTGAGATCGACCTCACTCTTGTGAGTATTACTACTTGATACGACCCGATATACTTGCCGGTAATTACGTGAAATTAATTTTTTCGTATCAAGTTTTTGGTGCCGTTGCCGGAGATTGGTAAAGATTAACAATGACTAAGTTAGTGGTAGTCTAGATTAGTCATTTTTCTTTCATTTGGTTTAAAGCACATTAACTGTTTGACACTTTTTGTCACCTAACCCTCTAACAACACTCTAGCGCTAGAGTGTCCATTTTTTCCTTTGGTTTGTTTGTGATTGTGCATTCCAGGAGGAAAGAGAGAAGAATCTACTTTCTTTGATTCTGAGCCTGAAAAAACCTTCCTGAGACTTAGAAAAGAAGCAAGGGAGAAGAGGACTCAGAAGAAGAAAATCAAGTTATGGAGGATAACATGTATAACCCACCTGAGGAGGTTGCCAACAACAATAGACCACCTGCTATGAGGGTGTTGGCTTCATATACCATTCCTAACCCCAGGAACTATAGAAGTAGCATACTAACTCCAAATGTTCATGCCAATAACTTTGAGTTGAAGGCTCAACTCATCACTTTGGTACAGAACAGTTGCTCCTATGGAGGGGGTCCTCTTGAAGATCTTAATCAGCACTTGTCAATTTTCCTGAGGATTAGCGAAACGGTTAAGACAAATGGTGTACACCCAGACATATACAAGCTGCTATTATTCCCATTTTCTCTTAGGGATAAGGCGTTTCAATGGTTGGAAACCTTTCTGGTGTGCAAAATCGTGATAGTTCATTCCTTGGTAACGGCGCTAAAAACTTAATACGCACTTTCATAATCTTACTTCTTTGTGACAACTTCGCACAACTAACCAGCAAGTGCACTGGGTCGTCCAAGTAATAAACCTTACGTGAGTAAGGGTCGATCCCACGGAGATTGTCGGCTTGAAGCAAGCTATGGTCACCTTGTAAATCTCAGTCAGGCGGATTCAGATGGTTATAGAGTTTTAATCATTAAAAGATAAATAAAACGTAAAATAAAGATAGAGATACTTATGTAATTCATTGGTGAGAATTTCAGATAAGCATATGGAGATGCTTAGTTCCTTCTGAATCTCTGCTTTCCTACTGCCTTCATCCAATCCTTCATACTCCTTTCCATGGCAAGCTGTATGTTGGGCATCACCGTTGTCAATGGCTACATCCCGTCCTCTCAGTGAAAATGGTCCAAAATGCGCTGTCACCGCACGGCTAATCATCTGTCAGTTCTCGATCATACTGGAATAGGATTCAGTAATCCTTTTGCGTCTGTCACTACGCCCAGCACTCGCGAGTTTGAAGCTCGTCACAGCCATCCCTTCCCAGATCCTACTCGGAATACCACAGATAAGGTTTAGACTTTCCGGATCTCAAGAATGGCCGCCAATAATTCTAGCCTATACCACGAAGACTCTGATCTCACGATCAGGAGGCTAAGAGATACACATTCAAGCTTGTTTGCATGTAGAACGGAAGTGGTTGTCAGGCACGCGTTCATAAGTGAGAATGATGATGAGCGTCACATAATCATCACATTCATCATGTTCTTGTGTGTGAATGAATATCTTAGAGAAGAAATAGGCTTGAATTGAATAGAAAAACAATAGTACTTTGCATTAATTCATGAAGAACAGCATAGCTCCACACCTTAATCTATGGTGTGTAGAAACTCTACCGTTGAAGATACATAAGTGAAGATAGGGTAGACATGGCCAAGTGGCCAGCCTCTCATGGAGGTCTAGAGATCTAAAATGATCAAAAGATGATCTCGAAAATGATCAAAAGATGTAAATACAATAGTAAAAAGTCCTATTTATACTAAACTAGTTACTAGGGTTTACAGAGATAAGTAAATGATGCAGAAATCCAATTCCGGGCCCACTTGGTGTGTGCTTGGGCTGAGCATTGAAGCTTTCACGTGTAGAGGTCTTCCTTGGAGTTAAACGCCAGTTTGTAACCTGTTTCTGGCGTTTAACACTGCTTTGCCACCTGTTTCTGGCGTTTAACTCCAGAATAGGGCAGAAAGCTGGTGTTGAACGCCAGTTTGCGTCATCTAAACTCGGGCAAAGTATGGACTATTATATATTTCTGGAAAGACCTGGATGTCTACTTTCCAACGTAATTAAGAGTGCGCCATTTGGACTTCTGTAGCTCCAGAAAATCCACTTTGAGTACAGGGAGGTCAGAATCCAACAGCATCTGTAGTCCTTCTTCAGCCTCTGAATCTGATTTTTGCTCAAGTCCCTCAATTTCAGCCAGAAATTACCTGAAATCACAGAAAAACACACAAACTCATAGTAAAGTCCAGAAATGTGATTTTTATTTAAAAGCTAATAAAAATATACTAAAAACTAACTAAATCATACTAAAAACTATGTAAAAACAATGCCAAAAAGCGTATAAATTATCCGCTCATCACAACACCAAACTTAAATTGTTGCTTGTCCCCAAGCAACTAAAAATCAAATAGGATAAAAAGAAGAGAATATACTGTAAATTCTAAAATATCAATGAAACTTAGCTCCAATCAGATGAGCGGGACTAGTAGCTTTTTGCCTCTTGAATAGTTTTGGCATCTCACTTTATCGATTGAAGTTCAGAATGATTGGCATCTATAGGAACTTAGATTTCAGATAGTGTTATTGATTCTCCTAGTTCAGTATGTTGATTCTTGAACACAGCTACTTTATGAGTCTTGGCCGTGGCCCTAAGCACTCTGTTTTTCAGTATTACCACCGGATATATACATGCCACAGACACATAACTGGGTGAACCTTTTCAAATTGTGACTCAGCTTTGCTAAAGTCCCCAATTAGAGGTGTCCAGGGTTCTTAAGCACACTCTTTTTTTGCTTTGGACCTTGACTTTAACCGCTCAGTCTCAAGTTTTCACTTGACACCTTCACGCCACAAGCACATGGTTAGGGACAGCTTGGTTTAGCTGCTTAGGCCAGGATTTTATTCCTTTAGGCCCTCTTATCCACTGATGCTCAAAGCCTTGGATCCTTTTTATTACCCTTGCCTTTTGGTTTTAAGGGCTATTGGCTTTTTTTTGCTCTTGCCTTTTGGTTTAAAGAGCTCTTGGCTTTTTCTGCTTGCTTTTTCTTTTTCTTTCTTTTATTATTTTTTTTCGCCAATTTTCTTTTCTCTTTTTTTTCGCAAGCTTTTGTATTCACCATTTTTTCTTGCTTCAAGAATCAATTTTATGATTTTTCAGATTATCAATAACATTTCTCCTTTTCATCATTCTTTCAAGAGCCAACATATTTAACATTCATAAACCACAATATCAAAAGACATATGCACTGTTCAAGCATTCATTCAGAAAACAAAAAGTATTGTCACCACATCAAAATAATTAAACTAGTTTCAAGGATGAATTCGAAACCATGTACTTCTTGTTCTTTTGTTTTTAGAACAGTTTTCAATTAAGAGAGGTGATGGATTCATAGGACATTCATAGCTTTAAGACATAGACACTTAAACACTAATGATCATGTAATAAAGACACAAACATAAATAAACATGAAGCGTAGTAAACAAAAAACAGGAAAATAAGAACAAGGAGATTAAGGAACGGGTCCACCTTAGTGAGGGTGGCGTCTTCCTCTTCTTGAAGAACCAATGGTGATCTTGAGCTCCTTTATGTCTCTTCCTTGTCTTTGTTGCTCCTCCCTCATAGCTCTTTGATCTTCTCTAATCTCATGGAGGATGATGGAGTGCTCTTGGTGCTCCATCCTTAGTTGTCCCATGTTGGAGCTTAATTCTCCTAGGGAAGTGTTGATTTGCTCCCAATAGTTTTGTGGAGGAAAGTGCACCCTTTGAGGCATCTCAGGGGTTTCATGGTGAGGAATTTCCTCATGCTCTTGTTGAGGTCCATGCTCTCTTGTTTGCTCCATCCTTTTCTTAGTGATGGGCTTATCCTCATCAATGAGGATGTCTCCCTCTATGTCAATTCCAGCCGAATTGCAGAGGTGACAAATGAGGTGAGGAAAGGCTAACCTTGCCAAAGTGGAAGACTTGTCAGCCACCTTATAGAGTTCTTGAGGTATAATCTCATGAACTTCCACTTCCTCCCTAATCATGATACTATGGATCATGACGGCCCGGTCTATAGTAACTTCAGATCGGTTGCTAGTAGGAATGATTGAGTGTTGAATGAACTCCAACCATCCTCTAGCTACAGGCTTAAGGTCCAGTTTTCTCAATTGAACCGGCTTGCCTCTTGAGTCAACTTTCCATTGAGCTACTTCCACACATATGTCCATGAGAACTTGGTCCAACCTTTGATCAAAGTTGACCCTTCTAGTGTAGGGGCGTGCGTTTTCTCGCATCATTGGCAAGTTAAACGCCAACCTTACATTTTCCGGACTGAAATCTAAGTATTTCCCCCGAACTTTTGTAAGCCAATTCTTTGGATTCGGGTTCACACTTTGATCATGGTTCCTAGTGATACATGCGTTTGCATAGAACTCTTGAACCATTAAGATCCCGACTTGTTGAATAGGATTAGAGAGAACTTCCTATCCTCTTCTTCTAATCTCTTGACGGATCTCTGGATATTCGCTCTTTTTGAGCTTGAAAAGAACCTTAGGGATCACTTTCTTCTTGGCCACAACTTCATAGAAGTGGTCTTGATGGACCTTTGAGATGAATCTCTTCATCTCCCATGACTCAGAGGTGGAAGCAATTGCCTTCCCTTTCCTCTTTCTTGAGGTTTCTCTAGACTTAGGTGCCATTAATGGTTATGGAAAAACAAAAAGCAATGCTTTTACCATACCAAACTTAAAATGTTTGCTCGTCCCTGAGCAAAAGAAGAAAGAAAGAAGGAAAAGAGGAAGAAAAATGGAGGAGAGGGAGAGAGGTGTGTATTCGGCCAAGGGGAAGAAGAAAGGGTTGTGTTGGGTGAAAAAGAAGAAGGAATGAGGGGTTTATATAGGAGTGGGGGGAGGTTTAGGGTTCGGCCATTAGGGTTGGGTTTGGGAGGGAAAAGAGTTTGAATTTTGGAGGTAGGTAGGGTTTATGGGGAAGGGTGGAGGGATGTGAGTGGTTAAGAGGTGATGGGGAAGAGTGATTGAGGTGATTGGTGAAGGGTATTTGGGGAAGAGGGTTAAGAAAAGGTGTGAAGAGAGAGAGTTAGGGTAGGTGGGAATCCTGTGGGGTCCACAGATCCTGAGGGGTCAAGGATTTAGCATCCCTGCTCTAATTAGTCGTGCAAAACGCCCTTTGTATGCAATACTGGCGATTAACGCCAGACTTGTTGCCTGTTTTTGGCGTTAAACGCCCAAATGTAGCCTGTTTCTGGCATTTAACACCACTTCCATGCTCTGTTCTGGCATTAAACGCCAGTCTGGTGCTTGTTTCTGGCGTTTAACACCAGCTTGATGCTTCTTTCTGTCGTTAAACGCTAGTTTGATGCTTCTTATTGGCGTTTAAACGCTAGTAAGCTCTTCCTCCAGGGTAAGCTGTTTTTAATGCTGTTTTTTATTCTATTTTTGATTTTTCAGTAGTTTTTGTGACTCCACATGATCATCAACCTAAAAAAAAACATAAAATAAGAATAGAAAATAAATAGATATAATTAAATAACATTGGGTTGCCTCCCAACAAGCGCTTCTTTAAAGTCAATAGCTTGACAGTTGACAGTGAGCTCTCATGGAGCATCACAGATGTTCAAAGCATTGTTGGGACCTCCCAACACCAAACTTAGAGTTTGAATGTGGGGGTTCAACACCAAACTTAGAGTTTGGTTGTGGCCTCCCAACACCAAACTTAAAGTTTGACTGTGGGGGCTTTGGTTGACTCTGCAGTGAGAGAAGCTTTTCATGCTTACTCTCCATGGTTACTATTCCGAGGGTTACCTGAAACTGGAGGTCGATCTCGGATGAGATCTTCTGTTTTGGTTGGAGATGGCGTGTCCGGCTGGCTGGTGGCAGCCGGAGCTGTTGTGTCCGACTTGTTGGACTTGCTGCAACGCTGATCCTTGGTCACCGGAGGGTGGGGGGGTACCTGCAAGAGACTTCGATGCTTAAGTTAGCACGGGTATTAAGCAGGTTTATTGTAGAATCAGAGTATGAGTTATACCTGGGTGCTCCAGTGTATTTATAGTAGTGTGGGCTGACCTTTCTAATAAGATAAGTTAGTTATCTTATATTATCTTATATTTATCTTGAGTGAAGTCAGCTTATCTTTAAGGGAACCGCCTTTATCTCTGTAGGCTTTGGACTGCCTTTAGACTTGGGTCGTGTTCCTCCATTTGGGCCCTTTACTGGGCTCTCTGTCGATTTGGCCGATCTCTTTAAGAAGAGGTCGGATAGTTGGACTTGAAGAGGTCAGTCGTTTTGCCACCAATCATCCCGGGTCGGACAGTTCGACCCAGGGTATGAACAGTGTCCCTTCTTTGAGCTCGGTCTTCTTTTTGAGGTCGAGTTCTTGACTTCGGTCCTTCTCTAATGGAGCCAAACTCAAGCATTTTGTCAATTCCTTTGTAGAAGCTTTTGAATGTAGAACGTTTTTCCTCTAAAAGCGCGCGCTTTTATATCGGCGCTGTTTTGGGAATGCAAGCGGTTTTAATATCCGCATTTAATTGGCATTTAATTGCCCCGTTTCCCCTAACTTCTCTATTTTTTGAATTGTGCACTCAGGAAAACGGTTTCTCTCCTTCGCCCTTTTTGTAACTTCTTCACATTTCTTCTTTCACTCTCTCGCTTTCTGTCTTTCGCTTGCGCTTCTGCTTTCGTCGTTTGGCATTTTTTCTGGGCAGCTTTTGTCTCTGCGCTTCCACTCTTCCTCGCAGCTTCTTCCGTCTCTAGGTTAGTCTCAATTCGTATTTTCTTCGTTTGTTTTTGTCTTTGTGATGGGGTTTTCCTTTTGATATTCTTTTTGGAGAAAGTTCGGATCTTTCCGTTTTTTATCATGCTTGACTTGTTGCATGCTCTGGAATTTCTTTGTTTTTGGTGCGAATCTTTTTTCTTTTGCATGTTGCCACCGTTTCTGTTTGTTCCTTGGCTGATGATTTTTCGCTTGATTTCAAAAGAAAGTTTGCGCCTTTGTTGCTTGGTCTTTTTTGACATTTCTGATATACTGTAGAAGTAGTATTTTTTGCTGGTAAACTGTAGAAGTGTGGTCCTTTGCGTTTTTGCTTCCTTTGTTTTCTTTCTGGATTTTGTTTTGACGAGTGCTGGGATGTAAGCCGTAGAAATAACTTGAAAACCTTGCTTGTTTACTGCCTCCAAGGGATGCCCCAAGACCTTTGTCTTGAGTCTTGGGGTTTTCCCTTTTTGTTTATCCGTCCGTCGAGATGTTTTGCCCTCTGTCCGAGATGTTTTTGTGTAATCCATTCTTCCTTTCTTTTTGTAGGATTTAGTTGACCTCATGTCTTCCCGAAATAACGTAACAGAAATGCCTTCTCAGGTTCCCGTGGGTATGGCTGATTGGGTGGACTCCATGGTTCTTATGTGTGTCTCGCTGGTTGACTCCGAATTTTGTACTCAGCTTAGGCAGTTTCATAGTGTCTGTAGTAATTCTGGTGATGAGAAGAATTATGAACTTGTCCCTCCCTCTTCTGACGAGAGAGTCTGTTTTTCGACTCGAGTTGTTGACAATCGCCCCTTCTTTTATGCTTATGATTTTTTCTTGGTCAACTGGGTATTACTCTTCCTTTTACTCCATTTGAAACCGACTTGTTATGGTCTTGTAATGTTGCCCCTTCTCAACTTCACCCCAACTCCTGGGGTTTTATAAAAATTTTTCAGTTGCTGTGCGATGGTTTTGGTATTCCTGCTTCCCAATCTCTCTTTTTCTATTTGTTTGTTTTGACCAAGCCCGGTGTGGTAAAAAAGAAGTCAGCTTGGGTCTCCTTTCGTTCTACCCAAGGAAAGAAAGTTTTTTCCATGTTTGACGAGTCGTTTCGTGACTTTAAGAACTACTTTTTCAAGGTCCGAGCTGTTGAAGGAGCTCGGCCCTTTTTTCTGGATGAAAATGACGAACCTGCCTTTCCCTTGGAATGGCAAAAAAACTTGAGGGTCTCCCGGTATTCGTGGGAGATGTTGGATGAGGCTGAGCGGGATTTTGTGACTATCTTGGAAGAACGCTGGGGTCAACCTCCCCATCTTGACACAAAGAGATTCCTAACTAATCCTTCTCTTCTTCAATCTGAACTGGGTATCTTGTGTTTCTTTTATGATTTTGTTTATGTTGCTTTGTAACTGTCTTTTCGGACTTGTCCGACTTGTAACTGAGTTTTCTGTTTTGTTTGCAGAGGCAATGAAGAATAATGAATCCATGAAAGCTTATAAGAGGGCGCAGAGGGCGACTGCTGCCAGAAATGCCACTGCCCAGGCGGCTGGGGAGGGATCTTCCCAGGTGCGCGGGAAGCCATTGGTGCAGAGTTCTGCCGAGGTGAAGAAGGTGATCCCTACTCCCCGAGTTCATTTGGCAGATCTTCACGTTACCTCTGCTGCCCCTTCTGTTGCTCCTCCCAATAAAAAACAAAAGACTGCTGAGCCTTTTGACCTCAATGCTCCTGATTTCAATGCCATTGAATTCGTGGATCAACAAATCGGCCCCTACGGTGCTCTTTCCATGGACGATGTGTCCATCCTTCATCACTTAGATTTTATGGCTCGAAATCATGTTAAGATGGCGTACATGTCGGCTGCCATATATCGGACTGCTCAGAATCTCCCTCTCCATGCTACCAAGGCTTTTATGGAAGAGGCAAAACAAGAATTCGACCAGATGAAGGGACTGAAGGAGGAGCTTGAGGTGAAGGTGGCTAAACTGGAAAAAGACTTGGAGAACGAGAAGGCGAGTTCTGAAGCGTTAGCTGCTTCTTTGAGGTTGGCTGAAGACGCAGCCTTGATGCATAAGGATAGCTATGCTACATCCTATAGGGAGGGGAGGCGCCTGAGAGAGGAGCTTGACAATGCCCGGGAAGACTGTGCTGAGCTCCAAGGTCATCTCGTTGGCAGCGTGACTGCTGCTTATGAGAACTTGAGAGAACAAGTTCGAATCATTGCTCCCGAGGCCGATCTTACCCTCTTTAGCTTGGATAATGTTGTCAGGGATGGCAAGATTGTCCCTGATGATGAGGGTGATGATGATGAGGTGGTTCCTCCCCCTATGTTTTCTACCAAGGTGCCGACTTCTTCCGCTCCTCTAGTTGGGCCCGAGTTGGATTGCCAGATCCTGAACCGGGAGGATGGTACTGTAGATGCGGTGCCAATTCAGACTCGCCCCCCTCTCCTTGTTCTGATGCTGTCAAGAAGGCTCCTGATGCTACCGAGAAGGCTTCTGATGCTTGTTGATCTTTTTCTTTAAAGTAGTTGGCCCGGCTTGTGGGCGTTTGGAAACTTTTTGCTGACATTTCTTAGTTGCTTTTTCTAGCAACTTTTTTATTTTTGAAAAACAAACAATTAGCTTGCCGTCTTTTGGATAGTAAGTGTTGGTGGCCTTTCGAGGCCTTATGACTCTGTAAAGAACAGGTTTTTTGGCTAGGCTTCCTTCTGCCAATGCTGACATCTTGCAGCCCGATCTCCTTGGGTTTTTGTTTTGTAGCTTGAATCTCCGTAGTTGTAGGGGTTCGATTTGTTTGGTTTTCTCGCTTTGTGTGTGTTCTTTAGCGCTCTGTAACCGATTTCTTTGCGTTGGTCCCTGCTAAACTCTTTGGACATTTGTCAGGTCTCTTTCGGGGATTACTTTTTACGATCTTCTCGTTTGTAGGAGATCGACTTCGTTAGGTAGACCTTTTCCAGGTTATTTTCGTAATCCTCTTTCTTGGACCTTTGTTAGGTCTCTTTCAGGGATTACTTTCAGTAGTAGGAGTCCGACTTCATTATATCAGTCTCCTTTAAGTTATTTTTGTAATCCTCTTTCTTGGATCTTTGTCAGATCTCTTTCAGGGATTACTTTTATAACTTTTTAGTAGTAGGAGTCCGTTTTCATTATATTGGTCTCCTTTAAGTTATTTTTGTAATCCTCTTTCTTGGATATTTGTCAGATCTCTTTCAGGAATTACTTTTATAACTTTTTAGTAGTAGGAGTCCGACTTCATTATATCGGTCTCCTTTAAGTTATTTTTGTAATCCTCTTTCTTGGATCTTTGTCAGATCTCTTTCAGGGATTACTTTTATAACTTTTTAGTAGTAGGAGTCCGTTTTCATTATATCGGTCTCCTTTAAGTTATTTTTGTAATCCTCTTTCTTGGATCTTTGTCAGATCTCTTTCAGGGATTACTTTTATAACTTTTTATTTTGGGCTGACTTTGTTATGTCGAGCCCTTCTAAGTTAAAGTAATCCTCTTTAATAGGGTTGGCCAGACCTCTTTCCAGGGTTTACTTATAACTTGGGTTGACTTGGTCCGACTTCTCAACGTCGGCCAGTCTTTAAGTTATTATTTTGGCAATCCGTAAGACCTCGTCAGGTTCTTTTTAAGATCACTTTCGATAACTTCTTACATTATTCTGTGTTCATCTTTGCCGATTTGTAGAAAGTGGTTGTCATCTCTAGATCGTCCTTTGGGTGAATCGCGTTTTCACCTTTATCGGACGGTTGTCTTTATCGTGATCGTGCAGTGAAATTGTTTTTTCACTTTCTGCCGATCTGTTGCTTTAGAATCGGATGATGAATGCTTCAGATTAATGCGTCTTGAAATCTTTGTAGAGTATCTAAAATATATTTTATTTAAAAAAAAAGTGCAAATATATACATATGGGGTTGTTTGAGTCTCAACTTGGTGCCTCGTTAAAAAACCTTTTAAGGAAAAAGAGTGCATCCAATGATGAGATCTTTTATCTTTTCTAACTGTAGTACCTTCTAAGGTTGCAGGGGTGCCATGACCTGGGAAGCTCTCGTCCATCGAGTTCAGACAGTCTGTAGTAGCCCTTTCCAAGTATTTCTACAACTCGGTAGGGTCCTTTCCAGTTTGCTGCCAGCTTTCCCTCTCCTGGTCGAGTTGTTCCGATATCATTTCGGATTAGGATGAGATCATTTTCTATGAAACTTCTCGGCACTACCTTTTGATTATATCTGGAAGCCATTCGGTGTTTTAGAGCTTCTTCCCTGATCCGAGCTCTTTCTTGGATTTCGGGTAACAAGTCGAGCTCTTCTCTCTGAAGTTGGAAGTTTGCTTCCTCATTGTAGTGAACTATTCTGGGCGACCCTTCCTCAATCTCTATTGGAATCATCGCCTCCGTTCCGTATGCTAATCGGAAGGGGGATTCCTTCGTGGTGGAATGTGGCGTTGTTCGATATGCCCACAGGACCTGTGGGAGCTCTTCTGCCCAGGCTCCCTTTGCATCTTGTAATCTCTATTTTAATCCGGCCAATATGACTTTGTTGGCAGCTTCGGCTTGCCCATTGGCTTGTGGATGTTCGACGGAGGTGTGCTAGTGCTTTATATTTAAGTCGGCTACTAGTTTTCTGAAGCCTGCATCTGCGAATTGGGTGCCATTGTCTGTGGTTATTGAATAATGGAACCCCGAATCTTGTGACAATGTTTCGATATAAGAATTTCTGGCTTCTTCGAGCGGTGGCATTTGGCTAGGGGCTCTGCCTCGATCCACTTTGTAAAGTAATCTACTCCCACTATGAGAAATTTAACTTGTCCTGATCCCTGTGGGAAGGGACCGAGAAGATCGAGTCCCCATTTTGCAAACGGCCAAGGCGAAGTCACGCTGATGAGCTCTTCTGGCGGGGCGATGTGAAAGTTGGCATGTTTTTGACATGGTGGACATGTCTTTACAAATTCTATGGCTTCTTTCTGTAGAGTTGGCCAATAAAATCCCGCCCGGAGTACTTTTTTGGCGAGAGCTCGTGCTCCGAGATGATTGCCACAAATGCCGCCGTGTATTTCTTCTAGCACTTCCCTTGTGTTGGAGGTCGGCATGCATTTTAGTAAAGGTATTGAGATTCCTCTTTTGTACAGGATGTTGTTTATGATGGTGTAGTACTGTGCCTCCCTTTTTAACTTCTTTGCCTCCTTTTCTTCTGCGGGGAGTGTTCCTTCTTTGAGGTAGTTGATTATGGGGGTCATCCATCCTTGGTCCTGACTTGTTATGGCCAGGACTTTTTCCTCTTCCGAGATTGACGGGTTTTGCAACATTTTCTGGATGAGGCTTCTATTGTTGCCCCCTGGTTTGGTGCTGGCTAGTTTTAAGAGTGCATCAGCTCGGGCATTTTGTTCGCGGGGTATGTGGCAGATCTTATATTCCCCGATTTGTTCGAGTAGTTCCTTGGTTTTATCCAAGTATTTTTTCATGGTGGGGTCTTTGGCTTGGTAGCTCCCTGTTATTTGTGATGTGACCACTTGTGAATCGCTATAAATGCTGAGTTTCTGAGCTCCGACCTCTTTAGCCAGCTTCAAACCAGCTAATAATGCTTCATATTCTGCTTGGTTATTGGAGGCCGGGAACCCGAACTTGAGGGAGAGCTCAACTTGGGTTCCTTGGTTGCTTTCTATTATCACGCCTGCGCCGCTTCTAGTTTTATTTGAGGAACCGTCCACGTAGAGATTCCATTCTGTGGGAGTTTTCAGGGTATCTGTGAATTCTGCGATGAAGTCGGCCAGATACTGTGATTTGATGGCCGTCCGAGCTTCATATTGGAGGTCAAATTCTGACAACTCGACTGCCCATTGTAAAATTCTGCCTGCTAAATCTGTTTTTTGCAATATTCCTTTTATGGGCTGATTAGTTCTAACCTTAATGGTGTGAGCCTGGAAGTACGGGCGGAGTCGTCGAGATGTTAGGATGAGAGTATAGGCAAATTTTTCTATTTTCTGGTAGTTCAGCTCGGATCCCTGTAGTGATTTGCTAATGAAGTAGACAGGTTGTTGCCCATTTTCGTCTTCTCTGACTAGTGCTGAGGCTATCCCCCGGCTTCCTACTACGAGATATAATATGAGTGGTTCTCCTTCTCGTGGTCGGGATAGGATAGGTGGCCGTCCTAAGAACTCCTTGAAGTCTCGGAAGGCTTGTTCACATTCTGTCGTCCATTCGAACTGTTTTCCCTTTCTTAAAGTAGCATAGAAGGGGAGAGATCTTATCGCAGCTCCTGCTAAGAATCGGGATAGGGCGGCCAATCTCCCGTTGAGTTGTTGTACTTCTTTGACGCAGGTTGGGCTCTTCATGTTGAGTATAGCTTGACATTTGTCTGGATTTGCCTCAATTCCCCTTTATGTGAGCATGAAACCCAAGAATTTGCCTGCTTCAACTATGAAGGTGCATTTTGCGGGGTTGAGTCGCATGTTATGCTTCCTTATAGTATTAAACACTTGAGCCAGGTCGGACAATAATGTATCTTCGCTTTGTGTTTTTATCAACATGTCGTCCACATAGACTTCCATGATTTTTCCGATGTGATTTGAGAAGACTTTACTCATTAGCCTTTGATAAGTAGCTCCCGCGTTCTTGAGACCGAAAGGCATCACGATGTAGCAGTAGTTCGCCTTTGGTGTTAAGAACGAGGTCTTTTCTTGATCTGGTGGATACATGGGGATTTGGTTGTATCCCGAATAGGCGTCCATAAACGAGATGTATCTATATCCGGAGGAAGCGTCTACCAGAGCGTCAATACTTGGGAGTGGGTATGGATCTTTTGGGCAGGCTTTGTTGAGGTCGGTGTAATCGATACACATGCGCCACTTCCCGTTTGATTTTTTCACCAAGACGACGTTGGCTAGCCATAGTGGGTACTTGAGTTCTCTTATGAATCCTGCCTCCAGTAACGTTTGTACTTGTTCTTCCACAGCTTGGGATCATTCTGGTCCGAGTTTTCTTCACTTCTGCCAATGTTCCGAGGGTTACCTGAAACTGGAGGTCGATCTCGGATGAGATCTTCTGTTTTGGTTAGAGATGGCGTGTCCGGCTGGCTGGTGGCAGCCGGAGCTATTGTGTCCGACTTGTTGGACTTGCTGCACCGCTGATCCTTGGTCACCGGAGGGTGGGGGGTACCTGCAAGAGACTCCGATGCTTAAGTTAGCACGGGTATTAAGCAGGTTTATTGTAGAATCAGAGTATGAGTTATACCTGGGTGCTCCAGTGTATTTATAGTAGTGTGGGCTGACCTTTCTGATAAGATAAGTTAGTTATCTTATCTTATCTTATCTTTATCTTGAGTGAAGTCAGCTTATCTTTAAGGGAACCGCCTTTATCTCTGTAGGCTTTAGACTGCCTTTGGACTTGGGTCGTGTTCCTCCATTTGGGCCCTTTACTGGGCTCTCTGTCGATTTGGCCGATCTCTTTAAGAAGAGGTCGGATAGTTGGACCTGAAGAGGTCAGTCATTTTGCCACCAATCATCCCGGGTCGGACAGTTCGACCCAGGGTATAAACAGTTACAGAAGGAGATCCTTGAGTTTTAAACACAAGGTTGTCCTTATTCAGTTGAAGGACCAATTCTCCTCTGTCCATATCAATCACAGCTCTTGCTGTGGCTAGGAAGGGTCTTCCAAGGATGATGGATTCATCCTCATCCTTCCCAGTGTCTAGGATTATGAAATCAGCAGGGATGTAAAGGCCTTCAACCTTTACTAGCACGTCCTCTACTAGTCCATAAGCCTATTTTCTTGAGTTGTCTGCCATCTCTAATGAGATTCTGGCAGCTTACACATCAAAGATCCCAAGTTTCTCCATTATGGAGAGTGGCATTAAGTTTATTCCTGACCCCAGGTCACACAGAGCCTTCCCAAAGGTCATGGTGCCTATGTTACAGGGAATTAGGAATTTACCAGGATCCTGTTTCTTTTGAGGTAGAGTTTGCTGAACCAAGGCATTTAGTTCCTTGATGAGCAATGGAGGTTCATCCTCCCAAGTCTCATTACCAAATAATTTGGCATTCAGCTTCATGATTGCTCCTAAATATTGAGCAACTTGCTCTTCAGTAATGTCTTCATCCTCTTCAGAAGATGAATAGTCATTAGAGCTCATGAATGGTAAAAGGAGGTTCAATGGAATCTCTATGGTCTCTAGATGAGCCTCAGATTCCTTTGGTTCCTCAAAGGAAAACTCCTTATTGGTCAGTGAACGTCCCAGGAGGTCTTCCTCACTAGGATTCACGTCCTCCTCCTCCTCTTTGGGTTCGGCCACACCAAGTAAGGTAATGGCCTTGTACTCTCTTTTTGGATTCTCTTCTGTATTGCTTAGGAGAGTACTAGGAGGGGTTTCAGTGACTCTTTTACTCAGCTGGCCCACTTGTGCCTCCAAATTTCTAATGGAGGACCTTGTTTCATTCATGAAACTTAAAGTGGCCTTAGATAGATCAGAGATTATATTTGCTAAGCTAGATGGATTCTGCTCAGAATTCTCTGTCTGTTGCTGAGTGGATGATGGAAAATGCTTGCTATTGCTAAACCTATTTCTTCTACTAAAAACCTGCTTAATACCCTTGCTAACTTAAGCATCGGAGTCCCTTGGAGGTACCACCCCCTTCGGTGACGAAGGATCAGCACCACCACCAAGTCCAACAAGTCGGACATGGCGGCTCTGGCCACCATCATCTAGTCAGACACAACAATGCCGACTGGTACAAAAGATCTCGTCCGAGATCGACCTACAGTTTCAGGTAACCCTCGGAACGTTGGTGCCGTTGCCGGGGAACTGGAAGTCATCCCATCATCATGGTGGAGAACCTTGACAACGACCACAATTCTGATTTGGAGAACAGAATGCCACATAAGAATGCAGAGGTTACAATAGACGATACTTCTCAACCTAATAAAGACAAGAATTCACCAAACACGGGAGCCATAGAGGCACTTCAAGATCGCCTAAAATAACTTGAAAAAGAGGTTGAGTATCAACGGGAAGCCGAAAGAGACCTACGAAGGGAAGCTAGGCGACGTCGCGAGTTAGAGGACAAGCTCCTAAAACTCGAAGCAGATCTCAAGGCCAAAACTACTCGATTCGGCCACGAAGATAGCTCCCGTAAGGATCAAGACCCATTCACCAAAGAGATCATGAAGACCAAAATCCCAAAGGACTTCAAACCTCCCGACATGACTCTATACGATGGCATGGCAGATTCCAGCCATCATCTCAGTAATTTCAGAAGTAGAATGTACCTCACTGATGCCTCAGACGCAGTCCGCTGCAAAGCCTTCCCAACTATCTTGACAAAGACAGCAATTAAATGGTTCGACAATCTGCCCCCTAGGTCCATCTCAAGCTTTGATGACTTAGCCAAGAAATTTCTAGCTAGATTCTCCATCCAGAAAGACAAAACTAAACATGCCCCAAGTCTATTAGGGATCAAGCAATGAGATCGGGAAAGTCTTCGCAGCTACATGGAAAGATTCAACAAAGCATGTCTAGACATACAAAATCTGCCAACAGAAGCAGCCATTATGGGTCTCATCAATGGCTTACGAGAAGGACCCCTTTAGTCACTTAATATCGAAAAAACATCCCATATCCCTAAATGAAGTGCAAGAACGAGTAGCGAAATACATCAACATAGAGGAAAATTCTCGACTAGGAGAGACCTCAAAGTCCGGATTTTCCTACTCCTCCTGAGATAAGGACAAAGAGTCCAAGAAAAAAGAAGATCAATATGGAGAAAAGATCAATAAATATCACAACTACACCCCTCTTCGGGTGTCTCTTGTAGATGTCTATCGAGAAGTATGCCATACTGAAAGGATACCCCCACCCCGCCCACTCAAAAGCAAGAAAGGAGGAGGAAATCAGACTGAATACTGTGAATACCATTGAATCTATGGACATTCCACCAACGAATGTTTCGACCTGAAGAATGTCATAGAAAAACTGGTGAGAGAGGGAAAACTAGATCGGTACTTAGCCAGCATAGCAGATGAACCAAGAAAAAGAAGAAGGGACGAAGAGGTCGGACGAACTGAATGACCACCTCGTACCCCGGAGAGACATGTCCACAGGATACACGGAGGATTTGCGGGAGGAGGAGTCTCCAAATCATCTCGCAAAAGATATCTTAAAGAAGTATATCATGTCGAGGGTGGAGAAGAAGCACCCGACATCCCCACTATCACTTTTACTAAAGAGGACGCAGCTGGCATTATTTTGGGACATGATGATCCCATGGTCATCACTATCATACTGGCCAACGCTAATCTCCACCGCACACTGGTAGACCAGGGGAGCTCGGCTGACATCTTGTTCAAAACCGCCTTCGACAAACTCGGCTTAGAGGAAAAAGAACTCAAAGCATATCTGAACAGCCTATTCGGGCTGGAAGACACTCCAATCCAACCACTTGGATACATCTCACTGCACACAACCTTTGGAAAAGGAAATCGGTCAAGGACACTCAACATAGACTACATCGTGGTCAACGTAAGTTCAGCCTACAATGCCTTGATAGGTTGGACAACGTTAAATCAGCTCGGCGTAGTAGTCTCGACTCCACATCTGTGAATGAAGTTTCCAACCACAGAAAGGATAGCTACGATAAAAGCAGACCAGAAGACGGCGCGTCACTGTTACAACGAAAGTCTAAACCTTAGAGGCAGAGGAGAAGAATTCCACACCATCGAACTCGGGGGAGTTCGAGGGCGGAAAGAACTCCGTCCACAACCTGAAGGCGAGACAGAAAAAGTCCAAATTGGAGATACTCTAGAAAAAACAACTAATATTGGAACAATCCTAAAAGGAGATGTAAAAGAGTCCCTCATACAGTTCTTAAGAGACAATGTCGACCTCTTTGCTTGGAAGGCCGCAGACATGCCGGGCATAGACCCTAAGTTAATGTGCCACAAGTTGGCAGTTTACCTAGGATCTCGGCCAGTACAGCAGAGACGTAGAAAACTCAGACCAGAACGATCCCAAGCTATGGAAGAGCAGGTACAAGCTCTATTAGAGGCAGGATTCATAAGAGAAGTCAAGTACCCACTATGGCTAGCTAACGTCGTCTTGGTGAAAAAATCAAATAGGAAGTGGCGGATGTGTACTGACTACACTGATTTCAACAAAGCCTGCCGAAAAGATCCTTATCCACTCCCAAGTATCGACGCTCTAGTGGATGCCTCCTCCGGATACAAATACCTCTTGTTTATGGACGCCTATTCGGGATACAATCAAATCCCGATGTACCCACCTGATCAAGAAAAAACCTCATTCTTAACTCTGAAAGCAAACTACTGCTACATCGTCATGCCGTTCGGACTCAAAAACGCAGGAGCCACTTATCAAAGATTAATGAATAAGGTCTTCGAAGACCACATCGGGAAAGTCATGGAAGTCTATGTGGACGGCATGTTAATAAAGACACAAAGAGAAGAGTTGTTACTGTCCGACCTTACCCAAGTATTCGACACTATAAGAAGGCATGGCATGCGACTTAACCCTGCAAAATGCACCTTCGCAGTAGAAGCTGGAAAATTCTTGGGTTTTATGCTCATACAAAGAGTAATCGAGGCAAATCCGGATAAATTCCGGGCTATACTCGACATG
Organism: Arachis ipaensis; assembly: GCF_059453495.1. Taxonomy (NCBI): domain Eukaryota; kingdom Viridiplantae; phylum Streptophyta; class Magnoliopsida; order Fabales; family Fabaceae; genus Arachis; species Arachis ipaensis. The sequence continues at coordinate 99,060,869 of NC_142441.1, forward strand.
AGGAGTCTGACCTATGTCAAAGAGGTACAACAACTCAATGGAAGATTGGCAGCCTTGTCCAGATTTCTAGCTGGATCAGTAATAAGATCTCTCCCCTTCTACGCCACTCTAAGGAAGGGAAAGAGGTTTGAATGGACAACGGAGTGTGAGCAGGCTTTCCAGGATTTCAAAAGATTCCTGGGATAACCACCTATTCTAACTCGGCCACGGGAAGGAGAACCGCTTGTATTGTACCTCGCAGTAGGAAATCGGGCAGTAGCCTCAGCACTGGTCCAAGAAGACGACAGTGGAAAATAACCTATATACTTTATCAGCAAAGCACTACAGGGGTCCGAACTGAACTACCAAAAAATAGAAAAATTCGCTTATGCTCTCATACTAACATCTCGACAACTTCTCCCATATTTCCAAGCCCACATCATCAGGGTTCGAACCAACCAGCCCATAAAAGGTATTTTACAGAAAACAGATTTAGAAGGAAGAATCTTACAATGGGCAGTCGAGTTGTCCGAATTCGACCTTCAATGTGAAGCTCGGACAGCCATCAAATCACAGTATTTGGCTGACTTCATTGCAGAGTTCACGGACACCCCGAAAATCCCTACAGAATGGAATCTTTACGTAGACGATTCCTCAAACAAAATGGGAAGTGGCACAGGTGTAATAATAGAAAGCAACCAGGGAACCCAAATCGAACTTTTCCTCAAATTTGGGTTTCCTACCTCAAACAACCAAGCCGAATATGAAGCACTACTGGCTGGTTTGAAGCTGGCTATGGAGGTTGGAGCTCAGAAGCTTATCATTTTCAGTGATTTACAAGTAGTCACCTCACAAATAGCAGGGAGTTACCAAGCCAAGGATCCCACCATGAAAAAGTACTTAGACAAAACCAGGGAACAACTCGGACAACTCGGGGAATATGAAGTCCGCCACATACCTCGAGAACGGAATGCTCGAGCTGATGCACTCTCAAAACTAGCCAGCACCAAACCAAAGGGCAACAATAGAAGCCTCATCCAAGAGATGCTGCAGAACCCGTCAATCTCGGAAGAAGAAAAGGTCCTAGCTATAACAGGTCTGGATCAAGGATGGATGAATCCCATAACTAATTACCTCAAAACAGAAACACTCTCTACAGATAAGAAGGAGGCAAAGAGGTTAAAGCGGGAGGCACAATACTACACCATCATAAATAACACTCTATACAAGAGAGGGATTTCAACACCACTGTTAAAATGTGTGCCGACTTCTAACACAAAGGAAGTTTTAGAGGAAGTACACAGTGGCATCTGTGGCAACCATCTTGGAGCACAAGCTCTCACCAAAAAAGTACTCCGGGCCGGATTCTATTGGCCAACTTTACAAAAAGAAGCAATAGAATTCGTAAAGAAATGTCCACCATGTCAAAAGCATGCTAATTTTCACATCGCCCCACCAGAGGAGCTCATCAGCGTAACCTCACCCTGGCCATTTGCAAAATGGGGACTCGACCTCCTTGGGCCCTTCCCCCAAGGATCAGGACAGGTCAAGTTCCTCATCGTCGGGGTAGATTATTTCACAAAGTGGATTGAGGCAGAACCCCTAGCCAACGCCACTGCTCAAAGAAATCAAAAATTCTTATATAGAAACATTATCACAAGGTTTGGGGTCCCATACTCCATCACAACAGATAATGGCACTCAATTCACAGACGCAGGCTTCAGAAAATTGGTGGCCGACTTGAAAATAAAGCACCAATTCACATCCGTAGAACATCCCCAGGCCAATGGACAGGCAGAAGCCACCAATAAATTTATATTAGTCGGGCTAAAATGTAGATTACAGGATGCAAAAGGAGCTTGGACTGAGGAGCTCCCACAAGTCCTATGGGCATATCGGATAACTCCACACTCCACCACAAAGGAATCACCTTTCCGATTAGCTTACGAATAGAGGCAATGATCCCAGTGGACATCTATTCATACCCTGAGTCGAGATATCTGACTTGGGATGATTGGAGATAAAGCGACCGACCTCTTCAAGTCAGACTATCCGACCTCTCTCCAAAAGAGGTCGGCCAAATCGACAGGAAAGCCCAAAAAGGGCCCAACTCAAGGAACACAGCCCAAATCCAAAGGCGGCTCAAGCCTACAGAGAGAAGGGCGGTTCCGTTGAAGATAAGATGACCTCACCTAAAGATAAGATAAGATAAGATAACTAACTTATCTTATCTAAGAAGGTCACTTCTCACCACTATAAATACATTGGAGCATCCAAGTATAACTTATACTCTGATTCTACTAAAAACCTGTTTAATACCCATGCTAACTTAAGCATCAGAGTCTCTTGCAGGTACCCCCCACCCTCCGGTGACCAAGGATCAGCAGTGCAGCCAGTCCAACAAGTCGAACACGACAGCTCCGGCCGCCACCCACCAGCCGGACACGTCATCTCCAACCAGTACAGAAGATCTCGTCCGAGATCAACCTACAGTTTCAGGTAATCCTCGGAATATTGGCGCCGTTGCCGGGGAACCTGGAAGTCATCCCATCACCATGGCGGACGAATAGGATAACGACCACAACTCAGATTTAGAGGACAGAACGCCGCACAAAGACATGGGTGCCACACCAAAGGACACTCCGGAATCTAACGGAGACAAAAACTCATCACATCCGGGAGTAATAGAAGCCCTTCAAGATTGCCTAAAGCAACTCGAAAAAGAAAGCCAGTACCAGCAAGAAGTCGGCAAGGATCTACAGAGAGAGGTAAGGCGACGCCGAGAATTAGAAAATAAACTTCTACAACTTGAAGCCGATCTCAAAGCAAAGACTACCCGGACCACCCCTGAAGACAACTCTCGCAAAGATCAGGATCCATTTACTAGGGAAATCATGAAGACTAAAATCCCTAAGGACTTCAAACTTCCAGATATGACTTTGTATGATGGCATTACAGATCCCAACCATCACCTCAGCAACTTCAGAAGCAGAATGTACCTCACTGACGCCCCAGACGTCGTTCGCTGCAAAGCTTTTCCAACGACTCTCACAAAGACAGCAATTAGATGGTTCGACAACCTACCTCCAAAGTCCATCTCCAATTTTGACGACCTAGCCAAAAAATTCCTGGCCAGATTCTTCATCCAAAAAGATAAGGCTAAGCACGCCCCCAGTCTACTAGGTATCAAGCAAAGAGAGCGGGAAAGTCTCCGCAACTACATGGAAAGATTCAACAAAACGTGCCTAGACATACAAAGCTTACCAACAGAGGCTGCCGTCATGGGCCTCATCAATGGCCTACGAGAAGGACCCTTCAGCCAATCTATATCAAAGAAATATCCCATATCCCTAGACGAGGTACAAGAGCGGGCAGAGAAGTACATCAACATGGAAGAAAATTCTCGACTGCCTCAAAATCCGGTTTCACCTATCGAGATAAAGATAAAGAATCCAAGAAGAAGGAAGATCGAACGGGCAAAAAAATAAAAAAGCATCATAATTACACCCCTCTTCGGGTGTCCCTTGTGGATATCTACAAAGAAGTCTGTAACACAGAAAAGATACCCCCAGCTCGACCACTCAAAGGCAAAAAAGGAGGAGGAAATCGAAACGAGTACTGTGAATATCATCGGGTCCGAGGACATTCCACCAACGAGTGCTTCGACTTAAAAAACATCATAGAAAAATTAGTAAGGGAAGGAAAACTAAATCGGTATCTAGCCACCCGAGATGATGAACAAAGAAAAAGACGAAGAGATGTAGACGTCGGACGAGCTGAGCGATCACCTCGCACGCCAGAAAGACATGTCCATATGATACACGGAGGATTTGCAGGAGGTGGAACCTCCAAATCATCCCGCAAAAGATACCTCAAAGAAGTATATCATGTCGAAGGGAAGGAGGAAGCACCCGACATTCCTGCAATCGCGTTCACCAAAGAAGACGCATCCGGTATCATCTCAGGACACGACGATCCCATGGTCATCATCATCATACTGGCAAACGCCAATCTCTACCGCACATTAATAGACCAAGGGAGTTCTGCCGACATCTTATTCAAAACTGCTTTTGACAAACTCGGCCTAGAAGAAAAAGAACTTAGAGCATACCCGAACAGCCTGTTCGGACTGGGAGATACCCCGGTACAACCACTGGGATACGTGTCACTACACACAACCTTCGGAAAAGGAAATCAGTCCAGAACGCTCAAGATAGACTACATCGTGGTCGATGTGAGTTCAGCCTACAATGCCTTAATAGGTCGGACAACACTAAACCAACTCGGCGCAATAGTCTCAACTCCACATCTATGCATGAAATTCCCAACTCCAGAAGGGATAGCTACGATAAAAGCAGATCAAAAGATGGCACGCCGCTATTATAATGAAAGTCTAAACTTCAGAGGCAGAGGAGAAGAGTTTCATACAATTGAGCTTGGTGGAATTCAGAGACGAGAAGAACTCCGCCCACAGCCCGAAGGTGGAATAGAGAAAGTTCAGATCGGAGACACCTCGGACAAAACGACTAACATTGGCACGATCCTGAAAGGAGAGGCAAAGGAATCACTAGTACAGTTCTTGCGAGATAATGTCAATCTTTTCGCATGGAAAGCTGCAGACATGCCAGGCATAGACCCCAAGCTAATGTGCCACAAGTTGGTGGTCTATCCAGGATCTCGGCCGGTACAGTAGAGACGAAGAAAACTTGGACCAGAATGATCCCAAGCTGTGGAAGAACAGGTACAGGCACTACTGGAGGCAGGATTCATAAGAGAAGTCAAGTACCCACTATGGCTAGCTAACGTCGTCTTGGTGAAAAATCAAACGGAAAGTGGCGAATGTGCACCGACTACACCGACCTCAACAAAGCCTGCCCAAAAGATCCTTACCCACTCCTAAGTATCGACGCCCTGGTAGATGCTTCCTCCGGATATAGATACCTCTCGTTTATGGATGCATATTCCGGATACAAACAAATTCCCATGTATCCACCAGATCAAGAAAAGACCTCGTTTTTAACGCCAAAAGCAAATTACTGCTACATTGTGATGCCTTTCGGCCTCAAGAATGCGGGAGCTACTTATCAAAGGCTGATGAATAAAGTCTTTTCAGATCATATCGGAAAAATCATGGAAGTATACGTGGACGACATGTTAATAAAGACACAAAGCGAAGAAACATTATTGTCCGACCTGGCCCAAGTGTTCAACACTATAAGGAAGCATGACATACGACTCAATCCCACAAAGTGCACCTTTGCAGTAGAAGCGGGCAAATTCTTAGGTTTCATGCTCATACAAAGAGAAATTGAAGCAAATCCAGACAAATGCCAGGCTATACTCAACATGAAGAGCCTGACTTGTGTCAGAGAGGTACAACAACTCAACGGGAGATTGGCAGCCTTATCCAGATTCTTAGCAGGATCAGCAATAAGATCTCTCCCCTTCTATGCCACTTTAAGGAAAGGAAAGAAGTTCGAATGGACAACAGAATGCGAGCAAGCCTTCCAGGATTTCAAAAACTTCCTGGGACAACCGCCTATCCTAACTCGACCACGAGAGGAAGAACCACTCGTATTATATCTTGCAGTAGGAAGTCAGGCAGTAGCCTCAGCATTCGAGAGGACGACATAGGACAATAGCCTGTATATTTCATCAGTAAAGCGCTGCAGGGATCTGAGCTGAACTACCAAAAAATAGAAAAATTTGCCTACACTCTCATACTGACATCTCGACGACTTCGCCCATACTTCCAGGCCCACACCATTAAGGTTCGGACCGACCAGCCCATAATGGGGATACTGCAGAAAACAGATCTAGCAGGCAGAATTTTACAATGGGCAGTCGAGTTATCCGAGTTCGACCTCCAATACGAAGCTCGGACAGCCATCAAATCACAATACTTGGCCGACTTCATTGCAGAATTCACAGATACCCGGGAAACCCCCACAGAATGGAATCTCTACGTGGACGGATCTTCAAATAAGACTGGAAGCGGCGTAGGTGTGATAATAGAAAGCAATGAAGGAACCCAAGTTGAGCTTTCCCTCAAATTTGGGTTCCCGGCCTCAAACAACCAGGCAGAATATGAGGCGTTACTAGCTGGTTTGAAACTGGATAAGGAGGTTGGAGCTCAAAAACTCAACATCTTCAGTGACTCACAAGAAGTCACCTCACAGATAACAGGGAGTTACCAAGCCAAAGATCCCACCATGAAAAAGTATTTGGATATAACCAAAGAACAGCTCGGACAACTCGGGGAATACAAGATCTGCGACATACCCCGCGAACAAAATGTCCGAGCTGATGCACTCTCAAAGCTAGCCAGCACCAAACCAGGGGGTAACTGATGAGCGGATATTTTATACGCTTTTTGGGGATAATTTCATATAGTTTTTAGTATGTTTTAGTTAATTTTTAGTTTATTTTCATTAGTTTCTAGGCAAAATTCATATTTCTGGACTTTACTACGAGTTTGTGTGTTTTTCTGTAATTTCAGATATTTTCTGGCTGAAATTGAGGGAGCTGAGCAAAAATCTTATTCAGGCTGAAAAAGGACTGCTGATGTTGTTGGATTCTGACCTCTCTGCACTCGGAATGGAATTTCTGGAGCTACAGAAGTCTAAATGGCGCGCTTCCAATTGCGTTAGAAAGTAGACATCCAGGGCTTTCCAGCAACATATAATAGTCCATACTTTACTCAAGGATAGATGACGTAAACTGGCGTTCAACGCCAGTTCCATGTTGCAGTCTGGCGTCCAGCGCCAGAAACAAGTTATAAGTTGGAGTTCAACGCCAGAAACAGGTTACAACCTGGCGTTGAATGCCCAAAACAGCCCATGCACGTGAGAAGCTTAAGTCTCAGCCCCAGCACACACCAAGTGGGCCCTAGAAGTGGATTTCTGCACTATCTATCATAGTTTACTCATTTTCTATAAACCTAGGTTACTAGTTTAGTATTTAAACAACTTTTAGAGATTTATTTTGTATCTCATGACATTTTAGATCTGAACTTTGTACCTTTTGACGGCATGAGTCTCTAAACTCCATTGTTGGGGGTGAGGAGCTCTGCTGTGTCTCGATGAATTAATGCAAGTATTTCTGTTTTCCATTCAAACATGCGTGTTCCTATCTAAGATATCCATTCGCACTTCAATATGAATGTGATGAACGTGACAATCATCATCATTCCTCCACGAATGCGTGCCTGACAACCACTTACGTTCCACCGTAGAATGAATGAATATCTCTTAGATCTCTTAATCGGAATCTTCGTGGCATAAGCTAGATTGATAGCAGCATTCAAGAGAATCCGGAAAGTCTAAACCTTGTCTGTGGTATTCCGAGTAGGATTCAGGGATTGAATGACTATGACGAGCTTCAAACTCGCGAGTGCTGGGCGTAGTGACAGATGCAAAAGGATAGTAAATCCTATTCCGGTACGATTGAGAACCTGCAGATGATTAGCCGTGCGGTGACAGCGCACCTGGACCCTTTTCACTGGAAGGATGGATGGTAGCCATTGACAACGGTGATCCACCAACACACAACTTGCCATAGGAGGACGTGCGTGCATGAATCAGAAACAGAGGAAAGCAAAATTTCAGAAGACAAAGCATCTCCAAAACTCCAACATATTCTCCATCATTGCATACAAGTATAATTTGTGTTCTGCCCTTTTATTCCTTACAATCAAATTTGATAAGTGAATTATTTTATTGTCTTCCTGACTAAGAGTTACAAGATAACCATAGATTGCTTCAAGCCAATAATCTCCGTGGGATCGACCCTTACTCACGTAAGGTATTACTTGGACGACCCAGTACACTTGCTGGTTAGTTGTGCGAATTTGTGAAGAATTGTGATTTCCAATTTCGTGCACCAAGTTTTTGGCGCCGTTGCCGGGGATTGTTTGAGTTTGGACAACTGACGGTTTATTTTGTTGCTTAGATTAGGAAAAATTTTTCTTTTTGGTTTAGAGTCTTTTATTATTTATACATTGTTAAAACACTTTAAATTTATAGCTCAATTAGCTAGAGCGTGGTGCTTATGTTCTTGGTAATTGGCTATCCTATTTTTAAAATCTTTTTCAAAAATAATTTTTCTTTGAATAAATCTTGTGCCAAACTTTAAGGTTGGTGTTTTCTTGTTGATTTTTCCTTGTTTTTCGAAAATTTTAATTTGGTTTTCTAAAAATTTTAAGTTTGGTGTTCTTTCTTCATGTTCTTGTGTTCTTGTGAGTCTTCAAAGTGTTCTTGAGTTCTCCTTGTGTCTTGATCTTAAAATTTTTAAGTTTGGTGTTCCTTGGTGTTTTCTCTCCAAAAATTTTCGAAAACAAGGAGCATTAGATCTAAAAATTTTAAATCTTGTGCTATCTTATTGTTTTTCTCTTTCCTCTTTAAATTCAAAAATATCTTTTCTCTCTATTTTTTTTTTCGAAATTTAAAACCCGTTTCAAATCATATCTTTTTCAAAACTTCCTAACCACTTCCTCTTTCCTCATTTTTTGCGAAAATCTTCACCCATTTTTATTTATTTTAATTTATTTTGTTTTCGAAATAAATAAATAATTAAATAAATAAAAATATTTTTCTTCTATTTTACATCATCTCCCTTTCTCCATCATGGACCTAAGCGGAAATGAACAGTCCAGGAGGACTCTGGGGTCATATGCTAACCCCTCTACTGCTTCATATGGGAGCAGTATCTGCATACCTCCATTGGAGTCAGTAGCTTTGAGTTGAATCCTCAGCTCATTATCATGGTGCAGCAAAGTTGCCAGTATTTCGGTCTTCCACAGGAAGAACCTACAGAGTTTCTGGCACAGTTTTTACAGATTGCTGACACAGTACATGATAAGGAAGTAGATCAGGATGTCTACAGATTATTACTGTTTCCATTTGCTGTAAAAGACCAAGCTGAGAGGTGGTTAAATAACCAACCTAAGGCCAGCATAAGGACATGGAAACAGCTGACAGAAAAATTCCTGAATCAATACTTTCCTCCAAAACGGATGACACAGCTAAGGCTGGACATCCAAGGCTTTAAACAAGGAGATAATGAATCTCTTTATGATGCCTGGGAGAGATACAGAGAGATGCTACAAAAATGCCCCTCTGAAATGTTTTCAGAGTGGGTTCAGTTAGACATCTTCTATTATGGGCTTGCAGAAAGAGCTCAGATGTCTCTAGATTACTCAGCTGGTGGATCTATCCACATGAGAAAGACAATTGAAGAAGCTCAAGAGCTCATTGATACAGTTGCCAGAAATCAGCATCTGTATCTAAGCAGTGACCCTTCCATGAAAGAAGAGGTTAAAACAGTAACTGCTGAACTCAGTCCTGTAAAACAAGCTGCTGAATTCAATCAGCAATTGGACTTTCTAACAAAGCAGTTAGCCGAATTCAAGGATAGACTACAAGAGACAAGGATGGCTAATATAAATATGGAAGAACAATTGAAGCAAACAAAGCAGCAGCTGTCAAAACAAATAACAGAAGAATGCCAAGCAGTTCAATTAAGAAGTGGGAAGACGTTAAATACCCCACCTCAAGGCAGCAAGAAGCCAAGAAATGAGCAAACCACCCAAAATCCACCTGAGGACAGTAAGAGCCCAAGGAAAAATAATTCTGGCGCTAAAACGCCAGAAATTGAGTGGAAGGCTGGCGCTGAACGCCTAGACCATGCTCAGAACTGGCGTTCAACGCCAGAAACAAGTAAGGATCTGGCGTTGAACACCCAAAAGAAGCACAGTTCTGGCGTTCAGACGCCAGGAACAGATGAGGAGCTGGCATCTAACGTCACTCCAGCTTCTAACTCTGGCACTCAATTGCCAGTGAGGGATCAGACACACACAAGTGCTGATGACAACCCATCTAAAAAGGCTTCTTCAACCACTTCTGTAGGAAATAAACTTACCGCAACTAAGGTTGAGGAATATAAAGCCAAGATACCTTATCCTCAAAAAGTCCGCCAAGAGGAGCAGGATAAGCAATTTGCTCGCTTTACAGATTATCTCAGGACTCTTGAAATAAAGATTCCATTTGCAGAGGCACTTGAGCAAATACCTTCTTATGCCAAGTTCATGAAAGAGATCTTGAGTCATAAGAAGGATTGGAGAGAAACTGAAAGAGTTATCCTCACTGAAGAATGCAGTGCAGTCATTCTGAAAAGCTTTCCTGAAAAGCTTAAAGACCCTGGGAGTTTTCTGATACCATGCACATTAGAAGGTAATTGTACCAAGACAGCTTTATGTGATCTTGGGGCAAGCATCAACCTAATACCTGCATCCACTATCAGAAAGCTTGGTTTAACTGAAGAAGTTGAACCAACCCGGATATGTCTCCAACTTGCTGATGGCTCCATTAAATACCCATCAGGCGTCATTGAAGACATGATTGTCAGAGTTGGGCCATTCGCCTTTCCCACTGACTTTGTAGTGCTGGAAATGGAGGAGCACAAGAGTGCTACTCTCATTCTAGGAAGACCCTTCCTAGCAACTGGACGAACTCTCATTGATGTCCAACATGGGGAAATAACCCTGAGAGTCAATGAGGATGAGTTTAAGTTGAATGCTGTCAAAGCCATGCAGCATCCAGACACATCAAAAGACTGCATGAAAGTTGATCTTATTGACTCTTTGGTAGAAGAGATCAACATGGCTGAGAGTCTCGAATCAGAGTTGGAAGACATCTTTAAAGATGTTCAGCCTGATTTGGAGGATTCAGAGGAAATGAAAAAGCCTCTGAAATTTCCTCTGGAAGAGGAAAAACCTCCTAAACCCGAGCTCAAACCATTACCACCATCCCTGAAATATGTATTTCTGGGAGAAGGTGACACTTTTCCAGTGATCATAAGCTCTGCTTTAAATCCACAGGAAGAGGAAGCACTGATTCAAGTGCTAAGGACACACAAGACAGCTCTTGGGTGGTCCATAGGTGACCTTAAGGGCATAAGCCCAGCTAGATGCATGCACAAAATCTTATTGGAGGATAATGCTAAACCAGTGGTTCAACCACAGAGGCGGCTAAATCCAGCCATGAAGGAAGTGGTGCAGAAAGAGGTCACCAAATTACTGGAGGCTGTGATTATTTATCCTATTTCTAATAGCCCCTGGGTGAGCCCTGTTCAAGTTGTCCCCAAAATGGGAGGCATGACAATGGTTCATAATGAAAAGAATGAACTGGTTCCTACAAGAACAGTTACAGGGTGGCGCATCTCTATTGACTATAGAAGGCTCAATACAGCTACCAGAAAGGATCATTTTCCTTTACCATTCATAGACCAGATGCTAGAAAGATTGGCAGGTCATGATTATTACTGCTTTTTGGATGGCTACTCAGGCTATAACCAGATTGCAGTAGATTCCCAGGATCAAGAGAAAACAGCATTCACATGTCCATCTGGAGTGTTTGCTTATAGAAGGATGCCGTTTGGGCTGTGTAATGCGCCTGCAACCCTCCAGAGATGCATGCTCTCTATTTTCTCTGATATGGTGGAAAAATTTCTGGAAGTCTTCATGGATGACTTCTCAGTATATGGAAACTCATTCAGCTCCTGTCTTGATCACCTGAAACTAGTTCTAAAAAGATGCCAAGAGACCAACCTGGTTTTAAACTGGGAAAAATGTCACTTTATGGTGACTGAAGGGATTGTCCTTGGGCATAAAATTTCAAACAAGGGAATAGAGGTGGATCAAGCAAAAATAGAGGTAATTGAAAAATTACCACCACCTGCCAATGTTAAGGCAATCAGAAGCTTTCTGGGGCATGCAGAATTCTATAGGAGGTTTATAAAGGATTTTTCAAAAATCGCAAAACCTCTGAGCAATCTGCTAGCTGCTGACACGCCATTTGTGTTTGACACAGAGTGTCTGCAGGCGTTTGAAACCCTGAAAGCCAAGCTGGTCACAGCACCAGTTATTTCTGCACCAGATTGGACATTACCATTTGAGCTAATGTGTGATGCCAGTGATCACGCCATTGGTGCAGTATTGGGACAGAGGCATGACAAGCTTCTGCATGTCATTTATTATGCTAGCCGTGTTTTAAATGATGCCCAGAAAAATTACACAACCACAGAAAAAGAATTGCTTGCAGTGGTTTATGCCATTGACAAGTTTAGATCATACTTAGTAGGATCAAAGGTGATTGTGTATACTGACCATGCTACTCTTAAATATCTACTCACAAAGCAGGATTCAAAACCCAGGCTCATAAGATGGGTGTTGCTTCTGCAAGAGTTTGATATAGAAATAAGAGACAGAAAAGGGACAGAGAACCAAGTGGCTGATCATCTGTCCCGGATAGAGCCAATAGAAGGGACGTCCCTCCCCTCTCTTGAGATCTCTGAGACTTTCCCAGATGAGCATTTGTTTGCCATTTAAAAAATACCATGGTTTGCAGACATTGCAAACTATAAGGCTGCAAAGTTCATACCTAAGGAGTACAACAGGCAACAAAAGAAAAAATTAATCACTGATGCAAAGTACTACTTGTGGGATGAACCCTATCTCTTCAAGAGATGTGCAGACGGAATAATCTGTAGGTGTGTGCCTAGAGAAGAAGCACAGAGGATCCTATGGCATTGCCATGGATCACAATATGGAGGCCATTTCGGAGGTGAGCGAACAACCACCAAGGTCCTCCAATGTGGCTTCTATTGGCCCACACTCTATAGAGATTCCCGAGAGTTTGTACATAACTGTGACAGTTGCCAAAGAGCTGGTAATCTACCTCATGGTTACGCCATGCCTCAACAAGGAATCTTGGAGATTGAGTTGTTTGACGTATGGGGAATTGACTTCATGGGACCTTTCCCACCATCATACTCAAATACTTATATTCTGGTGGCAGTTGACTACGTATCAAAATGGGTAGAGGCCGTTGCCACACCTACCAATAATACTAAAACAGTGCTGAAGTTCCTCCAGAAATATATCTTCAGCAGGTTTGGGGTCCTTAGAGTACTAATCAGTGATGGGGGCACTCACATCTGCAACAAACAGCTTTACTCTACCATGGTCCAGTATGAGATTCGCCACAAGGTGGCAACTCCATATCATCCACAAACTAATGGGCAAGCTGAAGTCTCTAACAGAGAGCTAAAAAGAATCCTAGAATGGACTGTAAATACCCGTAGAAAGGATTGGGCAAGAAGCTTGGATGATGCTCTGTGGGCATACAGAACAGCATTCAAGACTCCTATAGGGACCTCTCCATACCAACTTGTATATGGTAAGGCATGTCACCTGCCCGTGGAACTGGAATATAAAGCCTACTGGGCAACCAGATTCCTAAACTTTGATGCCAAATTAGCTGGAGAAAAAAGATTGCTTCAGCTAAATAAGCTAGAGGAATTCAGATTCACTGCTTTCGAAAATGCCAAGCTTTATAAAGAGAAATAAAAAAAGTGGCATGACAGAAAGCTGTCATCTAGAATCTTTGAACCAGGACAGAAGGTTCTGTTGTTTAACTCTAGACTCAGGCTATTCCCCGGGAAACTGAAATCCCGGTGGAGGGGACCATATGTGATTACAAGTGTATCACCATATGGTTATGTGGAACTTCAAGATATTGATTCTGATAAGAAGTTCATTGTTAATGGACAGAGAATCAAGCACTATCTTGAAGGCAATATTGAGCAAGAGTGCTCAAGGCTGAAGTTAAATTAAAAGCTCAGCAAGGTCCAGCTAAAGACAATAAAGAAGCGCTTGCTGTGAGGCAACCCAGCCATGGGGCATCACTTCCTCTAAGCATTTTGCCATATTCTTGATTTTATTTGTTCATATAAAGTTCATTGATACTAAGGTAAAGAGTCAATTACATAAGTTCACAGGGTTACAGAAGAAATCTGCACACAAAACAGAGAAAAAGAGCTCACTGGCAAGAAAACGCCAGTAAGAGTCTGTTTTGGGCATTCAACGCCCAAAAGAAGCATCCACTGGGCGTTGAACGCCAGTAAGGATAGCCATCTGGGCGTTAAACGCCAGAAAGAAGCATCTTCTGGGCATTGAACGCCAGAAAGAAGCTCCTTCTGGGCGTTTAACGCCAGATTTACAGCGTCCTGGGCGTTCAGAAAAACGCCCAGTGACAAGGGAGTTCCTGGCGTTCAACGCCAGAAAGAAGCAACAGCTGGGCGTTGAACGCCTAGGAGAGGCAGCATTTGGGCGTTGAACGCCCAAAACATGCAGCATTTGGGCGTTCAAATGCCAGGATGGTGGGGAGGACGTGAATTCATTTTTACTTCATATTTTTCATTCTAATTTTAATTTTCATGTTTCAATTCATGATTTCTTGCATAAACATGTTAAGAACCCTGATTTCTAAAATCCCTAATTTCTAAAAACCCTACCTTAAAAATATCAAATGTATCTTAATCCATAAACACGAATTCTTCTTTTCAATCCAATTCAACTCTTTTTCAAATTTTCAAAACAAATCTATATCTTTTCATTCTAAAATCTTTTTAACTAATCAATATCTTTTTCAAATCTCCACATTATCTTTTTCAAAATCCAAATTTATCTTTTTCAAATATCCTTCATATCTTTTTAATCTTAAATCACATCTTTTCATATCATACTTTTTAAATCATATCTTCTATCTTATCTTTTTTTAATATTTTCGAAAATCCCACCCCCTCCCTTTTAAAAACATATTCGGCCTCCCTCCTCAAATCCACCATTCGACACTAGCTCTCCTTCTATCCCTCTCCTTTCTTTTATTTTGCTTGAGGACAAGCAAACCTCTAAGTTTGGTGTGTTTATCCGTGATCACTAAACCATACCCACTAAGATCATGGCTCCTAAAGGAAAACAACCCACTCCAAGAGGCAAGAAAGAGAGTGTTCCGAAACCACTTTGGAATCAAGGGAAGTTCTTAACTAAAGAACACTCAGACCATTATTACAAAATAATGGGTCTAAGATCAGTGATCCCGGAAGTTAGATTCGATCTGAAAGAAGACGAATATCCGGAGATCCAGGAGCAAATTCGAATCAGGAACTGGGAGATCCTAGCTAATCCTGAAACAAAAGTGGGAAGGAATATGGTCCAGGAGTTCTATGCTAATATGTGGCAAACAGACAGGCAAAAACTATCTGGATCTGCTATCTATGACTATCGGACCTTGGTCAGAGGAAAGATTGTTCATACCCACCCTAACAAGATCAGGGAGATCTTAAAGCTACCTCAGCTGAAAGATGATCCAGACTCCTTCAATAGGAGAATGATGAGAACGGACAAGGGCCTGGATAAGATTCTAGAGGATATATGTATCCCTGGAGCCAGGTCGACCACCAGCACGAAGGGTGTCCCAAATCAACTCAAAAGAGAAGATCTCAAACCAGTCGCCAGAGGATGGCTGGACTTCATTGGGCATTCTCTGCTGCCCACTAGCAACCATTCTAAAGTCACTATTAGAAGAGCAGTGATGATCCATTACATCATGATGGGAAAAGAAGTGGAAGTTCATCAACTGATTTCAACTGAATTTTACAAAATTGCAAACAAAAATTCCAAAGATGCCAGGTTGGGTTATCCAAGCTTGATTTCTATGCTCTGCAAGGACGCTTGAGTAAGGATGGGAATAACTGAGTATATCTCAGTTGAGCGGCCAATCACCAAAGCATCAATGGAAAAACAACAAGCACAGGATGACCCCATCAAGAAGAGAACACAGGAAATTCTCCCAGAAATCCCTCAATCTGAATACTGGGAGTATCTTGAAACATCTATTACCAGGATGCAAGAAGCTCTGGAACAAATAAAGAAAGAATAGAAGGAACAAAGTAGCATTCTTTGCTATTTGCTTAAAGAGCAAGAGGAGCAAGGGCGTGATTTAAGGGAATTGAAGCGCCAGAAATTATCTCTTGAAGGACCAAGCACTCCGCAGATTAGAGGAACATCCACTTCCCAGAACAAAGGTTGTTAAATTCCAATTTATGCTTTAACTCTGTGATAGTTGTCATTATAGGAGTTTACCTTAGAAAGTAGATATAAGTAGTAGTAATTAGCATACCTATTTTGATCTTATTTTCAATTAAGTTATAATTTATTTTTCTCATCATCAGCAAACATGAATAAAATAGTAGATCTTTAGAATAAGAGGCAATAAATTTTGAGTTTTTAACAAGAAAAATTCTAATTATTTACATGTGGTGGCAATGCTTTCTGTCTCCTGAATAAATGCTTGAACAGTGCACATGTCTTTTGAATTTGATGTTTAAGATTGTTAAATATGTTGGCTCTTGAAAGAATGATGAACATGAGACATGTTATTGATAATCTGAAAAATCATAAAAATGATTCTTGAAGCAAGAAAAAGCAGTGAATACAAAAGCTTGCAGAAAAAAAAATTTTTTAGAGAAAGAAAAAGAAAAAGCAAGCAGAAAAAGCCAAAGCTCTTAAAACCAAAAGGCAAGAGCAAAAAGCCAATGGCCCTTAAAACCAAAAGGCAAGGGTAATAAAAAGGATCCAAAGTTTTGAGCATCAGTGGATAGGAGGGCCTAAAGGAATAAAATCCTGGCCTAAGCGGCTAAACCAAGCTGTCCCTAACCATGTGCTTGTGGCGTGAAGCTGTCAAGTGAAAACTTGAGACTGAGCAGTTAAAGTCAAGGTCTAAAGTAAAAAGAAGAGTGTGCTTAAGAACTCTGGACACCTCTAATTGGGGACTTTAGCAAAGCTGAGTCACAATCTGAAAAGGTTCACCCAATTATGTGTCTGTGGCATTTATGTATCCGGTGGTAATAGTGGAAAACAAAGTGCTTAGGGCCACGGCCAAGAATCATAAAGTAGCTGTGTTCAAGAATCATCATAGTAAAATAGGAGAATCAATAACACTATCTGAATTCTAAGTTCCTATAGATGCCAATCACTTTGAGCTTCAATGGATAAAGTGAGGTGCCAAAACTGTTCGGAAGCAAAAAGCTACTAGTCCCGCTCATCTAATTAGAATCTGAGCTTCACTCAAAAACTCTGAGATATTATTGCTTCTTGACTTATTAGTAGTCTATTTTATTTATCTAGTTGCTTGGGGACAAGCAACAGTTTAAGTTTGGTGTTGTGATGAGCGGATATTTTATACGCTTTTTGGGGATAATTTCATATAGTTTTTAGTATGTTTTAGTTAATTTTTAGTTTATTTTCATTAGTTTCTAGGCAAAATTCATATTTCTGGACTTTACTATGAGTTTGTGTATTTTTCTGTAATTTCAGGTATTTTCTGGCTGAAATTGAGGGAGCTGAGCAAAAATCTGATTCAGGCTGAAAAAGGACTGCTGATGTTGTTGGATTCTGACCTCTCTGCACTCGGAATGGAATTTCTGGAGCTACAGAAGTCCAAATGGCGCGCTTCCAATTGCGTTGGAAAGTAGACATCCAGGGCTTTCCAGAAATATATAATAGTCCATACTTAGCTCAAGAATAGACGACGTAAACTGGCATTCAACGCCAGTTCCATGTTGCAGTCTGGTGTCCAGCGCCAGAAACAAGTTATAAGTTGGAGTTCAACGCCAGAAACAGATTACAACCTGGCGTTGAACGCCCAAAACAGCCCATGCACGTGAGAAGCTTAAGTCTCAGCCCCAGCACACACCAAGTGGGCCCCAGAAGTGGATTTCTGCACCATCTATCATAGTTTACTCATTTTCTGTAAACCTAGGTTACTAGTTTAGTATTTAAACAACTTTTAGAGATTTATTTTGTATCTCATGACATTTTAGATCTGAACTTTGTACCTTTTGACGGCATGAGTCTCTAAACTCCATTGTTGGGAGTGAGGAGCTCTGCTGTGTCTCGATGAATTAATGCAAGTATTTCTGTTTTCCATTCAAACATGCGTGTTCCTATCTAAGATATCCATTCGCACTTCAATATGAATGTGATGAACGTGACAATCATCATCATTCCTCCACGAACGCGTGTGACAACCACTTACGTTCCACCGTAGAATGAATGAATATCTCTTAGATCTCTTAATCAGAATCTTCGTGGCATAAGCTAGATTGATAGCAGCATTCAAGAGAATCCAGAAAGTCTAAATCTTGTCTATGGTATTCCGAGTAGGATTCAGGGATTGAATGACTGTGACGAGCTTCAAACTTGCGAGTGCTGGGCATAGTGACAGACGCAAAAGGATAGTAAATCCTATTCTGGTACGATTGAGAACCTGCAGATGATTAGCCATACGGTGACAGCGCACCTGGACCCTTTTCACTGGAAGGATGGATGGTAGCCATTGACAACGGTGATCCACCAACACACAGCTTGCCATAGGAGGACGTGCGTGCGTGAATCAGAAACAGAGGAAAGCAGAATTTCAGAAGACAAAGCATCTCCAAAACTCCAACATATTCTCCATCATTGCATACAAGTATAATTTGTGTTCTGCCCTTTTATTCCTTGCAATCAAATTTGATAAGTGAATTATTTTATTGTCTTCCTGACTAAAAGTTACAAGATAACCATAGATTGCTTCAAGCCAATAATCTCCGTGGGATCGACCCTTACTCACGTAAGGTATTACTTGGACGACCCAGTGCACCTTCTGGTTAGTTGTGCGAATTTGTGAAGAATTGTGATTTCCAATTTCGTGCACCAGTAACAATAGAAGCCTCATCCAGAAAATGCTACAGAACCCGTCAATCTCGGATGCAGAAAAAGTCCTAGCTATAACAAGTCAGGATCAAGGATGGATGACCCCCATAATTAATTACCTCCAAGAAGAAACACTCCCCACAAATGAGAAGGAAGGAAAAAGGTTAAAACGGGAGGCTCAGTACTACACCATCATAAACAACACCCTATACAAAAGAGGAATTTTAATACCATCGTTAAAATGTGTGCCGACCTCTAACACAAGGGAAGTTTTAGAGGAAGTACACAGCGATATTTGTGGCCATCATCTCGGGGCACAAGCTCTCACCAAAAAGGTACTTCAGGCGGGATTTTACTGGCCAACTCTACAAAAGGAAGCTACAGAATTCGTAAAGACATGTCCCCCATGCCAGAAACATGCCAACTTTCACATCGCCCCGCCAGAAGAACTCATCAGCGTAACTTTGCCTTGGCCATTTGCAAAATGGGGACTCGATCTTTTCGGACCCTTTCCCCAGGGATCAGGACAAGTCAAATTCCTCATAGTCGGAGTAGACTATTTCACAAAGTGGATTGAGGCAGAGCCCCTAGCCAATGCCACTGCTCAAAGAAGCCGGAGATTCCTATATAGGAACATTGTCACAAGGTTCGAGGTTCCATACTCCATCACCATAGACAATGGCACTCAATTCACAGATGCAGGCTTCAGGAAATTAGTAGCCGACTTAAACATAAAGCACCAGTTCACATCCGTCGAACATCCTCAAGCCAATGGGCAAGCTGAAGCTGCCAACAAAGTCATATTGGCTGGGTTGAAATGGAGACTGCAAGATGCGAAGGGAGCTTGGGCTGAAGAACTTCCATAGGTCCTATGGGCATATCAAACCACGCCACATTCTACCACAAACGAATCACCGTTCCGATTAGCGTACGGAGTGGAGGCAATGATCCCAGTAGAGGTCGAGGAAGGGTCCCCTAGAGTGGTCCACTACAATGAACAAACTAACTCTCAGCTTCAAAGAGAAGAGCTCGACCTACTTCTAGAAATCCAAGAAAGAGCTCGGATCAAGGAAGAAGCGCTAAAGTGCCGAATGGCTTCGAGGTATAATCAGAGGGTAGTGCCAAGAAGTTTCGTTGAGAATGATCTCATCCTAATCCGAAATGATATTGGAACAACTCGACCTGGAGAAGGAAAGCTGGCAGCAAACTGGAAAGGACCCTACCGAGTTACAGAAGTACTGGGAAAGGGCTACTACAGACTGTCCGAACTCGAGGGACGAGAGCTCCCCAGATCATGGCACGGTTGCAACCTAAAAAGGTACTATAGCTAGAAGATCTCGTCATAGGATGCACTCTTTTTCCTGAAAAGTTTTTTAATGAGGCACCAAGTTGAGATCTAGAAATTATTCGACTTAAAGGAATGAAAAACTCCCGCATGTATATATTTGTATTTTCTTTTGAATAAAATATATTTTAGATATTCTACAAATTCTCAAGACGCATTAATCTGAAGCATTCATTGCCCGATTATAAAGCAACAGATCAGCAGAAAGTGGAAAACAGATTCACTGCACGATCACGATGGAAGACCAATAAAGATGAAAACGCGATTCATCTAAAGGTCGACCAAACAAAGACAGAAATCACCTTCTACAAATCGACAAAGATGAACACAGAATAATGCAAGAAGTTATCGAAAGTAATCCGAAAAAGAACCTGACGAGGTCTTATGGATTGCTAAATAATAACTTAAAGACTGACCGACATTGAGAAGTCGGACCAAGTCAACCTAAGTTATCAGCAAATCCCTGGAAAGAGGTCTGGCCAACCCTATAAAAGAGGAATTGCTATAACTTAGAAGAGATCGACCTAACGAAGTCGGTTTCCTACAAAACAAGTTATAAAAGTAATCCCTGAAAGAGACCTAACAAAGGTCAAAGAAAGAGGATTACGAAATAACTTAGAAGAGATCGACATAAAGAAGTCGGTCCCCTACAACAAAATAAGTTATAAAAGTAATCCCTGAAAGAGACCTGACAAAGGTCCAAGAAAGAGGATTACGAAATAACTTAGAAGAAATCGACATAAAGAAGTTAGTCTCCTACAACGAACAAGTTATAAAAGTAATCCCTGAAAGAGACCTGACAAAGGTCCAAGAAAGAGGATTACCAAAATAACTTAAAAGAAGATGACATAAAGAAGTCGACCTCCTACAAACAAGTTATAAAAGAAGTCCCTGAAAGAGACCTCGCAAGGGTCCAAGAAAGAGGACTGCAAAAGTAATGGGAAAGAGGACCAACGTAAAGAAATCGGTTACGGATTGCTAGAAATACAAAGCAAGAGTGGGAAAACCGAGAAACAAGTTGGACCCCCACATCCACGATCTCAAAGGATCCAATCAACAAGCAACAAGTGCTAAGACAAGCACAAACGAGCATGATAAAATACAATATTATAACGAGCTTCAGGGTCAGGCCCAAAAGCTTGAAAACTACTTCTTGTTTTTCAAAACAAAAGTTGCTAGGCAAGCAACCTAAAGGATTATCCACAGTCGAGCAAAACATTCAAATTACACATAAAGAGTTTAAAAGCCCACAAGCCGGGCCAACTACACAAATACCCGAAGAGAAATCAGCAAAGATCAGGAGCCCTCTCGGCAGCATCAGTACCAGAAGAGGGAGGGCGATCTGAATAGGCACAGCATCCACGGTTCCATCATCCTGGTTCAGAATCTGGCAATCCGAACCAGACACAACCGGAGGAACTGAAGAGGTCGACACTTTGGCAGAAGACACAGGGGGAGGTTCAACATCATCATCATCCTAGTCATCAGGGACAATCTTACCATCCCTCACAACATTATCCAGGCTGAAGAGAGTAAGGTTGGCCTTGGGAGCAATAATCCGAACCTGCTCCCTCAAGTTCTCATAGGCAGCAATTACGCTTCCAACAAGATGACCTTGGAGCTCGGAGTAATCAGCTCGGGCATTCTCCAACTCCTCCCTCGGGCGCACCACCTCCCGATAAGATGTCACATAGCTGTCCTTATGCCTCAGTGCCGTGTCCTCGGCCAGCCTCACAGAAGCCGCCAGAGAAAGGGAACTCGCCTTCTCGTTCTCCAGATCCTTCTCCAGCTTGGCTACCTTTGCTTCAAGCTCCTCCTTCAGGCCCTTCATCTGATCAAACTCCTGTTTAGCCTCCTCCATAAAGGCTTTGGTGGCATGGAGAGGAAGATTTTGAGCAGTTCGGTATAGGGCAGCCCCCATATATGCCATCCTAACACTACTTCGAGTTATAAAGTCCTGATGGCGAAGAAGTGACACATCATCCATAGGAAGGGCACCAAAGGGACCAATTTGCTGATCTACGAACTCGATCGCATCAAAATCAGGGGCATCAAGGTTGAAAGGCTCAATTGTTTTTTGCTTCTTGTTAGGAGGAGCACCAGAAGCAGCGGCAGAAGATTGAGGAGGCTCAGCCAGACGAACCCGAGGAGTGGGGATCACCTTCCTCGGCCCAGGAGAACCCGGCACGGGCGGCTTCACTTGAACCTGAGAAGGTCCCTCCCCGGCCGCCTTGGCCGAAATGTTTTGAGCAGCAGCAGCCTTCTTCGCCTTCTTGTAGGCCTTCATGGAATCATTGTTTTTAGACATCTTTGAAAATACAGAATCAACCACAATGACGAGTTATAACATAGGAGAAGAAAAACTCAGAAACAAATATAGAAACAAGTCAGAGAGTACCCAAAGCAGTTCGAACCAAAGATGGATCACTCAAGAATCTTTTTGTATCCAGATGGGGTGGTTCCCCCCACAAATCTTCAAGAACAACCACAAAAGCCCGCTCAACCTCATTAAGCATCTCCCATGTATAACGTGGCACTCTCACATTCTTTTTCCACTTTAGAAGAAAAGCAGGCTCGTCATTCTCATCAAGAAAAAAGGGGCGGACCCCCTCAACAGCACGGACTCGGAAGAAATAATTCTTAAAATCTTTAAAAGACTCATCATACATGGCAAAAACTTTATGCCCCTGGGCCGATCTGAAAGAAACCCAGGAAGCTTTCTTTTTGGAAGAACCCCAGGGCTTGGCCGAGACAAAAAGATAGAGGAAAAGAGTTTGAGAAGGTGTTATGCCTAACTCTTGGCAAAGAAGTTGAAATATCTTGATAAAACCCCAGGAATTCGGATGAAGCTGGGATGGAGCAATGTTACATGACCACAACAAGTCGGTCTCGAAAGCAGTAAAAGGAAAAGTAACGTCCAACTAGCTGAAGAAATATTCATAGGCGTAGAAGAAGGGACGCTCCCCCTTGACGAAAGTAGGAAAACAAGCCCTCTCATCAGAGTCAGGAGCTACAAGCTCATAATCCCTCTCCCGAGCATTGTTACCACAAATCCTATGACGTTTCCTCAGTTCTACACAAAATTCAGCATCCACGACAGAGACACACATTAGGACAAGGGAGTCCAGCCAATCGGACATCCCCTCGGAAACTTTGGAAGACATCTCTATAATGTTATTGCGAGAAGACATGAGGCCGACTAATCCTACAATAAGAAAAGAAGATTGGATTACTAAAAAGCATCTCGGACAAGGGGCAAAATGACTCGACTAATATGATATAGGCAAACAAGCAGAAAAGGAAAACCCCAAGACTCAAACCAAAGTCCTAGGGCATCCTTTGGAGGCAGTAACAAAGCAAGGTTTCAGGAAATTTCTACAGCTTACGTCCCGTCACTCATCAAACGAGAAAGAAGGTTTCAAATAAGCAGACAAGGAAAGTAGAAACACAAAAGTCATCTAAAATTTTTCTACTGTCTATCAGCGAAGAGCATATCCAACATCAAATATGCCAAGCAGTGTATCGTCAAAGACACAACCCTTTTTGTGAACTAAGCAAAAACCATCATCTAAAGCACAAGCAGAAACGGCGACAACATGCGAAAACCCTAAAAGCATCAAGCAACAAGAAAGGCAAAGAAATTCATACAAAAGACAAAGAAACTCCAAAATACGCAATAATCAGGCGCAGTAAAAGCAGCAAGATCCAAGCTTTCTCCAAGCAAAAATCGAACTTTCTCAAAATCAGACATAAAAATGACAGAGGAGGAAAAAATCGAACCTGGAAAATAGGAGAAAACCTCGAAAGGAAGCTGAGGAGCAAGAAGCGACAGAGTCAACCCTCGAACGGAAAAAATTCGCCGGAAGAGGACGAAGGGAGAAACCCAGAATCACTCCTTTTTTCCACAGAAAGCGCTAGTAGAGCAGGCGTCGCAGGAAGAAACTGTGAAAATCTAGGGAAAAATAGAAAATGAGAGAGCAAAGGGAGAGGTTACGAAGGGAAACAAAGAAGAGAAACCGTTTTTGATGGCAAAATTCAAACCAAAGGAAACGGGGAATTTGAAGTCAATTAATGAGGGCATTAAACCTTCGCACATTCCCAAAGCATTGATATAAAAGTGCACGCTTTTAAAGGAAAAATGTTCCGCATTCAAAAAAGCTCTACAAAGAAAGGAATCGACAAAACGCTTGAGTTCGGTTTCACTAGAAAAGGACCGAAGTCAAGGACTCGACCTCAACAAAAAGACCGAGCTCAAGCAGGGGCACTGTTCATACCCTGAGTCGAGCTATCCGACTTCGGATGATTGGAGATAAAGTGACCGACCTATTCAGGTCAGACTATTCGACCTCTCTCCAAAAGAGGTCGGCCAAATCGATAGGAAAGCCCAAAAAGGGCCCAACTCAAGGAACACAGCCCAAATTCAAAGGCGGCTCAAGCCTACAGAGAGAAGGGCGGTTCCGTTGAAGATAAGCTGACCTCACTGGTATGCGAAATTGTGATCATCAACAATGGTGCCAAAGACTTGGAGCTCTCAAACGTGAATCACACTTTTTCACAATTCCGCACAACTAACCAGCAAGTGCACTAGGTCGTCCAAGTAATAAACCTTACGTGAGTAAGGGTCGATCCCACGGAGATTGTCGGCTTGAAGCAAGCTATGGTCATCTTGTAAATCTCAGTCAGGCGGATTCAAATGGTTATGGAGTTTAAGGTGATGAAAATAAACATAAAATAAAGATAGAGATACTTATGTAATTCATTGGTGGATTTTAGATAAGCGTATGAAAATGCTTTGTTCCCCTTGAACCTCTGCTTTCCTATTGCTTTCTTCCAATCATTCATACTCCTTTCCATGGCAAGCTTTATGTTGGGCATCACCGTTGTCAATGGCTACATCCCGTCCTCTCAGTGAAAATGGTCCTGATGCTCTGTCACAACATCGGCTAATCAGCTGTCGGTTCTCGATCATGTCGGAATAGGATCCATTGATCCTTTTGCGTCTGTCACACGCCCCACAATCGCGAGTTTGAAGCTCGTCACAGTCATCCCTTCCCAGATCCTACTCAGAATACCACAGACAAGGTTTAGACTTTCCGGATCTCAGGAATGGCTGCCAATAATTCTAGCCTATACCACGAAGGTTCCAATCTTAGATTAGAAACCCAAGAGATACGCATTCAAGCCATTGCTAGTAGAACAGAGGTGGTTGTTAGGCACATGTTCATAGGTGAGAATGATGATGAGTGTCACGGATCATCACATTCATCAAGTTGAAGAACGAATGAATATCTTGGAGAAGAAATAGACTTGAGTTGAATAGAAAAACAATAGTACTTTGTATTAATTCTTGAAGAACAGCAGAGCTCCACACCTTAATCTATGGTGTGTAGAAACTCCACCGTTGAAAATACATAAGAACAAGAGGGTCTAGGCATGGCCGTGAGGCCAGCCCCCAAACGTGAAAAGGTCTATAAAAAGTATGAGTAAAGGATGAAAATACAATAGCAAAGGGTCCTATTTATAGAAAACTAGTAGCCTAGGGTTACAGAAATAGGTAATTAATGCATAAATCTTCTTCCGGGCCCACTTGGTGTGTGCTTGGGCTGAGCATTGAAGCAATTTCGTGTAGAGACTTTTCTTGGAGTTAAACGCCAGCTTTTGTGCCAGTTTGGACGTTTAACTCCAGCTTTTGTGCCAGTTTTGGAGTTAAACGCCAGAATTCTTGAGCTGACTTGGAACGCCTGTTTGGGCCATCAAATCTCGGGCAAAGTATGGACTATTATATATTGCTGGAAAGCCCAGGATGTCTACTTTTCAACGCAATTGAGAGCGTGCCAATTGGGCTTTTGTAGCTCCAGAAAATCCACTTTGAGTGCAGGGAGGTCAGAATCCAACAGCATCTGTAGTCCATTTTCAGCCTCTGAATCAGATTTTTGCTCAGGTTCCTCAATTTCAGCCAGAAAATACCTGAAATCACAGAAAAACATACAAACTCATAGTAAAGTCTAGAAGAGTGATTTTTATTTAAAAACTAATAAAAATATAATAAAAACTAATTAAAATATACTAAAAACATAATAAAAATAATGCCAAAAAGCGTATAAATTATCCGCTCATCACTCACCCAAAGATAAGATAAGATAAGATAAGATAAGATAACTAACTTATCTTATCTAAGAAGGTCACTTCTCACCACTATAAAGACACTGGAGCACCCAGGTATAACTCATACTCTGATTCTACTAAAAACCTGTTTAATACCCATGCTAACTTAAGCATCGTAGTCTCTTGCAGGTACCCCCCACCCTCCGGTGACCAAGGATCAGCAGTGCAGCCAGTCCAACAAGTCAGACACAACAGCTCCGGCCGCCACCCACCAGCCGGACATGTCATCTCCGACCAGTACAGAAGATCTCGTCTGAGATCGACCTACAGTTTCATGTAACCCTCGGAACAAGATCGAGAAAGGATCACCCAGAGTAATCCACTACAATGAAGAGGCCAATTCCCTAATTCAAAAGGAGGAACTCGACCTACTTCTAGAAATTCGAGAAAGAGCTCGGATTAAGGAAGAGGCGTTAAAACGTTGAATGGCCTCAAGATACAACCGAAAAGTAGTACAGCGAGGTTTTACCGAGAACGATCTCGTCTTAATCTGAAATGATATCAGAACAAGTCGACCTGGAGAAGGAAAGCTGGCATCAAACTGGAAAGGACCCTACCGAGTCGTAGAAGTACTCGGAAAGGGATACTACAGGGTGACTGAACTAGAAGGGCAAGATCTACCAAGGTCGTGGCATGCCTGCAACCTAAGAAGGTATTATAGTTAGAGGTAATAAAGATCTTAGGTCAGAGTGCACTCTTTTTTCTAAAAAGATTTTTTAACGAGGCACCAAGCCAAGATCTATAAAATTGTCCTGCTTAGAGGGGTAAACACCCACATGTATATATTTGCATATTGTCTATTTCGAATAAAGTTTTTTCAGATTTTCTACAAATCCTCTTTTTCAAGACGCATTAATCTGAAACGCAAAAATTCATCACCCGATTATAAAGCTACAGATCAAAAGAAAGTGAAAATCAAATTCACTGCTCGATCACGATAAAGGCCAACAAAGATTAAAACCAAATTCATCAAAAGGTCGACCAAACGGGGATCAAACCCAATCTCTACAAAATCGGCAAAGATGAAAAATAACTTAAAGACCTGACGAGGTCGTAATAAAAATGGGTTGCTAAAAATAACTTAAAAATAGGCCGACGTAAAGAAGTCGGACCAGTCGACCACAATAACCAAAGTTATAAAAAGTAAATCCCTGGAAAGAGGTCTGGCCAGCCCTAAAAAAGAGGATTAATAAAAATAACTTAGAAGGGACCGACGTGATGAAGTCGGGCCAACAATATCACAAAGTTATAAAAGTAAATCCCTAAAAGAGACCCGACAAGCGTTCAAATAAAGAGGATTACTAAAAATAACTTAGAAAGGACCGACATGATGAAGTCGGCCCAACAAAATCACAAAGTTATAAAAGTAAATTCCTAAAAGAGACTCGACCTAGGTCCAAATAAAACGGATTACTAAGAAATAACTTCGAAAAGACCAAGATGAAGAAGTCGGCGGACAAAAGGCATGCGCTATAAGGGACTTCAAGTCGGACCCAGAAAGCCATGACCTCAAAAGAATCAAGCTACAAGTATATATATAAAAAAATAAAGGCAATCAAAAGAGGTCGGAAAACAAGATTCCAACATCCTGGAAATACTTGGAAAATATTAAGCAAGCAATCAACAAGCAGAAACAAAATTGCTATAATAAAAGAGGCCACCTGAAGTCGACCCCTAGAGGCTTGAAAAACTACCTTTGTTTTTTCAAAAATAAGGTTGCTAAAAAAGAAACTAAAGTATCCAGAACTCCAGACCACAAATTACAAAATAAAAGAGTTCAAAGCCGACAGGCCGGGCTATACACAATACATCAGAAATACTTATAAAGGATCCAAAGACTTTCCAGTAGCAGCATCTTGGGGTGAAGGAGGACGAGTCTGAAGAGGAACCACATCCATTGTCCCATCATCCCTATTTAAGATCTGAACATCAGGATCAGACTCGGGCTGAACGACTTCAGCTGCTGGAATCGAGGAAGGCGGAGCAACGGAAGCTTTGGCAGAAGGTACAGGTGGAGGGTTGACATCATCATCATCATCATCATCAGGGTCATCAGGGACAATCTTACAATCTTTGACAAAGTTGTCCAAGCTAAAAAGGGAGAGGTCGAGTTCGGGCGCAAGAACTCGAACCTGATCCCTCAAATTCTCATAGGCAGCAATTACACTACCTACAAGATAACCCTGGAGCTCGGCATAGTCAGCTCGGGCAGACTCCAAGTCCTCCCTAAGACCCATCATCTCCCTATAAGTTGTGACATAGCTCTCCTTATGCTTCAACGCCATATCTTCAGACAACTTGGTAGAAGCCGCCAAGGCAATAGCCCGAATCTTCTCCCCCTCTAACTCTTTCTCCAACTTGGCCACTTTCACCTCTAGCTCTTCCTTCAAACCCCTCATCCGGTCGAACTCTAACTTGGCTTCCTCCATAAAGGCCTTTGTTGCATGAATAGGAAGGTCCTGGGCAGTTCGATATAAAGCTGCCCCCACATATGCCATCTTGATGCTGCTCCGAGTAATAAAATCCAAATGACGAAGAAAAGAAACATCCTCAGTAGGAATGGTACCATAGGGACTAATTTGCTGATCAACAAACTCGACAGCATCGAAATCGGGGGCATCCAGGTTGAAGGGCTCAGCTGTTTTCTGTCTTTTTGGAGGAGGAGCGCCAGTAGGAGAAGAGGTAGCAGCAGAAGTCTGGGGAGGATCGACCAAATGAACCCGAGGGGTAGGAATCATCCTCCTCAGTCTAGGAAAGCTTGGTATTGATGGCTTTGGCAGAACATGAGAGGATCCTTCTCCAGCCACCTTGGCCGAGATATTCTGGGAAACTATATCCTTCCTCACCTTTTTAAAGGCCCTCGTGGAGTCATTATTTTTAACCATTTCTGAAAAATACAAACAAAACAAAGTTATAAAGCTGGAAGAAATAGAAAACAAGAAAGAAGTAAGCCAAAAGTAAAAAGAAGTCGACCACTACCCAGCTCGGCTCGGACAAGGGAAGGGTCTCCTAAAAATCTCTTTGTGTCAAGATGAGGAGGTTGTCCCCAAATTCCCTCCGACAAAGTCACAAAAGCATGCTCAATCTCATCAAGCATTTCCCACATGTATCTAGATACTACAACTTTCTTTTGCCAATATAAGGGGAAAGCAGGTTCACCATTCGACTCTAAGAAAAACGGTCGAGCTCCCTCAACAGCTCGGACCTTGAAGAAGTAGTTCTTAAAATCCCTAAAAGACTCATCATACATAGAAAACACTTTGTGCCCTTGGGCAGACCTGAAAAAAACCCAAGAAGCTTTCTTTTTAGTAGTCCCAGGCTTGGTCAAAACGAAAAGATATAGAAAGAGAGTTTGAGAAGGTGTGACATCCAACTCTTGGCAAAGCAACTGAAAGATCTTGATGAAGCCCCAGGAGTTTAGATGAAGCTGAGATGGGGCCACATTACACGACCACAACAAGTCGGTCTCAAAAGAAGTAAAAGGAAAAGTAATATTCAGCTGGCTGAAAAAATAGTCATAGGCATAGAAGAAGGGATGTTCCCTATGGGTCAAAGATGGAAAGCAAACCCTTTCATCGGAGTCTGGCGCTACCAATTCATAATCTTTCTCCTGGTCTCTACGACTACAGATACGGTGACGTTTTCTAAGTTCCACAAGATACTCGGAATTAACTACTGAGACATACATCAGAACAAGGGAGTCCAGCCAATCGGACATACCCTCAGGAACCTTGGAAGACGTTTCAACAATATTTTTGCGAGAAGACATGGCCAACTAGTCCTACAACAAGAAAAGAAAATGGATTACTAATCAAAATAGCTCGGGTGAAATCAAAACAGCTCAGACAACATGACTCAGAGCAATACAAATAGTAAAAGGAAAATTCCAAGACGCACACCAAGGTCCAGGGGCATTCTTTGGAGGCAGGGATAGAGTAAGGACTCAGGAAAAGTCTACAAGGCTACACCCCAATAAAACCAGCATCGAAGAAAAATAATCCCTTCCAAACAAGCAACAACACGAGAAGAAAATCAAAGCAAAGTCATCAGAAAGTCGTCAACTCTATCAGCGAAGAAAAACCATCAATAGGGCGTAAATTCATCAAAGGAGAAACCTTTTTAACAAAAAGTAGTTCATAAAAACCTCAAAAAATCAAAAGAACGATCAGAAAGCAGCGACAACATGCAAGGCCCTAAAAAGTATCAAACTACCAGGGAATTCACCCAAGAGCATACATAAGGTCGAAAGAAAACCAGAAAACATACATCACAGTGACAACCAAGCATGGTAATACGAAAAGGTTCAAGCTTTCCAACATAAATTCAAGCAAAACTGAAACTTTACCAAGGATAGAACAATGCAAGCACAAGGGAAGAATGACGAAAGAAGTAAAGAAACAGAAAGAAGAACCAACCTGAAAGAGGAGGAAGCGACGAGAAAGTTGAAGACGAAGGAGCAAAAATCCGGAATTGCCTTTCGAACAAAGGAAGCTCCAGTAACCACCAATGATGCCATGAAGAAAAGCGTGAAAAAAGGCTCAGGAAAAAAACAGAAAAAATGGAAAATGGGTGGAGTTACAGTGAGCAAAAGGGAAGAAGAAACGGAAGCCAAATCTTTGAAGAAACAAAAATTCAAAATGAAGAAAGGGGGAAAATAGTAAGGAGAAGAATTAATGAGTTATTAAAACCCTCACATGTTCCAAAGGCAAAGAGACGCGCGTTTCAAAAGAACAAAGGATGCCTATTTCAAAAAATTAAAAAAAAAAAGAAAACGTTTCGCATTTAGAGGAATCTCTACAAAAGAAATCGACAATGCTCGAGCTCGACTTCTCCAGAGGAGGATTGAAATCCTTAAGCTAAGGACTCGACCTCCGGAGGAAGACCGCACTCGAGCAGGGGCACTGTTCATACCCTGGGTCGAGCTGTCCGACCCGGGATGTTTGACGACAGGATGACCGACCTCTTCAGATCAGGACTACCCGACCTCTTCTCAAAGAGCTCGGCCAAATCACCAAGAAAGCCCAAAAAGGGCCCAAACAGAGGAACACGACCCAAATCCAAAGGCAGCCTAAGCCTATAGGGATAAGGGCGGTTCCCTTGAAGATAAGATGACTTCACTCAAAAATAAGATAAGATAACTATCTTATCCCTAGAAAGATCACTCTACAAATATTATAAATACACTGGAGCACCCAGGTATAACTCATACTCTGATTCTACTAAAAACCTGCTTAATACCCTTGCTAACTTAAGCATCGGAGTCTGATGAGCGGATAATTTATACGCTTTTTGGCATTGTTTTTAGTATATTTTTAGTAGGATCTAGTTACTTTTAGGGATATTTTCATTAGTTTTTATGTTAAATTCACATTCCTGGACTTTACTATGAGTTTGTGTGTTTTTCTGTGATTTCAGGTATTTTCTGGCTGAAATTGAGGGACTTGAGCAAAAATCAGATTCAGAGGTTGAAGAAGGACTGCTGATGCTGTTGGATTCTGACCTCCCTGCACTCAAAATGGATTTTTTGGAGCTAAAGAACTTTAAATGGCGTGCTTCCAATTGCATTGGAAAGTAGACATCCAGGGCTTTCCAGAAATATATAATAGTTCATACTTTGCCCAAGTTTAGATGATGCAAACTGGCGTTCAACGCCAGCTCTCTGCCCAATTCTGGCGTCCAGCGCCAGAAACAAGCTGCAAAGTGGAGTTCAACGCCCAAACTGGCACAAAAGCTGGCGTTCAACTCCAAGAAGGACCTCTACACGTGCAACATTCAAGCTCAGCCCAAGCACACACCAAGTGGGCCCCGGAAGTGGATTTATGCATCAATTACTTACTTCTGTAAACCCTAGTAGCTAGTTTATTATAAATAGGACCTCTTACTATTGTATTAGATATCTTTGGTCTCAGTTTTAATCCATTGTTCATCTTAGGAGACTATTGATAACGTTTTGGGGGCTGGCCTCTCGGCCATGCCTGGACCTTTCACTTATGTATTTTCAACG
The DNA here is from genome assembly GCF_059453495.1 of Arachis ipaensis. Lineage (NCBI taxonomy): Eukaryota > Viridiplantae > Streptophyta > Magnoliopsida > Fabales > Fabaceae > Arachis > Arachis ipaensis. Next base: position 99,092,957 of record NC_142441.1, read on the forward strand.
GTAGAGTTTCTACACTCCATAAATTAAGGAGTGGAGCTCTGCTGTTCCTCAAAGATTAATGCAAAGTACTACTGTTTTCCTATTCAATTCATCTTATTTCACTTCTAAGATATTCATTCGCACTTCAACCTGAATGTGATGAACGTGACAATCATCATCATTCCCTATGAACGCGTGCCTGACAACCACTTCCGTTCTACATTAGATTGAATGAGTATCTCTTAGATCTCTTAATCAGAATCTTCGTGGTGTAAGCTAGAATGATGGCGGCATTCAAGAGAATCCGGAAAGTCTAAACCTTGTCTGTGGTATTCCGAGTAGGATTCAATGATTGAATGACTGTGACGAGCTTCAAACTCGCGAGTCCTGGGCGTAGTGACAGACGCAAAAGGAGGGTGAATCCTATTCCAGCATGATCGGGAACCTCAGATGATTAGTCGTGCCGTGACAGGGCATCTTGGACCATTTTCACAAGAGGAGGGGATGTAGCCACTGACAACGGTGATGCCCTTGCATAAAGCCAGCCATGGAAAGGAGTAAGACTGATTGGATGAAGACAGCAGGAAAGCAGAAGTTCAGAGGAACGAAAGCATCTCTATGCGCTTATTTGAAATTCTCACCAATGATTTACATAAGTATTTCTATCCCTCTTTTATTATTTAATTTCGAAAACCCCATTACTATTTTATATCCACCTGACTGAGATTTACAAGGTGATCATAGCTTGCTTCATATCAACAATCTCCGTGGGAATCGACCCTTACTCACGTAAGGTATTACTTGGACGACCCAGTGCACTTGCTGGTTAGTTGTGCGAAGTTGTGAACCATGGTATTGGCATCATGTTTTTGGCACCATTTCCAGGGAAAGAAAGAGCAATGAATTTTACATAATCAAAGTGTAATCACAATTTCGTCCACCAAGTTTTTGGTGCCGTTGCCGGGGATTGTTTGAGTTTGGACAACTGACGGTTCATCTTGTTGCTCAGATTAGGTAATTTTCTTTTTGTTATATTTTCAAAAAGTTTTTAAAAATATTTCAAAAATTTCTCCTTTGTTTTCGAAAAAATTTTTTTTAAAAAAAATATTTTCAAAAATATATTTTTCTTCAGAATTTTTAAGAATGAATTCTAGTGTTTCATGAAGCATGTTGAAGCCTGGCTGGCTGTAAAGCCATATCCAAACTCCTTTGGGATTGGTCTTCAACTAATTACCTCAATGGATGTAATTCCATTCTAAAGCTTGGCTGGCTATTAAGCCATGCTTGACCCTTTGATTGGAGCTTTAGACCAAAGAGCATAAGATTCCTGGAATTCATATTAAAAATTTTGGAATCCTTATTTTTCTTTTTCAAAATGATTTTCGAAAAAAAAAACATTAAAAGAAAATACAAAAAAATTATAAAATCATAAAAATCAAAAAATATTTTTTTATGTTTCTTGTTTGAGTCTTGAGTCATGTTATAAGTTTGGTGTCAATTGCATGTGCATCTTGCATTTTTCGAAAATTTTCATGCATTCATAGTGTTCTTCATGATCTTCAAGTTGTTCTTGGTAAGTCTTCTTGTTTGATCTTTGCATTTGCATGTTTTATGTCTTTTCTTGTTTTTCATATGCATTCTTGAATTCTTATTGCATGAGCATTAAAGATTTCTAAGTTTGGTGTCTTGCATGTTTTCTTTGCATTAAAAATTTTCAAAAATAAGTTCTTGATGTTCATCATGATCTTCAAAGTGTTCTTGGTGTTCATCTTGATATTCATAGCATTCTTGCATGCATTCATTGTTTTGATCCAAATTTTTCATGCATTGCATCATTTTCATTGTTTTTCTCTCTCATCATTAAAAAAATTCAAAAATAAAAAAAATATCTTCCCCTTTTTCTCTCTCAAAATCTCGAAAATTAGATTTGACTTTTTCAAAAATTTTTAAAATTCAACTGTTTCTTATGAGTCAAATCAAATTTTCAATTTAAAAATCTTATCTTTTTTCAAAATCTTTTTCAAAAATCAAATCTTTTTCATTTTTCTTAGTTATTTTCGAAAATTTTAAAAATATTTTTTCAAAAATCTTTTTCTTATCTTTATCTCCTAATTTTTGAAAATAACATCATCAATTAATGTTTTGATTCAAAAATTTCAAGTTTGTTACTTGCTTGTTAAGAAAGATTCAAACTTTGAGTTCTAGAATCATATCTTGTGATTTCTTGTGAATCAAGTCATTAATTGTGATTTTAAAAATAAAATCTTTTTCAAAACTAATTTCAATCATATCTTTTCAAAAATATCTTCCCTGTCTTATCTTTTTCAAAATATGATTCTAAAATATCTTTTCTAACTTCCTATCTTCTTATCTTTTCAAAATTGATTTTCAAAATTTGTTTCAACTAACTAACTAACTTGTTGTTTGTTTCTTATCTTTTTCAAAACCACCTAACTAACTCTCTCTCTCTCTCTCTAATTTTCGAAAATATCTCCCTCTTTTTCAAAAATTCTTTTTAATTAACTAATTGTTTTAATTTTTGATTTTAATTTTCGAAAACTACTAACCTTTTTCAAAAACTATTTTCGAAAATCACTAACCCTTTTTCAAAAAAATTATTTTCGAAAATTCACTTCCCTCTCTCATCTTATTCTATTTATTTATTCATCTACTAACATCTCTTCCTCACATTACTCACCAAATTCGAACCCCCTCTTCTATCTGTGTTCGAATTTTTTTTTCTTTTCTTCTTCTACTAACAATAAGGAACCTCTTTACTGTGACATAGAAGATTCCTCTTCTTTTCTTTTTCTCTTCTCTTTCTTATGAGCAGGGACAAAGAAAAAGGCATTCTTGTTGAAGCTGATCCAGAACCTGAAAGGACTCTGAAGAGGAAACTAAGAGAAGCTAAATTACAATAATCCAGAGACAACCTTATTGAAAATTTCGAATAAGTAAAGGAGATGGCAGCCGAACCCAACAACAATAATGCAAGGAGAATGCTTGGTGACTTTACTGCACCTAATTCCAATTTACATGGAAGAAGCATCTCCATTCCTACCATTGGAGCAAACAATTTTGAGCTAAAACCTCAGCTAGTTTCTCTGATGCAGCAGAACTGCAAGTTTCATGGACTTCTATCTGAAGATCCTTTTCAGTTCTTAACTGAATTCTTGCAGATCTGTGATACTGTTAAGACTAATGGAGTAGATCCTGAAGTCTACAAGCTCATGCTTTTCCCTTTTGCTGTAAGAGACAGAGCTAGAATGTGGTTGGACTCTCAACCCAAAGACAGCCTGAACTCTTGGGATAAGCTGGTCACGGCTTTCTTAGCCAAGTTCTTTCCTCCTCAAAAGCTGAGCAAGCTTAGAGTGGATGTTCAAACCTTCAAACAAAAAGATGGTGAATCCCTCTATGAAGCTTGGGAAAGATACAAACAGTTGACCAAAAAGTGTCCTTCTGACATGCTTTCAGAATGGACCATCCTGGATATATTCTATGATGGTTTATTTGAGCTATCAAAGATGTCATTAGATACTTCTGCAGGTGGATCCATTCACCTAAAGAAAATGCCTGCAGAAGCTCAAGAACTCATTGACATGGTTGCTAATAACCAGTTCATGTACAATTCTGAGAGGAATCTTGTGAATAATGGGACGCCTATGAAGAAGGGAGTTCTTGAAATTGATACTCTGAATGCCATATTGGCTCAGAACAAAATATTGACTCAGCAAGTCAATATGATTTATCAGAGTCTGAATGGAATGCAAGCTGCATCCAACAGTACTCAAGAGGCTTCTTATGAAGAAGAAGCTTATGATCCTGAAAACCCTGCAATAGCAGAGGTGAATTACCTAGGTGAACCTTATGGAAACACCTATAACCCATCATGGAGAAATCATCCAAATCTCTCATGAAAGGATCAAAGGCCTCAACAAGGCTTTAAAAATGGTGGAAGAAACAGGTTTAATAATAATAAACCTTTTCCATCATCCACTCAGCAACAGACAGAGAACTCTGAACAAAATACTTCTAATTTAGCAAACTTAGTTTCTGATCTATCCAAGGCCACTGTAAGTTTCATGAATGAAACAAGGTCTTTCATTAGAAATTTGGAGGCACAAGTGGGCCAGCTGAGTAAAAGGATCACTGAAATCCCTCCTAGTACTCTCCCGAGCAATACAGAAGAGAATCCAAAAGGAGAGTGCAAGGCCATTGACATAAGCACCATGGCTGAACCTGTAAGGGAAGGAGAGGACGTGAATCCCAAGAAGGAAGACCTCCTGGGACGTCCAGTGATCAATAAGGAGCTTCCCTCTGAGGAACCAAAGGACTCTGAGGCTCATCTAGAGACCATAGAGATTCCATTGAACCTCCTTATGCCATTCATAAGCTCTGATGAGTATTCCTCTTCTGAAGAGAATGAGGAAGTTACTGAAGAGCAAGCTGCCAAGTTCCTTGGTGCAATCATGAAGCTAAATGCCAAATTATTTGGCATTGATACTTGGGAAGATGAACCTCCCTTGTTCATCAATGAACTAAGTGATCTGGATCAACTGACATTGCCTCAGAAGAGACAGGATCCTGGAAAATTCATAATACCTTGTACCATAGGTACCATGATCTTTAAGGCTCTGTGTGACCTTGGTTCAGGAATAAACCTCATGCCCCTCTCTGTAATAGAGAAACTGGGAATCTATGGGGTACAAGCTGCTAAAATCTCATTAGGATGGCAGACAATTCAAGAAAACAGGCTTATGGACAAGTAGAGGACGTGTTAGTAAAGGTTGAAGGCCTTTACATCCCTGCTGATTTCATAGTCCTGGATACTGGAAAGGGAGAGGATGAATCCATCATCCTAGGAAGACCTTTCCTAGCCACAGCAAGAGCTGTGATTGATGTGGACAGAGGAGAATTGATCCTTCAATTAAATGAGGACAACCATGTGCTTACAACTCAAGGATCTCTCTCTGCATCCATGGAGAGGAAGCATAAAAAGCTTCTCTCAAAGCAGAGTCAAACAAAGCCCCCACAGTCAAACTCTAAGTTTGGTGTTGGGAGGCCACAACCAAACTCTAAGTTTGGTGTTGAACTCCCATATCCAAACTCTACGTTTGGTGTTGGGGGAGTCTCAACAATGCTCTGAACATCTGTGAGGCACCATGAGAGCCCACTGTCAAGCTATTGACATTAAAGAAGTGCTTGTTGGGAGGCAACCTAATTTCCATTTATCTAACTATATTTTTCTTAGTTATATGTCTTTATAGGTTCATGATCATGAGGAGTCACAAAATAAATATAAAAATTGAAAACGGAATAAAAAACAGCAGAAAAAAATCACACCCTGGAGGAAGCATCTGCCTGGCGTTCAACGCCAGAACAGAGCATGGTTCTGGCGCTAAACGCCCAAAATGGGCAGTGTCTGGGCACTGAATGCCCAAAATGGGCAGTGTCTGGGCGCTGAATGCCCAAAATGGGCAGTATCTGGGTGCTGAACGCCAGAAATGCACCCTGGAGAAGAGCTGGCGCTGAACGCCTAGAACAAGCATGGTTCTGGCGTTCAACGCCAGAAATGGGCAACAAATGGGCGTTCAATGCCCAGAACAAGCACCAATCTGGCGCTGAACGCCCAGAGTTGTGTGCAAGGGCATTTTGCAAGCCTGATTTGGTGCAAGGTTGTAAATCCTTGAACACCTCAGGATCTGTGAACCCCACAGGATTACCTCAGGATCTGTGGACCCCACAGGATCCCCACCTACCTCCACTCACTTCTTCTCACCCCTCTTTCACACAATCCCATAAACACTCTTCCCCAAAATCCTTCACCAATCACCTCAATCTCTCTTCCCCATCAACTCTTCACCACTCACATCCATCCACTCTTCCCCATAAACCTACCTCATAAACTCCACCTACCTTCAAAATTCAAAATCAATTTCCCACCCAAACCCACCCTATATGGCCGAAACTTTCCCCCCTCCCTTCCCTATATATAGCCCTCCATTCTTCCTCATTTTCACACAACACACCCCTCTTTCCCCTCTTGGCCGAAGCACAACTCCCCCCTCTTCTCCATATTTTCTTCTTCTTCTTCATCTAATTCTTTCTTTTCTTGCTCGAGGGCGAGAAATATTCTAAGTTTGGTGTGGTAAAAGCATAAGCTTTTTGTTTTTCCATTACCATTGATGGCACCTAAGACCGGAGAATCCTCTAGAAAAGGAAAAGGGAAGACAAAAGCTTCCACCTCCGAGTCATGGGAGATGGAAAGGTTCATCTCCAAAGCCCATCAAGACCACTTCTATGATGTTGTGGCCAAGAAGAAGGTGATCCCCGAGGTCCCTTTCAAACTCAAAAGAAATGAGTATCCGGAGATCCGACATGAAATTCAAAGAAGAGGTTGGGAAGTTCTAACAAATCCCATCCAACAAGTCGGCATCCTAATGGTTCAAGAGTTCTATGCCAATGCATGGATCACCAAGAACCATGATCAAAGTAAGAACCCGGATCCAAAGAACTATGTTACAATGGTTCAGGGGAAATACTTGGATTTTAGTCCGGAAAATGTGAGGTTGGCGTTTAATTTGCCTATGATGCAAGGAGATGAACGCCCCTACACTAGAAGGGACAACTTTAATCAAAGGTTGGACCAAGTTCTCATGGACATATGTGTGGAAGGAGCTCAATGGAAGATTGACTCCAAAGGCAAGCCGGTTCAACTAAGAAGATTGGACCTTAAGCCTGTAGCTAGAGGATGGTTGGAGTTCATTCAATGCTCAATCATTCCCACTAGCAACCGGTCTGAAGTTACTATAGACCGGGCCATCATGATCCATAGTATCATGATTAGAGAAGAGGTGGAAGTTCATGAGATTATACCTCAAGAACTCTACAAGGTGGCTGACAAGTCCTCCACTATGGCAAGGTTAGCCTTTCCTCACCTCATTTGCCACCTATGCAACTCGGCTGGGATTGACATAAAGGGAGATATCCTCATTAAAGAGGACAAGCCCATCACTAAGAAAAAGATGGAGCAAGCAAGAGAGCCCATTCATGGAGCTCAAGAGGCGTATGAAGCTCATCACCATGAGATCCCAGAGATGCCTCAAATGCATTTTCCTCCACAAAACTATTGGGAGCAAATCAATACCTCCCTAGGAGAATTGAGTTCCAACATGGGACAACTAAGGGTGGAACATCAAGAGCACTCCATCATCCTTCATGAAATAAGAGAAGATCAAAAAGCAATGAGGGAGGAGCAACAAAGACAAGGAAGAGACATAGAAGAGCTCAAGGACATCATTGGTTCCTCAAGAAGGAAACGCCACCATTACTAAGGTGGATTCATTCCTTGTTCTTACTTTCTCTGTTTTTCATTTTCTCTATGTTAAGTGCTTATCCGTGTTTGTGTCTTCATTACATGATCATTAGTAGTTAGTAACTATGTCTTAAAGTTATGAATGTCCTATGAATCCATCACCTCTCTTAAATGAAAAATTTTTTAATTCAAAAGAACAAGAAGTACATGAGTTTCGAATTTATCCTTGAACTTAGTTTAATTACATTGATGTGGTGACAATGCTTCTTGTTTTCTGAATATATGCTTGAACAGTGCATATGTCTTTTGAAGTTGTTGTTTAAGAATGTTAAATATGTTGGCTCTTGAAAGAATAATGACTAGGAGACATGTTATTTGATAATCTGAAAAATCATAAAAATGATTCTTGAAGCAAGAAAAAGCAGCAAAGAACAAAGCTTGCAGAAAAAAAAAGAAAAAAAAAATTAGCAAAAAAAAATAGAAAGAAAAAGAAAAAGCAAGCAGAAAAAGCCAAAAGCTCTTAAAACCAAGAGGCAAGAGCAAAAAGCCAATAACCCTTAAAACCAAAAGGCAAGGGCAAATAAAAAGGATCCCAAGGCTTTGAGCATCAGTGGATAGGAGGGCCTAAAGGAATAAAATCCTGGTCTAAGCGGCTAAACCAAGCTGTCCCTAACCATGTGCTTGTGGCGTGTAGGTGTCAAGTGAAAACTTGAGACTGAGCGGTTAAAGTCAAGGTCCAAAGCGAAAAAAGAGTGTGCTTAAGAACCCTGGACACCTCTAATTGGGGACTTTAGCAAAGCTGAGTCACAATCTGAAAAGGTTCACCCAATTATGTGTCTGTGGCATTTATGTATCCAGTGGTAATACTGGAAAACAAAGTGCTTAGGGCCACGGCCAAGACTCATAAAGAAGTTGTGTTCAAGAATCATCATACTGAACTAGGAGAATCAATAACACTATCTGAACTCTGAGTTCCTATAGATGCCAATCATTCTGAACCTCAATGGATAAAGTGAGATGCCAAAACTATTCAAGAGGCAAAAAGCTACAAGTCCCGCTCATCTGATTGAAGCTATGTTTCATTGATAGTTTGGAATTTATAGTATATTCTCTTCTTTTTATCCTATTTGATTTTCAGTTGCTTGGGGACAAGCAACAATTTAAGTTTGGTGTTGTGATGAGCGGATAATTTATACGCTTTTTGGCATTGTTTTTAGTATGTTTTTAGTAGGATCTAGTTACTTTTAGGGATGTTTTCATTAGTTTTTATGTTAAATTCACATTTCTGAACTTTACTATGAGTTTGTGTGTTTTTCTGTGATTTCAGGTATTTTCTGGCTGAAATTGAGGGACTTGAGCAAAAATCAGATTCAGAGGTTGAAGAAGGACTGCTGATGCTGTTGGATTCTGACCTCCCTGCACTCAAAATAGATTTTCTGGAGCTACAGAACTCAAAATGACGTGTTTCCAATTGCATTGGAAAGTAGACATCCCGGGCTTTCCAGAAATACATAATAGTCCATACTTTGCCCAAGTTTAGATGACGCAAACTGGCGTTCAACGCCAGCTCTCTGCCCAATTCTGGCGTCCAGCGCCAGAAACAAGCTGCAAAGTGGAGTTCAACGCCCAAACTGGCACAAAAGCTGGCGTTCAACTCCAAGAAGGACCTCTACACGTCCAACATTCAAGCTCAGCCCAAGCACACACCAAGTGGGACCCGAAAGTGGATTTATGCATCAATTACTTACTTTTGTAAACCCTAGTAGCTAGTTTATTATAAATAGGACCTCTTACTATTGTATTAGATATCTTTGGTCTCAGTTTTAATCCATTGTTCATCTTAGGAGACTATTGATCACGTTTTGGGGGCTGGCCTCTCGGCCATGCCTGGACCTTTCACTTATGTATTTTCAACGGTAGAGTTTCTACACTCCATAGATTAAGGTGTGGAGCTCTGCTGTTCCTCAAAGATTAATGCAAAGTACTACTGTTTTCCTATTCATATCATCTTATTTCGCTTCTAAGATATTCATTCGCACTTCAACCTGAATGTGATGAACGTGACAATCATCATCATTCCCTATGAACGCGTGCTTGACAACCACTTCCGTTCTACATTAGATTGAATGAGTATCTCTTAGATCTCTTAATCAAAATCTTCGTGGTGTAAGCTAGAATGATGACGGCATTCAAGAGAATCCGGAAAGTCTAAACCTTGTCTGTGGTATTCCAAGTAGGATTCAATGATTGAATGACTGTGACGAGCTTCAAACTCGCGAGTGCTGGGCGTAGTGACAGACGCAAAAGGAGGGTGAATCCTATTCCAGCATGATCGGCAACCTCGGATGATTAGCCGTACCGTGACAGGGCATCTTGGACCATTTTCACAAGAGGAGGGGATGTAGCCACTGACAACGGTGATGCCCTTGCATAAAGCCAGCCATGGAAAGGAGTAAGACTGATTGGATGAAGACAGCAGGAAAGCAGAGGTTCAGAGGAACGAAAGCATCTCTATGCGCTTATCTGAAATTCTCACCAATGATTTACATAAGTATTTCTATCCCTCTTTTATTATTTAATTTCAAAAACCCCATTACTATTTTATATCCACCTGACTGAGATTTACAAGGTGACCATAGCTTGCTTCATATCAACAATCTCCGTGGGATTCGACCCTTACTCACGTAAGGTATTACTTGGACGACCCAGTGCACTTGCTGGTTAGTTGTGCGAAGTTGTGCACCATGGTATTGGCATCATGTTTTTGGCGCCATTGCCAGGGAAAGAAAGAGCAATGAAATTTACATAATCAAAGTGTAATCACAATTTCGTCCACCAGAGTCCCTTGCAGGTACCACCCCCCTCCGGTTATGAAGGATCAGCACCACCACCAAGTCCAACAAGTCGGACACAACAGCGCCGACCAGTACAGAAGATCTCGTCCGAGATCGACCTACAGTTTCAGGTAACCCTCGGAACAACACCAAACTTAAAAATTTCAAAATTAGAAACACGATTTTTCAAAAATAGAGAGAGAAAAACACCAGTAGACACCAAAATTAGAGATTTTGAAATCAAACAAAGAGAGATAGCAAGAATAATTTGAACAATAAAGAAGAAATTAAGAACATATTTCGAGAGTTTCAAAAGAAAAATCAATAAGGATCGAAAGGACAACAAACTTAAAATTCAACAAACAACTCAAACAAAAGAAAAAGATGAAAACTTTTGAAGAATTTTGAAAAAGGCGATAAGAAAAACGATTAAAAGGAAAATAGTAAAGAAGAAAAATAAAAATACCTGATTTAAGGAGCAGAACAAACGGTAGTTTGTCAATCTCGAACAATCCCCGGCAATGGCGCCAAAAACTTGGTGTGCTAAATTTAAACTCACACAACTGAACCGGAAAGTGCACCGGGTCGTCCAAGTAATACTTCAGGTGAGTGAGGATCGAATCCCACGAGGATTGCCGGATTGAGCAAGTTGTGGTTATCCTGCAGATCTTAGTCCGGCGAATAGAAAGGTAAGTTTGATTGTTGTAGGCGCATAAGCGAACAATAACAAAAGCGGTAAATGGATACGATAGACTCAGTGATGAGACGTCAGTTAAGGCTTCGAAGGTACTTCTTCTGAATTAACACGTCGTACTCTCTACTTCAACAATGAATGATTGCTTCAATGGCAAAGCTGTAAGTGATTAAGCCATGGTTCGTGGTCATTAATCTCTTCAGGTCCAGACCGAACATCCGAACAGACTAGATCAATCTGAGAGAGGGTGAAGCGAACGCAAGTCAATCTCTCTGCTGATCCTACTCAAAACGCCACAAACAAGGCCGGATCTTCCAGGTCAGAGACTGCTGCTCTTATGGTTCTAGCCCTTAGAGCCACAAGAACCTCAATTGCCCTTGACTAACGGGGTTATATGTCACATACCCCATTGATCCAAATAATTTTATTGGAACCCGTGATGGATCCTCAAGCTGTAGCTCAATACTATCTGGGTCAGGACTCGTAAGAACTCATGTAGAATCGAGATTCATAAGGATGAAGAACGACAATGCATCATAGAATAGAATCACACATTGATTGAAATGGAAAAGTACTTGTATTAATTCATAGGAATCAGCAGAGCTTCTAACCTTAACCTACGAGGTTTAGTTGCTCATACTGTACAAAGAAATAACTAAAATATTCAAAAGTGGTAAAAGAGAGATCCTCAACAATAGTGATCTCCTTTCTATATATACTAACCTAAACCTAAAGAAACATTAATAGTCATTAGAAATTACAAAAATGAAATAAACTAACCTAAAAGTGCGAAAATTCGCTTCTGGGCCCCACTTGGTGAGTGTTTGAGTAGAGCTTGGTGTCCAACTTGAAGAAGTGGGAATTGAACGCCCACTAAGGGGGTAGGATTGCAGTTTCCTTGCTCCCTTTGTGGCGTTGAATGCCAGGTTTGAGCGTTCAACGCCATCCTTGGTCCTCTTGGGGCGTTGAACGCCCCATAGGGGGTAGTTTGGGCGTTCAACGCCAATTTTGGGCTGTCCAATTCGAATAAAAACGTGTCATTTAGACCTTTAAAACTCTAGAAATGCTCGTTTGAATGCATGGAGGTCAGAATCTGACAACATCTGCTCTACTTTCCTTGCCTCTGAATCAAACTTTTCCAGAACTTCACCAAATTCCCCCAAAATTCACCTAAAATTATAGAAAAACATAAAAGCTCAAAATAATATCTAAAGAAGTGAATTTTGCATTATAACCTACTAAAACTTAAAAAAAACATACTGAAAACACTAACTAATTGATGCCAAAAAGCGTATAAAATATCCACTCATCAAAGTTCTTTCCCCCTCAGAAGCTGACCAAGCTGAGGACAGATGTTCAAAACTTCAGGCAGAAAGAGGCTGAGTCTCTCTATTGTAACACCCTAACTTTTAGCACGTCATGATTGTACCAAAAGTAAGGCGTTACTAACTCATTTTCCTTATTAACCTTTCAATATTGAGCCTTTAGTTCGATGTCGCATTTCAATTTTTAAGAAAATGCCTGAAAATTTTATTTTTATTAATTAAAATCATATATCAAAGATCACCCAGTAATAGTAGTCACATAGTTATTACTAATAATAAATGTCATACAAATAAATTCAATATAAAACTCGAATACATTACCTATCCCTCTAGGTAAAATAAAATCCTAATCAATAAATGCGAGGGAATTCTATGAAAACAACTTAACTTTTAAACAAATCCAACTATTCGTCCGCAGCCTCATACTGAGTCTTCGAACCTGTGTCACTGAAAGGGTGGAAAATTTTGGGGTGAGAACAAACCACATGTTTTCAGTAGGGAATGGGAATGCCGTAAAAGTAATGAATAAAATGCGAATAATTAACATACTCAAGGAAACTATAGTTTTATCAAACCTTTTGAAAATACTCTTGGTTTTACTTTAGCTAATTAATTACTTGTTTTAAAATCTATAAACTCAAAATAAATTTTAATTATAAAACTAGTCATATAAACTATCTCTCAGCTACATAATTAATTTTCAATCACGACGTCAATTCTTAATCACCTTAATACATTCACAAACTAATAGCACAAGAAAGAGATTTAATTTAACATACAAGCAAGTCACAACAAGACAACAGTACAATCACAAAGAAGTAATACAAGCAAACACAATCAAATGCATATGCGCAAACATTATGATGTATGTTTGTCCTAAGAAGGCCATGAGCTCATGTGTCGGTTGCCTACCTGCTCCCGACATTACCCGGGTACGAATCCCAGATATGGCTTTCCAGATGCATACAGTGTGCTTATAAGTCTTACGGCTAGGCCGCATACAGTGTGACTTTGATGCAAAATTTAAAGTCCACAAACTAACCGGCAAGTGCACCGGGTCGTACCAAGTAATACCTTACGTGAGTAAGGGTCGATCCCACGAGGATTGATGGATTAAGCAACAATAGTATTTGATAGGCTTAGTTAGACAAACAGAAAATAGTGTTTGAATATTCAAAGAGCATTAAAAAGTAGACAGGGAAATGACTAATTTGGGAATAAAATATGGAGAAGATAGTTAAGGCTTCAGAGTTATCTATTTTTCTGGATTAACTTTTCTTACTAACTATTTTAATTATGTAGGATTTAATGTATGACAAACTATATGTGACTAGACCCTAATTCCTTAGACCTTTCTAGTCTTCTCTAAAATTCATTAACTGCCAATTCCTTGATCAATTAATTCCAATTAGAAGCTACATGATCAAATTCCAGTTTATATGCCACAAAAACTCTAATTACCCAAAAATAAAAGGATTATTTGTCACGTATCCCGTTAAATCAAGATAATTAAAATTTAGGAGAATATATTTTCAAGCTGTTGTTCAAGTAAAGAGCTTTCCCAAGTTATACAAGAACTCAAATAGAAAGAGGGTCATACTTCCGTTCCACCCAAATTCATAAGATAAAGAGCGAAAACAATTCTTAAATTATAAATCCATGCATAAATTAAAATAAAAAAGGTAATAAAATCAATCCATACAAATAGACAGAGCTCCTAACCTTAACAATGAAGGATTAGTTGCTCATGGTTCAGAAAAGAAAACAAGGATTCTAATAAAATGTATTTTGGTAGTCTGGGATGGAATCCCCCTGTTAACTAATTGGGATCTTTTTATATCTAATCCCAATAAATTTAAAATCTATTATCTAAAACTAAAATAATATATTTTCCTTAAAAGATAATATTTGAATTCAAATTTGAATTAATTAACAAGTCTTCAGCTGATGGGTGGAGACCACTTGCTTTGTCCATTATGCAGCTTCTAATGTGTTTTCTGGGCTGGAAACTGGGTCAAAACAGCTTAGAAATCGCCCCCAGCAATTTTCTGCATTTTCTGCACGTGGCGCATGTCACGCGTACGCGTCAGTGACGCATATGCGTTGATGGTCTTTTTCGCGAGTCACGTGGATGCGTCGGTCACGCGGACGCGTTGCTGTGCAAATCTTCAACTCACGCGTACGCGTTAGTCACGCGTACATGTCGCTCCTCGCTGCCATCTCCTTTGATTCTTGTGCTGCAGAAACTCCATCAAATCCCGCCGAATGCTACCTAAAATAAACAAACTTGCAAAAGACTCAAAGTAGCATCCATATTGGCTAAAAGGTAATTAATTCTTTACTAAACTCAACAAATTAGATGCAAATTCACTAAGAAAAGATAGGAAAGATGCTCACGCATCACAACACCAAACTTCAACTGTTGCTTGTCCTCAAGCAACCAAAACTAATATAAGCTTAGGATGTGAATTTGCATGAGAATGAGAGTTCGATTAAGCTCATGTCTCTTCTTATAGTGGGGTTTGTAACTGCAATCCTGAATAGTTTTGGCATCTCACTTTATCCTTTGAAGTTCAGAATGATTGGCATCCATAGGAACTCAGAATTCAAATAGTGTTATTGATTCTCCTAGTTCAGTATGTTGATTCTTGAACACAGCTACTTTATGAGTCTTGGCCATGACCCTAAGCATTTTGTTTTCCAGTATTACCACCGGATACATAAATGCCACAGACACATAACTGGGTGAACCTTTTCAGATTGTAACTCAGCTTTGCTAGAGTCCCCAGCTAGAGGTGCCCAGAGTTCTTAAGCACACTCGTTTTGCTTTGGACCACGACTTTAACCTCTCTGTCTCAAGCTTTTCACTTGACACCTTCACGCCACAAGCACATGGTTAGGGACAGCTTGATTTAGCCGCTTAGGCCAGGATTTTATTCCTTTGGGCCCTCCTATCCATTAATGTTCAAAACCTTGGATCCTTTTTACCTTTTGCCTTTTAGTTTAAAGGGTTATTGGCTTTTTCTTCTTGCTTTATTTTATTTTATTTTATTTTATTTTATTTTATTTTTTTTCACAAGCTTCGTATTTTTCACTGCTTTTTCTTGCTTCAAGAATCAATTTTATGATTTTTCAGATTATCAATAACATTTCTCTTTTTTCATCAATCTTTCAAGAGCCAACAATTTTAACATTCATAAACTTCACTATAAAAAATATGCACTATTCATGTCATGCATTCAGAGTCACAGAAAATACTACCACATTTGAATAAATGAGACTACTCTAAAATTAAGCTCAAATTCTCATACACTACATCTGTTCTTCTTTCTTTTTGATTTCAAGCTCAGTGGTTAATACATGAGACATCTTTCAGAATTAAAGCACTTAACAGAAAATTAAACTAGAACCTATGAATCTACTAATAAAGGATCATGCAGTAACCAAAACAAAGTAGCAGAAAACCAGAACATAACATAACAAAAGTGGGAAGGAAAAAAAATGAAAGGAACTCAACCACCTTAGTTATCCGAGAAGTCATTTTATTCTTCAGGTTGTGCTCCTTTGTGAAGATGATTCGCCTCCCTTTGGTGCCATAAGAATAGATAGAAAACCTATAAGCGACGCGTCAACACCAAACTTAAAGGTTTGCTTGTCCTCAAGCAAAGAAGAACTGAAAATAAAAAGAAACAAATATTATACTGAAATAAGAATAAAATGATAAAAGAACAAGTGAGAATTAGGATTTGGGAGACAAAATAAAAAATTAAAAACTGGCGGCGAACTGGTGGAGGTGTGTGGCGCAGGCGACGCGTACGCGTGGGTCGCGAGATTTTCTTAATGACGCAGAAGCGTCAGGCACGCGTCCGCGTGCCCTAGGTTTTGTGCGATTTGCGCGAAGCCAGCTGCACGCACGCACAACTCTCTGTTCGCGTGGCTGGGGGACTAAGATTCTCATGTGATGCGTGCGCGTCATGCACGTGCATGCGTGGCTGGTTGTTTCTACAAAGGACACAAACGCGTCGAGGATGCGTCCACGTGACCAAATTTTGTGCAAATGGCACACTTCCAGCCCCAAGCCAGCACAACTCTCTGCCAAAACACCCATTTACGCCGATTTTAACGTCACGCGTGCGCGTCATTGACGCGCACGCATGAGGTGTCTAAAATTGCAGACGACGCGCACGCGTAGGGTATGCGTACGCGTGGGTTTGTTTGTGCTAGAGGCATCCTTCCTGTGCCACTCCCGTGCAACTCTCTGTTCAAATTTATTTTTTCACGCACACCCATTTGACGCGTACGCGTCAGCGACGCTTGCGCGTCATGTGCCTCTTTTTTTTTTCCGGCTCCTGTTCTAAGATAGCTGCATGATCTGAAAAATAGTAAAAACTTAGTAAAAAAAATCAAATAAAGAAGAAAAACTACTAGTACAAAAAATAGCTAAGGATACAAAATAATCGGGTTACCTCCTGACAAGCGTTTCTTTAACGTCACTAGCTTGACGGTCAGTTCTGCTAGTTCAGCAGATGAGTGTACCTCTGGCAATCAATCTCGCCTCCAAGATAGTGCTTCAACCTCTGGCCATTCACTGTAAATTTCCTGTTAGAATTCTCTTCCTGTATCTCTACATGACCATATGGTGAAGCTCTGGTAACCATAAATGGTCCTGACCACCGGGATTTCAGCTTCTCGGGAAAGAATTTGAGCCTTGAATTATATAGAAGCACTTTCTATGCTAGCTCAAAGACTCTGATGGGAATCTTCTTGTCATGCAGTAGCTTGGTTCTCTCCTTATAGAGCTTGACATTCTCATATGCTGAGTATCTGAATTCATCAAGCTCATTCAACTGAAGCATCCGCTTAATTCCTGCAGCTTCTGAATCAAGATTCAGATATCTGATTGCCCAGTATGCTTTGTGCTCTAGTTCAACTGGCAAGTGACAGGCTTTGCCAAAGACCAACTGATATGGGGACATGCCAATAGGGGTCTTGTAAGCTATCCGGTATGCCCAGAGAGCATCATCAAGCTTCCTAGACCAGTCCTTTCTTGAAACACTGACGGTCTTCTCTAGAATTCTCTTAAGTTCCCTATTGGAAACTTCAACCTGTCCACTTGTCTGAGGGTGATAGGGGGTTGCCACTTTATGACGGACTCCATATCTCTGCAGAAGAGAGTCCAGCTGTCTGTTACAGAAGTGGCTTCCACCATCACTACTGAGTGTCCTTGGGACACCAAACCGGCTAAAGATATATCTCTGAAGAAAGCTCATTATCACCTTGGCATCATTGGTGGGTAGAGCCACAGCTTCCACCCACTTGGACACATAGTCAACCGCCACTAAAATGTAGTTGTTTGAATGTGAGGGTGGGAAAGGTCCCATGAAATCAATACCCCACACATCAAACAACTCAACTTCAAGAATCCCCTACTATGGCATTTCATGGTTGGCAGGAAGATTCGTGGCCTTTGCACATCTATCACAGTACTTCACAAATTCTTTTTAATCTCTGAAGAGAGTTGGCCAGTAAAACCCGCTCTGAAGGACCTTTGTAGCTGTCCTTTCACCACCAAAGTGGCCTCCATAATCAGAACCATGACAGTGCCAAAGAATCTGCTGTGTTTCTTCATCTGGGACACATCTCCGAGTTATACCATCTGAACACCTTTTAAAAAGGTATGGTTCCTCCCAAATGTAGTACTTGGCATCAGTCAATAGCTTCTTTACTTGTTGCCTGTTGTACTCCCTTGGATAAAATTCATGGCCTTATAATTGGCAATGTCTGCAAACCATGGAGCCTGCTGAATGAAGAATAATTGCTCATCTGAAAACATCTCAGTCACAACTGTGGGTGGTTGTTCTCCTGCTTTAGGCTCAATTCTGGAGAGATGGTCAGCTACTTGATTTTCTGACCCTTTCCTGTCTTTTATCTCAATATCAAACTCCTGAAGGAGCAATACCCATCTAATTAATCTTGGTTTAGAATCCTGTTTGGTTAGAAAGTACTTTAAAGCAGCATGGTCAGTATAAACAATAACCTTAGAACCAAGTAAATAGGACCTAAACTTATCAACAACATATACAACAGCTAATAATTCCTTTTCTGTAGTTGTGTAATTCTTTTGAGCATCATTTAACACACGACTGGCATAGTAAATGACATGTACAAGTTTACCATGCCTCTGTCCTAAAACAGCTCCTATAGCAAAATCACTAGCATCACACATTAATTCAAATGGTAAATCCTAGTCAGGGGGAGCTACAATAGGAGCAGAGGTAAGGTTTGCTTTCAGAGTTTCAAAGGCATGCAGAAAATCAGAATCAAAGATAAAAGGAACATCAACAACCAACAGGTTACTCAATGGTTTAGCAATTTTGGAAAAATCCTTTATAAATCTTCTATAAAATCATGTATGACCCAAGAAACTCCTAATTGCCTTAACATTAGTTGGTGGTGGTAATTTTTCAATTACCTCCACCTTTGCTCTGTCTATGGTGTGCGAAATCGTGATCATTCCATTCCTTGGTAACGGCGCTAAAAACTCAATGCGCACGTTCATGATCTTATATCTGTTTCACAACTTCGTACAACTAACCAGCAAGTGCACTAGGTCGTCCAAGTAATAAACCTTACGTGAGTAAGGGTCGATCCCACGGAGATTGTCGGCTTGAAGCAAGCTATGGTCACCTTGTAAATCTCAGTCATGCGGATTCAAATGTATTAAGAGATTATAGTGGACGAAAATTAAATATAATATAAAATAGGATAGTGGTACTTATGTAATTCATTGGTGAGAATCTCAGATAAGCGCATAGAGATGCTTTCGTTCCTCTGATCTCTGCTTTCCTACTATCTTCATCCAATCAATCCTACTCATTTCCATGGCAAGCTTTATGTAGGGCATCACCGTTGTCAATGGCTACATCCCATCTTCCTGTGAAAATGGTCCAATGCGCTGTCACTGCATGGCTAATCATCTGTCGGTTCTCGATCATACTGGAATAGGATTTACTATCCTTTTGCGTCTGTCACTACGCCCAGCACTCGCGAGTTTGAAGCTCGTCACAGCCATCCCTTCCCAGATCCTACTCGGAATACCACAGACAAGGTTTAGACTTTCCGGATCTCAGGAATGGCCATCCATGGGTTCTAACTTATACCACGAAGACACTAATAACTCGGACTCGGTCCCCTGTATTAGATATCCAAGAGATATCCATTCAATCTATGGTAGAACGGAAGTGGTTGTCAAGCACGCATTTATAAGTTGAGAATGATGATGACTGTCACGATCATCACATCCATCATATTGAAGTGCAAATGAATATCTTAGAAGTGGAATAAGTTGAATTGAATAGAAAAACAGTAGTACTTTGCATTAATCTTTGAGGAACAGCAGAGCTCCACACCTTAATCTATGGTGTGCAGAAACTCTACCGTTGAAAATACATAAGTGATGAAGGTCCAGGCATGGCCGAATGGCCAGCCCCCATGATCTAAGAACTAAACGTCCCAAGATGTAAAATACAATAGTAAAAAGTCCTATTTATACTAGACTAGCTACTAGGGTTTACAGAACTAAGTAATTGATGCAGAAATCTACTTCCGGGGCCCACTTGGTGTGTACTTGGGATGAGCATGAAGCTTTCACGTGGAGAGGTCAATTTTGGAGTTGAACGCCAGTTTCTAACGTGTTTCTGGCGTTGAACTCCACTTTGCAACTTGTTTCTGGCGTTGAACGCCAGACTGCAACATGAAACCGGCGTTCAATGCCAGTTTGCGTCATCTAAACTCGTGCAAAGTATAAACAATTATATATTTCTGGAAAGCCTTAGATGTCTACTTTCCAATTCAATTGGAAGCGCACCATTTGGAGTTTTGTAGCTCTAGAAAGTCCACTTTGAGTGAAGGGAGGTCAGAATCCAATAGCATCTGCAGTCCTTCTTCAACCTCTGAATCTGATTTTTGCTCAAGTCCCTCAATTTCAGCCAGAAATTACCTGAAATCACAGAAAAACACACAAACTCATAGTAAAGTCCAGAAATGTGATTTTTAATTAAAAACTAATAAAAATATACTAAAAACTAACTAAATCATACTGAAAACTATGTAAAAATAATGCCAAAAAGCGTATAAATTATCTGCTCATCACAACACCAAACTTAAATTATTGCTTGTCCCTAAGCAACTGAAAATCAAATAGGATAAAAAGAAGAGAATATACTATAAATTCCAAAATATCAATGAAACATAGCTCCAATCAGATGAGCGGGACTTGTAGCTTTTTGCCTCTTGAATAGTTTTGGCATCTCACTTTATCCATTGAAGTTCAGAATGATTGGCATCTATAAGAACTCAGAGTTCAGATAGTGTTATTGATTCTCCTAGTTCAGTATGTTGATTCTTGAACACAGCTACTTTATGAGTCTTGGCCGTGGCTCTAAGCACTTTGTTTTCCAGTATTACCACCGGATACATAAATGCCACAGACACATAACTGGGTGAACCTTTTCAGATTGTGACTCAGCTTTGCTCAAGTCCCCAATTAGAGGTGTCCAGGGTTCTTAAGCACACTCTTTTTTTGCTTTGGACCTTGACTTTAACCGCTCAGTCTCAAGTTTTCACTTGACACCTTCACGCCACAAGCACATGGTTAGGGACAGCTTGGTTTAGCCGCTTAGGCCAGGATTTTATTCCTTTAGGCCCTCCTATCCACTGATGCTCAAAGCCTTGGATCCTTTTTATTATCCTTGCCTTTTGGTTTTAAGGGCTATTGGCTTTTTCCTCTTGCGTTTTGGTTTTAAGAGCTTTTGGCTTTTTCTGCTTGCTTTTTCTTTTTCTTTCTCTCTTTTTTTTTTCGCCAATTTTTCCCCCTTTTTTTTGGCAAGCTTTTTGTATTCACTGCTTTTTCTTGCTTCAAGAATCATTTTTATGACTTTTCAGATTATCAAATAACATGTCTCCTTATCATCATTCTTTCAAGAGCCAACATATTTAACATTCTTAAACAACAACTTCAAAAGACATATGTAATGTTCAAGCATTCATTCAGAAAACAAAAAGTATTGTCACCACATCAAGATAATTAAACTAGTTTCAAGGATGAATTTGAAACCATGTACTTCTTGTTCTTTTGTTTTTAAAACAGTTTTCATTTAAGAGAGGTGATGGATTCATATTCATGACTTTAAGGCATAGACACTTAGACACTAATGATCATGTAATAAGACACAAATATAAATAAACATAAAGCTCAAAAATCAAAAAACAGAAAATAAATAGACAAGGAGATTAAGGAATGAGTCCACCTTAGTGAGGGTGGCGTCTTCCTCTTCTTGAAGAACCAATGGTGCTTTTGAGCTCCTCTATGTCTCTTCCTTGCCTTTGTTGCTCCTCCTTCATAGCTCTTTGATCTTCTCTAATTTCATGGAGGATGATGGAGTGCTCTTGGTGTTCCAGCCTTAGTTGTCCCATGTTGGAACTTAATTCTCCTAGGGAGGTGTTGATTTGCTCCTAATAGTTTTGTGGGGGGAAGTGCATCCCTTGAGGTATTAGTGGTTATGGAAAAAAAGCAATGCTTTTTCCACACCAAACTTAAAGTGTTTGCTCATTGGTGCACGAAATTGTGATGTCCAGGCTCGAACAATCCCTGGCAACGTGAGCAACTTGGTACGCGTAATCGTGATTACACTTTAATTATGTAAAATTCATGGCTCTTTCTTTCCCTGGCAATGGCGCCAAGAACATGGTGCCAATACCATGGTTCACAACTTCGATACAACTAACCAGCAAGTGCACTGGGTCGTCCAAGTAATACCTTACGTGAGTAAGGGTCGAATCCCACGGAGATTGTTGGTATGAAGCAAGCTATGGTCACCTTGCAAATCTCAGTTAGGCAGATATAAATGGATAATGGTGTTTTCGAATTTAATATAATAAAATAGGAATAGAAATACTTATGTAATTCATTGGTAGGAATTTTAGATAAGCGAATGGAGATGCTTTCGCTCCTCTGAACCTCTGCTTTCCTGCTATCTTCATCCAATCAGTCTTACTCCTTTCCATGGCTGGCTTTATGCAAGGGCATCACCATTGTCAGTGGCTACATCCCCTCCTCTCAGTGAATAATATGCTCATGCACCCTGTCACAGCACGGCTATTCATCTGTCGGTTCCCGATCATGCTGGAATAGGATTTACCCTCCTTTTGCGTCTGTCACTAACGCCCAGCACTCACGAGTTTGAAGCTCGTCACAGTCATTCAATCATTGAATCCTACTCGGAATACCACAGACAAGGTTTAGACTTTCCGGATTCTCTTGAATGCCGCCATCATTCTAGCTTACGCCACGAAGATTCTGGTTAGGAGATCTAAGAGATATTCATTCTAGCTTATTTCATGTAGAACGGAAGTGTTTGTCAGGCACGTGTTCATAGGGGAGAATGGTGATGAGCGTCACACATAATCATCACCTTCATCACGTTCTTGGGTGCGAATGGATATCTTAGAAGCGAAATAAGATGAATTGAATAGAAAACAGTAGTACTTTGCATTAATCTTTGAGGAACAGCAGAGCTCCACACCTTAATCTATGGAGTGTAGAAACTCTACCGTTAAAAATACATAAGTAAAGGTCCAGGCATGGCCAAGATGGCCAGCCCCCAAAGTCTAAGAACAATGCATTCAAAGATGATCCTAAGATCCTAAGATGATCAAAAGATGCCTAATACAATAGTAAAAGGTCCTATTTATAATAAACTAGCTACTAGGGTTTACATGAGTAAGTATTTGATGCATAAATTCACTTCCTGGGCCCACTTGGTGTGTGTTTGGGCTGAGCTTGAGTGTTGTACGTGTAGAGGTCCTTCTTGGAGTTGAACGCCAGTTTTTGTGCCAGTTTGGGCGTTCAACTCTGGTTTTGGCTCCTCTTCTGGCGCTGGACGCCAGATTTGGGTAGAAAGCTGGCGTTGAACGCCAGTTTACGTCGTCTATTCTTGGCCAAAGTATGGACTATTATATATTTCTGGAAAGCCCTGGATGTCTACTTTCCAACGCAATTAAAAGCGCGCCATTTCGAGTTCTGTAGCTCCAAAAAATCCACTTTGAGTGCAGGGAGGTCAGAATCCAACAGCATCAGCAGTCCTTCTTCAACCTCTGAATCTGATTTCTGCTCAAGTCCCTCAATTTCAACCAGAAAATACCTGAAATCACAGAAAAACACACAAACTCATAGTAAAGTCCAGAAATGTGAATTTAACATAAAAACTAATGAAAATATCCCTAAAAGTAACTAGATCCTACTAAAAATATACTAAAAACAATGTCAAAAAGCGTATAAATTATCTGCTCATCACAACACCAAACTTAAATTGTTGCTTGTCCCCAAGTAACTGAAAATCAAATAGGATAAAAAGAAGAGAATATACTATAAATTCCAAACTATCAATGAAACAGAGCTTCAATCATATGAGCGGGACTTATAGCTTTTTGCCTCTTGAATAGTTTTGGCATCTCACTTTATCCATTAAGGTTCAGAATGATTGGCATCTATAGGAACTTCAGATTTCGAATAGTGTTATTGACTCTCCTAGTTCAATATGATGATTCTTGAACACAGCTTCTTTATGAGTCTTGGCCGTGGCCCTAAGCACTTTGTTTTCCAGTATTACCACCGGATACATAAATGCCACAGACACATAATTGGGTGAACCTTTTCAGATTGTGACTCAGCTTTGCTAAAGTCCCCAATTAGAGGTGTCCAGGGTTCTTAAGAACACTCTTTGTTTTTGCTTTGGACCTTGACTTTAACCGCTCAGTCTCAAGTTTTCACTTGACACCTACACGCCACAAGCACATGGTTAGGGACAGCTTGGTTTAGCCGCTTAGACCAGGATTTTAATCCTTTAGGCCCTCCTATCCACTGATGCTCAAAGCCTTGGGATCCTTTTTATTTGCCCTTGCCTTTTGGTTTTAAGGGTCATTGGCTTTTTGCTCTTGCCTCTTGGTTTTAAGAGCTTTGGCTTTTTCTGCTTGCTTTTCCTTTTTTTCTTTCTATATTTTTTTTCGCCTATATATTTTTTTTTTCTGCAAGCTTTGTTCTTTGCTGCTTTTTCTTGCTTCAAGAATCATTTTTATGATTTTTCAGATTATCAAATAACATGTCTCCTAGTCATCATTCTTTCAAGAGCCAACATATTTAACATTCTTAAACAACAACTTCAAAAGACATATGCACTGTTCAAGCATACATTCAGAAAACAATGATAAGAGAGGTGATGGATTCATAGGACATTCATAACTTTAAGACATAGTTACTAACTACTAATGATCATGTAATGAAGACACAAACATGGATAAGCACATAACATAGAAAACAAAAAACAGAAGAAATAAGAGCAAGGAATGAATCCACCTTAGTGATGGTGGCGTTTCCTTCTTGAGGAACCAATGATGTCCTTGAGCTCTTCTATTTCTCTTCCTTGTCTTTGTTGCTCCTCCTTCCTTGCTTTTAGATCTTCTCTAATTTCATGAAGGATGATGGAGTGCTCTTGATGTTCCACCCTTAGTTGCTTCCAATAATTGTGTGGAAGAAAATGTATCCCCTGAGGTATCTCAGGGATCTCTTGATTTGCAGTCAAATGTTCTACCACTGAGCTATAGACCCTTGATGGAAGCTTTTGTCTTCCCTTTCCTCTTTCTAGAGGTTTCTCTGGCCTTAGGTGCCATCAATGGTAATGGAAAAAACAAAAAAGCTATGCTTTTACCACACCAAACTTAGAATGTTGCTCGCCCTCGAGCAAAAGAAGAAAGAATAGAAGAATAAGAAGAAGATATGGAGGAGATGGATGGGAGTGTGTATTCGGCCATATGGGTGGGATTGGGTGGGAGAGAGATGTTGAATTTTGAAGGTAGTGGGTGTATGGATGTGAGTGGTAAATGGAAAACAGAAGGGATGATCATGAATGGAAAGAGAGATGATGAGGTAGGTGGGGATCCTGTGGGGTCCACAGATCCTGAGATGATCCTGTGGGGTCCACAGATCCTGAGGTGTCAAGGCATTTACATCCCTGCACCAATTTAGGCATGTAAAATTCCCTTGCACACAACTCTGGGCGTTCAGCGCCAGGTTGGTGCCCATTTTGGGCGTTCAACGCCCATTTGCTGCCATTTCTGGCGTTGAACGCCAGAACCATGCTTGTTCTGGGCGTTCAGCGCCAGAACCATGCTCTGTTCTGGCGTTTGAACGCCAGACATATGCTCCTCCAGGGTGTGATTTTTCTTCTGCTGTTTTTGATTCCGTTTTTCAATTTTTTGTTTGTTTTGTGACTCCACATGATCATGAACCTAATAAAACATGAAAAACAAAAACGAAATTAGATAAATAAACATTGGGTTGCCTCCCAACAAGCACTTCTTTAATGTCAATAGCTTGACAGTGGGCTCTCATAGAGCCTCACAGATGTTCAGAGCATTGTTGAAACTCTCCAACACCAAACTTAGAGTTTGACTGTGGGGGCTTGGGTTGACTCTGCTTTGAGAGAAGCTTTTCATGCTTCCTCTCCATGGCTGCAGAGGGAGATCCTTGAGTTTTAAACACAAGGGAGTCCTCATTCTATTGAAGGACTAGTTCACCTCTGTCAACATCAATCACAGCTCTTGCTGTGGCTAGGAAAGGTCTTCCTAGGATGATGGATTCATCCTCTTCCTTTCCAGTATCCAGGACTATGAAATCAGCAGGGATGTAAAGGCCTTCAACCTTTACTAACACGTCCTTTACTTGTCCATAAGCCTGTTTTCTTGAATTGTCTGCCATCTCTAATGAGATTCTAGCAGCTTGCACCCCATAGATTCCCAGTTTCTCTATTACAGAGAGGGGCATGAGGTTTATTCATGAACCAAGGTCACACAGAGCCTTAAAGATCATGGTGCCTTTGGTACAAGGTATTATGAACTTTCCAGGATCCTGTCTCTTCTGAGGCAATGTCAGTTGATCCAGATCACTTAGTTCATTGATGAACAAGGGAGGTTCAACTTCCCAAGTATCAATGCCAAATAATTTGGCATTCAGCTTCATGATTGCACCAAGAAACTTGGCAGTTTGCTCTTCAGTAACCTCCTCATTCTCTTCAGAAGAGGAATACTCATCAGAGCTCATGAAGGGCATAAGGAGGTTCAATGGAATCTCTATGGTCTCTAGATGAGTCTCAGATTCCTTTGGTTCCTCAGAGGGAAGCTCCTTATTGGTCACTGGACGTCCTAGGAGGTCTTCCTCCTTGGGATTCACGTCCTCCTCTCCCTCATTGGGTTCGGCCATTTTGCTTATGTCAATGGCCTTGCACTCTCCTTTTGGATTCTCTTCTGTATTGCTTGGGAGAGTACTGGGAGGGATTTCAGTGATCCTTTTACTCAGCTGGCCCACTTGTGCTTCCAAATTCCTAATGGAAGACCTTGTTTCATTAATGAAACTCACAGTGGCCTTAGATAGATCAGAGACTAGATTTGCTAAATTAGAAGCATTTTGTTTAGAGTTCTCTGTCTATTGCTGAGTGGATGATGGAAAAGGTTTATTATTATTAAACCTGTTTCTTCCACCATTATTAAAGCCTTGTTGAGGCTTTTGATCCTTCCATAAGAAATTTGGATGATTTTTCCATGATGAGTTATAGGTGTTTCCATAGGGTTCACCTAAGTAATTCACCTCTGCTATTGTAGGGTTCTCAGGATCATAAGCTTCTTCTTCATAAGAAGCCTCTTGAGTACTGTTGGATGCAGCTTGCATTCCATTCAGACTCTGAGAGATCATATTGACTTGCTGAGTCAATATTTTATTCTGAGCCGATATGGCATTCAGAGTATCAACTTCAAGAACTTCCTTCTTCATAGGCGTCCCATTATTCACAGGATTCCTTTCAGAAGTGTACATGAACTGGTTATTAGCAACCATGTCAAGAGTTCTTGAGCTTCTGCAGGCGTTTTCTTTAGGTGAATGGATCCACCTGCAGAAGTGTCCAGTGACATCTTTGATAGCTCAGATAAACCATCATAGAATATATCCAGGATGGTCCATTCTGAAAGCATGTCAGAAGGACACTTTTTGGTCAACTGTTTGTATCTTTCCCAAGTTTCATAGAGGGATTCACCTTCTTTCTGTCTGAAGGTTTGAACATCAGCTCTAAGCTTGCTCAGCTTTTGAGGAGGAAAGTACTTGGCTAAGAAAGCCGTGACCAGCTTATCCCAAGAGTTCAGGCTGTCTTTGGGTTGAGAATCCAACCACAATCTAGCTCTGTCTCTTACAGCAAAAGGGAAAAGCATGAGTCTATAAACTTCAGGATCTACTCCATTAGTCTTAACAGTATCACATATCTGCAAGAATTTAGTTAAGAACTGAAAAGGATCTTCAGATGGAAGTCCATGAAACTTGCAGTTCTGCTGCATCAGAGAAACTAATTGAGGTTTCAGCTCAAAGTTGTTTGCTCCAATGGCAGGAATGGAGATGTTTCTTCCATGTAAATTGGAATTAGGTGCAGTAAAGTCACCAAGCATCTTCCTTACATTATTATTATTTTCTGCTGCCATCTCCTTTTCCTGTTCGAAAATTTCTGAAAGGTTATCTCTGGATTGTTGTATTTTAGCTTCTCTTAATTTTCTCTTCAGAGTCCTTTCAGGTTCTGGATCTGCTTCCACAAGAATGTTCTTATCCTTGCTCCTGCTCATATGACAAAGAATAGGGCACAGAAAAATAATAATAATAGAGATCCTTTATACCACAGTATAGGGATCCCTGTGTGAGTAGAAGAAGAGGGGGAGACAAAGAATGTAATATAATGGAAAAAAACACAACTGTGAGGATGGCAAAGATGTGAGATGAGATGTTAGGATATGAATGAATAAATAGAATAAGATGGGGGAGGGATAATTTTCGAAAATTATTTTGAAAAAGAGTTAGTGATTTTCGAAAATGGTTTTTGAAAATTGTTAGTATTTTTTCGAAATTTTTTTTATTAAAAATAAAAATAAGAATAATTAGTTAATTAAAAAGAAATTTTTGAAAAAAAAGGGAAGATATTTTCGAAAATTAGAGAGAGAGAGTTAGTTAGGTAGTTTTGAAAAAGTTAAGAAACAAACAAAAAGTTAGTTAGTTAGTTGAAACAAATTTTGAAAAGATAAGAAGTTAGGAAGTTTGAAAAGATATTTTGAAAAGATATTTTTTTGAAAAAGATAAGATAAGAAGATATTTTTGAAAAGATATGATTGAAATTAGTTTTGAAAAAGATTTGATTTTTAAAATCACAATTAATGACTTGATTCATAAGAAATCACAAGATATGATTTTAGAACTTAAAGTTTGAATCTTTGTTAACAAGCAAGTAACAAACTTCAAATTTTTGAATCAAAACATTAATTGTTTATGTTATTTTCGAAAATTTGGTATAAAAATAAGAAAAAAATTTTTGAAAAATATTTTTTGAATTTTCGAAAATAACTAAGAATTTTGAAAAAGATTTGATTTTTGAAAAAGATTTTGAAAAAAGATAAGATTTTCAAATTGAAAATTTGATTTGACTCATAAGAAACAACTTGATTTTAAAAATTTTTGAAAAAGTCAACTCAAATTTTCGAATTTGATGAGAGAAAAAGGGAAAGATATTTTTTTGATTTTTTGAATTTTTATGATGCAAGGGAAAAACAAGAAAAATGATGCAATGTATGAAATTTTTAGATCAAAACAATGAATGCATGCATGAATGATATGAGTGTCAAGATGAACACCAAGAACACTTTGAATGTCAAGATAAACATCAAGAACATAATTTTGAAAAATTTTTAATGCAAAGAAAACATGCAAGACACCAAACTTAGAATTCTTTAATGCTTAGACACTAAGAATTCAAGAATGCATATGA
This sequence comes from Arachis ipaensis, assembly GCF_059453495.1. Classification (NCBI taxonomy): domain Eukaryota; kingdom Viridiplantae; phylum Streptophyta; class Magnoliopsida; order Fabales; family Fabaceae; genus Arachis; species Arachis ipaensis. The sequence continues at coordinate 99,122,008 of NC_142441.1, forward strand.
AAAATATGAAAAGACACAACAAAAAAAATCATCAAGATCAAACAAGAAGACTTACCAAGAACAACTTGAAGATCATGAAGAACACCATGAATGCATGAGAATTTTCGAAAAATGCAAGATGCATATGCAAGTGACACCAAACTTATGATATGACTCAAGACTCAAACAAGAAACACAAAAATATTTTTGATTTTTATGATTTTCTAATTTTTTTGGATTTTTATTTTATATTTTTCGAAAAATTCTTTTGAAAAAGAAAATAAGGATTCCAAAATTTTTAATATGAATTCCAGGAATCTTGCCATGTTAGTCTTAAAGCTCCAATCAAAGGGTCAGGCATGGCTTAACAGCCAGCCAAGCTTTAATCAAAATATGAGTGTAATTCAGACATGACAAGCCTAACATGCTCTATCCAAAAGAATTAGACATGGCTTTACAGCCAGCCATGCTTCACATGCTTCATCAAACACTGGAATTCATTCTTAAAAATTCTGAATAAAAAAAAAATTTTTTTTTTTTGAAAACATTTTTATTTTTTTCGAAAACAGATGAGAAAATTTTAGAAATATTTTTGAAAATAAAATAAAAAGAAAATTACCTAATCTGAGCAACAAGATGAACCGTTAGTTGTCCAAATTCAAACAATCCCCGACAACGGCGCCAAAAACTTGGTGCACGAAATTGTGATGTCCAGGCTCGAACAATCCCTGGCAACGTGAGCAACTTGGTACGCGTAATCGTGATTACACTTTAATTATGTAAAATTCATGGCTCTTTCTTTCCCTAGCAATGGCGCCAAGAACATGGTGCCAATACCATGGTTCACAACTTCGATACAACTAACCAGCAAGTGCACTGGGTCGTCCAAGTAATACCTTACGTGAGTAAGGGTCGAATCCCACGGAGATTGTTGGTATGAAGCAAGCTATGGTCACCTTGCAAATCTCAGTTAGGCAGATATAAATGGATAATGGTGTTTTCGAATTTAATATAATAAAATAGGAATAGAAATACTTATGTAATTCATTGGTAGGAATTTCAGATAAGCGAATGGAGATGCTTTCGCTCCTCTGAACCTCTGCTTTCCTACTATCTTCATCCAATCAGTCTTACTCCTTTCCATGGCTGGCTTTATGCAAGGGCATCACCGTTGTCAATGGCTACATCCCCTCCTCTCAGTGAATAATATGCTCTCGCACCCTGTCACGGCACGGCTATTCATCTGTCGGTTCCCGATCATGCTGGAATAGGATTCACCCTCCTTTTGCGTCTGTCACTAACGCCCAGCACTCGCGAGTTTGAAGCTCGTCACAGTCATTCAATCATTGAATCCTACTCGGAATACCACAGACAAGGTTTAGACTTTCCGGATTCTCTTGAATGCCGCCATCATTCTAGCTTATGCCACGAAGATTCTGGTTAGGAGATCTAAGAGATATTCATTCTAGCTTATTTCATGTAGAACAGAAGTGTTTGTCAGGCACGTGTTCATAGGGGAGAATGGTGATGAGCGTCACACATAATCATCACCTTCATCACGTTCTTGGATGCGAATGGATATCTTAGAAGCGAAATAAGATGAATTGAATAGAAAACAGTAGTACTTTGCATTAATCTTTGAGGAACAGCAGAGCTCCACACCTTAATCTATAGAGTGTAGAAACTCTACCGTTAAAAATACATAAGTAAAGGTCCAGGCATGGCCGAGATGGCCAGCCCCCAAAGTCTAAGAACAATGCGTTCAAAGATGATCCTAAGATCCTAAGATGATCAAAAGATGCCTAATACGATAGTAAAAGGTCCTATTTATAATAAACTAGCTACTAGGGTTTACATGAGTAAGTATTTGATGCATAAATCCACTTCCTGGGCCCACTTGGTGTGTGTTTGGGCTGAGCTTGAGTGTTGTACGTGTAGAGGTCCTTCTTGGAGTTGAACGCCAGTTTTTGTGCCAGTTTGGGCGTTCAACTCTGGTTTTGGCTCCTCTTCTGGCGCTGGACGCCAGATTTGGGTAGAAAGCTGGCGTTGAACGCCAGTTTACGTCATCTATTCTTGGCCAAAGTATGAACTATTATATATTGCTGGAAAGCCCTGGATGTCTACTTTCCAACGCAATTGAAAGCGCGCTATTTCGAGTTCTGTAGCTCCAGAAAATCCACTTTGAGTGTAGGGAGGTCAGAATCCAACAGCATCAGCAGTCCTTCTTCAACCTCTGAATCTGATTTCTGCTCAAGTCCCTCAATTTCAGCCAGAAAATACCTGAAATCACAGAAAAACACACAAACTCATTGTAAAGTCCAGAAATGTGAATTTAACATAAAAACTAATGAAAACATCCCTAAAAGTATCTAGATCCTACTAAAAATATACTAAAAACAATGTCAAAAAGCGTATAAATTATCCGCTCATCACTCGTCCTCGAGAAAAAGAAGAAAGAAAGGATGAGAAGAAGGAGAGATGGAGGTGTGTTGATGGTTTGAATTTGAGTGGGTGGGTGTAGGTGGGTTGTATGATGGTTTTAGGGGAGTAATGGATATGAGTGGTGAAGAGGTAATAGGGAAGAGAGTTTGAGGTGATTGGTGAGGGGTATTTGGGGAAGAGTGATATGAAAAGGTGTGAAGAGGAGAGAAGAAAGGTAAGTGGGGATCCTGTGGGGTCCACAGATCCTGAGGTGTTTGAGGATTTCTCATCCCTTCACCTTTGAGGCGTGTAAAACGCCCTATATATGCAATCCTGGCGTTTAACGCCAGATTGCAGCATGTTTCTGGCGTTAAACGCCACTTCCATGCTTGTTTTGGGCGTTCAGCGCCAGTCTGCAGCATGTTTCTGGCGTTGAACGCCAGTTTTCCTTTGGGGTGCATTCCTGGCGTTTAAACGCCAGAATACTGCTTGTTTATGGCGTTTAACGCCAGTTTCATGCTCTATTCTGGCGTTAAACGCCAGCCAGATGCTCCTTACTGGCATTTAAACGCCAGTAAGCCCTTCCTCCAAGGTGTTCTATTTTCAATGCTGTTTTTTATTCTGTTTTCGATTTTTCAGTAGTTTTTGTGACTCCACATGATCATCAACCTAATAAATCATGAAATATCAAAGAGAAAATAAAATAAAAATGATTAAATAACATTGGGTTGCCTCCCAACAAGCGCTTCTTTAATGTCAATAGCTTGACATTGGGCTCTCATGGAGCCACACAGGTGATCAGGTCAATTTTATAGACTCCCAACACCAAACTTAGAGTTTGGATATGGGAGTTCAACACCAAACTTAGAGTTTGGTTGAGGCTTCCCAACACCAAACTTAGAGTTTGACTGTGGGGGCTTTGGTTGACTCTGCAGTGAGAGAAGCTTTTCATGCTTCCTCTCCATGGTTATAGAAGGAGATCCTTGAGTTTTAAACACAAGGGAGTCCTCATTCAGTTGAAGGATCAATTCTCCTTTATCCACATCAATCACAGCTCTTGCTGTGGCTAGGAAGGGTCTTCCAAGAATGATGGATTCATCCTCATCCTTCCCAGTATCCAGGATTATGAAATCAGCAGGGATGTAAAGACCTTCAACCTTTACTAACACGTCCTCTACCTGACCATAAGCCTATTTTCTTGAGTTGTCTGCCATCTCTAATGAGATTCTGGCAGCTTGCACCTCAAAGATTCCCAGTTTCTCCATTATAGAGAGGGGCATGAGGTTTATCCCTGACCCAAGGTCACACAGAGCCTTCTCAAAGGTCATGGTGCCTATGGTGCAAGGTATTAAGAACTTTTCAGGATCCTATTTCTTCTGAGGCAATTTCAGTTGATTCAGATCACTCAGTTCATTGGTGAACAAGGGAGGTTCATCTTCCCAAGTCTCATTGCCAAATAATTTGGCATTTAGCTTCATGATTGCACCAAGGTACTTGGCAACTTGCTCTTCAGTAACATCTTCATTCTCTTCAGAAGAAGAATACTCATCAGAGCTCATGAATGGCATAAAGAGGTTCAATGGAATCTCTATGGTCTCTAGATGAGCCTCAGACTCCTTTGGTTCCTCAGACGGAAACTCTTTATTGATCTCTGGACGTCCCAGGAGGTATTCCTCACTGGGATTCACGTCCTCCTCCTCTTTTGTGGTTTCGGCCATGATGGTCATTTCAATGGCCTTGCACTCTCCTTTTGGATTTTCTTCTGTATTGCTTGGGAGAGTACTAGGAGGAGTTTCAGTGATTTTCTTACTCAGCTGGCCCACTTGTGCCTCTAAATTTTTAATGGAGGACCTTATTTCGTTCATGAAACTCACAGTGGCCTTAGATAGATCAGAGACTAAATTTGCTAAGCTAGATGGATTCTACTCAAACTTCTCTGTCTATTGCTGAGTGGATGATGGAAAAGGTTTACTATTGTTAAATCTGTTTCTTCCACCATTAGTAAAGCCTTGTTGAGGCTTTTGTTGATCCTTCAATGAGAGATTTGGGTGATTTCTCTATGAGGGATTATAGGTGTTTCCATAGGGTTCACCCATGTAATTCACCTCTGCTATTGCAGGGTTCTCAGGATCATAAGCTTCTTCCTCAGAAGATGCCTCTTGAGTACTATTGGATGCATCTTGCATTCCATTCAGACTCTGAGAAATCATATTGACTTGCTGAGTCAATATTTTATTCTGAGCCAATACGGCATTCAGAGTATCAATTTCAAGAACTCCCTTCTTCTGAGGCGTCCCATTACTCATAGGATTCCTCTCAGAAGTGTACATGAACTGGTTATTAGCAACCATGTCAATGAGTTCTTGAGCTTCTGCAGGCATTTTCTTTAGGTGAATGGATCCACCTGCAGAAGTATCCAATGACATTTTAGCTAATTCAGACAGACCATCATAGAATATATCCAGAATGGTCCATTCTGAAAGCATGTCAGAAGGACACTTTTTGGTCAGTTGCTTGTACCTCTCCCAAGCTTCATAGAGGGATGCTCATTCTTTCTGTCTGAAGGTTTGAACATCCACTCTAAGCTTACTAAGCTTTTGAGGAGGGAAGAACTTGGCTAAGAAAGCCGTGACCAGCTTATCCCAAGAGTTCAGGCTATCCTTAGGTTGAGAATCCAACCATACTCTAGCTCTGTCTCTTACAGCAAACGGGAAAAGCATAAGCCTGTAGACCTCGGGATCAACCCCATTGGTCTTAACAGTATCACAGATCTGCAAGAATTCAGTTAAGAACTGAAAAGGATCTTCAGATGGAAGTCCATGAAACTTGTAGTTCTGCTGCATCAGAGAAACTAATTGAGGTTTCAACTCAAAATTGTTTGCTCCAATGGCAGGAATGGAGATGCTTGTTCCATGTAAATTGGAATTAGGTGCAGCAAAGTCACCAAGCATCCTCCTTGCATTATTATTATTTTCGGCTTCCATCTCCTCTTCTTGTTCGAAAATTCTTGTAAGGTTGTCTCTGGATTATTGTATTTTAACTTCTCTTAGTTTCCTTTTCAGAGTCCTTTCAGGTTCAGGATCTGCTTCAACAAGAATGTTCTTGTCCTTGCTCTTGCTCATATGATAAAGAAGGGAATAACAAAGAAAATATGGAATCCTCTATGTCACAGTATAGAGATTCCTTCATGTGAGTAGAAGAAGAAAAGAATGTAATGTAAAGAAGAGAAGAGGGAAAACTCGAACACAGAGAGGGAGGTGGTGTTCGAATTTTTGAATGGAAGAGAAGTGTTAGTAGATGAATAAATAAATAGAAGAAGATGAGAGAGAGAATTTCGAAATTTAATTAAAATAAAAATTAAAATTGAAAGTTAGATTTCGAAAATTAAAGTTGAAATTAAAATTAAAACAATTAGTTAATTAAAAAGGAATTTTGAAAAAGGAGAGAGGGAATTTTCGAAAATAAGAGAGAGAGGATTAGTTTGGTAGTTTTGAAAAAAATATGATTGAAACAAAAAGATAAGATTGATTGAAAAAGTTTTGAAATTTGTTTTTGAAAAAGATATGATTGAAATTGAAAAAAGATATGATTGAAACAAAAAGATAAGAATTGAAAATCATTTTTTTTAAAGATAAGAAGTTAGAAAAGATTTTGAAATTGAATTTGAAAAAGATATGATTGAAATTTTAATTTGAAAAAGATTTGAAAAGAAAATTAAAAAGATTTGATTTTAAAGTTAATTACTTGACTAACAAGAAACTAAAAAGATATGATTCTAGAGTTTAAAGATTGAATCTTTCTTAATAAGCAAGTAACAACATGAAATTTTTCAATCAATCATATTAAATGTTAGTAAAGATTTTGAAAATTATGAGATAGAATTAAGAAAAAGATAGGATTTTTGAATTGAAAATTTGATTTGACTCATAAGAAACAACTAAATTTTAAAAAGTTTTGAAAAAGTCAACTCAAATTTTCGAAAATTTATGAGTGAAAACGGGAAAGATATTTTTTTATTTTTGAATTTTAATGATGAAAGAGAAAAACACAAAATTGACTCAATGCATGAAAATTTTGGATCAAAACATGTGATGCATGCAAGAACACTATGAATGTCAAGATGAATACCAAGAACACTTTGAATGTCAAGATGAACACCAAGAACTTATTTTTGAAAAATTTTCAAGAAGAGAAAATATGCAAGACACCAAACTTAAAAATTTTTATTCTTTAGACATTAACAAATTGAAAATGCATATGAAAAACAAGAAAAGACACAAAACAAGAAAATATGAAGATCAAACAAGAAGACTTACCAAGAACAACTTGAAGATCATGAAGAACACTATGAATGCATGAATTTTCGAAAATTTTTAGAAAAATAAAAATATACAATTGACACCAAACTTAAAAATTGACTCAAGACTTAAACAAACAACATAAAATATTTTTGATTTTTATGATTTTATTAATTTTTTTTTTGGATTTTTGTGTATTTTTATTTTTTTGAAAACATATAGGGAAAAGGAAACAATGAATTCAAAGTCCTCAATCAAGATTCCAGGAATCATACCAGGTTAGTCTAAAGCTTGATGGCCAGCCAATCTTCAGCATACCATTTTGAAACTTTAGAATTCATTCTTAAAAAATTTTTAAAATAATTTTCAAAAACAAAGAGAAAAATTTTTTTGAAAGATTTTTGAAGAATTTTTTTTTTTGAAAATAAAACAAAAAGAAAATTACCTAATCTGAGCAACAAGATGAACCGTCAGTTGTCCAAACTCGAACAATCCCTGGCAACGGCGCCAAAAACTTGTTGTGCGAAATTGTGATCATTCCATTCCTTGGTAACGGCACTAAAAACTCAATGCGCACGTTCATGATCTTATATCTGTTTCACAACTTCGTACAACTAACCAGCAAGTACACTGGGTCGTCCAAGTAATAAACCTTACGTGAGTAAGGGTCGATCCCACGGAGATTGTCAGCTTGAAGCAAGCTATGGTCACCTTGTAAATCTCAGTCAGGTGGATTCAAATGTATTAAGAGATTATAGTTGACGAAAATTAAATATAATATAAAATAGGATAGTGGTACTTATGTAATTCATTAGTGAGAATTTCAGATAAGCGCATAGAGATGCTTTTGTTCTTCTGATCTCTGTTTGCTGCTGTCTTCATCCAATCAATCCTACTCCTTTCCATGGCAAGCTTTATGTAGGGCATCACCGTTGTCAATGGCTACATCCCATCCTCCTGTGAAAATGGTCCAATGCACTGTCACTGCATGGCTAATCATCTGTCGGTTCTCGATCATACTGGAATAGGATTTACTATCCTTTTGCATCTGTCACTACGGCCAGCACTCGCGAGTTTGAAGCTCATCACAGCCATCCCTTCCCAGATCCTACTCGGAATACCACAGACAAGGTTTAGACTTTTCGGATCTCAGGAATGGCCATCCATGGGTTCTAACTTATACCACGAAGACACTAATAACTCGGACTCGGTCCCTTGTATTAGATATCCAAGAGATATCCATTCAATCTAAGGTAGAACGGAAGTGGTTGTCAGACACGCGTTCATAAGTTGAGAATGATGATGACTGTCACGATCATCACATCCATCATATTGAAGTGCGAATGAATATCTTAGAAATGGAATAAGTTGAATTGAATAGAAAAATAGTAGTACTTTGCATTAATCTTTGAGGAACAGCAGAGCTCCACACCTTAATATATGGTGTACAGAAACTCTACCGTTGAAAATACATAAGTATTGAAGGTCCAGGCATGGCCGAATGGCCAACCCCCATGATCTAAGAACTAAACGTCCCAAGATATAAAATACAATAGTAAAAAGTTCTATTTATACTAGACTAGCTACTAGGGTTTACAGAAATAAGTAATTGATGCAGAAATCCACTTCCGGGGCCCACTTGGTGTGTGCTTGGACTGAGCATGAAGCTTTTACGTGGAGAGGTCAATTTTGGAGTTGAACGCTAGTTTGTAACGTGTTTCTGGCGTTGAACTCCACTTTGCAACTTGTTTCTGGCGCTGAATGCCAGACTGCAACATGGAACTGGCGTTCAACGCCAGTTTGCGTCTTTTATATTCGGACAAAGTATGGACTATTATATATTGCTGGAAAGCCCTGGATTTCTACTTTCCAACGCAATTGGAAGCGCGCCATTTGGAGTTCTGTAACTCCAGAAAATCTACTTTGCGTGCAGAGAGGTCAGAATCCAACAGCATCTGCAGTCCTTCTTCAACCTCTGAATCTGATTTTTGCTCAGGTCCCTCAATTTCAGCCAGAAAGTACCTGAAATCACAGAAAAACACATAAACTCATAGTAAAGTCCAAAAGTGTGAGTTTTAATTAAAAACTAATAAAAATATACTAAAAACTAACTAAATCATACTGAAAAACTATGTAAAAACAATGCCAAAAAGCGTATAAATTATCCGCTCATCACTCCGTATGAAGCCTTGTATGGACTGAAGTGCCAATCTCCATTTTGTTGGTATGAATCAGGTGAAGTGAGCGTTTTGGGTTCTGATTTGATAGCCGAGACTACTGAGAAGATTAAGAAAATTCGAGAGAGAATTCTAACTGCCCAGAGTCGACAGAAAAGTTACGCGGATCGGAGACAAAAACTGTTGGAAGTTGAAATGGGAGAACATGTATTTCTAAGGGTTACACCGACAATTGGGATCGGAAGAGCGATTAAGACCAAGAAGTTGAATCCAAAGTTCATTAGACCGTTTGAGATTCTGAGGCGATTCGGGCCGGTGGCGTATCAAGTAGCTTTGCCACCTCATTTGTCTAACTTGCATGACGTATTCCACGTGTCACAGCTCTGCAAGTACATGTCAGATGCGGCTCATGTGTTGGAGCCTGAGTCGGTTGAGTTGAGGAAGAACTTGACTTTCTAAGTAACGCCAATGAGAATTGATGACACTAGTGTGAAGAAGCTGCGAGGAAAGGAAGTTTCATTGGTTAATGTAGCTTGGGAGCGAGCAGAAATTGAAAAGCATACTTGAGAATTGGAGTCCGAGATGCGAAAGTATTACCCCAAGCTTTTCTCAGGTAATCATTAAATTTTGAGGGCAAAATTTCTTATTTGGTGGGGAGAATGTAAGAACCGCAACTAATCAACCGGTTAATTAAGTAATTAAAATTGACCAAATTAGGTTCTGAAAATTTAGTGAGAATTTGAGGATTTAAATATGATTTTTGGACTCAGTAGGTTTTTCTGAGTTAGAAAATGTGTTTTCTACGAAAAATTGTGAAAAACTACGAACCGGCAGTCGAACCGGTTGAACCGGTTCAAGTCTGCCCGGTGCTGCGCGAGAAAAAGTGAAAACAGTCAAAAACCTTAGAAAAATAATAGAAATCGAAAACCGGGCGTTAATTTTAAAGGTTTGGCCCGAAGTTGGGCCGAACAGGCTAAAAATGATAACGGGTTGGACTGAACCCAAGTTGGGCCCAAGCCCAATATATATATACCCTCATTAAAAGCCAATTCAGCACACAACACTCTCATAACTCACACACACCAGCTGAGAAAGAGAAGAGGGAGAAGAGAGAAGAGCACTATTCACACATCACTTAAATCCGCGATATCTCGAGCTACGGTGCTCCGATTCGGGTGCCGTCAGCGGCTACGCGAAGCTCTCGCCGAGCCCATCCTTTCTATCTAAGCATTGTGGTAATTATCTCGAGTTTCCCTGTCCATTTTTCGTGCCTTTGAGAAATTTGAGTTTTAGGGTTTGGTTTTGAGTGAAATCTTGTGTTTTTGGTGTTTAGGTACACTCTAGCACTTGATTACTTGTGGTTTTGGCTTCCAAAACTGTTGGGTAAGGTGAGTTACTCTTGAACCCTTGTGAAATTTTAATTTTTTATGAGCCCAAGGTTGAATTGTGATGGTTTATGTATATATAGCTTGAATAATTGTGAGTTTGGAGGCCTTTAGTGATTGCTGGTGGCTTGCATTGTGTTGGAAAGCTTGTTGGTGATCATTGTTGTAAGATCCAGAACTTTTAAAAAAGTCTTATCATGATCAAGTCTCAAATCATATAGTTATTTATAGCCTTAATTTCGAAAATCAGTTTATTAAAGATGGTTAAGGCAAGTTTTGATTTATTGGATTTGAGATAAGTTATGATTATCATCCAATTTCACAATTATTGGATTATTTTCTATATTTGAATTATAAAGTTGATAGTTATGAAATAATAAGGATTTTATATGATTTGGATTAGATAAGTAATATTTTAAATATTAATATTGCTATTTTAGAAAAATGAAGAAATTAAGTATATTATTTCTAATTTTTAGATTTGGGCATTTTATTGAAAATAATTTGTGAAATTGATGAGCAAGTAGTATTTTCTATATACCTCTAGTGTTGGATTTAATTTGGGTTTCAATTACCATATTATTCTCAACTTTATTTGAAATTACCAAAATGCCCCTAACCCTAGCTTTTGAAAATAAAACCCTAATTCCTAAGCATAGCAGCCGCCACCCCTTTTCTTCTTCCCTTCAGCAAACCTGCAACCCAACAATTTCCTAAGAGAAAAGGAAACAGAAGCAGAAAACGGGCCAGAGAGAGAGGATGAGTTGCGGATGAAGAGAGGAGGAGAGGAAAGAGATTCGCGCTGGCGTGCTGGGCTCCACCGCCGCCGTCGCGTCGTCGCCGTCAGCACTGCGGGATGCCATCTGCGTCGCTGTCGCTGAAGCTTCGCGCCGCTGTCCAACCGCCGTGCCTCGCCGTCAGTTGCTGCTCATCCTCATCGCGACCAAAGGGGAGCGCGAGACCGAGGGAGAGAGAGAAATCGTGGAGTTGGCGTCGCGCGGAGAGGGACTCGCCGCTCCTTCCCACCGCCGCCGAGCTGCCATTGTCGACGCGTGTCACCGCGGCTGAGGGTGTCGCCACTACCAAACCCTGGCCGAAGATTCTTCCGCTGCACGCGAGAGGAAGAGGAGCGATGAGGCAGAACGCGTCCTCGCCGGAGTTCTTGAGCGCCGTCGTCGCTCGTGCCTCCTCCCGCCCCCAAATCTGCTCCCACTTCTGGGTTCTGGAATCTGACCCGGACACCGCTGCCACCATCCGAGCTCGCTGCTGCTGATGATGGTAAGCCCAAACTGCCGCCGGCAAAAGGGGTTCAGGCCGCCGCGGGTGTCGCTTCCGGAGAAGAGAGCTGCATCTCTGTGATTCCGACCGCCAGGAGTGGTTCTGTGACGTTAGGGACCACTGCCGGAGCTGCTGGCTACTCCTGCAGTAGCCGAAAAAGTATGCGGGTAAGGGTTTTAATTTGCGGTTTCTGTCCTTTTTGGATTTCGGAAAGAGTATTGACACTGCGTGGTTGTACAGCTGCTATTATCAGAAATTCGGGCCACCGCCGTTATTCAGAATTTATTAACGGAGCCGCTGCCGAGTCGATTTGGAGTTGCGGCTGTTTTGTTTCGCTAATCTAGTGAGTATCTCTATTTCGAAAGCCTTGCGTTAGTACCTTGTTGTGCTTGGTTAATGAATATGAGTTTTGATAACGCGGGGTTGAGTCTTGATTATTGTATGTTGCGATTAGTGTTGCTATGGTTATTGCGAAAGTGGCTGGGAGCTGAGGTCTTGGTTGCCGTCAGTTCGGGTTGAGGCGTAAAGGACTCTGTGAGACGTTTGGGTTATGAAATTTGCGTTTTGAGGTAGGGGCGCTTTCCGAAAACTACAGTTTATTATTGGAATTATTACATATGGATACTGATGTGAGATATGGTGTAATTAGTGATTGTATCTGCCTTATGTATTATTTGATTGACTCGAATGATTATGGATGTTGGCTTGGCTGAATTGTTGTGTGGCTTGTGAAATGTAATGTTTAAAGTTGATTCTTTAAATATTTGAAATGAGTTCAATCCGTTGAGGATTGGTTTGAATTGAGTCAATTATTTTGATGATGTGAAAGATAGAATGCTCTTGAAATTCAGCCTGGGTTGCTTTAATTGCTCTGGTTTTGATAAATGATTTATTGCTGAACCGATTCTTTAAAGCTTTATAAATGAGTTAAATCGGTTGATATTGAGTTGATTTCTGAAATGGTTTCCTTGAGGTATGCCATTGAGGCGACTGTTGGATTTAGCTTGCTTTTGAATTGATTTCTGGTTTTGAGCTGTTGAAAAGGAATGAGAAACGGTTTAGTTGGGACCCAAACCGGGTGGCAAAAGTCCAAGTTTTAGGGGAGGTGCTGCCGAAATTTCTATAAAATCCGAGTCTTTATTGAAATATTGTCTGGAAAATGATGAGTTAAAGACTTCTACTATTTTATTTGAATTGTCAAGAAAAGGATGATTCATGCTTTCGAAATGAATTAATAAAGAGGAAATTGTGATTTAGTCTTGCTTCTTAAGAAAGGCATTGTATCTCTTTCAGGAGAAGGTTATTTAGATGAAACTTGTGTTTTAAAGCTGTTTGGATGTGAAAAGGGTTTATGCCTTTGAATTTGACTTGGGGGTTTCAATTAAAGAAGTTTCAATGACTTTGAAAGAACCTGAATGTCTATTGACAAGTTTCATTTTGAAATGTTTTGAGAAAGGTTTTAAGTACTCTTTGAATTCTGAATTCTTGCAAGACTAAAACAATTTTGAACAGTTGAAACGTTCTAGAATTTATCATGGGGGTTGAAGTTGGTTTTGCCTAAGTAAAGGAAACGGCTTTGAAAGGAGTAAATGATTACATGACTCGGTTTGGCTTAGATCCTATTTGCTTACTCAAATCAGAAAGCCAATGTTTTAATGATTTTAAATGAATTTGGCGAAATGAGTTATGTTATTCTCCCCTAAAGACTTGGGACTCTGCCGAGAAACTTTTGTTATGAAATCCCATTGTTGTATGGGTGATTTTGAATACTTTGAAATAAATCCTTAACTTGCCATGATTTTGGAAGTTTTGGAAAGAGGAAGCCGAGAGTGGCTTATTTTAAAAAGGGAATTTTCCTTGAGTAAAATTGGCTTATGAGCCTGAGATAATTTGAGAAATGAGATCTTTAAAGCCAAGGCTGAAAAGAGTTGAAACTTGATTTCAAAGTGAAATGAATTGAGAAAACGATTTATGGCTTAAATGCCGATTTAATGAATTTGATGATTTTGAATGTGGAATTGCTGTTTTATTATGAGCCGGAATGGCTATGTATGATTATGAATATTGACTGGTTCTGGATTGAACCGTGAGCCGGAATGGCTGTGTGTGATTATCAATATTGGCTGGTTCTGGACTGAACCGTAAGCCGGATGGCTGAGATGGATGTTGATCCATGGATGAGAATGAATGCATGTATATGCTGAATTATTGATAATTGTGATTTTTGCACTTCCACTATTGGAGATGAGGGTTTCCCTGGGTAGTAGCAATGGCTAGCCACCATGTGCTCCAGGTTGAGACTCGAAGCTCTGTTAACCCAATGTCGTAAGTGTGGCCGGGCACTGTGAAAGGCCCGGATGAGCTCGCCCCCATAAATATTCACCAGTGATGGTGATGGATAAATATTCACCAGTGATGGTGATGGATAAATATTCACCAGTGAGGGTGATGGATATGGATCATGATTATGATCAAGTTTATGATGAGTATAACTCGAGTTGGGGATGCACGACAGAGGGACAGTCCAATGGTTAGCTACCAGGACTTGTCGGGTTGGCTCTATAACCGACAGATGATATCATCAGCCACTAGGGACAGGCATGCATCATATGCATTTGTGTGACATTGGTTGGGTGTGCATATTATACTTGGTTTGCCTATGTGATTAATTTCTAACTGTTCTACTTGTAATAACTGTTTGTTTGTGCTTGAACTTCCTATCTGTGTTTGCATCTGGGACTCTGTTGGATTGTGGTGATTAGTTGTTGGTTGGATTGTTTGGGCCTAGGGCCGTGGTTGGAAAGAGATGAATTGACGGTTGATTTCGGTTTTGTGTTTCTGGTTTGGAATAAAATTATGAAAGGCTATTTTGGTTCCGCATAGATAAACCGTTTTGAAAGGCTTTTGAGTTTTGAGAATTGAACGGTTCTTCTTTCCGAAAAGATTTCCGACTTTACTTTCATTGTAAACCGTTGTTTTTGAAAAGAGGCATAAGACGGTTATGAATCACTGGTGCGGTTATCTTCATGTATCCTATTACAGTAATTCCCAAAAACCCTCTACTGAGAACCCTTTCGAGGATGATGTTCTCACCCCCCTACATTTTTTCCCTTTCAGGATATGGGCGCAGAAGTTACGAAGAGTTTATTTAATTGTTGTTGTGATGCCCTGTATCGTTTTAGTTATGGTTTATTGTACCCTCGCCTTTATCTTGATATATTCTGTAAGAGGGATAGGAAATTGTATTGGATTATGCTTGTAATAATATTTATATATATATGTATGTACTCTTTATGAGTTTCTGTAAGTTGTATGGATGTACGTTGTATATCAAAAGTATTTTTTTGGGAGCGGTTTTGCGGTTTAAAGTTTTAAACAGGCTCATATTTTAGTATTAAATAGTATAAGTGTCGTCGTAATGTCCGAGCTATCAGAGTCGCGCAGCCGGAAGTGTGAGCTTTGGTAGTTAGGGTGTTAGATTATGGTATCAGAGCAGTTCTTCCTGTAGAGCCTGAGGAATGGACTAACTATGCTTTAGTTGCATACTCTGAGCGTTTGTCATGTATTAGGTCTTGTCGAATGACGAGAATTAGAGCTTTATGCACATGACGATCTATTGATTAACGCTGTTAGTCTTGCATTGCATAACTCCTGATATTAAGTTTGGCCGGCTTAATACTAGTGAATTATGTATATGAAAGCACTGATGGGTTATCATAGATGATATACAAGTTTTGAGTAAAGCGAATCGCGGGTTTTGGGGGAATGTTAGAAACTTTTTCTCGAGGCTATTCAGTTGTGTGTCTTAAATTCTGTTCGAGTCGACCTATTCTTTCATATCCTAACTTGAAGTTCTTGTTTGGTACTCCTCTTGAAAAGTAATTTGATGTTTCCACTCTATTTCTCTATTCATATGCATTCTTGAATGATCTTAAGTGCATATGCTTGTTTAGAATCCTTGATGCATCTGTCTTCCTCTGTTTGAGTTCTTGATTCAAGTATTCTTTGATATAGTCTTGAACTTGTCTTAATGTGCTGTGACTTTTAACTCTGGGTTCCGAGTTCATTCTTAGAGAACTTGTTTATTCAGTTTTCCTCTTATTTGACAGTGATTACAGCTAATTTTGGGATTTTTATAAAAATTGCTGTTGACTAGATATACACTTATCTATATGTGGAACTTTGAAGATTTCTTATACAGTTTAACAACTATTTATTTCTAATGCCTCGCCTGTACCTTTACTGGTTTATAGAACTGCACCTACTTAAAATACAAATTGACTTTCTAGTAACTTTACTATGGTTCCAATGCACATCTTCATTTGATTATGTATTTGGGTATTTTTTCAAAATTTTGAAAAGAAAGGATTTACTACTTTTGTCTCGGTTGAGTTTCGTTTGATAAACTTTACTTAATTCATTTTGATTTGAGTTTGATTGAGCACGCTACATGGTTGTGCCATGGTTGTTCTTTTGAAAGTGTTGGACTCATAGCTTTCTTCCTATGAACGGACTAAATTCTCTATTAAATCTTCCATCTCCATGAATGTCATGTTTGACCTTGTTTTTAACTGATCTTTTACATTTTGTGGATATTGCCATTGATCTTGGTTTTTCTCTTGTGTGAATCTCACTCTTATGTGAGTCAGCTTGATTTGTTTCAATTTCGTGCATCGTTTATTCTCTCATTATCTTTACAAGAGTTTTTAGTAAAAAAAAAATTATCCTTGAGAAATTACAAATGATTGAGTTGTCTTTTCTATGATTTTGTATTCTTTTGGATCAATTTAAAACTTGTTTGATGTTTCATGTCTAGTAGATCTTGTTTGAACTACTTTAATTTAAGATCCTTTCTCGCAAGGCTTGACTCCTTTTTAGTACATCTTAAACTTCTTGAATGTTCTTCTGAGATGGTGATTTCAAGAACACTTTTGGAGTCTTGTTTTGAACCTTTTTAAAGAAACTTTGAATTCTCTTTGAAGAAATATTAAACGGAATTTATTTTCTGTTGCTTGATTGAGATTGAAATCATTGTTCAATTTTGACGAAGTTAATTCAAAGTTGGCAAGCGCTATTTTAAATGAGGTTTTGGAAAGCTCCCTTGTTTAGTGGAAATTGGTTCGTTTGTAATGCACCACTTATTTCCTTTACCAAATTGTAAGCGAATTTTTACTTCGGAGTTTCTTTTTTTAAAAAAAAAGAGTTTAACTTCCTCTTTCGTACTTGTTATGAATATTATACACGCTTGTTTGAATACGAAATTTTGAGAATTTTGAACAAGCATTTGATTACTTCCGAGTTTTTATGAACTGCTTTTGGTTAAGTTGTGCATCTAATTATCTTTCTAAAATATTTGAGGAAATATTTTAGCTCTTAGCCAAAGTTGTGTGCATTTGTTTTTGGAACTCTACACAATCTACTTCAACATGAAATTGAATTAAAGCAAAGCCACGATTATGCTTTTATTTTTCTCTTGAAGGAGGCTTGTTGCTTAACTTTTCTTTTAAACTGCGAAGTTTTCGATTCTTTTAAGAACAATGTATTCGAAAGTATTTTAATTATGCTCGAGTTCTGTGAGCTTGACTTGGGTCTGAGATATTCTTTTCTGTAAACCTCTTACTTCTTCGACTCAGCTTGAAATTGTTCCGAACTAATGCGCTGATTCTCCTTCCTATTAATCCTATTGAATTTCTTTGATCCAAGGGTTATCTTTGAAGTTGTCAATTGAATTGTGTCTAGCAAACTTCATTGCTTGAGCATCCTTGTTTATTTGGAATTGGATACTCTGTCTCGAATCTATGAGTATGGTCCTTGACAATTGCCTCTCCTTTCTAAAGTTTTGTATCCTTCTGAGTAGACTCGAGAATTGTTTTGATATCACGTGCGACTTGTAGACGTAGTAACGCGATGCGTTAGTTCTTTAAGACGTGATATGTGTATACGGAAGTTGAAGCAGTAGGTGTGCAACGTTATGAATTTTGGGTGTTTCGTTCCTTGCGAACGGGCTTGCAGTTGTCTGGCCTATGATCGGATATGAGGATTGTAAAGTGCTTAATGGGGTTGGAAAGATGAAGCTTGGAGGTTGAGATGAGATTAGTGTGTGGAGGTTAAGCACGTCGTTTTAACCCCATCATGTTTTATAACCTTCAATGCCTTGCCTTACTATCACATGTTTGAACCATGTCATCATTGCTTTGTGAACGCCCATCTTGATTTGCATCCTATTTGGTACCTAAGTTTTTGTAAGGCTTTGAGATCATATGACCTTGTGTGTTGAGCCTATCTTGTAACGTTTGCTTTGCAATCACACACCTACCTTTGTATCCTTATGCATACGACCATCCAAGTATTTGAAAACCATATATATGTTTATATTTTGAGATACGTTTGTTTCTCCCTTAAATGTGTTCAAGGATGAACTGTTATGAAATTTCTTTCGTTTTGTATCAATTTTCGAGGATGAAAATTTTTATAAGGTGGGTGGGATGTAAGACCCAGAACTTTTAAAAAAGTCTTATCATGATGAAGTCTCAAATCATATAGTTATTTATAGCCTTAATTTCGAAAATCAGTTTATTAAAGATGATTAAGGCAAGTTTTGATTTATTGGATTTGAGATAAGTTATGATTATCATCCAATTTCACAATTATTGAATTATTTTCTATATTTGAATTATAAAGTTGATAGTTATGAAATAATAAGGATTTTATATGATTTGGATTAGATAAGTAATATTTTAAATATTAATATTGCTATTTTAGAAAAATGAAGAAATTAAGTATATTATTTCTAATTTTTAGATTTGGGCATTTATTGAAAATAATTTGTGAAATTGATGAGCAAGTAGTATTTTCTATATACCTCTAGTGTTGGATTTAATTTGGGTTTCAATTACCATATTATTCTCAACTTTATTTGAAATTACCAAAAAGCCCCTAACCCTAGCTTTTGAAAATAAAACCCTAATTCCTAAGCATAGCAGCCGCCACCCCTTTTCTTCTTCCCTTCAGCAAACCTGCAACCCAACAATTTCCTAAGAGAAAAGGAAACAGAAGCAGAAAACGGACCAGAGAGAGAGGATGAGTTACGGATGAAGAGAAGAGGAGAGGAAAGAGATTCGCGCCGGCGTGCTGGGCTCCACCGCCGCTGTCGCGTCGTCGCCGTCAACACTGTGGGATGCCATCCGCGTCGCTGTCGCTGAAGCTTTGCGCCACTGTCCAACCGCCGTGCCTCGCCGTCAGTTGCTGCTCATCCTCATCGCGACCAAAGGGGAGCGCGAGACCGAGGGAGAGAGAGAAAGCGTGGAGTTGGCGTCGCGCGGAGAGGGACTCGCCGCTCCTTCCCACCGCCGCCGAGCTGCCATTGTCGACGCGTGTCACCGCGGCTGAGGGTGTCGCCACCACCAAACCCTGGCCGAAGATTCTTCTGCTGCACGCGAGAGGAAGAGGAGCGATGAGGCAGAACGCGTCCTCGCCGGAGTTCTTGAGCGCCGCCGTCGCTCATGCCTCCTCCCGCCGCCAAATCTGCTCCCACTTCTGGGTTCTGGAATCTGACCCGGACGCCGCTGCCACCATCCGAGCTCGCTGCTGCTGATGATGGTAAGCCCAAACTGCCGCCGGCAAAAAGGGTTCAGGCCGCCGCGGGTGTCGCTGCCGGAGAAGGGAGCTGCATCTCTGTGATTCCGACCGCCAGGAGTGGTTCTGTGACGTTAGGGACCACTGCCGGAGCTGCTGGCTACTCCTGCAGTCGCCGGAAAAGTATGCGGGTAAGGGTTTTAATTTGCGGTTTCTGTCCTTTTTGGATTTCGGAAAGAGTATTGACACTGCGTGGTTGTACAGCTGCAATTATCAGAAATTCGGGCCGCCGCCGTTATTCAGAATTTATTAACGGAGCCGCTGCCGAGTCGATTTGGAGTTGCGGCTGTTTCGTTTCGCTAATCTAGTGAGTATCTCTATTTCGAAAGCCTTGCGTTAGTACCTTGTTGTGCTTGGTTAATGAATATGAGTTTTGATAACGCGGGGTCGAGTCCTGATTATTGTATGTTGTGATTAGTGTTGCTATGGTTATTGTGAAAGTGGCTGGGAGCTGAGGTCTTGGTTGCCGTCAGTTCGGGTTGAGGCGTAAAGGACTCTGTGAGACGTTTGGGTTATAGAATTTGCGTTTTGAGGTAGGGGCGCTTTCCGAAAACTACAGTTTATTATTGGAATTATTACATATGGATACTGATGTGAGATATGGTGTAATTAGTGATTGTATCTGCCTTATGTATTATTTGATTGACTCGAATGATTATGGATGTTGGCTTGGCTGAATTGTTGTGTGGCTTGTGAAATGTAATGTTTAAAGTTGATTCTTTAAATATTTGAAATGAGTTCAATCCGTTGAGGATTGGTTTGAATTGAGTCAATTATTTTGATGATGTGAAAGATAGAATGCTCTTGAAATTCAGCCTGGGTTGCTTTAATTGCTCTGGTTTTGATAAATGATTTATTGCTGAACCGATTCTTTAAAGCTTTATAAATGAGTTAAATCGGTTGATATTGAGTTGATTTCTGAAATGGTTTCCTTGAGGTATGCCATTGAGGCGACTGTTGGATTTAGCTTGCTTTTGAATTGATTTCTGGTTTTGAGCTGTTGAAAAGGAATGAGAAACGGTTTAGTTGGGACCCGAACCGGGTGGCAAAAGTCCAAGTTTTAGGGGAGGTGCTGCCGAAATTTCTATAAAATCCGAGTCTTTATTGAAATATTGTCTGGAAAATGATGAGTTAAAGACTTCTACTATTTTATTTGAATTGTCAAGAAAAGGATGATTCATGCTTTCGAAATGAATTAATAAAGAGGAAATTGTGATTTAGTCTTGCTTCTTAAGAAAGGCATTGTATCTCTTTCAGGAGAAGGTTATTTAGATGAAACTTGTGTTTTAAAGCTGTTTGGATGTGAAAAGGGTTTATGCCTTTGAATTTGACTTGGGGGTTTCAATTAAAGAAGTTTCAATGACTTTGAAAGAACCTGAATGTCTATTGACAAGTTTCATTTTGAAATGTTTTGAGAAAGGTTTTAAGTACTCTTTGAATTCTGAATTCTTGCAAGACTAAAACAATTTTGAACAGTTGAAACGTTCTAGAATTTATCATGGGGGTTGAAGTTGGTTTTGCCTAAGTAAAGGAAACGGCTTTGAAAGGAGTAAATGATTACATGGCTCGGTTTGGCTTAGATCCTATTTGCTTACTCAAATCAGAAAGCCAATGTTTTAATGATTTTAAATGAATTTGGCGAAATGAGTTATGTTATTCTCCCCTAAAGACTTGGGACTCTGCCGAGAAACTTTTGTTATGAAATCCCATTGTTGTATGGGTGATTTTGAATACTTTGAAATAAATCCTTAACTTGCCATGATTTTGGAAGTTTTGGAAAGAGGAAGCCGAGAGTGGCTTATTTTAAAAAGGGAATTTTCCTTGAGTAAAATTGGCTTATGAGCCTGAGATAATTTGAGAAATGAGATCTTTAAAGCCAAGGCTGAAAAAAGTTGAAACTTGATTTCAAAGTGAAATGAATTAAGAAAACGATTTATGGCTTAAATGCCGATTTCATGAATTTGATGATTTTGAATGTGGAAGTGCTATTTTATTATGAGCCGGAATGGCTATGTATGATTATGAATATTGACTGGTTCTGGATTGAACCGTGAGCCGGAATGGCTGTGTGTGATTATCAATATTGGCTGGTTCTGGACTGAACCGTAAGCCGGATGGCTGAGATGGATGTTGATCCATGGATGAGAATGAATGCATGTATATGCTGAATTATTGATAATTGTGATTTTTGCACATCCACTATTGGAGATGAGGGTTTCCCTGGGTAGTAGCAATGGCTAGCCACCATGTGCTCCAGGTTGAGACTCGAAGCTCTGTTAACCCAATGTCGTAAGTGTGGCCGGGCACTGTGAAAAGCCTGGATGAGCTCGCCCCCATAAATATTCACCAGTGATGGTGATGGATAAATATTCACCAGTGAGGGTGATGGATATGGATCATGATTATGATCAAGTTTATGATGAGTATAACTCGAGTTGGGGATGCACAACAGAGGGACAGTCCAATGGTTAGCTACCAGGACTTGTCGGATTGGCTCTATAACCGACAGATGATATCATCAGCCACTAGGGACAGGCATGCATCATATGCATTTGTGTGACATTTGTTGGGTGTGCATATTATACTTGGTTTGCCTATGTGATTAATTGCTAACTGTTCTACTTGTAATAACTGTTTGTTTGTGCTTGAACTTCCTATCTGTGTTTGCATCTGGGACTCTGTTGGATTGTGGTGATTGGTTGTTGGTTGGATTGTTTGGGCCTAGGGCCGTGGTTGGAAAGAGATGAATTGACGGTTGATTTCGGTTTTGTGTTTCTGGTTTGGAATAAAATTATGAAAGGCTATTTTGGTTCCGCATAGATAAACCGTTTTGAAAGGCTTTTGAGGTTTGAGAATTGAACGGTTCTTCTTTCCGAAAAGATTTCCGACTTTACTTTCATTGTAAACCGTTGTTTTTGAAAAGAGGCATAAGACGGTTATGAATCACTGGTGCGGTTATCTTCATGTATCCTATTACAGTAATTCTCAAAAACCCTCTACTGAGAACCCTTTCGAGGATGATGTTCTCACCCCCATACATTTTTCTCCTTTCAGGATATGGGCGCAGAAGTTATGAAGAGTTTATTTAATTGTTGTTGTGATGCCCTGTATCGTTTTAGTTATGGTTTATTGTACCCTCGCCTTTATCTTGATATATTCTGTAAGAGGGATAGGAAATTGTATTGGATTATGCTTGTAATAATATTTATATATATGTATGTACTCTTTATGAGTTTCTGTAAGTTGTATGGATGTACGTTGTATATCAAAAGTATTTTTTTGGGAGCGGTTTTGCGGTTTAAAGTTTTAAACAGGCTCATATTTTAGTATTAAATAGTATAAGTGTCGTCGTAATGTTCGAGCTATCAGAGTCGCGCAGCCGGAAGTGTGAGCTTTGGTAGTTAGGGTGCTACAATTGTTGTGCTCATTTTGGGTTAAGGGCATATTGAAAATTGGCCAAGGTATGGTTTCGGTTTTCTCTATGTAGTATATAATATTCATAGACACTTAGGCTAGTGACATATAGGATAGGTTTGAATTAAAATGGTTGATGAGTTGTTGAATATTGATGTATGATGATTTATTATGGATTGATGATGATATGATGATGATGATGGATTGTGTGAATTGGAAAGTAAATGGTGATAATATGTGTGATGTTGATATTGATGAAATGATAATGTGGTTGGAAAATGTGAGAGAGGTTTGATTATAATGTGATATATGATATTGAGGTTGAGAATAATGTGTGAAGGAAAATATGGTAAGTTTGGTGTAATATGACACAAAAAGGATAAATTCTTATGAAAAATGGAGTTTGGGAGGGGATGGTATGGTTTTGGTTGTGTTTTACAAGAATTTGGGGATTTTGGCAAAAGTTGGTTTTGGGTAAACTTTGTCTGATCATAACTCATGCCTCAATTTTCAAAATTGATTGCAATTTTTTTGAAATTAAATCTTATTGAAAACCCTTCGAATCAATATAAAGTTTGTAAAATTTGGAATCTTTTAGAGGAAGTTATGATCAATCAAAGTTTAGTGTTAAAATCTGAAATTCTGCAAAGTTGCAGAATTTTATGATTTCTGGTATGTGCGCACGCACACCTCTGCGAAATTTTTAACCTGTGCGCACGCACAGACCTGTGCATACGCACACACAGAGGCAGGCAATCTGTTCACAGTGCTAGCACAGCTTGTGCGCGTACATACCAAATGAGGAATTGCAACCTATGTGTACACACAGCCCTGTGCGCACACACGTGTTGAGGGCGCTAGCACAGGTTGTGCGAGCGAACAGACATTATAAATTTTGGTACCTGTGGGTATGCACACCTCTATGCGTACGCACACGTTTTAAAACTTCTCCAGGGCGTGCGTGCGCACACCCCTGTGCGTAACGCACACGTCCTGTTTTTCAAATTTAAGTTTGTTTTCAACTATTTCACCTTCCCAACAAGATTGTAAGCTTCTATGACACCATTTTAAGACTTTTGTGCTTAATTTTGAGTATGAGAACATGGGAAATAACCTAAGGGTTTTAGTTGATGATTATTATGAAAAATTAAAAAATGGAGGCTTAGATTTCGAGTGTACTGAGGATAGTTTGATGGCGTGTGAAGGTAGACTGATATGTGAACTGTAAACTGATGAACTGTTGAGTTCGGAATTGAAATGTGAATTGACAGTAGTTGTGATGAGTTGAGAACTCGGAAATGGAAATGTTGATGTGACAATGGTTGAGATGAGTCAAGAACTCGAATGTGCAATGATGAATCATTGTTGTATCGAAAATGTTTTATGAAAAACCACTGAACTACTGTTTTAAATTTAGATTATTAGATGATATGCACCCGGCAGGGGCCGTGGTTGGATCCCGCCTGTCGAGGTAGCGGCGGCGGCGTAAGGGCGGTGGTTCGTCTCGCATGCATTGAGATGTGACGTCTGTGGCAAGAGTATCCTGCTCGCATCCTTTCGGGTCAATAGAGCGTGCAGGTGCAAAACCTTAGACAGTGATCTAAGCACTATATCTCGGGGGTTCCCAATGATGATTCCGAAGGGCGACATCTCCATGAAGATGTGTCGGGTTGGCAGTTGAATTGACAATGTGATATCACAGCTAATAGGGCAGGCATTCATCATGTGCATTTTCTATATGTTTGTTTGCTTTGCCGACTTGTAAATGTATGCCTAATTGAATAACATGCCTATTTGCTTACTTGGATTACTTGACTTATATGCTTCTACTTGTGTTTTACTTGCATTGAAAATAATTGTGATTTCTACTGGGATTGAGGAGGTTCGGAAGGCGGTGGCGATGGGATCGCATAGAGGATAGGTTGGTGAAGGCTGTGGGACAGCGGTGTTTGGCTAGAATAGAAATCCCTTAAGATATAATACCCTGTTTATTTATGTTAAGATCTATATAATCATGCTTATCTGTTTTAGTATGCCTTAAGATTCAATCTTGTGGTGGATATGAAGTCTAGGATTGCCTTTGGCGTCCCGACGTCTTATATCCTACATCACTGGGCACTGTTATCATACTGAGAATCTCCAGTTCTCATACCATATTTCTGTTGTGTTTTTCAGATGCAAGTCGCAACCCACCTCGGTGAGTTGCTTGGATGGTGACAGCAGCGGAGGATCTTGGATTCTTTTGGAGTCTTTTTGATTTATTTTGTTTATACATCTCTCACTTTTGTATTTTGTCTTTGCCTAGAGGCTTGTATTTGAGAGAGAAAAACTTGTATAAGCTATTTTTACTGTCTGGTTTCATGTATGGTCTGTATATGGCTAGCCGGCTTAAACTCCGCAAGCCGTGGCTAGATTATTATGAGATTATACTACTATCTTTTGCTATATCTTAT
This sequence comes from Arachis ipaensis, assembly GCF_059453495.1. NCBI lineage: Eukaryota > Viridiplantae > Streptophyta > Magnoliopsida > Fabales > Fabaceae > Arachis > Arachis ipaensis. The sequence continues at coordinate 99,147,048 of NC_142441.1, forward strand.
CTATATCTTGTGCTTTAAGTTAGTAGCTTCGTTAGTACGTTTTGTCTTTTTCAAATCCTGTTTTGAGCTATATCCTTCATCAGACTTCTAGATATTATTAATTCTTTCTATGTATTATATGTATGAGCTTAGAATTGTCGTAATCTCTAATTAACCTTTGCTTTACGATGCGAGGTACAGCTTAGGCTAATTAGGGTGTTACAAAATCAAATAAAACAAAAGAGGTAAGTACACATTCCAACTTCACAAATATTTAGCAATATGCCTATTTGAATAGAATAACTTGAACTATGTGAAATATATGCATTCAAGTTTAAGCATAACCAAATTACTACATTCAATTCCAATTCAAAACCAACAGCACAATAACAACAACATCACATCATTACAACATTAGAACTCACCTAAGTCTAATAGCCTAATCCAATCCTATCTTAACCATGCAAATTCACCAAACAAAAAATCTTCTAACTAAATCATAATACTAATTAATAACTAAAACCTAAATTAATCCTAAACTTAACGAAAACAAAAACAGAAATTTATTCACTGGAGAATGCAGACACAAAGGTGGACAGGAGAATGTTGGTGCTGGCCAATACTGTTAGTGGCGGCTGGCAGAAGTGGATGGCAGCGAAAGGGAGAGGGGCTGTCGGAGAGGATATGGCGGGGCTGATGGAGCGGTGGGAGGGATAGGGTTAGAGAGAGAGTGGAAAAAGAACGGGGAAAGAGAGACAGGTTGAGGAGGCGGCGGGGCTGACAGCAGCCAGACGGTGGAGCTGACCGAATGACAGGGAGGGAGAGGGTTAGAGAGAGAGTGGGAGAAGAAAGGGTAGAGAGAGAGATTCGAAATGAAAGGGGAGAGCATTCGCACTTCGAATTTAGTGCAAAATTACCGTCAGATAAATTCGACAGTAAACCATTGCAGGTCACCAAAATTCAGCGTTTCACTAAATAGGTTTACCGGCGAATTTTTCTGACGGTAAATCCAATCCTACATTATGCGCCTATTTTTTTTTTTGTTTTCCCTCCAATTATTACTGGTGAATTCACCGTTGGAAACATAAATCCGTCGGTAATAATTTAAGCTGATGAATTCGACACATTTACGCCGATTAATCCGCTACTACTCTGCGACACTAAATCCGATGGTACTTAGTATTTTTCTTGTAGTGTGAAATGAAAAACTAACTAACCACTAGTATTTATAGGCAGCAACTAGGACTAGCACTACTGCTCATAAACCTACTAAACTAGCTCAAAAAAATAACAAATAGCCAACCAACAACAATTAGGCTGCATTTGGAAAGGACACTGAGATTGAGAGATTAAAACTGAGAGACAGAGACTTAATTAAGTCTCTGTATTATATTTGGTGTAAAATGTACTGATTGAGTTGTATCTCATTTAAGATAAACATAGATATTGAGGGATATTTTTAGAATTTGAAAAGTTAAATGATGATATTTTTTTTAAAAAAATGTTATTAAAGTTTCAGTTTTCATCCCCAAAAATTTTAGTCCGCTATATCCCCAATTTCTAGAGGTGCTGAAGGGACTGAAGTTTTGTATCCCGGAATTAAAATTTTAGTCTTAACCTCTGATCACTAAACACAATACTAAGTCCTAGTCCCCCAATCTCTGAAAATAAGAGCTGCCTTAGGACTAAGCAGTTAAAAATTAACCACTCAACTCCTTACCTCTCTTCTTATAAACTGAGCCAAACCTATTCCTATCAAAGCCTTTGCCTTCCTTCTTGCTTCAAGATGACTTATCAATAATGCTGCTCTTAGCTTCATTTCCTTCGACACTTCAGTAGTCAATATCAAAATACAAACACATCCAATGACTAGAATGCATAATGATGCATATATCAGAATAACCAAAGTTTTGTAGGCTCTTTCATCAACTGACTCCATGATATAATTTCTTGTTATGATAATTACACCCTATTGTAAAGCATAAGTCATTAATTCATATGATATTCTGCAAGATAGTGGCTAAACTAACAGAGAAAAAGAGTGATCACTTACTATATTTTACATTTAAAGGTGCTTTTGAAATTTTAAAAGTAGTGTTATACATAGGAAAAACTTTACCAAAAGAAGTCTCTTTAAATTTAGGAAGAAAGAGTAAATGTAATATTGCTGGTGGCTTATGTAAGCTAAAGTTTCTTTTGAAAGTTTTGAAGACTTTAATAAGTAAGCATGGATAACTTATTAGGACAAATACCAAACAAACAAAGGCAAGTGACCTAAAAATTTGATTTATGTGAATTTCTTTCTAACAAATAATTGGTATAATGTATGTACAACTAACTTGTATTGTGCCTTGGTATTCTATTATATTTGTATTGTGTCTTGGTCCTTTTGGGGTTATAGTGACTAAATCTTTTTTTTCTGACAACTAATTTGTATGTCTTTAGGTGTGTATTTTGTTGGAACAAAACAAATAAATAAAAGATAGAAAGTAAAATCCAATCCATGAAAAAAAATATCATTCAATAAACCTAGAAAGTATATATTCATCGTTTAAAAGCATTGATAAAAACTAAAAAGGTTATCGGTTTAACAACATAAAGCAGTTTATTTTCTCTTTATAGCTTAAACATGTAATGAGTTGATGAGATAATTTCATTGTGATTTTAGAATTTGTATATGTGAAAATTTATTCTGTTTCTTCTTTGTATATTTTTTATCTATTTGATCTTAAGAAAATTGAGGTCATTGAGTTTGATAGATTTGTTCGATTATTGAGTATAACTTTTTCAAATACACTTATGAAAAATAATCAAATGTAAGATACAACTCCTAAGACATTATTATTTGCACTACTTTTATAAGAATTATTAGTTGTATAAATTTTTCTTTTTACGTTGATATTTATTTTGTTTTTTTAAAGAAAAATCAAGGTGTTTCTTCAATATGCGAAGAGAGTTTATATTAATAGTATTTTAAATTTTAAATTTTTTAGTTTTAATAATTGAAAAAGTTTCTGAATCTTTTAGTCTATAGCAACTAAGGCGACACGGCCATTATATTTGATACAAATATTTCACATTGCCGTTCTAGAATGCCACATCTTAATTGTTGTGATCTATCAAGTGAACCTTTTAAAGTGAACGAGGCTTCAACTACTGCCAATAAATTTATCATTGTATCTTCTCTTTGATACTAATTATAGAGTTAATTATCAATTATGCCCCCGAAATTGTAAAACGCTGACAATAATAACCCTAATATTTGTTAAAGACAATTATACCCTTGAAAATTCTAAAAACGCAACAAATCTGTCCAACCGTGAAATGAGCCCTTCTCTGTTAAACAGAGTTTGGTGATGTGGCAGACGGGATTCCAACGTGGCATCCTCATAAGGCGTTCTGTCCCGTTTCTCTTTTATATGGAATGTGAGAGAATATTTTCCCCAATTCATCACAAACATAAACCCTAATTACTATCATGCATGGTGGAAGCAGAGGCATGTCCAATAACAATCAAAGGACACAGTTAGTGGAAAATAGTAACTCTGAAAGGCTCGACGAACACGGGAGCAAGCATATGACGGGACATGCTTCTGCCGTCTTCAGGTGGTGGCGTTGAAGTCGAAGATGAGGAGAAACCCAGGGAGATGGTTTTTCAGGTGTCCTCTGTGGAAGGTATGTATGAATTTTCTGGTGAATCTGTCCCTATTCCCTATTGAGAGTTGAGCTTGATGAATGGCTTTTGTGCTGGGCAGACGAAGAACACTGGATGTCGTTATTTTCAGTGGATGGACGAAACCAATAAGGAATCTGTTGGGCTGGAGGAAATCTCGAAGAATGGAGCCCTAGTATGCAATGAATGTGGAGTCTTGAAAGGGAGATTTACCAGTCTTGAGACAGAGACCATACACAGAGATGGAAAGATGATGAGGGAGCATATGAAGAGAGTTGAATTGTTTCTATGCATCATTTTGTATGGAATTGTACTGAGTTTGATTTTGAGTGTGATTTGTTTGGTTAAATAGGAGAAGGGATGCATGCAGGACAAACAATGGATGTTATGTGTTATTGTTTTGTGGAATTTATGTTGACATTGTTGTAGCTATTTTTGTTGCTTGTTAATGAATTAGATCTATGTGTTACACTCAATTAAATATTGACAATAACATGAATGGAGTGAATACAAATAAGTAAAAAAGGGCAACTCAGATATGCTAACTAATTTGAGATGGGTTTAAGAAATGAAACACTGCCAAAGGAACACGAATAATACCAAAATATTTTATCTGCATAACATTTAGCATTAACACATATTGTTCCAACTAAAATATTTGATCTGCATAACATTTAGCCTTAACACATATTGTTCCAACCAAAATACTGAATACTCCCTAATTAGTTTTAATATCAGACACCAAAAGACTTAAATTGTGCAGCAAAGGCCAATAACCATGAATGCTAATATCAATATATAACTCAAAAAGTAGAAACAGTATTGCAACTAAACTTCAACTTATAACCCAAAAGAAGAACTAATCATAGATCCAAGTCTCCTTCAACCAGACTGATTTGGCATGAACTTAGAGAACCTAGAAGTTGTTGCTTTACTAGCTCCATTCATGGTTTCATTTGACACCACGGGAGTCCTTGTGGTGTTTGCAACTCCTAAACCAGGGACAACAGTTGAAGTAGGTCCAACGGGCCGTATTTGTGGGGGCCTAAATGGTGGGTTGGGCCTTGGAGTGGCTGTTGGACTTGGAGCTGTGGGCCTTGTAGTGGCTGCTGGACTTGGAGCTGTGGGCCTTGGAGTGGCTGCTGGACTTGGAGCTGATGGGGGCCTCATAATAGGCATCTTTACCCTAATTCCTTCCCTACTAAAAGAAGCAGCAGCGGCAGCAGCAGTATTGGAGGGAGTTTTAGGAGTTGATGTAGGACCTTTGCTAGATCTGGTTGTTCTCCTCCCAAGGATGGTCCTAGGAGCTCTCCTTCCAGCAGACTGACTTGTTGAAGCGGATATGTTGAGATTGGCCTACAAAAAAAATAACTCTAAGTTCCACTTGTCAAGTTACTGCCTCAGTATTGATTGATATATGTACTACCTCTTCATCAGCTTCAGAATGTGGATGGCCTTGTGTGAGCTCTTGTTCAACTGCATCCATGGTCTCCTCCCAAAACCTCTCTTGCTCGGAGTCTGACATGTCCTCTAAATCCATATGTTTCTGTGCTTTCTTCCCCGGCCTTCAACTTCCTGACGCTGAGATTTCTCCTCTTTGCCTTCAACGTGTGTCTCATGGTTATTTTCTAAATTGGGTTCCTCATTTTCAACAGTTGCAGCCTCAGTTTCAATGGGTACGTTATCAGTACCTATGTCACCTTTCTCCGATTGATTATTCCCCCTTTACTCAACACTGATTCACCCTCCTGTTGATATTGCTCCTCGTACTGTGGAGGATCATCTTGATGAGTTTCCTGAATTTCTGAAATAGCTCCATCAACTACTATATCATCTGGTCCTCCATGTTCATCATGCTGTGGGAGATCCTGGTCATGATATTACTGGTCTTCTGAAGGAGGTCCCTCAACTTCATCAACTAACTCTAGATCGGCGTCAACAGGATGCTCAAAATACAAGTGGATCCTGTTTTTATTCTTCAGTGCAGCATCACACAACTTAACCACATCGGCATCCCTTCTCAGCACCCGTAGCCCGTTAGCTAAATCCATCCCCGGCTCCAACCAATACACTTCATTATACCTAGTATAATCTAAATCCAGAAACAAACCCTCAACAAGGAGCAGATTACATGTATCAACATGCACCCTATCGATGACACTCACTAAACCATCGTTATACCTCACCACACCACCTACATCCTTCTCTAACCAACCCCGATGGTGATATAAAAACGTGATATGAGTTGCCATCTAACAAAAAATATCAAATAAGTAACAATCAGATAAATCAACACATCAAGACAACCATCAGAAAAAATTTTCACTTCATCACCAACAATATGCAAACCCCAACGAACTGATAACAAGAAGAACGAAAACAATGAATGCTTACCAAAACCTTCATTGTTCAATGGAGATTTCTTCACCTAGTATCAATGCCAAACATGAGATTGCAAGTGATGTTAACAATTTCAAGATGTGAATGCAGAGACACACGAGACGAAGAGAAACATAGACCAACACTAAGAAATTCTTCAATTTCCCGCGTCCAAAATGGTCATAGTTAAATAGAGTGTTTCATTTAAGGTTAGCCTGGTCATTTACTAGGAATTGGACAATTAGGGTTTCATGAATTAGGGGTAAACCTGAAACGGGACGGAAGGCCTTATGAGGATGCCACGTTGGAATCCCGTCTACCACATCACCAACCTCCGTTTAACGGAAAAGGGCTCACTTCACGGTTAGACAGAGTTGTTGCGTTTTTAGAATTTTCAAGGGTATAATTGTTTTTAACAAATATTAGGGTTATTTTTATCAGCGTTTTACAATTTCGAGGACATAATTGGTAATTTACTCCTAATTATATTTAGATAAAGATCAATTTGTAATTTACTATTTTACTTTCTATGAGAAAATAAAAGGCTCAAAGAAATTAAGAAAATATATAGTGTTTGATTCTGAAATAAAATGCTTTGTCATATAATTCAAAGCTTGCAAATGAGAATTTGATCACAAATGTTCGTAAACAAATTCAATGCTTTTTGTTATGGAAAACAAAACTTGCTCATAAATACATTAAAGGTAAGATTCTGAATTTTTAGAAATTAAATAATAAATTATTTATAATTTATTATATTTATAAAATATGATATTTTTGAAATTTTGTATTAGTTGGATAATTTTTTATTTATAATTTAAAGTTTTAATAATTAAAAAATAATAAGAATTTTATATGTTTCAATTTAAATATTAAAATTTTGAACTTTGTTTTATAAATAATAAAAAAAATATTTAGAACATAAACTTGAGTACTTATATTAAAGATTTTGGTCTAAAATAGAGCTAACGGATTCAAAAAATTACAAACATGCCCATGTTTAGGGCCCAAGCTCAAGGCTTATAAGCTTTCCACCCTTCATAATTCAGCATTTCACCTCCATTCATCAAGGCAAAATACATTTTTCCCTAGGAGAGAAGAGAGAGCCAAAATACTATTTATACATCACTTTCAAATCCACATAACCTTCAATCCGTAGTTTTGATTGACGACCTGTTTGCGACCACATGTGTCTCTCGACTCTCTCTTTACTTTTATCTAGCATTTATAGTGCGAGTAATCTCAAGAATCCATCTCTAGTTCTCACTTTGTTTCAAATTTCGAGTTTGGGTTTGAGATATTGAGGAAATGGTAATTTTAGTGTTTAAGAGAGGATTAATCTTGCATCCTAGCGGGGTTTTTGTCCAAGGTTCCGTTAGAAAAGGTAAGAGGACGTTTCCCATTAATTTCTCCCATTACATGTGAAACTCTATATTGAAGTATATGAAATTTGGTGTTATTAGATTAAATTAAGTTAATTGGGAGATTAGTTTGGCGTGTGGAGCTTTGGTTGAGGCTCGGGTTGGATGGTGAAGAAAATTCAAGGGGTTGAGAACCGCCATCAACAAGGTAAGGGTTTTTCTTAAAACCATTTTATTACTGAGAATTGTTATAATATAAAAATTATATTTTTGTAAAGAGGGATAAGAGTCATAATTGTAATGATGATTAATATTTGTAAGTTACTTGTTCAAAGGATCCTAGTAATATGTGTGTGCGCGTGCGTGCATGTGTGCGTGTGTGCGTGTGCGGGCGCACGTGAGACATAAAGTCTTGTGATTGATATTATATGTATGCATGCTAGTAAAACAAAATAAAATTTATTTTTGATTTTTTTAAAAAAAACAGCAATACGGTTTTGAATTAAAGATTCCTATTTATTATTACATATATAGAAGTCGTCATAATATTCGCACTATTAAAATAACGCAGCTAAAAACGTGAGATTCTGATAATAAAAATATTCCACCAAACACTTATTATATAATTTGCTAAAGTATAAATGTTGAACACTTATTATATAATTTGCTAAAGTATAAATGTTAAATGAATATGAGTAAAGGCAACTTTAATTTATTCCCCACAACTGTCACATTGTCATTAAGCCATACTTATGAACTTTATGACTTTCACTTTTAAGTTTTTTGCTTCTTACTTTCTACAACTAAAACACATTAAATAAGATGACTTATATATTTTTATCAGAAAACTGAACATATATAGAACTTTTTCAAGTATTACTTATATCAAAAAATAAAAGTTACACAAATATCTCTGTTTGACTAGTAAAGCATGTTCAATTTATTATTCGTTGGCAAATCATTGTAATTAAAACTAACATTTTTAATTTTATTTTTTTGTTTTTTCTTTATTTAAATTGAACATTGCACAGTATTGTAAGAAATATTTAGAACAATAAAATATATTAGGACTATAAGGCTGTATGCAACTTTAAAAATTGTATTAATTAGAATAATTTTTTAAAATTTTTAAGTGATTAATAGTTGATATTTTTACATAATATTTTATTAATATATATATATATATATATATATATATATATATATATATATAGATATTTTCAATAGTTAACTTCATTTTTATATAATAGCAAATTTATTTATTTTTCATAAATTTAATTAAAATGTATTCTTAGAATTATCAATCGAAAAAAATATTAAAATAATATAAAAATATTAACTAAAATATTAAAAGATATTAACCACTCCAAATATTAATGTTAATTTTTTATCAAATTAAATATTAATATTACAAAAAATTTAACCATTAAATCTGTATATATATTAAATAAATTAATTTTTTAATAAATACATATATATTTTTTTATAAGCAAACTATACATAAATAAAGGTACTCTTACTTTTAAAATTGATCTTAAAAAAGCTTATGATAGGGTGGATTGAAGATTTTTGGAGAGTATTCTCATTGCTTTTGGTTTTTCTATCATCACTGTTAATTTGATTATGAATTGTTTCCGTGCATCATCTCTTTCTATTATGTGAAATGTGAATATATCGGATAGTTTTGCTCTTAGAATGGGGCTTAGACAGGGTAATCCAATGTCTCCTTACTTATTTGTGTTTTGTATGGAAAGACTGGCTTGCTATATATCTCATAAGGTGGTCGAAGGTGTGTAAAAACCAGCTTCTGTCACTAGGAGTGGCCCGAAATTCTCTCATTTGATGTTTGCAAATGATCTCTTACTTTTCTGTCAGGCTACAAAGAGTCAGGTCCAAATGGTCATGCATTCTCTTAACATTTTTTGCAAGGCATCTGCCAGGAAAGTAAATCTTAAAAAGTCTAAAACTTTTTGTTCTAAAAATGTGACTACTCGTAGAAGAGATATTTTTACTAGTATTTCTTCAATACATTTTGCTTTGGACTTAGGACGATATTTTGGAGTTAACATTAATCATTCCCGTACCAGTAGGACTTCTTTTTATTTGGTGATTGAAAGGTGAGGGGAAGATTAGCTAATTGGAAAGGAAGGCTTTTAAATAAAGCAGGGAGACTTTGCCTGATCAATTCTGTTGCAACATCCATTCCTATCTATCATATGTAGGTATCTTTTTTTTCAAATTGGGTTTGCGATAAATTGTCTTCTATGATGAGACAGTTCCTTTGGAAGGGTCAAGTTGATGGCAAAGGTCTTTCTCTTGTTAATTGGAGGACTGTGGTCACTTCAAAGAAATTTGCTGGCCTGGGTATTAGAGATCCTGTATGTGTTAATATATCTTTACTTGGTAAATTGGTTTGGCAACTTTTTCATTGTCAGGACAAGCCTTGGGTTGCTCTATTGAGGTCGAAGTATCTGAGGAATGAAGGAGTTTTAGGTGGCCCTATCCCTTGCAACACTTCTCATGTTTGGAAGAGTTTTTCAAAGGCATTTGGTGCTCTTAAGGATGCCTTCTTTTGATGCGTTGGGTCACTTGATCAATCTTTTTTGTTTGACAATTGGAGTATTGAGGGCCTAATTGCTCAAGATGTCCCTTTTGTACATATAGTCAATGAAATCTCCTTGATGTTTTCTCTAACATTTCAGAAGATGTCAAACAGCGTTTGAATGCTTATAATCCGGATTGAAATGCTAGAGAGAGTTCGGGTTGGTCATGAAATGTGGCATCTTCTAGACTCTACTCAGCTAGGAGTGGATACAGTTGGCTAGCCAAAAGAAAGTTTGACTGGAAAGAGCGTGATAATTGGTTGTGGGTATGGCGACGGCATATTTATGAGAATACAAGTTCTTGATTTGGCTCAGTCTTCATAACGCTATTCCTACGACAGAGTTTTGTTTGGGTCGTGACTTAGCTTTATTTATCACTTGTCATCGGTGTCAGAATGGTTCTGAATCCATTCTTCATTGTCTTCGGGAGTGCCTTAGTGCCAAGGAGGTTTGAAACTTTTTAGACCTGTATTCAGATAACTCAGATTTACGTGATTGGATCTGTAAAGGTATAAGGAGTGGAGATGTTTTTTTTCTTTTCGACCATCTGGTGGATATGGAGAAACAGGAATCATGACTTATTTAATACAGATGACTCTTGGAGTGCTAGTAAAGTGGTGAGTTTGATTCGTAGTTCAGTAAGGGAGTTCTACACTATTTTTGCTATGCATCAATCTTTGTCTCTTCATTCGCTTTATTTGCATTGGGTTCCACCTCCAGTTCATCATGTTAAATTGAATTGTGATGCTAGTTGTTTTGCTCCTTTTGGCTATGCTGGTTTTGGTTGTATCATTTGTAACTCTGATGGATGTTGGTTGAAAGGTTGCACTTGAAAAGTTGAAGTATACAGTGTTCTTTTTGCTAAATTGTATGCGAATTGGAGAGGTTTACTTCTAGTTTGGGATAGTGGATTTCGTAAGGTTATTTGTGAAATAGACTGTTTAGAAGCTCTTTTCTTGGTAAACCAAAGAAGCTCTTTTCTTGGTAAACCAAAGAATGCTTGGTAAGAATATTCTAGAATGAGATTTGGCAAAGCATATACAGGAGGTTATGAATTGGAATTGGAGAGTCTCTGTTCTTTTAATTTAGAGAAATGCAAATATTGTTGCAGATTGTATGGCTAAAGCAACTACTTCTGACGCGAACATTCACTCGAATTGGAGTCAACCATATAGTAAATTTGAACATCTAATAAAGTTAATAAATATGTACCTAACTAATTAATTTAATTTTGTGTTTGTTTGTTTTTTTTTTTTTTCTTTCTTTTCTGCTTAGTTACCAAAAACTATACATAAATATAACAAAATTGATTAATTGCCCTCCATAAACTAGTAATTTTACAACAAAGCTCAACGATTCATTAACTAATTTCCAAATTTCGTTTTGGTCTGAACCTTGAACAAATTTCGTGATTTGGGGAGTTCAAACTTAGGCCTTAGTTATGGGCTTGGGTTTAAACTAAATAAAGGTGAAACAATAACTAGGGAGTGCAGCTAGATTTTTATTTTGTTACTCCAAAATCTTCTTGTTCGTTTTTATTGCTTCTCTACTCAACGCTTCACTATGAGCAGATCAGGGCAGCCACCAGATTTGAAGAAGTAAGCATTACTAATCATATTCAGGATCCAGTTGGATAGGTTGTTAAGTAACTTTTTTTTACTTTTAACTTATGAAAATGTGTTGTATTAATGTCTGGTACAATTTTCAAAACAAAATTGTAACTTTCTAAAAAGTTATTTTAGTATTTAAAGAGAAATTAAAAAGAATAACTTCTCTCATAATAAAAAACTTTTTATCATTTTTTTTCTTAAAATAAGTACTTTTAGAACTAAAAAACTAAACACAAAATAATTTATTTATAAACTACTTTTAATATAAACATTTATTGTTTAAGTTATTTCTTCAAAAATAACTTAATTAAGCTGTTTACCAAAATTAGACCTTATTTATTTTCATCTTTCAATTTCTTAATTTTCTTCAGAATCTGTTGCAATGAGCAATTTTAACATACATTTATTTTTCTTAAGTCCAACAAAGTGAAACAATAAAAATTGAAATAATGCTAATTATAATTGATTTTTGTTATGTCAAAAAGACTTGGATGTGTAATATTATTTTAATCATTATTATCTACTTGCAGTTAAACCTAATGCAAACAGGATGATTGTTGGTACCCTCAGGGGTTTTGACCAGTTCATAAACTTAGTTGTTGATGTTGAAGTCAACGGCAATGAAAATAACGAAATAGGAATGGTGGTGAGTTCTGTCTTCCATTCCATTTCCTATATTAATTTAATTTGTCAAACAGGAGTAACAAAATTTTTTAGGGGACATAGAGTACAAGTTAACCCAGATTTTGTTTTTAAAATTGATGATGCAGGTAATTAGAGGAAACAGTGTGGTTACTGTTGAAGCACTTGAGCCTGTGAACAGGGGCTGACTTCTGTTTTATTGTAATATTTCTCATTAATTGCAATGTTTGAAATGGTGTGTATTTTGAACATTGTAGATGGCTTACTTCTGAGACTAACATGGAAGTGTGGATCTTAAGGTCATTTGGCCATTACTTTGGAGTTCATTTCTTTTCTCAGCTGATTTGTTAGTGTAGCGCACTGTGCATACCACTATGATTTTTTAATGGGATGGCACTGATCTTGCCAAATTGAAATTATGTCTATATATATATATATATATACATGTATCCTTCTTAGTTGAATTTCTTCTCTTTTTTATTTTATTTTTTACAGAATTATAATCTTTTCTCCCGTTATGTATTGTTATGATTTAATAATACTTTGATGTTTCTGTCTGTGCTCAAAACTTGGTTCAGTTCTGTCTTTTGGGATAAACAAGGGGCAAAATGCCTAACCACCGCACTAGGATGCCATTAAAAGAAACATTACGTGTTCTAGCAAATAAAGCAGTGAAGAAAGAGAATTAGTTGTCGGGGGCAAATGATGAAACCCCACAGGAAGTGAGGGACCATGCTTAGCAAGCTCTGAACATTTTATATGATTTTCTTATTGTAAATATTTGTTGTTAGTTGTGTAGATCATGGAGGGGATTAGCTGTTACATGTTTTTGTTATGTAGTTGAGTCATGTATTTGTTTTGTTTCATTCGGTATGTTTAGAGGTTTTTGTTGTTGATGAACTAATATGCCAATTTTTTGGCATTCCTCGTGGTGGGGTTTTGTCTATCTAAACTTCTAGAGTACTCCACTTGTCTTAAGTTCTCTTGCTACTTACAAGGATATATATATTTGTTGTTGGTTAAAGACATGATTTTGGCTCAGATTTACTTGAATAATTGAAGATACATGTGATCTTTTGAAAATGATTTGTGGTTAAAATTATTATGTGCACATAAAAAATCTTACTAAAGTAGTATTTATTTGTTTTCAAAATTTGAAATTAAGTCTGAGGGACTAGAATTTAGTATTGTATTTGGTGGCTAGAAATTGGAAATAAGTGATGCAAAATTCCAATTCCTTCGATACCTCTAAAAAGTGACAATACAAAGGATTGAAATTTCTAGAGATAGTAATTAAAATTTTAACAATATTTTTTTTAAATAACTAAAAGTATTTTAGTGAATATTTTTATTTTATTTTTATATTTATCTTGAACCAAATAGGATATTAAGTCAGTCCTATACATTTTACATCAACTTAATTTACTCTCAATTTTTGTCTTTTTATGTCTGTCTTTCAGTTTAAGTTAACGCAGCCTAAATGATACCTGTGTTTTTTAGTACGCTTCTAGGTTAAGATTAGTAATCAAGTGCTTTCATGTAATTACCATTGTCGGTAGGAACTTGCACAATAAGAGGAAGTGATAGAAGTTTTTGTCACAAACAGAGGCATTTTATACTGCATGTCTAAACTCTAAAGATTGATACAATGATATTATAGAAGTGTAGGCAGAAAGATTGAGTGAGATTGTCGGTTTTATTTCACATTTGAGGCCTTGCACTTTGGTACTTGACATTGTGCAAGTACTCCGGTATTGCCATAATAGTAGAATCACATTATGACTTTTGAAATATTTAGTTCTATATTTGAAAGTAATACTAGTTAGGAGATAAGTTTGATTGCACTTGAAAGAGGGTAGAGACATTGTGATCTCAAAGAGAACCTTGGTTCTACGCCTGAAAAGAATATTAGTTGAGAGCGAAATCTGATTAAAACTGGAAGAGGATGTCCATTTGTCCTTCTCATTTTTGCTGTGGATGTAAAGCCGTTTGCAGCAATTCCTTAAGAAGGAAAGGATTCTCAATTCTGAATCAATATCTAAAATCAAAGCTTTTGAAGTGGGCACAACATCAAGCCAGTAATTATCTGATTCAACTGCAAACTGTAGTTATTAGCTGTTTGATTGGTACTGCACAAGGCACGCTTTATGCTGCAGTTGGGTAGGACCACATTAGAAGAAGCCTTATGTGGTTCCTACTTACTACAATTCTCAACCATAAATCAATGTCAAAATCACATGAAAAGAAGTTTAGCCACGTTTTGTGGGAGACTTGTAATTGTAAACCATGCCTGTGGCTTACAATTTTGAATTTAAACAGCGAACACATATTCTGAGGAATCAGAATCAATCACAACGGTTTTCCTTCAGCCGGTGCAAAAGCTCAGGCAAGACAAAAGTCCCTTTCACTTTTTATTATTCTTCTTATTGGTTCGTGAATTTGTTTAACGGGAGAGACCAAGAGGCATAGAATTTTGTTAAATGCAGAACCTTGTTCTGCCCTTAAAAGACCCCTGCAAAGTAACTTGGAGCATGGTGTATTTTGCTTTAGCATTATATCCGTTTGAAAAAGGAGGAAAAAAAGGGGCTTACCAATTACTTATTTGTTGGGACACAAAAGTCAGAAATTTTTTTACCACTCCGGCTTTTGTACTTAATGTCGACACGATTTTTATTAGGAGGCCACTCAGATAAACACGCCTAAAACGTCTTTTTTTAAAGATGTCTTTATGTTATGTTTTAATTGGTTTTGGTATAATTTATTCGGTGTTCCTCATCACATATTATTAAATTCCTCAAAATTTTTTCTTTCCAAAAACAATAAAAAACATTTAATTTGGACTAAAACAAAAAAGGTAATAGATTAACTATTAGATTTTTTTTAAAAGATTATTTACATAAAAAAATATATCACATTCATCAAAATATATATATATATATATATATATATATATATATATATATATATAAAAGCTCTTAAAAAATTTTATAAATAAAAAAATAATTAATTTTTATTCGTATAATATATAAAATAATTACTATATTATTATATTATAGATTAAAATTTACTAATTTAAATTTTGTTTTTATTTTTAATATAAGTATTAGAAATAAATAATTTTTTTATAACAAGATATATTGTAATAAAATATATATAATATTAATTAGTTTTTAAAAAATTCTGAAAAGATGGTTTTTTCTAATAAAGTGTTATTAAAAAATTAACATGATAAAAACTAATTTCAACCAATATGATATAATATGATATAATAGGTTATTAAATATATTTAATACAAAACACATTGAATATAACTTTTTATTGAGTTTAAATTTTAAATAATTTTTAATTAAATTTCGAATATTTTTATTTTAAAGAGTTAGAATATTTTAACATCATTTTTTTCGTATCTTTTTAATTGAGTCTTTGATTTTTTAAATTATAAACCTTATTTATAATTAAGAGTAATGTTTTAACACCACCAATTAGTCACACATATAAAAATACAAGAACAATTCTATTGTCATAATTATAATCTAACTTTATAAGCAATACAATACAATGAAACTATATATAAGTAATATAACTAAATTTTATCTACATCTATAGTCACATTTCATAAATAATATAATTAAATTATATTTATGTTTATAATTAAAATATAAATAAAAATACAAAAAAGTATCAGGATGGTTAATTTTTTTCATTCATAATTTTTTATTATTTTTGTTGTGAAAAATTTAATTATTTTAATAATTAATTATTTTTTAAAAAAAGATAATTGAATAACAAAAAAGTCTTATTAAGAGTAATTTATTTATATATGATTAAAAAATAATTGGATAATTATATACGGTAAAAAATTAATATTATTAAAAAATAAAAATAAAATTTATTTTAAAATTAAAAATAAAGTTTATTTAAAAATAAAATTAAAAATCATGGTTTTTTTTTCTTTTTTCCAAAATTTATCTACGAGTAATTCTATAAATATTTTATGATGAATAAAAATATTAAACTAATACTAAAATTTATTCTAATAAAATTTATTTTTATTCTACTAAACGTTAAATAAATTATTGAAAAGAATTTTGTTTCCTCCATTAGAGAAGAATGATAAACTTCCATACTTCTATTATGTTATGGCAATAATTTGGCCTGTTATTTTTTAATGTACATAATAATAATAATAATAATAATAATAATAATAATAATAATAAACAAGTATATCACAGTAAAAAAGAAAGCACGTCACCAAATAATTTATCATCCGAATTATATATGAATCAAATTGATAATATGAGAGCTAACACTGTAACACCCTAATTTATCATTGATGCATAATTAGATTTAGATGATGAGAGAGTGCGAGTTGTCGAAACGTGAGAGATACGTCTTCGCGATTTTATTTCTACTCTTTTCAGGCTTCTCGATTAATACTCCTTTCGAAATTACCTATATTTATTTATTAAAAATCCTCCTTAGAGTCGTACCACCGTAATATCATTGACTTATGACTCGAGCATAAGGATTTGAATATTAGGGTGTTACAAACACTACAAAAATCGACAACAAAGTTAGAGACTTACAAAACCTTTCTTAAGATCATAGAAAAAAAAAACGTTTATATTTATGTAATATACAAAGCAATTATCATATTATTATTATTATTATTATTATGAGCAAAAAAAGTCCAACGGTATGTTTTAAAGTAAAATTTTTTTTAATATTTGATTAAATGTTCTTGTATTTAGTACTTTTTTTTTGCACTTCCTCTTAGTTAAAAATATAATCATTATAATTTTTTAGTTATTATTGCTAGGGGTGTTTACAGATGGGATATGGCTGAAATTTCGATCCAATCCGCACTAAACTCATTAGATCAAATTCGATATTCGCACTTTTTATGTTTGGATCAGATATCAAATATATCCATAAAATAAAAAATATAAAAAAAATTATTTTTATAAAAAAAAGTCAATAATTTTTTTTTGTTTACTTTTTTAAACATATTTACTTCTATCTGATTAGAGTGTGGATCCGATTCGATCCAATCCGATCATCTTACAGATCAGATCATATTCTCAAATTACAGATCAGATACGGATAAATACTGTGGATTTATATGAATATGATCTAATCTATGAACACCCCTAACTATTACTATAGGTTCATTGTTGCAAAAGAATGTTTCTTTTATTATAAACTATTATTAGATTTTAATTACCATTAAAACAACTGAATGGTCAACTTAATTACCATTATTATATCCATAGTTGTAAAAACCGAACTGGGTGTGAACTGGTAAGAACCGGTGCAAACCGGTCTAACCAAACTGATCTGCTTGAAAAAATTTTTAAAATGTCTCCACAAGGTCTCGAACCAAGAACTTTGGAGCAAAAGTAACCTCTACTTGCCACTTAGTCATTGCACTTCTAAGTACTATATTTGACAAATACTAATTATATAGTATACATAAATATCTAATTTAATTTAATTTTTGTTTTTTCTATTTTTAAAATTAATTATATTTTAATTATATACCATTATTAATATAAATATAAATTTCACTAAAAATTTATTAATTTACTTGATCTATTTTATTGCTAGTATTGTGATTAAGGTTATTTGTTTTGATGTGAGTGTTAAAATCTACTGATATTATAGTTAGATGATAGGCTTTGTGAATTAATTATTTTTTTATTGTGTCAAAATAAGATACTATTGTAGTATTAAAATTTTATGGTTTTTTTTATATTAGTTATTTTTAGAAGTTGAGACTTGATTCTTCATAAAATGTTAGTGAAGATATGCATTTCAAATTTTAATTTTAAGTTTTTAACTATTTTATATTTTATATTTACGTGAGATCAGTTTTATCGGTTCAACCAGTGATTTATCAGTTGAACCAATAAATCAGTAAACCAATAGCTTGATCGGTTCGATCACTGGTTCAGTTCTAACAATTATATTTCAATCTAATTTCAAAAATTTCGATTTACTCAATTTAATAGTTATAACTCACAATTGGTTCCTAATCAAGCAACAACAAATTATGTCTCCCAATTGGTTCCTAATCAGTTCTAACAATTATGTCTCCCAACTTAATAGTTATGATTCACATTGGTTCCTAATCTTATTTTTGTCACTGTCTCACAAAATCGTTAACGACATGCTGAAATGGACTAACGACTGCTACATTATACATTCTAGCGACTATTTGATGTGACAATTGAAATTTTTTTACCTTATTTTTTATTTTCAACTAAACACTTAAAACCCTAATATGAGTCACGGATACCTAAGTTAAAAATCAAACTAAGTAAATTGAAACTTTAAAAATCAGATTAAAGCTCGAATATAACTTCAAAACAGAACTTTAACTTATGTAGTGATTAATTTAAATGAAAATTAAATAAATCAAAATTCAACATAATTTTTATCAATGTTTTTAAATTCGAAATTTCTATACCAAAATTAACTAGGATTTTTCTTTAAATTAAAAATTTAATGAAATAGTGACTTTAATTATCTTAACCAATGTCCTAATTAATTACTTTTATGTCTTAAAAAAACCGTATATGAGAAGAAAATAATTAATTTGTCTACTTTAATAAATAGTTATTTTACTAAAATGAGAAACTATTTTTTTAAAATTTGTAAGAACTAATTAATATTATATATATTTTGTTACACTACATTTAATTATAAAAATTTTATTTATTTCTAATACTTATATTAAAAATAAAAAAAATTAAATTAGTGAATCTTAATCTATAATATAATAATAATATAGTAATTATTTTATATATTGTACGAATATAAATTAATTATTTTTTTATTTATAAAAATTTTTAAACGCTTGAGCTTGTTTTATATATATATATATATTTATGAATGTGATATATTTTTTATGTAAATAATCTTTTAAAAAAATCTAATAGTTAATCTATTACTTTTTTTGTTTTAGTCCAAATTAAATATTTTTTAGTGTTTTTAGAAAGAAAATCTTTTGAGAAATTTAATAATATGTGATGAGGAACACCGAATAAATTATACAGAAACCAATTAAAACACAATATAAAAACATCTTTAAAAAAAGACGTTTTAGGCGTGTTTATCTGAGTAGCCTCCTTTTTATTATGCATGAGTTTTTGTACGAGACTTTAACACTCAACTGCTATTTTTTCAGAAGTTAGTTTTTATATGGAAAAAAAATTAGTGTAATATATTAATATTGGTCATTGGTGGGATTTATGTGTCTGTGATAGCAATAGCTTTTTACAATTTGCGAATTGTGTCAACAATTGTCAGTAAGCATTTTCTTTTTGTAAATGGGAGTCACTTAGATAAAGATGTTAAAAATATTTTTTTATAAAGATATTTTTTAATAATTAAAATTTAACACATATAAGCGATTAAATCGTATTTTTTTTTAAATTAGGCTAAACAAATTGATCTGACCAAAAAATGTTGAATCAAATCTTGAATTGGTCTAAATTAATATTATTTTCTATAGAAAATGACTACAATACCCTATTATAGAAAATGACTAAAATACTTCTATTATATATATTAATTTTGAGAATCCTAAATTTTAGTCCTTTATTTTTCTATCGTAGGGTTAGGGTTTAGAATTTAAAAAAAAAAAAAAAATATATATATATATATAATAAGAGTATTTTAATCATTTTCTATAATAAGGGTATTGTAGTAATTTTTTATAAAAAAATAATATTAATTTAGACTAGTTCAAGATTTAATTCACCATTTTTTCGGTTAAATCAATTTGTCTAGCCTAATTTTGACAAAAATAACATGATTCAATCGATTATATATGTTAAATTTTAATTAATGAAAAACATCTTTAAAAAAAGACGTTTTAGGCGTCTTTATCTGAGTAGCTTCTTTTGCGATTGCAAAAAAAGTAGCTCTATACATAGATACTAGCGTGAGGACCCGTGCAATTGCACAGGATTACAATTTTATGAACATATTGAAAAATGAAACTATTTAATATATCTAAAATATCTTAGACAAAGAATCATACTTGATCTCAATATTATAGTTTTAAAAAGAAAACTATAATAATTTGATTGTCATTACAAGAGAATAGGGGTGCACATGGGACGGGTGAAGCCAGATTTGATGTGACCCAGACCCGACCTGAAATATACACCGGGTCTATTTATTAGACCCGAACCTGACCCTAGACCCGATGAAACCAATACACTTTCGGGCCACAATTATACCGGGTGAAAATTGGGTGAAAATCGGGTCGTTAACATTACATTACGTTGATACCTTCTTGTAAGCTAGCATGTAAAAATATCCAAATTTCCAAGACTCCAACCATTATTTAACATGGTAAAATTCACTTAGAAAAATATAACAAGAACCAACCCTTCTTTAAAATTAAAGCATAACCACAATTAATACTAAAGCAAAACCACAATCAATACTAATATTGTCTAATAATACCAAATATTTAAATCAATATAAATAACACAATATTATGCATTAGTCTAAAGTCTTATGCATTCTAAACATAAGATATTAACTTATAGTCTTATAATGACTAATAACACAAAATATTAAAGTTTACAATACTTAAATTCCACATAAGAATAGTCATGATCCATCACTAATAACACAAAATATTAATTGTGTATGATGACCGGGCCACCGGGCCAACTTCGGATGACCCGAGCTATGGCCCGGACCCGACCCGAAATAATGACCAGGTCTATTTTTGAGACCCTTACCCGGCCCTAAACCCGATGAAATCACACTAAATTAGCCCCTAAAGTGTTCGGGACCAGGCCAGGCCTTCGAGCTGGGCCGGGTCTGTGCACCCCTACAAGAGAAGAAAAAACAAAGTCAAATACTTCACATTTGTTTAGAGCAACTATTCACACCATATAACAAAAGATTACATAGATTAAGTAACAAATTCACCCACTGCACATATTTTAAATTTCAGAGCATGAAAAGCTTAATCTTCAAAATATAATACATATCCAAAAATAACATCAAAAAGTTTCAAACCAGCTAATGTACTACTTCCTAGTTACAGAAACTCGAATCAACTGATCCTCTTTCGAAATCATCTCAAACACACGTGAATCTTTGGTTTTAAGTTTGTGCATTTTCACAAAATCTTTTCATTTAGGACCAATTTTGTATTCTCGTTCTTTGCCTTTACTTTTCAAAACATTCATTTCAAAGCTTGTTGGTGTGGAATTTATAACCCACAAACTAACCGGCAAGTGCACAGGGTCGTACCAAGTAGTACCTCAAGTGAATGAGAGTCGATCCCACGAGGATTGATGGACTAAGCAACAATGGTTAAGTGATTACTTAGTTAGACAAACAGAAAATGGTGTTTGAGAGTTCAAAAGCATCAAACAGTAATTTAGAATATCAGAAGACAGGCAAGTAAATAAGTTGGAAATAAAATATGGAGAAGGCAGTTAAGGTTTCAGAGATATCTATTTTTCGGATTGACTTTTCTTATTAATTTATTTTAATCATGCAAGATTTAATTCATGGCAACTATATGTAGGGGTGGCAACGGGGCGGGTAGGGGCGGGTTTTTGCTCTACCCGACCCCCCCCGCCCTACAGAAAATCCGCATCAAACCCGCCCCGCCCTACCCGCGGGTTGTAAAATGTTAAACCCTAACCCGCCCCTACCCACCCCTATAATTATTAAATCCAACAAATAAAATTAAATTTTAAAAATTATATAACCACTATTTACATACATAATATAAATTAAAGTAAAAATTTATATATGATATAATATTATTAATCATTTTACTAATTATTTTATATATGTTATGTATATTATATATTAAAAATATATATATTTACATATATATTATATATACCGGGGCGGGTAGGGGCGGGTTCAACCTAAACCCGACCCCGCCCCGCCCCGCACAAGAACCCGCCCCGTTAAAACCCGCCCCGGTGCGGCGCGGGTAATTACCCGCCCCGAGCGGGTAGGGGCGGGGTGGGTACCCGCGGGGTTCGGGTAGTGTTGCCACCCCTAACTATATGTGACTAGACCCTAATTCCTTAGACCTTTCTAGTCTCCTCTAACTTTCATCAACTGCCAATTCCTTGGTCAATTAATTCCAATTAGGGGGTGAAGTTTAATTCTAGTTATGATGCCACATGTAACACCCTAACTACCAAAGCTCACGCTTCCGGCTGCGCGACTCTGATAGCCCGGACATTACGACGACACTTATACTATTTAATACTAAAATATGAGCCTCTTTAAAACTTTAAACCGTAATACCGCTCCCAAAAATACTTTCGTTCGATAACGTACATCCATAAATACCATACAACTTACAAAAACTCATAAAGAGTACATCCATATATATACATACATATATATAAGTAATATTACAAACATAATCCAATACAATTCCTATCCCTCTTACAGATTATATCAAGATAAAGGCGAGGGTACAATAAACCATAACTAAAATAATACAGAGCATCACAACAACTATTAAATAAGCTCTCCGTAACTTCTGCGCTCATATCCTGAAAGGGAAAAAATGTAGGGGGGGTGAGAACATCATCCTCGAAAGGGTTCTCAGTAGAGGGTTTTTGGGAATTACTGTAATAGGATACGTGAAGATAAACCGTACCAGTGATTAATAACCGTCTTATGCCTCTTTTCAAAAACAACGGTTTACAACAAAAGTAAAGTCTGAAAATCTTTTCTGAAAGGAGGACCGTTCAATTCTCAAAAACTCAAAAGCCTTTCAAAATGGTTTATCTATGCTGAACCAAAATAGCCTTTCATATTTTATTCCAAACCAGAAACACAAAACTGAAATCAACCATTGGTTCATCTCATTCTAACCACGGCTCTAGGCCCAAACAATCCAACCATCAACCAATCACCACAGTCCAACAGAGTCCCAATAGCAAACACAAATAGGAAGATGCAAGCACAAACAAACAGTTATTGCAAGTAGAACAATTAGCAATTAATCACATAGGCAAACCAAGTATAATATGCACACCCAAACAATCTCACATAGATGCATATGATGCATGCCTGTCCCTAGTGGCTGATGATATCATCTGTCGGTTATATAGCCAACTCGACATGTCCTGGTAGCTAACCATGGACAGAAACACCCATCGCGGAGCAAGTAGGTTTGAGCTACAACCCCATTGCTACTACCCGCTCAACCCAGAGCCAGTGGAATAACCACTACTGCGGGTACTACCCAGGCGGGTGTTTAAAAGCTCAACCTGGAGCGAGTGGAATCACCACTACTACCGCTACTACCCAGGCGTCACAGTCTTTAACCTGGAGTAAGTGGGACGAACCACAACCCTCGCTACTACTCAGGTATCTCAAGCATATATTCATTCAGTCCCAGCCATGGATCAACATCTATCTCAGCCATCCGGCTTAAATTCATAATTCATAGTCAGCCATACGGCCCATAACTCATTCGGCAATCAGCCATAAATCAATATCGTACACAGCCATTCCGGCTCGCGGTTCAATCCAGAACCAGCCAATATTCATAATCATACACAGCCATTCCGGCCCATAACAAAACAGCACTTCCACCATCCAACATCATCAAATTCATAAAACCGGCATTTAAGCCATAAATCACTTTTTTTTCAAATCGTTTCACTTTGAAATCAAGTTTCAACTCTTTTCAGCCTTGGCTTTAGAAATCTCGTTTCTCAAATCATCTCAGGCTCATAAGCCAAATTTACTCAAAGTGAGTTCCCTTTCTAAAACAAAGCCACTCTCGGTATTCTCTTTCCAAAACTTCCAAAACCATGGCAAGTTAAGAATTTATTTCAAAGTATTCAAAATCACCCATACAACAATGGGATTTTATAACAAAAGTTTCTCGGCAGAGTCCCAAGTCTTTAGGGAAGGTCAACCTATATCAATTCCTTAAAAATTTATTGAAACTCTTAAAATCATGGATTCTCGGTTCAAGTAAATAAAACTGAATTTATTATGAAACCGACCATACAAAATCACAAGTTCCAACCCGGTCCAAAAATCAACTCATTTGAAAAAAAACTGGTTCATTTGAATCAAACCACTTTCAGGTTTCTTTTTGGAACCCATTTTTCTAACTCTTCCAAAATGCCTCAAACTTAATTACTCAATCAAAAGTCTAGATTCCTTTGAAATCACTAAAAGCTCCTTTTTATATTGAAATCAATATTAGAGCATCATTCTTTCCTTCAGTGATTCAAACGGTAAAAATAGTTCATTTCTAAATAAGTCAAACTCAAGGCATAAAGTTCACTAAATAAATTAAGCTTGAAAATATAAATATTCTCTTAATAAATCAAATAATAAAACTTCTCAAATCCAATCCTTTTTAAATAACTTTTAAAACAAGACTAGGATTTTGTAGAAATTTTGACAGCACCTCCCCTAAAACTTGGACTTTTGCCACCCGGTTCGGGTCCCAACTAAACCGTTTCTCATTCCTTTTCAACAGCTCAAAACCAGAAATCGACTCAAAGCAAGTTAAATCCAACAGTCGCCTCAGTGGAATATCTCAAGAAAATCATTTCAAAGTCAACTCAATATCAACCGATTTAACTCATTTCCAAAGCTTTAAAGAATCGGTTCAGCAATAAATCATTTATCAAAACCAAATCAATTAAAGCAACCCAGGCTGAATTTCAAGAGTATTCTATCTTTCACATCATCAAAATAATCAACTCAATTCAAATCAATCCTCAACGGATTAAACTCAGATTTCAAATATTTAAAGAATCAGCTTCAAAACATTACATTTCACAAAGCCGCACAACAACTCAGCCAAACCAACATCTATAAACATTCGAGTCAATCAAATAATACATAAAGTCGATACAATCACCAAATACACATTTTCTCACATCAGTATCCATATGTAATAATTCCAACATATAAAAATATAGTTTTTGGAAAGCGCCCCTACCTCGGCAAGCAAAACTTAACCCAAGCGTGTCAACTGCACTCTTTTCGCTCTGCCCGAAATCACCGGCAATCAGAACCCGGCTCAGCTTGCTCTTTCGAAAGTAGAAACAGCTACAAGCGGCATAAGCAAACCGGATTCTAACTCCTAAAATTATTAACATCGCAAATACTTTATTACACGGAACAGAGCACTAACGCAGGGCTTTCGAAACAGAAATACTTACTGAAACTAAGAAAGAGCGGCTGAATCAAGCAGTGGTAGCATCCGGCGGTGGTTCCGGCAACAACTGTGCCATACCCGGCGACCAGAACGGTAGCAATCAGAACTCGAACCTATGTTACCAAACCTCAGAGTCTTTAACCACGCATAACAGAATACCGACTAAAAGGGCTTTCCGAAACGAACATGCTTACCGAAACAAGGAAAGAACAACTACACCGAGTGGCGGCAGCTCCGATGGTGTTTCCAGCAACACCCACGCCACACCCGGCGGTCGAAAACACAGAGACGCAGCTCCTCCGGCAGCGACAACGTAACTTATGACATCCACTTCATTAAACACAACATTTTTGCTGACAGCTTCAAAGTAAAATTAAATTGGCAGAACTAGGAAGAACTAGAAACAGGGCAAGCTCACCAAAATGGTAGCGATTCTAACGGCGGTCTCCGATGGCAGAGGCAGCATGCAGCTCGACGACAGACCACAATGGCTCCTCTACCTCGCGGTTCTGCCTCCCTTCCTCCACGCCTCCGACAGCGACGACCAAGGCTCAGTGACGACTTCGTTCCTCGCTCATTCTCTCTTGGTCCATCGTTCCCTTCTGTTCGTGATTCATGGCATCGGCGAGGGCGGCTTCTGCGGCGACGGCAAGGAGGCTCGCGACGGCAATGAGGATGCACGGAGATGGTTTCTCCTCGCGCGGTGATGGGTCAGGATAGACGGATCTGCGGTGATGGGTCAGACCCGCGCCTCCCCTTCCCGCGGCTGAGCTCTCTCACGCTCGTTCTTCCTCTCCCTCCCTTCGTGCTCGCCGGCAGTGGCACAAGTGGCGGCGATAAAACCCTAGTGGTGGCGGCGGCGTCAAGTCCTTCTTCCTCTCTTCTTCCCCTTCCCGATTCTGCCTCCCTTTCTTTTTCTTCGTTGTTTTCTTTCCCTCAGGTAGCCGTGTGTGTGTGTGTGTTGCGTTCTGTTGGGGAAAGGGGGAAAAGGTCCTGCTGAGTGTGGGTAAGAGGGGACCGGGTCGGGTAATGGGTCACTGGGTTAGGGTTTCTTTATTTTGAAAATTAGGGTTAAGGGTAATTCAGTAATTTTAAATAAAATTGGGAACTATATAATAACTGAAACCCATAATTAAATCCAACACTTCTTGTATATCGAAAATACTATTTGCTCATCAATTTTACGAATTATTTTCAATAAAATGCCCAAATCAAATAATTAGAAATAATATACTAAATTTCTCTATTTTCCCAAAACAGTAGTATTAACATTTAAAATACTAATTATTTAATCCGAATCATATATAAAATTCGTATTATTTCATAACTATCAACTTTATAATGCAAATAAAGGAAGTAATCCAATAATTGTAAAATTGGATAATAATCTCAATTTATTTCAAATTCAATAAATCAAAACTTGCTTTAATTATCTTTAATAAAATAATTTCTGAAATTAAGGCTATAAATAACTATATGATTTGAGACTTGATCATAAAAAGACTTTTCAAAGATTCTGGGTCTTACACCACAAAAATCCTAATTATCCAAATATAAGAGGATTATGTGTCACGTATCCCGTTAAGTCCAGATAATTAGAATTTAGGAGAAATTGTTTTCAAGCTGTTGTTCAAGTAAAGAGCTTTTCCAAGTTATACAAGAACTCAATTAGAAAGAGGGTCATACTTCTGTTCCACCCAAAGTCATAAGATAAAGAACGAAAACAATTCTTGAAATAGAAATCAATACATGAATTAAAATAGAAAAATAATAGTATCAATCCATACAATAGATAGAGCTCCTAACCTTAACAATGGATATTTAGTTGCTCATGGTTCAGAAAAAAAATAAGGATTCTGGTAAACTATAAATTGGGCTGAGGTGGAATGAAAAGTGGAATAATGTTGAAAAATTCCCAGAAGAGAAGTTTCTTTTCTCTTTTATATCTAATCCTAATTAATTTAAAATCTATTTTCTAAAACTAAAATAATATCTTTTCCTATTTTAAAATAAAAATAAAGTTCAAATCATAATTAATTAAATAATCAGCGTTTTCTGCGTTTTCTGCACGTGACGCATGTCACGCGTACGCGTCGATAGTCTTCTTCGCGTGTCACGCATACGCGTCAGGTACGCGCACGCATCGCTATGCAAATCTCCAAATCACGCGTCGCCCTCGCTGGTCATCTCCTTTAATTCTTGTGCTCCTTCTATTTGTGCAAGCTTCCTCTCCATCCTCTAAGCAGCCATTCCTGCCCTATATAGCCTTCTTCTCTTTTTCTGTGGAAGCTCCATCAAATCCAACCGAATACTACCTAAAATATACAGAATTGCATACGACTCAAAGTAGCATTCATAGTGGTTAAAAGATAATTAATTATTGATTAAACTCAACAAATTAAATGCAAATTCACTAGGAAAAGATAGGAAAGATGCTCACGCATCACAACACCAAACTTGAATTGTTGCTTGTCCCCAAGCAACCAAACTGATATAGGCTTAGGATGTGAATTTGCATGAGAGTGTGAGTTCGATTAAGCTCATGTCTCTTCTTATAGTGGGGTTTATAACTATAATCCTGAATAGTTCTGGCATCCCATTCTCCTTTGAATTAGAAGGATGTCATTGTCATTTGGAATTAGAATCCGGATAATATTATGAATTCTCTGATCTTTTGTAACTCAATTTAACCCTTGAACACAACATTTTTTCTTTGATTCTCTTTTCTTTGGTGCTTTGCACCTTGAGCCTAGCCGTGACTTTAAATATTTTGTCTCAAGCTTCACTTGACACAGAAACACCACAAGCACTTAACTGGGGAACTCTTTTGAAGTTTTGATTTTACTTTCAGCTACTTCTAGACAGTGGTGCTCAAAGCCTTTGGCATACTCTGCTAATTGCAATTGATCTCGACTCTAAATGTTTTGTCTCAAGGATTACTTGACACAAGAACACCACAAGAATATGTCTAGGAAAACAACTCTTTGAGCTTTTAATCATGTCTGACCTCCCTAGTCATTGATGCTCAGAGCCTTGGACCTTGCTTTTATATCCTTTTTTTTTTGCTGTTTCTTCTACTTCAAGGATTAAACTTTCATTAATTTCAGAGAAGTCATAATAGTTCTCTAAATTCTTATTCCTTATACATCAACATCCTTTAATTCAAATTCAACTATGCACTGTTCATGTCATGCATTTAGAGTCACAGAAAATACCACCACATTTGAATAAACGAAACTACTCGAAAAATTAAACTCAATTTCTCATGCACTACATCTTTTCTTCATTCTTTTTTATTTCAAGCTCAGTGGGCAATACATGAAGCACCTTTCAACATTAAAGCAAATAACAGAAAATTTCAAAATAGTAGAACTAAACTAGAACCTAGGAATTTATCTAATAAAGGATCATGCAATAAATGAGACAAAATAGTAGAAAACCGGAACTTAACATAGTAAGAGCGGGAAGGAATATAGAATGAAAGGAATTCAACAACCTCAGTTATCCTAGCGGCCGTTTTATTCTTCAGGCTGTGCTCCTCCGTGAAGATGATTCGCCTCCCTTTGGTACCATAAAATTAAACAGAAAAACTATCAGTGAAGCGACAACACCAAACTTAAAGGTTTGCTTGTCCTCAAGCAAAGAAGAACTGAAAACAAAAACAAATAGTATGATGAAAGAATAATAAAAGGATAACAGAACAAGAGGGAATCAGGATTTGGGAGGGAGAGAGAATGAAAATCAAAACTGGACGGTGCACAAGTGGAGTTGTGCATCGTATGTGACGCATACGCATACAGCACGCGTATGCGTGGGTCGCCCGATTTTGAAAGTGACGCGTAAGCGTCTGGCACGCGGACGCGTGCCCTTGGTTTGTGTGAATTGCGCGAAGGCGGCTGCGTGCACGCATAACTCTCTGTTTGCGTGGCCTGGGAACCAAAAATCTCACATGACGCGTACGCGTCCCTATGGCCATTGTGGGAAAATGACGCGCACACATTAGGGATGCGTACGCGTGGTGGGGCTTGTGCCCCCAGCACCATTCCAGCCCCATACCATCATAACTCTCTGGCCATACACCCATTTACGCCGATTTGCAGGGTCACGCATACGCGTGGGAGACGTGTACACGTGGGCTGATGAAAAGGCAAGCGATGCGTACGCGTGGACTTGCTTGTGCGTAAGGCACGCCACCAGCACCACTCCTGCCCAACTCTCTGTTCAATTTTTATTTTTCTCGCACTCTCATATGACGCGTACGCGTCATTGATGCTTGCGCGTCGTGTGCTCATTTTTTTGAAGTGTTCGGTTCCTATTCTAAAATAGCTGCATGATCAGAACACACTTAAAACGAAAGAAAAAAGTAAAAACTCAATAACAATCAAATAAGTAAGAAAACCACTACTACGAAAAATAACAAAGGATACGAAATCATCGGGTTGCCTCCCAACAAGCGCTTCTTTAACGTCACTAGCTTGACGGTCAGTTCTGCTAATTCAGCAGATGAGCGGACCTCTGGCGATCGAT
Organism: Arachis ipaensis; assembly: GCF_059453495.1. Taxonomy (NCBI): domain Eukaryota; kingdom Viridiplantae; phylum Streptophyta; class Magnoliopsida; order Fabales; family Fabaceae; genus Arachis; species Arachis ipaensis. The sequence continues at coordinate 99,177,023 of NC_142441.1, forward strand.
CTCGCCTCCAAGATAGTGCTTCAACCTCTGGCCATTTACTGTAAATTTCCTGTTAGAATTCTCTTCCTGTATTTCCACATAACCATATGGTGAAGCTCTGGTAACCACAAACGGTCCTGACCACCGGGATTTCAGCTTCCCGGGAAAGAGTTTGAGTTTTGAATTATACAGAAGCACTCTCTGTCCTGGTTCAAAGACTTTGATAGCAATCTTCTTATCATGCAATAACTTGGTTCTCTCCTTATAGAGCTTGCATTCTCATAGGCTGAATATCTGAATTCATCAAGCTCATTCAACTAAAGCATTTGCTTAATTCCTGCAGCTTCTAAATCAAGATTCAGATACCTGATTGCCCAGTAAGCTCTATGCTCCAGCTCAACTGGCAAGTGACAAGCTTTGCCATAGACCAACTGATAAGGGGACATGCCAATGGGAGTCTTGTACGTTGTCCAATATGCCCAGAGAGCATCATCAAGCTTCCTAGACCAGTCCTTTCTTAAAACACCGACGGTATTCTCTAGAATATTCTTGAGTTCCCTATTGGAAACTTCAACCTGTCCACTTGTCTGAGGGTGATAGGTGGTTGCCACTTTATGACGGACTCCATATCTCTGCAGAAGTGAGTCCAGCTATCTTTTACAGAAGTGGCTTCCACCATCACTAATGAGTGTCCTTGGGACACCAAACCGGCTAAAGATATATCTCTGAAGAAAGCTCATTACCACCTTGGCATCATTGGTGGGTAGGGCCATAGCTTCCACCCACTTGGACACATAACCAACCACCACTAGAATATAGTTGTTTGAATGTGAGGGTGGAAAAGGTCCCATGAAATCAATACCCCAAACATCAAACAACTCAACCCAAGAATCTCCTGCTGTGGCATTTCATGGTTGGCAGGGAGATTCGTGGATTTTTCACATCTGTCACAGTGCTTCACAAATTCTCTTGAGTCCATGAAGAGAGTCGGCCAGTAAAACCCGCTTTGAAGGACCTTTGTAGCTGTCCTTTCACCACCAAAGTGGCCGCCATATTCAGAACCATGACAATGCCAAAGAATCTGCTATTTTTTCTCATCCGGGACACATCTCCGGATTATACCATCTGAACACCCTTTAAAAAAGTATGATTCCTCCCAAATGTAGTACTTGACATCAGTCAATAGCTTCTTTACTTGTTGCCTACTATACTCCCTTGGAATAAAATTCATGGCCTTGTAGTTTGCAATGTCTGAAAACTATGGAGCCTGCTGAATGAGGAACAATTGCTCATTCGGAAACGTCTCAGTCATAGTGGTGGGTGGTTGTACTCCTGCTTCAGGCTCAATTCTGGAGAGATGGTCAACTACTTGATTTTCTGACCCTTTTCCTGTCTTTTATCTCAATATCAAACTCCTGAAGGAGTAACACCCATCTGATTAATCTTGGTTTAGAATCCTGGTTGGTTAGAAGGTACTTCAAAGCAGCATGATCAATATAAACAATAACCTTAGAACCAATTAAATAAGACCTAAACTTATCAACAACATACACAATAGCTAATAATTCTTTTTTTGTAGTTGTGTAATTCTTTTGGACATCATTTAACACACGGCTAGCATAGTAAATGACATGTATAAGCTTGCCATGCCTCTGTCCTAGAACAACTCCTATAGCAAAATCACTAGCATCACACATCAACTCAAATGGTAAATCCCAGTCAGGGGGAGCTATAATGGGAGCAGAGGTAAGGATTGCTTTTAGAGTTTCAAAAGCATGCAGGCAATCAGAATCAAAGACAAAAGAAACATCAGTAACCAACAGGTTGCTTAATGGTTTAGCGATTTTAGAAAAATCCTTTATAAATATTTTATAAAATCCTGCATGACCCAAGAAACTCCTGACTGCCTTAACATTAGCTGGTGGTGGTAATTTTTCAATTACCTCCACCTTTGCTCTATCAACCTCAATTCCCTTACTTGAAATCCGGTGTCCAAGAACAATACCTTCTGTAACCATAAAATGACATTTTTTCCAATTTAAAACAAGGTTTGATTCTTGACACCGTTTCAAGACAAGAGATAAATGCTTAAGGCAGGATTCAAAAGAATTACCAAAAACAGAAAAATCATCCATAAATATCTCAATGAACTTTTCAACCATATCAGAAAAAATTGAAAGCATACACCTCTGAAAAGTTGCTGGAGCATTACAAAGTCCAAAAGGCATTCTTCTGTAAGCAAATACTCCAAAGGGGCATGTGAATGTTGTCTTCTCTTGATCTTGATGGTCCACTGCAATTTGGTTATATCCAGAATATCCATCTAGAAAACAATAAAAAGCATGACCAGCTAACCTCTCAAGCATCTGATCAATGAAAGGCAGGGGAAATGATCCTTCCTTGTAGCAGTGTTGAGCCTCCTGTAGTCTATACACATTCTCCAACCTGTGACTGTTCTTGTAGGAAAAAGCTCATTCTTTTCATTCTTGATCACTGTTATCCCTCCTTTCTTGGGAACTACCTGCACAGGACTTACCCGAGGACTGTCAGAAATAGGGTAAATAATACCTGCTTCCCATAATTTCATTACCTCTTTTTGGAGCAACTCCTTCATGGTTGGATTGAGTCTCTGATAAACCCATATTTTATGATGTATTTTGTGCTCAATTTAAGTGATTTATTCAATCCTTCACTCACTTATTCATGTTAATTGCATGGTTTTACTTTTCCTTCCTTATTATGTGATATATGTGAAAAACATGTTTCCTATGCTTTAAAAATATTAATTTTAATTACCCTTTATTACCATTCGATGCCGTGATTTGTGTGTTAAGTATTTTCAGATCTCCTAAGGCAGGAATGGCTTAGAGGATAGAAAGAAAACATACAAAAATAGAAGGAAAGCACAAAAATAGAGTTTTGAAGAAAAGGGCAGCGACGCGAATGCATGGACGACGCGGCCGTGTGCCTAGCGCGAAAAGGCAGCAACGCGAACGCATGACTGACGCGGACGCGTGCCTTGAGCAGAATGCAAATGACGCGTACGCGTGACCGAAGTGAACGCGTGACAAGAAAAACTCCCAGATGACGCGACCGCGTGACCCACGCGGACGCGTGACAGACGCTACGTCCAGAATCTGCAGAAAACGCCCCCAGCGATTTCTGGACCCTTTTTCGGCCCAATTCTGAATCCAGAAACACAGAATATAAGCCAGAGAATGGAGGAATCAAAAGGGGATATATCATACATTCATAATTTTAGGATTAGATGTAGTTTTTAGAGAGAGGTTCTCTCCTCTCTCTTAGGTTTTAGGATTAGGACTCCTCTTAAAGGATTTAGGATTTCAACTTCCTCTCAAGTTCAATATTCCTTTTATATTTTTATTTATTCTAATGCTTTTATTCGTATCTGACTTATGTTACCAATTTGGCTCATGAACTCTTTATGTTTAGATTGATTTTCTTTTATTAATGCAATTGAGGTATTTCAGATTTATCTTTAGCTTTTTTATATTCTTGGCTTTAATTGATTAATTGGAGACTCTTGAGTTATTAAACTCATCGTGATTGATAATTGTTATTTTTGCTAATTGAATTGAATTCCAATAACTCTAGTCTTTCCTTAGGAGTTGGCTAGGACTTAAGGATCAAACTAATTAGTCCACTTGACTTTTCTTTGCTCTAGTAAAGGTTAACTAAGTGGGATTAAAACTCAATTCTCATCACCATCGATAAGGATAACTAGGATTGGACTTTCAAATTTTCACACCTTGCCAAGAGTTTTATTAGTTATTAATTTATTAATTCCTGCAATTTATTTTCCTTGTTCAAACCTTTTGAAACCCAAAAACACTGTTTTCCATAACTAATAATAAGAACACCTCCCTGCAGTTCCTTGAGAAGACGACCCGAGGTTTGAATACTTCGGTTTATAAATTTTATTGGGTTTGTTACTTGTGACAACCAAAATGTTTGTAAGAAAGGAATTTTGGTCGGTCTAGAAGCTATACTTACAACGCGAATTTATTTGCGAAAATTCTAGATCGCGCGAAAGTTTCACTCTTTCAAAATGGCGCCGTTGCCGGGGAATTGCAAACGTGTGCCTTATTATTGGTTATTGTAAATATTTTTTTCTTTTGCTTGTTTATTTGTTTCTGTTTTCATTTTTAATTCTTATTAGCTACCATGAGTTCTCACCCCTCTCGCTTTGAGTTTGGTTCTAATATTGTTGAAGGGAATGAAAGCTATAGTAGGAACATGCATCAAGGTCAGAGCAATCCAGGATGGATGGAGCCACGAGGAATTGATCAACCTTTAGGCAACAACACCCTCCACAGTATCACAGACGACGACCATTCTACAATGCATGCCAAGGCAATAGATACGGTGGATCCCTTTGTGGTTACCAACAAGTTCCACCCTGTGCTTATGAACCACCCTCTCAACATAGCTTTGAACCACCACGCTTACAAGTTCCTTTTCACCATTCACCACCATATAACCCTTATCCACCACATTTCCAATCTAATTACTCCCAAGAACCACCTCCGTATTATGAGCCCTCTCTCCCAACCAATGAACCCTCATATCCACCCCAACCTCCAATGGATGACAAACTTCGTGTTCTTCTTCAAGGGCAAGCGAAGATGCAAAGGGACGTACTGGAACTCACTACTGCCTTAACTGAGGTGGTAAATAAATTAGCTTCCCAACATCTGAGCACTCAGAGTACTTCCATGACTGCATGTGGAGAATCAAAAGAAGAGCGTAGCATGAAGGAGATACTAGAAACTTCGGTGGACAATGAAGAGCATAGCTTTGTAGTGGAACAAGTGGAGGAAGCCATAATAGTTGTAGAGGAAGAAGTGGTTGAAGATTTAGGAGATGCTGAACCTCCATGGGAATCGAGAACTATAGAGGATTCCACCGAGAAGTTCGAATTTGATGCCAAGGAGGATAGTGCACAACCTCCAAAGTATATACCTTGTGAAAAATTGGACGGAACAGACCAAGAAGTTCATTCCATGGGCAGTAATGATCATGAATCAAGCTGTCCTAGTCACGAAATTACATCCGCAACTGAACTCCTTGAGCCTGAAGAACCTTATCCAAGTGAATACGAAGATGATGTCGAGGTAGATTTCTCTCAACCTCCAACGTATGACTTGAGTGACGAGGAAGACATCGAAGACTTTGATCAAGACGCAGTTGCAGTTGAAGAATCTTGCGAAGAAGTGGAGGAATTCACAGAAGAATGCAAGGGAGTAGAGCTTACAGAACCACTGAAAACACCTATCCCAAGGCCATTACCACCTAATACAAGCTTCAAGTGGGTACGATCCTTAACCTTTATCTTTACTTTTCCACTTGAATATGGTTTGCTTGAAACAGATGGCCAGCTTAGAGCTCTCTGCGGCTTTAAGAGTAAGAGAAAAATGGCTCGTACTCAGAGCTGGTGTGCAAGATTCAATAAGGTTTCACGCTTCAATTCGAAGTGTAAGGATTGGTATCAAGTTCAATTGAATGGGTCTCGGAAGGCGTTTGGTCATCTTGGTGAGAATACAATTTCTAAACCTCCCGGATGGAAGAATATAGATCAAGACAAAGGCGGATTTAAAAGCAAAGTTTGGGATCCTGGAATCTATTCTGACATTCGTCACCCCGGGAGCCTGAGAATCTGTTTGAAGCTGCTCAAAAGCTTTACATGCCTAGTTTGGGACCCCGGATGCTGTTGGCATTCCAAACATTCGTGGAGATTTCTGGATGAATTTAAGTACAAGCCACCATAATAGGAAGCTCATCAAATGTCCAACTTAAGGACTTTAACTAAAAGTGCTAGGTGGGAGACAACCCACCATGGTATGATCGTTTCTCTTTTTCAATTTTATTTCGTGTTGTTTGTTTTTATTTTATTTTATTTTCACTGAACCTGGAAGTATTCATAGCATCTACATTAGCCCTGCATATTGCATACTGCATAATTGAAAAAAAAAAGAGATCACCCCACGCGAGCACGCAGGCCACGCGTGGGCGTGAGAAGGAAATCGGCGTAAAAATCCAACGCCCAGAAAGTTGGGTTGGAATCGTATGGCTGGTGCGCGTTTAGCACAAAACGGCCCACGCGTTTGCATCCCTGACGCAAACGCGTCACTTGCAAAACACTCATCCCACGCGAAAGCGTGAGCGACGCGTCCGCGTCGCGTGGATATTATGGCCCCCTAAATGGAGACAGAGAGTTGCGCTGAAACGACGCTGGAAGTGTGCGTCTAGCACAATTTTCAGCGACGCGGTCGCGTGCCTCACGCGTCCGCGTCACCCATCTTTTACCCAACCCACGTGATTGTGTCAATCCCACGATCGCGTCGAACCCATTTCACCCTAGTCACACGATTGCGTGCTCCACGCGTTCGCGTGGATTCAAAATCACTAACCCCCTTCACGCGAAACCCTACCCGTCGCGCCCCCATACCCCCCCTTCTTCTTCTCTTCTATGCAACTCCCTCCCTCCTCTGCAACCACCACCATCAGCTGCCCACCACCGCCGACCACCCCACCACCGCCGACCACCGCACCCTTGCCACCACCGACACCCCCCTCTCTTCTTTCTTCCTCCACCACTTTCTAACCTTCTTTTTACTCACTAACCACTTTAACTTTCTAACTTAGGGCATAATCTTTGTTTTTCCTAATTAACATGAATTCTACTTATAATATATTTTGGATTGTAATTTTTCATCTCAGATTTTTTTAACTCAAATATAGTCCAAAATGTACATATATTTAACTCATTTCATGATTTTACTGCTCGTTTGGTTTTATGCTTACATTGATAAATTCTATTTGCCTACTTATTTTTTTGCTTTTGTTCTTCAATTATATCCTAGAATTTCTGCTTTTCAGGATGTCTGACCCTCAGCGCAAAGGAAAGGGCAAAGCAACCACTGGTAAAAAGAAAAGAGACGAATCCTCTATGTCCATCCTCGACATTTTGCATGACGACTCCTGGCGGAAAAAGTACTTTACCCCGCAGGAGAAGGCTGACCAGCTCCTCACTGCCACTGATCCAGTTAAATTTGCAAACAGATACTGTGAGCTAAAGTATCCAGTGTTTGCCACTTCCAGGAACCTGTACCTGGAAAGAACTCTAAAAATTCCAAAAGAACTACAGCAGTACACCTCCGAACAGATAAAACAGAGAGGCTGGTTCTTCTTGGAAAGAAACTTGACAGAGGTTAATGCTTCCTGGGTTAGAGAATTTTACTGTAACTATTTCAAGACTTCCCTGGATGCAGTGCACCTCAGAGAAAAATAGATTTTGGTCACTGAGGAAGCTATTGAGGACATCCTCCACCTTCAGCCTAAGTCAGATCAGCCTGACGGTTACCAAAAGGCTGAAGAGGATATGAGATTTATGAGATTTGACTGGGATGCTGTCAAGCAGAGAATAGCCCTTGATCCTACTGTCTCTTGGGTCATGGGAAAGAACACAGTGATGCCTAAGGGAATTAACAAGATTTACCTAAATGATGAGGCTCGGTTCTGGCACCAGATTCTGAGCAACTATGTGATGCCGAGCACTCATGAGACAGAGCTGGCCACTGCTATGATCACCCTCATCTGGTGTGTGATGGAGGGTAAGGACCTGTATCTTCCACGTTTCATCAGGCATTATATGACCAGAGTCCATGTCAGAGGCACCATTCCTTTCCCTTATCTGATCACCCAGCTAGGCTACCGAGTTGACGTGCCTTGGGAGCTTGCTGATGCGAAGCCGACTGCTGCAGACTGCAAGAAGATTATCCCTCACAGCAGGAAGTTTCAGGCTTTAGGTTACAGACTCCCATTCCTCACCGCTTCTGATGAAGCAGCCACACCTTCAGCTGCCCCTTCTTTATCCACTGCTGCACCAGCTACCACCACTGCACCTCCACCTACCTCAGAGCCCATTTACCATCTTGTGCACCGCCTTTTTCAGCAGCTAGACCAGATGGAGCGCCGCAACCAGCAGCGTTATGCGAGATTTGAGCGTCGCAACAAGCGACGCTATGAGCATTTAAAGTTGTTGCTCCGCACTGGCCACCATGACATTCCCTCTGAGCCTGACACACCATCAGAGCCATCTGAGGAGGAGGCGGATGAGCATGAGGAGGAGGCACCTACCCAGGCCGAGCAGGGAGGACCAGAGCAGGCTGTGCCACAGCATGAGGAGCCTCACCAGCTATAGGCTGCAGACCCGGAGATTCCTCTCCAGTCAGCACCTCCACTGCATCAGACAGATCCCACTACACTCATCGAGATTGTAGACCCCCAGGCCACCACAGAGAGACCAGCAGCCCATCCTTCTGGTGATGACACTTCTTCACACCCAGATTGAGTGAGCATCGAGGACGATGCTATATTTTAAGTGTGGGGAGGTCGCCATCCCTGGCCTATCTTTTTAGTGAACCACTACAAACTCTTCTATCTTATTTTGTTTATTTTTCTGTATTTTTTTTTATTTTTCAGCACTTGCACATTGTTCTTTTGCTGTATTTTTACTTTATTTCTGCATTTTGCACTTTAGTTTATATCTTAGACATTTAGTTTAGTTTGCAATTTTAAACTTATTAGTTATAGAATATGTGGATTAATTAGTATAGTTTACCCTTTTAGCATATAATAGTTTGATTTAATTGAAAATAAAAAGAAGTAAACTAGAAACTTTAACATAATCAAACATCCACACACCTTGTATATATAGCATTACATGTTAGTTAGTTAACAACTTTTCATCAAGGAGGAACACTAAGATTTTAAAAGCCACCCTAATATTTACATTGAGAATAATGGGAACTCTTGATTTCTACTTGCATGACATACATAACTGATATATGGTTTTTGAGCTGGAGAACACACAGCCTGTGAGTTTTGAGCTTAATTGTATGGTTACATTCAAACCATAAATTTCATTCCTGTGTGTTTTGCCTTTCTTTTTCATTCTGATGTTCTTTACTTTGTTTTAATCTATATGTCCAATATAGAATATAGATACATACCAAGAGATGATTGAGGCCGTCATTTGAATCTTTCCTCACTTATCCTAAATTAGCATACCTTTTACATCATCCTTATTAGCCCCCTTGAGCTTTTAATCCCCTCTTGTTCTATAACCACATTACTAGTCTTAAGCAGAAAAACAAAATAAAAATCCCAAGTTGAATCCTTGGTTAGCTTAAGATAGATATTGTGTGCAATTTAAGTGTGGGGAATTTTATGGGAACATGGGATGATAGAAACAAAGTAGGGATTTAAAATGAATAAGTTATTTCAGGAATTTGGGAAGCATGCTCATGTGAAATCAAAATAACTAAATTACCATGTGCATAGATTAAAAAAAAATTATTTTCAGTACTCAAATAAGGGGATACAAAAATTTCCCAAGTGCAAAATAAAAAAAAGAATCAATGCACATGGGACAAAATTTCAAAATTAAATTTAATGCATGAGCTTGTAATACAAAGTGGAAAAAATTTGGGTAAATAGGTAAAGGAACTTTAAATTATATAAAGTATGTATGTTAGGTGAGATCTTAGACTAATCAAGGATTCACTTTGTTAGCTCACTTAGCTTTATACATATACCCTTACCTTCACCTTGGCCCTATTACAACCTTGAAAAAGACCTCATGATTTTTGTATGTCTGTATTCTATATCTGTTGATTGGTTAGATAAAGAACAAAGTTTTAGAAAGCAAGGATAGAAAGAAGAATAGAGTGATTAACCCAATAAACATTGAGTGACTAGAGAGTAAACACAAAATCCAGTGAGGGTTCAATAGCTCATCACCATATATCTCTACTTAATTGTTAATTGTCTTGCAAGTTTGTGAAATACTTTTACCCATCTCAATTGTAAAAGTTCTTTAACATTATCTAGGGTTTGGCTATGCATATATAATTCCTTGAGGATATGAATTAATTTAATTACATGTAAGCTTTATATACAACTGGATAATAATTAGAATTGCATGATTCATTTAGGTAGTTGCATTTAGAATAGAATGCATTGCATGAGATTCCACCATTCTAACTTTACCCTTTCTCTTGGATTTAGCATGAGGACATGCTATTGTTTAAGTATGGGGAGGTTGATAAACCCATATTTTATGATGTATTTTGTGCTCAATTTAAGTGATTTATTCAATCCTTCACTCACTTATTCATGTTAATTACATGGTTTTACTTTTCCTTCCTTATTATGTGATATATGTGAAAAACATGTTTCCTATGCTTTAAAAATATTAATTTTAATTACCCTTTATTACCATTCGATGCCGTGATTTGTGTGTTAAGTATTTTCAGATCTCCTAAGGCAGGAATGTCTTAGAGGACAGAAAGGAAACATACAAAAATGGAAGGAAAGCACAAAAATAGAGTTTTGAAGAAAAGGGCAGCGACGCGAACGCATGGATGACGTGGCCGCGTGCCTAACGCGAAAAGGCAGCGATGCGAACGCATGACTGACGCGGACGCGTGCCTTGAGCAGAACACAAATGACGCGTACGCATGACCGAAGCGAATGCGTGACAAGGAAAACTCCCAGATGACGCGACCGCATGACCCACGCGGACGCGTGACAGACGCCACGTGCAGACTCTGCAGAAAACGCCCCCAGCAATTTCTGGACCCTTTTTCGGCCCGATTCTGAATCCAGAAACACAGAATATAAGCCAGAGAATGGAGGAATCAAAAGGGGATATATCATACATTCATAATTTTAGGATTAGATGTAGTTTTTAGAGAGAGAAATAGGTTCTTTCCTCTCTCTTAGGTTTTAGGATTAGGACTCCTCTTAAAGGATTTAGGATTTCAACTTCCTCTCAGGTTCAATATTCTTTTTATATTTTGATTTATTCTAATGCTTTTATTCGTATCTGACTTATGTTACCAATTTGGCTCATGAACTCTTTATATTTAGATTGATTTTCTTTTATTAATGCAATTGAGGTATTTCAGATTTATCTTTAGCTTTTTTATATTCTTGGCTTTAATTGATTAATTGGAGACTCTTGAGTTATCAAACTCATCGTGATTGATAATTGTTATTTTTGCTAATTGAATTGAATTTCAATAACTCTAGTCTTTCCTTAGGAGTTGGCTAGGACTTAAGGATCAAACTAATTAGTCCACTTGACTTTCCTTTGCTCTAGTAAAGGTTAACTAAGTGGGATTAAAACTCAATTCTCATCACCATCGATAAGGATAACTAGGATAGGACTTCCAAATTTTAACACCTTGCCAAGAGTTTTATTAGTTATTAATTTATTAATTCCTGTAATTTATTTTCCTTGTTCAAACCTTTTGAAACCCAAAAACACTATTTTCCATAACTAATAATAAGAACACCTCCCTGCAGTTCCTTGAGAAGACGACCCGAGGTTTGAATACTTCAGTTTATAAATTTTATTGAGTTTGTTACTTGTGACAACCAAAATATTTGTAAGAAAGGAATTCTTGTCGGTCTAGAAGCTATACTTACAACGCGAATTTATTTGCGAAAATTCTAGATCGCGCGAGAGTTTCGCTCTTTCAGTCTCCTTTGTGGTTGCACAACTTGTTTAGCATCATCTTCAAGGAGGATCTTGTGCATACACTTGGTTGGACTAATCCCTTTCAAGTCACTAATGGTCCACCCAAGAGCTGTTTTATGGCTCCTGAGCACTGAAATAAGCACCTCTTCCTCTTCAGGCTTCAGGGAAGAGCTAATAATCACTGGATAGAAATTATTTTCACCCAATAACACATATTTCGGAGCAGGAGGTAAAGGTTTGAGCTCAAGCTTGGGGGCTTCCTCCTCTGCTTTAGGCGTGTGAGCCATAACCCTCTGGGATGGTGAATCATCAACTTCAACTAATTCATACTTAGAAATAGGATCCAGAATGTCATCAAGCACCTCAACTTTCAGTACCTCTTGAACAAGTGGTTCAATAACATCTATTTTCACACACCCTTCAGAATCATTAGGGTGCTTGAGAGCTTCAAAAACATTAAGGACCACCTGTTCTTCATTGATCCTCAGGGTTAATTCACCCTTTTGCACATCAATCAGAACTCTACCTGAAGCTAAAAAGGGTCTACCAAGTATAATAGAGGATTTTACCTCCTCTTCCATGTCTAATATAACAAAATCAACAGAAAAAATAAATGGTCCTACTTTCACAAGTAAATCCTCAACAACATCCACAGGTAATTTAATAGAAAGATCAGCAAGTTGAAGAGAAATGCGAGTGGGTTTTACCTCGTCAATTTGAAGCTTTTTTATCACTGAAAGTGGCATGAGATTGATGCTAGCTCCAAGATCACATAAAGCCCTCTGAATGGTGACATCTCCAATTGTGCAAGGAATTACAAAGCTCCTTGGATCTGGCATCTTCTTAGAAAGGTTGTGTTGGATAATAGCACTACATTCCTTGGTTAACATCACTGTTTCTTGTTCCTTCCAATTCCTCTTGTGGGTCAACAATTCTTTCATAAATTTTGCATAGAGAGGCATTTTCTCAAGAGCCTCTGCAAAAGAAATGTTGATCTGTAGCTTCTTGAAGACATCTAAAAATTTAGAGAATTGCTTTTCTTTGGAAGCCTTTTGAAGCCTCTGAGGATATGGCATTTTTGGCTTGTATTCAAGAGCCTTTGGCAATGTAGGATAAGTGTCAAGAGAGTCAGAGAACAGGTTGTTTGTACGCTTTGGAGTAGCGTGCTTCACTTCTTCCTTCTTCTCCTCTGGAGCTTCTTTTTCAACTGACTCTTCATTGGCCTTTGTCTAGGAGCTAGCTATTTTACCACTTCTCAATTGAATAACCTTGCAATCTTCTCTTGGGTTCACCACTGTATCACCTGAAAATGTACTTGCAGACCTCTCAGGTATTTGCTTGCTCAGTTGGCCCATTTGAACCTCCAAGTTTCTAATGAAGGCTATGGTTTCCTGCATGAAACTCATCATCATCTCCCAATTAGAATCTTCTTGATATTTAGAATTTCCCTGCTGAGGTGGTTGTTGTTGATGAGACTGAAATTGGCGGTTATTGTGATTGTTCTGTTGGAAGCCACCCTGAGAATTATTGTTGAGATTTTGAGGTCTCTGAGATTGGTCCCTCCACCCAAAATTTGGGTGATTTCTCCACCCTTGATTGTAGGTATGAGAATATGGATCATTGTTGGGATTTCTAGGACCACTTCCCATGTAATTGACCTATTCAGAAGAGGATTGAGCATAGTCATAATTATCATTTTGCACAAAATTACCTGTCATGTCATAAGAGACCTCTTGAGGTGGATTTTGGGTGTTGATAGCTGAGACTTGTATGCCATCCATCTGCTGAGTAAGTATAAGCTTGTTCTGAGCAAGAATAGCATTAAGAGCTTCTACTTTCATAACACCCTTCTTCCGAGGAGTCTCAGAGTTCACAGGATTCCTGTTAGATGAGTATAAATATTGGTTGCTAGCAACCAATTCAATCAGCTCAATAGTCTCCTCCGGTGTCTTCTTCTTGTGTAATGAACCACCTGCAAAATTATCTAAGCACATCTTGGACATTTCACCCAAGCCTTCATAAAAGATATCTAGTTGGGTCAATTTGGAGAACATATCCGGAGGACATTACCTAGTAAGTAGCTTGTATCACTCCCAAGCTTCATAAAGAGTTTCACCATCCTTCTGCCTGAAGGTCTGAACCTCCACCCTAAGCTTAGTCAACTTCTTTGGTGGGAAAAATTTAGTAAGAAACTCAGTAACAACCTTGTTCCAAGTATCCAAACTCTCCTTAGGTTGGGAATCTAGCCATAGCTTTGCTCCATCCCTCAGAGCAAATGGGAAGAGCATGAGTTTGTACACCTCAAGGTTCACCCTATTTGTCTTCATAGTATCACAAATTTGCAAAAAATTATAAATAAATTGATTTGGGTCTTCGTGGGAAAGACCATGATACTGGCAGTTTTGTTGCACCAGGGTGACCAATTGTGGCTTCAACTCAAAGTTGTTCACAGCTATAGGAGGCACCACAATGCTTTTTCCATAAAGATCTGCAGTAGGAGCAGAGTAAGAGCCAAGAACTCTCCTTTGTTGCTCATCCCCATTCGGATTTGCCATATTGGCATTAACAGCATTATTAGGATCCATAGTGGATTCTGTAGCCTTGCAAAGTCTTTTTTGTTGCAAAATGCCGCCTGAAAGTTCTTTCAGGTTCAGGATCAAAGTCTAAGAGATGTTCCTTGTCTCTGTTCCTGCGCATAAACAAACAAAAGACAAGAAAAGATGGAACTCTCTACGTCAGAGTGCAGAGAATTCCAAGTGAGGTAACCTGTGTAAAGAGATAAAAATATTGAATAAAACAAACACTAAAATTTGAAATTTACTATTAAAAATTAAGACTAAAAATTTTCGAAAATACTAGGCAAACTAAATAAGAAAAATTAAAATAAGACTAACTAGGAAACACCAAACTTAATTTCAGAAATTAAAAAGAATATTAGTGCTATTTATTTATTTATTTATTTATTTTTTTGAAAATACTAAAGCAAAATTTAAATAAAATTAAAATTAAAACGCCTAATCTAAGCAATCAAACAACTAATAGTTGTTAATCACTATCAAGTCCCTGGCAACGGCACCAAAAACTTGGTGCGGAATTTATAACCCACAAACTAACTGGCAAGTGCACCAGGTCGTACCAAGTAGTACCTCAAGTGAATGAAGGTCGATCCCACGAGGATTGATGGACTAAGCAACAATGGTTAAGTGATTTACTTAGTTAGACAAATAGAAAATGGTGTTTGAGAGTTCAAAAGCATTAAACAATAATTTAGAATATCAGAAGACAGGCAAGTAAATAAGTTGGGAATAAAATATGGAGAAGGCAGTTAAGGTTTCAGAGATATCTATTTTCCGGATTGACTTTTCTTATTAATTTATTTTAATCATGCAAGATTTAATTCATGGAAACTATATATGACTAGACCTTAATTCCTTAGACCTTTTTAGTCTCCTCTAACTTTCATCAACCGCCAATTCCTTGGTCAATTAATTCCAATTAGGGGGTGAAGTTTAATTCTAGTTATGATACCACAAAAATCCTAATTATCCAAATATAAGAGGATTATATGTCACGTATCCCGTTAAGTCTAGATAATTAGAATTTAGGAGAAATTGTTTTCAAGCTGTTGTTCAAATAAAGAGCTTTTCCAAGTTATATAAGAACTCAATTAGAAAGAGGGTCATACTTCCGTTCCACCCAAAGTCATAAGATAAAAAATGAAAACAATTCTTGAAATAGAAATCAATACATGAATTAAAATAGAAAAATAATAGTATCAATCCATACAATAGATAGAGCTCCTAACCTTAACAATGGAGGTTTAGTTGCTCATGGTTCAGAAAAAAAATAAGGATTCTGGTAAACTGTAAATTGGGCTGAAGTGGAATGAAAAGTTGAATAATGTTGAAAAATCCCCAAAAGAAAAGTTTCTTTTTTATTTTATATCTAATCCTAATTAATTTAAAATCTATTTTCTAAAACTAAAATAATATCTTTTCCTATTTTAAAATAAAAATAAAGTTTAAATCAAAATTAATTAAATAATCAGCGTTTTCTGCGTTTTCTGCACGTGGCGCATGTCATGCGTACGCGTCAGTCATGCGTACGCGTCGATAGTCTTCTTCGCGTGTCACGCGTACGCGTCAGGTACGCGCACACGTCGCTGTGCAAATCTCCAAATCACGCGCACGCGTCAGGTACGCTCACGTGTCGCCCTTGCTGGTCATCTCCTTTAATTCTTGTGCTCCTTCTATTTGTGCAAGCTTCCTCTCCATCCTCTAAGCCATTCCTGCCCTATATAGCCTTCTTCTCTTTTTCTGCGGAAGCTCCATCAAATCCAACCGAATGCTACCTAGAATAAACAGAATTGCGTACGACTCAAAGTAGCATTCATAGTCGTTAAAAGATAATTAATTCTTGATTAAACTTAACAAATTAAATGCAAATTCACTAGAAAAAGATAGGAAAGATGCTCACGCATCACTTGTAGTAATCTTTGATTCCTCAACAACAAACTTCCAAATTTTTTATCCTCCTGACTCAAGTAACCAATAAATATGAAACTATCATTATGCAAACTTACAACTCGATCAGCCTTGACATCATGCTTAGTCAATGTCTTGCAATGATGTAGAACAACATATCTGTTTGTTTCAATGATAATTTATAAAAAATGTCATCAAATTAAAAATGATAACAATCAAAGATGTAAGATGATGTTATACAAAATATTCTGAAATAGAAAGTAATTCTTCTATCTAATACATTTTGATTGTAACAAACTTAACTACCAATTAGTTTATACAGAGAATGAAAAAATCAAGAACTCATGTAACACTAGTATAATATTAAATCAGAAAAAAAATAAACATACCCTCTCTTTTTGTCGTTGATCTATTCTGGACAGTGCTTGCTTTTGAATTGTTCTTGACAATTCTTTGCACACCAGTACTACAAGTGCAATTAATAAAAAAAGGGGAAAATTCAAAAATAATTGAAAAAAAAAGACAACCGAAGAAGCAAATAGCAACATGATATTATACAATGAATTATAGACATATTTAAAAATAAATATGTTAATAAATACAATAATTGAAGTATAACATGTACAAAATTAACAATAATTAAAAAAAATTGTAAATTCTAACCTTTTCATATTCTCATGCATTCCATTATCCTCTATACCAGAAGCAACATCATCCAATGCATCAAAGTAGTTTAACCCTAACTTATCCTGGATAACTTTTAACAAAGATATTCCAATAATATCTTTAACATAGTGAGATTCATAAAAAACCATATAGATTGGATTATTTCGCTTATCCAGAAGAGCCATAAAAAATATTCCACTTGTGACATACATTAAACAAATCCTCACCATGCTTTTGAAGTTATAGAAAGCAAGTAACTTCTCTACCTCATGTGAAGGTATCCCGATTTTTTTTCTTGAATTTTTATTTTAAGCTTGACACAATTGTCACGGAGATCAATTAGGACAATTTCATGTTTCAACTCAGCACCATATTTAGCAATTATTCTATCTGGAACTGTTCCGAGGGTTACCTGAAGCTATAGGTCGATCTCGGACGAGATCCTCAATGGCGGTTGGAACCGATGTGTCCGGCTGGTGAATGGAGGCCGGAGCTGGTACGCCCGACTTGTTTGGACTTGGACGTGCTGCTGATCCTCTGTCACCGAAGGGTGGGGGGTACCTGCAAGAGACTCTGATGCTTAAGTTAGCATGGGTATTAAACAGGTGTTATGTAGAATCAGAGTATGAGTTATACCTGGGTGCTCCAGTGTATTTATAGTGGTTGTAGAGTGACCTTTCTAGATAAGATAAGTTAGTTATCTTATCTTATCTTTATCTTTGAGTTGAGGTCAGTTATCTTCAAGGAAACCGCACTTATCTCTATAGGCTTGGACGGCCTGTGGATTTGGGTCGTGTTCCTCTATTTGGGCCCTTTATTGGGCTTTCCTGTCAATTTGGCCGACCTCTTTGAGAAGAGGTCGAATAGCCTGACCTGAAGAGGTCGGTCGCTTTGTCGCCAATCATCCCGGGTCGAGTAACTCGACCCAGGGTATGAACAGTGCCCCTGCTTGAGCTCGATCTTTTTGTTGAGGTCGAGTCTTTGACTTCGGTCCTTCTCTGACGAAGCCAAACTCAAGCATTTTGTCGATTTCTCTAAAAGCGCGTGCTTTTGTATTAGCGCTTTGTCCTGAGGAACGTGCGAGGGTTTAATACCCTAATTAATTAGTATTAATTGCCCCGTTTTTCCTTTGGCTCTTTATTTTGATTTTTGAAAACTCAGAAACGGTTTCTCTTCTTTGCTCTTTCGTAACTTCTTCACCATTTTCCTCCGTTTTTCTCGTTCTCTGTTTTTCGCCTACGTTTCTTCTTTTCCTGCGTTGCGGTGTCGCTTGGCGATTCTCGGGACAACTTTCATTTTTACATCTCCTTCTTTCCTTTGAAGCTTTTCTCTTCTCCAGGTGAGTTCCATTCGTACTTTCTTTCTCTTTCGCTGCTTTGGCTTTTTGTGATTAAGTTGCGATTTTGCTTTGAGGGAAGTTTGGATCTTTCTGCTTTTACTGTGCCTGGTTACTATCGTAATGCGTGCTCTGAAGTTTTTTCATCCTTTTGTATGAATCTTTTTGCCTTTCCTATTGCTTTAATGTGCTTAGGGCTTCTGCATGTTATTTCTCGTTTGTGCTTTTGATGATAATTTGTTTGATTCTGGAAAAAAGGCTGTGTCTTTGATGATTTCTATTTGGTATGCTCGGTGTTGGTGCTTGTTCTTTGCTGATGATTTTTTGCTTGATTTCGAAAAAGTTTGCGCCTTTCCGCTTGGCCATTTCTGATAAACTGTAGAAATAGTGCTTTCTTCTGATAAACTGTATGAGAGTGGACCTTTTGCATTTTTTCTTTCTTTTGTTTTCTTTCTGGATTTTATTTTGATGAGTGCTGGGATGTAGGCCGTAGAAATAACTTGAAAACCTTGCTTGTTTACTGCCTCCAAGGGATGCCCCAAGACCTTTGTCTTGAGTCTTGGGGTTTTCCCTTTTTGTTTATCCGCCCGTCGAGATGTTTTGCCCTCTGTCTGAGATGTTTTTGAGTAATCCATTCTTCTTTTCTTTTTGTAGGATTTAGTTGACCTCATGTCTTCCCGAAATAACGTTGTCGAAATGCTTTCCCATGTTCCCGCGGGTATGGCTGATTGGGTGGACTCCATGGTTCTTATGTGTGTCTTGCTGGTTGATTCTGAATTTTGTACTCAGCGTAGGCAGTTTCACAGTGTCTGTAGTAATTCTGGTGATGAGAAGAACTATGAACTTGTCCCTCCCTCTTCTGACGAGAGAGTCTGCTTTTCGACTCGAGTTGTTGATGGTCACCCTTTCTTTTATGCTTATGATTTTTTCTTTGGTCAGCTGGGTATCACCCTTCCTTTTACCAAATTCGAAACCGACCTGTTATGGTCTTGTAATGTTGCCCCTTCTCAACTTCACCCCAATTCCTGGGGTTTTATTAAAATTTTCCAATTGCTGTGCGATGGTTTTGGTATTCCTGCTTCCCAATCTCTCTTTTTCTATCTGTTTGTCTTGACTAAGCCTGGTGTGGTAAAAAAGAAGTCGGCCTGGGTTTCCTTTCGTTCTACCCAGGGGAAGAAGGTTTTTTCCATGTTTGACGAGTCGTTCCGTGATTTTAAAAACTACTTTTTCAAGGTCTGAGCTGTTGAAGGAGCTCGGCCCTTTTTTCTAGATGAGAATGACGAACCTGCTTTTCCCTTGGAATGGCAAAAAGATGTGAGGGTCTCCAGGTATTTGTGGGAGATGTTGGATGAGGCTGAGCGAGCCTTTGTGACTATCTTGGAAGACTGCTGGGGTCAACCTCCCCATCTTGACACAAAGAAATTTCTAACCAATCCTACTCTTCTTTAAACTGAACTGGGTATCTTGTGTTTCTTTTATTATTTTGTTTATGTTGCTTGTAGCTATCCTTTCCGACTTGTCCAACTTGTAGCTGAGTTTTCTGTTTTGTTTGCAGAGGCAATGAAGAATAATGAATCCATGAAAGCTTATAAGAGGGTGCAGAGGGCTACTGCTGCCAGAAATGCTGCTGCCCAGGCGGCTGGGGAGGGATCTTCCCAAGTGTGCGAGAAGCCATCGGTGCAGAGTTCCGCCGGGGTGAAGAAGGTGATCCCTACACCCCGAGTTCGTTTGGCAGATCCTCACGTCACCTCTGCTGCTCCTTCTGTTGCTCCTCCCAATAAAAAACAAAAGATTGCTGAGCCCTTTGACCTCGATGCTCCTGATTTTAATGCTATTGAATTCGTGGATCAACAAATCGGTCCTTATGGCACTCTCTCCATGGACGATGTGTCCATCCTCCATCACTTGGAATTCATGGCCCAAAATCATGTGAAGATGGCGTACATGTCGGCTGCCATATATTGGACTGCTCAGAATCTCCCTCTCCACGCTACTAAAGCATTTATGGAGGAGGCGAAACAGGAGTTTGATCGGATGAAGGAGCTAAAGGAGGAGCTTGAGACGAAGGTAGCCAAGCTGGAGAAGGACTTGAAGAATGAGGAGGCAAGCTCTCAGTCATTGGCGGCTTCTTTGAGGTTGGCTGAGGACGCAATCTTGATACACAAGGAGAGTTACCTTTCATCTTATCGGGAAGTGATGCGCCTGAGGGGGGAGCTTGACAGTGTTCGAGAAGATTATGCTGAGCTCCAAAGTCATCTCGTTGGCAGCGTGACTGCTGCTTATGAGAACTTGAGGGAGCAAGTTTAGGTCATTGCTCCCGAGGCCGACCTCACCCTTTTTAGCCTGGATAATATTGTCAGGGATGGCAAGATTGTCCCTGATGATGAGGGTGATGATGATGATGTCGTTCCTCCTGTGTCTTCTACCAAAGTGCCGACCTCTTCGGTTCCTCCCGCTGTGCCCGACCCGGATTGCCAGATCCTGAATTGGGAGGATGGAACTATGGATGCTGTGCCGATTCAGACTCGCCCTCCTTCTCCTTGTCCTGATGCTGCCAAGAAGGCTCCTAATGCTTGTTGATCTTTTCTTAAAATTTGTGTAGTTGGCCCGACTTGTGGGCTTTTTTAGAACTCTTTTATTTATTTGCTGATACTTCTTAGTTGCTTATCTAGCAACTTTTATTTTGAAAAATAAACAATAGCTCGCTATCTTTTTTATAGTAGTTTTTGGTGGCCTTTCGAGGCCTTATAACTCTGTAAAAAGTAGTTTTTTGACTAGGCATCTTTTCTATTTTCTGCTGATGTCGAAGTCTTGCGGCTCGACCTCCTTGGGTTGTTTTGTTATGTTATTTGTAGCTTGAATCCTTTGAGGTCGTGGTTGTGGGGATCCAACTTGTTTCTTTTGGTTTTCTTTGCTTTGTATGCTTTCTTAACGTTGGTCCCCTTCTAAGCTATTCTCGTAATCCTATGTCTTGGACCTTTGCTAGGTCTCCTTCAGGGATTGCTTTTATAACTTTTTTGTTGTAGGAGTCCGACTTCATTGGGTCGGTCTTCTTTAAGTTATTTGTAGTCCTCTTTCTTGGATCTTTGTCAGATCTCTTTCAGGGACTACTTTGATAACTTTTAAGTAGTAAGAGTCCGACTTGGTTATACCGGTCTCCTTTAAGTTATTTTTTGTAGTCCTCTTTCTTGGATCTTTGTCAGATCTCTTTTCAGGGACTATTTTGATAACTTTTAAGTAGTAGGAGTCCGACTTGGTTATACCGTTCTCCTTTAAGTTATTTTTTGTAATCCTCTTTCTTGGACCTTTGTCAGGTCTCTTTCAGGGATTACTTTTATAACTTTTAAGTAGTAGGAGTCTGACTTGGTTATACCGGTCTCCTTTAAATTATTTTTTGTAATCCTCTTTCTTGGACCTTTGTCAGGTCTCTTTCAGGGATTACTTTTATAACTTTTAAGTAGTAGGAGTCCGACTTGGTTATACCGGTCTCCTTTAAGTTATTTTTTGTAATCCTCTTTCTTGGACCTTTGTCAGGTCTCTTTCAGGGATTACTTTTATAACTTTTAAGTAGTAGGAGTCTGACTTGGTTATACCGGTCTCCTTTAAGTTATTTTTTGTAATCCTTTTTCTTGGACCTTTGTCAGGTCTCTTTCAGGGATTACTTTTATAATTTTTCATTTTGGGCTGACTTTGTCATGTCGAGCCCTTCTAAGTTAAAGTAATCCTCTTTAATAGGTTTGGCCAGACCTCTTTCCAGGGTTTACTTATAACTTGGGTTGACTTGGTCCGACTTCTCAACGTCGGCCAGTCTTTAAGTTATTATTTTAGCAATCCGTAAGACCTCGTCAGGTTCTTTTTTAGATCACTTTCGATAACTTCTTACATTATTCTGTGTTCATCTTTGCCGATTTGTAGAAAGTGGTTGTCGTCTCTAGATCGTCCTTTGGGTGAATCGCGTTTTCACCTTTATCGGACGGTTGTGTTTATCATGATCGTGCAGTGAAAATTGTTTTCCACTTTCTGCCGATCTGTTGCTTTATAATCGGACGATGAATACTTCAGATTAATGCGTCTTGAAATCTTTGTAGAATATCTAAAATATATTTTATTTAAAGGGAAAATGCAAATATATACATATGGGATTTGTCTGAGTCTCAACTTGGTGCCTCATTAAAAAACCTTTTCAGGAAAAAGAGTGCATCCAATGATGAGATCTTTTATCTTTTCTAACTGTAGTACCTTCTGAGGTTTCAGGCGTGCCATGACCTGGGAAGCTCTCGTCCATCGAGTTCAGACAGTCTGTAGTAGCCCTTTCCAAGTACTTCTACCACTCGGTAGGGTCCTTTCCAGTTTGCTGCCAGCTTTCCCTCTCCTGGTCGAGTTGTTCCGATATCATTTCGGATTAGGATGAGATCATTTTCTGTGAAACTTCTCGGTACTACCTTTTGATTATATCTGGAAGCCATTCGGCGTTTTAGAGCTTCTTCCCTGATCCGAGCTCTTTCTTGGATTTTGGGTAACAAGTCGAGCTCTTCTCTCTGAAGTTGGGAGTTTGCTCCCTCATTGTAGTGAACTACTCTGGGCGACCCTTCCTCAATCTCTACTGGAATTATCGCCTCTATTCCGTATGCTAATCGGAAGGGGGATTCCTTCGTGGTGGAATGTGGCGTTGTTCGATATTCCCACAGAACCTGTGGAAGCTCTTCTGCCCAGGCTCCCTTTGCATCTTGTAATCTCCGTTTTAATCCGGCCAATATGACTTTTTTAGCAGCTTCGGCCTGCCCATTGGCTTGTGGATGTTCGACGGAGGTGTACTGGTGCTTTATATTCAAGTCGGCTACTAGTTTTCTGAAGCCTGCATCTGTGAATTGAGTGCCATTGTCTGTGGTTATTGAATATGGAATCCCAAACCTTGTGACAATGTTTCTATATAAGAATTTCTGACTTCTTTGAGCGGTGGCATTGGCCAGGGGCTCTGCCTCGATCCACTTTGTAAAGTAATCTACCCCTGCTATGAGGAATTTAACTTG
The DNA here is from genome assembly GCF_059453495.1 of Arachis ipaensis. Classification (NCBI taxonomy): domain Eukaryota; kingdom Viridiplantae; phylum Streptophyta; class Magnoliopsida; order Fabales; family Fabaceae; genus Arachis; species Arachis ipaensis. The sequence continues at coordinate 99,200,087 of NC_142441.1, forward strand.
TCCTGATCCCTGTGGGAATGGGCCAAGAAGATCGAGTCCCCATTTTGCAAACAGCCAAGGCAAGGTCACGCTGATGAGCTCTTCTGGCGGGGCGATGTGAAAGTTGGCATGTTTCTGACATTGTGGGCATGTCTTTACAAATTCTGTGGCTTCTTTCTGTAGAGTTGGCCAATAAAATCCCGCCCAGAGTACTTTTTTAGCGAGAGCTCGTGCTCCAAGATGATTGCCACAAATACCGCTGTGTATTTCTTCTAGCACTTCCTTTGTGTTGGAGGTTGGCACACATTTTAGTAAAGGTGTTGAGATTCCTCTTTTGTACATGATGTTGTTTATGATGGTGTACTAATGTGCCTCCCTTTTTAACCTCTTTGCCTCTTTTTCTTCTATGGGAAGCGTTCCTGTTCTGAGGTAGTTGGCTATAGGGGTCATCCATCCTTGGTCCTGATTTGTTATGGTCAATACTTTTTCGTCTTCCGAGATTGACGGGTTCTGCAACATTTCCTGGATGAGGCTTCTATTGTTTCCCCCTGGTTTGGTGCTGGCTAGTTTTGAGAGTGCGTCAGCTCGGGCATTTTGTTCGCGGGGTATGTGGCAGATCTTATACTCCCCTATTTGTCCGAGCTGTTCCTTGGTTTTATCCAAATACTTTTTCATGGTGGGATCTTTGGCTTGGTAGCTCCCTGTTATTTGTGATGTAACCACTTGTGAATCGCTGTAAATGTTGAGTTTTTGAGCTCCGAATTCTTTAGCCAGCTTCAAACCAGCTAATAATGCTTCATATTCTGCCTGGTTGTTTGAGGGCGGGAACCCGAACTTGAGGGAGAGCTCAACCTGGGTTCCTTGGTTGCTTTCTATTATCACGCCCGCACCGTTTTCAGTTTTGTTTGAAGAACCGTCCACGTAAAGGTTCCATTCTGTGGGGGTTTCTAGGGCATCTGTGAATTCTACGATAAAATCGGCCAGATACTGTGATTTGATGGCCGTCCGAGCTTCATATTGGAGGTCAAACTCTGAAAACTCGACTGCCCATTGTAGAATTCTGCCTGCTAGATCTGTTTTCTGCAATATTTCTTTTATGGGCTGGTTAGTTCGAACCTTAATAGTGTGAGCCTGGAAGTACGGGCGGAGTCGTCGAGACGTTAGGATAAGAGTATAGACAAATTTTTCTATTTTCTGGTAGTTCAGCTCGGATCCCTGTAGTGCCTTGCTAATGAAGTAGATGGGTTGTTGCCCATTTTCGTCTTCTCTGACTAGTACTGAAGCTATTGCCCGACTCCCTACTATGAGATATAATATGAGCAGTTCTCCTTCTCGTGGTCGAGATAAGATAGGTGGCCGTCCTAAGAACTCCTTGAAGTCTTTGAATGCTTGCTCACATTCTGTCGTCCATTCGAACTGTTTTCCCTTTCTTAAAGTAGCATAGAAGGGGAGAGATCTTATCGCAGCTCCTGCTAAGAATCGGGATAGGGCGGCCAATCGCCCGTTGAGTTGTTGTACTTCTTTGACACAGGTTGGGGTCTTCATGTTGAGTATGGCTTGACATTTGTCTGGGTTTGCTTCAATTCCCCTTTGTGTGAGCATAAAGCCTAAGAATTTGCCTGCTTCTACTGCGAAGGTACATTTTGCGGGATTGAGTCGCATGTTGTGTTTCTTTATGGTGTCAAACACTTGAGCCAGGTCGGATAATAATGTATCTTCGGTTTGTGTTTTTATTAACATGTCGTCCACATAGACCTCCATGATGTTTCCGATGTGATCCGAAAAAACTTTATTCATTAGTCTTTGATAAGTAGCTCCTGCGTTCTTGAGACCGAAGGGCATCACGATGTAACAGTAGTTTGCCTTTGGTGTTAAAAATGAGGTCTTTTCTTGGTCTGGTAGATACATGGGGATTTGGTTGTATCCTGAATACGCATCCATAAACGAGAGATATTTATATCCAGAGGAAGCATCTACCAGGGCGTCAATACTTGGGAGCGGGTATGGATCTTTTGGGCAAGCTTTGTTGAGATCGGTGTAATCGGTGCACATTCGCCACTTCCCATTCGATTTTTTCACCAAGACAACGTTGGCTAGCCATAGCGGGTATTTAACTTCTCTTATAAATCCGGCTTCCAGTAGTGCCTGTACTTGCTCTTCCACAGCCTGGGATCGCTCTGGCCCAAGCTTTCTTCGTCTCTGCTGTACCGGTCGAGATCCTGGGTAGACCGCCAACTTGTGGCACATTAGCTTAGGGTCTATGCCTGGCATGTCTGCGACTTTCCATGCAAAGAGGTCGACATTATCTCACAAGAATTGTATTAGCAATTCTTTTAAATCTCCTTTGAGGATTGTGCCGATATTAGTTGTTTTTTCCGAGGTGTCCCCGATCTGAATTCTTTCTATCTCGCCCTCTGGTTGGGGGCGAAGATCTTCTCGCCGTTGAACTCCGCCCAACTCGATTGCGTGGAACTCTTCTCCTTTGCCTCTGAGGTTTAGGCTTTCGTTATAACAGCGACGTGCCATCTTTTGGTCAGCTTTTATCGTGGCTATCCCTTTTGGAGTTGGGAACTTCATACATAGGTGTGGGGTCGATACTATTGCACCGAGTTGGTTGAGTGTTGTCCGACCTATGAGAGCATTGTAAGCTGAACTTACATCAACCACGATGTAGTCTATTTTGAGGGTTCTGGATTGGTCTCCTTTTCTGAAGGTTATATGTAGTGATATATATCCTAGTGGTCGAACCGGGGTATCTCCTAACCCAAACAGACTGTTTGGATATGCCTTAAGTTCTTTTTCTTCTAAGCCGAGTTTATCAAAGGCTGTCTTGAATAATATGTCGGCAGAACTCCCTTGGTCTATTAAGGTGCGGTGTAGGTTGGCATTTGCCAATATGATGGTGATGACCATGGGATCGTCGTGTCCTGTGATGATGCCGGACGCGTCTTCCTTAGTGAATGTTATCGCTGGGATGTTGAGTGCTTCCTCCTCTCCTTCGACATGACATACTTCTTTAAGATACCTTTTGCGGGAAGATTTGGAGATCCCTCCTGCTGCGAATCTGCCATGTATCATGTGGATGTGTCTTTCTGGTGTCCGAGGTGATCGTTCTGCTCGTTCGGTATCTTCATCCCTTCGTCTTTTTCTTTGATCATCATCTCGGGTGGCCAGGAATCGATCTAATTTTCCTTCCCTCACCAATTTTTCTATGATATTTTTCAAGTCGAAGCATTCGTTGGTGGCGTGTCCTCTGACCCGATGATATTCACAATATTCCTTCTGATTTCCTCCTCCTCTTTTCATTTTAGGGGCCGTGCTGGGGAAATCTTTTCTGTATGGCTGACCTCTTTGTATATTTCGACTAGGGATGCTTTGAGGGAAGTATAATTATGGTATTTTTTAATTTTCTCCCCTTGTCGGTCTTCTTTCTTTTTGTCTTTATCTCGGTAGGGGTTCCCAGATTTTGAAGTTTCTCCTAATCGAGCGTTTTCTTCCATGTTGATGTATTTTTCTGCTCGCTCCTGTACTTCGTCTAATGAGGTAGGATACTTCTTTGATATAGATTGGCTAAATGGCCCCTCTCGTAGGCCATTGATGAGTTCCATGATGGCGGCCTCTGTTGGTAAGCTTTGTATGTCCATGCATGTTTTGTTGAATCTTTCCATATAGTTGCGGAGGCTCTCCCGATCTCATTGCTTGATCCTCAGTAGACTGGGGGCGTGCTTGGCTTTATCTTTCTGGATGGAGAATCTGGCCAGGAACTTTTTGGCCAGGTCGTCGAAGTTTGGGATGGACTTTGGAGGTAAGTTGTCGAACCATTGGATTGCTGTCTTTGTGAGAGTTGTTGGGAAAGCTTTGCAGTGAACGGCGTCTGAGGCGTTGGTAAGGTACATTCTGCTTCTGAAATTGCTGAGATGGTGGTTGGGATCTGTGGTGCCATCATATAAAGTCATATCTGGGAGTTTGAAGTCCTTTGGGATTTTGGTTTTCATGATCTCTCTGGTGAATGGATCCTGTTCTTTACGTGAGCTTTCCTCAGGAGTGATCCGAGGGGCCTTCGATTTGAGATCGGCTTCCAATTGCTGTAATTTTTCTTCCAATTCTCGACGTCGCCGTATCTCTCTTTGTAGATCCTTCCCGATTTCTCGTTGTTGTTGGGTTTCTTTTTCAAGTTGCTTCAAGCGATCTTGAAGTACTTCTATCGCCCCCGGGTTTGCTGGATTTTTGTCTCCGTTGGATTCCGAGGTGTCGTTTAGTGGGGTGTCCGCGTTTTTGTGCGGCGTTCTGTTTTCTAGATCTGAATCGTGATCGTTGTCATGGTTGTCCGCCATGGTGTTGGGATGACTTCCAGGTTCCTCGGCAACGGCGCCAATGTTCCGAGGGTTACCTGAAGCTATAGGTCGATCTCGGACGAGATCCTCAGTGGCGGTTAGAACCGATGTGTCCGGCTGGTGAATGGAGGCCGGAGCTGGTACGCCCGACTTGTTTGGACTTGGACGTGCTGCTGATCCTCTGTCACCGAAGGGTGGGGGGTACCTGCAAGAGACTCCGATGCTTAAGTTAGCATGGGTATTAAACAGGTGTTATGTAGAATTAGAGTATGAGTTATACCTGGGTGCTCCAGTGTATTTATAGTGGTTGTAGAGTGACCTTTCTAGATAAGATAAGTTAGTTATCTTATCTTATCTTTATCTTTGAGTTGAGGTCAGCTTATCTTCAAGGGAACCGCCCTTATCTCTATAGGCTTGGACGGCCTGTGGATTTGGGTCGTGTTCCTCTATTTGGGCCCTTTATTGGGCTTTCCTGTCGATTTGGCCGACCTCTTTGAGAAGAGGTCGAATAGCCTAACCTGAAGAGGTCGGTCGCTTTGTCGCCAATCATCCCGGGTCGGGTAACTCGACCCAGGGTATGAACAGGAACCAACACATCATCCTAAAAAAAACACTTATCACATACATTTAATTTATTATGATAGATTCTATTAATTCGGTTACATGTAATGTATCTGTTTTTTACATGGTTACTAAAAAAAAGCACAAATTATATATTAATTTAAATGTGTACCTGTCCTTTGTATGCACCGAATATAATTCTTGATTCTTTCTCAAGTGGCCAATGTTGTTTTGTGCCAAAGAAACGCCTAAATCAACTCCATTCAGTATGTTTACAATACAGAACAAAAAATCATTAATAGAAGACACAAATAATACAATGTCTACCTTTTGTGATAACTTCTACATGCAACAACACTCATGGTGGGAGAAGTGTTTAAAAAACTTCTTTGGTTTATCTGCAAACAGACAGAAAGAAATGAACAACAGTAACTTTTTATTTATGTAACTTTTTTATAACAAAAAATGTGATAATAATAGTAACAGCACAAATGAGTTATTTCAAAAAATAGCATTCCACCTTGTCACAAAGCATGTTTGGACTCCGCATTTTCAAACTCAGAAAATCAACTTATGAACTCAATCTTTTCAAAACCCAAAACTTCACTTAATCAAATTAATGAAAGGAAAGTTACCAATAGAGAAAAGACATGCAAAAGAAGAAACAGCGAATAAAAGATTGTGTGTTGGGACTATAATGATCAGGGCAAAATTTCACCTTATTGTTCGATTTTCTGACAATTTAGAAGATGCTCGAGTCCGTTGATAACAGCACAAAGTTTGTAGTCTCAATCTATCAACAACCCAAGGAAAAAGGATGTCTGCGAAGAAGCTGCCTGGGACGTTGCTATCAGACGAGTCGCAGGTGCTGGCATGTACTGTAGTCGACGACGCCTTCGTATGTGGTAGGAGTTATGCGGTTTGACTGTGAAAAAGTTGGGTCTTAGGGTTTTTTGGTTGAATGAGGTGAGAAGTCAGAGAGAGATGAAGAAGGGCCACTAGATTCACTTTTGTTTCCTTTTTCTTTTTTGAAGGGGTGGGGGAGTCCGTGGCTTTTGGTTTTTCTATATTTGCCTTTTGATTATTTTTTTAAAAGATAAGAACAAAAATATAGGGGAGGTGATGGGTTCTGATTTTGTTAGAGATGGAAATAAATTAGTAAAATATAAAAATTATTTAGATATTATTTTTTTATATGTGTCTAATGAATAATTTTTATAATATAACAAAAAATTGTAAACTTGATTAAGGAAATAATTTTTTTATATTTATTCTTTAATAACCACATACATTAAGACACTGAACAGGCAAAGATGGTCCAGCTATATCACCAAACAGATTAACAACTTTAAATTGACAAAAATAATGTTGTCCAAAAACATTGCGCATCTAAACTTTGAACACTATCTTATCTCCAATAACTCCATGAAATAGGGGGACGATGCTAGATTGATTAACCTTACAAAACAAATTGATTTATGTCAGATAAGGTGATGAACAAACACGTGAAAATAGCAATCAAATAATTGAGGAAATAAAAAAAATATACCATTGAGACAACATTTCAATCTGAGGAGAATTCTTTCTCTATATACAAGAAAGCTTCGGCACAAGTTTTTCCAAATAATTTTGTTGCAGCATTATCAACAAGTGCAAATACTGCAAATGATGTTCCATCATCAACAATGCCAGTTATTCTATACCTATAAAAATAAATATAGAGAAAATACAAATAAATTATCCTGTTAACACGAAGTAATTTAACTAACTTACAATCTAAACTATTAAAAGTTACTTATATCATATAATCACATAATACAAGAAAATAGGATGAGAGAAAACATTACTTTAAAACCACATGTTCCACACATGAGTCACAAATATCACAATGATAAGTATTATCATCAGCAACAACAGCATTTCCACAAACACATGAATAATACCACCAATTTGGATTATCAACAACCTCTGTAACTGTTCCCATAACATAGAAAATTTTATCTTGCAAAGTAAACATATAAATGAAACGAACAACTATAAGCCTTTTGTTCTTACTGCTTTAAATTGCAATTTGCACTCTCATAATAAAAAATAAGTAGTATTTTCAATACACTACCAATTTCACGTAATTGATAGTGACAAACCTCACAATTTTTCTTTAGTTGATCAATAGATCGAACAGCTCTCCAGTCAACGAAATCATCACCAACACTGGCTATTAAATAATCAGATACAATGGGAATAAATCTTGAAAACTCATAGCATGAAACATTAAATCTAATGAAATACGAAGAAAAAAAAAGAGTTATGGAATGTCACGTAAAACATTAACATACAAAACAAAGAACAATGACCACATCAGAATAAAAAAGCCACGAACCTGCTAAGAAACTCCACATTTTCGTACATATCAGGGTTTACAAGAACTGTAGATACATTAATCACATTTTGTAGCCACACGTAATCTGACAAGGAAAGTTTTAATTAATTTTTGACTACATAAAGTAAGAATAACAGATTTCAACTCTAACTGATTAACAATATTATACAAATCTTCAATGAATAATAAGCACTACTTCAACTAACCTCCAAGGACTTTAATTTTGAAAGCCTCTAGCACCACCACTGGTGGTCTTTAATTGATATTTCCTTAACATAGATAAATCAAATACCTCACACGATCTTCCAATAACATTATACTGTATCTTCTTCTTCCTTAATTTAATCCAAGTAACAAAAAAACATCAACTTAAAAAAATCAAACAAAAAACAAAACAACCCAATAGAAAGTATATTTATATAATTTATACCCGCCTGAAACAACTTCCAAGATTATAACTTTCATTCTTTCCCCATGTGAACCCATATCAGTTTCTTGACGTACACCAGTTATGAACCCAATGAAATCTGCAAACAAGAAAAAACTACTATGGAAAATTATATATGAACAAACGAAATCCAATCATTCCTAGGGTATTAATCTTAGCAGGAAAATTTGAGAGTACTGAATAAAGAAACTCATAATTACCTATCAAGAAATTTTCATCACATGTCTTCTCAACTATTTCATCAATTGAAGTAAACTTAAATGCAACATTGGGCATACCAATAGACATCGTTGGTACAACAATTGTTTTGCTATGGAAAATAATTCTAAAGCGGTGCTTTGTCAACCTAGTTAACCCAAAGTTGGGAACCACAGTAAAATGTGCAATCACATAAACATTTCCTTCTTCTAGTACTTCATTAAAATAAGAAATTAGAGACTGTGTGATAGTTGCTTCAATTTTTGTTAACTGTGAATAATCACAAAAAACATATTTAATTATAAATAAAAAAATATGTTACTCTACACAAATAAATAAATATAAAATGAATGTAGGAAGAAAAACAAATAACACAAATAAACAAATGGAAGAGTAGTAACACACGAACATGACTCAAAGAAAAAAAGAAAAAAGAAGTCACATGAGAAACTTACCTTATCATCTATTAACACCATATATATCAGATTGCCATCTCTTGTTGGAACAGGATATGAAGCAGACCATACCCTATTAATCTTGACACTTATTCTCCAATCATCTCTCCATGGTGTTATCTTATCCAGGGAATGAAAACAAGTATTCATGATAGAATGCCTTCACACCAATGTATGGATCTATTTATCAACTGTTTACAACAGAGTAGAAAGAAAGGGAAAAACAAAACTAATAGTTGGGAATAATATGTTAGTGACTCATTTATACAGAAATAATAATAAGAGTGATAATAAATAAATAAACAATAAATAATATAGAACATATTACACCACATCCTATGGTCTATTGCCTATTACATATAATATAATAAATATTATCATAGGCAAGTAGATATAGTTGCAGATACTTTTACATATACACTATGACAACAAAAAAAGCCTGACAATCAATTTTCACTTCAGATCATAGAGCCTAATAAATTTTGACTTCAAATCATAGAGCATATTGCAATTTATCCTACATTGAACCTAACTTCAATGTTCTAAAAGAATTACCTAATAGGTCATCTTCAACTACACTCTAGATATTATAAATAGGGAAAACGAAGCTGTTATAAACACTAAACCTATTTTGCCAAAAAATATAAAGAACAAAAAAAACTAAAATAAAACTAAATTAACAAACGGTAAATCAACAAATCAACAAATTTCAAAGACCCAAAGATGTTCAATGTCAAACCATAGAACTATCCATAAATTAGGCAGAATTGCAAGATAAAAAGAAGTTGAGAAATCAAATTATCCAGGGTATATACAGAAATTCGTACTATCACTGGGGAAAGAAAAAACCACAACAGTTCCCTTGTCCAATGGCAAAGATGACCCACTGCCGGTGAAGGAGGGAACGGTAGCATGGTAGTTCTGCTGGAACAAGAATAGGATGCGCTGCTATGGATAACTAATACAATTGAGAATCCCACAGATGAACCCACTCCCTAGAGTGATAAATTTTGACACAAACAGCGCGATTGCCAGAGAGTAACAGCAACAATGGGGAGGAGAATACTCTGGCATCTGGACACTGAAGATGAAGAGAACACGGTAGCACTCTTCTAAGAAAAAGAAAGAAGAAACCTAAATGCCTGAACCTATTTCCTAATTTGATAATACATCAGATTTTAATTTGTAATAAATGTAATTGTTGACTCATAAAACATTTGAACACATGGTTGATTTCTATATTTAAACAACTTTTGATAAGATTTAAATAAAAATTGATATAGTATAAACTACTATTTGTTAAACCTAAAAAAAAAACATTATACAAATAAATAAAAAACATCATACTAATTAGATATATATTTTTCCCCTCAATAATTAGGCATAACTAAACAAGAAGCCATTCAAGAAGCCATTCAAATTTTATCAAAAACCTCTGTGAAAACAACATTTTCAGTGTGTAACACCCTAATTATCCTAAGCTTTACCTCTAGCCATAAAGCAAAGGTTAATCAGAGGTTACGACAGTTCTAAGGCTTATACATATTTATATAGAAGGAAATAATACATCCTAGAAGCCTGATGAAGGATTAAGCTCGAAGACAGAATTACAAAAGCGTGAAACGTTCACTCGAAGCTAACTCATAAGATATAAGGTATAGGTGTAAGAGCATAATTCATATACAAATATAAGAATATAATAATCATAGAGAACTAGCCGCAGCTTGCGGAATTTAAGCCGACTAGTTGGAAATAGACAGATACAGAGTTTTAGAATTAAAACAGCTTATACAACCTATCTCTCAAATAAGCCTCTAAGGCCATAAAGATAAATATACAAAAAGGTGAGAGAATACTATGACGAAGGTAAAACAGAAATAAACAAGGTACGAACCATACTCCGCTCTGTCACCATATCCGCAATCTCACCGAAGTAGATTACGACCTGCATCTGAAAAATAATAACAAAGTATGGAATGAGAACCGGAGGTTTTCAGTATGGTAACAGTGCCCAATGATGTAAGATGTAAGGCCCTGGGATGCCGAATGCCATCCTAGAACTTCACATCACATACTGATATCCAAGCTTAGAATAAATTAACTAAATATATAAAGAACTTAAACCATAAATCGGGTTATCTAAACTTAGGGGGGTTCTAACTAATACTAATCACACCGATGTATCCTACAGCCGTCGCCAACCTAACCTCCGTACGATCCCATCGCCACCGCCTACCTAACCTCCTCAGCACCAGACAATCACAATTAATGCAAACAAGTAAAACACAAGTAGGAGCATATAAAGCAAGTAGTTCAAGTAAGCAAATAGGCATGTTATTCATTTACGCATACAATTACAAGTCGGCAAAGCATACAAACAAATAGAAAATGCACATGATGAATGCCTATCCTATTGGCTCGTGATATCACTTGTCGGTCCATAAATGCCAACCCGACACATCCTTTCGGATGTCGCTTTTCTGCCGCACCCACGAATATAGTGTCGGACACACTCTATTGATCCACGGATATAGTGCCGGGCACACGCTATTCACCCACGGATATAGTGCCGGGCACACTTGCATGCATAACCCAAGGATATAGTTCCTGGAACACTCTTGCAGCAGAAAAGATTATCAATCATAATTCAACCCCAGGGACATAATACCTTGCACACTATCATGCTTAACCCAAGGATATAGTGCCTGACACACTCTCATTATTCAACAAGATCATCATTCCTCTTTGAGTCTTCAACTCATCATAACCATCATCAATTCATCACTTCCATTTCAAGCTCATTAGTTCATCAATTTCCCAATTCATTGTCAACAATCACCATATGCACCACTCTTCCTTCCCTCTCAACTAACTCATCCGCAATACACCAGAAACCTAAACCTCTGTTTGCTAACTTTTCAAAGGAAACCCAACTTAAACCCCTAGGATCTTTCCCATATTCCCATACTCAAAAGTAGGCCCAAAAGCCTTAAAATGGTGTTAAAGAAGCTTACAACCTTGTTGGGAAGGTAGAATAGTTGAAAACAAAATAAAATTTGAGAAACAGGGCGTGTGCGGCCGCACAGGGGTGGGCGTGCGCACGCCCACTACAAGAAAAATCACTTTTAGCGGCCATTTATTTTGCTTTTAGCGGCAATAAAAATAGCCGCTAATATATTTACCGGCAATTAGACATTAGCCGTCTTATGCTTTGCCGCTAAAAGGTTTTAGCGGCAATTATAACATTTGCCAGTAAAGACTTCTTTAATGGCCGCAAAAAATATATAGTTTTTAGTAGCCATTTTCTTGGCAATTTATATGGCCACCAAAAATAATTTTAAAATTTTAATGTTATTCATTTTTAGCGGCCATTACTATTGCCACCAAAACCTATTTTACCGGCAATTTATATAGCCACTAAATAATTCTAAAATTGTAATGTTATTTACTTTTACTGGCTATTACTATTGCCGCTAAAATGTTAAAACTTTTTTTAGTTATATTATACTTATTTTCTTAGAAGTAATAAACTACCTTTTTCTTTTAGAATCTCAATTAATTTTTGCAATTATTATTGTTATGCATAATATAAATATACTGAAATTAATTATTATAAAATAAAATATTTTATTAAACTCAAAATATTGATACACAAATTTCTCTTGAAAAATAATAAATCATGTTACAAATATAAATAACAAAAATGTCTACAAGCCTATAAACTCAAAATGAGCTTCCTATAGGATTGCTATGTCCCCTTCTGTCTCAACGGTAAGATCCATCATGAGCTTCCTATAGGATTGCTATGTCCCCTTCTGTCTCAACGGTAAGATCCATCATCCTTTCCTGACGCTCAGATTTTCCTCCACATTTTATGCATTTTATCTGCAAAGTATGAGGTGCATGTTTACTCTCCACATTATTTGAATTAATGGATCTTAAAATGATAAGAATTTGTCTATTGCAAAAGCAACACTATAATGGTGCATTATAACACAGGGAAGGGGAAAAACATAATAGTTTAGTAGATTTCAGTACATAAACATAAATTACCTTTGGTCTAAGGTAACCACCGAATGTTAGACCAATTAAAGTAGTGTCCTCTTCCAATGAGCAACATCATCTATAAGTTGTTGAAAGTAGCGCCTAGAATCATTTTCAGAAAGCTTTCCCTGCTGAGCTTACAGATCCAGAAAGGGTGTAACCGTACACACATCAAACACAAAACTTTGACATGTTAAGCTAATTTTCAAGATGAGTATAGCAGAACCAATCTCCAGTATATCCAATAGACAAATAGCATATAAATTCTTATAATTTTATAATATAATTCCCCTCCCATTACAAACTCAAGAATAAACACTGAATATTCTAATAAGGGTAATTAATCAAGGGAAACTCACGTTTGAGACAAAGATGTGAAGTAACAAATGAAAGGCAATAAAAGAATGTGCAACAAGTGGCAGAAGGGTAAAGCAAAAGAAAGAAGACAAGATTTTTCTCTGACCTGCAATCTTTATCAATGTTAAGGCATGCTTCATGAATATTTGTACCTAAGCGATCCATCAAACTTTCCTCCGCCACACGGTAATTAAAACTTACTGCAATAGCAAATTCCCAATCATATTCATATAATCATAAAGATAAACAATAATCATGTACCTATGTAGGATAATGAGAAATCTATGGACACTGAATTTTTTGTTAAATAATTCTCACAACCTCATCCAATCTTAGAGGAATTGAAACAACATGATCAATTGACAAGTTACCTGACCTATTCTTCACGTCAATGAAACCGTCCTTCTTGATTCTTTCCATATAATCTTTTCCAAGTCTATCTTCAACTCCTGTCTTCAGATCATAGCGTCCAGAGATGTTGACAACTAATTTAACATCATCATATTTAGAAGCATAAAGAAGCACCACTCCACCTCCTGCACCAAGAGTCCAAGATACAGCAACAGTTGAATTATAAGTACAGTTTGTATAAAAATAAAGAGATTAAAAGAATAAATTTATGAAGATGCACCAATTATTTGGTTCTCAAAACCACACCAGTAAGTTACGTTTCATCAGGTACAAATAGAAAGAAAATGACCATTCACATTGAGTAGGAGTGGGGCGTATTTCATCAATCTTACCTCATCCCATATGAAACCTGGTTTAAGGAAATATAACAAAATAATCATCTCTAAAATCATAACAACAAACTTACCGTATAATGAGTACAAGGAAAACAGAGAAGAGCACGTGGTACCCAAAAAAGAAAGTCGATAAGTCCTATTAGAAAGATGTCCTGGCACCAGTGGAATGAGTGAAAGGGCAGCCACAACAAAAACCTATACACATGATATTAAATAAAAACATCAGCACATAAGTAAACTTTGCAAATCTGTAATTCAAATGCCTCATACAACAAAGATCCTTGTCCTCATGTTTAAAATCTAAGGTCTTATCATTAAAATTTTGAATATTAAGAAAAACAAAGATAGCCAACAGTCGCAGTGGCATCCACTTGTAAGAAAGTCGAAATCAATATTTTCAGTCATTTTCTTTTACTCTTCAATCTGCAGAGTGTATATTAGAAATAATTAACAGAGGACTAGAGGAGACAATAGTTGGGTTTAACTATCAAATATAATTAACAGGTTCTTTAAAGATTTGGATTAGGACTTCTACAAATCTCAACACAAATAAAGGAACAACCTGATTGGAAGATTGAAATGACACTTCTAAAAATATATATAAGTTAAAGCACATAAAATTAGATTCAATAAAATATAATTTTTATTACAACAATAACACCCAAACTAGCAAAAAAGGTCGTTATTAAATAAGAACTAATTAATAATTACAAATCTTAATTATAATTATATAAATATTATTTTTCATAAATAATTAAAAGAATATTTATATGTAATATTTTAAACTAAAAAAAATTGGATCTGATAAAAAGAGAAATTAGATCCATAGTTTTGTAGAATAATAAACCCTAATAAATCTTTAAAAAATTAATCAAAATGAAAGTCATGCCATAATCACACAAACAGGACATTGAGCCTTATTAGAAGTTAGCACATACAAACCTTCTCTGACTCAGATAATAATCACTTTAAGTCTTATCCACTTGAATTCTAACAGAGATAAACACAAACACTATAAAATTTTACTTCAATTTCAAAGAATTAAAAATCATTCATTATTTTAAATAAAAAATAAATCTTTGCGTTGGTTCTAATCAAAGCAAAGTTTCTTCATCAATTTCTTGGTCACCCTCTGAGACTCAAACTTCACCTTCCCTGACATACCCTTCACATCAATCTCTCTTATATATCTTCTCATCATGTCATCCCATTGTAAACCAAGAACAGACTTCTAGATCTTTCAAATTTTACTAAATTAGAACTAAAAAGTATTATAAATACTAACATAAGAAACAAGTATTGCACAGGAGGGATAAAAGAACTGTTTGAACTTTGAACCTTATAATTACATGAATAATAGCATGTCAAAATGGGATAAGAGGAAGCATGTTTAGCAATTAATGAATGAATTAGTGTGTTTTAAGTTCCTCAGTGAATCCAATGAATGAATTAAAGAAACAGAAGAAGTGGCAGTTTCTAAGAAGTTTCATTTTGCAGAAAGAAATTTATGAAGCTATTTGTCATAGAAAGTATATATAAGCACGACTAAATAGCTCCATGAATCTAGAGTGATGCCTAAATATGTTTGAAAAAGTTTAAAAGAAGTCCTTCACGCCACATAGTGACTAACTTGGGATAATAATCAGAGACCATAACCATATATGCAATGCAAGAAAATTTGTTAGAAGTGCCAATATGGTAAATCAAATTGTTAGAAGAATTACTCTTAGAATGAACCAATAGTGCTATGATCATTGAGTTTGCCACCATGTCTGCTGGTATCTGCATCATCATTTCAATTCCACAATCATATATATATAAAGTGAGAGAAGAAAAATGAAGCAATAATTATAAAAATTTAGAAACTAGCTTCACATCTTCATACAGTATTATTTTTGTTGGAACAGCTATCAGTGTAACCCTCCTTTTTTAATTGCACTCACTAGCCCCTTGCCTATGCAATAGCTTCTCCCTAGAACAAGTCCAAAAAGTGAAACATAACATGGTACTTTTTAAAGTCCCCACCACCCCTACCTTCTTAAGCCAAATCTCACTATAAACTAGAAGCTCTATTTGCTGCTCATTCTCTCTGCGTCACAGCGGGTTCTTCTTCTTTGAGTCTCACTTCTTGAATAAAGGTATTTTTTATGCCCAAAACAACAACATTTTACTTTGATAATTCCTATAATCCAAACCATGAAACCTATTTACATTAGTTAGCATTCACAGGAAATAGAAACCTACAACTTCACACTTCTGTGACTATTATCAAATAAAGTAATGAACACCCCTATACCTATCTATGTACACCATAATACAACAGAATGATGAAAAAATTATCCTTCAATAATGACAAACAGTCAAATTTCTCTAAGAACTCTCTTCTCTCAGATTCCACAAAAGAAGATAAAATTAGAAATGAAAACTCAGTCTTCTGAATATTCAAACCAAACAATTAATTGAGCAAAAGGAAAATTCAACAACGGAAAAATATGAGGAGAGGGAGAAGTCGTGATCGTTACCAGAGAGAAATAGAGGAGCAGAGCAACAACGAACAACGAGCAACAAGTTTGGCCACCAAAGAGAAACAGATGAGCAGCAACAACTGTTGGTGATGGCGACAACAACAACAAAATCTTGCTGAATTTCAGAATTAGCAAAAATATAAAATGAAAAACAGAAAATCGAAAAAGTAAAGAGAGAAGATCTACCGGCAACGACGATCTTATGCTCCAACGCGCAAGACGGGCAGCGGTGCAAGCAGCGGAGGTGCGGTGTTGTGAAGAGGAGGCAAAGGCAGAGCCGAATGCAGCGACAATGTCGTTCGTGAAGAGGCGCTTTCTCTCAATCGACCTCAGATGTTTGGTTTGGGCGTTGCTGCCAGATCTGGAGATGCGTTCGTGGAGGAGGCGCCTTTGTTCGACGGCGGTGGCGATGGCGGCAGCGACGGCTACGACGAGCTTAGGGTTTAGGCGTTGACACCATTCTTCATCTTCAACATAAGCTAGGTCTCTCTCTTTGAAAATCTGAATCAAGTAATTAACACGTTTTTGCCAAATTCCAAGAAGGGCAAGCAATAAGTCAATAACTCATTCTATATGGCAATTGTTATAAAAAAAATTATTTTAATGATAACAATAGTGGCTATAACTGTATGGCCACTAAAAAGCTTTTATTAAAAAAATCTTGTATTTATTAGTGGCAATAAAAATAATTGCCATTGTAATCTATAGTAATAATGGCAAATATATAATTGCCATAAAAACATAACCTAAATTAAAGAATTAGTGGCAATTATGTTATTGCTGCTAAAAGTTTGTCGCTAAAACATAATTTTTTAGTAGTGGCACAGGAAGATTTTCAAAGTGTGCGTACGCACAAAGGTGTGCATACGCATAGGTACTGATCCTTCCCGGCTTGTGCGTGCGCACAAGACTGTGCGTACGCACAGGTCGTAATTCTTCGTTGATGTGCATGCGCACAAGCTGTGCTAACGCTGCAAACAGCACGCCTTCTCTGCCTGTGCGTACGCACAGGTCTGTGCGTCCGCATAGATTAACATGTTTGCAGGGTTGTGCGTGCGCACATATCAGAAATCCTGAAATTCTGCAACCTTGCAGAATTTCAGATTTTCAAAACCAACTTTGAATGATCATAACTTCCTCTAGAAAATTTCAAATTTTGCAAACTTTATATCAAAATGAAGGGTTTTCAATAATCTTCAATTATAATCCAAATCCAACAAATTTTGAAAACCGAGACAAAAGTTATGATCAATTAAAGTTCACCAAAAAATCCATTTTTACCCAAACCTCAAATCCTTAAATTTAACCATCTCTCAATTCAAAACCAAACCAAACCATGTCCAACCATCGTAAACCACTACTACATACAATATCTTACCATTTCATATCATCCTCCTCAATTTCACACCTAAATTACTAAGCCATTACCTCAATCTCACTACCAATCCAATACCAATTCAATCACATATCAACCATACCAAAATAACCCAAAATTCATACAAACACTACTTCAACCATTGTCCCACTCACACAACCTTCTAAACCATTCAACAACTCAAAAATCCAACCTAATATCACATCCCATTCCCTTAATACCACCATTCAAATTCTCAACATTAATCAATGCTACAAGTACCAATTCCTTTATTCCTTTATCATCATCCAATCCATTCAAATCATCAAACTACCTCACTCACTTAATTTCAACATGAACCACAATAACCAATAATCAAAATAATCATCAATGTCCAAAACCATCATAAACACTCATAATCATCATCAACCATCAATAACATCAACCATCACTACAAATCCTCATAAAACTCCCATCCTTCAACAATAATCATCAAATAACGTCAATATTAGCATTCATTATCAACATACACTCTCATCAACATCAACTCACATCATAATATATCATTAACACCAATAATTCCCAACAATCTTCATTAACTACAATATTCAATATCAATCATCAATTTAACATCAATCTCACTTCAACATATACAATTTCTTCAATTCCCATCAACATGCATACACCACAATATTAATTTAAACAACCATACACCCAATTCAATCCTATCCTATGGGCCACTAGCCTAAGTGTCCATGAACAATACATATTACATAAAGGAAACCGAAACCATACATTGGCCGATTCTCAAACGCACCAAACACCAAAACTTGATTTCAATCAAGCTTCCACCAAGCTCCAAACCATCAAAGCCACACCAAAAGCCACCACCAACTCCAAAAACAAGCTTTATACATACAACATAACCATACATCAACAACTAAAGCTCATACTATACCAAACCACAAGGATAAAGAGGTTTCTTACCTTATCCAATGAGATTAGGGGTAAAATTCATCAATTACCCGCTACTAGAGATCACCTAAACAAGCAAAACCACAAAATCTACTCAAAAACCAAACATAAAAATGCGCAGAAACTAGGGCACGAAACTGGGAAGTTAAGAGAGAGATCTTACCAGATTTCTTTAGATATAAAGGAAGAGCTCGACAAGAGCTTCGCGTGGCTGTAAACGGCTCGTCAATCGGAGTTCCGTAGCTCAAGTTATGGCTTCCGGAAGGTGGTGATGAATAGTGTCACCCCTTTCTTCTCCCATCTCTCTCAAATCCGCGCCTCCCTCTCTTTTGGAGGTGAAAAATGAGCTGAAAGCTCATTAAACTCACTTATATATGTTGGGCCTTGGGTCCGGTTTGGACCCGGTCCAACCTGTTAGTATTTTTAGCCCGTTTGGCCCACTTTGGGCAAAATCTTTAAGATTAGTGTCCAATTTTCGATTCTAAAATATTTTTCTCCTTTCAAAATAATAAATCAATTTTCAAAATATTATTTTTCAAAATACGCGGTACTGGACAGTCTAGAGCTGGTACTGCCAGCTTAAGCGCCAGTACGCATTTTTACAAAAATCTTTCGAAAGGAATATATTTTTCCAACTCAAAAAAATTCACTGAAACCAAATTTCACATTTGTACTTTCAAATTAAAACTTCTAAATTTTGAATCTATTCCAGGCACTAAAATTATTTCATAAAATGATTTTACGTGAAAGCGCGGGTTCTTACACAGTGAAATTTGGAAATTCTGAATTTTCATCAAGTAGCAAAATCTTTAGTCCACTTCTGCTCCTCCCGCGAGATACAGCGACATAAAGTTGACCATGGAAAAATACTGGACGCCATAAAAATAATCCGACAACAGATAACGTTTGCCCTTGACTTTTATTAATCGTCATTGCAAACGACAAGCTTATTGGAAATTGTCTATGCTGAAATTTAAAAGGTATCCCAGCATCACTTGGAATGAGATTCATTCGAGAAATATATACTTGATCACCAATGTTACTACCAGAAACAACCTCGGCTGCAATCACATTTGATCCTGTGTCTTTTACAATAAGTCGAGTTCCATTGCACAAACCACTAGTTGGATCAATATTTCTCAACAAAATAATAGGTATCCTTTACTTTAATTTGAGAGAATGATTGGGTAAGCCAGAACATCTAATTTGCTTTAAAAATTCAGTGGTTATCCAACTACAATCAATATCACCATAAGCATCACTACCACAAATAATATCGGCACTCAAATATTCCTTTTCTTCACCCGGTAACAAATTAACTATGTAATTATTAATATCTTAAACAATTTCAACAGTTGGAGCCAATATTACCTTATCTTGAAAGAAAATTGGATTTTTAAAATTCACAATAATATTTGGATAAACAACATTTATAATATCTTTAACTGGATTATCAGAAGTATGAATAAGCAAATCAGTTGGTATTTCTACACAGTTTATCATTAATAATCGCACCAGAGTTTCCCTTTCCTATCTGAAGTATCCACTCTGAAAAGGATCTTAACTCCTCCACAACAACCTATTCCAATGCACTATCCAATCTTATATTCTTTGTTAAGGTTAATACCTCAAAATGCTTCCAAAGAATTGAAGAGTTAATAGTGGCCATCACAATCTCAGCTCTGGAAGCTCTTGGGACGACAAGTAATACTTGTCAGAAATCACCACCCAAAATAATTATTTTTCTACCAAACGGTAAATCTTTGTTAAAAACAGACACAAATGACATTATATCACGAAGGGTTCTATCCAATGCCTCAAAATCCAACTTATTAGTCATTGGTGCTTCGTCCCAAATAATCAAATCAGCACATCGAATCAATTATGCCTTAACACTATCTTTTGAGATTCTATAAATAGTATCCTCATTTAACTCAATTGGAATGTTGAACATTGAATGATCTGTCTTACCCCCTGGTAACAACAATGCTGCAATTCCAGTCAATGCAATATTAATGACAATTTTCCTCTCAGATTGCAACCTAGTTGATAATGTCCTGTACAAGAAAGTTTTTCCAGTTCCGTCGAATCCATATATAAAAAACCATCCACCTTCTTTGTTACTAACGCAATTGGCAATTTTCTCATATATAACTCTCTATTCTTCATTCAACTTCAATAAATTTGAATCATGCTCCTGGATTAATAAAGCAATATCATATTGCATTTCCCGTAACAAGATAGAGTTACTGAATTGAGAAACCAATTGCATATTTGGACATGGCATACCAGCATAATCTCTTAACGACTTTCCATTATTCTGGAGCAACTTCTCAATCTCAATCAGGCAGAAAGTCTATAATTCACTTTCAGTCATTTGTAACACTACAATTACAAGTTGCTTAGAAATCCAAAATAAAGATTTAGCATCTAGATTTAAAACAAACTGTGTGTCTATATACACATGTGTGCATGCACAGACACGCGTGCATATGAATCTATACATACACACGAACAATTTCTATTAGACAAGTTTCACAATGTAATAAAAAAATCATACCTGAAAATCCAAGTTCTCGTCGTCTATAATAAAGGATACCATCAGATAACAACGTCCAAGTTTCCTTCCAAACAAACAATGGCCGCATAATAGAACCAGACAACAACAATGTCACAAAAAACTTCCTTAACTGCTCTCCCGATGACAACTCAGCAATTTCTTTAATAGCATAAACAAATTCATTATCATCAACCAAAAAATCCATAGCTGAACATGCATCTTGAAATGTATCATATACAATTGAATTAACTGTTCTTATACTTCGAAAACTGGTGCAACCTCTGTGAACATTCAACATAATCGCATGTAAAACAATTCACCTGTAGACGGATGAGCAAAACTTAATCTACCAATTGAAAACCCCTTTCATCTTGGCATCCATTCCTAGATTCTGGATCATATACAAATTTACTTGGGTACTCAACATATGTCAAACATTGCCCTTCAGCATATCGCCTATTAGCTAACATCCAAGCAGTAAACATCGTCATCAAATCTTTATTCTGAACAAATACTGAACTAACAATGTCATTATCATCAAACACAAGATATTGTTGATTTGGCAAATGAAAAGTCAATCGCTGCATAGCAGGCCATCTATGATGTATATCATATGCAAATATTCTCCACATGGACTCTGAAGGAGAAAGATAACGACAATCATAATATTGTTTAATCTCATCCACAACCTGCGAGTTTTGACAACCACTCATTGATTGATCCACTGTAGCAGTCAAACGATCAGGGCCCTTGTTGACATACTTAAAAAGATATTTGATAGCATTTTACTTGTTACAAAATTCTAAGTTTATGTGAGCCTGATATTTCATTAACAATAACGGATTATAAGGCACAACAAATCTGTTATCAATATCTGTACCACTCAACTTGATAGTAATACCCATGTCACGATGTTTATATACTGGATAACCATCATCATCAAATGTAGTCTCATTCACAAACTGTTTAGGGTAAAACTTTGAACATTTACCATCTTTTATACAGGGAGAAGTCGGCCATATTCTACCACATAGACTATAAATAATATATTTTGTGATCATCCTATACAAATTAGGAAATTTTGCAGGATTAGGTAATTCTGCACAAATTAATTCATCAACAAGTT
The DNA here is from genome assembly GCF_059453495.1 of Arachis ipaensis. NCBI lineage: Eukaryota > Viridiplantae > Streptophyta > Magnoliopsida > Fabales > Fabaceae > Arachis > Arachis ipaensis. The sequence goes on from NC_142441.1 coordinate 99,222,129, forward strand.
CAACATTCTGCAACGTGTTTCTTCTATCAAGCCAAAGCAAAAAATATGCATGGGGTAAACCTCTTTTTTGAAACTCTATTATATACATACCTACATAAAATAATAATTAATAAATCAATAAATATAAAAATAAACTATATAATAAATATAAGTTATTATAAGTTAGTCCTAAAAAAATATTAAATAAAATAAATACGAAAAATATACCAACATTGAGAGGACCGAAAAAAGTGCCACATTTAAGGTCAGTTAGAAGACACTTCAGCTTAGCATGAAAAACTCGACAAGAAATATCCAGTCTATCAGCAATTGGAATCTCTTCACGACGGGTATATCTTTGAAATTCAGGCCAATTTGGGTTACAAGTAATAGTGAGGAACAAATAAGGATAACCATAATGCTTGCAAATTGCATAGCATCCTGGCAATTATTAAACATATAATGTTTACCACTTATAAAAGAAGATGGTAGTATAACCCTTGTCCCAATTGAGGATGCTTCAACATCACCACGTTGCATAGCTTTCTCTATACCATGCAAAAACTCCCCTCTAATTGTACTTTGTTTTTTCCTAATTTCAAAGAGTCTCTGTGATTCTATCAATGCAAAACAATCAACAACAAATTGTTGGAGCAACCTCCTAGCTTTGTGGATGATGCTTCCCTCATCTTCTCTCATTTGTAACGAAAACTAATAAACTCATGCAAAGACATCCTCGTCATCTTCCACGTACGTAAGTATTTTGAACCCCTCGATACGGGATGTTCAATTGATACCTATCCTCACCATAAGGAAAAAATAAAGGATACTGTAATGGCAAGTATAAAGCATGAGTTTCATAAATCCGTTGTAATTGACCACTGGTGGACTGAACAATAACATCACGACCACGGTCGGATGATTCGAAATCTCCAACTATCAAAGCAGCAATCTCATCACATGAAGGATAATTGTAAATTTTTAGATCATGTACTCACTGAGAAAAAAATCTCAAACAAAATTCTTGCGAAGGATAATACTCATAAAATTGTCGAGCTCTCCGAAACAATTGGGCTATAACATTGTGTTCATCAATCATTTGCATTAGACCAACTATCAATTCCTTATCTATTTCAGTTGTTTGCTTACAGAAATACATAATACAACAATTCATTTAAAATGTCTCTAGTCCATAGTATAAAACAAAAAACTAAAATTGATACACATATAATGGAAAATAATCATAATAATAATCAACCATAGAAGTTGAAAAGAACATACCTAAAAATTCCCTGGCGATTGACTACTTCATGCTATGTGTCATAAATATATAACTGCAAATTTTGGATTTTCACCAATAGTTGGTAGCAAACTCCCAATTCTATGATAAACTTGCCTATTTATGATAAATTGAGGTGGTCCACTACCATCGTTAATGGAGTCATGCACTTCATCCAAACGAAGTGAATGTAAACATACTATTGTACGATCTGATATTTTTTTGAAAATACAAACACTTATTATCATGACCATTTATAATGTTACACAATAATTTTGAAGGCCTTTGCAAATAGGGCAATTGAACTTTTCCTTTCGAGCAACAAAGTGTAAATACTCGTTGATTTACTGTTGAATATTTTTTAACACGCTCTAACAACCAAAAGTTTGCCCCACAAAATGAACAAGTGTAATCAGCATCACCAATATCAAGACACCCTATATAGATTTCAAACAGAAAGAAAAATCACTGCAATCACCTTACACCACAAACACGTTGAAAAAGAATGACAAGTATCTATCAATATTTTTCTTACAGAAATTCAATGAACAAAAAATGATGTAAAAAAATCATTCATAGATCTTCATATTTAAAACCAAAATTTTTATTCTCTATTATCACTTGTATTGGAATTTCCTTTGCATTTATAAATTTACATTTATATATAGATAAATACATTTACTATGCATCACATCTCCATATTTGTAATCGAAAAAATCAAACAAATAATAATAAATATGCGAGAAAAATTAGTGTGAATAAATTAAATAAATCAATACATACAAATTAAATCAAACAATAAAAAGAAATATTATCATATAACGAAACAAACAATTTAAAAAAAAAAACAAATACCTTGGAGTTCACTTTGCAAAAAAAGAGGATGATCAATCATAGAACCAAATGGATTACATGAATTTATGGAATGATCAAATATATCTGATTCATCTGTTTTTTTAAAAAAAAATCATTATGGGGTAAGCATAATTAATCTTTGATATTTTAAATACATGTTACACACATATCATTTACAATATGAAATACAAAAGAACCCCCCAGAAAATAAAAATAAAATTAAACATAGAATATGAAATAATAAAAAAAATTAAAGAAAACTAATATTCAAGATACATTAAGTTAAACATTACTATAATCACCACGACTACCACTGTTACTGTTATTATTATTATTATTATTATTATTATTATTATTATTATTATTATTATTATTATTATTATTATTAAACTAAGTTTTATAAAACATACATGAATACACGAAATATAAGAGTATATTATAAATAATTAAAATAGAACTTAAACATATAATAATACCTGAAACTAATAAATTTTGTGTTAGACCGCTAGCATCTCGATCAACACCTACATCATCCGATGTTTAAAAAAATCAAAAGAACATTCAAATAAAGAAAGAAATAAGATAGTAGTAAGAAAAATTATAAAAAATAAGAAAAGTAAAAAAGAAAGCCCATATATAAAAAAAATCCATAATAACAACAACAAATATGATAAGTGAAAACGAACGGAAATCTACAATATTTAACCATTAGGAAAAAAGAAAAATAACCTATAATATTTGTGGATGTAGTGCTAGGTAATGAGCCAACAACATTTCCTACAAAATATCACAAACAAAAATAAGCACGGCACAATATATACCATATGTAACATTTAGTTGAGAAATACGTGAAAAATTTTACCCGGACCATGTGAATGTTGAGATCTTTGACTTCGTTTTCTTTTTAAATATTCTTTTCTATATAACCTTGCAGAAGCACATAAGTGAGACCTTTAAACTTGATTTCTCTCACAAAAACAATAGAAGATAAATACACCACTATGGAACAAAGAATCTTCAACATGACACTTGAGTCATTTTTTTTGTGAAAGGATACCAACAAATCACTTCAACAAACAAAATTATACACATATATATAAACACACTATATAGATATCTATGAATTAAAGCTACAATAGGAATGAGAGAAAAAATCTAAAACCTAAATGTTTAATATGCATGTGAGGCTAGTCTAACAAAAATATGTAGAAAAGGTGACTCACCAACCATCGTATCTAAGCTATACCTAATAACACAATATACCTAGTACATAGCTAGCTAAAAGAACAACATATAACTCATAATTCCTTGTTTGACACTGGCAGTAATCTTGCATGTTTATCCTTTAATATTGACAAAATTATTATTATTATTATTATTATTATTATTATTATTATTATTATTATTATTATTATTATTATTATCTTCTAGCTGTGACATTATAAAAAGAAAAATATCTTGCTAGGATAATCGAATAACTACAAAACAACCGTTAACGAAATTAAAAGTACATAATACATAAATAAATAGAAAAGCTGCTGGATTTCATTTAGTCTTGTACTTTCACAAGAACGTACATGCATATATATAAATAAAAATCATAGGTGCAAATTCAAAATAACCTAGAATCCATAACCTGGCCATATTACATCATTTATACAGGACACTGTGTACAATTCCTAGCAAAGTAGAAACAAACAAAGGGAAACTATCAAACCATGCTAGTCTTTGGACACAGCTCAAAAAATGGATGGGACAGAGAGACAATATCTTCATATCCGTTTGAAATATTGGATTCAGTGCATATAAGTTAACTATTTTTTAGATTAGTAGACTATTTCACAGTAACATCAGCAGCTCCATTAAAACATCTCAAAGATCACGGTTCTTGAGAACCTTGGAAGTTGGGCCAAGCTCCTCATCAGCAACATCATCAAAAGCTTTCTTCATATTTCTCTTAACCTTTTCACCCCTAGGAGGATTGTAAACAGTCTCTTTCTTGATCATATGAACAGGGGATCCATCAAGAACAGCAGAAAGTACACTCTACCATGCAAAAGAATGGAATAATTGAATAAATGTAAATAGCAGAGAATATGCAACCATATAGATAGACAAATCATCTTAATTTTTCAGCCCAATAAAATTTATTATCCTCCATAATTCATGGAACACAATAGATAATTTAACCAACCAACACATTCATAATTTAAATCACTTCCAATAAATAAATTATCGTAGTTTCCATGGGAGGAGAATTCAAGAGGACCTCAATTTCGAGGCTGCACTCCCTATTAACAAGTACACTATCATCAACAGTTTTTTCTTTCTCTTTCATAATATCAACTTCACTACTTATATCATCCAATCTAGGAACTTCAGCACCCTTTTCACCAAGAAAATCAATCAAAGGCCTGCAGTTTGTCTTCATATTGGAACAATTCCCATCAGAAGTGATACCCTCATCCAGCACTTCACACGGATCCTTCTTGCCAATAATATATTCATGGTCACTTGAAGGGATCTTTCCCAAATAACCATCCTAAACACGATTTATTAAAAACATAAAAGAAAATCAAACAAAAAAATAAAGAAAAAGGATAGAATAAACTAAAACAACATTATGAGACAGGTACATATCAAATACACGAGTTTGAAGATGCAACCTTCACTGGAGTATGCTCATCATCCGCATCATAGTTAGGCAACTCAAACATGGCAATAATAGCAACATCATCGCAAACTCTTCTTACACGAAAAGTTCTGAAATATTTGTCTGCACCAACAATCTTGGTATCTATCTTAAGAAGCAATTTTTTCCCAGCAATTGCTGGAACATCACAGGATAACTATCTCCACAAACAACCTGTGAAATAATTTGAACACATTGTTCTTAGAAAAATCAAGGACCAAATACACACTCAAACACAGTCAACAAACAATTATATATGCCACAAACAGATCTTATCCACTATTAAACTCAACAACAGAAAAAAAGAATAAACCATATACTTGCATCCTTTTGAACATCTCCAAACAGATCAACACATGATTTTTTCAATAAGTAAGTAGCCTCACGATCGAATAAGACAAATACACCATATCTATTATCATCCGCAACAGTTATTTTGATCCTATATCTGACCATAGAAGAATTACCCAATAAGAAATTTAACACAAAAAAATAACAAAATAATTATAATTAGAAAAATAGAACAAAGGAGAATTAAACAACAGAAGGAAAAAGAAAGAAAAAAAAAGATCACATAGAAAGAAATAAACACAACATACCTAAGAGTCACATTGGTAACATAGTGCTGACAAAAATCACAATAATATGCACCACCTTGAGGCTGAATTGACTTCCACAAACACAAGCTGAATACCACTAAGGTCCATCATCCACAATAGATCTCACAGTACCAAAAATCACAAAAGACCCTTCCTATTATAACATAAAAAATAAACATTAAGATATAAATGGAAAACAATTTTGTATAACTTTTTCATCAAAAGACAACTAAGTCAAAATTGACTAAAGACATGGAAAAACCTAATAAACCTCATTGTTATCATGGAATTCCTCAATAGTGCATCTCTTAGTAAGCCGCATAAAATCATCTTCCAATAAAACACCCTTTCCCTCATTAACAATAAACAATGGTTGTGTTCCATTGATACCTTGGTCAACCATACTAATCATCATAGAAGAATAAAAAAAAAAAAAGATCCAAAAAAAAAACAGAAACAATATCAACTAAACTTAAAAGATAAATCAAGAGAATATAATGAAATTATATTAACCAAGTTAAAACTATAAATACAAAGACATAGTAAACTAAACATGTCATTTATTAAGATACTATCCAATAACCTGTTTTTGAAATCAACTACTTCAGCCAAATCAGGATTAAAGAACAGGCAAGTAGCATGCATAACATTTTGGAAATCAAATTGTCCTACAAAACACCCAGCTGAATAAATAAATAAGGAAAAATAGAAAACTAAATATAAAACAGAGAAACTTCAAAAAAAATTGGGAAGCCTGAACATTATAATATTCACTACCCCCAAAGAATTTAACTTTGGCAAGTTGGATCACAACAACTGGCTGCTCCATATAACCAGAACCTAAGAAACGATGTACTTCATCCACGTACTCTCCAAATAGAGCACATCATATTGTCAACCTGAAAAAAATATTTTTTAAAAACTTAGATCCATTAACAATTCAATATAAAACACCACTAAAAACTAACAGGACAGTGCTCAACACAAATAATAAGTAACTAATACAAAACACAATCAACATCGAGATAAGACGCATAAAACAAATTCTTTTGAAGATAACTTAAGAACGATCATCTTCATCACTTTGCCATCTTTCACATACTCTTTCTCTTCATCGACAGAAGTTAGCAAACCAATAACATCTATCCAAAAAAACAAACATCAATAAAATTACAGTTCAAAAGTGCACGCTTCCATAAAAATCAACCAAAAAAAAAAAGAAGGCAACAAACTGAAACAAAAAAAAAAGAAAATGAAGGGGATAAAGAAGATACAAAGTCACCTACCAACTAAGTAAGCATAATCTTCAGTCATTTTCAAGAGCTCGTCAAATGGACAAAAACTGAAACATGTCTTGGGAATAGCATCATCGGGGACAGGAATAACAGTTGTACGGTTAAGGAAAACTAACTTAAACTCATGTTCTGCTGCCCTATAATTGCCTTGATTTGGAACAACACTAAAATATGACATTCGGTATGTTTTTTCCATTGAATTTGCAACATCATTATTTCCAAATAAAGGAACAATCTAAGTTCTTAGTACCCTAACTTTAAGTTTCCATGCCTCCTTTGGAGGGTGGATCTTAAAGATAGAATCAAATAGAAGAGGTATTGGCTCAACCACCAAACACAACAGAGAAAACTAAGAAAATAAATAGAAACCAAAGACAAAGGATTTCAGAGAATGAAGGAGGTGCGTTGGACCCTACAGCCAAGGAGTCCTTTTTATAGACAAGCTAAGAAATTACCAAAAATATTTGAATTTGAATACCTCAAAGAAAGGGTGGGAAAATATGTATCACATAGCATACATCATCTAATATCTATCATATACATATCTAAACATCCATACATATGTAGCTACCACAATTAAGAACACCTATGCTATCCTCCCTAGACACCAATTGAATAAGAAATGACAGATTTCAACAAATCTCATACCATTATAATTATAAAGTAATAGAATAGAATACCCTAAAACCCACTAACATCTAATCTACTTGAACATGTGTGCATATACATATGAGGCACAACCAAAAACACTTATAATGTAGTCATTGAGAACAAACTGAATACGAAAAGACATCTTTTAGCAAATCACACTTGACTATTATATTATTATAGAATAATAAGAGAATTAGTTAAAAGGGACTAATAAATCAAATATTTCACACTATCATAGAGATATAAAATATCTTATAACCCACCAATATTTAAGTGAACCTACTAAATCTATGTAAACCATTAACAACTAAATTCTAGAACTCCAAATGCAGGAAAAGAAAAATAAAAAAAACAACAAAAGATAAATATAATTATCAACCAACAAATCAATTAGAATAATCAATCACAAACAAAATGGAAATAAAAAGAGTAGCAATATCAAAACAACATTAATATTTTCAAAAATCAATTAAAGATTCAACCTAAATATATAACACTCAATAGAAAATGATTAGAATACCAATATTAACTTATAAGTTAAATCCAATATAATTTCTTGGATAATGTATTTCTAGTATAGGTAGTAACGGTATATCTATATCTATATCTATATATTATATATTAATATTAATATATTAAATAAATTATAGTTCATTGCCTAAGTGATTTGATAGATACAATCTATAGCTAGAATCTAAAACAGCTCAACGAAGGAAAAGTCACAAACTGTCTCAACTTCCTATACCAAAAAAGTTGAGTTAACACATATAGCACCTAGTAATAATAAACATATAAAAAATAAAATATACTTGGAAATACCAACTACCCCTCTCAATCACATCAATCATCACAACAAACAACAAAGACTTATAAAAAGCAATCAACATATCATCCATGATATATGATGAGAAAAAATAAAATAAATAAGTTACCCCACTTTTTAACTAATATTTTATCTAACAAAAAGTATCTTTTAAAACTAAATAATAAGAGAGATGTATTTTAAAATTTTAAAGAGAATAAATTTAAAAATTTTAATATCTCTATTAAATAAAGGACAAAGTTCTCATTTTGATATTATTGGCACATTTTTCATCTATTTTCATCTCATGAATGAATGAAGAGAAAAGAGTTACATGGACTCCAACTCATTTTTTTTTTATTTTTTCTTCTAAACCAAACAACAAAAAAATTTATTTTCCACCCATTTTCTCTTGTTACATTTTCTTTTGACTCATATTCCTCCAAAGCAAACAATATGTAAAAATAATGAGTAGAATAAATTAAAAAATATATATAAAAATTAAATTAAATTCATATTCAGAGAAAAAACACATTGAGTCACCATTTAGTACTACTTCAATAGAAAAAGAGATGATTCAACAAATCTAATACTATTATAGAGTCATAAATTACCCTACAACCCACCCACACCAAATTGAATCATTTTACCTCATAAAAGACTTCTCACACATAGACTATTAACTTCTACCAAATTCATATAACAAAAGTACATAAGTCAATATAGGTATATAGGATTATTGCATAGGAAACGCCACACTAAACTGAACCTAAGAAATAGATTCTACACTTATCTAAAATGTAATTTTACATATATAGGAGTTAGAATACCAAATATCTTTCTCAATCACATCAATCATAATAACTAAGATGAAAGACCTATAAAAAATAAACAAACACATCACTCACTATTGAAAAATTAAAAAAAAAAAAGACAAAATAAAATAAGCAAACTGCTATACTTTGGGAAAACCATTTTATTGAAAAATTAGAACACATTATAAATAAATTAAATCTCATAAAGTAGTAAACCATAATCACATGAGCATATTAAAAAGAAGACAATAAAAAAAATACAAAATACGCAAAGAGACAAGAAAAATCCTCTGATGTTGCAGTGTCTGAATAAAATTTTCAATCATGTATTAGACTAAAGAGTAATATTAGACCCACTAACCACAAGAGACAAAAAAATCACACTATTAGTAATACGAAGCAACAGCTCAAACCATTAGAAAAAAAATTAAAATCAACATACAATTAATCATACTAACTGTGAAAGAAAAAATAACATACACCTTCGAAATTGTATAATACTAAAATCGAGAGCATATCTAAAATTAGCACTAAAACAAAGCTCAGTTCTTTACATAATTGCTTAAATCAAGAGTATATATAAAATTAGCACAACTACACCGTAGCAAATTTAAAGTAAAATTCAACCAAGATAACGCAAAAACAATTTTTTTCAACCACCGAAAATAGTCCAGACAAACAAAAAAACCAGCAACTCACAAAAAAAGCAAGACAAAAACCACAATTGGAAAAAATCTGAAAATCGAAAAAGGCATGAACTTCATACTGATAGTAACACCAAAAAACACGAATAAGAAAATCAATTGAAATTAAAATACAATCAAAATGTGGAAACTCCAACAATCATCAAGACACAATGTGTTTGAATAGTGAGCAAAAATAACACAAGATTCTTTCATTGTATCAAGGTTTGAACAATTAACCTTAAAATAGGTATGAAGAAAATTTATTTAACTTAACTTGGTGCTAGAAGAAATATTTCTCCGAAGCCGATAGCTAACCTAGAGAGGAGCAAAAATTCTTCAGATCACCTGGTTCAACCAGCTAATCGGTGTCCAGCCAATAGTTAGCCACCAATAGAAATTTTAAGGACCCATTAGAGTTGAAGTTGCTTAGTAAGCTAATTAACCAATACACAATTTCTGTAACCAACAATTATAAATATCAGTAATCTACCTAAAAATACACAATTTCTATCTAAAATTGCAATAAACTTATGCCAAAACAACATAATCATAGGCAACTTCCAATGGTTTACTAATACTATTATCAGTATTAGTATCACCCAGCCGAATAAAATATATACACGTATCTCAATTAAAAAATGAATACTATAAAACACACAAAGAACACTCACAAATACATAGAGAATTAGGGGAAAGAAGGTTTCAATTTATCTTTTCACAAATAGAAGATTTGCAATTTTTCTCCTAATACATCACAGTTACAAAAAAGTAAATTAATATTTATTTGAAACAAAATCAAAGAACACATGGAAAACACATCACCTTCACCATTGGAGACAGCACTACCACCGCGACGATTTGGACTAAAGCAGATGATAGAGACATGAGAGAAGCCTTGTATCAGAAAATTTTCGTACATTCTCCACCAAATCAAAGACATATACAGTGGAAAAATTTTTTCCATCTACAAACTACAGGGTAGCAGGTACATTGATTAGCAGAATTCAAATATTTCATGTTAGGTCGAATTGGATGAACAGGAAGCATATCAACAACAATGTTTTCTGGTTTCCTGAAAAATCAATGCAAAGTAAATATCTAACTATGATTAAGGGAACATACATTTGTTTTCCTTCAAGTAACAGGCAACCAAAATGTATTTAAAAATTACTTCCAATAACTCTATCAGCCTATACTCTATATATCCACAATATGATCAGTAATTAGTAGCGAATTTTATGCAAAATTCTATAATAATGAAGATTGGGAGAAAAGCAATGCTTCCACTTGGAAACACAGTAGCAACAAGACCCATATATCAATGCAATATTGATAAACCACTATTTTATGGTTTATCTTGTGCTAATTTGAGTGGTTTTTATCAAGTCTTTGCACGCGTATTCATACAATTTGCATGATTTTACAATTCCTTCCCAACTTTGTTCTATGGTTAAAAACTTGCTTCCTAAGCTTTTAAATTGTGTATTTTAATTCCCCTTTATACCATTCGATGTCGTGATCTGTATGTTAAGTGTTTTCAGGCTATATAGGGCAGGAATGGTTTAGAGGATAGAGAGGAAGCTTGCATAAACGGAAGGAGCACAAGAAATAAAGGAGACAACCAGCGAAGAGCGACGCGCACGCATGGCTCACACGTGCGCGTGAATTGGAAATTTGCACAGCGACACGTGCGCGTACCTGACGCGTACGCGTGACACGCGAAGAAGACCATCGACGTGTACGCGTGACTGACGCATACGCGTGATGTGCGCTACGTGCAGAAATCTCAGAAGACGCTGAGGGCGATTTTGGGCTGAGTTTGGACCCAGTTTTCAGCCCAGAAACACATACTAGAGCCAGGGGACAAGCAGAGACTCAACACACATTCTCATTGGCATAGTTTTTCAGTTTTAGATTGGAATCTTAGAGAGAAACATTACTTCCTCTAGGTTTTCTTCATATTCATAGTTTTAGAGTTTTATGCTTTTGATTTGGATATTGAGAAGAGTTACTACCTCCGTTGAAGTTTTTATTATTCTAGTTTGTTTCCTTATTCCCTTACTTTTTTGATCGCCCATTAACCCTGTTCAGATATAAGTATGGATATTTATGATTTTGGGATTTATTAATGCAAAGAGTTATTTTTACCTTTAATTGATTTTCAGTTATTATTTTATTTAGTTTATCATGTCTTCTTTTTATTCCCTTTTATGGTTTATGAACATAGCATTCACATCAATGGAGTAGACTCCCAACTTGACTTGGGGGTTGATTAAAAGGAGACCCTTGAGTTGGAATACTCAAGTGTAATTGGGAACTGGTAGTTGTTGGTTGGCTCTCTATTTACTAATGCTAATCCTTCCATAGGAGAGGATTGGGACTTGTGAATCAGAGTTAGCTCAATTACTTGACTTTTCTTTATTCGGTAAGGGTTATGTTCATGCCCTGGGTCGAGCTGTATAACCCGGGCTGATTAAAGACAAGTCGACCGACCTCTTCAGGTCTGGATTCCCCGACCTCTTCTTAAAGAGTTCGGACAAATCTCCAGAAGGGCCCAAACATGCCCAAATGAAGGGACACAACCCAATCTAAAGGCAGTTAAAGCTTAGAAAGATAAGGGCGGTTCCCCAGAAGATAAGATGACCTCACTTAAAGATAAAAGATAAGATAACTAACTTATATTATCTAGAAAGGTCAGCCTACACTACTATAAATACACTGGAGCACCCAGGTATAACTCATACTCTGATTCTACTAAAAACCTGCTTAAAGCCCATGCTAACTTAAGCATCAGAGTCTCTTGCAGGTACCACCACCCTCCGATGACGAAGGATCAGCAGCATCTCCAGCTCCTCCAGTTCCACCAGGTCGGACACAACAGCTCTGGCCACCAGATCCAACAAGTCGGACACGACAGCTCCGGCCACCACAGCAGATCTCATCCGAGATCGACCTACAATTTCAGGTAACCCTCGGAACATTGGCGCCGTTGCCGGGAAACCTGGAAGTCATCCCATCATCATGGAAGACGACATTGACAATGATCACAACTCTGATTTAAAAAACAGGACACAGCACAAGAACGTGGACACCACACCCAAAGATACATCTCAGCAAAACGGAGGAAATCATTCTCCAAATACATAAATTTTAGAAGCCCTGCGAGAACAACAAAATTGGCTTAAGCAGCTCGAACAGGAGGCCGAATTCCAGCGCAAAGCCGAAAGAAACCTCCGAAGAGAAACTAGGCGACACCGAGAGTTAGAGGACAAGCTCCTAAATCTCGAAGCTGACCCAAAAACCAAAACCATTCAACTCGATCACAATGACAACTTCCCCAAAGATCAAGATCCTTTCACTAAAGAAATCATGAAAGCTAAAGTTTCGAAGGATTTTAAAGCTCCCGACATGACCCCATACGACGGTACCTCCGATCCAAGCCATCATCTCAGTAATTTTAAAAGCAGAATGTATCTCACCGATGCCTCGGACACTATATTCATTGCAAAGGCTTCCCGACAACCCTAACAAAGACAGCTATCAAGTGGTTCGACAGTTTACCTCCCAAATCCATCATAAGTTTTGATGACTTAGCCAAGAAGTTTCTTGCCAGATTTTCCATTCAGAAGGACAAAGCCAAGCACGCCCTAAGCCTATTAGGAATCAGACAAGGAGATCAGGAGAGTCTTCGATCTTACATGGAAAGATTCAACAAAGCATGCCTAGACATACAAAGCATACCAACAGAAGCAGCCATCATAAGTCTCATCAATGGCCTGCGGGAAGGACCCTTTAGTCAATCTATATCAAAGAAACACCCAACATCTTTAAATAAAGTGCAAGAACGGGCAGAGAAGTATATCAACATGGAAGAAAATTCTCGGTTAGGAGAGACCTCAAAATCCGGATTCTCCTACTCCTCACGGGATAAGGATAAAGAGTCCAAGAAAAAAGAAGATCAACACGGAGAGAAGCCTAAAAAATACCACAATTACACACCTCTTCGGGTGTCTCTTGTGGACGTTTTCCGAGAAGTATGCCACACTGAGAAGATTCTACCACCTCGTCCAATCAAAAGCAGAAAAGGAAGGAGAAATCGGATAGAATACTGTGAATACCACTGAATCTATGGACATGATAAACCCATATTTTATGATATATATTGCGCTCAATTCAAGGGATTTATTCATTCCTTCACCCACTTATTCATGTAAATTGCATGGTTTTACTTTTTCTTCCTTATTATGTGATATATGTGAATTACATGTTTCCTATGCTTTGAAATTATTTATTTTAATTACCTTTTATTACCATTCGATACCGTGATTTGTGTGTTGAGAAGTTTCAGATCTTCTAAGGCAGGAATGACTTAAAGGATGGAAATGAAACATACAAAAATGGAAGGAAAGCACAAAATGGAGTTTTGAAGAAACTGGCAGCGACGCGAACGCATGGACGACGCGGCCGCATGCCTAGCGCAAAAAGACAGCGACGCGAATGCGTGACTGACGCGGACGCGCGCCTTAAGCAAAACATAGATGACGCGGACGCATGACTGAAGCGAACACGTGATAAGAAAAACTCCAGATGACGCGACCGCGTGACCCACGCGGACGCGTGACAGACGCCACGCACCAGGAATTACAGAAAATGCCCCCAGTGATTTCTGAAGCCCTTTTTGGCCTAGATCCAAGTCCAAAAGGCACAGAGGAGAGGTTATGAAGTGGGGGAATGCATCCATATGGAGAGAGAGCTCCAATTATTCACTTTTCATAGTTTAGATGTAGTTTTTAGAGGGAGAGGTTCTCTCTTCTCTCTTAGGTTTTAGGATTAGGATTTCTTATTATTTCAATTTAGTATTCCAACTCCTTATCAGGTTCAATATTCCTTTACTTTATATTTCCCTTTGCTTTCAGATATTCTAATACTTTCTTTTAATTACTTTTGTTGCCAAATTGGCTTATGAACCATTCATGTTTAGATTTGATTTTCTATTTAATATGATTTGAGGTATTTCAGAATTATGATTGCTTTCCTTTATTTACATTAATAATTTACATTTTCTTCCTTTTGGCTTTGGTTAAGTAATTGGTAACACTTGAGTTGTCAAACTTAGCAGTGGTTGAAATTGGTAGATTAATAATTGATCTAGATCGCTCTAAAGCTAGTCTTCCCACAGGGATTGACTAGGACTTGAGGATCAAGCTAATTAGTCCACTTGACTTAACTAGGTGGGATTAAAATCCAATTCTCATCACACCTGATAAGGATAACTAGGATAGAAATTCCAAATTCTTATACCTTGCCAAGAGATTTTATTATTATTAATTTATTTTTCTTGTCATTTAAATTACTTGTTTCTTACTTTCAAAACCCCAATTTACAAACTCATAACCAATAATAAGAACATACTTCCCTGCAGTTCCTTGAGAAGACGACCCGAGGTTTAAATACTCGGTTATCAATTTTTAAGGAGTTTGTTACTTGTGACAACCAAAACGTTTGTAAGAAAGGAATTCTTGTCGGTCTAGAGGCTATACTTACAACGGAAACTTATTTGTGAAAATTCTAGATCGCGCGAGAGTTTCGTTCTTCAGGACATCCTACAAACAAGTGCTTCGACTTAAAGAATGTCATAGAAAAATTGGCAAGAGAGGGGCGACTAGATCGATACTTAGCCCACAAAACGGATGAACCCAGAAAAAGAAGAAGGGATGAAGAGGCCGGACGAGCTGAACGACCACCCCGCACCCTAGAGAGGCACGTTCACATGATAAATAGAGGATTCGCAAGAGGAGGGATCTCCAAATCATCGCGCAAAAGGCACCTTAAAGAAGTATATCATGTTGGAGGAGGATAAGGATCACCCGACCTCCCTACTATTACTTTTACCCAAGAAGATGTGGCAAGCATCATCCCGGGACATGATGATCCCATGGTCATTACTATCATATTGGCCAATGCTAACCTCCACCGCACACTGGTGGACCAAAGAAGCTCGGTGGATATCTTGTTTAAATCTGCCTTCGACAAACTCAGCCTACAAGAAAAAGAGCTCAGAGCATATCCGAACAGCTTGTTTGGACTAGGAGACACTCCAATCCAACCCCTTGGATATATCTCACTACACACAACCTTTAGAAAGGGAACCCGATCAAGGTCACTCGACATAGACTACATCGTAGTCGATGTGAGCTCAGCCTACAATACCCTGATAGGTCAGACAACGCTAAATCAGCTTGCCGCAGTAGTTTCGACTCCACATCTATGCATGAAGTTTCCAACCCCAGAAGGGATCACCACGATAAAATAAGACCAGAAAATTACGCGACGCTGTTACAACGAAAGTCTGAACTTTAGGGGCAAAAGAGACGAAATCAATAGTATCGAACTTGTAAGAGTTCGAGGTCAGAAGAACTTTGTCCACAACCTGAGGGCGAGATCGAGGAAGTCCAAATCGGAGATATCCCAGATAAAACAACAAATATTGGGGCGACTTTGACAAGAGACATAAAGGAGTCTTTGATACAGTTCCTAAGGGATAATGCCGACCTCCTTGCATGGAAGGTCGCAGACATGCCGGGCATAGATGCCAAACTAATGTGCCACAAACTGGCAGTATACCCAGGATCTCGGCCAGTACAACAGAAGCGTCGGAAGCTCAGACCAGAGAGATCCAAAGCCGTGGAAGAATAGGTACAAGCTTTACTGGAGGTAGGATTCATAAGAGAAGTCAAGTACCCACTATGGCTAGCCAACGTCGTATTGGTGAAAAAGTTAAATGGAAAATGGAGGATGTGCACTGATTACACCGACCTCAATAAAGCCTGTCTAAAAGATCCCTATCCACTCCCAAGCATAGACATTCTAGTGGATGCCTCCTCCGGATACAAGTACCTTTCCTTCATGGATGCGTATTCGGGATATAATCAAATCCCAATGTACCCACTAGATCAAGAAAAGACCTCATTCCTAAACCCAAAAGCAAATTACTATTATGTCGTCATGCCATTCAGACTCAAAAACGCAGGAGATACCAACCAAAGATTAATGAATAAGGTCTTCACAGACCATATCGGGAAACTCATGGAGGTATATGTGGATGACATGTTGGTAAAAATACAAAGTGAGGAATCATTACTGTCCGACCTCGCCAAAGTGTTCGACACCATCAGAAAGCATGGCATGCGACTTAATCCCACAAAGTGTACCTTTGCAGTAGAAGCCGGCAAATTCCTAGGTTTCATGCTAACACAACGAGGAATTGAGGTGAACCCGGATAAATGATGAGCTATACTCAACATGAAAAGTCTGACCTGCTTCAAAGAAGTACAACAACTCAACGGAAGACTGGCAGCCTTGTCCAGATTTCTAACTGAATCAGCCATAAGATCTCTCCCCTTCTACGCCACACTAAGGAAGGAAAAGAGGTTCGAATGGACCACAGAGTGCGAGCAAGCCTTTCAGGATTTCAAAAAGTTCCTGGGACAACCACTCATTCTTACTCGGCCACGGAAAGGAGAAGCACTCATATTATACCTCGCAGTGGGAAGTCGGGCAATAGCCTCGGCGCTAGTCAGAGAAGACGAAAGTGGGCAACAACCCATCTACTTCATCAGCAAAGCCCTACAAGAGGTCGAATTGAACTATCAAAAGATAGAAAAGTTTGCCTACGCTCTCATGCTAACTTCTCGATGACTGCGCCCGTATTTTCAAGCTCACACCATCAAGGTTTGGACCAACCAGCCCATAAAAGACATTCTACAGAAGACAGACTTAGCTGGAAGGATTCTACAATGGGCAATCGAGCTATCCGAGTTCGATCTTTAATACGAAGCTCGGACCACCATCAAATCACAATATTTGGCCGATTTTATTGCTGAGTATACTGACACCCCAGGAACTCCTACAAAATGGGATCTCTATGTAGACGGCTCTTCAAACAAAACCGGAAGTGGTGCAGGTGTGATAATAGAAAATGACCAGGGAACCCAAATCAAACTCTCCCTAAAATTTGAGTTCCCTGCTTCAAACAACCAGGCCGAATACAAGGCATTACTAACGGGTTTGAGACTGGCTAAGAAAGTTGGAGTTCAAAAGCTTATCATCTTTAGCGATTCGCAAGTAGTCACCTCACAAATAGCAGGGAGTTACCAAGCTAAGGACCCTACCACGCCTGGACAAAACCAGGGAACAGCTCGAACAACTCAGGGAATATGAGGTCCGCCATATACCCCGGTGTTCATGCCCTGGGTCAAGCTGTATGACCCGGGCTAATAGACGACAAGTCGACCGACCTCTTCAGGTCAGGATTACCCGACCTCTTCCTAAAGAGTTCGGTCAAATCACTAGGAGAAGCCCAAAAAGGGCCCAAAAAGGGCCCAAACAGAGGGACACAGCCCAATCTAAAGGCATTCAAAGCCTAGAAAGATAAGGGCGGTCCCCCAAAAGATAAGATGACTTCACTCAAAGATAAGATAAGATAAGATAACTATCTTATCTGCAGAAAGGTCACTCTACACTATTATAAATACACTGGAACACCCAGGTATAACTCATACTCTGATTCTACTAAAAACCTGCTTAATACCCTTGCTAACTTAAGCAACGGAGTCCCTTGCAGGTACCACCACCTTGTGATGACGAAGGATCAGCACCACCAACTAAGCCCAATAAGTCGGACACAACAAGCTCCGACCAGTACAAGAAATCTCGTCCGAGATCGACCTACAGTTTCAGGTAACCCTCGAAACACCCGAGAACAGAACGCTCGAGCAGATGCACTCTCAAAATTAGCTAGCACCAAACCAGGGGTCAATAATAGAAGCCTCATCCAGGAAATACTGCAAAGCCCATCAATCTCGGAGGAAGAAAAGGTCCTAGCCATATCAGGTCAGGATCAAAGATGAATGAGCCATGTTCATACCCTGGGTCGAGCTGTCCGACCCGGGATGTTCTACCAACAAGACGACCGACCTCTTCAGGTCAGGACAATCCGACCTCTTCTTAAAGAGCTCGGCCAAAACGACAGGAAAGCCCAAAGAAGGGCCCAAAATCAAGGAACACGATCCAAATCCTAAGGCAGCCCAAGCCTACAGAGAGAAGGGCGGTTCCCTTGAAGATAAGCTGACCTCGCCCAAAGATAAGATAAGATAACTAAATTATCTTATCTAAAAAGGTCACTCCACACTACTATAAATACACTAGAGCACCCAGGTATAACTCATACTCTGATTCTAAAAAAAACCTGTTTAATACACTTGCTAACTTAAGTATCGGAGTCCCTTGCAGGTACCACCACCCTCCGGTGATAAAGGATCAACAGCGCAACCAGTCCAACAAGTCGGACACGACTGCTCCGGTCACCATCCACCGGCCAGACACGTCATCTCCGACCAGTACAGAAGATCTCGTCCAAGATCGACCTACAGTTTCAGGTTGTAAGACCCAGAACCTTTGAAAAGTCTTATTATGATCAAGTCTCAAATTATATTGTTATTTATAGCCTTAATTTCGGAAATCATTTTTATTAAAGATAATTAAGGCAAGTTTTGATTTATTGAATTTGAGACGAGTTATGATTTTTATCCAATTTTATAATTATTGGGTTATTTTTTATATTCAGATTATGAATTTGGCAGTTATGAAATAAGATGGGTTTTACATGATTTGGATTAGATAAGTAATATTTTAAATATTAATACTGCTGTTTTGGGAAAATAAAGGATTTAAGTATATTATTTCTAATTTTTGGATTTGGACATTTTATTAGAAATAATTTGTAAAATTGAGGAAAAAATAGTATTTTCTATATATAATCAGTGTTGGATTTAGTTTGGATTTCAATTACTATATTGTTCCCACGCCGCCATCGTCCTCACTGCACCTCACCGCAGCTGCCTTTCACAGCCGCCTGTCGCGTCCTCCCTGTGCTGTCCTTCACGTTTGTCGCCGCGAGCTGAGGGGGAAGCCCAGATGAGAGATTGAGAGAGGGAGACGGAGAGCTCGAGAGCCAGGGAAGGGGAGGAAGGCTGCTCCTGTCACTGCCGTCGAGCTTGCCGTCGTCCTTACTGCTGCGCCACCGTCGGGCCCATAATCGTGGAGGAAGCACAGCGCCGCCATGGGACCATTTCCGTCGAACTCAAAGGATGAGGAAGGCCGAGACTGGGCGACACTGGGAGAGAAAGAAACGCGAGTTGGAGGAGCTGCGTCCAGTCGCCGTCGACGCGCCACTGACCGCCGCCGTTCTGCCGTGCCGAGGGTCCCTTTCTTGCTAGATCTGCTGCCGTCAAGCATGAAGGAATGAGGAAATGGTGTCGCGAGTTGGGACTGATCCTTTTACGGCTGTTGGATTTGACCGGAGAGGGAAGTGGTGACGGTGGTAGATGTTGGTGCTGGGTTAGCACCGCCACTGCTGCTGGCCGTTTCGAGCTGCTCCGCCGTCTTTGTCGCTGGAGAACCTCGCTGCCGTCACCGGAGGACTCTTCCGGTAAGGGTTTTAATTGAGGTTTCTGCCTTTTTGGATTTCAAGAAGGTTTTAATGTTGCGTGGTTTTTATAGTTGATCCATCGGAGCTTCTGGCCGTCGCCGGAGCTGTTGCTGGGCCTGTTTGAAATCGCAGCGGCCTCGTTTCACTAGTTCAGTAAGTATTTATATTTCGAAAAGCCTCGCGTTAGTATTCTATTGTGTTCGGTTAATGAATATGAGTTTTGATAACGTGGGGTCGAGTCCTGATTATTGTATGTTGCGATTAGTGTTGCTATGGTTATTGCGAACGTGACTGGGAGCTAAGATTTTGGTTGCCGTCAGTTCGGGTTGAGGCGGAAAGGACTCTGTGAGACGTTTAGGTTATGAAATTTTGTTTTGAGGTAGGGGCGCTTTCCAAAAACTATATTTTATATATTAGAATGATTACATATGGATAATGATGTGAGCGAATGTGTATTTAGTGATTGTATCGGCCTTATGTATGGCTTGATTTGCCTTGGTTGGTTATGAACGTCTGTTGGTTGAATTGTTGTGTGGTTTTGTGAAACGAAATACTTTTCAAGTTGATTCTTTTAAAGCCTTGAGATCGAGTTTAACCCATTGAGAATTCATTTGAGTTAATTTTATTGAGAATGTGAAAAATAGAATCCACTCTTGAATTTAGCCTGGCTTGCTTTAAATGATCTGGTTTGATAAATGATTGTTGTTGAACCGTTTCTTTAAAGCTTTGGAAATGAGTTAATTCGGTTGATATTGGTGTGATTTTGAAACGGTATTCTTGAGATATGCCAATGAGGCGACTGTTGGATTTAGCTTGATTTTGAATTGATTTTGGATTCTGGACTGTTGAAAAGGATTGTGGAACGGTTTAGTTGGGACCCGAACCAGGTGGCAAAGTCCAAGTTTTAGGGGAGATGCTGCCGAAATTTCTATAAAATCCGAGTCTTTATTGAAATGTTGTCTGGAAAAATAACGAGTTAAAGACTTCTACTATTTTAATTGAATTATCAAGAAAAGGATGATTCATGCTTTTGAAATGAATTACTAAAGAGAAAATTGTGATTTAGTCTTGCTTCTTAAGAAAGGCATTGTATCTCTTTCAAGAGAAAGCTATTTAGACGAAACTTATGTTTTAAAGCTATTTTAAATGTGACAAGTGCAATGCCTTTGAATTTGACTTGAGGGTTTCAATTAGAGGAGTTTCAATGATTTTGAAAGAACCTGAATGTCTATTGACAAGTTTCATTTTGAAATGTTTTGGAAAGGTTTAAGTACTCTTTGAATTCTGAATTCTTGCAAGACTAAAACAATTTTGAACAGTTGAAACGTTCTAGAATTTATCATGGAGGTTGAAGTTGGTTTTTGCCTAAGTAAAAGAAACAGCTTTGAAAGAAGTAAATGATTACGTGACTCGGTTTGGCTTAGATCCTATTTTATGACTCAAATCGGAAAGCCAAGGTTTTAATGATTTGAAATGAATTTGGCGAAATGAGTTGTTATTCTCCCCTAAAGTCTTGGGACTCTGCCGAGAAACTTTATTATAAAATCCCATTATTGGATGGATGATTTTGAATATTTCAAAATGAATCTTTAACTTTCCATGGTCATGGATGTTTTGGAAAGAGGATACTGAGGGTGGCATTATTTTAAAAGGGGAATTTACCTTGAGTAAAAGTGGCTTATGAGCCTGAGATAATTTGAGAAATGAGATCTTTAAAGCCAAGGCTGAAAAGAGTTGAAACTTGATTTCAAAGTGAAATGAATTGAGAAAAAGTGATTTATGGCTTAAATGCCGATTTTATGAATTTGATGATGTTGATTGGTGGAAGTGCTGTTTTGTTATGGGCCGGAATGGCTGTGTATGATTATGAATATTGGCTGGTTCTGGATTGAACTGTGAGCCGAAATGGCTATGTATGCTATGAATATTGGCTGGTTCTGGATTGAACCGTGAGCCGGAATGGCTGTGTATGCTATGAATATTGGCTGGTTCTGGACTGAACCGTGAGCCGGATGGCTGAGATGGATGTTAATCCATGGATGAGAATGAATGCATGTATATGCTGAATTATTGATAATTGTGATTTGCACTTCCACTATCAGGGGCACGAGTTCCCTGGGAGAAAGCAGTGGCTAGCCACCACGTGCTCCAGGTGGAGACTCGAGACTCTGCTGACCCTATGTCGTAAGTGTGGCTGGGCACTGTGAAAGCCCCGGATGAGCTCGCCCCCGTAAATATTCACTAGTGAGGGTGATGGATATAGATCATGATTATGATCAAGTTTATGATGAGTATAACTCGGGTTGGGGATGCGCGACAAAGAGACAGTCCAATGGTTAGCTACCAGGACTTGTCGGGTTGGCTCTATAACCGACAGATGATATCATCAGCCACAAGGAATAGGCATGCATCATATGCATCTATGTGACATTGTTTGGGTATGCATATTGTACTTGGTTTACCTTTGTGACTAGTGATTAACTGCTAATTGTTCTACTTGCAATAACTGTTTGTTTGTGCTTGCATCTTCCTATTTGTGTTTGCTGCTGAGACTCTGTTGGACTGTGGTGATTGGTTGTTGGTTGGATTTGTTTGGGCCTAGGGCCATGGTTGGAATGAGATGAACCGATGGTTGATTTCGGTTTTGTGTTTCTGGTTTGGAATAAAATATGAAATGCTATTTTGGTTCCGCATAGATAAACCGTTTTGAAAGGCTTTTGAGTTTTTGAGAATTGAACGGTTCTTCTTTCAGAAAAGATTTTTAGACTTTACTTTTATTGTAAAACGTTGTTTTTGAAAAGAAGGCATAAGACGGCTATTAATCACTAGTACGGTTTATCTTCACGTATCCTATTACAGTAATTCCCAAAAATCCTCTACTGAGAACTCTTTCGAGGATGATGTTCTCACCCCCCTACATTTTTTTCCTTTCAGGATATGGACGCAGAAGTCACAGAGTCTATTTAGTTGTTGTTGAAATGCTTTGTATTGCTTTAGATTATTATTTTTGAACCCTCGCCATTATCTTGATATATTCTGTAAGAGGAATAGGAATTGTATTGGCTAATGCTTGTAATATTATATATGTATATGTATATATGTATGTACTCTTTGAGTTTTTGTAA
This sequence comes from Arachis ipaensis, assembly GCF_059453495.1. Lineage (NCBI taxonomy): Eukaryota > Viridiplantae > Streptophyta > Magnoliopsida > Fabales > Fabaceae > Arachis > Arachis ipaensis. The sequence goes on from NC_142441.1 coordinate 99,245,396, forward strand.
GTTGTATGGTATTTATGGATGTACGTTATTGAACGAAAGTATTTTTGGGAGCGTTATTACGGTTTAAAGTTTTAAACAGGCTCATATTTTAGTATTAAATAATATAAGTGTCGTCGTAATGTCCGAGCTATCAGAGTGGCGCAGCTGGAAGCATGAGCTTTGGTAGTTAGGGTGTTACATTATGGTATCAGAGCAGTCCTTCCTGTAGAGCCTGAGGAATGGACCGACTATGCTTCAATTGCATACTCTGAGCGTTTGTCATGTACTAAGTCTTGTCGAATGACGAGGATTAGAGCTTTATGCACATGACGGTCTATTGATTAGCACTGTTAGTCTTGCATTGCATAATTCCTGATATTAAGTTTGGCCGGCTTAATACTAGTGAATTATGTATATGAGAGCACTAATGGGTTATCATAGATGACGTACTAGTTTTGAGTAAAGCGAATCGCGGGTTTTGGGAACGTTGGAGACTATTTCTCGAGGCTATTCAGTTGTGTGTCTTAAATTTAGTTCGAGTTGACCTATTCTTTCATAGCCTAACTTGAGGTTCTTGTTTGCTAATCCTTTAGAAAGGTGGTTTGATTTTCCAACTCTATTCCTCTATTCATATGCATTCTTGTTTGATCTTAAGTGCATATGCTTGTTTGAAATCCTTGTTGTATCTATCTTTCTCTGTTTGAGTTCCTCTTGATTAATGTATCCTTTGATATGGCTTTGAACTTGTCTTAATGCACTGTGCATTTTATTCTGGATTCCGAGTCCACTCTTAGAGGAATTGTTGATTCAGTTTTTTCTCTTATATAACGGTGATCATAGCCAATTTTGAGATTTTATAAAAATTGCTGTTGATTAGATACATACTTATCTATATGTGAACTTTGAAGATTTCTTATACAGTTTAAAAACTATTTATTTTTAATACCTCACCTGTGCTTTTACTGGTTTATAGAACTGCATTTACCTTAAATTACAATTTGACTTTCTAGTAATTTTACTATATTTCTAATGCACATCTTCATTTGATTATGTATTTGGATATTTAAAAAAAATGGAAAGAAAGAATTTTTCACTTTATCCCAGTTGAGTTTCGTTCGGTAAGCTTTACTCAACTTATTTTGAATTGAGTTTGATTTAGCATGCTATATGATTCATGACATTGTTGTTCTTTTGAAAGTGTTGGACTCGCAGCTTTCTTCTTATGAACGGACTCATTCTCTCTTAAGCTTTCCATCTCCATGAATGTCATGTTTAACTTTATTTTTAACTAATCTTTTACATCTTGTGAACATTACTATTGATCTTGGTTTTTGCTCTCTTGTGAATCTCACTTATGTGAGTCAGCTTGACTTGTTTTTATTTTGTGCATCGTCTATCCTCTCATTATCTCTACAAGAGTTTTTAGTCAAAGATTTATCCTTGAGAAATTACTAATGGTTGAGTTGTCTTTTTCTATGACTTTTGTATTCTTTTGAATCAATTGAAAGCTTGTTTGATGTCTCATGCCTAATGGATCTTGTTTGAGCTATCTTGGTTTAAGATCCTTTCTTGCATGACTTGACTTCTTTTTAGTACATCTTAAACTTCTTGAATGTTCTCCTGAGATGGTGATTTCAAGAACACTTTTGGAGTCTTGTTTTGAACCTTTTAAAGAAGTTTTGAATTCTCTTGTAAGAAGTTTTAAATGGAATTTATTTTCTGTTGCTTGATTTAGATTAAAACCATTGTTCAATTTTGATGAAGTTAATTTAAAGTTGGCATGCACTATTTTAAATGAAGTTTTGAAAAGCTTCCTTGTTTAGTGGAAACCAGTTTGTTTGTAACGCACCACTTATTTCCTTACCAGATTGTAAGCAAATTTTTACCTCGGAATTTTCTTTCTAAAAAGAGTTTAATTTTCTCTTTCGTCTTTGCTATAATTTTTATACACGCTTGTTTGAATATGAACTCTGGGAATTTTTAAACAAGCATTTGATTTCTCTTCCGAGTTTTTTTTGTGACTACTTTTGGTTAAGATTGTGCACCCAACTAACTTTCTAAAATATTTGATGAAAATATTTTTGCTCTTAGCCAAATATGGGTGCATTTTGTTTTTAAAACTCTGCATAATCTACTTCAACATGAAGTTGAATTAGAGCAAAGCCACGTTATTGCTTTTGTTGCCCTCTTGAGGAATGTTTTCTATTGAGCTTTTCTTCTAAATTGCGAAGTAATTTTCCACAAGTTTTCGATTCTTTTATGAACAATGTATTTGGAAGTATTTTTAATCATGCTCTTAAGTTCTGTGAGTTTTGTCTTAGGTTTGAGATATTCTTTTCTGTAAATCTCATACTTCTTTGGCTCAGCTTGAATTGGTATCAAGCTAATGCGTTGACTTTCTTCTTATTTGTCCTGTTGAATTTTCTTGATCCAAGGGTTATTTTTGAAGTTGTCAATGGAATTGTGTCTAGCAAACTTCATTACTTGAGTATCCTTATTTATCTAGAATTGGATATATTCTCTCAAATTTATGAGTACTACCCTTGACATTTGACTCTCCTTTCTAAATCTTGTATCCTTCTGAGTAGACTCGAGAATTGTTCTGATATCACGTGCAACTTGTAGACGTAGTAGCGCGATGCGTTAGTTCTTTAAGAAGTGATATGTGTGTATGGAAGGTGAAGCGGTAGGTGTAAAACGTTATGAGTTGTGGGTGTTCTGTTCCTTGCAAACGGGTTTGCGGTTGTTAGGCTTATGATTGGCTATGAGGTTGTAAAATGATTGGTGGAGTTGGGAAATTGAAGTTCTGAAGTGGGAACGAGAATTGTCAGCGAACGTTATGCCGCTGTTTAAATACCAACATGCTTTGCAGCCTTTTACCACACTAATTACCACTTTGCTTTGTGAACGCCTATCTTGATTTGCACCCTATTTTGGAACCTCAAGTTTTTGTAAAGCTTTGAGATCATATGACCTTGTGCATTGATCCTATCTTGTAACATTTGCTTTGCAATCACACTCCTACCTTTGTATCCTTAGGCATACGGCCATCCAAGTATTTGAAAACCGTACATATGTTTATATGTTGAGATATTTTTTTGCTTCTTCTTTAAATGTGTTTAGGGTAAACTGTTATGAAATTTCTTTCGTTTTGTATCAATTTTCGAGGACGAAAATTTTTATAAGGTGGGTAGAATGTAAGACCCAGAACCTTTGAAAAGTCTTATTATGATCAAGTCTCAAATCATATTGTTATTTATAGCCTTAATTTCAGAAATCATTTTTATTAAAGATAATTAAGGCAAGTTTTGATTTATTGAATTTGAGACGAGTTATGATTTTTATCCAATTTTATAATTATTGGGTTATTTTCTATATTCAGATTATGAATTTGGCAGTTATGAAATAAGAGGGGTTTTACATGATTTGGATTAGATAAGTAATATTTTAAATATTAATACTGCTGTTTTGGGGAAATAAAGGATTTAAGTATATTATTTCTAATTTTTGGATTTGGACATTTTATTAGAAATAATTTGTAAAATTGAGGGGACAAATAGTATTTTCTATATATAATTAGTGTTGGATTTAGTTTGGGTTTCAATTACCATATTGTTCCTATTTTTAATTGAAATTACAAAACTACCCCTAGCTTAACCCTAACCATAATTTTGATACAACATCCCCAAAAACCCTTCTCTTCATGCTGTGCAGCCATCAATCTCTCCTTCATCCTCTTTTCTGCGCAGCCTTGTGATGAACACACACACAAAATAGGGGAGGAGAACTTCTGAGAGAGCTGAGGGAAAGAGAGGGGGCTTCACCCACGCCGCCATCGTCCTCACTGCACCTCACCGCGAGCTACGCTTCACAGCCGCCCGTCGCGTCCTCCCTGTGATGTCCTTCACGTCTATCGCCGCGAGCTGAGGGGGAAGCCTAGATGAGATATTGAGAGAGGGAGACAGAGAGCACGAGAGCCAAGGAAGGGGGGAAGGCTGCTCCTGTCACTACTGTCGAGCTTGCCGTCGTCCTTACTGCTGCGCCACCGTCGGGCCCACAATCGTGGAGGAAGCACAGCGCCACCGTGGGTCCATTTCCATCGAACTCGAAGGAGGAGGAAGGCCGAGACTGGGCGACGCTGGGAGAGAAAAAAACGCGAGCTGGAGGAGCTGCGTCCAATCGCCGTCGACGCGCCACTGACTGCCGCCGTTCTGCCGCGCCGAGGGTCCCTTTCCTTCTAGATCTACCGCCGTCAAGCATGAAGGGATGAGGAAATGGCGTCGCGAGTTGGGACTGATCCTTTTACGACCGTTGGATTTGACCGGAGAGGGAAGTGGTGACGGTGGTAGATGTTGATGCTGGGTTAGCACCGCCACTGCTACTGGCCGTTTCGAGCTACTCCGCCGTCTCTGTCGCCGGAGAACCTCGCTGCCGTCGCCGGAGGACTCTTCCGGTAAGGGTTTTAATTGAGGTTTTTGCCTTTTTGGATTTTGAGAAGGTTTTAATGTTGCGCGATTTTTATAGTTGATCCACCGGAGCTTCTGGCCGCCGCCGGAGCTGTTGTCGGGCCTGTTTGAAATCGCAGCTGCTTCGTTTTGCTAGTTCAGTAAGTATTTATATTTCGAAAAGCCTCGCGTTAGTATTTTGTTGTGTTCGGTTAATGAATATGAATTTTGATAACGTGGGGTCGAGTCCTAATTATTGTATGTTGCGATTAGTTTTGCTATGGTTATTGCGAACGTGACTGGGAGCTAAGGTTTTGGTTGCCGTCAGTTCGGGTTGAGGCGGAAAGGACTCTGTGAGACGTTTGGGTTATGGAATTGCGTTTTGAGGTAGGGGCGCTTTACAAAAACTATATTTTATATATTGGAATTGTTACATATGGATACTGATGTGAGCGAATTTGTATTTGGTAATTGTATCGGCCTTATGTATGGCTTGATTTGCCTTGGTTGGTTATGAACGTCTGTTGGTTGAATTGTTGTGTGGTTTTGTGAAACGAAATGCTTTTCAAGTTGATTCCATAAAGCCTTGAGATCGAGTTTAACCCATTGAGAATTGATTTGAGTTAATTTTATTGAGAATGTGAAAAATAAAATCCACTCTTGAATTCAACCTTGCTTGCTTTAAATGATCTGGTTTGATAAATGATTGTTGTTGAATCCGTTTCTTTAAAGCTTTGGAAATGAGTTAATTCGGTTGATATTGGTGTGATTTTGAAACGGTTTCCTTGAGATATGCCAATGAGGCGAGTGTTGGATTTAGCTTGATTTTGAATTGATTTTGGATTCTGGACTGTTGAAAAGGATTGTGGAACGGTTTAGTTAGGACCCGAACCGGGTGGCAAAGTCCAAGTTTTAGGGGAGATGCTACCGAAATTTCTATAAAATCCGAGTCTTTATTGAAATGTTGTCTGGAAAAATGACGAGTTAAAAACTTCTACTATTTTAATTGAATTATCAAGAAAAGGATGATTCATGCTTTTGAAATGAATTACTAAAGAGGAAATTGTGATTTAGTCTTGCTTCTTAAGAAAGGCATTGTATCTCTTTCAGGAGAAATCTATTTAGATGAAACTTATGTTTTAAAGCTGTTTTAAATGTGACAAGTGCAATGCCTTTGAATTTGACTTGAGGGTTTCAATTATAGGAGTTTCAATGATTTTGAAAGAACCTGAATGTCTATTATCAAGTTTCATTTTGAAATGTTTTGGAAAGGTTTAAGTACTCTTTGAATTCTAAATTCTTGCAAGACTAAAACAATTTTGAACAGTTGAAACGTTCTAGAATTTATCATGGGGGTTGAAGTTGGTTTTTGCCTAAGTAAAGGAAACAGCTTTGAAAGAATTAAATGATTACGTGACTCGGTTTGGCTTAGATCCTATTTTATGATTCAAATCAGAAAGCCAAGGTTTTAATGATTTGAAATGAATTTGGCGAAATGAGTTGTTATTCTCCCCTAAAGACTTGGGACTCTGCCGAGAAACTTTATTATAAAATCCCATTGTTGGATGGATGATTTTGAATGTTTCAAAATGAATCTTTAACTTTCCATGGTCATGGAAGTTTTGGAAAGAGGATGCTGAGGGTGGCATTATTTTAAAAGGGGAATTTACCTTGAGTAAAAGTGGCTTATGAGCCTGAGATGATTTGAGAAATGAGATCTTTAAAGCCAAGGCTGAAAAGAGTTGAAACTTGATTTCAAAGTGAAATGAATTGAGAAAAAGTGATTTATCGCTTACATGCCGATTTTATGAATTTGATGATGTTGATTGGTAGAAGTGTTATTTTGTTATGGGCCGGAATGGCTGTGTATGATTATAAATATTGGCTGGTTTTAGATTGAACTGTGAGCCGGAATTGCTATGTATGCTATGAATATTGGCTATTTCTGGATTGAACCGTGAGCCGGAATGGCTGTGTATGCTATGAATATTGGCTGGTTCTGGACTGAACCGTGAGCCGGATGGCTGAGATGGATGTTAATCCATGGATGAGAATGAATGCATGTATATGCTGAATTATTGATAATTGTGATTTGCACTTCCACTATCAGGGGCATGAGTTCCCTGGGAGAAAGAAGTGGCTAGCCACCACGTGCTCCAGGTGGAGACTCGAGACTCTGCTGACCCTATGTCATAAGTGTAGCCGGGCACTGTGAAAGCCCCGGATGAGCTCGCCCCCGTAAATATTCACCAGTGAGGGTGATAGATATGGATCATTATTATGATCAAGTTTATGATGAGTATAACTCGAGTTGGGGATGCGCGACAGAGGGACAGTCCAATGGTTAGCTACCAGGACTTGTCGGGTTGGCTCTATAACCGACAGATGATATCATCAGCCACTAGGAACAGGCATGCATCATATGCATCTATGTGACATTGTTTGGGTGTGCTTATTGTACTTGATTTGCCTTTGTGACTACTTGTGATTAACTGCTAATTTTTCTACTTGCAATAACTGTTTATTTGTGCTTGCATCTTCCTATTTGTGTTTGCTGCTAAGACTCTGTTGGACTGTGGTGATTGGTTGTTAGTTGGATTTGTTTGGGCCTAGGGCCGTGGTTGGAATGAGATGAACCGATGGTTGATTTCGATTTTGTGTTTCTGGTTTGAATAAAATATAAAAGGCTATTTTAGTTCCGCATAGATAAACTGTTTTGAAAGGCTTTTGAGTTTTTGAGAATTGAACAGTTCTTCTTTCAGAAAAGATTTTTAGACTTTAATTTTATTGTAAACCGTTGTTTTTGAAAAAAAGGCATAAGACGGTTATTAATCACTAGTACGGTTTATCTTCACGTATCCTATTACAGTAATTCCTAAAAATCCTCTACTAAGAACCCTTTCGAGGATGATGTTCTCACCCCCCCTACATTTTTCCCCTTTCAGGATATGGGCGCAGAAGTCACAGAGTCTATTTAGTTGTTGTTGAAATACTCTCTATTGCTTTAGATTATTATTTTTTGAACCCTCGCCATTATCTTGATATATTCTATAAGAGGAATAGGAATTGTATTGGCTAATGCTTGTAATATTATAAATGTATATGTATATATGTATGTACTCTTTATGAGTTTTTGTAAGTTGTATGGTATTTATGGATGTACGTTATTGGAAAAAAGTTATTTTGGGAGCGATATTACGGTTTAAAGTTTTAAACAGGCTCATATTTTAGTATTAAATAATATAAGTGTCGTCGTATTGTCCGAGCTATCAGAGTGGCGCAGCCGGAAGCGTGAGCTTTGGTAGTTAGGGTGTTACACAGGTAACCCTCGGAACATTAGCGCCGTTGCCGGGGACCTGGAAGTCATCCCATCACCATGGCGGATGACCATGACAACGACCACGATTCAGATCTGGAAGATAGAACACCGCACATGAACGCAGACACCACATCAAAAGATACTCCTCAACCTAACAAAAGCACCGATTCTCCGACTGTGGAAGCCATGGAAGCACTTCAAGATCGCTTGACGCAACTTGAAAAAGGGGCAGAGCATCAACGAGAAGCTGAGAAAAACCTACAAAGAGAAATAAGACGACGCCGGAAATTGGAGGACAAACTCCTAAAAATCGAAGCCGATCTCAAGGCCAAAGCTAATCGATCCTCTCATGAGGATAGCTCCCGCAAGGATCAAGATCCATTTACCAAAGAGATCATGAAGACCAAAATCCTGAAAGACTTTAAGCTCCCGGATATGACTTTGTATGATGGCACTACAGACCCCGGCCATCATCTCAGTAATTTCAGAAGTAGAATGTACCTCACCGATGCCTCAGATGCAGTTCGCTACAAAGCCTTTCCAACTACTCTAACAAAGACAGTGATGTGCATAAACTTGTTATGCTACGATTTAGGAAATTGCACGATCGGCAAAATTCCTTCCGGCAAGTGCACCGGTTATCGTCAAGTAAAAACTCACAATAGAGTGAGGTCGAATCCCACAAGGATTGGTTGAGTGAGCAATTCGGATTAGAAGTATGTTCTAGTTGAGCGGAATCAAAATTTAGATGAGAATTGCGGAATGTAAAATTGCATGAATTAAAGAGCGAGAAGCTAAATTGCTGAAATTAAAAGGGATGGGGTGATTGCATGAATTTAATTGCAGAATGTAAAGAGAAAGTGGTAGATCAGAAATGGGGAATTCATTGGGTGTTAGGAGATATTGAGATCTCCGAATCAAAACATTTTTATTCCTTCCTCAACCAATGCATTCATTGAATTTTGCTTGACAATCTTATATGATTGGATCCCAATCCCTTGGCTCACCAATTCTCTCTAAAAACGAACAAATTCCCAATCCCTTGGTTTAAATGTTCATAAGAAGAGATGATGCTCGATCACTGATTATACCACACAGTTTCATGAACCACAATTTGGTAGGATTACATGTCACAATATCCATCCAAACCCCAATCCAATTCACTGTGAGAAAGCTTCTCTAGCATGAATCCTCCATTACTTTCCCAAGGTTCCGAAGGATTCCAATTATGGGTAGTTTCTTTCCCAAGACAACTACCCAATGGAATTAGATCGAGAAGCTTTCTAACAAAATTCAAGAGAAAAGATTGAAGAAGAAGATAAAACTATTATTGATTCATTGAATTACAATAGAGCTCCCTAACCCAATGAAAGGGGTTTAGTGAGTCATAGCTCTGAATTCAATTACAAAACTAAAAGAAAATGATTTCCAGTTCTCTCCCCCTCAGGGGCTGGATTCCCCTTCAATCCCCCGTCCGTCTCAAATGCAGGAACTAAGGCCTTTAAATAGGCTCCCTAAATTACAAAATGAAAATGAAATTCAAAGCAAATTACAATCAAATGAAAATAAACTATTCTAGATGATTCTTGTGGCCTTGATTTGGTGTTGTTGATGGGCCTTGCTTGCTTGAAGGGTAGAGTGACATAATTGATCCAAAAAGGATAATGATCCATTAAACTACACTCAAACGTTGCACCCCCTTTCTTGAGTCGTCACTTTGTTCTCTTGTCAACCTTGCCAATTTGATGCCAAATATAGACTATTATATCTCGTTGGAAAGCTATGGATGTCAGCTTTCTAACGCAACTGGAAGCACCTCAATTGGATTTCTACAACTCGAGTTATACTCCATGGAAGGTGAAGAGGTCAGCTGGCCTGATTGCATGTTGGTACTATGCTCTTCTATGCACATTACGGGGCTGTTTTCTCCCTCAATTTTTAGTATCCACCATGCATGCCATATATGCTTGGAAAGCTCTAGATGTCTTCTTTCCATTGCATTTTGAATCACCTCATTTGGAGTTTTGTAGCTCAAGTTATTTATGTTTGAAGAAGGCATGGTCAAGCTGTTCCATATAACACGTTTAAGCTCCAGTTTAAGCTTAAACTGGAGCTTAAACGCTGGCACTCCCTGGAGGCACAAGCTCGAGCACGTTTAAGCTTCAGTTTAAGGTTAAACTGAAGCTTAAACGTGGAAATGAGAAAGCAACCCTGGAGGAGAAAAATAGTCGAACACGTTTAAGCTTCAGTTTAAGGTTAAACTGAAGCTTAAACGTGGAAATGGAGGAAAGCCATCCTGGTTCATTTTTCAATTCTGGCGTTTAACCTCCAGTTTAAGGTTAAACTGGAGGTTAAACGTGGAAATGCTCCCCTGGTGAGATTCTCACTTCTGGCGTTTAACCTCCAGTTTAAGGTTAAACTGGAGGTTAAACTTCAATTCCAGCATTATATGGCTTGGTAGTTTAAGTTCCAGTTTAAGCTTAAACTGGAACTTAAACTCCACATGTGATATTCAAGTTTCCTTTATTGATTTTGTTGCTTCCTTGCCTAGCCTCTTCTTCCCTGAAATCATCCAAACAATTGCATCAAAGTCTTGCAAAATTTCATGAGAAATCTTCCATTCATAGCATTCAAGTAATATAACTAAAAACTCATGGAATTTGCATCAAAATCTTCATGTTGAATGATTTAAGACAAGCATGACTATTCGGCCCAAATGATTACTTAAGGCTCAAGAAAATGCATAAAACAACTAAAATTAAAAGAAAAAGGCTAGTGAAACTAGCCTAAGATGCCTTGGCATCACAACACCAAACTTAATCCTTGCTTGTCCCCAAGCAAGTTCTGAATTATTGAGAAGAAAGAATGAAACAGAAAGTAAATTCATTAGCCATATCAGTAAGTAATTGACATTGATTAATGGCGTGTTCATGCAGAAAGTTGTTGCAGCATCACTTTATTGTTTCTTAGGTAAGAATGTCACTTTTTATGTTTCCACTAAAACACTGCTATGGCCTCTTGTTATTCACATATCCTTGGCAAGTTTCTTTTCTTTGTTTTTTTCTTTTTCTTTGAGCTTATTTGCTCCTTGTTGCTCAGTGTCATGTGTTGCACAAGCCTTTGGCATTTTCTTTTTCTTATCAGTGCACTACACATATCCACTACAGGCATTTTAGTTCACATTTCTTCTTGAGACATTGGTACCCAGCACCTCTTTGTGTGACTAAATGTTTTGTATTTAGGTTGCTCTTGATAATGGACTTTTGGTTGATAATCCCGGGTTAGTTAACCCAAGTTACCAAGTGTTGAAACACTCCTCAGAACCTATTCATCCAAGCATATCCTTAATACATAAACACCACAGGCATTTGTCTCAGAAGTTCAAACCATTGGTGCCTAGCTTATTTTCTCAATTTTTTTGCTTTTTGGTTGCCCTTTTTCAGTGGCTTTTTCTTCTTCTTCTTCTTTCTTTTTCATGGCCAAAGACATTTATTCATCAAGATCCATAGACAGCATCCTAATTTCCACTAAAAGTGACAATTCTAACTTTATTTCTTAGTGAGCTGACTATTCAATCAAACATGCATACCACCACTTAATCTTATTTGATTTCTTACTAAATGGAATTGAGTTACTTTTGTTCAAACATTTCTTTTATTTTATGGAAACAGAACAAGCATGGCAAGCATACATTTAAGCAAGTGAAGTTTATCCAGACACTTAGACTATCACTTATTTGGAAATTAAACAAACAGACAAACAAAAACTGCAATGACTCAAACTTAAAGCAGGGGTGCATGCAAACTTCAAATATCAGCAATTCAAAGTACAAGTAATTAAGTGACAATACAACCTTTTAGCATCTTCTTTGTTGTTCATCATCCTTCCTAGCCTTGGTGTTCTCTTTGATGATGATGTATATTCCTTCCATGAGATTGATTGTCTTCCTGCAAAGCTATTAGAAGTTGCTTGTTCCCCAAGCACTTTGAGAATTGGTTAGCATGCATGGATGTTTGTAGGCCTCTGAACTTAGATTGGTGTGTGAACACGAAACTTAGTTCCTTGCCATATGCAGCAATTGGGATCATATGCAGAAAACCTCATGTGCTTTTATTAAGAAAATAACTATGAACTAGAAAAAGAAACTATGAACTAGAAATTAAACTATTGTTTAAGTAGTTTCCCTGATTGGTTGGAGCTAGTGACTAGTCATGCTGAGGTAGAAATGTGCTTTTAATGAAGTTTTTTGGTGGAACACCAAACTTAGAATCTCACATTCACCCTTGAATTGTTTTGGTGTGCAACACCAAACTTAGCTCCTTGCAATACAGATAAATCTACTTAACTCTTTTATTGAAATAACTAGAAAAGAAAAACTACCTTTGGTTGGGTTGCCTCCCAACAAGCGCTTCTTTAACGTCATTAGCTTGACATGCTGTTCCTGACTTTCTTCCTCTTCTTCCAGTTTGTTAAGAGGAATGACTTCAAGTGGATAAAGGAGCTAGTGAGTGCCCCTTGTTGTGAATGCTTCTTTCCAGCAAGCTTTCCCTTGTGATTGGCTTGAGTGAACTTGCTTGTTGGCTCAGGAGTTGGATTGTTCTTCGACCTTCTCTTCTTCATGGATATGATCCTTTGTTTCTCGGTCACAATCCTCATTTTGGTGCTTGTTTCTACTGCCTTCACATCCTTGATCTCAGAACTTGGTTGTTGTTGGACAGTTGGAGTATCCTGTTCATCAAAAGCTTCCTGAATTTGTGGTTCAATGAACCCTTCCTCTTTGCAACTCTCTGTGTCATTGGAGTGTGATCTCCCTTGATTGACTTTCCCCCTTTCTTGTTCTTCTGATTCCTCCCTTGGGTTTGCCATGGTATCACTAGAAGAATTGTGGGTAGGGATTTGCTTTGATAGATATCCAATTTGTGCTTCTAGCTTTTGAATGGCAGCACCATGATTTTGTAAGTTGGATATCACTTCTTCCTTAAAGCTTTTCAAATCGGCCACATCTCTGCCCATAGTTGCAATCATTCCTTCTATCCTGTTTAATTGATCTTGAAATTGTTGGTTCGGATTGGGTTGATGAGGTTGATTATCTTGGCTGTGATATGGTGGCTGGGAGTATGTGTTTTGTGTGGGCTGATAGAGTCTTTGGTTGGAGTGTTGGTAGTGGTATGACTCTTGTGTGTAGTGGAATGAGTCTTGTGGATAGTGAAATGAATTGTATGAATTTGAGAAGGAATTTTGTGCTGAGAAATGCTCAAGTGATGAAGAATTTGGATATGTAAAACTAGGAGGTGAGGTTGGATAATTCAGAGGTGATGGCTCTTGATGAATGGGGTGTGAATAAGTGAAATCTCTTTGGTTTTGATCTTCCCAGCCACAACTTGAGTAGTGATCAAATTCACCAAAACATGGACCATTTTGTGGCTCTGGGAAGTACCCCGTTTCCTGTTCCTGATACTCCCACCCACCATGAGCATAATAACATGAATCATTCTGTGGTGGTGGAGAGTTTCTCATGAATTTTGATTGACCAAAAGATGATGGATACTCCTTTCTTTTTTGCAATGTGCTCAGTCTCAAACAATACTCATCCAAAGATAGTGGAAATTCCATAGTGAGGCAATATCACAAACAGCTAGTGGTTAGTATGCTAACAAGTGAATAAGCAAAGAAAACAAATTAAAATTTGCAGAAATTAGCAGTAATAAACTGAAACAAAAACTATTAACAAAAGAAAAGAAAAATTGCTCAATCTAGTTAACTTCCAATTGGAGAATTGTCAATCGAAAACCAATCCCCGGCAACGGCGCCATAAACTTGATGCGCATAAACTTGTTATGCTACGATTTAGAAAATTGCACGATCGGCAAAATTCCTTCCGGCAAGTGCACCGGTTATCGTCAAGTAAAAACTCACAATAGAGTGAGGTCGAATCCCACAAGGATTGGTTGAGTGAGCAATTCGGATTAGAAGTATGTTCTAGTTGAGCGGAATCAAAATTTAGATGAGAATTGCGGAATGTAAAATTGCATGAATTAAAGAGCGAGAAGCTAAATTGCTGAAATTAAAAGGGATGGGGTGATTGCATGAATTTAATTGCAGAATGTAAAGAGAAAGTGGTAGATCAGAAATGGGGAATTCATTGGGTGTTAGGAGATATTGAGATCTCCGAATCAAAACATTTTTATTCCTTCCTCAACCAATGCATTCATTGAATTTTGCTTGGCAATCTTATATGATTGGATCCCAATCCCTTGGCTCACCAATTCTCTCTAAAAACGAACAAATTCCCAATCCCTTGGTTTAATTGTTCATAAGAAGAGATGATGCTCGATCACTGATTATACCACACAGTTTCATGAACCACAATTTGGTAGGATTACATGTCACAATATCCATCCAAACCCCAATCCAATTCACTGTGAGAAAGCTTCTCTAGCATGAATCCTCCATTCCTTTCCCAAGGTTCCGAAGGATTCCAATTATGGGTAGTTTCTTTCCCAAGACAACTACCCAATGGAATTAGATCGAAAAGCTTTCTAACAAAATTCAAGAGAAAAGATTGAAGAAGAAGATAAAACTATTATTGATTCATTGAATTACAATAGAGCTCCCTAACCCAATGAAAGGGGTTTAGTGAGTCATAGCTCTGAATTCAATTACAAAACTAAAAGAAAATGATTTCCAGTTCTCTCCCCCTCAGGGGCTGGATTCCCCTTCAATCCCCCGTCCGTCTCAAATGCAGGAACTAAGGCCTTTAAATAGGCTCCCTAAATTACAAAATGAAAATGAAATTCAAAGCAAATTACAATCAAATGAAAATAAACTATTCTAGATGATTCTTGTGGCCTTGATTTGGTGTTGTTGATGGGCCTTGCTTGCTTGAAGGGTAGAGTGACATAATTGATCCAAAAAGGATAATGATCCATTAAACTACACTCAAACGTTGCACCCCCTTTCTTGAGTCGTCACTTTGTTCTCTTGTCAACCTTGCCAATTTGATGCCAAATATAGACTATTATACCTCGTTGGAAAGCTATGGATGTCAGCTTTCTAACGCAACTAGAAGCACCTCAATTGGATTTCTACAACTCGAGTTATATTCCATGGAAGGTGAAGAGGTCAGCTGGCCTGATTGCATGTTGGTACTATGCTCTTCTATGCACATTACGGGGCTGTTTTCTCCCTCAATTTTTAGTATCCACCATGCATGCCATATATGCTTGGAAAGCTATAGATGTCTTCTTTCCAATGCATTTTGAATCACCTCATTTGGAGTTTTGTAGCTCAAGTTATTTATGTTTGAAGAAGGCATGGTCAAGCTGTTCCATATAACACGTTTAAGCTCCAGTTTAAGCTTAAACTGGAGCTTAAACGCTGGCACTCCCTGGAGGCACAAGCTCGAGCACGTTTAAGCTTCAGTTTAAGGTTAAACTGAAGCTTAAACGTGGAAATGAGAAAGCAACCCTGGAGGAGAAAAATAGTCGAACACGTTTAAGCTTCAGTTTAAGGTTAAACTGAAGCTTAAACGTGGAAATGGAGGAAAGCCATCCTGGTTCATTTTTCAATTCTGGCGTTTAACCTCCAGTTTAAGGTTAAACTGGAGGTTAAACGTGGAAATGCTCCCCTGGTGAGATTCTCACTTCTGGCGTTTAACCTCCAGTTTAAGGTTAAACTGGAGGTTAAACTTCAATTCCAGCATTATATGGCTTGGTAGTTTAAGTTCCAGTTTAAGCTTAAACTGGAACTTAAACTCCACATGTGATATTCAAATTTCCTTTATTGATTTTGTTGCTTCCTTGCCTAGCCTCTTCTTCCCTGAAATCATCCAAACAATTGCATCAAAGTCTTGCAAAATTTCATGAGAAATCTTCCATTCATAGCATTCAAGTAATATAACTAAAAACTCATGGAATTTGCATCAAAATCTTCATGTTGAATGATTTAAGACAAGCATGACTATTTGGCCCAAATGATTACTTAAGGCTCAAGAAAATGCATAAAACAACTAAAAATAAAAGAAAAAGGCTAGTGAAACTAGCCTAAGATGCCTTGGCATCAGACAGCAATTAGATGGTTCGACAATCTACCTCCTAGGTCCATCTCAAGCTTCGACGACTTAGCCAAAAAGTTTTTGGCCAGATTCTCCATCCAAAAAGATAAGACTAAACATGCCCCAAGTCTACTAGGAATTAAGCAAGGAGATCGGGAAAGTCTTCGTAACTACATGGAAATATTTAACAAAACATGCCTAGACATACAAAGCCTACCAACAGAGGCCGCCATCGTGGGCCTCATCAATGGCCTACGAGAAGGACCTTTTAGCCAATCTATATAAAAAAATACCCCACATCTCTGAACGAAGTGCAAGAACGAGCGGAGAAGTACATCAACATGGAGGAAAATTCTCGACTAGGAGAGACCTCAAAATCCGGATTCACCTATAGAGAAGTACCACAATTACACTCCTGTTCGGGTGTCCCTTGTGGATGTCTATAGAGAAGTCTGCCACACTGAAAAAATACCCCCAACTCGACCACTCAAAGGCAAGAAAAGAGGAGGACACCGGACCAAATATTGTGAATACCATCAAATCTGCGGGCATTCCACCAACGAATATTTTGACTTAAAAAATGTCATAGAAAAACTAGTAAGAGAGGGAAAACTAGATCAGTACTTGGCCACCCGGGACGATGAGCAAAGAAAAAGAAGAAGGGACGAAGATGTCGGACGCACAGAGCGATCAACTCGTACACTAGAAAGACACGTCCATATGATACACGGTGGATTTGCGGGAGGAGGAATCTCCAAATCATCTCACAAAAGATACTTTAAAGAAGTGTATCATGTTGAGGGGAAAGAGGAAACATCCGACATCCCCGCAATTACTTTCACCAAAGAAGACGCATCCGGAATCATCTTAGAACACGACGATCCCATGGTTATCACAATGATACTAGCAAACGCAAATCTCCATCGGACCCTGATAGACCAAGGGAGCTCCGCTGACATCTTGTTCAAAACTGCCTTCGACAAGCTCGGCCTGGAAGAAAAAGAACTTCGAGCATATCTGAACAGTTTGTTCGGACTGGGAGACACCCCAGTTCAACCACTTGCATACATATCACTACACACAACCTTCGGGAAAGGGAACCAATAAAAAACACTCAAGATAGACTACATCATGGTCGACGTGAGCTCAGCCTACAATGCCCTAATAGGTCGGACAACATTGAATCAGCTCGGCGCAATAGTCTCGACTCCACATCTGTGAATGAAATTTCCAACTACAGAAGGGATAGCTAAAATAAAAGCAAACCAGAAGATGGCGCGCCGCTGTTACAACAAAAGTCTAAACCTCAGAGGCAGAGGAGAAGAATTCCACACAATCGAACTCGGTGGAGTTCAGAGGCAGGAAGAACTCCGCCCACAACCCGAAGATGAAATAGAAAAAGTCCAGATCAGAGATATCCCGGACAAAATAACCAATATTGGTACAAACCTAAAGGGAGACATAAAAGAATCAATCATACAGTTCTTACAAGATAATGTCGACCTCTTTGTATAGAAGGCTGCAGACATGCCGGGTATAGACCCCAAATTAATGTGCCACAAGTTGGCGGTCTACCCAGGATCTCGGCCAATACAACAAAAGTGAAGAAAGCTCGGGCCAGAACGATCCCAAGCTGTGGAAGAGCAGGTACAAGATCTACTAGAGGTAGGATTCATAAGAGAAGTCAAGTATCCACTATGGCTAGCTAACATCGTATTGGTGAAAAAATCAAATGGAAAGTAGCGAATGTCCACCGACTACACTGATCTCAACAAAGCCTGCCCAAAATATCCTTATCCACTCCCAAGTATCGACGTTCTGGTTGACGCCTCCTCCGGATATAAATACCTCTCGTTTATGGACGCTTATTCGGGGTACAACCAAATCCCAATGTATCCACCCGACCAAGAAAAGACTTCATTCTTAACCCCAAAAGTAAACTGCTGCTACATCGTCATGCCTTTTGGTCTTAAAAATGCGGGAGCTACTTATCAGAGGTTAATGAATAAGATCTTTACCGATCACATTGGAAAAATCATGGAAGTCTATGTGGACGACATGTTAATAAAGACACAAAGTGAGGAGACGCTATTATCCGACCTGACCCAAGTGTTCGACACTATAAGAAGGCATGGCATGCGACTCAATCCTGCAAAATGCACCTTCGCAGTAGAAGCTGGTAAATTCTTGGGTTTTATGCTCACACAAAGAGGAATAAAGGCAAATCCGGATAAATGCCGAGCCATACTCGACATGAAGATCCCGACTTACGTCAAAAAGGTACAACAACTCAACGGCAGGTTGGTAGCCTTGTCCAGATTTCTAGCTGGATCGGCAATAAGATCTCTCCCCTTCTACACTACTCTAAAGAAGGGAAAAAAGTTCGAATGGACAAAAGAGTGCGAGTAAGCCTTCCAAGATTTCAAAAGATTCCTGGGACAACCACCCATCCTAACTCGGCCAAGGGAAGGAGAACCACTCACATTGTACCTCGCAGTAGGAAGTCAGGCAGTAGCCTCAGCACTAGTTCGAGAAGACGACAGTGGGCAACAACCCGTATACTTCATCAGTAAAGCATTACAAGGGTCCGAATTGAATTACCGAAAAATAGAAAAGTTTGCATACGCCCTCATACTAACATCTCGATGACTTCGTCAATACTTCCAAGCCCACACCATCAGGGTTCGGACTAACCAGCCTATAAAAGGGATTTTGCAGAAAACAGACCTAGCAGGCAGAATTTTGCAATGGGAAGTCGAGTTGTCCGAATTTGATCTTCAATACGAAACTCGGACAGCCATCAAGTCACAATACCTGGCCGAGTTCATCGCAGAATTTACGGACACCCCAGAACCCCCCACAGAATGGAGTCTCTACGTAGACGGTTCCTCAAATAAAACTGGAAGCGGCACATGTGTGATAATCGAAAGCGACCAAGGAACCCAAATCAAACTATCCCTCAAATTTGGGTTCCCTGCCTCAAACAACCAAGCAGAATATGAGGCATTACTAGCTGGTTTGAAGCTGGCTAGAGAGGATGGAGTTCAAAAGCTTATCATCATCAGCAATTCGCAAGTCATCACTTCACAAATAGCAGGGAGCTACCAAGCCAGAGATCCCACCATGAAAAAATATTTGGACAAAACCAGGGAATAGCTCGGACAGCTAGGAGAATATGAAGTCCGTCACATACCCCGAGAACAGAATGCCCGAGCTGACACACTCTCAAAACTAGCCAGCACCAAACCAGGGGGCAATAATAGAAGCCTCATCCAAGAAATGCTGCATTCTCCATCAATCTCGGAAGAAGAAAAAATCCTAGCCATAACAGGTCAGGATCAAGGATGGATGACCCCCACAATTAACTACCTCAAAACAGAAATACTCCCCACAGATGAAAATGAGGCAAAGAGGTTAAAACGGAAGGCACAATACTACACTATCATAAATAATACTCTATACAAAAGAGGGATTTTAATACCATTGTTAAAATTTGTGCTGACTTCCAATACAAGGGAAGTTCTAGAAGAAATACACAGTGGCATTTGTGGCAATCATCTCGGAGCGCAAGCACTTACTAAAAAAGTACTACGGGCAGGATTTTATTGGCCAACTCTACAAAAAGAGGCCACAGAGTTCGTAAAGACATGTCCACCATGTCAAAAACATGCCAACTTTCACATCGCCCCGCCAGAGGAGCTCATCAGCGTAACCTCACCTTGGCCATTTGCAAAATGGGGACTCGACCTTCTCGGACCCTTCCCTCAAGGATCGGGGCAAGTTAAATTCCTCATAGTAGGGGTAGACTATTTCACAAAGTGGATCAAGGCAGAACCCCTAGCCAACGCCACTGCTTAAAGAAGTCGAAAATTCCTATATAGGAACATTGTTACAAGGTTCGGGGTTCCATACTCCATCACCATAGACAATGGCACCCAATTCACAGATGCAGGCTTCAGAAAGTTAGTGGCCAACTTGAACATAAAATACCAGTTCACTTCTGTAGAACATCCCCAAGCCAATGGACAAGTCGAAGCTGCCAACAAGGTCATATTGGCCGGACTAAAACGGCGATTACAGGACGCAAAGGGAGCCTGGGCTGAAGAGCTCCCACAAGTCCTATGGGCATATCGAACAACGCCGCATTCCACCACAAAGGAATCACTCTTCCGATTAGTATACGGAATGGAGGCAATGATCCCAGTAGAGATCGAAGAAGGATCGCCTAGTGTGATCCACTATAATGAAGAAGCCAACTCCCAACTTCAAAGGGAAGAACTCGACCTACTTCTGGAAGTCCAAGAAAGAGCTCAGATAAGGGAGGAAGCACTAAAGCGTCTAATGGCTTCGAGATATAATCAAAAGGTAGTGCCACGAGGCTTCGCTGAGAACGACCTCACTCTAATCCGAAATGATATCGGAACAACTTGACCTGGAGAAGGAAAGCTGGCAGCAAACTGGAAAAGACCCTACCGAGTCGTAGAAGTACTTGGGAAGGGCTACTACAGACTGTCCGAACTCGATGGACGAGAGCTTCCTAGGTCATGGCACGCCTGCAACCTAAGAAGGTACTATAGTTAGGGATGATAAAAGATCTTAGCATAAGGTGCACTCTTTTTCCTGAAAAGGTTTTTTAATGAGGCACCAAGCCAAGACCTACAAATTATCGGACTTAAAGGGATATAAACTCCCGCATGTATATATTTGCATTTTCTTTTGAATAAAATATGTTTAGATATTCTACAAAATCTCAAGCCGCATTAATCTAAAACATTCATCGTCCGATTATAAAGCGACAGATCGGTAGAAAGTGAAAATTAAATTCACTGCACGATCACGATAAAGACCAACAGAGATGAAAATCAAATTCATCAAAAGGTTGACCGAACGAGGATTGAACCCAATTTCTACAAATCAGCAAAGATGAAAACAGAATAATGCAAAAAGTTATCGAAAGTGATCCAGAGAAAGGACCTGATGAGGTCTTAATAAAATGGATCGCTAAATAATAACTTAAAGACTGGCCGACGTCAAGAAGTCGGACCAGTCGCAATAACCAAAGTTATAAGTAAATCCCTGGAAAGAGGTCTGGCCAGCCCTATAAAAGAGAATTACTATAACTTAGAAGGGCCCGACATGACGAAGTCGGCCCAAAACATAAAAGTTATAAAAGTAATCCCTGAAAGAGACCTGAACAAGGTCCAAGAAAGAGGATTACAAAAATAACTTAGAAGGGCCCGATATGACGAAGTCAGCCCAAAACATAAAAGATATAAAAGTAATCCCTGAAAGAGACCTGAACAAGGTCCAAGAAAGAGGATTACGAAAATAACTTAGAAGAACCCGACATGACGAAGTCGGCCCAAAACATAAAAGTTATAAAAGTAATCCCTGAAAGAGACCAGAACAAGGTCCAAGAAAGAGGATTACAAAAATAACTTAAAAGGACCCGACATGACGAAGACACAAAAGTCACAAAAGTAATCCCCGAAAGAGGCCTAAACAAGGTCCAACAAAGAGGATTACTAACAACAACTTGGACAAAACCAACATGATGAAATTGGCCTCCCGAAAACCTTGGTGATATACAAAGTAATTCCTAATGAAGACATGAGTAAGGTCCAAACAAAGCGAGTTACTAGAAATAACTTCAGGCCAAGAAATCAAGCCAAAGAAGTCAGACTACGAAAATTCCAAACACCTAGAAAGGTACCGTGATGAGTGCAAGACAAACAAGTTACAAAAAATACAAGTTATAATAATAACAAGCTCAAGAGGCTACCAAAACTAGCCCCAAGAGCTTGAAAATCACTTTGTTTTCCAAAAGAAAGTTGCTAAACAAGCAACCAGGAATGTAGCAAAGGTCAGAACTATCATCTACAAAATATAAAGAGTTCAAAAGGCCCACAAACCGGGCTATACACACAAACATCTAAGAAAACTCATTAAGGATCCAAAGTCTTCTCAGCAGCACGAGGAGAAGGAGGGCGAGTCTGAAGAGGCACTGCGTCCACTATCCCGTCATCTCTGTTCAAGATCTGACAATCTGGTTCAAATTCAGGATGACCAGTCTCGAACGAAGGAGCCGAAGAAATTGGCCCAGCTGAAGTCTTAGCGGCAGGCACAGGGGGGTTCGACATCATCGTCATCAGGATCGTTAGGGACAATCTTGCCATCCTTTACAACATTATCCAGACTGAAGAGAGTAAGGTTGGCCTCAGGTGCAAGAACTTGAACCTGCTTCTTCAGGTTCTCATAAGCAGCATTTACGTTGCCTACAAGATGACCCTGGAGCTCGGCATAATCAACCCGGGCAGACTCCAACTCTCCCTGAGACGCATCACCTCCCTGTAGGCCATAACATAGCTATCCTTGTGCCTCAAAGCCGTGTCTTCAGCCAACTTTACAGAAGCCGCCAAGGCAATAGAACTAGCCTTTTCACCCTCTAACTCTTTATCCAGCTTGGTCACCTTCACCTCAAGCTCCTCCTTCAAACCCTTCATCCGATCGAACTCCAAATTTGCCTCCTCCATAAAGGCCTTCGTAGCATGAAGAGGAAGATCTTGGGCAGTCCGATATAAGGCCGCCCCATATGTGCCATCTTGACACTACTCCGAGTTATAAAGTCTAAATGGTGAAGGAATGATACATCATCCATAGGGAGGACACCATAAAGACCGATCTGTTGGTCGACAAACCCAACAGCATCGAAGTCAGGGGCATCCAGATTGAAGGGTTCAACAGTTCGAGGTCTTTTGGAAGGGAGAATGACTGGAGAAAAAGATGCAACAGCAGCAGCAGAAGACTGTGGAAGATCCACTATACGGACTCGAGGAGTAGGGATCATTCTCCTCGGGCCAGGAGAGCTCGGCACGGACGGTTTTGACGTCACCTGAGAAGACCCTTCCCCATCCGTTTTGGCCGAGATGTTCTGAGCGACAGCAGCCTTTTTCGCCTTCTTGAAAGCTTTCATCGAGTCATTATTCTTGGCCATCTCTGTAAAATAGAAACCAGTAGTTTTACAGACCAGGAAAAAAGAGGAAAGCAAAGTAAAAACAAGAAGTAATATATATCAAGTAATACCCAATGCAGTTTGAACAAGGGAGGGGTCCCCCAAGGATTTTTTAGTATCTAGATGAGGAGGTTCCCCCTAAAGGTCCTCCAAAACAGTTACAAAAGCCTGCTCAATCTCGTCGAGCATTTCCCACGTATATCGGGATACTACTACATTCTGCTGCCAACACAGAGGGAAGGATGGCTCATCATTCGCTTCCAGAAAAAAGGGGCGAGCTCTCTCAACAGATTGAACCTTGAAGAAATAATTCTTGAAGTCTCTAAAGGACTCATCATACATGGTAAAAACCTTATGTCCTTGTGCAGATCTAAAAGAAACCCACGAGGCTTTCTTTTTCGAAGAAATCCCGGGCTTAGTTAAAACAAACAAATAAAGGAAAAGAGTTTGAGAAGGGGCAACATCCAATTCTTGGCAAAGAAGCTGAAAAATCTTAATAAAACCCCAGGAGTTCGGATGAAGCTGGGACGGAGCTACATTACACGACCATAGCAAATCAGTCTCAAAGGAAGTAAAGGGAAAAGTGATGTCCAACTGGCTGAAAAAATAGTCGTAAGCATAAAAGAAAGGGCACTCCCCTTGGGTCGGGACAGGGAAGCAAACCCTCTCCTTGGAGTCAGGTGCCACTAATTCATAATTCCTCTCTTGATCTCTACTCTTGCAGAGACAGTGATGTTTTCTAAGCTCTACGCAAAATTCAGAATTGGCTAAAGAAACACACAGCAACACCAGGGAGTCCAACCAATCAGACATCCCCTTGGGAACCTTAGAAGACGCCTCGACAATATTTTTACGAGAAGACATGGCCAACTAGTCCTACAAACAAGAAAGGAAGATTGGATTACTAAAAACATCTCGGACAAAGCCAAAACAATTCGGCCAACCTAATCTAGTACAGCACAAGAAATAAAAGGAAACCCCAGGACCTACACCAAAAAAATCCAGGGGCATCCTTTGGAGGCAGGCAGGGAACAAGGATTCAGGAAAAACCTACAAGATTAACATCCCAATAAAACTCGCAGCAAAGACAGAGAAAAACCTTTTTCAAAGACGCAACATCCCCAGAAAGCTACAAATCAAACAGAATCGAAATAGCTACCTTCCAAATTCACAGTCTCAGCTTATCAGCAAACAAATAGCAAAACATACAAAAAGAAGCCATCAAAGACACAATCTTTTTCAGAGAAATAAAAAAGAGTCGTTATCTTCTACAAAATTCACCAGCGAAGAAAGCTATCAGCAAGCGAAAAACATCAAAGGAGCAATCTTTTGAAAAAGCAAGCAGGTTCATGCAGCTCGCAGAAGAGGAAAAACAAGCAGTATGAACCCTAGAGTACAGAAGGACCACACTAAAAGCCAGAAACCCCCCCCCCCACAACAGTAAACAAGCAGGCGCACAGTGATACGAAAAGATTCAGCTTTTCCAGTATGCACTTTAAGAGAAAAATCAAAACTTTATCAAAAACCGAAGATAAAACGACGAAAGAGAAGTTAAAACTAACCTGGAGAAAGAGCTCTGGGGAAAGGAGGAAACCGGAGTAAAGAAATGTTCCCTTAAGCAAAGCACAAGAACACAGCGTCGCAGAGAAAAACGAAAAGGCAAGCTCCAGGCGAAACAGAAGAACTAAGAAAAGAAGGAAGTTACAGAAAAAAGGAAACCGTTTCGTGAAAACAAAATTCAAAACAAAAAGCCAAGAGAAACGGAGCATTAAAACCAATTAATGAGGGTATTACACCACCGCACATTCCCAAGGGTAGGACGCTAATACAAAAGCGCGCACTTTCAGAGGAAACGAAAGAAGAAACGTTCCGCATTCAAAAAAGAACTCTACAAAGATAAAATCGACAGAGTTCTCGAGTTCGGCTTCACCAGAGAAGGATCGAAGTCCTAAAACTAAGACTCGACCTCAAAAGAAAGACCGAGCTAGAGCAGGGGCACTGTTCATACCCTGGGTGGAGCTGTCCAACCCGGGATGTTCTACCAACAAGACAACCAACCTCTTCAGGTCAGGACAATCCGACCTCTTCTCAAAGAGCTCGGCCAAAACGATAGGAAAGCCCAAAAAAGGGTCCAAAATCAAGGAACACGACCCAAATCCTAAGGCAGCCCAAGCCTACAGAGAGAAGGGCGATTCCCTTGAAGATAAGCTGACCTCGCCCAAAGATAAGATAAGATAAGATAAGATAACTAACTTATCTTATCTAAAAAGGTCACTCCACACTACTATAATACACTGGAGCACCCAGGTATAACTCATACTCTGATTCTACAAAAAACCTGTTTAATACCCTTGCTAACTTAAGCATCGGAGTCCCTTGCAGGTACCACCACCCTCCGGTGATAAAGGATCAGCAGCGCAGCCAGTCCAACAAGTCGGACACGACTGCTCTGGCCACCATCCACCGGCCGGACACGTCATCTCTGACCAGTACAGAAGATCTCGTCCAAGATCGACCTACAGTTTCAGGTAACCCTCAGAACAACCCCCATAATCAATTACCTCAAATCAGAGACACTCCCTACAGATAAGAAGAAGGCGAAGAGGCTGAGACGAGAAGCACAATACTACACCATCATAAACAACACCCTATACAAAAGGGGGATTTTGACACCCTTATTAAAATGTGTGCCGATTTCTAATACAAAGGAGGTTTTGGAAGAAATACATAGCGGCATGTGTGGCAATCATCTGGGGGCACGGGCTCTCTCCAAAAAGGTACTCCGTGTAGGATTCTTCTGGCCGACTCTCCAAAAAGAAGCAATCGAGTTTGTTAAGACATGCCCACCATGTCAAAAGCATGCTAACTTCCATATCGCCCTACCAGAGGAGCTCATCAGCGTAACATCACCTTGGCCATTCACAAAATGGGGACTCGACTTCCTCGGACCCTTTCCCTAAGGATCGGGGCAAGTCAAGTTCCTCATTGTAGGGGTAGATTACTTCACAAAATGGATTGAGGCAGAGCCCCTAGCTAATGCCACTGCTTAAAAAATTCGGAAATTCTTATACAGGAATATTGTTACAAGGTTTGGGGTTCCTTACTCCATCACCACAGACAATGGAACTCAATTCATGGACACAGGCTTCAGGAAGTTGGTAGCAGACTTGAAAATAAAGCACCAATTTACATCCGTAGAACACCAACAAGCTAATGGACAAGCCGAAGCAGCTAACAAAGTCATATTGGCTGGGTTAAAACAGAGATTACAGGACTCAAAGGGAGCCTAGGCTGAAGAGCTCCCACAAGTCCTATGGGCATATCGGACAACTCCACACTCCACCACAAAGGAATCACCTTTCCGATTGGCTTACGAAATGGAGGCAATGATTCCGGTAGAAATCGAAGAAGGATCCCCCAGAATGATCTACTACAATGAAGAAGCCAACTCCCAGAATCAAAGGGAAGAGCTCGACCTACTTCCAGAAATCCGAAAAAGAGCTCGGATTAGGGAAGAGGCGTTAAAACGTCGAATGGCCTCAAGATACAATCAAAGAGTCGTCCAGCAAAGTTTTGCCACAATGATCTCATTTTAATCCGAAATGACATCGGAACAGGTCGATCAGGAGAAGGAAAGCTCGCAGCTAGTTGGAAAGGACCCTACCGAGTTACCGAAGTACTGAGAAAAGGCTACTACAAGGTGTCCGAACTTGAGGGGCGAGAGCTACCAAGGTCGTGGCATGCCTGCAACCTAAGAAGGTATTATAGTTAGGAGGTAATAAAGATCTTAGGTCAAGGTGCACTTTTTTTCCTGAAAAAAGTTTTTTAACGAGGCACCAAGCCAAGATTTGTAAAATTGCCTGACTTAGAGGGGTAAACACCCACATGTATATATTTTTGCCTATATGCCTATTTTCTATTTGAATAAAATTTTCTAGATTCTCTACAAAGTTTCTCTACCAAGACGCATTAATCTGAAAGTAAAAATTCATCGCCCAATTACAAAGCTACAGGTCGGCAAGGTGAAAACCAAATTCACCGCTCGATCACGATGAAAATCGAATTCATCGTCCGATTTCGACAAAGGTCGGCAGGGTGAAAACTGAATTCACCGCTCGACTTGGACAAAGTTGGCCAAGTGAGAACCAAACTCACCATCCGATTTCTACAAAATCGGCAATATGAAAAAGTGATAAAAACGGATTAATGCAAGTTATAAAAAGTGATCCATAGAAAGAGGCCTGACGAGGTGTTATTAAAAATAGATTGCTAAAAATAACTTAGGACGAACCGACATAAAGAAGTCAGACCAACCAACCAAAGCGACAAAACTTATAAAAAGTAATCCATAGAAAGAGGCCTGACGAGGTCTGATTAAAAATGGATTGCTAAAAATAACTTAGGACGGACCGACATAAAGAAGTCGGATCAATCGACCAAAGCGACAAGAGTTATAAAAAGTATTCCATAGAAAGAGGCCTGACAAGGTCTGAGTAAAAATGGATTGCTAAAAATAACTCGAGAAGGATCGACAAGAGAAGTCAGACCAATGAAATGTGTGCGCTAGAAGGGACACAACTCAGCCCAAAAAGCCACGACCTCACGACAAAGCTACCAAACTTGTTTTAAAAATTGTTCTATGAGAATACTAAAAAAGTCATAAGACAAGTCATCACATCGACAAGAAAGAGGTCGAACAGCCGAATCTCGACACCTTACAGAAGATTTACAGAAATCCCAAAAAGACAGCCAGCACGTCAAAGAAAACAAGGCTATTCTAAAAGCATTAAAAGCTCAAAAGGCCACCTGAAGGTCAACCTCAAGAGTTCAAAGATATCTTTTATTTTTTCCAAAATAAAGTTGCTAAGAAAAGCAACCAAAATGTCAGAAAAAGAAAGCACACCATGCAAAGTTACAAAAAATAAAAGAGTTCAAAAGCCCACAAATCGGGCTAAACAAATACATAACAACTCACAAGGGATCCAAGGTCGCCTCAGCGGCGGCACCCTGGGTTGTTGAGGGATGAATGATCTTCATAGGAGTTGCATCTACCGTCCCATCCTCCCGAGTTAAGATTTGGACATCGGGGTCAGACTCGGGGTGACTGACCTCAGCAGCAGCAGTTGAAGAAGTCGCGGCAGTAGAAGCTTTGATCAACGGCTCTGGGGGAGGACCTTCCTCTTCATCTTCATCCAGCGCAGGGACAATCTTATCATTTTCAACAGTGTTATCCAAAGTAAAAAGACTCAGGTCGAGCTCGGGAGCAAGAACTCGGACCTGAGCTTTTAGGTTCTCATATGCATCAGTCACACTGCCCACAAGGTGGCCCTGAAGCTCAGCATAATCAGCATGGGCCGACTCAAGTCTCTCCCTGACCTCCAGCAGCTCGCCATAAGTGCGGGTATAACTCTCCTTCGACTTCTTGCCATCTCCTCGGCCAAATTTGCAGCCGCCTCAGCTCTGGTAGTCTGAGACTTTTCCTTCTCCAAATCCAACTCCAGTTTAATTATCCTAGCATCAAGCTCATCCTTCACCCCCTTGATTCTATCAAATTCTGACTTAGCATTTTCTAGAAAAGCCTTGGTCGCATGGACGGGGGAATCCTGAACAGTACAGAATAAGGCCACACCCATATGGGCCATCCGAATACTGCTACCGGTAATAAAGTTCAAGTGGTGAAGAATGGATACATCATCCATTGGAAGTCGACCAAAAGGAGCAATTTGATTATCAATAAACCCCACAGCATCAAAATCAGGGGTGTCCAGGTCGTAGGGCTCAACAGTCTTCTGCTTCTTAGGAGGAGGACCGGCAGCAGAAGGAGAAGCAGCACCAGAGGTCGACTGGGGAGGATCAGAAGCAGCCAGGCGAACCTGGGGAGTCGGTATGACTTTTCTCGACCTAGAAGTATCCGAGGTCGACCTCTTCTGAGTAGCCTTAGAAGATTCCTCCCCAGAACCTTTAGCCGAGATGTTCTGAGCTGCGGTCGCCTTCCTCACCCTCTTAAAACCCTTCATAGAATCAGTGGTCTTCACCATCTCTGAAAAAATAAAGCAGCAAAACCAAAATTGAAAATTAGAAAGAGATGGATTAGCAAAACAAAATAACAAAGACAAGGCTAAAAAGAAATCGGCAGCTACCCAATTCAGCTCGAAGAAGGGAGGGATCTCCTAAAAACTTCTTTGTATCAAGATAGGGAGGTTCCCCCCAATTTTCCTCTAGTACATGTACAAAAGCCTGCTTGACTTCATCCAACATTTCCCAAGAATATCTAGACACAACCACATTCTTTTGCCAGCATAAAGGGAAGGTTGGTTCATTATTTTGGTCCAAAAAGAAAGGCCGAGCTCCTTCAACAGCTTAAATAGAAGTTTCTAAAGTCCCTAAAAGACTCATCATACATGGAGAACACTTTCTTTCCCTGGGTAGCGCAGAAAGAAATCCAGGAAGCCTTCTTCTTAGCTACCCCAGGCCTCGTCAAGACAAAAAGGTAAAGAAAGAGAGTTTGAGAATGACGAACATCCAGTTTTTGACACAACAGTTGGAAGATTTTTATGAAGCCCCACGAGTTCGGGTGAAGCTGAGAAGGAGCTACGTTACAAGACAACAACTGGTCGGTCTCAAAGGAAGTAAAGGGAATGGTGATGTTCATTTGGCTAAAAAAGTAGTCATATGCATAAAAGAATGGACGTTCCCCCTGAGTCAGAGAAGGAAAACAAACTCTCTCATCAGGGTCAGGCGCTACCAATTCGTAGTTTTTCTCCTGCTCTCTACTACTACAAATTCTATGATGCCTCCTAAGCGCACACAGTACTCAGAATCAACCACGAAAATACACATCAAAACAAGGGAGTCCAGCCAGTCAGACATGCCATCCGGGACCTTGGTAGACATCTCAACAATATTTTTGCGAGAAGACATGGGTCAACTAGTCCTATAGTGAGAAAAAGGAAAAACGGGTTACTAATCAAACAGCTCAGACAAAACAAGAAACATCTCGGACAAATATGGAGACAACTCGGGCGATAGCATGCGAATGTTAAAAGACTCAGAAACAGCAGTAAAAGGAAACCCCAGGACTCACACCAAGGTCTAGGGGCATCTTTTGGAGGCAATAACAAAGTAAGGATCCAGAAAAAAGAAAAATCTCGCAGTTTAAGCCCTAAAAACACAAAGAAGATCAAGCCTTCTCTATCCATCAAACCACGCAGAAATCATCAAAAAGATACAACCTTTTTTCAAATTAACAATTCATTACATCAAGCTATACACAGGAAAAGATCTACGCATAAAGAAATCAAGTAAAAGGGGCAGAAACAAGCAATAAAACGAGAAAACTCTCAAGGCACGCATTACAGGCACGACGATGCAGAAAAGATTCAAACTTTCTAATACAAATTCGAGCAAGATCAAAACTTTTTCATGCCCAAACAAAGCACAAGCATAAAAAGAACGGTGCGAAAATAAAAGAGAGAGAGAAGATGAAAAACCAACCTGCAGTGGAGAGGAGATGATAAACGATCATAGACTGAAGCAACGACCGAAACAACGCCAACGATCACCTTTGCAAGTGAGGAAAAAGAAAACACGAAGGCCCAGAAACAGAAGGGTAAGGAGAAGGGAGAAGTTGCAGTAAGCAAAGAGAAGAGAAATTGAGGAAAGAGGCTTTGAAATTCAAAATGAAGATACAAAGAGGGAAGCAAAGGAAACGGCAAAGAGTTAATGAGTTTCTGACCTTCGCACGTTTCCAAGGAAAAGCAAAACGCGCGCCGTAATTAAAAGAGGAAACGTTTCGCATTCAAGCCACTAATAGAAATTCTACAACGAGATCAACAAAGAATGCTCGAGCTCGGCTTTTCCAAAAAGAAATCAGAGTCTAAAAAAAAGACACGACCTCAAAAGGAAGACCGCACTCAAGCATGGGCACTGTTCATGCCCTGGGTCGAACTGTACGACCCGGGCTGATTAAAGACAAGTCAACCGACCTCTTCAGGTCTGGATTCCCCGACGTCTTCTTAAAGAGTTCAGCCAAATTGCCAGAAGGAACCAGACAGGCCCAGATGAAAGGACACAGCCCAATCTAAAGGCAGTTAAAGCCTAGAAAGATAAGGACGGTTCCAAAGAAGATAAGATTACCTCACTTAAAGATAAAAGATAAGATAACTAACTTATCTTATCTAGAAAGGTCAGGCTACACTACTATAAATACACTGGAGCACCCAGGTATAACTCATACTCTGATTCTACTAAAAACCTGCTTAAAGCCCATGCTAACTTAAGCATCGGAGTCCCTTGCAGGTACCACCACCCTCCGGTGACGAAGGATCAGCAGCATTTCCAGCTCCTCCAGTTCCACCAGGTCGGACATGACAACTCCGGCCACCAGATCCAACAAGTCGGACACGACAGCTCCGGCCACCACAGTAGATCTCATCCGAGATCGACCTACAGTTTCAGGTAACCCTCGGAACAGGTTAACTAAGTGAAAACAACAACCTCTTACTATTACTCTTGGGAAAATTCAACAAGGATAGAACTTCTAATTAATCTTCTCCCGGTCAAGGCTTTTTATTTTGATTATATAAATTCTCTTGCTAATTTTCATTGTTTTAATTTACAATTATTTATTTTTCCATTCTCCAACTCTTAAAATTTTTCGGAAAACTCCTGACTAATAAAATAGCACTCTTCTGTCAACTCGTTGGGAGACAACCTGGGATTTCTACTCCCAGTATTTTTATCCTAAAATTGTGATAACCCTTTCTAAATTGATAAGCGGAATTTTCATCGGTTAAGAACTGTACTTGCAACGCTGTTCTTATTATAAATTCTTAATCGGCAATTCTTAAAACTTGCACCACCCACGCGTACGCGTGCTATACACGTACGCGTCGCATGCGACGCACAAGTAAACCAGTTCACCGCCTGATTTCACTCCTTCCCTCCCCCAATCCTATTTCTTGAGATTTTCATAATACAAAAAATCAGGGGTATAAAACATAGTGATTCAAAATAGTGATTATAAAAAATAGTGATTCAAAATAAAATCCCTCTTCTAAATAAACTTTTAATTTAATAAGCTCAACACTATCACACTGATCATAGCCAACATCAAATCAAACTTCACTAAGAAGAAATGATAATCACACCAATCGCAAAAATAACACAACAAAAACCGCTCCACAAACTTAAAAATCAGACGAACTATAAAGCAAATCACAATCACAGAAAGACACAAACATTGAGAAAAAAGGGAAACGATTTTCATTTTGTATTTTATGAACAAGAAAGAAAAAAAAGAGTGATTGAGGCATTATATCAAATTTAACATAATATCATACCTTCAATGCAAATTTCAATCCACTCTCGCGACTAATCAGATCAGGAACCCTCGCTGGACCGGCCATACAGCTCCATTGCGCGGACACACGGAAACCGGAGCTGATGGAATAGAAAATGAAAAGGTTCTTCCGATGAAATCTGTTGCTGGATCTCATCACGACAATCCATCATTCTTCCTCAGCTAGAAAATCAAAAGGTTCTTCCGATGAAATCTATTGCAGTAACACCAAAAACTACAGATAATTAACCCTTTCAAATTAAGATACATACAAAACGTGGAAGATCAAAAAACCACCAAGAAAAAACGATAAAATATAAAGTTAAAAATAAAAGAATTTAATATTAATCTAAAAGGAACAAAAAGCCAATAAACTAACCAAATTTACAACCAATACAGAAACTGTCACAGACAATGAAAAATATGGCACATCTATTCAATTCTTCTCATAAATAAGACTCTATCGTTATTTGATTAAAAAATAAGTGTTATACATATTGACTCATAAAAATAAACAATACCTCAGTTATATCATTTTCAAACAATACACTATATCATTTTTAACAGAGGACATCGTGGAATTAGACACAATTCAAAATATTAAGGTTTGAGCAATTTTCCTTAGAATAGGTAAAAAGAAAAATTATTTAACTTAACTTGGTGCTAGAAGAAATATTTCTCCGAAGCCGGCAGCTATCCGAGAGAGGAGTGAAAATTCTTCAAATCACCTGGTTCAACCTGCTAATCGGTGTCCAGCCAATAGATAGCCACCAAGAGAGATTTTGAGGACCCATTGGAGATGAAGTTGCTTAGTAAGCTACTTAACCAATACACAATTTCTGTAACCAACTACTGTAAATATCAGTAATCTACCTAAAAATACACAATTTCTATCTAAAATTACAATAAACTTATGCCAAAATAACATAATCACAGGCAACTTCCAATAGTTTACTAATACTATTATCAGTATTAGTATCACCCAGCCGAATAAAATATATACAGGTATCTCAATTAAAAAATAAATACTATAAAACACACAAAGAACACTCACAAATACATAGAGAATCATGGGAAAGAAGGTTTCAATTTATCTTTTCACAAATAAAAGATTTGCAATTTTTCTCCTAATACATCACAATTACAAAAAAGTAAATTAATATTTATTTGAAACAAAATCAAGGAACACATGGAAAATACATCACCTTTACCATTGGAGACAGCACTACCATCGCGACGATTTGGACCAAAGCAGATGACAGAGACATGAGAGAAGCCTTGTATCAGAAAATTTTCGTACATTCTCTACCAAAACAAAGACATATACAGTGGACAATTTTTTTCCATCTACAAACTGCAGGGTAGCAGGTACATTGATCAGTAGAATTCAAATATTTCATGCTAGGTCTGATTGGATGAACAGGAAGCATATCAACAACAATGTTTTCTGGTTTCCTGAAAAATAAATGCAAAGTAAATATCTGACTACGATTAAAGAAACATACATTTGTTTTCCTTCAAGGAATAGGCAACCAAAATGTATTTAAAAATCACTTCCAATAACTCTATCAGCCTATACTCTATATATCCACAACATTATCAGTAATTAGTAGCGAATTTTATACAAAATTCTATAATAATGAAAATTGGGAGAAAAGCAATGCTTCCACTTGGAAACACGGTAGCAATAAGACTCATATATCAATGCAACATCCAAGCAAAAAACAGTATGGTAGAAATAGTATACTATAGTACCTTCTCTTTGGAGAGCAGTAAAAGACCATTCTGTGATACCGATTCTCCCTCGTTCTGGCTAGTGTTGAATTTTTTCTAATTTCTGAGATTTTCATAATACAAAAAACCAGGGGTATAAAACATAGTGATTCAAAATAGTGATTATAAAAAATAGTGATTAAAAATAAAATCCCTCTTCCAAATAAACTTTTAATTCAATAAGCTTAACACAATCACAGTGATCATAGCCAATATCAAATCAAACTACACTAAGAAGAAATGATAATCACACCAAGCACAAAAATAACACAACAAAAATCCCTCCACAAGCTTAAAAATCAAATAAACTATGAAACAAATCACAATCACAGAAAGCCACAAACATTGGAAAAAAAAGAAAACGATTTTCATTTTGTATTTTATGAATAAAAAAGGAAAAAAAAAACAGAGCGATTGAGGCATTATATCAAATCTAACACAATATCATACCTTCGAGGCAAATTCCGATCCACTCCGGCGACTAATCAGATCAGGAACCCTCGTTGGACCGGTTGTACAGCTCCATTGCGCGGACACACGAAAATTAGAGCTGATGGAATAAAAAATGAAAAGGTTCTTCCGATGAATCTGTTGCTGGATCTCATCACGACAATCGATCGTTCTTCCTCAGCTAGAAAATCAAAAGGTTCTTCTGATGAAATCTGTTGTAGGATCTCATCACGACAATCGATCGTTCCTCCTCAGCGCCTCTCTACAACTCAACAAATTTCCATCATAATCCCTGTAGAGCGTTTCATGATTCAAACTATAGGAGATGTGTTAAAATTCCAAAGAAAAAAAAAAGAAGGGAAATCAGAATGAGAACTCCATCGGAATGAGGGTTTCCTAAAGGAAGAGAAAGAAAGGAATAGGGCAAAAACGAAAGAAAGAGAAGAAGAAAGAGAGCAGGCGACGAACGATGGTAAAGATGGAAAGAATGATCCGAAAGAAGAGAAAGAAGAGAGAAAGAAGCTCAATTTGGAGAAGCTGGAGGAGATGAATAGGGTTTCAATGAGAGAGAGAAACAAGGAGAGAACGAAGAGACAGCATAAACAAAGAAAGAGAAGACATGGAAGATGAGCTGTGAAATGGGACCCTTGAAGTGACATTTTTGAAAAAAAGAAAATTCAAAAACACCACAAAATGCCACTTTGGATAAGGTTCTTCCACTATACCATTGTTATATAGATTTACCTAATTGGCCCATTTTGATGAAAAACACCAATTTTAAATTCATATTAAAATTTTTTGCCCTGTTTTTCACTGTTCCATTGAGTTTGCGTCGTTAAACTTCTCATTTTTAGATCTTAAAATAAAGGAAAAGTATATGAAACCAAAAGGTTATCAGCCAAAAACTAAACAAAACCACATTAATTTATATTAATAATTAATTTTAAATCTTTTAAATTCAAAATTTAAAAAATTTAAATTTGATTAACTAAACCTAATTAAAACCTATAAAAACCTTCCTTTTCTCTCTCACATTAATCTACCCACCTCTAACAATCACACACACAGAGACCTCTCTCTCACCGTCAGGCCCTCTCTGCCTCCCCACCGCGACCCACTCTTCTGATCGCTTCCGCTTCCAGTCGGAACTGTCTTTACCAGATTGGGAGCTCGTGAACCTTATGTTCGGACTTGGATTCGGGTCTCGGAGCTTCCGCGCATCAGCGCACGTGACTTCCCCCTCGGAGCCGGCGTCAACAGCAATAGGAACAGGCGTGTCGAGACCGAGTAGGATCATGCCGAGTAAAGTGCTGTCATCGATGATGGAGCCGGAGTCTTCAAGTTTACGTTTTGATGGAAGGTGGTGATCGATGGTGGGGCCACCGTGGAAGACTCCGCCGTGGTTATGGATGAAAGACATGAAGCGTGCGGCACCACGGGTGGTCAGCAGAGGAAGGCCATTAACAGTTGGGGTTTGTGAGTTGAGGCCAATCAAACGGTATGCAATCGTACAGAGAATTGAGAATTCAGAGGGTTGGGAAACTTTCTTGGGTTTATTTTTTTGTGCATTTTATTTTTTTGATACTTTCTTGGGTTTTGCTTGGCTGCTTGCATTCTTCCTTCCCTTCTCATTTTTTTCATTTATTATTTTTAATAAAATATTTTTATCTTCAATAAAATTTAATTATTTTAAAAAAATTATTTATCATCACCATGTTGCTCTCTGCGTTTTGGGATATTAGGTGTCATTTTGATGATTAAAGAAACTACAAATTACACAATTACAGAAATATAAAAAAACATTCATTTAATATGAAAAAAAAACATCCTAATACTTAACAAAAGAAACATCTAATTATATTTTAGCAAAAATGATTAAATATCTATAAAATTTCAAGAAAAATATGATTCTTAAAGAAATAGAGGCATTCACATTTGTAATACAAAAAAATTCGAAAAATATATGAAAGAACATCCATTTAATATGAAAAAGAAACATTATGATACTTAGCAGAAGAAACATCCATATATATTAACTCGTAGAAATTTTGGATTCACCAAAAATATTTTGGCTAATTTTTTGCTAATACCCTTTTTTCCTCGCATTACTCTAAAATAAAATATCTTAAAATCATCTCTCATTGCAAGTGTTTTATATTTTGGTTGCTTGAATAGCTCAATGTCATTAGGTTCGGATATTTTGTCCTCCCATAAAGAAAGCATCTTCTTTTTCTTCATTTCTATGTTATTTTCCCCTCAAAACTCAGTCACTCTGCTTTCTTATAATGATTAATAAATGGTGGCACATGTGTTGGGTGAGAATTGTAACTTTCCTTAAACTAATCATAAAATCCAGTTTGGCTTGGACAACTGCAATGCTGCTTTTCTCAAGCAACACCATCAAGAAGATTGCTTCTTTGTCCTATCATCATTTCTTGTGCTCATAATAATGGCAACTATATGCATTCATGAGTGCAAGAATTGAAAAGATAAAACAAATAGATAATAAGATTTGTTAGGTATTACCTTTTTCCGAGCAAGCCACCCCACATGGTGTTGTCTATTGAGAAGTGAAATCACCTATGATACATAGTAAATTAAAAAACGACAAGAAGATGAAAAAAAAAAAAAAAAAAAAAAGAGGATGAAGAAGAAATTTACTTCAATGATGTCTACCAAAAACTCCAATTATATACCTACCTTACTATCTTTAATTTGAGACATGTTATTGTATATTGACTTTGTACTTTGTACACATTTTAATTCAAAGCAACAACAAAGTTGAATTCTAATTTTCAGCTTTCAACTTAATGATTCTCTTCCTTTCAATGAACACATGATCAGGAACTAGATATGGCATGACATATTTGGAAACAAAAGAGAAACGTCTTTAGTTAATAATTATGCTGCTAAGCATATTAAGATCATTCTTGCATGAACATAGTGTGTACAATTGCATAACTAATTAGAAATTCATTATGAATGTGATAGTAAACTGCTATAATTTTCCTTTTCCGATGTCGAAAGGCCCATTACTGGATTACGTCCCCAACCATTGGCTTTTTTACCCCAATTTTAAAAAAGTGATATTTTAATAATTAAGTTTTAAGAATAATGATATATCGGCAAATTTACCCAAAGCTAAGGGCCCGAACACTCGGACAATGATAACGATACTTAGGACACGTGGAGACAACATTATAGAATTTTGGGCTGATTTAACCCCTAATGTATGATCCTGTGGTGTTCTACGTGTTCCGAGTACGGCGATGCTTATTCTTAATTGCTTATGCGTAGGGCTCCTAAAGTGTGTATACTGTACAAATGATCACCCCAAACTGAATACAACTAATTAATAAATATCTCTAAAATATATATTAAATATGTCTTAAAATATATAAATAAGTTAAAAAAAAGGTTTTGGGGTGAATAGAGAGTGGTGCATGTTACCACGAAGAGGTAAAATAATAAAAAAAGAAGATTTATTTTATAAATAATTAAATACTTATTTAAAAATATACTATTTTATTTTTATCAACTTTTTAAATAAATTTATATACTCATTTTTATTTTCTTGGTTCAAAGGTTTGTTTATTAGAGAATTATCCGGACAGAGGTCAGTCTTCACTGCTCGGTAATTCACTATACACCTCATGTCACATTCTTATATACGTCCTACCTGTCAAGATCATTGATTCATCATCACCTTAGATATATATTTGGAAATAGATTGCTCTCGTCTTTGTGAATTACTACTTGTCATTCCCCTATCAAATCAAAGGGCTAATATTAACTAACAAGTCCGAGCCTATACTACTAGGCTACTAGCCTCAGTTAAAAGTCAAAACCATCTTCCAACTATTGAAAAGTTGGCATTACTGTTGCAAGTTGCAACAAGCTCTATTAGGTTGGAATTAAATTCACCCTTCACCAAAATGGTGCACAGTTGCACATAGACTTGGCTTCTACTCTAGGCCAGAAAAGCAATGACATTTAAGGTGCATTTGTTTATAGAGATGGAATATTGATATAAGAGAAGATATAAAATTATATTTAATAAATAAAATATAAATAAAAATATTAAATTAATATATTTTATATTTTTAAATAAAAAAATAAGAATATTAATAAAAAATATAATTTAATTTTTAATTTTTTTATTATTTTATCAAATTCTTATTATTATATTTTTTATAATTATATTTTTGTTATTATATTTTTTTATATTTTTTATAAAAAAATACTAATTTTTGTATTTATATCATTTATATTTTATTTTTAATATCTTATCTTATTCTGTTTTCATAATCAAATACAACTTTATAATTTGTGTTAATTGGTGACCAAATGAGTTAGTTTTGAGGCAAGACAAGAAAAAAAAAATGACTTAAAAAGAAAATTATTAAAATCTTAAGTTTATGACTAACACATTGGATGATTGGAAATTTTTTATGGACAAATTAAGGATTAATCCATCAAAAATCTAAATTTTATTTAAGAATTTTTGTTGGCTAATAGATTGCTACATGCACAAGACGAGATTCGAATTCTCACATTTACTTAGATTAGTGAACTAACCACTACACCAACCCAAATTTTTTTAAAAAATTATTAAAAGTTGATATTTGAAAGATATTTTTAAAAAAAAATTATAATATCTATATTTGATAAATCAAATTTAAAATAATTTTTAATAAGTACAAGCAATAAGTCACCTTCTTGTAATTTATTTTTTGTTTATTTTATTTTTGTTGTTTTGTTTATTTTAGACCCAGTTATGATTTGGCCCATTTCTTTATTCTAGTGAACTTATGAGTTAGAGTTTTAAACTCAAGATGTATAAAAATTCTCTAAAATCTGGTAGCCACTTTTTTTTTCTTTAATTTTTTATGAATGAAAATTTTTTTGAGTTTATTTGAGAAACTTGGGTGTGAACATGTGAGGTAGAGTGTGATTCCCTTATCTGTTGCATCAGTAAATCAAATTGAGGTAGAGAAGTCCCTTTCTTTGACATTCCGTATCATTTGGTATCAGATTTCAAGTATTAGATTAATTTTGTATTAGTCTACGTTTACCCTTCTTGTGTTCTAAATAAATTTAAACAAAAAAGGAAAAACAAAAATTTCAGCCACGCATAGTAAGTTTATCCTTACGTCTTGTTCTTTTTTTTGTTGAGTGGTTTTTCATCTCTTCTCAGTTATTATTATTTTCTTTGTTCTTTTTTTATTCCTTTCCCTAATATTATTTCCTATCCTTGCTGCTTCTGTGTTTATCGTTATTCTTTTCGTCCTTCCCTTGTCATTCATTTTCTTATTAGTTTATTATCTTTCTTCTCATTATTAGTAATTTTTTCTTTTACCAACACATCTTGAGTACCAAAAAGAAAAAAAGAATACACACCTTGAAGGTTTTTAATTTTTTTCTTTTGCCAACATATCTTGAGTACCAAAAAAAAGAAGAGTACGCACTTTAAAATTTACAAAGTAGCACTTAAGCAAAGTAAAAAAGACAAAAAAAAAAAATCATTGTGTTCTTATTTTTCTTATTAAAAAAACAATAATCTAAAAAAAATCATTAAATAAGTTATTATTATTATTCTTATTTTTATTATTTTTATTTTTTTTATTATTTTTATCTTTTTGTCTTCTGTGTTTTTATCCCCTTTTTTTTCATCTTTTTTTTTCTTTCCATCTTTTTTTCTTATAATTGCGTCGGGTTTTTTCTATCTTTTATTTTTATTTGATTTCTAAAGTACAACAGTCAAAGAGATTCAAGAGTGGTAAAGAGTGGTAAGTTCAATAGAGGGTAAAAATCAATTTTGAGAATAAACACGAGTATCCATCCTTGAGTGAAACACGTGAGAGAGTGATTGTGAGGTCCTTTCTATAACATTTTTGTTACAGGATCATTGTTATAGCATCTCATTCCGAAGATACTTTAATTGACATGGAGTTGATGCAAAAGGCCATTCAACACTTAACTAATCTAATCGCTTGAATGAGTTGGAAACATGGAGGCAAGAGGTGACACAGACATTGTCCAAGAATACTAAACAAGGACCTTTCTGAAATTGGCGTCAGAATCATGTACCTTCTGATGATGACTCTGATGGGGTTATAACACCTCGACATAAAAGTTAAGATAGCAATATCAATGCCATCAAGATGCAAATACCACCATACAAAGGGAGAAATGATCCTGAAGTTTATTTGGAATGAGAACGTAAGGTAGATAGAATTTTTGCTTGTCATAATTACTCTTAAGCAAAGAAGGTTTGTTTGGTAGCAGTTGTATTCTCTGACTATGCCTTACTTTGGTGGGATGAACTAGTGAAGACAAGACGGCAGAATGATGATCACCCTATAGAGTCTTGGGATCTCATGAGACGCCTCATGAAGAAAAGATTTGTGCCTTCGTACTACTACAGAGAAGTGCATCAAAAGTTACATCAGCTGACTCAAGGCTCCAAATCCGTTGAAGACTACCATAAGAAAATGGAGATGCTTATGATCACTGCCAACATAGAAGAGAACACTGAGGTTACTATGGCACGATTTGTAGGTGGTTTGAATAGAGCGATTGCTGATGTGGTGGAGTTACATCATTATGTAGAGATGGAAGATTTAGTCAGTATGAAAATGAAGGTGAAAAGGCAACAACAAAGAAGATCACCAAGAGGATCATCTCATGCTAATCCAAAGTGGGAGTCTCATAGTGCTGACACAACAACGACTAAGGATGCTGAACCTAATGCGTTGTTTGATGCTACAAAGAAGAAAGGTAATTCTAACTCTTCTTCTACTACTTCTAGGCATCGAGATATTAAATGCTTCAAATGTCATGATATGGGTCATTATGCTAGTGATTGTCCAAACAGGAGATTGATGGTTATTAGAGATGATACTGTCTCTGATTTTGATCATGGTGATGATTCTGCTAATAGTATGTCACTTTTGGAGGATTGTTCTGATGGTAATATTGAGTATGCAGTCCATGGTGAATCTCTTGTTGTTATACGTGCTTTGAATTTGCAGGTGAAAGAAGATAGCCTAGAGCAATGCCAAAATCTTTTTCACACTAGATGCTTGGTGGGTGAAAAAATGTGTAGTCTGATTATTGATGGCGGGAGTTGGACTAATGTGGCTAGTACACTTATGGTGGAGAAATTGGGTTTGACATGTGTTCGACATCTTAAACCATATACGTTGCAGTGGTTGAATGATAGTGGAGAGATCAAGGTTGACAAGTAGGTGACAATTGTATTCTCTGTTGGAAAGTATGTTGATGAGGCATTGTGTGATGTGGTGCCAATGCAAGCTTGTCATTTATTATTGAAGAGACCTTGGCAGTTCGACCGTCGAGCATTTCATGATGGTCACACAAATCAGTTCTCCTTTAATTTTAATGGTCGTAAGATCACTCTTGCTCCTTTATCACCTAAGGAGGTTTACCTTGACCAGTTGAACCTTCAACAGGATACTAAGAAAAATATGGGATGTGAGATCACAGAAAAATATGAGAGAAAAGAGGTTATGAGAGAAAAGAATATAGCAAAAAGTCCAAAGGTGAGTGAAAAGAAAGAAAAGAGTACATGTCATGAGAGTAGTGCAAATATAGAAAAAATTGAGAAAGTTGAGAGCAAATTGTGTTTCTTTGCAAAAGAAAGAGATTTAAAGAGTGCTTTAATAGGCAAGAAAGCTTTGTTTATGGTTCGATTTAGAGATACTTTATTCTCTGACACTGACCTTAACCCAAATTTGCCAAATAGCTTTGTCTCTTTGTTGCAGGAATTTGCTGATGTCTTTTTTACTGACGTGCCACGTGGTTTGCCTCCATTTCGAGGGATTGAGGACCACATTAATTTTATTCCTGGTGCTAGCATTCCTAATAGACCAGCCTATAGGAGTAACCCTGAAGAGACAAAAGGAGCTTCAAAGGCAAGTGGAGGAGTTATTAGCCAAAGGTCACATCAGAGAGAGTATGAGTCCATGTGCTGTACCAGTTTTTTTGGTTCCAAATAAGGATGGTACTTGAAGAATGTGTGTGGATTGTCGTACAGTCAATAAGATAACGGTAAAGTATCGTTATCCTATCCCTAGGCTAGATGACATGCTTGATGAGTTATATGGTGCATGCATATTCACTAAAATTGATTTGAAAAATGGGTATCATCAAATTAGAATGAAACCAGGGGATGAATAGAAGACTGCATTAAAAATAAAACATGGGTTATATGAGTGGTTAGTAATGCCTTTTGGACTAACTAACGCACCTAGTACTTTTATGCGTCTAATGAACCATGTTTTGTGAGAATTTTTGGGTAAATTTGTTGTTGTTTATTTCGATGATATTCTCATTTATAACACTTATTTGAATGACCACTTGTCACATATTTCAGCTGTTTTGGGAGTGCTTTGAAAAGAAAAATTATATGCCAATCTTAAAAAATGCACTTTTTATATTGATTGAGTTATATTTCTTGATTTTGTTATGAGTACGAGTGGAATTGAGGTTGATTAGAAAAAGGTAAAGGCTATTCGTGAATGGGCAATGCCTAAGAATGCTTCTGAGGTAAGAAGTTTTCATAGGTTAGCTGGATTTTACAGAAGATTTATAAAAAAAAATTCTACCATTGCTGCGCCTCTCACAGAGGTTATCAAAAAGGATGTTGGATTTAAATGGGAAAAGGAACAAGAAATTGCATTTCATACCCGAAAAGACTATTTGTATTCTACTCCTATTCTTGTTTTATCTAACTTTGATAAAACCTTTAAGATTGAATGTGATGCTTCTGGGATTGGTATATGTGCTGTTTTGATGCAGGAAAAATGAGCCATTGCCTTCTTTAGTGAAAAGTTGAATTTAGCTCAACGTAAATATTCAACATACGACAAAGAATTATTATGCTTTTGTTCGGACTTTGGAGGTTTGGCAACACTACCTCTTACCTAAGGAGTTTGTGATTCACACAGATCATGAATCTTTAAAGTACTTAAAAGGACAAGGTAAGCTTGATAAAAGACATGCTAAATAGGTGAAATTTATTGAAACATTTCCATATGTGATTTCCTTTAAACAAGGTAAAGAGAATGTCGTTGCTGATGCTTTATCTCGGAGGTATGCTTTGATTACTACACTTACTTCTAAGTTGTTAAGATTTGAGTTTTTAAAGGAGTTGTATGCAACTGATTCTGACTTTTCTGTTATTTATGCCTCTTGTGAACATAGTGCATTTAACAAATTTTATAGACATGAAGGTTTTCTATTTCGTGTTAATAGAATTTGTGTACCTGCTTGTTTTATAAGGGACTTACTTGTTCTTGAATCACATAATGGGGGTTTGATGGGTCATTTTAGTATGCATAAGACATTGGATGTGTTATCTAAACATTTTTACTGGCCACAGATGCGTAGAGATGTTGAAAAATTTTGTACTAAGTGTATTGCATGTAAACAAGCTAAATCTAAGTCTTTGTCACATAGTTTGTATGCCCTTTATTTGTTCCTATGCATAAGTGGGTTGATATTTTTATGGATTTTGTTCTTGGTTTGCCTTGAACTAAAAAAGGTAGAGATAACATTTTTGTTGTGGTAGACAGATTTAGTAAAATGATTCATTTTATTGCATGCCATAAAACTGATGATG
This sequence comes from Arachis ipaensis, assembly GCF_059453495.1. Taxonomy (NCBI): domain Eukaryota; kingdom Viridiplantae; phylum Streptophyta; class Magnoliopsida; order Fabales; family Fabaceae; genus Arachis; species Arachis ipaensis. The sequence continues at coordinate 99,289,413 of NC_142441.1, forward strand.
CAACAAATATTGCTGATATATTCTTTAGAGAGATTGTGTGCTTGCATGGTGTTCCCCAAACTATTATTTCTGATCGCGATGTAAAATTTTTGAGTCATTTTTGGAAAGTTTTATGGGGTAAATTAGGCATAAAATTATTATACTCTACTACTTGTCATCCTCAGACTGATGGTCAAACTAAAGTAGTAAATAGAATATTAGGGACCTTATTACGTATTGTTGTTGGTAAGAATTTGAAAACTTAGGAAGATTATTTACCTTTTATTGAGTTTGCTTATAATAAAACCATTCATTCTTCTACTGATTTTTCTCCTTTTGAACTTGTGTATGGTTTTAATCCTTTAACTGTTTTGGACTTATTACCTTTGCCTTTGAGTGATCTTGTTAGCTTGGATGCAGAAGGTAAAGCTGAAAAAGTTTAAGCTATGCACTTGAAAGCACGTGAGTTGCTTGAAAAGAAAAATAAATTGACAGCTCAACGGGTGAATAAAGGTCGAAGACAACTTATCTTTGAACCTGATGACTGGGTATGGGTTCATTTGAGAAAGGAGAGGTTTCCTACTCAAAGAAAATCCAAGTTAGCCCATAGGGGTGATGGTCCATTTCAGGTGCTCGAAAGGATCAATAACAATGCTTACAAGATTGACCTTCCAGGTAAGTATAATGTGTCAGCTACTTTTAATGTCTCTGACCTATCTCCTTTTGATTTGGATGCAGATTCGAGGACGAATATTTTTCAGGTGGGAGGGAATGATACGAGCCCTGTGGGACAAACTGAGAACTGTCATATGCCAATTGGTCCAATTACAAGAGCAACAACTAAGAGAATAAAAGAAGGTTTTGCAAACATGGCTAAATCATTTGTTCAGGAGATGCATCAAGAATTGGGCAAGGCAATAATTAACAATTATCAAAAGTCAAATGTCTTACTATTTACAAGATGCATTGAAGACTCTCATTAGTCAAGATGAATGAAAAAGACATCACCTTCTTAGAATTTATTTTATATTTATTTTATTTTTGTTGTTTTGTTTGTTTTAGGCCCAGTTATGATTTGACCCATTTTTTTATTCTAGTGAACTTATGAGTTAGGGTTTTAAACTTAAGAGGTATAAAAACCCTCTAAAACCTGGTAGCCACTTTTTTTCTTTAATTTTTGATGAATGAAAATTTTTTTGAGTTTCTTTGAGAAAATTGGGTGTGAATAGGTGAGGTAGAGTGATTCCCTTAGTTGTTGCATCAGAAAATCAAATTGAGGTAGAGGAGTCCTTTTTTTTTTTATTTTCCATCTTATCCTAGGTTACATTCCGTATCACCTCTCGTATCGCAATCCAATTTCCAACACCTTACCATTTAGTTCAGCCATACGAATGCTGTCTTTCACCCTTTTATCACCATCAAGCCAGACTTTGGTCTTGAGAATTCGAGATTCTCTTCCACGAACAGAGAAAAAATCAATGTCTATCACCTCTTCAATTTTCTCCCCAAGTCTTTTTCCAACCTGAATAGTTTTAAACTGCTCAGACAGACCCATACTTGGATCTAGATTGGAAAATAAGTATTATTTTTCTGGTCGTGTTCATTCGATTCAATCCATCTTCTCACATGCAAGATATAATCCTTAAAGAGTCAAGGAGATCCTTTTTCAATTATGAGAACATCAAGATCATCCTCAAAGAAGAATTGGAATTGATTAGGACCTCTCTCAATCGATCGGAACCTCTCCGGTTTACCCCTTAAGGTATTGTCAATTGTGCCAATCTATCTGCAAAGAGTCTTCTCGAGAGACTCTTAATACAAGTCTCCAATCCTGAGAATAATCTTCCGTCTCCAATACCACAATATCTTAATCATCCTCCTCACTACCTGGATCGATTTTAGAGTTTTTTCGTCCACCAAAATTTATATTGGATTGAGAATGCTAATTAAGGAGAAATTGATTATAAGGTAACGAGAACTAGGAGTACAAATTGATGTGATCAAAGAAGAAGATAGAAATAGAAAAGTAAAAAAGAGATGAAAAGATTAAAATTTTAAATAAAGCACTCATAAAATTCTAGTAAAACTCTAAGGCTGCGTTTGAAGATAGAAATAGAAAAGTAAAAAAGAGATGAAAAGATTAAAATTTTAAATAAAGCACTCATAAAATTCTAGTAAAACTCTAAGGCTGCGTTTGTTTTCAAAGACAGGACAGAACATGACACTGAGACAGAGACAATAGGACGGAGACAGTAAAAATTATTGTTTGTGTATTGTGTTTGGATACGATGTACAAGACACTAATGTAATGTCCAGTATTATGTTTGGATATACATGGACAAGACTAAAATATTATTTGAAATGACTAAAATAACCATTGATTCTAAATTTTCTACGTTAAGTACAAACTAATTTAATAGAGAATGAGAGTACGTAGGAGTACAAACGAAACTTGAAAAATATTTGAAGAGACCAAAATTTTTAATAAAAAAATATATAATAATATTTATATTAAAATAAAAATTATAAATATATTTATTTTATTTTTAAATTTATTATTAATATGTAGGAATACATATGGTTAAGATTAATAAAAAATAGATGAGTTTGATTAATAAAAAAATTTGTTTAGGTTAATAAGCCAAATTAATTTTAAATAAAAAATTAATTTTAAAAAAGAATTCGTTTTTACATGAAAAAATAGTTTTTGCATATAAAAATCTATTTTTGTTTAGAAAATTATTTTTTTTGGTCTAAAAACTGATTTTTCTTTAAATTATATAAAATCAATTATAACTTATAAATTATTTTTTAGCATTTTAAAAGATCAATTTTACCTTTAATAATATTTATTTTTCAAAAGTTTCAAGACTAATTATAGGAAAAATAAGAAGGGATAATAGTGGAATAATAAAAAATATCTATGGACAAAAAAGAAAGCAAAATTTATAAAAAAGTCCGTGTCCACTCTTCTAAATCCCGTATCCATTTGTCCTTGGTAAAAGAGTGGACACAAAAATATAAAAAACTATCTCAGAGACAATGTGTTTTGTGTCCATGTCTCTGCTTCCAAACACATTTTAAACATGTACTGTCTCTGTCTTTATGTTCTGTCTTCGAAAACAAACGCTACCTAACAGAACACTAAAAGAGAGTCTGATACATTAAATATATATACAAATTTATTTTAGGTTTAATTATTCTGTTGGTCCTTATAGTTTCGTGAAATTTTCAATTAGGTTCCTATACTTTTTTTCTTTTTAATTGGGTTCTTGCACCAAATTTTTTTTCAATTAAGTTTCTTTTAGTCCCTTTTTAGTAGTAATTGGCTTAATTTTATAGGGACCCAATTAAAAAAAAAGAATTGGTACAGAAACCTAAATAAAAAAAAAAAAGTATAGGGACCCAATTAAAAAAAATTTTTTGGTATAAGAACTCAATTAAAAAAAAAAGTATAGACACCTAATTAAAAATTTTACGAAACTATAAGAACTAGTAGAATAATTAAACCTTTATTTTATACTAAAAATACATTAAAATTAAATTCATTGAACAAAGAGTTTGGATAAAATTAAATTTTTATGTGAAAAACCCTTAAAAGTTACTCCCCTCTCCAAAATACCGTACAAAAATAGTAAAATACATACCCCCTCTCTCTTGCAAACCGGACTCATACTCCATCGTCATCATAATCATAATCATCATCTTCAGTATAATCCCAACCAACAACCAATCTCTTTCTGTCTCATGTGCTATGATTCTTCCTTCTATAACCCTCTCTCTCGATGTACAGTGATTAATGATAGTCCCATCTCACCTTCCAGAAGCCCTTTTCTTGAATCAAACTCTACTCCACCACCACCACCACCGCCAATTTCTATTCTTTCTTTAATCTAATGTCCAAAAATATTTGCTTTTCGTTAGGAAATAGAACAACAATAAACATATATTAAAAGTGGGGTTTTGTTTTGAGAGAGAGAGAGAGAGAGAGAGAGAGAGAGAGAGAGAGAGAGATAGGAACCCCTGAAATCAAATTTTCAATCAATTAGTTCCCAAAAATGACGGAAGTGCTGCAATCCCCATCTCAGTTACCTTCACCTTCAAGCTGTTCGAGCAATAGTCCGTGTGGTGGGTCGCACCAAACTGCCCTTATTAACAGCCCCAACAACACAGTGGAAATTGAAGGTGTGGTGCTTCAGTCCCAATTGGATTTGGCAGAAGAAGAAGAAGAGGGAGAATGTGAAAAGACAGAAAAGGACAGAGAAAGAGATCAGCTTTCTATTTTGACTCTCTTGATTGAAACTTTCAGGAAATCTTTGATAGGTTGCAGTGCTAGCAGCAGCGCTGGAGACCTTTCTTCTTCTTCAATGGAGATTGGGTGGCCTTCTAATGTGAGACACGTGGCACATGTAACCTTTGATCGGTTCCATGGCTTTCTTGGTTTGCCTGTTGAATTCGAACCTGAGGTTCCCAGAAGGCCTCCAAGTGCAAGGTCAGTTTCACGCTTTCGTTCTAAATCTCAATCACAATTATTGGATTTGTTCATTCATTACTTGCCATAAATTTCTTTTTCCTCTTTTATCTTTGTGCGTGTCTTTTATTTGTGTTACTATCATATTATTTTCCCTTTTATTGCTCATCTGGTTCCATTCAAGTTCATGCAATTGGTAAAAAAAAAAGGGGTCTTTTCTTGGATAACATTCCTTTTAAGAATCCACACATGATTCTTAATAAATCTCAAATTAGTTCCTTATTTTAGATATGAAGTTAATATATTATGTTGATTACATTACTAGTTGCACAATTGTGGTGGTTCTTAAGTCATTGTAGATTTGGAACCCCTTTTTTTCCTTCTTCCAAATCGATTTTTGTTCTGTCCATGTGGAACCTGAAGTTGAATATAGAAATAGGGCGTATAATTGAAGGATCTCCATAACAGTATAACTCATAGTTCTGAATTTTCAGTAAATGGATCGACTTCCATGCTTATGCCGAGTCATGTTATCCACTCCCCTTCTATGCTCTAAATCTAAAAGCCAACCTACTGGTAGAATGATATTTGCCACCTTGCCAATTATCAAATTTACAAGTGAACAATGGCAACAACAGTGTTGAATTGTAATATAAGGTGCCTTAATTTGCTAGCATGAATCATGCCAATGGTAACCAGTGATGGGAGAAAAATGAGCAGCAGGGAAAAATTGTTGATCTAGGGTGATTTCTTCTCTGAAAATCTAGGGTGCCTCACAATGCCACGGATTTAGTTTATCATCATAAAACAATCGATTATCTTTTGCACCTGAGATGGTGCATAATAATATTAAAATTATACATACCTTCTGCCCCTAGTTCAGCCTATCTATTTGTTGATCTAGTTTTGATGATGTTCACATATCTCCTCTACCATATTAGATGTCTGCTAGATTCATTCTGAATTATATCTTCTTGTTTAATTTTGATATATTTTATTTGTTTTCTACAGTGCAAATGTTTTTGGGGTTTCAACAGAATCTATGCAGCTTTCTTTTGATGCCAGAGGAAATAGTGTACCTACGATTCTGCTTTTGATGCAAAGACATTTGTACGCACAAGGAGGTCTGCAGGTAATTTTTTAGCTCCTATATGTTCTTCTCTTCTCAGTTTGTTCGTGGGAATCAAATGTGATTCAGATTTCAAATAACATTACTTGCTTGAACAAAAAATGTGATGTTGTGGATGAACAATCTGTAGTCCCCCTACCCCTGCAGGCATCTGTTTTTTTCCAGAAACATTTTGCTCGATTTGCTATTTAATTTCAATCTACTTGGAGTTACAATTTTAAGTGTACATCCAGGCTGAAGGGATCTTCAGAATTAATGCTGAAAATGGTCAAGAGGAGTCAGTGAGGGAACAATTAAACAGAGGAGTTGTACCAGAAGGCATTGACGTGCATTGTCTGGCAGGTCTTATAAAGGTATTAGTACGATTCAATATTTGCTTCCTTTTTTTTCCCCATTCAGCACTACTTTTTGTTTCAAATATTTAGAGATTCATCTGAAATCAGGTTCTTGGATGTCGGTTCTGTTCAAACGTGCTATTTGGAAGTTATCTTGGTGATAATCAATGCATTTATGCCAATTGTTTTCCATTTATCTACTTTGGAGTGGAATGGTGGATACATTAACGAAACCTCTAACTAATCAATGCTTCTTTGCAGGCTTGGTTCAGAGAACTGCCCACTGGGGTATTAGACCCACTTTCGCCAGAGCAGGTGATGCAGTCTCAGTCAGAGGAAGAATGTTCTCAGCTTGTGAGGCTACTTCCACCGACAGAAGCTGCTTTGCTAGATTGGGCAATAAACCTAATGGCTGACGTTGCTCAACTGGAACATCTGAACAAAATGAACGCACGCAATGTTGCAATGGTTTTTGCACCAAATATGACTCATGTAAGTTTTTGTTAAAAAGTTCCTACCCTCCAGTTTTTTTGCTTGAAATATTGAATGCTTGCCAACTTCACCTTTTGTTTTGCATTTCTCTCCTTTCTTCCATGTGGTTAGTTCATCTGTCTTCTATGGAAGTAACCAGTGGTATGTAGTTTAAACTTTAAAATAGCGAACATAATCATCCTAAGCACAGCCCTTTAGATGATTAATGTTTCCTAGGACTGACATACTATGTTCAAACTTGAAAAGTGTATTTTAAGCTAGTAAAATTGTAATTTTCTTTATATATAGCACTTCGTACAAAAATTTATAGCATCAGTCAAAGATTCCGGTTGATCTATTCTACCATAACTGCTTTTCTGATTGGCTATCGTATGATGTCTGTGTATATCTACTATTTTGGGTGCAGCATTTTCCCGAGCCCTATGCGGATGTTTGTGCATGTGGCTTTTCTTGTTTGCAGTATGATATGTAAAACTATAGTACTGGTCTGAGTTTATGAATTTGATGCTAGAATTACATTTCTGCATTGTCTATTTCAGATGGCAGATCCTTTGACTGCTTTGATGTATGCAGTACAAGTCATGAATTTCCTCAAGACACTTGTCGTGAAGACACTGAGAGATAGAGAGGAGTCTATGGTAAATTCCAATCCTGTTTCCAACCTAAATTCTTTTGATGACGATGGGCACCACAGCACTTCACAACTGATCCTAAAAGATGACAGTGAAAGTGAAAAGGATTGTAATGAAGAGGATAAAGAATTTGTTACTGAAGAACCTTCTCAACAAAGCCCTAGTCATGGTACAGAAGACAGCTGTGAAACTGAAAGTGGATCCAAAATTTTAGACAGCTGTGAAACTGAAAGTGGATCCAAAATTTTGACGACATCCACTGAAAATTTCATTTCTAGAGAAAATAGGTTGCTAGTTGATACTTGTCCGTGCAATCTCGTCTCGCAGCTTTGTTCTATGGCAATCGGACTTCAAGACTCTAACAACCTTGCTTCTGCTGAGTGTAAGGAGGATCAATCAAATATCTGCAAGAGCAAAAGCCTTCAACTGAATACTTCTAAGTTGATTGACCTTCCAGCAGCAGGATCCACAGAAAAGAACCTTGGAACCTCAATTATTGGCCGTATAAATTCAAGAACGGAGTTGGCCGAAGCTTGGCGTTGAGCCATTGAATGCCATTTGATTTTCTTGTCTTGCTGCCTGTGGAACAGATAGCAGAAGATAAATAGTACTCCCAAGGATAATTGAGAGCATTCGCATTGTTGGAGTACTCACATAAATTCCTTCGGTGATGAGATTAGAGGGTGGATGGGATAACCACTTGTAAAGAGGTCTGTGTGTGTTTTTCTACGTTTGGAACTGTTTAGTGTTTTTCCTGTTATTGTTTTTGGGTGAGGTTCTTAACCATGTTTGTTCATTCTATTTCATTAACCAAGCAGAGTTCTAACACACTATTTTTTCTCTCCTCTCTCAAGTATAGAGTTTAACGAATTCTGAATTGCTACATGATCCTCATTTGGACCAATTCATTACTATTGATGACTAAAAGACTGCATGTTCTTACTTTGGAGCCATGCTTATCCTCTTAGGATAATGATACTATTACCTGACAATCTTGAAATATTGGGATAAAAACGTTGGGTAAGAATGTAAACGAGATTACGAGAATAAGGAGCCAAAAAACCATAATCAACGAATGCTGTCAATTGCATCGTAAAAATAATAGTGTCACAATGTAGAATTCATTTAAGCAAGAATTTTCCCAAATCTGATTGGTGTGTATCTTCAAACGTTTCTCTTCACAAGATAAATAGATAGTGATAGCGATTTCATAATAAGAATATGTAATGGAGATATAAAAAACTATTAGGAATAATAATAGTGCCCCATATTCTTAAATATATTAGAAAAATAGGAATTTCATTCCCAGAGTGATAAGGTCATCTCGTGCTAAGCCAAGAAGTAAGAAAAGAAACCACGTAGATAGAGAATGAAGAAAAAGATCGTTGTGGATAAACAAGATAGAGAGAGAAATAGCAACTAGCACTAGCAGGCACCAGGTTGAGCCTCTCAGCTTCTGCCTTCTGCAGTGAACAAACATGGAGGCCGTACACTTGTCTGCCGTTGCCTCCCGCCATTTCTCCACTCCTTCCTTCTCTCACAACCGAACCTTGTACTCTTCTTCTTCTTCTGTTAAACCAAATACGCTATGCTCTCCTTGGATTGGTTCAACCACACCCACTACTTCCTTTTCCACCCGAAACTTGTTCACGGTAAGTTCCAGAAACAGCAATTAATCTCCGAGTATTTCGAAGCAAGTTTGAAATTTTCATAGCATTCAGCTAAAGAGAATTCGCTTGTGATTGATTTGGCCAAATGGGTCACTTGCAGAATGAGATATGGAGTTGGGTGAACTCCAAAAGCGTTACTGTGAGAAGGGACATGCGCGGAGTGGTGAGGGCTGAGATGTTTGGACAATTGACCAGTGGCCTTGAGGCTGCGTGGAGCAAACTCAAAGGGGAAGGTTGGTTCTCACTTTCCATTTTTGTTTCTCAAGGGTTATTAGATATTCGTTGCTTGCATACTATGTTGCACATACAAAATACGAGTATTGAATACGATAGCGGAAAATTTTATGGAAAAAAGGGTCACAAAGTTAAGTAGTTTAGGTAGAGCAATATTTTATGTAGATACCCATACCATACCATATAGATGAGCAAAAACAAAGTATTTGTTTATCATAGTTCGCATGTTATTTAGGGTCCCACAACGGTTTGTGGAGTGTTTAATGAGTTAATCAATTGTTATGGATTTCGTTCATTGGGGTGTGTTTGGTTGTGGTGTGCAGAGGTTTTAACAAAAGAGAATATTGTGGAGCCTATGCGTGATATTAGGAGAGCTCTTTTGGAAGCAGATGTAAGATGCTTTTGAGAGTTTGGTACTTTACATGATCCTTTGTGCAAATGGTGTTTATTAGGTAAGGTGAGTTTTGTTGTTGGCAGGTTAGTCTTCCTGTTGTAAGAAGGTTTGTGCAAGCTGTCACAGATCAGGCTGTGGGTGTTGGCCTCATACGAGGAGTGAGACCAGATCAGCAATTGGTTAAGGTAAAATTATTTATTTATGATTGGAAACTCGTGCCAAGAGAAAGTCTAGGATTACTAGCAATTTTTCAAAGTTTAAATCACCGTGTTACACACATTCAATTACTTCTACATAAAATTATGTGTCAAAATACATTTGAAATTCGCGGCAAAGAATAAGTCATATGAGCAATGCACCAGTGCTAGTAGATTGTGTGGACAAAGCACCACATAGGAATTTCTGGTGTTCTTCTTATGTTCTGTGTATGGTTCACATGTAGGGAAGCTAAGAGAACTCTTTTGGACAAGATATTTATATAATAATCTCATTTTAACGGTATTATAGAAATTAACGATGCATCTATATTTTGAGTACTGAAATTCTATACAGGTACAAAGTTGGTGTTGATCATTGGGTTTTGCAGATTGTACACGATGAACTAGTAAAACTGATGGGTGGAGAGGTCTGTGAACTGGTTTTTTCCAAATCAGGGCCCACAGTCATTTTGTTGGCTGGACTCCAGGGAGTTGGGAAAACAACTGTTTGTGCGAAGTTGGCCAACTATCTCAAGAAACAGGTGAATTTGCAATCTCGCTCCTACTACTTATTATTCTCTTTTCTGGTAGCTATTAGTTCCTTGCGTTATTGAAGCATCCTTTATTAACACGAGCACCTATTGTCAGGGGAAGAGTTGCATGCTAGTTGCTGGTGATGTTTACAGACCTGCTGCTATTGATCAACTGTCTATTTTGGGCAAACAGGTACTGGAATTTCATCTCCTCAAAGTCAACAAGTTGTAGTCTCTGAAGAAACGCTAGCAATTTCGTTTTAAATTTTCTGTGTGCTGTCTTTGCCAATGCTTGGTGGTTTGATTGTAGTGTAACTCTCTCAATTTTGTATCTATTCACATTTTTGTAATTAGTTTTAGCTTGTTTCAGGTGGATGTTCCTGTCTACACAGCAGGTACTGATGTTAAACCTTCAGAAATTGCTAAACAAGGTTTGGCAGATGCAAAGAAAAAGAAAATTGATGTGGTTATTGTCGACACTGCTGGCAGGCTGCAGGTAAATCCTTTCTAGGACTGGTAACGTCAAAATAATTTATTTCATGGTTCAGTTAATAATTGGAAGAATTATGTTACGTTGATCAGGATTGTTATTTCTTATGAAACAGATAGACAAAACAATGATGGACGAGTTAAAAGAAGTGAAACAGGCACTGAATCCAACAGAGGTTTTGCTAGTTGTGGATGCCATGACAGGACAAGAAGCAGCAGGTACAGAAGTGAATTTTTAATTTTCAGATAATATGAAATATGTTTTACTTTATATAAAATAAAATGAAAATAACACATTGATTAATTGATTCTAAATTTGTGGCTGTCACGTGTTAATCATCTTTTTCTTTGGTTTTGGAATACTGTTTTACCTGACTATGAGATTTTCTGTGAACAGCTTTGGTGACTACTTTCAATCTTGAGATTGGAATAACAGGTGCAATCTTGACAAAGCTAGATGGTGATTCAAGAGGTGGAGCAGCCTTGAGTGTCAAAGAGGTTTTCTTGCATTGGACTTAGCTTTTAGAAAGTGTTTTATTATTTATTAAATAAATATAATCGATACCAATAACTTCTGGTATTAAAAGAAAAGGACACATGGTTTATTGGAATTGAAATGTATGATTCATCTTTAGGGTACGTTTGTGAGTCAAGGTCTTGCTGAAGCAAGGAAAGGAAGGGTTTGAAAAGTAACTTGAGCCCATCTTACTCTTCAATCCCTTTCCATACCCCCCATTCACTCCAAAACTTGAACTGATAAATATACCCATAGATAGTGTATCTAGATTTCTAAAGTGATTAACATAGTCCACCATGTTTAAGTCATGTCCTCTTGTGTTTTGCTTGATTGGATAGTTCAATGATGGCAGGTATCTGGTAAGCCAATCAAGCTGGTAGGACGAGGGGAACGCATGGAGGATCTTGAACCTTTCTACCCTGATCGAATGGCAGGACGCATATTAGGAATGGGAGATGTCCTTTCATTTGTAGAGAAGGCACAAGAAGTTGTAAGTCTCAACTATGTTACTAGATTGTTATTGTCACATAATGAACTTAAAATATTGAGCTATTAACCACATTCATTATAGATGCAACAAGAAGATGCTGAAGAACTGCAAAAGAAGATTATGAGTGCAAAGTTTGACTTTAATGATTTTCTAAAGCAAACCCGTGCTGTTGCAAAAATGGGTTCTGTGTCCCGTGTCATTGGAATGATTCCTGGTATGGGGAAGGTATGAAATCCTTAACATTAGATTTCCTGAATATTTATCATTATTCATTTCATTTTGTGTTGTCCTAATGTCCAATAATTGCAAATTAGCAATTGGCAACCTTTAAATTGAGCATCGCTAGTTGTTGTTACTATCCTTCTATGCAAGTATTTAACACTTCGAATAGATATAGTAAAACTCATGTAATCTCATTTTCAAGCATACAGGCTACGCCTGCTCAAATTCGAGAGGCAGAGAAGAATTTGAAGGTCATGGAAGCAATGATAGAAGCAATGACGCCGGGTAAGAACCTTTGACAGCTCAGTAGTTAGAGTCTATATTTTTCATTTAGATTTTAGCTAGAATAAAATTCTTGGTTTTACCAATTAGTGCTTCAATAGTTATAGTTTTCTCCCCCCTTGTATTTTGCTGCTGCTGCTTATGATTACTTAAGGGTAAGTGTGTCATCAATGGCAAATGCTTGATTCCCATAGTGAGATAAAGTTCTTAAGAAATAAAATTGAAAGGACTATTTGAACAAGATAATGATGTCACTGTTAACCGTTTTGCTATCACAATAATAACTTTTTGCACTGTCCATCGACGATTGTTGCTTTTGCCAAAGTTCTTGCAGTTCTTTGAATTTGGATTAAGTGATTTTGTTAAACCATCCCTTTATTTTTATTTCCAGAGGAGAGGGAAAAGCCAGAACTATTGGCCGAATCACCAGTCAGGAGGAAAAGAGTTGCTCAGGGTTCAGGGAAAACAGAGCAGCAGGTATGTAGAATAGTTTTCTGTAAGAATTTAATTTATATTCTCGAAATATCCTTCAAAGTAGCTGTTTCTCTAACTGTGCTATATTTTGGTATTTCCAAACTTTGTGGACTGCTCTACAATAATGTCAGGTAAGCCAACTTGTAGCTCAGCTGTTCCAAATGCGTGTTCGCATGAAGAATCTGATGGGTGTAATGCAAGGTGGATCAATTCCAACCCTTAGTAATCTTGAGGAAGCACTGAAAACAGAGGAAAAGGTGATTCTATTTTATGTGCAAACAATTTTTAACAATTTCCAAGGGAATTTTTATAGGTGCATGCTATGGTGCCTATGTTATGGTAGTTATGATGTCTTAAAAAGTATTACCAAAATTAAAGTAACACTTTTTTACTATTTAACAACGCTCTTTAATTTTAAAAAAATCGGTTACTATAATGTAAAAAAAGTGACTTTAATTTTAGCAACACTTGTATAACCATTATAGTCACCATAAGTCCATAACCATAGGAACTGATGCACGGTAGACTCCACCTTTTTTGTAAGGGGAAAAACTGAGCATGCTTTGTGGTTTCTGCATTGTACCTAGTTCAGGTTCCACCTGGTACTGCAAGGAGGAAGAAGAGATCGGAATCAAGGAAACAATTTGTGGAATCAGCAAGGCCAGCGCCTCGTGGTTTCGGGAGCAAAAACTGAACCTTCTAGAGGTGATCAGGGGAGACTGGATAAGAGACCGTCGGCGATGAACTTGTTTGATGTAGCTTTCTTCGCCCGAGACAATTATGTTCCCCAAATTATTAGATCAATTCATATAGCAATGAAGTTTGTTCAGGACCAAGAGTTTGATTTAAATCGGGAAGAAATGAGTCATATATTCGGACGTGCAAATATAAGATATAGGGGTATCATTCTTGTACAAACTCAACTTAGCCATGTTATTATTCTTGTAATCTGCGTTTCACATTATTCTATCTTTTTCGAGCCGAAAATATACAAACATTTAACATTTATTCGAACTTCCCAATTTCCATAAAGGAAAATTAGCATTTAAAACTCCTTGGATTATCACCTATTCAAATTAGATTTGGATCCTCTAAAGTTTGAATTTCACTTTAGAGAGTAAAGTGTGATCTCTCACCATTGATTTTATAGATGAGACCAATAATAAATATGAAAGAGAAACTATTCAAGAGGAGAAGATCACACTTTACTCTCTAAAGTAAAATTCAAACTTTAGAAGATAGGTAAAGTTTTCTAATTTATTTTTCTTTTTCTTTTTCTTTTGGCTATATTAAAGAGTTTAGCATGGTCTAAACAAGCATATAGGTAAAATATGAGAACAGGAATAAGCCACTAGATTAGTTAGGACTTAGGACCCATAAAACACTAACAAACTCGGCATTTGGAACACTGGCACGTGTCAATTAATTTCCAGCAAAACTTCGACATTGAATTGGCCATGAAAACTTGATCATGAATGCGTTCTTTTGTTATCGTCTTTCCTCTCGTTTGAACTGAAGAACACGGTTACATTACAGAATACAAAGTAATATGGGAACAGACGAAACCTTTCCAGTTGCAGACGCTGCTGCGGAGCTAAATCCCGGAAATAATACACGGGTTCAAGTTGATCCGGTATCATCCGAGGTGGCGGCCGCCAAGGAAATTCAGGTGAATAAACAAAGAACTCAATTTAGAAAAAAAAATGCATAGCTAATTATATTGTTATTTTTTGTATTGATTGTGTGTTGCGGGATGTGTTTGAAGGAACAAGCTGAGGCTGAAGATAAGAAGAAGGAAAGGCGAAAGAAGGAAGCGTTGCAAAAGCTGAAATCAGGCATTATAATCTCAGCGGTAGTTGTGGCTGTGGCAGGTGCTGCCTTTGCCATTGCCAAGAAGTTGAGAGAGAAATGACCTCACCTTCATAGAGATTTAATTTTTCTAGGTTAGTTTTACATTAGTTCACATTCTTCCCTTTTTTTTTTAATTCTCAATAAATTCCCAGCCCCCAGTATTATTATTCCTATTGAGATGATCATCATCATGTATGCTTTTTTGCGATGTACTTGATGATTGATGTCAAAGTTCAAGAGGTAGATCAATTTAAGATTTCATTTTCATGATGAGCAATGGGCTACAACAACGTTACTAGGTTTCATCGCTTATCTTTGTAAATATGGGATACAAGTTAAATATGTTCGCATCAACCTACACATGAAAATGCAAAACTTGGTGATTTTCTTAATGAGATTGGTGGTCAGTTTAATTACAGCCAAACCTAATTTGTCAATGGGTCATGATACGAAATTTAATGTGTTTTTATGATATAATAGTGGTAAGCCGATTTGATTTTATGATCATCTTGTTTTATTCTTCAAACGTTTCCTTTTCTCTTCACTTCTTTTCTAAACCTTCAACTCACAAGTAAACACTGCAACGGAGCAATTGAACCGTGTGGCTTAAGCACACTGCATCTAGGAATCATAATACACTAGTGCTTTGAGAATTACCTGAAACGTTGATTTGAGCTTGAGCGTGAGGTCCAGACTCCTTCTGGGACAGCATTCGACTTGTTCCCGTGTCGAGGTGTTGCTGTCCGAGTTCCTTGTGAGGAAGTGGGGGTGGTACCTGCAACAGACTCCAATGCTTAAGTCAGCAAGGGTTTTAGGCAGGTTTTTAGTATGTTAGAACGTAAATATACGTGAGGAGTGTTAGTGTATTTATAATAGAGCCAGTAACCACCTTTTTTTGGAGTAGTTCCACCTTTTTAGGTGAGTGACCGTTCTCCTGATCTTAGGAGTTTGTTGGGGTCTATGTTTTATGTGAGATAGAGATAATATAAGAGATTCGGGGAGACAGTTACTTATTTGGATAAGTAACGTTGGGTTCTTGTCGACATGTCCGACTTTTTTTAAGAGGTCGGGTAAATGGTAGAGGCTACCCTTTTTTGTTGGGTTTTTTATCCTTATTGGGCATGGCTTTATGTTTTTGGGTCAGGATATGAACAATGCCCCTACTTGAGTCCGAGCTGTTGAGGAGGTCGGGTTCAAGCATTTTATGGCTTCAGTCTTCGTCGTCGGGTGTGCCGCCTTCAAGAGGTCGGGTACTTGATATGTTTTGAAATTTTGAACGTTACCACTTTAAATAAGGACGAACATAAGGCGGTAGTTTCCTTGGAAACCGCGCATAGCTTTAAAGAGGGGTGCAAAATACCCCTTTTGCCCTTTCGCTCTTATAAAAGCTTCGCACCCTTCTTCTTCTTCCCTTTTCCATTTTTGAAAAGCTTTCTACGTTGCCTTATTTCCTTCTACTTTCAGAAGACTCTTCACTTCACTTTTCCCTTTTCGTTCCTTATTCGTTGTTTTGACCTAAGATTCCTCTGTCTTGGACTCTTTGAAGGTCTCCTTTTCACCTTTTAGAGAGGAATGTTCGTGCTTGCTTACTATGAGTCGTGCCCTTCCATTTTCGCATCTCATCAAGGTTGGTACTCTTGACTTTATTTTGCGTAACTGTTTTGGGCTTTTTGAGTCCGTTTCTTGTATTTAGGTGACCTTTTGGGTAGTAGTGGAGATTCTTACATTGTTGGTTTTGTGTCTTGAAAACTACTTTAGAAAAATTTGTTGACTATTGCTGTTTTGTCTATCAGAAATCTTTTTTGAGATTGTTTTTGTCGTCTGATATTACTGTTGTGAATTTTGGCTTGTCTCTTGGAACTTTAGTTTGTTGCCATTTATTTCTTGTAGAACGTCATGGTGTTGTCCCCCAATGGTGTCGATGTTGATGGCGCAGAAGTGACGCCATTGCTATTCTTTCTGTTTTGAAAAGATCTTTTGAAATCACGTTTTGTGCTTTGTTGCTTTTACCCGACTTTCTTTGGATAATGACTGAATTCTACAATTTTTTTGTTGCGTTTGTAGGTATAGCTGTATGTTTCGATTCGTTGTTCATGATATGTCGTCAAAAGTCCCTCCTTTCCTTTTAGCTTAGGTAGATTCTTCTATCCTTACTATCGTTCTTGTAGTTGATAAAGAATACGTTGATACTTTTTGTAGGCATCATAGACTTTGTGAGAACTGGGAGGATGAACGAAATTACGAGATAGTGGTAGCCGACCTCGAGGAGAGGGTGTGTTTTGCTTCCTTAGATAAATCGGAGCGTCTCTTTTCTATGCTTACGACTGTTTTTTCTCGAAACTAGAGGTTAGGCTTCCCTTTTCTAATTTTGAGAGCAACGTTCTCTGGTCTTGCAATGTTGCCCCTACCCAGCTACACCCGAACTCCTGGGCTTTCTTGAAAATATACCAGCTCCTATGTCGGGAGTTGGATGTTCGACCTTCGCTAAAGGTGTTCTTCTATCTCTTTGTGTTGACCAAACCCTTTAGTTCTTTAAAAAATCGAGTTGGGTTTCCTTTTGAGTTGTTCAGGGTAGGAAGGTTTTTTCTATTTTTGATGAGTTATTTCACGATTTCAAAAACTTCTTCAAAATCCGAGCTGTAGAGGGGGTCCAACCTTTCTTTCTGGATGAGAATGATGAGCCTAGTTTTCCATTATACTGGGAAGAGAACTCTGTAGTAGCTAAGTATAGTATAGATTCTTTAGATGAGCTTGAGAAATGTGTAGTAGATTTCTTCCAAGAGTGTTGGGGTCAAGCTCCACACTTGGACACAAAAAGGTTCTTAGGGGATCCCAGTCAGCTTCAGTCCGAGTTAGGTAGTTTTCTCACCTTCAGCTTATTTGTTTTGTATATGGTTTATGTTTGGTATTAATGGACTTTTGCATTAGTTTTGTAGAAAAAATGGCTCCGAAATCAGTGCCAATAAAGACTCTCCAAAACACTCGTAAAAATGTTGTAGCTTGCAGCATACAACAAAAGAATCCGGGAGTGCTTCTATCCCATCTACTCCAAAGAAGCCGGACTCGGGTCCTTTGGCCCCTAAAAAGGTTATCCCTGTTCCATTAAGTCGGCTTATCGCTCCCGAGTCTCCTCTAATAAGCTCAATTGTCCCTCTTTCCTCTTCAGAACCTCCCCTCAAAAAATAAAAGACTGCTGGGGGGGGGGGGAGTATTTACGACAACGATTTTGACACCCTTGATTGGAGCGAGAAAAGTATCCTCCCGTTCAACTCCTGGCCCGAGGTGGGATTCGGACAGCAGGGGTGTGTGCATCTTTGGCCAAGGAGTTGCAGAAGACTCCTCTCAGCACCACTCACAGTTCTTTAGTGGCTACTAGACCTGAGGTGGAGAGATTTGAGGGGATAAAAAAGGTGTCGGAGGAGGAGAGGGATGGGTTGACGTCCGACTTAGAGAAAGCTCAGTCTAGAGTGAACAAAGTGGAGGCGGCTATGGCCATGGCAGAGGGGATGAAAAAGAAGGCAAGGGAGAGTTATACTCGGGTTTTAGGGGAGAAACTCGACCTTGAGGAGGAGTTGGAGAAGGCCACGGAAATATATGCCACACTGGAAGAGTCCGTGGCTAAGGGGATGGACGAGATGTTTGCCAATCTGAAGGCCCAAATTCAAATTTTGGCCCCCGAGGCCGACCTTCCTTGTTTAGCCAAAGATAACATGGTGGTGGATGGCAAGATCGTCCCGGCCCCTAAAGATGACGAGGAGGAGCCTTTGCCCGGCCCGAAGTCTTTGGGTGCAGGGGCGGTCAGGCTTCTCAGACTCCCGAGGTCCTTCCCGAAGTCTCCAACGTTGAACTCCCTCCTTCACCACCAGGTGCTATCCCGGCTGTGCGGATCTCCGAATATGACTTTACCCTCTCTATTCGAGGCAAGGACGTTGTGACTAGGGACAACCTCAACCCTTTATTGGGTCCTTCTTTGTAGTTTCTGTTTTTACTTTTTCGGATGGTTCGACTTGAGGGTCTTTATGAAAAATTTAACTTGTAATGATTGGTAGTTTTTTAGCAAACTTACTTTGCTTTAAAGTTGTTTTCAAACAATTTTAGAAACTCTCTTCATTCTGATAATGATTTTGGGTCTTTTAATGATTGTTTTAACCCTTTGGATTATACAACTATTTAGTTGGGGATTATACCTCGACAAGTTTTAATGCTGTTTCTTTGCTAAGTTTGAGTGGTAAGCTTGTTTATATAGATTCCCTTTTATAAGTTCCGACTTCATGTAATCGGACTTTATTAAGTTACTTTTACACTTCGTGTTTATTCCGCCTTAATTATAAGGTCGGTATTCACGAGTTATTTGTATAACTTCTTACATTAACTTGTTCCTCGTCGCTTCATCTTTGCCGACCTTTTTAGGTCGGGCAATGATTTTTGCGGTTTGTCGAGATTAATTTAATGTGTTTTTAAAGGAAACTTTTGAAGAAGAAACGAGATTATTATTAATGAAAAATCCCTTTACATAGATTTACTACTAAGGGCTTTTGACTACCCTTAGCCCTTGCTTACTTGCTATGATGCCTCATTAAAACCCCCTTCAGAAAAAATCATTTTTGAGGGAAAAAATCTTAAGGTTAGAAAAATGAGTAGACTAGGAAACAAGGCATGCTATCTAACTGTAGTACTTCTTCAGGTTACATGCGTGCCACGACCTTGGTAGCTCTCATCCTTGCAGGTCGGACACTTTGTAGTAGCCCTTTCCTAATACTTCTACAATCTTGTAGGGTCCTTTCTAGTTTACAGCTAGCTTCCCTTTGCCCGATTTCTGAACTCCGATGTCATTTTGGATCAGTATGAGTTCGTTTGTGGCAAAGTTCCTTTTGATCACCTTCTGATTGTACCTTAGGGCCATCCTCTGCTTTAGTGCTTCCTCTTTGATCCAAGCTTTCTCTCAGACTTCTGGGAGGAGGCCGAGTTCTTCCTTTTGCACTTGGGTATTGGCCACTTTATTGTAGATCACAACCCTAGGTAACTCTTCAGCAATTTCTATGGGGATCATAGCTTCCATTCTGCAAGCAAGTCAGAAGAGTGACTCCCTGGTTGTGGAATGGGGGGGGGGGTGTTCGATATGCCCATAAGACATGAGGGAGCTCTTCTGCCCATGCTCCCTTTACGTCTTGTAGTCGGCGCTTCAATCCGTGCAATATAACTTTGTTTGCAGCTTTAGTTTGTCCATTAGCCTAAGGATGTTCCACCGATATGAATTGGTGCTTTATCTTGAGGTCAGCCACAAAATTCCTGAAGGTTGATTAGGTGAATTGAGTCCCATTGTCTATGGTGATAGAGTGGAAAATTCCAAACCTTTGTGACAATATTTTTATAGAGAAATTGGTCCGAGGAGGTCAAGGCCACTATGAGGTATTTGACTTATCCTGGAGCTTGAGGAAAGGGTCCGAGGAGGTCAAGGCCCCATTTTGTAAATGGCCATCGCGAGGCAATGCTAATAAGCTCTTCAGGAGGTGCCACATGAAAATTGGCGTGCTTCTGACATGGTGGGCACTTTTTAACGAACTCGGGTGCCTCTCTTTGTAAGGTCGGCCAAAAGAAGCCAGCCCTTATCACTTTCTTAGCTAGTGACCTAGCTCTCAAGTGATTCCTACATATGCCATTGTGTACTTCCTCTAGGACCTCTTTTGTATTGGAGGCCGGGACACACTTTAGGAGAGGTGTTGATATTCCTCTTTTGTATAAAATATTGTAGACCAGGGTGTAATTTTGTGCCTCCCTTATGAGTCTTTGAGCCTCCTTTTTATTTTCAGAGAGGATATCAAATTTAAGATAGTTGACTATTGGGGTGATCCATCCTAAATTTTGATTAGTTATGGCCATGACGTCCGAGTTGTCGTTTCCCTTTGATATTGATGGCACATGGAGAATTTCCTAAAAGAGACTTCTATTGTTCCCCCTGGCTTGGTGCTGGCGAGCTTGGAGAGGGCATCTGCTCAAGCATTTGATTTTCGAGTTATATGTTGGACTTCCCCTTCTGAGAACTATGCCAATTGTTCTCCTGCCTCATCTAAGTATTTCTTCATGTTGGAATCTTTGACTTGATAAGTGCCATTAATTTGTGAAGTTACCACTTGAGAGTTACTGAATACTATCAACCTCTTTGCTTCCACCTCTTTATCCAGCTTCAAGCCAGTAAGCAAGATTTCATATTCTACTTGATTATTGGAAGCTGAAAAGTCGAACCTTAACGATAGGTCTATCCGAGTTTCTTGCTCACTTTCCATGATAACCCTTGCTCTACTGCCGGCTTTATTGGATTATTCATCCAGTATAGGCTCCATATTGTTGGACTTCTTCGACTTTCAGTGTATTCAACTACGAAGTCGGCAAGATATTGAGATTTGATTGTTGTCCGAGCTTCATACTTTAAATCAAACCCAGACAGTTTTACAGCCCACTACAACATCTTTCCTGCTAGGTCTGTCTTTTGTAGAATGTGTTTCATTGGTTGGTTAATATGAACCTTTATGGTGTGAGCCTTCGGGAGGTAAGGATAAGGGCATATGTGAACTTTTCTATCTTTTGATAGTTCAACTCTGCTCCTTGTAAAGCTTTGTTGACAAAGTAGATAGGTTGCTGTCCATTTTCGTCCTCTCGGATCAAGGCTAAAGTTATAGCTCGGCTCGCCACTGCCAGGTAGAGGACGAGCTCTTCTCCCACGAGACGTCGGGTGAGTATGGGTGGTTGGTCCAAGATTTCTTTAAAACCTTGAAAAGCTTGTTCACACTCCTGGGACCATTTAAATTGCTTTTTTTTTTTTCTGAGGATTGAATATAAGGGTAGGGACTTCAATGCTTATCTTGTCAAGAATCTGGATAGTGTTGCCAGCCTTTCATTTAGCTGTTGGACTTCCTTGAGACAAGTCGGGCTCTTCTTCTCTAGTATGGTTCAGTACTTATCCGGGTTTGCTTCTATGCCCCTTTGGGTTAGCATGAAACCTAAGAAATTTCCTGCTTCCACCGCGAAGGTACATTTGGAGGGGTTTAATCTCATTTCATATTTTCTGATTATAGAGAACACCTCGGAGAGATCGGACAAGAGGTCTAAGTCGTCTTTAGTTTTGATGAGCATGTCATCCACATAGACTTCCATGAGTTTCCCTAGGTGAGGAGAAAACACTTTGTTCATTAGTCGTTGGTATGTGGCTCTGTCATTTTTTAATCCAAAAGGCATTACTACATAACAAGAGTTAGTGTAACACCCTAATTAGCCTAAGCTTTACCTCTCGTCGTAAAGCAAAGGTTAATAAGAGATTACGATAGTTCTAGGCTCATACATAATATAAATATAGAAAGAATAGTATAATCTAGAAGCCCGATAAAGGATATAGTTCAAAAACAGGATTTGAAAAGCGCAAAATGTCCCAGCGTAACTACTAACTTAAAAGCACAAGAAATAGTTACAGTATAACAAAATATCATAGTATAATATCATAGAGATCTAGCCACAGCTCGCGGAGTTTAAGCCGGCTAGCCATATACAGACCATACATGAAATCAGACAGTTAAAACAGCTTATACAAGTTTTGTTCTCTCAAATACACGCCTCTAGGCAAAGCAAAATAAACAAAAGTGAGAGATATATATAATAAAACAAATCAAAAGACTCCAAGAGTAACAAGATCTTCCGCTTCTGTCACCATCCAAGCAACTCACCGAGGTGGGTCGCAACCTGCATTTGAAAAACATAACAGAAATATGGTATGAGAACCAGAGGTTCTTAGTATGGTAACAGTGTCCAGTGATGTAGGATATAAGACCCCGGGATGCCAGAGGCAATCCTAGACTCCATATCCATCACAAGATTCATTCTTAAGGCATACTAAAACATTAAACATAACTTATATCCGTAATAAAATAACAGGGTAATCTAACTTGGGGAAATTACTAACTAATCTAGTCACCGCTGTCCCACAGCCTTCGCCAACCTACCCTCCGTGCGATCCCATCGCCACCGCCTACTTACTCTCCTCAACACCAGACAAACACAAATAATACAAGCAAGGAAAACACAAGTAATATTCAAACATATACAAGTAATTCAAGAAGCAAGTAAGCATGTTATACAATTATGCAAACTCAAGTAGTCGACGCAAACAAGCACATAAAAGATGCATATGATGAATGCCTGTCCTATTGGCTCGTGATATCACTTGTCCGTCTATAAATGCCAACCCGACATACCCTTTCGGATGTCGCCCTTCTGCCACTTCCTAGGACATAGCACCTGGCACGCTTTTGTTCCGAGGATATAGTGCCTGGCACACTATCGTTCCGAGGATATAGTGCCTGGCAAACTTGCATGCCCAATCCGAGGATATAGTGCCTGGCACACTCTTGCGGTAGAGAAGGAAAACAATAACAACATATAATAAATTACAACTCATTCCACAGATATAGTGCCTGGCTCACTATCCACATCCACAAGTCTATCAATCTCTAATCATCATCGCTTCTCATCTCAAATCACTTCCAATTATCAACACTCAACACTCCAAGGATATAGTACCTGGCACACTCTCAACATTCATATTTCTAAAGTTCATCATAAGCCATTCCACTCCGAACTCATTAGTCCATCAGTTTCTCAATTCACATACCCATCTACCTTCACAAGCCATCAAACCATCCTCATTACACCCGAAACCTAAACCTCCATTTTTTAATTTTTCATAATAATCATCAACTAAAACCCTTAGGTTATCTCTCATATTCTCATACTCAAAATTAACCCCACAAGCCTTAAAATGGTGTTATAGAAGCTTACAACCTTGTTGGAAAGGTGAAATAGTTGAAAACAAAGTTAAAATTTGAGAATCAGGGCGTGTGCGTATGCACAGGGGTGTGCGCGCGCACACCTAGGAAGATTTTAAAAGTATGCGTGCGCACACGCACAAGTACCAATTCTTGTAAGGTTTGTTCGCTCGCATAAGATGTGCGAGTGCCCCAACAGACGACCCTTCCCAACGTGTGCGTGCACACGGGTCTGTGCGTATGCACAATTTGCAATTTATCATTAGTGTGTGCGTGCACATGCTGTGCTAACGCTACGAGCAGAGGGCCTTTTTCTGCCTGTGCGTACGCACAAGGCTGTACGCTACACAGATTGAGATTTTCGCAGGATTGTACGTGCGCACACATCAGAAATCATAAAATTCTACAACCTTGCAAAATTTCAGATTTTTAACACCAACTTTGAATGATCATAACTCCCTCTACAAAATTTCAAATTTTACAAACTTTATATCAAATTAAAGGGTTTTCAATAAGCTTTAATTTCAAATAAACCCCAATTAATTTTGAAAACTGAGGCAAAAGTTATTATCAAACAAAGTTCACCAAAAACCCACTTTTTACAAAAGTCTCAAAACCTCAACCTTACCAATATTTGCAACCAAACCAAACCAAAACCACTTCAAGCTCTATTTTCTATCATAACCTACCATTTTTATCATATTATACCACTTCCAACCACCAAACCTCAATCATGTGATACCCAAAATCAATCCTCCACCAACACTTTCTTCAAGCCTAATTCAATCATTACCAACATCAAAATCAATCCCATATCCTTTCAATTCCAATCTCTCACACCAACTTTACCAATTCAACATTCATGATTTATCAACTCATCATAATTCACATAATTTATCTACAATTTCAACACTCACCTTCAATATACCAACAAGATCATTAATCATCATCAATCATCAACCATATCAACAACAATAATTCACATAACCAACATCAAACATCATAATCCTTAAATACCAACAATCATTATCAAATTCACATATTCCTCATTTCAAAACTCCATATCATCATCATCTCCATACAAGTTATCCTCACACATCACAATCACATACAATCATTCATTCTCAACATATCAATATTATTCAACATATATCAACATTCAACACAACAACCATTATAATTCATTCCTATCCTATGGGTCACTAGCCTAAGTGTCCATGAATATTATATACTACATAGAGGAAACCGAAACCATACCTTGACCGATTCCCAATATGAATCAAAACCCCAAAGAGCACAAGCTGAGCTTCCAACCACAAGCAAGCTTCCAATATGACTCCAACAAGCACCAACAAGCTCCAAAAATTTCTAAACTCACAACAAACAAGCTATATACACACCAAACATCACTAATCAAGCTAGGGCTCAACATAAACATAATTTTACAAGGGTTTTCAAGATCTCTTACCTTGTTCAATAGTTTTGGAAGTCACAACCCGCAACAATCAAGTGCTAGAGTGTACCTAAAACACTCAAGACACAAGATTTTCCTCAAAACCAAACCCTAAAACTCAAAATGAACAAAGACACGAAAACTGAGCAGGGAAACTCGAGAGACTTACCACAAAACTTAGATAGAAACGATGGGCTCGGCAAGAGCTTCGCGTAGCCGCTGACGACACGCGAATCGGAGCACCGTAGCTCAAGATATCCCGGATTGAATGGAGAAGTGAACAGTGCTATTCTCTCTTCTCCTTTCCCTCTTCTTCTTTTCTGCTGAGTGTGTGTGCTTATGAGGTGAAGGGTTCATTAATGAACCCTTATATATGTTGGACTTGGGCCCAACTTAGGCCTGGTCCAACCCGTTAGCGTTTTTAGCACGTTCGGCCCAACTTTGGGCCAAACCTTTGATACTAATGCCCAGTTTTCCATTCCTAATATTTTTTTATGGTTTTCGACTGTTTCACTTTTTCTCGCGCAGTACCGGACTGACTTGAACCGGTTCAACCGGTTCAACTGCCGGTTCGCATTTTTTCACGGTTTTTCGCAGAAAACACATTTTCTGACTCAGAAAAACCTACTGAGTCCAAAAATCATATTTAAATCCCCAAATTCTCATCCTAACTTTTCGGAATCTAATTTGGGCATTTAAATAATTTTATTTGTGAAAACTCCGGTTCTTACATCCTCTCCTCCTTAAAAGATTTTCGCCATCGAAAATCCAAATCATGCGATGTAGTATATATATATATACAAATTCTCCACGAAGCATCCTACTTCCAACGTTACCAACCCAACAAGTTGCCAAAGCATCTCGTTCGCCATCACCTCACCGTGCCGATGTCCTCTCTCGCCTTCCGCTGCGTTACTTTGATTATCGTTGTTGAGAATCCAAAATTCTTTCCTTTAAACCAAATACCGATTTTGTAATACTGTTCAAAACCTTTAAAACGAGTTCCATATAAATGAGTTCATTTGTTAAAACTTTTTCAAAAGAGTCAAAAATCATTTATTTGTAAATCAATAATTCTAAAGCATGATTTTCCTAATTCATTAAAACCCGTAATTCAAAACCTTTCCATTTGAATCCCTTTTGATAAGTGAAATTACAAACCCAAAATCACAAGTCAATAAAATCATACAACTCACTTTCCCATTTTAAATTGTATCATTTGATCAAAAGTTCCCATCCTAGTGTCAAAACCAAATCATTTAAATCAAAGCTCCAAACCAGATTTGAAAATCATTCTAAATCTTAAAACGGCAAAATCATAGTTAAAAATCGCAAGGCGTTAGTCGGTATTTCCGTTGCCACTAGTGCGGAACCGCACCCATCACCCATACAGGGTACCGACAAGACTTCCAGTCATGCCTGGTACCCATTCTGGCATACCCACCCTGATCGTTCATCACCACAAGTCCGAAATCCTCGTCTACCGCCATTAGAATCCTCCTTTCCTATGGTTCACTCCCAACAAAACTCTAAGCTCTGGTAATCCTAACGGCGACTTTGGAAAAGATAGAACTAAGCTACTGTCAGGTCCAAGCAATATAATACTCAACGCATACGCTTACCTCTCGTCGGAGGATCCGACCCTGTCGCATCACGTGCATCCAAGGCAACCACACAGTCTGACTGTTGATTCTGACCCATGTTCTGGTTTTTCTTACGACGGCAGTTCTTGGCTAGGTGTCCCGGTAGTCCACAAGCATAGCACAGGCGACTCCCCTTCATATAGTGAAACTGGGCATTGTTGTCCCTCCTAAAATTCCCTTGACTTAGCAGATGCTGGGGAGCGTGTCCATCTCTCTTGAAGTTCGGTCCCCTTGGTCCAAGGCAATCGTCACGTTCCTTACTAGGGTTGCTTCTATGAGTGTCCCTTGACGAGGCTACCATCTTTGAGTATTCTTCAACCACTCTTGCCTTGTTCACCAGATCGGAGAAAATGTGAATCTCCATAGGAGCCACAGCAGTCATGATGTCGTCCTTTAAACCCCTTTGATACGTGATACACTTCCAACTTTCATAGGTCTCCAGGACACTCTGACACGCCCTAGAGAACCTACAGAGCTCCTTAAATCTGTTGGTGTAGTCTGCCATAGACAAAGAACCTTGCTTCAGCTACATAAGTTCCATCTCCTTCGCCTCCCTTACAGACTCAGGAAAGTACTTCTTGTAGAAGGCCATTTGAAATACATCCCAAGGAACATCAGCGTTCTGAAGTTGTAACAAGAAGCTCTCTGCTTGCCACCAATGCTGGGCCTCTTTTCGAAGCTGATAAGCAGCAAACTCCACGTATTGGTTGTTTGGGACATGCTGTGCTTGCAGTGTGCACTCCATAGCTTGGAACCAGTTATTCGCTTCCGTAGGATTTGTTGAACCTCTGAAACTTGGCGGATGAATCTTGAGAAACGTAGCTAAGGTCATCGGAGCACCTCCCACAGTATCGTCATTTCCTTCCGTATAGTCATTTGCATTTCGTTCGCCATTCCCGTTTTTGTTTCTAGCCGGTTGGCCTAACCTCTGCACAGCTTGCAGAGTCGCAGTAGCGGTAGCCCCCATGGTGTTCGCAAGATTAGCCATGGCCGCCATGAATTCGGCAGAGTTGTCGGCCGGTTGTTCATTCCTATTCTCCCATGAACGTGTACGACCTCGTCCGCGAGTGGCCATTAGGGTTCCTGTCTTCACCAAACAATCAATATCAATGTGATCAATCTCAATATCAAAAGTCTAGTGCTTCGTTTATCCTAAACAGGCACTCACAAACAAGCATGCTATGCAATATCAAGTAGATAACCTAAATAGCGTGAAAGAAAAATGACCCAGAGTGTGCAACGAAGCATAATCGGTCCATCCCTCAGGCTTATGAGGACGAACCGCTCTGATACCACTAAATGTAACACCCTAATTAGGCTAAGCTTTACCTCGCGTCGTAAAGGAAAGGTTAATCAGAGATTACGACAGTTCTAGGCTAATACATAATATAAATATAGAAAGAACAGTATAATCTAGAAGCCCGATGAAGGATGTAGCTCAAAAATAGGATTTGAAAAGTGCAAAACGTCCCAGCGTAACTACTAACTTAAAATCACAAGAAATAGTTACAGTATAACAAAATATCATAGTATAATATCATAGAGATCTAGCCACGGCTCACGGAGTTTAAGCTGGCTAGCCATATACAAACCATACATGAAACCAGACAGTTAAAACAGCTTATACAAGTTTTGTTCTCTCAAAAACACGCCTCTAGGCAAAGCAAAATAAACAAAAGTGAGAGATATATATATAATAAAACAAATCAAAAGACTCGAAGAGTAACAAGATCCTCCGCTTCTGTCACCATCCAAGCAACTCACCAAAGTAGGTCGCGACCTACATATGAAAAATACAACAAAAATATGGTATGAGAACCGGAGGTTATCAGTATGGTAACAGTGCCCAGTGATGTAGGATATAAGACCCCGGGATGCCAAAGGCAATCCTAGACTCCATATCCATCACAAGATTCATTCTTAAGGCATACTAAAACATTAAACATAACTTATATCCGAAACATAATAACAGGGTAATCTAACTTGGGGAAATTACTAACTAATCTAGTCACCGCTGTCCCACAGCCTTCGCCAACCTACCCTCCGTGCGATCCCATCGCCACCGCCTACTTACTCTCCTCAGCACCAGACAAACACAAATAATACAAGTAAGGAAAACACAAGTAATATTCAAATATATACAAGTAATTCAAGAAGCAAGTAAGCATGTTATACAATTAGGCAAGCTCAGGTATTCGACACAAACAAGCACATAAAAGATGCATACGATGAATGCCTGTCCTATTGGCTCGTGATATCACTTATCGGTCTATAAATCCCAACCCGACACACCCTTTCAGATGTCGCCCTTCTACCACTTCCGAGGACATAGCGCCTGGCACGCTTTTTTGTTCCGAGGATATAGTGCCTGGCACACTTGCATGCCCAATCTGAGGATATAGTGTCTAGCACACTCTTACAGCAGAGAAGGAAAACAACAACAGCATATAATTCATCACAACTCATTCCAAGGATATAGTGCCTAGCTCACTATCCACATCCACAAGTATATCAATCTCTAATCATCATCGCTTCTCATCTCAAATCACTTCCAATTATCAACTCTCAACATTCCAAGGATATGGTACCTGGCACACTCTCAACATTCATATTTATAAAGTTTATCATAAGCCATTCCACTCTGGACTCATTAGTCCATCAGTTTCTCAATTCACATACCCATCTACCTTCACAAGCCATAAAACCATCCTCATTACACCCAAAACCTAAACCTCTGTTTTCTAATTTTTCATAATAATCATCAACTAAAACCCTTAGGTTATCTCTCATATTCTCATACTCAAAATTAAGCCCACAAGCCTTAAAATGGTGTTATAGAAGCTTACAACCTTGTTGCGAAGGTGAAATAGTTGAAAGCAAAGTTAAAATTTGAGAATCAGGGCGTGTGCGTACGCACAGGGGTGTGCGCGGGCACGCCCAGGAAGATTTTAAAAGTGTGCATGCGCACAGGGATGTGCATATGCACAGGTACCATTTCTTGTAAGGTCTGTTCGCTCGCAAAAGATGTGCGAGCGCCCCCAATAGACGACCCTTCCCAATGAGTGCGCGCACACGGGTTTGTGCGTACGCACATGTTGCAATTTATCATTGGTGTGTGCATGCACAAGCTGTGCTAACGCTGCGAGCAGAGGGACTTTTCCTGCCTGTGCGTACGCACAAGGCTGTGCGCCGTACAGATTGAGATTTTCGCAGGATTGTGCCTGCGCACACATCAGAAATCATAAAATTCTGCAACCTTGCAAAATTTCATATTTTTAACACCAACTTTGAATGATCATAACTCCCTCTACAAAATTCCAAATTTTACAAAATTTATATCAAATTAAAGGGTTTTCAATAAGCTTTAATTTCAAATAAATCCCAATGAATTTTGAAAAATGAGGCAAAAGTTATGATCAAACAAAGTTCACCAAAACCCACTTTTTACAAAAGTCTCAAAACCTCAACCTTACCAACATTTCTAACCAAACCAAACCAAAACCACTTCAAGCTCTACTTTCTATCATAACCTACCCTTTTTATCATATTATACCACTTTCAACCACCAAACCTCAATCATGTGATACCCAAAATCAATCCTCCACCAACACTTTCTTCAAGCCTAATTCAATCATTACCAACATAAAAATCAATTCCATATCCTTTCAATTTCAATCTCTCACACCACCATTACCAATTCAACATTCATGATTTATCAACTCATCAAAATTCACATCATTTATCTACAATCTCAACACGCACCTTCAATATACCAACAAGATCACTAATCATCATCAATCATCAACCATATCAACAACAATAAATCACATAACCAACATCAAACATCATAATCCTTAAATACCAACAATCATTATCAAATTCACATATTCCTCATTTCAAAACTCTATATCATCATCATCTCCATACAAGTTATCCTCACACATCACAACCCCATACAATCATTCATTCTCAACATATCAATATTATTCAACATACATCAATATTCAATACCTCAACAACCATTATAATTCATTCCTATCCTATAGGTCACTAGCCTAAGTGTCCATAAATATTATACAATACATAGAGGAAACCGAAATCATACCTTGGCCGATTCCCAATATGAACCAAAATCCCAAAGAGCACAAGCTGAGCTTCCAACCACAAGCAAGCTTCTAATATGACTCCAACAAGCACCAACAAGCTCCAAAAGCTTTCAAACTCACAACAAACAAGCTATATACACACCAAACATGACTAATCAAGTTAGGGCTCAACATAAACATGATTTCACAAGGGTTTTCAAGAGCTCTTACCTTGTTCAATAATTTTGAAAGCCACAACCACCAACAATCAAGTGCTAGAGTGTACTGATGCGTGAGCATCTATCCTATCTTTTTCTAGTGAATTTGCATCTAATTTGTTGAGTTTAATAAAGAATTAATTATCTTTTAGCCAATATGGATGCTACTTTGAGTCTTTTGCAATGTTGTTTATTTTAGGTAGCATTCGGCTGGATTTGATGGAGTTTCTGCAGCACAAGAACCGAAGGAGATGGAAGCAAGGAGCGACGCGTACGCGCGACTGATGCGTGCGCGTGATTTGGAGCTTTCCATGGTGATGCGTGCGCATGACTGACGCTTACGCGTGATTTGTATATTTGCTCAGCGACGCATATGCGTGACTGACGCATGCGCGTGACACGCGAAGATAACCATCGATGCGTATGCATGACTGACGCGTACGCGTGACATGCACCACGTGCAGAAAATGCAGAAAAATGCTAGGGGCAATTTCTGGGCTGTTTTGACTCAGTTTTCAGCCCAGAAAACACAGATTAGAAGCTGCAGAATGGACAAAACGAGTGGTCCCCACCCATCAACTGAAGACTTGTTAATTAATTCTAATTTAAATTCAAATATTATTTTTAGGAAAAGATAGTATTTTAGTTTTAGATAATAGATGTTAAATTAATTAGGATTTGATATAAAAGGGAAAAGAAACTTCTCTTTTAGGGATTCCCATTCCAGACTACCAAAATACATTTTTTTAGAATCCTTATTTTCTTCTCTGAACCATGAGCAACTAAACCTCCATTGTTAAGGTTAGGAGCTCTGTCTATTTGTATGGATTGATTTTATTGCTTTTTCTATATTAATTCATGTATGAATTTATAATTTAAGAATTGTTTTCGCTCTTTATCTTCTGAATTTGGTTGGAACGGAAGTATGACCCTTTTTCTATTTGAGTTCTTGTATAACTTGGAAAAACTCTTTACTTGAACAACATCTTGAAAACATATTCTCCTAAATTCTAATTATCTGGACTTAACGGGATATGTGACATATAATTCTTTTATATTTGGGTAATTAGAGTTTTTGTGGAATATAAACTGGAATTTGATCATTACCCCCTAATTGGAATTAATTGACCAAGAAATTGGCAGTTGATGAAAATTAGAGGAGACTAGAAAGGTCTAAGGAATTAGGGTCTAGTCATAATAGTTTGCCATAAATTAAATCCAACATGATTAAAATAGTTAGTAAGAAAAGTTAATCCGGAAAAATAGATAACTCTGAAACCTTAACTGCCTTCTCCATATTTTATTCCCAACTCATTTACTTTACTATTTTAATTTCTACACGATTGTTTAATGCTCTTTGAATATTCAAACACTCTTTTCTGTTTGTCTAACTAAGCTCATCAATCAATCATTGTTGCTTGATCCATCAATCCTCATGGGATCGACCCTTATTCACCTGAGGTATTAATTGGTACGACCCGGTACACTTGCCGGTTAGTATGTGGTTGTAAAATCCGCACCAAGTTTTTGGCACCGTTTGATGAGCGGATAATTTATACGCTTTTTGGCATTGTTTTTAGGTAATTTTTAGTATGTTTTAGTTAAACTTTATTATATTTTAATTAGTTTTTAAATAAAAATCATATTTCTGGACTTTACTATGAGTTTGTGTGTTTTTCTATGATTTCAGGTATTTTCTGGCTGAAATTGAGGGACTTGAGCAAAAATCTGATTCAGAGGCTGAAAAAGGACTGCAGATGCTGTTGGATTCTGACCTTCCTGCACTCGAAATGGATTTTCTGGAGCTACAGAAACCCAATTGGCACGCTCTCAATTGCGTTGGAAAGTAGACATCCTGGACTTTCCAGCAATATATAATAGTCCATACTTTACCCGATTTTTGATAAAACAAACTGGCGTTTGAACGCCCACTTTCTACCCTATTCTGGCGTTAAATGTCAGAACTGGCATAAAAGCTGGAGTTAAATGCCCAAACTGGCACCAAAGCTGGCATTTAACTCCAAGAAGAGTCTCTACACATGAAAGCTTCAATGCTTAGCCCAGGCACACACCAAGTGGGTCTCGGAAGTGGATTTCTGCACTATCTGCACTTAGTTACTTATTTTCTGTAAACCTAGTTACTAGTTTAGTATTAAAACTACTTTTAGAGATTTATTTTGTATCCAGTTTTCATATTTCGAAGCTGAGGCTATTGATCACGTTTAGGGGGCTGGCCTCACGGCCATGCCTAGACCTTTCACTTATGTATTTTCAACGGTGGAGTTTCTACACCCCATAGATTAAGGTGTGGAATTCTGCTATTCCTCATGAATTAATGCAAAGTACTATTATTTTTCTATTCAACTCAAGCTTATTCTTATTCTAAGATATTCATTTGCACACAAGGACATGATGAATGTGATGATTGGTGCACGAATTGTGAATCACACTTTTCACAATTTGTACCACTAACCAGCAAGTGCACTGGGTCGTCCAAGTAATACCTTACGTGAGTAAGGGTCGAATCCCACGGAGATTGTTGGTTTGAAGCAATCTCTGGTTATCTTGTAAATCTCAGTTAGGAGGTCAATTATAATTATCAGTTGACTTGCAAATGAACAAGGGAACATTAAATAAATACTTGGTATGCAGTAATAGAGAATATGTTGGAGTTTTGGAGATGCTTTGTCTTCTGAATCTCTGCTTTCTCCCTGTCTTCTTCTTCACGCACGCAAGGTTCCTCCTATGGCAAGCTATGTGTTGGTGGATCACCGTTGTCAATGGTTACCATCCGTCCTCTCAGTGAAAAAGGTCCTTTTGCGTCTGTCACTATGCCCAACACTCGCGAGTTTGAAGCTCGTCACAGTCATTCAATCCCTGAATCCTACTCGGAATACCACAGACAAGGTTTAGACTTTCCGGATTCTCAAGAATGCTGCCAATGGATTCTAGCTTATATCACGAAGATTCTGATTAAGGAATCCAAGAGATATTCATTCAATCGAAAGTAGAACGGAGGTGGTTGTCAAGCACGCGTTCATAGGTTGAGAATGGTGATGACTGTCACGGATCATCACATCCATCATATTGAAGTGCGAATGAACATCTTAGATAGAAACAAGCGTGTTTGAATAGAAAACAGAAATAGTTGCATTAATTCATCGAAACACAGCAGAGCTCCTCACCCCCAACAATGGAGTTTAGAGACTCATGCCGTCATAGATTACAAAGTTTAGATCTAAAATGTCATGAGATGCAAAATAAATCTCTAAAAGTTGTTTAAATACTAAACTAGTAACCTAGGTTTACAGAAAATGAGTAAACTATGATAGATAGTGCAGAAATCTACTTTTGGGGCCCACTTGGTGTGTGCTGGGGCTGAGACTTAAGCTTCTCACGTGCTTGGGCTGTTTTGGGCGTTCAACGCCAGGTTGTAACCTATTTCTGGCGTTGAACTCGAACTTGTAACTTGTTTCTGGCGCTGGACACCAGACTGCAACATGGAACTGGCGTTGAACGCCAGTTTACGTCGTCTATCCTTGAGCAAAATATAAATTATTATATATTGATGGAAAGTCCTGGATGTCTACTTTCCAACGCAATTGAGAGCGCGCCATTTGGAGTTCTGTAGCTCCAGAAAATCCACTTTGAGTGCAGGAAGGTCAGAATCCAACAGCATCAGCAGTCCTTTTTTAGCCTGAATTAGATTTTTGCTCAGCTCCCTCAATTTCAGCCAGAAAATACCTAAAATCACAGAAAAATACACAAACTCATAGTAAAGTCCAGAAATGTGATTTTTAATTAAAAAACTAATAAAAATATACTAAAAACCAACTAAATCATACTAAAAACTAAGTAAAAATAATGCCAAAAAGCGTATAAATTATCCGCTCATCACAACACCAAACTTAAATTGTTGCTTGTCCCCAAGAAACTAAAAACAAAGTAGGATAAAAAGAAGAGAATATACAATGAATTCAAAAAATATCTATGAAGATCAGTGTTAATTAGATGAGCGGGGCTATTAGCTTTTTGCTTCTGAACAGTTTTGGCATCTCACTTTATCCTTTGAAGTTCAGAATGATTGGCATCTATAGGAACTCAAAATTTAGATAGTGTTATTGATTCTCCTAGTTCAGTATGTTGATTCTTGAACACAGCTACTTTATGAGTCTTGGCCGTGGCCCTAAGCACTCTGTTTTCCAGTATTACCACCGGATACATACATGCCATAGACACATAACTGGGTGAACCTTTTCAGATTGTGACTCAGCTTTGCTAAAGTCCCCAATTAGAGGTGTCCAGGGTTCTTAAGCACACTCTGTTTTTTTTTTTTTGCTTTGGACCTCAACTTTAACCGCTTAGTCTCAAGTTTTCACTTGACACCTTCACGCCACAAGCACATGGTTAGGGACAGCTTTGTTTAGCCACTAAGGCTAGGATTTTATTCCTTTAGGCCCTCCTATCCACTGATGCTCAAAGCCTTGGATCCTTTTTATTACCCTTGCCTTTTGGTTTTAAGGGCTATTGGCTTTTTGCTCTTGCCTTTTGGTTTAAAGAGCTTTTGGCTTTTTCTGCTTGCTTTTTTTTTTCGAATTTTTTTTCTGCAAGCTTTGTTCTTCACTGCTTTTTCTTGCTTCAAGAATCATTTTTATGATTTTTCAGGTTATCAAATAACATTTCTCCTTTTTCATCATTCTTTCTAGAGCCAACAATTTTAACATTCTTAAACAACAAATTTAAAAGAAATATGCACTGTTCAAGCATTCATTCAGAAAACAAAAAATATTGCCACCACATCAAAATAATTAAACTATTTTAAAATTCAAAATTCATGTACTTCTTTTTCTTTTTCAGAAAACAATTTTCATTTAAGAAAGGTGATGGATTCATAGGACATTCATATCTTTAAGACATAGACACTCAGATACTCGTGATCATATAGTAAAGACACAAACATAATTAAACATGAAGCATAGTAAACGAAAAACAGGAAAATAAGAACAAGGAGATTAAGGAATGGGTCCACCTTAATGAGGGTGGCGTCTTCCTCTTCTTGAAGAACCAATGGTGCTCTTGAGCTCCTCTATGTCTCTTCCTTGCCTTTGTTGCTCTTTCCTCATAGCTCTTTGATCTGTAGTCAATTGCTCTACCACTGAATTATGGAAAAACAAAAGCAATGCTTTTACCACACCAAACTTAAAAGGTTTGCTCGTCCTCGAGCAAAAGAAGAAAGAAGTGGAGAAGATGGAGGAGATGGAAGTGTGTGAATGGGTGGGTTTGGGAGGGAAATGGTTTGAATTTGAATGGTGAGGTAGGTGGGGATCCTGTGGGGTCCACAGATCCAGTGGGGTCAAGGATTTAGCATCCTTGCTCCAATTAGGCGTAGAAAATGCCCTTACTGTGCAATCCTGGCGTTTAACGCCAGACTGCTGCCTGTTTCTGGCGTTAAACGCCCAAATGTAGCCTGTTTCTGGCGTTTAACGCCAGACTGATGCTTGTTTCTGGCGTTAAACGCCATCTTGGTGCTTGTTTCTGGCGTTTAAACGCCAGAATGATCTTCCTCCAGGGTGTGCAATTTTTCATGCTGTTTTTCATTCTGTTTTTGATTTTCCATTTGTTTTTGTGACTTCACATGATCATCAACCTAAAAAAAAAACATAAAATAGCCATGGAAAATAAATAGATATAATTAAATAACATTGGGTTACCTCCCAACAAGCGCTTCTTTAATGTCAATAGCTTGACAGTGAGCTCTCATGGAGCCTCACAGATAATCAAAGCAAGGTTGTGACCTCCCAACACCAAACTTAGAGTTTGAATGTGGGGGTTCAACACCAAATTTAGAGTTTGGTTGTGGCCTCCCAACACCAAACTTAGAGTTTGACTGTGGGGGCTTTGGTTGACTCTGCAGTGAGAGAAGCTTTTCATGCTTCCTCTCCATGGTTACAAAAGGAGAACCTTGTGTCTTATAGTTTGCAATATCTGCAAACCACAGAGCTTCCTGAATAGCAAACAATTGCTCATCCGGAAAGGTTTCAGAGATCTCAGTAGGAGGGAGGGATGCTCTTGCTACTGGTTCTATCCGGGACAGGTGATCAGCTACTTGATTCTCTGTTCCTTTTCTGTCTCTTATTTCTATATTAAACTCTTGCAGAAGTAACACCCATCTTATGAGCCTGGGCTTTGAATCCTGCTTTGTGAGTAGATATTTAAGAACAGCATGGTCAGTGTACACAATCACTTTTGATCCTATTAAATAGGATCTAAACTTGTCAATGGCATAAACCACTGCAAGCAATTCTTTTTCTGTGGTTGTGTAATTTTTCTGGGCATCATTTAAAACACTGCTAGCATAATAAATGACATGCAGAAGCTTGTTATGCCTCTGTCCCAATACTGCACCAATGGTATGGTCACTGGCATCACACATTAGTTTGAAGGGTAATGTCCAGTCTGGTGCAGAAATAACTGGTGCTGTGACCAGCTTAGCTTTCAGGGTCTTAAACACCTGCAGACACTTTGTGTCAAATACAAATGGCGTGTCAGCAGCTAGCAGATTGCTCAGAGGTTTTGCAATTTTTGAAAAATTCTTTATAAACCTCATATAGAGTCCTGCATGCCCCAAAAAGCTTCTGATTGCCTTAACATTGGCAGGTGGTGGTAATTTTTCAATTACTTCAACTTTAGCTTGATCTACCTCTATTCCCTTGTTTGAAAATTTATACCCAAGGACAATCCCTTCAGTCACCATAAAGTGATATTTTTCCCAGTTTAAAACTAGGTTGGTCTCTTTGCATCTTTTCAGAACAAGTGCTAAATGGTTAAGGCAGGAGCTGAATGAGTCTCCAAATACTGAAAAGTCATCCATGAAGACTTCCAGAAACTTCTCTACCATATCAGAGAAGATAGAGAGCATGCACCTCTGAAAGGTTGCAGGTGCATTACACAGACCAAAAGGCATCTTTCTGTAGGCAAACACTCCAGAAGGACATGTGAATGCTGTTTTCTCTTGGTCCTGAGGATCTACTACAATTTGGTTGTAACCTGAATAGCCATCCAAAAAGCAGTAATATTCATGACCTGCTAGTCTCTCTAGCATCTGGTCTATGAATGGTAAAGGAAAATGATCCTTCCTGGTGGCTGTATTGAGCCTTCTGTAGTCAATACACATACGCCACCCTGTAACTGTTCTTGTAGGAACCAGTTCATTCTTTTCATTATGAACCACTGTCATTCCTCCCTTCTTAGGGACAACATGGACAGGGCTCACCCAGGGGCTATCAGAAATAGGATAGATAATCCCAGCCTCTAGTAACTTAGTGACCTCTTTCTGCACCACCTCCTTCATGGCGGGATTTAGCCGCCTCTGTCGTTGAACCACTGGCTTAGCATCATCCTCCAATAGGATCTTGTGCATGCATCTGGCTGGGCTAATGCCCTTAAGATCACTTATGGACCACCCAAGAGCTGTCTTGTGTGTCCTTAGCACCTGAATTAGTGCTTTCTCTTCCTGTGGCCCTAAAGCAGAGCTTATGATTACAGGAAAAGTGTCACCTTCTCCCAGAAATGCATATTTCAGGGATGGTGGTAGTGGTTTGAGCTCGGGTTTAGGAGGTTTCTCCTCATCCTGAGGAGTTTTCAGAGGTTCTTTTATTTCCTCTGGTTCCTCTAGATCAGGCTGAACATCTTTAAAAATGTCCTCTAGCTCTCATTCGAGACTCTCAGTCATATGGACCTCTTCCACCAGGGAGTCAATAATATCAACACCCAGGCAGTCGTCTGATGTGTCTGAATGTTGCATAGCTTTGACAACATTCAACTTAAACTCATCCTCATTGACTCTCAGGGTTATCTCTCCTTTTTGGACGTCAATGAGGGTTCGTCCAGTTGCTAGGAATGGTCTTCCTAGAATGAGAGTTGCACTCTTGTGCTCCTCCATTTCCAGCACTACAAAGTCAGTAGGGAAGGCAAATGGCCCAACCTTGACAATCATGTCCTCAATTATGCCTGATGTGTATTTAATGGAGCCATCAGCAAGTTGAAGACAGATCCGGGTTGGTTTGGCCTCTTCAGTCAAGCCAAGCTTTCTGATAGTGGATGCAGGGATTAGGTTGATGCTTGCCCCAAGATAACATAGAGCTGTCTTGGTGCAGTTACCCTCTAATATGCATGGTATCATAAAGCTCCTGGGATCTTTAAGCTTTTCTGGGAAGCTTTTCAGAATGATTGCACTGCATTCTTCAGTTAGGAGAACTCTTTCAATTTCTCTCCAATCCTTCTTATGACTCAAGATATCTTTCATGAACTTGGCATAAGAGGGTATTTGCTCAAGTGCCTCTGCAAACGGAATCTTTATTTCAAGAGTCCTGAGATAGTCTGCAAAGCAGGTAAATTGCTTATCCTGCTCCTCTTTGCGGAGTTTTTGAGGATAAGGAATCTTGGCTTTGTATTCCTCAACCTTAGTTGCTGCAGGTTTATTTCCTACAGAGGTAGGTTGAGAAGCCTTCTTGAGGGATTTATTATCAGCACTTGCAGGTGTCTGATCCCTCACTGGCATTTGAAAGCCAGGGTTGGAAGCTGGAGTGGCGTTAGACGCCAACTCCTCATCTGTTCCTGGCGTCTGAATGCTAGAACTGTGCTTCCTTTGGGCGTTCAACGCCAGTTCCTTGCTTGTTTCTGGAGTTGAACGCTAGTCCTGAGCATGGTTTGGGCGTTCAGCGCCAGCCTTCTACCCAATTTCTGGCGTTTTAGCGCTAGAATTATTTTTCCCCGGGCTCTTACTATCCTCAGATGGAATTTGGGTAGTTTGCTCATTTCTTGGCTTCCTGCTGCCTTGAGGTGGGGTATTTAATGTTTTTCCACTTCTTAATTGAACTGCTTGGCATTCTTCTGTTATTTGTTTTGACAGCTGCTGCTTTGTTTGCTTTAATTGTTCTTCCATATTTATATTATCCATCCTTGTCTCTTGTAGTCTCCCCTTGAATTCGGCTAACTGTTTTGTTAGAAAATCCAATTGCTGATTGAATTCAGTAGCTTGTTCAGCAGGGCTGAGTTCAGTAGTCACTGTTTTAGCATCTTCTTTCATGGAAGGTTCGCTACTTAAGTACAGATGCTGATTTCTGGCAACTGTATCAATGAGCTCTTGAGCTTCTTCAATTGTCTTCCTCATGTGGATAGATCCACTAGCTGAGTAGTCTAGAGACATCTGAGCTCTTTCTGTAAGCCCATAATAGAAGATGTCTAGCTGAACCCACTCTGAAAACATCTCAGAGGGCCATTTTCTTAGCATTTCTCTGTATCTCTCCCAGGCATCATAAAGAGATTCATTATTTCCTTGTTTAAAGCCTTGGATGTCCAGCCTTAGCTGTGTCGTCCGTTTTGGAGGAAAGTATTGATTCAGGAATTTTTCTGTCAGCTGTTTCCATGTCTTTATGCTAGCCTTAGGTTGGTTATTTAACCACCTCTTAGCTTGGTCTTTTACAGCAAATGGGAACAGTAATAATCTGTAGACATTCTGATCTACTTCCTTATCATGTACTGTGTCAGCAATTTGTAAAACTATGCCAGAAACTCTGTAGGTTCTTCCTGTGGAAGACCGGAATACTGGCAACTTTGCTGCACCATGATAATGAGCTGAGGATTCAACTCCAAGCTACTGACTCCAATGGAGGGTATACTAATACTACTCCCATATGAAGCAGTGGTGGGGTTAGCATATGACCCCAAAGTCCTTCTGGACTGTTCATTTCCACTTAGATCCATGATGGAGAAAGGGAGATGATGTAAAATAGAGAAAAAATATTTTTATTTATTTATTTATTTATTTATTTTGAAAATAAAATAAATTAAAATAAAATAAATAAAAATGGGTGAAGATTTTCAAAAAATGGAGAGAGAGAAAGAGAAAAAAAATTGGTTAGGAAGTTTTGAAAAAGATATGATTTGAAAAATTTTGACCAAGTCAACCCAAGTAATTCGAAAATTATGAGAAAAGATAAGATAGAAGATATGATTTGTAAAAGATAAATATGATAGGAAAAAGATGTAATTGAAAATTAAAAAAAATATAAAAGATATTTGAAAAAGATAAATTTGTTTTGAAAAAGATATTTATGAGTTGAAAAGATTTTAAGAAGGAAAAGATATAGATTTGTTTTGAAAAAGATATAAATTTTTTTTAATCTTAAAAGGATAAGATTTGAAAAATTTTGAAATTGAAATCTGAATTTTTATTAAAAAAATTCGAAAATATGGCTTAAAAATAGTTAGAAAAGATATTTTTTTTTGAATTTTGAATTTTATGATGAAAGAGAAAAACACATAAAAGACACAAGACTTAAAATTTTTAGATCTAATGCTCCTTGTTTTCGAAAATTTTGGAGGAAAAACACCAAGGAACACCAAACTTAAGAATTTTAAGATCAAGACACAAAGAAGACTCAAGAACACTTTGAAGATTCACAAGAACACCAAGAACAAAAGAAAGAACACCAAACTTCAAATTTTTAGAAGACCAAAATAAATTTTCGAAAATTATATAAAGATTAATAAGAAAACACCAAACTTAAAGTTTGGCACAAGATTAAATCAAGAAAAATTATTTTTGAAAAATATTTTTAATAGAACCGGTGCCCAATCATCAAGAACATAAACCAATGCTCTAGCCAATTGAGCTGTAAATGTAACACTTGTTTTGAAGAGGTATATTTTCACTAACTAAAAATAAATTCCTTTTTGAAGACTAATGCTTTGGAAAAACACAAGAAAAACAAGAAAAGCCACAGAACAAGAAAAACTAAAAATCAAACAAGACAAATAAACAAGAACAACTTGAAGATCAAAGAACACAACTTCGAAAATTTAAAAGAAAAATATAAAATATGCAATTGACACAAACTTAGAACAAGACACTAAACTCACGAGAAAAAAATTAAAAATTGATAAAGAAAAATAATATTTTTGAAAATTTTTTGAAAAGGAAATAAAGGACTCAGAATTTAATGACTCTATAGCAACAAAAAAAAATTATTCCTAATCTAAGCAACAAAATAAACCTTTAGTTGTTCAAACTCAAACAATCCCCGGCAACGGCGCCAAAAACTTGGTGCACGAATTGTGAATCCCACTTTTCACAATTCGTACCACTAACCAGCAAGTGCACTGGGTCGTCCAAGTAATACCTTACATGAGTAAGGGTCGAATCCCACGGAGATTGTTGGTTTGAAGCAATCTCTGGTTATCTTGTAAATCTCAGTTAGGAGGTCAATTATAATTATCAGTTGACTTGCAAATGAACAAGGGAACCTAAAATAAATACTTGGTATGCAGTAATGGAGAATATGTTGGAGTTTTGGAGATGCTTTGTCTTCTGAATCTCTACTTTCTCCCTGTCTTCTTCTTCACGCACGCAAGGTTCCTCCTATTGCAAGCTATGTGTTGGTGGATCACCGTTGTCAATGGTTACCATCCGTCCTCTCAGTGAAAAAGGTCCAGGTGCGCTATCACCGCACGGCTAATCATCTGTCGGTTCTCGATCATGTCAGAATAGGATCCATTGATCCTTTTACGTCTGTCACTACACCCAACACTCGCGAGTTTGAAGCTCGTCACAGTCATTCAATCCCTGAATCTTACTCGGAATACCATAGACAAGGTTTAGACTTTCTGGATTCTCAAGAATGCTGCCAATGGATTCTAGCTTATACCACGAAGATTCTGATTAAGGAATCCAAGAGATATTCATTCAATCGAAAGTAGAACGGAGGTGGTTGTCAGGCACGCGTTCATAGGTTGAGAATGGTGATGACTGTCATGGATCATCACATCTATCATATTGAAGTGCGAATGAACATCTTAGATAGAAACAATCGTGTTTGAATAGAAAACAGAAATAGTTGCATTAATTCATCGAAGCACAGCAGAGCTCCTCACCCCCAACAATGGAGTTTAGAGACTCATGCCGTCAGAGATTACAAATTTCAGATCTAAAATGTCATGAGATGCAAAATAAATCTCTAAAAGTTGTTTAAATACTAAACTAGTAACCTAGGTTTATAGAAAATGAGTAAACTATGATAGATAGTGCAGAAATCCACTTCTGGGGCCCACTTGGTGTGTGCTGGGGCTGAGACTTAAGCTTCTCACGTACCTGGGCTGTTTTGGGTGTTCAACGCCAGGTTGTAACCTGTTTCTAGCGTTGAACTCCAACTTGTAACTTGTTTCTGGCGCTAGACGCCAGACTGCAACATGGAACTGGCGTTGAACGCCAGTTTACGTCGTCTATCCTTGAGCAAAGTATGGACTATTATATATTGCTGGAAAGCCCTGGATGTCTAATTTCCAACAAAATTGAGAGCGCGCCATTTGAAGTTTTGTAGCTCCAGAAAATCTACTTTGAGTGCAGGAAGGTCAGAATCCAACAGCATCAGCAGTCCTTTTTCAGCCTGAATCAGATTTTTGCTCAGCTCCCTCAATTTCAGCCAGAAAATACTTGAAATCACAGAAAAACACACAAACTCATAGTAAATTCCAGAAATGTGATTTTTAATTAAAAAACTAATAAAAATATACTAAAAACCAACTAAATCATACTAAAAACTAAGTAAAAACAATGCCAAAAAGCGTATAAATTATCCGCTCATCAATGATCAAGTGACACTCATCACCATTCTCACTTATGAACACGTGCCTGACAAACACTTCCGTTCTACATGAAAACAAGCTTGAATGCATATCTCTTAGCCTCCTGGTTCACGATTAGAGTCTTCGTGGTTGATGAGCGGATAATTTATACGCTTTTTGGCACTGTTTTTAGTATGTTTTTAGTATATTTTAGTTAGTTTTTATTATACTTTTATTAGTTTTCATTTAAAATTCACTTTTCTGGACTTTACTATGAGTTTGTGTGTTTTTCTATGATTTCAGGTATTTTCTGGCTGAAATTGAGGGACCTGAGCAAAAATATGATTCAGAGGCTGAAAAAGGACTGCAGATGTTGTTGGATTCTGACCTCCCTGTACTCGAAGTGGATTTTTTGGAGCTATAGAAGCCCAATTGGCGTGCTCTCAATTGCGTTGGAAAGTAGACATCCTGGGTTTCCAGAAATATATAATAGTCTATACTTTGCTCAAGATTTGATGGCCCAAACAGGCGTTCCAAGTCAGCTCCAGAATTTTGGCGTTTAACTCCAGAACTGGCACAAAAGCTGGAGTTAAACGCCCAAACTGGCACAAAAGATGGCGTTTAACTCCAAGAAAAATCTCTACACATGAAAGCTTCAATGCTCAGCACAAGCACACACCAAGTGGGCCCCGAAAGTGGATTTTTACACTAAACACCCTAGCTTACTCATTTTCTGTAACCCTAGGTCACCAGTTTACTATAAAAATTACTTTTAGTGATTCATCTTGTACCTCATGACACTTTACACATTTCATATTGTATTCTCTACGGCATGAGTCTCTAAACCCCATTGTTGGGGGTGAGGAGCTCTGCTGTTCTTCATGAATTAATGCAATTACTACTGTTTTCCATTCTATCACGCTTGCTTCTATTATAAGATATTCATTCGCACTTCAACCTGATGAATGTGATGATCCGTGACACTCATCATCATTCTCACCTATGAACGCGTGCCTGACAACCACCTCCGTTCTACCTTAGCCTCATGATTCAAATCAGAGTCTTCGTGGTACAAGCTAGAATTATTGGCGGCCATTCCTGAGATCCGGAACGTCTAAACCTTGTCTGTGGTATTCTGAGTAGGATCTGGGAAGGAATGACTGTGACGAGCTTCAAACTCGCGAGTGTTGGGCGTAGTGACAGACGCAAAAGGATCAATGGATCCTATTCCGATATAATCGAGAACCGACAGATGATTAGCCGTGCGGTGACAGCGCAATTGGAACATTTTCACTGAGAGGACGGAAAGTAGCCATTGACAACGGTGATGCCCAACATAAAGCTTGCCATGGAAGGAGCCTTGCGTGCATGAAGAAGAAGATAGTAGGAAAGTAGAGATTCAGAAGACAAAGCATCTCCAAAGCCTCAACCTGTTCTTCATTAATGCATCACAAGTATTTATTTCATGTTCTTTTACTTTTTACAATTAAATCTGAGAATTATTGATATCCTGACTAAGAGTTACAAGATAACCATAGCTTGCTTCAAGCTGACAATCTCCGTGGGATCGACCCTTACTCATGTAAGGTATTACTTGGACGACCTAGTGCACTTGCTGGTTAGTTGTGCGGAGTTACAAAAGTGTGATTGTAATTTCGTGCACCAAGTT
The DNA here is from genome assembly GCF_059453495.1 of Arachis ipaensis. Taxonomy (NCBI): domain Eukaryota; kingdom Viridiplantae; phylum Streptophyta; class Magnoliopsida; order Fabales; family Fabaceae; genus Arachis; species Arachis ipaensis. Next base: position 99,334,309 of record NC_142441.1, read on the forward strand.
TTTGGCGCCGTTGCCGGGGATTGTTCGAGTTTGGACAACTGGCGGTTTATCTTGTTGCTTAGATTAGGAATATTTTATTTTTGTTGGTTTAGAGTCTTTTATTTGAGTTTAGTTTCATATTTTAAGTTTGGTGTCAATTGCATGCTTTTATTTTCTTTTAATTTTTCGAAATTGCATGTCCTTAGTTCTTTCTTGATTTTTAAAAAAATTCTAAGTTTGGTGTCTTCTTAGTGTTTTCCTTTAAATTTTCGAAAATTTGTGTTTGATTTTCTAAAAAATTTTAAGTTTGGTGTTTTTGTGCTTTTATTTACTTAAAAATGTTTCAAAAATTTGTTCTTGGTGTTTATCTTGATCTTCAAAGTGTTCTTGGTATTCATCTTAACATTCAAAGTCTTCTTGTTTGTTCTCTTTGTTTTGATCTAAAATTTCTAAGTTTAGTGTCATTTTGTTGCTTTTCTCTTTCCTCATTAAAATTTAAAAATAAAAAAAAATATCTTTTCCTTATTTTACTCATAATTTTCGAAATTTGGCATTAAAGTAGTCAAAGATTTTCAAAATCATATCTTTTCTTTTTAGTCAAGTCAAAATTCTAATTTCAAAAATTGATCTTTTCAAATCTTTTTCAAAAAAATCAAATCTTTTTAATTTCTTCAATCATATCTTTTCAATCATATCTTTTTTTTTAATTGCAATCATATCTTTTTCAAAATAATTTTCAATCATATCTTTTTGATTGCTAATTTTCAAAATCTTTTTAATTAATTAATTAATTTAGTCTTCAATTTGCTTTTATTTTATATTCTTTTTTTCGAAATTTTATTTTATTTTATTTTCCATTTATTTTATTTTATTCTATTTTAATTTCGGTCACTTTTAATTAAATAAATATTTAAAAATATAATTTATTTGCAATTCATATCAATTCTCTTTTCTCCATCATGGACATAAGTGGAAATGAACAGTCCAGAAGGACTCTGGGGTCATATGCTAACCCATTACAGCTGCATATGGGAGTAGCATCTGTATACCTCCCATCAAAGTAAGCAGCTTTGAGCTAAATCCTCAGCTCATTATCATGGTGCAGCAAAATTGCCAGTATTTCGGTCTTCCACAGGAAGAACCTACTGAATTTCTGGCACAGTTCTTACAAATTGCTGACACAATACGTGATAAAGAAGTGGATCAGGATGTCTACAGATTATTATTGTTTCCATTTGCTGTAAAAGATCAAGCTAAGTGGTGGTTAAATAACCAACCCACAGCAAGCATAAAAACATGGAGACAATTAACAGACAAATTTCTGAATCAATTTTACCCTCTAAAAAGGATGTCACAACTAAGGCTGGACATCCAAGGCTTTAAACAAGAGGATCATGAATCTCTTTATAATGCCTGGGAGAGGTACAGAGGGATGCTAAGAAAATGTCTCTCTGAAATATTTTCAGAGTGGGTACAGTTAGACATCTTCTACTATGGACTTACAGAAAAAGCTCAGATGTCTCTAGACCACTTAGCTGGTAGATCTATACACATGAGAAAAACGATTGAAGAGGCTCAAGAACTCATAGATACGGTTGCTAGAAACCAACATTTGTACTCTAGCAGTGAGTCCTACATAAAGGAAGAGGCCAGGGCAGTAACTACTGATCCTAATCCTTAAGAACAGATTGTTGAACTTAATCAGCAATTACTCCTTATGACAAAACAATTAGCAGAATTCAAAGAGATGCTCCAAGACACTAAAAATGCTAACAAGAATATAGAAGCACAATTGAACCAGACAAGACAGCAGCTATCTAAACAGATAACAGAAGAATGCCAAGCTGTCCAACTAAGGAGCGGTAAGACATTGAATAACTCAGCTCAAAGTAGCAAAAAGTCAAGAAAGGAACAAATGACAGAGGATAACCAAACCACTGCCCAAAATCCCTCTGAGGACATCAAGAGCCCAGAGAGGAATAACTTTGGCATTCAAACGCCAAAAAAGGGGGGAAAAGTTGGCGTTAAACGCCCATTCCTTGTCCAGTTCTGGCGTTCAAACGCCAAAAAAGGGTGGGAAGCTGGCGTTAAACGCCCATCCAGCACCCAATACTGGCGTTCAAACGCCAATGAGGGATCAGACACCTGCAAGTGATGATAATAACCCCTCTAAGAAGGCTTCTCCAACCACTTCTGTAAGGAATAAACCTGCAGCAACTAAGGTTAAAGAATATAAAGCCAAGATGCCTTATCCTCAGAAGCTCCGCCAAGTGGAACAGGATAAACAATTTGTCCGCTTTGCAGACTATCTCAGGACTCTTGAAATAAAGATCCCGTTTGCAGAGGCACTTGAGCAAATACCCTCTTATGCTAAGTTCATGAAAGAGATCTTAAGTCATAAGAAGGATTGGAGAGAAACTGAAAGAGTGTTTCTCACTGAAGAATGCAGTGTAGTCATTCTGAAAAGCTTACCAGAAAAGCTTAAAGATATGGGAAGCTTTATGATACCATGCACATTAGAGGGTGCTTATACCAAGACAGCTCTATGTGACCTTGGAGCAAGTATCAACCTAATACCTGCATCCACTATCAGAATGCTTGGCTTGACTGAAGAAGTCAAACCAACCCGGATATGTCTTCAACTTGCTGATGGCTCCATTAAATATCCATCAGGCATAATTGAAGACATGATTGTCAAGGTTGGGCCATTTTCCTTTCTCACTGACTTTGTAGTGCTGGAAATAGAGGAGCACAAGAGTGCAACTCTCATTATAGGAAGACCTTTCCTAGCAACTGGACGAACTCTTATTGATGTACAAAAAGGGAAAGTGACCCTGAAAGTCAATGAGGATGAGTTCAAGTTAAATGCTGTCAAAGCTCTGCAACATCCAGACACATCAAATGACTGCATGAGTGCTGATATTATTGACTCTTTGGTAGAAGAGATCAATATGACTGAGAGTCTCGAATCAGAGCTAGAGAAAATCTTTAAAGATGTCCAGCCTGATCTGGAGGAATCAGAGGAAATAAAAGAACCTCTGAAAATCCCTCAGGAAGAGGAGAAACCTCCTAAACCCGAGCTCAAACCACTACCATCATCCCTGAAATATGCATTTCTGGGAGAAGGTGACACTTTTCCAGTGATCATAAGCTCTGCTTTAAATCCACAGGAAGAGAAAGCACTAATTCAAGTGCTAAGGACATACAAGACAGCTCTTGGGTGGTCCATAAGTGATCTTAAGGGCATTAGCCCAGCAAGATGCATGCACAAGATCCTATTGGAGGATGATGCTAAGCCAGTGGTTCAACCACAGAGGCGGCTAAATCCAACCATGAAGGAAGTGGTGCAGAAAGAGGTCACTAAGTTACTAGAGGTTAGGATTATTTATCCTATTTCTGATAGCCCCTGGGTGAGCCCTGTCCAAGTTGTCCCCAAGAAGGGAGGCATGACAGTGGTTCATAATGAAAAGAATGAACTACTTCCCACAAGAACAGTTACAAGGTGGCGTATGTGTATTGACTACAGAAGGCTCAATACAGCCACCAGAAAAGCTTTAAAGCCTTGAAAAGCTTGTTCACACTCCTGGGACCATTTAAATTGCTTTTTTTTTCTGAGGATTGAATATAAGGGTAGGGACTTCAATGCTTATCTTGTCAAGAATCTGGATAGTGTTGCCAGCCTTTCATTTAGCTGTTGGACTTCCTTGAGACAAGTCGGGCTCTTCTTCTCTAGTATGGTTCAATACTTATCCGGGTTTGCTTCTATGCCCCTTTGGGTTAGCATGAAACCTAAGAACTTTCCTGCTTCCACCGCGAAGGTGCATTTGGAGGTGTTTAGTCTCATTTCATATTTTCTGATTATAGAGAACACCTCGGAGAGATCGGACAAGAGGTCTAAGTCGTCTTTAGTTTTGATGAGCATGTCATCCACATAGACTTCCATGAGTTTCCCTAGGTGAGGAGAAAACACTTTGTTCATTAGTCGTTGGTATGTGGCTCTGTCATTTTTTAATCCAAAAGGCATTACTACATAACAAGAGTTAGTGTAACACCCTAATTAGCCTAAGCTTTACCTCTCGTCATAAAGCAAAGGTTAATCAGAGATTACGACAGTTCTAGGCTCATACATAATATAAATATAGAAAAAATAGTATAATCTAGAAGCCCGATAAAGGATATAGCTCAAAAACAGGATTTGAAAAGCGCAAAATGTCCCAGCGTAACTACTAACTTAAAAGCACAAGAAATAGTTACAGTATAACAAAAGATCATAGTATAATATCATAGAGATCTAGCCACAGCTCGCGGAGTTTAAGCTGGCTAGCCATATACAGACCATACATGAAATCAGACAGTTAAAACAGCTTATACAAGTTTTGTTCTCTCAAATACACGCCTCTAGGCAAAGCAAAATAAACAAAAGTGAGAGATATATATAATAAAACAAATCAAAAGACTCCAAGAGTAACAAGATCTTCCGCTTCTGTCACCATCCAAGCAACTCACCGAGGTGGGTCGCAACCTGCATTTGAAAAACATAACAGAAATATGGTATGAGAACCAGAGGTTCTTAGTATAGTAACAGTGTCCAGTGATGTAGGATATAAGACCCCGGGACGCCAGAGGCAATCCTAGACTCCATATCCATCACAAGATTCATTCTTAAGGCATACTAAAACATTAAACATAACTTATATCCGTAATAAAATAACAGGGTAATCTAACTTGGGGAAATTACTAACTAATCTAGTCACCGCTGTCCCACAGCCTTCGCCAACCTACCCTCCGTGCGATCCCATCGCCACCGCCTACTTACTCTCCTCAACACCAGACAAACACAAATAATACAAGCAAAGAAAACACAAGTAATATTCAAACATATACAAGTAATTCAAGAAGAAAGTAAGCATGTTATACAATTATGCAAACTCAAGTAGTCGACGCAAACAAGCACATAAAAGATGTATATGATGAATGCCTGTTCTATTAGCTCGTGATATCACTTGTCCGTCTATAAATGCCAACCCGACACACCCTTTCGGATGTCGCCCTTCTGCCACTTCGGAGGACATAGCACCTGGCACGCTTTTGTTCCGCGGATATAGTGCCTGGCACACTATCGTTCCGAGGATATAGTGCCTGGCAAACTTGCATGCCCAATCCGAGGATATAGTACTGGTGCACGAATTGTAAATCACACTTTTCACAACGCGTACCACTAACCAGCAAGTGCACTGGGTCGTCCAAGTAATACCTCACGTGAGTAAGGGTCGAATCCCACGGAGATTGTTGGTTTGAAGCAATCTATGGTTATCTTGTAAATCTTAGTCAGAAAGTCAATTATGTTTATCAGTTGAATTGCGAATAACCAAGAGAGCATAAATTAAAGGTTACTTGTTGTGCAGTAATGGAGAATATGTTGGAGTTTTGGAGATGCTTTGTCTTCTGAATCTCTGCTTTCCTCTGTCTTCTGATTCACGCACGCACGTCCTCCTATGGCAGGCTGTGTGTTGGTGGATCACCGTTGTCAATGGCTACCTTCCATTCTTCCAGTGAAAACTACGCTCACGCGCTCTGTCACAGCACGGCTAATCACCGGTTGGTTCTCGATCCGGTTGGAATAGGATTTACTATCCTTTTGCGTCTGTCACTAACGCCCAGCCTTCAGGAGTTTGAAGCTCGTCACAGTCATTCAATCCTTGAATCCTACTCGGAATACCACAGACAAGGTTTAGACTTTCCGGATTCTCATGAATGCCGCCATCAGTTATAGCGTATACCACGGAGATTCTGATTAAGGAATCTAAGAGATACTCATTCAATTGTATATAGAACGGAGGTGGTTGTCAGGAACACGTTCATGATTTGAGGAAGGTGATGAGTGTCACAGATCATCACCTCCATCACAGTTAAGCGCGAATGAACATCTTAGATAGGAACAAGCGTGTTTGAATGGAAAACAGAAATACTTGCATTAATTCATCGAGACACAGCAGAGCTCCTCACCCCCAACAATGGGGTTTAGAGACTCATGCCGTCAGAGAATACAAAGTTTTTGATCTAAAATGTCATGAGATACAAAATAAGTCTCTAAAAGTTGTTTAAATACTAAACTAGTAGCCTAGGGTTACAAAATATGAGTGGACTATGATAGATGATGCAGAGATCCACTTCTGGGGCCCACTTGGTGTGTGCTGGGCTGAGACTTAAGCAATTCACGTGCAGAGGCCATTTGTGGAGTTGAACGCCAGTTTTTATGCCAGTTTGGGCGTTCAACTCCAGCTTTTGATCCTTTTCTGGCGCTGGACGCCAGAATTGGGCAGAGAACTGGCGTTGAACGCCAGTTTACATCGTCTATCCTTGTGCAAAGTATAGACTATTATATATTGCTGGAAAGCCCTGGATGTCTACTTTCCAACGCAATTAAAAGCATGCCATGTTGAGTTCTGTAGCTCCAGAAAATCCACTTTGAGTGCAGGGAGGTCAGAATCCAATAGCATCAGCAGTCCTTTTTCAGCCTGAATCAGATTTTTGCTCAGCTCCTTCAATTTCAGCCAGAAAAATACCTGAAATTACAGAAAAACACACAACTCATAGTAAAGTCCAGAAATATGAATTTTTCCTAAAAACTAATGAAAATAGACTAAAAACTAACTAGAACATACTCAAAACTATATGAAATTAACCCCAAAAAGCGTATAAAATATCCGCTCATCACAACACCAAACTTAAACTGTTGCTTGTCCTCAAGCAACTAGAAAAATAAAATAGAAAACTAATAGGTTGAGAAGCAATAATATCTCAGAGTTTTTGAATGAAGCTCAGATTCTAATTAGATGAGCGGGGCTAGTGGCTTTTTGCTTCTGAACAGTTTTGGCATCTCACTTTATCCATTGAAGCTCAGAGTGATTGGCATCTATAGGAACTCAGAATTCAGATAGTGTTATTGATTCTCTTAGTTCAGTGTGATGATTCTTGAACACAGCTTCTTTATGAGTCTTGGCCGTGGCCCTAAGCACTTTGTTTTCCAGTATTACCATTGGATACATAAATGCCACAGACACATAACTGGGTGAACCTTTTCAGATTGTGACTCAGCTTTGCTAAAGTCCCCAATTAGAGGTGTCCAGAGTTCTTAAGCACACTCTTCGTTTAGCTTGAACCTTGACTTTAACCGCTCAGTCTCAAGTTTTCACTTGACACCTTCACGCCACAAGCACATGGTTAGGGACAGCTTGGTTTAGCCGCTTAGACCAGGATTTTATTCCTTTAGGCCCTCCTATCCACTGATGCTCAAAGCCTTGGGATCCCTTTTATTTGCCCTTGCCTTTTGGTTTTAAGAGCTTTTGGCTTTTTCTACTTTCTTTTTTTTTTTTTTGGCAATCTTTATTCTTTGCTGCTTTTTCTTGCTTCAAGAATCATTTTTATGATTTTTCAGATTATCAATAACATGTCTCATGTTCATCATTCTTTCAAGAGCCAACATATTTAACAGTCTTAAACAACAAATTCAAAAGACATATGCACTGTTCAAGCATTCATTCAGAAGATAGAGAGCATTGCCACCACATTTAACTAATTAGAATTTCTCTTATTGAAACTCGAAATTTTATTGCTTCTTATTCAAAAGATCTACTATTTTATTCATGTTTAATGATGATGAGAAAAATAAACTATAGCTTAATTGGAGATAAAATCAAATAGATACTAATTACTATTATATGACTTCTAAGGTAAACTTTTATAAGGACACTGTCACAGAGTTAAGGCAGAAATTGGAAATTAACAACCTTTATTCTGGGGGCACGGGGGTTCCTCTGATCCTTGGGGTGCTTGGTCCTACAAGAGAAGACTTTTGGCGCTTCAGTTCCCTTAAGTCACGCCCCTGCTCCTCTTGTTCTTTAAACATATAGGTCAGCATTTGACTGTGTTCCTTCTGTTCTTTTATTATTTGCTCCATAGCTTCCCGTATCTTGGTGACGGACGTCTCAAGATACTCCCAGTATTCAGCTTGAGGGATCTCTGGGAGGAATTCCTGTGCTCTCTTCTTGATGGGATCCTCCTGTGCTTGTTGTTTTTCCATTGATGCCTTGGTGATTGACTTTTCAATTAGGATATATTCAGTTATTCCCATCCTTACTCCAGCGTCCTTGCAGAGCAGAGAAATCACGCTTGGATAAGCCAACCTGGCCTCTTTTGAATTTTTGTTAGCAATCTTGTAGAGCTCAGTTGAAATTAGCTGATGAATCTCCACTTCCTTTCCTATCATGATGCAATGGATCATCACTGCTCTTTTGACTGTGACTTCAGAACGGTTGCTAGTAGGCAACAGAGAACGCCCAATGAAGTCCAGCCATCCTCTAGCGACTGGTTTGAGATCCTCCCTCTTGAGTTGATTTGGGACACCCTTTGTGTTGGTGGTCCACCTGGCTCCAGGGATACATATGTCCTCTAGAATCTTATCCAAGCCAATGTCTGCTCTCATCATCCTCCTGTTGAAGGAGTCTGGATCATCCTTTAGCTGAGGTAGCTTTAAGATCTCCCTGATCTTGTCAGGGGTAGTATGAACAATCTTCCCTCTGACCATGGTCCGAAATTCATAGAGGGCAGTTCCAGATAGTTTTTGCTTGTCAGTCTGCCACATATTAGCATAGAACTCCTGGACCATGTTCCTTCCTACTTTCGTTTCAGGATTAGCTAGGACTTCCCAGTTCCTGATTCGAATTTGCTCCTGGATCTCTGGATATTCATCTTCTTTCAGATCGAATCTAACTTCCGGGATTACTGATCTCAGACCCATTACTTTAAGATAATGGTCTGAATGTTCTTTAGATAAGAACTTCCCTTGATTCCAAAGTGGTTTTGGAACGCTCTCTTTCTTGCCTCTTGGAGTGGGTTGTTTTCCTTTAGGAACCATGATCTTAGTGATCTCGGATAAACACACCAAACTTAGAGGTTTGCTTGTCCTTAAGCAAAAGAAAAGAAAGGAGAGGGATAGAAGGAGATCGAGGTGCACTTGTTGATGGAGGAGGGGGGAGGCCGAACCCAATTTTAAAGGGGTGGGGGGGTGGGTTTTCGAAAAATTGGAAGAGATAAGATAAAAAGATTGAGTTGAAAAAGATAAGATAGAAGATATAGTTTAATTTTGAAAAGATAGAATAGATTTTTGAAAAAGATAAATCTGGATTTTGAAAAAGATAATAAAAAAAAGATATTGAAAAGATTTTAGAGTGAAAAAGATAGATTTGTTTTTTGGAAAAGATTTGAAAAGAGTTGGATTGAATTTGCAAAGAGGGTGTGTGCTTATGAATTAAGATACATTTGATATTTTGAAAGTAGGAATTTTTTTTAGAAATCAGGGTTCTTGACATGTTTATGTAAATAAAATCATGTATTGAATCATAAAATTTTAAATTAGAATGGAAAAACGTGTGGAAAAATGAATTTGGCTCCTCCCTGCCTTCCTGGCGTTTGAACGCCCAAACACTGCTTGTTTTGGGCGTTCAGCGCCCAAATGCTGATCTCTTGGGCGTTCAGCGCCCAGTTGCTGCCATTCCTGGCGTTCAACGCCTAGTGGGTGGCCATTTCTGGCGTTGAACGCCCAGATTGCTGCCATTACTAGCGTTCAGCGCCCAGTGGATGCCCATTTTGGGCGCTGAACGCCCAAAATGCCCCTTTACTGGCGTTTTCTTGCCATTGAGCTCTTTTTCTCTGTTTTGTGTGCCGAGGTCTTCTGTAAATGATTATTTACCTTGTTGTTAATGAACTCTATATAAACAAATAAAAATAAAAATAGAAATAGGGCAAAATGCTTAGAGGATTGTTGCCCCATGGCTGGGTTGCCTCCCAGCAAGCGCTTCTTTATTGTCTTTAGCTGGACCTTGCTGAGCTTTTAATCTAGCTTCAGCCTTGAGCATTCTTGCTCCATGTTTCCTTCAAGATAATGCTTGATTCTCTGTCCATTGACAATGAACTTCTTATCAGAATCAATATCTTGAAGCTCCACATAACCATATGGTGACACACTTGTAATCACGTATGGTCCCCTCCACCGGGATTTCAGTTTCCCGGGGAATAGCCTGAGTCTAGAGTTAAACAACAGGACCTTTTGTCCTGGTTCAAAGATTCTAGATGACAGCTTTCTGTCATGCCATTTTTTTTATTTTTCTTTATAAAGCTTGGCATTTTCGAAAGCTGTGAATCTGAATTCCTCTAGCTCATTTAGCTGGAGCAATCGTTTTTCTCCTGCTAATTTGGCATCAAAGTTTAGGAATCTGGTTGCCCAGTAGGCCTTATGTTCCAGTTCCACGGGCAGGTGGCATGCCTTACCATACACGAGTTGGTATGGAGAGGTCCCTATAGGGGTCTTGAATGCTGTTCTGTAAGCCCACAGAGCATCATCCAAGCTTCGTGCCCAATCCTTTCTACGGGTATTTACTGTCCGTTCCAGGATTCTCTTTAATTCTCTGTTAGAGACTTCAGCTTGCCCATTGGTTTGTGGATGATATGGAGTGGCTACCTTGTGGCGAATTCCATACCGAACCATGGCAGAGTAAAGCTGTTTATTGCAGAAGTGAGTGCCCCCATCACTGATTAACACTCTAGGGACACCAAACCTGCTAAAGATATATTTCTGGAGGAACTTCAGCACTGTTTTAGTATCATTGGTGGGTGTGGCAATAGCCTCAACCCATTTTGATACATAGTCAACTGCCACCAGAATATAAGTGTTTGAATATGATGGTGGAAAAGGTCCCATAAAGTCAATTCCCCATACGTCAAATAACTCAATTTCCAAGATTTCTTGTTGAGGCATGGCGTAACCATGAGGCAGATTGCCAGCTCTTTGGCAACTGTCACAATTACGTACAAACTCTCGGGAATCTTTATAGAGTGTGGGCCAATAGAAGCCACATTGGAGGACCTTGGTGGCTGTTCGCTCACCTCCGAAATGGCCTCCATATTGAGATCCGTGGCAATGCCACAGGATCCTCTGTGCTTCTTCTCTAGGCACACACCTACGGATAATTCCGTCTGCACATCTCTTAAAGAGATAAGGTTCATCCCACAAGTAGTACTTTGCATCAGTAATTAATTTCTTCTTTTGTATCCTGTTGTACTCCTTGGGTATGAACCTTGCAGCTTTATAGTTTGCAATATCGGCAAACCATGGTGCTTCCTGAATGGCGAATAAATGCTCATCAGGAAACGTCTCAGAGATCACAAGAGAAGGGAGGAACGTCCCTTCCACTGGCTCTATCCGGGACAGATGATCAGCCACTTGGTTCTCTGTCCCTTTTCTGTCTCTTATTTCTATATCAAACTCTTGCAGAAGCAATACCCATCTGATGAGCCTGGGTTTTGAATCCTGCTTTGTGAGTAGATATTTAAGAGCAGCATGATCAGTATACACATCACTTTTGATCCTACTAAGTATGATCTGAACTTGTCAATGGCGTAAACCACTGCAAGTAATTCTTTTTCTGTGGTTGTGTAATTTTTCTAGGCATCATTTAAAACTCGACTGGCATAATAAATGACATGCAGAAGCTTGTCATGCCTCTGTCCCAATACTGCACCAATGGCATGATCATTGGCATCACACATTAACTCAAATGGTAATGTCCAGTCTGGTGCAGAAATGACTGGTGCTGTGACCAGCTTAGCTTTCAGCGTTTCAAACGCCTGCAGGCACTTTGTGTCAAACACAAATGGCGTGTCAGCAGCTAGCAGATTGCTTAGAGGTTTTGCGATTTTTGAAAAATCCTTTATAAACCTCCTATAGAATCCTGCATGCCCCAGAAAGCTTCTGATTGCCTTAACATTGGCAGGTGGTGGTAATTTTTCAATTACCTCTATTTTTGCTTGATCCACCTCTATTCCCTTGTTTGAGATTTTATGCCCAAGAACAATTCCTTCAGTCACCATGAAGTGACACTTTTCCCAGTTTAAAACTAGGTTGGTTTCTTGGCATCTTTTCAGAACAAGTTTCAAGTGATCAAGACAGGAGCTGAATGAGTCTCCATATACTGAGAAGTCATCCTTGAAGACTTCCAGAAATTTTTCCACCATATCAGAGAAAATAGAGAGCATGCATCTCTGGAAGGTTGCAGGCGCATTACATAGCCCAAAGGGCATCCTTCTATAAGCAAACACTCCAGATGGACATGTGAATGCTGTTTTCTCTTGATCCTGGGGATCCACTGCAATCTGGTTATATCCTGAATAGCCATCCAAAAAGCAGTAATAATCATGACCTGCTAGTCTCTCTAGCATCTGGTCTATGAATGGTAAAGGAAAATGATCCTTTCTGGTGGCTGTATTGAGCCTTCTGTAGTCAATACACATGCGCCACCCTGTAACTGTTCTTGTAGGAACCAGTTCATTTTTTTCATTATGAATCACTGTCATGCCTCCCTTTTTTGGGACGACTTGAACAGGGCTCACCCAGGGGCTATCAGAAATGGGATAAATAATCCCAGCCTCTAGTAATTTGGTGACCTCTTTCTGCACCACTTCCTTCATGGCTGGATTTAGCCGCCTCTGTGGTTGAACCACTGGTTTGGCATTATCCTCCAATAGGATTTTGTGCATGCATCTAGCTGGGCTTATGCCCTTAAGGTCACCTATGGACCACCCAAGAGCTGTTTTGTGTGTTCTTAGCACTTGAATAAGTGCTTCCTCTTCCTGTGAACTTAAATCAGAGCTTATGATCACTGGAAAAGTATCACCTTCTCCTAGAAATGCATATTTCAAGGATGGTGGTAGTGGCTTGAGCTCCGGTTTAGGAGGTTTTTCCTCTTTTAGAAGAAATTTCAGGGGCTCTTTCATGTCCTCTGAATCCTCCAAATCAGGCTGAACATCTTTAAAGATGTCTTCCAACTCTGATTCGAGGCTCTCAGCCATGTTGATCTCTTCTACCAAGGAGTCAATAAGATCAACTTTCATGCAGTCTGTTGATGTGTCTGGATGCTGCATGGCTTTGACAGCGTTCAACTTGAACTCATCATCATTGACTCTCAGGGTTATTTCCCCCTGTTGGACGTCAATAAGGGATCGTCCAGTTGCTAGGAAGGGTCTTCCTAGAATGAGAGTAGCACTCTTGTGTTCCTCCATTTCCAGCACAACAAAGTCAGTGGGAAAGGCGAATGGCCCAACCCTGACAATCATGTCTTCAATCACGCCTGATGGGTATTTAGTGGAGCCATCAGCAAGTTGAAGACATATCCGGGTTGGTTTAACTTCTTCAGTTAAACCAAGCTTTCTGATAGTGGATGCAGGTATTAGGTTGATGCTTGCCCCAAGATCGCATAAAGCTGTCTTGGTGCAATCACCTTCTAATATGCATGGTATCAGAAAACTCCCAGGGTCTTTAAGCTTCTCAGGAAAGCTTTTCAGAATGACTGCACTGCATTCTTCAGTGAGGAGAACTCTTTCTGTTTCTCTCCACTCCTTTTTATGACTCAAGATCTCTTTCATGAACTTGGCATAAGAAGGTATTTGCTCAAGTGCCTCTGCAAATGGAATCTTTATTTCAAGAGTCCTTAGATAATCTGCAAAGCGAGCAAATTGCTTATCCTGTTCCTCTTTCCGGAGTTTTTGAGGATAAGGTATCTTGGCTTTATATTCCTCAACCTTAGTGGTTAAAGAAGCCTTTTTAGAGGGGTTGTTATCAGCACTTGTGTGTGTCTGATCCCTCACTGGCAATTGAGTGCCAGAGTCAGAAGCTGGAGTGAAACTGGACGCCAGCTCCTTGCCTGTTCCTGGCGCCTGAACGCTAGAAATATGCCCATTTTGGGCGTTTAATGCTGGAACTTGCCCTATTTGGGCGTCCAACGCCAGATTCTTGCCCATTTCTGGCGTTGAACGCCAATCCTGCCTTGTTTCTGGCGCTGAACGCCAGTTTTGGGCATGGTCTGGGCGTTCAGCGCCAGCCTTCCACCCATTTTCTGGCATTTTAGTGCCAGAATTATTTTTCCTTGGGCTCTTACTGTCCTCAGGTGAATCTTTGGTGGGTTGCTCATTTCTTGAATTTTTGATGCCTTGAGGTGGGGTATTTAATGTTTTCCCACTTCTTAATTGAACTGCTTGGCATTCTTCTGCTATTTGCCTTGATAGCTGCTGCTTTGTTTGCTTAAACTGTTCGTCCATATTTATATTAGCTATCCTTGTCTCCTGTAGCCTGTCCTTGAATTCAGCTAGCTGCTTTGTTAGAAAATCCAATTGCTTATTGAATTCAGCAGCTTGTTTTACAGTACTGAATTCAGCAGTTACTGTTTTAACCTCTTCATTCATGGAAGGGTTGCTGCTTAGGTACAGATGCTGATTCCTGGCAACTGTATCAATGAGCTCTTGAGCCTCTTCAATTGTCTTTCTCATATGGATAGATCCACCAGCTGAGTAATCTAGAGACATCTGAGCTCCTTCTGCAAGCCCATAGTAGAAGATGTCTAACTGAACCCACTCTGAAAACATTTCAGAGGGGCATTTTCGTAGCATCTCTCTGTATCTCTCCCAGGCATCATAAAGAGATTCATTATCTCCTTGTTTAAAGCCTTGGATGTCCAGCCTTAGTTGTGTCATCCTTTTTGGAGGAAAATACTGATTCAGAAATTTTTCTGTCAGCTGTTTCCATGTTCTTATGCTGGCCTTAGGTTGGTTATTTAACCACCTCTTAGCTTGATCTTTTACAGCAAATGGAAACAGTAATAGTCTGTAGACATCCTGATCTATTTCCTTATCATGCACTGTGTCAGCAATTTGTAAAAATTGTGCCAGAAACTCTGTAGGTTCTTCCTGTGGAAGACCGGAATACTGACAACTTTGCTGCACCATGATAATGAGCTGAGGATTCAACTCAAAGCTACTAACTCCAATGGAGGGTATGCAGATACTACTCCCATATAAAGCAGTAGAGGGGTTAGAATATGACCCCAGAGTCCTCCTGGACTGTTCATTTCCACTTATGTCCATGATGGATAAAGGGATATAACTTGGATTGATTTACCTTTTTATCTATTTATTTATTTATTTATTATTATATAATTTTTTTATTTTTTATTTTTTTTATTTTTTTTTTATAATTTTCGAAAATTTGTTTTAAAAATAGAGAGAAAAGATATTTTTAAATTTAGTGAGGAGAGAGAAAAACAATAAGATAGTACAAGATTTAAAATTTTTAGATCTAATGCTTCTTGTTTTTGAAAATTTTGGAGGGAAAACACCAAGGAACACCAAACTTAAGAATTTTAAGATCAAGACACAAGGAAAACTCAAGAACACTTTGAAGACTCACAAGAACACAAGAACATGAAGAAAGAACACCAAACTTAAAATTTTTAGAAAACCAAACCAAAATTTTCGAAAACCAAAGGGAAATCAACAAGAAAACACCAAACTTAAAGTTTGGCACAGGATTTAATAGAAAAATTATTTTTGAAAAAGGTTATAAAAATATGATAGCCAATTACCATGAACATAAACACCACGTTCTAACTAACTGAGCTATAAGTTTAAAGTATTTTAACAAGGGATAAATAATAAAAGACTCTAAACCAAAAAAGAGAAATTTTTCCTAATCTAAGCAACAAAATAAACCGTTAGTTGTCCAAACACGAACAATCCCCGGCAACGGCGCCAAAAACTTGGTGCACGAATTGTAAATCACACTTTTCACAACGCGTACCACTAACCAGCAAGTGCACTGGGTCGTCTAAGTAATACCTCACGTGAGTAAGGGTCGAATCCCACGGAGATTGTTGGTTTGAAGCAATCTATGGTTATCTTGTAAATCTTAGTCAGGAAGTCAATTATGTTTATCAGTTGAATTGCGAATAACCAAGAGAGCATAAATTAAAGGTTACTTGTTGTGCAGTAATGGAGAATATGTTGGAGTTTTGGAGATGCTTTGTCTTCTGAATCTCTGCTTTCCTCTGTCTTCTGATTCACGCACGCACGTCCTCCTATGGCAGGCTGTGTGTTGGTGGATCACCGTTGTCAATGGCTACCTTCCATCCTTCCAGTGAAAACTACGCTCACGCGCTCTGTCACAGCACGGCTAATCACCGGTTGGTTCTCGATCCGGTTGGAATAGGATTTACTATCCTTTTGCGTCTGTCACTAACGCCCAGCCTTCAGGAGTTTGAAGCTCGTCATAGTCATTCAATCCTTGAATCCTACTCGGAATACCATAGACAAGGTTTAGACTTTCCGGATTCTCATGAATGCCGCCATCAGTTATAGCGTATACCACGGAGATTCTGATTAAGGAATCTAAGAGATACTCATTCAATTGTATATAGAACGGAGGTGGTTGTCAGGCACACGTTCATGATTTGAGGAAGGTGATGAGTGTCACAGATCATCACCTCCATCACAGTTAAGCGCGAATGAACATCTTAGATAGGAACAAGCGTGTTTGAATGGAAAACAGAAATACTTGCATTAATTCATCGAGACACAGCAGAGCTCCTCACCCCCAACAATGGGGTTTAGAGACTCATGCCGTCAGAGAATACAAAGTTTTTGATCTAAAATGTCATGAGATACAAAATAAGTCTCTAAAAGTTGTTTAAATACTAAACTAGTAGCCTAGGGTTACAAAATCACACTTTTCACAATTCGTACCACTAACCAGCAAGTGCACTGGGTCGTCCAAGTAATACCTTACGTGAGTAAGGGTCGAATCCCACGGAGATTGTTGGTTTGAAGCAATCTCTGGTTATCTTATAAATCTCAGTTAGGAGGTCAATTATAATTATCAGTTGACTTGCAAATGAACAAGGGAACATAAAATAAATACTTGGTATGCAGTAATGGAGAATATGTTGGAGTTTTGGAGATGCTTTGTCTTCTGAATCTCTGCTTTCTCCCTAACTTCTTCTTCACGCACGCAAGGTTCCTCATATGGCAAGCTATGTGTTGGTAGATCACCGTTGTCAATGGTTACCATCCGTCCTCTCAGTGAAAAAGGTCCAGGTGCGCTGTCACCGCACGGCTAATCATCTGTCAGTTCTCGATCATGTCAGAATAGGATCCATTGATCCTTTTGCGTCTGTCACTACGCCCAACATTCGCGAGTTTGAAGCTCGTCACAGTCATTCAATCCCTGAATCCTACTCGGAATACCACAGACAAGGTTTAGACTTTCCGGATTCTCAAGAATGCTGCCAATGGATTCTAGCTTATACCACGAAGATTCTGATTAAGGAATCCAAGAGATATTCATTCAATCGAAAGTAGAACGGAGGTGGTTGTCAAGCACGCGTTCATAGGTTGAGAATGGTGATGACTGTCACAGATCATCACATCCATCATATTGAAGTGCGAATGAACATCTTAGATAGAAATAAGCGTGTTTGAATAGAAAACAGAAATAGTTGCATTAATTCATCGAAACACAGCAGAGCTCCTCACCCCCAACAATGGAGTTTAGAGACTCATGCCGTCAGAGATTACAAAGTTCAGATCTAAAATGTCATGAGATGCAAAATAAATCTCTAAAAGTTGTTTAAATACTAAACTAGTAACCTAGGTTTACAGAAAATGAGTAAACTATGATAGATAGTGCAGAAATCCACTTTTGGGGCCCACTTGGTGTGTGCTGGGGCTGAGACTTAAGCTTCTCACGTGCCTGGGCTGTTTTGGGCATTCAACGCTAGGTTGTAACCTGTTTCTGGCGTTGAACTCCAACTTGTAACTTGTTTCTGGCGCTGGACGCCTGACTGCAACATGGAACTGGCGTTGAACGCCAGTTTACGTTGTCTATCCTTAAGCAAAGTATGAATTATTATATATTGATGGAAAGCCTTGGATGTCTACTTTCCAACGCAATTGAGAGCGCGCCATTTGGAGTTCTGTAGCTCCAGAAAATCTACTTTGAGTGCAGGAAGGTTAGAATCCAACAGCATCGGCAGTCCTTTTTTAGCCTAAATTAGATTTTTGCTCAGCTCCCTCAATTTCAGCCAGAAAATACCTAAAATCACAGAAAAATACACAAACTCATAGTAAAGTCCAGAAATGTGATTTTTAATTAAAAAACTAATAAAAATATACTAAAAACCAACTAAATCATACTAAAAACTAAGTAAAAATAATGCCAAAAAGCGTATAAATTATCCGCTCATCACAACACCAAACTTAAATTGTTGCTTGTACCCAAGCAACTAAAAACAAAGTAGGATAAAAAGAAGAGAATATACAATGAATTCCAAAAACATCTATGAAGATCAGTGTTAATTAGATGAGCGGGGCTATTAGCTTTTTGCTTCTGAACAGTTTTGGCATCTCACTTTATCCTTTGAAGTTCAGAATGATTGGCATCTATAGGAACTCAGAATTTAGATAGTGTTATTGATTCTCCTAGTTCAGTATGTTGATTCTTGAACACAGCTACTTTATGAGTCTTGGCCGTGGCCCTAAGCACTCTGTTTTCCAGTATTACCATCGGATACATACATGCCACAGACACATAACTGGGTGAACCTTTTCAGATTGTGACTCAGCTTTGCTAAAGTCCCCAATTAGAGGTGTCCAGGGTTCTTAAGCACACTCTGTTTTTTTTTTTTTTTTGCTTTGGACCTCAACTTTAACCGCTCAGTCTCAAGTTTTCACTTGACACCTTCACGCCACAAGCACATGGTTAGGGACAGCTTGGTTTAGCCACTAAGGCTAGGATTTTATTCCTTTAGGCCCTCCTATCCACTGATGCTCAAAGCCTTGGATCCTTTTTATTACCCTTGCCTTTTGGTTTTAAGGGCTATTGGCTTTTTGCTCTTGCCTTTTGGTTTAAAGAGCTTTTGACTTTTTCTGCTTGCTTTTTTTTCGAATTTTTTTTCTGCAAGCTTTGTTCTTCACTGCTTTTTCTTGCTTCAAGAATCATTTTTATGATTTTTCAGGTTATCAAATAACATTTCTCCTTTTTCATCATTCTTTCAAGAGCCAACAATTTTAACATTCATAAACAACAAATTCAAAAGAAATATGCATTGTTCAAGCATTCATTCAGAAAACAAAAAGTATTGCCACCAAATCAAAATAATTAAACTATTTTAAAATTCAAAATTCATGTACTTCTTTTTCTTTTTCAGAAAACAATTTTCATTTAAGAAAGGTGATGGATTCATAGGACATTCATATCTTTAAGACATAGACACTCAGATACTCGTGATCATATAGTAAAGACACAAACATAATTAAACATGAAGCATAGTAAACGAAAAACAGGAAAATAAGAACAAGGAGATTAAGGAATGGGTCCACCTTAATGAGGGTTGCGTCTTCCTCTTCTTGAAGAACCAATGGTGCTCTTGAGCTCCTCTATGTCTCTTCCTTGCCTTTGTTGCTCTTTCCTCATAGCTCTTTGATCTGCAGTCAATTGCTCTACCACTGAATTATGGAAAAACAAAAGCAATGCTTTTACCACACCAAACTTAAAAGGTTTACTCGTCCTCTGGCAAAAGAAGAAAGAAGTGGAGAAGATGGAGGAGATGGAAGTGTGTGAATGGGTGGGTTTGGGAGGGAAATGGTTTGAATTTGAATGGTAAGGTAGGTGGGAATCCTGTGGGGTCCACAGATCCAGTGGGGTCAAGGATTTAGCATCCCTGCTCCAATTAGGCATAGAAAATGCCCTTACTGTACAATCCTGGCGTTTAACGCCAGACTGCTGCCTGTTTCTGGCGTTAAACGCCCAAATGTAGCCTGTTTCTGGCGTTTAACGCCAGACTGATGCTTGTTTCTGGCGTTAAACGCCAGCTTGGTGCTTGTTTCTGGCGTTTAAACGCCAGAATGATCTTCCTCCAGGGTGTGCTATTTTTCATGCTGTTTTTCATTCTGTTTTTAATTTTCCATTTATTTTTGTGACTTCACATGATCATCAACCTAAAAAAAAACATAAAATAGCCATGGAAAATAAATAGATATAATTAAATAACATTGGGTTGCCTCCCAACAAGCGCTTCTTTAATGTCAATAGCTTGACAGTGAGCTCTCATGGAGCCTCACAGATAATCAAAGCAAGGTTGGGACCTCCCAACACCAAACTTAGAGTTTGAATGTGGGGGTTCAACACCAAACTTAGAGTTTGGTTGTGGCCTCCCAACACCAAACTTAGAGTTTGACTGTGGGGGCTTTGGTTGACTCTGCAGTGAGAGAAGCTTTTCATGCTTCCTCTCCATGGTTACAAAAGGAGAACCTTGTGTCTTATAGTTTGCAATGTCTGCAAACCACAGAGCTTCCTGAATAGCAAACAATTGCTCATCCGGAAAGGTTTCAGAGATCTCAGTAGGAGGGAGGGATGCTCTTGCTACTGGTTCTATCCGGGACAGGTGATCAGCTACTTGATTCTCTGTTCCTTTTCTGTCTCTTATTTCTATATTAAACTCTTGCAGAAGCAACACCCATCTTATGAGCCTGGGCTTTGAATCCTGCTTTGTGAGTAGATATTTAAGAACAGCATGGTCAGTGTACACAATCACTTTTGATCCTATTAAATAGGATCTAAACTTGTCAATGGCATAAACCACTGCAAGCAATTCTTTTTCTGTGGTTGTGTAATTTTTCTGGGCATCATTTAAAACACTGCTAGCATAATAAATGACATGCAGAAGCTTGTTATGCCTCTGTCCCAATACTGCACTAATGGTATGGTCACTGGCATCACACATTAGTTCGAAGGGTAATGTCCAGTCTGGTGCAGAAATAACTGGTGTTGTGACCAGCTTAGCTTTCAGGGTCTCAAACACCTGCAGACACTTTGTGTCAAACACAAATGGCATGTCAGTAGCTAGCAGATTGCTCAGAGGTTTTGCAATTTTTGAAAAATCCTTTATAAACCTCATATAGAATCTTGCATGCCCCAAAAAGCTTCTGATTGCCTTAACATTGGCAGGTGGTGGTCATTTTTCAATTACTTCAACTTTAGCTTGATCCACCTCTATTCCCTTGTTTGAAAATTTATACCCAAGGACAATCCCTTCAGTCACCATAAAGTGACATTTTTCCCAGTTTAAAACTAGGTTGATCTCTTTGCATCTTTTCAGAACAAGTGCTAAATGGTTAAGGCAGGAGCTGAATGAGTCTCCAAATACTGAAAAGTCATCCATGAAGACTTCCAGAAACTTCTCTACCATATCAGAGAAGATAGAGAGCATGCACCTCTGAAAGGTTGCAGGTGCATTACACAGACCAAAAGGCATCTTTCTGTAGGCAAACACTCCAGAAGGACATGTGAATGTTGTTTTCTCTTGGTCCTGAGGATCTACTGCAATTTGGTTGTAACCTGAATAGCCATCCAAAAAGCAGTAATATTCATGACCTGCTAGTCTCTCTAGCATCTGGTCTATGAATGGTAAAGGAAAATGATCCTTCCTGGTGGCTGTATTGAGCCTTCTGTAGTCAATACACATACGCCACCCTGTAACTGTTCTTGTAGGAACCAGTTCATTCTTTTCATTATGAACCACTGTCATTCCTCCCTTCTTAGGGACAACATGGACAGGGCTCACCCAGGGGCTATCAGAAATAGGATAGATAATCCCAGCCTCTAGTAACTTAGTGACCTCTTTCTGCACCACCTCCTTCATGGCGGGATTTAGCCGCCTCTGTCGTTGAACCACTGGCTTAGCATCATCCTCCAATAGGATCTTGTGCATGCATCTGGCTGGGCTAATGCCCTTAAGATCACTTATGGACCACCCAAGAGCTGTCTTGTGTGTCCTTAGCACCTGAATTAGTGCTTTCTCTTCCTGTGGCCCTAAAGCAGAGCTTATGATTACAGGAAAAGTGTCACCTTCTCCCAGAAATGCATATTTCAGGGATGGTGGTAGTGGTTTGAGCTCGGGTTTAGGAGGTTTCTCTTCTTCCTGAGGAGTTTTCAGAGGTTCTTTTATTTCCTCTGGTTCCTCTAGATCAGGCTGAACATCTTTAAAAATGTCCTCTAGCTCTCATTCGAGACTCTCAGTCATATGGACCTCTTCCACCAGGGAGTCAATAATATCAACGCCCAGGCAGTCATCTGATGTGTCTGGATGTTGCATAGCTTTGACAACATTCAACTTAAACTCATCCTCATTGACTCTCAGGGTTATCTCTCCTTTTTGGACGTCAATGAGGGTTCGTCCAGTTGCTAGGAATGGTCTTCCTAGAATGAGAGTTGCACTCTTGTGCTCCTCCATTTCCAGCACTACAAAGTCAGTAGGGAAGGCAAATGGCCCAACCTTGACAATCATGTCCTCAATTATGCCTGATAGGTATTTAATGGAGCCATCAGCAAGTTAAAGACAGATCCGGGTTGGTTTGGCCTCTTCAGTCAAGCCAAGCTTTCTGATAGTGGATGCAGGGATTAGGTTGATGCTTGCCCCAAGATAACATAGAGCTGTCTTGGTGCAGTTACCCTCTAATATGCATGGTATCATAAAGCTCCTGGGATCTTTAAGCTTTTCTGGGAAGCTTTTCAGAATGACTGCACTGCATTCTTCAGTGAGGAGAACTCTTTCAGTTTCTCTCCAATCCTTCTTATGACTCAAGATATCTTTCATGAACTTGGCATAAGAGGGTATTTGCTCAAGTGCCTCTGCAAACGGAATCTTTATTTCAAGAGTCCTGAGATAGTCTGTAAAGCGGGCAAATTGCTTATCCTGCTCCTCTTTGCGGAGTTTTTGAGGATAAGGAATCTTGGCTTTGTATTCCTCAACCTTAGTTGCTGCAGGTTTATTTCCTACAGAGGTAGGATGAGAAGCCTTCTTGAGGAATTTATTATCAGCACTTGCAGGTGTCTGATCCCTCACTGGCATTTGAAAGCCAGGGTTGGAAGCTGGAGTGGCATTAGACGCCAACTCCTCATCTGTTCCTGGCGTCTGAACGCTAGAACTGTGCTTCCTTTGGGCGTTCAACGCCAGTTCCTTGCTTGTTTCTGGAGTTGAACGCCAGTCCTGAGCATGGTTTGGGCGTTCAGCGCCAGCCTTCCACCCAATTTCTAGCGTTTTAGCGCCAAAATTATTTTTCCCCGGGCTCTTACTGTCCTCAGATGGAATTTGGGTAGTTTGCTCATTTCTTGGCTTCTTGCTGCCTTAAGGTGGGGTATTTAATGTTTTCCCACTTTTTAATTGAACTGCTTGACATTCTTCTGTTATTTGTTTTGACAGCTACTGCTTTGTTTGCTTTAATTGTTCTTCCATATTTATATTAGCCATCCTTGTCTCTTGTAGTCTCCCCTTGAATTTGGCTAACTGTTTTGTTAGAAAATCCAATTGCTGATTGAATTCAGTAGCTTGTTCAGCAGGGCTGAGTTCAGTAGTCACTGTTTTAGCCTCTTCTTTCATGGAAGATTCGCTACTTAAGTACAGATGCTGATTTCTGGCAACTGTATCAATGAGCTCTTGAGCTTCTTCAATTGTCTTCCTCATGTGGATAGATCCACTAGTTGAGTAGTCTAGAGACATCTGAGCTCTTTCTGTAAGCCCATAATAGAAGATGTCTAGCTGAACCCACTCTGAAAACATCTCAGAGGGCCATTTTCTTAGCATCTCTCTGTATCTCTCCCTGGCATCATAAAGAGATTCATTATCTCCTTGTTTAAAGCCTTGGATGTCCAGCCTTAGCTGTGTCATCCGTTTTAGAGGAAAGTATTGATTCAGGAATTTTTCTGTCAGCTGTTTCCATGTCTTTATGCTAGCCTTAGGTTGGTTATTTAACCACCTCTTAGCTTGGTCTTTTACAGCAAATGGGAACAGTAATAATCTGTAGACATCCTGATCTACTTCCTTATCATGTACTGTGTCAGCAATTTGTAAAACTATGCCAGAAACTCTGTATGTTCTTCCTGTGGAAGACCGGAATACTGGTAACTTTGCTGCACCATGATAATGAGCTGAGGATTCAACTCCAAGCTACTGACTCCAATGGAGGGTATGCTGATACTACTCCCATATGAAGCAGTGGTGGGGTTAGCATATGACCCCAAAGTCCTTCTGGACTGTTCATTTCCACTTAGATCCATGATGGAGAAAGGGAGATGATGTAAAATAGAGAAAAAATATTTTTATTTATTTATTTATTTATTTCGAAAATAAAATAAATTAAAATAAAATAAATAAAAATGGGTGAAGATTTTCGAAAAATGGAGAGAGAGAAAGAGAAAAAAAATTGGTTAGGAAGTTTTGAAAAAGATATGATTTGAAAAATTTTGACCAAGTCAACCCAAGTAATTTGAAAATTATGAGAAAAGATAAGATAGAAGATATGATTTGTAAAAGATAAATATGATAGGAAAAAGATGTAATTGAAAATTAAAAAAAATATAAAAGATATTTGAAAAAGATAAATTTGTTTTGAAAAAGATATTGTGAAGATTTGAAAAAGATATTTATGAGTTGAAAAGATTTGAAGAAGGAAAAGATATAGATTTGTTTTGAAAAAGATATATATATTTTTTTTAATCTTAAAAGGATAAGATTTAAAAAATTTTGAAATTGAAATCTGAATTTTTATTAAAAAAAATTCGAAAATATGGCTTAAAAATAGTTAGAAAAGATTTTTTTTTTTGAATTTTGAATTTTATGATGAAAGAGAAAAACACATAAAAGACACAAGACTTAAAATTTTTAGATCTAATGCTCCTTGTTTTCGAAAATTTTGGAGGAAAAATACCAAGGAACACCAAACTTAAGAATTTTAAGATCAAGACACAAAGAAGACTCAAGAACACTTTGAAGATTCACAAGAACACCAAGAACAAAAGAAAGAACACCAAACTTCAAATTTTTAGAAGACCAAAATAACTTTTCGAAAATTATATAAAGATTAATAAGAAAACACCAAACTTAAAGTTTGGCACAAGATTAAATCAAGAAAAATTATTTTTGAAAAAGATTTTTAATAGAACCGGTGCCCAATCATCAAGAACATAAACCAATGCTCTAGCCAATTGAGCTGTAAATGTAACACTTGTTTTGAAGAGGTATATTTTCACTAACTAAAAATAAATTCCTTTTTGAAGACTAATGCTTTGGAAAAACACAAGAAAAGACACAGAACAAGAAAAACTAAAAATCAAACAAGACAAATAAACAAGAACAACTTGAAGATCAAAGAACACAACTTCGAAAATTTAAAAGAAAAATATAGAATATGCAATTAACACCAAACTTAGAACAAGACACTAAACTCACGAGAAAAAAAATTAAAAATTGATAAAGAAAAATAATATTTTTGAAAATTTTTTGAAAAGGAAATAAAGGACTCAGAATTTAATGACTCTATAGCAACAAAAATAAATTATTCCTAATCTAAGCAACAAAATAAACCTTTAGTTGTTCAAACTCAAACAATCCCCGGCAACGGCGTCAAAAACTTGGTGCACGAATTGTGAATCCCACTTTTCACAATTCATACCACTAACCAGCAAGTGCACTGGGTCATCCAAGTAATACCTTACATGAGTAAGGGTCGAATCCCACGGAGATTGTTGGTTTGAAGCAATCTCTGGTTATCTTGTAAATCTCAGTTAGGAGGTCAATTATAATTATCAGTTGACTTGCAAATGAACAAGGGAACATAAAATAAATACTTGGTATGCAGTAATGGAAAATATGTTGGAGTTTTGGAGATGCTTTGTCTTCTGAATCTCTGCTTTCTCCCTGTCTTCTTCTTCACGCACGCAAGGTTCCTCCTATTGCAAGCTATGTGTTGGTGGATCACCGTTGTCAATGGTTACCATCCGTCCTCTCAGTGAAAAAGGTCCAGGTGCGATGTCACTGCACGGCTAATCATCTGTCGGTTCTCGATCATGTCAGAATAGGATCTATTGATCCTTTTGCGTCTGTCACTACACCCAACACTCGCGAGTTTGAAGCTCGTCACAGTCATTCAATCCCTGAATCCTACTCGGAATACCACAGACAAGGTTTAGACTTTCCGGATTCTCAAGAATGCTGCCAATGGATTCTAGCTTATACCACGAAGATTCTGATTAAGGAATCCAAGAGATATTCATTCAATCGAAAGTAGAACGGAGGTGGTTGTCAGGCACGCGTTCATAGGTTGAGAATGGTGATGACTGTCACGGATCATCACATCTATCATATTGAAGTGCGAATAAACATCTTAGATAGAAACAAGCGTGTTTGAATAGAAAACAGAAATAGTTGCATTAATTCATCGAAGCACAGCAGAGCTCCTCACCCCCAACAATGGAGTTTAGAGACTCATGCCATCAGAGATTACAAAGTTTAGATCTAAAATGTCATGAGATGCAAAATAAATCTCTAAAAGTTGTTTAAATACTAAACTAGTAACCTAGGTTTACAGAAAATGAGTAAACTATGATAGATAGTGCAGAAATCCACTTATGGGGCCCACTTGGTGTGTGCTGGGGCTGAGACTTAAGCTTCTCACGTGCCTGGGCTGTTTTGGGCTTTCAACACCAGGTTGTAACTTGTTTCTAGCGTTGAACTCCAACTTGTAACTTGTTTCTGGCGCTAGACGCCAGACTATAACATGGAACTGGCGTTGAACGCCAGTTTACGTCATCTATCCTTGAGCAAAGTATGGACTATTATATATTGCTGGAAAGCCCTGGATGTCTACTTTCCAAAAAAATTGAGAGCGCGCCATTTGGAGTTTTGTAGCTCCAGAAAATCTACTTTGAGTGCAGGAAGGTCAGAATCCAACAGCATCAGCAGTCCTTTTTCAGCCTGAATAAGATTTTTGCTCAGCTCCCTCAATTTCAGCCAGAAAATACTTGAAATCACAGAAAAATACACAAACTCATAGTAAATTCCAGAAATGTGATTTTTAATTAAAAAACTAATAAAAATATACTAAAAACCAACTAAATCATACTAAAAACTAAGTAAAAACAATGCCAAAAAGCGTATAAATTATCCGCTCGTCAATGATCAAGTGACACTCATCACCATTCTCACTTATGAACACGTGCCTGACAAACACTTCCGTTCTACATGAAAACAAGCTTGAATGCATATCTCTTAGCCTCCTGGTTCACGATTAGAGTCTTCGTGGTTGATGAGCGGATAATTTATACGCTTTTTGGCACTGTTTTTAGTATGTTTTTAGTATATTTTAGTTAGTTTTTATTATACTTTTATTAGTTTTCATTTAAAATTCACTTTTCTGGACTTTACTATGAGTTTGTGTGTTTTTCTATGATTTCAGGTATTTTCTGGCTGAAATTGAGGGACCTGAGCAAAAATATGATTCAGAGGCTGAAAAAGGACTGCAGATGCTGTTGGATTCTGACCTCCCTGCACTCGAAGTGGATTTTTTGGAGCTACAGAAGCCCAATTGGCGTGCTCTCAATTGCATTGGAAAGTAAACATCCTGGGTTTCCAGAAATATATAATAGTCTATACTTTGCTCGAGATTTGATGGCCCAAACAGGCGTTCCAAGTCAGCTCAAGAATTCTGGCGTTTAACTCTAGAACTGGCACAAAAGCTGGAGTTAAACGCCCAAACTGGCACAAAAGCTGGCGTTTAACTCCAAGAAAAATCTCTACACATGAAAGCTTCAATGCTCAGCACAAGCACACACCAAGTGGGCCCCGAAAGTTGATTTTTACACTAAACACCCTAGCTTACTCATTTTCTGTAACCCTAGGTCCCCAGTTTACTATAAAAATTACTTTTAGTGATTCATCTTGTACCTCATGACACTTTACACGTTTCATATTGTATTCTCTACGGCATGAGTCTCTAAACCCCATTGTTGGGGGTGAGGAGCTCTGCTGTTCTTCATGAATTAATGCAATTACTACTGTTTTCCATTCTATCACGCTTGCTTCTATTATAAGATATTCATTCGCACTTCAACCTGATGAATGTGATGATCCGTGACACTCATCATCATTCTAACCTATGAACGCGTGCCTGACAACCACCTCCGTTCTACCTTAGATTGAATTCATATCTCTTAGCCTCATGATTCAAATCAGAGTCTTCGTGGTACAAGCTAGAATTATTGGCGGCCATTCCTGAGATCCGGAACGTCTAAACCTTGTCTGTGGTATTCTGAGTAGGATCTGGGAAGGAATGACTGTGACGAGCTTCAAACTCGCGAGGGTTGGGCGTAGTGACAGACGCAAAAGGATCAATGGATCCTATTCCGACATAATCGAGAACCGACAGATGATTAGCCGTGCGGTGACAGCGCAATTGGAACATTTTCACTGAGAGGACGGGAAGTAGCCATTGACAACGGTGATGCCCAACATAAAGCTTGCCATGGAAGGAGCCTTGCGTGCATGAAGAAGAAGATAGTAGGAAAGCAGAGATTCAGAAGACAAAGCATTTCCAAAGCCTCAACCTGTTCTTCATTACTGCATCACAAGTATTTATTTCATGTTCTTTTACTTTTTACAATTAAATCTGAGAATTATTGATATCCTGACTAAGAGTTACAAGATAACCATAGCTTGCTTCAAGCTGACAATCTCCGTGGGATCGACCCTTACTCATGTAAGGTATTACTTGGACGACCCAGTGCACTTGCTGGTTAGTTGTGCGGAGTTGCAAAAGTTTGATTGTAATTTCGTGCACCAAGTTTTTGGCGCCGTTGCCGGGGATTGTTCGAGTTTGGACAACTGACGGTTTATCTTGTTGCTTGGATTAGGAATATTTTATTTTTGTTGGTTTAGAGTCTTTTATTTGAGTTTAGTTTCATATTTTAAGTTTGGTGTCAATTGCATGCTTTTATTTTCTTTTAATTTTTCGAAATTGCATGTCCTTAGTTCTTTCTTGATTTTTAAAAAAATTCTAAGTTTGGTGTCTTCTTAGTGTTTTCCTTTAAATTTTCGAAAATTTGTGTTTGATTTTCTAAAAATTTTAAGTTTTGTGTTTTTGTACTTTTATTTACTTAAAAATGTTTCAAAAATTTGTTCTTGGTGTTCATCTTGATCTTCAAAGTGTTCTTGGTATTCATCTTGACATTCAAAGTCTTCTTGTTTGTTCTCTTTGTTTTGATCTAAAATTTCTAAGTCTAGTGTCATTTTGTTGTTTTTCTCTTTCCTCATTAAAATTCAAAAATCAAAAAAATATCTTTTCCTTATTTTACTCATAATTTTCGAAATTTGGCATTAAAGTAGTCAAAGATTTTCAAAATCATATCTTTTCTTTTTAGTCAAGTCAAAATTCTAATTTCAAAAATTGATCTTTTCAAATCTTTTTCAAAAAAATCAAATCTTTTTAATTTCTTCAATCATATCTTTTCAATCATATCTTTTTTTTAATTGCAATCATATCTTTTTCAAAATAATTTTCAATCATATCTTTTTTATTGCTAATTTTCAAAATCTTTTTAATTAATTAATTAATTTAGTCTTCAATTTGCTTTTATTTTATATTTTTTTTCGAAATTTTATTTTATTTTATTTTCCATTTATTTTATTTTATTCTATTTTAATTTTGGTCACTTTTAATTAAATAAATATTTAAAAATATAATTTATTTGCAATTCATATCAATTCTCTTTTCTCCATCATGGACATAAGTGGAAATGAACAGTCCAGAAGGACTCTGGGGTCATATGCTAACCCCATTACAGCTACATATGGGAGTAGCATCTGTATACCTCCCATCAAAGTAAGCAGCTTTGAGCTAAATCCTCAGCTCATTATCATGGTGCAGCAAAATTGCCAGTATTTCGGTCTTCCACAGGAAGAACCTACTAAATTTCTGGCACAGTTCTTACAAATTGCTGACACAATACGTGATAAAGAAGTGGATCAGGATGTCTACAGATTATTATTGTTTCCATTTGCTGTAAAAGATCAAGCTAAGTGGTGGTTAAATAACCAACCCACAGCAAGCATAAAAACATGGAGACAATTAACAGACAAATTCCTGAATCAATTTTACCCTCCAAAAAGGATGTCACAGCTAAGGCTGGACATCTAAGGCTTTAAACAAGAGGATCATGAATCTCTTTATAATGCCTGGGAGAGGTACAGAGGGATGCTAAGAAAATGTCCCTCTGAAATGTTTTCAGAGTGGGTACAGTTAGACATCTTCTACTATGGACTTACAGAAAAAGCTCAGATGTCTCTAGACCACTTAGCTGGTAGATCTATACACATGAGAAAAACGATTGAAGAGGCTCAAGAACTCATAGATACGGTTGCTAAAAACCAACATTTGTACTCTAGCAGTGAGTCCTACATAAAGGAAGAGTCCAGGGCAGTAACTACTGATCCTAATCCTTAAGAACAGATTGTTGAACTTAATCAGCAATTACTCCTTATGACAAAACAATTAGCAGAATTCAAAGAGATGCTCCAAGACACTAAAAATGCTAACAAGAATATAGAAGCACAATTGAACCAGACAAGACAGCAGCTATCTAAACAGATAACAAAAGAATGCCAAGCTGTCCAACTTAGGAGCGGTAAGACATTGAATAACTCAGCTCAAAGTAGCAAAGAGTCAAGAAAGGAACAAATGACAGAGGATAACCAAACCACTGCCCAAAATCCCTCTGAGGACATCAAGAGCCCAGAGAGGAATAACTCTGGCATTCAAACGCCAAAAAAGGGGGAAAAGTTGGCGTTAAACGCCCATTCCTTGTCCAGTTCTGGCGTTCAAACGCCAAAAAAGGGTGGGAAGCTGGCGTTAAATGCCCATCCAGCACCCAATACTGGCGTTCAAACACCAATGAGGGATCAGACACCTGCAAGTGATGATAGTAACCCCTCTAAGAAGGCTTCTCCAACCACTTCTGTAAGGAATAAACCTGTAGCAACTAAGGTTGAAGAATATAAAGCCAAGATGCCTTATTCTCAGAAGCTCTGCCAAGTGGAACAGGATAAACAATTTGCCCGCTTTGCAGACTATCTCAGGACTCTTGAAATAAAGATCCCGTTTGCAGAGGCACTTGAGCAAATACCCTCTTATGCTAAGTTCATGAAAGAGATCTTAAGTCATAAGAAGGATTGGAGAGAAACTGAAAGAGTGTTTCTCACTGAAGAATGCAGTGCAGTCATTCTGAAAAAGCTTACCAGAAAAGCTTAAAGATCCGGGAAGCTTTATGATACCATGCACATTAGAGGGTGCTTATACCAAGACAGCTCTATGTGACCTTGGAGCAAGTATCAACCTAATACCTGCATCCACTATCAGAATCCTTGGCTTGACTGAAGAAGTCAAACCAACCCGGATATATCTTCAACTTGCTGATGGCTCCATTAAATATCCATCAGGCATAATTGAAGACATGATTGTCAAGGTTGGGCCATTTTCCTTTCTCACTGACTTTGTAGTGCTGGAAATGGAGGAGCACAAGAGTGCAAATCTCATTCTAGGAAGACCTTTCCTAGCAACTGGATGAACTCTTATTGATGTACAAAAAGGGGAAGTGACCCTGAGAGTCAATGAGGATGAGTTCAAGTTAAATGCTGTCAAAGCTATGCAACATCCAGACACATCAAATGACCGCATGAGTGCTGATATTATTGACTCTTTGGTAGAAGAGATCAATATGACTGAGAGTCTCGAATCAGAGCTAGAGAAAATCTTTAAAGATGTCCAGCCTGATCTGGAGGAATCAGAGGAAATAAAAGAACCTCTGAAAATCCCTCAGGAAGAGGAGAAACCTCCTAAACCCGAGCTCAAACCACTACCATCATCCCTGAAATATGTATTTCTGGGAGAAGGTGACACTTTTCCAGTGATCATAAGCTCTACTTTAAATCCACAGGAAGAGAAAGCACTAATTCAAGTGCTAAGGACACACAAGACAG
Source organism: Arachis ipaensis (assembly GCF_059453495.1). Lineage (NCBI taxonomy): Eukaryota > Viridiplantae > Streptophyta > Magnoliopsida > Fabales > Fabaceae > Arachis > Arachis ipaensis. Next base: position 99,366,033 of record NC_142441.1, read on the forward strand.
CTCTTGGGTGGTCCATAAGTGATCTTAAGGGCATTAGCCTAGCAAGATGCATGCACAAGATCCTATTGGAGGATGATGCTAAGCCAGTGGTTCAACCACAGAGGCGGCTAAATCCAACCATGAAGGAAGTGGTGCAGAAAGAGGTCACTAAGTTACTAGAGGCTAGGATTATTTATCCTATTTCTGATAGCCCCTGGGTGAGCCCTGTCCAAGTTGTCCCCAAGAAGGGAGGCATGACAATGGTTCATAATGAAAAGAATGAACTACTTCCCACAAGAACAGTTACAGGGTGGCGTATGTGTATTGACTACAGAAGGCTCAATACAGCCACCAGAAAGAATCATTTTCCCTTACCATTCATAGACCAGATGCTAGAGAGACTAGCAGGCCATGAATACTACTACTTTTTGGATGGCTATTAAGGCTATAACCAAATTGCAGTGGATCCTCAAAACCAAGAGAAAACAGCATTCACATGTCCATCTGGAGTATTTGCTTACAGAAGAATGCCTTTTGGTCTATGCAATGCACCTGCAACCTTTCAGTGGTGCATGCTCTCTATCTTCTCTGATATGGTAGAGAGGTTCCTGGAAGTCTTCATGGATGACTTCTCAGTATTTGGAGACTTATTTAGCTCCTGTCTTGATCATCTAGCACTTGTCCTGAAAAGGTGCCAAGAGACTAACCTGGTCTTAAACTGGGAAAAATGTCACTTTATGGTGACTGAAGGAATTGTCCTTGGACACAAAATATCAAGCAAGGGGATAGAGGTGGATCAAGCCAAGGTAGAGGTAATTGAGAAATTACCACCATCTGCCAATGTTAAGGCAATCAGAAGCTTTCTGGGGCATGCAGGATTCTATAGGAGGTTCATAAAGGATTTTTCAAAAATTGCAAAACCTCTAAGCAACCTGCTAGCTGCTGACACGCCATTTGTGTTTGACACAGAGTGTCTGTAGGTGTTTGAGACCCTGAAAGCCAAGCTGGTCACAGCACCAGTCATCTTTGCACCTGACTGGACATTACCATTCGAATTAATGTGTGATGCCAGTGACCATGCCATTGGTGCAGTGTTGGGACAAAGGCATAACAAGATTCTGCACGTCATTTACTATGCCAGTCATGTTCTAAATGAAGCATAGAAGGATTACACAACCATAGAAAAGGAGTTACTTGCAGTGGTTTATGCCATTGACAAGTTTAGATCCTATTTAGTAGGTTCAAAAGTGATTGTGTATACTGACCATGCTGCTCTTAAATATCTACTCTCAAAGCAGAATTCAAAACCCAGGCTCATAAGATGGGTGTTGCTTCTGCAAGAGTTTGATATAGAAATAAGAGACAGAAAAGGGACAGAGAACTAGGTAGCTGATCACCTATCCCGGATAGAACCAGTAGCAGGGGCGTCCCTCCCTCCTACTGAGATCTCTGAGACCTTTCCGGATGAGCAACTTTTTGCCATTCAGGAAGCACCATGGTTTACAGACATTGCAAATAATAAAGCTGTGAGGTTCATACCCCAGGAGTACAGCAGGTTACAAAAGAAAAAAACTAATTTCTGATGCAAAGTACTACTTATGGGATGAACCATATCTCTTTAAGAGATGTGCAGACGGAATGATCTGCAGATGCGTCCCTAGAGAGGAGGCACAGAAGATCCTGTGGCATTGCCATGGATCACAATATGGAGGACATTTTGGAAGTGAGCGAACAGCCACTAAAGTCCTCCAATGTGGCTTCTATTGGCTTACTCTCTAAAGAGATGCCCGAGAGTTTGTGCATAACTGTGACAGTTGCCAAAGAGCTGGTAACTTGTCTCATGGTTATGCCATGCCTCAACAATGGATCTTAGAGATTGAGTTGTTTGATGTATGGGGTATTGACTTCATGGGTCCTTTCCCACCATCATACTCAAACACTTACATTCTGGTGGCAGTAGACTACGTATCTAAATGGGTGGAGGCAATTGCCACACCCACTAATGATACCAAGACTATGCTGAAGTTCCTCCAGAAATATATTTTCAGCAGATTTGGTGTTTCCAGAGTACTAATCAGTGATGGGGGCACCCATTTCTGCAATAAACAGCTTTACTCTGCTATGGTTTGATATGGAATTAGCCACAAAGTAGCAACTCCGTATCATCCACAGACAAATGAGCAGGCTGAAGTCTCTAATAGAGAACTAAAGAGAATCCTGGAACGGACTGTAATTGTCTGTAGAAAGGATTGGGCAAAGAGCTTAGATGATGCTCTGTGGGCATACAGAACAGCATTCAAGACTCCTATAGGAACCTCTCTATACCAGCTTGTGTATGGCAAGGCCTGTCATCTGCCCATGGAACTGAAACATAAAGCCTACTGGGCAACCAGATTCCTAAACCTGGATGCTAAGTTAGCTGGTGAGAAAAGATTGCTCCAGCTAAATGAGCAAGAGGAGTTCAGACTCAATACTTTTGAAAATGCAAAAATTTATAAGTAAAAAGCAAAAAAGTGACACGACAAGAAATTGTCATCCAGAGTCTTTGAGCCAGGACAAAAAGTTCTGCTGTTCAACTCTAGGCTCAGATTATTTCCCGGGAAATTAAAATCCCGGTGGAGGGGACCATATGTGATTACAGGAGTGTCACCATATGGATATGTTGAGCTTCAAGATATTGATTCTGACAAAAAGTTCATTGTTAATGGACAGAGAATCAAACATTATCTTGAAAGCAATTTTGAGCAAGAATGCTCAAAACTGAGGCTTGAATGAAGCTCAGTAAAGGTCCAGCTAAAGACAATAAAGAAGCGCTTGCTGGGAGGCAACCCAGCCATTAGCAAGTTATTTGTTTTAATTAATACTTGTAGAAGTTTGATATACATCTTTCTTTAAAGGTTAATCATCAAAATTGAAGGAATTCACAGAGTTACAGAAGGATTCAGTGCAAAAAGCAGAGAAAAGGAGCTTGCTGGCAAGAAAACGCCAGTAAAGGGCATTTTGGGCATTACCCATTCTGGGCGTTTAACGCCAGTAAAGGTACTATTTTGGGCGTTAAATGCCAGAATGGGTACCATTCTGGGCGTTTAACGCCAGAATTGCAGCATCCTGGGCATTCAGAAAAACGCTCAGTGATAAAGGGGTTTCTGGCATTTAACGCCAGCTAGGGTACCTGGCTGGGCGTTAAACGCCCATAATGGCCAACAATTGGGCGTTAAACGCCAGAATGGATAACATTCTAGGCGTTTAACGCCAGAAAGGCAGGGGGAGTAGATTTTGTTTCCAACTTCAAATTTTTTTCAAATTTTCATGTTTTGACTCATAATTTTCTGCATAAACATGTTTCAAACTTTCATCATTCATCCTCAATTTTCTAAAATTCAACAATTTTCTAAATCTCTTTTCAATTTTCTTTCAACTCCTTCCCAAATCTTTTCAAAAGCTCAATTATCCTCTTAATTTCTTTCCAAATCTTTTTCAACTCATCATATTATCTCTTATTTCTTAGATGCATAACCAAATTTTCAGATTTAACATCTTTATATCTTTTTCAATTACAAATCTCATCTTTTTCATATCATGATTTTATTTCCTTCCATCAATCATATCTCTATATCATATCTCTTTCAAATTTTTCGAAATCTCTCCCATCCTCCTATAAATATACATTCGGCCATCCCCTCCTCTCCACCATTCGAATTTGGCTCTTCTCCTCTCTCTCCCCTTTCCTTTATTTTGCTAGAGGGCAAGCAAACGTTTAAGTTTGGTGTGTTTTTTCAGGATCACTGAGCTAAGACTCATCAAGATCATGGCACCTAAGGGAAAACAAACCAATTCAAGAGGCAAGAAAGAGAATACTCCAAAGAGTCTTTGGAATCAAGAGAGGTTCTTAACCAAAGAGAATGCAGACCATTACCACAAAATAATGGGTCTGAGGTCAGTGACCCTGGAAGTTAAATTCAATTTGAAAGAAGATGAATATTCGGAGATCCAAGAGCAAATTCGAAACAGGGGATGGAAAATTCTAGCCAATCCTGAGACAAAGGTTGGAAGAAACATGGTTCAGGAATTCTACTCAAATCTGTGGCTAACAGATAAGCAAAAAATAACTGGAACCGCCTTTCACACCTACTGAACTATGGTCAGAGGGAGGCTTATTTACTTCCATCTGGACAAAATAAGAGAGGTCTTCAAACTGCCTCAACTACAAGGTGATCCAGAATCCTTTAATAAGAGAATGGTGAGAGTAGATAAGGGGTTGGATCAAGTTCTAGAGGACATATGCCTCCCTGGAACTAAGTGGATAACCAATTCAAAAGGTGTCCCAAACCAACTCAAGAGGGGAGATCTCAAACCAGTTGCAAGAGGCTGGTTGGACTTCATTGGGCGTTCTATATTGCTGGTGCACGAAATTGTGATCTCTGGTAATGGCTCCAAAGGTTTGGTGCTCTAATCTTAATTCATAATTTGTCACAACTTCGATACAACTAACTAGCAAGTGCACTGGGTCGTCCAAGTAATAAACCTTACGTGAGTAAGGGTCGATCCCACGGAGATTGTTGGTATGAAGCAAGCTATGGTCACCTTGTAAATCTCAGTCAGGCGGATATAAAATAATTATGGAGTTTTCGAAAAAGGATAATATAATAAGGATAGAAATACTTATGTAAATCATTGGTGAGAATTTCAGATAAGCGCATAGAGATGCTTTCGTTCCTCTGAACCTCTGCTTTTCTGCTGTCTTCATCCAATCAGTCTTACTCCTTTCTATGGCTGGCTTTTTGTAAGGATGTCACCAGTGCCAATGGCTACTTTCAATCCTCTCGGGAAAATGGTCCAAATGCTCTGTCACAGCACGGCTAATCGTCTGGAGGCATCACCCTTGTCGATGGTTGCATCCTATTCCTCTCTGTGAAAATGGTCCGATGCGCTGTCACTGCATGGCTAATCATCTTTGAGGTTCTCGATCATACTGGAATAGAATTTACTATCCTTTTGCTTCTGTCACTACGCCCAGCACTTGCGAGTTTGAAGTTCGTCACAGTCATTCAATCCCAGAGTCCTACTCGGAATACCACGGACAAGGTTTAGACTTTCCGGACTCTCATGAATGCCGCCATCAATCTAGCTTATACCACGAAGATTCTGATTAAGAGATCCAAGAGATATTCATTCAATCTAAGGTAGAACGGAAGTGGTTATCAGGCACGCGTTCATAGGGAATGATGATGATTGTCACGTTCATCACATTCAGGTTAAAGTGCGAATGAATATCTTAGAAGCGGAATAAGTTGAATTGAATAGAAAACAGTAGTACTTTGCATTAATCTTTGAGGAACAGCAGAGCTCCACACCTTAATCTATGGAGTGTAGAAACTCTACCGTTTGAAAATACATAAGTGAGAGGTCCAGGCATGGCCGAATGGCCAGCCCCCAAAACGTGATCACAGGATCAAAAATACAATCCAGGATGCCTAATACAATAGTAAAAAGTCCTATTTATAATAAACTAGCTACTAGGGTTTACAGAAGTAAGTAATTGATGCATAAATCCACTTCCGGAGCCCACTTGGTGTGTGCTTGGGCTGAGCTTGAAGTCTACACATGGAGAGGTCATTCTTGGAGTTGAACGCCAGCTTTTGTGCCATTTCGGGCGTTGAACTCCACTTTGCAACTTGTTTCTGGCGCTGGACGCCAGAATTGGGCAGAGAGCTGGCGTTGAACGCCAGTTTGCGTCGTCTAAACTTGGGAAAAGTATGAACTATTATATATTGCTGGAAAGCCTTGGATGTCTAATTTCCGACGCAATTCGAAGCGCGCCATTTTGAGTTCTGTAGCTCCAGAAAATCTATTTTGAGTGCAGAGAGGTCAGAATCCAACAGCATCAGCAGTCCTTCTTCAACCTCTGAATCTGATTTTTGCTCAAGTCCCTCAATTTCAGCCAAAAAATACCTGAAATCACAGAAAAACACACAAACTCATAGTAAAGTCCAGAAATGTGAATTTAACATAAAAACTAATGAAAACATCCCTAAAAGTAGCCAGATTCTACTAAAAACATACTAAAAATAATGCCAAAAAGCGTATAAATTATCCGCTCATCACAACACCAAACTTAAATTGTTGCTTGTCCCCAAGCAACTGAAAATCAAGTAGGATAAAAAGAAGAGAATATACTACAAATTCCAAACTATCAATGAAACATAGCTCCAATCAGATGAGCGGGACTTGTAGCTTTTTGCCTCTTGAACAGTTTTGGCATCTCACTTTATCCATTGAGGTTCAGAATGATTGGCATCTATAGGAACTCAGAGTTCAGATAGTGTTATTGATTCTCCTAGTTTAGTATGATGATTCTTGAACACAGCTATTTTATGAGTCTTGGCCGTGGCCCTAAGCACTTTGTTTTCTAGTATTACCACCGGATACATAAATGCCACAGACACATAACTGGGTGAACCTTTTCAGATTGTGACTCAGCTTTGCTAGAGTCCCCAATTAGAGGTGTCCAGGGTTCTTAAGCACACTCTCTTTTTTTTTTTTTGCTTTGGACTTTGACTTTAATCGCTCAGTCTCAAGTTTTCACTTGACACCTACACGCCACAAGCACATGGTTAGGGACAGCTTGGTTTAGCCGCTTAGGCCAGGATTTTATTCCTTTAGGCCCTCATATCCACTGATGCTCAAAGCCTTGGGATCCTTTTTATTTGCCCTTACCTTTTGGTTTTAAGGGTTATTGGCTTTTTGCTCTTGCCTCTTGGTTTTAAGAGCTTTTGGCTTTTTCTGCTTGCTTTTTCTTTCTATTTTTTTTCGCCTATATTTTTTTTTCTGCAAGCTTTGTTCTTTGCTGCTTTTTCTTGCTTCAAGAATCATTTTTATGATTTTTCAGATTATCAAATAACATGTCTCCTTGTCATCATTCTTTCAAGAGCCAACATATTTAACATTCTAAAACAACAACTTCAAAAGACATATGCACTGTTCAAGCATTCATTCAGAAAACAAGAAGCATTGTCTCTACATCAATATAATTAAACTAAGTTCAAGGATAAATTCGAAACTCATGTACTTCTTGTTCTTTTGAATTAAAACATTTTTCATTTAAGAGAGGTGATGGATTCATAGGACATTCATAACTTTAAGACAGAGTTACTAACTACTAATGATCATGTAATGAAGACACAAACATAGATAAGCACTTAGCATAGAAAACGAAAAATAGAAGAAATAAGAACAAGGAATGAATCCACCTTAGTGATGGTGGCGTTTCCTTCTTGAGGAACCAATGATGTCCTTGAGCTCTTCTATGTCTCTTCCTTGTCTTTGTTGCTCCTCCCTCATTGCTTTTTGATCTTCTCTAATTTCATGAAGGATGATGGAGTGCTCTTGATGTTCCACCCTTAATTGTCCCATGTTGGAACTTAATTCTCCTAGGGAAGTGTTGATTTGCTCCTAATAGTTTTGTGGAGGAAGATGCATTTGAGGCATCTCCGGGATCTCATGGTCATGAGCTTCATACGCCTCTTGAGCTCCATGAATGCGCTCTCTTGCTTGCTCCATCTTTTTCTTAGTGATGGGCTTTTCTTCCTCAATGTGAATGTCTCCTTCTATGAAAGCTCCAGCTGAGTAACATAGATGACAAATAAGATGAGGAAAAGCTAGCCTTGCCCCAGGGGAGGGCTTTTTGGCTATTTTGTAGAGTTCAAGGGAGATGACTTCATGAACTTCTACTTCCTCTCCAATCATGATGCTATGGATCATGATGGCCCGATCCACAGTAACTTCAGATCGGTTGCTAGTGGGGATGATGGAGCGTTGGATGAACTCCAACCATCCTCTAGCTATAGGCTTGAGGTCCAGTCTTCTTAGTTGAACTGGCTTGCCTTTGGAGTCAATCTTCCATTGAGCTCCTTCCACACATATGTCCATGAGGACTTGGTCCAACCTTTGATTAAAGTTGACCCTTCTAGTGTAGGGGCGTTCATCTCCTTGCATCATAGGCAAGTTGAACGCCAACCTCACATTTTTTGGACTAAAATCTAAGTATTTCCCCCGAACCATGGTGAGATAATTCTTTGGATTCGGGTTCTTACTTTGATCATGGTTCCTAGTGATCCATGCATTGGCATAGAACTCTTGAACCATTAGGATGCCGACTTGCTGGATGGGGTTTGTTAGAACTTCCCAACTTCTTCTTTGGATTTCATGTCGGATCTCTGGATACTCATTTCTCTTGAGTTTGAAAGGAACCTCAGGGATCACCTTCTTCTTGGCCACAACATCATAGAAGTGGTCTTGATGAGCTTTGGAGATGAATCTTTCCATCTCCCATGACTCGGAGGTGGAAGCTTTTGTCTTCCCTTTTCCTTTTCTAGAGGATTCTCCGATCTTAGGTGCCATCAATGGTAATGGAAAAACAAAAGCTTATGCTTTTACCACACCAAACTTAGAATATTGCTCGCCCTCGAGCAAGAAAAGAAAGAATTAGATGAAGAAGAAAAAGAAAATATGGAGAAGAGGGGGAGGTGTGTTTCGGCCAAGAAAGGAAAGAGAGGGTTGTGTTGTGTGAAAATGAAGAAGAATGGAAGGCTTTATATAGGGAAGGGAGGGGGGTTAACGTTCGGCCATATGGGTGGGTTTGGGTGGGAAATTGATTTTGAATTTTGAAGGTAGGTGGAGTTTATTGGGTAGGTTTATGGGGAAGATGGGTGGATGTGAGTGGTGAAGGGTTAATAGGGAAGAGGGATGGAGGTGATAGGTTAAGGGTTTTGGGGAAGAGTGTTTATTGGGAATAGAGAATGATTGAGAAGAGAGAAGAGAGTGAGTGGAGGTAGGTGGGGATCCTGTGGGGTCCACAGATCCTGAGATGATCCTGTGGGGTCCACAGATCCTGAGGTGTTTAAGGATTTACAACCTTGCACCAAATTAAGCATGTAAAATGCCCTTGCACACAACTCTGGCCATTCAGGGCCAGGTTAGTGCCCATTTTGGGCGTTCAACGCCCATTTATTGCCCATTTCTGGCGTTGAACGCCAGAACCATGCTTGTTCTGGGCGTTCAGCGCCAGCTCTTCTCCAGGGTGCAATTCTGGCGTTCAGCGCCCAGATGCTGCCCATTTTGGGCGTTCAGCTCCCAGATACTGCCCATTTTGGGCGTTCAGCACCAGAACTATGCTCTGTTCTGGCGTTGAACGCCAGACAGGTGCTTCCTCCAGGGTGTGATTTTTCTTCCGCTGTTTTTGATTCTGTTTCTAAATTTTTCGTTTATTTTATGACTCCACATGATCATGAACCTAAGAAAACATGAAAAACAAAAGTAAAATTAGATAAATAAACATTGGGTTGCCTCCCAACAAGCGCTTCTTTAATGTCAATAGCTTGACAGTGGGCTCTCATGGAGCCTCACAAGTGTGCAGAGCTTTGTTGAGACCTCCCAACACCAAACTTAGAGTTTGACTGTGGGGGCTTTGTTTGACTCTGCTTTGAGAGAAGCTTTTTATGCTTCCTCTCCATGGATGCAGAGAGAGATCCTTGAGTTGTAAACACAAGGTTGTCCTCATTTATTTGAAGGATCAATTCTCCTCTGTCCACATCAATCACAACTCTTGTTGTGGCTAGGAAAGGTCTTCCAAGGATGATGAATTCATCCTCATCCTTCCCAGTATCTAGGACTATGAAATCAGTAGGGATGTAAAGGCCTTCAACCTTTACTAACACGTCCTCTACTTGTCCATAAGCCTATTTTCTTGAATTATCTGCCATCTCTAATGAGATTTTAGCGGCTTGCACCCCAAAGATTTCCAGTTTCTCTATTACAGAGAGGGCATGAGGTTTATTCCTGAACCAAGGTCACACAGAGCCTTAAAGATCATGGTGCCTATGGTACAAGGTATTAAGAACTTTCCAGGATCCTGTTTCTTCTGAGACAATGTCAGTTGATCCAGATCACTTAGTTCATTGGTGAACAAGGGAGGTTCATTTTCCCAAGTCTCTATACCAAATAATTTGGCATTCAGCTTCATGATTGCACCAAGAAACTTGGCAGCTTGCTCTTCAGTGACATCCTCATTCTATTCAGAAGAGGAATACTCATCAGAGCTCATGAAGGGCATAAGGAGGTTCAATGGAATCTCTATGGTCTCTAGATGAGCCTCAGATTCCTTTGGTTCCTCAAAAGGAAACTCCTTATTGATCACTGGACGTCCCAGGAGGTCTTCCTCACTGGGATTCACGTCCTCCTCTCCCTCTTTGGGTTCGGCCATTTTGGTAATATCAATGGCCTTGCACTCTCTCTTTGGATTTTCTTCTGTATTGCTTGGGAGAGTACTAGGAGGTACTTTGTTCAGAGTTCTCTGTCTGTTGCTGAGTGGATGATGGAAAAGGTTTATTATTGTTAAACCTGTTTCTTCCACCATTATTAAAGCCTTGTTGAGGCTTTTGTTGATCCTTCCATGAGAGATTTGGATGATTTCTCCATGATGGATTATAGGTGTTTCCATAAGATCCACCTAAGTAATTCACCTCTGCTATTGCAGGGTTTTCAGGATCATAAGCTTCTTCTTCAGAAGATGCCTCTTGAGTACTGTTGGATGCAGCTTGCATTCCATTCAGACTCTGAGAAATCATATTGACTTGCTGAGTCAATATTTTGTTCTGAGCCAATATGGTATTCAGAGTATCAATTTCAAGAACTCCCTTCTTTATAGGCGTCCCATTACTCACAGGATTCCTCTCAGAAGTGTACATGAACTGGTTATTAGCAACCATGTCAATGAGTTCTTGAGCTTCTGCAGGCATTTTCTTTAGGTGAATGGATCCACCGGCAGAAGTATCCAATGACATCTTAGATAACTCAGACAGACCATCATAGAATATATTCAGGATGGTCTATTCTGAAAGCATGTCAGAAGGACACTTTGCATTAATCTTTGAGGAACAGCAGAGCTCCACACCTTAATCTATGGAGTGTAGAAACTCTACCGTTTGAAAATACATAAGTGAGAGGTCTAGGCATGGCCGAATGGCCAGCCCCCAAAACGTGATCACAGGATCAAAAATACAATCCAGGATGCCTAATACAATAGTAAAAAGTCCTATTTATAATAAACTAGCTACTAGGGTTTACAGAAGTAAGTAATTGATGCATAAATCCACTTTCGGGGCCCACTTGGTGTGTGCTTGGGCTGAGCTTGAAGTCTACACGTGGAGAGGTCATTCTTGGAGTTGAACGCCAGCTTTTGTGCCATTTTGGGCGTTGAACTCCACTTTGCAACTTGTTTCTGGCGTTGGACGCCAGAATTGGGCAGAGAGCTGGCGTTAAACGCCAGTTTGCGTCGTCTAAACTTGGGCAAAGTATGGTCTATTATATATTTCTGGAAAGCCCTAGATGTCTACTTTCCAACGCAATTGGAAGCGCGCCATTTTGAATTCTGTAGCTCTAGAAAATCCATTTTGAGTGCAGGGAGGTCAGAATCCAACAGCATCAGCAGTCCTTCTTCAACCTCTGAATCTGATTTTTGCTCAAGTCCCTCAATTTCAGCCAAAAAATACCTGAAATCACAGAAAAACACACAAACTCATAGTAAAGTCCAAAAATGTGAATTTAACATAAAAACTAATGAAAACATCCCTAAAAGTAGCCAGATTCTACTAAAAACATACTAAAAACAATGCCAAAAAGCGTATAAATTATCCGCTCATCAATTGTCCACTAGAAACCACTCTGAGGTCACTGTCAAAAGAGCAGTGATGATTCATTGTATTATGCTTGGAAAAGAAGTGGAGATTCATCATCTGATTTCTTGTGAGATTTACACAATTGCAAACAAGAACTCCACTGAAGCCGAACTGGCCTACCCAAGCTTAATTTCTCTGCTATGTAAAGATGCTGGGGTGAGGATGGGAGTAGATGAATTCATCCCAATCGAACACCCAATCACCAAGAAGTCAATAGAAGGACAAGTGCAAGACAACTCCATCAAAAGGAGGGCACAGGAGTTCCTCCCGGAAATTCCTGAAATTGACTACTGGACCCGCCTAGAAGCATCTGTTACCAAGCTGCAAGAAGCTATGGAACAACTTAAGAAACAATAGCAGAATCAAAACTGCATGCTCTGCAAACTGCTGAAGGAACAGGAGAAGCAGGGGCGTGAGCTACAGGAGCTGAAGCGCCAGAAGCTCTCCCTTGAAGGACCAAGCACCCCACAGATTGAGGGAGCATCCACTTCTCAAAATCAAGGTTGTTGAGTCCTAACTCTGTGATAACCTTTATTATTAAGAGTCTATTTTAAGAGTCATTCATTTTTCTGCTTTTAATTTTTTGTCTTCTATTATTATGGGTCTGCTCTTATATTTATTTTTGAGTCTTATTTTTAGTCCATAATCAATAAAATTTAAAGTTTATGTCTTAAAGCTATGAATGTCCCATGAATCCATCACCTTTTTTAAATGAAAAAAAAATATTCTTAATTGAAAAAGAAAAAGAAGTACATGAATTTCGAATTTTAAAACAGTTTAATTATTTTGATGTGGTGGTAATACTCTTGTTTTCTGAATGAATGCTTGAACAGTGCATATTTTTGAATTTGTTGTTTATGAATGTTAAAATTGTTGGCTCTTGAAAGAATGATGAAAAAGGAGAAATGTTATTTGATGATCTGAAAAATCATAAAATTGATTCCTGAAGCAAGAAAAAGCAGTGAATAGAAAGCTTGCATAAAAAAATACGAAAAAAAAGGAAGAAAAAAAAGAGAGCAAGTAGAAAAAGCCAATAGCCCTTTAAACCAAAAGGCAAGGGTAATAAAAAAGGATCCAAGGCTTTGAGCATCAGTGGATAGGAGGGCCCACAGGAATAAAATCCTGGCCTAAGCGGCTAAACCAAGCTGTCCCTAACCATGTGCTTGTGGCGTGAAGGTGTCAAGTGAAAACTTGAGACTGAGTGGTTAAAGTCGTGGTCCAAAGCAAAAAGAGTGTGCTTAAGAGCTCTGGACACCTCTAATTGGGGACTCTAGCAAAGCTGAGTCACAATCTGAAAAGGTTCACCCAGTTATGTGTCTGTGGCATTTATGTATCCGGGGGTAATACTGGAAAACAACATGCTTAGGGTCACGGCCAAGACTCATAAAGTAGCTGTGTTCAAGAATCAACATACTTAACTAGGAGAATCAATAATACTATCTGGATTCTGAGTTCCTATAGAAGCCAATCATTCTGAACTTCAAAGGATAAAGTGAGATGCCAAAACTGTTCAGAGGCAAAAAGCTAAAATCCCCGCTCATCTAATTAATACTGATCTTCATAGATGTTTTTGGAATTCATTGTATATTCTCTTCTTTTTATCCTATTTGATTTTCAGTTGCTTGGGGACAAGCAACAATTTAAGTTTGGTGTTGTGATGAGCGGATAATTTATACGCTTTTTGGCACTGTTTTTAGTATGTTTTTAGTATATTTTAGTTAGTTTTTATTATACTTTTATTAGTTTTTATTTAAAATTCACTTTTCTGGACTTTACTATGAGTTTGTGTGTTTTTCTGTGATTTCAGGTATTTTCTGGCTGAAATTGAGGGACCTGAGCAAAAATCTGATTCAAAGGCTGAAAAAGGACTGCAGATGCTGTAGGATTCTGACCTACCTGCACTTGAAGTAAATTTTCTGGAGCTACAAAAGCCCAATTGGTGCACTCTTAATTGCGTTGAAAAGTAGACATCCTGGGCTTTCCAGCAATATATAATAGTCCATACTTTGCCTGAGATTTGATGGCCCAAATAGGCGTTCCAAGTCAGCTCAAGAATTCTAACGTTTAACTCCAGAACTGGCACAAAAGCTGGAGTTAAATGCCCAAACTGGCACAAAAGTTGGCGTTTAACTCCAAGAAAAATCTTTACACATGAAAGCTTCAATGCTCAGTACAAGCACACACCAAGTGGGCCCCGGAAGTGGATTTTTACACTAAACACCCTAGCTTACTCATTTTCTGTAACCTTAGGTCACCAGTTTACTATAAAAACTACTTTTAGTGATTCATCTTGTACCTCATGACACTTTACACGTTTCATATTGTATTCTCTACAGCATGAGTCTCTAAACCTCGTTGTTGGGGGTGAGGAGCTCTGCTGTTCTTCATGAATTAATGCAATTACTACTGTTTTCCATTCTATCACGCTTGCTTTTATTCTAAGATATTCATTCGCACTTCAACCTGATGAATGTGATGATCCGTGACACTCATCATCATTCTCACCTATGAACGTGTGCCTGAAAACCACCTTCGTTCTACCTTAGATTAAATGCATATCTCTGAGCCTCATGATTCAAATCAGAGTCTTCGTGGTATAAGCTAGAATTATTGGCGGCCATTCTTGAGATCCGGAACGTCTAAACCTTGTCTGTGGTATTCTGAGTAGGATCTGGGAAGGGATCACTGTGACGAGTTTCAAACTCGCGAGTGTTGGGCGTAGTGACAGACGCAAAAGGATCAATGGATCCTATTCCGACATAATCGAGAACCGACAGATGATTTGCCGTGCGGTGACAGCGCATTTGGAACATTTTCACTGAAAGGACGGGAAATAGCCATTGACAACCGTGATGCCCAACATAAAGCTTGCCATTGAAGGAGCCTTGCGTGCATGAAGAAGAAGATAATAGGAAATCAGAGATTCAGAAGACAAAGCATCTCCAAAGCCTCAACCTGTTCTTCATTACTGCATCACAAGTATTTATTTCATGTTCTTTTACCTTTTACAATTAAATATGAGAATTATTGATATCCTGACTAAGAGTTACAAGATAACCATAGCTTGCTTCAAGCCGACAATCTTCGTGGGATCGACCCTTACTCACGTAAGGTATTACTTGGATGACCCAGTGCACTTGCTGGTTAGTTGTGCGGAGTTGCAAAAGTGTGATTGTAATTTCGTACACCAGTGGTATAGGCTAGAATTATTGGCGGCCATTCCTGAGATCCAGAAAGTCTAAACCTTGTCTGTGGTATTCCGAGTAGGATCTGGAAAGGGATGACTGTGACGAGCTTCAAACTCGCGAGTGTTGGGCGTAGTGACAGACGCAACAGGATTAATGGATCCTATTCCAACATGAGTGAGAACCGACAGATGATTAGCCGTGCGGTGACAGCGCATTTAGACTATTTTCACTGAGAGGATGGACGGTAGCCATTGACAATGGTGATCCCCCAACATACAGCTTGCCAGGAAAATGAGTATGAATGATTGAATGAAGACAGTAGGAAAGCAGAGGTTCAGAAGGAACAAAGCATCTTCATACGCTTATCTGAAATCCCACCAATGAATTACATAAGTATTTCTATCTTATTTTATATCCTATTTATATTTTAATTCTCAAAACCTCATAACCATTTGAATCTGCCTGACTGAGATTTACAAGATGACCATAGCTTGCTTCAAGCTGACAATCTCCGTGGGATCAACCCTTACTCACGTAAGGTTTATTACTTGGACGACCCAGTGCACTTGTTGGTTAGTTTTGTGGAGTTGTGAAAAAGAGTTGAGATTACGATTGTGCGTACCAAGTTGTTGGCGCCATTGAGATCACAATTCCGTGCACCAAGTTTTTGGCGCCGTTGCCGGGGATTGTTCGAGTTTGGACAACTGACGGTTCATCTTGTTGCTCAGATTAGGTAATTTTATTTTTATTTTAATTTGAAGCCATGTCTAAACTTTTGGACCGAGGTTTCAACTTATCATCTCAAGATGCTTGTTGATTTCTATCAATCTTGCTGTTGAATGTAATGATCTGCTAAAGCTTGGCTGGCCATTGGCCATGTCTAGTGATTTGGACCGAAGCTTTCACTGAAAGCTTGGCTGGCTAGTAAGCCATGTCTAATTCCTGGACCGGAGTTTTAGGCTAACATTGCATGATTCCTGGAATTCTCATTAAGAATTTTGAATTCCTTATTTTCTTTTTAATTTTCGAAAAATACAAAAAAAAATTTATAAAACCATAAAATCAAAAATAATTTGCGTTTCTGGTTTGAGTCTAGTGTCACATTTTAAGTTTGGTGTCTTGCATATTTTTAATTTTCTTGTATTTTTTGAATATATGCATTATATTCTTCATTAATCTTCAAGTTGTTCTTGATGATTTACTTGGGTCTGATCTTTAAATTCTCTTGTTTTGTGTCTTTTGTTGTTTCTCATGTGTATTCTCAAGTTGTTAGTGACTCTAATATAAAAAATTTCTAAGTTTGGTGTCTTGCATGCATTGTTTATCTGATCTTAGTTTTCCATGATTAGTTTCATTTTGTTGTTTTTCATCATTAAAAATTCAAAAAAATTTTCAAATTATGTCTTTTCAAGTCAATAATACAGAGAATTGAAGATTCAGAACATCCAGCAGAGGAATTACAGAGAAAAAGCTGGGCGTTCAAAACGCCCAGTGAAGAAGGAAAACTGGCGTTTAAACGCCAGCCAGGGTACCTGGCTGGGCGTTAAACGCCCAAAAGGGTAGTACTTTGGGCGTTAAACGCCAGAATGGATACCATTCTGAGTGTTTAATGCCAGAACAACACAAGGGAGGTAATTTTGTTTTCAATTCAAATCTTTTTCAAATCTTCAAAATTTTTCAAAATCAAATCTTTTTCACATCATATCTTTTTCAAATCACATCTTTTTCAATTTTCTTTTTAATATTTTCGAAAATTCCAAAAAGATTTTCAAAATATTTTTCTTATTTTTATTTCACATTTTTTTTCAAAATTAATGCTAATATTTAATGTGATTGATTCAAAAATCTCAAGTTGTTACTTGCCTATTAAGAAAGGTTCAATCTTAAAATTTTAAAAATCATATCTTTTAGTTTCTTATTAGTCAAGTAATCAACTTTAATTTTCAAAATCAAATCTTTTTAAATTATTTTTCAATCACATCTTCTCAATCATATCTTCTCAATCACATCTTTTTCAAAATAATTTTCAACCATATCTTTTTTATTGCCAATTTCAAAATTTTTTTCAAAATCACCTAACCACTTTCTCATTTTTAATTTTCGAAAAACCATTAACCATTTTTCAAAATTCTTTTTAATTAACTAATTGTTTTTAAATTTTAATTTTATTTTGTTTCTTTTAAAAATTTTCGAAATTTTTCCCCCTCCTCACCTTCTTCTATTTAAGGACTAACACTTCTCTTCTATTAGCAATTCGAACTCTCTCCTTCTTTATATGTTCGAATTCTTCTCTCTCTACCCTATCCTTCTATTCTTCTTTTCCTCTGACACATTAAGGAATCTCTATACTGTGACATAGAGAATTCCGTGCTTTCTTTGTTTTCTTCTCTATCATATGAGCAGGAATAAAGATAAAGGCATTCTTGTTGAAGCTGATCCTGAACCTGAAAGGACCTTGAAGAGAAAGCTAAGAGAAGATAAAGCACAAAACTCTGAAGAGGACCTAATAGAAATTTTCAAAAAGGAAGCAGACAAAACAAACGTGGCCGAACCCAACAACAATGGTGGAGATGCAAGGAAGATGCTTGGTGACTTCATTGCACCCTCTTCTGACTTCTGTGGAAGGAGCATCTTAATTCTTGCAATTGAAGCAAACAACTTTGAGCTTAAGCCTCAATTAGTTTCTCTAATGCAGCAAAATTGCAAGT
Organism: Arachis ipaensis; assembly: GCF_059453495.1. Taxonomy (NCBI): domain Eukaryota; kingdom Viridiplantae; phylum Streptophyta; class Magnoliopsida; order Fabales; family Fabaceae; genus Arachis; species Arachis ipaensis. The sequence goes on from NC_142441.1 coordinate 99,383,643, forward strand.
ATCATGGACTTCCATTGGAAGATCCTCATTAGTTTTTAGCTGAGTTCTTACAAATCTGTGACACTGTTAAGACTCATGGGGTTGACCCTGAGGTCTACAAACTTATGCTTTTCCCTTTTGCTGTAAGAGACAGAGCTAGGACATGGTTGGACTCACAACCTAAGGACAGCCTGAACTCTTGGGAAAAGCTGGTCAATGCCTTCTTGGCAAAGTTCTTTCCACCTCAAAAATTGAGTAAGCTTAGAGTGGAAGTCCAGACCTTCAGATAGAAGGAAGGCGAATCCCTCTGTGAAGCTTGGGAAAGATACAAGCAGTTGATCAGAAGGTGTCCTTCTGGCATGCTTTCAGAATGGAGGATCATATGCATATTCTATGATGGTCTGTCTGAACTGTCCAAGATGTCATTGGACAACTCTGCTGGTGGATCTCTTCATCTGAAGAAGACGCCTGAAGAAGCCCAGAAACTCATTGAAATGGTTGCAAATAACTAGTTCATGTACACTTCTGAAAGAAATCCTGTGAACAATGGGACAACTCAGAAGAAAGGAGTTCTTGAGATTGATACTCTGAATGCCATATTGGCTCAGAATAAAATATTGACTCAGCAAGTCAATATGATTTCTCAGAGTCTGAATGGATTGCAAGCTGCATCCAACAGTACTAAAGAAGCATCTTCTGAAGAAGAAGCTTATGATCCTGAGAACCTGCAATGGCAGAGGTGAATTACATGGGAAAACCCTATGGAAACACCTATAATTCTTCATGGAGAAATCATCCTAATCTCTCATGGAAGGATCAACAGAAGCCTAATCAAGGCTTCAATAATAATGGTGGAAGAAATAGGTTTAGCAATAGCAAGCCTTTTCCATCATCTTATTAGCAACAGACAGAGAATTCTGAACAGAGCCATTCTGGCCTGGCAACCATAGTCTCTGATCTATCCAAGACCACACTAAGTTTCATGAATGTAACAAGGTCCTCCATTAGAAATTTGGAGGCACAGGTGGGTCAGCTGAGTAAGAAGATTACTGAAACTCCTCCCAGTACTCTCCCAAGCAATACAGAAGAAAATCCCAAGAGAGAGTGCAAGGCCATAACCATGACCAACATGGCTGAACATGGAGAGAGTGAGAAGGACGTGAGTCCCAGTGAGAAAAGCCTCATGGGACGTCCTCCGGATAGAAAGGGGTTTCTCTTTGAGGAACCAAAAGAATCTGAGGCTCATACAGAGACCATAGAGATTCCATTGAACTTCTTTCTGCCATTCATGAACTCTGATGAATATTCTTCCTCTGAAGAGGATGAAGACATCACTGAAGAGCAAGTTGCTAAATATCTAGGAACAATCATGAAGCAGAATGCCAAGTTATTTGGTACTAAAACTTGGGAGGATGAACCCCCCTTGTTCACTAATGAACTGAATGCATTAATGAGGCAGACATTACCTCAGAAGAAACCGGATCCCGGAAAATTCTTCATACCTTGTATCATAGGCACCATGACCTTTGAGAAGGCTCTATGTGAACTGGGGTCAGGGATAAACCTCATGCCACTCTCTGTAATGGAGAAACTGGGAATCTTTGAGGTACAAGCTGCAAGAATCTCACTAGAGATGGCAGACAAATCAATGAAACAGGCTTATGGACTAGTAGAAGACGTGCTAGTGAAGGTTGAAGGCCTTTACATCCCTACTGATTTCATAATCCTAAATACTGGGAAGGATGAGGATGAATCCATCATCCTTGGCAGACCCTTCCTAGCCATAGCAAAAGCTGTTATTGATGTTGACAGAGGAGAGTTGGTCCTTCATTTGAATAAGGACTACCTTGTATTCAAGACTCAAGGTTCTCCTTCTGTAACTATGGAGAGGAAGCATGAAAAGCTTCTCTCAATACAGAGTCAAACAAAACCCCCACATTCAAACTCTAAGTTTAGTGTTGGGAGGCCACAACCAAACTCTAAGTTTGGTGTTGAGAGGCCCCAACCCTGCTCTGATTATCTATGAGGCTCCATGAGAGCTCACTGTCAAGCTATTGACATTAAAGAAGTGCTTATTGGGAGGCAACCCAATGTTATTTAATTATATCTATTTATTTTCCATTGTTATTTTATGTTTTCTTTAGGTTGATGATCATGTGAAGTCACAAAAATAACTGAAAAATCAAAAACAGAATGAAAAACAGTATTAAAAATAGCTCACCCTGGAGGAAGAGCTTACTGGCGTTTAAACGCCAGTAAGAGTAGCAGAATGGGCGTTAAACACCCAGTCTGGCACCATTCTGGGCGTTTAACGCCAGAAATAGGCACCAGACTGGCATTCAACGCCAAAAACAAGCACCAGTCTGGCGTTTAACGCTAGAACAGGGCACCAAGTTGGCGTTAAACGCCAAGAAAGGGAGAAAAGCTGGCGTTAAACGCCAGAAACAAGTAGCAATCTGGCGTTTAATGCCAGAATTGCACTCTAAGGGCATTTTGCACGCCTAAATGGAGCAGGGATGTTAAAGTCCTTGACCCCTTAGGATCTGTGGACCCCACAGGATCCCCACCTAGCCTATCTCTTCTTCTCTCCTCTTCACACCTCTCCATAACACTCTTTCCCAAATATCCTTCACCTATCAAACCTTACCCTCTTCCCCAAATACCCTTCACCAATCACCTCATTCACTTTCCCCCAAAACACCACTGATGCACGAATTGTAAATCACACTTTTCACAACTCGTACCACTAACCAGCAAGTGCACTGGGTCGTCCAAGTAATACCTTACGTGAGTAAGGGTCGACCCCACAGAGATTGTCAGCTTGAAGCAAGCTATGGTTATTTTGTATTTCTTAGTCAGGAAATCAATTATAATTATTAGTTTGGATTGCGAAAAATAAAAGAGCATGAATTAATACTTGTTATGCAGTAATGGAGAATATGTTGGAGTTTTGGAGATGCTTTGTCTTCTGAATCTCTGCTTTCCCCCTGTCTTCTTCTTCACGCACGCAAGGTTCCTCCTATGGCAAGCTGTGTGTTGGTGGATCACCGTTGTCAATGGCTACCATCCATCCTCTCAGTGAAAATGGCCCGGGTGCGCTGTCACCACACGGCTAATCATCTGTCGGTTCTCACTCATGCTGGAATAGGATCCATTGATCCTTTTGCGTCTGTCACTACGCCCAACCCTTGTGAGTTTGAAGCTCATCACAGTCATCCAATCCCTGAATCCTACTTGGAATACCACAGATAAGGTTTAGACTTTCCAGATTCTCAAGAATGCTGCCAATGGATTCTAGCTTATACCACGAAGATTCCGATTAAGAAATCCAAGAGATACTCATTCAATCGGAGGTAGAACGGAGGTGGTTGTCAATCACGCGTTCATAGTTTGGGAATGGTGATGAGTGTCACGGATCATCCCTTCCATCATATTGAAGTGCGAATGAACATCTTAGATAGAAACAAGCGTGTCTGAATAGAAAACAGAAATAATTGCATTAATTCATCGGGACACAGCAGAGCTCCTCACCCCCAACAATGGAGTTTAGAGACTCATGCCTTCAAAGAGTACAAAGTTCATATCTAAAATATCATGAGGTCCAAAATAAATCTCTAAAAGTTGTTTAAATACTAAACTAGTAACCTAGGTTTACAGAAAATGAGTAAACTAAGATAGATAGTGCAGAAATCCACTTCTGGGGCCCACCTGGTGTGTGCTGGGGCTGAGACTTGAGCTTTACACGTGTCTAGGCTATTTCTAGAGTTAAACGCCAGGTTGTAACCTGTTTCTGGCGTTTAACTCCAACTTGTAACCTGTTTCTGGCGTTTAACGCCAGAATGCAACATGGAACTGGCGTTGAACACCAGTTTACGTCTTTTATCCTTGAGCAAAGTATGGACTATTATATATTGCTGGAAAGCCCTGGATGTCTACTTTCCAACGCAATTGAGATCGCACCATTTGGACTCTTGTAGCTCCAGAAAATCTATTTCGAGTGCAGGGAGGTCAGAATCCAACAGCATCTGCAGTCCTTTTTCAGCCTGAATCAGATTTTCGCTCAGCTCCCTCAATTTCAGCCAGAAAATACCTGAAATCATAGAAAAACACAAAAACTCATAGTAAAATCTAGAAATATGAATTTTTGCCTAGAAACTAATAAAAATATACTAAAAACTAACTAAAACATGCTAAAAACTACATGAAATTATCCCCAAAAAGCGTATAAAATATCCGCTCATCAACCACCTACCTTCAAATTCAAAACTCTTTCCCCCCAAACCCAACCCCAAATACACGAACCTAACCCTACCCCACTCCTATATATACCCCTCATGACTCCTTCAATTTCACACATCACACATACCTTATACCCCCTTGGCCGAATTCACCCTTTCCCTCCATCTCTTCCATTTTCCTCTTCTTCTCCTTCATTCTTTCTTCTTTGCTTGAGGACGAGCAAACACTTTAAGTTTGGTGTGGTAAAAGTATTGCTTTTTGTTTTTTCATAACCATATATGGCACCTAAGGCCGGAAAAACCTCTAGAAAGAGGAAAGAGAAGGCAAAAGCTTCCACATCCGAGTCATGGGAGATGGATAGATTCATCTCAATGGAAAAGTGACTCAAGAGGTAAACTGGTTCAATTGAGAAGACCGGACCTTAAGCCTATAGCTAGAGGATGGTTGGAGTTCATCTAACGCTCTATCATTTTCACTAGCAACCGATCCGAAGTAACTATGGATCGGGCCATCATGATCCATAGTATCATGATTGGGGAGGAAGTTGAAGTTCATGAGATTATACTTCAAGAACTCTACAAGGTGGCTGACAAGTCCTCCACTTTGGCAAGGTTGGCCTTTCCTCACCTCATTTGTCACCTCTGCAATTTGGCTAGGATTGTCATAAAGAGAGACATCCTCATTGAAGAGGACAAGCCCATCACTAAAAAGAAGATGGAGCAAACAAGAGAGTCCACTCATGGACCTCAACAAGAGCATGAGAAAATTCCTCATCATGAAATCCCTGAGATGCCTCAAGGGATGCACTTTCCTCCACAAAACTATTGGGAGCAAATTAACACCTCCCTAGGAGAATTAAGTTCCAACATGGGACAACTAAGGGTAGAGCACCAAGAGCACTCCATCATTCTCCGTGAGATTAGAGAAGATCAAAGAGCTATGAGGGAGGAGCAACAAAGTCAAGTAAGAGACATAGAGGAGCTCAAGAGCACCATTGGTTCTTCAAGAGGAAGAAGACGCCACCCTCACTAAGGTGGACCCGTTCCTTAATCTCCTTGTCTATTTATTTTTTTCCTGTTTTGTTCTCTATGCTTTATGTTTATTTATGTTTGTGTCTTTATTACATGATCATTAGTGTCTAGTGTCTATGCCTTAAAGCTAAGAATGTCCTATGAATCCATCACCTTTCTTAAATAAAAAATGTTTTTAATTGCAAAAGAACAAGAAGAACATGGATTTCGAATTTTAAAATAGTTTAATTATTTTGATGTGGTGGTAATACTTTTTGTTTTCTGAATAACTGCTTGAACAGTGCATATTTTTGAATTTATTGTTTATGAATGTTAAAATTATTGGCTCTTGAAAGAATGATGAAAAAGGAGAAATATTATTTGATAATCTGAAAAAAACATATAATTGATTCTTGAAGTAAGAAAAAGCAGTGAAAAGCTTGCGAAAAAAAAAAGAGAAGAAAAATGGCAAAAAAATAAAAGAAAAAGAAAGAAAAAGAAAAAGCAAGCAGAAAAAGCCAGTAACCCTTTAAACCAAAAGGCAAGGGTAAAAAAGATCCAAGGCTTTGAGCATCAGTGGATAGGAGGGCCCACAGGAATAAAATCCTAGCCTAAGCGGCTAAACTAAGCTGTCCCTAACCATGTGCTCGTGGCGTGAAGGTGTCAAGTGAAAAGCTTGAGACTGAGTGGTTAAAGTCATGGTCCAAAGCAAAAAGAGTGTGCTTAAGAGCTCTGGACACCTCTAATTGGGGACTCTAGCAAAGCTGAGTCACAATCTGAAAAGGTTCACCCAGTTATGTGTCTGTGGCATTTATGTATCCAGTGGTAATACTGGAAAACAAAATGCTTAGGGTCACGGCCAAGACTCATAAAGTAGCTGTGTTCAAGAATCAACATACTAAAATAAGAGAATCAATAACACTATCTGAATTCTGAGTTCCTATAGATGCAATCATTCTGAACTTCAAAGGATAAAGTGAGATGCCAAAACTGTTCAGAGGCAAAAAGCTACTAGTCCCACTCATCTAATTAAGACGGATCTTCATAGATATTTTTGGAATTTATCGTATATTCTCTTCTTTTTATCCTACTTTGTTTTTAGTTGCTTGGGGACAAGCAACAATTTAAGTTTGGTGTTGTGATGAGCGGATAATTTATACGCTTTTTGGCATTGTTTTTAGGTAGTTTTTAGTATGTTTTAGTTATTTTTTATTATATTTTTATTAGTTTTTAAATAAAAATCACATTTCTGGACTTTACTATGAGTTTGTGAGTTTTTCTGTGATTTCAGGTATTTTCTGGCTGAAATTGAGGGACCTGAGCAAAAATCTGATTCAGAGGCTGAAAAAGGACTGCATATGTTGTTGGATTCTGACCTCCCTGCACTCGAAATGAATTTTCTAGAGCTACAAAAACCCAATTGGCAAGCTCTCAATTGCGTTGGAAAGTAAACATCTTGGGCTTTCCAGCAATATATAATAGTCCATACTTTTCCCGAGTTTTGATAACGTAAACTGGCGTTTGAACGCTCACTTTCTACCTTATTCTGGCATAAACGCCAGAACTGGCATAAAAGCTGGAGTTAAACGCCCAAACTGGCATCAAAGCTGGCGTTTAACTCCAAGAAGAGTCTCTACACATGAAAGCTTCAATGCTCAGCCCAAGCACAAACCAAGTGGGCCCCGAAAATGGATTTTTGTACTATCTGCACTTAGTTACTTATTTTCTGTAACCCTAGTTACTAGTTTAGTATAAAAACTACTTTTAGAGATTTATTTTGTATCCAGTTTTCATATTTCAAAGTTGAGACCATTGATCACGTTTAGGGGGCTGGCCTCACGGCCATGCCTAGACCTTTCACTTATGTATTTTCAACGGTGGAGTTTCTACACCCCATAGATTAAGGTGTGGAGCTCTGCTGTTCCTCATGAATTAATGCAAAGTACTATTGTTTTTCTATTCAACTCAACCTTAATCTTATTCTAAGATATTCATTCACACACAAGAACATGATGAATGTGATGATCAAGTGACACTCATCACCATTCTCACTTATGAACGCGTGCTTGACAAACACTTCCGTTCTACATGAAAATAAGCTTGAATGCATATCTCTTAGCCTCCTGGTTCATGATCAGAGTCTTTGTGGTATAGGCTAGAATTATTGGCGGCCATTCCTGAGATCCAAAAAGTCTAAACCTTGTCTGTGGTATTCCGAGTAGGATCTGGGAAGGGATGACTGTGACGAGCTTCAAACTCGCAAGTGTTGGGCATGGTGACAGACGCAAAAGGATCAATGGATCCTATTCCAACATGAGTGAGAACCGAAAGATGATTAGCCGTGCGGTGACAGCGCATTTGGACCATTTTCACTGAGAAGACGGACGGTAGCCATTGACAACGGTGATCCCCTAACATACAGCTTGCCATGGAAATGAGTATGAATGATTGAATGAAGATAGTAGGAAAGCAGAGGTTCAGAAGGAACAAAGCATCTTCATACGCTTATCTGAAATCCCACCAATGAATTACATAAGTATTTTTATCTTATTTTATATCCTATTTATATTTTAATTCTCAAAACCTCATAACCATTTGAATCTGCCTGACTGAGATTTACAAGATGACCATAGCTTGCTTCAAGCCGACAATCTCCGTGGGATCGACCCCTTACTCACGTAAGGTTTATTACTTGGACGACCCAGTGCACTTGCTAGTTAGTTGTGCGGAGTTGTGAAAAAAAGTTGAGATTACGATTGTGCGTACCAAGTTGTTGGCACCATTGAGATCACAATTCCGTGCACCACCGTTGCTGGGGATTGATAGTGATTAACAACTATCAGTTGTGTGATTGCTTAGATTAGGCATTTTAGTTTTAATTTTATTTAAATTTTGCTTATTATTTTCGAAATTTTTTTAGCACTAATATTTTTCCTGAATTTCTGAAATTAAGTTTGGTGTCACCTAGTTAATTTTATTTTAATTGTCTTGTTTATTTTTCCTGTTAATTTTCAAAAATTTCTGTTTGATTTTAGTTATTATTTTCGAAGTTTATTTATTTATTTTATTTAGCATTTTTATTTTATTATTTTACATAGGATACCTCACTGGGATTTCTCTGTACTCTAACATAGAGATTCCCACCTTTTCTTGTTTTCTGTTTGTTTATGCGCAGGAACAGAGACAAGGAACCTCTGTTACACTTTGATCCAGAACCTGAAAGGACTTGTAGGCGACGTTTACAACAAGCAAGACTTTGCAAGGCTGCGGAGTACACTATGGATCACAATAATACTGCTAATGCCAATGTGGCAAACCCGAATGGGGATGATCAACAAAGGAGAGTGCTTGGCTCTTACTCTACTCCTACTGCAGATCTTTATGAAAAAAACATTGTGGTGCCTCCTATAACTGTGGACAACTTTGAGTTGAAGCCACAATTGGTCACCCTGGTGTAACAAAACTGCCAGTATCATGGTCTTCCCCACGAAGACCCAAATCAATTTATTTCTAATTTTCTGTAGATTTGTGATACTGTGAAGACAAATGGAGTGAACCCAGAGGTATACAAACTCATGCTCTTTCCGTTTGCTCTGAGGGATGGAGCAAAGCTATGGCTAGATTCCCAACCCAAGGAGAGTTTGAATACTTGGGACAAGGTTGTTACTGAGTTTCTTACTAAATTTTTCCCACCAAAGAAGCTGACTAAGCTTAGGGTGGAGGTTCAGACCTTCAGACAGAGGAATGGTAAAACTCTTTATGAAGCTTGGGAGAGATACAAGCTATTGATTATGCAATGCCCTCCGGACATGTTCTCTAAATGGACCCAACTAGACATCTTTTATGAAGGCTTGGGTGAAATAATGTCCAAGATGTGCTTAGATAATTCTGCAGGTGGTTCATTGCACAAGAAGACACCGGAGGAGACTATTGAGCTGATTGAATTGGTTACTAGTAACCAATATTTATACTCATCTAACAGGAATCCTATGAACTCTGAGGCTCTTCAAAAGAAAGTGTTATGGAAGTAGAAGCTCTTAATGCTCTTCTTGCTCAGAACAAGCTTATGTCTCAGCAAATAAATCTACTTACTCAGCAGATGGGTGGCATGCAAGTCTCAGCTATCAACACCCAAAACTCACCTCAGGAGGGCTATGCTAATTTTGTGCAACATGATAATTCTGACTATGCTCAATGCTCTTCTGAACAGGTCAATTACATGGGGAGTGGTCCTAGAAATCCCAACAATGATCCATATTCTAAGACATACAATGAGGGGTGGAGGAATCACCCAAATTTTGGATGGAGGGACCAACCTCAGAGACCTCAGAATTTCAACAATAATTCTCAGGGCGGCTTTCAATAGAACAATCATAATAATCGCCAATTTCAGTCTCAGCAGCAACAACCACCTCAGCAGGCAAACTCTAAATCCCAAAAAGATACTAACTGGGAGATGATGAGGAGTTTTATGCAGGAAACCAGAGCCACCATTAGAAACTTAGAGGTGCAAATGGGCCAACTGAGGAAGCAAATACCTGAGAGGTCTGCAAGTACATTTCCAGGTGACACAGTGGTGAACCCAAGAGAAGATTGCAAGGCTATTCAATTGAGAAGTGGTAAAACAACTGGCTCTGAGACAAGGGCCAATGAAGAGCTAGTTGAAAAGAAAGCTCTAGAGGAGAAAAAGGAAGAAGTAGAGTACGCCCCTCCAAAGCGTGCAGACAACCCATTCCCTGACTCTCTTGACATGTATCCTACATTGCCAAAGGCTCCTGAATACAAGCCAAAAATGCCATATCCTCAGAGACTTCAGAAGGCTTCCAAAGAAAAGCAGTTCTCTAGATTTTTATATGTCTTCAAGAAGCTACAGATCAATATTCCTTTTGCAGAGGCTCTTGAGCAAATGCCTCTCTATGCTAAATTTATGAAAGAATTGTTGACTAACAAGAGGAATTGGAAGGAGTAAAAAACTGTGGTGTTAACCAAGGAATGCAGTGCTATTATTCAACATAAACTTCCTGAGAAAATGCAAGATCCAGGGAGCTTTGTGATTTCTTGCACCATTGGAGATGTCACCATTCAGAGAGCTTTATGTGATCTTGGAGCTAGCATCAATCTCATGCCACTTTCAGTGATGAAAAAGCTTCAAATAGAGGAGGTAAAACCCACTCGTATTTCCCTTCAACTTGCTGATCTTTCTATTAAATTACCTGTGGGTGTTGTTGAGGATTTACTTGTGAAAGTAGGACCATTTATTTTTCCTGCTGATTTTGTTATATTAGACATGGAAGAGGATGTAAAGTCCTCTATTATTCTTGGTAGACCCTTTTTAGCTACAGGTAGAGCTCTGATTGATGTGCAAAAGGGTGAATTAACCCTGAGGGTCAATGAAGAACAGGTGGTCTTTAATGTTTTTGAAGCTCTCAAGCACCCTAATGATTCTGAAGGGTGTATGAGAATTGATGTTGTTAAACCACTTGTTCAAGAAGTACTGGAAGTTGAGGTGCTTGATGACATTCTGGATCCTATTTCTGAGTATGAATTAGTTGAAGTTGATGATTCACTAACCCAGAAGGCACTAGTTTACACGCCTAAAGCAGAGGAGGAAGCCCCCAAGCTTGAGCTCAAAGATTTACCTCCTTTTCTGAAATATGTGTTCTTGGGTGAAAATGGTTCATATCCAATGATTATTAGCTCTTCCCTGAAGCCTGAAGAGGAAGAGGCGCTTATTTCAGTGCTCGGGAGCCATAAAATAGCTCTTGGGTGGACCATTAGTGACTTGAAGGGGATTAGTCCAACCAAGTGCATGCACAAGATCCTCCTTGAAGATGATGCTAAACCAGTTGTGCAACCACAAAGGAGACTCAATCCAACTATGAAAGAGGTGGTCCAAAAAGAGGTAATGAAATTATGGGAAGCAGGTATTATTTACCCTATTTCTGACAGTCCTTGGGTAAGTCCTGTGCAGGTAGTTCCCAAGAAAGGAGGGATGACAGTGATCAAGAATGAAAAGAATGAGCTTATTCCTACAAGAACAGTCACAGGATGGAGAATGTGCATAGACTACAAAAGGCTCAACACTGCTACAAGGAAGGATCATTTCCCCCTGTCTTTCATTGATCAGATGCTTGAGAGGTTAGTTGGTCATGCTTTTTATTGTTTTCTAGATGGATATTCTGGATATAATCAAATTGTAGTGGACCCTCAAGATCAAGAGAAGACAACATTCACATGCCCCTTTGGAGTATTTGCTTACAAGAGAATACCATTTGGACTTTGTAATGCTCCAGCAACTTTTTAGAGGTGTATGCTTTCAATTTTTTCTGATATGGTTGAAAAGTTTATTGAGGTATTTATAGATGACTTTTCTGTCTTTGGTAATTCTTTTGAATCCTGCCTTAAGCATTTATCTCTTGTCTTAAAATGGTGTCAAGAATCAAACCTTGTTTTAAATTGGGAAAAATGCCATTTTATGGTTACAGAAGGTATTGTTCTTGGACACCGGATTTCAAGTAAGGGGATTGAGGTTGACAGAGCAAAGGTGGAGGTAATTGAAAAATTACCACCACCAACTAATGTTAAGGCAGTCAGGAGTTTCTTGGGTCATGCAGGATTTTATAGAAGATTTATAAAGGATTTTTCTAAAATTGCTAAACCTTTAAGCAACCTGTTGGTTTCTGACGTTCCTTTTGTCTTTGATTCGGATTGTCTGCATGCTTTTGAAACTCTGAAAGCAAACCCTACCTCTGCTCCCATTATAGCTCCCCCTGACTGGGATTTACCATTTGAATTGATGTGTGATGCCAGTGACTTTGCTATAGGAGCTGTTTTAGGACAGAGGCATGGTAAGCTTGTACATGTCATTTACTATGCCAGTCGTGTGTTAAACTATGCCCAAAAGAATTACACAACTACAAAAAAGGAATTATTAGCTGTTGTGTATGCTATTGATAAGTTTAGGTCCTATTTACTTGGTTCTAAGGTTATTGTTTATACTGATCATGCTGCTTTGAAGTACCTTCTAACCAAGCAGGACTCTAAACCAAGATTAATCAGATGGGTGTTGCTCCTTCAGGAGTTCGATATTAAGATAAAAGACAGAAAAGGGTCAGAGAATCAAGTAGCTGACCATCTCTCCAGAATTGAGCCTGAAGCAGGAGTACAACCACCCACAGCTATGACTGAGACGTTTTCGGATGAGCAATTGTTCCTCATTCAGCAGGCTCCATGGTTTGCAGACATTGCCAATTATAAGGCCATGAATTTTATTCCAAGGGAGTACAGTAGGCAACAAGTGAAGAAGCTATTGACTGATGCAAAGTACTACATTTGGGAGGAACCATACCTTTTTAAAAGGTGTTCAGATGGTATCATCCGGAGATGTGTCCCAAATGAAGAAAAACAGCAGATTCTTTGGCACTGTCATGGTTCTGAGTATGGAGGCCACTTTGGTGGTGAAAGGACAGCTACAAAGGTCCTTCAGAGCGGGTTTTACTGGCTGACTCTCTTCAGAGACTCAAGAGCATTTGTTAAGCACTGTGACAGATGTGAAAAAGCCACAAATCTCCCTGCCAACCATGAAATGCCACAGCAGGGAATTCTTGAGGTTGAGTTATTTGATGTGTGGGGCATTGATTTCATGGGACCTTTCCCACCTCACATTCAAACAACTATATTCTAGTGGCAGTTGATTATGTGTCCAAGTGGGTGGAAGCTGTGGCTCTGCCCACCAATGATGCCAAGGTGGTAATGAGCTTTCTTCAGAGATACATCTTTAGCCAGTTTGGTGTCCCAAGGACACTCATTAGTGATGGAGGAAGTCACTTCTGTAACAGACAGCTGGATTCTCTTCTGCAAAGATATAGAGTCCGTCATAAGGTGGCAATCCCCTATCACCCTCAGACAAGTGGACAGGTTGAAGTTTCCAACAGGGAACTCAAGAGGATTCTAGAGAAGACCGTCAGTGTTTCAAGAAAGGACTGGTCTAGGAAGCTTGATGATGCTCTCTGGGCATACCGAACAGCTTACAGGACTCCGATTGGCATGTCCCCTTATCAGTTGGTCTATGGCAAAGCCTGTCACTTGCCAGTTGAGTTGGAACATAAAGCTTACTGGGCAATTCGATATTTGAATCTTGATTCAGAAGCTGCAGGAATCAAGCGAATGCTTCAGTTAAATGAGCTTGATGAGTTCAGGTATTCAGCCTATGAGAATGCCAAGCTCTATAAGGAGAGAACTAAGTTACTGCATGACAAGAAGATCGCCATCAGAATTTTTGAGCCAGGACAGAGAGTGCTTCTGTATAATTCAAGGCTCAAACTCTTTCCCGGGAAGCTGAAGTCCCGGTGGTCAGGACCTTTTGTGGTTACCAGAGCTTCACCATATGGTCATGTGGAAATACAGGAAGAGAATTCTGACAGGAAATTTACAGTGAATGGCCAGAGGCTGAAGCACTATCTTGGAGGCGAGATTGATCGCCAAAGGTCCACCCATCTGCTGAACTAGCAGAACTGACCGTCAAGCTAGTGACGTTAAAGAAGTGCTTATCGGGAGGCAACCCGATAAATTCGTATCCTTAGCTATTTTTCGTAGTAGTAGTTTTCTTCCTTATTTGATTTTTACTAAGTTTTTACTGTTTTACAGATCATGCAGCTATCTTAGAACAGGAGCCGGACATAAAAAAAAAAAAGAGAACCCGACGCGCAAGCGTCGCTGACGCGTACGCGTCAGATGGGTGTGCGTGAAAAATAAAAATGAACAGAGAGTTGCACGGGAGTGGCACAGGAATGATACCTTTCGCATAAACAAGCCCACGCGTGCGCGTCATTCATGATTTTGGCACTCCACGCGTACGCGTGACCTTAAAAATCAACGTAAATAAGTGTTTGGGCAGAGAATTGTGCTGGCTTAGGGCTGGAAGTGTGCTAGAAGCACAAAACTTGTTCACGCGTACGCGTCCCTGACGCGTGTGCGTCATCTGCACAAATGGCCATCCACGCGTGCGCGTGCATGATGCGCACGCGTCGCATGAAACTATTGGTTCCCAAGCCACGTGAACAGAGAGTTGTGCGTGCGAGCAGCTGGCTTTGTGCGAATCGCACAAATCATGGGTACGTGGACGCGTGTCTGACGCTCACGCATCATTAAGAAAAATTCATGACCCACGCGTACGCGTACGCGTCGCCTTCACTACACAACTACACTAGTTTGCCGCCCAGTTTTAATTTTCTTTCTCTCTCTCCCAATCCTAATTCTCTCTTGTTCTTTTATCCTTTTATTCTTCTTTCATAATAATAGTTGTTTCTTTCTATTTTCAGTTCTTCTTTGCTTGAGGACAAGCAAACGTTTAAGTTTGGTGTTGATGCTTCGCTTAGAAGTTTTCTATTTATGCTTATGGCACCAAAGGGAGGCGAATCATCTTCACAGGAGGAGCACAACCTAAAGAATAAAATGACCGCTAGGATAACTAAGGTGGTTGAGTTCCTTTCATTCTATATTCCTTCCCGTTTTTACTATATTATGTTTCGATTTTCTGCTATTTTGCTTTGTTTGTTGCATGATCCTTTATTAGTTAGAATCCTAGGTCTAGTTTAGTTTTCTCTTAATTGCTTTAATTTCAAAAAGATGTCTCATGTATTACTCACTGAGCTTGAATTCAAATAAAAAATACAGAAGTGATGTATTGCATGAGAAAGTGAGTTTATATTGAAGAATTGTCTTATTTACTTAGATGTGGTGGTACTTTCTGTGATTCTAAATGCATGACATGAACAGTGTATATTTAAATTTGAATCAAAGAATGTTGATGTATAAGGAACAGAAATTTAGAGAATTATTATGATTTCTCTGAAATTAATGAAAGTTTAATCCTTGAAGCAAAAGAAACATCAAAATAAAAATAAGAGCAAGGTCCAAGGCTCTGAGCATCAATGACTTGGGAGGTCAGACATGATTAAAAGCTCAAAGAGTTGTTTCCCTAGTCACATGCTTGTGGTGTTTCTGTGTCAAGTAATCCTTGAGACAAAATATTTAGAGTCGAGATCAATTGCAGAGTACGCCAAAGAGAGTTATAAAAATCCTTGAGCACCATTGTCTGGGATAAACTGAAAAAAAATTTATAAAATACTAATAAAAATAATAATATTTAGAACGTAAAGAGAGTTCCCCAGTTACGTGCTTATGGTGTTTCTATGTCAAGTAAAGCTTGAGACAAAACATTTAAAGTCACGGCTAGGCTCAAGGTGCAAAGTACCAGAAAAAAATTGATGTGTTCAAGGATTAAATTGAGTTACAAAAGATCAGAGAATTCATAATATTATCCGGATTCTAATTCCAAATGACAGTGACATCCTTTTAATTCAAAGGAGAGTGAGATGCCAAAACTATTCAGGATTGCAGTTGTAAACCCTACTATAAGAAGAGGCATGAGCTTAATCGAACTCTCATTCTCATGCAAATTCACATCCTAAGCCTATATTAGTTATGGTTGTTTGAGGACAAGCAACAATTCAAGTTTGGTGTTGTGATGCGTGAGTATCTTTCCTATCTTTTTCTAGTAAATTTGCATCTAATTTGTTGAGTTTAATAAAGAATTAATTATTTTTTAGCCAATATGGATGCTAATTTGAGTCTTTTGCAATGTTGTTTATTTTAGGTAGCATTCAGCTGGATTTGATGGAGTTTCTGCAACACAAGAACCGAAGGAGATGGCAGCGAGGAGCGACGCGTACGCGTGACTAACGCGTGCGCATGACTGACGCGTGCGTGTGACACGCGAAGAAGACCATCGATGCGTACGCGTGATTGACGCGTCCGCGTGACATGCGCCACGTGCAAAAAACGCAGAAAAATACTGGGGGCGATTTCTGGGCAGTTTTGACTCAGTTTTCAACCCAGAAAGCACAAATTAGAAGTACCGAATGCACAAAATGAGTGGTTCCCACCCATCAACTGAAGACTTGTTAATTAATTCTAATTTAAATTCAAATATTATTTTTAGGAAAAGATATTATTTTAGTTTTAGATAATAGATGTTAAATTAATTAGGATTTGATATAAAAGGGAAAAGAAACTTCTCTTTTAGGGATTCCCATTCTAGACTACCAAAATATATTTTATCAGAATCCTTATTTTCTTCTCTGAACCATGAGCAACTAAACCTCCATTGTTAAGGTTAGGAGCTCTGTCTATTTGTATGGATTGATTTTATTACTTTTTCTATTTTAATTCATGTATGGATTTATAATTTAAGAATTGTTTTAGCTCTTTATCTTATGAATTTGGGTGGAACAGAAGTATGACCCTTTTTCTATTTGAGTTCTTATATAACTTGGAAAAGCTCTTTACCTGAACAACAGCTTGAAAACATATTCTCCTAAATTCTAATTATCTGGACTTAACGGGATACGTGACATATAATCCTTTTATATTTGGGTAATTAGAGTTTTTGTGGCATATAAACTGGAATTTGATCATTACCCCCTAATTGGAATTAATTGACCAAGGAATTGGCAGTTGATGAAAATTAGAGGAGACAAGAAAGGTCTAAGGAATTAGGGTCTAGTCATATATAGTTTGCCATAAATTAAATCCTACATGATTAAAATAGTTAGTAAGAAAAGTTAATCCAGAAAAATAGATAACTCTGAAACCTTAACTGCCTTCTCCATATTTTATTTCCAACTCATTTACTTTACTATTTTAATTTCTGCACGATTGTTTAATGCTCTTTGAATATTCAAACACTCTTTTCTGTTTGTCTAACTAAGCTCATCAATCAATCATTGTTGCTTGATCCATCAATCCTCGTGGGATCGACCCTCACTCACCTGAGGTATTACTTGGTACGACCCGATGCACTTGCCGGTTAGTCTGTAGTTGTAAAATCCGCACAATGTACCTAAAACACCCAAGACACAAGATTTCCCTCAAAACCAATCCCTAAAACTCGAAATGAACAAGGGCACGAAAACTGGGCAGGAAAACTCGAGAGACTTACCACAAAGCTTAAATAGAAACGACGAGCTCGGCAAGAGCTTCACGTAGCCGCTGACGGCATACGAATCGGAGTACCGTAGCTCGAGATATCACGGATTGAATGGAGAAGTGAATAGTGCTCTTCTCTCTTCTCCTTTCCCTCTTCTTCTTTTCTGCTGAGTGTGTGTGTTTATGAGGTGAAGGGTTCATTAATGAACCCTTATAAATGTTGGACTTGGGCCCAACTTGGGTCCGGTCCAACCCGTTAGCGTTTTTAGCCCGTTCGGCCTAACTTTGGGCCAAACCTTTGACACTAACGCCCGATTTTTTCAATTCCTAATATTTTTCTATAATTTTTGACTGTTTCACTTTTTATTGCGTAGTACCAGACAGACTTGAACCGGTTCAACTGCCGGGTCGAGATTTTTTACGGTTTTTCGCAAAAAACACATTTTCTGACTCAAAAAAACCTAATGAGTCCAAA
Source organism: Arachis ipaensis (assembly GCF_059453495.1). Classification (NCBI taxonomy): domain Eukaryota; kingdom Viridiplantae; phylum Streptophyta; class Magnoliopsida; order Fabales; family Fabaceae; genus Arachis; species Arachis ipaensis. The sequence continues at coordinate 99,401,334 of NC_142441.1, forward strand.
AATCATATTTAAATCTCCAAATTCTCATCCTAACTTTCTGGAATCTAATTTGGACATTTAAATGATTTTATTTGTGAAAATTTCGGTTCTTACAGTTAGCCTTTGCCATGATGAAAGAGGTATTTTCTTGGTTTGGTTTATATATCGGGATTTGATTGTATCCAGAGTAAGCATCCATAAAGGACAGCTTCCAATAACCTGAAGCTGAGTCGACCACAGCATCAATGCTCGGGAGAGGGTGATGAGCGGATAATTTATACGCTTTTTGGCATTGTTTTTAGTATATTTTTAGTAGAATCTAGTTACTTTTAGGGATGTTTTTATTAGTTTTTATGTTAAACTCACATTTCTGGACTTTACTATGAGTTTGTGTATTTTTCTGTGATTTCAGGTATTTTCTGGCTGAAATTGAGGGACTTGAGCAAAAATCAAATTCAGAGGTTGAAGAAGGACTGCTGATGCTGTTGGATTCTGACCTCCCTGCACTCAAAGTGGATTTTTTGGAGCTACAAAACTCAAAATGGCGCGCTTCTAATTGCGTTGGAAAGTAGACATCCAGGGCTTTCAATCAATGTATAATAGTCCATACTTTGACCGAGTTTAGACGACGTAAAAGGGCGTTGAACGCCAGTTCTACGCTGCTGTCTGGAGTTAAACGCCAAAAACACGTCACAAACCAGAGTTGAACGCCAGAAATACATTACAACCTGGCGTTCAACTCCAGAAAGAGCCTCTGCACGTGTAACATTCAAGCTCAGCCCAAGCACACACCAAGTGGGCCCCGGAAGTGGATTTATGCATCAATTACTTACTTCTATAAACCCTAGTAACTAGTTTAGTATAAATAGGACTGTTTACTATTGTATTAGACATCTTTTGGAAGATCCTGGATTGTATTTTTGATCCTGTGATCTCGTTTTGGGGGCTGGCCATTCGGCCATGTCTGAACCTTTCACTTATGGATTTTCTACGGTAGAGTTTCTACACTCCATAGATTAAGGTGTGGAGCTCTGCTGTTCCTCAAAGATTTATGCAAAGTACTACTGTTTTCTATTCAATTCAACTTATTCCGCTTCTAAGATATTCATTCGCACTTCAACCTGAATGTGATGAACGTGACAATCATCATCATTCCCTATGAACGCGTGCCTGACAACCACTTCCGTTCTACCTTAGATTGAATGAGTATCTCTTGGATCTCTTAATCAGAATCTTCGTGGTATAAGCTAGATTGATGGCGGCATTCATGAGAGTCTGGAAAGTCTAAACCTTGTCTGTGGTATTCCGAGTAGGACTCTGGGATTGAATGACTATGACGAACTTCAAACTCGCGAGTGCTGGGCGTAGTGACAGACGCAAAAGGAGGGTGAATAAGGAAGACCTCCTGGGACGTCCTATAAGGAAGACCTCCTGGGACGTCCAGTGATCAATAAGGAGTTTCCCTTTGAGGAACCAAAGGAATCTGAGGCTCATCTAGAGACCATAGAGATTCCATTAAACCTCCTTATGCCATTCATGAGCTCTGATGAGTATTCCTCTTCTGAAGAGAATGAGGATGTTACTGAAAAGCAAGTTACCAAGTACCTTGGTGCAATCATGAAGCTGAATGCCAAATTATTTGGTATTGAGACTTGGGAAGATGAACCTCCCTTGTTCACTAATGAACTGAGTGATCTGGATCAACTGACATTGCCTCAGAAGAAACAGGATCCTGGAAAGTTCATAATACCTTGTACCATAGGCAACATGATCTTTGATAAGGCTCTGTGTGACCTTGGTTCAGGGATAAACCTCATGCCCCTCTCTGTAATAGAGAAACTGAGAATCTTTGGGGTGCAAACTACTAAAATCTCATTAGAGATAGCAGACAGTTCAAGAAAATAGGCTTATGGACAAGTAGAGGATGTGTTAGTAAAGGTTGAAGGCCTTTACATCCCTGCTGATTTCATAGTCCTAGATACTGGGAGGGATGAGGATGAATCCATCATCCTTGGAAGACCCTTCCTAGCCACAGCAAGAGCTGTAATTGATGTTGACAGAGGTGAATTAGTCCTTCAATTGAATGAGGACTCCCTTGTGTTTATAACTCAAGGTCATCCTTCTGTAAACATGGAGAGGAAGCATAAAAAGCTTCTCTCAAAACAGAGTCAACCAGAGCCCCCACAGTCAAACTCTAAGTTTGGTGTTGGGAGGCCACAACCAAACTCTAAGTTTGGTGTTGGAAAGTCTCAACAATGCTCTGAACATCTGTGAGGCTCCATGAGAGCCCACTGTCAAGCTATTGACATTAAAGAAGCGCTTGTTGGGAGGCAACCCAATTTTTATTTATCTAATTTTTATTTTCATTGTTTTTCATGTTTTATTAGGTTCATGATCATGTGGAGTCACAAAATAAATATAAAAGTTGAAAACGGAATCAAAAACAGCAGAAGAAAAATCACACCCTGGAGGAGGATCTCACTGGCATTTAAACGCCAGTAAGAAGCATCTGGCTGGCGTTCAACGCCAGAACAAAGCATGGTTCTGGCGCTGAACGCCCAAAATGGGCAGCATCTGGGCATTTGAACGCCAGAATTGCACCCTGGAGAAGAGCTGACGCTGAACGCCCAGAACAAGCATGGTTCTAGCGTTCAACGCCAGAAATGGGCAACAAATGGGCGTTCAACGCCCAGAACAAGCACCAATCTGGTGCTGAACGCCCAGAGTTGTGTGCAAGGGCATTTTGCATGCCTAATTTGGTGCAAGGTTGTAAATCCTTGAACACCTCAGGATCTGTGGACCCCACAGGATCACCTCAGGATCTGTAGACTCCACAGGATCCCTACCTACCTCCACTCACTTCTTCTCACCCCTTTTTCACACAATCCCATAAATACTCTTCCCCAAAACTCTTCACCAATCACCTCAATCTCTCTTCCCTATCACCACTTCACCACTCACATCCATCCACTCTTCCCCATAAACCTACCTCATAAACTCCACCTACCTTCAAAATTCAAAATCAATTTCCCACCCAAACCCACCCTATATGGCCGAACATTATCCCCCTCCCTTCCCTATATATAGCCCTCCATTCTTCCTCATTTTCACAACACAACCCTCTCTTCTCTTCTTGGCCGAAACACATCCCTCCTCTCCTCTATATTTTCTTCTTCTTCTTCATCTATTCTTTCTTCTCTTGCTCAAGGGCGAGCAATATTCTAAGTTTGGTGTGGTAAAAGCATAAGCTTTTTGTTTTTCCATTACCATTGATGGCACCTAAGACCGGAGAATCCTCTAGAAAAGGGAAAGGGAAGACAAAAGCTTCCACCTCCGAGTCATGGGAGATGGAAAAGTTCATCTCCAAAGCCCATCAAGACCACTTCTATGATGTTGTGGCCAAGAAGAAGGTGATCCCCGAGGTCCCTTTCAAGCTCAAGAGAAATGAGTATCCGGAGATCCGACATGAAATCCAAAGAAGAGGTTGGGAAGTTCTAACAAACCCCATCCAACAAGTCGGCATCCTAATGGTTCAAGAGTTCTATGCCAATGCATGGATCACTAGGAACCATGATCAAAGTAAGAACCCGAATCCAAAGAATTATCTCACCATGGTTCGGGGGAAATACTTAGATTTTAGTCCGGAAAACGTGAGGTTGGCGTTTAACTTGCCCATGATGCAAGGAGATGCACGCCCCTACACTAGAAGGGTCAACTTTAATCAAAGGTTGGACCAAGTCCTCATGGACATATGTGTGGAAGGAGCTCAATGGAAGATTGACTCCAAAGGCAAGCCGGTTCAACTAAGAAGACTGGACCTTAAGCCTGTAGCTAGAGGATGGTTAGAGTTCATACAACGCTCCATCATCCCCACTAGCAACCGATCCGAAGTTACTGTGGATCGGGCCATCATGATTCATAGCATCATGATTGGAGAGGAAGTAGAAGTTCATGAAGTCATCTCCCTTGAACTCTACAAAATAGCCGAAAAGTCCTCCCCCATGGCAAGGCTAGCTTTTCCTTATCTTATTTACCATCTATGTTACTCAACTGGAGCTTTCATAGAAGGAGACATTCCCATTGAGGAAGAGAAGCCCATCACTAAGAAAAGGATAGAGCAAGTAAGAGAGCCCATTCATGGATCTCAAGAGACGCATGAAGCTCATCACCATGAGATCCCGGAGATACCTCAAATGCATTTTCCTCTACAAAACTATTGGGAGCAAATCAATACCTCCCTAGGAGAATTAAGTTCCAACATGGCACAATTAAGGGTGGAACATCAAGAGCACTCCATCATCCTTCATGAAATTAGAGAAGATCAAAAAGCAATGAGGGAGGAGCAACAAAGACAAGGAAGAGACATAGAAGAGCTTAAGGACATCATTGGTTCCTCAAGAAGGAAACGCCACCATCACTAAGGTGGACTCATTCCTTGTTCTTACATTCTCTATTTTTCGTTTTCCCTATGTTAAGTGCTTATCCATGTTTGTGTCTTATTACATGATCATTAGTATTTAGTAACATTGTCTTAAAGTTATGAATGTCCTATGAATCCATCACCTCTCTTAAATGAAAAATGTTTTAATTCAAAAGAACAAGAAGTACATGAGTTTCGAATTTATCCTTGAACTTAGTTTAATTATATTGATGTGGTGACAATGCTTCTTGTTTTCTGAATGAATGCCTGAACAGTGCATATGTCTTTTGAAGTTGTTGTTTAAGAATGTTAAATATGTTGGCTCTTGAAAGAATGATGACAAAGAGACATGTTATTTGATAATCTGAAAAATCATAAAAATGATTCTTAAAGCAAGAAAAAGCAGCAAAGAACAAAGCTTGCAGAAAAAAAAAAGAAAAAATAGGCGAAAAAAAAAGAGCAAAAGCAAGCAGAAAAAGCCAAAAGCTCTTAAAACCAAGAGGCAAGAGCAAAAAGCCAGTAACCCTTAAAACCAAAAGGCAAGGGTAATAAAAAGGATCCCAAGGCTTTGAGCATCAGTGGATAGGAGGGCCTAAAGGAATAAAATCCTGGCCTAAGCGGCTAAACCAAGCTGTCCCTAACCATGTGCTTGTGGCGTGTAGGTGTCAAGTGAAAACTTGAGACTGAGCGGTTAAAGTCAAGGTCCAAAGCAAAAAAAAAGTGTGCTTAAGAACCCTGGACACCTCTAATTGGGAACTTTAGCAAAGCTGAGTCACAATCTAAAAAGGTTCACCCAATTATGTGTCTGTGGCATTTATGTATCCGGTGGTAATACTGGAAAACAAAGTGCTTAGGGCCACGGCCAAGACTCATAAAGTAGCTGTGTTCAAGAATCAACATACTGAACTAGGAGAATCAATAACACTATCTGAACTCTGAGTTCCTATAGATGCCAATCATTCTGAACCTCAATGGATAAAGTGAGATGCCAAAACTATTCAAGAGGCAAAAAGCTACAAGTCCCGCTCATTTAATTGGAGCTATGTTTCATTGATAGTTTGGAATTTATAGTATATTCTCTCCTTTTTATCCTATTTGATTTTCAGTTGCTTGGGGACAAGCAACAATTTAAGTTTGGTGTTGTGATGAGCGGATAATTTATACGCTTTTTGGCATTGTTTTTAGTATGTTTTTAGTAGAATCTAGTTACTTTTAGGGATGTTTTTATTAGTTTTTATGTTAAATTCACATTTCTAGACTTTACTATGAGTTTGTGTGTTTTTCTATGATTTCAGGTATTTTCTGGCTGAAATTGAGGGACTTGAGCAAAAATCAGATTCAGAGGTTGAAAAAGGACCGCTGATGCTGTTGGATTCTGACCTCCCTGCACTCAAAGTGGATTTTCTAGAGCTACAGAACTCAAAATGGCGCGCTTCCAATTGCGTTGAAAAGTATACATCCAAGGCTTTCCAGAAATGTAGAATAGTCCATACTTTAACCGAGTTTAGATGATGTAAAAGGGCGTTGAACGCCAGTTCTACACTGCTGTCTGGAGTTAAACGCCAGAAACACGTCATAAACCAGAGTTGAACGCCAGAAATACGTTACAACCTAGCGTTCAACTCCAAAAAGAGCCTCTGCACGTGTAACATTCAAGCTCAGTCCAAGCACACACCAAGTGGGCCCCGGAAGTGGATTTATGCATCAATTACTTACTTCTGTAAACCCTAGTAACTAGTTTAGTATAAATAGGACTGTTTACTATTGTATTAGACATCTTTTGGAAGATCCTGGATTGTATTTTTGATCCTGTGATCTCGTTTTGGGGGCTGGCCATTCGGCCATGCCTGAACCTTTCACTTATGTATTTTCTACGGTAGAGTTTCTACACTCCATAGATTAAGGTGTGGAGCTCTGCTGTTCCTCAAAGATTTATGCAAAGTACTACTATTTTTTATTCAATTCAACTTATTCCGCTTCTAAGATATTCATTCGCACTTCAACCTGAATGTGATGAATGTGACAATCATCATCATTCCCTATGAACGCGTGCCTGACAACCACTTCCGTTCTACCTTAGATTGAATGAGTATCTCTTGGATCTCTTAATCCGAATCTTCGTGGTATAAGCTAGATTGATGGAGGCATTCATGAGAGTCCGGAAAGTCTAAACCTTGTCTGTGGTATTCCGAGTAGGACTCTGGGATTGAATGACTGTGACGAACTTCAAACTCGCGAGTGCTGGGCGTAGTGACAGACGCAAAAGGAGGGTGAATCCTATTCCAGTATGATCGAGAACCTCAGATGATTAGCCGTGCTGTGACAGAGCATTTGGACCATTTTCACAAGAGGATAGGATGCAGCCATTGACAAGGGTGATGCCTCCAGACGATTAGCCATGCAATGACAGCGCATCGGACCATTTTCCAGAGAGGATTAAAAGTAGCCATTGACAACGGTGATGTCCTTACATAAAGCCAGCCATGGAAAGGAGTAAGATTGATTGGATGAAGACAGCAGGAAAGCAGAGGTTCAGAGGAACGAAAGCATCTCTATAAGCTTATCTGAAATTCTCACCAATGATTTACATAAGTATTTCTATCCTTATTTTATTATATATTTTTGAAAACTCCATAACTATTTTATATCCGCCTGACTGAGATTTACAAGGTGACCATAGCTTGCTTCATACCAACAATCTCCGTGGGATCGACCCTTACTCACGTAAGGTTTATTACTTGGATGACCCAGTGCACTTGCTGGTTAGTTGTATCGAAGTTGTGAATGAAAAATAATTTATTAAGACGTGCGTACAAGTTTTTGGCGCCGTTGCCTGAGATCACAATTTCGTGCACCAGAGGGTATGGATCCTTGGTGTAACACCCTCACTACCAGAATGTCATGCTTCCGGCTGTGCCACTCTGATAGCAAGAAGCATTACGACTACTTTATATACTTAATATTAAAATAGGAGCCTGTGACTCAACACCGTATCGCTGATTACTTTGAAAATCGGAAATAAATACTTTATCTTAAAAAAAACAAGCAGGCATAGATTCATATACAAGACTTCTTACATAATATCTTATAATATAATATATATATAAAACATACAACTCATATCCCTCTTATAAAATTGTAATAACAAAGACAAGGGAAGAAAATAATCTAATTAATACAACAACATAAAAAAAACCAAGCGCAGTTTAACTCTTCTTAATGCTTCTTCATCCGGTTCCTGAAAAGGTAAAGCTGTAGGGGGTAAGAACCTAACCACATGGCCTCACCACGGAGTTTCAAAGTTGTCATAAGAAGATATTTAACAAGAAAACTATTTTCAAGCTCAGTGATTATCATTGCCTTGTGAATCTTTCAAAAACCAATAGATAATCGTTCAAAATTTTTTCAAAGAAACAATGTTTAATCTTTCAGAAATCCGAAACCTTTCGTTTCTTATAAGAAAATCTCAATCAGAAACCAACCACGCAATCAAACAACACAATCATTAATTCAGCACCAAATTTTATTCTCAAATGTAGCACGCCAGGACAAACACAGGCAAGACAGACAAGGAAATCACAAGTAGGTAGCAGTTACAGCAAATAGTTCAAGTAGCAGTTAAGAACAGTTCAGCAATTAGGCAAACCAAAACAAGTTCAAACCCAAGCAAAGCATACAAATGCATATGATGCATGCCTGTCCTATGGCTGATGAGGCTCATCTGTCGGTTATCCAGCCAACCCGACAAGTCTGAATTGTCCTTAGACTGTCCCCCGACGTGCATCCCCAAGAGTCTATGCATAGCTTTTTCTCAAATAATCAATATTGCTCAATGGGGGTAACATTCCCGGGAATTTATATAGTGCCCGGTCACACTTACGTCGTAGGATCAACAGAGTATCGAGTTTTCAACCTGGTACACGTGGTGGCAAGCCATGGTACTTTATCCAGGGAAACTCGTATCTCAGATAATTCAAATTCATAAGCCATGTGAATAATTCAAAGTTCATATCTCAACATTCTCAACATCATAATCATTCATCAATCCAAATCTCATTTCCAAATTCATTCAAAAACCATATTTCAAAGAAAATCCTCATCATCCTTCTTTCTATTCCATCCATTAATAATCCCAATTCAAAACATAATTCTTTCTCTGATAAATAAATAAATCTCAAAACATATAATGTTTAAAAACAAATCTTTTTAATTAGTTACTTCAAATAAAACTTTCAATTTTATAAAATTTCGGCAGCATCTCCTCTAAAACTCGGACACTGCCACCCTTTTCGAGTCCCGTCCAAACATTTCTCAACCATTTCCAAAGTTCAACCAGTTCCAATATCAAATTATTTTCAAAGCGAATCAATGCCAATAATAAATCTCTTTTTAAAATCAAACCAGCTCATATACTAAATCATTTATAAAGTCAGACTAACTCAAAATTAAACCGCTTTCAAAATTAATTCAGTTTCATATTTCAAATCATTTTTAGAGCCGATTCATTTACATTATCAAAAATAGCTTCAAAACCAAGAAAGCCACTTTTCATAATAATCAACTAAATAACCTTTCAAACTAATTTCTTTTCAGCAATCACAAACTACTCAAGCAATCGAGCAATCGGTCATTCAGTCCAGTAAACAACCACATGTATAAGACAATCATAATCACAGACATATGTTTCTCATATTAATATCTATTTATAACAACTCTGTAAGATAAAATAAATTTTAAGAAAACCCCTACCTTAGTTAGCTGAGTCCGCGTAACTTATCGTGATAATTCCTTTTCCTTTTAATTCATGGCAGCAGCGATAGCATTAACCCCACAAAAATATCAACAACTCTAATGCCTCTTATAGCGACAGCATTATTACAAATTGCAATTACAGTAGCTGAAACAAATTCAAGAAACCCAAACAAGGATATATTCAAAAATTGAGTCAGAATAAGCATGGCAAAAATAGTAAAACATGTAAATGACCTAGAATCGAAAAAAATATCCGACCAGAATCATTAGGAACAGCTCCGGTGTCGGCTCCTAGCGGTAGAAGAACAGAAATCTGACCCAGACATTCGTCCTAGCGGTAGTAGCGTCACTCCGAGGGATTAAGGTAGCAGAAACACCAAAAATAATTAGAATAGTGGAACAGAGTAGAAGTAGAACAGATTTTAAGTAAGGAAGAAGCAGAGTTACCAGCGGATGTTCCGATTTCGACAGCGATGGAGCACAGTGGTGGCGGGACGTTCCTCCTGCGATGGCGGCTGGGCAGTGGCGGAGCTCCCACGAAGCCCCTTGTTCTCTCTCCTATTCACGTTTCCTCTCCCTCAGCTCAAACCGGCGGCAGATTCGACCCCATCGACGACGGCAAAGGCAAGGGCTCGGGCCGACGGCGAGGCTCGAGGTGACGGCGGTGACTCCGCACAGCACAGCGGCGTGGCGGTGGCATGATGTCAACAACAAAACACAGCTCCTCTACCTTCTCGCGTTCTATTCGACGGTGCTCTCTCTTCCTCTTCCTTTCGGCGGCGACGACGAGAAGCACGGCAGCTGGGCGAGGCGGTGGCGGCGCCAGTCATGGTCTCCTTCTCCCTTCAGATCTCTCTCTCTCTCTTCCCCGTTCCTCCTCCTCTGCAGACCTGTTTCCCTCTTCCCCTTTTCTCACCCTCTTCATTCTTCCCTTTCTTTCTTTCCTTTCTTCTTTCTTTCCTCCAGCTGCTCTGTTAGGTTTTCTGTGTCTAGTGTGTGTAGGTCTGTGTGAGGAAGTGGGTGGGGATTTGGGTAGTTTTAGGAAATATTAATAAAATATAGATAATAATGTAATTGTTTTTAAAATAAAGGAAGATAAAATAATAATTAAGAAGACCAAATTAAATACAAAATATTCATCTTTAAAATACTTTTTTTATTTACTAATTTATAATTTATTTTTAGTTAAACACTAATTTAATAAAAATTAGAGATAAGTAAATTAATTCTCCTTTATTTACAAGATAAGGTTAAAAAAATATAAATATTTAAAATTAAGGCATATGAAACATTCGCTATAAATAAAAGTCATAATCTTAAATAAATATAATAGATCATAACAAATTAAATTTGTAAACGAATCGGCTTTGGAAATTATTTGGAATATGAAACTGAATTAATTTTGGAAACGGTTTAATTTTGAGTTAGTCTGACTTTATAAATGACTTTATAAATGATTTAGTATTTGAGCTGGTTTGATTTTAAAAAGAGATTTATTATTGGCACTGATTTGCTTTGAAAACAATTTGATATTGGAACTGGTTGAATTTTGGAAATGAATGAGATTTGGAAATGGTTGAGAAAAGGTTTGAGAAATGTTTGGATGGGACCCGAAAAGGGTGGCAGTATCCGAGTTTTAGAGGAGATGCTCCCGAAATTTTATAAAATTGGAAGTTTTATTTGAAGTAATTAATTAAAAAGATTTGTTTTTAAACATTATATATTTTAAGATTGATTTATTTATCAAAGAAAGAATTACATTTTGAATTGAGATTGTTAACGGACGGAATGGAAAGAAGGATGATGAGGATTTTCTTTGAAATATGGTTTTTGAATGAATTTGGAAATGAGATTTGGATTGATGAATGATTATGATGTTGAGAATGTTGAGAATGTTGAGATATGAACTTTGAATTATTCAAATGGATTATGAATTTGAATTATCTGAGATACGAGGTTCCCTGGATAAAGTACCATGGCTTGCCACCACGTGTACCAGGTTGAAAACTCGATACTCTGTTGACCTTACGACGTAAGTGTGACCGGTCGCTATATAAATTCCCGGGAATGTTACCCCCATTGAGCAATATTGATTATTTAAGAAAAAGTTATGCATAGACTCTTGGGGATGCACGTCGGGGGACAGTCTAAGGACAATTCAGACTTGTCGGTAGGGCTGGCAATTCATACCTACCCGCGGGTACCCATCCCGGTCCAACCCATTCGGGTAGGGTAGGCTACCCGACCCGCTGCGGGTAGGGTAGGGTACAGTCTGGGTATGCCTGCGGGTAGGGTAGGGTACGGGTTTAGGGTGTACCCTTCCCTACCCTACCCACACCTCATATATAACACATATTTTATAAAAATTAGGTATATAATGAAGAAAGTGAGAGTTGAACCTACAACCTCCCTTAAGTAATGACTTACAACAAGTAAACAACCACTAAAACTAGTTAGTTAATTTAGTAATTTAGAGCATTAATTTTTTATTTTTTATGTTATTAATATGTATAAAATTAGAAATGATTGAATTTTATATTTACTTTGAAAAAATTTGGTATTTCTGCGAATAGGATAGGGTAGGGTAGGGTTTATAATTTTAAGGTGCGGGTAGGGTTAGGGTTGAGAGATTCTCAACCTGCGGGTAGGGTAGGCCGGTAGGGTAGAGTTTTAATAAAATTTTCAACTCGCGGGTAGGGTTAAGGTAGGGTCCAAACCCTACCCTACCCTACCCATTGCCAGCCCTACTTGTTGGGTTGGCTGGATAACCGACAGATGAGCCTCATCAGCCATAGGATAGGCATGCATCATATACATTTGTATGCTTTTCTTGGGTTTGAACTTATTTTGGTTTGCCTAATTGCTAAACTGTTCTTAACTGCTACTTGAACTATTTGCTGTAACTGCTACCTAAACCTGTGCTTTTCTTGTCTGTCTTGCCTGTGTTTGCCCTGGCATTCCTTGTCTAATGCCTCTTATAGCGACCGCATTATTATAAATTGCAATTACAGTAGCTGAAACAACTTCAAGAAACCCAAAGAAGGATATATTCAATTGAGTCAGAATAAGCATGGCAAAAATAGTAAAACATGTAAATGACCTAGAATCGAAAAAGATATCCGACCAGAATCATTAGGAACAACTCTGGTGTCGGCTCCTAGCGGTAAAAGAACAGAAATCTGACCCAAACATCCATCCTAGCGGCCGTCACTCCGAGTGATTAAGGTAGCGGAAACACCAACAATAATCAGAATAGTGGAACAGAATAGAAGCAGAACAGATTTTAAGTAAGGAAGAAGCAGAGTTACCAACAGATGTTCTGATTTCGACGGTGACGGAGCATGGTGGTAGCGGGATGTTCCTTCTGCGATGGTGGCTGGGTAGTGGTAGAGCTCCCACGAAGCCCCTTGTTCTCTCTCCTATTCGCGTTTCCTCTCCCTCAGCTCAAACCGGCGGCAAATTCGACCCCATCGACGACGGCAAAGGCAAGGGCTCGGGTTGAGGGCGATGATGGCGAGGCTCGAGGCGACAGCGGTGACTCCTCACAGCACGATGGCGTGGCGGTACTGCGACGTCAACAACAAAACACAGCTCCTCTCCCTTCTCGTGTTCTATTCGACGGCGCTCTCTCTCCCTCTTCCTTTTGGTGGCGATGACGAGAAGCACGGTAGCTGGGCGAGGCGGCGGCGACGCCAGTCACGGTCTCCCTCTCCCTTCAGATCTCTCTCTCTCTCTCTCTTCCCCGTTCCTCCTCCTTTGCAGACATGTTTCCCTCTTCCCCTTTTCTCACCCTCTTCGTTCTTCCCTTTCTTTCTTTCCTTTCTTCTTTCTTTCCTCTAGCTGCTCTGTTAGGTTTTCTGTGTCTAGTGTGTGTAGGTCTGTGTGAGGAAGAGGGTGGGGGTTTGGGTAGTTTTAGGAAATATTAATAAAATATAGATAATAATGTAATTTTTTAAAATAAAGGAAGATAAAATAATAATTAAGAAGACCAAATTAAATACAAAATATTCATCTTTAAATACCTTTTATTTACTAATTTATAATTTATTTTTAGTTAAACACTAATTTAATAAAAATTGGAGATAAGTAAATTAATTCTCTTTTATTTACAAGATAAGGTTAAAAAAATATAAATATTTAAAATTAAGGCATATGAAACATTCGCTATAAATAAAAAGTTATAATCTTAAATAAATATAATAGATCATAAATAATTTATTAATAAATAAATAAAAATCCAGGGTCTTATACTTGGTGCAAGCTTTGTTGAGGTCTGTGTCACACATCCTCCACTTTGTTGGCCCTTATATTTGTAGTTTTTTCAGGGTGATCTCCAATCTGCACTTCTTCCACTTTTCCTCCAAGTTCTGGGCGCAGTTCTTCCCAAGTTCGAACACTTTCGAGCTCGATAGTGTTATGCCTTCCTTTTTTTCTGGGTTGCCTTTTAAATTAAGGCTTTTATTGTAATACTTTCATGCCAATTTTTTATCTCCCTTTATGGTGGCAATTCCTTCTGCAGTGAAAAACTTCATGCACAAATGTGGTGTAGAGACAACTGCTACAAGTCGGTTTAAAGTCGTCTGGCCTATTAGGGCATTGTATGCTGACGTGACGTCGACCACAATATAATCGATACTTAACGTCCTTAATTTCGTGCCCTTTTCAAAAGTGGTGTATAGAGAGATAAACCCAAGAGGTCGGATCGGTGTGTCTCCCAGTCCAAAGAGGTTATCTTGATACGCCTTTAGATCTTTTTCTTCCAGTCCTGGTTTGTCAAAGGCAGGTTTAAACAATATGTCTGTTGAACTGCCTTGATCCACAAGGATTTTATGGAGGTTTGTATTGGCGAGGATTATTGTTTACTTCACTGGATTGTCATGTCCTGGTGTTATCCCTTGGACATCCTCTTTGGTAAACGAGATGGTGGGCAAGTTAGGAGTTCTATTATCCTCCCCGACTTGGTACATCTCTTTAAGATGTCTTTTTCATGATGATTTCGAGATTCCTCCTCCATCAAACCCCCATTTATCATATGTATGTGTTGTTCTAGAGTTTGAAGTGGACGCTCTTGTCTACCTCCTTCGTCATCTCACTTTCTTTTTCTTTGGTCATTTGACCTATCAACTAAGTACCTATTTAGCCGACCTTCCCTGGTCAGCTTTTTTATGACATTCTTTAAGTCATAACACTTATTAATAGAGTGTCCCTAAAGCATGTGGTAACAAGAGAGAAATAAGAAGAAATCTTAGCACATGAAACCAATTGCTTGATTTTTCTCGTCGAGACAATTTTCCAAACTTGACCATCATGGGCATTACTTAATTCTTCAAACTAAAACAAGGGCAATTGTTGAATTTCCGAAATAGCATATTATTAGAAATAAAAAACATGTATCATGACAATATTAGTGATGGATTACTATGTGTTCATAGCACACGCAGCGGAAGAAAATAAAATAATTCTTAAAGATCTATTTTGTGCTTAAACTTTATTCCAATAATATATAGATAGTAGATCAGATCTAAAATACCTAAGTACACCAGTAAAAATCACTTTCTCCTTCGATGGTACGAAGGCGCTATGCGTATCCACACCGAGACCAACATTTGTTGTCAACTCCTTGACCAATGGACATCTGATCTAAATTGAGAAACCTCTTGCAACTCTTTGCACACCATAAAATTCTTCTTCAAGAATTAGGCTCACATACATTTATGTGCATAGAGGTAAAGGAATAACAACCCTTGTTATTCTCTCTGTCTTTCTAATGATTCATCTACTCTTGGCATACATATATATAGTATGAGATTTGTTAATGATTTTAAATTTGAATCTCAATTCAAATTTAAATCATATCTTGAAATTCTAAATATGATTTCTTCAAATTTATGAATCATATCATAATAACTCAATTTGAAAACAGAATCAGTTAGGATCTCATCCAAATTTAGAAATAGAATAACTAATTATTCTCAAATCTCATTTAATATTCTCAATTATCATACTATTATTATATTCTTGGTGCTAGCAAAGAATATAATAATATTCCATCTGAATTAATATAATTATTTATTTGATCAAATCAAAATAATAATTAAATAATTCTACAGTAAAGATTAGAACACTCGTTAGTGTGTGACCCCATAAGTTCAATACTAAGCGTGTAGTAAATTAGTCATACTAAATTTACTAATTAAGGTTGGCGTCTAGCAACACTCCTCAACGACCCGATAGTATGAAGTAATATATTTTTACTAAGAACCTTAGAAGAACAAAGTATAATTCCTTCCATCTTTCCAGCTCTTGGTTAACCTTTAAAGTATGGTTTAATTGTCAAACTCTAACTTGTTACCATTATTATAATGAACTGTGAATGACTTAAGAAACTCATTTCTTTATTCATTCAATCCCCTTGGCCAAGGTTTTATTCATCTCAGTCATTATAATCATAGAGCTCAAACTCTTTACCGAGAGTTGACGAATTCCTTGTTGACTAATCATTAATTCTACAAGTATTTAAATCATACCCAATATCCATTCAACTAGCACCCAAGGGTATTAGGTATCCGGAATCAAAGTATAATAAATACATTGTTAATTACTATGACAGTCGCAGGTCAAAGGAAACTCTATTACTATGTTCATCTTGAGAATATCCTATTGACAAATATACGGTAATTATAACCATTAGGAATTCTCAAAGTGAGTCAGTTCAATGGTCATATCTCTATATGCACCATATATATATATATATATATATATATATATATAATTTAATAAATGAGATCTATTAATCTTCATCCAATTAAGACCATTATATATATATTGATCTTTCCGGATTATTAATGTCCTTTAATTTTTAATAATCCTATGACCAAGAACAATTTAGATTAAATTATAAAAGATTTATCTCTCAATATTATGATCACTATCACAATGATAAATCTATAAATTTAATCAAGGACCTTATTATATTAATATTTTAATATAATAATAACAAATTATTTGACACGTGATTGATTGGATTGTGGTCATACTACTTATTCCCAACAATCTCCCACTTGCACGAGAGCTAATCATGATAGATTGGATCTTGGGCATACTATTATCACAATAATCTCCCACTTACACTAGAGCCAATCAATCATGTGTATAATTTTTCAATGTACATATGTGTTTATCAAAACTCTTTTGACCTTAAACACCTTTACTCTTGAGCATGTTTGCTTGACCTTTTGTAAAATATGCCAAGTGCATAATAAATATCACGTTTTTTCAAAACATGAAATCTCCCACTACAATAGTGCATAATTTTATTTTAAGAACAATTCTTATTGAACATGATTATAAAAAATCTAAGTAACCATTATATCTATCTTTATAGAATTGTATCATTATACAAATAGGCTACTTTTTAAAAAGTTAGTTTGATGATCAAACATTTTATACTTTCAGGAGAAAGTATATTCTCTATTGAGTCGTATACAATTCTAATAAAAGTAATTGTACTCCCACTCTTTCTTTAAGATGGAATCTCTTTTCTAAAAAGGAGTTTAACCTCTTATCACAGATACTTTGTCATAAGAAGAGTGATAAAAATAATCTTATTATTTCTTTAGAATAATCAATAAATCTCATTTATTGGACCTAATATCAATTCTATTATTGTACAATCTCTTAACACATATAAGACATTTCCAAACTCTAATGTTCTTGAGTTTCAGCTTATGCCTTTTCCATATCTCATATGGGTAAAAAATTGATTTAGTGAGAAATTTGTTAATTTAGCCACATTTCTAAAATGTAGTCTAAATATTTAACAAATAGTGATATTCAACTAAATCAAATTTCATGTTTCTTAAACATGATGGAGTACATAGAGTACTAGTATTTATGCATGGAGAGAATCTCATTCTCTATTTAATGGAATATTAATTAGATATTAGAGATTTTACTTTAAAACTCTTATAATAAAAATACTCAATATCTTTATTATTGGTCAAACCAACCCTTAAGAGCAATTTTGATTCGCATCCTCAATACTCATCTTGGATTTTTCAAAAGGGCCACAAACCTTAATCATATTAAAACCAATTATAAATTGTTTGCAACAAAATAAATCTCCAAAAATGCTTGCAAGAACAATTCTCGCTAAAGCTATTTGCCTAATGGTATTCCAACTTCTAAAGTTGTTTAATTCAAAATATATTACCCAATACTCTCACTAGTTTTAAAAAAATCTTTGATAGTCATACTATCTTATTTTGGGCACTATACATTTTCTCAAGATGTTCAGTAATAAATAGTGGGTATATGCTTTTGAAATTGGAACTCATGGTTGTCAAAAACAATACAAATTGCGCAGTAAAGCAATATTTCAAATACTTCACAAGTACTGACTATTCTATCACCAATTTTATTGGACAATATTATTTTAATAGGATTATCATATCCATGATAACCTATTCATACATAAGAACAATTCTCAATGTATAGCCAATTTATTACTTTCAAGTATGCCATACGAAAGATGGACATATTTAAAAATTTAAAATATGAAAGTAAATCAAGAAATCCATATTTCTGGCAAAATTATTTAGAATCGTGTATGAGTACCTTGGTTGTCAAGTTGTTACTCATACCTATTCCAAATAAATATGATTAAATTGTATCACATACAATTATAATCCCAAATAATTATCTGGTTTTTAGACAATTATTTAACTGAATTATATTTTATACCCCTAGGCTGTCTAGGTTCAAGTATAAAATTAATTCTCCTTATGCATCATCATATACATCAATAAATTCTATCCGTGATTACAAGTCTCCTGGTTGTCAGGTCATTCCTTGTAAACAAGAGATAAATTTATTTTTGGCAAAACTCCTAACTTTTAGGATTTATCTCAATTGTTTAGAGAATTTTTCATCAATACTCATAGATTAAATTTTATACTCCTAGGTTGTCTAGGTAAAAATATAAAATTAAATCCTTAATACATCAAATGTATACACTGATTATTATCTTGAAAATAAAACTCATGGTTGTCAGGCCGCTCTTTATAATCAAGAACATTAGAAAACTAATTTCTAAAATTATAGTGTTCAAAACACATCAATCAAATCAAAATTTGATTTTTCATGTACTAACATTTAGCCTTAAAAAATTATCAAATCAAATTTGACCTTTATATATACACTTATATATATAAAACAAACAAAAGATATTTTGCATCTTATTCCTTTTATTGTGATCAAAATCACAATAAAATTTAATAAATAAATAAAATCAAACAAAAATATTTTATTATAAATATAACTTTTATATTAAAAGAATGATAATTTAATCACAATTAACTAATTAAAATAAATTAATTATTAATTTATTAAAAAATCATTTCAATGGAAATAAATACATCACATGTTTAAAAATAATTTGAATTAATCCTATTAATTCACAAACTTTAAGAAAATAGGAATAAAAATTTAAACACAAAAAAGTCAGAGCTCTGATACCACTGAAGGATTACTATGTGTTCATAACACACGCAGCGGAAGAAAATAAAGTAATCCTTAAAGATCTATTTTGTGCTTAAACTTTATTCCAATAATATATAGATATTAGATCAGATCTAAAATACCTAAGTACGCCAATAAAAATCACTTTCTCCTTCGATGGTACGAAGGCGCTATGCGTATCCACACCGAAACCAACATTTGCTATCAACTCCTTGACCAATGGACATCTGATCTAAATTGAGAAACTTCTTGCAACTCTTTGCACACCATAAAATTCTTCTTCAAGAATTAGGCTCACATACATTTATGTGCGTAGAGGTAAAGGAATAACAACCCTTGTTATTCTCTCTGCCTTTCTAATGATTCATCTACTCTTGGCATACATATATATAGTATGAGATTTGTTAATGATTTTAAATTTGAATCTCAATTCAAATTTAAATCGTATCTTGAAATTCTAAATATGATTTCTTCAAATTTATGAATCATATCATAATAACTCAATTTGAAAACAGAATTAGTTAGGATCTCATCCAAATTTAGAAATAGAATAACTAATTATTCTCAAATCTCATTTAATATTCTCAATTATCATACTATTATTATATTCTTGGTGCTAGCAAAGAATATAATAATATTCCATCTGAATTAATATAATTATTTATTTGATCAAATCAAAATAATAATTAAATAATTCTACAGCAAAGATTAGAACACTCGTTAGTGTGTGACCCCATAGGTTCAATACTAAGCGGATAGTAAATTAGTCATACTAAATTTACTAATCAAGGTTGGCGTTTAGCAACACACCTCAACGACCCGATAGTATGAAGTAATATATTTTTACTAAGAACCTTAGAAGAACAAAGTATAATTCCTTCCATCTTTCCAGCTCTTGATTAACCTTTAAAGTATGGTTTAATTGTCAAACTCTAACTTGTTACCATTATTATAATGAACTGTGAATGACTTAAGAAACTCATTTCTTCATTCATTCAATCCCCTTGGCCAAAGTTTTATTCATCTCAGTCATTATAATCATAGAGCTCAAACTCTTTACCGAGAGTTGACGGATTCTTTGTTGACTAATCATTAATTCTACAAGTATTTAAATCATACCCAATATCCATTCAACTAGCACCCAAGGGTATTAGGTGTTCGGAATCAAAGTATAATAAATACATTGTTAATTACTATGACAGTGGCAGGTCAAAGGAAACTCTATTACTATGTTCATCTTGAAAATATCCTATTGACAAATATACGGTAATTATAACCATTAGAAATTCTCAAAGTGGGTCAGTTCAATAGTCATATCTCTCTCTCTCTATATATATATATATATAATTTAATAAATGAGATCTATTAATTTTCATCCAATGAAGACCATTATATATATATTGATCTTTCCGGATTATTAATGTCCTTTAATTTTTAATAATCCTATGACCAAGAACAATTTAGATTAAATTATAAAAGATTTATCTTTCAATATTATGATCACTATCACAATGATAAATCTATAAATTTAATCAAGAACCTTATTATATTAATATTTTAATATAATAATAACAAATTATTTGACACGTGATTGATTGGATTGTGGTCATACTACTTATTCCCAACAATTAGATTAACCAAATAAAACATACGTTGTATAAAAAATAGAGTTGAGGAAATAGAAGTCTTTGGCATTATATGGGTGGCTATTTCATTGTAAATGTAATCAAATACTCTCTATACTGAACCAAGACACATAAATCTCTATTTTTATGTATGCTTTTTCTATCATTCCTATATTGTATCCTTAATACATATTCTATTTCTTCCTCACAAAAATCATTTCAAACACTAATTAATCACAATCTTTGAAACATGTTATATAAGTTCAAACTATAAAACAAACCTTTATTGCCATCCAAATAGCAATGTGCTATATTCTTAATGAAATGAGAATTTCCAACCACCTTAAATACCTAGCATGCATTAAACAACAAGCAAGTCATAAGATTGAATTAATGAGCGTAAAATCATTAAAGAAAAGCTATATTGTTGACAATTAAATCAAAAAATAAAAATAAAATTATTTATAAGTCAATATATCTACTTAAAGTAATAATTATAGACAAGAAAACAAGAGAATGGTATAATTGGGAGTATATATCAAACACATAGTGGACAACATTGAAATATCAACAGAATAACAAGTAGCAAATATTATAATATACAAACTCAAATCAAAGACTTCCCTTTCTCCTAACATATACGTATTTCTCTTTTTTCATTTGATCTATCTTTTCCTGAAATTTTACTCCTCTTTTTTAATAGCAAAAATTAAAAAAAAATACAAAACAAAGAAAGAAAGAAAAGGAAAATAATTTGTGTGCTCTATTTTTGAAGCATGATGTACAATGTGTTCTTTTGAAATTGAGAAACACTTTAATTGAACTATATGATGCCATAAAACCTTCATATTATTAAAAGCATGACATACTACACTTTTCAATAAGCAAAATAAATATTGGTGCAAAAGAAAATTTTTTTAGGGAAAAAAGAAATCTTATGAGTTTTTATTTCAAAAGAAAATTGAAAAATCAAAGAGATAGGAGTAAGTTACAAGTTACCTAAGTACATGACAGCTACTCTTCTTGACTCACATGCATAAATTGATTCACTTATTTTATTTGACTAAAATTTTTTGATATTTTATCAATCAATTAATCAATCATTTCATAAAAAAAAGTACCAATATTAAAATGCATGACACTTCCAATATTAACAAATGACAACCAATATCAAGATTCAGTGATTTAGATAGGGATTACAAGCATATACACAATTTTAAATTTTTTTTATTCTGAGTCATCTTCAATTTCACTTTAATAGGGTGTCTTCCTACCCGCACTTTAATAGTGTGTCTCTCTACCTGCACTTTTTCATTCAGTGATTATTAGAGTTTGCATTAGAGATGTTATTGTGAGAGTGTGTATCGCTACTTGATTGCATGTAGCGATTGATAGTTGTAAAGTATATTGTGAGTAGTTGATGTATGAATTATATAAGTAGTTTAGCTATTGAAAGCTGCAGAGTGCATGTGCAATATTAGAAATTAGTATTACTTCCATACAATTAGGATAAGTCTAGGAATTAATTACAGTACTTACAATTGATTCAGAAAGTACTAACAATAATACTGTGCAGCTGCCTGCCATTATTTTCCAAGAACTAGCTGTATGTTGATAGACATTATTAATACTCTTCTAATATTATTATTTTTCTAACACTTCTGAAATTGCAGCTATTCATCTGGTTGATAAATCAGCTGCAAAACTGAATAGAAATTACTTCTAAACCTACTGCACTTCATGAGATTATTGATGAGATTAACTGGCAGTGTGTTAAAACTAGTGATGGAGAGACTCTCTTTTATGTATAATACATATACAAGGCTTCTAAAGATAAGTTGAATCATCTTGGGGCAGAGCTCTCACTCTTTAGAAGAGAAACATGACGAACTGGCTAAGCAATGAGAGCATGAAAAGTTTGTAATGACTCAGTTTCAGACAATCAAAGAAGAGCTGTGTTATTAGAGGCAGCATTTGCTAATGGCCTCTTCATCAGCAAAAACTAGCGTTTGGAGGGTTGATGCTAAAATAATACAGTGGTCATGTTAGCATTGTGCTTGCCGGAGATTTGCTCCGGCGAGTTTGGGACATACTTGTCAAATTTTAAAATTTTGTAAGGATTATTTTGTCAATAACAAAAGTCAAGTACCATTTTATCAGCGTTAGAATTTTTCGGATACCGATTTAGTATTTACCTCATTTTATGCATGTATTAATTTATTGACTAATGGTAAACTATTAAAAGAAGCGTAGATTCGCAACAGATTAATTTTTAACCTATTGAATTAAAAATTATCATGAACAAAAAAAGAGAATGGCAATGGATATATGACAGAGTAGGATTTCAATTCCAACTTAATCATATATACAATTTAAAGGATTAATAGTCAAATTCGTCCCTGAAAGATCACTCATTCTTTAAATTAGTCATCAATGATTTTTTTAGTTATATTTGTCTTTGAAAGATAAAACGTAAGTCAAATTGGTCCATCCGTTAGTTAGATGATAACGTGTTACGTTAAGTGCCACGTGGTATGATGACATGTTATGTTAAATGTCACGTGTCACCAGATGATTGGTTGGCATATCAGGTCAGTGACACCTAGCACGGCACGTGTCACTTGACATGTAAAAAAGTTATTTATAATTAAAATAATCCTTAAAGTCCAAAACGTAAGTCATTTTCGTTCCTAAAATTTTAAAAATTAATTAAATTAGTCCTTATATAATTTTTTATTTTTTTTCATAATATTAATTTAGAATATTTTTTTTAGTACTAATTTTAATATTATTTTTAGACCTTAATAAAGTAAATTTTCTTTACATAAAATAATAAAAATAATTAAATTATTATAAAATTATTTTGTCATTTGTATTTTAAAATTTTACATTTTTAAATTATAAGTTTTTTTATAGTGAAATTTTTTATTTAAATGAATTTATTAAATTATTGTTGATTATATATTTAAAAATTTAATATTTTAAATTTCACTAAATAATATAGTAGTTATTTTAAAATTTAAATCTTTTAAATTTTTTAAAATTATAATTTATATTATTGTTTAATTATATGATAGAACTCAATAACTTAAAAACCGATTTGTGCGATCACTTGTTGAATAAAAAATTAAAATATTTAAAAT
The DNA here is from genome assembly GCF_059453495.1 of Arachis ipaensis. Lineage (NCBI taxonomy): Eukaryota > Viridiplantae > Streptophyta > Magnoliopsida > Fabales > Fabaceae > Arachis > Arachis ipaensis. Next base: position 99,424,772 of record NC_142441.1, read on the forward strand.
AACTACTATATATATTTAGTGAAATTCAAAATATTAAAATTTTTAGTATATACTAATTATATACTAATTATTAAGATTCAACAATAATTTGAGTTCTATCATATAAATATTTTATATTAAAATATTAAGATTCAACAAGTGATTCGACAAATCAATTTTTTAATTATTGAGTTCTACCATATAAATTAAACAATAATAAAAATTATAATTTTAAAAATTTAAAAGATTTAAATTTTAAAATAATTACCATGTTATTTAGTGAGATTTAAAATATTAAATTTTTATAATCAACAATAATTTGATAAATTCATTTAAATAAAAAAATTTCACTATAAAAAAATTATAATTTGAAAAGGTAAAATTTTAAAGTACAAATGACAAAATAATTTTATAATAATTTAATTATTTTTATTATTTTATGTAAAGAGAATTTTGTTTATTAAGATCTAAAAATAACATTAAAATTAGTACTATCAAAAAATATTTAAATTTAATATTATGAAGAAAAAATAAAAAATATTATATAAAGACTAATTTGATTAATTTTTAAAATTTTAGGGATGAAAATGACTTACGTTTGAACTTTCAGGACTATTTTGATTATAAAAAACTTTTTTATATGTCAAGTAACACATCAACCAATCATCTGGTGACACGTGGTACTTAACGTGACACGTCATCATCTAACTAAAGGAAAAACCGATTTGACTTACGTTTTATCTTTCAAGGACTAAGGCTTGGTTTAGTAAAGTTTTTTGAAGACGGTACTTTTTAAAAGTACAAGCACCTCATTTTGCGTTTAGTAAATTAAAAAGCCCAAATGCTTGTGCTTGCGGCTTTTAAAAGTTAGGGGTACTTTTGAAAGCACCTAGGAGAGAGCTTTTTAAAGTTGGCTTGTGCTTTTCAAATTTTAAAAATCTAATATAACCTCATATGTTAACTAATTTTTAAATTTAATGCTTATATTTATGTCTATTATAGTATTTTTAAATACTATAGAAATGGTTCGAAATAATATAGCATCAAGTTTAATTGGTGATAAGTTATAGTGATTTAGGTAATTTAGTATTTTTAGTGATGATGTTTAGGATAAAATAAATTTTCATGATACTTGATCTTGCCTGGGAAATAGGTCGGCTTCCACTCCTCGAGGTTAGCCGAGCTATGTGCTGCGAGGTTGGGCGTCCGCTCCTCAGAGTCCGAGCTCTTTATGTTTGTTGTAGATGTGAAGGTACGAGCAATACAAAGGGAGTAGGTTGTACCTGCAAAGGCACTCCAATGCTTAAGTCAGTTATGGTGTTAAGTTCAGGAGAAAGATATCAAAAAAGACATTTTACCTTCCTTTTATAGAAATATGTTCGTCCGTTACATTGTAGGTGATAAAATCGGTTTCGTAACCGATTTTATCTTTCCGTTTGGGACGTCGGTTATGGTAATATTAACGCCACCGAGTTATAGCTCATAAGGGCCGAGCAATAACGGCAAAATGTCGAGTTATGGTGATGGTCAGTAACGGTTATGGGGCCGAGTTATAGCTCGTATTAATGGTGACCATATCACAGCCCCCAAGCTTAGCCTGAGGAAAGTTTTTTAATGAAGCAGGTTGAGCTTTTGTAATGAGTTATAACTCGGTTAAGTGGGTTACTGAGTGAGCCCCCAGTTCAACGTACTTCATTAAAGTAACTTCCCGTTTGCGCCACGTGGAAAATTGTGCGTGTTTTTTGTTCAGGAGAGAGAAGGAGTGGGTGCTTCATTAATGTTTTGATGGTTTCCAATGCTTCTTTCGTCGTTTGATGTGACTGAGGGAGTTTTGATATTTGGAACGTTTTTTGGTTGTGATTAATTGTTTTTGCTGATTGGAATTTTGGGCGTTTTTGGTTTTCTGCTTCTTGTCTGGAGAATGAGCAAGAGAGGTATGGTCACGTTTGTCTTCTTCTAATTCGTTTCTTCTCTCAACTCTTTGTATTTCTTGGTTGCATGTTTGTTTACTGTTTCTAATGGGGTTTGAGAAGGAGAAGAAAGGTGAAATAGATTGGTCTTATGACTGGGTAGGGGATGACGTGAGGTCTCGGGTGTCATTGTTCTGTGATGAAGCTGCTGTTAAGGAAGTAGATGCTAGTAGGGTGGTGAGGCGGAACTCTGGGGTTGGGGTTGAGTTGCTCCCCTGTAGTGTTAATGATAGGGTTTATCACCGGGGCAGAGACTTTGAATTTTTCTATATGCCCAGCTGTGTTCTTGAGGAGTTGAGAGTTAGATTACCTTTCACTGATTTCGAATGTCAGGTGTTGAGGCAGTTAAACTGTGCTCCGTCGCAGCTTCATCCCAATGGGTGGGCGTTTCTCCGTTCGTTTGAAATTTTAATGGAGTTTCTGGAAGTGGTGCCGTCTGTTGACCTTTTCTTTTCTTTATTTCAAGCCAAAGGGGTGTGGAAAGGTGGTTGGATAAACTTCAATAGCACCCCTGGTTTTGGCATTTTCAAATTGTACAAATCCTCTTTTAAAGATTTTAAAGAGATGTATTTAAAGGTTAGGGCTTTGGAAAAAGATTTTCCGTTTTTCGTGGATGAAAATCTGGCTGAGAAGTTCCCATTGTATTGGTGCTCGGAACCTCAGAATATACTCGGTCCTGAGGTTATTTCTCCGAGGAACGTTTGTGTGATTGAGTTTCTTGTTGAAAATATCGGTCGGGGAGACTTAATTTCAATGTATGAGCTTCTGAAGTGGGAGGAGGATAAAGATGCTGTGGTAGCCTATTTGGGTGAGTCATAGGGTTTTTATAAGGTGTTTATTGCTTCTTGTCGTGTGTCTGATGTGTTTGTTGTTTTCACAGGTGGTAAATATCCTGGTGTTTCAGCTGCGTCTTTGAGGACGCGTTTCAAAAATAAGAATCTGGAGAAAGAGGTATCGTCGTCTAATGCTGAGAAAGTTGCTGGTGTCGGCGAGGTTACGCAGCCTCGTCAAGGTCGGAGGAAGGTGATTGCGAAGAAGAGGAAGAAGTCCGACCTTGTTGATTTGTCGGATGATTCTGACGATAAGGAGATAGGGGTTCCTCTTGAAGAGATACAGGCTTTTATGGGCAATCAAAAAAGGCTTCATGAAATTTCGGAACAAAGTGAGGCATTTTCGGTGTGGGGAAAGGAGTATCCCTATATGGCTGTGGTGGACGAGTATTGTCAGTCGTCGGCTGACGTTACTCTTGCAAAGGAAGTCGGGGACATGGCTGTTGGGCAGTATATGCAGGTAATGATTTTATTGGTTTTTCTTTACTCTTCCTTTTGGGAGTCTTATGAGTTTATTTCTTTAGGTTGTTGGTCTTCGTCTTGCAAGTCTTGGGCGTAGCCAAGAGTTGAAAAATAAGAGGGTTTCTGCAGAGAAAGGAGAGGTTTCTGTTTTGAAGGAGGAGTTGGTGAAGAGTAAGAGTGTTGCTGCTGAGCTTCAAGCTCGTTTGACTGAGACCGAGAAGTTGTTGAAGGAGACTAAAGAAAGTTATTCTAGAGATGTGGAAGATTTGAAGAAAAAGGAAAGTGATCTGGTGAACATACAAACTCGTTTGATTGAGGTTACTGCTCAATTTAAGGAGATGGAGAAGAAAAAGGCGGATGAGATATTAGATTCTTTTGTTGAAGGTTTTGAAAGGGCGAGGTTGCAGGTTAAGTTTTTGGTTCCAGATGCCGATCTTTCTGGTATGGATCCTGGAAAGATAGTTCGAGATGGTCAACTGATCGAAGATGATGGCGATGCAGAAGATGAAGCCGATAATGTTTAGTGTGTTCTGTTAGAAACGTGTTTGAATTTATTTTGCATATGTGATAGTTAGTTTGTTTTGTTTGAACTTTGTTGAATTTGACTTGTTTGAATTTTGAATGTGATGCTTTTTATAAAAGCTATTTGATATTTGCCGGAAAGTGTTCCGAGCTTATTGCTATCTTTGTTGCTGTGGTTATCTGATGATGGCAGGTTGTAGGTTAGACATATATTAGGCTTTGTCTGAGCTGTATTTGATAGGGTTATATTTGATCGACAATACTAGTCGTATAGTTATTTGATAAAGAAGATGATATTTGTCTCCTATATATTCGGAGTTTTTATGAACCTTTTGAATACAAAGGTGCAGGTAGGCTAGCCTCGTTAAAACCTCTCCAAGCAAAACCCTTTGGGATAAAATCTTGGCAGTAGGAAAAAGAGTACAAGCCTGTCCCTGTCTTTTAACTATAAAATTTCTTTAAGGAAGACACATTCCATGTACTAGGCATGAGTTTACCATCTAATGATTCTAGCTTGTATGCTCCTTGACCGAGTACGTTTGATACTCGGTATGGACCGTCCCAATTGGCTGCGAGCTTTCCATGTGTTGGTGGTTTCCGAGCAGTTTCGGTCTTGCGGAGGACTAAGTCTCCTTTGACGAATGATCTGCTTTTGACCGACTTGTTGTACTGTCGAGCAATTACTTGCTGCGCCGCGCGTTGCTTCAAGGCGGCGATGTCTCTGATTTCTTCAATGATGTCGAGCTCGGATTTCCGAGCTTCGTCTTGGTTGTCCATGTAAGTTCGGATTGAGTTCTGGGAGATCTCTAGGGGGATCATGGCTTCCGATCCATATACCAGTCTGAATGGCGTTTCTTTTGTTGATCTTTGTGGGGTGGTGTTGTATCCCCAAAGGACTTCAGGTATTAGTTCGGCCCAGAGTCCTTTGGCGTCATCTAGTTTCTTTTTTAGTGCATGCAGGATGACCTTATTTGCAGCCTCAGCTAGTCCGTTCGTTTGAGGGTGTTCAACGGAGGCGAAGTGTTGGTTTATTTTGAGATTCTGCAAGAAAGATTGAAACTTTTGGTCGGCAAACTGGCGACCGTTGTCAGTTGTGATATGTTGAGGTATGCCAAATCGGCAAATTATGTTTTTCCAAACGAAAGAAATAATTTGTTGAGATGTTATTCTTGCTAAAGGTTGGGCTTCCACCCATTTGGAGAAATAATCAATGCCGACGATAAGAAATTTTACCTGGTCCGGTGCCGTAGGAAACGGCCCGAGTATATCCAAACCCCATTGGTTAAATGGCCAGCTGATTTCTGAATGATGCATTTGCTCGGCAGGTATGTGTATCAATGGTGCGTGTCTTTGGCAATTCTGGCATGTCCTGATTTTTTGTTGGCTGTCCTGTTTCAATGTCGGCCAGAAGAATCCAGCTCGGAGGATTTTTGATGCTAGGCTCCGAGCTCCTGTATGTGTGCCACAGATTCCTTCATGTGCTTCTGCTAATGCTATGTCAGCTTCTGGCTTGTTGAGGCATTTTAGTAGGGGGCGAGTATATCCACGTCGATATAATGTTCCGTTGAGTATTGTGAAGGAAGATGCTTGCCGTCGGAACTTTTTATCGTTCTCGACCCCTTCTGGTATATTACCTGTTTGTAAATAGTGTATAAAGTCGTCCCTCCAATCTTTTACCTGTGTAACACTTAACACATTTGTCAGAGTAACAGTGGGTGATGTTATTGTGAATTGTTGCAGTGTGGATAACTCGGATTGTGTGCTGCCGAGCTTTGATAAGATATCTGCCCTTTGATTTTGTTCGCGTGGTATATGTTCTATTTCAAATTTGACAAATTTTTTTAATAATTTTTTGACTAATAGCAGGTATTTAGAGAGTAGAGGATCTTTTACCTGGAAAAGGTCGTTTACCTGCTGTACTACTAACAAAGAATCACAATATACCTTGATCGTCGAGATTTGGAGATCTAAACAGAGTCAGAGTCCAGCGAGCAGTGCTTCATACTCGGATTGGTTATTGCTGGCTTTGAAAGCTAAGTGTATTGAGTGTTCAAGTATGAATCCGTCCTCGGCTTCCAGGCGTATTCCTGCTCCACAACCCCCATTATTGGAAGATCCATCCACATATAAGATCCATTGTTTTGCATGATCTTCCTCAGATGGTGTAGTAAACTCGGCGATGAAATCTGCTAAAAATTGTGACTTGATCGGTCCTCTGGATTGGTATCTGATATCGAACTCAGACAGTTCGACTGCCCACTTTATGAGTCGTCCTGCGATTTCTGGTTTGTGTAACACTTGTCTTAGTGGGTGATCTGTTCTGACGTAGATAACGTGGCTCTGGAAGTAAGGTCGGAGACGTCGTGCCGAGAATATTAGTGCCAGTGCGAGCTTCTCAATCCTTGGGTAATTGAGCTCGGCATGTTGGAGAGTTTTGCTGACGAAGTATATCGGATGTTGCACTTTGTTTCTCTCTGATACAAGGGCCGAGCTTATCGCCCAATCAGTGACTGACAGATATAGAAATAAGTCCTCCCCTTGTAGGGGTTTTTGTAAAATTGGCGGTTGTGAGAGAGTTGTTTTTAATTTGGAAAATGCTTTCTCACAATCGTCGTTCCATTCAAATCTGTTTTTCTTTTTAATTGTTTGGAAAAAAGGAATAGAAGTTGAAGCTAAACAGGGAACAAATCTGGAAAGTGCGGCAAGGCGTCCTGTGAGACGCTGAACTTCTTTTACTGTTTTGGGGCTGGCCATGTCCAACACTGCTCGGCATTTGTCTGGGTTTGCCTCTATTCCCCTGCACGTTAGTAAAAAACCTAAAAACTTACCCCCTTGAACGGCGAAGGCACATTTCTCGGGGTTGAGGCGCATGTTGTACTGGCGGATCTGGCCGAATATTTCTGTAAGGTCGCTGATGTGATTATGTCCGGTTTTTGTTTTGGCGACCATATCATCGACATAAACTTCGATGTTTCTGCCGATTTGTTTGGCGAACACTTTATCCATAAGGCGTTGATAAGTTGCACCTGCGTTCTTTAATCCAAATGGCATAACTTTATAACAATAGTTACCGAAATCAGTGATAAAAGCTGTTTTATCTTTATCGGAGGGGTGCATGAGTATTTGATTATACCCTGAATACGCATCCATAAAACTTAAAGTAGCGTAACCTGATGCATTGTCTACTAAAGAGTCTATGGATGGTAGGGGGTAAGAATCCTTGGGGCATGCCTTGTTTAAATCGGTGAAATCGACGCACATGCGCCACTTACCGTTTTGTTTCCTTACCATTACCACATTGGCTAGCCATGTAGTGAATCTGATCTCTTTGATAAATTCAGCGTTGATGAGTTTTTGTGTTTCTTCTAGTGACGCTCTCCTCTTTTCTTCGCCGAGTTTTCGTTTCTTCTGCTGTACTGGTCGGACTGCCGAGTTTATTGCTAGTTTATGAGTGATAATTTGTGGATCAATGCCGGGCATGTCTGCAGGTTTCCAGGCAAAAAGCTCGGCGTTTTCTTGTAGAAACGTTTTTATGGCCTGTAACTCAGTTGGGTTGATTGATGTACCTACATATGTAAATTTTTTAGGGTCATTATTAAAATACACTTTTTGCAGGTCATCGGATGGTTTTGGTCGCTCGAGAAAATCGGCTCTTGGGTCGAGGTCAGCTAGTGTGTCTTTGTTTTGCTTGAGTTCGACATTGTTGACTTGTTGTGTTGAGCGGTTTTGGAACTTCATGCTGGTGTTATAACACTGTCGGGCCTCTTTATGATCTCCATGGATTGTTGCAACCTGATCATCCTGCAATGGAAACTTTACACAGAGATGGACGGTAGAGACAATGGCGCCGAACTTATTTAAAAAAGGTCGGCCAAGGATAAGGTTATATGGACTGAAACAGTCAACTACTAGATATTGAATATCATTAGTTTTTGAAAGAGGATGCTCACCCAGTGTGGTTTGTAACCACACTGAACCGAGTATTGGAACGCGTTCTCCCGAGAATCCGACTAAGTCTCCTCCTGTGGACTGTAGCATGTTGTCGCTGAGCTTCATCTTTTGAAATGTTGAGTAAAACAGAACATCGGCACTGCTCCCGGGATCCAAGAGTACTTTTTTCACTAATAGATCCCCTAGCTGGAGGGTGATTACCACAGGGTCGTCCAAATTTTGTATGTTGGAGTTAAAGTCGGCCTGTGTGAAGGTGACCTCTGGTTGTGAGTTATTGATTGCTGTATCTTGCTTTGGTCCTTCTACTGAGCATATTGCTCTGAATGACCTTTTCCTTGCTGAGTTTGAGTATCCCCCACTTGCGTATCCTCCTGAAATACAATTGATTATACCTCGTGGTCTTTCATATTGGTTTGAGGATGCCTTCTCTTTTCCTCGGTGTTGTTCAGAGAGGTCGTTTGTTGTGGAACTGGGGCCACGTTTTTGGATGTGACCACCAATGTATTTGTCTAGGTGGCCTTTTCTTGCTAGTCGTTCTAAGAGATCTTTGGCGACCACACAATCATCGGTATTGTGGCCGTGTTTTTGGTGGAAAGCGCAGTACTTTGATTTGTCTACATGCCTTGCATCCTGGTATGTGCCGGCCTTTCTTGGTGGCTTGATTAATTTGGAGTTCAAGATCTCCTTGATTATGTCTTCCCTTTTAGTGTTAAACTGCGTATAAGAATCAAATCGAGGTGTTAGTTTAAAACTTTTCTTAGTGGTTGAGTTCTTATCTTCTTCGCGGAAGTGTGACTTGTCAGATTTCCGAGCTTGTCGGAGTTCCTCGATGTCAATTTGTCCTTTTGCTTTCTCTCGAAATTCTGCTAGAGTCTTCGGTTTTGCCACTGCGATCGTCTCCTGGAATTTCCCGGGTCGGAGGCCGCTTTTAATTGCATGCAGATGGACCTCGGGGTGGAGATCTGGTATGCTGATTGCGATTTTGGTAAAACGAGTCATATAGTCCTTTAGGCTTTCGTTTGGTCCTTGCTTGATGGTGTTCAGGTAATCAGAGTCGTGCAAGTATATTGCAGATCCGGCGAAATGTTCTTCAAATAACTTCGCCAGCTGATGAAAGCGTGAAATGGAACCTGCAGGCAAAGCACACAACCAATCAAGTGCAGGACCGTCTAAATAATTCGGAAAACAACGACATAAGACTGTATCTGATGCACCATTGACGATCATTATTGATCGGAATTTCTTTATGAACTTCCTCGGATCTCCGAGTCCATCATAAGGCGTGAGGGTCAACGGCAGAGTGAACCTCTTCGGCAGTTCGAAGTTCATTACTTCTTCTGTAAAGGGGCCTACAAGGTCCTCGGATTCTTCTTTCTCGTCATCGGGCTGCTGCTCTTCATGTTGAGCGGTTTCCGAAACATGAGTCGGTTGGGATTGATGTTCCTCGTCTTCCGCCTGTTGGCGGTGAGCATCATTGTGTTCAATCCGAGCATGATTTAGTTCAGCAATTTGAGCAGACATTATTTGGTTTTCGTCAGCCATCCGTTGATTAGCTTGTTGTAGCTCAGCTACCATTCGCATGAGTTCGGACAGTGACGGAGGCGGTACGTCAGCCATTGATGCAGATGGAAGTGATGGGACCAAAAGAAAAAATATGATTTCCTCGGCCCCACGGTGGGCGCCAATTGATCTTGCCTGGGAAATAGGTCGGCTTCCACTCCTCGAGGTTAGCCGAGCTATGTGCTGCGAGGTTGGGCGTCCGCTCCTCAGAGTCCGAGCTCTTTATGTTTGTTGTAGATGTGAAGGTACGAGCAATACAAAGGGAGTAGGTTGTACCTGCAAAGGCACTCCAATGCTTAAGTCAGTTATGGTGTTAAGTTCAGGAGAAAGATATCAAAAAAGACATTTTACCTTCCTTTTATAGAAATATGTTCGTCCGTTACATTGTAGGTGATAAAATCGGTTTCGTAACCGATTTTATCTTTCCGTTTGGGACGTCGGTTATGGTAATATTAACGCCACCGAGTTATAGCTCATAAGGGCCGAGCAATAACGGCAAAATGTCGAGTTATGGTGATGGTCAGTAATGGTTATGGGGCCGAGTTATAGCTTGTATTAATGGTGACCATATCAATACTTATATAAAATTTTAAAATTAAAAATTAAAAAATTTATTTATTATGTCTATGTTTATTATGAATTTTTTATTTTAAAATTATTTTATTTTAAAATATTATATGAAATTTTAAGGAATTTAAAAAAAATATTTTTCGTTATAAACATATTTATTATAATTTTTTTAATTTCTAAAAGCTGTTTTACCAAACACAATTGGAATTTTTTTTAAATTATAAAATAAAAAAAAATTATTATTTCCCCAAACATAATTTTTGGACTTTAATTCTCTAAATACAATTTTTTTTTTTTGGCATTTAAGCAAGTTCGCCGGACCCCAACGAACCCTATAAAAATTGCCAAGTTCGGTAAGCCTGACGAACTCTATAAAAACTCCACTCATGTTTTTTTAAAACACGCATTTTTATGTTTAGAAATCAGTATATAGGAGTATACAAGGAATAATAAGCATGACTTTTTTAAAGATTTTTTAAATTATAAATTAAAAAAAAGCTATATTTAATAATAACAACGATTGTTATCGTCTCTAAAAATACATAAGTACATCGGAATAAGCCATATTTAACAAAAAAAAATTTTAATTATAAATTAAAAAAATAACAATTTTCCAAAAATAATCCACTACTTTAATTATAAATTAAAAAAATAACAATTTTCCAAAAATAATCCACTACTTCAAATATATCAGATTAAAAAGTTAACAATGGTAACCATTATCATCGTTTGCAGAATACATAAGAATACACAAAAGTACACAGGAATAACAATCTTTGTTATTTTTGGGAAATAGTTATTTTTTTAATTTATAATTAATTTTTTTTGTTAATATGGCTTATTCTGGTGTACCTATGTATTTTTAGAGACGATAATAATGGTTGTCATCGTTAAATATGGTTTATTTTTTTAATTTATAATTTAAATTTTTTTTTGAAGAAGCCATGCTTATTGTCTGTGTATTTTTGTATACTCATATGTACTGTTTGTAAATCTATACACTATTTTTTAGACATAAAAGTGACGTATTAAAAAAAAAAAAACTTGAGTTGAGTTCGCCGGGGTTAGGCGAATTCTATAAAATTTATGTGCATTTTAGCTTCCAACTTGTAATAGCAGTTTACGTTCATTTGTAAACCGTGGATCTCCTGTCGCGATTTACATAGTTTATGAAAAAAATGTATTTTAGTATCTGTGTTGTAAAAATTTCCCTAAAAATTGGACATTTATTAATAATATATTAATTTTGATATGCTAATAAAAAATTTTCATTATTATAAAATGTTTTCTTAGTGTTTTTTATTTTGGACATGATTTTCTCAGTGATTTTCAATTTTTCACCAGTTAAGAAAAGTGAATCCGAACTGGGAAGTGTATATAATACCGAGCCCATGTTAGGCCCAAATAAAGATTGATGAACCCGCGCTCCCTATTCTTCTTCTTCTTCTTCTTCTTCATCTTCTCATTTTTGCGTTCCGCTCTGTTTTGCAGCAACCAAGCCATTCACGCAAGGTAACTTTTTCTGTTCAATTCTCTCTCCGCATTCTTCTGTAACCATACCCTAAATTCTAAATAATTTTGTAAATCTTTTCCCGCGTTTACGAATTCTCGATTAAATAATCGTATCCTGTTTGCATTCTCAAATAACCGCAAAATCTCAATTCCTTATGGATCAGTTCATTTTCGGTGCTATTAATTTCTATAATTAGTGTTGCTAAGCTCACCTATATCCAATTTTCGTACTGAGAAACCTATATGCTATGTGAATTATCAATATAGATTGTATCTTTTGCTGCATCTCTTGCTATTTAGTTCTTTTTAGTGATATTGAACAACAATAGTATAATCTGTAACTAATTAGCTTACTTTTTTAAATCAAAACACTTTACTATTGTTTTTGATTCATGTATAATTACAAATTTTCTCGAGACTAAAGCTGGTGTTCTCTCCCTTATAAGAATTGTATCCAAATATGCTTCTCTAGTGCTAACTACCTTACACTCTAAGAGATAGTTTATAAGATAGCATTTATGTGATGAAAAACCATCTGTTTCATTTGGTTGTAAGATAAAATAAACAAGACAGTATATTCATGCTATATGGCTTGTTTTTCTTTAATAAAGTTTTTAAATAATTATTCAGTAAATTACTATTTCTAATCATAAAAGATTCAAGTGCTCACAAAACTACCCATAAAAGAAAGAAACTAATAGAAGAAAGTAATCAAAATGTTAACCGGGTTTTAACTCCCGGTTAACATTACTACCACCACCAGCCACATACCCATTCTCTTTTCTCCACCTCCACAGCCCTCCCACTATCACCATCATCAACACCCCCACCCCCCTCTCCAATCAAACTCATAACCCCCAACAACCACCACCATCAACAATAGCAACCATCGGCCTCAACCCTCTTCCTCTTTGCTTTATCGCATCTCCTCCGCTCAATAAAGAGCTATTTTTAAAGCTGTAAATGATGATAATAATTCTTATTGTATAGTCTGAGATGGAATTCAAACATTGACAAAGCTATTGATTCGATTTATTGGTTACATTTCTTTATGTTGAGTTTATGTATCATCAGTATAATCCAATGCAATACATGATTGTAGACTTTCCATAAATGATGTTGAGATTATTTGCCCTTTTTAATGGAATCATTTGGATATTAGAACCATTGTGTAACCTTTATTGGAAAGAAAATTTAAATTGAGTGGAAGAAGTGAAGAGGAAATTCTATTTGCATTTTTCCCCCTGTTGATGATGAGTTATGGCAGTAATGATAGCTATGATGAGTTGGTGACTGCAAAAGTTACAATCTTCCTTGTTTGTTTAACTTGAGAAGGTTATTTTTGTTTGATGCAATGTACTGGCATGCAGTGAGTGTAGTCTCTTTGCTGCTATTTGCTTTCACTACTTTCAATCTAAAACTATTGTTGATGGTGGTGGTGGTGGTTGGGTAGAGATGCGATAGAGAGAAGAGGAAGAGAGAGAGCTAGAGAGAAAGGAAGAAGAGGGTTAGCGCCAAGGGTGGTTGCTATTGGTAATGGTGGTGTTGGTTGGGGGTTAGTTTGATGCAGATGGTGGTGTTGATGATTGTGATAGTGGGAGAAGGGGGAGCTGGCTACTGGTGGTGGTGGTGGTAATGTTAACTGGGCTGTTAGGAGAGTTAAGGCTCAGCTAACATTTTGATTACTTTTGTCAAACGGAAGTAATCTTTTGTGAGTATTGTGTGTTTGTTTAATTATTTCTTTTATGGTTGGTTTTGTCAGTATTTGAATCTTTCATACTTAGAAATAGTAGTTTACGCATACGTTTTTTTTTTCTTTTGCAGAATATGGACACATCAAATCCTGCAGTTTTTGTCAATGCAGAACTCTTGCAGTTTTATGTTGGAAGGAGGGTTCGGGCTGTGATGCAGGTTGTGCGATCCGAGGGGGGAGTTGTCATTGGAAAATCAACAGATGAGAAGCAGCTAGTTGTGAAAGGGCCACCCCCACCTGCACCTCTTACAAATTTTGTTGAAGTTATTGGCATTGTTGACAATGATAGGTCCATTCGAGCTGAGATATGGACCAATTTTGGCAATGTGATTGGTATGTTTTACTCTTCACATTCCATTTCACAAGTTGGTTATCATATTGGTTTGTGCTTGGAGTGTGAATGATGGTATTTATTTTTTCCTTCAGCTTCTAAATGTTTCATTTCGGTTTGAATTCCTAAGTAGGTGAAACTATGGCTTGTGATCTTTTTGTCTCCTGTTCACAGATATGTTCAGCTACAATAAGCTTTGTCAGCTTGCAAATGGAGAATTTAAGCACTTGTTTGTGTGAGGTATAGCGAGCTTTATCTGATGATGATATGAAGTCCCCTCTGAAACATGTGCAGAACCGGAGATATTATCATTTTGTCTGGGTACTCGTTGGAAACAATTTTCACTGATTATAATTGAAATATCAATTTGATTTTTAAAGAGTTGGCTGTCGTGTTTTACATCCTCGGTTGTCAGCATATCCTTGTGCTGTAAATCTGCAATCATCAGCATTGCACGAGTTTTAGGCATTCCATGCTAAGCATACAGTGAGTACTTTAGTCATGTTCATGTTTCTTTTCTGCCCTAAAAGTGTGAACCATTATTAATAGATTCATATTACTGCACGTTATAATGGCAGGCCAAGTAGCCAACAACACTTGAGCTGTTGAACAGGTTTTCACCTTTGAACTTCTAACTTGATTATCCATGATACTCCTCATTTGCAATAATGAGGTGAGGATATACCTGGACATATACTCTAGAAAGCCATAAGAGAAGTAACATTCCTCTGCTGGATGGAATAATAAGTTAATAACTAATCTATTGCATAATAAGCTGGAAATAGAAACATAGCACGTCTACATTTTTATTTTTTGACATGTATTTTTCCATCTGAAAATAAACTACGACGATTTTTGTTTATTGTCCCTGCTAAGCCATCGCAATATTGATCGTGATGGGAAAACTGTTAATTATTGGAATCAACAATGATAGGCATAGAGCTGGTTGGATAGGTTCATAGTGATTTTTTTTTTTAACTTTTAACTTATGAAAATGTGTATTATTAATGTATGGTATAATTTTTAAAACAAAATTATAACTTTCTAAAAAGCTATTTTGATGTTTAAGGAAAAGTTACAAAAAATGACTTCTCTCATAATAAAAAGTTTATCACTTTTTTCTTAAAATAAGTACTTTTAGAATTAAAAAACTAAATACAAAATAACTTATTTATAAACTACTTTAAATATAAGCATTTATTATTTAAGCTATTTCTTCAAAAGTAATTTAATTAAGTTGTTTACCCAAACTGGGCCATAGTATTGTTTTCACTCGTTTCATAAATAATAATAAGGGTTAAGTATTTTTTTCATCCCTACCGTCTTAGTTCAAAATCAAAATCGTTCCCGACCTTTTTTTTCTTATTAAAATCATTCTTAACGTTACAAAATGTTATAAAATCATCCTTTTATCCATAAACAATATTTTTCCGACAATTTTTCCCTTTTACAAAAATAAAAATATTAAAAATAATATTAAAAAACAAAAGAAACCTCCAACCCTCCCGTATCTCTCACTGTCTTTTGGTCTTTCTCTTCTCTCTCTTTCCGCCACCCCCCCACCGCTGCCCCCACTTCCTTCTCCATCTTCTTCTCCCTCTCTCTCTCTCTCTCTCTCTCTCTCTCTCTCTCTCTCTCTCTTCACTACCACCACCACCACCTCCACCACCATACCACCCACTACCCTTAACTTTAACACCAATCCTGCTAACTCTTCATCCATTAAAATCAACATCCGAATGGTTGAACAATATCACCCAATCGGCCTCTGTAATCGGCATCAATCACCCCCACATTAACATCAATTGAATGCTCAACGCAATACCCGAACAGAGAAATAAAACCCCCACAAAGTCAGCACCAAAAATAATTTTAAAACCGCAACCCAAACAAAAATAAAGAAATCCATAATTTAAAACAGAATTTTCGTCGAAATCAAAATGACCAAAGGCCGAAAAAAGAATAGGTGCAATTGTAAATTTGAAGTTTGATTCTACTATTTTTTTTTAATTCATTGAGGATAAAACATAAATTGTCTATATCTAACACATCAATACAAGAAAAAAGGGGGACTCCAACCCTCAAACTCTTTGCTCTTATGAGAGCATCAACTTCTTTCAACAGATTGAATTCCAGACCCTTCTTCTTCAGCTCTTTCATGCACTTCTCCAAAAGAATCTTGTCTTCTTTCTCTCTCTGAAGCGCCTTCTCCATGTGACTCTCCACGTTGCTCTTGTACCTCACGGCCCAAACCAAGCCCAATGAGAACATGAAGGAGCACAGCGAAGGGATCCACCAGCGCTGGCACGTGGACAAAGAAGATTCGGATTCTGAGAAAGCCACAGAGGAAGAGGATGTGAAGAGGAGCATGAGGGTCAGGGAATGGAAGAGGAAGACGAAGATGTGGAGCATTGTGATTTCTTTGCGAACCGAGTCGATTTGGGTTTCTTTGAGTGCGATTCGGCCATGGATGAGTTTTTCTTTCAGCCATTGCGACGAACAGAAAAAACAAAATAAAACAGAATTTCAGTTTCGATTTCGGCTTCTCTAGCAGAGTAACTGTTTCAGTTTATCTTGAGAGAGATGTACCTGGAGAGATCGTAACCGGCAAAGAGAGGAGAGGCCCTAGAAGGAAGAACAACGTTGTCGGATAGCTTTTTTACACGGAAGAGAGAAGCGATGTTGGTGGAAACGTCACCGCCTTGGTGGATCTTGAGGATCTTGGATCTCGGCGACGATGGAGCTGTTGGTGGCGTGGGAGTGGTTGGGCCATCTTGAGAACAAGGCGGTTGGAGAGAGAGAGAGAGAGAGAGAGAGAGAGAGAGAGAGAGAGAGAGAGAGAGAGAGAGAGAGAGAGAGAGAGAGATGGGTTAGTGGTGGCCTGGTGGGGTTAGTAGTGAGGGTGGTGGAAGAGGGTAACATTTTTCCTTTGTTTTTATTTTTGTGAAAGGATAAAATTGTTTAAAAAATATTGTTTATAGACAAAAGAATGATTTTATAACGTTTTGTAAGGTTAAGGATGACTTTAATAAAAAAAAATATCAGAGACGATTTTAATTTTGACCAAAAATATTAGGGACGAAAAAAGTATTTAATCCTAATAATAAAGATTGTATGATCCTGGTCTAACAATAAACATCAGGTTAAGCGCACATGCCCAGATGAAATATATACGAGTTTTAGGTCTCTTATTTTTTTCTCCAGTCAAAATACTTTAAAGTTTTAAATTTTTTTATATTAAATGGGAATTTTATTTTTGACACATACTTATGGAATAGTAAGTTTTTTCAGTGAATGGTGTTTACATTGCTAATTTGATTAGATGTGTCAACAATATTTTCATTTGTTATCATTATTTTTATGAAATAAATCGGCAGCTAACTATTTTTTATCTATCTACCAAAAAAAAAAAAATATCCCATATAGACTATGATCCATAAATTAATTTAATAATAGAGTAAAAAAATGGTGTAATTTAAATATATTAGTGTATTGTGTATTATATATAGATGTGGACCTACAAATTTACAGACCTGCAAAATACAATCCACGTTTGGCAAGGAAGAAAAAAAGAGAAATTGGTTGCTACAAAACGTAACATATATTTTACAGGGAGGTGTAACTAGATTTTAGAACGTGTCTTCTGTCTCATGCATGCAGACTAAATCTATACTTTGACGCATTGAAAGATGCCAAGCGTGGCCTGCATTTGGCATATTATCAGAGCAAAGCGTGGCCTGCGTTTTGCAGGGAAGAAACCTACATGTTCGATACGTGTATGTGAAGAAAAGAGAAGGGTCTTTATATTGCATTTTGCGTTTGATTATGAAGATAGGTAAGGAATACATTATTTTTGCGTTTTGCTCGAAAGAAAGGAAGAAGAAGACTCAAGAAGAGGAAGAAGCATGAATGAGTGATGAGTAAAATTAGTAAAAAAAAAATGGTTTGTAATTTTACATTACTTTAAAAATATATTATTGAATATTTACATTATTCTGAATGGATAAATATTTTTTTTTGTATTTTAATTATAAATAAGTTTACTTATTTGTGTTATTATTAGTAGATTTTTGATATATAAATTTAACGATTATTATTATTATTATTATTATTATTATTATTATTATTATTATTATTATTATATACGGTTTCTGTGTTATTTTATTATTACTATTACGCGGAATGTTTTTATTAAAATATTATTATTGTTATGATTATTATTATTATTATTAATTCTTATTGTTATTATTATTATTACAGTTACTGTTATTATTATTATTATTAATATATTATTATTTTGATAATATAATAATAATATATTATTAATATATTCTTAATCATGAGTTATTATTTTTAATATATTATTATTAATCTTAGCATATTATAAACAATATATTATTAATATATTTTTATTATTATTAACTATTATTATTATTATTATTAATTATTATTATTAATACTAATAATTATTAGTATATTATTAATAATATATTATTAATATATTCTTATTATTATGAGTTTTTATATATTATTATTATTATTATTATTATTATTATTATTATTATTATTATTATTATAACACTGTTAACATTAGTTTAATAGTGCTAATATAATAGTATTATTTTTTTATCTTGTAGGCTTTCAGAAATTTGTTGTCCAGAAAATTTGATCCGCCAGAAACTTATAATGAAATAGCTGCAGCGACCATAGTATCAATTGGGTTACATCACCTTTTTCGCGAATAGACGAAATGAGAGGACATTCTGCACTGTTAAGTGCTTTGGTGGAGCGATAGAGGCTTGAAACACACATGTTTCACCTTCTAGTCGGTGAAGTGACTGTGACACTAGAAGATGTCACACATATACTTGGTCTTCTGATTAATGGGAGGTCCGTAACAGACAGAACAAACAGTAGTTATGAGTTTTTGGTGGAGAATGCTTAGTTTGGTAGGCCGCCCGGTTCGAACGGTCACGTATTGGAGAAGGTAAACCTTGCATGGGTTCGGCGAAGCAGAGATACCGAATTGTTAGACACATATGAGTCGATCTAGCGGTATGTCCGGACTCACATATTCTACTTGCTTGGAACGATTGTATTTTTAGACAAGTCGGCAAATTCTGTAAACTCAAAGTTTTTACTTATTCTGAAATTTTCACAGTATTCGACCCTATAGTTGGGGGCAGCTAGTTTGGCACATTTGTACAGGTCGTTGTGTCGTGTATCGCGATACAACTATAAAGAGATGGATGACTCCTTTATTCTGCTTTTTATTTGGGCGTGGGAGCATATGCCATTTTTAGCACCTGTTCCTCGTAATGAGCTTCCCGTTGTTAGTGTTCTAATTGCATGACGGTAATGGTTATCATCATTATTATTTTTACGATTGTTAATATTATCGTTATTATTATTATTGTTATTATGTTGATTATAACCATTCTAAATTTATTTAGATGGAGTCATTGGCGCTGACCTACAAGATATACGCGAAAGTCTATGGCGCACTTTAGACAGCAACTAGATGACATGGGAGTCAATGACATATGTTTTAACAATTTCTATTAAGAAGTTTATTATGTCTAATAATTTAACTTATTATTGTCGTGTTTACTGATGTCCAGTTTATATGGCGACCATATATGGGAGTAGTGGTTTCCTAAGGACCTATCCTTAATTTGGTAGTGTGCTCCGAAAAGTCTGTTAGTGTCATTTAAGTGTATAGAATGACATTCAAAAGATCGAGTAAGACACCAATTCGGGCTTGTACAACTTTGACCGGAGGAACAGAGTTTGGGTTAACATGTGAAATTTTGACCACTATAATACACTACAAATAGGGGACGAGATTGTCG
The DNA here is from genome assembly GCF_059453495.1 of Arachis ipaensis. NCBI lineage: Eukaryota > Viridiplantae > Streptophyta > Magnoliopsida > Fabales > Fabaceae > Arachis > Arachis ipaensis. Next base: position 99,444,064 of record NC_142441.1, read on the forward strand.
ACTTTCATCCTCTTTCGGTGACTATGAGTAGTACACACAGCGGTACGAAAATCACCTACGATTGTCTGATAGAGTTGCACATGTAGAACTCGAGGTGAATGAACCACAGGTGCAACCCCTGCCACCACCTGGACCTTAGCAGCCAAATCTCCCTTATGAGCAACATACAGTTTCATGACCTAGACTACGAGAACCAATTTCAGGTACCGGTTATTGAGCAATAGTATTAGGTACCGGGATATGACCAACAGTTTTAAGTATCAGCATATGAGCAATAGTTTCAGGTTTCGACTTATGGCCAATAGCATCAGTTTCCGGTTTATCTCTGGACGTTCCTTTTCATTCTTGTTTTTTTATATTGTACGTGTGATTTTATCTTTGGACGTTTCTTTTTATTCTCATCTTTATTATCGTAAGTTTCATTAGGTTTTATTTTAACGCATACATAAAAAATTGCACATACTTAAATACGTAAAAAAGTTACATAAGAAAGTACACATGTTTAAATACATAAAAAAGTTACATACAAAAGTTAAAATGCATAAATACGTAAAAACGTTGCATAAAAAGGTGAAAAATATACGAGAAAAGTTAACCACTATTGTCTTCCGACAGAGCTTGGACATGCGCGCTGAGGACATCGACTACGGCTATGTCCCTCTCGTCCATATACAGTACACCAGCGAGGAGCACACATATCCCGTGAATCAATCTCATTGAAGTAGCGGGTTTACTTCGGTCATCCTTTAGTCGTGCGCCTCAATGTCCAATTGGTGATCACCTTCGTTCCATCATATTTAGACCATGTAGATGGTTCACCCATCAAAATAAACTCGCCTCTGTAGACCTTGCAAATTTCGAACATTTTGTACACGTCATATACATACACTTGCCAATCAAGATGCTGGTTAGTGCAACATGCAAGAACATGGCGACATGGAAGTCGTTCGACCTGGAAATGACCACAGTCGCAATGTCGTTGCACAAGGTAAACATTGTATATAGAACCATCTCGCATTTCACGAACCTCAAACATCTCATTGCGCCTGTCGAACTAGTTGACAACAATGTTTCCTGCATATCGAAAACTTTCCTCAACTCGTTTGGTGGCAAATTCTGAATACGTGAATTTGTTGTGAACGCACTCATGAGCCTCGAAGCTTTTTTGAGTAAACAATTCATTTAACCGATAGAAAGTAGACCTAACGATGATAGTCACAGGAAGGTTGCCCGTACCCTTAAGGACAGAATTTATGCACTCTACCAAAGTCGTTGTCGTATGACCCCAACGATGACCCCTGTCAAATGCCAACACCCATTTCTCAACACTGATCTCATCGCACGATCGAGTATATGCCTTAGCCTACTTTTTAAGCCTTTGGTATTTTTTGTTGTACTCCTACTCTGTCCTAGAATAGCTTGTAAAACAAACCATATAATCATAAGCAGCCACCACAAATTACTAACAATAGGACCATAATAGCATATTCAAATATCTGTGTTAACTACGAGTTTTAAGTATAGAGTCTTGAACCTCCTTAAGAAGTTGGACTCGATGTGATTGATGCAGAACATGTGCCACGCTCTTGGTGGTGACCATGCACCATTACTGTGAGCTATTGCTGCATCAATAGAGTTATGGTGGTCGGAAATAATGCCCACGCCATCTCGAGTAACAACATACCTTCAATAATTAGTAAGGAAAAACTCCGACATATCTGCTGTTTCACCCTCCACGATGGTAAAAGAAATCAGCACAATGTTTTGGTTTCTGTCTTGTATCACTACAACTAAAAATACACCTTTATATTTTCCGTAAAGATGTGTGCCATCAACCTACACCAATGGCTTGCAGTGTCTATACTGTAATACACGGATAAAAGCTCCAAAATACCCGATGGAGAACTCTTAGACCATTCACCTCCTCACTCTCACCATAAACAGGGATAATTTTTATTTGAACACGAGACCTTGATATCTTAGCAGCCATTACTTTTAACCACACTGGCAGAGTCTAGCAAGAAACTTCTCAATCACCGAAAACTTTTGCGACAGATTTCTGCTTTGCCAACCAAGCCTTGCGATAACTTACAATGTAGTTGAACCTGGATTGAACTTTCACAATAATAGACTTCACCTTTATCGATGAGTCTGCTTCAACCAACGGCCTAATAGCATCTGCAATCGTGTCTGAGTCCAACTTGGCATGATATTGTGAAATCATCCCCATGGTTCACGTGTGTTTGCTATTGTATCTCCTGATATCCTAACAACCTTCATTTTGAATCAAGCTAGCTTGGATAGGCAAAACGCACTCTGTACCATACCCCTTGCATTTTGCATAGAATGTTTGCGGCTCAAACTCATACATAATGTAATCAACTCCTTTAGAGATAGTGTAAATTTTTATTACAGAGATACTGGCTCTCTATAACCAAATTCCATTCCGACACTAAATTCATCATCTTTCACCGCAACATTGCCTTCACCTACGAAATGCGAAGCACCGTTAGTCGGTTAAGGCTAAATAAAGAAATGGTAGTTATAACTTTAATTAATAAACATAACATACCCATATTCGCAATTCGCATACTCAGAATATTTTGGGGCATGCATGGCTGCGAGATTCAGAGTTCGCATAAAAGACGGAACACCAAAGTGGTGCTGGTTGACAAGTGCATCTGCTTCATTTGCACCACCAGATTGCCTGCCTTGTCTCCGTCATTGTTTTCGTCATCGACTTTGTAGTTAGCTTCGAACTCCTCTTCACTTTTGTTATTATCCACGAGCTCATCCATATTCACCTCCTCGCCAACTACATCCAGCCCCAAATGCTATTCAAACTTAACGTACAACTCTATCTCAGCACGTGAAATCGGGTTTGTTGATAAATATAGAACATCTGTTGCATACATGCATTTGTGAGTGATTTGAAACTGTATCAGCCCACCAAATACTTGTACAAGATTCTTATATAAAATGTTGCTCACTCTCTTTGAAATGTGACTTTGTATGTTTACAAAGACTATTTTGCAACTTTACAAAACTCATGGTGCATGGAATAGCAAAGGAAAACGAACATTCACAAACAAAAGTCACTCTTTCGTGTGTGTATTGTATAATCTCACCATTATAACACACCCACAAATTTACAATACCTTCCATAACCAAAACTTTACCTCACCCAACCTTTTTGACACTATTAATTGTCAAAAAAACTCACAAGTGTGAAAGATAGAGAAATATAACTGAAGTATGAAAGACGGAGAAATTGATAATAGTATTTATAGATAAAATTCTCGATTAAAATATATTTTTTAATTAAAACGCAAACTATATTTTGCAACTTTCAAAAAAAATTTAAAACGCAACCTATATTTTGTAGTTTAAAAAAATAAAAAGGTACATAGATAAAACGCATGTGCAGGTTGCCGTTTATAAAAAAAATTAAAACACTAAATATAACCTATATTTTGCATGTTATGAATTTTAAAAAATCAAAAAAATAAATCGCTATCTATTTCTTGTAATTGATATTATATTAATGTAATTATTTTATACACATTCATTTTAACATCAACTTCTATGTTTCTTTTCATATAAAAAAAATTAGCCACCGTAGTCACACACATCACAAACCATTCGCATTTCTCAGGACTAATAAAGGAACTTTTTAGACTTTGCTTATTTTCTACTAATTAATTTTAGGCCATGGATTCCTTACTCCAACATTTTTGTAGGAGTATCATTAACCTTCATAAAAATAATTACAAAATATACCACATTTTTTTTTGAAAAAGTTACTAATTACATTTTGATCCCTCCAATTATTGGTTTTTTAACTTTGTCTCCATTCCCTTTTTTTGGATATGAGAAACTGACAGAGATTAGACTTCTTGGAGAGCATCAACGAGATTGAAGCAATCTCCTTCCGAAATAGAGTGCGGATTGAAAAATCCTAACTCTGCCCTCCCCCTTCTTTTTTATTTCAAATACAGAGGCATTTAGAGAAGAGAAGCAGCTAGGATTTTCATCCAACTTCAATCCCTGCCATTCTCATGCTCTTCCTCTGCTGCAAGTTTTGTACGCCTCCGCCATCGCCGCAACACGCCTCCGTCGCCGCCACGCCCTGCTTCCGCCGCCGCGCCCTGCTTCTTTTCATTCTCACATTAGAAGCATTCAGAGAAGAAATGGTCCATTAGGATTTTCATACAATTTCAATTCCTGCATTTCTCTCTTCCTCTTCCTCTGCTGCACATCTCACTAGCATCTTTCAGTTAATGATTTTTTTATTTGCATGGTATGAAAAGTTTTTTATTTGTGAAATTTATCATCACGATGTGAGATTGTGGATCATATAATACTTTTCAAATACACCGGTGGATTTTAAAAGAAATATGCTAATCCCCTTTTTTCATGTTACCATGCTTGTATTGCTTAGGTTCCACTTAGAGGTTTTGCATAGTTCTTTGTCATTTATTGGTCAAAGGACAATATAAGTCCATGAATTGAGGAAATTCCCTGTATCTATATATTGGTTAGTCGTGTTCTGCTGTTTGGTCAATAACTCTTGTTTTTCTGCAGTAAGAGTTAGGCCACACTGGTATATTGATCATTCAGATAGCATATGAGAATATATTAGCTTTTGGACCTAATTTATAAGGGTTCTAATCTTTTAAATATCAAATAGGTGTTCTACTCTGACTCAATTATGCCGTGGATTTAATCTATTCATGAATGACAAAATTCTATTCATAGAAAATTTTCGAAAAGCTCATGAGCAATGCTGTTGATGCCTAGGAACTGCACTTAAAAGGAGCTGTGTATGTAGCAATAATTAAAGTGCTTTTATGATTTCAGTATCTAATTTATAATTGAGGTTTGGTGTTTTGATGAGTTATTGTGTGCTTAATGCTTCTAATTAATATTTTTGCATTAGGAGGTTGGTGCTCACCTTGTATCCATTGGTCGGACACAAGAGCTTGAAAAGAAACAACTTGCTGCTCGTGTAAAGGAATTGGAAATGCAACTATGTAAGGTTAAGTTTATTTCTGGATTTATTTATTTTTTCTGATGGTAACTTTTAAGATACTGCATTCTATTCATGTTACTGTCTTCACTTGGTGCAAAAAGACTTGCTTATTTGTAATTAAAATTTACTAAGAGACATTTTTTGAGATAAAATTGTGCTTGGCATAGTAACAATTTACAAGGAACAATAGCAAAGACACAAATTATGCCAAGTTGTCATAATTTAGCAAGGTTCAGAGAGTTATATAAAATTGAAATCATTGCTGACTACAACAATTTATATAAATTTAAAAAGGACAAAAATGTAATCAAATTTCTCATTTAGAATAATTAGGTAATACTAGAGTTAGATTAATTTATTTATATAATTTATCCTTAGAATTACATACATGTCAAAATCAATATCTTCTAGTTTTGATGTAACTTTGTATCTATTGTATACATGTATGATAAAGATGATAAACTAACAAATCATAAATCCTAAATGAATTATCATGGTTTATCATATGTAAGTGAAAAATGAAAAGTGAAAACCGGTCATCAATATTTGATTCAATTATACTAGTAGTACATTACAATGTTAAAAACTATAATGTTAACTTAGATTTTGGTACTTTATCTTTCCAGTAAAATTGATTCTTAATGTCAAGAGAATGGTACTCTTATATGAGTGGTTTTGTTTTGTGAATATAACATTAAAAAAATTATCAAAAGAATTTAATCTCATAATTAGCTACTTTTGTGAATATATTAAGTGCACCCTTATGACTCTGTTGAATCTTATATCAATTGCTGCTCTAAAAAAATTAAGACTGTTGAAATTAAAGCTTTATCAAATTAAATTTAAGATTTCTGTTGTGATTGAATTTGTTTGTTTTTCATGCACAGAGGTGACCACATAGTAAAGAAAATTGATTGTGAAATTGGAAGTTGCGTAAAGGTGCTAGGTGGTTATAAAAGGATGCATTAGGTGGTAAGCTTGTAATCTGACTTTCCATAGTAATTTATTGGATCTATTCCATTACTTTCTTTTGGTGCTTATTGTATAGAATGAATCCTCCAGCATGAATTTTGATAAGATATACATTTAGGAAGTGACAATTCTATGAAATTCAGCACCAAGTTTTCATTATTATCCATCAAAACCATTGACTGTTGTTCAAATTGTGTGGTTTTTTAATGTTTTGTTATTTGCTTACTGTATCCTAAATTGGTATTTGAATAATTTGTTCAAGTGGTTAGTATTTGAGTTCAAGTTGTTAGTATCTGAATACTGTATTATGAAAGTGTGGGTTGAATCGAAAAAGAGATTTCCTTCAATTCAGTGTAGACATCTAAAATTAAATTGTATTCATTGTAATTAAGAACTCAACTACTTTTCATAATATTTTCGATTTGCTTGATATATCTGATACATATCTTAACTAGAGATACTTGATGTTCTTGTGCTAAACAAAAAGAGCATTCTTTTTATGATAATGCATAAAGGGCTAAAGGGCAGATTGATGCAAATGAAACGAGTCCTAGATGGTTGTTAAAGCAAGAAGTTGTTCTGCTAGTATGGATAGAGTACTACTATAAAAGCAACTGTATGGACCATGAGTTTATGCAGCATATGAGCTTATACTATTATGGACTAAGAGTGTTGCCATGTAATTAGAGTATCCTATGTGACACTAAAATGGGGGCATTTTGCAAAACATGTTTAAATGTTAGTAATTTGTGTTCTAAAGAGATTTCAGGAATCAGTGGCTATGCAGTACATAAAAGATTAAAAATGGAATAGGACCTTGTTGAATATATAAAAGGGATCCTTTCTAAGTCTTTCGCTCTCCATTATGGGCAAGAATTTTGTATATGGTGTGGAAGGTACCTGTTACATAACAATCAAGCTAATATATCAAAAATAAAATACACAAATATCCAATTCATGATATATATATGTTAAATCATGTTAATTTGGCTGGTATTTCTTTTTTCAATTTGTTTAATATTGTCTTATGACCATAGTTGTCAGAATCGAATCGGTGATCGAACCGGTGAGGTTACTGGGTCACTGGATTACTGGTTCAACCGGTAGGTTACTGGTCAAACCGGTTAACCCGGTATAATTAAATAATTATGTAAAATTTAATTATTTTTTCTTTATTATAAGTACTTTTATTTTGTTTTTATAAAAATAATTATCATTTTTCAAATTTTAATACTTTATTAATTAATTTATATTTATTGTATTATTATATTATTATAAGTAAAAACTTACATACAGTTAATTTTTATGTGAAGTTGATATTTAAAAACAATTAGATGATTTGACAAGTTTAACTAAATATCATCTAACGATTTTCAATTATTAACTTCATATGAAGATAACTGCATGTGAGTCTTTACCTATTATTATATACTACAAGTATTTATTGAAAAAATAATATTAATAGATATCATATAATCATAAAAATAAAAAATAAATTATGGTTAATAATTTTTTTATCTTTTTAATATATATATATATATATATATATATTAATAAAATTTATAGTTAAATAAAATATAATTGTTTTAAAAATGAGTGACTTTAAAATTAAAATTAATTGAATATAAGTAAAATAAAAAATTTCTATATGTATTTATTAAAAATAATATTAATATATTATATAATTATGAAAAGAAAAAATAAGTGAGTTTATAATTATTGTTAAATAAAAATATAATTAATTTAAGAATGAGTGAGTTTATAACTAAAATTAAAATAAATTAAATAAAAGTAAACTATTTGATGAAAGATATATATATTTAAGAGTCGTGCGGGCGTACTTAAGTTGAAGAATTTTGTATGTCATCGCAAAGAATTTAGACTGCAAAATAATTATGGCATTGGAAACTCTAAGAGAAAAACCTACTCCCGAGACAAGGTGTGGCTACAGTGCAATGATGGAGATTCGTCTAGATGCACCTAGTGGTCGTTAGTTTATTTCTTATTTTTCTGATGAACACAATCATCCGCTTCTGGATCCTCGGTTGAATGGATAGCTTCGTGGGCATAGATTCATGTCCGAGGCTGATATTGGCCACATGGTTAACATGAAAAAGGGTGGGATTAGTGTTGGGTAGATATATCGGGCATTAGCAAATCAGGCAGGTGGCTATGAGTATCTCTCTTTCACGCAAAGGGACATGTACAATAAAATAGCAAAGCAGAGGCGCCAATTACCCAATGATGCATATGCAGCTTTGAAGTATCTAGAAGATCAAGCAACAAACGACCCTTCTCTCTATTTTAATCATCACATGGATGCCGATGGTACCTTGCGCAATTTATTCTGGTGCGATGGTCTCAGTATGGCAGATTACTCATTATTTGGCGATGTGCTGGCTTTTGATACTACCTATAAAAGGAATAAATATATGTGTCCATTGGTGGTATTTTCTGGTGTCAATCATCACAATCAAACAATTATCTTTGCTGCTGCCTTAATTTGCGATGAGGAAAAAGACACGTATAGGTGGTTGCTACAACAACTGAAGGTGGCAATGAATGGGAAAGCACATGTTTTGGTTATCACGGATGGTGATCTATCAATGAAGTTCGCCATTGAGAAAGAGTTTCCTAATGTACATCATAGATTATGTGCACGGCATCTGATTCGCAATACAACAAGTAACATTGGCAAGCCCCAGTTTACGTCCATGTTTAAAAAGTGTATGCTAGGCGACTATGAAATTGATGTATTTCGTCAAAAGTGGTTTGAAATGGTTGAGGGATTTGGCGTCGAAAAAAAGAATTGGGTCCTAGATATGTATAAAAAGAGACATTCATGGGCAACTGCACATATAAGAGGGAAGTTTTTTGCTAGTTTTCGGACTACTTCTCGGTGCGAGGGATTAAACTCAATCATTGCAAAGTATGTCAATTCAAGGTACAATTTGGTTGAGTTCATTCAACACTTTAATCGATGTGTCGACCATATAAGGTGGAAAGAGGTCCAGGCTGACCTCGCATCTGTGAATGGGAGACCCAATATGCAGACTTGTTTTCAACAGTTAGAGATGAGTGCTGCCAATGTTTACACCCTATCAATATTTCATATGTTCCAACCAATCCTTGTACGGGCTGCATCAATGAAGGTAATAAATATGAGGCAAACTGGCTCTTATGTGATTTACTCTGTCGGTTTGGACCAAACGCCAAATAAGATGTGGCGTGTATTCTGTTGTGACATTGAGATGGAATTCAATTGTTCATGTATGAGAATGGAATCATTTGGCATACCTTGTGAACACATAGTTTGCGTCTTGGTGCATGAAGATATAGAAGAGTTGCCAAGGTCATTAGTCTTGCCTTGGTGGACCAAGACTACCAAAGTAGGTTTGCAAAATGCGGTCGGGCTTCATTGGGATTCTTTGATGCTAAGTCAATACGGTTATTTGATGGATTGGTTTAGACAACTAGCTAACTTTGCTTGCCGAGATAACGAGAGATTTATCTTTACACGGGACATGGCTATGAATTTATTGAAACAATTTAAGGAGGAAGATGCTGCACAAAAAGAGTTGGTCAATGATGTTGATAGTGTAAGAGATGATGTGCAAGTGAATGCTTCTGGAGTTGGGCGTGCAACCAATGATCTGGGACATAGCATGCCAAGGGACCCAAGAAAATGTAGGACAAAAGGGGGGGCTTTGCAGTCCAATAAAAGAAAACATCGATGTGGACAGTGTGGCATAGAGGGCCACAATCGAACAACTTGTCGTGTTCGTCGCGGAATTTCACAGTTAGAAGGCCGTGGAAATGACACATTTGATAATGACTCGGATGATCACATAAACATTGAAGATGACTCATTGGTAAGTATTTTTAATAATGAGGTATGACAAAGTTTTAGTTGCACCTTATTAGCTAGTACTAATGATATTATATTGCTGATATTGTAGGTATATGATGAGAATGCTTCGTACAGTAGCAATGAAGTGCTGTAATAAGGTATAGTTAATGGTTTAAGTTTCTGGTATTCTCCAATTTTTATTTTATTTGGGATTGGTATTTTTTTTAATTTATTTTTGTTTCATTTAATCTTATTGGAATTCAGCTTTTGCGATGGTTGTTGTTGTTCGTGTTTATGACTAAAGGCTGAAGTTTGTACTCTTGTTATGGCATCATAGAAATGTGAAGCTATTTCTTTTTTATTCCATCATAGAAATGAATAAAGAAAAATTTGCTATCCTTCATTTGTTAGTGAATTTGTTGTGTTCTTTGTCACATTGATCTATTCAAATATTATGTTCACTACATGTTGGACCATTGCTATTTACTATTATGAACCAGAGTTTGAAGTCCTGCTTGGCTTTTCTTCTTCTGATATTGTATATCAAGATTAGGGACCTAAACTTTGGTTCTCTAATATTTGACAACAGTGAAATTGGTGGGATGTCTACCTTTTTATTTGATCCATTAGAGCTTCACTATGCATAGTAAATGATGTAAATGTCACTGTAATAATGTGTGTACTTAGGCAGTTTTTGTTCACGTGGTTGGTCCTTCAACGTTAGTAACTGGCCTTATGGAAAGACTTTCATGGCTGGTGATGTACTTGGTCAGCAACATCCACCATTATCCTCTTTTCCTTTTTATTTTTCTTCATTCATTCATTTAATTTTTAGTTATACACATGCAGAATTCAATTACATGTTTAGGATGCACAACGTGATGGAAGTAGACAAGTCTTTTTTCGAGCTATGCATTCCAATTCCAAAGATCGGAAGGGAATTTGGAGACACAGTGCATTGGTCAGAAAATGATCAAACTTAGCTTCGCTCAGGACAGAGCTACTTCATTTGTAGTTATCTTGGTCATTGTCAGCGTGGCATGAAAATTGCCAATTTGCCATCAATGCTATCTATTCTAATAATTTCATATGCACTTTAATTTGTATAAACATAAGGAAATATTATTATAGAATTATTTCTTTCTCAGAATGAGGTGCATAACATAACATCTTAGCATGGATGATGGATTACTTTCTCACATTTAATAACTACCCCTATTTTCAATAAAATAAAATGTTTTGGCAACAAATTGAAAGCAATATCAAAAGAAGAAAACAAAAATTGCAACCAATATCCAAAGTTTATGTTGTGGGAGAAAACTAAAAGTAAAAGATTGGAATGAAGGTTGTTGCTGTAGCTATAGCAAAATGAAATCCTGATCAATAGAACAATAGTTTATTGGCAAAGCTGCTCAACTGCAATGACAATCTGAGCAGGTTGAACCACGGTCCATTCCTCCAGCGTTCCGGAATATATGGGGTTGGCACATCCTGAGAAGATAAGCACATAATTGGAGCATCCAAATCATCGTTGAAATTCTCATTGATGGCAGCTGTGAGACTTGCACCGATTCCACCTGTCCTCATGCACTCTTCCACTATCAGCACCCAATGAGTCTTCTTCACTGACTTCCCAATTGTGTGAAGGTCAAATGTCTTCAAGGACCTGATATCAATCACTTCTGGATCATACCTTTTGTTCACCAATGTCTTTGCGGCTTGCATCACATGGTACCTAATCCTGAAGTATGTTAAGATGGTCACGTGCTCCCTGGGTCGAACCATCTCTGCTTCCTCCAGTGATAATACATACTTTTCGTCCGGAATTCTATCCTTGCATGTTGCCCAGTATTATGGTTCACTTCATTCTGGGGTTTTTATTTTGTATACTTTCTCTATTTTTGTCAAACCATTGCTATACTTAATGGCAGAAAATCAAGCATGAGTTTTTAATAGAATTCTTACACTACTTTTAATGTTATAATTAGGTCATTAGAAAAGAAGAACCATATAACCGAATAATGAGCATGATTAGTGAACGAATCATTATTATCTAAATTTCAATAATTCAAGTAATTTTGTTGTTTTAGTTGTGAAATATATATTATGCAGTTTATTTTTTTATTTTAATGAAGAAGAGCACATCATAGAAAAATTGAACAAAAATGAGGTAAATAGCATTGATGATTTTGAGTTTTATTCAGAATTATAGGTTCTTAGTAGGATAACGAAAAAGCGATACAAAATGAGAGTAATAAAACATAGTTAATAAATAAATTCGTCTATTTTAGTAAGTCTAACAATAAGACATAAATAATTCTTCCCAATTTAAGTAAAGATGTTATGGGTATATCATAAGCCACCATGATTGAAACCTCTCGTTAACATCTGCCCGTATCTTATTCCAATCTCTGGTGACAAAATCCAATGCTAAATAGATTCTACTCATTTCCTCATGCAGCTGTAACTTATGTTACCAAACGTTAACACATGTATTAGTGTAATTAAAGAGCGAAATTGTCTATGTTAAAAGTTACCTTTGGAGGGACCACTTTGGAGGGACCACAGGAGTGAATTCCTGTTGCACATCCATCCATTGCATAACCCATACAGCTGAATCATTACTGTGTGAAAACGTATCATGCAATACAACATAAGGAAGTCGAAAACAATATATATATATATATATATATATATATATATATATATATTAAATTAAATAACCAACAATTTGAATAATTACCTATTTGTGCACCTAGGAATACCTATTACACTACGGACTTCCCAACCCTCGAAACTCACTATTTCTTGTATACCACATTCTGCATACTTCTCTGAAAATATTATTTCAGAAAGAGCCACTCCCTGTAATAAGAATAGTGTGCTTTATTATTCGAAGTAATGTTATTATTAGCCTTGTTTCTATAGTAGGAGAAATTACTGTATTTCTAATATGATGCTTGTGTGGTTCATCATCTTCAACCTTACGGTGAGAGTCTAAATGATAAAGTATTTTGTTAGGAATGCTCATTACTATTAGATACCAGTGATCATCATTTTCCTTGATTGGGACATATATCTGTATAACAAAGAGGATGTAATATGTATAAGTAAAATTTTGAGTACTTTTATTATAATAAAAATATTCCAATAATTAATGAGAACTTACAAATCGAAGGTCACGGGTTGGTGGCATATAATGTGCATATTTTTCCAGTAAGTCATGATCCTCCGTATGTAACGACACGTCATCCTAGGAATGTTTGAGCACAATGATTATTTATTTTACTTAGTTAAATTGAGAAAATCAAGATTTTGACTTACCGTAAATGATGGTGGAAGGGACCAAACATTTTTTTAATTTGGTCATGCTAATATTTGATGTTATCTTCAATGTCATCAGCTTTATTACCAGTTCAGACACTTGCTTTCCAGGTACGAGACAGAACAGATCTTCTCTAGTTGCAGTTGTGAGACCCAAGACTTTTGAAAAGGCCTATTTTGAATCAATCTCAAATTATATATTTATTTATGGTCTTAATTTCAGAAATTATTTTTTATTGAAAATAATTAAAAATAATTAATTGGACTTGAAATAAATTAAGGTTTTTATCCAAACTCTATACCTATGGATTATTTTTCTATTTATGATTTAAAGTTTTGGAAATTTAAAAATAATGAGGTTTTAGCTATTTAAATTAGAATTTTGTCTAATTTTATAATTATTAAATTATTTTTTATATTTAAATTATAAAATTGGTATTTATGAAATAATAAGAATTTTATATGATTTGATTTTAGATAATTTAATTTATATCATTTAATACTTTAAGTTAAAGATAAAGAGAAATTAATTATATTATCATGAATTTTTAATTAGAGTAATTTATTGAAAATCAATTAGTATTTTTATACTACAAATAATATTTTAAATTAACTTTAAAGGTTAAATTAGTTTTTCAAATATTAATACTTTATACTCCAATTTTATTAAAATTACTAAATTATCTCTATACCTAATTTTTACCAAAATTCTAAATCCCCAAAATATCACTCTAACCCTAATCTCCTCTTTTCCCTTCAGCCGCCACACCCCTTTCAACTTTCCCTTCCTTCCTCAAACAGAAACCCAGCACATAGCAGCAGAAAAAAAAGAAGACGTTGAGGGAGAGAGAGAGAAACAGAGTTAAGGAAGAGAGGGGAGGGGGACAGCCAGCGCTGGTGGCCCGGGCTGCTCGCCGCCATCGCTGTTAGCACCGACGCGGAAGAGGGAGCCAGAGGAGAAGAAACACAACGTTGTTCTGCCTTTCCTCGCCGCGGATGAAGCTCGCCGCCGCTGCACCACGCCTCGCGAACCACTACTGCGTCGTGCCTGTCCTCGTCTTCGCGGGTTCCGGTCGTCACCGTCGTCTCTGCCGTGAAACCCATCGCCGCCGTCCTTCTCGCCATGAAGCCAGTGCCGCCATCGTCATCATCATGGATTGTTGCTGTGCGTGACGCCGCCGTCGCCGTCTCGGAGTCTGTCGCCGTCAAGCAGAAAGACGGGCAGAGAGAGGATGCCCAGGTGAGAGAGAGAGAAACCAGGGAGGACCGAGACCTGTCCAGCCGCCGTGCCCAGTCGCCGCTCATGTCGCCGGCGCCATCCTCGTCTAAACTGTTGCCGGAGCTCAACGCCACCGCTGCCGCCGCTGAAAACTCTCTCTAAAGCCTGTTTGCTTGGTAAACTCTAAACCTTGCTTCAGCTTCTTTCTCTATTAAGTCGATTTTAACCGTTAGAGTGGTTGCTAAGGTTGTCTATGTCAGGATATATGGTCACCGCGAGTTTCTCTGCCGCCGTCCAAGCTGCCACCAGAAGGATCCCCCACAGCCTCCTCTGTTCTTGTCTTCGAATCAGAACTACCATTTTCCAATTTCAATCTCAATTCTACTATTTCTGAATATGTAACTCCTTTATCCTTGCTCTGCTGCCATTTTATTCCTCTGCTATAATCTTTTAATTATGACCGCGTATGTCTCTGTTTTAGTTCTGCTAAGGTATGTTTGAAAAATTAAAATTGGTGCTGCTGCCACCATTTCGGTCACATTGGAATCACTGCTGCTACCATAAAACAAAAAAGGAAGGGAGTTACTATGTTTAACTAGGGGCGTCTTTCTTAAACTTGTTTTTCTTTCTAAAGTTGTTATAAATCAATATTAATGCGTGAAATACATTTTTGTGATTTTGTAAGTCTTATGAATTCGATTGAGTTATTTTGGATGAACGAGGTTATTAGTTTGATTGACAGATTGATCGATTGAGAAAGTTGGGTGTTTTGATTAGTTAAATGATATTGTTAAAGTGGTTTTCCTTGAATTATCGGAGAAGATTTATTATTGGCATTTAGTTTAACTTTAGCAATGGTTTGATTTTAGAAAAGATTTAGTATTGAAATTTGATTTGATGTCGGAATCCAATTTTCTAACAAATTTGGAAAGGATTTGATATTTGAAAATGGTTCGTTTACTGAGAATAATTTACTATTTTGAAAATGGTTCGAACAGGGTTTGAGGAATGGTTTGGTTTGAAACTGTTTGAGAAAACAGAGAGTTCTTAATCATTGACTGGATTCTGGATTTTATAGTTTCCTTGGATTGAGTATGGTTGTTGTGAAAATGGTTATTAGAAATGATTTGAATGATTAACAGGCGCTTGGTTTGGTTTGGTTAGGACCCGGAAAAGGTGGTAGAGTCCGAGTTTTGGAGGAGATGCTGTCGAAATTTTATAAAATTGGAAGTTTCATTTGAAGTAATTATTTAAAAAAGGTTTTTTTTTTTAAACTTTATATGTTTTAAGATTGATTTATAATGAACGGAATGGAAAGAAGGATGATGAGGATTTTCTTTGAAATATGGTTTTTGAATGAATTTGGAAATGAGATTTGGATTGAAGAATGATTATGATGTTGAGAATGTTGAGAATGTTGAGATATGAACTTTGAATTATTCACATGGCTTATGAATTTGAAATATCTGAGATACGAGGTTCCCTAGATTAAGTGTCGTGGCTTGCCACCACGTGTACCAGGTTGAAAACTCGATACTCTGTTGACCCTACGACGTAAGTGTGACCGGGCACTATATAAATTCCCGAGAATGTTACCCCCATTGAGCAATATTGATTATTTGACAAAAAACTATGCATAGACTCTTGGGGATGCACGTCGGGGGACAGTCTAAGGACAATTCAGACTTGTCGGGTTGGCTGGATAACTGACAGATGAGCTTCATCAGCCATAGGACAGGCATGCATCATATGCATTTGTATGCTTTGCTTGGGTTTGAACTTGTTTTGGTTTACCTAATTGCTAAACTGTTCTTAACTGCTACTTGAACTACTTGTTGTAACTACTTCCTACTTATGCTTTCCTTGTCTGTCTTGCCTGTGTTTGTCCTGGCGTGTTACATTTGAGAATGAACTTTGGTGCTGAATTAATGATTGTGTTGTTTGATTGCGTGGTTGGTTTCTGATTGAGATTTGCTTATGAGAGAAGAAAGACTTTGGATTTCTTTAAATACTAAACGTTGGTTCTTTGAAAAGGTTTTGAACGATTAGCTATTAGATTTTAAAAGGATTCATAAGGCAATGATAATCACTGAATTTGAAAATAGTTTTCTTATTGAATATCTTCTTATGACAACTTTGAAACTCCGTCGTGAGACCGTGTGGTTAGGTTCTCACCCCCTATAGCTTTCCCTTTTCAGGAACCGGATGAAGAAGCATTAAGAAGAGTTATACTGCGTTTGGTTTATATGTTGTTGTATTAATTAGTTTATTTTCTTCCCTCGTCTTTGTTATTACAAGTTTGTAAGAGGGATAGGAATTGTATGTTTTATATGTATATTATATTATGAGTTATTATGTAAGGAGTCTTGTATATGAATCTATGCCTGCTTGTATTTTTCTTAAAATAAAGTATTTATTTCCGATTTTTAAAGAAATCAGCGATACAGTATCGAGTCACCGGCTCCTATTCTAGTATTTAGTATGTAAAGTAGTCGTGATACTTCTTACTATCAGAGTTGCGCAGCCGGAAGCGTGACTTCTGATAGTGAAGGTGTTACATTATGGTATCAGAGCGGTCCTTCCTGTAGAGCCTAAGGAATGGACCGACTATGCTTCAATTGCATACACTGAGTGTTTGTCATGTAATAGGTCTCGTTCAGATAACGAGAATTAGAGCTTTATGCACATGACGGTCTATTGATTAACGTCATTAGTCTTGCATTGCATAACTCCTGGTATTAAGTTTGGCCGGTTTAACACTAGTGAATTATGTATATGAAAGCACTAATGGGTTATCATAGACGATATGCGAGTCATAGATAACACGAGTCACGGGTTTTTGGAAATGTTAGAAACTATTTCTCGAAGTTACTTGGTTAGGTGTCGAACTCTGCGGATGTCATGTGACTTGTTCCTTCTTGTTATGCCTTGAGGTTCTTGTTTGCGATTCTTTTCTTGGAGAGTAATCGGATTACCTTCCAATCCTTCCCTCTTGTTCGTATACATTCTTTTTTATCTTAACTGTATATGTCTGTTTGAAATTCCTCGAAATAACTGCCTCATTTGTTCAAAATCCTTTATCTTGACTCATGTGTTCCTTGATGTATTTTTGAATTCTTTGATACATCAAAAAGCACTTTGAAAATTTTTAAGAAATCATTATCGATTGAGTTGTACCTCTTTGTAAATTTTGTAATTCATTGAATCACCTAAAAATTTGTTCGTTATTTCCAATTTTATGAATCCTGCTTGATTTCCTTTGAATTGAGTTCCTTTCTTGCAAGCAAGTTGACCTTCCTTTCTAGTGCATTCTGGATATCCTTATTAGGGTACAATTTTAAGATTACATATGGAATTTTTAATTTAAACCTTTTGAAAAGAAGTTTAGGATTCTTTTAAAAGAAATTTCAAAAGCTAGTCTTTCTCTTACTTGACTATATTTACAATCATTGTTCTTGAAGCCCTTATAAAATTGTTTTTGATTCGATATAACTTTCTTTATATGAAATTTTGAAAAATTGTTTAAAAACTAATTACTCCTAATACCTCGCTAGTTCTTTTACTGGTTTATGAAAATATACTTATTTTAAAATATATGTATGCAACTTGATTTTCTAACAACTATATTACAATTTTTATGAATATTTTTTCTTGATTATGTATTTAGATACTCTTCAAAGGAAGATTTTGTCTCTTTCTAGTTGATTTTCGTTTAATAAACTTTACCTGATCTATTTTTAATTTGAATTTGGTTTAGCATAACACATTAATTAAGCATTCTTTGCTCTTTTAAAAATGTTGGGTTCATATCTTCCCTTTCAAGAACGGACCAATTCCTTTTTGAGCCTTTCACTTTTATGGATGTCATATTTGACTCTGTATTTAATTACTCTCTTACTTTTGTGAACGTCACTGTTAGTCTTAATTTTCCTTCTCTTATGAATCTCACATTCATCCGAGTCAGCTTGAATTTGTTTCTATCTAATGCACCGTTTACCCTCTTAACTGTCTTTCTTTAGTCAAAGGTTCTTTCTTGAGAATTTTCTATTGATTGAATTGTCTTTCCTTGCGCGTTTTTATTCCTTTGGATCAATTGAAAACTTGTTTGATATTCCAAGCCTAGTGAATTTTGTTTAAATTCCCTTGATTTAAAGATCCTTTCTCATATGGGCTGAATTCTTTTTAAGTGCACCTTAATCTCTTGGATATTCTTGTGAAGGTGGTAATTTCAAGTATACTTTTGGAGTCTTGTTTTGAACTATTTTAAAGAAGTTTTGAATTCTTTTTGAAGAAGTTTCAAACTAAATTTTTCTTGCTTGATTGTAACTGAAAACCATTTATTAAATCTTCATAAGGTTGTTTTGACTTAGCGTACACTTCTTTATGTAAAATTCTAAAAACCTTATCGTGCATACGCGGAACCCTGCTTTCGCCGAAAATGTGTTTACAGAAATTTTTACCTCAAATTTTCTTTTCTAGAGTTTAAATTTTCTTCTATCTTCGTTGTAACCCATATTCCCGTTTGGCTTAAATGAGGACCAAAATAACTTTAAAATTTTTTGAGAAAATTGCCTTTGGCCCTTAGCCTTATTGAAATTCATTTCCGAACTTCACATATTCTATCTATAACTTGGAAAATTGTTTTAAAGTAATACAACTTAATTCTCTTCCAAGTTTTATTGTATGCAACTCAAAAAGTTTTTTGTTCTTCATAAACAACGCATTCAAAAAGTATTTTTAATCCTACTATTGAGTCCTGTGAGCTTTATCTTTTGTTTTAGGCATTTTTTTTCTGTAAACCTTATATTCCCTTACTCGACTTGATTTTATTTCAAACTAATGCACTACTTTTCTTTTTATTATTCCTATCAGATTTCATTAATTCGAGAGTCATTCTTGAGATTGCCGAACTAATCTTCTTTTTGGCACTCTTCATTCCTTATGCATACCTGCTTATTTATGATCTCAACAATTCTTTCAAGCTCTTGCGGATTTTGTCCTTGTTGCTTGTCTTTTTCCAAGGTGTTATATCCTTCAAATAAACTCGGAGATAGCTTTAGAGTCACGTATGACCTTTAGGCGTAATAAGCAAAGCGTTAGTTTCTTTAGAATGCAGTTCGTAAACGTGAAAAGGGAAAGCGGTAAGTATGCAACGTTATGAGGAGTGTGGTAGTTTTGTTCCTCGTAAAAGTTTGCAAATGATTATGCCTGTGGCGGTTAAGAGGTTGTGAAGTGACTGATAGAATTGGAAAGTTGAAATTTTGAAGTTGGTACGAAATCTATGTGCAAACGTTATCCTGTTTGTTCACGTCAACCTGTTTTTAAACTTTTGCCACCTAGTTACCCCCTTTGTTTTTTTAAACACCTAACTTGAACACTTACACCCTCTTGTGCTCCAAGTTTTAGTAAAATAATAACTCCCTGTAACATTTTTATTTTGGACCATCTCTTGACTTTTGCTTTAGACCATGCTTTTCCCTTACATCTAAGTTTTACGAGTCATCCAATATTTGGAAAATTATATTTATATATGTGGCAAGACTTCTACTTTTCTAAAGTATACAAAAGTAAAGTATTCAAAACTATTTTAGTATTTTGTGTATTAAGTTAATTTTCGAGAACGAAAATTTTTATAAGTGGGGTAGGATAGATGTAAGACCCAAGATTTTTGAAAATGCCTATTTTGAATCAATCTCAAATTATATATTTATTTATGGATTTAATTTCAGAAATTATTTTTTTATTGAAAATAATTAAAGACAATTAATTGGACTTGAAATAAATTAAGGTTTTTATCCAAACTCTATACCTATAGATTATTTTCCTATTTATGATTTAAAGTTCTGGAAATTTAAAAATAATGAGGTTTGGCTATTTAAATTATAATTTTGTCTAATTTTATAATTATTTTCTATATTTAAATTATAAAATTGGTAGTTATGAAATAATAAAAATTTTATATGATTTGATTTTAAATAATTTAATTTATATCATTTGATACTTTAAGTTAAAGATAAAGAGAAATTAATTATATTATCATGAATTTTCAATTAGAGTAATTTATTGAAAATCAATTAGAATTTTTATACTACAAATAATATTTTAAATTAACTTTAAATGTTAAATTAGTTTTCCAAATATTAGTACTTTATGCTCCAATTTTATTAAAATTACCAAATTATTTCTATATCTAATTTTTATCAAAATCATAAATCCCCAAAATATCACTCTAATCCTAATCTCTCCTTTTCCCTTTAGCCGCCACACCCCTTTCAACTTTCCCTTCCTTCCTCAAACATAAACCCGGGACATAGCAGCAGAAAAAAAAAAAAGAAAACGTTGAGGGAGAGAGAGAGAAACAAAGTTAAGGAAGAGAGGGGAGGGGGACGGCCAGCGCTGGTGGCCCGGGCTGCTCGCCGCCATCGCTGTTAGCACCTACGCGGAGGAGGGAGCCAGAGAAAAAAAACACAATGCTGTTCTGCCGTTCCTCGCCGCGGATGAAGCTCGCCGCCGCTGCACCACGCCTCACAAACCACTACTGTGTCGCACCTGTAGTCGTCTTCGCGGGTTCTGGTCATCATCGTCGTCTCTGCCATGAAGCCCGTCGCCGCCGTCTTTCTCCCCATGAAGTCAGCGCCGCCATCGTCATCATCATGGATTGCTGCTGCGCGTGACGCCGCCGCCGCCGTCTCGGAGTCTGTCACCGTTAAGCAGAGCGACAGGCAGAGAGAGGATCCCCAGGTGAGAAAGAGAGAGAAACCAGGGAGGACCGAGACCTGTCCAGCCGCCGTGCCCAGTCGCCGCTCATGTCGTCGGCACCGTCTTCGTCTGAACCGTCGCCAGATCCACCGCTGCTGAAGCTTCTGGCTACGCCTCTACGTCGCCGGAGCTCCACGCCACCGCTACCGCCGCCGAAAACTGTCTCTGAAGCCTGTTTGCTTGGTAAACTCTAAACCTTGCTTCAGCTTCTTTGTCTATTAAGTCGATTTTAACCGTTAGAGTGGTTGCTAAGGTTGTCTGTGTCAGGATATATGGTCACCGCGAGTTTCTCTGCCGCCGTCCAAGCTGCCACCAGAAGGATCCCCCACAGCCTCCTCTGTTCTTGTCTTCGAATCAGAACTGCCCTTTTCCAATTTCAATCTTAATTCTGTTATTTCTGAATATGTAACTCCTTTATCCTTGCTCTGCTGCCATTTTATTCCTCTGCTATAATCTTTTAATTATGACCGCGTATGTCTCTGTTTTAGTTCTGCTAAGGTATGTTTGAAAAATTAAAATTGGTGCTGCTGCCACCGTTTCGGTCACATTGGAATCACTGCTGCTACCATAAAACAAAAAAGGAAGGGAGTTACTATGTTTAACCTATGTGAATTCAGCTAGTTGATGTAGGGACGTCTTTCTTAAACTTGTTTTTCTTTCCAAAGTTGTTATAAATCGATATTAATGCGTGAAATACATTTATGTGATTTCGTAAGTCTTATGAATTGGATTGAGTTATTTTGGATGAACGAGGTTATTAGTTTGATTGACAAATTGATCGATTGAGAAAGTTGGGTGTTTTGATTAGTTAAATAATATTGTTAAAGTGGTTTTTCTTGAATTATCGGAGAAGATTTATTATTGGCATTTAGTTTAACTTTAGAAATGGTTTGATTTTAGAAAAGATTTAATATTGAAATTTGATTTGATGTCAGAATCCGATTTTAAAACAAATTTGGAAAGGATTTGATATTTGAAAACGGTTCGTTTACTGAAAATAATTTACTATTTTGAAAATGGTTCGAACAGGGTTTGAGGAATGGTTTGGTTTGAAATTGTTTGAGAAAACCGAGAGTTCTTAATCATTGACTGGATTCTGGATTTTATAGTTTCCTTGGATTGAGTATGGTTGTTGTGAAAATGGTTATTAGAAATGATTTGAATGATTAACAGGCACTTGGTTTGGTTTGGTTGGGACCCGGAAAGGGTGGCAGAGTCCGAGTTTTGGAGGAGATGCTACCAAAATTTTATAAAATTGGAAGTTTCATTTGAAGTAATTATTTAAAAAAGGGTTGTTTTTTTAAACTTTATATGTTTTAAGATTGATTTATAATGAACGGAATGGAAAGAAAGATGATGAGGATTTTCTTTGAAATATAGTTTTTGAATGAATTTGGAAATGAGATTTGGATTGAAGAATGATTATGATGTTGAGAATGTTGAGAATGTTGAGATATGAACTTTGAATTATTCACATGGCTTATGAATTTGAAATATCTGAGATACGAGGTTCCCTAGATTAAGTGCCGTGGCTTGCCACCACGTGTACCAGGTTGAAAACTCGATACTCTGTTGACCCTACGACGTAAGTGTGACCGGGCACTATATAAATTCCCGAGAATGTTACCCCCATTGAGCAATATTGATTATTTGAGAAAAAACTATGCATAGACTCTTGGGGATGCACGTCGGGGGACAGTCTAAGGACAATTCATACTTTTCGGGTTGGCTGGATAACTGACAGATGAGCCTCATCAGCCATAGGACAGGCATGCATCATATGCATTTGTATGCTTTGCTTGGGTTTGAACTTGTTTTGGTTTGCCTAATTGCTAAACTGTTCTTAACTGTTACTTGAACTACTTGCTGTAACTGCTTCCTACTTATGCTTTCCTTGTCTGTCTTGCCTGTGTTTGTCCTGGCGTGTTACATTTGAGAATGGACTTTGGTGCTGAATTAATGATTGTGTTGTTTGATTGCGTGGTTGGTTTCTGATTGAGATTTGCTTATGAGAAAAGAAAGACTTTGGATTTCTTTAAATACTAAACGTTGGTTCTTTGAAAAGGTTTTGAACGATTAGCTATTAGATTTTAAAAGGATTCATAAGGCAATGATAATCACTGAATTTGAAAACAGTTCTCTTATTGAATATCTTCTTATGACAACTTTGAAACTCTGTGGTGAGACCGTGTGGTTAGGTTCTCACCCCCTATAGCTTTACCTTTTCAGGAACCGGATGAAGAAGCATTAAGAAGAGTTATACTGCGTTTGGTTTATATGTTGTTGTATTAATTAGTTTTTTTTCTTCTCTCGTCTTTGTTATTACAAGTTTGTAAGAGGGATAGGAATTGTATGTTTTATATGTATATTATATTATGAGTTATTATGTAAGGAGTCTTGTATATGAATCTATGCCTGCTTATATTTTTCTTAAAATAAAGTATTTATTTCCGATTTTCAAAGAAATCAGCGATACAGTATCGAGTCACCGACTCCTATTCTAGTATTTAGTATGTAATGTAGTCGTAATACTTCTTACTATCAGAGTAGCACAGCCGGAAGCGTGACTTCTGATAGTGAGGGTGTTACATTTGTATCATGAATATGAACCAAATTCTCTCTAACACAAAGCCAACACGTTAGCCACAGAGAGAACAAAAATTAAAAATAAAAGATAAAAAAAATGCTCACGCTATATCATTATCAGCAGCAAAGATGTACATAGCCATATTGACCAAATCCTCACTCAACCTCATATCTTGTGGTGGTTTGAATGAACAGTTAAGATTCTGCACAAACATAAAGGTTATCCACAATATACGTATTTGAATACTATGCCAATAAATTATTTTTAACTAAATCAAATACCTTTGTGATAGAAGTGTTCTTGAAAGCCATTTTTTTTGTTTTGCAGAGGTCGTTAACCATGCTTTATCTATGGTGAAAGTTAAAGGCCCTTTGCGTACTCTAATTTCCGCCATCTTGCTTGATAGTTGACCTTTGTGCTCAATTTTTGGCATTTTAGCTGGTCGTGCAAACACCATGTTTTGGATAGATGGTGGATTATTGACACTTGCCAATTTGTCCTTTTGCCTTACAAACGTACTCGGAAGTTCTTGCACAATTCTATTAGTTTTTCTATTTCTTTGAATACCGAACCTTGACTTTGGCTTCGATTTTTCTTCTCCATCCAGGCATGTTTGTGTCCCTTTGTAGAACGATGGTGGCAGATTGTGTAAAATCTCAACGTCCTTATTCTCGTCGGATAAATCCGTAAACACATAATGTTCGGACTTTATTTGCAAGGGGCAAGAGTTTTTTTTTTTGTTACATCATCACATGATTTATTCTTCATCTCATATAGGTTCGTATTGTCGAA
Organism: Arachis ipaensis; assembly: GCF_059453495.1. Lineage (NCBI taxonomy): Eukaryota > Viridiplantae > Streptophyta > Magnoliopsida > Fabales > Fabaceae > Arachis > Arachis ipaensis. The sequence goes on from NC_142441.1 coordinate 99,468,599, forward strand.
TTTTTCATGCTTCTCATCATTTTTACATTGAAGGGCGTTTAATTTATCAAGTGAGTTCTTCGCCATCTACATTGCCTTCTCCATCTCATCAACTCTCTTGGATAAAGACTACATTATAAAAAAGAAAATTTGCATTGGTATATATAATTAACATTGTAATTTATCATGAGTTAGATATATTACCTCTATTGCATGTAGTATTTGTTTCAACGGAGAATTTTCATTAATTTCCATCGAAGAAGATCCAATGTGATCGTCTACTACTTTTTCTTCTATTGCTCTACTAGATTGTAATTTTAGTTTTAGTAAAAATAGTTAATAGTGTTCTATGCTTGAGTGTTTATATATAGGAATTAGATTATGTTTCACACAACTAATTCTCTTTTAATAATTTAAATATGATAACCAATAATTGGTCATTTAACTTTAAATTAAAAATAAAAATATATCCAAAATTTAACAAGTTTCCACAGCATAAATTACTATCCCTTTATCTTGTATTAAAATAATAATAAATTTGATATTATATTTTAAATATTATCTTTTTAAAAAATATAAAATTAGATTATTTTATATAATCTTATTATTCTTAACTTCTTATCTTCTTATTCTAATTAGATAATTTTTTTAAAAAAAAGATAGAAATAAAATATCTTAAAATTTGTATTATTTTTATCTTATCTTATCTTTTATAACCGAATTTGCTATATATTCATCTTAAAGGGGTTATATGGTACCGTACAAGACAAAATACTATCTGAGTGAGTAGTAGAAGATTATTCCAATGAAAAATATGTAGGTCAAGAGTATGTTTAACGATATAACAAAAAGGATAGAAAACTTAGAATCGGTCATTGATGTTCTACACCAAAAAATTGATGTGATCATGGCACAACAGAAAACTTCCACAAATAGTAGTTCGATATTGGATCCTACTGTAGTTATGCATTCTTCGGAAAGTACAAAAACTAGTGATCTTACTAGTATCATGCCAATTCAATCCAAAAAGTTATTCCACTCAGATATTACTCGTGAAGCTACAACTCCACCTAATGGACAACCACATGTTAGAGTAGGAGCTGTACTGCCAAAGGTAACCTTATTTTTTTTGTCTTCTTTCTTTTACTTTTTTTTCTTTATTTTTTAGTGTAAGCTTGAAACTATTTTTTTAACTGCAGTGGTGGACACTTATTGCATTTGAACCTACTCCTTCGATGATGTTAACCGATTCTCAAGCTACTGTTGCAACCTATATTTTTTCGGATACATTAGATCCGTACGTGTGATTTATGATTATGTTTAATATGTAATGGTTTAAAAATTCTATGATTCTCCCAACTAACCATTTTATGACTTTGGCAGTTCTGAAGAGTTGGTAATCTTAGATGAAAAAGGTTATAGAAGTACATTTAGATGTCTTGTGCCGGAGAGATGTGTCGAATCACGAGTAAGTATAGAGATCAATGCACATTATACAATTTCTTGTAATTATATTTTTAAGCCTCTATTTACCTATAAACATGTTTTACATATAATTTTAACATATTGTAGGTTATAAACCTGGTGGCACTTATGATGACACGTGTATTTCGACGTAGGAATGAAGATCCAATTTGCTGGTTCATGCCTGAACATTTTGCAGTAAAGTTATCCCTATAATATTTTTAAATTATTAGTTAATATTTTTGTCTAATAGTTTAAGTGGATATACTAATTTATAAGGAAGTTCTTTTTTCTAGACTAAACCATGCTATGTACTCACACGAGTAAAGTGTATAATTAAATTATCAATTCAAAAATAGTTGTTAAATTGAAGGCATATTTTCATTTAATAATTTTTTTTGTATGCAGCGATATGCTTTAAGCGACAAATAAACACCAGCTGAGGTTATCTTTGATTTCCTTGGAACATATATGTCACTGAAAATTAGCCACGTCGTTAGGGTACAAGTGACTAATTTGTTTTCCATTAATATGCTGTTATATTTTTTCAGTGTTTATAATGGTTTAAGGTTTATTGCAGGTTTTTATCCCTATCTGTGAGGAACTACATTGGTATTTGGTTATTGTTGACTTTACAAGTCGTCGTCTAATCATATTGGATTGAATGTCTTGTGTCGGAAAACATCAACAACACAAAAGGACGCAATTAAAGTGGTAATTATTTGTTCTAAATCAGTACTTAATCTTCTGGAATCACTTAACAATTTAAATAACCATTTGTTGTAACTAGTACTCTTAGTCAATTTAAATCATTTACAATTCACTCTTCTTGTTTATTTTTTTGTCATGAATTCACTCTTGTACAGGCAACTTATTTAGAAGCGATGTTAGATGATCATATTTTTTATGATGATAAGTCTAAAGTTGTAGATTGCTCCACTTTTTGGCCTATGACACCTTTTGGCCTACCACTCAAAAAAATAGATCTTTAGTCTAATATTAATTTTTTTTAAATATCATAACTCGTTCAATAGATTATATCTTATATGTATATAATAACTATTTGTTGAATACTTTTTATCATAGGAATGATAGCGGAGTTTGGGTGACCGGTTGGATGAGAGAATGTACTTTACAAGATGACTTCAATATTCATGTCATATTTATAAGAAAGTATTTTTAAAATAATTTTTTCAACACACTTCTAATTAGAATTATATTGTTGGTGCTCTAAGCAGATTAACGACTCCACACGAATGAGACTTGCCGTGGATATGGTTTTAGAGGAGTACAACGATTTATGTCTTGTAATACAAGAAAATACTTGGCAATATAGGACCAAGTGGAAGCAGAGCATGAAGACATCTGGGAATGAGGAATTATCTTTTTAGATATTTTTAATATTTTTTTTTGAAAGACAAATTACTAAGCTATGTTTCATTTGTTTTTACACTAATTTATCCTTCGATATATTACAATTCTATATTACTAATTTCCTTTACTTTATCGATTAATATAAATTATTCATAACCTATATATTCCCGTAAATAACGATGAAACCAGTCACATGACCCAGGAGACTTCGGTTTTGAATATTATGGTAGCCTTATGTATTGGAATTATTATTATGGTCCATAAAATATAGGTCAGTGGTAACTCCGCACAATTAATTCTTTACCAATATAAATATAGATGCCTAAAAGATAGTTCATTTTGAAACATCTGCCAAATGCAACATATGAATTTGACGCATCTAGAAAAAATATTATCTTTCATTCAATCAATATAACAATCTACGAAGTTACAATGTCAAAGACATGATGACATCACAATAATAATTTGGTGTAAAGGCTATTAAATGTTACATCTTTTTCCTTTTTCATTTGTGTCGTGTGTGTGTGTGTGTGTGTGTGTGTGTGTGTGTGTGTGTGTGTGTGTGTGTGTGTGTGTGTGTTGTGTGAGGGGGAAGGGGACAATGAAGGAAGGAAAGGAACCATGATGGGGATGGAACTCTGAAATCAGTTCAAGCACACATGGCAGATAAAGTAAAATGGTAAAAATCCTAACAAGTCACTGGATATTGCCAACTTTCAACTAATTCTAAATCCTTACCATGACTATCCGTATAATCTACTCACCAAATCCTAACAAGTCACTGGATATTGCCAACTCGCCACTCCAATTCACTTCTCTGTACAATATCAACACACGCTCAATATTCAACCTAGTGCATTGTGTTGTCAGAATCCAGAACTACTTAAAACTCTGAAAAATTCAACGTATGAACAAAAAATCATCTACAGTAACAAAAGAGTGTAGAGCACAAGAACAACTAATTCAAAGAAGATACCTTGCAGTACCAGGAAGTAAAAGATCAACTTCTTTGTCCCCAATGGAGTATGCCCTCAACGTATTTCCTCTAATGTGGGGTCTAGGTGCAGTGTTCATAGAGCCCGGTTCATGGGCAACCAACAGCAACCCTTTAGGAAGAATCAACTCATCCCCTTCCTTGACTGAATCTAGTGTACGTAAAGCAGGCCCAAATTCTCTCAATAAAAGACAAAAGAATTTTTCAAAAAGAAAAAGCAGGAAAAAGAACTTTGTAGCGAATTTGTAAAACAACTCAAAACAGAAATCATGAGTTTATGTTTCATCAGATCTGTCAAAGTCTCACTTTGTTTAAGGATATGACTGAGATAGCCTTTATAAACGTTCGAGGGATCCTGCCCAATGAGCTTAGGCTCACCTAATTCTTAAGAGCGATATTTACATGCTATAAAATATATCAAAAAACTGTAGATGTAAAAGATGTTATAGGTTCATTAGAAATATGACCAGCAAAACTTTTTTCCACTAGATGGAGTTATATATGTTCACTAGATATGCGACCAACAAAACACTTTTTCCCCCTGGATATGGTTGGCTATATAGATTAAATGAAACATTTGTCCTATCTGTAGAAAAATTTAATCAATAATTTCTAAAAGAAACTTCTTATGTCACATTTTAGAAAATTGGCATTAGAAATAAAAAGTGTATTTAATAATTACCTTCTCCAGAAGATAAGCTATCCTGTTGCTATAAAGATCCAGGATATTCCGCTAAGGCCCTTAGATTCTCTGGAGCTCTGAAATGTAATCCTAGCAAAAAGCTATAATCAATTATGTGTTGAGACTCTAAGAAAGTGCAGTCTAGAGAAATTTGAGAAAGCTATAATCAATTATGTGCAGAACATATTCCCCATGACCACAAAACGCACCTAATTGAGAAAATAAAGAAATTTCTATAGCTTTGCCATTTAACAAACAAGGAAGAAAAAAGAGCTAGAGAAAGATATTTGGTGTACCTTTTTCCCATCCCTTAGTTTTATTCGATGTACCCCAAAAAAATTTTGTAATAAGAGTATTCTCATGATACCCTACATGGTAATAGTATTTAGGAAGCATATTGAGATAAACCTACAAGAAGAGAACCAAAAGTACATTATCATGGACATTTAAATTCGCAAATCAATTCATTATTGATTGCCATAGAGATAATAACATAAATGTATCATCTACTTCTCTCTCTTTAACATAAAAGGAACTTCTGATGTTGGACTTCATGAACCTTGCCTTAAAAATTGTCAACAGATTAGTGCATCTTTCAAGAAAATAGCGGCCCACCTAAATAGGAACTTATGCAATCAATTATTTCTCCCTAAAAATGCATGTTTATTAAAATCATAAAATAAATGTATTTCTCCTGAAAATCACCATTCAATTGGGGTCCTAGTTAGCCACTTGGCATTAGATTTCATGTAGTTTGTCCCTCAAATTTGTCACACTCTATTATATCACTCTGCAGTCTATGTGCTATCAATATGATTAGTACACAGGGAAGTGCTGAAATAATCTGAAAGGGTAAGTCATGAGGATGTATAATGGGAAGTGTTGGACAAATTCATTCCACAATATATTGAAAAGATATCCTGAAGTTATGGTATCTATTAAATTCCAGGGATAGCCTAAAATACTACAAATTTTAAGGACATCCTATCAGACTAGCCACAAAAAAATTTAAATAAATAAAATACCAAAAACAGCAATAAAGATTCAGCAGTCGATCATCCATATTTTAAACAAGAGCTAATTGGAAAAGGTTGCAAAAGTAAGGAGACAGGAAAACAGATTATCAGCAAAGCATTTGCTATGCAGCCGAAAAACTGGAGAACATACAGAGTTAGAATTGCTGTCATCCTTGAGAATGTCTATCAGCATTCTTGCGCGGCGGGGGCAGCGTCTTGTGCGGCGGGGCAGCGTCTTGCACGGCGGCGGCAGTCGCAGGTTGCGGCGTATTGCGGCGACAAGAATATGCTAGTGAGATGTGCAGCAGAGGAAGAGGAAGAGAGAAATGCAGGAATTGAAATTGTATGAAAATCCTATTGGGCCTTTTCTTCTCTGAATGCTTCTAATGTGAGAATGAAAAGAAGCAGGGCGCGGCGGCGGCGGAGGCGTGTTGCGGCGACGGCGGAGGCGTACGAAATTTGCAGCAGAGGAAGAGGATGAGAATGGCAGGGATTGAAGTTGGATGAAAACCCTAGCTGCTTCTCTTTTCTGAATGCCTCTGTATCTGAAATAAAAAAGAAAGGGGAGGACATAGTTAGGGTTTTTCAATCCGCACTCTATTTCGAAAGGAAATTACTTCAATCTCGTTGATGCTCTCCAAAAACTCTAATTTCTCGTACTCAAAAAAAGAGAAAGGAAAAAACGTTAAAAACCAATAATTTGAGGGGTTAAAATCTAATTAGTAAATTTTTCAAAAAAAAAAAAACAGAGTATATTTTGTAATTATTTTTATGAAGGTTAATCATACTCCTACAAAAATGTGAGAGTAAAGAATCTATGGCCTTAATTTTAACAAGTAAAAAATATTTAAAATAATTTATTATCGTATCTTATGCACTATGATACTAAACATTGTAAATAATTAAAATTTTAATAAATCTTATACAATTATTGAATTTTATCCTATCATATTAACCAAACCATCCCTGTGTCACTGAGTTGACTAGGGTTTGTGAGTACTCCAACACTCCAACACCAAACCTGGCAATAAGGTACTTTACCCCTATTATTATTATTATTATTATTATTAAATCAAATCAAAAGTTGTCTTCAAAACATTCACTCACCTCCCTTGGTTCTTGGATCTTCGCTTTTTCCTTTCCATCGCTATTGCTGAACGAGGCAGAGAAGCAGAGAGAAAATCGTAACCCTAATCCGATTTCAAACAAGAGCAATGGAATCTGCGTCTCGAAGAAGTGGAGGAGGCATCTTTGAAGCCCTTTACAAGGTCCTCATGCGCCGCAATTCTGTCTATGTCACCTTCGTCATCGCCGGCGCTTTCGTTGGTGAACGGGTATCTCTTTCATTTCCTTCGCTTCAGTTGCAGTATCCGATGCTTTATAGTAATTGTTGAAATCCAGCTTTGTAGGAGGGTGAATTTTATCTTGCGGTTAAGGGAATCCATCTTTCAATTGCCACTTTATATAATTTATTGTTGTGATAATTCAGTTCTTTTTTTTTTGTTTTTTTTTTTCTTCTGAATGAATTTATGACTTTTATTGTGCAAGTTTATTCACATTTGAAGCTCCGATTTTTGTTTTTGGTTTCTTCCATGTTTATTTAAGATCTGTTTCTTCGGTTGGAATTGCTGAGTGATTCTGTTATTGGGTTGCAGGCTGTGGATTATGGAGTTCACAAGCTCTGGGAGCACAATAATATTGGGGTAATATGCCTGCCTCATGTTATGTCTTGTGGTTTATCTGTTGATTTTACTTGGATGCCTTGTCATGTGCTGCTTGCTTATTTGTGACGATGATATATTGGATCTACGATGAAACTTGGACGGGGTATTTTTTTTGTAGGTCATGTTTACATATCTTGTTAATAGTTTTGGCTTTATTAAGATAACAAGTTCTTTGTATGGTATATCCGTTAAAATGGATTAAGCTTATGCAACATCTACTGTCTATTCTATACCAATGCTCTACACAGTGGAATAAAACTTGATTGTCCTTGTACTATGGTTATTAAGTTATTAGTATCTCCTGATTCTGCAAATACACTTCATAGGCCAGTAATTCATAAATACTAATTGGAATTAGCTAGTATTGCTTCAAAGTTTTTTGGGAAAATATTAAATGCCTTTAAGTTGATTCTGCAGCATCTAAACAGACAAGGAGCATCAAAACTGGTAGGATGTTTTAGGGTGTGTTTGGCTTGCGTTTTTACCTCCTGTTTTCTTTTTTTTTCCTTCACAAAATTCTGAAAACAGAAATAACTGAAAATTACAATAGAAAATGGAAACACAAACCAAACAGACAGATTTCCTTTATTATGAAGTCTGGAAGCATAAGGAGACTACGCATTTGTTGGCTTAATTCGTCAGTTTTTTGCTGTGTTTCCTATCAGTACAAAGATATTGCCATTGAATTCTAAATTATATAATTGGTCTGTTTTTGTGTGAAACAGAACTTATTAATTGTTCTTTGTTGCTTTTGTGGTTCTTCAATTCTCTTGTCTTACTAATATCTTGGCATATTTATCATTTGGGATTTGAGTTATCTACCTTCCAGTTTCCTACTTTATTATCCTACTTTATCATGTCACCTGATGGCGTTTGCACATTGCCATTGAATTCAATTTATACAAATATTGATTAATTGTGTACAGTTTTACTGTCACTTTTGCAATTGATTCATCATGTTGTTTGGAGATGATGCAATCTTGACACGTGTATCTTGCATTGAACAGTATCAAATTGTATTATGTAAGTTTTGTTAATAACTTTATCCATATGTATTGCTTAGTGTATTGGTAGGCATTAGCCATCGCCTCAAACATGTGCTCAATCATGCCCCATATACACTCCTCACCTAATCTCTTTCTCTATATCTGTGGCGGCCCTTTGGCCTTACATTTTCTTTGTCTTGAGAACACAGAAACTCATCATTTGCTATGTCTTTCGCACATGATTGACCTTGCTATCATAATTTACCTCTTTCTTAAAAGAGGATAAATAAAATGGTCACATAATCCATTATTATATTTTTAGGCAGACCATTTTTTCATAATTAATGATCAACTAAGGTTCTTTTGTAAACGGAGTAACTTTTATTTTCAAGATGATCAAATACCGAGTAGAAATGCCATTGTTGATGAGTCAAAAGTGGCTATCATAAAATTTTGCCTTGGTTTACGTGCTGTTGATGGGGCTTGTTAGTTGAGAGGGAAGAAGGAGAATGAAATGAATGAGGGAGATCATTGTGTAGTGCACTTATTGCGGGCTAACTATTTGGGTTGCATGTTTGGAGCATGTGCCCATTTCGTATTTTCATTTGTTTTCCTTTATTCTATGTTTTCACAGAAGTTTAGCGGTAGTATGTATGTGAGCGATAATTATGGAAAATTTGTTCCATCAATTCCATCCATGCCAGTGAATATCTAATTATCAAGCATTGTTTAAGAGTTGTGGTTTTCATGATAGAGTGATGGCTACTTTTACTGTCAAACTTTTTCAGTATTTTTAACCAATTATATTTTCTTATGCAGAAACGATATGAAGATATTTCTGTGCTAGGGCAAAGGCAATCCGAAGAGTGAATTGTTGGACCATCTTTTAGCTATTTTGAGGTTTATTATTCATGGAATTTGAATTGAACATCATGAGCTGGAAGTAGCTTCTTTTTTTGCTAATAAGTATCTAATAGTCTTGTGCTTTGCTAAAACTGCTCACTGGAAATATAGAACATTGAACCAGTTCAAAGCTATGTATTTTTTTTTTTTCTACAATTTGGAAAGAAAACATTGTGTTATTGAAATCTTTGGCTTCAGTGTTGAGTTATCTTAATTTTTGAAGATTTAGGAATAAGAAAGTACTTTCTGTCTAAATATGTCAGTATGTCACCCTTTCCTTACTTTTCATTGCACTCAAATATTTATTACAAAAAAAAAAAAAAAAACCCCTCTTTTAGGGGAAGCTTGAATGTTCGGGATTTACCATTTGACAATTGGGTTTGCTAATCATACTGAATGCATTGTGTGTGTGTATATATATATATATAATATGGTTAATATATATATATATATAATATGGTTACTACATTATCCAATCATTATATAACGAATATCAGTTATTACTATATAATATCAATTAAATACGTTTAATTTGATATACCAATGGTTTAAGTTTAGTTAAAAATTGTTTTTTTTTATGCATATGTAAATGTAATTAAAGGACTAATGGAAAAGCAAAGATATAGAGAACACCTAACTTGTACTTTGTTGTCATTTGTCATATCTTCACAAGTTTCTTTGCCTATATTAAGTCAATTACAGCTTTAACATCATCATCACTACCAACACAACAACAATTAATCACAGTAATTGAAGAAAAAGAGAGAGAAAAGAGAAGGAAAAAAAAAGAGGGGGGGGGGGGGGGGGACCTAAAAGATTTGTGATTCTAAGACATATAGGAAAAACAGGGCGACGGAGAGGGGAGGAGTTGCTTCTCTCATCATCACCTTTTGCTCAGCTTTCTAATTTAGTTCTGTCCCAACTCTATTGTTGTCGTGTTCTATACCGCTATTGGAGCTTCAATCCCACCTCTGCTCAACGTTGTTGTTGTTCTTCCACGGTCTTTCATCTGTCATGATGAGAGTATGAGACAGACACGGAGAGAGTCCATGGAAGTCAAACGGAATATGTATATTTAGGAGTTATTGTCATTTATATATTTTGAGATTTTTTTTGTTAAAATAGTAATGTATTAAGAGTTAAAATGACTATTCAATCTTTATGAACTAAATCCTCATGATGGTATCTGAGATTCACAACTTATACTATTCTAGTCTCTCAAATTCAAAATTAACTATACTAATTAACGAAATCTAATTCAAACACCATATTAGTCTTTGGACTATTTCCAGCGTTTAAGTAAACGAATAAAATGTGGAGTTAGCTCTAATTTACTATGCTAGACACAATATTAAATGATGTTTGTTTGTTTTAACAGTTAACACTTAAATAAGATAAAAACGAGGTTGTTTTGGAAAATAAAATAAAATAAAACCATTGCACATTATATAAAGTTATAAACTCTTCTAGGGTGATAAGTCAACGTTAGTCCAGCACTTCCTAGTTCCTTCTTTGACTCAATGCTAAAAAAAGTCCAAAAATAATATAATGCGAACTAAAAGACTAGTTTGGGAATTTAGTCATTTTTACGATAACCGAAGAAAGAAATACACGCTGAAACATTCTCTCTCCCCCACCCCTCGGGTCTTTTTTTTTTTTTTTTTACTTTTGGCCCAAACCATTTTTTGTTCCTGGTTTTAGAGATGAAATTGCTTTGCTGTAAATACTGGACTCCATAGTTGTTTATTAGAAGATATATCTTACATGTCTTTAGTAGCATTCTGTAAATGTAACGATTTAATAAATCTAATTTCGAGCCCTCCGAAATGAGATTGGTAATTTGGCAGAGTAGAAGTTCATATTCGTATTCACTGCAAATAAATTTACTAAAATACGATTGCTCAGTTATCTCCTGCATCATATCACTCTACGAAACTATACATGTTGCACGGCATTTTGCATAGCATCTCAAGTGTTGAATTTATTAATTTTTGGATGAAAACTTCAGTCATCAAGATTTTGGAATGAAAAATCTATACAAGCCAATAAGCCTCATTAACAAATCCACATTGTTGACAGGCTAAGAAAATGCCTTATTACTAATACAGTTCCATGTTACATTGATATAATTATACAAACAATAAATTTAATCTATAGTTCGACCAATCGATATTTGAGGTACAAAAGTAATGATTCATAGTGTAATATAATTTGCGAGAAATTGAGTATCTTAGCAGTTATGAAGATTCGGAAGCAATCATCAGGAATTACTGTTTCACCATGAATGAAGCTTTACAACTACAACCACCAACGGCACTGGGGTTCTCAGTCACCTGCAAATGAAACCAGACATTGATATTTTTTCTAAAGAAAAAAGTCATCAATGATCTTTATCCAAAATTAAAAAAAAAAAAAATGGAGGGGTTGTGATATCATAAGTCGATGACTCAAGTATCCTGAATTCATCATAGAAGAAGGTGATGGAAAACAAATACAGATGTAAATCACACAATTCAAATCCCGTGGATGAAACAAAGGAGTGTTTGCAGTGTTATTTATGACTAAAAAAGGTACCATGAAAAAGCCTATGGAAAGATTTTGCCACGCATCTACCAAGAGCAACAATGTTCTGTGGGGAAAAAGACCAAATATGTCTATACAGAGACTGAACGTGAATATTGGTCATTAATAGAACCAACAAAATAAAAAAGCTTAATATTGTATTTGTATAGATGATCATTTTACATTGGAAGTGTCAACACACTGGACAATCGGGTGATGAACAAATACATTAGAAAAGTTAGTATAGCACCTATTGTGCAGAAGAAGGTGAATTATCACCATGAGTTATTTAGGAATCAATGGATTAAGGTTGTAGAAGTTCTAACAGGGAGATTATCTTATACGGAGGACAGTTCAATAGCTAAAGATAAAAACTCAGAAAACTTTATGTGAAAAAATTGAAAAAGATTTGGATGTAAGTGGTCTAATTGCAAACATGATTAAATTCTAATCCACTTGGTGTAACCCCACACACAGAACTTATCTTCAAAGAAAAAAATAATACCATGAAACTTATAAGATAAACCATGTTTGGGACATTTTGCTGCAGTTTACAGACAAATTTCGTCTCAAGACTTGAATTGCCATATGAACATTATAACAAAGTTCCATTTGTAATAAGAAAGCAACTGGTACTGGGATTAAAAGTAGAATAGAAAATTAACGAGGAAAACTCTTACTATATAAAAATACTGCTTAGGACATTCTAGAGTAGATACTGGAAATTGGAAGGAACTGATAATAGAGAAATGCAGAAATAAAGTTGAAATTTAGTGCTGCTAGACAAGCTATCCTCCCAGCCCTAAGCCCCAATTCTTTCCTAAATTCCACTCTCCCCCCTTTACTACACTCATCCTTCCCTTCATTCATTTTATCTCCATGACAAGGTTTACGCTTAATTGGTAATTGCAGCATCATTTTTCACTCTCCATTGTCCTGCTAATAAACTATCATGCTCATTTCCGACCCCAGATGCTTAGCCACTGGCCCAATTCCTTTGAAGTTCGAACCCTTCTCTATTCTTTTATAACTCCTCTTATACATGTGGGTTAAAGGCCCATCCTAATTCGTGTGGAGGGCGAAAAAGGAATGTAAGTGAAGATATAATTTTGAATAATACAACAGTTTATACATGGCTTTCAAGTGTGCTTGACTTACCACAAAGGCTGAACGGATTAGCTCCTCAACGTAATCAACAGTTGCACCTTTGACAAAATCGTATGAGATATTGTCAACAACCAGTTTAATCCCTTCTTTCTCAAAAACTCTGTAAATACAGCAAGAAAGCCAGTTGTAAAAGAACCCAAGACAAAATAGCTACATATCTCAGAGGTGAAACTTGTGACTGGTGAAAAGGTAATACTTGTCATCTAAGTTGATTCTGTCATCCAGATTAAAAACGTACTGAAATCCAGAACATCCACCGGTTTCTACACTCAGACGAAGCAGTTTTCCATCAGATGATGACTCAGTTGCTTCTAGTTCTTTCATTCTCTGTTCCATATTCAAAAGTTGCAGAAAGGGGTTATTATTCACTACTTTAATCATATATTGCTCCTGACGACATCCAATGTAAGCAAAAGCAAAGAGGAACCAAATAGAATGAACAATTAATGAACTGAAGAAAGAACACTCAATGCAACATAATGGGCCACTCTAGCAAGATTTTGGGATGCAAAAAATGCAAACTTTTAGAAAAAGCGAGAATTTGTGAACAGCATCAAAATTTTTAGAAAAGAGAAGGAGCCTCCCCCTAATTTGGAGCAGTAGCAGTGCTTCAGTTTATTCCAAAGGGGATAAATTTAGAAGTTGAGTTAGTTATTATGGTAGTTGATACATGAAATTGCAGAACAATCCAGAATTCCTGATTACACTAACTAACCAATAAATAGGAAACACATAGCAAGGTAAAATTGAAACAAAGTCGCATTTTCAACATGATACTAAGATGTGATTATGCACATCAATTGCATAGATAAGAGCGCTGGTAGAATCATTGTTTTTCTTTATATGTTGAGAGAAATATAGCTGAATTCCTAACTTTATTTATCTATTTGAAAAATAAAAGGAAAGGAGGAATTATTAGTAAGAAGCTGGAAATGTTAGAAAGTAACGAGAGAGAGAGAGAGAGAGAGAGAGAGAGAGAGAGAGAGAGAGAATACTCGGACGCAGCTTTCGGTCATGTGAACGGGCTCAGGAGAAGAAGAGGAAGTCGGAGTTGAACGGTGAAGAATAGAAGCCGAAGAAGAAGAAGAAGCAGGAACGGAGTTGATGAACCTCTCGTTCTGTCGGAATCGCGCTGCCAGGTACGGTGCCAGCCGCCGAATCAGTGGTGTCGACATCGCTCTCTGTATCTCTCTCTATAAAACCATCGGTGAAGATATCTCCGCTCGCTCGCTCGCTCTCTCTCTCTCTCCCTCTAATTCTGCAGTTGCGTTTTTGAAACACAGAACAGAACATTGCCCTTTAGGTCCCCACCCCCCACTCAACCAATTCACGATCCAGATTCAGCCACGTCAACTAATGTATAATCCAACTGTCTGTAACTCTTCCACCCTTCCATCCATTTTCAATTAAAAAAGAAAAAAAAAAAAAAAAAAAACCTAAAATCAGAGACACGATGCATCAAACCTCCCTCAGACCTCAACTCAATGCCTCATTCTTCTTCTTCCTCAACCCTCAATCCTCTGCCCTCACCCTCTTCTCCACTGTCTCGCGCTCACTGCCCGGACTCATCTCCTCCCAGCCACGCGCGATTCGCCAGCGTCACCTCCTCCTTGCTGCTTCGCCGGTTCGTCCTCGCCCATCTCCACCAGTCCTCCTCCATCCGCGAATCGCCGGCGTGACCAGAAGCTCCAGGCTCCTCCTCCTCTGCAGTCTGCTTCGCGCCTCCATTGCTCCTCGGTGAGCTTCTTTATTTTAATTTTTCAATCTTCAATTTTTGATAGATTAACGAGAAATGCTCAAGGCAATCAGAATTTATTATTTTTTGCTCACTTTTAGCCATCAACTCAATTCTTTTTAGTTTAGTAATACAGCAATATAGTTACCCACACATTGATGGCTAACTAACCGATGGCCAAACACCATAAATTTTGATGGTCTTCTAGCATTTCTCTGGATTAATTATCAATTTTTTTTTTCTTTGCATTTCATTGTTCACCCGAATCACCCCTATCTCTTCTCGTTTGCTATTTCTCTTGTTTTGATGGCTGTTTCTTTTTTTACTTAGTGTTGAATTCCCGAAGAAAGAAAATTTTAAATACCTGTGGTCCTTAGAACTTGCAACCAGTAATGCAGATTCTATCTAATCCTTTTCAATATGTTTCGACTCCGCCCCTCCGCTCTCTCAATTATGAACCCTACGTTGGTTAGGGGTTGTCATGTTAGACACAGTTAAGTAAATTTTAGTGAATCATGCGAGTTAGGGAGTAAAGTATTCCATTTCTGTAATTGTTATGACATAAGAATAATTTTAACTTTTTTAGTTGTGGCTGAATTAACATAATGTAAAGTGCTTTGGGAAAAAAAATTTCATTTTAATTATGAACAATTATTTACTAGATTTTGAAGGCAATTGATTATTAAAACATGTTTGATACTTTCAGAATCATCACAATTTTTATCATACTGATTTCGAAACTCGTGTTCAAATATAAAGAAGGCTCTATAGAAATAAAAAGAATAAAAAAAACAAGAATTATATAATGTGTAGTCTTTCCCATTATACATATATATGACCAGTAAAGTCTTTCCCATGATCGTCAGTTACAAAAGTGTAGGAAGTCAGAAGCATACTAATTTAAGCAAGGTAATTGTATATTTGTGGGTTGTTCTTATTACTCTCTAGATACTCCCTATCTATCAGGCTTTCTACTATTTTCTTTATGTTTGTGGGTTTCATTGGGAATTTGAGTTGTTTCAAAAAAAAGATTGTAATCAGATACGAGTTAAATTTGTTATTCTATTGGACTTTGATATTCATATACGTGTGTATATTCATATACTCATATACTTCGCTATTCTATTGGACTTTGTTATTCTATTAGTTATTCATTTAATGTCCTTTATTTTTGGCAGCCTAGCTACATACTCTTTCTCAAATATATAACCTTATAATTCAGGTTTCAATCTTGACCTTCAAACTATTAATGATGATGAGGAGTTGGAAAGTGACCAAAACTAATGTATTGAAGGCTCATTTATATCTGATGTGATTTATTTATGATTTGTTGTAATGTTGCTACCTTTTTACTATTGTGTTAAATTTGTTTAGTGACTAAACATTAGGTTTTTTTTTTTTTTTTAATGTTATTTGACGTTGTATAAATCTTTGTTTTTAGTTTAGTTTATGTTTGGGTGTGATCATGATTATATAAATTTTGAAATTTCATTTTGTTTGCTGGAGTTTAACGATAATAAGGGCGGATTAGGATTCAGTTTTCTATTACCTGCAGGTAAGGGCGGGGCAGTTTCTATACAAGTTAAAAAAGGGCAGGGCAGGGTTGGGTAGGGCAAAAAGCCACCCCATTGCCACCCCTAGTTCTGTCTCTAGATCTTTTTTTTTCCTTCAGTCTAACAGCAGGATGCGAGATAAGATCAAATAGTAAGGAAGAACCTCAAAATCTCCGAATCTTGTTTTCCCACTCCTTTTTGCTACATTTTCTGTTGAGGCTTTAATCTGTTTTTTCGTCATGAATTGTCATCCACCACCCTCTCAATTTCATACGATTCGAGTTAGCATGATGATGAAGATGCTATTGATCTGTTATTTTGTTTCCTCTCGAGGTGTAGGTAGTGTTGTGTTTCTTGAGAAACGTACTCCTTCTAGTCCTTTATCAATGTTAATTTACACAATTTGGGAAATTCTATTGATATCTTTGCTTCTTGTTTGTATGATGTTTCCAGATGGAAACTAGTGAGGAACAAAAGTATGGAGTGCGAAGACTGGAGATGTCTGACAAGGGCAAAGGTTTCATAGAGCTACTGCAACAACTTAGTGTTTGTGATTCTGTCTCTGACAAGGAGTTTGAGGATAGATTCCGAGAGCTCAGTTCCCTCGGAGACGACCATGTTATCTGCGTCATTGAAGACCATGTTTCCAAGAAGATTATCGCGACGGGGAGCGTGTTCATCGAGAAGAAGTTTCTGAGAAACTGTGGCAAGGTTGGTCACATTGAGGACGTTGTTGTGGATTCCAGCACTCGTGGGAAGCAACTGGGAAAGAAGATAATCAACTTCCTAACGGATCATGCTCGTTCAATGGGCTGCTACAAGGTCATTCTTGATTGCAGCATTGAAAACAAACTCTTCTATGAGAAGTGTGGCTTCAAGCAGAAAGAAATTCAGATGGTTAGGTATTTCGTTTGAGTCGGTAGCTTTTCTAACTATTCAGATAATTATGAGTATGTTTTGTTAACGTGTTGTAACTTAGTACATGACCTTTGTTCCCTTCATTCTTTTTACCTTCTCAGTTCAATTGTGTTTTTAAGATTCCTTTGTTCAATAGAAATTGCACCTTCAAACATCTGTTCAGAAACACAAGCATATCAGCATATGCACATGTTTTAAATTACATTACCAAGACATTCCTTGCCTATATCACTTGATACATTTGTTGTAAACAATTCAAGGTGTTCTATACAAAATGAAGTTATTGAACTTCTAACAAATGAAATTCTAGTAGTTTATAATTATACAACTAATACATAATCTCTGCACTTTTTTTGTTTTTTCTATATATATATATAAAATGTTGAAAACAAATTTGCCTGAGATGACCCCGATCAAGGAGCTTGCTGAATCCGGCTAGAAAGAGAATCACAGCGTATACCTCAAACAATATATCCCCAGTAAAGAAATTACGAAGGCCAAGTAAAGAAGCCAATAACTAAAATTTATCTGAAAATATCACCATTTAAAGTAGGTGATGTCTGTGGTGGGTAAACCAGTTATAACTATGTAATTAAAGTAATTAAAGCAAAGTATGGTAAATAAGTAGTAACTAGTAAGTACTTAAAGCAAAGGTTTGGGTTTTATGTAACAGGGTAAATCCCATCAAATTCCATACGATAGTTACTTATATTAGGAAACATAATCTTATAATATATTCAAATAAGCTAAGAGGAAGCGAGTAGAATCCAAACCATCTTTAGAGTGGACATAGCAGATTAACTTCATTCAAGCTCCAGCTGACTTCACACGAAGGATGACAATCATTAATCATCTGTAGTTTTTTTATGTTGAGCTCTCAGTCATCTCATGAGCCATCCCAATTTCTTCCTTAACCTTCCTCTCCCTAAACATCCCCTTAATCAAAGTGATGGAAGTAACACTAGATTTGGCTCACACCTCATCTTTCTTATCTCCTTGAACATCTCCAATGCCAACCCAAACTTCAAATTCCTACAATAATCACTGATCAAAATGTTACAAGTTACTCTGTAACCATGTTTTCAACTCTAATTCAAACTTTCAATTAATGCTCTTCATTGCCTTAGCTGATTTTCAGATTGAGATTCTCTTCCTAAACGTGTTAGGTGACTGCTGCACCCAATTTTCATTTTGATATTTCTACGAGCTATGATGAAGTATATCCTCTCACTCATCGATCCAGCCCTCATTAACAATCAGGTAATTTTTTGTTATATTTGATATGTAAATGCTATATAGAACCATTATAGTAGCATCATTCTAGAATTACATGCAATAACCCGTTCTTTTTTTTTTTTGGATCTTACGGCGACATAAACTATTTTTTTTTCGGTGAAAAACACAAACTATTTTTTCCCCTTCCAGTTGTAGGCAAGTTTTGACCATTGGCTTTCGTTGATTTCAGTTTTTTTTTTTTTTTTTTGGTTATGAACTGGAATAATAATGGTTCTGTTACGGTGGGTAACCGGAGATTAGTGGGCCGGATGACGTTGGTTGACCCAAACGTGTGAGGGAGGTGGCCAGCTGGTGCACCTGAAACTCGATGTTCCTTCGTTCGACTTGTGCGTCTGGAAGAATGGGGGGTGGTACCTGCAATGACACTCCAATGCCTAAGTTAGCAAGAGTGTGAGCAAGTTGAGAAAGTATTGGGACTTAGTGATACCTGAGGGATGTCAGGGTATTTATAGTGGTGAACCAATAACCACCGCTGAAGTAGTGCCACCTTTTTAGGTGGATAACCGTTCCCATATCTTAGGGAGGTTAAGATATGGCTCTATGAAGTGGTTAGAGAGTTTCTAGGAGCGGTTACTCATTCGAATGAGTGTTATCTGCCAGCTAACCCTCGTATCCGACTTCTTTGGAGTAGGTCGTGTTCAGTACCGACTTCTGGGGATGAAGGCCGGTACTGGGGGAGGGCCAACCCCTTTGGGTTGGGCTTCTTTGCTTGGATCCTGGGTCCTATTTATTGGGCCAGGGTATGAACAGTGCCCCTACTCGAGCCCAATTTATTTTTAAGAGTTGGGTTCGAGTATTCAACTCGGGGTCGTAGCCGATTTGTGAGAGGACCGACGTGATGGTTTGAGAACCGACGTGATTTTTCGTGACCTTTTGGTTCTGACAGTTACGTCTAATCAAGCGTCGTGTCCGTTAGGGGTGTGCGTAGGGATTTAATAGCCTTGGTAACGGTGCATCCTCATTAATGATTGCCCCGATTTTACCGTTATGCCCCTAACGTTCTTATAAATATTTTCCCTCTCTTTCGTTGTTTCGTTTCTGCGATCTTTCAAATTTTCCTTGCCTTCGTTCGTGCTGCGTTCTTGCGTCCTCAAAGGCTTTTTGCTTCCAACCCTTATTTCCGGATAAAGGTTAGTTCTTTAATATGCCTTTGTAGATAAATTTGATTTGTAGACTTTAGTTTCGCATCCTCCTCCCTTTAGAGACCGTGTTGGTGACATTTCTTTTCCCCTTGTAGGTTTGTTACCCCCCTTTTTTATAAAAAGAAATGGCTTCTGTAGATGCTCTCTCTCACTGGGTTGATGTCACGGTCTTAGGGGAGGAGCCCTCTGTCGATTCTGAGTTCATTACCAACCTTCGCACTCATCACAGAATTTGTACTTCTGAGGA
This sequence comes from Arachis ipaensis, assembly GCF_059453495.1. NCBI lineage: Eukaryota > Viridiplantae > Streptophyta > Magnoliopsida > Fabales > Fabaceae > Arachis > Arachis ipaensis. Next base: position 99,488,341 of record NC_142441.1, read on the forward strand.
TGACGAACCAAAATACGAATTGGTAGTCCCGGGTCCTGAAGACCGGGTTTGTTTTGGAAGAGTCGATGAGGCGGCCCCTCATTTTTTCTTTATGTATGAGTGCATGATCACCCGTTTGGGTGTTTTTCTTCCTTTTTCGAATTTTGAGATATCTGTTTTGCGTCACTGTCGAGTCGCTCCCACCCAGCTTCACCCCAACTCTTGGGGTTTTTTGAAAATTTATCAATTTGTCAGCCAGGCTTTAGAGTTCCCGACTTCTTTAAAGATTTTCTTCCATCTTTTCCATATGACAAAACCCTTCAGTGGGCTAAACAATAAACAACAGTGGGTGTCGTTCCGAGCCATACAAGGTCGGAGACTTTTTACCCTTTTTGACGAGTCCTTTCATGACTTCAAGAACTACTTTTTCAAAGTGCAAGCTGTAGAGGGTCACCACCCCTTTTTCCTGGATGATCATTCTTCTCCCCGATTTCCTTTATATTGGCTGGAGGCCTCCCCTTGCGAGAAATATGGTCTGGATGATTTAACTGAGGTAGAAGCAGCCATTGTGGGGTTCCTCCGAGAAGCGTGGGGGAGGGCCCCATACTTGGATACTAAAAAATTTCTCCAGGGGTCGCCGTCCTTTGTCCAGTCACAATTAGGTAGCTTTTTGCGTTTCTTGCTTGTTTCCGACTTTCAATTTCTTTTACCGACTTTGTCTGATTTTGGCTACCAATTTGTTTTTTGTAGAGATGGCAAAGAAAAACGCTCAAGAGTCTTACCAGAGGGTTCAGGAAGCCAAGGCAAAGTCTCGAGCCAGGTCTGGAGGTGTTAGGATGGTTGTCTCTCCTCCTCCTCCTCCTCGGAACGTTGGGACTCCTTCTCAGCCTATTGTAATTTCTTCCTCTGCTTCCTCTCTGCCACCCCCTTCCGTCCGACCTACTCCCGAACCAGAGCCAAAGAAGCGCAAGACCTTAGAGTCTGGCGCTTCTGGTGAGGCGGACGCTCTTGCGTTCGTCCGAAAGAACATCTATCCTCATGCTCGTATGAGTATGGATGATGTTTCTGTTCGGCACTACCTCACTACTGTGGTTGAGGAGAGTCTCAAGACGGCGGGGGTTTGTGGCAAACTCTTGGATATATTTGAGAAGACTCCCATCAGCTCTTTAGGGACGACCTCGAAGGTCGAGGAGCTGGAGGGTAGGCTTCGTATATATCAGGAGCATGAGAAGGAGTTGGAGGGGAAAGTCGCCAAACTGGAGGGGGAGAGGAACAGCCTCCGAGAGAAGGGGCAGAAGTTGCAAGCCCAATGCAACATGGAGGTGGAGTTGAGGAAGGCAGCGCAAGCCAGCTACAATAGTTTATTTGCTGATCTTGTGTCTGTAAAGAACGACTTACTGAACGCTCGGAAGGCCTACACTGAGTTGGAGGACTCTATTGCGGATGGTGCTGATGAGGCCTGGAGGATTTTCAAGGAACAGGTCGGAGTTATTGCTCCTGACTTGGACCTTTCTCCTTTGGACCCTGATAAGATTGTTATTGATGGTGCCATCGTGGATCCTCCTGCCCCCATAGTGGAATCTGAGTCTGATTTAAAGACTCGGGGGCAGAGGATCGTAGAGTCCCCTCCTCGCTCTAAGGACGCTCCGAGTTCTTCTACCGTTCCTCCGACTTCCTCTTCAACTCCTACTCCTGGCGTTCCCCCTGATCCTGCTGGTGGTGATCTAAAAAAGTGATTTTTAGCTATCGGGGCCCGGTTTGTGGGCCCCTCTTTTTTGAACTCTTTATATTTATTTGTTGGTGTTTTGAACAATTTTTTGGCCTTTTAAGGTCGTAAACAAAACAGTAATGCCCCTTTTTAATAGGGGTTTAATTTATCGTTAGATAAATACCCTTTTTGGATAAGGGTTTTGAGTTACCTTATGCGCGCATGCTTTTCGTGGTTCCTTTGACTCTTTGATCTTTTCTGGAAAAAATCTTTTCTTTGGGATTTGCCTGCTTTTCTGAATTTCCTTGATTCTCAAGGCAGCCTTTTTCTTAGTTTTTCCTTATCTCTTTTGGTATTCCTAGTACTCAATTTTGTTTTATTGAGTTTTTCGTGACTTAGGCTACTTTTGCGATTCATTTTAATTGTACTTGGTTTCGCATTCCGTCCTGTGAGTCGGACCGATCCCGAGTTTATCATGATCGACTTCTATAGCCTCTTTACACCGACTTGTACCTCGTCGTTTTATCCTGACGACCATCTAGGTCGGTTCATGGGATTTTTACGTTTTGTCGAGCTTAAATCGGCGCGTTTCGTAGAAAGAAAATTTAAAAGGGAATTTTGAAAGAGATATTTAAAATGAAAGAGTTCTTTATTAATTGAGGAGGTACCTTATTGTTACTAAGGGCTTTTGCTAATTTATTTCCCTTAGCCCCTACTGTGATGCCTCGTTAAAAACCCTTCTTCAGAAAAAACCCTTTGATTCTGGGAAAAAATCATGAAGCTGGGAAAAGAGTACATCAGGGAGTAGGGTTTGCTTTTAACTGTAGTACCTTTTCATATTACAAGCATGCCATGACCTTGGTAACTCGGTGCCGCCTAAGTCGGTCACCTTATAATAGCCTTTTCCTAAGACCTCCTTGATTTTGTATGGTCCTTTCCAATTGGCGGCGAGCTTTCCCTCCCCAGATTTGTTGACCCCAATGTCGTTTCTGATTAAGACTAAGTCATCTGGGGTGAAACTCCTTCGAATGACTTTTTTGTTGTACCTTGTAGTCATCCTTTGTTTCAATGCTGCTTCTCTTATCTGAGCTTCTTCTCGGACTTCCGGGAGCAAGTCGAGTTCTTCTTTATGTCCCTGTATATTCCTGATCTCATCGTGGAAAATCACTCTTGGGCTTTGCTCATTGACCTCTATTGGGATCATGGCTTCTACGCCATAGACTAGTCGGAAGGGTGTTTCTCCAGTGGCGGATTGGGGAGTTGTTCTGTAAGCCCATAGTACTTGTTGGAGCTCTTCAGCCCAAGCCCCTTTCGCGTCTTGTAACCTTTTCTTCAGCCCTGCCAGAATGACTTTGTTGGCTGCTTCGGCTTGCCCATTGGCTTGTGGGTGTTCCACCGAGGTGAACTGGTGTTTAATTTTCATACTGGCTACCAGGCTTCTAAAGGTGGAGTCGGTGAACTGGGTTCCGTTATCTGTGGTAATGGAATAAGGTATCCCATACCTTGTGATTATATTTTTGTAGAGGAACCTCCGACTCCTCTGTGCAGTGATGGTGGCCAGTGGTTCTGCTTCTATCCACTTTGTGAAGTAATCTATTCCCACTATTAGGTATTTAACTTGTCCTGGCGCTTGGGGAAAAGGACCTAACAAATTCATTCCCCATTTTGCAAAGGGCCATGGAGAAGTGATACTAATGAGCTCTTCTGGGGGAGCCACGTGGAAATTTGCATGCATTTGGCATGGCTGGCACTTTTTCACAAATTCTGTGGCATCTTTCTGTAAGGTTGGCCAGTAAAATCCAGCTCGGATTACTTTCCTGGCCAATGACCTGGCTCCGAGATGGTTCCCGCAGATTCCGCTATGTACCTCCTCCAACACCTCGGTGGTTTTTAAGGTCGGTACACACTTTAACAATGGTGTTGATATCCCCCTTCTGTAGAGAACATTTTTCACCAAAGTATAATGTTGTGCTTCCCTTCGGATTTTCTGGGCTTCTTTTTCCTCCTTAGGGAGGATGTCGAATTTTAGGTATTCGACTAAGGGGTTCATCCATCCGAGGTTTAATCCGACCACTTCAAAGACTTCTAGTGTGTCTTCCGTTTTTACCACTGAAGGTTCTTGGAGGGTCTCTTGAATCAAGCTTCTGTTATTTCCTCCTGGCTTGGTACTTGCTAGCTTGGATAGGGCGTCTGCTCTGCTGTTTAGATCCCGAGTTATGTGCTTCACCTCGGTTTCTGCAAAGCGCCCCAAGAGTTCCGAGGCTTTCTCCAAGTACCTTTTCATAGTTGGGTCTTTTGCCTGGTACTCCCCACTTATTTGAGAGGTCACCACCTGGGAGTCGCTGTATACCATCACTTTCGTAGCACCGACTTCTTCAGCCAGCTTCAATCCTGCGATCAAGGCTTCGTATTCTGCCTGATTATTTGAAGCTGGGAATTCGAACTTGAGGGAAACTTCTATCTGGGTTCCCCTTTCATCTACCAATATTATGCCTGCGCCGCTTCCTGTTTTATTGGAGGATCCATCCACATAGAGTTCCCAGGTAGTCGGTTTGTCCTCTTGATCCCCTGCATATTCAGCAACGAAGTCGGCGAGGCACTGGGCTTTAATCGCCGTCCGAGTTTCATACTTTAAGTCGAACTTGGAGAGCTCTATTGCCCATTGTACCATTCTTCCTGCAATATCCATTTTTTGGAGGATCTGCTTCATGGGTTGGTTCGTGCGGACTCTTATTGTGTGAGCCTGAAAGTAAGGCCGTAGCCTTCGAGAGGCTATTACTAAGGAGTAGGCGAACTTTTCTAATTTGTGGTACCTTAGCTCAGGGCCCTGTAGAACTTTACTGATGAAGTAGATTGGGTGTTGCCTGACCTCCTCTTCTCTTATCAAGGCTGCTGAGACAGCCCTGTCTGCCACGGAGAGGTATAGGATGAGGTCTTTTCCGGCTATAGGTCGGGTCAAGATAGGAGGTTGGCTCAAAAACTTTTTGAACTCCTGGAACGCCTCCTCGCATTCGGGAGTCCACTCAAAATGGTGCCCCTTTTTCAGTAGGGAGAACAGTGGAAGGGATCTTAATGCTGATCCTGCCAAAAATCTGGAGAGAGCTGCTAGTCGGCCATTCAGCTGTTGGACTTCTCTCAAACAAGTCGGGCTTTTCATCTCTAGGATAGCTCTACACTTGTCGGGATTGGCTTCGATCCCTCTTTGTGTTAGCATGAATCCTAGAAATTTTCCTGCCTCCACTGCGAAGGTGCACTTTGCAGGGTTTAGTCTCATCCCGTGCAACCTTATGGTATCAAAGACTTGTGAGAGGTCGGATAGGAGGTCCACTTCTTCCTTGGTTTTTACCAGCATATCGTCGACATAGGCTTCCATTAAGCTCCCTAAGTGGGGGGGCAAACACCTTATTCATCAGCCTCTGATATGTGGCCCCTGCATTTTTCAATCCAAATGGCATGACCACGTAGCAATAGTTGGCTCTGGGCGTGATGAATGATGTTTTTTCCTGGTCTGGTTCGTACATCGGGATTTGGTTATACCCTGAGTAGGCGTCCATGAATGACAGGTATTGATACCCCGAGCTAGAGTCCACTAGGGCGTCAATGCTTGGTAGTGGATAGGGGTCCTTGGGACATGCCTTATTTAAGTCGGTGTAGTCGACGCACATTCTCCATTTACCATTTTGTTTTTTGACTAGCACTACATTGGCTAGCCATGTTGGGTATTTGACTTCTCTGATGAAGCCGGCTTCTAGGAGCGCCTGCACTTGTTCTTCTACTACTAGGGCTCGCTCTGGGCCGAGCTTGCGTCTTCTTTGTTGTACAGGTCGAGACCCTGAGTAGACCGAGAGCTTGTGAGACATGAGCTCGGGATTTATCCCAGGCATGTCGGAGGCCTTCCAGGCGAAGAGATCGGAGTTATCTCTTAGGAGCCTAGTCAACCCTTATCTTAGGGTTTCCCCTAGGTTGGCTCCTATGTGAGTGTTTTTTCCTTCCTCTTCGCCGACCTGAATTTCCTCAGTTTTTCCCCCGGGCTGTGGTCGTAGCTCTTCTTTAACCCTTGCTCCCCCGAGTTCTATTGTGTGGACTTCTCTGCCTTTTCCTCTCAGGTTTAGGCTTTCATTGTAGCACTTCCTTGCCAGCTTCTGATCTCCCCTCACCGTCGCTATTCCCGACGAGGTCGGGAACTTCATGCATAGGTGGGGTGTCGATACCACCGCTCCAAGTCGATTAAGGGTAGCCCTGCCGATTAAAGCATTATAAGCCGACCCCACATCGATGACTATGAAGTCTATACTCAGAGTCTTTGATTTTTCCCCCTTTCCAAAGGTGGTGTGGAGGGGTAAAAATCCTAGTGGCTTTATCGGCGTGTCACCTAATCCGTATAAGTGTCGGGGTAGGCTCTTAACTCTTTCTCATCTAAACCTAGCTTGTCGAAAGCGGGCTTAAAGAGGATGTCTGCTGAGCTTCCTTGGTCTACTAGGGTTCTGTGTAGATGGGCATTTGCCAGGATCATAGTAATTACCACTGGGTCATCGTGCCCAGGGATTACTCCTCGCCCATCTTCCTTTGTGAATGAAATGGTCGGAAGATCGGGGGACCCCTCTTCGACCTGGTAGACTCTCTTGAGATGTCTTTTTCGGGAGGATTTTGTGAGTCCCCCTCCCGCAAATCCTCCTGAGATCATATGGATATGTCTCTCCGGAGTTTGTGGTGGTGGATCTCTTCTATCCGCATCTTCTCGCTTTCTTTTTCCATGACCGTCCGACCTTTCTATGAGATATCTGTCAAGCCGACCTTCTCTGGCTAGCTTTTCTATCACATTTTTAAGGTCGTAACAGTCGTTTGTGGAGTGTCCATATATCTTATGGTACTCGCAGTAATCACTGCGGCTCCCCCCTTTTTTATTCTTGATGGGTCTGGGGGGAGGCAGCCTTTCAGTATTGCAAATTTCTCTGTATACGTCCACTACAGGAACTTTCAATGGAGTATAAGAGTGATATTTTCTTGGCCTATCAAGGCCGAGCTCTTCCTTCTTCTTCGCTTCCCTCTCCCTTTCTTTCGTTGAGGGAGGGGGCCCGATTCGCAAACTCGGGTCTCTTAGCCTAGCGTTTTCTTCCATATTGATGTACTTTTCAGCTCTTTCCTGTACATCATTTAAAGAGGCGGGGTGTCTTTTTGATATGGACTGTGAGAAGGGACCTTCTCTAAGACCATTGACTAGCCCCATGATGACCGCTTCGGTGGGCAGGTCTTGAATCTCCAAACATGCTTTGTTGAATCTTTCCATATAGGCCCGTAAGGACTCCCCGACCTCCTGTTTTATTCCCAGGAGGCTTGGTGCATGTTTTACTTTGTCCTTCTGGATGGAGAACCTCATCAAGAATTTTCTTGAGAGGTCTTCAAAACTGGTAATTGACCTCGGAGGGAGACTGTCGAACCACTTCATCGCTGCTTTGGACAAGGTTGTCGGGAAAGCTTTGCATCGCGTAGCGTCTGAAGCGTCGGTCAGATACATCCGACTTTTAAAGTTGCTCAGATGATGCTTTGGATCGGTGGTTCCATCGTAGAGGTCCATATCGGGGCTTCTAAAGTTTCTCGGAACTTTTGCCCTCATTATGTCCTCGCTAAACGGATCTTTCTCTCCTAAGGGAGAATCTTCTCTATCGCCTTGGGAATTCCGACCCTTGAGGGAGGATTCTAACTTTAAGAGTTTTCTTTCTAACTCTTTTCGTCGCTCCATCTCCTCTTTTAGGTTCTTTTCAGCTTCCCTTTGTCGTTCCCGCTCCTGCTCTAGCTGCTCGAGGCGGCTATGAATTAGCCCCATAAGCTCACTAGCGAGAGGGGGTCCTTCTTTTTCTGACTCGCGCCCCTCCGAGGAGTTTGCCTTCGGATTTTTGATTCCGGAAGTACCTTCCTTATTTTGATCATTAGCTTCCTGGTGGAGGTTCTGATCTGCTTCATTGTTTCCGGTGTTCAAATTCTCTTGATCAGAATCTGTCTCCACATGACCTTCTTTAGGGGATCTTTCCGCCATCACTGGTCAATCTCTCGGGTCCCCGGCAACGGCGCCAATGTTACGGTGGGTAACCGGAGATTAGTGGGCCGGATGACGTTGGTTGACCCAAACGTGTGAGGGAGGTGGCCAGCTGGTGCACCTGAAACTCGATGTTCCTTCGTTCGACTTGTGCGTCTGGAAGAATGGGGGGTGGTACCTGCAATGACACTCCAATGCCTAAGTTAGCAAGAGTGTGAGCAAGTTGAGAAAGTATTGGGACTTAGTGATACCTGAGGGATGTCAGGGTATTTATAGTGGTGAACCAATAACCACCGCTGAAGTAGTGCCACCTTTTTAGGTGGATAACCGTTCCCATATCTTAGGGAGGTTAAGATATGGCTCTATGAAGTGGTTAGAGAGTTTCTAGGGGCGGTTACTCATTCGAATGAGTGTTATCTGCCAGCTAACCCTCGTATCCGACTTCTTTGGAGTAGGTCGTGTTCAGTACCGACTTCTGGGGATGAAGGCCGGTACTGGGGGAGGGCCAACCCCTTTGGGTTGGGCTTCTTTGCTTGGATCCTGGGTCCTATTTATTGGGCCAGGGTATGAACAGGTTCTATATAACTTTACTCGTCAAATAAACATGAAAAATTTACATGATTGTTAATGAGGCTGGATCAATGAGGAGAGAATTATCCTCGGTGTAGCTCATATATACAAACAGCACAATGAAAAGTGAACATAGCAACCACCTCAAAGTGAACGTAGCAATCACCTAAAATTGGAAATGAGAATCAGTATTATGTTTGAAATTTCAATTCTAAAATACAAAATTTTAGTGACTTCAATACTTTTAAAAAATGAAAATATAAGTGATTAAAATTTTTTAAGATAGAAACGAAAATTTTAATAATCCATTTTTTTTGAAAAACGTTCTCATTTCACTTTTTAAATTTATTTTTCAATTTTTATATATTTTTTTTAAAGATAGAAGGCTGAAATATAATATTAAAATATAATTTAATATATTTTATATCAAATATAATATAAAAATTTAATTTAATCTCTCTCCCAATATCATTTAACGTAGTTTATGAGCCTGAGACAATGATATTAATTGAAAGTTTGAAATTTGGAACTAGAGTTAAAAAATATAGTTACGGAATAACTGTTACGATGGATGGAAGTGGTTAAACGATAATTAATATTATAAAACAGTGATGAGTAAATAAACCAAATCACTAGAGCTGGACACATAAGAAAGGATGACGTTCATACGATATAAGCTTCAAATAGATGGGGTGCTAGAGAATTCACCGTAAATAAAATAGGGCTCTTTTATTAGTCAAATTATAAGTAATATTATTTGCTTTCATTTGCGAATTACCAATAAATAATACAGTTAATTCCAGATTTCCAGCTAATATTATAGTTAATTACTAAACAAAGTTTAGTATGTTCTGTGATAACTGATAAATTCATATTGAATTTGAATTTCGAATATTTTAGAAAACTAATTTTTTTTTCCTTTGCTGCAATATTAATCGTGAATATATCTGTCAAAGATGCGGAATACGTGTAATTGTGCCGGGAAAAATAAACAACCTGAGGACCAAAATTATCTGAGCTGTGTCAGTGTGTCGCTGAACAACAGAAATTCAAAATAGAAGAAGCTGTGTCTGGAAAAGCACCATGGTTCCCCTTTGCAACCCTACGGTTTCTCTGCCCCTCCCGATTCCGACGAAAGCCAAGAACCGCTCCTCGAATTCAATTATAACCAACTCTGCTTCTTCCAGCAAGAGGCAGCGAACAACTACAACTACTTCCTTTTCGCCCTTCGAAACACGAGTCTCACTCATTTTCGCCCTTGCTTCTCAAGCTACCTCTCTCTCCCAGCGACGTAAATGTTCAAACAAATTCCTAACAACTCTTCTACTCTTCCTTTTCTCCTTCACTCTCCGATCCCAATATTATTGCTTTTTTCTTATTTATTTAATATGTGGCGCAGTTATAGCTGACGTGGCTTCTGAGACTGCAAAGTACGTGTTTCCTAAAAGATTTGAAAGCCGCACGCTCGAGGAGGCCTTCATGGCAGGTAATTGAACGGTTACTACTTACTACTACTCTTGTGTTGTGTTTTTGTGTGAATTCTGCTTAAACTTCATTCTCGATTCAATTCACTTCTTGATTTTAATTGATTGTTATTTCGGTGTAGTTCCCGACCTTGAGACTCTCAACTTCAAAGTTCTTAGTAGAACGGACTTCTATGAGATCCGGGAAGTTGAGGTATACTATACACACTAGTATTTTCTTATGTTTTGTTCTTGTTCTGGTTCTGGTTCTGGTTCTACGCCGTGTGCTTTCTTTGTCTAAGGCTTCTAGGCTATTACATGTGGTATGCGGTGTGTGATTGGGTAATATCCATAGTTACATGAACTCACCAATTAGGTGACTTACCGCGTACCAATTCATGAAAACTAATTCATAATTCTTCTGCGTACCAGAGTGCTATAAATATATTTTTCACATAAAATATTTTAAATGTGTCGAACAGCATCCTGCTTACCCATTTCCATATCAAAAAGTATTGCAGTCCATGTAACTATTTCAACTGGTCTGAAAATGCTCTTCTTCACGCTTGCAATTACATTGAAATGACAAACTATTTCAACTTGTCTAAACATGCTCTCCTTCACGCTTGCAATTACATTGCAATGACATTATTTTGACATTATTTTTTGCATCACTGACAATGCATCTTTGCAGCATTATTTTGTGGCAGAGACTACAATGCCTGGGAAGACTGGCTTTGATTTCAATGGTTCTTCTCAATCCTTTAATGTCCTAGCTGAGTACCTCTTCGGTAAGGTAATTATACATTTTACAACTCTACTACTATATTCTTGCATTAATTTTATAGTTGCATTTGATTACTTGTGCTTCTTTTGAGAGGAGCTAAGTGATAGATGTGAGCTGTTTCGTTCTGATGGTAGAATACAAGAAAGGAAAAAATGGAGATGACTACACCAGTGATTACAACTAAGAATCCGTCGGATGGGGTTAAAATGGAGATGACTACCCCTGTGCTAACAACAAAGGTATATACAATAATACATTGTCTTAAATTTTGTGAAATATCTCATTTGAAGCCTTCATCTTTGGTTAATGATTGCTGTTTGCATTCCAGCAAGGTTAGTTCATAGTATAATAAAGCATAAGTCAAACATTGATCAGCAATTTGGATAAGTTTATCCTGTTTTTGTCTTAGAAATTGACTATAACTATCCCGTTTGGACACCATCTTTTTAGCTTTATCTTTCCTTTAGGTCATGGGTTCAATGTTGTTCTTTCCATTGTAGTAGTGTACTAGTATTTCCTCACAGTTAACAACGTGGATTTTTGTTATATTATCTTCTAGAAAGTTTAAACTTAATGCTGTTATATTAGTATTTATTGAATATAGTTTTATTTTATGATGTTTCATTGTAACAATGGAATTATTTTAGTCAGAAGATCCAGATAAATGGAAAATGTCTTTTGTCATGCCATCAAAATATGGTGCTGATCTGCCACTGCCTAGAGACTCCTCTGTGATGATTAAAGAGATCCCCAGAAAAATAGTTGCTGTAGTTTCATTTTCAGGTGTGTTATTGCTTAATTGCCTCTTTTATGTATTTTTTTTATAAATAGTATGTTTTGAAACATTAGATTAATGAGCTGTAATTACAGTTCATAGCTCACTTACATGCACTACATCTACTTGCACATACAAGGAGCTGTAAATCACAACTTAAGTCACCCACTTGCCCCACTCGCACAACTAACTCAGCACACTTTCAAACAACTCAATGAGTTGTAATGAACTGTTTTTTGTTTCTAAATTGTGCCTATAAATAAGGCTATGTATTGTATAATTTAAACATAACAGAAAATAGTTTTCTTCTTTCATCTATATGTATGCAACTTTTTTTCTTCTTGTTGGCGAGTCTTTGGATTTTAGATGCTGGAAGTTATTAACACTGCAGATAATTAACTTTAGGAGAAACCCCAAATCTGCAATTTGGTTTACTAGAGCACATGCATATTTTTATGCGTGTATGATGTGTGTATTTTCATCTGATTGTGCTCCATTTGTATTTCAATGAAATGTTTGAATGCTTGGGCACGACGACTCTTCGTTTTCTCTAATCACTGAGTTATAATAATTAAGTAAATCATTGTTAGTTTTATGAAATAGTTTGATGTTGGTTTAGTGTATTATGGAATTGAATATTGTAGTAAGGATAGTTTTGATGAATAAGTAGTTTGGACAAATGGTTTGAGAAATTTGATAGTTATATTATTGATGGGTTAAAGAGAGAGGAGAAAGGCTAGTGAAATTTGATATGTTTGTTAGTTAGTTACAATGAACTCCATGATGACCTATTTATAGGCTCCATAAGTTGATTCTAGATAATTCCAAATCTTAGATAATTCTAGATATTAGCCTAAATATTTTTAGATACTAATCTTAGACATTTTTAGTACTTGATTTATTTACTTAACTTCTAGACTTCTCCATTATAATATCTAGATATTTATTTTTATGAAACAAGATTATAAAAATTCTAGAAAATTCTACAATTGTGTAGCATTATTAATACTCCTCCGTAATGTACATTTGTGTAACTCCAAGTATCTCTTGAAATAGTTTGAACTTTGATCTTGGTAGTACCTTAGTGAAGATGTCTGCCAGTTACTCATCTGTGTTGCAATACTCGAGCTTTATCTTTTTCTCCAATATAGCTTCTCGTATAAAATGATACTTGATAGCTATATGCTTGGTCCTATAATGATGGATTGGATTGTTTGCCACTGCTATTGTTGACTTGCTGTCGCACAACATAGTTGTTGGTTCTTTTTGGTGCTCTCCTATGTCTTCGAATATTTTCCTTAGCCATATTGCTTGACTAATAGCATTTGCGGCTGCAATATACTCAACTTCAGCAGATGATTGAGCCACAATTTCTTGTTTCTTTGATGCCCAAGAGAATCCAGATCCTAGTATAAATGCATATCGAGAAGCGCTTTTCATGTCGTCAATTGATCCTCCCAATCACTATCGATATATCCAAGTAGTTTTGGATCTTCGGTAGATTAGTGAATGCCATAATACTTTGTGTCTTTAGATATTTTAAGATTCTTCTTGTAGCCCCATAGTGTTTCTGACTTGGCTTTTGCATGAATTTTGATAGTAAACTTGTTGCATACATAATGTTAGGTCTTGCGGTAGTTAGATAAAGGAAATTTTCAATGAGACTTCTGTATTGCGAAACATCTGCCTCTCTAGATCCATCTTGTTTTTGTAATTTCTCATTATAGACTAGAAGAGTAGATAGTGCTTTGCAATTATTTATCTTGAACTTTTGTAACAAATTTTGAGTGTATTTCTTTTGCGAGATGAAAATTCCATCTTCATTTTGGTTTACCTCAATGCCAAGAAAATAGTGCATCAATCTTAAACCAGTCATCTTAAATGTCTGCTTCATTTTTTTTTTGAATTCTCTGATCATAGTCTCATTGTTTCCTATTTAGATAAGATCGTCCACGTACAAAGAAATTATGAAAGTGTTTGAATTACCTTGCACCTTGATGTAGAGTGTAGGCTCACTTTTACTTTTAAATTCATGATCAGTGAAATATTTGTCAATTCAACTGTACTATACTTGCGGAGCTTACTTGAGTTCATAGAGTGCTTTCTTTAGTCTTAGCACCTTGTCTTCATATCCTTCTATAATGAACCCTTGTGGTTGATCAACATATACTTCTTCCACCAGTTCTCCATTCAGAAAGGCAGATTTCACGTCCAGTTGATAGATCTTCCATAGCTTTTGTACGACTAGTGCAATGAGCGCCCTTATTGTATCTAAACGAGATAAAGGTGTAAATGTCTCTATGTAATCTATTCCAGAAATTTGTGCATATCTTTTAGCTACGAGCCTTGCTTTATGCTTTTGAATAGATCCATCGAGTTTGAGCTTAGTCTTGTATACCTACTTGACTCCAATGTTATCTTTATTTGAAGGGCAATTTACCAGTTTTCATGTGTTATTCTTCTCAATCATCTTGATTTCTTCTACCATAGCATTTCTCTATTCTTCTTGCTTTTCTGCTTCTTCAAAGCTTTTAGACTCGATCTTAGCAAAATTACATGTTTCATATACATCTTGTAGAGGCTTAGTTTTTTTTAGGAGAATCCGTGGTTGCTTCTACTGTTGGAGTAGTTGTGCTTGCTTCTTCACGTTTTTGTTCCTCTAGTCTTGTAGGTGATTGTTGTGATATTTCAATGCTTTCTTTCTCGACTTTTTCATCTTCTCAGTTCCATGAAACACTTTCGTCAAACTTCACGTCTCGACTGATTATGAGTTTCTTCGTTTGCAAGTTATACACACGATATCCTTTTGATTGTGTACTATACCCAAGAAAGATTTCTTTCTCTGTCTTCTCATCAAGCTTGCTTTTTTTTTTGTGTGAAAATGTGGACATAGCATATGTATTCAAAGACTCTTAGATGCTTTGCAGAAGATTTTTGTCTACTCCATGCTCTGATTGGAGTTTTATTGTCTACTGCGCTAGTGGGACAACGATTTAGTAGGTATACTGCTATGTAAATAGCTTCTACCTAAAAGATGTTTGACAGATTTTTCTCCTTGAGGATGAAGCGTGACATCTCCATCACAGTTCTATTTTTTTCTCTCATATACTCCATTTTGCTCAAGAGCATATCCCACTGTGAGTTGACGCTCGACACCCTCTTCTTTGTAGAATTTATTAAATTCTTTGAAAGTGTATTCAGTTCCTTTGTCGCTACAAAATACCTTGATGCTACGACCACTTTGCTTCTCCACATGTTGCTTGAACTTCTTGAAAATGCTAAAAACCTCTTATCTTTCACGTAGGAAATATACCCACGTCATTCTAGTATAATCATCGATGAAGAGAATGAAGTACCTGTTGTTATTGAGTGATGGAGTCTTCATCGGACCACAAATGTCAGTGTGAACTAATTCAAGCATCTCCTTGGCTCGCCAAGCTCTTCTAGAAGGAAATGGTTGACGATATTTTCCAAGTAAGCATCCTTCGCAAGGTTGATTAATCTATGTGATACTTGGTAGATCTTTCATTAGTTGCTTTTGATGTAGCAACTTTAATCCATGAAAATGAAAATGACTAAATTTTCGATGCCACAGCCATGAATTATCTTCTTGTGACTTTAATGCAGTTTCTATGATATAACTCCATTTGAGTGGAAAGCACGTATTTTTCATTTTGACGATTGTTAGAAGTCTTTTAGTTTTTCTTTCACTTATGGTGCATGAGTCTTCTTCAAAGTGTAATATGTAACCTTTCTCCATCATTTGGCCAATACTAAGTAGATTCTGTACTAGTTTAGGAACTAATAAAACATCATGAATATTCTTAGTTTCTATCTAGTGTGGACGACGATTGTACCTTTATCATTCGCTTGCATGATCGTTCTGTCTCTAAGTCTAATGCCAGATCGAACAGATTTATTGATGTCACTGAATAGGCTTTGATCACCTGTCATGTGATTACTGCAACCACTATCGAGATACCATATGTCATCTTTCTTCTTGCACTTTTCTTGTGATGATGCATAGAATAAGCATTCTTCTCCCTCCTTTTCTTTAGAGAATTTTGCATGATGATTGATCTTCATCCTACCGTCTTTCTCCATATGTCCAAACCTATTACAATTGCAGCACTGTGATTTTCTACAGTGCCAACAATCCTTCTCTAGGTGGTTGGTTTTTTTGTATATGCCACAAGAAGAATATTATTTCCTATTTTCAGTTTTATTTTCTATTTTTCTAGAAGTGTCAGAACTTCTAGAATTTGCTTGTCTTTTTTCTCCTCTTTTTTATTTAGATTTTGAGATTTTATATTGAGCTTAGGTCATGTTTCTAATCCTCCAATTTACCAACAAAAGAAAACTATACCATTTGATCCCAACTCCTCCATTCCGTTATAAAAAAAAATTGTAATAAAAAAATATATTTTGGGATTTTATCATGAATCTATTGATTTTATATGACGTATTACCTACCCCTTTCTTTTTAGGCATGGATCGAAGGTTTGTTTTTATTTCAGAAAAAGACATGCTGGATCATGCATCTTCTATTGAATCTTCATCATCTCAACTTGCTAGTCTTTGTTCAAAAGCATATAGTGAGCTTATTAGCATTGAATTGATAAATCCTTAGTTTCCTCAATTGTAGACACTTTAAGATTGAATTTGGAAGGCAAATTAATGAGTATTTTTTCACTATCTTTTTATCGGACAAGTCATCTCCATAATCTTTCATTTCACTTACTAAGCTCATTAATCTTGTATAATAACTTTTTATTTTCTCAGAATCTTTCATTTTCATATTTGCATATTGCTTCCTTAAAGATTGGAGGAGGATTATGTGTACTTTTGTATCGCCTCTGAACTCTTGCTCCAAATTTTTTCACACTTCCTTAACTGATGATATTCCTCTTATCCTTGAGAAGATTGTCTTCATTACAGCTTGTTGGAAGAAGTATATAGCAAAATAATTTCTTTGTTGCTCTTCCTTCAATTTTTTCTTTTAAGCAGCAAAAAGTGTTGCTTAAGTCTCTAGCATAATGAACCCTTCGTGGAAAACATCCCACAAGTCTTGTGCTTATAGAAAAGTTTTTATTTGAGAATGACAGTCCTCATAATTATCTTCTGACAATATGGACACAGGAATATTGATGGTTGAGATAGTCATGATTATGGAGAATTTTTTTTGAATGAGTTATAATGTGGTGGATATGTATAGTTGATGGGTTAGGAAGAGAGATTCTATATCTAATAGATGATTGAACGTAGCTTTGATGTCACTGTTAGTTTTATGAAATAGTTTGATGTTGGTTTAGTGTATTATGGACTTAAATATTGTAGCAAGGATAGTTTTGATGAATAAGTAGTTTAGATAAATGGTTTGAGAAATTTGATAGTTATATTATTGATGGGTTAAACCGTTAAAGAGAGAGTACAAAGACTAGTGAAATTTGATATGTTTGTTAGTTAGTTACAATGAACTTCATGATGGCCTATAACTCCATAAGTTAATTCTAGATAATTCCAAATCTTAGATATTTCCATATATTAACCTAGATATTTCTAGATACTAATCTTAAATATTTCTAGTACTTAATTTATTTACTTAACTTTTAGACTTCTCCATCATAATATCTAGATATTTATTTTTATGAAACAAAATCATGAAAATTCTATAAAGTTTTACAAATATGTAGCATTATTAATATCATACTCTACATATTTATATGCAACATAAATGGATATCATGTCTGCATTTCATTTAATATCCTCAAATATATAACTTTCTTTCCGTTGCTTTGAATAAGGTTTTGTGAATGATGAAGAAGTCAAGCATCGTGAACTGAAATTACGCGAAGCCTTGAAAAGTGACAGACAGTTCAAAATTAAAGAGGGAAGTTCAGTAGAAGTTGGACAAGTGAGATGCTTATTGCAAACCTTAGGCTAAAGGTTTCTGATATGGCTTACCTGAATATCTGTTATCCCCATTTTTTTCTAATGTCGTTTATTCTTTCATTTGGTTGCAGTACAATCCACCATTTACCCTACCATTTCAACGGCGCAATGAAGTGGCATTGGAGGTGGAACGGAAAGATGAGTAGGAATAAACTTGAATATTTACCATTCCTATTATAAGTTGTAAAATTTAACACAGTTAGCATCATGAGGGAACAAGATCTTTGAAGTCATGTTGATGCTTGCCTTTTTGTAAATATACTGAGATTGAAAATTTTAGAATCAAATATATGGAGAATATACCAATTTCATATGCTTTAACATTCTGTTATGCTTTATCACAAACCATACAGAAGGAACATGGATGGATTTTCTTTGGAAGGGGATTCCAAAACCATATCCTAACCTTTCTTTTTAAATTTCCTATTCACAGAAGCTTTTGTTTTAATAATATTTATATTTATACGGATATAATTGTGATTCGCCTACTCTATCTGCATTTTCGTATGCAATTTTATATCCCAAATACTGTGAAGCAGTTACGTATTAAGTATGACTGCAAAATTGATTTTACACCTTTTGCCCTGTAGATATTCTTAATTACACGTGATGATTGTAGTAATTCACAATCTCTAAGTGGTGTAGAAGTTGAACATTCTAAGTAGGTTGGGACGTTTATTTTTGTGTGACTAAGTGTGTGTTTAGATTAAAATTTGTAAATGAGAGTTTGTATAGAATTGATACTGTAAAATTGATTTTGATCAAGAGTGAGTTGGTATTTTTTTTTTTCAAAAGACACATTTTATTGGTGTAATAAAATAAAAGGCCCATTTTGGGCTTACAGCAACAGAGAAATGAGAATTTCCCAACTAAGTAAAAGTATTAAATGTTATCTCCTCGTTAAGATATAGAACGTGAAAAAGGGTAAAGTGAAAAAGGAAGAGTTTTTGGAGAAGGAGTGTCGTTCTTGGAGCTTCATCAATGGAGGTGAGTCACTGCTTCCAAAGTTCCGGATCTTGCAATAGCTACTACTTCTTGAGGAGAAATGACTTTGGCTTCAAAAATTCTCAAGTTCCTCATCTTCCAAATCTGGTTAGTATTGCTGCCAAATGAGTCTCTTTTTGCATCTGCCTACGCTCTTTGAGTTGTTCTTGGAGCCATAACCACCATCTCCATATTTCTGTTTCTTGGTTTGTCTAGGGAAGGCTTGCTATTTTCCAAGCATTCTCTGATTCCGGACACTGGGTGAGACAGTGGAGAATTGATTCTACTGTAGCATCACAACGATTACAGATTGGGTTCACCATTTGGATTCTAGAGTGCAATCTTTCTTTAACTGGTAAGCCTTCATGCATTACTTTCCATAGAAAAATTTTAATTTTGGGCTGGCATTTTAACTTCCAAATTGAACTCCAGACTATTCTTCTTCTGCATTGTTCCGGCAAAAATTTAACTGGTGCATGGTAGAACTGAAAGGCCAACGTATATCCAGAGGCAACCGAGTAGCATTCATTCTTCTCTTTACTCCAGGTAACGATATCTTCTGTTGTTCTGATGCCTGTGTTCATGATTTCCTGCGCTACTTTTTGTGTGAATGTTGAGGTAATTAGCTCTTGATTCTAATTTTGATATGGTAGGAGTAGGTCAGAAACCCAAATCGGGTGATTGTGTGAATGGTTGATAATTTGAATTTGCTTTATCTAATTTTGAGTGAGTTGGTATTTTTGTGGTTTATGTTTAACAATTTTTATATTAAAATAGATTATGTAAACTAAATGTTGTTTGGATTATATTATTTAAAATTATTTATAGATAAAAAATTATTGAAAGGAATATAAATTTAAATAATTATTTTATATTATCTTATAATTTATTTAAGATATTTAAATAAATTTTAATACTCTTTTTTTCAATACTCTCAGTATTCTTTAGTATTCTAATAGAATTAATAGAATTATAATTAAAAAAAATATTCTAGACAAAAAAATAACAAGTAAAAAATCATATAAACAAAAAATAATAAAAATTTTATAAAAAATAATAATATACATGAAAGAGCATTAGAAAAAATAAATTATAAAATAAAAGCAACAACATTAATCATATAAATAATGAAAGACAAAATTGATAAATAGAAAATAAATTTTAATCTAATATAAATCTGGGTAAATCTGGGTTGGAGGGTAAAATTGCGTTTGTATTTATAGAAGAAGAAAAAATAGCCAAATAAAAAAGTAAAGCTTTCAAGAAAACTAAACTTACTGAACGCTAAGCCAAATACCCTTAAGCAGGTTAGGATTAAATATGAATAATAGTAGAAGTTCAACATTTATATGGTAGAAATTGAAAGATTATAGGCGCTTTAATATTACGTTTAGAAGACAACGACTGACAGAAAAAGACTGAATTAAGTCTGTATTATATTTGGTATAAAATGTACTGAACTAAGTTATGTCTTAATATCATATTTTGTTAAGATAAATATAAAAATTGAAGGGTAGATTTAAAACTTAAAAAATTAAATGAGAATATTTAAAAAAAAAGAAGCATAAACGTTTTCTTCATCATCTCTAAAAATTTTAATCTCCTATGTCCTTATTTTTGGAGACACTGGAGAAACCAAAATTTTAATTTTAAATCACCAAACATAATATTTAATTTGAATTCTCCAAAAAAACCATACTTAGTTTGAGTCTACAAAAAACAAAGGCAGCCTATAAGAAATTAACCTGACCTACTTTGTTACACTACATATATACTGGTACCTGGTACCTGTAGTAATGCGAAATTGATTAATACAACAACAGTGAAAGCAATATTGCAGCTCCATTATGATTACATTTTATTTTTTCCATAAACTCTAGTGTGTGAATGGCAAACATCATCATACTATCTCCATTAATTTTCTTTTAAAATGGGAGAGTTGTATTAGCATTTGAATATATTTCTGGGGAAGACTTTACCTTCGGTGTTGGGTGGTAGTAGTTAAAGGAGTAACGCCAAAAGACTAAAAATGTGATTTTTCTTCTGATAATATATTCGTGTGCATGAATTTATAAAAGTAATAAGGTTTAGTTAACAATTATTAATTATAACTTCTCTCTAATCCTTATCCTTTCACTTTTTCTACTCTCAATCTTTCCTTTCCTTCGGATTTTCAGTTGCATTCATTTTCGTATTTAAAGTAATTAATAATTAGATCTTTAAAAATTTTGATTTTAGATAAATTAATTTTCAAAAAAAAAATTAAACATTTTATGATAATAAACGATAGACACATTATGTTTTTTTTTTTAATTTATCATGTAAAATTTAATTGTGGTACTTATGTATATTGTTAATTATGGTGATGTGTTAATTTAAGGAAAATCATCATAGAAATAACAAAATTTTGAGTGAAACTTCAACTGTTTTGTTAGGATTAGCAAAATTCCTAGTTCGAAAACTAGCTATCGTGAAGAACTTAATTGGTACTTTTTTTCCAAGGCTAATTAATTAGTTTGAGATCGAAATCTTTAAAAACTTATTGCTTTACTGTTATACTTATCTTTGGATGAAAAGATCAAACAAAAACCCTTTTGAAATGATATTACCATAAAAATAATGACGGATCTAAAAAATTTTAATAGTAGGAATAAAATATATATAATATAATAATTTTTATAGTAAAAATATTATGTGTACATAAAAATTAACTATCAAAATATTCATTAATTATTATATATTTGTATATAAATATATGTATTGTTTAATTTATTTTTAATGTGTATTTTTTGTTCAATATATATACTGGTGGTTATTTTCTATGTACATATAACATGATTAGTCTTTAAAATATCTAATTTATAAATTAAAATAGTAAAATAATAATTTAAATAATAATACATAATTTAGAATTTTATTATTTAGATTTTATATTTAAAAAAAAGTGAGTAATCTTTTTCTTAACAATACAATTGAAATATCTCTCTTTTTATATAGAATAATGCTACACATTCAAGTTTTTTTTTTGTTAAACAAGTCCAACTAAATTAATTTAAGATAACAAAAATCAGTTATGACTAGCATTATTCTACATCTTATTGTTTAACTTGGTTAGACTTAGTTCATAAAAAGACTTGAATGTGTAGTATTACTCTTATATATATATATATATATATATATAGTTGAGAAAGTTCTTTCAATTAATGCAGTTGTTACGAAAAAAAATTAAAACTAATATAAAAAAAGATAAATAATACTCTTTCGAGTCGATTTCTAAGAAGAAAATAAATTTTATTTAAATTGAGAATTGATCATTCTAATAACATCTAATATGAAATATTTAAAGGTTTAATTACTCTGCAGGTCCTTATAGTTTCATCGAATTTTCAATTAAGTCCCTATACTTTTTTTCTTTTTAATTAGGTCCTTATACATTAATTTTGTTTTTCAATTAAGTCCCAACTGTGAGAATATCGTTTAAGATAATAGAATATTCTATTTAAAAAATAAATATTCTCCTGTTTCAATTAAATATGCTAATTGGGCATGTCTCTATTTTTTTAAAATACCCAAAATACTCTTGACATTTTGTCCCAAAAGAAAAAGAAAACCCTAACCAGCTCCTAATTTGCTCTCTGAGAATAGTGTGCAATGCATTTTTCCTCCGTCGGTCCTGTCCGCCACTCGGCGTGCCTCGCCTCACCTCGCCGTCGAAGCCCTATCTGCCACTCGGCGTGCGCTTCTTCTTCTCCTTCTTCTTCTTGTTGTTGTTGTTGTGTTAAAATTTGAAAAAAAGAAAAAATTGGTGATTGGAGATGATGGGTTCAGGTACCAATTTGGTTACCACGGTCATTGGGTTTGGGATGAGTGCCACTTTCATTGTGTTTATGTGCACGAGAATCAATTGTAGGAGGATAAGAGGGAGTGTTGAATCTCGCATGATGTATAAGATTGAATCCAGGATTGACATAGAACAGGTAAAAATTTCACCTCTTCAAATCTCCCTCCTTTTCTGAGCTGATTTATTAAGCTTTTTTCTGGGTTGTGATTTGTGAACATGAGTTTGAGTTTTTAATATTCTGTTCAATTTTTTGAAAATTAGTTCTATACTATGTATTATTTGGTCATGGTTCTTAGATTGTTGTTCTGATCCAATCCTCCTTGAGGCATATAAGGAATGAAGACAGCTATAATTTTGGCTCTTTTGTAAGCTTCTATATCAAATGATGCAAATGCTGCATCCTTTTTCTAGAATAAATCTGTGACTTGGCTATAAATTTCAATCAGATGTAGAATTGGTATATAGGTATTGAACAATGTATATCCTGCCCTTTCATTTGATTCTTTTGTAAGATGAGTATGTGGTTGAGAAGTATTTCATATATCATATACTTCGAGTTCATGAATCTGCATATATCATATAATTCAAGTTGATGATATTATTTTTTGCCTAATTAGTAGTTTAGTTTATACCTAAGTTGTGGTTTTGCATATATCATATAATTCAAGTTGATGATATTATTTTTTGCCTAATTAGTAGTTTAGTTTATACCTAAGTTGTGGTTTTGTTTATTTTACTTATTTATCTGTTGGTGATTTAAATTTAAATTTTTTATTGTTTATAATAGCCAGAACATCGTGCTAATGACCCTGAACCCGAACCTATTATGCTTGATGCAATCCCCATTTTAAAGTTCAACCAAGAGGCTTTCAGTGCTATTTTGATACAATCCCCTATTATGTTTGATGCAATCCCCATGTTCAGAGGTCTCCCATTTTTTGAATTGATTTTTAAATTTTTTTTATATAATGGTTTAAGATTTATAATATAAATATTTATATACAGAAATTTTGTTAATTGGTGAATTGACATATAAATTAGTTTGCTGTGAACATCGTTAGTTGTGTGCATCTAGATCATTTTGTATATACAAGCTGAAACTAAGTTGTTGCAGATTGAATGAATCAGGGATTTTGTACAAAGATTTTGTTCCTAGAAAAGACTTTCTCAAACGTGAAGACTTGCAAAGTGCAAGTCTTTATGTTCATGTGAAGTCGACACTTGGTAGAATTTTCACAGACATTGCAATGTGGATTTTCTGTCCATTCAATGGACCAGCCACTCTTAAAATTGGAATGAAAAATATACCTTCTGAGAATTGACTTTTAATTAAGGTTTAGTGCTATTTATTTGATATTATTTGTTGTTGTTGATTTGGATTTTCATTAAAAATCTTAGTGTGTTTTCTCATGTTACAATTTATCATATCTTCTAGGAAAATATTTTGTTGTGGCAAAGACGGTGTGAGGATGCATTGTATTCCCTGCTCACTTTTGGTGCTCGACGGCCTATGCGTCACTTGGCATTAGTTGCAGTGGCAAAGATCATATCCAAGGGAGATGGAATATCTGTTTATGCTAGAGCAAACAGCCTTTAAGAATTTTTTTCTGATGGTTCTTGTTACCATAAGGAAAATTCATTTCTTCAATATACTTGCTTTTGAGTTTTTGTCATCCAAATTGGTTCGCTTGTTCAATATACTTGCTTTTGAGTTTTTGTCATCCAAATTAGTTCTCTTGTTTGAATAACTATATAGAACTCAATTTTTGTAAACGATTTGTTATTATTCTATCAATGATTCTTGTTACCATATACCATATGCAAGTTCTTTCATTATGTTGGTCATAATAAATACTTGAGTGATGGAAATTGAATTTTATATTATACTTATTACTATTATTTCTGTTTCATTTTATCTATTACCTTTTTTTTTGTATATTCTTAAGATAAGGTATTTTGAAAGTTAAAAAATAAAGAGAAGGTATTTTTGGTACAATTTGTATATAAATAAGAAAAAAAATGATAGTGATAAAATAAAAGGGATTATAGGAATATTTTTTATGTCGTAGAATCATTAAATAGGGATTATAGGAATATCTTTCATTGAATATTTATAATTTCTTTGAATTTTCAATTAGGTCCTTGTACTTTTTTTTTCTTTTCAATTAGGTCCTTAGGGGTATACAAGTAATTTCACAATTCACTAACATTTTTTTAACGTTTAACGTTAACAAGGACTAAATTAAAAAAAATAATGTATAAGGACCTAATTGAAAAGAAAAAAAGTATAAGGACTTAATTAAAAATTCGGTGAAACTATAGGGACCTGCAGAGTAATTAAACCATATTTAAATTAATTATGAAGTACCAAAAATTGAATAAACAATTATTGTAGGGTCAAATTTAATAATTTAGTGGAGGCAAATAAAAATTATTATTATCATATACTACTAAAAAAATTTTAAATTGTAGTAGAGGCGCTTGCCCCATATACAACCACACATGTACATCCGTCCTTGCATAAAAAACAATCATCATGTTAGATATATAATAAAAACCAATAACCAAATCAGTTATTTGTATAAAGTATATGTTAAAATATAAAATATATATATAAGTTAAATAATATATATATTTATATATAAATACATAGAGTTGATTTGGTGATTACTTTTATATGTACACATAATATTTTTATATAACAAATTATCTTAATTAATAATAAAATATTATAAAGAGAAATAGACATAAAATCTTAGTCCATCTTTTATAACTAGACATTATATATCCTTTGCATAAAATCCTAGTCCATCTATAATTAGCGATCTGTATTCTGTATCATAATTTATTACTATTTTTTTTTCATGCATTAGTACTAAGGGTGGCAATGGATAGAATAGAATTTGAAATTAACCCTAATCTTATTTGCATGTTGAGATTTTTATATAAATTCAACCATATTTTATTTGCGGGTTGATAATATCCCAACCCTAATTCTACACGTTCTTAATTCGCGAGTATTCAACCTTACTCATGGGTTCCAAAAAAGATGCACCGTTATTATATAACTTGATAATAATTTAAAATAGAACTGACTTTTACGTAAAAAAAAAAGTATTAAATTTTTAATTAATGATATTTTTTTAGTGGCTAATGATTTTTTAGATTTAGTGAGAAGTCTTTGGTCTAACATTCACTTGAAACATATTTTTATATAAATATATAACATATTGTTGACTTTGGAAAACTTGAAATATGATGATGATCAAACATTATTAAAAAAATATTAATTACAAAGTTATTAATTTGATTTTTGATTTCAATTGGTTGTTTAATAATTTTATTGAGTGTGCATATTTTTATTGGGCCAAAAGTCACATGAGTCTAATATGATGAGAAAGTATTAAACCTTGGTGCAAAAATAATTCCAAGTAAAGTGGCTAAATTCTTTATGCATAAGCAAATGTTTATTGGGCAGGAAACTAATGTGAAAGCCAAAACAATGCTTCCTTTTGATCCAACAATTTGTTAGTCCGAAATTGAAGAAGAAAAGAAAGGAAATGGAGCATGCTTGGTTCGGTTACCTACTTTCCCTTGTTGAATGGAATTCAAAATTAAATTGGTTTAAATGCATGTATTGGTAACTGAAAGAAAATTTAAATTGATTTGATGGCATTTACTGCTCCACATGTTACTATGCATAAGGGAATGGAAGTGGGATTTAATTTGTTTTAATTTCATTCATTGCTTCCAAAGTTTCTTCTTTCTTCTCTCTTCTCTCTCTTCTTCGGTCATATCAACAGGAAAGAAGAAGGTAGAAGTTATCAGAGAAATTATCAGAGGAGCTAGGAAGAAGCAAAAGGCTAGGGTGATGGCCTTTGCAAAAGGAAGATCTAAAGCTTGACGTGGCTAAAATTTTTGCCACTAGAGGCAAGATGTGAAGAATAAGTTTCAAGATCTTCATACCAAAAGTAGAAGCAATCGACCTTGGTCAAAGAAGAAGATCTCTGTGGTGAAACTCGTTTTCACTTTTGTTCATCCAAGATAGAAGGTGGCTACTGTAGCTACATGGAGGAAAAAGCAATAATGAAATAGATGGAGCTGTCAAGGATCAAGAGTTCATTAAGGGTCAGAATTCTTTCTTGGGGACAAAGCCAAGATGGAAGGCTCAGATTGATGAAGGTTGATGAGAAGGGATGAGAGAGAGGTACATGTATGTTGATTTGCTTTTGGTTTTCCCTCTCTCTTCTCTCTATCTGAACCGGTTGTGTGTGATGGAGAAGATATTGGTGGCTTGGTTGAACTGGTTTCAACTTTGGAAGCTTCCCCTTCTATAATAAGGGTGAACAGCCAAGGGTTGAAGAAAGGAGAGTAAGTACAGAGTTCTCATAGCTTCCCTAAGCTAACAGAAGTTCTTCTCCTTCAATGTGTTACATTTTATTTTCTTTTCTTTAGTTTTGTCTATCTGAGCCTTATGGTGAAAAAGGCAAATAGAGTGAGGTTTGTAAGAAAAAGCCAGTGAGAGAAAAAAGGCAGATAGTGAAAAATTAAGGAAAAAGCCATAGATGTCTAAGAGTTCTTTTGTACATCTGTGTTGTGTTTCATGATCTTGTGGGAATTTCCTTGTAAGTTGGGTTAGCACTTTGAGGTTGAAAGCTTGGTAGGTGACCAAGTCAAGTTCAGTTTTGGGGATAGATTCTGGACTTGTCCCCGATAGGAATGGCTAGTTTCTAGGGAAGAATTTGTGTATGTAATCAGTTGATTATAGTGAAATTCCGTCACTGTTGTGATGGAGACTGGATGTAGGCTGCATTGCACTTGGCAACTGAAGCAGGATACTTCTGGGTGTGATTCTCTCTTTCTCCTCTACTCCATTTCTGATTTTGTTGCGTAGGAGACAAAATTGAAAAATATCTCCTAACCGGTTATGAGACAATAAGCAGAAACGTCTCCTGAAGCTATCTTAAAAGGTAGAAAATTACACAAAAGAAAAAGGGGCTAAGATTCAACCATCCCCTTCTCTTTGCCACTGATTACCATTAATTGGTATCAGAGTTTGGTCTCAAAGAGATCAAGCTTTGCAGCTTGGAGAAAAGATCCTGATGGCAGCTAATAGTGGCTCAAATCTGGTTGCCTATACTCTGATAAAAGGGCAGTCAAGCAACAAACCTCCATTCTTCAATGAAAAGAACTACAATTACTGGACAGAAAGGATGAAGGTATTTGTTCAATCTGTAGATTATAGACAAGATAATCCTGGAAGGACCACAGTTTCCAACAGCTACAGGTGCAGATGGTGTGGTTACACTCAAAGGCGAAGCCGATTGGAATGAGGAAGACAGAAAGAAAGTAGAGCTCAACGCCAAAGCTGTCAACTTGCTCAACTGTGCGGTCAGCTTCGAGGAATACCGACGGGTATCAAGATGCACAACAGCAAAGAAAATCTGGGACAAACTTCAAATCACTCATGAAGGCACAACCCTAGTAAAGAAGACCAGAATAAACATGCTGAACAGAGAATATGAAATGTTCTCAATGAAGGAAGGAGAGATGATAGATGAACTGTTTGAAAGATTCAACATCATCGTCACTGGCTTAGATGCTATGGGGATCACATATTCAGAATCTGTGCTTGTGAGGAGAATATTGAGATGTCTCACAAAAGAGTGAGAAACCAAAGCAATAGTAATAGCTGAGAGTAGTAACATTGATACTATGACCTATGATGATTTGAGAGGAAATTTACTTGCCTTTGAAAACACATATTTGAAAAAAGATACAAAAAAGAAAGGAATTGCTCTCAAATCTGTTTCTGAACCACTGGATGATGAATCTAGTGATAACTCATCTGAAAATAATTTTGTTTTGTTTGCTAAGAAATTCAGGAAAATGGTGAAGCTAAAGGAACGAAACAAAGGAGGCAGCTCAAGGAAGCTAAAAAGGGATCTCAGCAAAGTAATCTATTACAACTGTAAAGAAGCTGGGCACTTCAAGTCTGATTGTCCAAAACTGAAGAAGGAGGACAAACTGAAAAAGGGAAAGAAGAAAGGTCTCATGGCATCTTGGGAAGACTTAGAAAATGACTCAGATGAGGATGAAGAATCAGAAAATAAGTCTCAAACCTGCCTCATGGCCGATCACGTAGAGCAGGTAGTATTTCTTGACCCTTCCACTGAAGACCTTCATCTTATGATAGATCATCTTTCTGCAAAGATTAAATGTTTCCTAAGTGAAAACCAAGATCTTGAGTCTCAAATAGCAATACTGAAAGTTGAAAATAGTTTTCTTAAAGATAAATTAAGGGAAGCCGAAACTGCTGTTGATCTTGTTGAAAAAAAACAAGCGGTTGAAGGCTGGACTTAAGAGCTGTGAATATCACCATTCTGTAACTGCTAATCTAAATTATTTTGAAGAAAATGAGTGGCTTCATAAAGAGATAAAAAGACTTAAAGAGGACTTAGCCAACTTTGCTCAAAGTTCTGAAAATTTAAATCAACTCTTGACTAGTCAAAAACCTCTTTATGATAAAGCTGGGTTGGGTTTTCACAAATCTGAAAAATTCATTGAAAAGTCTTCTTTTATCAACATGGGATCCTCTTCGGGTGACATAAGGTTTCAAAACCCAACTAACTTTAGAAAAATAGTAACTCAAAAATTTTGTAGATTATGCAATCGGAATGGTCATTTTCCTATTCAGTGTTTTATAAGTGAAAGAATGATTGGAGAAAAGGTTTACAAAATTGTTTGTGATTATAATGGCTTGGGACAAAGGAGATAGTTTGATATCAAAGGATCCAAAAAGATTTGGATACCTAAGGTCACTTAAGTTTGTTTTGTAGGTTTGCCTAGCATCCAAAAGAAAGGACAACATGTGGTATATGGACAGTGGTGCTCTAGGCATATGACCGGAAAGGCAATGTTCTTCATCAAGCTTGATGAGTATGATGGAGGCTTTGTTACTTTCGGTGACAATGGAAAAGGAAAAATAGTGGCCATAGGTAAAGTGGGTATGAGTTTTTCTTCTTTTATTAATGATGTTTTGCTTGTTGATGGATTAAAGCACAATCTACTAAACATTAGCCAATTGTGTGATCTTGGTTATGAGGTTATTTTTAGAAAATTGGATTGCTTAGTTATTTGTGAAAAATCCGGTGAAGTCTTGTTTGAAGCAAAAAGATGTAATAATGTGTATGGATTGACTCTTGAGGATTAAAAGATCAAAAAGTAACATGTTTTACTTCTCTTGAATCTGAAAAATGGCTTTGGTATAAGAAATTGGGTCATGCAAGCATGTACCAAATTTCTAATCTTGTTAAGAAAAACTTGGTTAGAAGAATTTCCAATATTAAATTTGACAAAGATATTACTTGTGATGCTTGTCAACTAGGCAAACAAGTAAAATCTTCTTTTGAACCAAAAGATGGAATTTTCACTAAAAGGCCATTAGAAATGTTGTATATTGATCTTTTTGGTCCAACTAGGACTCAAAGTTTGGGAGGTAAACACTATGGTTTGGTAGTGGTGGATGATTACTCTAGATTCAGTTGGGTTCTCTTCTTAGCTCACAAGAATGATGCTTTTCATGCTTTTTCCACTCTTTGTAAAAAGATTCAAAATGAAAAAGATTTGAAAATTGCCCACTTGAAAAGTGATCATGAAAAAGAATTTGAAAATCAAGATTTTGAAAATTTTTGTGATGATTTTGGTATTGCACACAACTTTTCTTGTCCTAGAACTCCTCAAAAAAATGGGGTAGTTGAAAGAAGGAATAAAAGCCTTCAAGAAATGACTAGGGCAATGCTTTGTGAAAATGATGTTCTAAAATTTTTGTTGGCAGAAGCTGTCGATACAGCTTGTTATATTTTAAATAGAACCATCATTCAAAAAGGTTTAAAGAAAACTCCATATGAGCTATGGAAAGGAACCACCTAATCTTAGGTATTTGTATATTTTTGGATGCAAATATTTTGTTCTTAACAATAAAGAAAATATTGGAAAATTTGATCCAAAATCCTATGAAGGAATGTTTGTTGGATACTCCACTATTAGCAAAGCGTTTAGGATTTACCTCAAGGAACATAGAACAATAGAGAAATCTATACATGTGTCCTTTTGTGATTCTAACTCCATTCCAAGTGCTGTGTTAGAAGATGATGCAGGTTGTGATACTGATGTGAACCAAGAAGCCAGTCAAGATAATCCCATCTCTGTCCAGAAACATCTCATCAAAATGAAGGAGACATTTCGATTTTGTCTTCTGAACAAGCCAGAGAAGCTAGAAACAGGATTGACATCTGAAACTCATCAAGGCAGAACCTTACCTCAAAGGCCTCGAGAATGGAAGTTTTTGAAGGGTTACCCACATGAATTCATCATTGGTGATCCTTCCCAACGCAAAACCACTAGATCCTCAAGCAAGAAGCAAGTAGAACCGAGCAATGTTGCCTTCTTGTCCCAATTGGAGCCTCTCAATGTGAAACAAGATCTTGAAGACCCCTCATGGGTTAAAGCCATGGAAAAAGAGCTGGCACAATTTGAAAAGAATGAGGTGTGGACACTTGTACCAAATCCAAATGATAAGAAGGTAACCGGTACAAGGTGGATTTTTAAAAATAAATTGGTTGAGGATGGTAGTGTTGTTCGTAACAAGGCTAGATTAATGGCCCAAGGTTACGATTAAGAAGAAGGAATTGATTTTGATGAGTCATTTTCCCCGGTAGCTAGAATGGAAGCAATTAGGTTGCTTCTTGCCTATGCTGCCCACAAGGGTTTTCAAGATGTTCCAAATGGATGTCAGATGTGCATTCCTTAATGGTTTTATAGATAGGGAAGTATTTGTGACTCAACCCCTCGGTTTTGAAAGTAAAGAATTTCCAAACCATGTTTTTAAATTATCAAAGGCTCTTTATGGCCTTAGGCAAGCTCCAAGAGCTCGGTATGAAAGGCTTAGTGCCTTCTTATTGGAAAATCATTTTCAAAGGGGCACCACCGATACTACTTTATTTATAAAAGTATCTAATGATAATATCTTACTTGTTCAAGTTTATGTGGATGACATTATGTTTGGTTCAACCAATAAAACCTTGTGTGAAGAGTTTGAAAAACTTATGACTAGTGAGTTTGAAATGAGTTTAATGGGTGAATTAATCTTTTTTCTTGGTCTTCAAATTAAACAAACTCCTAGTGGTATTTTCATTCACCAAGGTAAATATGCAAAAAAGTTAATCAAGAAATTTGGCCTTGAAAACTCCAAACCAATGGGAATACCTATGCATCCAAACACAAAACTTGATAAGGATGAAGATGGCAAAGATATGGAAGAAACATGGTATAGAGGAATGATAGGCTAACTTATGTATCTTACATCGTCTAGACCGGATATTATTCAAAGTGTGGGTGTATGTTCAAGATTTCAATCACAGCCAAAAGAATCCTATCTTTCGGCTGTTAAAAGAATGATGAGATACATTAAGGGCACATATGACCTTGGCTTATGGTATCCAAAATCTAATGAATTTTGTGCAGTAGGTTTTTGTGATGCAGATTATGCGGGTGACCGAGTAGATAGAAGAAGCACTTCTGGAATGTATTGCTTCCTTGGAAGCTCACTCAACATGTGGTCTAGCAAAAAATAAGCCACAGTCGCTTTATCCACTGCTGAGGCCGAATATATCTCTGTGGCAACTTGTTGTTCTCAACTTTTATGGCTTAAAACACAGTTAGAGGATTACAAATTGAAAATCAATAGTATACCTTTGTTTTGTGATAATATGAGTGCTATAAACATTTCTAAAAATCCCGTGCTGCACTCTAGAACTAAGCACATTGAAGTAAGATATCATTTTATTGGAGAACATGTGCAAAAAGGTACTATTGATATCCAATTTGTGAAATCCAAAGAGCAACTTGCTGATATCTTCACTAAACCTCTGCGTGAAGATAGGTTTTGTACATTAAGGAACAGTTTGGGGATGAAGGACTTGAGTTTTATTGAGAAAATATGATTTTCATGCTTCTGTTTGTTTTTATCTCGTAGGCAGCAAGGAGACAAATCTGGGCATATAATGAACAAGCTGTGAATCAGGGGGAGACTGAACTTTAGTGCCTTTGAACTCAAGCCCAACCTACTACCTTTGATCCATTCCATGATATTGGCCCGTTTTCATTTTCTTTTCATCATGTTTTTATTAAAATAATTTTAAATATTTTTTGGAAGGTTATCACATCATATCTTCATAAGGGGAGTTCATGTCAAATCAAAATCTTTTCCCTTATTCTCTCCCATGTTTCAAGAAAAAGACATTTCAGTTATTTGTTTTAATTTTAAAATTTCTTTGATTGAAAACCGTTTCCATTAAATGCTTGTTATTTTAAATGATATTCTCTCCACTCAGCATTTAATGCGTTGTAACCTCTCCTCACCTTCCATCCTCTTCGGCCTCTCTTCATCTTCCTATTCTGTAATTCATCTCTTTCATCATGAGAAAGAAGTTAGCCACACGAAAAAGCAACCGAACCCCCTCTATCAAAAATCCTTCATCTTCTTCTGCTCCTCAAACTCACACTCACATTCATATTCACTCTCCCTCATCCTCATCTCCCTCTTCTCACTCAACAGGTTCCATGAGGAAAAAGGTTATTCATCCAAGAAGCTCATCTCACAAGAAGGATGCAAAATAAAAGGAGTCAATGCCCGAGGAGGAAAAAGCGCCGCTGTCTCCACCACCACGTCCCTCTCCACCTCCACGGTGCTCCACACCCCATCCCTCAGGCTATTCTGCACACTCTCATCGATCAAAGCGCTACACTCTTCACAACACCCGAGAACCCCCTAATCTTGATTTCTTGGAATTCAAGAACAAGTATGGTAAGAGTCATTCTCATTTTGACCTTTATCAGTTTATCTCCTGTGCTGCTTATGAGTTCCATTCTAAGGTGTTGGTGAACCGTCCTTTATGTGCTTCGTTTGCTATTAACTTGGAAGCTCTTACTGAAAAGGACATTGATTTTTCACAAAATTTTTAAGATTTGAAATGGACACCAATTTTCAAAATTAGAAAGCCTGTTTATCCCAACTTAGTAAGAGAGTTTTATGCAAACTTAATCTTTTATGACGGTGAACTTCACTCTTACATTAAAAAGGTCCATCTTTCTTTAAATCATGAAACCATAAGCACTGCCTTGGGATATCAAGATGAGGGGGCCCGAGCTTATATGACTAGAAAATGGGATAACCAAGTTGGTGTTTCCCTTCAAGATGCTATGGCTAGGGTGTGTGAAAACTTCTCGTCTCTAGATGGTTCCACCTTGACTCATAAAGCTCTCGGACCTATGAGAGCTCTGTTGCATCGGATCATTACACATGTCATCATGCCACAAGGTGGCTCTTATCAGAGAGTCACATTTTATGATACTCTTGTGTTATTTTTCATTCTGATCTCTTCCTCCATATCATTTGCATATCTCATGATCAGACATATTTGAAACTGTGTTCGGAGTGACAAAAAGTACAATCTGTCTTATGGCATGTTTCTTACATGTATTTTTGAGCACTTTAATATTGATCTTACTAATGAGCCAGTGGAGAATAAGGTTTCCATGATCAAAGGTGGAGGTGTTCCTAAGGCTGCCAAAGGAAAGAAGGGTAAAAATTCTAAGGCATCTGAGGTCTATGAAAGCGAAGAGGAGAGTATTCCTCCTGAAACCTCTCGGTTCTCTGAAACTATTAAGGATGTTCTCACTGAGTTTTCTAATATGTCCAACCTCATGGCAAAGTCATACAAAGAGGCTAGGAAACAAGCCTTTGAAAATGAAAAGGCATGGACGAAATGCCATGAAAGGGTGAATCTGCTCATCAAGCATATGAAGACTGTAGAAAAGGACACGGTCCATACCGATGAGGAAGATGACCTTCTTGATTCGGATGTCAATCTCTCTGATGCCTGAAGATTTATTCTCTGCTGCTCATGGACATAAAATTTGTTTGGTGTTATGGACTTAGTTTATTTTGGACTGTTTTATTTGAACTGTTTATTTTGATTTGGATGACTGTAACCATAACTTAACTACTTGTTCTGTTTAATGATTATGGATTGCATTGCATTACTTCTCACAATATTTTTTGCAGGGTCCCTCCTTGATGACAAAAGGGGGAGGAAAATTAAAAAGAAAAGAAAAAGGGGCTGATTTGTTGAAAATAGAGTTGGGACTGCCAATCCAATTCTTGTGCTATGATTTCTAATTTTTTAGTTTTTTGATGATTATTGCTTCATGCCAATTTTTCTGATGCTCTGTTTTGATGGCTATATGTTTCATTTGCTTGATTTATTGCTTTGATTAGCAAGAAATATTTTTGTTGGCAGGGATTTGTTTGAACATGTTAATATAAGCAGTATGTTGAGTCTTGATCTTTTGTTAAAATGTACTCTGAATGTACTCTGGCATACTCTATTTTACAAGAACATTATTTGAGCAGCATGTTATCTGAAGGATAACAAATTAAGTCTTGATTATTTGCTCAAAAATCATTTTTTAACATGTTTTTGTTTGAAAAGTTCCATATGGTGAATACATAAATTTCTTTTGGAACTACTTGAAGTATGTTACAGGTATTGCTTCCACTAAAAAAAGTGCACACATTAAGGGGAGCTATATGATAAATGGAAAGGGGGAGGATTCAAAATCTTCAAGGGAGTTCTCTTAATCCTTAACCTTTTTCAATTCATTCTTTAATAATGTTTGTCATCAAGGGGGAGATTGTTGAGTTTGAAAAACTTGAAATATGATGATGATCAAACATTATTAAAAAATATTAATTACAAAGTTATTAATTTGATTTTTGATTCCAATTGGTTGTTTAATAATTTTGTTGAGTGTGCAGATTTTTATTGGGACAAAAGTCACATGAGTCCAATCTGATGAGAAAGTATTCAACCTTGGTGCAAAAATAATCCAAGCAAAGTAGCTGAATTATTTTTGCATAAGCAAATGCTTATTGGGCCAGGAAACTAATGTGAAGCCCAAAACAATGCTTCCTTTTGATCCAACAATTTGTTGGTCCAAAATTGAAGAAGAAAAGAAAGAAAATGGAGCATGTTTGGTTCGGTTACCTACTTCCCCTTGTGGAATGGAATTCAAAATTAAATTGGTTTAAATGCATGCATTGGTAACTGAAAGAAAATTTAAATTGATTTGATGGCATTTACTGCTCCACACGTTACTATGCATAAGGGAATGAAAGTGGAATTTAATTTGTTTTAATTTCATTCATTGCTTCCAAAGTTTCTTCTTTCTTCTCTCTCCTCTCTCTCTCTTCTTCGGTCATGTCAACAGGAAAGAAGAAGGTAGAAGTTATCAGAGAAATTTTCAGAGGAGCTAGGAAGAAGCAAAAGGCTAGGGTGATGGCCTTTGCAAAAGGAAGATCTGAAGCTTGGCATGGCTAAGATTTTTTCCACTAAGGGCAAGATGTGAAGAAGAAGCTTCAAGATCTTCATACCAAAAGTAGAAGCAATCGGCCTCGGTCAGAGAAGAAGATCTCTGTGGTGAAGCTCATTTTCACTTTTGTTCATCCAAGACAGAAGGTAGCTACTGTAGTAACGTGGAAGAAGAA
Source organism: Arachis ipaensis (assembly GCF_059453495.1). NCBI lineage: Eukaryota > Viridiplantae > Streptophyta > Magnoliopsida > Fabales > Fabaceae > Arachis > Arachis ipaensis. The sequence continues at coordinate 99,524,043 of NC_142441.1, forward strand.
GCGAAAATGGAACAGATGAAGCTATCAAGGATCAAGAGTTCATCAAGGGTCAGAATTCTTTCTTGGGGACAAAGTCAAGATGGAAGGCTCAGATTGATGAAGCTTGATGAGAAGGGATGAGTGAGAGGTACATGCATTTTGATTTGCTTTCCATTTTCCCTCTCTCTTCTCTCTATCCGAACTGGTTGTGTGTGATGGACAAGATGTTGGTGGCTTGGTTGAACCGGTTTCAACCTTGGAAGCTTCCCTTTCTATAATAAGGGTGAACGGCCAAGGGTTGAAGCAAGGAGAGTAAGCACAGAGTTCTCATAGCTACCCTAAGCTAACAGAAGTTCTTCTCCTTTAATGTGTTACATTTTATTTTCGTTTCCTTAGTTTTGTCTGTCTGAGTCTCATGGTGAAAAAGGCAAACAGAGTGAGGTTTGTAAGAAAAAGCCAGTGAGAGGAAAAAGGCAAAGAGTGCAAAATTAAAGAAAAAGCCATAGATGTCTAAGAGTTCCTTTGTACATCTGTGTTGTGTTTCATGATCCTGTGGGGATTCCCTTGCAAGTTGGGTTAGCACTTTGCGGTTGAAAGCTTGGTAGGTGACCAAGTCAAGTTTAGTTTTGGGGATAGATTCTGGACTTGTCCCGGATAGGAATGGCTAGTTTCTAGGGAAGAATTTGTGTATGTAATCAGTTGATTATAGTGAAATTCTGTCACTGTTGTGATGGATACTGGATGTAGGTTGCATTGCACTTGGCAGCTGAACCAAGATACTTTTGGGTGTGATTCTCTCTTTCTCTTCTACTCCATTTCTGATTCTGTTGTGTCGGAGACAAAATTGAAAAATATCTCCTAACCGGTTATGAGACAAAAAGAAAATATCTCTTGACTTGTTATGAAATAAAAAGTAGAAATATCTCCTGAAGCTATCTTAAAAGGCAGAAAGTTACACAAAAGAAAAAGAGGCTAAGATTCAACCCCCACTTCTCTTAGCTACTGATTACCATCACATCTAAATATATAGAGTGTAGATTAGTCAGATAGAGTTGAGGCTCAATCCACACCCTATCCGACCCGCACGAGAATCCTACCCGCACCCTATCTGACCCTATTCAAGTAGGGTCGAATTGAGTACCTGTGGATAGGGTGCATGTTGCCACCCCTAATTAATATTAATATAATATTTTGCTATTATGTCAAGTCATGTTGAAATAAGTAATAAAACTATAATAGAAAAAATTTGGAACCGAAAATTCTTTCCTAAATATTATTGGATCTTACCAAAAAAAAAAAAAAAACAAATTTCATTCACACTTTCGTAGTCATTCTTTTCTTGAGATACATACCTCGTCTCTGTTACAATTATTGCTGCATGAATCTAAGAAGACATCCTGCCCTCACTGCTCAAGGATTATAACAATGAAAACTAAAATCAGATCAAAATGACCAGCAGCAGTGACATTATGTTTATTTACAGATAACTAGTGTTTATGTCTCTAATAATATTATAGAATAGTTTTATTCATTTAATTATTTTTTAAGATAAAAGATATATCAATTATTTATATTTATGGTGTTATTATATTTGCAAATATTTTTGTAATCAAATCTAACTAAATTGGTACAAGTTTAGTAAAAATAAAAAAAGGTACATATGTGCTATAGGCTTTTCCTTCTCCGTGCTTCTTTAACACAGAAATTTTTGTTGGAGAGCACATAAACTTATTGATATAGGACTAATGAGCGGATAATTTATACCCTTTTGGCATTGTTTTTACATAGTTTTTAGTATGTTTTATTCACTTTTTATTATATTTTTATTAGTTTTTATTCAAAAATCACATTTCTGGACTTTACTATGAGTTTGTGTGTTTTTTTGTAATTTCAGATATTTTCTGGCTGAAATTGAGGGACCTGAGCAAAAATCTGATTCAGAGGCTGGAAAAGGACTGCAGATGCTGTTGGATTCTGACCCTCCTGCACTCGAAATAGATTTTCTCGCGATACAGAAGTCCAATTGGCGCGCTCTCAATTGCGTTCGAAAGTAGACATCCTGGGCTTTTCAGCAATATGTAATAGTCCATACTTTGTCCGAGATTTGATGGCCCAAACTGGCGTCCAAAGTCAGCCTAAAACTTTCTGGCGTAAAACGCCAGAACTGGCACCAAAGCTGGCGTTTAACTCCAGGAACAACCTAAGCACGAAAAAGCTTCAATGCTCAGCCCAAGCACACACCAAGTGGGTCTCGGAAGTAGATTTTTGCACTATCTGTACTTAGTTACTCATTTTCTGTAACCCTAGGTTACTAGTTTAATATAAAAACTACTTTTAGAGATTCATTTTAGTAAATTATGAGATTTTTTCACTTCATTTGTATCTTTGACGGTATGAGTCTCTAATTCTATTCTAAGATACTCACTCGTACTTCAATATGGAGAATATGATGATCTGTGACACTCATCATTATCCTCAACCCTATGAACGCGTGCCTGACAACCACTCCATTCTATCTGAGCTCAACGTAGTCATTGGGCGATAGCTTGAGTGCGTATCTCTTGGGTTTCTAATCCACGGACCGAGTCTGGAGGTTAGAACCTTCGTGGTATAGGCTAGAATCATTGGCAGCATTCCTGGGATCCGAAAAGTCTAAACATTGTCTGTGGTATTCCGAGTAGGATTTGGAAGGGGATGATTGTGACGAGCTTCAAACTCGCGAATGTTGGGCGCAGTGACAGTGTGAAAAAGGATAATGGTCCTATTCTGACGCTAGTGAGAACCGACAGATGATTAGCCGTGTGGTGACAGCGCTTGGTATTTTCCATCCGAGAGGATCATACAGCCTACTATGGAAGGATGCCATGTGTGTTTGGAGAAGAAGACAATAGGATAGTAGAGATTCAGATGATAGAGCATCTCTGGAACCTCAGCCTGTTTCTCATTACTGAATCACAAGTACTGTTTATTTTATGTTATTTATTTTTCATAATATAATTACTCTTATCATTAATCTCCTGACTAAGATTTACAAAATAACAATAGCTTACTTCAAGCCAACAATCTCCGTGGGATTGACCCTTACTCACGTAAGGTATTACTTGGACGACCCAGTGCACTTGCTGGTTAGTTGTGCAGAGTTGTGAGAAGTGTAATCACAATTTCGCCTACCAAGTTTTTGGCGCCGTTGCTGGGGATTGTTCGAGTTTGGACAACTGACGGTTTATTTTGTTGCTTAGATTAGGAAAAAATTGTCTTTTTGGTTTAGAGTCACTAACATTGAGTCTTCTATTATTGTTTTTGGTTAAAATTTTAAAATCCTTATTTTATTTTTCTAAACTATTTTCGAAAATTTTTAAAAACCAATAAATTCATAATTTAGTCTTTTGTTTGAGTTTAGTTTCATATTTTAAGTTTGGTGTCAATTGCATGATTTTATTTTTCTTTCAATTTTCGAATTATATGTTCTTAGTTGTTTATTGATCTTCAATTTGTTCTTGATAATTTTCCTTATTTGATCTTTAAAATTTCTTGTTTGGTGATTGTTGCTATTTATCTTATACATTTTCAAATTATTAGCGTCCAAAATATAAAAATTTTTAAGTTTGGTGTCCTTTGGGCTTCTATTTTCTTAAAAATTTTTAAAATTTGTTCTTGGTGTTCATCTTGACATTCAAAGTTTTCTTGTTTGTTTTCTCTGTTTTGATCTAAAAAAATTCTAAGTTTGGTGTCATTCTATTGTTTTTCTCTTTCCTCATTAAAGTCAAAAATATCTCTTCTCTTCATTTAATTGAATTTTCGAAAATTTCAATTAAAAATTCAGATTTTTATTTTAAAATTTTTATTTTATCTTATCCTAAGCTTTAAAATTTCAAAATTCAAAATCTTCTTCAAAAATCAAATCCAAAGTTTTTCAAATCCTCTTAATTAATTAATTATTTTAGTTTTCGAATTTCTTTTACTTTTCCTTTTAGTTTTCAAAATTTATATTTTATTTTCCAATTATTTTATTTTATCTTTTTTTATTCGGTTTGTTTTTAATTAAATAAAATAAAAATAAAAATATATTTTATTTGCAATCCACATCATCTCCCTTTCTCCATCATGGACCTAAGTGGAAATGAACAGTCCAGAAGGACTCTGGAGTCATATGCTAACCCCATTACTGCTGCATATGGAAGTAGTATCTGTATACCCCCCATCAAGGCCAGCAGTTTTGAGCTAAATCCTCAGCTCATTATCATGGTGCAGCAAAATTGCCAGTATTCCGGTCTTCCACAGGAAGAACCTACTGAGTTTCTGGCACAGTTTTTATAAATTGCTGACACAGTACGTGATAAAGAAGTGGATCGGGATGTCTACAGATTATTACTGTTTCTATTTGCTGTAAAAGATCAAGTTAAGAGGTGGTTAAATAACCAACCCACAACAAGCATAAGAACATGAAAACAGTTATCAGATAAATTTCTGAATCAATATTTTCCTCCAAAAAGGATGACACAGCTAAGACTGGACATCCAAGGCTTTAAACAAGAGGATCATGAATCTCTTTATAATGCCTGGGAGAGGTACAGAGGGATGCTAAGGAAATGCCCCTCTGAAATATTTTTAGAGTGGGTGCAGTTAGACATCTTTTACTATGGGCTTACAGAAAAAGCTCAAATATCTCTAGATCACTCAACTGGTGGATCTATACATATGAGAAAGATAATTGAAGAGGCTCAAGAGCTCATTGATACAGTTGCTAGAAATCAGCATCTGTACTTGAGTAATGAGTCCTCCTTGAAAGAAGAGGCTAAAGCAGTATCCACTGAACTTAGTCCTCAAGAACAAGTTGCTAAACTCAATCAGCAATTGCTTATTATAACAAAACAGTTCATAGAATTCAAAGAGATGCTCCAAGACACTAAAAATGCCAACCAAAATATGGAAGCACAATTGGATCAGACAAGACAGCAGCTATCTAAACAGATAACAGAAGAATGCCAAGCTGTTCAATTAAGGAGTGGAAAAACACTGAATGTATCAATCCAAGATAGCAGGAAGCCAAGAAAGGAACAGCTAATAAAGGATAACCAAACCACTACCCAAAATCCCTCTGAGGACAGTAAGAGCCCAGAGAGGAATGATTCTGATGTTCAAACGCCAGAAAATGGTGAAAAGGTGGCGTTAAACGCCCAAGGGATGGCCAGTTCTGGCGTCCAAATGCCAGAAAAGGGTGGCAATCTGGCATTAAACACCCATGCAGCCCCCAATTCTGGCGTTTAAATGCCACTAAGGGATCAGACACCTGCAAGTGCTGATAACCACCCCCTTAAGCAAGCTTCTCCAACCACTTCTGTAGGAAATAAACCTACAGCAACTAAGGTTGAAGAATACAAAGCCAAGATGCCTTATCCTCAGAAACTCCGCCAAGAAGAACAGGATAAACAATTTGCCCGCTTTGCAGACTGGTGCACGAAATTGTGATGTCCAAGCTCGAACAATCCCTGGCAACGTGAGCAACTTGGTACGCGTAATCGTGATTACACTTTAATTATGTAAAATTCATGGCTCTTTCTTTCCCTGGCAATGGCGCCAAGAACATGGTGCCAATACCATGGTTCACAACTTCGATACAACTAACCAGCAAGTGCACTGGGTCGTCCAAGTAATACCTTACGTGAGTAAGGGTCGAATCCCACGGAGATTGTCGGTATGAAGCAAGCTATGGTCACCTTGCAAATCTCAGTTAGGCAGATATAAAATTGATAATGGTGTTTTCGAATATTAATTAATAGAATAGGGATAGAAATACTTATGTAATTCATTGGTGAGAATTTCAGATAAGTGAATGGAGATGCTTTTCGTTCCTCTGAACCTCTGCTTTCCTGCTATCTTCATCCAATCAGTCTTACTCCTTTCCATGGCTGGCTTTATGCAAGGGCATCACCGTTGTCAGTGGCTACATCCCCTCCTCTCAGTGAAAAATATGCTCACATGCTCTGTCACAGCACGGCTAATCATCTGTCGGTTCTCGATCATGCTGGAATAGGATTCACCCTCCTTTTGCGTCTGTCACTAACGCCCAGCACTCGCGAGTTTGAAGCTCGTCACAGTCATTCAATCATTGAATCCTACTCAGAATACCACAGACAAGGTTTAGACCTTCCGGATTCTCTTGAATGCCGCCATCATTCTAGCTTACGCCACGAAGATTCTGGTTAAGAGATCTAAGAGATACTCATTCTAGCTTATTTCATGTAGAACGGAAGTGTTTGTCAGGCATGTGTTCATAGGGGAGAATGGTGATGAGCATCACACATAATCATCACCTTCATCACGTTCTTGGGTGCGAATGGATATCTTAGAAGCGAAATAAGATGAATTGAATAGAAAACAGTAGTACTTGCATTAATCTTTGAGGAACAGCAGAGCTCCACACCTTAATCTATGGAGTGTAGAAACTCTACCGTTAAAAATACATAAGTGAAAGTCCAGGCATGGCCGAGATGGCCAGCCCCCATGGTCTAAGAACTATGCGTTCCCAGATGGTCAAAAAGATGCTAAGATGATTAAAAGATGTCTAATACAATAGTAAAAGGTCCTATTTATAATAAACTAGTCACTAGGGTTTACAGAAGTAAGTAATTGATGCATAAATCCACTTCTGGGGCCCACTTGGTGTGCGTTTGGGCTGAGCTTAAGTGTTGCACGTGTAGAGGTCCTTCTTGGAGTTGAACGCCAGCTTTTGTGCCAGTTTGGGCGTTCAACTCTGGTTTTGGCTCCTTTTCTGGCGCTGGACGCCAGATTTGGGTAGAAAGCTGGCGTTGAACGCCAGTTTACGTCATTTATTCTTGGCCAAAGTATGGACTATTATATATTGCTGGAAAGCCCTGGATATCTACTTTCCAACGCAATTGGAAGCGTGCCATTTTGAGTTCTGTAGCTCCAGAAAATCCACTTTGAGTGCAGGGAGGTCAGAATCCAACAGCATCAGCAGTCCTTCTTCAACCTCTGAATCTGATTTCTGCTCAAGTCTCTCAATTTCAGTCAGAAAATACCTGAAATTACAGAAAAACACACAAACTCATAGTAAAGTCCAGAAATGTGAATTTAACATAAAAACTAATGAAAACGTCCCTAAAAGTAACTAGATCCTACTAAAAACATACTAAAAACAATGTCAAAAAGCGTATAAATTATCCGCTCATCACAACACCAAACTTAAATTGTTGCTTGTCCCCAAGCAACTGAAAATCAAGTAGGATAAAAAGAAGAGAATATACTATAAATTCCAAACTATCAGTGAAACAGAGCTTCAATCATATGAGCGGGACTTATAACTTTTTGCCTCTTGAATAGTTTTGGCATCTCACTTTATCCATTGAGGTTCAGAATGATTGGCATCTATAGGAACTTCAGATTTCGAATAGTGTTATTGACTCTCCTAGTTCAGTATGATGATTCTTGAACACAGCTTCTTTATGAGTCTTGGCCGTGGCCCTAAGCACTTTGTTTTCCAGTATTACCACCGGATACATAAATGCCACAGACACATAATTGGGTGAACCTTTTCAGATTGTGACTCAGCTTTGCTAAAGTCCCCAATTAGAGGTGTCCAGGGTTCTTAAGCACACTCTTCTTTTGCTATGGACCTTGACTTTAACCGCTCAGTCTCAAGTTTTCACTTGACACCTACACGCCACAAGCACATGGTTAGGGACAGCTTGGTTTAGCCGCTTAGGCCAGGATTTTATTCCTGTAGGCCCTCCTATCCACTGATGCTCAAAGCCTTGGGATCCTTTTTATTTCCCTTGCCTTTTGTTTTTAAGGGTTATTGGCTTTTTGCTCTTGCCTCTTGGTTTTAAGAGCTTTGGCTTTTTCTGCTTGCTTTTTCTTTTTCTTTTTTTTTTCTTTCTATTTTTTTTCTATTTTTTTCTGCAAGCTTTGTTCTTTGCTGCTTTTTCTTGCTTCAAGAATCATTTTTATGATTTTTCAGATTATCAAATAACATGTCTCCTTGTCATCATTCTTTCAAGAGCCAACATATTTAACATTCTTAAACAACAACTTCAAAAGACATATGCACTGTTCAAGCATACATTCAGAAAACAAGAAGCATTGTCACCACATCAATATAATTAAACTAAGTTCAAGGATAAGTTCAAAACTCATGTACTTCTTGTTCTTTTGAATTAAAACATTTTTTCATTTAAGAGAGGTGATGGATTCATAGGACATTCATAACTTTAAGACATAGTTACTAACTACTAATGATCATGTAATGAAGACACAAACATAGATAAGCACATAACATAGAAAACGAAAAACAGAAGAAATAAGAACAAGGAATGAATCCACCTTAGTGATGGTGGTGTTTCCTTCTTGAGGAACCAATGATGTCCTTGAGCTTCTTCTATGTATCTTCCTTGTCTTTGTTGCTCCTCCTTCATTGCTTTTAGATCTTCTCTGATTTCATGAAGGATGATGGAGTGCTCTTGATGTTCCACCCTTAGTTGCTTCCAATAATTGTGTGGAAGAAAATGTATCCCCTGAGGTATCTCAGGGATCTCTTGATTTGCAGTCAAATATTCTACCACTGAGCTATAGACCCTTGATGGAAGCTTTTGTCTTCCCTTTCTTCTTTCTAGAGGTTTCTCTGGCCTTAGGTGCCCTCAATAGTTATGGAAAAAACAAAAAAGCTATGCTTTTACCACACCAAACTTAGAATGTTGCTCGCCCTCGAGCAAAAGAAGAAGGAATAGAAGAATAAGAAGAAGATATGGAGGAGATGGGTGGGAGTGTGTATTCGGCCATATGGGTGGGATTGGGTGGGAGAGAGATGTTGAATTTTGAAGGTAGTGGGTGTATGGATGTGAGTGGTAAATGGAAAACAGAAGGGATGATCATGAATGGAAAGAGAGATGATGAGGTAGGTGGGGATCCTGTGGGGTCCACAGATCCTGAGGTGTCAAGGCATTTACATCCCTGCACCAATTTAGGCATGTAAAATGCCCTTGCACACAACTCTGGGCGTTCAGCGCCAGGTTGGTGCCCATTTTGGGTGTTCAACGCCCATTTGCTGCCATTTCTGGCGTTGAACGCCAGAACCATGCTTGTTCTGGGCGTTCAGCGCCAGGATGCTGCCCATTCTGGGCGTTCAGCGCCAGAACCATGCTCTGTTCTGGCGTTTGAACGCCAGACAGATGCTCCTCCAGGGTGTGATTTTTCTTCTGCTGTTTTTGATTCCGTTTTTGATTTTTTTGTTTGTTTTGTGACTCCACATGATCATGAACCTATAAAGACATATAACTAAGAAAAATATAGTTAGATAAATAAAAATTGGGTTGCCTCCCAACAAGCGCTTCTTTAATGTCAATAGATTGATAGTGGGCTCTCATGGAGCCTCACGGATGTTCAGAGCATTGTTGAGACTCTCCAACACCAAACTTAGAGTTTGGTTGTGGCCTCCCAACACCAAACTTAGAGTTTGACTGTGGGGGCTTTGTTTGACTCTGCTTTGAGAGAAGCTTTTTCTGCTTCCTCTCCATGGTTGCAGAGGGAGATCCTTGAGTTTTAAACACAAGGGGAGTCCTCATTCCATTGAAGGACTATTTCACCTCTGTCAACATTAATCACAGCTCTTGCTGTGGCCAGGAAAGGTCTTCCTAGGATGATGGATTCATCCTCTTCCTTTCCAGTATCCAGGACTATGAAATCAGCAGGGATGTAAAGGCCTTCAACCTTTACTAACACGTCCTCTACTTGTCCATAAGCTTGTTTTCTTGAACTGTCTGCCATCTCTAATGAAATTTTAGCAGCTTGCACCCCATAGATTCCCAGTTTCTCTATTATAGAGAGGGGCATGAGGTTTATTCCTGAACCAAGGTCGCACAGAGCCTTAAAGATCATGGTGCCTATGGTGCAGGGTATTATGAACTTTCCAGGATCCTGTCTCTTCTGAGGCAATGTCAGTTGATCCAGATCACTTAGTTCATTGATGAACAAGGGAGGTTCAACTTCCCAAGTATCAATGCCAAATAATTTGGCATTCAGCTTCATGATTGCACCAAGAAACTTGGCTGTTTGCTCTTCAGTAACATCCTCATTCTCTTCAGAAGAGGAATACTCATCAGAGCTCATGAAGGGCATAAGGAGGTTCAATGGAATCTCTATGGTCTCTAGATGAGCCTCAGAGTCCTTTTGTTCCTCAGAGGGAAGCTCCTTATTGATCACTGGACGTCCCAGGAGGTCTTCCTCCTTGGGATTCACGTCCTCCACTCCCCTTGTAGGTTCGGCCATGGTGCTTATGTCAATGGCCTTGCACTCTCCTTTTGGGTTCTCTTCTGTATTGCTTGGGAGAGTACTGGGAGGGATTTCAGTGATCCTTTTACTCAGCTGACCCACTTGTGCTTCCAAATTTCTAATGGAAGATCTTGTTTCATTCATGAAACTTACAGTGGCCTTAGACAGATCAGAGACTAAGTTTGCCAGATTAGAAGTATAAGTTTGCCAGATCAGAGACTAAGTTTGCCAGATTACAGCAGTCCTTCTTCAACCTCTGAATCTGATTTCTGCTCAAGTCCCTCAATTTCAGTCAGAAAATACCTGAAATCACAGAAAAACACACAAACTTATAGTAAAGTCCAAAAATGTGAATTTAACATAAAAACTAATGAAAACATCCCTAAAAGTAACTAGATCCTACTAAAAACATACTAAAAACAATGTCAAAAAGCGTATAAATTATCCGCTCATCACAGACTATCTCAGGACTCTTGAAATAAAGATTCCGTTTGCAGAGGCACTTGAGCAAATACCCTCTTATGCTAAGTTCATGAAAGAGATCTTGAGCCATAAGAAGGATTGGAGAGAAACTGAAAAAGTTTTCCTCACTGAAGAATGCAATGCAGTCATTTTGAAAAGCTTACCAGAGAAGCTTAAAGATCCCGGAAGCTTTATGATACCATGCACATTAGAGGATGCTTGTACCAAGACAGCTTTGTGTGACCTTGGGGCAAGTATCAACCTATTACCTGCATCTACTATCAAAAAGCTTGGCTTGACTGATGAAGTTAAACCAACCCGGATATGCCTCCAACTTGCTGATGGCTCTATTAAAATCCCATCAGGCATAATTAAGGACATGATTGTCAAGGTTGGGCCATTTGCCTTTCCTATTGACTTTATACTGCTGGAAATGGAGGAGCACAAGAGTGCAACTCTCATTCTAGGAAGACCTTTCCTAGCAACTGGATGAACCCTCATTAACGTCCAAAGAGGAGAGATAACCCTGAGAGTCAATGAGGATGAGTTTAAGTTGAATGCTGTCAAAGCTATGCAGCATCCAGACACACCAAAAGACTGCCTGAGCGTAGATGTCATTGACTCCTTGGTGGAAGAGGTCAATATGACTGAGAGTCTCGAATCAGAGCTAGAGGACATTTTTAAGGAAGTTCAGCCTGATCTGGAGGAACCAGAGAGAACGGAAGAACCTCTGAAAACTCCTCATGAAGAGGATAAGCCTCTTAATCCCAAGCTCAAACCACTACCACCATCCCTGAAATATGCATTTCTGGGAGAAGGTGACACTTTTCCGGTGATCATAAGCTTTGTTTTAAATCCACAGGAAGAGAAAGCACTCATTCAGGTGCTAAGGACACACAAGACAGCTCTTGGTTAGTCCATAAGTGATCTTAAGGGCATTAGCCCAGCAAGATGCATGCAAAAGATCCTATTGGAGGACGATGCTAAGCCAGTGGTTCAACCACAGAGGCGGCTAAATCCAGCCATGAAGGAGGTGGTGCAGAAAGAGGTCACTAAGTTATTGGAGGCTAGGATTATTTATCCTATTTCTGATAGCCCCTGGGTGAGCCCTGTCCAAGTCCCAAGAAAGGAGGCATGACAGTGGTTCATAATGAAAAGAATGAACTGGTTCCTACAAGAATAGTTACAGGGTGGCGTATGTGTATTGACTATAGAAGGCTCAATACAGCCACCAAGAAGGATCATTTTCATTTACCATTCATAGACCAGATGCTAGAGAGACTAGCAGGTCATGAATACTACTACTTTTTGGATAGCTATTCAGGTTATAACCAAATTGTAGTAGACCCTCAAGACCAAGAGAAAACAGCATTCACATGTCCATCTGGAGTATTTGCCTACAGAAGGATGCCATTTGGTCTGTGCAATGCACCTACAACCTTTCAGAGGTGCATGCTCTCTATATTCTCTGATATGGTAGAGAAGTTTCTGGAAGTCTTCATGGATGATTTCTCAGTATTTAGAGACTCATTCAGCTCCTGCCTTGACCATCTAGCACTTGTTCTAAAAAGGTGCCAAGAGACTAACCTGGTTTTACACTGGGAAAAATGTCACTTTATGGTGACTGAAGGAATTGTCCTTGGGCACAAAATTTCGAACAAGAGAATAGAGGTGGATCAAGCTAAGGTAGAGGTAATTGAAAAATTACCATCACCTACCAATATTAAGGGAATTAGAAGCTTTCTGGGGCATGTAGGATTCTATAAGAGGTTTATAAAGGATTTTTCAAAAATTATAAAACCTCTGAGCAATCTGCTAGCTGATGACATGCCATTTGTCTTTGACACGGAGTGTCTACAGGCGTTCGAAACTCTGAAAGCTAAGCTGGTCATAGCACCAGTTATTTCTGCACCAGACTGGACATTATCATTCGAACTAATGTGTGATGCCAGTGACCATGCTATTGGTGCAGTATTGGGACATAGGCATAACAAGCTTCTGTATGTCATTTATTATGCTAGCCGTGTTTTAAATGATGCACAGAAGAATTACACAACCACAGAAAAGGACTTACTTGCAGTGGTTTATGCCATTGACAAGTTCAGATCTTATTTAGTAGGATCAAAAGTGATTGTGTATACTGACCATGCTGATCTAAAATATCTCCTCACAAAGCAGGATTCAAAACCCAGACTCATAAGATGGGTGTTGCTTCTGCAAGAGTTTGATATAGAAATAAGAGACAGAAAAAGAACAGAGAACCAAGTAGCAGATAACCTGTCCCGGATAGAACCAGTAGCAGGAGCGTTCCTCCCTCCTACTGAGATCTCTGAAACCTTCCCAGATGAGCAAGTCTTGCCATTCAGGAAGCACCATGGTTTGCAGACATTGCAAACTATAAAGCTGTGAGATTCATACCCAAGGAGTATAGCAAGGTGCAAACGAAAAAATTGATTTCTGATGCAAAATACTACTTATGGGATGAACCATATCTCTTTAAGATGTATGCAGATGGAATGATCCGTAGATGTGTGCCTAGAGAAGAGACATAGAAGATCCTATGGCATTGCCATAGATCACAATATGGAGGACATTTAGGAGGTGAGCGAACAGCCACCAAAGTTCTCCAGTGTGGCTTCTACTGGCCTACTCTCTATAGAGACTCCCGAGAGTTTGTACGTAACTGTGACAGTTGCCAGAGAGCTGGTAACCTGCCTCACAGTTATGCCATGCTTCAACAAGGGATCTTAGAGATTGAGTTGTTTGATGTATGGGGTATTGACTTCATGGGGCCTTTCCCACCATCATACTCAAACACTTATATTCTGGTGGCAGTAGACTATGTATCTAAATGGGTAGAGGCAATTGCAACACCCACTAATGATACTAAGACAGTGATGAAGTTCCTCCAGAAGCATATCTTCAGCAGGTTCGGTGTCCCTAGGATACTGATCAGCGATGGAGGCACTCATTTCTGCAATAAACAGCTTGACTCTGCTCTGGTCCGATATGGAATTAACCATAAAGTGGCGACTCCATATCATCCACAAACAAATGGGCAGGCTGAAGTCTCAAATAGAGAACTAAAACGAATCCTGGAGCGAACTTTAAATGCCCGTAGAAAGGATTGGGCAAGAGGTCTGGATGATGCTCTGTGGGCATACAGAACAGCATTCAAGACTCCTATAGGGACCTCTCTATACCAGCTTGTGTATGGAAAAGCCTGTCATCTGTCAGTGGAACTGGAACACAAGGCCTACTAGGCAACCAGGTTCCTAAACCTTGATACTAAGGTAGCTGGAGAGAGGAGATTACTCCAGTTGAATGACCAGGAAAAATTCAGACTCAATACTTTCGAAAATGCCAAAATTTATAAGGAGAAAGCAAAAATATGGCATGACAAAAGGCTATCATCTAGAGTCTTTGAGATAGGACAGAAGGTCCTGCTGTTTAACTCTAGGCTCAGATTGTTCCTCGGGAAATTGAAATCCCGGTGGAGGGGCCCATATGTGATTACAAGTGTGTCACCATATGGCTATGTAGAACTTCAAGATATTGATTCTGACAAAAAGTTCATTGTTAATGGACAAAGAATCAAACATTATCTTGAGGGCAATGTTGAGCAAGAATGCTCAAAGTTGAGACTAAGTTAAAAGCTCAGTAAAAGTCCAGTTAAAGACAGTAAAGAAGCGCTTGCTGGGAGGCAACCCAGCCATTATCAATAATTAGATGTTTGTAATAGTTAGATAAGTCTTTTTAATTTTGTTTTCATTGTTAATTAATATATTTTCAGTGAAAAAGTCAGGAAAATGGAGGTTCAAGACATAAAACAGAGAAATCATGGAGGAAAGAAGTTCACTGGCGTCAAAACGCCAGTAAAGGTATCATTTTGGGCGTTAAACGCCAGAATAGGCAGCATTCTGGGCGTTTAACGCTAGAATTGGCAGCATTCTGGGCGTTCAAAAAAATGCCCAGTGAAGAAAGATTTCTGGCTTTTAACGCCAACCAGGGTACTTGGCTAGGCGTTAAACGCCCAAAAGGGCCACCAGATGGGCGTTAAACGCCAGAATGGATATCATTCTGGGCGTTTAACGCTAGAACAGTTAGGGGATAGGTAATTTCATTTTCAATTCAATTTTTTTAAAATTTTCATGTTTTAATTCAAAATTTTTTGCATCAATTTAGCACAAACATTCATTTTTCAAGTTCCATTCTCAAAAATTAATAATCTCATAAAATCTTTTTAATTCTTCTCCAAATCTTTTCAATTCTTTTCAAAAATTCATTCATCTTTCCAAATCCTTTTCAAATTTTTTTTACTAATTTATATTATCTTTTATTTTCTAGAAACATAAACAAAAATTCAGATTTAACTTCCTCATATCCTTCTCCTATTTTTTAAATTTTTGAAAAGAATCTCATCTTTCTCATATCATGTTTATCTTTTATCAATCATATCTTTCAATCGTATCTTTTTCTCTTTTTTATTTTATTTTTTTATTTTTTCGACCTCATTCCTTCCCTCCCCTTTATTTATAAATTCGGCCACCCCCTTTTGGTTCATCATTGGAATCCTTCTCTCCATCTATTCATCTTCTTTCTTTCTATTTTGCTTGAGGGCAAGAAAAGCACTAAGTTTGGTGTGATTTCCGTGATCCCTAAGCCAAAATAAACAAAGCTCATGGCTCCCAAAGGAAAATAAACCACTTCAAGAGGCAAGAAAAAAGGCAACTCAAAGCCACTTTGGATGCATGAGAAATTCTGCACCAAAGAACATGCAGACCACTACCTCAAAATAGTATGCAGAAGATCAGTGATCCCGGAAGTTAGATTCAATCTGAAAGAAGATGAATACCCAGAGATCCAAGAGCAGATTCAAAAAAGGGGCTTGGAAGTCCTGGCTAATATTGAGATACCTGTTGGAAGAAACATGGTACAAGAATTCTATGCAAATCTGTGGATGACAGAGAAGCAAAGATTAGAGGGAACTGCTTTCTACACCTTCTGGACTATGGTCAGAGGGAAGATTATTTACGTCCACCTGGACAAAGTGAGAGAAGTTCTTAAACTCTCTCAACTGCAAGATGATCCAGAGTCCTTTAATAGGAGGATGGCCAAGGATAAAAGGCTAGATCAAGTTCTAGAGGACATATGCCTCCCTGGAACCAAATGGATTACCAATTCAAAAGGTGTCCCAAACTAGTTAAAGAAAGGAGATCTTAAACCAGTTGCCAGAGGTTGGCTGGATTTCATTGAGCGCTCTATACTCCCAACCAGCAACCGATCTGAAGTCACTGTCAAGAGGACAGTGATGATTTATTGTATCATGCTAGGGAAGGAGGTAGAGATTCATCAATTGATCCCCATTGAAATTTACACAATTGCAAACAAGGAATCCACTGAGCCCAAATTGGCCTACCCAAGCTTGATTAGTCCGCTATGCAAAGATGTGGGGGTACAGATGGGTGTGGATGAATTTATCCTAGTTGAAGGCCCAATCACCAAAAAAGTGATGGATGGACCTCAAATTCAAGATAACCCCACCAAGAGGGGGGCGCATGAACTCCTTCCAGAAATTTCTCAATTTGACTATTGGGCTCGCTTAGAAGCATCTGTCACCAAGCTGCAAGAAGTTGTGAATCAACTCAAAGAGGAGCAGCAGAATCAAAACAGCATGCTTTGCAAACTGCTCATAGAACAAGAGAAACAAGGGCGTGAGATACAGGAGCTAAAGCGCCAGAAGCTGTCCCTTGAAGAGCCAGGCGTCCCACAAATTGAAGGAGCACTTGCCTCTCCCAATGCAGGTTGTTGAGTCCTAACTCTGTGATAACTTTTGTTATTAGAGATCTATTTTAAGAGTTACATGAGCATTAGTATTAGAGTCATTTATTTTTATGTCCTTAATTTCCTTTCTTTTATTATTATTTGTCTGCTTTTATGCTTATTTCATGTCTTATTCTTATTTCATGATCAATAAATGTTAGAGTCTATGTATTAAAGATATGAATGTCCTATGAATCCTTCACCATTCTTAAATGAAAAAAATGTTTTCTGAAAAAGAAAAAGAAGCACGTGAATTTCGAATTATATCTTGAAAATAATCTAATTATTTTGATGTGGTGGCAATACTTTTTGTTTTATGAATGAATGCTTGAACAGTGCATAATTTTGATATTGTTGTTTATAAATGTTAAAATTATTGGCTCTTTAAAGAATAATGAAAAAGGAGAAATGTTGTTGATAATCTGAAAAATCATAAAATTGATTCTTGAAGCAAGAAAAAGCAGTGAAAAACACAAAGCTTGCGGAAAAAAAAAAAAGAGAGAGAAAGAAAAAGAAAAAGCCAATAGCCCTTTAAACCAAAAGGCAAGGGTAAAAAGGATCCAAGGTTTTGAGCATTAATGGATAAGAGGGCCCAAAGGAATAAAATCCTGGTCTAAGCGGCTAAATCAAGCTGTCCCTAACTATGTGCTTGTGGCGTGAAAGTGTCAAGTGAAAGCTTGAGACTGAGCGGTTAAAGTCGTGGTCCAAAGAAAAAAGAGTGTGCTTAATGGCTACCTCTAACTGGGGACTCTAGCAAAGCTAAGTCACAATCTGAAAAGGTTCACCCAGTTATGTGTCTGTGGCATTTATGTATCCGGTGGTAATACTGGAAAACAAAATGCTTAGGGTCACGGCCAAGACTCATAAAGTAGTTGTGTTCAAGAATCAACATACTGAACTAAGAGAATCAATGACACTATCTGAATTCTGAGTTCCTATGGATGCCAGTCATTCTAAACTTCAAAGGATAAAGTGAGATGCCAAAACTGTTCAGAAGCAAAAAGCCACTAGCCCCGCTCATCTAATTGGAAATAAGCTTCATTGATATTTGGAATTTATTGTATATTATCTTCTTTTTATCCTATTTTGTTTTTAGTTGATTGGGGACAAGTAACAATTTAAGTTTGGTGTTGTGATGAGCAGATAATTTATACCCTTTTTGGCATTGTTTTTACATAGTTTTTAATATGTTTTATTCACTTTTTATTATATTTTTATTAGTTTTTATTCAAAAATAAAATTTCTGGAATTTACTATAATTTTGTGTGTTTTTCTATAATTTCAGGTATTTTCTGGCTGAAATTAAGGGACCTGAGCAAAAATCTTATTCAGAGGCTGGAAAAGGACTGCAGATGCTGTTGGATTCTGACCCTCCTGCACTCGAAATGAATTTTCTCAAGCTACAGAAGTCCAATTGGTGCGATCTCAATTGAGTTGGAAAGTAGACATCCTGGGCTTTTCAGAAATATATAGTAGTCCATACTTTGCCCGAGATTTGATGTCCCAAACTGGCGTCCAAAGTCAGCCTAAAACTTTCTAGCGTAAAACGCCAGAACTGGCACCAGAATTGGAGTTAAACGCCAAAACTGGCACCAAAGCTGGTGTTTAACTCCAAGAACAGCCTAAGCACGAAAAATCTTCAATGCTTAGCCCAAGCACATACCAAGTGGGTTCCGGAAGTAGATTTTTGCACTATCTGCACTTAGTTACTCATTTTCTGTAACCCTAGGTTACTAGTTTAATATAAAAACTACTTTTAGAGATTCATTTTAGTAACTTATGACATTTTTTCACTTCATTTGTATCTTTGACGGCATGAGTCTCTAAACCTCATAGGTGGGGGTGAGGAGCTCTGCTGTGTTTCAATGGATTAATGCAATTACTATTGTTTTCTATTCAATTACGCTTGATTCTATTCTAAGATACTCACTCGTACTTCAATATGGAGAATATGATGATCCGTGACACTCATCATTATCCTCAACCCTATGAACGCGTTCCTGACAACCACTCTATTCTATCTGAGCTCAACGTAATCATTGGGCGACAGCTTGAGTGCGTATCTCTTGGGTTTCTAATCCTCGGACCGAGTCCGGAGGTTAGAACCTTCGTGGTATAGGCTAGAATCATTGGTAGCATTCCTGGGATCCGGAAAGTCTAAACCTTGTCTGTGGTATTCCGAGTAGGATCTGGAAGGGGATTGTGTGGAAAACGATCCAACATAAAACTCACCGGCAAGTGTACCGGGTCGCATCAAGTAATAATAACTCACGTGAGTGAGGTTGATCCCACAGGGATTGAAGGATTGAGCAATTTTAGTTTAGTGGTTGATTTAGTCAAGCGAATAAGAGTTGATTTGAGTGATTTGTATCCAACAAAAGCTAAATTGCATGAAATTAAAGGGAGAGGGATAATTGACAAGAACTTAAAGTGTAGAAGAATTAAAAGAGCTGAATCTTAAAGTGCAAGTAATGTAAATTGCAGAAACTTAGATTGCAAGAAATGTAAATGACTGAAGCTTAAAGTGCAAGAAATGTAAATTGCTTGAATTATAAAAGAAATTGGGAATTTGGATTGCAGAAATGAGACAAGAGAAAGTAAAATGGCATTAAACAGAGAAGCGGAATATGAATTAAAATTTCAACAAATCAAATCGGAAGAGAACAATTGCTTGAAAATTCGAACAGCAAGCAAAATGTAACATCAATTGCAATGGTTCGACAGAAATCACAGATCTCAGGGTTAGAAGAGACTAGAGAACAAGTCTAGATCTCAATCCTTCTTTGATCCAACTAAGAACACAATTGCAAACAAAATGAAAAATGAAAATCAGTAAAGAAACTTGAATTATGCAAGAAAAGGAAACAAAGAGATCTCAAGGGTGAGGTTGAGACAGAATTTCCTCAACTCTTCACTATCAAGACTCAAGCAAGCTTTGCAAAAAAGAAAATAGGAAACCCAGAGAGGAAGAAAACTCAATTCTCCTCCCAATTCTCCAAGATCCAAAGTCCCAATCAAAATTCTAAAAGAGGTAAAAAGTTCAAAGTAAAAGTTCTGGTCTATTCTAAATCAAACTAACTTCTATTTATACACTTCCTTCTATTGATCATTAAGCCTTAAATTTGGGCCTTGGCCTTGATGGAATTGGATTGAAGATAGCCTCAGTTGATTGCTCTTGGACTTGAGAAGAAATCCGTTTGCAATTTGGACTTTGGAGCATTCACGTTTGAGTCAACGTTTGAGGCAAACATTGACTCAAACATTTGCGTGTTAACATTATGCAGAACGGTGCTTTTCTATCACTCACGTTTAAGGTCAAACATGAGCTCAAACGTGCTCCCTCCAAGGCCATTTTGCAGCCAATATTTGACCTCAAGTTTGAGGCAAATGTTGGCGCAAACGTTAAGCCCCCTGGTGTACTTTTGAGCCAACGTTTGACCTCAAGCTTGAGGCAAACGTTGGCGCAAATGTTAAGTCCCCGTGGTATAGTTTTGAGCCAACGTTTGACCTCAAGTTTGAAGCAAACATTGGCGCAAACGTTGGCTTCCTCCAGGGTTAGTTTTTGAGCCAACGTTTGACCTCAAGTTTGAGGCAAATATTGGCACAAATGTTGGCTTCTCCAGCGCTTGTTTTTGAAACAACGTTTGACCTCAAGTTTGAGTCAAAATTTGGTGCAAACGTTGGCTTCTCCAGGGTTCTTCTTAAGCCAACATTTGACCTCAAGTTTGAGGCAAACATTGGCACAAACGTGAGCTCTTCCCAGGGTGGTTTTGCTGCCTTCATTTCCATTGCTGCCATCCCCTTTCTTCAACCTTCCTCCAAGCCTTTTGGTCACCTGTCATCAATCAACAAATGCATCAAAGCTATGCTAAAATCATGAGACTTCTTCTCATCCTTGACATATAAGCAATTATAGCACAAAATCTCATGAAAATGCTTCAATTTACTCAAGGTTGATTGAATATAAATACTCATGAATTTCTACCCAAATGACTTACTTGTAACTCAAGAAAGTGTATAAAAACCTATTAAAAATGAAGGAAAAAGACTAGTAAAACTAGGCTAAAATGCCTTGGCATCTGATGTGGGCGGAAATTGGCGAATTAAGAATGATTATAAAATATGCGTTGCAAGTATAGTTCTCAACTAACCAGAAATCTGCTTATCAATTTAGAAGGGTGTCACAGAAATTAAAATTAAAATACTGGGAGTATGAATCCCAGGTCATCTCCCAACGATTTACAGAAAAGAGTGCTATTTTATTAATAAGATGTTTTCAAAAACGGTTGAGTTGAATGGCAGAAAATTAAATTAGAGAATTTATATAAATTTAAATAAAAGCCTTGACTAGGAGTTGATTAGCTGGAAGCCCTATTCTTGTTGGAGTACTCTCAAGATTAATTGACAATTGAGGGTTATTATGTTTAGTTGTCCCTTACTAAGTAAGGGAAAGTCAAACAAGCTGGAATGC
Organism: Arachis ipaensis; assembly: GCF_059453495.1. Lineage (NCBI taxonomy): Eukaryota > Viridiplantae > Streptophyta > Magnoliopsida > Fabales > Fabaceae > Arachis > Arachis ipaensis. The sequence goes on from NC_142441.1 coordinate 99,545,065, forward strand.
TGTTTCTATCCGCAAGTTTCGATCCACTCTTGGGAGGATTGGTGTTAGTGACTAGAGAGCAATCCAACAATAAACACAATTACAATCTTTCTCTTGAGCATTCCAACTCAAAGGTTCCTTTCAATCAACTCCCCATCAAGTTAGGGAACTACTCGCTCATTGTAAATGTAAAATTCATAACATAAGAAAGGGAATTAAAGAAAGACATGATAAATAATTATCAAAAGATTAATTGAAAATAAAAGTAATTCTTGTATTAATAAATGCTAAAATAATCCAATAGTGAAATTAAGTAAATTAAGGAACATGGAAGAGTAAGAGACAAGTAAAGAGAACGAACTAGAATGTCAAAGTCTTGATGAGGCAATAACTCTTCTCAATATCCCAATGCAAAAACAATGAAAATAACAAATCCTAAAAACTATGAATGTGTAGAGAGAAACCTAAAGGAGAGGAAAACTAGATCTAAAAACTTAAAACTATGCGGAATGAATGTTGTTGTTGGTTTCTGCATGTTCTCTGGCTCTAGTCTGCTTTTCTGGGCCAAAAACTGGGTCAAAATAAGGCCCAAAATCGCCCCCTGCGATCCTGCAGATTATGTAGATCGCGCATGTCACGCGGACGCGTCATTCAGGCGGACGCGTCATTCGGCGTTTCGCTTCTCCACGCGGACGCGTCGTCCACGCCTCCGCGTCGCTTGTGCTATTCCATGCCGCGCGGTCGCGTCATCCATGCGGCCGCGTCACTTCTCGCTGGTCATCTCCTCAATTCCTTGTGTTCCTTCTATTTTTGCAAGCTTCCTCTCCAATCTCCAACTCATTCATGCCCTATAAAGCCTGAAACACTTAACACACAGATCACGGCATCGAATGGAATAAAGGAGAAATAAAATACATTATTAAAAGTCTCTAGGAAGCAAGTTTTTAATCATGCAATAAATTTAGGAAGGAATTATAAATGCATGCTTATTTAATGAATAAGAGGGTAAAGGTCATGATAAAACCACATAATTAAACGCAATACAAACCATAAAATAGTGGTTTATCAACCCCCCACACTTAAACATTAGCATGTCCTCATGCTTTAGTTGAAGGAGATAAAATGAATGAGTAAGAACATGTAAAACCCATGCAATGCAATGCAGCCTATATATGCGAACGAAACTATATGATTCTTGTCCACTTGATCTAAAGTAAATAAGCTCTTCAAAATAGTTACAAATCAAATTCCACTAACTCAATTCTAATAAAGCAAGAGCAGATAAAAATGCAAGAAGATAGCTCATGAAAGCCGGGAACATAGAAATTCAAGCATGGAACCCTCACTGATGATGTATGTATACTCTAGTCTCTCTAGTGTATAGGGTCATCACTCTATCCTTCTCTAATCATGCTCTCTAATTTTTGTTCTTCTCCTAACCAATCAACAACATTTAATATACCAATGCAAACATCATGAGGTCTTTTCAAGGTTGTAATGGGGCCAAGGCAAGGGTAAGGATATATATATGGCTAAGTAAGCTTATAAATTGAATCTTTAATTAACCCAAGCTTTAACATAACCTATATATATTCTATATAACTTTCAAAATTCATACCTAGCTACCCAGAAAATTTCTTTCACATTCCATACTCATGTTTCAACCTTTTATTTTAATTTTATCATACATGCATTGATCTTTGAATGCTTAATTTTACATTGGGATAATTTTGTCCCCTTATTTATTTATTTTATTTTTTTGAATATATATATATATATATATATATATATATATATATATATATATATATATATATATATAAACATAAACATAAACATAGCTTATCAATGCACATAGATTTTTAATTCTTACAGTTTCTCATGAGTATGTATCCAAATTCCCATTATATTATCATGACTCATACCCTTATTATCTTTTGCTTCCACAATTTCCCATACTTAAATAACACACACAATTCTATCTTAAGCTAACCAAAGATTCAATTTGGGATATATAATTATTTTTTCCTCTTAAGGCTAGTAATGTAGTAAAATATAGAACAAATAAGATTTAAAGGCTCAAAGTGGCTAACAAAGGTAATTGAAAGGGTAGGTTTAATTTGGATAAGTAAGCTAAACAAATAATGGCCTCAATCATATGCAAACATATAAATATAATAAATATTGGACATATAGGATGAAACAAAATATAGATTACAATCATAGAGAAGTAAACACACAAGAATAAAATAATTATGGTTAAATAATGTAACCATTCATAAAGGCTCAAATCTAACAGGTTGTGTGTTCTTTAGCTCAAAAAATCATGTTCCAAATACAACTTCAAGTAAATTTAACATAAAAGAAGTAATTAAAATTAGTGAAATTTTGTTCCAACGATAGGGTCTTAGAAGAAACTTATTGTCTTTTTAATCAAGCAGAACATGCATGCAACTAAATATCCTATTCTACAAAAGAAAAACTAACTAAATATCCTAATTTATTGGTGCTAGGGAAGAGAAATTACCTTCGGAAGTCAGGTACTGACCGACCTCCCCACACTTAAGGCTTTGCACTGTCCTCGGTGCCATCCGTCAAGAACAAAGGTGGGCTGGTGGCAGTATCTCTACAGTCGGGACCATCATGGCTCCTTGTGCTAGTAAAGAAAGTGGAGTCCGGGGTGTCTGAGTCCTTGAATTTTTCCATGATCAGCTCCTTGAGGTATGTGAATCGGCGCTTGTTATGGCGCTCTCTCATCTTAGCTTTCTGTTCCTGCTGATCCAATTTTGCAAGTATCTGCTGGAGCAGTTGGTCAGTAGTGAGTGCTTGTGGTGTTGAAGAAGGAATATCTTCAACTGATTCAGTGGGCTGGCTAATAGTGGCTGCTGGAAGTCTAAGGTACTTCCCGTTGGGGACAAACTGATCATCCCGTGGAAGCATGGCTTTGGTGTCCCCAGCTCTGTAGGAGACTGCAGCTGCTGAGACAAGATCTGAGACCAGGGCGGGAAAAGGTAAGTTGTCCGCGATTTGTACGTGTCCCATGGCATTCCGGATATGTCTTGGTAGATTCAGAGGTTGGTCTATAAGGATGCACCATAGTAGAACGGCCATGTCCGCAGTGAAGGAGGACTTGTGAGTGCTCAGAAGGACGTAATGGGACATGATCTATGCCCATACGAGCCTCCAAGGTAAGTGATGAAGCCAAAATTCCCTTAGGGCGGGTACGATGGTATCCGTAGATCCATCTGCTTCCAGGTAGTACGATAACTCTGAGAACGGCGTCCCAGTCAAATTGGTACAGCTGGCGCTTGAGTGCGATTTCTTGAAAGGCATCCAATCCTTCTGGAATAGGGGGAAGACTTAGAACTTTTTGAATGGCCTCTTCTGTAATGGGAACTTGTTTCTGATGGACATAGACAGACTGCAGGGTTGGCAGGTGGAAGTTGGAGTAGAACTCGACTACCCAAGAAAGATTGACCTGCCTTGGCTGTCTCTGTAGGAAACCCCATTGTCTTCGGGCAATTTGCGGCTCAACAAAGGTAGCAATATTGGGCGGGAGGAGAAGAAGGTATTCGTTGTTGTAACTTCTTTCAGCCAGGATGGGGAACATCTGCTCACAGTAGCGATTGGGGAATCGCGCAGTGTCCTTTGCTGGGAAGGCTTTTTCTTTATCATCAACCTTTATGGTCCTCTTAATCTTTTTTGTTGAGGGCTTTACCGCAGTTGAAGAGGGTTCTGCCACTAATGCTCTTTTTGTTCCTCTTCTTGCTGGTTGTTTGGAAGTAGCTTTCTCCTTTCCTTTCTTGGTGGCCATCCTGAAAAAGGGAAGAGAAAGTAACTTAAATTTAAAGTGGTAAAGCAAGGAAGAGGGTGATGTAAGTGATAATTTATGCACAATAAAGAAGGATGACGTTAACACATGGTCCGGACTACATGTGAAAAGTTTATCAATGGAAATATAGCAAGTGCATGTAGGACAATGAAATGCAAGAGGTTTATTGGCATGCAGGCAAAGGCATGAGTAGCATATATCAAGCATTCAATGTCCAATTTAAATATGTTATTACTCGTAACTAACTATCACGTTTGTATTGACAATTAAATTCAATGAATAAAATAGTAAAGGGAATTTGTGAAAAGCAAGCATTGAATATTAGAGTAGAAAAATGTAAAGAAGTTCATAATGCCATATGGACTTTTTCACAAACACATAGCATGCATGTAGAAGAAGTTCTTGAAAATAATAATTTGAACATGCAAGTAATCCCTTAAAAAGCAATATATAATTGTCAAACAAATTTACAATAATCCACAAGCATATAATAATAAATAATGACTCACATAAATTGATAACACCAAGTAAAAAGGAAAAAGAAAGGAAGAAAAAGAAGATATGAGTAATGAAAGTAAAAAGAAAAGAAAAGAAGATAACATAAAAATAAGAAGAATAATAGAAAAGTAAGGAGGGAAGGAGAAAGAAAAAAGAAAAACCTTGTTAATGGGGGGTGAGAGAGAAAGTGTAAAAAGTGAGAAAGAAAGAAGAAGGGAGGAAGGGAAGAAAAAGAGATAAGGAGGGAAAAGAGAAAATAGGATTTAGGGAGAAAAAGATATGATAATTGGCAAATCTGGAAAACTGTGCGGCGCGAGCAACGCGGTCGCGTGAGGCACGCGGTCGCGCGACTTGCGCTTAAACTGAATGACGCGGTCGCGTCGGTCACGTGGTCGCGTGACATGTTTTAGGCTAATGGCACGAGGGTAGCCTCGCACTCGCACAACTCTCTGTTCAAAATCATATTAGTGCCAAATTTTGGGTGACGCGATCGCATGGGGCATGCGATCGCGTGTGTGGGATTTTAGAAGGATATGACGCGGTCGCGTGAGAGGGACTGCGCGTCCAGCGCCAGTCCAACACCACTCTAGCACAACTTTCGGGTGTGCACCACTTTGACGTCGAAATCCTAGTCACGCGGCCGCGTGGGGCATGCGGTCGCGTTGGAGGCCATTATTCCCATATGACGCGGTCGCGTGGGACGATTTGTGCCATTGGCACGCCTTCAGCCCTGCTCCTGCGTAACTCTCTGTTCATATTATTATTGTCTCCCATCTCCTTGCGACACGGACGCGTCAATGAGGCGGTCGTGTCGTGTGATTTTTTTTTTAATTAAAAATAAAAGTATGGAAATGCAGATGCACGAAATGTACTAATGAAGAGAAGAGTTATTGAATAAGAAAATTAAAAGTAAGGAAAAGAACGATCATACCATGGTGGGTTGTCTCCCACCTAGCACTTTGCTTTAATGTCCGTAAGTTGGACGCTCCACTAGCTCAGTCTTCGGCTATGTGGGGATCTTCCAAGAGGAAGATCTCAAGCTCCTTGTTTTTCTTCAGCTTCTCGCCATGGCACAGCTTTAAACGATGTCCATTAACTTTGATAAGTTCAGAGCTTGAAGGATGGCTTAGGTGATAAACTCCGTACGGTTTGGCCTTCTCTACTCTGTATGGACCTTCCCATCTTGATCTCAACTTGCCTGGCATGAGCCTTAGTCGAGATTTGTAAAGGAGGACTAAGTCCCCAGGTTGGAACTCTTTCCTCTTGATGGGCCGATCATGTACAGCCTTCATCTTCTCCTTGTATAGTCTTGAGTTCTCATAAGCTTCTAGGCGAAGGCTCTCCAGTTCCTGCAGTTGCAACTTCCTTTCAGCTCCGGCTTTTTCAATTCCCATGTTGTATTCCTTTACTGCCCAAAAGGCTTTATGCTCCACTTCAACCGGGAGATGACAAGCTTTTCCATAAACTAAGCGGAAAAGGACTCATCCCAATGGGTGTTTTGTATGCTGTTCTGTATGCCCAGAGTGCATCTTGTAGCCTGGTGCTCCAGTCTCTTCTATGAGGTTTGACTATCTTTTGCAAGATACGCTTTATCTCTCTATTTGACACCTCGACTTGCCCATTAGTCTGAGGGTGGTATGCTGTTGCAACCTTATGAATTATCCCATGCTTCTTCATAAATCCGGTTAGTCTCCTGTTACAAAAATGGGTGCCTTGATCGCTCACGATTGCTCGTGGTAATCCAAAGCGACAGATAATATGGTTTCTCACAAAGGAAACAACAGTGGTAGCATCATCAGTGCGGGTAGGAATTGCTTCCACCCATTTGGAAACGTAATCCACAGCTAACAATATATAGAAATAACCATTAGAATTTGGAAATGGACCCATGAAGTCAATACCCCAAACATCAAAAATTTCACAAAAAAGCATAATTTGTTGAGGCATCTCATCCTTTCTAGATATATTACCAAATTTCTGGCATGGAAAACAAGATCTACAAAATTCAGCAGCGTCCTTAAAAAGAGTAGGCCACCAGAATCCACAGTCTAAGATTTTTCTAGCAGTTCTTTGAGGGCCAAAATGTCCTCCACTCTCAGATGAGTGACAGGCCTCTAAGATGGACTGGAATTCTGATTGAGGCACACACCGTCTAATTACCTGGTCAGCGCCACATCACCATAAATATGGGTCATCCCATATATAATATTTAGACTCGCTTTTCAGCTTGTCTCTTTGATGCTTAGAAAAGTTCGGAGGGAAAGTGCGGCTAACTAGATAATTAGCTACAGGTGCATACCAAGGGACTATCTCAGATACTGTTTGCAGGTTATCAAATGGGAAATTATATTCTATAGGAGTGGAATCATCTGTAATATGTTCAAGGCGACTCAAGTGGTCTGCCACTAAATTCTGATTACCACTCCTGTCCTTAATTTCTAAATAAAATTCTAGTAATAGTAGTATCCAACATATAAGTCTTGGTTTGGACTCTTTTTCAGCTAATAAATACTTTAGAGCTGCGTGGTCTGAATACACTACTACTTTAGTACCAAGTAAATAGGCTCGGAATTTATCCAGAGCAAAAACAATAGCAAGAAGCTCTTTCTCAGTAGTAGTGTAATTCGACTGAGCGGCATCTAAAGTTTTAGACGCGTAAGCAATAACAAAAGGATCCTTACCTTCACGCTGAGCTAGTGCTGCTCCTACGGCATGGTTGGAAGCATCACACATTATTTCAAATGGTTGGCTCCAGTCTGGTCCTCTCACAATTGGAGCTTGAGTCGGTGCGGTCTTCAGCTTATCAAACGCTTGTTTGCAATTTTCACTGAACTCGAACTCAATATCCTTCTGCAGTAGCCTGGATAAGGGAAGTGCTACCTTACTGAAGTCCTTAATGAATCTCCTGTAGAAACCTGCATGGCCAAGGAATGAACGGACTTCCCTCACAGAAGAGGGGTAAGGTAAACTGGAAATAACATCTACCTTTGCTGGATCTACAGAAATGCCAGTATTAGACACAACATGTCCTAGTACAATCCCTTGTTTAACCATAAAGTGACATTTTTCAAAATTTAATACCAGGTTTGTACTGACACATCTATCTGATACTCTAGATAATCCAGCTAAGCAAAGGCTAAAGGAATCGCCATAAACACTAAAATCATCCATAAAAACCTCCATACAATCCTCAATAAGATTAGAGAAAAGACTCATCATGCACCTCTGGAAAGTAGTTGGTGCATTGCACAAGCCAAAGGGCATTCTCTTGTAAGCATAAGTCCCAAAAGGACATGTAAAAGTGGTCTTTTTCTGATCCTCAGGAGCGATGTGAATCTGGAAATAACCTGTGTAACCATCTAAAAAACAATAATGCGATTTACCTGACAGGCGATCCAGCATTTGATCAATGAATGGAAGAGGATAGTGATCCTTACGGGTTGCTTGGTTGAGGCGTCTGTATTCAATGCAGACCCTCCAGGCGTTCTGAACTCTGGTTGTCAGGAGCTCTCCATGCTCATTCTTCACTGCAGTGACTCCAGACTTCTTTGGCACTACTTGTACTGGGCTTACCCATTCACTGTCTGAGATGGGATAGATGATATCTGCCTCTAGTAGTCTGGTCACTTCCTTTTTGACAACCTCTAGGATAGTGGGGTTCAGTCTTCTCTGGGGTTGACGGACAGGTCTTGCTCCCTCTTCTAAAAATATCCTATGCTCACAGACTTGAGGGTTGATGCCTACTATGTCTGCCAAACTCCAACCAATTGCCTTCTTGTGCCTCCTCAGCACACTAAGTAACTGCTCTTCTTGTTGGGAAGTGAGTTCCCTTGCAATGATAACCGGAAACTTCTGCCCGTCTTCAAGGTAAGCATATTTGAGGTGTGGAGGAAGGGGTTTTAATTCTAACTTCTGATCATGTTCAGGCTCTGGGTTATCTGGAGCTGGTAACAGTGGTAAGGCACTGTCATTGTCCTCTGAGAATGTCCCCACACTTGGACCTTGTCCTGTGTGCTTCTCTTCAAATTCCTCCTGATGGACTTCAGCCACGGTTTCATCTATAATGTCACACTTGAGGATAGAGTGATCCTCCGGTGGGTGCTTCATAACTCCGTTCAGATTGAAAATCACTACTCGGCCATCTATTTCAAAAGAGTATGTTCCTGAAAAAGCATCTAATTTAAACTTTGAGGTCTTCAGGAATGGTCTTCTGAGTAGGATTGATGATGGCTTGTCTGAGTCATTTTGGGGAATTTCCAGGATATAAAAATCAGTGGGGAACGTGAGTCCCTTAATGCCCACTAAGACATCTTCAGCAACTCCAACCACTATAATAATGCCTTTATCTGCTAACACAAAACGAGCTGCCGACCTTTTTAAGGGAGGGAGCCTCAAAACATCATATATAGACAAAGGCATTATACTCACACATGCTCCTAAATCACACATGCAGTCAGAAATTATCACACCACCAATAGTACAATTAACTATACAAGGACCTGGGTCACTACACTTTTCAGGTAAACCTCCCATTAAAGCAGATATGGAACTTTCTAAAGGAATAGTTTCTAATTCATTAATTTTGTCTTTATGTATACATAAATCTTTTAGAAACTTAGCATACTTAGGTACCTGTTGAATAACATCAAATAGAGGAACAGTTACCTCAACCTTTTTGAATATTTCTACCATTTTTGGATCAGGTTCCAGCTGCTTCCTGGGCTTTCTTGCAAGTTGTGGAAATAGAATAGGAGTGGTGTCTTCTGTAGTGTCTGCGCCTTTTAGTGCTTCCGCTCGTGGTTGCACTTCTTCTTCTTCAGCCATGTCCTGTATGTCCTCTTCCTCTTCAACATCTTCTATTTCCACTACCTCTTCAGCTGAGGCGTGTTCTGGTGGATTTGGCTCTTCTTGATTCCTCTCCTGCAGTGTGGTTTCGGACCTCAGGGTGATGGCATTGATGCCACCCTTTGGATTGGGTAATGGTTGAGAGGAGATTCCACTGGAGCTCAAAGGTTGGTTATTAGAGTTGTTCATTGATCCAATCTGAGAGACAAGAGCTTGCAAAGTAGCGGTCAGACCATTTAGAGTGGCATTAATGTTATTTTCCATGGTTTGCTGTCTCCGATCAATAGATTGTAGTAAGTCATCATTAGCAGATGAAGAAGGATAAGTAAATTGAGAGGTCTGCTGTAGGGTATTCTGTGGTCTTTGGGATTGCCTTAGGTGAGGTGCTCTATAAGGCTGATTCTGATTCTGCTGTCTGTTGTTGTTGTTATTCCATCTCTGATTTCCCTGATTATCTCTGCCTCCTCTGTTGTTGTTGTCCCTCCAATTCTGGTTAGAATTGTCTTGCCATCCGTGGTTGTAATTGCCACCTTAATTGTACCCTTGGTTGGGGTGGTCATAGAAGTTATGTGTGGCTGCCACGGTGTTGTCTTCCTGCTGGAGCTGCGGACATTCATCAGTATAGTGGCTATAATCAGCGTAGATTCCGCAAACTCTCTGTGGGACTAACTGTTGGTTTTGCTGTGGTGGAGAAGGTTGAGCTTGCTGAACTTGTTGTTGATTCAATTGCATCTGCTTCAGCAAGTTGGTCATTTCACAGATACTCTGAGTTAAAGTAGTAGTCTCTCTGCTAGAGGATACTTCTGCAACGGCTTTTGCACGGCCTTGTTTCTGCTTGTGATTCCTAGTAGATTCAGCTAAGTCGCTGATCAATTGCCATGCCTCATCAGTGGTCATGTATTTTTTCATAGACCCATTGCTAGCACTTTCCAATGTGGTCTTATCTTGGGGCCTCATGCCCTGCGTGACGTAACCGAGTAACACTATCTTGTCAATCATATGGTGGGGGCAAGCTTTCAGAAGATTATTGAAGCACTCCCAGTACTCATAAAGAGTTTCAGAGTCATCCTGAACAATCATGGAAATGTCTTTCCTCAGTTTATCAGTAACTTCAACTGGAAAGAACTTTTCCAAGAATTCTCTTTTCAGTGTATCCCAGTTGGATACAATTGCTGCTGGTTGAGTGTAGTACCACTCTCTTGCCTTCCCCTCAAGAGAAAATGGGAAAGCTTTCAGCAAAATTGAAGTTTCATCTGCACCATCACGCCTGACAGTAGAACAGGCTGCCTGAAAATCTCTCAAGTGCTTGATAGGCTCTTGAGCAGGTAAGCCATGAAACTTGGGCATCAAATTGAGTAGTGCAGTCTTTATTTCAAAGTCTGTAGCCACTGTTGGGTGATGCGCTTGAAACAGTTGCATTGTAAAATCAGGGGCTCCTTCCTCCTGGATAGTAACTCTTCTAGCTGCTGCCATGTTACCTGCACGTAAAATAACCAAATCAGTAGAACGGGGGCTGGTTTCTTTCTCAAGTGACGATTCAGATCCGCCCTCAAAGAGGACTAACCGACGCCGAGCTTGTCTTATTCGTGAAATAGTTCTTTCAATCTCAGGATCGAGTACTAGCAAGCTTGGATCAGTAAGCGAACGTGTCATATAACGAAAGAAACAAGTAGCTCATAGTAGCAAAATAAATAAAATGCAAATAAATAAATTCCAATTAATAACTTTAGCATTCTATTACAACTCCCCGGCAACGGCGCCAAAAATTGATGTGGGCGGAAATTGGCGAATTAAGAATGATTATAAAATATGCGTTGCAAGTATAGTTCTCAACCAACCAGAAATCCGCTTATCAATTTAGAAGGGTGTCACAGAAATTAAAATTAAAATATTGGGAGTATGAATCCCAGGTCGTCTCCCAACGAGTTACAGAAAAGAGTGTTATTTTATTAATCAGATATTTTCAAAAAGGGCAGAGTTGAATGGTAGAAAATTAAATTAGAGAATTTATATAAATTTAAATAAAAGCCTTGACTGGGAGTTGATTAGCTGAAAGCCCTATTCTTGTTGGAGTACTCTCAAGATTAATTGACAATTGAGGGTTATTATGTTTAGTTGTCCCTTACTAAGTAAGAAAAAGTCAAACAAGCTAGAATGTTGTTTCTATCCACAAGTTCCGATCCGCTCTTGGGAGGATTGGTGTTAGTGACTAGAGAGCAATCCAACAATAAACCCAATTACAATCTTTCTCTTGAGCATTCCAACTCAAGGGTTCCTTTCAATCAACTCCCCATCAAGTTAGGGAACTACTCGCTCATTGTAAATGTAAAATTCATAACATAAGAAAGGGAATTAAAGAAAGACATGATAAATAATGATCAAAAGATTAATTGAAAATAAAAGTAATTCTTGTATTAATAAATGCTAAAATAATCCAATAGTGAAATTAAGTAAATTAAGGAACATGGAAGAGTAAGAGACAAGTAAAGAGAACGAACTAGAATGTCGAAGTCTTGATGAGGCAATAACTCTTCTCAATATCCCAATGCAAAAACAATGAAAATAACAAATCCTAAAAACTATGAATGTGTAGAGAGAAACCTAGAGGAGAGGAATACTAGATTTAAAAACTTAAAACTTTGCGGAATGAATGTTGTTGTTGGTTTCTGCATGTTCTCTGGCTCTAGTCTGCTTTTCTAGGCCAAAAACTGGGTCAAAATGAGGCCCGAAATCGCCCCCAACAATCCTGCAGATTATGCAGATCGCGCATGTCACGCGGACGCGTCATTCAGGCGGATGCGTCCTTCGGCGTTTTGCTTCTCCACGCGGACGCGTTGTCCACGCCTCCGCGTCGCTTGTGCTATTCCATGCCGCGCGGTCGCGTCATCCATGCGGCCACGTCACTGCGATTTCCTCTCTTTCGCGCGGTCGCGTCATCCATGCGGCCACGTCACTTCTCGCTGGTCATCTCCTCAATTCCTTGTGTTCCTTCCTTTTTTGCAAGCTTCCTCTCCAATCTCCAACTCATTCATGCCCTATAAAGCCTGAAACACTTAACACACAAATCACGGTATCGAATGGAATAAAGGAGAAATAAAATACATAATTAAAAGTCTCTAGGAAGCAAGTTTTCAATCATGCAATAACTTTAGGAAGGAATTATAAATGCATGCTTATTTAATGAAAAAGAGGGTAAAGATCATGATAAAACCACATAATTAAACACAATACAAACCATAAAATAGTGGTTTATCAGCATCACAACACCAAACTTAAATCTTGCTTGTCCCCAAGCAAGAATCAAACATAAGAGAGAATAACATGAAACAGAGAAGTGTGCATATCCTTATTGAGCATATAGTTGAATTTAGTCCATGGGGTTTGTATGCAGACAATGGTGGTTCATTTATTGCTTGCTGTTACATAAGAGATGTTTCCTCAAAGGTTTACTAAGTTTGCTGCTATAAGGCTTTATTTTGGCTTGTTCCCTTGCTAACTTTTCCTTCTTTGTTTTGCTCAGAGAGCTTATTATTCTTTGAAAGCTTGGTGGCAAATGTTGCAGCAGCCTTTGGCTTAATTTTTGCTCAACATTTCTTTACCACAGACACACGGCTCACCCTTTTCTTTCTAGGATCATTGATGCCCAGCATCTCTTTGGATAACTAAGTGTTTTGTAGCTAGGTTGCTCTTTATTGTGGACTTTCAGTTGGCAATCCCAAATCAGTTGATCTAAGTGGCCAAGTTTTGAAATACTCCTTAGAACTTACTTTCCAAGCATATCCTAATACAAAAACACAATACGCATGTGTCCTAGGGTCCAAGCTATTGGTGCCTAGCCTTATTGTTTGTTTTCTTTGCCACTTTTGGCTTTTTCTCTTCCTTTTTCTTTTTGTTATTTCATTCTCAAGGGATCCTAAATGGTACAAGCCTTCATAATAACAAACCAGTTCACACTTCAAAGAACATATCATTATGCAGCATTTATTTTATGAACCATACATTAAATCAACAAATACCACCACTAACTTTCATTCTTACTTATGCAACATTGGATATTTACTTCCTAGTTCAAGCATTTCTCTTTTATTGAATTAAAAAGGTACATGGGACAAAGCATGCATTTAGTTAGGTGAAAGTGAATAAACACAAGAACACACTTAGGCTAGCCTATTTATTGCAAAGTTAAACAGAAAGGATGCAAAACTATTAAAATAAAATGACTATCAACTAAACAAGCATGCTCTTTCTTTATTGAATGTGATAAGCAAAGAGCAATTCCACCTTTCAACTGTCTTTCTTTTTCTTCCCACTTGCTTGTTTACTGGTTTCTCCCTTGCCCTTGCTTGTTAGCTTTTGCCAGAATCCAGCTTTCTTCATTGTCTCTTTTACTCTGTCTTCAAGGAATAATGCTTTTTCTACTTCTCTTTCATTCCTCCCCTTGAAGTATTCATCATAAGTAGGAAATGCTGGTTCCATATTGTGTAGATGATCTGCAATGTAGCTCAACTTTATTTGGCCATTTATGTTATAGTCAGCTTGAACTCCATACCTTGCATCCTGAAGGGTTGTGAATTCTTTGAAAGCTCTCATGTTCTCAGCTTGCAGTTGGGTCAACTGGTCAAATGATTCATGAAATTGAAAAGCTTGTTCCTGTTGCATCACTAAGGATCTTGACTCATAATCCCTTTGTTGACTTATCATCCTCAACTGAAGCTCCTTTTGTCTTTGTTGAGACCTTGTGTACTGTGAATGGAATTCTTCCTGCTTCTCTTGAATCCCCATGTATTGTTGTGACAACCTCTCAATTGCCTCTTGCATCTGAACCATGTCCATATTGTTCTGTGGTTGGTACTGTTGCTGTTCCTCCTGTTCTCCTTGTGGTTTTTCTCGTGGTTCTTCTCTTCTTCTCCCTTTTTGTGGCCTTCGACTATGTTGTGCCTCTGTGACAATCATCATCCTCTCGAAGGTTACAGGTAGGCCTGGATTCAACCATGTTGGGTTTGCATCCTCCATTGGCACTTTGGCTTTCCTGCATAGCCGCATAATGGTACTTGGGTAGTGTAGCCAAGCTTTAGCTGAACTCTTCTCTGCAATCCTTTGAATATCACTTGCAATGAGCTCGTGAACCTTCACTTCTCCTCCCATTATTATACAGTATAACATGATAGCTCTTTTTTTTGTGACCTCTGAAGTGTTCACTGTGCCTAAGATCGATCTCTTTATTAGCTCATACCACCCTTTTGCTTCAGGGGTAAGATCTCCTCTTCTCAAGTATTTGTACTTGTTGTCAGCATCTCCTATCCACTTCGTGTTCACCACACAGATTTCACTAGCAATTTCATCATAATCAGGGTCTTCATTTATTCTTTGGTGGTACCCTGGCTCATCAAAATGGACTGTTTTTAGTCCTAAGACTTTCATGATAGTCTTTGAACTAAAATCTACTTCCGTTCCCTGTACATAACTTTTGTAAGTTGGGGCTTCATTCATGTCAAGCCTTGGGGTATTAGCATAAAATTCCCTTATGATGTTTGCATTGATCCTAGTGATTGGTAAGGTGAGCTCTTCCCATCTCCTCTTTTTAATCTTGGCTTTCATTTCCTGGCATCCTTCATCCGGTAATAAAATTGGGACTTCCGGATATATATGTTTACCATTCATCCATTCCAGTTGCAATTGATGGTACCATAATTTGAACTTCCATCGATCATATTCGGGTTCACTTTCTTCAACCATGGGTTCCTTTCCTCTTCTTCGTTTGGCTCTTGAAGAAGACGCTATGCTCCCTTGATTGGTTGATATTGTTGAGGTTACAGGTGTGTGGAGAAGGTTGGATATTTTTATGCGCTTTTGGAGGAAAAGTGTTTGAGGCTAAGGTAGTATGATAGATGATGATGAACCAAGGTGTTAGGGCTTTGGTAATGAAGAACACAAAGTTTGAATGGTTGGACTCCAAAATGTGTGCAGCTTCTTCGTTTATGTGCATAGCTTAAGGGAGGCTTTTTATAGTCACTTTAATGAGGGATGGATGGTTAGGATTCATTTGGACAATTTACAAATCAAGGGAGTGCATGCAAAGTTGAATGAGGACAAAGTTTTTCCTCTTCATGAAGTGCATCTCTTCGGTCATCAAAGCACTTCTCCAGGGTTGTATAGATTCTCCCTTCAAGCCATGTGATCCACTTTTGTCCTTATGCTAGCTTGCCTTTCTTTGTCTTGTCCCCTCCATTGAATAGTTCTTTGACCACCTAACCATCACAACAAGACAAAAGCGCAAGTATTATCAAACGGTAGCAAGAGAACATCTCTTATCTAAATCTATAAATTGACTATCATTCCTTATGTGAGTTTAGCTGTGACTCCCTTTTGCATAGTCTTGGAGGACACCAAACTTAGTGTTTGGTCATGTAGTCCAAGATGTTACTTCCTCCAACTATTACCTTTGAGATTTCAACGTCACTTTTGGTTAAAACTTCATGAGAAATGCTTTATTTTCTTTCAAAAAAATTTTTCTAACAACTATAAGCATTGTTGTACTCCATGAGTTTCAAAACTTGAAAAGACCCTTGACTTTCATGACTTGTTCTTGTAATATGTACAACACTCGGCTTGAATGTTTGGCTACATATTCCAAGAAATATATATTTTGGTGTGCCTATGGGCACACCAAACTTAGAATTCGATCATATGCCCTCCACTGTCATGAATAGTTGTCAATTTTGTCTAAAAAGAATTGAATTCATGCTAGTGCAACAATTATTATTCATATTGAAATATTAGAGACAAGAAAACTAAATTATGGGTTGCCTCCCATGAAGCGCTCGTTTATTATCACTAGCTTGACATTGGCCCCCCTTTAGGGTGGTTGACGACTGCAGTGTCTCAGCTTGTCCCCCCTCACTGTGAGCTTCCTTTTTGTTCCTTGATGCTCAATTTCAGCATGCTCAAGTGAGAGTATTTTGCAAATTGTGTAGCAGTCATTGGCTTGTTGGCTTGTTTCTAACTGTTGATAAATCAACTGTACTTCATCACCCTTGGAGAGCCCCTCAGTTGGGATCTTCTTGTTCTTCCACCCCTTTTGAGTCTTTTTCTTGCTTTTCTTTCTTCTTTTTGTTGATCTTTCTTTTTTGACAGAGGACCTTGTTTTGGGATTTTCTTTCTTAGTGGTCAACACTTCAATTTCTTCTTGAGTTCCTTCATCACTTTGCATCATATCATTCTCTTTTCTTCTTGCTGTGTTGTCTGTTTCTTGCTTTGGAAGGTGATTACTGGTTGTCTTATTGCTTTCTTCCTTCCATTGAAAGTCTTCCTTGTCAGTTTCCATGCAATTCTTTTTTTCATCAATGAGCTGTGTTTCTGGAAATATATTTAGAGTGATGCTTTCATCATGCATTCTGAGGGTCAGCTCTCCTTGCTCTACATCTATAATGGCTCTAGCTGTGGCCAAGAATGGTCTTCCAAGTATGATGGAATCACCTTCATCCTCATCTGAGTCTAAGACCACAAAGTTTGCAGGGAATATGAATTTGTCCACCTTAACTAGAAGGTTTTCAATCACACCCCTGGGACATATCACTGACTTATCCACCAGTTTCAGAGACATTTGTATTGGCTTCACTTCCTCTATACAAAGCTTTTTCACCAAAGAAGATGGCATTAGGTTGATACTTGCCCCTAAATCACACATTGTCTTGTTGATGATCAATCTTCCAATAGTACAAGGCAGAAAGAAACTTCCAAGGTCTTTAAGTTTGGGTGGAAGTCCTTTTTGAATTAATGCCCTGCATTCTTCAATGAGCATTATAGTTTCGTTCTCATGCCAACTCCTCTTCTTGTTAATAAGCTCTTTCAGAAATTTGGCATATAGAGGCATCTGCTCTAGTGCCTCAGCCAAGGGAATGTTTATCTCCAGCTTCTTGAAAGTCTCAAGGAACTTATGAAAGTGTTGATCCTTTGCTTCTTTGTTGAACCTTTGGGGATATGGCAGTGGAGGTGTAAAGCTTTTCTCTGCTTGCTGCTGTCCTTGGGTTTGTTCCTCCTTTTCTCCCCTTGAATTGTGTGGCTGGTTGTCCTTCTCTTTGAGCTTCTCTGGGACATTTTTGCTTGTTGTCATGTCCTTGTTACTAGCTTCCTCTTTTTCTGTTAGTTCTTTGTCGCCTTCCTTAGGCTTCTTGGTTACTTCTTTGCTGTCCACCAATGTCTTTCCACTCCTTAGCTGTATAGCTTTGCACTCCTCTTTTGGATTAGGAATGGTGTCGCTTGGTAGTGAGCTTGATGGTCTCTTAATAGCAATTTGCTTGGAAAGCTGTCCAATCTGCCTCTTCATATTCTTCATGGAAGCTTCTTAGTTCTTTGTGTCATCTCTTGGTGCTTCATTATTTTCTCCATTAAGAGCTCCAAATTGGTGATCCTCTGAGAGTCTTGTGAGATTGGTTGGTTGTGGGGTGTTGAGGGTTGATGGTAAGTATTTTGGTTGGTGGTTTGATTATTGGATGGATGATGGTTAGAGTTGGGGTAAGTGTTTTGGGTTTTCTGTATGTATTTTGGTTGTTATTCTGCTGGTTGTTGTGGTTTGTGTTTTTCTAACTGTTTTGGGTTGAATTTCTTTGCTATGGCTGTTGAGTCTGAGTGTGATTGTCTCCCCATTTGAGGTTGGGGTGGTTCTTTCAGGATGGGTTATAGGTGTCACCATAAACCTCATTGTGTCCAGAGCCTTGATTATGCATGTAATTCACTTGTTCTTGCTGTTGATCTTCACAAGCTTCTTCACCTTGCCCCCATGTGGTTGATGGCTGACTTGTATTTACTGCTGTAACTTGGAGGCTATCAATCTTCTTGGCCATTTGCTCAAATTGTTGCTGAATCTGCTGTTGCATCATTTTGTTTTGAGCTAGGATTGAGTCCACTCCTTCCAACTCCATCACTCCTTTCCTTTGTGATGGTTGGCGTTGCCTTTGGTGAGCAAAGAAATATTGGTTGTTAGCCACCATATCAATGAGATTTTGGGCCTCCTCTGCAGTTTTCATGAGTTGCAAAGAGCCTCCAGCTGAATGATCCAGAGCCTTCAGCTGAATGATCCAGAGCCTCCTGAGATTTCAATGTCAAGCCTTCATAAAAATTCTGCAATATGTCCCATTCATTGAACATTTCAGGCGGGCACTTTCTGATTAGAGCCTTGTATCTCTCCCATGCCTCATACATGGGTTCAATATCCATCTGTGTGAATGTTTGTACTTCAGTCTTCAATCTAATAATCCTCTGAGGCGGGTAAAATTTGGCAAGGAACTTGCTCACTAGATCTTCCCAATTGTTGATGCTATCTCTCGGGAATGATTCCAACCATTGAGTAGCTTTGTCTCTGAGGAAAAATGGAAATAACAGCAGCTTGTAAATGTCAGGATGTACACCATTAGTTTTTTACAGTATCACAAATCCTCAGAAAGGTGGACAAGTGTTGATTTGGGTCTTCAAGTGGTCCTCCTCCATAGGAGAAGTTGTTTTGGACCAATGTGATTAGTTGTGACTTCAGTTCAAAGTTATTTGCATTGACATTTAGGGTAAGAATGCTACTCCCACAATGTCTAGGATTTGCAAATGTGTAGGAAGCCAAAACTCTTCTCTGTGGTGGATTGTTGTTGTTGTTGGTTGCTCCTGCTGGTGGATTTGTTGGGTTTGTTGAGTGTTCTTCCATGTCTTGGAATTCTTCTTCTGATTCCTCTTCTCCAATAATGCCTTTCCCTCTTTCTGCTCTTCTTAACCTCCTGAGGGTTCTTTCGTCTTGTTCACAAAAAGTGGGTATAGATCCCCTTGTTCCTGACATACAATTAAAACATAAAAATCACACAAAACTAAAAAAAACAGTAACACTTTAATCCATTGCTATAGTGAAGTTTTAGTTAGCTTAGGCAAAAATTCAAACAGTTTATGTGTTAGTCAAAAACAAAAAAAAATGCTTAATCTAGATCACCGCCTCACTTAATCATTGTCAACCTAATCAATCCCCAGCAACGGCGCCAAAAACTTGATGTGTGGAAAACGATCCAACACAAAACTCACCGACAAGTGTACCGGGTCGCATCAAGTAATAATAACTCACGTGAGTGAGGTCGATCCCACAGGGATTAAAGGATTGAGCAATTTTAGTTTAGTGGTTGATTTAGTCAAGCGAACAAGAGTTGATTTGAGTAATTTGTATCCAACAGAAGCTAAATTGCATGAAATTAAAGGGAGAGGAATAATTGACAAGAACTTAAAGTGCAGAAGAATTAAAAGAGCTGAATCTTAAAGTGCAAGTAATGTAAATTACAGAAACTTAGATTGCAAGAAATGTAAATGACTGAAGCTTAAAGTGCAAGAAATATAAATTGCTTGAATTATAAAAGGAATTGGGAATTTGGATTGCAGAAATGAGACAAGAGAAAGTAAAATGGCATTAAACAGAGATGCGGAATATGAATTAAAATTTTAACAAATCAAATTGGAAGAGAACAATTGCTTGAAAATTTGAACAGCAAGCAAAATGTAAAATCAATTGCAATGGTTCGACAGAAATCACAGATCTCAGGGTTAGAAGAGATTAGAGAACAAGTATAGATCTCAATCCTTCCTTGATCCAACTAAGAACACAATTGCAAACAAAATGAAAAATGGAAATCAGTAAAGAAACTTGAATTATGCAAGAAAAGAAAACAAAGAGATCTAAAGGGTGAGGTTGAGACAGAATTTCCTCAACTCTTCACTATCAAGACTCAAGCAAGCTTTGCAGAAAAGAAAACAGGAAACCCAGAGAGGAAGAGAACTCAATTCTCCTCCCAATTCTCCAAGATCCAAAGTCCCAATCAAAATTCTAAAAGAGGTAAAAAGTTCAAAGTAAAAGTTCCGGTCTATTCTAAATCAAACTAACTTCTATTTATACACTTCCTTCTATTGATCATTAAACCTTGAATTTGGGCCTTGGCCTTGATGGAATTGGATTGAAGATAGCCTTAGTTGATTGCTCTTGGACTTGAGAAGAAATCCGTTTGCAATTTGGACTTTGGAGCATTCACGTTTGAGTCAACGTTTAAGGCAAACGTTGACTCAAATGTTTGTGTGTTAACATTATGCAGAATGGTGCTTTTCTGTCACTCACGTTTGAGTTCACGTTTGAGGTCAAACGTGAGCTCAAACATGCTCCCTTCAATGCCATTTTGCAGCCAATGTTTGACCTCAAGTTTGAGGCAAACATTGGCGCAAACGTTAAGCCCCCCTAGTGTAGTTTTGAGCCAACGTTTGATCTCAAGTTTGAGGCAAACGTTGGCGCAAACGTTAAGTGCCCCTGGTGTAGTTTTGAGCCAATGTTTGACCTCAAGTTTGAGGCAAACGTTGGCACAAACGTTGGCTTCCTCCAGGGTTAGTTTTTGAGCCAACGTTTGACCTCAAGTTTGAGGCAAACGTTGGCTTCTCCAGGGCTTGTTTTTGAGCCAACGTTTGACCTCAAGTTTGAGGCAAACATTGGTGCAAACGTTGGCTTCTCCAGGATTCTTCTTAAGCCAACGTTTGACCTCAAGTTTGAGGCAAACGTTGGTACAAACGTGAGCTCTTCCCAGGGTGGTTTTGCTGCCTTCATTTCCATTGCTGCCATCCCCTTTCTTCAACCTTCCTCCAAGCCTTTTGGTCACCTGTCATCAATCAACAAATGCATTAAAGCTATGCTAAAATCATGAGACTTCTTCTCATCCTTGACATATAAGCAATTATAGCACAAAACCTCATGAAAATGCATCAATTTACTCAAGTTTGATTGAATCTAAATACTCATGAATTTCTACCCAAATGACTTACTTGTAACTCAAGAAAGTGTATAAAACCTATTAAAAACGAAGGAAAAATACTAGTAAAACTAGGCTAAGATGCCTTGGCATCAGGGATGACTGTGACGAGCTTCAAACTCGCGAATGTTAGGCGCAGTGACAGTGTGCAAAAGGATAATGGTCCTATTTCGACAGTAGTGAGAACCGACATATGATTAGCCGTGTGATGACAGCACTTGGTATTTTTCATCCGAGAGGATCATACAGCCTGCTATGGAAGGAGGCCATGCGTGTTTGGAGAAGAAGACAGTAGGAAAGCAGAGATTCAGATGATAGAGCATCTCCGGAACCTCAGCCTGTTTCTCATTACTGAATCACAAGTACTGTTTATTTTATGTTATTTATTTTTCATAAGTATAATCACTCTTATCATTAATCTCCTGACTAAGATTTACAAAATAATCATAGCTTGCTTCAAGCCGACAATCTCCGTGAGATCGACCCTTACTCACGTAAGGTATTACTTGGACGACCCAGTACACTTGCTGGTTAGTTGTGCGGAGTTGTGAGAAGTGTAATCACAATTTCGCCTACCAAGGATAGAGACTTTTGCACGTAGCACATAAATTTTTGTATACAGTACATAAATTTTTGTTGTAAATATATTTTTTTAGTTGAGTGAATCAATGTTCTAGACATGCGGTTGTTCAAAAATGTCTATGTTGTGCACCTAAAATTTATGTGCTGTGCATATTTTCTTATTTAGGTGTCAATGTTATGGATATATGGTTTTTCAAAATTTTGTGTTGTGCACAAAAATTTTTGTACTGTACTTTTTTGTTGGTTGGCTGTTAATGTTCTAGGTATATAGTTCTTCAAAAATTTATGTATTCGGAACCAAAATTTTTATATTGTGCACCAAAATTTCTGTTCTATGCATAAAGAATTTTTTGTGATGCGTATTTTATTAGTTGGGTATCAAAATTTTGGACATGTGATTCTTTAAAAATTTCTATTCTATGCACCAATATTTTCGTGTTGTGCATCAAAATTGATGTGCTCGTTAGTTTTGCTTAACATAAAGACGAGTATGACTATGACGATGATGATAATGAAGTAGGATGTTGAGGAGAAAGAATGAGAAAATAATTCTATAAACAATTAAAAATTTATTAAATTAGAGAAATAATGTATAAATAAAAGAATAATTTTGATGCAATATTTTTTAGATTTTAAATTTTATTAAAGTTTTTTATCTCTAAAAATTAAATGTTAGAGTGAGAGAAGAGGGAGAAAAGTGATAATAAGAAGGGAAAGAGGAATCCTCATTACAATAGAGAGAGTGAGAGAGAAATAGGGTGGAATAGGAAATGTTTTCAATAAAACCCACCTTGTTTGATCTATTGAGGTCGGTCGATGCTAGTTGATTGGTTTGTCGGGGTCAAGCAACATTGGTCGACAGCTGGATAGTTGGCCTGTTGGCTCCTAGGTCGGTTGAGGTTGGTCGACAAGCGAATGATTAAGAGGCAATGAGCTAACATTGATCGGACACTACAAGAAATTATCAGAATAGCAAAAATCGGTCGCTAAACCCTTTGCGATCGATTTAGCGATCGATTTAGCGACCGATTCTGGTGGTCGCTAAAACCTTGGTCGCTAATTTGAAAATAGCGACCAACTTCCGTCTCTAACCGTTATCGCCGATATTAGCAACTGATTTTCAACCAATGCTACCAAACTAGTACCAAACGATATTGGTCACTAATAAAATCGGTCACTAAATGGCGACCACTTTTTTGTCGCTAAATTGGTCGCTGAGAAAATCGGTCGCTAAATAGAGACCAACTTCTCAGTTGCTAATAAAATCGGACACTGATGTCTAACTTAAAAATCTAAAATCGGTTGCTAAATCAGTCACTGTTACTGGTTTTCTAATTATAGATTTTTTACTAATTATTCACAATATCTATATCAAAATATAGAAATTAAAAGAGACAAAATTCATAAATACATCAAATTTTATGATCCATAATCCAAATGTACATTGATAGCTAACAATCCTAATGAATATGGTACATTGTTTCAATGCTTCAAGAAGCTCACACCAAGTCCAAAACTGAATCCCTTGAAGAAATTTCTCAACATGAGGCTTTAAGCTTGGTGCTTCCATAGATTTAATCTCCAAGAAATCAGTGATAAAAGATAAATGTCGGTCTAGAATTTTTCAAAGGAAATTCATTGCAAGCATAGTCCAAACCAACAATATATGCACCAATCAAAGTTTAAAAAGGTTGTCACGATACAAATAAAAAATATCCGGGAGTATTAATCCCGGGTCATTCTTCCTAGGAATTACAATTGAGTGATCAATTATTGTCTATGAAGTGTATATTTTTGGGGTTTTGGGGATGATGAACAAGAAATGTAAATTGCAAGAAAGTACAGAAAACTCAAATGGTAAAAAGGTCTTGGCAAGGGTTGATGGTTAAGGTTCACTATCCTTGTCACCAACCACAATATGATAATTACAAGGATTAACCCCACTTAGTCATCCCCAATATTAGAGAAAAGTCAAATAAACTTCATTAATCCTAGTCCATAAGTCTTAGCCAGCTCACTAATTAATTTAGTGAGAGACTAGAGTCAATGGAAATAAATTATCAATCACTTGGACATTAGTAACTCAAGGTCATCCAAGTTACCAACCCAAGCCAAGAATAGAAAAATCTAATTCATAGCTAAAAGAAATATTTCATCAAACACTTAGAGTGCAATAAAAGTAAACATCATAAATTACAAGAATTAATAAAAGCCATAACTAACACAAAAAAGAAGTCAATAATAGCAACTAAGGCAAACATCAAAAGACATGAAAATATAAAATTGTATTAAAAGGGAATTGAAATTGACAAAAGAGTTCATGAACTAAAATTGGCAAAATAAAGATATTAACAAGAGAAGTTGGATAAACTAAGGTACTAGAACAAATAAAAGTAAAGGAAAACTAAATTGAAAGAAGATTAAAATCTAGATCTAAGAAGAAATTAAAATAAGAACCCGAAAACCTAGAGAGAGGAGAGGCTAATGTGTGTCTTCCCCCTATCCTGCTTCACTCCTAGCCTCTTATCTTCTGTTTGGGCTTGAAACTGGTCTAAAAACCAGCTCAGAAATCGCCCCAGCATTTTTCCTTTAATGAGGCACGTGACGCTTGTCACGCGTACGCGTCATCCACACGTACACGTCGTCGAACTTTGCACAAGGTCACGCATATGCGTCGGTGGACGATGCTCCTGGTCACGCGCACGCGTACGCGTTGGGACCAGCTTCTCAAATCTTTAATTATTTGTGTTCCTTCCACTTTTGCATGCTTTCTTTCCATCCTCTAATCCATTCTTGCCCTATAACCCTGAAATCACTTGACAAACATATCACGGCATCGAATGGTAATAAGAGAGGGTTAAAAATTAGCAATTTTAAGGCCTAGGAAGCATGTTTTCATTCTTAAGTACAAATTAGGAAGGATTCACAAAATCATGCAATTTATATGAATAAGTGTGAAAATAGTTGACAAAATCCACTCAATTCAATCTAAAATAAACAATAAAATAGTGGTTTATCAATCTTCCCACACTTAAACATTAGCATGTCCTCATGCTAAGCTCAAGAAAACCATAAGGGGTGAAGGGGAATGGTAAGACTTGTGAGATGCGACCTATCTACATGAATGCAACTATATGCAAAATGCTTCTACCTACTTGGTTAAAAGTAAATCAACCTCCAAAAATATATATATGAACAAGTATGACTAAGATAGTATGATGATTCATGAATTCCAATAATTTGAATCTCAAAATGAAGTACGAATAGACTTGCAAGAAGAGAGCTCATGAAAGTCGGGAACAAGAGATTGAGCATCGAACTCTCACCGGAAGTGTTTGCACTCTAATCTCTCTAGTGTTTGAGGGTCGATTCTCTCAATTCTCTACTAATCTTGCTTTCTAAGGCTTGCTCTTCTTCTACTAATTAATATATGATCAATGCGTGGATACAAATATCAAGAGGTCTTTTCATGGGTTGTAATGGGGTTAGGGTCAAGGTAGGATTATATTTGACCAAGTGGACTAAAATCTGAATCCTCGATTAACCTAAACTTTCCACCTAACCTAAGACAATCCATGTAATCCAAATGCAAAAACCTAACTACCCATTGACTATCTTTCCCACATATTCATGCATCCCTCTTTTAAACACAATTCATATGCATTGCCATCATTACTTACTTTAGGGTATTTTGTCCCCTTTTTATTGCTTTTTTTTTCTCTTTTTTTTTTCTTTCCTTTTTGTTGTTCTTCTCTTATATATATATATATATATATATATATATATAGTGTGTGTGTGTGTGTGTATGGTAGAGAATATATATACACAAGAGATTACTGCATATGATTAAAGTATTGAATGCATGAATATGCGCCCAAACTATTTTTCACATTTTAACAAAAAATATAAAATATCCAATTTTCAAACCAAATGTTCTCAAATCCAATTTTTCCACACTTAATTCATGCACACTCTCACTAGTCTAAGCTAACCAAAGATTCAAATTAAGGACATTCATTGTTTTTCGCTTAGAGTTAGTGATGTGCTAAAATAAACAACAAATGGGGTTAAATAGGCTCAACATTAGTTTGCAAAAGATTGATAACAAGGGTAAGGCCATTTGAGTATGTGAGCTCTAGTGAAATGAAGGCCTCAATTACATAAATGCATTCATACATCAAACAATGGAAATATAGAATCAAGCAAGACAAAGATCACAATCTTAGAGAGAACAACACACACCAAAACAAAATATTGTTGATAGGATACAACCAATGAAATAGGCTCAAAAATCTCACTAGGCTTGTGTGTTCTAGTTCTAAAATCATGTTCCAAAATTAATTTCTTCAAGCAAGTTCAACAAAAAATTTTAATTCAAATTAGTGAAATGCCTTAAAAACAGTTTCTTGGAAGAAAGATCATCACTCTAACCAAGTAGTCCTAACATAAAAATGGGTAGAATATGTACAAACTCTAACTATCATGCAATCTATCATGCAATGCAACAACTAACTAACAAAGAAGATTAATAATTGGTGTTGGAAAAGGAAGTCATTACCCACGGAAGTCGGTCCTTGACCTCCCCACACTTAAAGATTGCACCGTCATCGGTGCATTCAAAGATGAGCAAGGTGGGTTCGGAATCGCCACATTCAATGGCCTAAGGATGGTGTGACAGGGGCGCCTCTATGTCCACCTCTTGATTGCTTTATTTTCCAAAATCAAAAATGGGCTCCGGAGAGTCGGACTCCTCCAAAGTGGGTTTTCACAACTGATGAGCTTCTTCAAACGATTGTGCGGAGGGACTTGTTGTTCGCCCCATTTAGAAGCTTTTCCCTTCTCTTCTTGGTGGCCAGCCTGAAAGGGGAGAAAAAGACGGAAGATTAAGCCTAAAAAACAAACATCTCAAAGCAAACAGAACATAGGTGGGGGCTAATGCCGAATAAGAGTGAGGTTCTCAACTACATGGTAGCTACAACATGTAAGTGAGAAAGCAATATAAGCGAAGGGCATATCAACTAACACTTGATACAAGACCAAAGTCAAAGCATAAGTAAATGGCGTGAGAGAGCACATGGAAGCATCAAGTTCAAACAAGAATTGACACAAAAAAGATTAGTTATAAGCATGAGAGAATTCGGTCCCATCCTAACTTAATGATAATGTACCACAAAAAACAAAGGTTAATGAGTTAGAAGGGACTAAATCACTAATCTTGTGTGTGGTGCAAGAATTGCAAATAATGAATAAGAGAGAGTGGGTCATGAAAGACAATGTGAGTTCATATCAATGCACAAAGAATGAAAGTGTCATAAAAGATTAAGCATTGACCTAAAAATTTCATCACCCAACAATATCAAACAATATCAAACAAGTCACGAAACACCAAAACTATCCAAAAAATTCTCAACAGTTAAGTAAGAAAATTCAACACCAATGTTAAAACAACAAATTTAGAAAATAAGGAAAAAGAACTAACTACAAATAATAGAAATAAATGCAATTAATAACAAAAAAGGTAATCACATGTAACAAGCAAAAGAAAAGTAGAAAGAGAGAGAAGTGGAGAAGGAAAATTTTAAAAAGAGAAAGGTAAAGAAATGGAGACATGTAAGTGAGTAATGGTGGAAAACGGAAAATTGAAGAAGAAAGAAAGAAAGAAAGAAAGAAAGAAAGAAAGAAAGAAGAGTGGAGTAGAGAGAAGGAAACAGGGCAGCGCGCCCTTTATTTGAATTCGGAAAGTAATGCGTACGCTTGGAAGGGAGGAAAAACTGTGAAAAATCGATAAGCGAAAAACTCGAAAACAGATTAAAATACAAGTAATATTTTGAAAGGAAAGGGCTAAGGGTTTCAGTTTTGGTATAAGGGGAAGATTAGTAATTAAGTTTTATTTTTGAAGGGTAACATTGTATTTGTATATAAAAATCAAGGTAAAATTTAAAATTATATAAGTTTTCGGGTACTTTGGGTAATAAGTAAAGTTCAGGAATAAAATGAGTATTTTATAAAAGTTCAGGTTATTTTTATTAATATGAAAACAAGCGAGGGTTCAAATATAATTTTATAAAATATTGAGGTTAAAAATAGAATATTAAAAAGTTTGTGATTTAAAAAGTAATTAATAAAAGTTTAAAAATAAGGTTTTCTAAAATAAGTTTTAAAAGAAGATTATAAATATTATTTTAAATACTTCTTTAAAATTACTCATTTATATTAAAATAAATTATTATTATTATAATTAGTATTTATCAAAGATATTATCTTATAAGAATATCATAATGTGTATTATAAATGAGAAAGTAAGCAAGCAGAGTGATATTAAAAGCTTTAGATAACACAGACTTAATTAAAGAACTTTATAATTCTTTTCTATAAGACACTTAGGCAAAGGCGAGGTGTAAGACCCAGAGCTTTTGAAAAAGGGCTATCATGAGCTAATTTCAAATTCAGTATTTCTGTAGCTTTAATTTTCTGAAATTTCTTTATTAAAGAAAATTAGAGCAAGTTTTGGTTAATTGAATTTGAAATAAATTGGGATTTATCATTCAATTTTATAATTATTGGATTATTTTCTATATTTGAATTTTAAAATTGGTGGTTGTGAAATAATAAGGATTTTATATGATTTGAATTAAATAAGTAATATTTTAAATATTAATACTGCTATTTTGGAAAAATGAAGAAATTAAGTATATTATTTCTAGTTTTGAATTTGAACATTTTATTGAAAATAATTTGTAAAATTGATGAGCAAAATAGTATTTTTCTATATGTAATTAGTGTTGGATTTAATTTGGGTTTCAATTACTATATTATTCCCAATTTTATTTGAAATTACTGAATTGCTCCTAACCCTAGTTTTTAAAATAATGGAACCCTAATTCTCAAAACCCAGCAGCCGCCACCCTTTCTTCTTCCCTTCAGCTAGCTTGCAACACAACTGCGCAGCCCTATCCTAACACACACACATGGTTCCTGAACCAAATGAAAAGAGAGAAACGGAAGAGAGAAGGGAGGAAGGAGGCTGTCCGCCGGCACCACTGGGTCTCGCCACTGCCGCTGAGGTAAGGAGACGCTGAGCTGCTACACGTGGGGAGCCGTTCAGCCACCGCGCCCTACCCAGTTGGGGCCGCCACTGTTGCTCACGGGGTCGCCTCTGTCACAGATCGGAACTGAGGCGAGAGAGGAAGAGTCTGACGGGAGGGCATGCGCGCGAGGAGGGAGGAAGGCTTCGCGAGGAGCGTCGCGCCGCCGCCGCTGTCCGTGCCTTCGCCATCGTCGTTTCGTCTCAACCCAGCATCGCCGTCGTGCCCTGGCGCCATTAATGGAGTACGCCGCCGTCGCCTGAGAAGAACCCGACGGGAGAGAAAGTGGGAAAGCCAGCCGCGACGCCGCCGGAGCTTCCATTGCCGTCAGAAGCTACTACCGTCCAACCAGCTGGTGCAGTGGTTGTCGCCCGTCGTGAACGGCTGCTGAAGAAGTTGTTGTGGCCTCCGGAACCACACTGGAGCTTCTGGCCGTTTCTGCCGCTTGAGACCTTGCTACCGTCGCCGGAAAATTTTGTCGGTAAGGGTTTTAATTGAGGTTTCTATTCTTTTTGGATTTCGAGAAGGTTTTGATGCTGCGTGGTTATTATAGTTGACTCACCGGAGCTTCAGGCCGCTACCGGAGCTGTTGCCGGGTCGGTTCGTAATTGCAACTGCCTCATTGTGTTAATTCGGTAAGTAATTATGTTTCGAAAGCCCTGTGTTAGTGTCTCGTATGTGTATTAAAGTCTTTACGATATTATTGTTCTTAGAATTTAGTAACTGAGGTTTCTTGTTGTAATTTAGAGCTGTTTATGCTGCCGCAAAAATGTGTGGGGCTGTGCTTTGAAGCTGCCGTTGAGTTTGGGTCGAGGCAAAAGGATTTCTGAGAGGCGTTTGGATTATAGTTTCAACATGTTGAGGTAGGGGCGCTTTTCGAAAACTATATTTTATGTATTGGAATTATTACATATGGATACTGATGTGAGGCAATGTGTATTTGGTGATTGTATCAGCCTTATGTATTATTTGTTTGTCTCGATCGATTATGAATGTTTATTTGGTTGGATTGTTGTGCGGCTTTGTAAAACGGAATGTTTTTCAACTTGATTCTTTTGAAGATTTGAGATCGAGTTTAATCCATTGAGGATTGATTTAGGTTGAGTTAATTTTCTTGATAATGTGAAAATAGAATACACTTTTGGATTCAGCCTGGATAACTTTAATTGACTTGGTTTTGATAAATAAATTATTGCTGAACCATTTCTTTAAAGCTTTGGAAATGAGTTTTATCGGCTGATAATGAATTGATTTTTGAAACGGTTTCCTTGAAATATGAAAATGAGGTGACTGTTGGATTTAGCTTGCTTTTGAACTGATTTTTGGATCTGGACTATTGAAAAGGATTGTGGAATGGTTTAGTTGGGACCCGAACCGGGTGGCAAAGTCCAAGTTTTAGGGGAGGTGCTGCCAAAATTCCGGTAGAATCCGGGACTTTATTGAAATGTTGTCTGGAAAAATTATGAGTTAAAGACTTCTACTATTTTATTTGAATTATCAAGAAAAGGATGATTCATGCTTTTGATATGAATTATTAAAGAGAAAATTGTGATTTAGTCATGTTTCTTAAGAAAAGCTTTGAATCTCTTTGGGAGAAAGTTATTTAGATGAAACTTATGTTTTAAAGATGTTTTAAATGTAAAAAGGGCTAAGTCTTTGGATTTGACTGGAGGGTTTCAATTAGAGGAGTTTTAGTGACTTTGAAAGAACTTGAACGTCTATTGACAAGTTTCATTTTAAAACGTTTTGAGAAAAGTTTTAAGTACTCTTTGAATTTTGAATTTTTGCAAGACTAAAACAATTTTGAGCAGTTTAAAACGCTTTAGAATTTATCATGGGGTTGACGCCGGTTTTGCTTAAGTAAAGTAAACGGCTTTGAAAGGAGTAATTGATTACATGACTCGGTTTGGCTTAGATCCTATTTTCCTTACTCAAATCAGGAAGCCAAGGTTTTAAAGATTTTAAGTGAATTTTGAGGAAATGAGTTATGTTATTCTCCCCTAAGGACTTGAGACTCTGCCGAGAAACCTTTGTAATAAAATCCCATTATTGGATGGATGATTTTGAATATTTCAAAATAAATCTTTAACTTGCCATGGTTATGGAAATTTTGGAAAGAGGATTCCGAGAGTGGCATTGTTTTTAAAAGGGGAACTTACTTTGAGTAAAATGTGGCTTATGAGCTTGAGATGATTTGAGAAATGAGATCCTTAAACCCAAGGCTGAAAGGAGCTGAAATTTGATTTCAGAGTAAATTGAATTGAGAAAACTGATTTATGGCTTAAATGCCGATTTTATGAATTTGATGATGTTGAATAGTGGAAGTGTTATTTTGTTATGAGTCAGAATGGCTGTGTATGATAATGAATCATGGCTGATTACGAAATATGTTATGAGTCGGATGGCTGACTATGAATTATGAATTTAAGCCGGAATGGCTGAGATAAATATTGATTCATGGCTGAGAATGAATGCATATATGCTGAAATATTGATAATTGTGATTTTGCACTTCCACTATCTGAGATACGGGTTTCCCTGGGTAGTAGCAGGGGCTAGCCACCACTGTGAAAGTCCCGGATGAGCTCATCCCCGTGAATATACACCAGTGAGGGTGTTGGATATGGATTATGATTATGATCATGATGATGATCGAGAAATAACTCGAGTTGGGGATGCACGACAGAGGGACAGTCCAATGGTTAGCTACCAGGACTTGTCGGGCTGGCTTTATAACCGACAGATGATATCATCAGCCACTAGGACAGGCATGCATCATATGCATCTATGTGACATTGTTTGGGTGTGCATATTGTACTTGGTTTGCCTTTGTGATTACTTGTGATTAACTGCTATTTGTTCTACTTGCTGTAAATGTTTGTTTGTGCTTGAACTTCCTATTTGTGTTTGTGACTGGGAATCTGTTGGAGTGTGGTGATTGGTTGTTGGTTGGGTTGTTTGGGCCTAGGGCCATGGTTGAAATGAGAATGGGCCGATGGTTGGTTTTTGGTTTTGTGTTTCTGGTTTGGAAAAGTATGAAAGGCTAATTGGTTCAGCATAGATAAACCGTTTTGAAAGGCTTTTGAGTTTTCAAGAATTGAACCATTCCTCTTTCAGAAAAGATTTTAGATTTCTCTTTTATTGTAAACCGTTGTTTTTGAAAAGAGGCATAAGACGGTTATTAATCACTGGTACGGTTTAACTTCACGTATACTATTATAGTAATTCCCAAAAAATCCTCTACTAAGAACCCTTTCGAGGATGATGTTCTCAACCCCCTACAATTTTTCCCCTTTCAGGATATGGACGCAGAAGTTACGAAGAGTTTATCTAGTTGTTGTGATGTTTTGTATTGCTTTAGTTATGGTTTATTGTTCCCTCGCCTTTATCTTTATATATTCTGTAAGAGGGATAGGAATTGTATTGGCTAATGCTTGTAATAATATTTATATATGTATATGTATATGTATGTACTCTTTGAGAGTTTTGTAAGTTGTATGGTATGTATGGAAGTACATTATCGAACGAAAGTATCTTTGGAGCGGTGTTGCGGTTTAAAGTTTTAAACAGGCTCATATTTTAGTATTAAATAGTATAAGAGTCGTCGTAATGTCCGATCTATCAGTCGCGCAGCCGGAAGCGTGAGCTTTGGTAGTTAGAGTGTTACACGAGGGAATAATACGAAAATAATTTATATTATGAAATGATAGGAAAGAAAAGAAGAAGAAAGAAAAGAAAAGAAAAAAAAATATTAAAGAAACCTCTACCACAGAAGAGCAGAGAGCAAAGATTAAAAGAATCTAAAGAAATTCCTGCCATAGGAGGGCAGAGCACAGAAAAGAAAAGAAAGAAATAACGAAAAGAAAAGAAGATAAGCAGAGATATTGTTTGGCACTAAGAACGAGCTGAGATGATTGTGTACCTACTGAAAACGAGCAGAGATATGGTGGTGAGTCCACCGAAATTTACTTTCCAGAGATACATCGGTCAATCCAGGGGATAGTCGCACTTGTAAGACAGAGGTTGCTTATAGAGGTTATCGATACATACATTGGCTAGAGAGAGCCTCACTTGTAAGACCGAGGTTGCTTACAGAGGTTATGTTTGTATACATCGGCTCAAGAGAGTCGCACCTGTAAGACAGAGGTTGCTTACAGAGGTTATGGCACTGGAAACCAAACTCAGACAAAGGTTGCTGAGTTACATCAGGAGCGGGTCGAAACCGACAGATGAGCTCATTACCTGCATTAGGGATAGACATGCATCATGATTGTTTGAGCATAGCTTCCATGAATTCTGTTTTCTGTGATTGTGTATGTGTTGTGTTTGTGTCTCTTTATGTTCTTTAGTTATTGTATGTATGATCTATGATATATGTTATGTTTATATATAATGTTGGCCTTGTGTATGTTTTACTTAATTCCTTATTATGGCTTGTGTATGTTTAATTAGTTGCCCTCGCAAATTCTTTTATAAAGTAAAAATTTTTCCAAAAATTCAATAGTGCGCTAATACGGTTACAAGCTCAATAATAAATAGTTAAAGTTTCGAATAAGCAAGTTGGTGATACTCGTTTTTCAGATTTTATTGAGGTAAAACATGTCACATTTTGATCTTTTAAATCCTCTAGAGTGAGTCCATACACATTGTTATATCTTTTTGCCTCAAACAAAACTACACTGGATTTTTCACAAATAACTAAGCAGTCCAATTTTCTAAATATAACCAAATATCCAAGATCACATAATTGACTAATGCTTAGTATGTTGTGTTTCAATCCGTTAACAAGAAAAACGTCATTTATGAAAGATGAGAAATTTTGACCTACTATACCTATGGCCACTATCTTTCCTTTACCATTACCACCGAAAGTTACAAACCCTCTATCATACTCGTCTAACTCGATGAAGAATGTAGATTTTCTGGTCATATGCCTAGAGCATCCGCTGTCCAACTACCACATGTTGTCCTTTCTTTTAGATGCTAGGCACACCTACGCAAAAATCTCAAGTAACATTAGGTATCCAAATCTTTTTGGATCCTTGAATGTTAAACCAGCTCCTTTGGCCAAGACCATTATAGTTGCCAACTATTTTGTACACTTTGTCTCCAATCATTTTTTCACATATGAAACATTGAATAGGAAAATGCCCATCCTGATTGCATAAATGACAAAACCTTTTTGGTTGCTGTTTTTTTTTTATTAGTTGGGTTTTGAAACTTTTATGTTACCTGAAGTAGAAGCCATATTTGCAAAAGGTGATATTTCAAAAGTAGTTTTAGATTTTTGATGAAGACCCAATCTAGCCTATTTATAAAGAAGTTTTTGACTAGTCAAGAGTTTATTTAAAATTTCAAAACTTTGAGCAAAGCTGGCCAGATCTTCTTTTAAGCTTTTTACCTTTGTGCAACCTTTCATTTTCTTCAAAACAGTTCAAGTATGCAATCACAGAATGTTGTTTCTCATAGCCCTTAAGTTCTGCCTTTAGCCACTTGTTTTTTTCAACAGATCAATAGCGGTTTCGGATTCTCTTAATTTATCTTTGAGAAAATCATTTTCTTCCTTTAGGATGTCATTTTGAGATTCAAGTTCATGATTTTTATTTAAGAAGCATCTTAGTTTCTTAGTCAGATGATCGATCATAAGATGAAGGTCTTAGTAGAAGGTTCAATGAAAATTACCTCATCAGTTTGACCGGCTATGAGACAGGTTTGAGATTTGTTCTCAGATTCTTCCTCCACGTCTGAATCATTTTCCATATTTTTTCAAGAGGCCATGAGCCCCTTCTTCTTTTCTTTCTTGGTCTTTTCTTCTTTCTCCAGCTTTGGACAGTCAAACTTATAGTGTCCAACCTCTTTGCAGTTGTGGCAGATGATCTTACTTAAGTCCCTTTTTGGTCTTCTTGAACCGCCTTCCTTGCATCTTTCTTTAAAATTCATCATTTCCTGAATTTCTTAGCAAAAAGAACAAACTCCTCATCCGATAAATTATCACTGGATTCATCAACCAGGGACTCAGTGAATGATTTGAGAGTAATTCCTTTCTTCTTTGTGTTATTTTTCAAGTAAGTGGTTTCAAAAGTAAGTAAATTTTCTCTCAAATCATTATATGTCATTTGATCAATGCCACTGCTCTCAGCTATAACTATAGTCTTAGTTTCCCACTCTTTAGTGAGACTTCTCAGAACTTTTCTTACTAACATAGGTTCAAGGTGAGTAATCCCCATAGCATCTAAGCCATTGATGATGACGTTGAATCTTTCAAATATTTCGTCAATAGATTCTCCTTTCTTCATAGAGAACATTTCGTACTCTTTACTCAGCATGTCTATTCTGGTTCTCTTGACTTGGGTAGTCCCTTCATGGGTGATTTGGAGCTTGTCCCAGATTTTCTTTGCTATTTTACATTTTGATACCTTTCGGTATTCCTCGAAACTGATAGCAAAGTTAAGCATATTGATAGCTTTGGCGTGGAGCTTTATCTTTTTTTTATCTTCATCATTCCATTCGGCCTCAGTCTTAGGAATGACTACACCATCTGCTCTTGTTTTGGTTGGAACTTGGGGACCATCCAAGATGATCTTCCAAATGTTGTAATCTACTAATTGAACAAAGATCTTCATTCTCTCCTTCCAATAGCTGTAGTTCTTTCCATTAAAGAACGGAGGTCTGTTGTTGGATTCACCTTCTATCAGAGTGTAGGCCACCATATTGGAACCATTGTTGTTTGCCATCAGGATCTTTTCTCCAAACTGCAAAGCTTGATCTCTTTGAGACCAAGCTCTGATACCAATTGATGGTTATCAGTGGCTAAGAGAAGGGGGGTTGAATCTTAGCCTCCTTTTCTGCTAAATATTACTTTTTGTTTTTTCAAAGAAACTTAGGAGATATTTTTACTTTTGTCTCGTATTGAGTTGAGAGACACTTTCTTTTTGTCTCCTGAGTAACAGAAACAGAAGTAAAGTAGAGAAAAAGGAGTAAAACCCAGATGTATCATGGTTCAACTACTTAGTGCAATGTAGCCTACATCCAGTCTCCATCACAATTATGATAGAACTTCACTAACTCTTTCAACATATTACATACACTAATGTTTTTCCTAGGATCTACCCAATCTTATTTGGGACAAATTCAGATTCTAACCTAATATGAATTTGACTAGGATTCAACCTAACTTTCAACAACCAAGTGCTAACCCAACTTGCAAGAAAATTCTCACAGGATCATGAAACAAAATAGAAAGATGTACAAAAAAAATCTGAGACATCTTATGGCTTTTTACTCACTGCCTTTTACCTCTCATTTGCTTTTTCTTACAAACCTCACCACATTTGCTTTTTTCAATGAGACTCAGACAGATTAAACTAAGAAAAAGAAAATACTAATGAACAACATGAAGGAGAAGAACTCAACAAGTTTAGGAAGTTATGAGAACCGAACTATGTGCTTTGTTCTTACTTTCTTGTTTTCAACCCTTGGTCGTTCACCCTTATTATAGAAGAGTGAAGCTTCCAAGGTTGAAGCTAGTTCAAGGTCCATATTGTCTTCTTCTCCTTCATAGAACTTGCAGCGGCTTCGTCAGTGATGAGAGAGAGATCCAAATCTATTGCATGCAATTTACCCATTCTCTCTCATCCTTTTTTCTTCAATCTTCTTCAATCTTGACCGTAGAGCTTTGCTTTGGCTCCAAATTTGGATTTGGACTGTGGATCTTTTGCTATTCAGATTCGACTTTGATTTCTCCATGGTTGCTTGATTTGTGCTTGAGACTTTGTGGATTTCTTCTTGGTTTCTTGGTGCAGCACAAATGAGGGAAGATGTTTTTTGATGAATTCTGACCGAAGTGTCACTAACTTTTTTGTTGTAGCTCTTTCTTCTTGCTTGGAATTGAAAACAAGCCTTTTGTTCTTCAACCCACCATAGCTTCTGCATTTTTTGTTTCTTTCTTTCTTCCTTGTGAATGACGTGACCGAAGTGAGAGGAGAGAGGAGAGAAGATTTGGCTTTCGGTGGAAGCCAAGAAGGATTAAGTTAAATTGAACTTGGATTTTAAGTTTTTTGGAGTGTGGATGTTGGTGACTTAGGTTGAAGTGTATGGATTCTGAATGTGATCACCAAATGAGTTTGTGTTGGGCCAACACTTCTTGTTTCATTTACTTAGTTCATGTGGGCTTGTATATTTGTTCCATAGGTTCTAATTGATTAATCAATTATTTTTCTGCAGACCAAATCAAATTCATTAAACAAAATTATGTTTGTTCATCACATGAATTAATTTTTCAAACTTAGCATAATTGAATAATAAAAGATTGAATAAGAACGAAATTAAGAGTCCGAAAAGAAAAAAAGAAAATCAAAGCTCTTTAAATTAAAAAAAAAATATATTTCAAACAAGATAATTTCATTTAATATATTGTGTGGGTTGTCCAATTAATAATATATAATGAGTGTTAATTAAATGTTATACCAGCTATTAGGATTGGCTTAAGTAGTAATAATACTTTTGGTGAGATATTTGACTACTTATATGCACGAGATAATAGCAAATTTTGATCTCATAAAATATACTATGAAAAAAAAAAGTATATCTAATGAATGTTAGCGGTTAACTTCACTTAAAAAAAAAAAACTTTTAAAGCTCCACCATTAAAAAATTGATGTACAAACAAGTATTTTAGTGTGTCAATCAACTTGACAAGGAATAAGAATATCGTGTCAAACAAGTACTAACACACCAGCTTTACAAAGTGATCGTGCTTGTTAGATGTAATAATTTAACTGATCTGCGTTGCTTCAGTTGTATTACGATTGAATTTAAAGTTACTCAGGCAGAATCGATAGAATAACCCGAAGAAGAGTCAATTATAGTTTTTCTGTTTTGTTTTGTTCCGTCTCTAAATCTATTACATGTTTGTGTAATGTTACGCTGTATACCATGCAAGTTAGAAACACATAAACACTACTGCTACTTGCTAGTTTACTTCTGTTATGCTTTCTAACGGTGGTTTCCACGCGTTATCACAAAAATCTCGATTACCTTCTTCTTCATCATCATCATCGGTTGCTCCCTGATTTTCACGGTGAACCATAGATAACATCTTATCAACCGAAACCACTCCCTTTTGCATCATATCCCTCAGTTGTTGCTTGCTAATAACTACCTTAATTGTAACCACTTTACTTTCTTGAACATCTTGCACTTCTGGTTCTGCAAATCTCACCTTCTTGCTAGATTTTGGTGTCGAGGGTTGCTGCGGCGGCAGCGGTGGAGGAACTAGGTGGTACAAGCTTCCGCCGAGCAGTTTGGTGTTTGGCTGAAGATGGCGGAGGAGTGAATCAGATACTGCATGGCCGGAGAAATCTACCAGAACTTGCTCAACTTTGATTGGTGCTTTGTATTCAAGTACTTTCCCATCTGTTTTCATGATCTTCACTACGTTTTCTTGAACCACCAAGCAATTCCCCATGCCTTTCTTTCTTTCCAATTTGATTTTGGTTTTGGTGATTTATGATAAGGTATGGTATGGTTGAGTATATATGGCACTTCTGTGAATGTAAGATTAAGAGCTCTGAAGAGTGCAGTATTTAAAGCAAGTGGTTCTGAGAAATACCCTCGTAGGGGTGGAATATTACAAGAGTGCCCTTTGTTTTTGTCTTTTCGGGATGCGAATAATTTTAGAGGAATGGTAGGGAGTAGTAATTTTGGTGTTTTGTAATCATCAATTAGTTATCAATAGTATTTTTAATGATGTGAGATTACATCTAATGGTGGGAGATTACTCACTTTTGTTTTGATGATTAAGTGCGGGTCAGAAAATACAAAAGTTGCTGGCTCTCTAGACTTTTCCATAATTTTAAATGATTACTATATTACTTAAAAGTAGTGTCTACTTTGTTATTAAAAAAAAATAAAAATTAATATTTAATTTAAAATATATAAATAAATAATTTTAAATATTTAAATTTTGTTATAAAAGATAAATTAGACAAAAATTAAATACTAACTCACATACATCGTAGAATTGATTATGAATTTTTT
This sequence comes from Arachis ipaensis, assembly GCF_059453495.1. NCBI lineage: Eukaryota > Viridiplantae > Streptophyta > Magnoliopsida > Fabales > Fabaceae > Arachis > Arachis ipaensis. Next base: position 99,583,733 of record NC_142441.1, read on the forward strand.
CAAGAATTATGTTATTTTGGAAATTAATTTTTAGTTAGTTAATAGTTTAATTTTGATGCATTGATAATATAAAATATTTTATACAACCGTACAATTACAATCGTTTTCTTAAATAACTATTTATATAGTTAATATAAAAAGTAGTTATTTTACTAATATAAAATTATATATATAATTAGATGCATGTATAAAATGGTTTTACACCGATATTGCATCAAAATTAAATTTTAGTTAATATTAGTTAATTTTAATTTTAAAAATTTTTATTTTGTAAAAAAGTTAAGATCTAAAATTTATAAATTAAAATTTAAGGTAAATATTTTATGATTAAATATAAAATTTGAGACAAATAAATTATTTTAAAAAAATTAACTAATATTGATGATAAAATTGGGTCAAAAAGTGGTAAAATTGTGACCTAATTATTTTGTGATACATTAGTCATTCTTCATCAAAAACGACTTTATTTTCATAAATTTGATGGTTCATGCTCTTCATCTAAAAAATATTGTTTTGAATGACAACAATATGAAAACTTCACAAAGTGAATGATTAATCGGTACTATATCATTTTAATTTTGTTTAGTTAAAAATCCTGTGAATGTTTGAAATTTTTTTTATAAGATACGAAATTAATATTTATTCAACTATGATTCTGATTTAAGTTTTGCGTGGGTCAACCGGGTGAGTTCAAGTCAATGACACAATGGACGGGTCAGGACCCACTACTATCACTACGGAACGGAAAAATACATTCTTTTTGCAACACCCGAATATAATACTCTTTTATGTAATACTGATATAATTAAGTGAGTGTGTTGTCACGGAAAATTTTAGAAGGTTAGATTTAACAGTGTTTGAATAGTTTTTTGGAGTGTTTGAGAATACTCTAGATGGTTCCGGAACGTTCTAGAATGTCCTAGAAGGTCCCGGAATACCCTAGAAGGTTCTAGAAGACTCTGGAAGGTCATAGAGTATTCTAGAAGAGTGTAGATGTATATAGAAGTATAAAGAGTGATATGGAATAATCTAGAAACATTTAGAGAGTTGTGGTAGGATAGATATTTGTAAAGAAGGTTCTGGATGATTAATCTGGACCGTTGATTAGATTTAATCCTAACCATCCATTGAGGAGGTGGATGGCTATAAATAGGGATGAGAGTTAGAGTTTGGGTGTGAATCATTTGTAACCACACTTGAGCAATAAAGTGTTCTTCCACCAAAGCTTCCTTTCTCTTGTGTTCTCTTGTATTCTTAGCTTTCTTGCTAAGTATTGAGGGTTAGGCTGACTTGGTCTTAGCTCAAGAGGTTGAGTAAGTCCGAGTGCCGGCACGGTAGCGTTGGAGTGTGTCCAAGGCCGTGACAATTTGGTATCCGAGCAAGGTTCGAGAGGGAGCACAAGTCGCTTGTGGGAATGGCTTCTAGTATCACCATGGAGCATGTTGAGTCTCAAAGGGGAAGGGATACTATTCTTTCTCAATGGGGAGGCAAGAAGGTCCGTTCTTCAAGTGAGCCTAGAGGTAAGGACTCTAACTTCTTAGAAGAAAGAGTTTCTATGTTGGAAAATGTTCTATCCTCTATGGATGAGCGCTTCCAAAGGATAGAACATGACAAGGAGACCCTCGAGGCTCACGTATTAGGAGAACTAGATGCTTTCAAAGAAAGCATGCTCCAAATTGAAGAGAAGCTTGAGAATTCCTTAAAGCTATTTGAGGAAGTTCGAGTTTGGTTCGAGGAGGCGAAATCTCGACCAACCATTATAAGGGAGACGACAAAGATTGATCTCCCCAAGCCAAAGGAGTTCAAGGGCGTAAGGGACGCTCGCGAGGTGGAGAACTTCCTATGGAAAATGGAGAGGTACTTCGAAGGCCAAGGGGTGGTCGAAGAAGCAATAAAGGTACGCACTGCAGCTCTCTACCTTTCTGATAATGCTACTTTGTGGTGGAGGAGAAAGTGCGTAGATATGAAAAAGGGCACTTGCAACATAGCCAAATGGGAAGATTTCAAAAGGGAATTGAAAAGACAATTCTTCCCTGAGAATGTGGTTTATGAAGCAAGGAAGAAGTTGAGGGAGTTGAAGCACAAGAGTACGATTAGCGACTACGTAAAGGAGTTTACTACTCTCACGCTTCAAATCCCCAACTTAGCATCAGAGGATGCATTGTTCTTCTTCATTGATGGACTCCAACCTTGGGCAAAGCAAGAACTACAAAGAAGGAATGTTAAGGATGTTGATGAGGCCATCGTGGTGACCGAATCACTCACTGAGTATCATAGGGGAGACTCTAAACCTAAGTCTTCCTCCAAGCCTAGTTCTGCTAAAGGTGGGGGAGACAAGGGGAAGAGCTTCTCAACCAAGAAAGAAGGAAAATACTCTTCAAAGAAAGAGTACGAAGAAAAAAAGAAGGCTTTCGTGCCCAAAGGAGGATGCTTCGTGTGCAAGGGACCGCACCAAATGAAGGATTGTCCCAAGCTAGGGACTTTGGCATCTATTGCTGAGGAACGAGAAGTTCAAACTCAAGTAACTGAGTGTGTTGGATCTATCCAACACATAAATGCTGTGAAGACCAAAGAGGCAAGTACTGCAGAAAAGAAAGGCTTGATGTATGTCAAAGCCTTTGTCAATGAAAAACTTGTCATGGCTATGATCGACACTGGTGCTACACACAACTTCATCACGCCTGATGAAGCAAGGAGGCTTGGGTTGAAGATCACCGAAAAGAATGGTTGGTTCAAACCCGTGAATACCAAGGGTGAACCCCTTAAGGGAGTAGCAAAAGGGGTTGAGATGACTCTTGGTTCTTGGAAGGGCCTTGTGGATTTCTCAGTAGCACCCATGGACGATTTTAAAATAGTCATCGGGCTCGATTTACAAAGGAAGGCAAATATAATACCTATGCCATACTACGACGTAGTATGCGTCATGGAGAAAGGGTCTCCGTGCATGGTCCCTACAGTCTCTAAAGTTGGAGGACCACCGATACTCTCCGCTATGCAACTCAAGAAAGGGTTCAAGAAGGGAGAGATTACATATTTGGCTTTACTACAAGAGGAGTCAACAGCCAAAGGAGAAGATGCTCCCCCTAAAATCAAGGAAGTCCTTGAAGAAAATAAGGATGTGATACCTCTCGAGTTGCCAAAGCAGTTACCACCTAGAAGAAAGATGGATGACAACATTGAATTGGAATTAGGAGCGAAACCGCCTATCTCAAAACCATACAGGATGTCGGCCATTTCTATGGTTGAAGGAGATATTGTGCATACCATCAAGGAAGGGTTGCATCACGACCCACTAGCCAAGAAGTTGGTGGAGTTGGCTAGAGAAGGTAAGACCAAAAGATTTTGGTTAGAAAACGACCTTCTCTACACAAAAGGGAGAAGACTATACGTTCCTAAATGGGACAATCTGAGAAGGAAGTTGGTAAGAGAATGCCACGACACCAAGTGGGCTGGTCACCAAGGTCAGCGAAGGACCTTAGCACTCATTGAATCTTCTTATTATTGGCCTCAAATGAGAGCTGAAGTGGAGAGCTATGTGAAGACTTGTCTTGTGTGCCAACAAGATAAGATTGAAAACAAGACACCAAGTGGGTTGTTGGAACCTCTGCCTCCATCAGAGCGACCGTGGGAAAGTGTCTCTCTAGATTTCATCTCTGCCTTACCGAAGTCCGAGGGGTTTGGATCTATTCTCGTGGTAGTGGATCGATTTTCGAAGTATGCTACCTTTATACCTGCCCCTACTGACTGCACTGCAGAGGAAGCAGCACGACTATTCTTCAAGAATGTGGTGAAGTACTGGGGATTGCCTAAGAGCATCATTAGTGATCAAGATCCACGCTTCACAGGACGACTATGGACAGAGCTGTTCAAACTCCTTGGGTCGGAGCTTCATTTCTCAACAAGCTTCCATCCTCAAACCGATGGGCAGACTGAGAGAGTGAATGCCTTACTTGAGTGTTACTTAAGGCATTTTGTGAGCGCTAATCAGAAGGATTGGACAAAACTCCTCGACATTGCTCAGTTCTCATACAATTTGCAAAGGAGTGAGTCTACAGGGAAGAGTCCGTTCGAGATTGTGACTGGACAACAGCCGCTTACACCTCACTCTCTTTCTTCCTCTTACTTAGGGAAGAGCCCTGAAGCTTATCATATGATTAAGTCATGGGAAGAACAAGCAGATGCCACTCGTTCTTACCTCGACAAAGCTGCCAAGAGGATGAAGAAATGGTCAGATAAGAAGAGGAGGCATGCAAGCTATCAAGTGGGAGACAAGGTAATGATCAAACTTCTTCCACAACAATTCAAAGCCTTTCGCAAGGTTCATAAGGGTTTAATCCGCAAATACGAAGGACCATTTGAGATCATTGGACGTGTTGGGGAGGTTGCTTATAAAGTACAACTCCCTCCCTCTATGAAGATCCACTCGGTCTTCCATGTGAGTATGCTTAAACCATATCATGCGGACCAAGACGAACCGAGTAGAGGTAACTCGAGTCGTGCTCCGCCTGTGGTGATTAGATCTTTTGACAAAGAAATCGAAGAGATCCTAGCTAATCGCGTCGTGCGACAAAGAGGAGTACCACCAAGTATCCAATACTTGATCAAGTGGAAAGGGCTCCCGATAACTGAAGCTAGCTGGGAAACTCGCGAAGATCTGTGGCAATTTCAAGAACACCTAGAGCGCTATCATGAACAGAACGCGACGAGGACGTCTGCGCATTAGGTGGGGGAGAATGTCACGGAAAATTTTAGAAGGTTAGATTTAACAGTGTTTGAATAGTTTTCTGGAGTGTTTGAGAATACTCTAGATGGTTCCGGAACGTTCTAGAATGTCCTAGAAGGTCCCGGAATACCCTAGAAGGTTCTAGAAGACTCTGGAAGGTCATAGAGTATTCTAGAAGAGTGTAGATGTATATAGAAGTATAAAGAGTGATATGGAATAATCTAGAAACATTTAGAGAGTTGTGGTAGGATAGATATTTGTAAAGAAGGTTCTGGATGATTAATCTGGACCGTTGATTAGATTTAATCCTAACCATCCATTGAGGAGGTGGATGGCTATAAATAGGGATGAGAGTTAGAGTTTGGGTGTGAATCATTTGTAACCACACTTGAGCAATAAAGTGTTCTTCCACCAAAGCTTCCTTTCTCTTGTGTTCTCTTGTATTCTTAGCTTTCTTGCTAAGTATTGAGGGTTAGGCTGACTTGGTCTTAGCTCAAGAGATTGAGTAAGTCCGAGTGCCGGCACGGTAGCGTTGGAGTGTGTCCAAGGCCGTGACAGTGTGTTATCTCTAACTTCTTTTGGCTTACGATGCTTCTTATTTGGTCATTTATACGTTAATTAACAAACGTTCAAAATCAAGAATTAATTACGATATTATTTACCATGAGTGATGTTACATGTACAGATATTTTTATAATCAAATCAAATTAAATTAATACAAATTTAATTAAAAAAAAATGTATATAGATAGCCACTTTTTTTATTTCGTACTTTTTGCAGCATACAAAATTTTAAAATATATCATAAAAAATTTTATACATAACACAAATTTATTGATTTAACACATAAATTTTTGTTGCGAATATATTTTATTAGTTGGGAGAGTCAATATTTTAGGTACGTAGTCCTCTAAAAATTTGTGCTGCACATTAAAATTTTTTTGTTATGTACAAAAATTTTTGTGCTATATACCGAAATTTATGTGTTATGCGTATTTTATTAGTACAATATACAAATTTTTGTACATAGTACACAAATTTTTATTACGAATGTATTTTGTTAGTTGGATGAGTCAATATTCTGAATAGGAAAAGTCTAGGGGACCAGCAACTTTTGTGGTTTTTGGCCATCACTTAACCATCAAAACAAAAGTGAGTGATCTCCCACCATTAGATGTAATCTCACACCATTAAAAATACTATTGATGACCAATTGATGGTTACAAAACACTAAAATTGCTGGCCCCTAACATTCCTCATAATATGTAGTACTTCAAAAATTTATGTGATGCACATCAAAACTTTTGTGTTATACACCAAAATTTTTATGTTGTACACTAAACTTTACGTGCTATGCGTCCAAAAAGAAGAAGATGAAGATGACGAGGATGACAATGACGATGATGATAATAAAAGAGGACGAGGAGGAGAGAAAAAAGAGAAAAAATCAACAACAATAACAACATCATCATCATTAACAACAACAACAAGATAGTGGTGGTGGCAGCGACCACGCGATAACGACGTTAAAGAAAGAAGCGTGCAAAAGAAGAAGATGATGACGAGAAGAAGTGTCTACCTGCCTGTGTATGAAAAAGAAGAAGCACGCGAAAACCTAGTTAAAAATTTGATTTAAAAAATGCTTAAACGTCTAGTATTTTTCTTTCGAAAAAGCTCTACAACAAAGCAAAATCTCTAATCAATTCTAATTAAGTATTGTATCACACAATTAGTTAATGATTCATCAAAATTAAAAATTTATATGCCACAATTAAAAAATTTTGGTGCTCTCATCATCGACGTCGTCGTCGTCGTCGTCGTCGTCATCATCATTTTTTTTACTCCTCCTCCTCCTCCTAGTACTTCAAAAATTTATGTGATGCATATCAAAATTTTTGTGCTATACACTAAAATTTTTATGTTGTACACTAAAATTTATGTGCTATGTGTCCAAAAAGAAGATGAAGATGACGAGAATGACGATGATGATAATAAAAGAGAATGAGGAGGAGAGAAAAAAGAGAAAAAATTAAACAACAATAATAACAACATCATCATCATTAACAACAACAAGACAGTGGTGCATGGCGGCAGCGACCACGCGATAACGACGTTAAAGAAAGAAGCGTGTAAAAGAAGAAGATGATGACGAGAAGAAGTGTCTACCTGTCTGTGTACGAAAAAGAAGAAGCACGTAAAAATCTAGTTAAAAAATTGATTTAAAAAATGCTTGAATCTAGTATTTTTCTTTCGAAAAAGCTCTACAACAAAGCAAAATCTCTAATCAATTCTAATTAAGTATTGTATCACACAATTAGTTAATGATTCATCAAAATTAAAAATTTCTATGCCACAATTAAAAAATTTTGGTGCTCTCATCATCGACGTTCTCATCATCATTATCATCATCATCTTTTTTCATCATCATCATCATCATCATCATCATCATCATCATCATCATCATCATCATCATCATCATCATCATCATCATCATCATCATCATCATCATCATCATCATTTTTTCTTCTTCTTTTTGTTTCATCCTCTTAACAAAAATTTGTCACGGTTAAGAAATTTCATTGTCAAAATTGAAAAATTTATGTATCACGATTAAAATCTTCTTATAATTCTTGTTTCACCATTTTAATAAAAACTTATATCATGATTAAGAGATTTCGGTGTCAAAATTAAAAAATTTACATATCGCGGTTAAAAATTTCCAGTACTATTTTTTGATAACTTTTGTTTAAAAATTTTGGTACTATTTTTTTTATAAAAATTGTATAATTCAAAACTTCTCTTATTTTTCATTCTCACAATTTTTATTTCACTATTTTAACAAGAATCTGTGTTACGATTAAAAAATTTTAATGTCAAAATTAAAAAATTTTTGTGTCGCGATCAAAAATTTTAATACTATTTTTTAATAAATTTTTCATAATTTAAAATTCTCTCCTCTTCCTCCTCTTTTTTATTTTTTTCTTGTTCATCTTCTCCTTTTTTTTAAAAGGAAGAAAATTAAATAAAAAAATACATGCTGCAAAACTATTAAAAAAAGGAGAAAAAATAAAAAACACAGTAATAAAAACAATAAAAATAAAACACGCAAAAAAAAACATTAACACTAAAGAGCGTTGAATGTGCGTTAGTGAAAAGTTAAAATGTATCTCATATATTTTCTTTTTTTTTTTTTTACCAAAGATAGGAGACTCGAATCCGCAACCTCTTAATTGAGTATGGGGAGACTATGCTATTTGAGCTATTACTCATTGACAAATTTAAAAAGATAAAAAACTCGAACCCGCAACCTCTTAATTGAGTATGGAAAGTCTATGCCATTTGAGCTATTACTCATTGGCGTATCTCATATATTTTCACTTATAAAACTGATTTTTATTAAATTTAGATCAATTTAATTAAATTTAATCGTAAATAGTGAGACTGTTCTCTAAATATAAATTCTCAATTGAGTTCTTGTTATATATATATAGAATTTTTTTATGAAAGAAGAGGGTGGGACCCATTAAAGACAAACCACTTGTGCACTTTGGATTTTGTTGTGGTTGACTAAATCATGTGCAGCATTGACTGTGTGTTCTATGATGTTGCCATCAAAATCTATACTTGATTACGGTCGGCAACAAGTTGGAACTCGCATGTTTTAAAATTTTCCTTCTCTTTCTTTTGGTATATCATATGAGTTTTCGTATAACTTTCTATAAGCGTGTTTTTGTTTAATAAGAGCATTGCATCAATCATAACGGATGAACAAACGTAGTTGCTTATGTCACAACTGGCAAACATTATTGTAATCTCATGTACAGTTTCATAACACTTCTTTTAGTTTCATTATTCAATTGCAAGAAGCATATATTGCTTACTGGTATTTCAGTAGTTGTTAAAGCAAGCCAGGTGCATTTCAAAAGGTGCCGTAGGATTAATCTGATATGTACCACTAACTTATCTTTCATCGACATTAATATTAGCATTAATTAATATTAAAGTAACAAAGTTTGATTTTACTTTGCATTAACCACAGTTGGCAACTTGATATAGATAGTAAAGTTTTACAGCACATTAAAAAAAAAAAGCCCATATTTAAGCTTTTCTTTTTAAGATTTTCTATGATAAGTGTCTATTGTAAATAACTTTATAAATGCTTATTAAATTTAGAGACATAAAATTCGGTTGTTTGTGTTTTTAGGATAAAATAAATACTTTTTAAAAAAAAAAAAACACTTTTTTAATTTTTGAGTTATTTGTTTGGGTTTCTTTAAAAACAGAAACAAAAAATAAATAGTTTTCTTGCATTTTTGAGAAGTAGATAGAGACATAGAATCCGTTGAAGAGAGAAAAAATCTGCAAAAATGATTAAGATTATAAATTTATCTCCATAGTTTTTTAGAAAGGCAAATATATATTCATATAGAAATATAAAATCCTAACCACTAGATAAATCATTATGAAAATTTTCTATTACACTGTTCTAAGAATGAGATTAAATTATATTGTGGTTATTATTTAATTAATAGGTGTAAAAATATATTTTATTTCAAAAGAAAATTTACACCACTATTTATATTACACCCACATATATGTGTGTATATATATCTAAAATATGTGTTAGAGATGTTGCATATTATTATTAAATTAAAATATTTTTAAATAAACTATCATTTAAATTTAAATTAAAATTTATCTAATTATTTTATTTTATACCAATAAGTAAATATATAGTAAAAACAATTAAAAAATAATGCTACACTACTAATAAAATTTATCATTTTGGTCAACAATCTATATATCCTAAATATTAAATAATTTTAAATTCTAAATATTAAATTCTAACTCCTAGTCAATGAGTTATAACTTAAATAGCATAGTCTCCTCATACTCACTTAAGAGGTCGCGAATTTAAGTCTCTATATCTTTAGTAAAAAAAAAATTCTAACTCCTAATATATAATATAAAAATAAGGTATTAGTTAAAAGCATTGATTAATATTGATAAACAAATATTAACCTCTTAACATTTCTCAAACAATGATATATTTTAATTTTTCAAAGAATAGTTTTTTTCTTAATGCATCACCATATATAATTGTAATTTTATATAAAAAATACTTATATATTTTTCCTTATATCTAACTAGTTAACTACTTCTGACTCCAATACTTTTATAAAAATATCTAAATGCAGAATATTTTTCATTTTTATTTACTAAAAAAGCATTTCTCTCAAAAAAAAAAAAAAGCTAAAGGAATCCATATTATTTTAAACTCGTCGGATTGATTGATACTAAAAGTTTAAAACTAAATTTAACTGTCTAAATTTTTCTATAAATAGAAAAATTTACTTGTAACTCTGTCTAATTATCAATCATGGTATTAATAATGAAAGTGAAATTGAATTGAATATCAGTAATAAGTGGTCAATAGTTGCCCCTTTAATTTGTATAAAACAGAAGAAATTAAATTAGAACTCTAAAAATTAAAGAAAGAGATTCAAAATGAAAGACAATACTCTTTCTCTATCTCCTTTTGTAGACAAAGATACTTTCTAGTTTTTAATTCGTATATGGAAACAAGTGAAGGGAACTAGTAGGAATTTAGGACAATCTCGTGGGATTGAAACATATAATATATAATAGCGTACGTCGTTGTCACTCCCTATCTATCCCGTCCTTTAATTTAATTTGATGAAGATCATGATCATCAGTTTGGCCTTGTGTCATTCTTGGCTATGCAAGTGGTGGTCCAATGGAGAAAATCTAGTACCAGATTGGTCACTGCCATGCCTTTAACAACAAGCACTCGTAAAATAATTGACAATTTTGCCACCCTTCACACCTTCATGTTAATTAATTTTGATGGCTAAGTAGCAAATTCAGGAGCAGAAATAATGTTCAAAGAACCTGGACTGAAAGTCTAAAGCTTCTTTGTTTTTGGTTGGGGGACGGTAAAATTAATATAACGATAAAAAATTTATATACCAACAAAAGGCGTTAACATTTATATCGAGATAATGTTCAGTTTAGTTTTCTAAAATTCTCACCACTCGTTAAAAATAGTTTCTAGCCTTTGAAAAAGATTCGTCTTCTCTTAATTAGTTAATTGAAGAGATTAATTAAAATGAATTTAATTGATCAATTTAAAATATTTATTTAATCATATAAAGTCTTAGTCATATTATTTTATTGTTAGTAATATTTATATCAGTATTTTATTAAAGACAATTAAATTAATGATGAACAGAAATTCAGGTTTATAAATTTATTGACCAATTTAGTTATTTTTAAAATTAAAAACTATTTTAATGAATGTTAAAAAGTTTAAGAATCAAAACTCGAGATTATTTTTATCTATATTTATATTTCAATCTGATACTTATAATTAATTTATGAACCCTCTATATAAGTTTTAGGTATTAAGACACTTTTAACAAATTTAATTATATTAAAATTATTAGTATCATTTAATAAGATAGCGGATGATATCTTTATAAAAAAAAATAAATAAAAAGAAAGTGGTAAATTAACGGAGGCTAATTGGAAGTGTGGTTGCAGAAAAGAAGGGCTTAGTGGTGGCTGATGTTGTCAACACGCATGCATGTGGTTGGAGTGTTTGGAATAATAATGAAACTTCTCGCAGGTTATTGCTTCATAGTGGAGGTAGAAAAATAGGACTATTTAGTAAGAAAATTCTATGGAATAAATATTACATAAACAGAACCAAGAAAAAAAAACAGGCCATGATGCCTTTCTTATTACCAGATACTATGTGACATATTTAGTGGGGCTTATCCTCCATATCCATGAATATTCATCTCTAATCATAGAAATGAACCACCCTAGTTCGAGATATACTTGAGGATATCTGCATGACTTATCAGAATAACATTATTTTAGAGCAACAAAAGTTTAATTTTGTAACAATATCATATATAGCTTATAATTTATATTTAATTTTTATAACTGATATAAGAAATAATTTTTTTTTAAGAATTAACACTACAAAAAGTCAAAAACTCACTCAAAACTGTTGAATTTATTGTCAGATAAATTTTGTAGAAAAAATTTTGACAAAAAATATTTATTATTGAATTTTAGAGACCAATACTTCATTTGTTGCTATCAGATTAATCTGACAGTAATTAAAAAAAAAAAGACAAATTTATTTTGTTATTACTATCAAATTTAATTATCGTTGAGCATATTTGTAGATAAATTCAATGATAATAAACATATTTCTAGTAATTCTTTTCATATGATTATATATCTATTCTTTGCTAATGTCACATGCTTACAATGAAAATAATTAGCCACTTGTTAATTAGTTGTATAGATTGCGTATTTAAATATAAAATAATATATATAATAATTAATTTAATAAATGATTTTTAATAAAATCTTTTTAATTTTTTTTTTGTACTTTTTCAAAATGTAAAAAATAGAAATGGATAAAATTGAAACAAACCTTTTAAAACAGGAGGGAATCTTTATTTATTTATTTTATTTCAGAAAAAGGTATAGTAAGAACCCAAAAATAGTGACCATATCTTCCTATACACTAAGTAAAATAAAATAAAAAGAAAAAAAATAAGAAGGGAAAAAAAAAGAAAGAAATTAAAGAATCTATATATATGTGGCGTGATAGTTCTCTCTCTCTCTCTCTCTTTATATATATATATATATATATATATATATATATATATATATATATATATATATATATATAAAGATTAAAATGATATTTAAACTTTGATATATAAAGTAGAAATTAAAAAAGAAATTTAAGAAAAAAATTAAATAACTCAGATGCTTATGTATTTACGTACTACCTTATTGAGACATCCAAAAAAATATGTTACCTTATTAGTTTTATATTTATTTATAGAAAAATGAGCTAGAATTTAAATAGTATAATTTTTCTTTTTTTAAATAAAAATTTTGAATTTGAATCGCACTTCTAATTTTAAAAGAAAAAGATTTATTACAACTAGCATGGTTGATAATTATTTTTAGTGACTTCATTCTCTTATTTCATTCATATTAATATGCTGTTAATCATATACGTACACTTCACATGTGAAAATTTTTAAGAATAATGAGATTCCAGTTGAAGAGTGTACTTTTAATTGTCCAATTAACCTCTCACTGAATTGACTATGCTAGTCTGAAATTTGAATAAATTCTGCTTTCATATACTTGAAATTAAATAAATATGATCATGCTTATAATAAGTGGGAAACGTTCATGATTCCGTGTTGGGATCCACAAAAAGATCTTTTGGTTTTCAACATGGGTGTAAAGTGAAAGAGCCTTTGATTAAAAGCAAAACAAAGATATTTATGTTTGTGATGGAAATATCCTTCATCAGAATCAACTATGAAAATGGAATGAATTCACCTGGCAAATAAACACTGGCCTCAGCTATGGATAATCCACTCGGCAATTTATTTAAATGCCACACAACATCATCATGCATGCTCATGCATGATATTTTGGATATATATATATATATATATATATATATATATATATATATATATATATATATATATTGAGACCAATGCAATTCAAGATATATGAAATATATATGATGAATCATTAAGAAAGTAGATATTTTGGATGGCAAACAAATCATTATCTGGCAGATATTTCCGAAGGTACTCATCATTCATCGAGCTTAAGTTATGTACTTGTTTTTTTAAGTACACAAATTCAAATACAAAATGTAGAAAAGAAAAGTGTTATTTTTTATCAAAGGCAACACTTTATTATGGTAAAACGTAATATTTTGGGTAAAACATTAAAATAAGTTAAGGAGAAGAAATTTTTATGTAAATCCGTCAAATCAAAATCTGGTTTATGAATCAACCAATGCATGTTTATATGTAGTTCGTGAAAGGATATTAGAAACTTGTGAAGTAATCTTGAGAAGAAGAGATAACTAAGAGAGATATTGAGAGTTTGAAGAAGAGAATGAGTGAGACTGAAACTGAATTAGAGTGGAAAGCATGTGATTCTGTTATGTTCAATCAGTGCAAGCTACAATTGCAGGTTATATAGACTAACTAAGTTAGTTGTAGAGCAACTACTTTTGCCACCTCATACAGAACAGAAAGGGGGAACTAACTGACTCAGAGGGAGGGAATGTAACTGCATCTAACAGCCTAGCTTAGCATATTTTCACACGTGCTTAGTGCTTAGCTTACACACACATATACTTCTCTATATGACCCTTACATTTATCTTCTCTGCATACTCTATCATGACCTGCCATTTTGAATTTGCCGAATTTTCCACCTTTTGCACTTTAAGCTTGTCTCGAAGCTGAATGAACACTGCAGAGGGGAGAGCTTTGGTGAGGGTGTCTGCTACTTGGACTGAACTCGGAGCATGACATACTTGAACCACTTTACTTGTGACATGGTCTCTTACAAAGTGTAGGTCTATTTCGAAGTGTTTTGTTTTTGAATGTAAAATTGGATTTGCTGCTAGGAGTACAACACTCTGATTATCACAGTATGCCATAGGTGCTTCTGGAATTGACCACTTTAGCTCTCCTATTAGACCTTTTATCCATATTAGTTCTGCCACAAGGTATGCCAGTGCTCTGTACTCAGCCTCAGTGCTTGACCTAGCTACCACTTCTTGCTTCTTTGACTACCAAGATACTAAATTCCTTCCCATGAAGACACAGAAACCACCAACTGACTTTCTGTCATTTGGATCACCAGCCCAGTCTGAGTCATAATAAGCTGTGATCTTTAGGGATGGATCCTTATGAATTTTAAGGCCATATGCAGCTGTACCTTGCACATACCGCAGTACTCTTTTAACTAGTTTCCAGTGTGCCTCTAGAGGAGATTGCATAAACTGTGCAACCTTGTTTACACTATAGGCCAGGTCCGGCCTTGTTACAGTGAGATATTGCAAGCTTCCCACTATAGAACAATAGAGTTGAGGGTTGTCAAACACAGCACCTCCAGTGGCCTGAATCTTAAGAGTTGAAGGTAGTGGTGTTGCACATGGCTTGCAGTCATTCATGCTAGCTTTTGCAAGCAGGTCCTGCACATATTTACCTTGAGACATCATCAGGCCTCCATCCTCAGTCCTGGTCACTTGGATGCCTAGGAAGTAGTGCAGCTCTCCCATGTCCTTTAAAGCAAAGGCTGAGTTGAGTCTTTGAGTAATTGCAGTGAGAATTGTTGGACAGTTTCCAGTTACAATTATGTCATCAACATAGATGAGGACATAGGTGAGTGACGTTTCTGATTGTTGGACAAACACTGAGACATCTGACTTTGTTGGCGAGAAGCCAAGATTTAGAAGAGCTGAGGATAGCTTATGATGGGTAATAAGGTGGGGGCTGAGTTGGTGAGCTTTGGTTGTTGAAGGCAGATTGGGAGTCTTTGAAGGAAAATTTTTCTTCATCAAAGACTACATTGCGGCTGATGACTACCTTTCCTGAACTTGTCAAGCACTTATATCCCTTATGAGAGGTGGCATATCCAATGAATACACATTCTGAAGACCTGAATTGTAACTTGTTTTTATTGAATGGCCTTAGGTGTGAAAAACATGAACAGCCAAACACCTTTAGATCCTCATAATTTGGTTGTCTTGCAAACAGTTTTTCAGTTGGTGAGACTCCATCTAGCACTGGTGTAGGAAGGACATTGATGATCTTCACTGCTGTTGTGAAAGCGTCACTCCAGAATCTGATGGGTAAGGAGGCTGCAGCAAGCATTGTAAGGCCCATCTCCACAACATGCCTATGCTTCCTTTTAGCTGTGCCATTCTGCTGATGTATGTGGGGACAAGAAAATCTGTGTATAATTCCTTGTTCATGCAGTAACTTAGGGAGACTCACATATTCTGTAGCATTATCACTTTGAATACACTTTAGTTTGGCATTTAATTGTAACTCAGCCATATGTTGAAAATGCAAGAAAACTGATTTTAATTGAGCTCTATTTCTTATGAGATATAACCATGTGAATTGAGAAAATGCATCAATAAAGTTCACAAAGTAATGATTTCCATTAGAATCAGGTAGGGGAGCTGGCCCCCAGATATCAGAATATACAAGTTCTAGTGGAGCATTATACACAGTTGTAGCTTTAGGAAAGGGTAAAGTATGTGATTTGCCAATGCAGCAGGAACTGCATATTGACTTATTTGGCGAAAATGGGAGATTACACAGCTTTAGAATTTTAGACACTACTGCTTCTGAAGCATGCCCAAGTCTAACATGCCAAAGTGTGTATTTATTTGTTGCTGCCTCCAGGGAACCAGTGAAGGCAGAAGGTGGGTTAACTGAGTGAAAGTTCAATAGCCTATACATTCTTCTGACAACATCTCCTTGAAGAATGACCTCATTTGTGGCCTGAGATTTAACAAAGCAACCATGTGAGTGGAATTCAAAAAACATCTTATTATCACAGCAAAATTGGTAAACACTAAGTAGGTTTTTAGTTATATCTGGAACCAATAACAGTTTTTGCATTATTAAATTCTTAGAGCTCAAATCAGTTTTGAAGAGGGTCTTTCCAACACAATTAATAGCCAAACCTGTACCATTTCTAACTACCACTTGTTCCGTGCCTGCATAATTTTCTTTTTCAGCCATGATTTCTGGATTTGCAGTCATGTGGTGTGTAGCTCCAGAGTCTGGATACCAAACTGAATCATGAATGGTTGCAGGATTAGCCAACACACTGCTGAAGTTGGCTTTTGGTTGCTCATCCTGCTGCTGTCTTTGTGCATAATCATCTCTGTGATGAGGTTGTGTGTAAGGCTCATTATCATCATCATATCTGTACCAGCAAAGCCGTGCTGTGTGTCCATATTTGTTGCATAACTGGCATTGAGGCCTTTCTTGCATTCTTTCATAATTTTGGTACTGAGTTCTGCCAAAACCTTCATAATTCTGAGTTCCTGACCTGTTAAATTGAGGCTGTTGTCCCCTTTCTTGATGTGAAGACTGAGTTCTGCCATAGCCTTGTTGACTTCTTGGATTTCTAGAGTTCTGAAACCTGCTCTGCCACGAAAGCTTCTTCTGTATCCTCCTCTTGGTGCAAGATTGGCTTGATACATATCCTGATCAAATTTATTTGTGTGGCTGGACTGAGCAACATCTGCTTGCAATAGGTGATCAAATTCTGGCTTTCTGAACCTCTCTAACATGCTTTCATGTGCAAAAAGCACTATTTCTAACTCACCAACTGTAATTCCTTGGGATCTTGTCAGAATGGAAGTCAGGATAGGTGCATAATCTTCAGTTAAGCCATGGAGAGTTGCATTTACATGTTCACTTTCAGTTACAAGTTCTCCCACTGATGTTAATGCATCAATTGTGCTTTTGATCTTTAAAACATAATCATTCACTGAAGCACCTATTCTTGTACTGCTAAACTGATTTCTCAATTGTATTACTCTAGCCTTGATTTGTGACGAAAAATGACTTTCTAACCTGTTCCAAATCTGAAACGTGTATGTACACCCAACCATTCGAGTTGTGTATGGTGTGGTCATGGAAGATAGCAACCAGGATTTCAAGAGAGCATCCTGTTTTTTCCATTTCTGGTATCCTGGATTGAGTTCTCCATTGTCAAATAGCTGTCGTAGAATCCTGGCTCCTGTAATGTGATCAAGGAGGTCGTTGCCTTCAATCATTGCCTCAACCTGATCCTTCCACTGCAGAAAATTGTTGTTGTCAAGCTTCATATAGATCGGTGTCACTGGAACACTCGCCGTTTGAGCTGAGTGTGCTGGTGCAGAATTTTTGCTGGTAGCCATTGGACCAAGCTCTGATACCATGAAAGGATATCAGAAACTTGTGAAGTAATCTTGAGAAGAAGAGAGAACTGAGAGAGATATTGAGAGTGTGAAGAAGAGAATGAGTGAGACTGAAACTGAATTAGAGTGGAAAGCATGTGATTCTATTATGTTCAATCAGTGCAAGCTACAATTGCAGGTTATATAGACTAACTAAGTTAGTTGTAGAGCAACTATTTTTGCCAGCTCATACAGAACAAAAAGGGGGAACTAACTGACTCAGAGGGAATGTAACTGCATCTAACAGCCTAGCTTAGCATATTTTCACACGTGCTTAGTGCTTAGCTTACACACAAATATCCTTCTCTATATGACCCTTACATTTATCTTCTCTGCATACTCTATCAGTTCGAATCAACTAGATTCGAACTTGATCTACACATAATTCGAATCATGTTGCTTTGAATTATACACAAAACTCACACACAGTAATTCGAATCAACCTGATTCGAATTACACACATACAATAATTCGAATCAGGTTGATTCGAATTACACCCTCATTTATTAAAAAAATTAATAATTTAAAATTAAAATATATATATTTTATTTCATATATTAAAAAAAGCTAACAAAATATTTAATTACGAGACTTCTTTAAAATATTAATGAGTTATCAATTCGAATTCCATACAATACTCTTTTGTCCATTTTTAATAGTTCATGAATATTTTTTAATAAATTTTTTTAAATTATATGGTGAGATATTACATTATTCAAATTACGCATGGGGAAGTTCAATCACTCTGATTTGAATTATATGGTGAGCAATTCGAATTCTATACAATACTCTTCTGCCTATTCTTGATAGCTCATGAATATTTTTTAATAAATTTATTTTAACTATACCACAAAAAAATATTTTATTCTATGCAAATAATTTAAAAAATTGATTAAAAAATGTTAGGAGTACTATAAAAATTTGTAATGTTCTAATGACTTAGGTAAATACATGCATGTACACAAATTTTAAATAAAATACTCTACATAGTCAATAATAATTTAGAAATTAAAGAAAATATTTTATTCCATCTAAAATAATTAAAAAATATATTTTATTCTATACAAAATTATCTAAAAAATGGCTTAAAAAATGTTATAAGTACTATAAAAGTTTGTAATATTCTAGTGATTTAGGTAAATACATGATAAAAATATATTTTCTTTAATTTCTAAATTATTATCGACTATGTAGAGTATTTCTTTAATGTTCTAAGTCATTACAAATTTTTATAGTACTCCTAACATCTTTTAAGCCATTTTTTAAATTATTTTGCATAGAATAAAATATTTTTTGTGGTATGATTAAAATAAATTTATTAAAAAATATTCATGAGCTATCAAGAATTGGCAGGAGAGTATTGTATAAAATTCGAATTGCTCACCATATAATTTGAATCAGAGTGATTGAACTTCCCATGCGTAATTCGAATCATGTAATATCTCACCATATAATTTAAAAAAATTTATTAAAAAATATTCATGAGCTATTAAAAATGGACAAAAGAGTATTGTATGGAATTCGAATTGATAGCTCATTAATATTTTAAAAAAGTCTCGTAAGTAAATATTTTGTTAGCTTTTTTTTAATGCATGAAATAAAATATATATATTTTTAATTTTAAATTATTATTTTTTTAATAAATTTTTTAATAAATTATTAATTTTTTTAATAAATCAGGGTGTAATTCGAATCACCCTGATTCGAATTATTGTATATGTGTAATTCGAATCAGGTTGATTCGAATTAGTGTGTGTGTGAGTTTTGGAGTTAAATCTTAATTTGGCCCCTGAAATTTGACCAAATGTTCAGAATGACCCCATAATTTCGTTGGTCTCAATTAGAACCCTCAAATTTGTAATTGTGGCTCCAACTTACCCCTGCGATCATCTCCGTCACCGGAATGCTGATCTAGCGCAATTGCATGACATGGTGGACACTACTTAAACGACGGCGCATTGGTTTCGCGCCCAAACCCTTTGGAAACCACGTAGTGTAAGAGTTTTCTTGATATTTTGTAACTTATGATCGTCCTAGTGGAAAAAAAAGAGATTTTTAACCCACAAAAAACTGAAACGACGTGGTTTCCAAAAGATTTAAGCGCGAAACCAATGCGGCGTCGTTTAAGTAGTGTCCACCATGTCATGTAATTATATTAGATCAGCATTCTGCTAACGAAAATGATCGCAGGGGCAAGCTAGAGCCACAATTACAAATTTGGGGGTTCTAATTTAGGCCAACGAAATTGTGGGGGTCATTCTGAGTATCGGACTGAATTTCAGGGGCCAAATTGATATTTAACTCGTGAGTTTTGTGTATAATTCGAAGCAACATGATTCGAATTATGTGTAGATCAAGTTTGAATTTAGTTGATTCGAACTATATATAAACATGCATTGGTTGATTCATGAAATAATTTTTAGTTTGGCAGATTTGTGTAATTTTTTGCTCCCCTTAGCTTAATATAGTGATTTGCCCTATTTTTTAGGAGTTAACTATACAGTTATTATCTTTGATTTAAGACAACCGTTTTTATATAAAAAAGAACTCTTCTCGTGACCATCTTTAAAAAACATTGTCTTTTCTATTAAAAAAAAAATTTCATGTATGAATTGTTTTAAAAGACCTAAATACAACACATTAGTAAAACTTTATTACAATACTTTTTATGAGTTATATTTTTTAATATATAAAGCAATATTTATCTATATTTTTTTAAGTTACCTTTTTATACGTGAGAACAATTAGGGAACCAAAAACATATCAGCCAAAAATCAGCCAAAATGTGTTTAGGTTCCATGAAAAATCGGATTTTAGTTTGTGCTCCGTAATTTCAGAAGCGGTTTTCAAACATATTATTCAAAAAGTGATTTTAATTAAACAGTTTTATTTACTTTTTGGTTGGTTATATTTTGGTTCCATATACTTTTCCTTTATATATCTAAAACAACACTTGTATAAATTTTTTTCGTTTTTCCATATACCTAAAATAATAATTATCTAAGTTTATTTGGAGTTATCTTTTTTCATATTAATTTTTTTTAAGTTGTCTTTTTTTATATCTAAAACAAATTTCTTTTTTTGGTTTTCTTAAATTTATATGACATTTAAAAAATATATAACACATACTAATAATATTTAAATATTTAAATTTAATTAAACTAATATATAGAGAGAATAAGGTAATATATATTGCATATGTATAGAAAGGTGTTTTAATTGTCAATTAAATAATTTTCAGATATATATACTTACTAAATTATCAAGTCAAATAACAAATACACATAAGTAAATAAAATATATATTTTTTTCATAGACTTAAAAAATATATATATATATTTTCATATGAAATTAAAGATTTTGTGTTTTATCATTGTGTTAAAAATTGCCTTTATCTTGTAAAACTTTATCCCACTATAAACAAGTTAGAGTCAAATATAAATAGACAAAAAGACACATTTTCTTAAAATGTCTCAAAATTAAATTATTAACAACTAATAGGGATAGTAATCTACCGATACTATACATATATAATAACGTGTTCTAATCACAATACCATTAAAACAACATATACATATGCAAGTGTTTATACCAATTAGGAAGGAAAGAAATAAACAACATATATATAGATACCAAGTGTTTATAAAAATTGTTGATCATTTTAGTTATTTTACTTATAAAATTGGTTTATTTAAAACGGTTTTAATTCAGTTTCATTGTAGTTTGGTTAAACTAGTTTTTTAAACTGGTTTATAAAATTAGGTTTTCACCTTTTCAAAAATATTTAAAGGATATGATAATAGTTGGAGCATACATAACAATTTCAATATCTGTTATAATGAGTTCTCTTACGCAGCTTCGAACTAAATCAAATACTTGGTTAAGAGTATCACGAACAAAAAGAAATTGGTAAATACACAAGTACAACATTTGTTTTTTTTTTTTCAACCCAACTCCACCGTAGGATTCATGTCTTGTTCTTTTAGGTTTTCTGCAGCATCTTCCACAATTGATGGCCTCTCCAAGTTAGATTCCATATATCACTCTCAGGAGTTTTGTGTGAATCCAAATATATTCCTGCCTTAGAATTAGCTCAAATTACAAAAAAAAGAGGGAAAAGATTCTACAACTAACCAAAATACAACATAAAAAAAGTTTTCTAACTTTTTATCTGAAAATATACATATAAAAAATACAGATCCTATATTACATTCACTAATCGATTTCATAACATAGTGTCTAAAAAGTGATTGATAAGTTAAAATTTCAAAAAAGTTCTTTCAATATGATAATTGATAAATATTAGTCACAAATGTAAATGCCAAAAAGTATGTCTGTTAAGCATTTAATGAACACTATGAACACATGTTTCAAATGACAGAAGAAATTGGAGCAAGACAATTGAAAAAAGGAAAAGTCTAGGGCAGCAACTTTATTAAATTTTGGTCAGCATGTAACCAGTAAAGAAAAGTAAGTCATTGGATGAAATTTCACACCATTAAAATTATCATTGATGGCTATTTGATGGTTAGTTGCTGACCCCTAACACTCCTCTTAAAAAAAATAATCAAAGAACAACTTTAAAGATACACAAAGTGATGATTTCCTGTTTCAAACCATAAAAGATATGTAGAAACCATTCCACCAATTGAAACACGCCCAATAATTCAAGTACATTAAAATTAAAGCAGTGGATATAAAGCCTTACTCACTAGACAGGTTTGGCTAAATGAACCAAATCACAACAACATTGCTCCATGCCATGAATCATAATTCAACACAATTCATTAATGAAACAAAACACACTACAAGAAAAAAGGCCTGTCGGCACCCTTTTTTCTTGCCACGCTTTTAAAGCGTGCCGAAAAGTGATTTATGGGCACGCTTTTGCGAGGGTAGCCACTAATTTGTGATTTGGCCACGCTTTTTTTGCCACGCTTAAAAAGTGTGGCCATAGAGAGAAATCGGCACGCTTTTATGAGGGTGGCCACTTATTTAAAATTTGGCCACGCTTTTTTATCGCCACGCTTAAAAAGCGTGGCCATAGAGGGAAATTGGCACGCTTTTGAAGCGTGACAAAATAATTTCGTTATCGTTACATTTTTAAAGCGTGGCCGTTTCCTCTAAACCTTTCGGCACGCTTTATAAGCGTGGCCACAGAGTTCCAAAAAAAAAAAAACTTCCACCCCCTCTTAATTCGAAACAAACAGTTTACACAACAAACCCCCTAACAACACTTCTTCCTTTCTTCGAAACACACCCTCCTCTTCTTTGAAACAATGCCTTAAAAGCGAAAACCCTAACGGCGGCGGCGCTCTTCACCTAACGGCGGCGGCGCTCTTCACCTAACATAGAGCTCATCGCCGGTGCCCTCACTGTCTCCCCCAATAACACTCGTTGGTCAACCTCGTTCCAACCCTCTCTAGCAACCCCTTCGTAGGTGCCACCTCTGCCGGTGTTCCCTGCGTCGGCGCTCCTTCCGTCTTTCCTGTAAACACGTATCCCTCCTTCGGCGGTGACTCACTCTGGTAAGGCCTCCCTTGGCGCTCACTATCGCAAACCCTCCGTCGACGCTCACTCTCTCTCGCAAACCCTCAATCGTCACTCCTCCCTCCATGGTTCAGCACCCGCCGCGTTGCCGTCTCCCTCTCTGAAGTCGTCGCGCCGCCGTCTCCATCTCCGTCACTCGTCGCACCTCCGTCAGCCACGTTCAGCGTTCGCAGCACCGTGGTAAATTATCTGTCAAAATTTTTCTTGATCTGATTATTTGTTTTTGAATTTGATTTTTTGTTTTGATTTTCTTGGTTCTTCATTTTTTTCTGATTTTTCTAAATTTATATTTTTTGTTCTAATCTGATATTTGGTTTAGGGTTTTTTTTTTCTAAACTTGACATTTGGTTCTGTTCTGGCAGGCTAAAAGATATCAATTATTTCTTCAGGAATTGAAACAACAAGGGATACAAGAAGAAAGGCTGCAGCTGCTTGTTAATGTTACTGGAGCTTTTAGGCCTGGAGTGTTGACAACATTGGTTGGAGTAAGCGGGGCTGGAAAAACCACGCTAATGGATGTCTTGGCTGGAAGAAAAACTGGAGGTGTTGTGAAGGTAAAGATTTTCTCCCTTCATTTTTTGTTATCGTTATTATTTAAAAAAAATGAATGCGGAATATGCTGGAAAAATCGGCAAGTTATCTTGATGAATATGCAATATTTTTCAAGAATTAACATCTGTTTGTTTGAAGTCTAACCCCTGCTATTTTGATTTTTTTTACTACGTTCTTCTACAGCTAGATCCGTTTCTCAATGAACTCACCATCATGTTCGAGCGCAGCACCGAGACGGGCTCTATTTGGGTTACACTTAAACGATGTGTGTATGTGTGTGTTAGTGTTGGCTTCTTGGTTGATCAAATGTTTTTGGTTTTATATTTCTGCAAACTGAATTTAGTTCATTATGCCTCCTTTTCATGTTCTTGGTGTGCCTTTAGCATCCTTGTAAGTCTAAAGCTGTGAGGAATAAAATGGCTGCAGCTGGTGAAGCAATTGACTATAAATGCCTTATTCTTTTCACCAATGGCAAGAAGACAATTTCTACATCAGTACGTATCTCTTGTATATACTGAACTCGTCATTTTGGTTTCTCAGTCTGCTTTCAGAACCTTCATGCTTGGTGATGCAAGTTTCAAGTAGTGTAAACTTAGATTATCCTTTGAGTAGTTGTAGGCATAAAACTCCTCTAATCCCTTGGCATGTTATTCTTCGATCCCATTCATAATGATTGAGTGCTCTTGGTTAGAGTAGATTAATCACCAAAAAGATATAAAGTGAAAGAGAGAATGACATAGAAGTAGAATCTCAAACTAATTCTCAATAAAGAAAAAGTAGAGATCACAAATCGATCTAAACCAATTCAATTGTATATTTTTTTGCAACAATATAAATTGCTTCTGTTATTTAAGTAAGTGCAGCCGCTCTGCTGGCCATGCCGGGAAACCTGCAGTTAGATGGACTGAGGTTCACACATTTTCTTAGCTGATGAATTTTTGTTTCTGATGTCGTTTCTTTCTTTATTAATCCTTTATTTTCGGGGAGATTTCAGATACAAAGCTGGTTTGAGGATAGGCTCCAAGACTTACCAGATGACCCTAATAATGAATTGATGATTCCCGAAGACCCTGAATGTAATAAGGAAGGTGAGCTCTCTTAAATGCCTAAGGTTCTTAGCGTAGCTTGTGCTTGTGCTTTGCTCGAGCAGTGCCTATCACTGCTGCTTAAGTATGCTGTAGCCAATGTAATTTCTGTTAAGCTATTTTTTTTGACTATTTTGTTGCTTTAAAATGTCTCATAAAAACTGAAATTTGGTTAGTTGCAGTGGAAATGGATTGTGACTTAAAGCAAGCTTTAACTAAAATGTTAGTGATTTGAACACTGGATTTCTTTGCTTTAGGGAAGACTTTGTCTGATAATTATGACAATTCAGTTCTGTTCCGTTCTGTTCTGTTCTGACATTTGTTGCCTAAGTTTGAAGATATTGTTTGTTTGTTTCTTGATCCTCACTTCTGTTTCCCTTCTTTTTTTGGTTTAATGTATTCAGTTGCTTTCCTTTGCATACTTCTTCTTTTGAATATATTCTCTGCTCTCTCTTTAATCTCATTCAATTTGTTACTCCACCTAGGTAGCAAACATAATCTAACTTATGAAAAATGAGGTGTTTGAAGGATGCTGCTGAACCACCTTTGAACAAGATGCATCCCCATGGGAACTCATCATGTCACTAATGGTAAGATTTTTATCCTCACCTGCTAGGGGCACATAACCTCCCTCTTTGTACACCTTATATTGATCATTCAGCATATAGCTAAAGCTTCTCCAATATTCCTGATGGTTTCCCTGTTTATCCCTACTTTTATTAAGAACCTATTCTGCTGCTGTTTTTGTTTCATGAGAGTTAGGCTTAGCTAGAGTTGCTTGTTTATCCCTGCTTTTATTAAGAACTATATAGTTGATAGTTCATGATTTGATTTGAGTCTCCTTAAATCACTTCAATTTTTATCCATCTGAGGATGGTGTGGTGTTTGGATAAGTTATATTACTAAGCAAATTATTTTACCCTTTTATCAGGAACTATCTGGCTCCGTTTCTAGATTAATAATGGACCGAAGCTCCATTGATTATGGTTATAGGGATGGAGAAGGTGATGCTGAATGAACTCTAAAGATGGTAGACACAGGAGTAATTGGTAGCGAGATTGCCATGGCCGAAGTAAGTCTTAAATCCCCTCTGTAGTATATGTTGTGTTTAGAGATGTCTATTCTTTTTCATTTATAAAGTTTGCATTTTCATTCAGGAGTCAGGCATCTGGTCTAAACCCAACAGTGACAATTTCACTCAATGCATAGAACTGCCAAGAAATCATAAGAGTATGACTCAAGTACCCTCCTATCTCAAAGACCAACGGCTATATCCTCATAAACGCTAACGGTGGCTTGAACCAGATGAGATTTGGGGTCTGGCAGCATTGATTTCTGATGGTATATTATGAAAAGTTAGGTAGCGAAAGGTACCATCTTAATAATGATTACTCCACCTAGTAATTGAATTGTTCATTAGACACTATTAATACCGAATTGTAATTGTTTCAATATGTGACTCACACTACTATTTTGTGATTAAATTTAATCTTAGTAATTCTTATCTGATTGAGAAAAAGTTGTGATTGGCTTGTTTGTAGTATATATAACTATATAGCTCTTAATTCTATGGATTAATTTGTTTGTTGGAGAAATACTAGGTGTTAATTCTAGACGTTTCACATTAGATTATTTTGGGAGTGAAGTGTTTATGGGTTGACTTTGTAAGGAGTCGAAGATATGTGCCATGTCCCTACAATTGTTATCATATTCGCCTAATTAGGCCAAATTAGTAGGAGTGGAATTAGCTTTATGTGTTGCTGATTTAATTTTGATTCATATGAATAAGCTCAATCCCTTGTAAATTTGAGACTTTGGTACCACCAATTTTGTTTCCCATTTTCCTTTTTTTTCAGTCATGGTACTGGTATGTGCTTTCAAAGACATTGGCTGAAGATGCTGCTTGAAAATTTGCAAAAAAAAAAAAAACAATTAACCCAGCAATGGTGATTGGACCTCTTCTGCAACCAGTACTTAACACAAGCGCTGCTGGTGTTTTGAATATAACTAATGGTAATTTTTAAAATTCTATTTTCTGCATGTGGAAATGAAAATTGAAATAGTAAATAATAAAAGTACAATATATAATGTGCAAGTCTATAAAGCTTATCTTTCTCTTATGATGTGTTTGTCAATGTGATGTTGATTCAAGTGTCTTGATGTGTGGTTCAGGAGAAGAAGCCTTATTCCGATAAAGTTGCTAAGCTTAAAGCAGAATATAAGAAAGCTATGGAAAGTTATAATGTTGCTGAAGCAGGAGGAGAAAAGGGAGAAGGAGAAGGAGAGCATGAAGAGGGCTGATGAAAAATATGATAAGAAAGAAGCTGCGGCCAGTGAAGACGAAGAGTTTTAAAGCAAATGGTAGCAGGAGTTCTTCCTACATCAACTTTTTGTTAATCATAGTTCTGATGTATATCACTTTTTGGTTTTCCATCCTTCATATATTTGGGAACATTTCAGTTTTAATTTAAATTATTATTATAGCATGTAAATAATTCATGTAAATTAATAAAAAATCAATTCTTATGCCTTCTAATTTTCTCTTTTTAATTATTATTATAGAACTGTAATTTTTTTAATTATTATTATGCATTCTAATTTTCTCTTTTTTTTTTAATTTGACAAAGGAATAGGCCACGCTTTGAAAGCGTGGCAAAAGGCTTTAGTGGGAAAGCTACGCTTTAAAAGCGTGGCTGTATGTGCTCTATCGGCACGCTTTCAAAGCGTAGCCAAAACTAACTTTCTTGGCACGCTCGAAAAGTGTGGCGTTATGTGAACTTTTCGGTACGTTTTTATATCGTACCGATAGATTAACACCTATGGCCACGCTTTTAAGCGTGGCAAGAGTTGAAAGCGTGGCCAAAAAAAAGCGTGCCGATAGATTCACAAGCGTGGCGATAGAGCAATCGGCACGCTGGCGGACGTGACCCTTTCAAAAGCGTGCCGATAGCTCAAAAAGTGTGGCGAAAAGCTATCGGCACGCTTTTTAGCCCTTTTCGGCACGCTTTAAAAGCGTGGCAGAAAGCTTATTTTCTTGTAATGACAACAACAACATTGCTCCATGTCATGAATCATAATTTAACTCGATTCATTTATGCTTAAATTTTTTTAAGTTCTAATAAGCTTATTTAGAATTCAAAAACCCTTAAGGTGAAATTTCAACATATATTTTTAGCTTAGCTGAAATCTAAGAGAAGAAAAGAAAAGAAAAACCTGCGCTAATGAAACCAGAACAAGGGAGAGCTTTGTCAACGATGGCAACGAACAGGTCGGAAGAGGTCAAGAACTGACGAGCAATGGTCAAACTAATGATGCCAGCGCCAACAATCACAACATCAAACTCTTAAGAAGAACAACTGCAAAATCATACCAATTGGATCTATTATGGCACATAAAACTTCAGTTGACTAAACCACTTCAACAAATTTATATATTAAACTACACCCACAGAAAAACCACAATAATTGGATCAATCAAATTACATACAAACTTGAAACTTCTATTCAAATAACATTAACTCCACTAGCACTAAATACTTAGATCAACTAATGCATACTAACTCTCTAATTCACTCAACAACAACACTACTGAAAGCAAAATTTTTAGAAAAGTACAATTTTTTCTACTATTTTTTCACAAAAATTTACAAACTGAAACTCTCATTACAAACTTTCTTAAACCCTAAAACAAGCTATAATTCAAGCAACCATTCACATGTTTACCAATTTTAAATTTTCTTTTCCTAAAATTTTTTTTCCATACAAACTATACAATTTTAGAAGTAACCTCAAAGTAAAATTTCTAAAAGAACAAACTTTGCATGTCACTAACACGGCATGAAAGTACAGAGCTGCCAAACACAAAACAAAAACACAAAACAAGATTACAAATCAGGTAATAGAGGTCATGGAGTTATATTGGCATGCTTTCATCATAACAAGCAAGGCCACACAAAAGATGTGTGCTATAAGAAGCATGTGTACTCCTCCCATTTCTATCAACGGTAGCAACATAACACCACCATCAATCACATGATCACTGGGGGCATGATGATATACTCAGTAACAAACAATCCCAGCTTAATTGTATTCAAGAGAACACTAAAATATCAAGATATGGGTTCACTCCAGAGCAAAGATTTGCTTTGTTAGAGTTGATCAAAGACAAAAGTGTGCAGCAACAACCTCATAATGCAAATCAAATTTTGACTAATTTTATTCAGACCTCCACTCCAAGTAAAACCATTGCATTACATTTTAATGCAAGAATTATGAGTATTATCACTCCAAAATCTGCACTATGGGTCATTGACTTAAAAGATTTTGCAAGCGTTCAAAATATTGCTCCAATCAATGTGATATTGCCAAATGGGACCAAAACTGTTAGCACCATTATTAGCACAATCATATTCTGTAAAAACTTTTTTCTCAAAAATATTTTATACATTCTTTCTTTTGATTTCAAACTGATCGCTGTGTCAAAATTAACCTCAAACTTACATGTTCAACTGTTAATCAATGATAAGTGTTGTGAGATATAGGATTGATCCATATCAAAGATGATTGGCATTGCTGAGTGTATAGAAGGGTTATGTACAATGAGTAGAGAACCAGAATTCTCTGACTTTTTCCCTTTTCCAACAAAGCAAGATTCATTGGCAGCAACTACGACTACTACTCATCCCATAACAGCTCACATAAATGAGCACAACAACATTTGGCATCTTAGATTAGGACACATACCCGTGCATAAATTGATTTTACTAAAGAAGTATTATCCTTTTATAGATTGTATTGATTCAAAACTTCCTTGTGGCTCAAGTTATTTTGCAAAACAAAAGAAATTATCTTTTGATCTTAGTACCACTGAAATAAAAGACTATTTTGACTTAATTTATATGGATATCTAGGGTACTATTTCTGTCCCTTCTAATAAAGGACATAGGTATTTTTTTACTGTGGTGGATGGTAAGAGCAGATTTACTTAGATTTTTTTTTATGAAAAATAAATCCGAGGCATCACAATTGGTTATTAATTTTGTGAATTTTGTCAGAGTACAATTTGAAAAACAAGTTAAGTGTATAAGGACTGACAATGGGTCAGAATTCACTTTAAAATCTTTTTTTGCATCAACTGGCATTTTACATCAAACCTCTTGTGTAGAAACACCAAAGCAAAACGGGATTGTAGAGCGAAAACACCAGCACATTTTAGGTGTTGCTAGAGCACTACTATTTCAATCAAGAATTCCACATTGTTTTTGGCAATACATAGTTTCTCACGCTATTCACCTAATTAATAGGATGTCCAGCACTAAACTAGATAATGCTAGTCTTTATAAGCTTTTGTATGGTAATTTACCTGATTTTTCATATTTAAGAGTATTTGGTTCTCTTGCATAGGCCTCCACATTAACAAATTTAAGAACAAAATTAGACCCAAGAGTCAGAAAAAATAACTTTTCTCAGTTTTAAATTAGGAACAAAAGGTTTTCAACTTATTGATTTAAAATCAAAGTAAATTTTCATATCTAGAAATGTAACTTTCTATGAAACTCATTTTCCATTTTCACATTCCACTAGCACTGACATTCATGCGGTACCCACTCGTACTCCACAATGCATTGATCTTTTTCAATATGATACACTGGTGCACGAAATCGTGATTGTTCATTCCTTGGTAACGGTGCCAAAAACTTCATACGCACGTTCATAATCTTAGTTCTTTGTCACAACTTCGCACAACAAACCAGCAAGTGCACTGGGTCATCCAAGTAATAAACCTTACGTGAGTAAGGGTCGATCCCACGGAGATTGTCGGCTTGAAGCAAGCTATGGTCATCTTGTAAATCTCAGTCAGGCGGATTCAAATGGTTATGGAGATTTGATAATTAAAATATAAAATAGGATAGAAATACTTATGTAATTCATTGGTAGGAATTTCAGATAAGCGTATGGAGATACTTTTATTCCTTCTGAACCCCTGCTTTCCTACTGTCTTCATCCAATCATTCATACTCCTTTCCATGGCAAGCTTTATGTTGGGCATCACCGTTGTCAATGGCTACATCCCGTCCTCTCAGTGAAAATTGTCCAAATGCGCTGTCACCGCACGGCTAATCATCTGTCGGTTCTTGATCATGCTGGAATAGGATCCATTAATCCTTTTGCGTCTGTCACTACGCCCAGCACTCGCGAGTTTGAAGCTCATCACAGCCATCCCTTCCCAGATCCTACTCGGAATACCACAGACAAGGTTTAGACTTTCCGGATCTCAAGAATGGCCGCCAATAATTCTAGCCTATACCACGAAGACTCTGATCGTAGATCAGGAGGCTAAGAGATATGCATTCAAGCTTGTTTTCATGTAGAACGGAAGTGTTTGTCAGGCACGCGTTCATAGGTGAGAATGGTGATGAGCGTCACATAATCATCACATTCATCATGTTCTTGTGTGCGAATGAATATCTTAGAGAAGAAATAGGCTTGAGTTGAATAGAAAAATAATAGTACTTTGCATTAATTCATGAAGAACAGCAGAGCTTCACACCTTAATCTATGGTGTGTAAAAACTCTACCGTTGAAAATACATAAGAACAAGGTCTAGGCATGGCCAAATGGCCAGCCTCTCTAAACGTGTACACAATGATCTAAAGATGAACAAAAGATATAAAATAAATCACTAAAAGTAATTTTTATACTAGACTAGTGACTAGGGTTACATAAGATAAGTAAATGATGGAGAAGTCCACTTCCGGGCCCACTTGGTGTGTGCTTGGGCTGAGCATTGAGATTTCATGTGTAGAGACTCTTTTGTAGTTGAACGCCAGTTTGTAGCCTGTTTCTGGCGTTTAACTCTGGTTTGTAACCTGTTTCTGGCGTTTAACTCCAGAATAGGGTAGGGAGTTGGCGTTTGAACGCCAGTTTGCGTCATCAAAACTCATGCAAAGTATGGACTATTATATATTGATGGAAAGCCCTGGATGTCTACTTTTCAACGCAATTGAGAGCACACCATTTGAGTTTCTGTAGCTCCAGAAAATCTATTTCGAGTGCAGGAAGATCAGAATCCAACAGCATCTGCAGTCCTTCTTTAGCCTCTGAATCTGATTTTTGCTCAAGTCCCTCAATTTCAGCCAGAAATTACCTGAAATCACAAAAAAAACACACAAACTCATAGTAAAGTCCAGAAATGTAATTTTTATTTAAAAACTAATAAAAATTTATTAAAAACTAACTAAATCATACTAAAAACTATGTAAAAACAATGCCAAAAAGCGTATAAATTATCCGCTCATCACAACACCAAACTTAAACTGTTGCTTGTCCCCAAGCAACTAAAAATCAAATAGGATAAAAAGAAGAGAATATACTATAAATTCCAAAATATCAATGAAACTTAGCTCCAATCAGATGAGCGGGACTAGTAGCTTTTTGCCTCTGAACAGTTTTGGCATCTCACTTTATCCTTTGACGTTCAGAATGATTGGCATCTATAGGAACTCAGAATTCAGATAGTGTTATTGATTCTCCTAGTTCAGTATGTTGATTCTTGAACACAACTACTTTCTGAGTCTTGGCCGTGGCCCTAAGCACTTTGTTTTCCAGTATTACCACCGGATACATAAATGCCACAGACACATAACTGGGTGAACCTTTTCAGTTTGTGACTCAGCTTTGCTAGAGTTCCCAGTTAGAGGTGTCTAGGGTTCTTAAGCACACTCTTTTTTTTTCTTTGGACCTTGACTATAACCGCTCAGTCTCAAGTTTTCACTTGACACCTTCATGCCACAAGCACATGGTTAGGGACAGCTTGGTTTAGCCGCTTAGGCCAGGATTTTATTCCTTTGGGCCCTCCTATCCATTGATGCTCAAAGCCTTGGATCCTTTTTTATTATCCTTGCCTTTTGGTTTTAAGGGCTATTGACTTTTTCTGCTTGTGATGAGTGGATAATTTATACGCTTTTTGGCATTATTTTTAGTATGTTTTTAGTAGGATCTAGTCACTTTTAGGGATGTTTTCATTAGTTTTTATGTTAAATTCACATTTCTGGACTTTACTATGAGTTTGTGTGTTTTTCTATGATTTCAGGTATTTTCTGGCTGAAATTGAGGGACTTGAGCAGAAATCAGATTCAGAGGTTGAAAAAGGACTACTGATGCTGTTGGATTCTGACCTCCCTGCACTCAAAGTGGATTTTCTGGAGCTACAGAACTCGAAATGGCGCGCTTCCAATTGCGTTGGAAAGTAGATATCCAGGGCTTTCCAGCAATATATAATAGTCCATACTTTGGCCAAGAATTGATGACGTAAACTGGCGTTCAACGCCAGCCTTCTGCCCAAATCTGGCATCCAGCGCCAGAAAAGGATCCAAAACCAGAGTTGAACGCCCAAACTGGCACAGAAACTGGCGTTCAACTCCACAAATGGCCTCTGCACGTGCTACACTTAAGCTCAGCCCAAACACACACCAAGTGGGCCCAGGAAGTGGATTTATGCATCAATTACTTACTCATGTAAACCCTAGTGACTAGTTTATTATAAATAGGACATTTTACTAGTCTTTTTGACAATCTTTGGTCTCAGTTTTAATCCATTGTTCATCTTAGGAGACTATTGATCACGTTTTAGGGGGCTGGCCATCTCGGCCATGCCTGGACCTTCACTTATGTATTTTCAACGGTAGAGTTTCTACACTCCATAGATTAAGGTGTGGAGCTCTGCTGTTCCTCAAAGATTAATGCAAAGTACTACTGTTTTCTATTCAATTCTTCTTATTTCTCTTCTAAGATATCCATTCGCACCCAAGAACGTGATGAAGGTGATGATTATGTGTGACGCTCATCATCCTTCTCCCTTATGAACGCGTGCCTGACAAACACTTCTGTTCTACATGAAATAAGCTAGAATGAGTATCTCTTAGATCTCCTAACCAGAATCTTCGTGGCGAAAGCTAGAATGATGGCGGCATTCAAGAGAATCCGGAAGGTCTAAACCTTGTCTGTGGTATTCTGAGTAGGATTCAATGATTGAATGACTGTGACGAGCTTCAAACTCGCGAGTGCTGGGCGTTAGTGACAGACGCAAAAGGAGGGTGAATCCTATTCCAGCATGATCGGGAACCGACAGATGAATAGCCGTGCCGTGACAGGGTGCGTGAGCATATTATTCACTGAGAGGAGGGGATGTAGCCACTGACAACGGTGATGCCCTTGCATACAGCCAGCCATGGAAAGGAGTAAGACAGATGGGATGAAGATAGTAGGAAAGCAGAGGTTCAGAGGAACGAAAAGCATCTCCATTCGCTTATCTGAAATTCTTACCAATGATTTACATAAGTATCTCTATCTCTATTTTAATATAATATTCGAAAACACCATTATCACTTTATATCTGCCTGACTGAGATTTACAAGGTGACCATAGCTTGCTTCATACCAACAATCTCCGTGGGATTCGACCCTTACTCACGTAAGGTATTACTTGGACGACCCAGTGCACTTGCTGGTTAGTTGTATCGAAGTTGTGACAAATTATGAATTAAAATCAGAGCACCAAGCTTTGGAGCCATTACCAGGGATTGTTTGAGCCTGGACATCACAATTTTGTGCACCAAGTTTTTGGCGCCGTTGCCGGGGATTGTTTGAGTTCTCGGCAAGCTTTTGGTCCGGTAACATCAGTGCCAGATTCCCTTTTGATCCGGCAACAGCACCAAGTTTTTGGCGCCATTGCCGGGGATTGTTTGAGTTTGGACAACTGACGGTTCATCTTGTTGCTCAGATTAGGTAATTTTCTTTTTATTTTATTTTCAAAAATTTTTCAAAAATATTTCTAAAATTTTCTCAATTGTTTTCGAAAAAAAAAAAGTTTTCAAAAAAATTTTATTCAAAATTTTTAAGAATGAATTCTAGTGTTTCATGATGATTTGTTGAATCCTGGCTGGCTGTAAGCCATGTCTAATCTTTTGGACTGGGGTTTCAACTTACCATCACAAAAGAAGAGATTCTCACACATTTAGTTGTTCTATACTTGAAAAGTATCCATATCTGCTGAAGCTTGGCTGGCCATTGGCCATGTCTAGTGTTTTGGACTGGAGCTTTCATTGAAAGCTTGGCTGGCTAGTGAGCCATGTCTAATTCTTGGACTGAAGCTTTAGACTAACATGGCAAGATTCCTGGAATTCATGTTAAAAATTTTGGAATCCTTATTTTTTTCTTTTTCAATTAATTTTCGAAAAAAAAAATCCGAAAAAAAATTAGAAAATCATAAAAATCAAAAATATTTTTCTGTTTCTTGTTTGAGTCTTGAGTCATATCATAAGTTTGGTGTCACTTGCATATGCATCTAGCATTTTTCGAAAATTTCATGCATTCATAGTGTTCTTCATGATCTTCAAGTTGTTCTTGGTAAGTCTTCTTGTTTGATCTTGATGATTTTTTGTTTTGTGTCTTTTCATGTTTATCATATGCATTTTTGAATTCTTAGTGTCTAAGCATTAAAGAATTCTAAGTTTGGTGTCTTGCATGTTTTCTTTGCATTAAAAATTTTTCAAAAATATGTTCTTGATGTTCATCATGTTCTTCATAGTGTTCTTGGTGTTCATCTTGACATTCATAGCATTCTTGCATGCATTCATTGTTTTGATCTAAAAATTTCATGCATTGCATATTTTTCATGTTTTTCATAAAAATTTCAAAAATCAAAAAAATATCTTTCCCTTTTTCTCTCATCAAATTCGAAAATTTGGATTGACTTTTTCAAAAATTTTTAAAATCAAATTGTTTCTCATGAGTCAAATCAAATTTTCAATTTGAAAATCTTATCTTTTTCAGATCTTTTTCAAAATTCAAATCTTTTTCAAAATTCTTAGTTATTTTCGAAAATTCCAAAAATATTTTTCAAAAATATTTTTCTTATTTTTATATCAAATTTTCGAAAATAACATAATCAATTAATGTTTTGATTTAAAAATTTGAAGTTTGTTACTTGCTTGTTAAGAAAGATGCAAACTTTAAGTTCTAGAATCATATCTTGTGATTTCTTATGAACCAAGTCATTAATTGAAATTTTAAAAATAAAATCTTTTTCAAAACTAATTTCAATCATATCTTTTCAAAAATATCTTCTTATCTTATCTTTTTCAAAAATATCTTTTCAAAATATCTTTTCTAGCTTCCTAACTTCTTATCTTTTCAAAAATTGTTTCAACTAACTAACTAACTTTTTGTTTATTTCTTAACTTTTTCAAAACTACCTAACTAACTCTCTCTCTCTAATTTTCGAAAATATCTCCCCTCTTTTTCAAAAATTTCTTTTTTTTTATTAACTAATTATCTTTATTTTTAAATTTTAAAAATTTTTCGAAAATTTCTAACATTTTTCAAAAACCATTTTTCAAAAATCACTCACTCCTTTTCAAAAATAATTTTCGAAAATTATACCTCCCCCATCCTATTCTATTTATTCATTCATATCCTAACATCTCATCTCACATCTCTTCCATTCTCACAGTTGTGTTTCTTCCTTTATATTACATTCTTTGTCTCCCCCTTTTCTTCCACTCACAAAAGGATCCCTATACTGTGGTATAAAGGATCTCTATTATTATTATTATTTTTCTGTGCCTTCTTCTTTGTCATATGAGCAGGAGCAAGGATAAGAACATTCTTGTGGAAGCAGATCCAGAACCTGAAAGGACTCTGAAGA
Source organism: Arachis ipaensis (assembly GCF_059453495.1). NCBI lineage: Eukaryota > Viridiplantae > Streptophyta > Magnoliopsida > Fabales > Fabaceae > Arachis > Arachis ipaensis. Next base: position 99,620,190 of record NC_142441.1, read on the forward strand.
GAAAATTAAGAGAAGCTAAAATACAACAATCCAGAGATAATCTTTCAGAAATTTTTGAACAGGCAGAGGAGATGGCAGCCGAAAATAATGATAATGTAAGGAAGATGCTTGGTGACTTTACTGCACCTAATTCCAATTTACATGGAAGAAGCATCTCCATTCCTGCCATTGGAGCAAACAACTTTGAGCTGAAACCTCAATTAGTTTCTCTAATGCAGCAGAACTGCAAGTTTCATGGACTTTCATTGGAAGATCCTTTTCAGTTCTTAACTAAATTCTTGCAGATATGTGATACTGTTAAGACTAATGGAGTAGATCCTGAAGTCTACAGGCTCATGCTTTTCCCTTTTGCTGTAAGAGACAGAGCTAGATTATGGTTGGATTCTCAACCCAAAGACAGCCTGAACTCTTGGGATAAGCTGGTCACGGCTTTCTTATCCAAGTACTTTCCTCCTCAAAAGCTGAGCAAGCTTAGAGCTGATGTTCAAACCTTCAGACAGAAAGAAGGTGAATCCCTCTATGAAGCTTGGGAAAGATACAAACAGTTGACCAAAAAGTGTCCTTCTGACATGCTTTCAGAATGAACCATCCTGGATATATTCTATGATGGTTTATCTGAGCTATCAAAGATGTCACTGGACACCTCTGCAGGTGGATCCATTCACCTAAAGAAAACGCCTGCAGAAACTCAAGAACTCATTGACATGGTTGCTAATAACCAGTTCATGTACACTTCTGAAAGGAATCCTGTAAGCAATGGGAGGCCTATGAAGAAGGGAGTTATTGAAGTTGATACTCTGAATGCCATACTGGCTCAGAACAAAATATTGACTCAGCAAGTCAATATGATTTCTCAGAGTCTGCATGGAATGCAAGTTGCATCCAACAGTACTCAAGAGGCATCTTCTGAAGAAGAAGCCTATGATCCTGAGAACCCTGCAATAGCAGAGGTAAATTACTTAGGTGAACCTTATGGAAACACCTATAACTCATCATGGAGAAATCATCCAAATTTCTCATGGAAGGATCAAAAGCCTCAACAAGGCTTTAATAATGGGGGAAGAAACAGGTTTAGCAATAGCAAACCTTTTCCATCATCAACTCAGCAACAGACAGAGAACTCTGAACAAAATGCTTCTAATTTAGCAAATCTAGTCTCTGATCTATCTAAGGCCACTGTAAGTTTCATGAATGAAACAAGGTCTTCCATTAGAAATTTGGAAGCACAAGTGGGCCAGCTGAGTAAAAGGATCACTGAAATCCCTCCTAGTACTCTCCCAAGCAATACAGAAGAGAACCCAAAAGGAGAGTGCAAGGCCATTGACATAAGCGCCATGGCCGAACCTGTGAGGAAAGGAGAGGACGTGAATCCCAAGGAGGAAGACCTCCTGGGACGTCCAGTGGTCAATAAGGAGCTTCCCTCTGAGGAACCAAAGGAATCTGAGACTCATCTAGAGACCATAGAGATTCCATTGAACCTCCTTATGCCCTTCATGAGCTCTGATGAGTATTCCTCTTCTGAAGAGAATGAGGATGTTACTGAAGAGCAAACTGCCAAGTTTCTTGGTGCAATCATGAAGCTGAATGCTAAATTGTTTGGCATTGATACTTGGGAAGTTGAACCTCCCTTGTTCATCAATGAACTAAGTGATCTGGATCAACTGACATTGCCTCAGAAGAGACAGGATCCTGGAAAGTTCATAATCCCTTGTACCATAGGCACCATGATCTTTAAGGCTCTGTGTGACCTTGGTTCAGGGATAAACCTCATGCCCCTCTCTGTAATAGAGAAACTGGGAATCTATGGGGTGCAAGCTGCTAAAATCTCACTAGAGATGGCAGACAGCTCAAGAAAACAGGCTTATGGACAAGTAGAAGATGTATTAGTAAAGGTTGAGGGCCTTTACATCCCTGCTGATTTCATAGTCCTGGATACTAGAAAGGAAGAGGATGAATCCATCATCCTAGGAAGACCTTTCCTGGCCACAGCAAGAGCTGTGATTGATGTTGACAGAGGTGAAATATTCCTTCAATGGAATGAGAACTCCCTTGTATTCAAAACTCAAGGATCCCCCTCTGCAACCATGGAGAGGAAGCAGGAAAAGCTTCTCTCCCAGCAGAGTCAACCAGAGCCCCCACAGTCAAACTCTAAGTTTGGTGTTGGGAGGCCACAACCAAACTCTAAGTTTGGTGTTGAACTCCCATATCCAAACTCTAAGTTTGGTGTTGGAGAGTCTCAACAAAGCTCTGCACATCTGTGAGGCTCCATGAGAGCCCACTGTCAAGCTATTGACATTAAAGAAGCGCTTGTTGGGAGGCAACCCAATGATTATCTAATTCTTGTTTTTATTATTTTTCATGTTTTCTTAGGTTCATGATCATGTGGAGTCACAAAATAAAATATAAAAATTGAAAACGGAATCAAGAACAGCAGAAGAAAAACTACACCCTGGAGGAGCATCTGTCTGGCGTTCAGCGCCAGAACAGAGCATGGTTCTGGCATTCAACGCCAGAAATGGCACACAGATGGGCTGAACGCCCAAAATGGCCACCAACCTGGCGCTGAACGCCCAGAGTTGGGTACAAAGGCATTTTTACATGCCTAATGGGTGCAGGGATGTAAATCCTTGAACACCTCAGGATCTGTGGACCCCACAGGATCCACTCAGGATCTGTGGACCCCACAGGATCCCCACTACCTCCACTCATTTCTTCTCACCACTCTCTTTCACACAACCCCACAAACACTCTTCCCTAAAAACCCCTCACCAATCACCTCAATCTCTCTTCCCCACTAAACCTTCACCACTCACATCCATCTCCTCTTCCCCATAAACCTACCTCATAAACTCCACCTACCTTCAAAATTCAAAACCAATTTCCCACCCAAACCCACCCATATGGCCGAACCTTAACCCCCCCTCCCTTCCCTATATAAAGCCATCCATTCTTCTTCAAATTCACACAACACACCCCTCTACACTTCTCTTGGCCGAAACCACATCTCCCTCTCCCTCTCCATATTTCTTCTTCTTCTTCTATTCTTTTGTTTATTGCTCGAGGGCGAGCAATATTCTAAGTTTGGTGTGGTAAAAGCATAGCTTTTTTGTTTTTCCATTACCATTGATGGCACCCAAGACCGGAGAATCCTCTAGAAGAGGGAAAGGGAAGACAAAAGCTTCCACATCCGAGTCATGGGAGATAGAAAGATTCATCTCTAAAGCCCATCAAAACCACTTCTATGATGTTGTGGCCAAGAAGAAGGTGATCCCTGAGGTCCCTTTTAAACTCAAAAGAAATGAGTATCCGGAGATCCGACATGAAATTCAAAGAAGAGGTTGGGAAGTTCTAACAAATCCCATCCAACAAGTCGGCATCCTAATGGTTCAAGAGTTCTATGCCAATGCATGGATCACCAAGAACCATGATCAAAGTAAGAACCCGGATCCAAAGAACTATGTTACAATGGTTCGGGGGAAATACTTAGATTTTAGTCCGGAGAATGTGAGGTTGGCGTTCAACTTGCCATACATGGAAGAAAACGCACGCCCCTACACAAGGAGAGTCAACTTTGATCAAAGGTTGGACCAAGTCCTTATGGACATATGTGTAGAAGGAGCTCAATGGAAGATTGACTCCAAAGGCAAGCCGGTTCAACTAAGAAGATTGGACCTCAAGCCTATAGCTAGAGGATGGTTGGAGTTTATTCAATGCTCAATCATTCCCACTAGCAACCGGTCTGAAGTTACTATAGACCGGGCCATCATGATCCATAGCATCATGATTGGAGAAGAGGTGGAAGTTCATGAGATTATACCTCAAGAACTCTACAAGGTGGCTGACAAGTCCTCCACCATGGCAAGGTTAGCCTTTCCTCACCTCATTTGCCACCTATGCAATTCAGCTGGGATTGACATAGAAGGAGATATCCTCATTAAAGAGGAAAAGCCCATCACTAAGAAAAAGATGGAGCAAGCAAGAGAGCCCACTCATGGAGCTCAAGAGGCGTATGAAGCTCATCACCATGAGATTTCGGAAATGCCTCAAATGCACTTTACTCCACAAAACTATTGGGAGCACATCAACACCTCCCTAGAAGAATTAAGTTCCAATATGGGACAACTAAGGGTGGAACATCAAGAGCACTCCATCATGCTTCATGAAATAAGAGAAGATCAAAAAGCAATGAGGGAGGAGCAACAAAGACAAGGAAGAGACATAGAAGAGCTCAAGGACATCATTGGTTCCTCAAGAAGGAAACGCCACCATCACTAAGGTGGATTCATTCCTTGTTCTTCTTTCTTCTGTTTTTCGTTTTCTATGTTATGTGCCTATCTATGTTTGTGTCTTCACTACATGATCATTAGTAGTTAGTAACTTTGTCTTAAAGATATGAATGTCCTATGAATCCATCACCTCTCTTAAATGAAAAATGTTTTAATTCAAAAGAACAAGAAGTACATGAGTTTCGAATTTATCCTTGAACTTAGCTTAATTATATTGATGTGGTGACAATGCTTCTTGTTTTCTGATTGTATGCTTGAACAGTGCATATGTCTTTTGAAGTTGTTGTTTAAGAATGTTAAATATGTTGGCTCTTGAAAGAATGATGACTAGGAGACATGTTATTTGATAATCTGAAAAATCATAAAAATGATTCTTGAAGCAAGAAAAAGCAGCAAAAAAACAAAGCTTGCAGGAAAAAAAAAAAGAGAAAGAAAAAAAAAATAGGCGAAAAAAAAAATAGAAAGAAAAAGAAAAAGCAAGCAGAAAAAGCCAATAACCCTTAAAACCAAAAGGCAAGGGCAAATAAAAAGGATCCCAAGGCTTTGAGCATCAGTGGATAGGAGGGCCTAAAGGAATAAAATCCTGGTCTAAGCGGCTAAACCAAGCTGTCCCTAACCATGTGCTTGTGGCGCGTAGGTGTCAAGTGAAAACTTGAGACTGAGCGGTTAAAGTCAAGGTCCAAAGCAAAAACAAAGAGTGTGCTTAAGAACCCTGGACACCTCTAATTGGGGACTTTAGCAAAGCTGAGTCACAATCTGAAAAGGTTCACCCAATTATGTGTCTGTGGCATTTATGTATCCGGTGGTAATACTGGAAAACAAAGTGCTTAGGGCCACGGCCAAGACTCATAAAGAAGCTGTGTTCAAGAATCATCATACTGAACTAGGAGAGTCAATAACACTATTCGAAATCTGAAGTTCCTATAGATGCCAATCATTCTGAACCTCAATGGATAAAGTGAGATGCCAAAACTATTCAAGAGGCAAAAAGCTATAAGTCCCGTTCATATGATTACAGCTATGTTTCATTGATAGTTTGGAATTTATAGTATATTCTCTTCTTTTTATCCTATTTGATTTTCAGTTGCTTGGGGACAAGCAACAATTTAAGTTTGGTGTTGTGATGAGCGGATAATTTATACGCTTTTTGGCATTGTTTTTAGTATGTTTTTAGTAGGATCTAGTCACTTTTAGGGATGTTTTCATTAGTTTTTATGTTAAATTCACATTTCTGGACTTTACTATGAGTTTGTGTGTTTTTCTGTGATTTCAGGTATTTTCTGGCTGAAATTGAGGGACTTGAGCAGAAATCAGATTCAGAGGTTGAAAAAGGACTACTGATGCTATTGGATTCTGACCTCCCTGCACTCAAAGTGGATTTTCTGGAGCTATAGAACTCGAAATGGCGCGCTTCCAATTGCGTTGGAAAGTAGACATCCAGGGCTTTCCAGCAATATATAATAGTCCATACTTTGGCCAAGAATTGATGACGTAAACTGGCGTTCAACGCCAGCCTTCTGCCCAAATCTGGCGTCGAGCGCCAGAAAAGGATCCAAAACCAGAGTTGAACGCCCAAACTGGCACAGAAACTGGCGTTCAACTCCACAAATGGCCTCTGCACGTGTTACACTTAAGCTCAGCCCAAACACACACCAAGTGGGCCCAGGAAGTGGATTTATGCATCAATTACTTACTCATGTAAACCCTAGTGACTAGTTTATTATAAATAGGACCTTTTACTAGTCTTTTTGACAATCTTTGGTCTCAGTTTTAATCCATTGTTCATCTTAGGAGACTATTGATCACGTTTTAGGGGGCTGGCCATCTCGGCCATGCCTGGACCTTCACTTATGTATTTTCAACGGTAGAGTTTCTACACTCCATAGATTAAGGTGTGGAGCTCTGCTGTTCCTCAAAGATTAATGCAAAGTACTACTGTTTTCTATTCAATTCTTCTTATTTCTCTTCTAAGATATCCATTCGCACCCAAGAACGTGATGAAGGTGATGATTATGTGTGACGCTCATCATCCTTCTCCCTTATGAACGCGTGCCTGACAAACACTTCTGTTCTACATGAAATAAGCTAGAATGAGTATCTCTTAGATCTCCTAACCAGAATCTTCGTGGCGAAAGCTAGAATGATGGCGGCATTCAAGAGAATCCGGAAGGTCTAAACCTTGTCTGTGGTATTCTGAGTAGGATTCAATGATTGAATGACTGTGACGAGCTTCAAACTCGCGAGTGCTGGGCGTTAGTGACAAACGCAAAAGGAGGGTGAATCCTATTCCAGCATGATCGGGAACCGACAGATGAATAGCCGTGCCGTGACAGGGTGCGTGAGCATATTATTCACTGAGAGGAGGGGATGTAGCCACTGACAACGGTGATGCCCTTGCATACAGCCAGCCGTGGAAAGGAGTAAGACAGATGGGATGAAGATAGTAGGAAAGCAGAGGTTCAGAGGAACGAAAAGCATCTCCATTCGCTTATCTGAAATTCCTACCAATGATTTACATAAGTATCTCTATCTCTATTTTAATATAATATTCGAAAGCACCATTATCACTTTATATCTGCCTGACTGAGATTTACAAGGTGACCATAGCTTGCTTCATACCAACAATCTCCGTGGGATTCGACCCTTACTCACGTAAGGTATTACTTGGACGACCCAGTGCACTTGCTGGTTAGTTGTATCGAAGTTGTGACAAATTATGAATTAAAATCAGAGCACCAAGCTTTGGAGCCATTACCAGGGATTGTTTGAGCCTGGACATCACAATTTCGTGCACCAGCTTGCTTTTTCTTTTTCTTTTTCTTTATAATTTAAAATTTTTTTTGCCAATTTTTTTCTTTCTTTTTTCTTTTTTTTTCTGCAAGCTTTGTTCTTCACTGCTTTTTCTTGCTTCAAGAATCAATTATATGATTTTTCAGATTATCAAATAACATTTCTCCTTTTTTCATTATTCTTCAAGAGCCAACAATTTTAACATTCATAAACAACAAATTCAAAAGACATATGCACTGTTCAAGCATTCATTCAGAAAACAAAAAGTATTGTCACCACATCAAAATAATTAAACTAATTTCAAGGATGAATTCAAAACCATGTACTTCTTGTTCTTTTGTTTTTAGAACAGTTTTTATTTAAGAGAGGTAATGGATTCATAGGACATTCATAGCTTTAAGACATAGACACTTAAACACTAATGATCATGTAATAAAGACACAAACATAAATAAACATAAAGCACAGTAAACGAAAAACAAAAGAATAAGAACAAGGAGATTAAGGAACGGATCCACCTTAGTGAGGGTGGCGTCTTCTTCCTCTTGAAGAACCAATGGTGTTCTTGAGCTTCTCTATGTCTCTTCCTTGTCTTTGTTGCTCCTCCCTCATAGCTCTTTGATCTTCTCTAATCTCATAGAGGATGATGGAGTGCTCTTGGTGCTCCATCCTTAGTTGTCCCATGTTGGAACTTAATTCTCCTAGGAAAGTGTTGATTTGCTCCCAATAGTTTTGTGGAGGGAAGTGCATCCCTTGAGGCATCCCAGGAATTTCATGGTGAGGAATTTCCTCATACTCTTGTTGAGGTCCATGATCTCTTGTTTGCTCCATCCTTTTCTTGGTGATGGGCTTGTCGTCATCAATGAGGATGTCTCCCTCTATGTCAATTCCAGCTGAATTGCAGAGGTGACAAATGAGGTGAGGAAAGGCTAACCTTGCCGAAGTGGAGGACTTGTCAGCCACCTTGTAGAATTCTTGAAGTATAATCTCATGAACTTCCACTTCCTCCCCAATCATGATACTATGGATCATGATGGCCCGGTCTACAGTAACTTCAGACCGGTTGCTAGTAGGAATAATTGAGCGTTGAATGAACTCCAACCATCCTCTAGCTACAGGCTTAAGGTCCGGTCTTCTCAATTGAACCGGTTTGCCTCTTGAGTCAACTTTCCATTGAGGTCCTTCCACACATATGTCCATGAGGACTTGGTCCAATGATAAATCACTATTTCATGGTTTATCATGTGCTCAATTGAGTGGTTTTTATCAACTCTTCACCCACTTATTCATACAATTGGCATGGTTTTACATTTGCCTTCCTAATTATGTGCTTTGATTGAAAACATGTTTCTTTGGCCTTAAGTTCCCTATGTTTAAATCCTCTCTTATTACCATTAGATGCCTTGATATGCGTGTTAAGTGATTTCAAAGATTACAGGGCAGGAATGGCTCAGAGGATGGAAAGGAAGCATGCAAAAGTGGAAGGAATACAAGAAGTTAGAGAAATTGCTAAGCTGTTCAGCCTGACCTCTTCGCACTCAAACGGCTATAACTTTAGCTACAGAGGTCCAAACGATGCGGTTCCAGTTGCGTTGGAAAGCTAATATCTGGGGTTTCGATTTGATATATAATATGCCATAGTTTCCCTGACGCTAGGTGACGCGAACACGCGCTCCACGCGGACGCGTCGCATTTCCAAAAATCAGCGTGGCAGTTTTCTTCTCCAGCGATTTTTGGGCTGTTTTCGACCCAATTTGCGGCCCAGAAAACACATATTAGAGGCATAAAGTGGGAGAATCCATTCATTCATAATAACCAGCTCACAATTCATAATTTTAAGTTTTAGATGTAGTTCTTAGAGAGAGAGGTTCTCTCCTCTCTCTTAGGATTAGGATTTAGGATTTCTTTGCTTTCAGGATTGTTTCTTTTTATCAGGTTCAATTTTCTTTTTAATTTATTATCTTCCCAATTTAACTTATGAACTTTTCTATGTTACAGATGATTCTTTTAATTAATTTTATTTGAGATATTTCAGTTTATTACTGCTCTCTTTTATTTATGTTACTGTTGCTTCCAATCTGAAGACATTTTTATTCCAGTAGATTTACTTTTCCCCTTTTGGTCTTGGTTAAAAAATCAGTAACTCAGGAGTTATCAAACTCAACGTGATCGATAATTGTTATCTTTGCTAATTGAATTGAACTTCAATAATTCCGGTCCTTTCTTAGGAATTGACTAGAACCTGAAGGTCAGACTAATTAATCCACTTGATCTTCCCTTGCTTTAGTAAAGGCTAACTAAGTGGGATTAAGATTCAATTCTCATCTCCATTGATAAGGATAACTAGGATAGGACTTCCAATTTTTCATACCTTGCCAAAAGTGTGTTTTACAGTTATTTATTTATTTTACAGTCATTTACTTATTTTAAATTACAGTCATTTATTTATTATCTCTCCTTCCCCACTCTTTTCCCCATTGTTGCAAATTCTGCACCATTGGTATGCCATGTGCTTCTATTATTTTTTCACGTACATGTTGAAGCTTCCATGTAAATGAGACCCTTATCAATTGGCATTAACCCACCCATACTTCATTTATTTTCTTATCTTTACTTCTGGGTTACTTTTCTTCCCTTTTTCTTTCAGGATGGCCACCCGGAAAGGAACCGGAAGACGTTTACATAGGGAGACAAACAAGTCCATCAGCACAATCCTTGGAGAAAAGCATCAGTTGGAGAGACCCGTCCACTTGTACATCTTAGCATGCACCGAGGACGGTGCAATCTTTAAGTGTGGGGAAGTCGATACCGATCTCCATGGGTTAGTTATTCTCTTCTCAAACACCAATATTTTACTTTATTTGTTAGTTCATTGTTGCATTTGCATGTTTAATTGCATGTTTATTTGATTTTATGCATTTATTTACTACTTGGTTGAAGTAATATTTTCTTTTTCAAGAAATTTTTATAGTATTTCACTAATTTAAATTAAAAATAAAAAAAATTTTATGTGTTAAATTTGTTTGAAGTTGTATTTGGAACATGATTTTTGAGCCAAAGAACACACAACCTATGAGATTTTGAGCTTATTTATATGGTTACATTATTTAACCATAATATTTATTCTTGTGTGTTCACTTCTCTATAACTGCAATCTAGATTTTGTTCCATTCTATATGTCTAATATTTAATATATTTACATGCGTGCATATGATTGAGGCCATTATTTGTTATTAGCTCACTTATCCCAAATAAGCCTACCTTTTACATCACCATTGTTAGCCACTTTTGAGCATTTTTATCCCCATTTATTCTGTTCTATAACCACATCACTAGCCTTAAGCAAAAAAATAATTAAATATCCCAATTGAATCTTTAGTTAGTTTAAGATAGGGATTGTGTATAATTTAAGTGTGAAAAATTTTATGGGAACATGGGATGACCTGAAAAAGTAGGGAATTAAATTATTTGAAAATTTGGGAAGCATGCTCATGTGAAATCAAAATAATTAAATTACCATGTGCATTAAAAAGAGAAAAAAAAAAGAGAAGAAAAATATATATTAAGTAATTAAATAAGGGAATATAAAAAAAGAGAAGAAAAGAAGAAAAATAATATTATCCCAAATGCAAAATAAAAAGAATCAATGCACATGGGACAAAAATTCAAAAATAAGTTTGATACATGAGCATGTAATACAAAAGTGGGAAAAATTTGGGTAGCTACCTAGTATTTTAAAATTGTATAAAGTATGTATATGTTAGGTGAGATTTTAGACTAATCAAAGATTCACTTTATAAAGCTCACTTGGCCATACATATATCCTTACCTTTACCTCAGCCCCATTACAACCCTAAAAAGACCTCATGATGTTTGCATTGGTACATTAAATATTTGTTGATTGGTTAGATGAAGAACAAAGTTTAGAAAGCATGACTAGAGAAGAGTAGAGTGAATTACCCTAGACACTTGAGAGTTAGAGTGATATACACTACCAGTAAGGGTTCAATGCTTGATTCTATGTTCCTTGCTTTCATAAGCTGTTTTCTTACAAGTTTACTTGTCTTTTATTGTATGATTTAAATTAGTGGAATCTAACTTATGTTTGTCTGGAAGAACCTATTTACTCTTAACCAAGTAAGTAAAAGCATTTTGCATGTAGTTGCATTCACATAGATAGGTTGCATTGCATACTCTCTATCATTCCTCTTCACTTCTTTATAGCTTCTCTTGAGCTTATTATGAGGACATGCTAATGTTTAAGTGTATGGAGGTTGATAAATTACTATTTCATGGTTTATCTTGTGCTCAATTGAGTGATTTTTATCAACTCTTCACCCACTTATTCATACTATTTGCATGGTTTTACATTTGCCTTCCTAATTATGTGCTTTGATTGAAAACATGTTTCTTTGGCCTTAATTTTCCTATGTTTAAATCCTCTCTTATTACCATTAGATGCCTTGATATGCGTGTTAAGTGATTTCAGAGATTACAGGGCAGGATTGGCTCAGAGGATGGAAAGGAAGCATGCAAAAGTGGAAGGAATACAAGAAGTTGGAGAAATTGCTAAGCTGTCCAGCCTGACCTCTTCACACTCAAATAGCTATAACTTTAGCTACAGAGATCCAAACGACGCGGTTCCAATTGCGTTTGAAAGCTAACGTCTGAGGCTTCGATTTGATATATAATATGTCATAGTTTCCCTGACGCTAGATGACGCGAACGCGCGCTCCACGCGGACGCGTCGCAGTTTCAAAAATCAGCGTGGCAGTTTTCTTCTCCAGCAATTTCTGGGCTTTTTTCGACCCAATTTGGGGCCCAGAAAACACATATTAGAGGCTATAAGGTGGGAAAATCCATTCATTCATAATAACCAGCTCACAATTCATAATTTTTAGTTTTAGATGTAGTTCTTAGGATTAGGATTTAGGATTTCTTTGCTTTCAGGATTGTTTCTTTTTATCAGGTTCAATTTTTCTTTTAATTTATTATCTTCCCAATTTAACTTATGAACTTTTCTATGTTACAGATGATTCTTTTAATTAATGTTATTTGAGGTATTTTAGTTTATTACTGCTCTCTTTTATTTATGTTACTATTGCTTCCAATCTAAAGACATTTTTATTCTAGTAGATTTACTTTTCCCCTTTTGGTCTTGGTTAAGAAATCAGTAACTCAGGAGTTATCAAACTCAACGTGATCGATAATTGTTATCTTTGCTAATTGAATTGAACTTTAATAATTCTGGTCCTTTCTTAGGAATTGACTTGAACCTGAAGGTCAGACTAATTAATCCACTTGATCTTCCCTTGCTTTAGTAAAGGCTAACTAAGTGGGATTAAGATTCAATTCTCATCTCCATTGATAAGGATAACTAGGATAGGACTTCCAATTTTTCATACCTTACCAAAAGTGTGTTTTACAGTTATTTATTTATTTTACAGTCATTTACTTATTTTAATTGCAATTTAAATTACTTGCTCCCTACTTTCAAAACCCCAATTTACAATCTTCATAACCAATAATAAGAACATACTTCCCTGCAGTTCCTTGAGAAGACGACCCGAGGTTTAAATACTTCGGTTATCAATTTATTTAGGGGTTTATTACTTGTGACAACCAAAATGTTTGTATGAAAGGACTTTTGTTGGTTTAGAAGCTATACCTGCAATGAGGCTTTATTTGCGAATTTCTAGACCATGCAAAAGTTCTCTCATCAAAATGGCGCCGTTGCTAGGGAATTGCAAACGTGTGCCTTATTATTGGTTATTGTAAATATTTACTTTCTGCTTGTTTATTTTTATTTTTGGTTTTTATTTTTGCTTTTTCATAAATTAAGAGGTTATTGGTTTTATTTAGTTATTAAATTTTTTTTTTAAAATTTGTTCTTCGTGTTCATCTTGACCTTCAAGTTGTTCTTAGTTGTTTTCTTCGTTTTGATCTAAAAATTTTAAGTTTGGTGTCATTTTATTGTTTTTCTCTTTTCTCATTAAATTCAAAAATTCAAAAATTTAAAACTCAAATTTCAAATTTCAATTTTCAAAGTTCAAATTTAAAAATTTAAAATTAAAATTTCAAATTTCAAAATTTAAAATTTCAAAATTTAAATTTCAAAATTCAAATCTTTTTCAAAAAAAAATCATATCTTTTTCAAAATCTTATCTTATCTTATTTCAAAAATCAAATTTCAAAATTCAATATTTAAATTTCAAATTTTAAATTTAAAAATTTAATTTTTAAATTTTAAAATTTAATTTTCAAATTCAAAAATTTAAATTTCAATAACCTTTTAATTTAAAATTTGTTTTATTTTCGTTTTTAATTTTTATTTACTATTATGAGTTCTCACCCCTCTCGCTTTGAGTTTGGTTCCAATGCTGTTGCAAGGAATGGAAATTATAACAGGAACATGCATCAAGGTCAAAACAATCAGAGATGGAAGGAGCCACGAGGATCTGATCAACCCTTTAGGTAACAACACCCTCCATAGACCACGACCATTCCACAATGCATGTCAAAACAACAGTTATGGTGGACCCTTCCGTGACAACCAACACCCACCTAACTGCTATAGTCAAGAGCCATTCCGAGGTGCATACCAAGACGATAGATATGGTGGACCCCCATCATATACCTATGACCCACCTCCTCAACATCATTTTGGACCACCATACTCACAAGCCCCTTACCACCAAACACCCTCATATGATCCTAACCCTCATCCACCATACCAACCACCTTATGAACCATGTGAACCATATATAGAACCACCCCAATTCCAACCCAATTACTCTCAAGAACCACCACCTCCATATGCACCATATCCATATCCATCAATCCAAGAGCCTTATGGTCCTACTTATGATACCCAAGCGGAACAAGAATCAACGGATCGTCTCAAGAAAATAGTAGATCAATTTCATGCAACTCTATATCAACTAAATCAAGCGATAAGTCGATTAGCTTCCCAACGCTCAGACACTCAAAGTGCTCCCATGGCTACATGTGGAGAATCAATAAAAGAGCGTAGCATAAAAGAGACACTAGAAACTCCAATGGACAATGAGGAACATACTTTTGTGCTGGAACAAGTGGAGGAAGCTGTAATTATCGAAGAAGAAGAATTGGTTGAAGACTTAGGAGATGCTGAACCTCCATGGGAAAGTCAAGACATAGAACCTCCTTCCAAGACGGTAGCATTTGATGTTGAGGAGGGTGTACAACCTCCAAGGCATATCATAGTTGAAGACTTGGAAGAGGTTGGTCAAGAGATGGAGATTAAGGAAGAAGAAGCACAACCTCCCATGCCCTTGGTAAACAATAAAGAAGAGATTGAATTGGAAGAAAGCTATCAAGAGGAAGAGGTTGATATTGAAGAAGCTTGCAAAGAGGTGGTAGTTGTCAAAGAAGAACACAAAGGAGTGGAGCTTGCAAGTTCATTAGAAACCCTCCCCCTAAGTTGCCATCATTCTTCACAACATTCAAGTGGGTAAAATTCATATCCCTTAGCTTTTTAATTCCACTTGAATATGGGCTACTAGAGACGGATGGTCAGCTTAGAGCTCTTTGTGGCATTAAGAGTAAGAGGAAGATGGTCAGTGGTAAATTTTGTCCTGCAAGGTTCATTATGGTTGGAAGTTTTAAGTTTACACGCAAAGGTTGGTGTAGAGCTTAACTGAATGGGTCTAGGAAGTTGTTTGGCCACCTTAGTGAGAATTCAGATTGCCTGCCACCCGGATGGAACAATATTGCTCAACAAGAAGACGGGTGCAAAAGCAAGGTTTGGGACCCCAGAATTCATTCTGGCAATCAACACTCTTGGGGCCTTGTCACTTGCTTTAACTTGCTTGAAGGCTTTCTGCGCCTAGTTTGGGACCCCGGAGGCCATTGAAAGTCCAAGCATTGGTGGCAGTTCCTGGATGAATACAAGCATAAGCCACCATAATAGGGAGCTCACCAAATGTCCAACTTAAGGACTTTAACTAAAAGTGCTAGGTGGGAGACAACCCACCATGGTATGATCGTTCCTTTTTTTATTTTTATTTAGTTTTATTCGTTTTCGAGTTTTATTTTATTTTATTGTATTGAACCTGGAGTTTTGCATAACATTCATATTAGCATTGCATTCTGCATACTATATGATTTAAAAATAAAAAAAAATTTCGCACGCGACGCGACAGCGTCGCCGACGCGTCCGCATCACCAGTGCATTGGGAAGAAAAGAAATTGAACAAAGAGTCATGTGAAAGCGTGGCTGGAGGCATGCCTTTGGCACAAATTGCTCCACGCAACCGCGTCGCTGATGCGTCCGCGTCATACGGGAAAATGCCTCACACGCGTCCGCGTCACCCACGCGAACGCGTTCTCCAAAATCGACGTAAAAAGGGGTGGATGGCAGAATGTTGGGCTGGAATGGGGCCGGACTCGTGCTGGATGCCCAAGCCCTCCTACGCGAACGCGTTCCCCACGCGGCCGCGTCGTTTTCAAAAAAAGGCCATCCACGCGATTGCGTCAACGACGCGACCGCGTCACCCAAATTTTTGGCAAAATACATTTAAAACAGAGAGTTGCGCGACCGCGAGGCTGCCCTCGCGCTAATGGCACAAATCACTCCACGTGAAAGCGTGACCCACGCGTCCGCGTCACTTCATGAAAGCGCTATCCGCGCGAACGCGTCACTCACGCGTCCGCGTCGCCTGCGCCGCACAGCTTATCCAAATTAGCGCAAAAAATCTTATCTTTTCTTCCCCAATCCTAATTTTTCCTCCCTTCTTTTTTACTTACTTCTTCTTCCCTTCTTTCCTTTTCCATTCTTCTTATCTTTCATTTTATTTTACTTAATTTATTTGCATATTTCATTCATTGCATCTTAACTTTGTGCATATCTTTATTTTCTTTTCTAAATTCATTATTTTTCCTTTGGTGTTAAAATTTTCTTATTTAACTGTTGCATCTTCTCTTGAATTATTTTGGGTGCTTAGTGACTTGTTTTATTCTGATTGGGTAATATTATTTAAATCAATGTCAATCTTTTATATCTGTATTACTTTTGCATTGACATAAATTTATATTATCTCTCCTTCCCCACTCTTTTCCCCATTGTTGCAAATTCTGCACCATTGGTATGCCATGTGCTTCTATTATTTTTTCACGTACATGTTGAAGCTTTCATGTAAATGAGACCCTTATCAATTGGCATTAACCCACCCATACTTCATTTATTTTCTTATCTTTACTTCTGGGTTACTTTTCTTCCCTTTTTTCTTTCAGGATGGCCACCCGGAAAGGAACCGGAAGACGTTTACATAGGGAGACAAACAAGTCCATCAGCACAATCCTTGGAGAAAAGCATCAGTTGGAGAGACCCGTCCACTTGTACATCTTAGCATGCACCGAGGACGGTGCAATCTTTAAGTGTGGGGAAGTCGATACCGATCTCCATGGGTTAGTTATTCTCTTCTCAAACACCAATATTTTACTTTATTTGTTAGTTCATTGTTGCATTTGCATGTTTAATTGCATGTTTATTTGATTTTATGCATTTATTTACTACTTGGTTGAAGTAATATTTTCTTTTTCAAGAAATTTTTATAGTATTTCACTAATTTAAATTAAAAATAAAAAAAATTTTATGTGTTAAATTTGTTTGAAGTTGTATTTGGAACATGATTTTTGAGCCAAAGAACACACAACCTATGAGATTTTGAGCTTATTTATATGGTTACATTATTTAACCATAATATTTATTCTTGTGTGTTCACTTCTCTATAACTGCAATCTAGATTTTGTTCCATTCTATATGTCTAATATTTAATATATTTACATGCGTGCATATGATTGAGGCCATTATTTGTTATTAGCTCACTTATCCCAAATAAGCCTACCTTTTACATCACCATTGTTAGCCACTTTTGATCATTTTTATCCCCATTTATTCTGTTCTATAACCACATCACTAGCCTTAAGCAAAAAAATAATTAAATATCCCAATTGAATCTTTAGTTAGTTTAAGATAGGGATTGTGTATAATTTAAGTGTGAAAAATTTTATGGGAACATGGGATGACCTGAAAAAGTAGGGAATTAAATTATTTGAAAATTTGGGAAGCATGCTCATGTGAAATCAAAATAATTAAATTACCATGTACATTAAAAAGAGAAAAAAAAAAGAGAAGAAAAATATATATTAAGTAATTAAATAAGGGGATACAAAAAAAGAGAAGAAAAGAAGAAAAATAATATTATCCCAAATGCAAAATAAAAAGAATCAATGCACATGGGACAAAAATTCAAAAATAAGTTTGATACATGAGCATGTAATACAAAAGTGGGAAAAATTTGGGTAGCTACCTAGTATTTTAAAATTGTATAAAGTATGTATATGTTAGGTGAGATTTTAGACTAATCAAAGATTCACTTTATAAAGCTCACTTGGCCATACATATATCCTTACCTTTACCTCAGCCCCATTACAACCCTAAAAAGACCTCATGATGTTTGCATTGGTACATTAAATATTTGTTGATTGGTTAGATGAAGAACAAAGTTTAGAAAGCATGACTAGAGAAGAGTAGAGTGAATTACCCTAGACACTTGAGAGTTAGAGTGATATACACTACCAGTAAGGGTTCAATGCTTGATTCTATGTTCCTTGCTTTCATAAGCTGTTTTCTTACAAGTTTACTTGTCTTTTATTGTATGATTTAAATTAGTGGAATCTAACTTATGTTTGTCTGGAAGAACCTATTTACTCTTAACCAAGTAAGTAAAAGCATTTTGCATGTAGTTACATTCACATAGATAGGTTGCATTGCATACTCTCTATCATTCCTCTTCACTTCTTTATAGCTTCTCTTGAGCTTATTATGAGGACATGCTAATGTTTAAGTGTGTGGAGGTTGATAAATTACTATTTCATGGTTTATCTTGTGCTCAATTGAGTGATTTTTATCAACTCTTCACCCACTTATTCATACTATTTGCATGGTTTTACATTTGCCTTCCTAATTATGTGCTTTGATTGAAAACATGTTTCTTTGGCCTTAATTTTCCTATGTTTAAATCCTCTCTTATTACCATTAGATGCCTTGATATGCGTGTTAAGTGATTTCAGAGATTACAGGGCAGGATTGGCTCAGAGGATGGAAAGGAAGCATGCAAAAGTGGAAGGAATACAAGAAGTTGGAGAAATTGCTAAGCTGTCCAGCCTGACCTCTTCACACTCAAACGGCTATAACTTTAGCTACAGAGATCCAAACGACGCGGTTCCAATTGCGTTTGAAAGCTAACGTCCGAGGCTTCGATTTGATATATAATATGTCATAGTTTCCCTGACGCTAGATGACGCGAACGCGCGCTCCACACGGGCGCGTCGCAGTTTCAAAAATCAGCGTGGCAGTTTTCTTCTCCAGCAATTTCTGGGCTTTTTTCGACCCAATTTGGGGCCCAGAAAACACAGATTAGAGGCTATAAAGTGGGGAAATCCATTCATTCATAATAACCAGCTCACAATTCATAATTTTTAGTTTTAGATGTAGTTCTTAGGATTAGGATTTAGGATTTCTTTGCTTTCAGGATTGTTTCTTTTTATCAGGTTCAATTTTTCTTTTAATTTATTATCTTCCCAATTTAACTTATGAACTTTTCTATGTTACAGATGATTCTTTTAATTAATGTTATTTGAGGTATTTTAGTTTATTACTGCTCTCTTTTATTTATGTTACTATTGCTTCCAATCTAAAGACATTTTTATTCTAGTAGATTTACTTTTCCCCTCTTGGTCTTGGTTAAGAAATCAGTAACTCAGGAGTTATCAAACTCAACGTGATCGATAATTGTTATCTTTGCTAATTGAATTGAACTTTAATAATTCCGGTCCTTTCTTAGGAATTGACTTGAACCTGAAGGTCAGACTAATTAATCCACTTGATCTTCCCTTGCTTTAGTAAAGGCTAACTAAGTGGGATTAAGATTCAATTCTCATCTCCATTGATAAGGATAACTAGGATAGGACTTCCAATTTTTCATACCTTACCAAAAGTGTGTTTTACAGTTATTTATTTATTTTACAGTCATTTACTTATTTTAATTGCAATTTAAATTACTTGCTCCCTACTTTCAAAACCCCAATTTACAATCTTCATAACCAATAATAAGAACATACTTCCCTGCAGTTCCTTGAGAAGATGACCCGAGATTTAAATACTTCGATTATCAATTTATTTAGGGGTTTGTTACTTGTGACAACCAAAACGTTTGTATGAAAGGACTTTTGTTGGTTTAGAAGCTATACCTGCAACGAGGCTTTATCTGCGAATTTCTAGACCACGCAAAAGTTCTCTCATCATCCAACCTTTGATCAAAGTTGACCCTTCTAGTGTAGGGGTGTGCATTTTCTTGCATCATTGGCAAGTTGAACGCCAACCTTACATTTTCTGCACTGAAATCTAAGTATTTTTCCCGAACCATTGTAAGCCAATTATTTGGATTCGGGTTCCTACTTTGATCATGGTTCCTAGTGATCCATGCGTTTGCATAGAACTCTTGAACCATTAAGATCCCGACTTGTTGAATAGGATTAGAGAGAACTTCCCATCCTCTTCTTCTAATCTCTTATCGAATCTCTGGATATTCGCTCTTTTTGAGCTTAAAAGGGACCTTAGGGATCACCTTTTTCTTGGCCACAACTTCATTGAAGTGGTCTTGATGGACCTTTGAGATGAATCTTTCCATCTTCCATGACTCAGAGGTGGAAGCAATTGCCTTCCCTTTCCTCTTTCTTGAGGTTTCTCTGGCCTTAGGTGCCATTAATGGTTATGAAAAAACAAAAAGAAATGCTTTTACCACACCAAACTTAAAAGGTTTGCTCATCCCCGAGTAAAAGAAGAAAGGAAGTAGTAGAAGAAGAAGAAAATGGAGGAGATGGAGGGAGAAGGTGTATTCGGCCAATGGGAAAAAGTTGTGGTTGTAATGTGTGAAAATGGAGTAGTGTAGAGGGGTTTATATAGGGGTGGGGGGAAGGGTAGGTTTCGGCCATTAAGGTTGGGTTTGGAAGGGAAAAGAATTTGAATTTTGGAGGTAGGTGGGGTTTATGGGGAAGAGTGGATGGATATGAGTGGTTAAGGGTATTTGGGGAAGAGATATGGAGGTGATTGGTAAAGGGTATTTGGGGAAGAGAGTTATGAAAAGGTTTGAAGAGGAGAGAAGAAGAGGTGGGGTAGGTGGGGATTCTGTGGGGTCCACAGATCCAGAGGGGTCAAGGACTTAGCATCCCTGCTCCATTTAGGCGTGCAAAACGCCCTTAGAATGCATGTATGGCGTTAAACGCCAGTTTGCTGCTTGTTTCTGGCGTTAAACGCCAATTCCATGCTCTGTTCTGGCGTTAAACGCCAGTCTGGTGCTTTTTTCTGGTGTTTAACACCAGCTTGATGCTTCTTTCTGGCGTTAAATGCCAGTTTGATGCTTCTTACTGGCGTTTAAACGCCAGTAAGCTCTTCTTCCAGGGTGAGCTATTTTTAATGCTGTTTTTCATTCTGTTTTTGATTTTTCAGTAGTTTTTGTGACTTCACATGATCATCAACCTAAAGAAAACATAAAATAGCAATGGAAAATAAATAGATATAATTAAATAACATTGGGTTGCCTCCCAACAAGCGCTTCTTTAATGTCAATAGCTTGACAGTGAGCTCTCATGGAGCCTCACAGATGTTTAGAGCATTGTTGGGACCTCCCAACATCAAACTTAGAGTTTGAATGTGGGGGTTCAACACCAAACTTAGAGTTTGACTGTGGGGGCTTTGGTTGACTCTGCAGTGAGAGAAGCTTTTCATGCTTCCTCTCCATGGTTACAGAAGGAGAACCTTGAGTCTTAAATACAAGGTAGTCCTCATTCAGTTGAAGGACCAACTCTCCTCTGTCCACATCAAACACAGCTTTTGCTGTGGCTAGGAAGGTCTTCCAAAGATGATGGATTCATCCTCATCCTTCCCAGTGTCTAGGATTATGAAATCAGCAGGGATGTAAAGACCTTCAACCTTTACTAACACGTCCTCTACTAGTCCATAAGCCTGTTTTATGGATTTGTCTGCCATCTCTAATGAGAATTTGGCAACCTGTACCTCAAAGATTCCTAGTTTCTCCATTACAGAGAGTGGCATTAAGTTTATGCCTGACCCCAGGTCACACAGAGCCTTCTCAAAGGTCATGGTGCCTATGTTACAGGGAATTAGGAATTTACCAGGATCCTATTTCTTTTAAGGTAAAGTGTGCTGAACCCAGATATTCAGTTCATTAATGAGCAATGGAGGCTCGTCCTCCCAAGTCTCATTACCAAATAGTTTGGTATTCAGCTTCATGATTGCTCCTAAATACTGCGCAACTTGCCCTTAAACAATGTCTTCATCTTCTTCAGAAGATTAATAGTCATCAGAGCTCATGAATGGTAAAAGGAGGTTCAATGGAATCTCTATGGTCTCTAGATGAGCCTCAGATTCCTTTGGTTCCTCAAAGGGAAACTCTTTATTGGTCAGTGAACGTCCCAGGAGGTCTTCCTCACTAGGATTCACGTCCTCCTCCTCCTCTCTGGGTTCGGCCACACCAAGTAAGGTTATGGCCTTGCACTCTCTTTTTGGATTCTCTTCTGTATTGCTTGGGAGAGTACTAGGAGGAGTTTCAGTGACTCTTTTACTCAGCTGGCCCACTTGTGCCTCCAAATTTCTAATGGAGGACCTTGTTTCATTCATGAAACTTAGAGTGGCCTTAGATAGATCAGAGACTATATTTGCTAAGCTAGATGGATTCTGCTCAGAATTCTCTGTCTGTTGCTGAGAGGATGATGGAAAAGGCTTGCTATTGCTAAACCTGTTTCTTCCACCATTATTAAAGCCTTGTTGAGGCTTTTGTTGATCCTTCCATGAGAAATTTAGATGATTTTTCCATGAGTAATTATAGGTGTTTCCATAGGGTTCTCCCATGTAATTCACCTCTGCTATTGCAGGGTTCTTAGGATCATAAGCTTCTTCCTCAGAAGATGCTTCTTTAGTACTGTAGGATGCAGCTTGCAATACATTCAGACTCTGAGAAATTATATTGACTTGCGAGTCAATATTTTATTCTGAGCCAATATGGCATTCAGAGTATCAATTTCAAGAACTCCCTTCCTCTGAGGTGTCCCATTACTCACAGGATTCTTTTTAGAAGTGTACATGAACTGGTTATTTGCAACCATGTCAATGAGTTCCTGAGCTTCTGCAGGCGTTTTCTTTAGGTGAATGGATCCACCTGCAGAATGGTCTAATGACATCTTAGATAATTCAAACAGAACATCATAGAATATATCCAAGATGGTCCATTCTGAAAGCATGTCAGAAGGACACTTTTTGGTCAGTTGCTTGTATCTCTCCCAAGCTTCATAGAGGGATTCACCTTCTTTCTGTTTGAAGGTTTGAACATCCACTCTAAGCTTGCTAAGCTTTTGAGGAGGAAAGAACTTGGCTAAGAAAGCCGTGACCAGCTTATCCCAAGAGTTCAGGCTATCTTTAGGTTGAGAGTCTAATCATATTCTAGCTCTGTCTCTTACAGCAAACGGGAAAAGCATAAGTCTGTAGATCTCGGGATCAACCCCATTGGTCTTAACAGTATCACAGATCTGCAAGAATTCAGTTAAGAACTGAAAAGGATCTTCTGATGGAAGTCCATGAAACTTGCAATTCTGTTGCATCAGAGAAACTAATTGAGGCTTAAGCTCAAAATTGTTTGCTCCAATCGCAGGAAGTGAGATGCTTCTTCCATGTAAGTTGGAATTTGGTGCAGTAAAATCACCAAGCATCTTCCTTGCATTTTTGTTGGGTTTGGCCATGTCTCCTTCTTTTTTGAAAAGTTCTGTCAGATTTTCTCTAGAGAGTTGTGCTTTAGCTTCCCTTAGCTTCCTCTTCAGAGTCCTTTCAGGTTCAAGATCAGTTTCAACAAGAATGTTCGTATCCTTGTTCCTGCTCATATGAAAAAGAAGAGAACAGAAAAGAAAATATGGAATCCTCTATGTCACAGTATAGAGATTCCTTATATGAGTATAAGAAGAGAAGAATAGAAGAAGGAAAAGATAAGAATTCGAACACAGAGGAGAAGAGTGGGTTCAAATTTTTGAGTGAAAGAGGGGTGTTAGTAGATAAATAAATAAATAGAAGGAGACGAGAGGGGGAAGAATTCGAAAATTAAATAAAATAAAAATATTTTTTGTTTTTATTTTAAATATTAGTTATAATTCGAAAATACGAAAAGGAATAAAATTAAAATTAAAATTTAAAATAATTAGTTAATGAAAAGAAATTTTTAAAAAGAGGTTAGTGATTTTCGAAAATTAGAGAGAGAAAATTAGTTAGGTAGTTTTGAAAAAGATAAGAATCAAACAAAAAGATAAGATTAATTGAAAAAGATTTTAAAATCAATTTTGAAAAGATAAGAAGTTAGAAAAGATTTTGAAATTGATTTTGAAAAAGATGTGATTGAAATTTATTTTGAAAAAGATTTGAAAAAGAAATTTAAAAAGATTTGATTTTGAAAATTAAAGTTGATTACTTGACTAACAAGAAATAAAAAGATATGATTTTAAAATTTAAAGATTGAACCTTTCTTACTAGGCAAGTAACAAACTTAAAATTTTTGAATCAATCACATTAGTTGTTAGCATTAATTTCAAAAATATGAAATAGAAATAAGAAAAAGATTTTGAAAATAAAATTTCAAATTTTCAAAATTATGAAAGAAAAAATGAAAAAGATTTGAAAAAGAAAGAATTTTTAAATTGAAAATTTGATTTGACTCATAAGAAACAACTAGATTTTAAAAATTTTTGAAAAAGTCAACTCAAATTTTTGAATTTTATGAGAAGAAAAAGGGAAAGATATTTTTTTATTTTTGAATTTTTAATGATGAAAGAGAAAAATAATGAAAAGACTCAAAACATGAGAATTCAAGATCAAAACACATGATGCATGCAAGAACACTTTAAATGTCAAGATGAATACCAAGAATATTTTGAATGTCAAGATGAACACCAAGAACTTATTTTTGAAAATTTTTAAGAAAAGAAAAACATGCAAGACACCAAACTTAGAAATTTTCAATGTTTAGACGCTAACAAATTGAAAATGTATATGCAAAACAAGGAAAGACACAAAACAAGAAAATACAAAGATCAAACAAAAAAATTCATCAAGAACAACTTGAAGATCATGAAGAACATAATGCATGAATTTTTCGAAATTTTTTTTTAGAAATTAAAAAGATGTAATTGACGCCAAACTTAACAATTGACACTAGACTTAAACAAGAAACATCAAATTTTTTGTTTTTATGATTTTATTAAATTTTTTTGGATTTTTTTTTCGAAAATTAATTGGAAAAAGAAAAATAAGGATTTCAAAATTTTTAATAAGAATTCCAGGAATCATGCAATGTTAGCCTAAAGTTTCGGTCCAGGAATTAGACATGGCCTACTAGCCAGCCAAGCTTTCAGTGAAAGCTTCGGTCTAAAACACTGGACATGGTCAATGGCCAGCCAAGCTTTAGCAGATCATTACATACAAAAGCTAAATTGCTGGGAAAGACAAAGAAGTTCTTCTCTAATGATAGTTGAAACCTCGGTCCAAAGGATTAGACATGGCTTTACAGCCAGCCAGACATCAACAGATCATCATGAAACTCTAGAATTCATTCTTAAAAATTCTGAAGTCATAGAATAATTTATTATATTTTTTTTGAAATTTTTCGAAAATAAAAAGAATAAAAATAAAAACTTAAAATTAAAATAAAATTACCTAATCTGAGCAACAAGATGAACCATCAGTTGTCCAAACTCGAACAATCCCCGGCAACGGCGCCAAAAACTTGGTGCACGAAATTGTGATTGTTCATTCCTTGGTAACGGCGCCAAAAACTTCATACGCACGTTCATAATCTTAGTTCTTTGTCACAACTTCGCACAACTAGCCAGCAAGTGCACTGGGTCGTCCAAGTAATAAACCTTACGTGAGTAAGGGTCGATCCCACAGAGATTGTCGGCTTGAAGCAAGCTATGGTCACCTTGTAAATCTCAGTCAGGCGGATTCAAATGGTTATGGAGATTTGATAATTAAAATATAATTAAAATATAAAATAGGATAGAAATAATTATGTAATTCATTGGTAGGAATTTCAGATAAGCGTATGGAGATGCTTTTATTCCTTCTGAACCCCTGCTTTCCTACTGTCTTCATCCAATCATTCATACTCCTTTCCATGGCAAGCTTTATGTTGGGCATCACCGTTGTCAATGGCTACATCCCGTCCTCTCAGTGAAAATGGTCCAAATGCGCTGTCACCGCACGGCCAATCATCTGTCGGTTCTCGATCATGTTGGAATAGGATCCAGAAATCCTTTTGCATCTGTCACTACACCCAGCACTAGCGAGTTTGAAGCTCGTCACAGCCATCCCTTCCCAGATCCTACTCGGAATACCACAGACAAGGTTTAGACTTTCTGGATCTCAAGAATGGCCGCCAATAATTCTAGCCTATACCACGAAGACTCTGATCGTAGATCAGGAGGCTAAGAGATATGCATTCAAGCTTGTTTTCATGTAGAACGGAAGTGTTTGTCAGGCACACGTTCATAGGTGAGAATGGTGATGAGCGTCACATAATCATCACATTCATCATGTTCTTGTATGCGAATGAATATCTTAGAGAAGAAATAGGCTTGAGTTGAATAGAAAAACAATAGTACTTTGCATTAATTCATGAAGAACAGCAGAGCTCCACACCTTAATCTATGGTGTGTAGAAACTCTACTGTTGAAAATACATAAGAACAAGGTCTAGGCATGGCCAAATGGCCAGCCTCTCTAAACGTGTACACAATGATCTAAAGATGAACAAAAGATATAAAATAAATCATTAAAAGTAATTTTTATACTAGACTAGTGACTAGGGTTACATAAGATAAGTAAATGATGCAGAAATCCACTTCCGGGCCCACTTGGTGTGTGCTTGGGCTGAGCATTGAGCTTTCATGTGTAGAGACTTTTTTTGGAGTTGAACGCCAGTTTGTAGCCTGTTTTTGGCGTTTAACTCTGGTTTGCAACCTCTTTCTGGCGTTTAACTCCAGAATAGGGTAGGGAGTTGGCGTTTGAACGCCAGTTTGCGTCGTCAAAACTCATGCAAAGTATGGACTATTACATATTGCTAAAAAGCCCTGGATGTCTACTTTTCAACACAATTGAGAGAGCGCCATTTGGGTTTCTGTAGCTCTAGAAAATCTATTTCAAGTGCAGGGAGGTCAGAATCCAACAGCATCTGCAGTCCTTTTTCAGCCTCTGAATCCGATTTTTGCTCAAGTCCCTCAATTTCAGCCAGAAATTACCTGAAATCACAGAAAAACACACAGACTCATAGTAAAGTCCAGAAATGTGATTTTTATTTAAAAACTAATAAAAATATATTAAAAACTAACTAAATCATACTAAAAACTATGTAAAAATAATGCCAAAAAGCGTATAAATTATCCGCTCATCATACACCATCCACACATCATTTGTAATCACCCACACCTACCACACTCACAGATTCAAATGAACATTTCTCAAGTTCAATGCACTCACCAATTTCCTCACACACCATTGCACCCATTACCACACCATACACTAACAATGCACCTGCATCACAAAACTTCGACATTACACATGACTGCATTACTAGAAAATCTGAAAGAGTCAAGAAATTGCCTGCTTATTTGAAGGACTACCATTGTATGATAACCCACACAACTCACTCTAGCAATTTTGTCAACTCTACTCTTTATATCTTATCTCACAACACTTATCATATGATAAACTAACCCCAAAATATAAGTCTCTTTCTCTAGCCATCACCTCATATCTGGAACCTAGCACTTATGAGGAAGCGGCTGCACATGAATGTTGGAGAAATACAATACAAGCTGAATTGACAGCTCTAGATCAGAACAGAACTTGGTGTCTCACTGAACTCCCAAAAGGAAAGAAGGTTGTGGGTTGCAAATAAATTTTTGGGTAAAATTCAGTCCCGATGGTACCATAGAAAGGCACAAAGCAAGGCTAGTTGCAAAAGGATTCACTCAAGTGCAAGAAGTGGATTATGGTGATACTTAGGGTCCATTTGGGAAACTCCAAAAGCTACTTTTTTTTTTAGCTTTTGACTTATAAAAAGTTACATTAATAGTGTTTGGTATAATTTTTTAGGTAAATTTTTAACTTTTCAAAAAGTTATTTAAGATCTTTTGAAGAAGTTAAAAAATGTGACTTATCTTATTTTGAAAAGCTATTTTATTACTCCTATTTAATGCACAACTTTAAAACAAGGACTTCTATAATAACTTTCCAAACACAAAATAACTTATTTAAAAGTTTTTATTAATAAAAGTCCTTATATTTTATGCTCCTTTTTCAAAAGAACTTATTTAAGAAGTTTAGCCAAACTGACCCTTAGTCCAGTTATCCAATGACTACCCTACAAGTAATGTTAGAATTAGCAGCGGTAAAGAAATGACATTTGAAAGAACTGGACGTCAATACTGCCTTCCTTCATGGAGATTTGGACAAGAAAATTTATATGAAGATACCACCCGGTTTGGCTGTGTCACAACCAGGTTTGGTTTGTAAATTGTAAAAGTCTCTATATGGGCTTAAGCAAGCAAGCAGACAACGGAACATTAAGCTCACTCAGACTCTTGTTGATGCTGGTTATAAGTAGTTTTTTTATGATCATTCCCTCTTCATCAAGAAACAATCCAAAAGCTTTACTACCATTCTAGTATATGTTAATGATTTGGTTTTAACTGGGAATGACATTGGTGAAATCAATTCCATCAAGCAAATTTTGGATGACAAATTCAAAATAATGGATCTTGGTGATCTCAAGTACTTCTTGGGAATGGAAATAGCATGCTCTAACTCTAGAATTCACATTTATTAGCGGAAGTATGTCATGGACCTTCTCAAGAATTTTGGTTATCTAGATTGCAAGCCTCTTTCCACTCCTTTTGATATAGTTAGAAACTCTCGAAGGAATCCGGTACCATTTTAACGGACAACACTACTTATAGACAGCTCATCGGCCGACTTCTTTACCTCACAAACACTAGACCCGATATCTCTTATGCTGTGGGACGTTAGAGCAAATTTTTGGACTGTGCAACCACTTCTCACCTACAGGCTGCTTTTTGCGTACTCCGATATTTAAAGGGCAGACCTGCAACTGTCTATTCTTCTCCTCTACTTCTAATCTGCATCTCACCAGATTTGCCGATGCTGACTTGGCTACCTGTGCTGATACTCATCGTTCCATTTTCGGTTATTACTTCATGCTTGAGAATTTTCTCGTTATTTGGAAGAGTAAGAAGCAAACCACAGTTGCCAAGTCCTCTGTAGAAGCTGAATATAGGTCTCTTGCTGTTGCCACTTGTGAATCTAGTTGGTTATCTTTCTTAATGGATTTCATTGGTTTGCCGCTTCAAAAGTCTATCACTCTATTCTGTGACAACTAGTCAGCCATTCACATTGCCAATAATCCCATCTTTCATGAAAGAACCAAACATATTGAAGTGGACTGCCACATTGTTCGTGAAAAGCATTTTTCTGGTCTCATTCATCTGATGCCAGTTCGTTCCAAAGACCAACTTGCTGATTTTCTTACCAAAGCTTTGCCACTGGGTCCTTTTCTTACTAATGTTTCTAAGCCAGGATTGTTAGATTTATACAATTCTAGCTTGCGGGATGATGTTACCTAGATTATTTTTTATCAATAGTAGATGTAGGCTTATTGGTGCGCGAATTTGTGACTCGCACAATTGAACCGGCAAGTGCACCGATTGTCCAAGTAATACTTCAGGTGAGTGAGGGTCGAATCTCACGAGGATTGCCGGATTGAGCAAGCTGTTGTTCTCCTACAGATCTTAGTCGGGCAAATAGAAAGATAGTTGTTGTTTGTTGTAGGTGCATAAACAAGCAATAACAATAAAGCGTAGAAACAGTAGTGAGAAATTAGTTAAGGCTTCGGAGATGCTTATTCTTCTGGATTAACACGTCATACTAACTACTCAAACGATGAATTATTCCTTCAATGGCAAGACTGTAAGTGATTAAGTCATTGGTCGTGGTCATTAATCTCCTCAGATCCAAACCAAACACCCGAATAGGCTAGATCAATCTGGGAGAGGGTGAAGCACGCACAATTCAATCTCTTGATGATCCTACTCAAAACTCCATAGACAAGGTCGAATCTTCTGGATCAAAGAATGACACTGA
This sequence comes from Arachis ipaensis, assembly GCF_059453495.1. Lineage (NCBI taxonomy): Eukaryota > Viridiplantae > Streptophyta > Magnoliopsida > Fabales > Fabaceae > Arachis > Arachis ipaensis. The sequence continues at coordinate 99,649,582 of NC_142441.1, forward strand.
AGAGTGGAAGATTGACAGTTTAGAATTCAGAATAAATTCTCGTTACAAGTATAGTTTCTAAACTGAGCAATCATCCTTTCTTACAAACGTTTTGGTTGTCACAAGTAACAAACCCCTTTGAAATTGATAACCGAAGTATTTAACCTCGGGTCGTCTTCTCAAGGAACTTCAGGGAGGTGTTCTTATTATTGGTTATGAGTTTTGTAAATTGGGAGTTTTTGAAATAAGAAGCAAGTAATTTAAATTACAAGAAAAATAAATTAATAATAATAATAGAAAAGAACTCTTGGCAAGGTATGAAAATTCGGAAGTCCTATCCTAGTTATTCTTATGAGAATTGAAGTTAATCCCACTTAGTTAACCTTTACGAAAGCAAGGGAAAGTCAAGTGGACTAATTAGTTAGATTCCCAAGTCCTAGCCAACTCCTAAGGAAAGACTAGAGTTAGTGGAATTCAATTCAATTAGCAGACATAACAATCAATCACGATAAGTTTGATAACTCAAGAGCCTCCAGTTAATCAATTAAAACGAAGAATATAAAAAGCTAAATAGGAGTCATAAACTGAAATACCTCAAATTATATTAAATAGAATATTCAAATCTAACATGGAAAAATTCATAAATTAAATTGAAAAAATAAGTAAAAGAAACATTGAACCTGGAGAGGAATTTGAAATAATAAATTGAAATGATAAGAAATCCTAATTCCTTTAAGGGGAATCCTAATCCTAAATCCTAAGAGAGAGGAGAGAACCTCTCTCTCTAAAAACTACATCTAAAACTAAAAATTATAAATTATAAACTGATGATTATGAATGAATGGATTCTCCCACTTTATAACCTCTAATCTGTATTTTCTGGACCGAAAACTGGGTCAAAAACAGCCTAGAAATCGCTGGAGAAGAAATCTGCCACGCTGATTTTTGTCACTGCGACGCGTCCGCGTGGAGCACGCGTTCGCATTGCTTAGCGTCAGGAAAACTATGACATAATATATATCAAATCAAAGCTCCAGAAATTAGCTTTCCAATGCAACTGGAACCGCGTCGTTTGGACCTCTGTAGCTCAAGTTATGACCGTTTTAGTGCGAGAGGGTCAGGCTGACAGCTTTGCAGTTCCTTCAACTTCTTGTATTCCTTCCACTTTTGCATGCTTCCTTTCCATCCTCCAAGCCATTCCTCCCCTGTAATCTCTGAAATCACTTAACGCACATATCAAGGCATCGTATGGTAATAAGAGAGGGTTAAACATATCAAAATTAAGACCAAAGAAGCATGTTTTCAATCATAGCACAAAATCAGGAAGGAGAATGTAAAACCATGCAAATAGTATGAATAAGTGTATGAAAGATTGATAAAATCCACTCAATTGAGCACAAGATAAACCATAAAATAGTGGTTTATCAACCTCCCCACACTTAAACATTAGCATGTCCTCATGCTAAGCTCAAGAGAAGCTATAAAGGAGTGAAGAGGAATAGTAGAATATATGAAATGCAACCTATCTATATGAATGCAACTCTATGCAAAAATGTTTCTACCTACTTGGTTAAAAGTAAATAAATCTTCCAAGACAAACATAAATCAGATTTCACTAATTCAAATTATACAATAAAAGACAAGTAAACTTGTAAGAAGATAGCTCATGAAAGTAGGGAACATAGAATCAAGCCTGAACCCTTACTGGTAGTGTATATCACTCTAACTCTCAAGTGTCTAGGGTCAATCACTCTACTCTTCCCTAGTCATGCTTTCTCAACCTTGTTCTTCATCTAACCAATCAACAAATATTTAGTATACCAATGCAAACATCATGAGGTCTTTTCAGGGTTGTAATGGGGCTGAGGTAAAGGTAAGGATATATGTATGGCCAAGTGAGCTTTATAAAGTGAATCCTTGATTAGTCTAAGATCTCACCTAACATATACATACTTTATATAATTTTAAAATACTTTACCTAGCTACCCAAATTTTTCCCACTTTTGTATTACATGCTCATGTATCAAACTTATTTTTGAATTTTGTCCCATGTGCATTGATTCTTTTTATTTTGCATTTGGGATATTATTATTATTATTATTATTATTATTATTATTATTATTATTATTATTATTATTATTATTATTATTATTATTATTATTATTATTATTATTATTATTATTATTATTATTATTATTATTATTATTATTATTATTATTATTATTATTATTATTATTATTATTATTATTATTATTATTATTATTATTATTATTATTATTATTATTATTATTATTATTATTATTATTATTATTATTATTATTATTATTATTATTATTATTATTATTATTATTATTATTATTATTATTATTATTATTATTATTATTATTATTATTATTATTATTATTATTATTATTATTATTATTATTATTATTATTATTATTATTATTATTATTATTATTATTATTATTATTATTATTATTATTATTATTATTATTATTATTATTATTATTATTATTATTATTATTATTATTATTATTATTATTATTATTATTATTATTATTATTATTATTATTATTATTATTATTATTATTATTATTATTATTATTATTATTATTATTATTATTATTATTATTATTATTATTATTATTATTATTATTATTATTATTATTATTATTATTATTATTATTATTATTATTATTATTATTATTATTATTATTATTATTATTATTATTATTATTATTATTATTATTATTATTATTATTATTATTATTATTATTATTATTATTATTATTATTATTATTATTATTATTATTATTATTATTATTATTATTATTATTATTATTATTATTATTATTATTATTATTATTATTATTATTATTATTATTATTATTATTATTATTATTATTATTATTATTATTATTATTATTATTATTATTATTATTATGTATCCCCTTATTTAATTACTTAATATTTTTCTTTTTTTTTTCAATGCACATAGTAATTTAATTATTTTGATTTCACATGAGCATGCTTCCCAAGTTTTCAAATAATTTATTCAATTTAATTCCCCCTTATATATATATATATATATATATATATATATATATATATATATATATATATATATCATCCCATGTTCCCATAAAATTCTCCATACTTAAATTATACACAATATCTATCTTAAGCTGACCAAGGATTCAACTTGGGATTTTTATTTTGTTTTTCTACTTAAGGCTAGTAATGTGGTTATGAAATAGAAGGGGGTTAAAAAGTTCAAAGTGGCTAACAAGGGTGATGTAAAAGGTAGGCTTATTTGGGATAAGTGAGCTAATAACAAATAATAGCCTCAATCATATGCAAGCATGTAAATACACTAAATAATGGACATATAGAATGGAACAAAGCAAAGATTGCAATTATAGAGAAGAAAACACACAAGAATAAAAATTTATGGTTAAATAATGTAACCATATAAATAAGCTCAAAATCTCACAGGTTGTGTGTTCTTTGACTCAAAAATCATGTTCCAAATACAGCTTCAAACAAATTTAACACATAGAAAATTTTAAATTTTTTTATTTTAAATTAGTGAAATTTTTTAAAAATAGGGTCTTAAAAAGAAACTTATTATTTTTCAACTAAGTAGTACTTAAATGCAAACAATCAACTACACATGCAATCTATTATGCAATGCAACAATGAACTAATAAAGAAAATAAAACAATGGTGTTGGAAAGAAGAAAATAGCTAACCCATGGGGATCGGTATCGACCTCCCCACACTTAAAGATTGCACCGTCCTCGGTGCATGCTAAGATGTGCAGGTGGATGGGTTGTGAGCTATAATTGCTGCTATTTCTCTAAAGATTGTGCAGACGGACGGGCTTGTCTCCCCATTAAGAGGCTTTTTCCTCTCCCTTCGTGGTGGCTATCCTGAAAGAAGAGGGAAAAGAAGAAAAGTAACCCAAAAATAAAGATAGAAAATAAATAAAATATGGGTGTTAATGCCAGATAATAAGGGTCTCAATTACATGGTAGCTACAACATGCAAGTGAGAAAACAGTAGAAGTACATGGTAGATCAAGAGTGCAAAAATTTGCAACAATGGGGAAAAAAGTGGGTAAGGAAAGATAATATAAATTCATGTCAATACAAAAGTAATACAGGTATAAAAGATTGGCATTGATTTAAATAATATTATCTAACCAGAATAACACAAGTCACTAAGCACCAAAATAATACCAGAAAAGACACAACAATTGAATATGAACAAGTGACACCAATGAAAAAATAATAAATTTAGAAAAGAAAATAAAAATATGCACAAAATTAAAATGCATTGAATGAAATATGCAAATAAATTAAGTAAAATAGAATGAAGGTGAAAAAGAATGAGAAGTGAAAGAAAGAAGAAAAAAGAAAAGATAGAAGAGATTAGGATTAGAAAAGAAAAGACAAGATAATTGGCGCTGATCTGGATAAGTTGTGCGGCGCAGGCGACGCGGACGCGTGAATGATGCGGTTGCATGGTGCGTGATAAGGGCAGGTGACAAGGACGCGTGGGTCACGCGATCGCGTGACCTGATTTGTGCGATTTGCGCGAGTGCAGCCTCGCGTTCGCGCAACTCTCTGTTCGAAACTCTTTTTGCCAAATTTTTGGGTGACGCAGTCGCGTGGTTGACACGATCGCGTGGATGGCCATTTTTGGAAAACGACGCGGCCGCGTGGGGAACGCGTTCACGTGGTAAGGCTTGTGCTTCTAGCATGGTTCCAGCCCCATTCCAGCCCAACATACTGCCATACACCCCTTTACGTCGATTTTACAGAGCCACACGTTCGCGTGGGTGACGCGGACGCGTGGGAGGCATTTTTTCCACATGACGCGGACGCATCAGTGATGCGGTCGCGTGGGCATATTTGTGCCTAAGGCACGCCTCCAGCCACGCTCTCGCGCGACTCTCTGTTCACTTTTCTTTTCTTCCTAATGCACTTGTGACGCGGACGCGTCAGCGACGCCTACGCATCGCGTGCATTTTTTTTAATGCAAAATGCAGAATGCATTATGCAGATGCTGATGCTGATGTTATGAATAATTCCAGGTTCAATAAGATGGAATAAAACAAGACTTAAAAACAAAACAAAATAAAATTAAAATTGAAAAAAATGAATAATTATACCATGGTGAGTTGTTTCCCACCTAGCACTTTTAGTTAAAGTCCTTAAGTTGGACATTTGGTGAGCTCCTTGTCATGGCGGCTTGTGCTTGAACTCATCCTGAAACTTCCACCAATGCTTGGACTTCCAATAAGCTCTATCAATACTAAGTAAATTTCTCAAGCTTTAATGGGGTTCTTCACAAGCTTTGAGCTCCCAAAGTTGATCCTCATATATTCCTGGATCCCAAATCTTGTTTCTACACCCGTCTTCAAGTTGATTATCATGATTCCATCCGGGTGGTTCAGCCTTAGAATTCTCACTGAAGCATCCAAACAACTTCCTAGACCCATTCAATTGAGCTCTACACCAACCTTTGCGTTTAAACTTAAAGCTTCCAACCATAATGAACCTTGCAGGACAATTCTTACCACTGACCATCTTTCTTTTACTCTTAATGCCACATAGAGCTCTAAGTTGACCATCCGTCTCCAGTAGCCCATATTCAAGTGGAATTAGAAAGCTAAGGGATATGAATTTTACCCACTTGAATATTGTGAAGGATGATGGCAACTTAGGGGGAGGTATTTCTAACGAATTTGCAAGCTCCACTCCCTTGCGCTCTTCTCTGACAACTTCCACCTCTTTGCAAGTTTCTTTAATATCAACCTCTTCCTCTTGGTAGCTTTCTTCTTATTCAATCTCTTCTTCATTGCTCACCAAGGGCATGGGAGGCTGTGCTTCTTCTTCTTGAATCTCCATCTCTTGACCAACCTCTTCCAAGTCTTCAACTATGATATGCCTTGGAGGTTGTACACCCTCCTCAGCATCAATTTCAATCGCCTTGGAAGGAGGTTCTATAACCTGACTTTCCCATGGATGTTCAGCATCTCCTAAGTCTGCAACCATTTCTTCCTCTGCAACTATTATGGCTTCCTCCACTTGTTCCAATACAAAGCCATGTTCCTCATTGTCCACCGAAGTTTCTAGGGTCTCATTCATGCTGCGTTCTTCAGTAGATTCTCTACATGAAGCCATGGGAGTATTTTGAGTGCTCAGATGTTGGGAAGCTAATCGATTTATTAACTCGCCTAAGGCGGCCGCAAAATTTAGTACACTCTTATTCATCCTTTCTTGCCCTTGAAGAATAGCATTAAGGGAGTTGTTATCCAATGGAGGTTGGGGTGGATAGGAGGGTTCATTATTTTGGAGAAAGGGTTTATAATAGGAAGGTGGTTCTTCTTGATAAGGATATGGAGATGGTGAATATTGAGGTGGTGGTTCTGGGTGTGGTTCATATGGTGGTTGGTGTGGTAGATAAGGATTAGGGTCATATGGAGGTGAATAGTTGTAGGTGGCTTGTGAGTATGGTGGTTCAAAGCTGTGTTGAGGAGGTGGTTTATAAGCGTATGATGGGGCTTGTCGGTAATTACAAGGGAGTCCACCATAACTATTGTCTCGACATGCATTGGTAAATGGTCGTTGTCCATGGTAGTTTGGAAGGTGTTGTTGCCTAAAGGGTTGATCAGATCCTCGTGGCTCTATCCATCTCTGATTGTTCTGACCTTGATGCATGTTCCTGTTATAGCTTCCATTCCTTACAACAGCATTAGAACCAAACTCAAAGCGATGGGGGTGAGAGAACTCATAATAACAAATAAAAATTAAAAATGAAAATAAAACCAAATTTAAATTAAAAGGTTATTGAAATTTAAATTTTGAATTTGAAAATTAAATTTTGAAATTTGAATTTTAAATTTGAAATTTAAATATTGAATTTTGAAATTTGATTTTTGAAACAAGATAAGATAAGATTTTGAAAAAGATATGATTTTTGAAAAAGATTTGAATTTTGAAATTTAAAACTAAGATAAGATAAGATAAAAATTTTAAAATAGAAATCTGAAATTTTTTTATGCAAATTTTGAAAATTCAATTAAAATAAAGAGAAAAGATATTTTTGAATTAAATGAGGAAAGAGAAAAATAATAAAATGACACCAAACTTAAAATTTTTAGATCAAAACGAAGGAAACAACTAAGAACAACTTGAAGGTCAAGATGAACACGAAGAACAATTTGAAGATCAAGATAAACACCAAGAACAAATTTTTGAAAAAAAATTTTTTAATAACTAAATAAAAACCAATAACCTCTTAATTTACGAAAAATCAAAAATAAAAACAAAAATAAAAACAAATAAACAAGCAAAAAAAAATATTTACATTAACCAATAATAGGCACACGTTTGCAATTCCCCGGCAACGACGCCAATTTGAAGAGCGGAAGATTGACGGTTTAGAATTCAGAATAAATTCTCGTTGCTAGTATAGTTTCTAAACCGAGCAATCATCCTTTCTTACAAACGTTTTGGTTGTCACAAGTAACAAACCCCTTTGAAATTGATAACCGAAGTATTTAACCTCGGGTCGTCTTCTCAAGGAACTGCAGGGAGGTGTTCTTATTATTTGTTATGAGTTTTGTAAATTGGGGGTTTTTGAAATAAGAAGCAAGTAATTTAAATGACAAGAAAAATAAATTAATAATAATAATAGAAAAGAACTCTTGGCAAGGTATGAAAATTCGGAAGTCCTATCCTAGTTATTCTTATGAGAATTGAAGTTAATCCCACTTAGTTAACCTTTACGAAAGCAAGGGAAAGTCAAGTGGACTAATTAGTTAGATTCTCAAGTCCTAGCCAACTCCTAAGGAAAGACTAGAGTTAGTGAAATTCAATTTAATTAGCAGACATAACAATCAATCACGATAAGTTTGATAACTCAAGAGCCTCCAGTTAATCAATTAAAGCCAAGAATATAAAAAGCTAAATAGGAGTCATAAACTGAAATACCTCAAATTATATTAAATAGAATATTCAAATCTAACATAGAAAAATTCATAAATTAAATTGCAAAAATAAATAAAAGGAACATTGAACCTGGAGAGGAAGTTGAAATAATAAGTTGAAATGATAAGAAATCCTAATTCCTTTAAGAGGAATCCTAATCCTAAATCCTAAGAGAGAGGAGAGAACATCTCTCTCTCTAAAAACTACATCTAAAACTAAAAATTATGAATTATAAACTGATAATTATGAATAAATGGATTCCCCCACTTTATAACCTCTAATCTGTGTTTTTTGGGCCGAAAACTGGGTCGAAAACAGCCTAGAAATCGCTGGAGAAGAAATCTGCCACGCTGATTTTTATCACTGCAACGCGTCCGCATAGAGCACGCGTTTGCATCACCTAGAGTCAGGGCAACTATGGCATAATATATATCAAATCGAAGCCCCGGACGTTAGCTTTCCAACGCAACTGGAACCACGTCGTTTGAACCTCTGTAGCTCAAGTTATGACCATTTTAGTGCGAGAGGGTTAGGCTAACAGCTTTGCAGTTCCTTCAACTTCTTGTATTCCTTCCACTTTTGCATGCTTCCTTTCCATCCTCCAAGCCATTCCTGCCCTGTAATCTCTGAAATCACTTAACGTACATATCAAGGCATCGAATGGTAATAAGAGAGGGTTAAACATATCAAAATTAAGACCAAAGAAGCATGTTTTCAATCATAGCACAAAATTAGGAAGGAGAATGTAAAACCATGCAAATAATATGAATAAGTGTATGAAAGATTGATAAAATCCACTCAATTGAGCACAAGATAAACCATAAAATAGTGGTTTATCAGACGCTCTATGATTCTAGCCCTTAGAGCCACAGGAACCTCAATTACCCCTGACTAACAGGATTTCATGTCACATATCCCAATTAGCCTAAGTAACTTGTTGGAACCCATGATGCACTCTCAAGCTATAGCTCAATACTATCCGGGTTAGGACTCGTAAAGAACTCATGTAGAACAGGGGGTCATACTTTCGGTCCACCCCAAATTCATAAGGATGAAGAACGACAATGCATCATAGAATAGAATCAAACATAGATTGATGTAGAAAAGTAATTGTATTAATCCATAGGAATCAAAGAGCTCCTAACCTTAACCTAAGAGGTTTAGTTACTCATACTGTACAGAAAATAATGTGTATGTTCGAATGTGGTGGAGAAGCTCCTAACAATGGTGATCTTTCCTTATATATACTAATACTAAACCTAAAAAGATATTAATAATAATTACAAAAGTGAACTAAACTAAGCAGAAAGGTGCGAAACTATTAAGTAAATTTATGAATCTTGTGAATTAGCGGAGATAGGGCGGAGATCCCCGCTCGAGTCCCCGCACTTGCCTTGGGAGAATTTTGCCTCTATCCCATTCCGTGGGAAAAATTTCCCACAGTCGGTTAGGGTTATTAATTATTTTTTTGAAATTTATTTTTTTTATTTTTTCATTTTCATGATTTGATTAGCATTCAATTTTTTTTGTAAAGCAAAGCAAACCATTGACTTTTTTGCTATTTATAATTTTTTCGTTTTTAATTTGATTTTAATTTATTTAAGTTTATTTTTTGTATGTTTAATTAAAAAAAATGCTTATTTTATTTTTTAAGGTGCTGATTTTATTTGGTTTTAACTTTTGTGTCTTTAAGAACAATGCTTTATTGTTTGCAAATTTTTTTATTAGTTTTGAAAATTATAACAAGGTTGATTAGGCCTCGAGTTAGGTTGTTTACTTGGTTTGTTCTAAGAGACTGGGTTAATACTAAGGACTAGTTTTTTGTAGGGTACCATTTAACAAAGTAATAATGTATGCATTATATATGAAAAGATGTTGAAATTATACAACACTTGTTTGTTACTTGTCATTTTACTTGGCCCGTGTAGTGTGTATGGAATGCTAATATTGGACATACTTGGACCATCTCAAGTACCATAAAAATGCACTTTGAGAGTTGGAAGGCTAACTATGCATATAAAGTAAGAAATGTGAAAGAAGCGATTAGTTGGGTTCTTTTCTGTCACATAAAATATTTGGGTGCGCATGAATGATCTCATATTTCAAAATAAAACAGCAGAACTAGCAAAATGTGTTATGATAGGTCGTTTTGTTGCTTTAGGGAATAGGTGTGGTAGTTACCTCCTGTTGTTGATTACTATGTTGAAGATGACATAGGAGTTGCTTTACAGACTAATCTTAATGTTTTTTTTATCTTTTGTTGGTTGTATGCTCCATCTACTATGTTAAGTTTTCTCTTTCAAAAAACAAATAGTTTCCTATTTAAATTAGTCTATTTTTAGTAAATGTATAAATTGGTTTATGGTAATTTGGTTTAATTAGGGTTTAGAGCTTGTTAGATATATATAGGGTAATTAAATGTAAGTCTTCATTTGTTAATATTGATCTTCAACAATTTTAATTGCAATTGCGTTAAACAAGTTCCTTTTTATTGCATAGGTAATATGAGGCAAAAATGTAGACTCGGACCCTTGCATCTCAAAAGAGTGCTAAGGAAGGCAATGAATCGAATGTTGTTTTGGTGCATCCAAATGCAATATGGCGTGACATGGTTGCAAAGTCATACAAGAATCGCATTTACGAAAAAGGATCATGTTTCACCAGTACTCTTCAATCTGGTCCTCTAGCAGCAGCCTCCTTAGATACGAGTGCTCCTCTGGCATCCCACGATACAATGGCCAAGTTGCGTGCGCGGGTTCACGACCTCACATAGAGCTTGGATGAGTGAGGACAATAGTACGACAAGGATGAGGATTGCATCTGTGAGTTGCTCGCTCACCTCGATTAGCACGAGTTGGTCTAGCAGGAGAAAGACGAGATGATATAGGCAGCCTGTGTGGAGATCTTGAGGGATCGAGAGGAGATCCACAAGATGAGGTAGAAGATAGCTGCATACTATATGAGATGAAGCGAGCTCGACCAAGCTCGGGGTTGTCATCAGCACATGTACCACTGCCGCAACAGTAGAATGATCAAGATCAGCAAGGCGCGACATCGACAAATATTATGTGGACCTCTAGGATGTATATTTTGAGTAATCCCTATTTTTTTTTGTATGATTTAGAATAATTGACATTGTTATATGTATAATTTAAAATAATTTAACTCTTTTATTTGTGTTATTGGTACCTTTATTTAATATTTCAATGAAAATTATAATTGAATTTCAAATTCCTTGAAACTGGATTTACAATTATATTTAGATTACAAAATATCAAATTATAATGTAATTGAGTATTTAAATTTCTTTTCTTTAATATTGATTTTAATTGCCATTGGATTTTGCATGAAACACATCCAACGGAAATTCTCAACAAATTTATTTTATTGTTTTAGTTTTTATTTCTGCATTTTACCGTTGGATTTTACAAGGGACAGATCCGATGATAAATGCTATTCATTTTAAAATTTTCTTTTTGAAATTTGTTTTTGTCAATTGTTTCGTTAAATCTGACGGTAACACCTACCTAGATTCGTCATTCTGCATCAACAGTGTTACCATAGTCCATTTCTCAAACGAATTGAATCCGACGGAAAAAATCTTAACCATCATTTCCGCACATAAAAATGTGATGATAAATCTGACAATAATCGACATTTTCTTTACAATAAGAGAAAGTGCAGACTCTCAATCTCAGCTCATATCAACTTATGAAGTTCACTTAAATAATATTACTACATATTATGACTATTTATAGACTTGAATATGTCAATTTCTTTAATTACTAAGTCAATTTTAATTAACTCTAAATAATACCTCTACAAGTTTCTAGCATAGCAAGTTGGCAACTTGTTTTACTACTTTATAAACATGCCAACATATGATTACATAATTGCGATAAACTCTAGCCACAAACTTTGATTTCAAACATAAAACATACTTGATAAGCTTCATGTAATCTTTGACCCCTTTTTACTACATGTTTAGTAGACACCACTTGTTCATGTTGGCAACTTGTAACATCATCTTTGACTATCTTGAATACTCTAGGCTTGTTAACAAATAATAAGTTTAGTTTCATTGCCAACAGTAGGGGTGGGCATAGTTTGAATTTTCAAAAATCCAAAATGCATCTACTTTAGAACCAATTTTGTGGTTTATAAAACCAAACTTGAACCGAATTAAAAAGATAAATCGATTTTAAACTGGTTTGGAAAAATAAAAATCAGTTTCAAACCGGTTTTAATATTTAAATCCAGTTTTTATATACAAATCGGTTTTAAATATAGTTTTTTAACCAAAAATTCAGTTTTAAAACTATTTTTTAAAAATCTAATTTCCAAACCAGATTTTTTAACCAAAAATCCAATTTTAAAACCAGTATTTAGAAATCCAATTTTCAAACCATAATTTTTTTAACAGAGAAATTAATACTAAAGTCTTTTTAAACTATATATGTTCATTACAACTAAGATTTATTCTTTATAAATCTAATAACAATAACTAATCTATATAACATTTAATCATTCTCAAAACATCAAAAGGATACCACCGAAAAATCTCCCTAAAACAACTACCCTAAAACATCAACCTTCCACAGGTCACTAAAACTTTTTCTTCTTCATCAAGAATTTGACAAATTCACATATTGTCTCTTTTAAGATGAGTTTTTTATTTTTATTTTCTTTGATTTTTTACAATTCTGAAGATGAACTTGCTTACTAATTGACCAAATGGGTGTTGATCATCAAAATCACCATTTGAAAATTAGCAAATACGTTTCCAATTTTCTATTTTCTTTTTCTTTTTCTACTTTTGTTGAAAATGACAGCATCAACATCTTGTGATGTTAACTAATGTTAACAATTGAATGAATTGGACTTAACAATTGAATATTGGTTGGACTATTTAACCAACCTTGCTATAATTAGTAATGCTTTATCCTCGTGCAAACAAGCTTAATTGGATACCAAATGAAAACAATTAAACTCCGATCCTAACTAACACGCTCTCATTCACTCATTCCGTCGAACACTTAGAACACACGCCGCCAAACATTAGGATAAATAATAACAAGCATAATTTCCTTCATCAGCAATTCATTTCACGTAAAATTTCACTAATATGTGCAAAAGAAAAGTTACAATTTACATATGCTGATAAAAAAATCCTCGTCCTCCTCGAACTTGAACATAAATACGGCGTGACCATCATCACTTTTACCCAGATTGTTATTCTTATTACTGTAAGAGTTGTTATAGTTGTTGTAGTAGTGTTGGTATATTTTTTTCACCAATTCAGTCTTAGATTAGGATTTTTTTTTTCAATTTTGAATTTTAATTTGGATATGGATTTGGATCTAAATTTAAACTGTGTAAATGGTTTGGATTAGAAAACCAAACTATAAAAGAGATTCAATTTGGTTTGAATTTTTTTATTTAAAATTAATTTTTTTAAATGATTTAGTTTGGATTTGGTTTTAAATCCAAAATTTGGATTTTTTTTTGCCCAGCCCTAGCCAATAGTCCCTTAAACTAAGTTTGACAAAAAAAAATCTTTCTTTGACTTGATCTTCAAAATGATAATGCTAATAATCTCTTTTTTCATTTGCTAATTTAAAAACCTTCATAAACAAAATATTCTTTGAATATAAGAACCTCTTTTAGTATTTAGCTCTTCTTTTATAAATGTTCTTGCAATCTCTGTATTGAAAATCTTCTCTGCCTCTGCTTCAATAATTAAATTCTAATTTTTTTTCAACAATCATGATTTGGTTCAGTATTAGGTTGAATTCTCTTGTAGACTTTTTAAAATTGTTGTGGTTGACGATGATTTGTTTCCTCTCTTCCAACAAACGCTGGGCTATCTTTCTTTTCATGCAATTCTGCATCAAATATCTTCATGTTTCTAACATGAGACTCTAATGTTGTAGTCACCACATATTGTACCTCATCGGCATCATGTGAAGAGTTTTCTCCACTACAATTTCTTTTAGCATCAATTGAAAATTCTTTTGAGGTGCAACATCAACTTCTTCTCATAAACTTGCATCAACAAGGTTTCAAAGATTATAAACTTTTTTGTGGATAGAGATTATTTTCCAATCAACTTCTTTGGTATTCCGTTGATGTTGGAACTTCTCTGCTATGCCTATAATAAGCCAACATGAGAAAATTTTTTATTCTCATCACTTCTCTAGCAAGAACCTTCTTTTTGACAACCTCTCTAAAAAGAATACTTTTGTTTTACAAATGCTTTAAGATGAGAAAGCTATTCTCACTAATTCTCTAACTCTTCACAAATTGATGTTAAATTTAACTGACTTGATAAAGAAAAAATTATGTAAAAACTCTCCTACACCTCACAAACTCTCAAACAAATGCCACTAGAATAAACTAACTCTGGTTCCAAATGTATATTAAAAATCCACAATTTATTAGCCTAGAATCACTCAAATATATAAACAACTCAACAACTATACATGTAATACCCGGTCTAACTGAAATTAATTAAATAATAAGTTAAATAGGAGCGAATACGGTTGGAAGGTTGGAAGATTTGGCAATTGGAATTTGATGATTTAAATATGATATTTAGATTCAGTGAATTTTTCCGAGTCGGAAGACATAATTTTCTGCGTAAAAGCGCGCAGTGGAATTTTGACCGGCAGTACCGGCTGAGACCTGTCTGATACTGCAGCTGAAAAAATTGATTATGAGTAAGTAGGATTAAGAAATGAGGAATTATAATTAGGGGAGGTAGAAATATTTGAAGTGCAATTTAGAGCGCTAATCTTAAAGATTTTGGTCCAAAATTGGGCCAACGGACAAAAATAAGTGAACCGGGCCTAAGTGGGCCCAAGACCCAACATATATAAACATTAGTTATGAGCATTTCAGCTCATTTTGCCCTAAAGAAGGGGTGTTGGGCGCTGAAATTGGGAAGAGAAAAGAGAAGAGAGAAAACCTAACTCTCTTTGATCTTCAAACCACCATAACTTGAGCTACGGAGCTCCGATTGACGAGCCGTTTGTGGCCACGCATCGCTCTTCTCGTCCTCTACAATTCTATTTAAGTTTGGTGGTGAGTATTTTATTCATCTCTGCCCAGTTTTTGAAATTCCCCACTGTTATACGTTTTTGGGTAGTTAGTGTTGAAATCTTGTGATTTTGGGTGTTTAGGGATACTCCAACATAGATTCTAAGTGGATTCTATCCCTACTTCATATGGGCTGAGGTAAGAAGTGCTCAAACCCTTGTAATTTGTCATTTTTATGAGCTCTAAGTTGATGTATGTATGTGATATTGGTTATGTTAGTGTATTTGGTGATGTTGGTGCACAATTGGGAGATTGGTATTGCTTGAAGAGCTTTGGTAAGGCTTGGAGCTAAGGTTGGTGAAGAATTCCAAAGAAGAGGCTCAATTGGTTTGGCTACAAGAGGTACGATTTAAGTTTCATTTAAGTACCATGTGTTGTGATGAGAATTCCTAGGCTAGATGCCCCTAGGATTAAGTTTGGATTATGTAAATGGTTGGTGCTAATATGCATAGTTGATATGTAACGTGAATTAATGATTGGGTTGAGAATTGTGTGACCTTGTATGCTTGGTGTATTGAGAATTTGATGTACTGGGTAATGAGTATTGATTTTGTGGTTTATGCATTTAAATTGTGAAAATTGGGCCGGAGGCCGTGAATTTTGGGCCGGAGGCCGGAAAGAGGTAAGAAAGGTAAGTCGATGTGTGCATTGTATGATGGCACAAGTGATTGGATGAATTTCAGATAATGAATATATGAATGATTAGGTTGGTTATTGAATAATAAGGTTTGAGAAGTTGAAGTGTGGAATTTGGTCATTTTGGGTGAATTTATGTAGATGAGGTATGTTTGGTTCGGTTGAGATATATTATGTGATCATATATGTGATTATGATTATTGATGCCTTGATGGTATGATGATGCATTAGAGATATGTATGTTGTGATATATGCTTGAGGAATGATTAAGGTTGATTTGTGGGTGAAATCACGTGATAGT
This sequence comes from Arachis ipaensis, assembly GCF_059453495.1. NCBI lineage: Eukaryota > Viridiplantae > Streptophyta > Magnoliopsida > Fabales > Fabaceae > Arachis > Arachis ipaensis. The sequence continues at coordinate 99,665,596 of NC_142441.1, forward strand.
GAGTATGATATTGATTATGTATAATAATGGTTGATTGGAAATGGTATTATTGGAAATTGGGATGAGGAAGGATGTATGACATGATATTGTGTTTGTCCTTTAGCCATTTGATTGAGAAGTGTTAAAATGGTTGGATGTGGTTTTGGGAATTTTTGGTAAAGTGTCAATGTGTGAGTTGAGGATGGCTTGATGTGGATTTTGGTACATTTTGATTGATTTCAAAAAGGGTTGAAATTGGCATGTTTTGGTGGATTTTGAAAAGAGTTGAAAATTGCTTGTTTTGAAAATGGCACCTTGTGGTTTTGTATGAAAACATGGTTTTTGAGCACACTTTGACGGGACATAACTTGGACTACGGATCTTTGTTTTGTGCCAAATCTGTTTAGAAATGAAATTGGATCCGGGATGTCCATGCCGTTCGAAGAACGGGTGAAAAATGATTTAAAATGAGAAAGTTATGTCCGTCGGAAGATTGGGGGGTTGAATCTGTAAATTCTGCAGCTTTTAACTTAGAAAATTTTTAGCAGAATGACCCTCCACGCGTAGGCGCACTTGGCGCGTACGCGTCGTTCTTCAAGAAGACACCATCCACGCGTGCGCGTGGTGTGCGCGTGCGCGTCGATGCGCTGCACCCAATGCCCAGCTATTTTCCAGAGAGTTGTGCCAGAGTTGTGCCAGTTTTGTGCCTGGGCGCAAGAGCACCCACGCGTACGCGTGGCTGACGCTTGCGCGCCGTTTGGATATTTTTCAACCCGCGCGTTCGCGCGTATGACGTTTGCGCGTCGATGAGTTTTTGGCCATCCGCGCGTGCGCGTGGAGTGCGCGTACGCGTGGCCCTGTTTTCATGCCAAAGATGGTTTTTGAGTTTTTAAAGCCAAATCTCATACTTCTAAGCCTCCAATCTCATCCCTTAGGTATTAAATCATTATGATATGCCTAGAAATGAGGAAGAAACTAGGGGATGTGGTAACTTGCGAGTGAAGCAAGGGAAAAGGTTATGATTAATGATGATCAGATATGATTATATGAGATATGGAGGGTGACGGTGGAAGTACCGTGTAAGCCATGAGCCGAAAGGCTATAATTATTGATAAATGGCCGTTCTTGATTGAACCATGGGCCGGATGGCTGAGTTATTGCCGGGTTACGGCAAGGCCATTATTGTTTATGGCTGAGTATAAATGCCTATATGATTAATAAATGAATGTGTTACATGGATAACAATGAAAAAGGTTGAAATGTGATGTGTGACCCCGGGTAGTAGGCAGTGGCGTTGTCCACTTGCTCCGGGTATGAGACGGGAAAGGATGTTTATGATAAATGAGTTTAATTATAGAGTTTTGAACACATGTGTATTTGTGATACCTGGGTAGTAGTAAGGTGGTGGTTCGTCCCACTTGCTCTAGGACAGAGATTGAGACCCTGGGTAGTAGCAAGGGTTGTGGTTCGTCCCACTTGCTCCAGGTCAGAGATTGTGATGCCTGGGTAGTAGCGGCAGTAGTGGTGAATCCACTCGCTCCAGGTTGAGCTTGTAAACACCCGCCTGGGTAGTAGCCGCAGTAGTGGTTATTCCACTGGCTCTGGGTTGAGCGGGTAGTAGCAAGGGGGTTGTAGCTCAAACCTACTTGTTCCGCAATGGGTGTTTCTGTCCAATGGTTAGCTACCAGGACATGTCGGGTTGGCTATATAACCGACAGATGATATCATCAGCCATAGGGCAGGCATTCATCATTTGCATATGTTTGAATTGTTTGGGTTTGCCATTTGTTTTGGATTTCTACATCATATATGTCATGTTACCTGACTATATGCTACTTGTTCTACTTGTACCATATTTGTGTATTACTTGCCTGTATTGCTTGTGTTTGTACAATTGAGAGGCCCCTCATGCTGGTGTCAGTGGGTGTGAGGGCTGTTCTTGATGGGATGAATTGATGATGCAATTGCATGATGATGATGATTATTGAATGAGATAACTGGAGCTCCCTGGGTAGACGCAGTGATGTGGTTTCACTAGCTCCAGGCGAGTGTATGATGTATTGATATAGAATTGCTGAGGCAGAACAACTGGTGATGGTTTTGCTTATAATTCTGAGTCTGATTCGTGGAAGAGTCAGCGAGTTGGGAAACATGTGAAACATGAATTGAATTTAGCACTCCCTTATGACAGTTGCCTATTCATGGATTAGCGAGAACCTAGGATGAATAATTGGTGAAGAAGTTTAGGATGCTTAATGAGTTTTTATTGCAGTACATTGAATTTATTTGGCACTTTTACCGTACTGGAAACCCATGGGCCCGGGGTTCTCATTCCGTATATATCTCTTGTTTTTCAGATACAGGTCCAGGTGCTCAGAAGTGAGCTATGGTTCGTCTGAGAGACGGCGAAGATATTTATTTTCTCTACTTTGTGTTTTGCTTAGAATCTCTCCACCTTTGTTTTGAAAAGATTATATTATGTATTGAACTCTTTTGGAACTTGCCTATAGAGGATCTTATGTTTCCTTTGGGAGAGATTAGGATATACTGTTGTCATCTACTTTCATACTGTACCCTAGCCGGCCCAAACTTCGCGGGTTGCGACTAGTGGCTATTTACTTATGCTATAAATATCTATCTGTTATCTATCTCTTAATCTCCTTTATGCCTTGTCCATATATCGCGTTCGGCTTAGCAGTTTAACTTTTCGTTGTCGAAACGTGAGTGATACGTCTTCGCGATTTTATTTCTATTCTTTTCAGGCTTCTCGATTAATACTCCTTTCGAAAATTACCTATATTTATATATTAAAAATCCACCTGAGAGTCGTACCACCGTAATATCATTGACTTATGACTCGAGCATAAGGATTTGAATATTAGGGTGTTACAATACAACAAGACATCAATATATTTTTTCTCAATAATAACACAATGATATATTAGGAAAAGAAACAAAACTACAATAATAATATATATCTCTATTCTCTATTAACTCTCGTAACTGAGAGAAAGTAAAGACTCTTTAAACCCATAAACTTAAATAATACCATTATATATTATGCCTATTTGTAGACTTGAATATGCTAATTTCCTTTATCGCTAAGTTATTTTTAATTAACTTCGACTAATATCTCTACAAAGTTCTAGTATAGCAAATTAGCAACTTGTTTCACTACTTGATAAGCATGCCAACATATGATTATAAAATTGTGATAAACTCCAAGCACAAATTTTGATTTCAAATATTGAGCCATATTTAAGAAGTTTTTTTTACAATTTTTGACTCTCTTGACTATCAATTTGCTTAGCAGATACCATTAGTTCTTGTTGGTTAATTTATTTGTCGTTTTGTTCATTATTAGTTATTGTCTTTTTTTCTACTTTATTCTCCGTTAAACTCGATTCAGATTTGGTTTATAATTGGTCTGAATTGTTGAAATTTTTTCGAGTCTATAAAAAAAAATAGACCTAAACATAATTTAATTGGATTTAAACCAAGACAAATCCAACTTCACTCAGCCTCATAAACATTCCTATACTAAACATATTTCTCTTTGTTTGAAACACAAAAAAATTGGAGATAATAGAAGTGTCAAATGGGTTGGCCCAGCAGATTAAACGGTAAGAGCCAATTATATATCAAACCATTCAATTTCTAAATTATTCAAATCGAATTTGTTAAAAGTTTCATTTATATCTATTTTCAAAATAAGAAACACATTTATTTAAGGTGGTTAAATGAGCAATCTCAAAAAACTCAGTCCATTTTAATATCCTCGAAGAAAGTGTCGATCTACACCTTCACCCAATTCTCATAGGTAGCGTTTGTTTTGAGGTATTGAGATATAGACCGAAAGACTGAAATTTAGTATTATGTTTGTTGGTTTAGAAACTGGTACTAAAATTTCTGTCTTTATCTCTAAAATTTCAGTATTTCAATACCTCCAAAAAGTAGAGACATAGGAAACTAAAATTTTTAAAGATGAAGACTGAAATTTTAATGATATTTTATACCTAAAATACCCTCATTTTAATTAATTAATTCTAATTTTACTCTTTGTGCAAATTAAATTAGAATTTTATTCTTATTTTAATTTTTGTTTTTTATTTTGCACCAAACAGAATATTGAGATTTATTTTAATCTCTGTCTCTTAGTTTTTGTCTCTCAGTCTCAGTCTTTCTGTCTCTGTCTCTCCACCAAACGCTACCTATAGTGAAACAAAACTTTTCTATTATTTTCCAGCTCCGTGATCAACCCATCTATCATCATTTTCTGTTTTAGCTTTAAGTTATGTGCAACCAATTGAAAGTTCTGATAAAAAAATGTGGGATATATGATGGTGTAATTATTTTCGTCAGCATGATGAAGGAACCTTTTATTTTTTTTTTTTTTTTACTTAAAAAAAAGGATAGATTTTCTTAGCAGCGTCCCCACTTTTATTCTCTTTAGAATGATGTGGTTGATTTGTTGCAGACTTGCAGTAACCGGGTTGAAAATAATCATTAAAATATTAGAAAGTAGTCTATCCACTTTAAAAATGATAAATCAATTTTGGCAATATATGATAACATGTGCGCTATGATGGCAGCAAGCAACTAGAAAAAAAGGAATGGATAAATTTTGGGGTGAAAAAAACCCAACCCTAAACAACTCCTAATAAGGGTCGTTTTCTCGGATGAGATGGACCATTATTTAGTGCTACTTATTACAAATTTAGTTTAGATCTTAATTTAAATATGCTTAATTCACTTTTATAAAACATGAACACTTTGCTATATTATCGTATCTATGTTTGGGACACATTTTAAAATGTTGTGTTAGATAAATGTTGTGTTGGAAAAGAAATTTTTTGATTAGGCTAAAATTGCATAGTTATTCTATTATTGGACTAAATTTTGTTCCTTTGAGTAACTGTAAAAATATAAAAGAAAAATATAGAGACAATAAAAATACTAAACAATGTGAACAATAGATATATCGGATATTCAATTCAATAGGTATACAGATGATTATGTTGATTATTCTTAATTGGATGATTTTTTTTATTCGATTTACTCATGCATAATTGGATGATTTTTTTTATTCGATTTACTCATGCATAGTTAACAATGACTGAATGTTCAATTTATTAGGTGTGCGGATGATTATTCTAATGTTAAGGTTTATGATGTAATTTGGGAGTGGGGTATTTTTTTACTTTATTAGGTCAATTCTAAAACTTATTGTTCATATTATTTAAAAAAGTTATTGTCTACCTAACAAAACCAAAATATAATACGTCCACTCGTGTGTATAATGAACTGTTGGTAAATATACAACCTAATAATAATACAAAAAAATATTAATTGATTTCAAATTAAACATATTTGGACGCACGCTTTGAAATGGTATAAATTTTGACTTATATATATTCTTTTATAAATTTGAATATGATAGATAATTAAAAAAAATATGTTTATAAAAAAATTAGAAAATAACTAAAAGATATATTCATCTCTCTACAAAAAAAATTTGGTTCATTTCTCTAAAATTTACAAAAATTAATCCTTTTTAATAATTTTAATATTAAAATTTTTTTAATAATTAAATTTTTTTAACAATCTTTTATCATAATCCTTTTTATTTTATATTTTAATATATATTTTATATAATAGTTGATTTTTTATATACAGATATAATGTTTGAAAGTAAATACTTATTTTCGGACATTAAATAACAAAAGAATAAATTTTGTAAAAGGAATGAATTGGACCTTTTCATCTTCTCAGCGTCAATGGAATTATTTGCCATTGTTAGCGTTAAAGGTGACAGTAAGGGTGGAAACGGATTAGGGGATGAAAATGTTGGAGATGGATTAGGTCCGTCGGTTGGGTCCGATTTTTGGGCCTTCACCCTAGTACAAAAAAAAAAAAGTAAAAGCCAGAGTTGGCTGCCGCACCAACAATTTTGGCCGGGTGCTGTTGAACTGCATGTAACTTGTAACAACCCTTCTGCACCTAATAAAATAGAGATACAGCAACAATATTCATTCCCTTCCCAGCATCGTCCAACGTACAAGTCACCAAGCTTAACTACTCAGAAATGATGGATTAAACTAAGTATTTTCTCCGGTTCTCCCTATATTCCATGCAGACTTTGCAAGAAGCAACGGTACGTAAAAGCAGTTGAAATGAAAGATAACGGAAATTCGATATAATGTGTGACGGCACTGTTGGGTCCTCTTAAACCCACTGATTATGTCCTTTGACACTTTATGATAAATAATCTTCTCCATTTAAACCTTAGTGCTGCACAAAATGTGTGGCTGGTCCTATTTTAATTCGTATTATTGTCCCTCTTCTCCTCTCCATTTTTTACTAATCGTTGTTGGACCTTCAGTTTAGCGCTAATTAAAGACTAGACTCATTCATCGATGTTCCAATGATTTCCATCTCTCACAATTCGAAGTTATTTGCTTTCCTTTTCTTTTCTCTCTTCTTCTTTTTAGGCAAGGCAATGTATTATGCAATCGAAATTATTCATCAATATTATGTCACAGATGATTTAAATTCAAATGGTAATAGATAAAATAATTAAATAACAAAATATTAGAAGCTAATATTTTTTATCAATATTAGTTAATATTTTACTTTTATACTATTAAGAATTAGAATTTAGTATTTAATATTTAGGATATAGAAAATTAGTTAAATATTGACCAAAAATAATAAATTTTGTTGGTCATATAACAGTGCTTATGAACTAATTAAAAGAGAATAATATACTATTTTAGTCAACAAAAAATTTTATTTTTGACCAAATAATTAAAAAAAAAATATTTTCATCCTCCAAAGTTGATCTAAATTTAACAAAATCACAATTTTTTATAAGGTGATAAATGATTTATAAATCTGATCTATTTTTTATTGAGGTATTTGAAAAATTACTTAAAACGTATATAAAAAACTGAAAAGAAAATCAATCTCTAGACATTATTTTTCAGATTTTGTTTTTGAATTTTATTGTCATTCATGTAAAAAGAATTACCAAAATTTCATTTATCTTAAAATCACAAAATTTAGCGCATAAAAATATCTTATTTTTTAAAATATATTTACAAAAAAATAAGGTTAAAATCTGATTTCTAATTTTTTTTTTCAAATATATCCCGTTATATTTATCGCATTTTGTCAAATTAAGATTATCTTTACAGTCAAAATGTCATTTCATTTTTTTAAAGACTATTTTCTCAAAAATTGAATATTTTAGGAACTAAATGTTAGCTTCTCTAATAATAATAATAATAATAATAATAATAATAATAATAATAATAATAATAATAATAATAATGTTGTTGTTGTTGTTGCAACTCACTATTCTTATTCATGATAATATTTCTTAACAAGCGTGGTCCCATGTCATATTATCCCTCCAATTTTCGAATTGGCAATTACACTTCACTTGGTCACAAACTCGCAATGATGCGTGAATTGGTAACTTGATAATTTTGTCATAATAACATAATCAAACAAAGAAATCAATCTAATGGCTTTATTCAGTTTCACACATGACATAAGCTTATCATTTGAACCAAAAGCAAATTCCTAAAACATGAATAACTCTGTGATGATGATGATGATGATGGGGTGGGAATAATATATACCACGGTAAGAATTGAACCGGTAATCAAATCGGTTAGATTATTAATTTATTGGTTTATTAGTTTAATCGATAAATTACTGATTGAACCAATAAAATTGATTATATATAAATAAAAAATATAAAATAGTAAAAAGTTTTAAAAATTTTAAAATACACATCTTTACTAATATTTTAAGAACAACTAAGTTTTAAATTTTAAAAATAACTAATATAAATATAGACATAAAATTAATTAATACTACTACAATAATATTTTAATTTGACACAATAAGAATACCAATTCATAATATCAGTAAATTTTAATACTAGTATCAAAACAGATAATTTTAATCACAATATTAACATTAAAATAGATAAGGATTAATAAATTTTTAGTAAAGTTTATATTTCTATGGTTTAATTACTCTGCTGGTCCCTATAGTTTCGCAAAATTTTCAATTAGGTCCCTACACTTTTTTTTCTTTTATTTAGGTCTCTGTACCAATTCTTTTTTTTTTTTAGTTGGGTCCCTATAAAATTAAGCCAATTATTACTAAGAGGGACTTAATTGAAAAAAAAATTTTGTACAGAGACCCAATTAAAAAAAAATATAGGGACTTAATTGAAAATTTCACGAAATTATAAGGACCAACAGAATAATTAAACCTATTTCTATTAATAATGATACATAATTAAAAATATCATTAATTCAAAAAATAGAGAATACAAAATTAAAATTAAATTAGATATTTATATAATTATTTAATTCAAAGATTTACTATATAATTAATGTTTGTCACATATAACAATAAGGAGTACCTTAACAGAGTAGCATTGGAAATTTTCAAACTAACAAATGCGATCAGGTGGACAAGTGGCACGCTAGAGGATTGTAAGATGCACTGGAGGAGATGCGGTGCTATGGAGCACCACAGAGTCCACCGTTACCGAACTGATTTTTGTCAATTTTTATCGAATTTAATCGGTTTTCTCCGATTCTCGCCAGTTTATGTCGGTTTCCATTTTTAAATGGTCCAAAAAATAAATCAAATCAGTTATGATCTAGTTCATCAGTTTTTCGGTCGAACCGACAGTCCGGTTCGATTTTTACAACTATGATGTATACGTGTATAGTTTTCTTTTACTATTTTTGGTATTAGTGTTAGTGTATAGTTTCTTGCTTCGTAGGTATTATGCGCTGGTCCAGTTCGTCTGGTATTGGGCCTTGTACCATTTCTGCACACACACAAAAACTAAGACAAAAACAAATGGTTTTACCGAAAAGCCCTTCGTTATGACAGAGAGATTCGAAATTTTCGGACCGTTGGGGCCCGTTGCGTTGAAGGTAACGGTTAGAATTGGGAAGCAAAAACTTCCCCTTCTGGGTAGCAGTGCCGTTGTTGTCTTCACCTTTTTGTGTTTCTCATCACGCACAACCCCCTTAAAACTAACAAAAACTTCAGACAAAGACACTCCGAGGAAGAACACATAGAGAGGGAGATAGAGAATGGGCTGTGTCTCCTCAAAATGCATCAGGGAGGAAATCAAGCTAGAAGAACAACAACACCATGTCACTCTCACCAACAATGGTGGCGGCGGTTACTTGAACCACGTGGTGTCTCTCACTTCTACCACCTACGGAGCACTTAAGTTAGACAACGAACAACAACATCCAACCCCCAAGAAAACACAATGCGTCGTCACCACTGCTTCTTCTGATTCTAAGACTCACAGGGAATCTCCATCCCCATCACCTGCTCGCAAAGAAGAGAAGCCAGAGGCCATCATCAACACTTGGGAACTCATGGAAGGTCTCGAAGAGGAAACGCAACTACAATTGCAACCGCTCACGGTCAAGAAGAGTCCCAAGTCAACGCCTTTTCTTCGCGGCTTCACTGCTACTACTCCTTCTGACACCACCAAAAGAAGCCCTTCCTTGAAGTTGGTGAAGAGATCCATCGGGAAGGAGAATAAAGTTCTTCAGGATAATAACGGTTTCACCAGAGGAGGTGGTGTTAGGCGCTTGGATTATCCAAGCCCTAAGAGCAATAATGTTCTCAAAACTGCACATTCTTGCCCCAACACTTGCAAGCCAGCGTTCAATTCGGGGTTTCAACCAAAAGGGTCTCCGATTCACGCAAAAAGGAATAGTGTTGGTAGTGAAACCGGGTCCGCGAAATCGTTGCAGAGGAAGAGTCCCCTGTTTGATCCAGACCTCGTTGCTTCATACGAAAGGGAACTCTCAGAAGAAGAAGAACAAATCAAGAGAATGATTTGGGCAACTCCGAGAACGCGAAGAGCAAGAAAATCAATAGACTCGATGAAACTTCTTCAGTCTTTCGAGAAGAAGTGCCCTCCTGGAGGAGAAAACGTCATTGTTATATACACCACAACGTTACGAGGTATAAGGAAGACATTTGAAGATTGCAACAAAGTTCGGTCCATCATTGAATCCTATTGCGTTCACGTGGTGGAGCGCGATGTTTCCATGGACTCGGGGTTCAAAGAGGAGTTGCGGAAGCTAATGGGGACAAAAGAAGTGAAGGTTCCTGTTGTGTTCGTGAAGGGAAGGTTGGTTGGAGGTGCTGAACAAGTTGTGAAGCTCGAAGAAGAGGAGAAGCTCGGTGCTCTTTTTGAAGGGATACCCATGGCGGTGGGGGGCGGTGGCTGTGAAGGATGCGGTGGCGTTAGGTTTCTGATGTGTGTGGCGTGCAATGGGAGCTGCAAGGTTTTGGATAGTGAGGATCCTAAGAAGACTGTGAGGTGTGGTAAGTGCAATGAGAATGGAATTGTTCAGTGTCCCCTTTGTTGCTAAATGATTTATTGTCCTCAGAGATTTTCTTAAAACATCTTTTTAGTTACTAAATGAAGAAAAAATTGATTTTTTTTTACTTCATTTAGCATTTAGAAATTTGTTTAAGAAGATTTTCAGGATGATAAATTATTACTCGTGTTTGTGTTGTTTGGGATATGATTTATCTTTTGGTGGTGATTTTTAATCATGTTTAACCTTAGGTTAGGGGTTCTAAAGCTTTTTTTAGTTCCCTGTTGTTTGATTCTTTTAATTGATTGTATTGTATTTGGGAACACTGCTTGTTACTAATCTAATTCTAACACCAACATGCACCATTAGTCCTTTTTTTGGTAATTGATTAGAAATAGGTCAAAAGCGTTTCTTATCCAATATTTTTATGATTATTTGCTTGGTTGACCACTATGAAGTTTGCTGCTTCATTGTGGGAAAACATGTTTCATTAGATGATTTGGCTATCAACATCTTTACATCACCACAGTTGCCGTTCTTGTTATAATTATTATTTTACTTTGTCCCTTTGTAAAGCCGACAAGATTCAGGAAACGATTTTTTTTTGTTTTTAATTTTTATTTTTGGTTTGGATCAAGAAATGAGTCTTATTGTCAAGAAAGACAGAGACTCAACTCATCTAATCTACCCAGACCTGAACAGGTGTATCGTGTAGGAATTCCTGGCTGTCGTTATTTTTTTCTGTTCTTCACATTCAAGATCTTTTTTCAGTATTTGAATCCATTATGTCTATTGTCTAATTAAATAATTAAAGTGACTGTTATCCCAAAGAGTGAATAATGATAACAGGTTGGTTCATATTAACATTTTTGTATTTATAATTTATATACTTCTTGTATAGCAAAATCCGTTGGGTAGAATTTTACTGATATAAAAATATGACATCCTTTAAAAACAAAGGAGGAATGTTACATGCATGCAGGATTTATTATTTTTTAATTAGTAGTTAGTTAGCAATGGTTAAAAATATAGACTAAAAGAATGTTATTGAATTGCCAAATTAAAAGAACTGAATTAATGACTAAAAATAACAAATTCATTTAGTTCTTGAACTTTTTCAAAAGAAAAAAATAATCTCACATCTTCATTTTTTATACATACGTAAAACAATATATCTATGAATCAATCTATCGATCTATCTTCTATTATATAAAGAGATATGGAAGTAGTTTAGGGTCTATATTATTTTTTTAAAGTATCTTTTCTTATATGTAGTTTATGAAATAAAATATTGTTATTTATTATCTTGACTACTTTTAAATTTATTATTATTATTATTATTATTATTATAAAAAAATAATAAGTGAATAAGTTTTTTTATAGTCAAGTTCAAAATCAAGTTTTTTTTTGTTATGTATCTCCTCTTTTTTTTTTCTCAATTAATTTTTATTGTGTCAATAAATTATTAACTAGGTTGAATTTAGTTATCAAATAATTAGAAATTTGCTATGATAAAAGTTGTAAATTTAGTAATAATTAAAAAAGTTAAATATTATTTTAATCTTTAAAGTTGTAAGTAAAATTTAAAATTGTCTTTAATATTTTTTATTTACAAAATTATTCTTAATGTTACAATAAACTATTAGAATAATTCTTTAATTAAAAAATATTATTTTGATAAATTTATCCTTAATAAAAATAATAATTAAAAAATTAAAAAATATATTCCAATCCTTTTATTCACTCCATCTAAATCCTCACCAGGGTATTCGGATTGAACTGGGTCGGATTTAGGAGGATATAAGAATAAAACTAATTAAATTATCATCAGGTCAGTTTGAATCGAATTAGACATTTTTTTAGAGTAAAATTGAACTAATCCAAACTGATTATTTTCGAGTTGGATTAGGTCAGATAATTAAATATGTAACTAAATCTTAAATTAAAAAAATAAAAAATTGAAATGAAGGAAAAAAATTTATATAATAACAAAAAATAAGAATAAATATGTTAAACAAATAATTTAGAATGGCAGCATTTTATGAAAGCTGTTAAAATTGCAACATAGTCATTATTTTTTTTTTTTTAAATCAACCAACTGTAGAATGCTTTAAGAAAACAATTAACAAGTATAGGGAACAGAAAATTGCATAAAATCCATTTTGAAATAGAGCATACCCATACCAATTTGTTTTAAATTAACTAACTGCAAAATTATTTTGAAAAACATTAACAAGTAGAGAAAATATGAATTGCATAAAGTCCAATTTGATGGGCTAATATTGATGAAGCATTGAAGCAGATAGCTAAATCAGAAGAAAAATAGTCGGTAGTGACACGATGGTGAAGAGCCATAGAGGATGCACCAGAGGCAGAGGAGCTGACGAGGACCGTCGCACCAGACTCAGAGGAGCCAAGGAGACAAGATGCACCAGACGAAGACAAGCCTTGGAGAACCGCCGTATCGAACGCGAATGTTAAGAACTGGTTTAGAAAATTTCACGTTACAAAGTTTAAATTTGTTATAGAGTTTTAAACTGGAATTTAACACTATTAAAATTTAGTTAAAAGATTTCACAAATATTCAAAATAAAAACAGAGAGTTTAGTCTCAGGTCATTTTCTCTTGAAATCACAATAAAGTGCATAATTATTGACTATGAAAAATTAGGGAGTTTGATAGCAAATAACAGAAATTTAAATAATAAAAAATAAAAAAAAGTAAATAATAACTAAATATCAAAAGGAATTAACTAAGAGTAATTAAAAAAAATTAAGTAGAGCAATTAAGGAAATTAACTAAAAAAAAAGTAAATTCAAATTTCAAAAGATTTTGATAAGAATTGAAGGTTAATGATCAACATCTTTATCAATAATCACAACATGATAATTACAAAAGACAAACATAATTTGTCAATTTCTACAAATTAAAAAAAGTTAATTAAGTTTAATTAACTCTAATCCACAAGTCCTAACTAACTTATTAATTGAATTAATAAAAGATTAGTGTTAGTGAAAACAAGATTGATTAATATCTCTAAATTATCAATCAACTTAGATATTGATGACTTAAGTTTATCTAAATTTTCAACCTAAGCCAACAATAAAAAATCTACTGCATAATTAGTCCAAGCATTTTGCCAAATACTTGAAAAGCATAAATATATAAATTGCAATAATAATAAAAACTACAACTACTAAATTCAAGAAAGCAATAATAACATCTCAAATAAGTAATAATAGAATATAAAACATCAAATTGATTAATAAAAAAAATTCAAAATTCAATAAAGGTTCAAGAACTTAAAATAGCAAAATAACAAAAAAATTTTAAAAAATTTAGAGTAGCAAAATAAGAAATTATAAACTAAAAACTACAATTATGATAAGTTGTGTTTGATTTTCCCTTCATGTTTCCTCCAAATGCATTAAATGTGGACTGAATTGGGCCAAACAAGGGGTTACAAATCGCAAGTGACGTGCCATTTTTAATGAGACACAAGCTAGATATGATGCGTACGGATGCATGTGATACTATGAGCATCTTTAGTTATTTTTAGTTATTATTTCTTTGAATAAAGTTAGTGATTTCTTTATTTTTATTAAGATTCTTATGCTTTCGATCAATATTTCTTGGAGTTGCTTTCAGCTTTGTTTTATGTAGGAAAGTGTTAAAAACTTAAAGAAAAAAACAAGAAGGAATCAAGAATTGAAGATAAGTGCAAAGAGAATTCGTGGATGTTGTTAACCGTGACCTCTTCACACTCCAACGAGCATAACTTGAGTTATAGAGGTTCAAATGATGCGGTTCTAGCGACATTAAAAAGCTAACTTCCATAACTTTCCAAAGATATATAATAGTCTATGATTACTCTCTAGAGTCATGGAACCAAACGCTGTGATATTGGCATTCAATGTTATTCCGTGTCCCACCTGCACAATCTTTTGGGAGTTATGGCATTTGACGCCATTTCAGCGGCGTTCAACGCCATCCACTCCCACATGCAATAAACTGAATCACAAGTGGCATTTAATGCCAGCAACCCCGCGTTCAATGCCAAGAGCCCGGTGAAGAAGAGCGAAATGGCATTCAACGCCACTCCAGCAGCGTTGAACGTGAGACTCGCCGAAAGGATTGCACAATTTGATGTTAGGAGTGGCGTTTAACGCCACCAAACTGGTGTTTGACGCCGTTTACCTGTAACGTGGCCCAAGATCCAAGGATATCACTCTGAGCTTCGGAATTAATGACAGATTTGATTGGATTGAATGGAGAAGATCCGTTTTTGATGCTGAAATTGAATTCTGAATTAAAGGAAAAAGATCTCCTTTAAAAAGAGAGGGGCAACAACACACAAATCTTCTTCCTCTTCTCCCCCTCTTCGTTCACTTTTTTGTTTTCAGACAATAATTAGGCTTTTAATTTTTTGAGAAAATGACAAATAGATCTCTGACCTTTTGTCCTGCGGATATTTTTGTCCCTGACCATTAAAAAATATTTTTAAGTCCCTGACCTTCACAAAACTTGGACGGATCAGTCCCTGACGGAGGCATTTGGACGGATCAATCCCTGACAGAGGCATTTGGATGGAGGGACTGATCCGTCCAATTTTTGTGAAGATAAGGGACTTAAAAGTATTTTTCAATGGTCAGGAACGAAAATATCCGCAGGACAAAAGGTCAGGGACCTATTTGTCCTTTTCTCTAATTTTTTTGCACCATGAGTAACTAAACCTCCATTGTTAAGGTTAAGAGCTATGTTCATCTTTTTATAGATTATTAATCTAAGTGTTTTACTTTATTTGAGATTTATGCTTTAATCTATTTCATGATTGAGTTTTTGTTCTTTATTCCTAAAGATTTAGAATTGTTAAAAAATATTCTAACTCCATTTTGAATTCTAAATATTGTTTTGGAAAAAATAATATTGGAATTAGCTTGAAAACTTTCTCTCACTACTTTTTTATTTAACTAGGAATAGTTTTAAAGAGTGTGCGATACTTTATAAGTTTTAATTATTTAGGACTAACTTGGATAAGTGATATATAATTCAACCTAAAGACTACTCTTGAATCTTATTTGAAATTAAATCAGAATTATGCTTCACCTCTTTTGTTAAATAATTGACTAAGAAATTAGCGATTAATTAGGTTAAAGAGAAATTGAATTGCCAAGGAATTGGAATTTTATTATTTCTTATTTGTCGAGATTGATCTCTGCATACGTCAAATAAATGAACACAAAGATTATTTTCCTAGAGAATGAATATCTCCGATACCTTAACTTTTCTCTCATATTACATTCTACACGTTTATAATTGCTCTTGTTTACATTCTTTGATTTCAAAAACTCACTTTTGATTATCTAACTAGAATATTCAATTGATCCTTGTTGCTTAGTTCATTAATCCTCGTGGGAGCGATAACTCACTCACTGTGATATTACTTGATACGACTCGATATATTTGTCGAAAGTAAGTGTGGTTTGTAAAATTCTGCATCAAGATTTTGGCGCCATTGTCGGAAATTAATTGAAATTAACAACTACCTGCTAATTGATTACTTATATTAGACACTTTTTTTCTCTTTAGTTCAAAAATAAAAAATAAAAAAAATTCTCTTTCCGTCTTTCCTCTTTTCTTTTCTTTTTACCACATGGTGCATTTAATTCAGTTTGGTATTTTGTGCTAAGGAAAATAATAGAGAGAGACCATATAAGTTACTACTCACACCCATGGAATGATTCATATTTCCATGGATGGAGGAACTATCCAGATTTTTGTTGGAAAAGTCAAGAACAAGGACACTTCTGTGTTCCAGATCCCATCCATCAAGAACCATCATCTCTTGAGATTTTAGGGTTCAGACTCTCCCTCATTCTCTCTCTCGAAGAACTCTTCTGAATTTTTTTTAATATGCTCACTTAATTTTTGTTTGGATTGGGTTTTTTATCATTAATTGGGTTGAGAGTATTATAATAGTGGGAGTTTTTTTATATTATTTAAAGTTATCACAAATAAAATATACTATGGAGGTTTTAATAACTCCCACCAAAATATTCCACAAACAAATAGGAATTTTGTAGTGAAACTTCAACAACAATAATTCTCCTCAAGGCAATTTTAATCAGAATAACTTCAATAACAACCATCAATTTCAGCCCTCTCAACAATATCAAGCATCTTCTCATTCTCAAAAATCATCTGGTTCTCTCTTAAAGACGTGCTTATAATTATGTAACATATTAATGTTTGTTCGTCATTTTGCTGGAATTAATAACCTAGCTTTTTTTGTCTAATATCTTTATAAAACTCAGTCACTTGAAAATATTATCAAGCTATACCATTTTCTGGGAAAGTTTTTTAACTTTCCATTATCTATTTATTAGTTGAATCATTGACTATCTATGGCTTTCAATTTATTTTTATATCGTTTTCAAATATTTAATATACTTTTTATTATTTTAATAGTATCTAGAATATTAGTTTTACTATTATGTTAATATATATTGTTATATAGTTTAACTTAATAGATAATTGTTCATAAAGAGAGTAGCTTGCATTTGATTTTATTTTCTCCTTTTGCCTTTTATTATTTTACCTATTTTTTATTGGAGCTGTATCTAGTGAAGTGGGCTTCACCCAGGCTTCACAGTGCCAGGCCAATTAAGGAACAACATTTACAATTTCATAGGCCATTTTTACATTGTATGAAAGCGAAAAAAAAAATTAAAGTCAAGGGTAACTATAATTGAATACATTTATCTATAGAATTAGTGTTTCTTAGCACACTTTTGATTTAAGTCCAATCACTATATATTAGTACGAAAAGTATGAATTCACTGAATTGTAAAACTCACATTCAATATGCTTATCAATATTATAAAAAAAAAGCGAGAATTAACATCAACCGCCAACTGAAGCAAGCAAGAAGCATGAATGAAATCTGAAGCAAGCTACGACACCAGAATTCTTAATCTGGAATATTATTTTGTTAGGTGAAGATGCTAAAACTGAAAGATGAACCGAGGCTAATGTGCTCTGCATGAAACTCTACCACATACAAAAGGTACATGGCATAGGGAAGAAGAAGATGAAAAGCGCAATTAGCAGAGTTATGTAGTTATGTTGTTCATAAATTATTTTTACCATGATTTAATTTAGTTTAGATTGTGGATCATAAATTTGTTGTATTTAAAAATTTTTATATTTTAAATTCTATATTTCTATGTAGACATTGTGAATGTTTTGGTATTTATTTAAAAAATTAATCCATGCTTGATTCTTTTTATATTGTGTGGAAATATAATTATTTATGAAAATTAAGTTTTAATAGTGATAAATGTGAAATTAGTAAAAATCTATAATTATAAAATTAGGAACAACAACAGATTTAGTGATCGATTTAGATTTTTAGTTCAGGAATTAGCGACCGATTTACTCAGCAACTGATTTAGCGACGGGAAATTTGGTCACCATTTAGCGACCAATTATGTTAGCGACCGATTTAGTGACCAATACTTTTTGGTGAAGGTCTGGTGGCCCTGTTCAAAAATCGGTTGCTAAAATCGGTCGCTAATGGTTAGCGACCAAAGTTGGTCGCTATTTTTTAATTAGCGACCAAGGTTTTAGCGACCACCAGAATCGGTCGCTAAATCAATCGCTATTCCAGTAATTTTTTGTAGTGGCTGGTTATACTTTGGATTTTCTCTTTAGTTGTTGCATTTGTATCCACTTCAAGCACCTTTCTTTTGGTTATCTCTTAATATATTGCACCACTGTAATGTCATATCATATCTTTTGAGATGAAAGTCCATTTCAAGATAACAATAGACTTTAACAGTGAAATTAATCATTGTGTATAAAACTCATAATTCTTACACATATGAATTCATATACTATATTCAACCATCTATGACACAGGATGTAACATTCGTTAACTAAAATTTAAAATAATTTAACATTATATTTTTGCATTTAATTAGGTGTTAAGTCTGTTGCACAAATAAAAATAATTAATTTTTATACTTGTTATTTAAAAATAATATTTTTCTCTCTATATATATAAAAATATAATTAGATATTAGTATACAAAAATTATACTGATGGTTATAAAATTAACTCAAAATTATTTTTTTTAAACAATTGAATCTTGATTCTAACTCTAATTATAACATTAGTATTCTCTCCAAATTACATGTAATAAATATTTGTAAGAAGAGAAATAAAAATATAGATTAAAAAGATAAGTGATAAAATTTAAAACTAAATAAAAAAAATATGTATATAATAATAATATTTTTTATTTAAATTATATTATTTTATTTTCTATAGAACAGAAAGGTAGAAAAAATAGAGAATAAAAGAAAAGATAGAAAAAGATAAAGATGAAGAATGAGAGTGAGAGTTTGTTAATTTTGGAAGAAAAAAATTTATTTTAATTGTAATAAAAAATTTTGGATGACATATTTTGATTTGTCAAATTACTAATATAAAATATAAATTATATATAGAGTGAAGATGGTAGAGAGACATAGAAAAATAGAGAGATAGATGAAAGAATTTAGGAAGAGAGGTTATTAATTTTGGAAAAAAAATATTTTCTCTCAATTAATAAAAGAGTGTCATGTGACACATTTAATTATTAAATTAGATAGTAATATATGATACATAATATAGGTATATTTCAATTTCAATTTTAATTTTAATGTAATTAAAGAATGTCATGTTATACATTTTGATTGTCAAATTAGTAATTAGTCATTGATATTGATAATGATATATAAAATAGATAGAGTGGTTGAAGGAATGAGAAAGATAGAGAAATGAAGATGTATGAGAGGAGAACACTTGAAGTTTGGAAGAAAAGATTTGATTTTAATTATAATGAGGGAGTGACTTGTGGCACAAATTGATTGTAAAATTAGTATGGAGGAGGGAATAATTCTTTAATTTTGGAGAGAGATTTCATTTCAATTACAATAAAAAAGTGACATGTGGCACATTTTGATTGTAAAATTAGAAATATACTAGGATCAAGGTCCAAAAAACGGACCCGACGGACCTAACTCATCCCCAACATTCCCACCCCCTAATCTGTTCCTACCTTTGCTGCCACCTCTAACGCTAACAATGGCAAATAACTTTATTGACGCTGAGAAGATGAAAAGGTCCAATTCATTCCTTTTACAAAATTTATTCTTTTGTTGTTTAATGTCTAAAAATAAGTATTTACTTTTGATTATGATATCTGTATATTAAAAATTAATTACTTATATAAAATATATATTAAAATATAAAATAAAAAATTATAATAAAAGATTGCTAAAAAATTTAATTATTAAAAAGAATTTTTAATATTAAAATTATCAAAAAGAATTAATTTTTGTAATTTTTAGAGAAATGAACGAAAAATTTTTTTGTAGAGAGATGAATATATCTTTTAGTTATTTTCTAATTTTTTTGTAAACATATTTTTTTTAATTATCTATCATATTTAAATTTATAGAGGGATATATATAAGTGAAAATCTATACCATTTTACAGTATCTAAAAATTTTTAATTTGAAATCAATTAATATTTTTTGTATTATTATTAGGTTGTATATTTACCAACAGTTCATTATACACACGAGTGGACGTATTTTATTCGGTTTTATTAGGTAGACAATGACTTTTTTAAATAACTAGTATTTTTATCCGTAATAATATTATAGAAATATACATTTTTTAAAACTACGGTTCACTTCGTTCTGACAGTATAGATTATGCATGATACAAAAGATTTATAAAATCAAACTACTTTTACAAAAAAAATCGTAGGTTGACAAAAGTCTCTGACTAAAAAGACCAATATATCTATAGATAAAAAATCAAATAATAAGATTTTTAGTTATTATTTTTATATGAAAAAGTCACATTTTTTATTAATAATTAATTTTAACATTCGTTATCTAAAATTTAAAACAATTTAACGTATATACTTTTATTTTTAATTAGGTGTTAAGTCTGTTGCACAAATAGAAATAATTAATTTTTATACTTGTTATTTAAAAATAATATTTTTTCTCTCCGTATATATAAATAGAGGAAGTATAGGGAGCCAATGGATTATTTGTACAATGTGTACAATAGAGGTTTAGAGATGTCCGATTCAGTATTAGAGATATAACCATTAGTGTTATCTTTTCCCACCAGCTTAAGCTTTTGGGATGAGTGGTATCATGACATGGTATCAGAGCTCTCTCTAGTATCCGGATGACTATTCTGGATAGTATGGGTGATGTTCATTTTTTAATTCAATAGCCTATTGTACACATTGTACAAATATTCCATTGGCTTCCTAACAAGATTCATATAAATATAATTAGATATTAGTATAAAAAAATTATACAAATAATTATACAATTAACTTCAATTAAATCTTGATTCTAACTTTTAATTATAACGTTAGTATTCTCTCCAAATTATATATAATAAATATTTGAAAGAAGAGAAATGAAAATATAGATTAAAAAGATAAGCGGTAAAAATTTAAAACTAAATAAAAAACTAAAAAAAGATGTATATAATAATAATAATAATAATAATAATAATAATAATAATAATAATAATAATAATAATAATAATAATAATAATATTGTTTATTTGAATTATATTATTTTATTTTCTGTAGAACAGAAAGGTAGAAAAAATAGAAAATGAGAGAAAAGAGAGAGAAAGATAAAGATGAAAAATGACAGTAAGAGTTTCTTAACTTTGGAAGAAAATATTTATTTTAATTATAATAAAAAATTATCAGATGACATATTTTGATTTGTCAAATTACTAATATAAAATATAAATTATATATAGAGTAAAAATGGTAAAGAGAAATAGAAAAATAGAGAGGGGTAGATGAGAGAATTTAGGAAGAGAGTTTATTAATTTTGGAAAAAAAAATATTTTCGCTCAATTTTAATAAAAGAGTGTCATGTGACACATTTAATTATTAAATTAGATAGTAATATATGATACATAATATAGGTATATTTCAATTTCAATTTCAATTTTAATATTTCAATTTTAATTTTAATGCAATTAAAGAATGTCATGTTATACATTTTGATTGTCAAATTAGTAATTAGTCATTGATATTAATAATGATATATAAAATAGATAGAGTGGTTGAAGGAATGAGAGAGATAGAGAAAGAAAGATGGAGGAGGGGAGAACTCTTTAATTTTAGAAGGAAAGATTTGATTTGAATTGCAATGAGGGGGTGGCGTGTGGCACATTTTGGTTATAAAATTAGTATAAAGAAGGAAAGGATTCTTTAATTTTGGAGGGAAAAATTTAATTTCATTTACAATTAGGGAGTGACATGTAGCACATTTTGGTTGTAAAATTAGTAAAGAGGAGAGGAAAATTTTTTAATTTTGAAAGAAAAGATTTAATTTCAATTGTAATAAGAAAGTAACATGTAACACATTTTAGTTATAAAATTAGAATATATAATAAATAGATAAAAGATATAATAAATATAATAAATAATAAATTTAATAGGTGTCTAATTTCATTCCAATTGAAGGCCCCCTCAATATCAATATGGCTATGAAATGGTGTATATCTTGAAAATAGAAATGGTATTGGAATTTTCGGAATTACTTGTGACCCAGTTATTCTTAATTTTGGTTAGTATAAAGTCATCTATAACAATATATAATGCGAATACCTTAAGTTTGGTGTCCAATTTTCCTTCCTATTTTAACCCTACTAAGTGCCAACATAATCCAAAACTAATTTTACAGTTACAAAACAAATTCACACGTAATTTCTTTCTCAATCCTACACTTAAATAATCTATTTTTTTTATCATTTCTTTAATTTTTTTTACTTCTCTTACTCAACTCTAACATTTTTACCTTTTGAATAACTCTTTAGACAACTTCCTAAAATAGACTATGACTATGATAAATGTTGATTTTAGAAGTATGTACAAAAAGAACAAAAGAATAATTTATGATGAAAGAAATGTTCAATTATTATCAATAGTAGTGATAAGGAATTTTTGGTAAATTTTATTATATTTTGTGATATTTATTTAAATTATATTTTATTTAGTTTTATTTTAGTTTTAGTTTGTATCGTGTTCTGAGTACAATGTACTCTGTAGCTTCACTCTAATTATTTTATTAGAGCTTTTGTTGTAGTTTCTTAAAAAAATTATCATTTTTGTATTTCTTTTGATATTTTTCTTTTCCTTTCTTTAACATTCTCAAATCTCAATTGAATTGTCTCCATCCTCCTCCTTTGCCTTTTTCCACTGCGGTTACAATTTTATTTTCCAATTTACTTACTCAATCTATATTTTTAATCTATTTTTTTATTTTTTTAATTTGTTACCAATTTTTTATGTAGATAAATAACGTTATGTCTTTTTTTCTCATTAATTTGATTTGACAAAAACAACCGTTTCTTTACCTTTTATATGTACATTTTATTTATTTTTTTGACATGTTTGTATTTAACTATCTATCAACGATGGGATGAAAAATTTTATAAATATTTTTTTAACATTTTTCTTTTTAAATTGCTTTTAATGGGATAATTTTTTTTAATTTTCTAAAATACTTGATTACTTAAAATATTGTATTTAAAATTTGAGTATATAAATTTTTTAAATTAAACTAAAATAAATAAATTATATTACAAAAAAAATTTATTAATTTTATCTTTTACAATATTATTTGTTTGGCATATTGGCTTAGTTATTTAATTGGTATATAATGCATCCAAGAAAATCACACCTATCAAGTGTTTTTTAGAATATTAGTATACTAATTGTCTAAATAATTAATTATTTAGAGTACTAAATTTGATATTTAATTATGTAAAGTATTGTATTTATCATATAGAGAATAATAGCAAGAGAGAATAGTGTTTGATATAGTAAGGGATATAATAAAAATATAAAATAATAATTTTGAAAAAATAATAAAATTAAAGTTAATTTAAAAATTAAATATAAAATTAAAAAAATAAAATATTTTTTAACAATTGAAATTATGCATGAAGATAGAGAGTACTTTGAATATAAATTTTTATTTGGGCTTCAAATTAAATACTAATTAAAAATAAATAATTAAACTTAATAACATTTAAAAATAGTTAATTTGTAAATAATATTTGTAAATTTTTATTTTGATTTTGTTACACATAATTTTTAATTGAATAATCTTGAAAGGTTTATATATTTATTTTTATAGCCAGTAAATCTGGCGGTTTTTTAAGACTAAAAAGTTATTGATAAGAAGATATATGATGAATTACGAAAGATTTTTTTTCAGATACACAATTTTTATACTCTCCTATTTTGTTTATTAATTATTCTTATATTTTGATATTTAAAAACAAAAAAAATAAGCATTCTCATTTATTCTATTTTTCCACTATTTATAAAAAAATGAAGACCTCTTCGTATTTAGATTCATATTTTGGTCTACCATTTAAAAAAAAAAGAAGATAAATATGAATATCCATGACATTTAAATAAAAATATAACTAACATGTATTTTAGTTTATATATACTCTTTTTGAATCAGAATAACGTTATTATTATTTTTTTTAATTATATTTTGGTTTATAGTAATTTTAATTTTAATAAAATATGATATAAATAAAGCCACATCAACATTAAAATAAAAAAATACTTATCTAATAAATTTAAAAAGTGAATGATATATTAACAAAAAATAAAATTTATTTTTTAAAAATAATAGAAAAGCGACTCAACAGGCACTTAATTTCTTAAAAACAATAGAAAAGCGGTTGAACAGGCACGTTAGTGCCTGTTGAGCCGCTAGTGGTTATAATGCGTGTTTGATTGCTTGTTTTGACACATATATATATGTTACGGCCTGGTCTAGAACCTCCACGGGTCGGGTCGACCCGAACACCATCCGATCCGGATAGACGCCCTACAACTGACCCGGACACGCGTCCAGGACAGCTCATGCGCAGCTGGGGGACAACGTCCCTAGAAATATGGGCCTATTCTGGACGGGCCTACCTCTGACAGGTATATAAGGGGAAGACTTGCTCTTCCCCCAAGGTACGTCACATATCACACTACCCTTTCCGCCTGCACATTTACTGACAGGAGCGTCGGAGTGTCTTTGCAGGTGGCACCCCCCTCTCTACGAAGAACACGGGACGTCGGGACCTCGCACCCCTCGACCGGCAGTCCACGACCTGACGAGTTCCTACCATCATCCCGGATCGCAATCCGAACCGTCCGGTAACCGACCCACCGAACAAAATATATATATATATATATATATATATATATATATATATATATATATAATATGATTACTTATTAAATTATTTTAAAATTTTATTTATTTAACTATTATGTAAATTCGTACTAACTAATAAATATAAATTTAAAAAATTCTTATTTACTATAGTTATTTATTTTCACATTTTGAATATAATATATATTAAATATTTTATACTTTTACTATTTATGTACGATTATCTAATATATTTAGTAAATAATTAATTATAAAATTTTGATATAATTAGTGTTGTTCATTCTAAAGTAATTACTTTATATTTTTATGTTTGTTTTATTGTTAATAATAATTTAGTAATTTTATAATGGTTTAATTATTTAATTTATTTCTATAATTTTACTAAATTTATAATTATATTCTTATATTTTTTTTAATGGGATTCTTATACTGTTTTTAATTTGGTAATTAGATCTTTTTCATGTTAAAAATATTAAAAATATTGAAATATTTTTATCAAAAAATATGTAGTCGAATATATAATTAAATTCTTAATTGTGAATACATTTAATTTGTAGAGAAATATTCAATTACTTCTAATACTTTTTATACGATAAAGGACCTAATTAAAAAATTAAAAGTAGTGTAGGAACTCGATAAAAAAAATAAAAACTTAATTATAAATTTAGTAAAAGAATAGAAACCAATAGAGTAATTAAATATTTTATAATTAACTTTAATTTTATGTTTTTTAATTAGCTATAATAAATAACTAAAGCATGATAAAAAAATATTTAACTATAATATATTAATTATGTAAAAAATTATTTATTATTATTGAATCAGTGTATATCTATGATGCACGGACACTGACACGGACACGGGACACGACACGACACGGGACACACTGACATGCGAAATTTTAAAATTATACATGACACGGGGACACGCATATATATAAAATACAAAATATTTTTTAGATAAATTGTAATGATATTTTGATATTTTATTGATATTAAAATATAAATTAAAATTTTTAATTATTTTTAATGTCTTGTTTTAATTATATCAAGTATTTAAAATATTTTTTGTTTTAATAAATAATAACATATACTATATCTAAATTTATTTTAAGAATATATGTTAAAAATAAGATTGGACACGCGGACACGTGATGGTATTTAGGTGTGTTCAGGCGTGCCTGGAGAAGAATTTTTTATTTTTTATCAAGACACGGTTAGACACAACAGACATACGTGTTGGACGAATGTCGATGAATATCGTGTTTGAATCGACACACAAACACGATAACTCAACGAAGTGTCCGTGTTTCATAGGTGATATTTATTGTGAAAGGGACAAAAAGAGAAAAGAGACATAATAATAGATAGTTAGTAAATTTTCTTTGTTATAAAAACTAATAGACAACACATTATAAAGTGGTAGGTACTAGGTAGTGTACTAGTTAGTGGCAGCCTTATTACGGTCCATTATTAATATTATTATTATTAGAAATCAATTTAATTTTGCTTTTTCTTTTATGAAGTGATTGAATAATTATTAGACAATTTATAAAATATATAATGGAGTATGAAGGATTTGGTGTATATATATTTTTTAAAATATACTTCATCATATATAATTCATAAAAGGTGTATTTCGTTATTTTAAAGATTAAAATAGAAAACCTCATAGTTAAAAGATTATTTGTTTACTATAAAAAAGTTAATAGTATAAATTAGATAAAAAAAATTAAATAAATTAACTCTATAAGGATTCAACCACTCATCAAAGAGGATATAAAAAAAATAAGAAGTTAAATATTAAAATATTAGTAATGTTAGAGGATTAGAGCAAATTAAAAAAATTATTTTGTGTTGTATCTTAATATAAAGTATATTAAGGAATCAAAAAAAAATTAATAAAGAGAAGTGATGAACTTTATAAAATAACAAGAACATTCAAGAACATGAGGGGCACTTAAATATTTCTTTTTACTACTAGCTAAAATTTTCAATCTTTAACTTTTAAAGATTTTTTTTCTAATGTGTACCCCTTTTCATGGTGAATATGTCTTTCTGTAGAGACTGAGAGTTTGATTAAATAAAGCAAGTTGTCCTTAAATAGTTAAAGTTATTAAAATAAGACCACTTTATTTTCTATTTTCATAAGGCATAATGCTTGATTTTTTTGACATTCCATCTTTCATACTCTATTTTATTTTGGGAAGCTCTATGGTGTTGATCATAAAAATAAGCATGTGATACTTATATTATGTGATCACATATTAGTGTGATATGTGTATAGAGACGATTGGCTCTTAGGACATTTTTTTTTCGGTCTTGGACTAAGCCTAAAAATCCTACCCGAACCCATAATTCAACTCGCCCAAACCCAAACCCCAATCTGATCTTTTCCCTCTCAAGGCGTTGAATTGTAACACCAAGAGATAAGCTCCCATGGCCTCCACGCTAAGATCATGATTACTACCACTTTCCGATTGATCTTCAAGTCTGGAATCAAGGCGTGATCTGGTTCAAAAAGCCCGCATTAGGTCTCTCTGTTGGCATCACCTCGGTAAGAAGTTCCGCCTTAGAGGTTGAGTCATTGCCTAAACCCACAGTGTTTCAGGTTCTTCTCCTATATCCTCTATCTGTAACCTCGTTGTCTTACCTCTACTAATCCCATCTTTTTTGAATTATCAAGATACTCTAAATTTATCTTTTCTTAATATTTTTGCAATTTTTTGTGTAGGATATATGCACCACGACGCCTGCAATCTGTTCAAGTTTGTTAGCTGAGCAATTATATGAGGCAAACGATTTCCATTCCTAGGAATTCAGGTAAACCCACTGTCTGGCATTTAGAATTTGAATATCTTGCAGAATTGCTTCAATTTCTCCTATTGAACCTTGAGATTTTATTGCCTGAATTAATTGTTGGTTGTCTGATTTAATAAGCGTTCTTCCCATTCTCAGATTTTTCACTATTATAAGTGCTTATCTAATTGCATTTGCCTCAGCTGCTAAACTAGAGTGAGCTTTAATTCTTCCAGAGAATCCCAACTCTAATTCCCCTTTATCATTCCTGAATACTACAGCAATTGTCCCATCTCCAATTTTCTTGTCAAAGGCGGCATCAACATTAGCTTTAAGCCAATTTACAGGAGGAGGTCTCCATTTTACTTGTTGAGTGCTTCTTTTTTTTGAACTCTTTGGTTACTATCTTCTCCTGTTTTGTTGCTTCTCTGTGAATTCTCTCCATTAATTCAACTCTTATGATAGTGCTTTTGGTATTTGTTTGTTGTTCCTGGAATAGTGCCTTATTTCTCGCTTTCCATATTTTCCAAGATAGAAATCCAATTCTGCTAATTCTGTCTTCTTGGTCAACCCCTCCACTCCTTTTGATTTTCAAAATGTTGTCTATCAACCAATTACCAAATGATACAGTGTATTTGGTGGGTATGCAATGACATTGTGCACCAAACCAAGTTTTCCTAGTCCATTCACAAAGCAACACCGCATGCTCCACCGTTTCTTCCTTATTTTGGCAAATTGAACATATTGGGTTGTCCTGCAGCCTTCTTTTGTATAAATTAGAGTTTACTGGAATAATGTTTTGAGCTGCCTTCCATAAAAACATCCTGATTTTTGACGGAACATTCATATTCCAAATTTCCTTCCAGAGTTCCTAGTTATCAGTGCTTGTAGAGGGATTCTCGCTCAAACCTTCCAGTTTTGCCACTTGATACCCTGTTTTTATGCTATAATTTCCAACCTCCCTGAACGGCCAAAATAATGAGTCTTCCTTTCTTACTATGCTTATGGGGTTTTAAGAATCTGCTCACATACTTTCAGGGGGAAGAGGTCTTTGATTTTTGAAACATTTCACCCTGTTCCTTCTGTTATAATTTTCTCCTCTTTTTGAATATTTGGATTTTCAGTAATTTCAGATATGATTTCTCCCGATATCCATCTATCTCTCCAAATATTAACTTGAGATTCGCTTTCTATACTCTATTTACCCTTCCTTTTGAGAAGCTCTCTTCCTATTAAAATACTCTTCCATAACCACGACACGTTTCTCTGAATTTTGGCATCCCAAAAGTTGCTATTAGGAAAATAGACAGCCTTAAGGACTTGAACCCAGATTGCATTTGGATTTTTGATAGCGCTCCATGCTTGTTTAGCTAAATGGGCCACATTTTGGCACTCTAAATCTTTGAATCCTAGCCATCCATCTCTCTTACTCTTGGTTATTGAGCTTCATTTCTTCCAATGGATGCCTCGTTCTTTTCCTGATGACGCCCACCAAAACCTAGCTATTTTTGAACTAAGTCTTTGACAGAAATATTTTGGGAGCTTGATCACATTCATTGCATACGCTGGTATGGCCTGTATGACTGCCTTAATTAAAATTTCTTTACCTGCCTGACTGAGAAGCTTTTCCTTCCACCCTTCTAGCTTATTTAAAACTTTTTCTTCAATCCATGTAAGTACTTCGGACGTTGATCTTCCCCAATATACTGGCAATCCTAAATATTTCCCTGGCAAGTCCCATGCAGTCATTCCTAAAATCTCTTCAATATTGACTCTAGTTTGTATAGGGATTTGAGATCCAAAAGTGATTCCCGATTTCTCCAAATTTATTCTTTGTCCCGATGCCTCTGTTTACTTGTTTAAGATTGAAATGATTTGGAAAATCTCTTCTTCACATGCCTCAGCTAAGATTATGCAGTCATAAGCAAATAATAAATGAGTAAGTGTTGGTGTAGTGGGAGATATTTTAAATCCCGATATGAGCTTTTTATCTTGTGCTTCATTCATAAATATTGTAAGAACCTCAGCTGCGATAATAAACAAGTACGGTGACAATGGATCGCCCTGCCTTAATCTTCTCTGTGGTATTATCTTTTTGGAAAGCTCCCCGTTAATCTTGAATCGATAGTGAGTGCTCTTAACACAAGCCATCAAGCGCTTAACCTATATTTCATGAAACCCGAATGCTCTTAGAACCTTTTCAAGAAAATCCCATTCTAACCGATCATAGGCCTTATTCATATCCAACTTTATGGCCATATTTTGTGATCCTCCATTTCTTCTATTATTTAAACTATGATAAACCTCTTGTACTATAATAACATTATCTTGAATTAGTCTACCGCTCACAAATGCACTTTGCGTTGGAGATATTATGTCTTCTAGTATTCTCTTGAGTCTCATCACCATCACTTTTGGAATGATTTAATAAATAAAATTGCAACAGCTGATAGGCCTAAGTTGATTTAAGCATTTTGGATTTTTAGTTTTAGGAATGAGAACCACCACTGTTTCCCCAAATTCCTGAGGTAAACTCCCTTCGTTAAAAAATTCTTTGACTGCACCATACACTTCCTTACTTATGATTTCCCAATGTTCTTGATAAAATAAGCCATTTAGTCCGTCCGGACCTGGTGCTTTTAGGCCTCCTATGTTGAAAACTGCATTTTTTACTTCCTTTTCTGTGACTTCTTGTAACAGGTTCTGGTTCATCTCTTCTGAGACTCTCCTTGGAATTTTGTTGATGCAATCTTCCCAATTCAGCCTCTTCATTGAAGAGAATAGATTAGAGAAATAATTTTCAATCAGATACATGAGTTCCTTGTTCCCACTTACCCACTGTCCTGCTGTATTCTTAAGCTTCTCTATTTTGTTTTTGTTTCGTCTTTGAATGGTTGTTGCATGAAAGAAAGCAATATTTTTGTCGCCCCATTTTAGCCATTTCAGCCTTGATCTTTGTCCCCAAAATTTCTCCTCTTGTCTCCATAAGAGCGTAATACTTTCCTTTAAGAATTGTATCCTTTCTTGCTGATCCGCCGAGAACTCAGAATTCTGCAATCTACTCAATTCTTCCTTCTTGCTCTGTATTTCTCTATCCACTCTCTTAAAGGTGCTTCTACTCCATTTTTTTAATTCTTCCTTGCAATTTTTTATCCTCAATCCTACTCCAGCTCCTTCACTATCTGTCTCTCCCCCTATACCATCCCTTTTTAACAATTTTTTTGCACTCTTTATGATCTGTCCGATACGCCTCAAATTTGAATGCTTTTTGAATTCTAATATTCTGCTCCAGCTTCAGCACCAATGGACAGTGGTATGAACTCACAGCCGGTAAGGCTAAAAGGGAAGCCTATTGGTTTAAACTCCACCACCCCTAATTAGCCATGGCTCGATCTATTCTTTCTCTAGTTACAAACCCATTTCTTGGGTTGCTAAACCAAGTAAACTTGCTGCCTTTTAAATCTAAGTCTATCAAAAAATTAGCATCCACAAAATTTTTAAATTCTCTCACATGTGCTTGAGGTTTTGGATGCATGCTGACCTTCTCTTTTTGACTCAAAACGTCATTAAAATCACCTATGTACAGCTGCACCTCCCCTACATTGGTAGTGGTGGCAGTGATATTTCTCCACTGTTTTCTTCTTTGCTTATAATTTGGACAAGCATACACAAAATTACCAATCCATGTGTTACCTTTTCTATCATTAACATAGGCTTTAATAAGATTATCATTCCAAAAGTAGACCTCAACATCATATTTTTCATTCCAAAACAAAGATAGACCACCGGACAAACTCCGGGGTTCTACACAAAATATGTTTTCAAAATGTAATCTTCTTTTGATTTTGCTAACATTTTTTCCTTTTGCCCTGGTCTCTATGAGGAATACTATGGCTGGCTTTATTTTTTTAAATATATTTACAAGTTCCGAAACTGTCGCAGGAGCCGCCAGCCCGCGACAGTTCCAACTTACAATACTCATGGCTGGGTTGGGGGCATGTTAAGGCCCGCCTCCCCAGCCATTAAGATCTTCCCTATTTCCTCTTCGATATGCATCACTCGCCCTTCCTGTTCCTCATATATTGCCTCTTTTCTGCAATTTTTCCTCCCTCCCAAGTGTAGACCAGCACTTTCTACCTCCTCTTCTTCATTCTCAGCACCTTCAATCATCATTGGTATCTCATCGTCCCTTCTTCTTTT
Organism: Arachis ipaensis; assembly: GCF_059453495.1. NCBI lineage: Eukaryota > Viridiplantae > Streptophyta > Magnoliopsida > Fabales > Fabaceae > Arachis > Arachis ipaensis. The sequence continues at coordinate 99,697,255 of NC_142441.1, forward strand.
TAATTTCAGACTGTTGTTAATGTGGCTAGCCAACTCTGTCTCCCACATTTCAGCTATAGATTCTGTTTGTTTTGCTACTTCCTCTTTTTCATCCTCTTCATTTGCTAATTCCACGATGTATAGGACTCCGTCATTTGAGTGGTAAATTTGTTGTCCTGCTTGTAGATAATTACTGACTGTTTTTGTTTGTTCCTTGTAATTCCACCATAAGTGTCTTTGGTCTGGGTCGTTCTCCCCCTGCACTCTTTTTCCTAATTCATTCTTTTCTTTCTTATCCTGTTTGTCTCCTCCCATGGCTCTCTTCAAAACTTCTCCAATAGTTAATTCCACCTCTTTTTTCTCTTATCTCCATCATTTTTGATATATTTTGTTCTCCTTTAGTTAGCCCAATTTCTGTTGAGAAATTAATGCCAATGGGCTTGGATGTACTGTTGGCCCAATATTTTCTTTCCTCTGGACTATTACTGGGCTTCTTTGATTCACTTGCTTCCCTTTCAGCACTCTCCTTTTCTTTTATCTCTCTAAATTTATTTTGGTTATGGGTTACTTGCATGGACTCAACTCCTTTCTCTTTTAGTTTCAAAGTATGGAAATGGCCTTTTAAAGCTGACCCAATCCCCTTCTCATGAATCACTTTCTCACCCTCTCCCTCTTCTAATGTTATTCCAACAATTCTTTTTTTTTTTAATTTTTTTTGTTTCTTTCCCAACGTTCTGACTAGCACTATTTTCAAGATATTGTGTATCTTTTTTTCAGTTCACTTCTTCTATCTCCATTTGTTGTTGGAACCTTCTAGTTACATGTAGGTCTGCTTCTGCGCTTTCAGCTTCTACAGTATTTGCCTGCTCTTGGATAGGGCTGCCTTCTCTTCCTCCTTCCGTTACCCACTCTTTATTCCATGTGTTTTTTCCACGTGCCACCCATAAATTTGTCTCTAAAATTTTAATTCCATTGCTTTCTTGCCTGATTCCAGCTTTTTCAGCCAATGAAAAAATTGACCAGAGTCCCAGAGCTGAAAGATCTGGCCCATATCTTGGTAAGTTTGAGTTATCAATAGCCATTTCCTTCTCCTCTTTGCAGCTTCTCCTATCATGACCTATCCTTCCACAATTATAGCAATAATCATATAACCTTTCATATTTGAATGAAGCCCAGGAATAGCTGCCATCATTTCTCTTGTACCAAAACCCTATTTTCAATTGCTCCAACACATTCACTTCCACTCTGACTCTCAGAAAGTTTCTAAGCAAATTTTTGTCAACGTAAGGATCTTCTGCTTCTAATAGTTTTCCCAGAGAAGCTCTGATAGCAAAAATTATCGTCGGTAAGGAATTTCACAAAATATTTACGTTGCAAGTATAGCTCCAAACCAACAAACAACTCTCGCATCAAATTAAATTTCAGGTTGTCACAAAGAACAATCCCCAATTAAGAAATAACCGGATTATTTGGACTCCGGGTCGTCTCATGAGGAATTGCAATGAAATGAATGCTTATTGGCTATGAGGGGACAAGGGGGTTTGAGTTATATAGGGACAATAAAATATAAAGGGGCAAGGATTTAAATGACAAGAAGAGTAAATCAAGCAAGTAAATAAGAGAAAGCAAGTAATAAAGAGAGAGACATTCATGGCAAGAATTGAGATCATAGGCTTTCTATCCTAGTCATACATTGATTAATTCATCTTATTTAGTTAACTCCAACAAACGGAAGAAGGTATCATGTCATCTTCACATAGGGAGAATGTCAAATAAGACTAATTAATCATGTCACAAATATAAACAAGAATTTATCTTATTATGTCATCTCCAATATTGGAAGAAGATATAGGTTATCTTCCATGAGAGAAAGTCTAACAAGACTAGCTAATCTCAATCCAAAAGTCCTAATCAACTTACTAATTAAATTAGTAAAAGATTAGAGTCAATGGAAATAATATTAGCTAACGACTCTAGATCACCAACATGAGTTGGGTTTTCATGACTCAAGATTGCCTAATTACTCTCTCCAAGCCAAGAATGCTCAAAATCTACTCTAACAACCAACCAAGCATTTTGTCAAACACTTGGTGGGTACAAATAGAAAGTATGGTAAAAGTGCAAGAATAGTAAATCTATCAACTACCAATTACAAGAAAAATAAGACCATAACTCAAATCATCAATAAAAGAAACATCAAACATAAATTTCATTAAAAGAAAATCAAATTCAACATGAACATCCATGAACATAAAAGAGCATAAAAGGTAAAATTAGCATGAGAAATAAGAAGAATAGAGTAATAGGAACAAGAAATTGTAGAAGAAACAAGATGAAAGCAAGGAATTAAACATGGATCTATGAGAGATTAACCTAATCCTAACCTAATTCTAGAGAGAAGAGGGAGCTTTTCTCTCTAGAAACTAACCTACATGATGCTAATGCTACAAACAATTGCTCCCCTTTGCTTGGACTTCAATTTTGCATGAAATACACTCAGAAACAAGTTGGATTTGGGCCTGGGCAGCTCAGAAATTGCCCCCAGCATTTTGCCTTCAAGTGGGCCACGTGAGAGTATCGGCGCGTGCGCGCCATGTGCGCGTGCGCGTCGCTGGCAAATTCTCAACCCGCGCGGACGCGGCATGTACGCGTGCGCGTCCATAGGCGAAATCACTTTTGCTCGTGCGCGCCTGGTGCGCGTGCGCGTCCTTTGGTGCATTCCCAATCTTTGTTTCTCCATGCATTCTCCCTTTTTGTATGCTTTTCTCCTCATTTCTTCCATCCAATACTTGCCTTATGGACCTGAAATCACTCATCAAACACATCAAGGCATCGAATGGAATTAAAGTGAATTAAAATCACCAATTTAGGGCCTAAAAAGCATGTTTTTACACTTAAGCAAAATTCAAGGGAGAATTACAAAACCATGCTATTTCATTGAATAAATGCGAGAAAAAGTGACAAAATCCTCCAAATTAAGCACAAGATAAACCACAAAATTGGGGTTTATCAAATCTTCCCACACTTAAACTAAGCATGTCTTCATGCTAAAATCAAGAAAGAAGCAAAGGGACATCAACATTTATTCAATGCAAACTAACTACATGCAACCTATCTATATGCAATCTATCTATATGAATGCATCCACTTAGTCAAAATAAATCAATTTCCAAGAATACATATACAAACACAAGGGCTAAGGCAATAGCAATCACTCAACCCACAATTGAATTGAATTATTAAAAATATTTTACAAACTTGCAAGAAAAGAGATGATCATGGGTGGAAACATGTAATTGAGCAATCGAACCCTCACCAGATGTGTATCCGCTCTAGTCGCTCAAGTGTATGGGGTTGATTCACTCAATTCTCCCCTAATCATGCTTTCCAAGATTTGTTTTTCATCTAACAATCAACAATTACTTTATACATGCATACAAATATCATGAGAGCTTTCCCATAGGTTGTAATGGGACTAGGGTCAAGGTAGGATGCATATGGTCAAGTGAGCTTGAAATTCGAATCTTTGATTAACTTAAACTTCCCACCTAGCCTATGACAACCTATACAATTCTAAACAAACCTAACTACCCATTCTTCACTTTTTCACACACTCATGCATTCTCTTTTTGATCACCACCCATATGTATTGACTTTTATTGAACCTTGTTTTAGGGCATTTTGTCCCCTTTTTATTGCAATTCTTTGTCTTTCTTTTTTATATATTTTCTTTTTTTATTATTATGAGGTAATGACCAAATCAGTATCCAAAAGATTCAAACGCTGACATTTTGGTACCTCACTATTGTTATTGACAAAATGGTTCTTAAAAGGTTTTAAAATTTGACAAGCGTACCCACGAGTTCATCGGAGTACATTTCCGGCAAGCACAGTGCTGATGTGGCTACCGTGTTTTGGTGACTTGGCAAACCACCCCCAAAGTTTCCTCCCCAACGCACACTCCCTCCCCTTCCCTCTCTCTCCCTGTCGCAGCCCCCATCCCCAACGCACACTTCTCCCTAATCGCAGTCCCCGCCGCATCACAAGCCCCTCCCCAACGTACACTTTTCCTTCCTCCCTCAACACCACCATTCACAGCAACAACAACTTTAACATCAACAGCAACAACAACCTCCACCACTCTCTCTCTCTCTCTCTCTCTCTCTCTCTCTCTCCACCACTCCCCCTTCCCCAACGCACACTTCCTTCTCCTTCCCTCAACACCACCATTCACAGCAACAACAACCTCAACATCAACAGAGTTGCCCCAAATCATGAATTGTCCCAAATTTTTAGTTTAAATTATCATTCAAAAAGATTAATCACAATAAAACTCAGAAACAAATTCATATACAATAATCAAAATAAAATAAAATAAAATAAAATAAAACTTAATACAGACACCACGAAAGCAAGAATAGAAGAAGAACACCAGACACAGAGGGGACAGGACACGATAGAGCCAAGATGGAACCCAGACAGAGGAGGCATGGCAATGACTGGGGGCTAGCAGCAAGCAGATACAAGCAGTGAAGGCGACAGCGGTGAAGGCGTGCAGACAATGCAATGCTACAAAGGAGACACTGGCGGACGTAGAAGACTCGACGATGAGATGGCGACAGTGCGGTGTCGATGACACTGGCTCTGTAAGACTGAGAAGGTTGAGCTCTACTGCTGTTTTGGAGGAGAGTGAGTTGAGAGTGTGAGACACTGTGTTGGGAAGGGGATTAGAATTCAAAGAGGCAAGGGAAGGGGATTAGGGTTTAGAAAGGGGGATTTTGGACTGAGGAGGGGGGAAGTGCGTTGGAGATGGAGAATTAGGGTTAGAGAGGGGGAGGGAAGAATTAGGGTTGGGGAGAGGGGAGAATGCATTCAGGAAGGGGAAGGGGGGAGTGCGTTGGGGAGGGAGAAGGAGAAGGAGAAGAATTAGGGTTAGAGAGGGGAAGGGAAGGATTAGGGTTGGGGAGGGGGAGAATGCATTCATGAAGGGGAAGGGGGGAGTGCGTTGGGGAGGGGGAAGGAGAAGAATTAGGGTTGGAGAGGGGTATTTGCCATGTCATCAAAATGCAGTGGCCATGCAGCACTGTGCTCGCCAGAAATGTGCTCCGGTGAACTCGTGGATACGCTTGTCAAATTTTAAAATCTTTTAAGGACCATTTTGTCAATAACAATAGTGAGGTACCAAAATGTCAGTGTTTGAATCTTTCGGGTACTGATTTGGTCATTACCTCTTATATATATATATATATTTTTTTTTTCCATCCAATTTTTTTTCTTTTCAAACTAAAATATATATACAAGAACATCAATGCATATGGTTTACACATGATTAATACATGAGTATGTACCCAATTTCCAAGATTCTCAACACAAATATAAAAACACACTTTTATCTCTACCCAATGTTCCCAACTCTCCCAAAATCAAATGATGAATACTCTCACTAGCCTAAGCTAATCAAGGATCCAAACAAGGGACATTTATTATTTTTCACTTAGGCTTGTAATGTGCTACAATTAAGAACAAATGGGTTAAGCATAGGCTCAAAATTGGCTAACAATGGAAGATAAAAGGTAGGCTATTTGGGTAAGTGAGCTATTTGAACAATGGCCTCAATCATATAAATGCATGTATACACAAAATAATGGACATAAAGAATCAAACAAATCAAAGATTACACTCATAGGAAGAGAATAATGCACACAAGAATGAAAGTAAGTGGTTATATATGATGTAACCACACAATTAGGCTCAAATCTCACATGCTTGTGTTCTTAGCTCAAAAATCATGTTCCACAAAGTATATAATTCAAGCAAGTTCTAAAATTTTTTTTTTCTTCAATTGGGATGCCCTATAGATAAAATTCTTGAAAAATATCATGATTTTGACTAAGCTTAATATATACATATGCAATGCAACCAAAAATCCTAAAAGATCTAAAAATGAAATGCAAAAGTGTTGGGATTAGAAACTTGTCACCCAAAAATGCCGAGCAGTCGGACGACCTCTCCATACTTAAAAGTTTGCACCGTCCTCGGTGCATCCAAAGATGAACAAGGGGGTACGACGACTTTCCAAGTTGCTACCTTCAGTTGGTAGGTCAACCGATGCTGCGTGTTCTTCTCCCACTTCTGTTTTTGCTTATGATGATTCATCCTGAATATAGAAAACAAGTAAATGCACAAGCAAGGAAGCATGGATTGTTGGAATGAGGTAAATCACTAGAAATGAGTGAGTGAATTAGTGTGACATTAATGAAAAATAGTTGTATGGGTTCTAACTTGCATGCGGTTTAGAACTCACACTCTAGTATTTAGAAACCATATCACAATTATACAAAAGAAGACATACATTTCACTGATTCTAGTGTGCTTGAAATACTTCAAAAGACTTGTAGGTTAAGTCAACCACACAAGTAATAAAAAGGCATAAAAGCATTCAAGCAAAAATCAAGCAATTGTGAAATTGGATAATGCATGGACATTGATTGATGTGTAGGTAGACTTAGTGAACAAAATGGTATATAAAACTCACAAAACAATCAATGACACATATTGAAGTTGTTGCAACACCTAAGTGACATAGAGGTGAAACACATGGATACTATAGGACTTAGGAAAAAGAAGATAGAAATCAATCACATAGCAAGCATGGCCCACAAAGCTTTACAAAGCTCAAAAATATGTCACTAGGGAAGCTTTGATCCAATTTCACAATTCTACAATCTCAATGCATGAAATAGGTGATGGTCACTTAGAACAAGCATCCTAAAAAAAATGCATTAATAATATACAATTGCCTAACAATGGATGATGAATGCATGGTGGCCAAAACATGCAATTCAAAGAGTTAAGATGCGTGAAGGCAATGTAACAAGTACTTGGTATTCACAAATGTTCAACATGAAAATTTAAAACCAAGTAATAAATTGTAACCTCGACAAAGGAATCCAACAATGACAATAACAATAATGATGTTAAACTAACATCCTATTAGTAATAAGCAGCAGTAAATGGTAAACAAGATTAGTAATCCAACACTTATAATGGAAAACAAAAATTAAACTAACTAACTAAGTAAAAGAAATGGTGTTATATGATGCTTGGTAGTGTTGGATGATGATTGAAGGGTGGAAAGAGAAGAGAAGAAGGAAAAAAATGGAAAGAGGAGAAGAAAAGAAGGTAAGTGAAACAGGGCAATCCACGCGTGCGCGTCATGTGCGCGTAAGGGTGGATTGATGAAAATGGAAGCGACGCGTACGCATATAGTGCACGTACGCGTGCATGGCAAGGCAGAGAGTCGACACGGACGCGCAAGGTACGCGTTCGCGTGCCCTGGGGCACAAAGTTGGCACACTTCAGGCACAACTCTCGGGTGAATGTATGGAGGGGTGGAAAAACTCAATCCACGCGTACGCGTACATGGCGCATCCGCGTGGATGGCCGAAATTTCTTGATTCACGCGTATGCGTGGAGTGCGCGTGCGCGTGAGTGGTGCTCTATTTTTTTCAAAATTTTTCTATGTTTTTGCACCAAACCAAGCATTCCAAACCTCCAAACAGCTACCAAAACATCATAAAACCTTATTTAACCTACTAGACTCCCAAATAAACTCAACTAATCAAACAAAACATGAAATTAAACTAACTCTACCAATATTTACAAAAGAGAAAAAAAGAAAGAGTTTACCATGGTGGGGTGTCTCCCACCTAGCACTTTTGTTTATTGTCCTTAAGTTGGACTTATGGGGAGCTCCTCATCAAGGTGGCTTGTGCTTGAATCCATCCTTGAACATCCACCAATGCTTGGACTTCCATTGTGCTTCATCATTCAAAGTTAGTAACCCCAAGCTTTGATGGAGTTCTTCACAACCCACGGGCTCCCAAAGTTGATTTTCGTCTTGTGATCCGGGATCCCACACTTTATTTTCACACCCGTCTTCAAGTTGATCATCATTATTAGTCCAACCGGGTGGTGAGTAAGGTGAATTATCAATAAAGTGGCCGACAATCTTCCTAGACCCCTCTAGTTGAGTACTACTCCAACCTTTAGATCTCATGTTTGAAGCATTAACCATAATGAGCCTTGATTTGCAATGGCAACCACAAAATATTTTTCTTTTATGCTTCATCCCACAAAGCATCCTAAGTTGGCCATCCGTTTCAAGCAAACCATATTCAAGTGAGATAATAAAGCTAATAGAAATGAGTTTCACCCACTCAAATGAAGGTGTAGATGGCAACCTAGGCAAAGGTGATTCCAAGGGTCTTGACAAAGCGTATTCAATTCCCATCCTCCTTTTCCTGAGGACTTCCACCTCTTTACAAGATCTCTTAATTTCAATCCTTTGTTCAACAAATTTATCTAAACCTTTTCCCTTACTCAAATCATAAATGGGAGGACGAGAGAGATTTACCTCCACATTGCTTTCAAATCCAATGGGGGGAAGGTTCTTCATGTTTAAAGAATTCTTCACCACTAAGACTTGGTGCTTGATCTTCCTCACCAAGGGAACTCAATTCTTGCTCTATCCCATCCAAGCCTTCATATAGAATATGCCTTGGAAGGTGTGCACTTCCCTCCCTAGCATCAATTTCAATCATCTTGGAGGGGTTTTCTTCAACTCTATGTTCCCATGGAGGCTCCGCATCTCCTAAGTCTTCAAACACTTCTTCATTTTCTTCAATAATCTCTACCTCCTCCTCTTGTTACATTTCTTGCTTTAACTCCTCTTCTTCATCTTGGAGCTTCAATTTCACTCCCTCACTAAGCTCCTTAGTTGCTTCTCCACATTCCACAATGGAAGTGCCTTGATCGCATAGGCTTAGGCAGGATGAAACTATGTTGCCAATGGCTTCTACCATGATGGCCATGTTTGCTCTTAACTCCTCAAAATTCTTTTCATCCTCCTCGTGTTGCCTTAAGATGTGAGATTCAAGATCCCTCAATTCTAGCATAGAGGCTTCATCGGGGGGTGATGGTGGAAGAGAGGGTTCATTATTTGAGGGGAAGCTATTATAGTCGGAAGGTGGTTGTGGCGAAAATTAGAATTCATCTTGTGGTTGAAAATTTGCATGCGTTGGAGGTGGTTCTACTTGGTAATAGTATGGAGGGGGTGGCTCTTGAAAATGTTGATGTTGGAGTGGTGGTGGCTCTATGTGTGGTTCATATGGCTCATATGATTGTTGGTATGGTGGGTATGGATTAGGGTAATATGAAGATGGTTGGTGAAAGGTGGCTTGTGAGTATGGTTGATGGTTATGTTGGGGATATGGCTCATAGGCATATGGTGGTGGTTCTTGAAAGTCACAAGAGGATTCACCAGAGCCATTGGATTGATATGCATCATAGAATGGCTCCTCTTCATAGTGCATTGGTGGAGGTTGTTGCCATGAGGATTGATCATATGCATATGGCTCCTCCCACCTTTGATTGTCCCATCCTTGATACACATCCTCATTGAAGTTCCTATTTTCTACAACATAGTTGTAATCACACTCATAGCCAAAGTGAGAATTCATAGTGAAAAGTGAAAATAAGAAATAAAAGCTAACAAGAAATAATGAAACAAAGTCCTAAAACTAGCAAAAACTAACAAGCAATCCAAAAATCAAGCTATTCACAATATTCACATATATACAATAACCAATAACATAACACCATTGGAACTCCCCGGCAACGGCGCCATTAATTTGATAGCAAAAATTGTCGTCGGTAAGGAATTTCACAAAATATTTACGTTGCAAGTATAGCTCCAAACCAACAAACAACTCTCGCATCAAATTAAATTTCAGGTTGTCACAAAGAACAATCCCCAATTAAGAAATAACCGGAGTATTTGGACTCCGGGTCGTCTCACGAGAAATTACAATGAAATGAATGCTTACTGGCTATGAGGGGACAAGGGGGTTTTGATTTATATAGGGACAATAAAATATAAAGGGGCAAGGATTTAAATGATAAGAAGAGTAAATCAAGCAAGTAAATAAGAGAAAGCAAGTAATAAAGAGAGAGACATTCATGGCAAGAATTGAGATCATAGGCTTTCTATCCTAGTCATACATTGATTAATTCATCTTATTTAGTCAACTCCAACAAACGAAAGAAGGTATCATGTCATCTTCACATAGGGAGAATGTCAAATAAGACTAATTAATCATGTCACAAATATAAACAAGAATTTATCTTATTATGTCATCTCCAACATTGGAAGAAGATATAGGTTATCTTCCATGAGAGAAAGTCTAACAAGACTAGCTAATCTCAATCCAAAAGTCCTAATCAACTTACTAATTAAATTAGTAAAAGATTAGAGTCAATGGAAACAATATTAGCTAACAACTCTAGATCACCAACATGAGTTGGGTTTTCATGACTCAAGATTGCCTAATTACTCTCTCCAAGCCAAGAATGCTCAAAATCTACTCTAACAACCAACCAAGCATTTTGTCAAACACTTGGTGGGTACAAATGGAAAGTATAGTAAAAGTGCAAGAATAGTAAATCTATCAACTACCAATTACAAGAAAAATAAGATCATAACTCAAATCATCAATAAAAGAAACATCAAACATAAATTTCATTAAAAGAAAATCAAATTCAACATGAACATCCATGAACATAAAAGAGCATAAAAGGTAAAATTAGCATGAGAACTAAGAAGAATAGAGTAATAGGAACAAGAAATTGTAGAAGAAACAATATGAAAGGAATTAAACATGGATCTATGAGAGATTAACCTAATCCTAACCTAATTCTAGAGAGAAGAGGGAGCTTCTCTCTTTAGAAACTAACCTACATGATGCTAATGCTACAAACAATTGCTCCCCCTTGCTTGGACTTCAATTCTACATGAAATACACTCAGAAACAAGTTGGATTTGGGTCTGGGCAGCTCAGAAATTGCCCCCAGCGTTTTGCCTTCAAGTGGGCCACGTGAGAGTATCGGCGCGTGCGCGCCATGTGCGCGTGCGCGTCGCTGGCAAATTCTCAACCTGCACGGACGCGGCATGTACGCGTGGGCGTCCATAGGCGAAATCACTTTTGCGCGTGCGCGCCTGGTGCGTGTGCGCGTCCTTTGGTGCATTTTCAATCTTTGTTTCTCCATGCATTCTCCCTTTTTGTATGCTTTTCTCCTCATTTCTTCTATCCAATACTTGCCTTATGAACCTGAAATCACTCATCAAACACATCAAGGCATCGAATGGAATTAAAGTGAATTAAAATCACCAATTTAGGGCCTAAAAAGCATATTTTTACACTTAAGCAAAATTCAAGGGAGAATTACAAAACCATGCTATTTCATTGAATAAATGGGAGAAAAAGTGACAAAATCCTCCAAATTAAGTACAAGATAAACCACAAAATTGGGGTTTATCAAGCTCCTATCTTTTCAGCACTACTTTTATTCAACTTTTCCAAGGGCAAGGCATGAACTTGGACCCAGAAAGTGATGGAGTTATAACTTACCTCTTCAAATGAAAGCTCTGGCCTCCACCATTGCAAGCTAAGCATATGTCTGTCCCCCCTCCATGGCCCTTCCCCATGAATTCTTATGGCATCTTCTTCGTGTTTGAAGTTGAACAAATATGTATTTGTGCCCATACTTGAGATAATCAAATCCTGGGGCTCTCCCCACATTCTCTTGATTGATTTTTTCACAGTGACCTTGTTTACATTTTTCTTTGTCAAAATTCTTCTAACCAACTTCTTCCTGATCCGATGTTCACCGACAGCCTCGTCTCCATCAAGGTGAAGAACTTTTCCACCCAATGCTGCCATGAACTTAAAATGTTAACTAACTAAACTGAAAAACTAGACTCAGAAATTTGTGATTGTTTTGGTTGTTGAGTTATGATTTTCTTCTTCTTCCTTTAACAGAGCTCCACTATTGAAGATAAACAAGCTTCCTGTCGAAGTAGTTGTTCTAGCTATCTAGAGAAATCAGCTCTCCTTCTGAGAGAAGTACACGGTTAAGAGGAATTTTTTGGTTGGGATTGATTGAAACACTGTTTTTGAATTGGTTGTGAGGTGCGTTAATGTTTCCGTTATCCGTTTGGGAAAAGCATTATTAATTAACGTTAAGTGTGTGGGCTGGTAAAGGAGACTAGATGGTGGGGTTTAGGACTTAGACCCAATACATTAGTTTTTATTGTTGGTATAGCATGACTTTTCAGATTAAAAAAAAAAACGAAAAGAAAGACTTTGAAAAGGAAAAAAACGATAGTAGTATTATACTAATTGTAGTAAACTAGTAATAGTACAGCTAAGAAAAATTTCAAAAAAAAAAAATAGTACAGTTAGAAAAAAAATAATATTAATTATTTTAATATAATTAGGCTCAAAATATTAATTAGTTAAGAAGTTATATTTTCAAATTCTTAAATTTAAATTTATCTATTTGATGTAAATATAAAATTGAATTATATCACTATAAAAATTATTTGTAATAAATCAATGTACAAACTATATGAATATTAATATTAACATTTTTTTTATTTGACAATCATATTGAATATTATTTATGTGAATAATTTTCACTTCAACAATTGTATATAATAGACAATATAAATATTATAACATGTTTATAATATGATAAATTAAATACAAATTTCGCACATTTTTTAAAATACATTCATAGTAAGTAATAAAAACAAAATATTCTCATTTTACTTAATATAAATTGCATCAACTTGTATGTGTGTGATATTGAAAAAAAAAGTATTGGCATCAAATAACATGTGAGTAAAATAAAAATAAAGAATTGATGATATGAAAAAATAAATATATATTAATGACATAAAAAAGTGAAAACTATCAATTTTATAGGATTATAAAGATAACTACCTTTATTCTTTACTCTATTTAATTATTTTTTAAACTTAAAATTCTAATGTTTATTTTATTCAATTTTTCTAAAATAAGAATAATAGAATTCTAGAGTATATGTTACTGTATCGACCATAATATTTTAGTATTTTTGTAGTGGTACTTCCACATACTATAGGAGTGCCAAATTAGATAATCCTTTCTCACGCAGTCTGCAACTTCATGCACTTTTGCGCCAAATAGAAACTGAAAATAAAGAAAATAAAATAGAAGCCTATGCAACCTGATTCCTTAATTTAAAAGCATGATAAGGAGTGAAGCAAGAGACAAATACTAATGAGCAACATTGACAAATTTGACAAAGACATTAAAATAAATGAGCACTAAATTTTAGCAATCATAATTATTTATATTCTAACTATATCATAATTGAAAATTGAGCAAGTAATATAATATAATTTGGTGTTTGTTTGGACGTTATTATCTTGATAAAAAAAATATATTTTTTAATGAAAAAAATATATTTTTTACTTTTTAATGTGTTTGGCAAATTTCTAGTAGTAAAAGTAAAAGCACTAGAAAAAAATAACTTTTTTGAGAAGCTGCAATTTACATTTTTTTTAAAAGATCTTTTTTTCTTAAAAAAAAGATATTTTTCATGTAATAAATAAACAAAAAAATATTTTTATATTGTTATACCCAAACATAATTGATAAATAAAAAGATCTTTTTGCATGAGATATCCAAACATAAAATTACTTTTACTTTTCTATAAGATCTTTTAAAAAAAGATAATTCGAAAAAAGATATTTTCTTAGAAACTCACCGAAACAAGCCCTTGAAATACTAACAATAGAAACAGTAGTAAGCAATTCTCCAAAACGTTAATTTAAGACCAATAGATGGAACAAATTAGAGGACCATCCAAAAAGAGCACGAATTGTGCTAAGAATACCACCACTAACGAGTGCCTTCATAACCCTCTATTTTGCTTGTGTATGGTGGACACCTTAGTGATGCGTCTCCACCAAAACCACATTAAAGAACTGCTTTCTTGTGAGTAAAAGCTTCAAAGGAGAACCTTCCATGGTATGAACCTGTTCCACTATCTCCTCCTCCAAATGGAAATGTGGGAACAATAAGCTGTACCAGAAAAAGAGAACAAAACAAAGAAAATGAGTGATTATAAATATTTCAAAAGCATACGCTAAATGTGCATAGGCATATATGTATTCTTCATATATGGATGCATCCTCAATTATTATTGCAGATTTGATAACAAATTTCAAAAACAATGTCATATAAAGAACACTGAACACATGCAGATTGATAACAAATTTTGCCTCCATGAATAATCTTGTCACAAAATAATTTCATTTTCTTATCACAAAATAATTAAAGTACACATGCTTTATAAAACCTTAGAATATTATTACATTACATCAATCAAAATGACCTACGATTAGCTTACATGAAACCATGAAAATTTTTACTATTAATTGGGGTTAAAAAATTTACTTTGATTTGAAACCAAAGGGTTGCCAAGGGTCTGAGGCAACAAGAATTAATATTATGACATAGAAGATGCTGAAACAAGAATTTAGGCATAAACTTAGCATGTTAGAGATTTAGAGACAGTTAAAAGAAACAGAATATAATTAACTTAAAAATCTTAAAACATCAAACCGACCTGAATTAATAGGTCCAGCAAAACCTAGATGATTAGTATCCAATCCACCACCTATGGACTAATCGGCACAGAAATTCAGTCAGTTTACACTTCCCTATTGAAGTTCATTACGTTAAAAAAAATCAAATCTAAGAATTTGTGAACTAAAGCTTTACATCTATCGCACCGCTATAAGACCGGCTATACTTTTTGGTACGGAGTGTTGGGCGGCTAAAGAGGAGCACGAACATAAGCTGAGTGTGGCAGAGATGAAGATGTTGAGATGGATGAGTGATGATACACGATTGGATAAAGTAAGGAATGAAGATATAAGGGAGAAAGTTGAAGTAGCACTCATTGTGGAAAAGATGGTTGAATTGCGTCTCAGGTGGTTTGAACATGTGAGAAGAAGACCGATAGAACATCAAGTCAGGAGGGTGGATGAGATGGAAGATGGACAAAGGGCGAAAGGCAGAGAAAGACCTAAGAAAACCATCCATGAGGTGATCAAACGAGATCTACATGTAAACGGTCTCTCTGTAGACATGATACATGACAGAGCACAATGGCGTCGTTTGATTCATGTAGCCGACCCCACTTAGTGGGACAAAGCTTTGTTGTTGTTGTTGTAGCTAGATTTCAGAACTTGAAATAAAGTCCAAAGAAAGAAAAGAGGAATTATTTGCTCTCACAAAATTTCAAAGAATAGTGAAGCATCAACTCAAGTCAGAAGCATTACTAATAAGATGAGTGTTTTAAAGTATTAAGAGAGAAATATATTGCAATTGAGAGAATAGATAAGAACAGGAATCATTGATAATGTGAAATAATAGAGTACAAGGCTTATATACTAATATGAAACAATGATTACTTATGAAGCTAAAACGAACACTAACACGCAAGATGCAAAATCATAAGCAAATTGCAAAATCAGAAAGTAAATTCAAACAAAGCAAGCAACATAACAACAACAACAATAAAGCCTTGTCCCACTAAGTGGGGTCGGCTACATGAATCAAACGACGCCATTATACTCTGTCATGTATCATGTCTACAGAGAGACCGTTTACATGTAGATCTCGTTTGACCACCTCATGGATGGTCTTCTTAGGTCTTCCTCTGCCTTTCGCCCTTTGTCCATCTTCCATTTCATCCACCTTCCTGACTGGATGTTCTATCGGTCTTCTTCTCACATGTCCAAACCACCTGAGACGCGATTCAACCATCTTTTCCACAATGGGTGCTACTCCAACTCTCTCCCTTATATCTTCATTCCTTATTTTATCCAATTGCGTATGACCACTCATCCATCTCAACATCTTCATCTCTGCCACACTCAGCTTATGTTCGTGCTCCCCTTTAGCCGCGCAACACTCCGTACCATACAGCATAGCCGGTCTTATAGCGGTGCGATAAAATTTACCTTTAAGTTTTAAAGGCACTTTTTTGTCGCATATAAAACCAGATGCACTCCGCCATTTTGACCAACCTGCTTGGATCCTATGATTTACATCCTGTTCAATCTCTCCATTATCCTGTATGATGCACCCAAGATACTTAAAACTTTTAACTTTTCGTAGGATGTTTTCTCCAATCTTCACCTCTATATTGGGGTTTTCCCTTCTCAGACTGAACTTACATTCCATATATTCCGTCTTGCTACGGCTTATGCGCAGACCATACACTTCTAGAGCTTCTCTCCATAACTCCAACTTCTTATTTAGGTCTTCCCTTGACTCTCCCATAAGGATGATATCATCGGCAAAAAGCATGCACCATGGCACAGGCTCTTGGATATGCTCTGTGAGTACTTCCAAGACTAGTGTGAAAAGGTATGGACTTAAGGATGATCCCTGGTGTAATCCCATACCAATAGGGAATTCCTCTGTCACACCACCTTGAGTCTTCACACTAGTTGTGGCCCCATCATACATGTCTTTAATTGCCCGAATATATGCGATCCTTACTCTCCTCTTTTCTAAAACCTTCCATAAGACCTCCCTTGGTACCCTATCATACGCTTTTTCCAAATCAATAAACACCATATGTAAATCCCTTTTATTACTACGATACCTCTCCATCATCCTTCTTAACAGGTATATCGCTTCAGTGGTAGATCTGCCTGGCATAAATCTAAATTGGTTCTCTGTTACTTGTGTCTCTTTTCTCAACCTCCGTTCTATCACCCTTTCCCATAACTTCATAGTATGAATCATAAGCTTAATCCCTCTATAGTTTCCGCAACTTTGTATATCCCCCTTATTCTTGTAGATAGGTACCAAGGTGCTCTTTCTCCACTCATCAGGCATCTTCTTTGACCTTAAAATCTCATTAAAAAGCATGGTTAACCAGTTGATGCCTTTTTCTCCAAGACCCTTCCAAACCTCAATCGGAATATTATCAGGTCCTACTGCCCTGCCATTTTTCATCTGCTTTAGAGCCTCTTTTACCTCGAAGTCTTGAATCCTTCGATAGTAGTCAAAAACTAGAAAAATTAGAAAACCCCAAAGATCAAAACCCCATCCCCCCAAAAACCGGAGTACGAAGATAAGCAATGAATCTAAAATGATATTTGTTACATCTCTCACAACTGTGACCAAACTTCACAAATTACTGAATGATCATAGTATTGCAATTCATTTTTGTTTAAAGAAATAGAGTCTAACTGTTTTCCACTAATTCACTAAACTGTATCTAAATCTGATTTAAGAAGTTACGGAAGAAGACTACTAAATCCTTTATTTTCCCTTTTGTTTTAAAGTATAAAGAAAAAGAATACTGATAATTGTATTACAACCTTGTAACCTTGCCAATCATTTCTGCTATAATATTATAACTGCCCAACACAGACTTCGCCTATATATCATGCTCCCTAGTATCCGGTAGGATTCTGGTTGAAGAATTTTAAAATTCTAAAATATCGTGCCAATTATTCATAACAACAAAAGAAATGAGAACAAAATTTCTTTTACCTGACTCCAATTATCACTAAAAGTTACGGTTCTTCACATAATTATAAGATGTCAATTAAGTGAACGATTATGAACCAGAAAAAATTGCATAAAAAATGTAAAAAAGATAAAAATTGTACCTGTCGGTGTTCCCAGTTCCAAGTTGTTTCTGTACATGACAAAGAAAATTTAATTAATTATTATTATATAACTCTAAATGTATTATATATACTGTATACTACTTACTATATCAGTACAATTTTGTGTATGCTTTTCCAGTTGTCTTATCACATTCACGACAAGGATCAAATAAACAATATAACGGAATTCAAAGCTTATTCAGAACAGATCAGAACATAAATGAAACAAACACCAACTAATGACTTCATTTTCAGAACAAAACTAAGATTTTCAAGCAACTGAACACTCACAGGTACACACTGCTTAAAACGGAAAATCGTAAGAACTAAAATTGAAAGACCTTGCACATACCAGAGTAAGCAAAACGCAAGCTGAAGCAAATTCACAGAGTAGCACTGTTGCACACACATGCCATTATAATATCCCTGTTCTTGAGAATAACCCTATCAAATCAAATAATGCCAGATGAGCTAACATACCTTCTTAAATTGGAACCCTAGCCCTCTCAAATTTTAGAACCAAATGAAGGTGAATACATACCTTCTCGACGACGATGAGCAAAGAGAAGGCGATGCTGAGCGCCGAGTATTCCCGATGCTGAGCTTACAGTGACGGTCAGAGCAGGAAGACGAAGAGGAGCGATGGTTCTCGCGATCGATGGCGAAGTCATGATGGGTGAGTGGTGAGTGGGAAAGAGGAGCGACGGTGAGTGGGCAAGGTGACGGCGGGAGGGTGATGAGTGACAGAATGGGGAGAGTGGTTCTCTGATTTGGTGAAGAACAGTGACGCAAAGGGAAAAGGGGAAAAGGGGGTGAGTTACGTTACATACTGATTAAGTGTATTTGGTGAAAAGGGGGAAAATTACTAAGTGTTTATTTGACCATAAATATATTAGGCAACATTTTTAAAGTGCACTTAAAATGTAATAAATATGTTATTATTTAAAAGTATTTTTTTTATAAAAAAAATACTCATAAATATTAAAATAAGACTACATTTTATAAATGATCTTTATAATATCTATGGAGAGCTTTTTTAAATGATGTCACAACTGTGTTTTTTATTCTCATAACATAAAAAAAAAGTGATCTTTATGTTACACTTTTCAAATGTAGCCTAAAAAACGTGTAGTTGAATAAGTATTTTTTTGCAGTGATTTCTTGTTTTTTTCTTTTTTAACAAGAATAAAAACAAAAAAAGTCAAATAAAGAAGAAGAATAACATAATACTGCAACATTACTTGAAAGAGGATGAACCTACATTCATTGAACTAAAAAAAAGAGAAAGAAATAAGAAAAAAAAGAAGGAAAAAATGCAACATTAGAGAAAATATTTTTTTGTAGTTGCAGCAAATTTTGGGGTAAAACTAAGACATTTAAGTGTATTGTTTAAGAACTTTCGGTGGATTTATACTGATAAATTCTGCATAATTCAAAGTTCTTCCTTGATAAATCCCAATTTTGTGGTTTATCTTGTGCTTAATTTGGGTTGTTTTATCAACTTTTCTCACATTTATTCAATGAAAGAGCATGGTTTTGCAATTTTCCTTTGATTTGTGCTTAAATGTGAAAACATGCTTTTTAGGCCTTAAAATAGCTAAATTTAACTCACTTTAATTCCATTCAATACCTTGATATGTTTGTTGAGTGATTTCCGGTCCATAAGGCAAGTATTGGATGGAAGAAGTGAAGAGAAAAGCATGCAAAGTGGGAGAACTCATGAAGAAATGAAGGAACCGTAAAGCTGTCAAGCCTGACCTCTTCACACTCAATTGACCATAACTTGAGCTACAGATGTCCAAATGAGGCGGTTCTAGTTTCGTTGGAAAGCTAACATCCGGGGCTTCGAAATGATATAAAATTTGTCATATGTTGCTTCGCTTTCAGGGGCGCGCACGCGCCATTTACGCGTGCGCGCCGATGCTGCACATGGCCCATTAAAAGTGAAATCGTGGCCAGCGATTTGTAGCTCATTTTGGGCCCAATCCAACTTATTTCTGATGCTATTGAACCCAAGGATTGAGGGGAGAATGAACCAAGTAGTCATAGTTTAATTTTCATCATGTTTTAGAGTAGAATTATAGAGAGAGAGGCTCTCTCCTCTCTTTAGACTTAGGATAGAAATTAGGGTAAAAAAAAGTTAGGTTAATCACTCTCAAATTTCTCTTTCAATTCTTGTTTTGATTTTAATTCTCATTATATTTTAGTATTCTATAGTCTTAATCTTCTTAGTTTTCCTTGTTAATTTCTTGTTTTACTCTCTTTTATGTTGATGAACCATTGTTTGATCTTAATTTTCCTTAATGCAATTTTATGTTTCCATGCTCTTCTATGTTTATCTTCATTGTTATTGTTGATTTCTTGCTTATGATAGTTATGGGTTTTGTTAATTCTTGTATTTTGTGAAGTTTAATTTTATTGCACACTAGGTGTTTGATGAAATGTTTACACTAGTTTTTGAGTAGTTTCCTTCACTCTTGGCCTAGGCTAAGGGAATTGAGTGACCTTGAGTCATTGGGTCTTAATGATTTGGTGATTTGAGAACCCTTGGTGATCAATTTGATACTCATTGACACCAACCCACTACTAATCTAATTAGTAGATAGGTTGGGACTTATGGGTTGATGTGATCAAGCCTATTTGACGTACCTCAAGCTTAGGAGTAGATATTACGTACTTAAAGCTTTTGGAGGTAGACTTAATAGGTTGGCCTCTCATAATTATCAATGTATGGTTTGTAGACAAGGATGGTGATCTCATATTACCTATGTCTAGCCAAGAGTATTTTTTCTTTCTTTTATTTAGTTAATTGTTCAATTACTTCTCTTGCCATTTATTTTCTTGCCAAAATATCAAATCAAACCCCCTTGCATCTTCATAGCCAATAATTGATCACTTCATTGCAATTCCTTGTGAGATGACCCGGAGTTTAAATACTTCGGTTAATTCTTATTTGGGGTTTGTTACTCGTAACAACCAAAATTTTTGATGTGGGAATTGTTTGTTGGTTTGGAGCTATGCTTACAACGAAGTTCTTATTTCTAGAAGAGAAATTCTAGACCATCGAGCAAATTCTCATCATCAAAATGGCGCCGTTGCTGGGGAGTTGCAATGGTGTTACATTATTGGCTATTGTGAATATGTGAATATGTTTGCCTTTTGCTTATTTCTTAGTTTTTGTTAGCCTTAGGACTTGTTGCTTATTTTTGTTAGGTTTTGTTTTTATTTGCTATTATGAATTCTCATCCTCACTTTGGCTATGAGTTTGGCTCAAATTATGTTGTAGGGAATGGAAACTACAATGGTAACGTGCATCAAGGATGAAATAATCAAAGGTGGGAGGAGCCTCAAAGGATTGATCACTCTTCTTGGCAACAACCCCCTCCGGTTTGTTATAATTCTAATCCTAATGCATATCAATCTAATGGATGTGGTGACCCTTATTGTGATTGTCAACAACCACCATCACATGCCTATGAACCACCCCCTCAACATGACTTTGAACCACCTTACTCACAAGCCCCATACCACCAAATACCTCATTATGACCCTAATTCTTATCCACCATACCAACCACCTTATGAACCATATGAACCACACATGAAACCACCACTATTCCAACACAATTACTCTCAAGAATCACCTCAATATATACACCCTCCATACCCTTACCAAGATGAACCAACTTCCAATTATGAAACTTTCCTCCCAAACAATGAACCTTCTTTTTCCACACCACCTCCAATGGATGATTCTCTTCAAGAATGTGTTAGTTCTTATATTCAAAGGCAAGAATAGAACCAAAAGGGGTTCAAGGAGTTAGAAGCCAAGATAGCTACCATAGCAGAATGGTGCACGAAATTGTGATCTTAGGCAACGGCGCCAAAAACTCTGTACGCACGTCTTAATAAATTGTTTTTCATTCACAACTTTGATACAACTAACCAGCAAGTGCATTGGGTCGTCCAAGTAATAAAACCTTACGTGAGTAAGGGTCGATCCCACAGAGATTGTTAGTATGAAGCAAGCTATGGTCACCTTGTAAATCTTAGTCAGGCGGATATAAAATAGTTATGGAGTTTTCGAAAATTAATAATAAATAGACAGAAAATAAAGATAGAAATACTTATGTATATCATTGGTGAGAATTTCAGATAAACGTATGGAGATACTTTCGTTCCTCTGAACTTCTGCTTTCCTGCTGTCTTCATCCAATCAATCTTACTCCTTTCCATGGCTGGCTTTATGTAAGGACATCACCATTGTCAATGGCTACTTTTCATCCTCTCTGTGAAAATGGTTCGATGCGCTGTCACTGCATGGCTAATCATCTGGAGGCATCACCGTGGTCAATGGCTGCATCCCATCCTCTTGTGAAAATGGTCCAAATGCTCTGTCACAGTACGGCTAATTATCTGAGGTTCTCGATCATACTGGAATAGGATTCACCCTCCTTTTGCGTCTGTCACTACGCCCAACACTCGCGAGTTTGAAGTTCGTCACAGTCATTCAATCCCAGAATCCTACTCGGAATACCACAGACAAGGTTTAGACTTTCCAGACTCTCATGAATGCCGCCATCAATCTAGCTTATACCACGAAGATTCTGATTAAGAGATCCAAGAGATAATCATCCAATCTAAGGTGGAACGGAAGTGGTTGTCAGGCACGCGTTCGTGGGGGAATGATGATGATTGTCACGTTCATCACATTCATGTTGAAGTGCAAATGAATATCTTAGAAGCGGAATACATTGAATTGAATAGAAAAATAGTAGTACTTTGCATTAATTCATGAGGAACAGCAGAGCTCCACACCTTAATCTATGGAGTGTAGAAACTCTACCGTTGAAAATACATAAGTGAAAGGTCCAGGCATGGCCGAATGGCCAGCCCCCAAAACGAGATCACAGGATCAAAAATACAATCCAAGATGTCTAATATAATAGTAAAAAATCCTATTTATACTAAACTAGTTACTAGGGTTTACAGAAGTAAGTAATTGATGCATAAATCCACTTCCGGGGCCCACTTGGTGTGTGCTTGGGCTGAGCTTGAAGTTTCCATGTGGAGAGGTCATTCTTAGAGTTGAACGCCAGTTTGTAACATATTTCTGGCGTTCAACTCTGGCTTGTAACGTGTTTCTGGCGTTTAACTCCAGACTGCAGCGTAGAACTGGCGTTCAATGCCCTTTTACATCGTCTAAACTCAGCCAAAATATGGACTATTAAATATTGCTGGAAAGCCCTGGATGTCTAATTTCCAACGCAATTCGAAGCGTGCCATTTTGAGTTCTGTAGCTCCAGAAAATCCACTTTGAGTGCAGGGAGGTCAGAATCCAGCAGCATTAGCAGTCTTTTTTCAACCTCTGAATCTGATTTTTGCTCAAGTCTCTCAATTTCAGCCAGAAAATACCTGAAATCACAGAAAAACACACAAACTCATAGTAAAGTCCAGAAATGTGAATTTAACATAAAAACTAATGAAAACATCCCTAAAAGTAACTAGATTCTACTAAAAATAATGCCAAAAAGCGTATAAATTATCCGCTCATCACAACACCAAACTTAAATTGTTGCTTGTCCCCAAGCAACTGAAAATCAAATAGGATAAAAAGAAGAGAATATACTATAAATTCCAAACTATCAATGAAACATAGCTCCAATCAGATGAGCGGGACTTGTAGCTTTTTGCCTCTTGAATAGTTTTGGCATCTCACTTTATCCATTGAGGTTCAGAATGATTGGCATCTATAGGAACTCAGAGTTCAGATAGTGTTATTGATTCTCCTAGTTCAGTATGATGATTCTTGAACACAGCTACTTTACGAGTCTTGGTCGTGGCCCTAAGCACTTTGTTTTCCAGTATTACCACCGGATACATAAATGCCACAGACACATAATTGGGTGAACCTTTTCAGATTGTGACTCAACTTTGCTAAAGTCTCCAATTAGAGGTGTCCAGGGTTCTTAAGCACACACTTTTTTTGCTTTGGACCTTGACTTTAACTGCTCAGTCTCAAGTTTTCACTTGACACCTTCACGCCACAAGCACATGGTTAGGGACAGCTTGGTTTAGCCGCTTAGGCCAGGATTTTATTCCTTTAGGCCCTCCTATCCACTGATGTTCAAAGCCTTGGGATCCTTTTTATTTACCCTTGCCTTTTGGTTTTAAGGGCTAATGGCTTTTTGCTCTTGCCTCTTGGTTTTAAGAGCTTTTTGCTTTTTCTGCTTGCTTTTTCTTTTTCTTTCTATTTTTTTTGCCATTTTTTTTTCTGCAAGCTTTGTTCTTTGATGCTTTTTCTTGCTTCAAGAATCATTTTTATGATTTTTTAGATTATCAAATAACATGTCTCCTTGTCATCATTCTTTCAAGAGCCAACATATTTAACATTCATGATCAACAACTTCAAAAGACATATGCACTGTTCAAGCATTCATTCAGAAAACAAGAAGCATTGTCACCACATCAATATAATTAAGCTAAGTTCAAGGATAAATTCGAAACTCATGTACTTCTTGTTCTTTTGAATTAAAACATTTTTATTTAAGAGAGGTGATGGATTCATATTCATTACTTTAAGGCATAGACACTTAGACACTAATGATCATGTAATAAAGACACAAACATAGATAAACATTTAACATAAGAAAACGAAAAATAGAGAATGTAAGAACAAGGAATGAGTCCACCTTAGTGATGGTGGCGTTTCCTTCTTGAGGAACCAATGATGTCCTTGAGCTCTTCTATGTCTCTTCCTTGTCTCTGTTACTTGATCCCTAGTGATTTTGGTGCTCCTATCCTTAGTTGCTCCCAATAATTGTGTGGGGGAAAATGTATCCCCTGAGGTATCTCAGGGATCTCTTGATTTGCAGTCAAATGTTCTACCACTGAGCTATAGATCCTTTACATGAATCTCTCCATCTCCCATGACTTGGAGGTGGAAGCTTTTGTCTTCCCTTTTCTCTTCTCTTTTTTTTTTGAGGTTTTCTCTGGCCTTGGGTGCCATCAATGGTTATAGAAAAGCAAAATAAGCAATGCTTTTACCACACCAAACTTAGAATGTTGCTCGCCCTCGAGCAGGAAAAGAAAGAATAGATGAAGAAGAAGATGTGGAAGAAAAACTAGGATTATGAGGAGGGAAGGTGGGGATCCTGTGGGGTCCACAGATCCTGAGATAATCCTGTGAGGTCCACAGATCTTGAGGTGTCAAGGATTTACATCCCTGCACCAATTAGGCATGTAAAATGCCTTTGCATGCAATTCTAGCGTTTAAACACCGAACTGATGCTTGTTCTGGGCGTTCAACGCCCAGATGCAGCATGTTTCTGGCGTTGAACGCCAGTTCTGTGCTTGTTTCTGGCGTTTAGCGCCAGCTTTTCTTCACTGTGCATTTCTGGCGTCTGGACGCCATAATGCTGCTTGTTTCTGGCGTTCAACGCCAGAAACATGCTCTGTTCTGGCGTTGAACGCCAGACAGATGCTCCTTACTGGCGTTTAAACGCCAGTAAGATCCTCCTCCAGGGTGTGATTTTCCTTCTGCTATTTTTGATTCTGTTTTCAATTTTTCTATTTATTTTGTGACTCCACATGATCATGAACCTAATAAAACATGAAATAACAATAAAAATAAATTAAAATTAGATAAATAAAAATTAGGTTGCCTCCCAACAAGCGCTTCTTTAATGTCAATAGCTTGACAGTGGGCTCTCATAGAGCCTCACAGATGTTCAGAGCATTGTTGAGACTCCTCAACACCAAACTTAGAGTTTGGATATGGGAGTTCAACACCAAACTTAGAGTTTGGTTGTGGCCTCCCAACACCAAACTTAGAGTTTGACTGTGGGGGCTCTGTATGACTCTGTTTTAAGAGAAGATTACTGTGCCTCTTTTCCATGTTTACAGAAGGATGTCCTTGAGTTTTAAACTTAAGGGAGTCCTCATTCAATTGAAGGACTAGTTCACCTCTGTTAACATCAATCACAGCTCTTGCTGTGGCTAGGAAGGGTCTTCCAAGGATGATGGATTCATCCTCATCCTTCCCAGTATCTAGGATTATGAAATCAGCAGGGATGTAAAGGCCTTCAACCTTTACTAATATGTCCTCTACTTGTCCATAAGCCTGTTTTCTGGAATTGTCTGCCATCTCTAATGAGATTCTAGCAGCTTGTACCTCAAAGATTCCCAGTTTCTCCATTACAGAGAGTGGCATGAGGTTTATTCCTGACCCCAGGTCACATAGAGCCTTCTTAAAGGTCATGGTGCCTATGGTATAAGGTATCAGGAACTTTCCAGAATCCTATTTCTTCTGAGGCAATCTCAGTTGATCCAATGCATTCAGTTCATTGGTGAACAGGGGAGGTTCATTAGAATCTCTATGGTCTCTAGATGAGCCTCAGAGTCCTTTGGTTCCTCAAAGGGAAACTCCTTGTTGATCACTGGACGTCCCAGGAGGTCTTCCTTACTGGGATTCACGTCCTCCCCTTCTTCCTTGGATTCGGCCATGATGGTCATTTCAATGGCCTCGCACTCTCCTTTTGGATTTTCTTCTGTATTGCTTGGGAGAGTACTAGGAGGGATTTCAGTGACTCTTTTACTCAGCTGGCTCACTTGTGCTTCCAAATTTCTAATGGAGGATCTTGTTTCATTCATGAAACTCACAGTGGCCTTAGATAGATCAGAGACTAAGTTTGCTAAATTAGAGGTACTTTGTTCAGAGTTCTCTGTCTATTGCTGAGTGGATGATGGAAAAGGTTTACTATTGTTAAACCTATTTCTTCCACCATTATTAAAGCCTTGTTGAGGCTTTTGTTGATCCTTCCATGAGAGATTTGGGTGATTTCTCCATGAGGGATTATAGGTGTTTCCATATGGTTCACCCATGTAATTCACCTCTGCTATTGCAGGGTTTTCAGGATCATAGGCCTCTTTTTCAGAAGGCACCTCTTGAGTACTGTTGGATGCAGCTTGCATTCCATTCAGACTCTGAGAAATCATATTGACTTGCTGAGTCAATATTTTGTTCTGAGCTAATATGGCATTCAGAGTATCAATTTCAAGAACTCCCTTCTTCTGAGGCGTCCCATTGCTCACAGGATTCCTCTCAGAAGTGTACATGAACTGGTTATTAGCAACCATGTCAATGAGTTCTTGAGCTTCTGCAGGCGTTTTCTTTAGGTGAATGGATCCACCTGCAGAAGTATCCAATGACATCTTAGCTAATTCAGACAGACCATCATAGAATATATCCAGGATGGTCCATTCTGAAAGCATGTCAGAAGGACACTTTTTGGTCAGTTGCTTGTATCTCTCCCAAGCTTCATAGAGGGATTCACCTTCTTTCTGTCTGAAGGTTTGAACATCCACTCTAAGCTTACTAAGCTTTTGAGGAGGAAAGAACTTAGCTAAGAAAGCCGTGACCAGCTTATCCCAAGAGTTCAGGCTATCCTTAGGTTGAGAGTCCAACCAGATTCTAGCTCTGTCTCTTACAGCAAAAGGGAAAAGCATGAGCCTGTAGACTTCTGGATCTACTCTATTAGTATTAACAGTATCACATATCTGCAAGAATTCAGTTAGGAACTGAAAAGGATCTTCAGATGGAAATCCATGAAACTTGCAGTTCTGCTGCATCAGGGAAACTAATTGAGGTTTCAACTCAAAATTGTTTGCTCCAATGGTAGGGATGGAGATGCTTCTTCCATGTAAATTGGAATTAGGTGCAGTAAAGTTACCAAGCATCCTCCTTGCATTATTATTATTTTTGGCTGCCATTTCTTCTTCCTGTTCGAAAATTCCTGTAAGGTTGTCTCTGGATTGTTGTATTTTAGCTTCTCTTAGTTTCCTTTTCAGAGTCCTTTCAGGTTCAGGATCTGCTTCAACAAGAATGTTCTTGTCCTTGCTCCTGCTCATATGAAAGAGAAGGGAACAGAAAAATAATAATAGGGTTCCTTTTTACCAGAGTATAGAGGTTCCCTTGTGTGAGTAGAAGAAGAAAAGAAGAGTAGAAGAAAAGAAGAAGAGAAAATCTGAACTCAGAGAGAGAGGGGGTTCGGATTTTTGGTGAGTGAGGAAGAGATGTTAGTAAATAAATAAATAAATAGAAGAAGATGAGAGGGGGACGTGGATTTTCGAAAATAATTTTTGAAAAAGAGTTAGTGATTTTCGAAAATTAGAAGAAGAAATAAATTAAAATTGAATTTTGAAACAATTAGTTAATTAGAAAGAGTTTTTGAAAAAGAGGGAGATATTTTCGAAAATTAGAGAGAGAGAGTTAGTTAGGTAGTTTTGAAAAAGATAAGAAACAAACAAAAAGTTAGTTAGTTAGTTGAAACAAATTTTAAAATCAATTTTGAAAAGATAAGAAGATAAGATTTAATATTTTAAAATCAAATTTTTGAAAAAGATATGATTTTGAAAAAGATAAGATAAAAAGATATTTTTGAAAAGATATGATTGAAATTAGTTTTGAAAAAGATTTGATTTTTAAAATCACAATTAATGACTTGATTCACAAGAAATCACAAAATATGATTCTAGAACTTAAAGTTTGAATCTTTCTTAACAAGCAAGTAACAAGCTTGAAATTTTTGAATCAAAACATTAATTGATGATGTTATTTTCGAAAATTATGTGATAAAGATAAGAAAAAGATTTTTGAAAAATATTTTTAAAATTTTTGAAAATAACTAAGAAAAATGAAAGAGATTTGATTTTTGAAAAAGATTTTGAAAAAGATAAGATTTTTTTTTAAATTGAAAATTTGATTTGACTCATAAGAAACAACTAAGTTTTAAAAAGTTTTGAAAAAGTCAACTCAAATTTTCGAAATTTATGAGTGAAAAAGGGAAAGATATTTTTTTGATTTTTGAATTTTTAATGATGAGAGAGAAAAACATGAAAAAGACTCAATGCATGAAAATTTTGGATCAAAACAATGAATGCATGCAAGAATGCTATGAATGTCAAGATGAACACCAAGAACACTTTGAAGATCAAGATGAACACCAAGAACTTATTTTTGAAAAATTTTCAATGCAAAGAAAACATGCAAGACACCAAACTTAGAAATCTTTCATGTTCAGACACTATGAATGCAAAAATGCACATGAAAAACAAGAAAAGACACAAAACAAGAAAACATCAACATCAAACAAGAAGACTGGTGCACGAATTGTGAATCACACTTTTCACACTCGTACCACTAACCAGCAAGTGCACTGGGTCGTCCAAGTAATACCTTACGTGAGTAAGGGTCAAATCCCACGGAGATTGTTGGTTTGAAGCAATATATGGTTATCTTGTAATTCTTAGTCAGGAAGTCAATTATATTTATCAGTTGAGTTGCAAATAAACAAGAGAGCATGGATTAAAGGTTACTTGTTATGCAGTAATGGATAATATGTTGGATTTTTGGAGATGCTTTGTCTTCAGAATCTCTGCTTTCCTCTGTCCTCTGATTCATGCACGCACGTCCTCCTATGGCAAGCTGTGTGTAGGTGGATTACCGTTGTCAATGGCTACCATCCATCCTTCCAGTGAAAAGGGTCCAGGTGCGCTGTCACCGCACGACTAATCATCTGCAGGTTCTCAGTCGTACCGGAATAGGATTTACTATCCTTTTGCGTCTGTCACTACGCCCAACACTCGCGAGTTTGAAGTTCGTCACAGCCATCCAATCCCAGAATCCTACTCGGAATACCACAGACAAGGTTTAGACTTTCCGGATTCTCATGAATGCCGCCATCAATCTAGCTTATACCACGGAGATTCTGATTAGGGAATCTAAGAGATATTCATTCAATCTGATGTAGAACGGAAGTGATTGTCAGACACACGTTCATGGATTGAGGAAGGTGATGAGTGTCACTGATCATCACCTTCTCAATAGTTAGGCGCGAATGGATATCTTAGATAGGAACACGCATGTTTGAATGGAAAACAGAAATACTTGCATTAATTCATCGAGACACAGCAGAGCTCCTCACCCCAACAATGGAGTTTAGAGACTCATGCCGTCAAAGAGTATAAAGTTTTGATCTAAAAAGTGTCATGAGATACCAAATAAATCTCTAAAAGTTGTTTAAATACTAAACTAGTAACCTAGGTTTACAGAAAATAAGTAAACTATAACAGATAGTGCAGAAATCCACTTCTGGGGCCCACTTGGTGTGTGCTGGGGCTGAGACTAAAGTTTCTCACGTGCCTGGGGCTGTTTTGGGCGTTCAACGCCAGCTTTGGATCCTTTTCTGGCGTTGAACTCCAACTTGCAACTTGTTTCTGGCGCTGGACGCCAGAATTGGGCAGAGAGCTGGCGTTGAACGCCAGTTTACGTCGTCTATCCTTGAGTAAAGTTAGACTATTATATATTGCTGGAAAGCCCTGGATGTCTACTTTCCAACGCAATTAGAAGCACGCCATTTGGAGTTCTGTAGCTCTAGAAAATCCATTTTGAGTGCAGGAAGGTCAGAATCCAACAGCATCAGCAGTCCTTTTTCAGCCTGAATCAGATTTTTGCTCAGCTCCCTCAATTTCAGCCAGAAAATACCTGAAATTACAGAAAAACACACAAACTCATAGTAGAGTCCAGAAATGTGGATTTTGCCTAGAAACTAATGAAAATAAACTAAAAACCAACTAAAACATACTAAAATCTATATGAAATTAACCCCAAAAAGCGTGTAAAATATCCGCTCATCACAACACCAAACTTGAATTGTTGCTTGTCCTCAAGCAACTAGACAAATAAAATAGAAGACTAATAAGTCAAGAAGCAATAATATCTCAGAGTTTTTGAGTGAAGCTCAGATTCTAATTAGATGAGTGGGACTAGTAGCTTTTTGCTTCCGAACAGTTTTGGCATCTCACTTTATCCATTGAAGCTCAGAGTGATTGGCATCTCTAGGAACTTAGAATTCAGATAGTGTTATTGATTCTCCTATTTCAGTATGATGATTCTTGAACATAGATACTTTATGAGTCTTGGCCATGGCCCTAAGCACTTTGTTTTCCAGTATTACCACTGGATACATAAATGCCACAGACACATAATTGGGTGAACCCTTTTAGATTGTGACTCAGCTTTGCTAAAGTCCCCAATTAGAGGTGTCCAGGGTTCTTAAGCACACTCTTCTTTTTGCTTTGGACCTTGACTTTAACCGCTCAATCTCAAGTTTTCACTTGACACCTTCACGCCACAAGCACATGGCTAGGGACAGCTTGGTTTAGCCGCTTAGGCCAGGATTTTATTCCTTTAGGCCCTCCTATCCACTGATGCTCAAAGCCTTGGGATCCTTTCTATTATCCTTGCCTTTTGGTTTTAAGAGCTTTGGCTTTTTCTGCTTGCTTTCTCTTTCTCTCTCTCTCTCTCTCTCTCTTTTTTTTCTGCAAGCTTTGTTCTTTGCTGCTTTTTCTTGCTTCAAGAATCATTTTTATGATTTTTCAGATTATCAATAACATGTCTCATGTTCATCATTCTTTCAAGTGTCAACATATTTAACAGTCTTAAACAACAAATTCAAAAGACATATGCACTGTTCAAGCATTCATTCAGAAGACAGAAAGCATTGCCACCACATGTTACTAATTAGAATTTTTTTCTTATTAAAAACTCGAATTTTATTGCCTCTTATTCAAACGATCTACTATTTTATTCATGTTTGCTGATGATGAGAAAAATAGACTATAACTTAATTGGAGGTAAAATCAAAATAGACACTAATTACTACTATATGACTCCTAAGGTAAACTCTTATAACGACAACTATCACAGAGTTAAAGCAGAAATTGGAATTTAACAACCTTTGTTCTGGGAAGTGGATGTTCCTCGGATCTGTGGGGTGCTTGGTCCTTCAAGAGATAACTTCTGGCGCTTCAATTCCCTCAAGTCACGCCCTTGCTCTTCCTGTTCTTTAATCAAATAGCAAAGAATTTGACTTTGTTCCTTCTGTTCCTTTATTATTTGTTCCATAGCTTCTTGCATCTTGGTAACTGATGTTTCAAGATACTCCCAATATTCAGATTGAGGGATTTCTGGGAGAAATTCATGTGTTTTCTTCTTGATGGGGTCATCCTGTGCTTGTTGTTTTTCCATTGATGCTTTGGTGATTGGTTTCTCAATCGAGATATACTCAGTTATTCCCATCCTTACTCCAGCGTCCTTGCAGAGCAGAGAAATCAAGCTTGGGTAAGCCAACCTGGCCTCTTTAGAATTTTTATTAGCAATTTTGTAGAATTCAGTTGAAATCAGTTGATGAACTTCCACTTCTTTTCCCATCATGATGCAATGGATCATCACTGCTCTTTTAACAGTGACTTCAGAACGGTTGCTGGTGGGTAGCAGAGAATGCCCAATGAAATCCAGCCATCCTCTGGCGACTGGTTTGAGATCTTCTCTTTTGAGTTGATTTGGGACATCCTTCGTGCTAGTGGTCCACCTGACTCCAGGGATACATATATCCTCTAGAATCTTATCCAGGCCCTTGTCTGTTCTCATCATTCTCCTGTTAAAAGAGTCTGGATCATCTTTTAGCTGAGGTAGCTTTAAAATCTCCCTGATCTTGTCAGGGTTGGTATGAACAATCTTTCCTCTGACCACAGTCCGATATTCATAGAAAGCAGTTCCAGATAGTTTTTGCTTGTCTGTCTGCCGTATGTTAGCATAGAACTCCTGGACCATATTCCTTCCCACTTTCGTCTCAGGATTAGCTAGGACCTCCCAGTTCCTGATTCGAATTTGCTCCTGGATCTCCAGATATTCGTCTTCTTTCAGATCTAATCTAACTTCCGGGATCACTGATCTTAGACCCATTATTTTGTAATAATGGTCTGAATGTTCTTTAGATAAGAACTTCCCTTGATTCCAAAGTGGTTTTGGAATGCTCTCTTTCTTGCCTCTTGAAGTGGGTTGTTTTCCCTTAGGAGCCATGATCTTAGTGATCACGGATAAACACACCAAACTTAGAGGTTTTCTTGTCCTCAAGTAAAAGAAAAGAAAGGAGAGGGATAGAAGGAGAGCTAGGTGCAATTTTTGATGGAGGGGGGGGGGGAGGCCGAACCCATATTTAAAGGGAGGGGGGTAGGTTCGAAAATTTAGAAAAGATATGATAAAAAAGATTGATTTGGAAAAGATAAGATAGAAGATATGATAAGAGAGGATATAGTTTAAAATTGAAAAGATATGAAAATTTTTGAAAAAGATAAATCTAGATTTTGAAAAAGATAATGTGGAGATTTGAAAAAGATATTGATGAGTTGAAAAGATTTTTGGAAAAGAGTTGAATTGGATTGAAAAAGAGAATTTGTGCTTATGGATTAAGATACATTTGATATTTTTAAAGTAGGATTTTTAGAAATTAAGGATTTTAGAAATCAGGGTTCTTAACATGTGTATGCAAGAAATCATGATTTGAAACATGGAAATTAAAATTAGAATGAAAAATATGAAGAAGAAACGAATTTACCTCCTTCCCATCATCCTGGCGTTTGAACGCCCAAACGCTGCCTGTTTTGGGCGTTCAACGCCCAAATGCTGCTCTCCTGGGCGTTCAACGCCCAGTTGTTGCCCTTTTCTGGCGTTGAACGCCAGATAGCTATCCTTACTGGCGTTCAGCGCCCACTGGATGCCTCTTTTGGGCGCTGAACGCCCAAAACAGGCTCTTACTGGCGTTTTCTTGCCAGTGAGCTCTTTTTCTCTGTTTTGTGTGCAGATTCCTTCTGTAACCCTGTAAACTTATGCAATTGATTTTTTTACCTCGTTATTAATGAACTTTATATAAACAAATAAAAATAAAAATAGGGAAAAATGCTTAGAGGATTGATGTCCCATGGCTGGGTTGCCTCCCAGCAAGTGCTTCTTTATTGTCTTTAGTTGGACCTTGCTGAGCTTTTAATCTAGCTTCAGCCTTGAGCACTCTTGCTCAACGTTGCCTTCAAGATAGTGCTTGATTCTCTGTCCATTGACAATGAACTTCTTATCAGAATCAATATCTTGAAGCTCCACATAACCATATGGTGATACACTTGTAATCACATATGGTCCCTTCCACCGGGATTTCAGTTTCCCAGGGAATAGCCTGAGTCTAGAGTTAAACAGCAGAACCTTCTGTCCTGGTTCAAAGATTCTAGATGACAGCTTTCTATCATGCCACTTTTTTGATTTCTCTTTATAAAGCTTGGCATTTTCGAAAGCAGTGAATCTGAATTCCTCTAGCTCATTTAGCTGGAGCAATCTTTTTTCTCCTGCTAATTTGGCATCAAAGTTTAGGAATCTGGTTGCCAGTAGGCTTTATGTTCCAGTTCCACGGGCAGGTGACATGCCTTACCATACACAAGTTGGTATGGAGAGGTCCCTATAGGGGTCTTGAATGCTGTTCTGTAAGCCCACGGAGCATCATCCAAGCTCCGTGCCCAATCCTTTCAACGGGTACTTATTGTCCGTTCTAGGATTCTCTTTAATTCTCTATTAGAGACTTCAGCTTGCCCATTAGTTTGTGGATGATATGGAGTAGCTACCTTGTGGCGAATCCCATACGGAACCATGGCAGAGTAAAGCTGTTTGTTGCAGAAGTGAGTGCGCCCATCACTGATCAGTACTCTAGGGACACCAAACCTGCTAAAGATATGTTTCTGGAGGAACTTCAGCACTGTTTTAGTATCATTGGTGGGTATGGCAATGGCCTCAACCCATTTTGATACATAGTCAACTGTCACCAGAATATAAGTGTTTGAGAATGATGGTGGGAAAGGTCCCATGAAGTCAATTCCTCATACGTCAAACAACTCAATCTCCAAGATTCCTTGTTGAGGCATGGCGTAACCATGGGGCAGATTACCAGCTCTTTGGCAACTGTCATAGTTATGTACAAACTCTCGGGAATCTCTCTAGAGTGTGGGCCAATAGAAGCCACATTGGAGGACCTTGGTGGCTGTTCGCTCACCCCCGAAATGGCCTCCATATTGAGATCCATGGCAATGCCATAGGATCCTCTGCGCTTCTTCTCTAGGAACACACCTACGGAATATTCCGTCTGCACATCTCTTAAAGAGATAGGGTTTATCCCACAAGTAGTACTTTGCATTAGTGATTAATTTTTTCTTTTGTTGCCTGTTGTACTCCTTGGGTATGAACCTTGCAGCTTTATAGTTTGCAATATTGGCAAACCATGGTGTTTCCTGGATGGAAAATAAATGCTCATCCGGAAAAGTCTCAGAGATCTCAAGAGAGGGGAGGGACGTCCCTTCTACTGGCTCTATCCGGGACAGATGATCAGCCACTTGGTTTTCTGTCCATTTTCTGTCTCTTATTTCTATATCAAACTCTTGCAGAAGAAACACCCATCTGATGAGCCTGGGTTTTGAATCCTGCTTTGTGAGTAGATATTTAAGAGCAGCATGGTCAGTATACACAATCACTTTTGATCCTACTAAGTATGATCTGAACTTGTCAATGGCATAAACCACTGCAAGTAATTCTTTTTCTGTGGTTGTGTAATTTTTCTGGGCATCATTTAAAACGCGACTAGCATAATAAATGACATGCAGAAGCTTGTCATGCCTCTGTCCCAATACTGCACCAATGGCGTGATCACTGGCATCACACATTAGCTCAAATGGTAATGTCCAGTCTGGTGCAGAAATAACTGGTGCTGTGACCAGCTTAGCTTTCAGCGTTTTAAACGCCTACAAACACTTTGTGTCAAACACAAATGGCGTGTCAGCAGCTAGCAGATTGCTTAGGGGTTTTGCGATTTTTGAAAAATCCTTTATAAACCTCCTATAGAATCCTGCATGCCCCAGAAAGCTTCTGATTGCCTTAACATTGGCAGGTGGTGGTAATTTTTCAATTACCTCTATTTTTGCTTGATCCACCTCTATTCCCTTGTTTGAGATTTTATGCCCAAGGACAATCCCTTCAGTCACCATGAAGTGATATTTTTCCCAGTTTAAGACTAGGTTGGTCTCTTGGCATCTCTTCAGGACAAGTTTCAGGTGATCAAGACAGGAGCTAAATGAGTCTCCATATACTGAGAAGTCATCCATGAAGACTTCCAAAAATTTTTCCACCATATCAGAGAAAATAGAGAGCATGCATCTCTGGAAGGTTGCAGGCGCATTACACAGCCCAAATGGCATCCTTCTATAAGCAAACACTCCAGATGGACATGTGAATGCTGTTTTCTCTTGATCTTGGGGATCTACTGCAATCTGGTTATAGCCTGAGTAGCCATCCAAAAAGCAGTAATAATCATGACCTGCCAGTCTTTCTAGCATCTGGTCTATGAATGGTAAAGGAAAATGATCCTTTCTGGTGGCTGTATTGAGCCTTCTGTAGTCAATACACATGCGCCACCCTGTAACTATTCTTGTAGGAACCAGTTCATTTTTTTCATTATGAATCACTGTCATGCCTCCCTTTTTTGGGACGACTTGGACAGGGCTCACCCAGGGACTATCAGAAATAGGATAAATAATCCCAGCCTCTAGTAATTTGGTGACCTCTTTCTGCACCACTTCCTTCATGGCTGGATTTAGCCGCCTCTGTGGTTGAACCACTGGTTTAGCATTATCTTCCAATAAGATTTTGTGCATGCATCTAGCTGGGCTTATGCCCTTAAGGTCACCTATGGACCATCCAAGAGCTGTTTTGTGTGTCCTTAGCACTTGAATAAGTGCTTCTTCTTCCTGTGGATTTAAAGCAGAGCTTATGATCACTGGAAAAGTGTCACCTTCTCCCAGAAATACATATTTCAGGGATGGTGGTAATGGTTTGAGCTCGGGTTTAGGAGGTTTTTCCTCTTCCAGAGGAAATTTCAGAGGCTCTTTCATCTCCTCTGATTCCTCCAAATCAGGCTGAACATCTTTAAAGATGTCTTCCAACTCTGATTCGAGACTCTCAGCCATGTTGATCTCTTCTACCAAAGAGTCATTAAGATCAACTTTCATGCAGTCTTTTGATGTGTCTGGATGCTGCATGGCTTTGACAGCATTCAACTTAAACTCATCATCATTGACTCTCAGGGTTATTTCCCCTTGTTGGACATCAATGAGGGTTCATCCAGTTGCTAGGAAGGGTCTTTCTAGAATGAGAGTAGCACTCTTGTGCTCTTCCATTTCCAGCACTACAAAGTCAGTGGGAAAGGCGAATGGCCCAACTCTGACAATCATGTTTTCAATCATGCCTGATGGGTATTTAATGGAGCCATCAGCAAGTTGGAGACATATCCGGGTTGGTTTAACTTCTTCAGTTAAGCCAAGCTTTCTGATAGTGGATGCAGGTATTAGGTTGATGCTTGCCCCAAGATCGCATAAAGCTGTCTTGGTGCAATTACCTTCTAATATGCATGGTATCAGAAAACTCCCAGGGTCTTTAAGCTTTTCAGGAAAGCTTTTTAGAATGACTGCACTGCATTCTTCAGTGAGGAGAACTCTTTCTGTTTCTCTCCAATCCTTTTTATGACTCAGGATCTCTTTCATGAACTTGGCATAAGAAGGTATTTGCTCAAGTGCCTCTGCAAATGGAATCTTTGTTTCAAGAGTCCTGAGATAATCTGCAAAGCGAGCAAATTGCTTATCCTGCTCTTCTTTCCGGAGTTTTTGAGGATAAGGTATCTTGGCTTTATATTCCTCAACCTTAGTTGCTGTAGGTTTATTGCCTACAGAAGTGGTTGAAGAAGCCTTTTTAGAGGGGTTGTCATCAGCACTTGTGTGTGTCTGATCCCTCACTGGCAATTGAGTGCCAGAGTTAGAAGCTGGAGTGACGTTAGACGCCAACTCCTTGTCTGTTCCTGGCATCTGAACGCCAAAACTGTGCCCATTTTGGGCGTTCAATGCCAGATCCTGCCCATTTTGGGCATTCAACGCCAGATCCTTGCTTGTTTCTGGCGTTGAACGCAAGTCCTTGCTTGTTACTGGCGTTGAACGCCAGTCTTGGGCATGGTCTGGGCGTTCAGCGCCAGCCTTCCACCAGATTGCTGGCGTTTTAACGCCAGAATTACTTTTCCCTGGGCTCTTACTGTCCTCAGGTGAATTTTGGGTGGTTTGCTCATTCCTTGGCTCTTTGCTGCCTTGAGGTGGGGTATTTAATGTTTTCCCACTTCTTAATTGAACTGCTTGGCATTCTTCTGTTATTTGTCTTGACAGCTGCTGCTTTGTTTGCTTTAATTGTTCTTCCATATTTATATTAGCCATCCTTGTCTCTTGTAGTTTATCCTTGAATTCAGCTAACTATTAATTTTTGAAAATAGAAATTGAAAGATGAACGTTTAAAATATGTTTGATGCAAAAAATTATGAATTAAAACATGAAAAATTGAAAAAAATTGAATTAGAAACAAAATTACCTCCCTTGTGTCATCCTGGCGTTAAACGCCCAGAATGCTATCTGTTCTGGCATTTAACGCCCACTTGACTGCCATTTTGGGCGTTTAACGCCCAGCCAGATACCCTAGCTGGCGTTAAACGCCAGGAATCCTTCTTTACTGGGCATTTTTCTGAATGCCCAGAATGCTGCCATTTCTGGCGTTAAACGCCCAGTATAGTGGTGAGTATTCCCGCCTGTCACGCGGGTGACCCGGGTTCGATCCCCGGCAACAGCGCCAAAAACTTGGTGCACGAAATTGTGATCACACTTTTCACAACTCCGCATGATCATCTACCTAAAGAAAACATAACATGACAATCAAAAACAAATGTCTATGAATAAATATAATTAAATAACATTGGGTTGCCTCCCAATAAGCGCTTCTTTAATGTCAATAGCTTGACAGTGAGCTCTTATAGAGCTTCACAGACACTCAGAGCATGATGGTGGCCTCGCAACACCAAACTTAGAGTTTGATTGTGGGGGCTCTGTTTGACTCTGTATTGAGAGAAGCTTTTCATGCTTCCTCTCCAAGTCTCATTACCAAATAACTTGGCCTTCAGCTTCATGATTGCTCCTAAATACCGAGCAACTTGCTCTTCAACAATATCTTCATCCTCTTCAGAGGAGAAATATTCATCAGAGCTCATGAATGCAACAGTAAGTTCAGTGGAATCTGTATGGTCTCTGTATGAGCCTCAGATTCCTTTGGTTCCTCAATAGGGAACTCCCTAATGGTTAGTGGACGTCCAGCAAGGTCTTCCTCACTGGAAATCACTGCCTTTTTACTCTCTCCAGGTTTGGCCATTTTGGATATAGTTATGGCCTTGCACTCTCTTTTTGGATTCTCTTCTGTATTGCTGGGGAGAGTACTAAGAGGAGTTTCAGTAACCCTTTTACTCAGTTGACCCACTTGTGCCTCCAAATTTCTAATGGAGGATCTTATTTTAGTCATGAAACTGAGAGTGATCTTAGATAGATCAGAGACTATGGTTGCTAAGTCAGAGAGACTCTGCTTAGAATTCTCTATCCGTTGCTGAGAAGATGATGGAAAAGGCTTGCTATTGCCAAACCTATTTCTCCTATCATTATTATTATTGAAGCTTTGATTAGGCTTCTGCTGATCCTTCCATGAGAAATTAGGATGATTCCTCCATGAAGGATTGTAAGTGTTTCCATAGGATTCTCCCATGTAATTCACTTCTTCCATTGAAGTTGGAAGTTGGTGCAGTAAAGTCACCAAGCACCTTCCTTGCATCTCCATCATTGTTGTTGGGTTCGGCTGCCATGTCTACTTCTTTTTTGAAAATTTCTATCAGGTCCTCTCCGGAGTGTTGTGTTTTAGCTTCTCTTAGCTTCCTCTTTAGAGTCCTTTCAGGTTTAGGATCAGCTTCAACAAGAATGTCTTTATCCTTGTTTTTGTTCATATGAAAAAGAAGAGAATAGAAAAGAAGAGGAATCCTCTATGTCACAGTATAGAGATTCTTTTATGTGAGTATAAGAATAGAAGAATAGAAGAATGAGGTAGAAGAAGAAATTCGAACACAGAGAGGGAGAGAGGGTTCGAATTATTAATTAAAAGAAAAGAAAAATATTTTTGTTTTTATTTTGATTATAAGTTAGAATTTGAAATTTAAGAAAAGAAATAAAATAAAATTGAAAAATAAATAAATTAATTAATTAAAAAGATTTTTGAAAAAGTTGTTGGTTAGTTTTCGAAAATGAGAAGTGAAAAAGTAGTTAGGTGGTTTTGAAAAAGATAAAAAATAGTAAACTTTTTAAAATTAAAACAAACAAGTCAAGTGGTTAATTGAAAAAGATTTGAAAGATAAATTTTGAAAAGATAAGAAGTTAGAAAGAGATTTTGAAATTAAGTTTTGAAAAAGATATGATTGAATTATTTTGAAAAAGATTTGAAAAATAAATTTAAAAAGATTTGATTTTGAAAATTAAAGTTGATGACTTGGCTAACAAGAAACTAAAAGATATGATTCTAGAATTTAAAGATTGAAACTTTCTTAATAGGAAAGTAACAAACTTGAAATTTTTGAATCAAAATATTAAATGTTAGCAATAATTTCGAAAATTATGAAATAAAATTAAGAGAAAGATTTTGAAAATTAATTAAAAAAAATTTCAGAAAACATGAAAGAAAAATGAAAAAGATTTGATTTTTGAAAAAGATTTGAAAAGATAAAGTCTTTAAATTGAAATTTTAACTTGACTAACAAGAAACAACTAAATTTTAAAATTTTTTGACCAAATCAACTCAAAATTTCGAAAGTTATGAGTAAAATAAGGGAAAGATATTATTTTTTATTTTTTTGAATTAATGAAGAAAGAGAAAAACAACAAAATGACATAAGACATAAAAATTTAAGATCAAAACAACCAATGCATGCAAGAACACTTCGAATGTCAAGATGAACACCAAGAACACTTTGAAGATCATGATGAACATCAAGAACATATTTTTGAAAATTTTTAAGAAAAGATAGACATGCAAGACACCAAACTTAGAAATTTTTAAACTTTAGACACTAATAATTCGAAAATGCACAAGAAAATTAAAGAAGAACACAATGCATGAATTTTCAAAAATTTTAAAAAAATTAAAAGAATGCAATTGACAACAAACTTAAAATTTGACACAAGACTCAAACAAGAAACACAAAATTTTTTTGTTTTTATGATTTTATTAAATTTTTTTGTATTTCTCGAAAATAAAAAATAAAAAGCTTAAACATAAAATAAAATTACCCAATCTAAGCAACAAGATGAACCGTCAGTTGTCCGAACTCGAACAATCCCCGACAATGGCGCCAAAAACTTGGTGTGGGAAATCGTGATTCACACTTTTCACAACTCCGCACAACTAACCAGCAAGTGCACTGGGTCGTCCAAGTAATACCTTACCTGAGTAAGGGTCGATTCCACGGAGATTGTCGGTTTGAAGCAAGCTATGGTCATTTTGTAAATCTCAGTCAGGCAGATTCAAATGGTTATGAGGTTTTGATAATTAAAAGATAAATAAAACATAAAATAAAATAAAGATACTTATATAATTCATTGGTGGGGATTTCAGATAAGCGTTCGGAGATGCTTTGTTGCTTCTGAACCTCTGCTTTCCTATTGTCTTCTTCCAATCATGCGTGCTTCCTTCCATGGCAAGCTGTATGATCCTCTCGAATGAAAAATACCAGGTACGGCCTCTGCACGACTAATCAACTATCGGATTTCTCGTCTCGGATGAAAAATACCAGGTACAACTACCGCACGGCTAATCATCTGTCGGTTCTCACTAGCGTCAGAATAGGATCTTTCTATCCTTTTGCACACTGTCACTGCGCCCAACATTCGCAAGTTTGAAACTCGTCACAGTCATCCCTTCGCAGATCCTACTCGAAATACCACAGACAAGGTTTAGACTTTCCGGATCCCAGGAATGACTGCCAATAATTCTAGCCTATACCACAAAGATACTAATCTCACAGACTCGGTCCATGTATTAGATACCCAAGAGAATATACTCCAGCTGTCGTCCAATGACTACGTTGAACATCATGTAGACCACTTTGTGGTTGTCAGGCACACGGATCTTGGCTAAGCGAGTAACAAAGATTGGGTGATTGTCACGGGTCACCCCTTCATTCTGACTTAACTGAATTAAGTACAAGAGTATATCTTGGAGAAGAAGTAGGCGTGAATTGAAAGAAAAATAAAAGTGCTTGCATTAATTCATGAAGAACAGCAGAGCTCCACACCTTAATCTATGGGGTGTAGAAACTCCACTGTAGAAAATACATAAGTAAAAGAGGTCTAGGCATGATCGTGAGGCCAGCCTCCATGGTCTAAGGACTAAACGTCCAGAGATGTGAATACAATAGTAAAAAGTGCTATTTATACTAAACTAGTTACTAGGGTTTACAGAAATTAAGTAACTAAGTGCAGATAGTGCAGAAATCCACTTCCAGGGCCCACTTGGTGTGTGCTTGGGCTGAGTATTGAATCTTCCACGTGTATAGGCTGTTCTTGGAGTTAAATGCCAGCTTGGGTGCCAGTTTGGGCGTTTAACTCCAGTTTTGGTGCTAGTTCTGGCGTTTTACGCTACAAAGTTTTTTGCTGGCTTTAAGCGCCAGTTTGAGCCATCAAATCTCGAGAAAAGTATGAACTATTATACATTGCTGGAAAGCCCAAGATGTCTACTTTCCAAAGCAATTAAGATCATGCCAATTGGGCTTCTGTACCTCCATAAAATCTACTTTGAGTGCAGGAGGGTCAGAATCCAACAGTATCTGCAGTCCTTTTTCAGCCTCTGAATCAGATTTTTGCTCAGGTCCCTCAATTTCAACTAGAAAATACCTGAAATCACAGAAAAATACACAAACTCATAGTAAAGTCCAGAAATGTGATTTTTGAATAAAAACTAATAAAAATATAATAAAAAGTAACTAAAACATACTAAAAACTATGTAAAAATAATGCCAAAAAAGGTATAAATTATCCGCTCATCACTTTCCTTAGTGTTGCATAGAAAGGGAGAGATCTTAAGGCTGATCCGGCTAGGAACGTAGACAGGGCTGCTAGTCTTCCGTTTAGCTGCTGTACCTCCTGGACGCAGGTCAGGCTTTTCATGTTGAGTATAGCTTGGCATTTGTCTGGGTTTGCCTCAATCCCTCTCTGGGTGAGCATGAACCTTAGGAATTTGCCAGTTTCTATCGCAAAAGTTCACTTTGTTGGATTTAGTCTCATCCCGTGCTTTCTTATGGTGCCGAATACTTCGGCAAGGTCGGGTAGCAGCATTTCTTCTCTTTTGTGTTTTTACCAGCATGTCGTCTACAGAGACTTCCATCAATTTCCCGATGTGGTCAACGAATACTTTGTTCATCAACCTTTGATATGTAGCCCCTGAATTCTTGAGTCCGAAAGGCATGACTACGTAGCAGTAGTTTGCTTTCGGGGTTAGGAATGAGGTGATGAGTGAAAAACGATTCCACACAAACTCACCGACAAGTGTACCGGGTCGCATCAAGTAGTACTAACTCACAAGAGTGAGGTTGATCCCACAGGGATTGATGGATTGAGCAAATTTAGTATGGTGATGAATTTAGTTAAGCGAATATTTGATGGATTTGGTGAAATTTTGATTGATAGAAAATAAATTGCAAAAAGTTAAAGTGCAGATAGTGAATTGGCATAAAAGTAAACTGCTGGAAACTTAAATGCCTGAAACTTAAAATGCAAGAAATTAAACGAGCTGAAACTTAAAGTGCAAGAAAGGTAAATGACTGAAACTTAAAGTGCAAGTAATTTAAATTGCAGAATCTAAATTGCTAGGAAACTTAAATTTCATGAATAATAAAGGGATTTGGGTGTTGGGAATCAAAACAGAACTAGAAAATATAACGGTAGTAAATTAAACAAATCTAAAATGAAGCAATTTAGTAAGATTTATCAATCAGGAATTCAGTACCAAAACAGAAATGGAAAATTGTATAAGAATCAAAATAGAATGAAGACTTAAATCACTTCTAGAATCCTAAAAGAGAAATGAACAATTACAGAAAAATATCAAAGCAGGAAGAAAACTAAGATCTCAATTGCTCTCTTAACTGAACAGAAAAGAAGAAATTGCAGAGGAAATAAAAACAGACAGGAAACCAAGATCTGATCTCCAATTCTTAGAATTATCAAAAGGAAAAGTAAAAGATGACGTTAAGATGAAGAAATTCAGAAGAATTCTTTATTCCCAGTTCCCAGACCCAAAACAGAAAATAAAAGTTGCAGAAAAGAGAAAACATAACAGAAGGAAAATTTAGATCTGATCTCCAATCCTAAAATTCTAAAAGGAAAATTAAAAAAGAGCCCCCTATGAAATCAAATTCTTCTCTACTTATACACTTTCTATTTCAGTCATCAAGTACTTGGAGTAGGCTTTTTGGCCTGTGAAGAAGTGGATCAAAATGGCACTTGGTTGCTGCTTCCAGGGGAACGTTGCATTCTCAAAGTGAGCGCAACGTTCATTCATCCACGCGTACGCGTCTTTGACGCGTGCGTGTCCTTTTGCGTTCTTGTTCATTGACGCGTGCACGTCATGTACGCGTGCGTGTCACTATCAACCTTCAGCTCCCAACATGCTCGCACGCCCCTTTCACGCGTACACGTCTTCAATAGCGTTCTCT
The DNA here is from genome assembly GCF_059453495.1 of Arachis ipaensis. Lineage (NCBI taxonomy): Eukaryota > Viridiplantae > Streptophyta > Magnoliopsida > Fabales > Fabaceae > Arachis > Arachis ipaensis. The sequence continues at coordinate 99,741,357 of NC_142441.1, forward strand.
TATTGAGTGCTACGTTGGCTTAATAACTGCTTCCCACGCGTGCGCATGCTCTGCGCGTGCGTGTGGGTAGCAAAATATCAAATCCAGGCTTCAGCGCGAGCCACGCCTGAGCGTGCTTCCTTCCAGATCCTCCATCGACGCGTGCGCGTCATGCACGCGTATGTGTCGAGTGCAGAACTTCACCTCCAAATTTCAATCTGCCCGAAAACGCTGGCTTAGTGAACGTAGCGCTCTCTTTTGCAAATGAGCGCCAACCACTTCCACGCGTACGCATCATGTACGCGTACGCGTGGGTTTTCGAAAATTTCCCCTGACACGTAGGCGTACGCGTCGCAAGTGAACGTGGCATTCTTTATTTGAACGCAATGCTATCCTGCAGTGCTTCTTCTTTTCTTCATTTTCTTACCTAAAATCAACCAAACAAGCAATCAAAGTCTCACCAAAATCATAAGAATTTGCATCATTCATAATAATCACTTAATTCTTGCATAAGTCTCATGATTTTGTATAAAATAAATGATGTTTGATTGAGTCAAAATAATCATGAAATTCCACTCCAACCACTTACTTATTGTGCAAGAAAGTGCATAAAACCTAATAAAAAAATATAAAATGCTTGTGAAACTAGCATAAGATGACTTGTCATCACAACACCAAACTTAAATCTTGCTTGTCCCCAAGCAAGCACTAAAACATGAGAAGAAATAGAAGAAAACAGGAGAGTATAGATATCCTTATTTAGCAGGTAATTGAATTTGGTTCGTGGGGTTTTATGCAGATGTAATTGAAGCTCTACTTTTATTAGATTTTCAGGATTGAAATGTCCCTTTAAGTGATAACCAAAGTTGCTGCTGTGAACCTTGTTATTCATTCATCCCTGGTGTTTTAATTTTCTTTTGTCTTTCATGTTGAGGAGCTTATACTTTTATTCAAAGCTAAGTGTTATGTGTTGCAGTAGCTTTTTAGCTTTGTTTTTCAGTTAACACATCTCCACCACAGACACTTGGCTCACAATTTCTCCTAAGACATTGGTGCCCATCACCTCTTTGGGTTACTAAATGCTTTGTAATTAAGTTGCTTTTGATGGTGGATTTTCGGTTGATAAACCCATATTAGTTAATCCAAGTTACCAAGTTTTAAAATACTCCTCAGAACCTAATAATCCAAGTAGATCCTAATACAAAAAGCACTACAGGCATGTGTCATAGGGTCCAAGCTATTGGCGTATAACCTTATTATTTGTTTCTTTCATTTTCGGTTGCCAATTCTTGGCTTTTTTTTCCTTTCTTTTCTTGCTCTTTCTTTTTCCAAGGATAATTATTAATTGAAGGCTTTACAACAGCAACTAAGTTCACACTATAAGGGATCATCCTAACCTTTATCCTTTATTAATGAGCTTACTTTAACAATCAAACATACATACCACCACTGAACTTTATTATCATTCCTACCACATTGGACATTCACTTCCTGTTTCAGCATTTTCTTTTATTCATGCAAAAGGGGAACAAGATATATATTCAAGTAGGATGAGTGATGCAGACACTTATGGCTAGATCATTTATTTTGAGAAAAATAAAAGACAAAATACAAAACTTATTCAAAACATAGACGTGCAAAACATAAAATCTTAATCATAAAAACTGCATAACTTGGAAGGCATATCATTTTGCAGATATGCATCTTCCTTATTTATTAAGATTTTGAAGGAACTCCACCACCTCTACTTTTTGTGCTCTTTTCTTTTGCTGAACTCTCCTTTCTTCTTTGGCTCCTGCTTCCTCTTCTTGTTTGTTTCTTGTGGCTCTTCAGCAGGGCGTCTCTAAGGCCAAGATTGGTCTACTTGATTCCAGAGTCCAGCATCCTTCAGCCTTTGTTCCATTCTTTCTATATTTCCATGAGCTCTTGCTCTTTGCTTGTCTACCAATTTCCTGGCATTCCATGAATGGTATGATTTCTGTATTTATCACTGGCATGCCGCAGACGATGTAGTTCAGCTTTGCTTGGGTCTCTATATCATAATCAATCATATCCAAGTGCCGAGCTTCTCCAGCTGTGTGGTATATATTCTTCCATTGACAAAAATTCTGGAGGTACTTCTCCTGCTCAGCTTATTGTTGAAATAATTTGACAAATTATTCTCGAGAGTGACTAGATTGTTCCCTTTGCTGCTCCAGAATTCTTGCTTGGAATTCTCTCTGCTGGTCCATCACCTTTAGCTGGAAGTTTTCTTGTTGCTCCATCATCTTCAACTGCCAGTTCTCTTGCTGCTCCTTAGCTCTCAAATATTACTTTTGTTGCCTCAAGAATTGCTCTTGTTGTTGTTCCTGTGCTCTCATATATTGCTAAGACATCTCTTCAATGGCTCTTTGCATTTGGCTTAAGTCCATTGTGCCAGAAGCTTGTCCCTCCTCCATTTGTGGTCTCCTTCTTCTTCCTTGAGTTCTTCTCTCCTCCTGGGTGTCAGTGACACCTTCCATCCTTTGCTTAGTGATTCTTCTGCCTCCCTTTACCCGATCTATATCTGCATCCTCAAAGAGTACCCCTGCTCTATTGCATAGCCTCAAAATGGTGCTTGGGTGACCAAGTGTGCTTGATTTGCTGCTTTCCTCAGCCATCTCTTGGATGCTATCTGGTATGAGCTGTGGGATATTGATTTCTCCTCCTCTGAGTATGCAGTATGTCAGAATTGCTCTCTTTATTATGACCTCTGAGGTATTTCTAGTGGGGAATATGGATATTCTTACTATCTCATACCAACCTTTGGCTTCAGCTATAAGATCAATCCTCTTCAAGTAGCTTGGATCCCCATCTGAATCCCTTTCCCAGTCTTTGCCTTCCAAGCATAAGCTATTTAGTAGCTCATCAGGATCATTCTCACCCTTCATTCTTTCATCAAAGCTGGGTTCTCCAAAGGGTATCACTCTTATCTACAAGACCCTCATGATGGATGATGGGCTGAAATCCACATCAACCCCCTAACATAGCTCTTGTAGGGAGGGCTGGTTTTGCTTGGCCTTACAGCATTGCATAGAATTCCCTTATCATGGTTGCACTTATGTCTGTGAGAGGTTCACACAGGAGTTTCCATCTTCTCTGTTCAATTATCCTTCTCATGACGGGGTATTCTCCTTCTTTCAATCTAAAGCCAATCTCTGGAATGACTTCTTTTGATTCCATCAACCTATGATATCGTGACTCATGAAATTAAGATTTAAATCTTTTGTCATCATAGGTTGGTGGTTCAGCTTCAACTGGTTGCTTCCCTTTCCTCCTTCTGGAACTTGATGAAGCCATTAATTAGGGAAGGAGGGTAGGCCGAGTGGAGAAATGAAGAATGGTGAGGGAGAGGGGATTTATGTGGCTCTTAAGATGTGTTTAGCTTACTGGTGAAGCAAGAATAAAAGATTAAGGAGACAAGTGTGGTTTGGGGCTCACAGAACACGGTTACTAGGGCTTTTTCTTAAGGAAATCAAAATTTCTTTTTCAATGCACGGAGTGTGAAAACATGATTTGTGCAGCATAGTCCAATTAAAGCTATTTGTAACAAGCTTTAATGAAGATTGGATGGTCAGGATGTCTTTTGAAGGGGTTGGAATGAACGGTGTGCATGTAAGGAAGGATGAGGACAAAGATCACCTCTTCATTGGGTACAAGGCTCGGTCTTCCAAGGTATTGATTCTTGCATATTTGTGCTTCCCAACTATGCCATGCGACTTACTTTTTCTCCTTGGGATGACCGTACATGGGATGGTGTTGTCCTTTCCTCAGTTTTCCTCATACCTATCCATTTTAATCAATGCAACAATAAGCAACAAGATTTGAATTTATTGTGGTGGAAGTCAGCAATATAGAAAAGCAAAAATAAAATTTGCTACATGTTCCTTGTTTATGAATAACCAACTATGCCCCTTTTGAAATTGTATAAAATATTAGTGGACACCAAACTTCTTTTGTGCCAGTGATTCCTGTGAAGCTCAATTAAATGTCTGTCATAGTTAGCATATTCATTACAAGGAACGTTTTATTTTCTACCTTAATAAATTCATAAAATGATGCAAGATATAGTTTATCTGTTTCATGAATTTGAGTCTTTGAGCAAAAATGACTTTCTTGAAATTCATAGCATATGTAGAACACCAAACTTAATGTTTGGCTATATACTTCAATAAAGTGAGTGAGTATATATCCTAAGATGGTTATATGATCATCATGCTTGAAAAGCCATTTTAGAGTGCCTTTAGGCACACCAAACTTAGGAATCAGACATATGCTTCAAAATGATATGTGCAGTTATCAAATCTACCCATGAGAGCTCAAATTTATGCTAGAAGAACCACTAGTTATTGAAATTAAAACAAAAGCAAGAATCATTAAATCATGGGCTACCTCCCATGGAACGCTCTTTTACTGTCACTAGCTTGACATTGGTTCCTTGTTAGGGTGGCTGATGATTATGGTGCCTCAGCTTGTCCCCTCTCACTGTGAGCCTTCTTCTTGTGCTTTGATGATCAATCTCTATATGCTCCAACGAGAGTATCTTATTGATAATGTAATAATAATCAGTTTGTGAGCCTGTCTCCAACTGTTGGTAGATCAGTTTCACTTTGTCTCCTTTTGAAAACCCTTCAGTTGGGATTTTTTTGTTTCTCCACCCTTTTGGAATCATTTTCTTGCTCTTCTTTCCTGTCTTCGGTTTCAAAGGTGAGTTGATGAGTGCCTCTTTGGGTTTTTCCTTCCAATGCACGTCTTCTTTTTCAACTCACATGCAGCTTTTCTCTTCAGCAATATGCTGTATTTCCTTAAAGACATTTAGAGTGATCTTCTCATCATGTACCTCAAAGTCATTTCTCCTTGTTCCACATCAATGATGGCCCTTGCTGTGGCTAGGAAAGGCCTTCCTAATATGATAGAATCGCCTCCCTCCTCATCTAGATCCAAGATCACAAAATCTGCTGGAAATATGAACTTATCCACCTTGACTAAGAGATTCTCAACCACTCCATTAGGAATTACCATTGATCTATCAGCAAGTTGCAAGGTCATCTTTATAGGTTTCACCTCTTCTATGGACAACTTTCTCATTATATATAAGGGCATTAGATTGATATTTGATCTTAGATCACACAATGCCTTATCAATGACTATATTGCCAATGGTGCTAGGTAGAAAGAAACTCCCAGGATCTTTGAGTTTTGGCGGAAGGCCTTTTTGGATTACTGTATTGCACTCTTGGGTTAAGACCACTGTCTCCTTCTCATTCCAGCTTCTCTTCTTGTTGATAAGTTCCTTTAGAAATTTTGCATACAGAGGCATTTGCTCCAATGCTTCAGCAAGTGGGATGTTGATTTCCAGCTTCTTAAAAACTTCCAGAAATTTGGGAAACTGTTGATCCTTGAGCTCTCTTTGCAATCTTTGAGGGTATGGTAGAGGAGGGATGTAATGTTTAACTTCCTTCCTCTGTTCTTGTGGAGGCTCTATCATGACTTGTTTTCCTTTCTTTGAAGCTTGTGACTCTCCCTCCGTCTTTTTAAGTTCTTCCTGGTCCTTCTCTTTAATTGTCACTTCTTCCTTGCTGTTAGCCTTATCATCCTCTGCTGGCTTCTTGTTAGCTTCTTTGTTATTCTCCAATGTCTTTCCACTCCTAAGTTGAATTGCTTTACACTCTTCCTTGGGGTTGGGAATAGTGTCACTTGGTAGTGCATTGGTTGGTCTTTCAGCTACTGTTTGCTTGGATAATTGTCCAATTTGTCTTTCCAGGTTCCTCAGTGAAGCTTCATGGTTCTTGTTGGCCAATTCTTTATGCTTGATTATTTTCTCCATCATCATCTCCAAGTTGGAGATTCTTTGAGATTCTTGGGGTGGTTGTGGTTGAGTGTGGGATGTAGATGGGGAATGAAAGTTGTTTTGGCTGGTTGATGGGTTATTGGGTAGATAGAAGTTAGGTTGGGGTTGAGTGTTTTGTGGTTTTCTGTATGGGTTTTGGTTAGTGTTTTGATGGTTTCTGTTGCGGAAGTTATTTTGGTTAGAGTTCCTTTGCCAAGGTTACTGGTTTTGGCTCTCTCTCCATTTCAGATTGGGGTAGTTTCTCCAAGATGAGTTGTAAGTGTCTCCGTGAAAATCATTTGGTCCAAAACCTTGATTGTGCATGTACTGCACTTGTTCAGGCTACTGCTCTTCATAGCTTTCCTCCTGCTGTCCCCACACCACTGGTGGTTGGTTAGTTATGCTCACTGCTGCAAGTTGTAATCCATCTATCCTCTTTGACATCATTTCAATTTGCTGTTGAAGCTGCTGGTGCATGAGTTTATTCTGAGCTAATATTGTATCAACTCCTTCAAGTTTAAATACACCTTTCTTTGGAGCTGCTTGCCTTTCAGAGGAGTAGAAGAACTCATTGTTGGCCACCATGTCTATATGATCATGTGCCTCTTGAGCAGTTTTCATCATTTGCAAAGATCATCCTGATGAATAATCCAAAGCTTTCCTTGAAGGCAAGGACAAGCCTTCATAGAAATTCTGCAACTCCATCCATTCATTGAACATTCCTTTTGGACACCTTCTGATTAAAGCTTTATATGTCTCCCAGGCTTCATAAAATGATTCTCCTTCTAGCTGTCTGAAGGTTTGCACATCAGTTTTTAGCTTAATGACTCTTTGGAGTGGATAGAATTTGGCTAGAAATTTGCTGACCAAATCATCCCAATTGGTGATTGATAAACCACTATTTTATGGTTTATCTTTCGCTCAATTGAGTGATTTTTATCAAGTCTTTGCACACTTATTCATACAAGTTGCATGATTTTACAATTCCTTCCCAATTTTGTTCTATGGTTGAAAACTTGCTTCCTAAGCCTTTAAATTGAGTATTTTAATTCCCCTTTATACCATTTGATGCCGTGATCTGTGTGTTAAGTGTTTTCAGGCTTTATAGGGCAGGAATGGTTTAGAGGATGGAAAGGAAGCTTGCAAAAATGGAAGAAACACAAGAAACTAAAGGAGACAACCAGCGAAGAGTGACGCGCACGCATGGCTCACGCGTGCGCGTGATTTGGAGATTTTCATGGCGATGCGTGCGCGTACCTGACGCGAACGCGTGACACGCAAAGATAACTATCGACGCGTATGTGTAACTGATGCGTACGCGTGACATGCACCACATGCAGAAATCTCAGAAAACGCTGGGAGCGATTTTGGACTGAGTTTGGACCTAGTTTTCGGCCCAGAAACACAGACTAGAGGCAGAAGACAAGCAGAGACTCAACACACAGTGACAGATAGACACATTCACATTCGCATAGTTAGTCTTTTGGGAGTTTTTGGAATCCTAGAGAGAAAATCACTACTTCCTCTAGGTTTCCTTTACATTCATAGTTTTGAGAGTTTTATGCTTTTGATTTGGATATTGAGAAGAGTCACTATCTCCGTTGAAGTTTTCATTATTCTAGTTTGTTTTCTTATTCCTTTACTCTTTTAATCGCCCATTAACCCTGTTCAGATACGTATGTTTATAGTTTTGGGATTTATTAATTCAAAGAACTATTTTTACCTTTGATTAATTTTCAGTTATTATTTAATTTATCATGTCTTCTCTTTATTCCCTTTATATGCCTGAGAACGTTGTATTCATGTCAATGGAGTAAACTTCCAACTTGACTTGGGAGTTGATTAAAAGGAAACCCTTAAGTTGGAATACTCAAGTGTTAATTTTGATTGGAAGTTGTTGGTTGACTCTCTAGTCTCTGACTCTAACCCTTCCTTAGGAGAGGATTAAGACTTGGGATTCAGAGTTGGTTAATTAGTTACTTGACTTTCCTTTATTCAGTAAAGGATAACTAAGTAGAACAATAACCTCTCATTATTACACTTGAGAAAATCCAACAAGGATAGAACTTCCAATTAATCTTCTCCCAGTCAAGGCTTTTGATTCTGATTATATAAATTCTCTCGATAATTTTCATTGCTTTAATCTACAATCATTTATCTTTCTACTCTCCAACTCTTAAAATTTCTCAGATAACTTCTGATCAGTAAAATAGCACTCTTTTGTCAACTCGTTGGGAGACGACCTGGGATTTTCACTCCCAGTATTTTTATTCTAATTTGTGATAACCCTTTCTAAATTGATAAGCAGAATTTTCGTCGGTTAAGAATTATACTTACAACGCTGTTCTATTTATAAATCCTTAATCGGCAATTTTTTGCCACGTCAGTGATGCTTTCTTTAAGGAAGGTTTCTAAAAAATGTGTGGCTTTGTCTCTCAGTGAAAATAGGAATAACAAGAGTTTATAGATGTCAGGGTGGACTCCATTGGTTTTGGCAGTGTCACAAATTCTCAAAAACACAGAGAGGTGTTGGTTTGGATCTTCAGCAGCACTTCCTCCATATTGACAATTATTCTGAACCAGGGTAATCAATTGAGGCTTGAGTTCGAAGTTATTAGCATGGACTTGGGGGGTTAAGATACTGCTCCCACAATTCCTTGGGTTTGGATACTGAACCAGGTTGGCCATTGTTGTTAGCCACATTCTCAGGTGGATTTGGGATGTTACCCTCCATCTCTTGGTCCTCTTCTTCTGATTCTTCTTCTCCAATAACTCTCTTCCCTCTTGCTTCTCTTCTCAATCTCAGAAATGTCCTCTCTGGTTCAGAATCAAAAGAGGTGGATGCACCTCTTCTTCCTCCTGGTATACAACACAAACAAAACTAAAAAACTAAAATAAAATACTCTACTTCTAGCGTGTGGTTAAGATTAGCAGAAATAAAAACTCAAACAGTTAGAGTGCTTATTAAAAACAAAACAAAATGTGCTTAATCTAGATTATCATCTACTTAATCATTGTCAATCTAAATCAATCCCCGGCAACAGCACTAAAAACTTGATGAAGGAAAAAAGATTCCTCACAAACTCACCGGCAAGTGTACCGAGTCGCATCAAGTAGTAATAACTCACAAGAGTGAGGTCGATCCCACAGGGATTGATGGATTGAGAAACTTTAGTATGGTGATGAATTTAGTTAAGAAAATATTTGATGGATTTGGTGAAATTTTGATTAACAGAAAATAAATTGCAGAAAGTTAAAGTGCAGACAGTGAATTGGCATAAAAGTAAACTGCTAGAAACTTAAATGGCTGAAACTTAAAGTGCAAGAAAGGTAAATGACTGAAACTTAAAGTACAAGTAATTTAAATTACAGAATCTAAATTGCTAGGAAACTTAAATTGCATGAATAATAAAAGGATTTGGGTGTTGGGAATCAAAACAGAACTGGAAAATCTAACTGTAGTAAATTAAATAAATCTAAAATGAAGCAATCCAGTAAGATTTATCAATCAGGAATTCAGTACCAAAATAGAAATGGAAAATTGTAGAAGAATCAAAATAGAATGAAGACTTAAATCACTTCTAGAATCCTAAAAGAGAAATGAACAATTGCAGAAGAATGTCAAAGCAGACAGAAAACTAAGATCTCAATTGCTCTCTTAACTGAACAGAAAAGAAGAAATTGCAAAGAAAATAAAAACAGACAGGAAACCAAGATCTGATCTCCAATTCTTAGAATTATCAAAAGGAAAAGTAAAAGATGACTTTAAGATGAAGAAATTCAGAAGAATTCTTCAATCCCAGTTCCCAGACCCAAAACAAAAAATAAAAGCTGCAGAAGAGAGAAAACAAAACAGAAGAAAAATTCAGATCTGATCTCCAATCCTAAAATTCTAAAAGGAAAATTAAAAGAGAGCCCCTATGAAATCAAATTCTTCTCTACTTATACACTTTCTATTTCAGTCATCAAGTACTTGGAGTGGGCTTTTGGGCTTGTGAAGAAGTGGATTAAAATGGCACTTGATTGCTGCTTCCAAGGGAACGTTGCATTCTCAAAGTGAGCGCAGTGTTCATTCATCCACGCGTACGCGTCTCTGATGCGTGCGTGTCCTTTTGCGTTCTTGATCATTGACGCGTGCAAGTTATGTACGCGTGCGCGTCATGTACGCGTGCGCGTCATGTACGCGTGTGTGTCACTATCAACCTTCAGCTCCCAATATGCTCGCGCGCCCCTTTCACGCGTACGCGTCTTCAATAGAGTTCTCTTATTGAGCACTACGTTGGCTTAATAAACGCTGCCCACGCGTGCGCGTCCTCTGCGCGTGCGCGTGGGTAGCAAAATATCAAATCCAGGCTTCATTGCGAGCCACGCGTGAGCGTGCTTCCTTCCAGATCCTCCATCGATGCGTGCGCGTCATGCACGCGTGCGCGTCGAGTGCAGAACTTCACCTCCAAATTTCAATTTGCTCAAAAACGCTGGCTTAGTGAACGTAGCGCTCTCTTTTGAAAACTAGCGCCAACCACTTCCACGCGTACGCATCAGGAATCATTCCAATTGTTTTGATGTGGTGTCCTTGCATTTATTTCTGAATGTATGACTAAACAGTGCATAATTGATATTGGAATTGAGAATATTGGCTTTTGAAAGAACAGAGGATTTAAGGAAATATTATTGACTCTCTAAAAAAAAGAAATTGATTCTTGAAGCAAGAAAAAGCAGCAGAAAAAGAAAAAGAAAAAGAAAAAATAAAGAAAAAAATATATGCTAATGAAAGAAAAATCAAAAGAGCAAGGATCCAAGGCTTTGAGCATCAATGGTTAGGAGGGTTAAAAATCAACCTAAAAAGCTCAAATGAGTTGCTGTCCTTAACTAAATGCTTGTGGTGTGAAGGTGTCAAGTAAAAAGAGTACGCTTAAGAACTCTGGGTACCACTGACTGGGAATTTAAGCAAAGCTAAATTCAAATCCCAAGGGTTCCCCCAATTAAGTGTATGTATCCAGTGGTAATACAAGAAAACAAAACGCTTAGAGTCACAACTAGGCTCGAAGGTGCAAAGCACCAAAAGAAGCTGTGTTCAAGAATCAAGAAAAGCTAAACTAAGAGAATCAATAATATTATCTGGATTCTAGTTCCAAGAGAAGCCAATACTTCTAAGCTTGAAACGAAAGTGAGATGCCAAAGTTGTTCAGAAGTAAAGAGTTGTTAGCCCCGCTCATCATTTGGAACTGAGCTTCATTGAAAACTTGAAAACTTATTGTGTCTGATGAGCGGATAATTTATACGCTTTTTGACATTGTTTTTAATATGTTTTTAGTAGGATCTAGTTACTTTTAGGGATGTTTTCATTAGTTTTTATGTTAAATTCACATTTCTGGACTTTACTATGAGTTTGTGTGCTTTTCTGTGATTTCAGGTATTTTCTGGCTGAAATTGAGGGACTTGAGCAGAAATCAGATTCAGAGGTTGAAAAAGGACTGCTGATGCTGTTGGATTCTGACCTCCCTGCACTCAAAGTAGATTTTCTGGAGTTACAGAACTCGAAATGGCGCGCTTCCAATTGCGTTGGAAAGTAGACATCCAGGGCTTTCCAGAAATGTATAATAGTCCACACTTTGGCCAAGAATAGATGACGTAAACTGGCTTTGAACGCCAGTTTTCTACCCAAATCTGGCGTCCAGCGCCAGAAAAGGAGCCAAATCCAGAGTTGAACGCCCAAACTGGCACAAAAGCTGGCGTTCAACTCCAAGGAGGACCTCTACACGTGCAACACTCAAAGCTCAGCCCAAGCACACACCAAGTAGGTCCCGGAAGTGGATTTATGCATCAATTACTTACTCATGTAAACCCTAGTGACTAGTTTATTATAAATAGGACATTTTACTATTGTATTAGACATCTTTGGACGCATGGTTCTTAGATCAGAGGGGCTGGCCATTCGACCATGCCTGGACCTTTCACTTATATATTTTTAACGGTAGAGTTTCTACACTCCATAGATTAAGGTGTGGAGCTCTGCTGTTCCTCAAAGATTAATACAAAGTACTACTGTTTTCTATTCAATTCATCTTGTTTCGCTTCTAAGATATTCATTCGCTCTTCAACCTGAATGTGATGAACATGACAATCATCATCATTCCCTATGAACGCGTGCCTGACAACCACTTCCGTTCTACCTTCGATTGAATGAGTATCTCTTAGATCTCTTAATCAGAATCTTCGTGGCGTAAGCTAGAATGATGGCGGCATTCAAGAGAATCCAGAAAGTCTAAACCTTGTCTGTGGTATTCCAAGTAAGATTCAATGAATGAATGACTGTGACGAGCTCCAAACTCGCGATTGCAGGGCGTTAGTGACAGACGCAAAAGGATAGTAAATCCTATTCCAGCATGATCGAGAACCGACAGATGAATAGCTGTGCCGTGACAGGGTGCGTTGACCATTTTCACTGAGAGGGTAAGATGAAGCCATTGACAAGGGTGATGCCTCCAGACGATTAGCCGTGCCGTGACAGGGCATTGGATCATTTTCCCGAGAGATGACCGAAAGTAGCCATTGACAGTGGTGATGTATCACATAAAGCCAGCCATGGAAAGGAGTAAGACTGATTGGATGAAGATAGCAGGAAAGCAGAGGTTCAGAGGAACGAAAAGCATCTCCATTCACTTATCTGAAATTCCTACCAATGATTTACATAAGTACCTCTATCCCTATTCTATTATTTATTATTCGAAAACACCATTATCAATTTATATCTACCTAACTGAGATTTGCAAGGTGACCATAGCTTGCTTCATACCAACAATCTCCGTGGGATTCGACCCTTACTCACGTAAGATATTACTTGGACGACCGAGTGCACTTGCTGGTCAGTTACACGGAGTTGTGAACCGTGGTTTTGGCATCATGTTTTTGGCGCCATTTTCAGGGAAAGAAAGAGCAATGAACTTTACATAATTAAAGTGTGATCACGAATCCGCGTACCAAGTTTTTGGCGCCGTTGCCGGGGATTGTTCGAGTTTGGACAACTGACGGTTCATCTTGTTGCTCAGATTAGGTAATTTTCTTTTTGTTTTCTTTTCAAAAATTTTTCAAAAATATTTCAAAATTTTCTCACCTGTTTTCGAAAAAAAAAATTTATTCAAAATTTTTAAAGAATGAATTCTAGTGTTTCATGAAGCATGTGAAGCCTAGTTGGCTGTAAAGCCATGTCTAAATTCTTTTGGACTGAGGCTCCCACTCATAAGTATATGAAGTTGGATGAAATATCAGCTGTTGTATACATGAGAGGTATCTATGTTTGCTGAAGCTTGGCTGGCCATTGGCCATGTCTAGTGTTTTGGACCGGAGCTTTCATTGAAAGCTTGGCTGGCTAGTGAGCCATGTCTAATTCCTGGACTGAAGCTTTAGACTAACATGGCAAGATTCCTAGAATTCATATTAAAAATTTTGGAATCCTTATTTTTTCTTTTACAAATAATTTTCGAAAAAAAAATCCAAAAAAAAATTAGAAAATCATAAAAATCAAAAATATTTTTCTGTTTCTTGTTTGAGTCTTGAGTCATGTTATAAGTTTGGTGTTAATTGCATGTGCATCTTGCATTTTTCGAAAATTCATGCATTCATAGTGTTCTTCATGATCTTCAAGTTGTTCTTGATAAGTCTTCTTGTTTGATCTTTGCATTTGCATGTTTTGTGTCTTTTCTTGTTTTTCATATGCATTCTTGAATTCTTAGTGTCTAAGCATTAAAGAATTCTAAGTTTGGTGTCTTGCATGTTTTCTTTGCATTAAAAATTTTTCAAAATTGTGTCTATGATGTTCATCTTGACATTCATAGTGTTCTTGGTGTTCATCTTGACATTCATAGCATTCTTACATGCATCACATGTTTTGATCTAAAAATTTCATGCATTGCATCTCTTTAGTGTTTTTCTCTCTCATCATAAAAATTTCAAAAAATAAAAAAAATATCTTTCCCATTTTCTCTCATCAAATTCGAAAATTTGGATTGACTTTTTCAAAAATTTTTAAATCAAATTGTTTCTCATGAGTCAAATCAAATTTTCAATTTGAAAATCTTATCTTTTTCAAAATCTTTTTCAAAAATCAAATCTTTTTCAAAATTCTTAGTTATTTTCGAAAATTCCAAAAATATTTTTCAAAAATCTTTTTCTTATTTTTATACCAAATTTTCGAAAATAACAATAACAATTAATGTTTTGATTCAAAAATTTCAAGTTTGTTACTTGCTTGTTAAGAAAGATTCAAACTTTGAGTTCTAGAATCATATCTTGTGATTTCTTATGAATCAAGTCATTAATTGTGATTTTAAAAATCAAATCTTTTTCAAAAACTAATTTCTATCATATCTTTTCAAAAATATCTTCTCATCTTATCTTTTTCAAAAATCTAATTTCAAAATATCTTCTCTAACTTCCTAACTTCTTATCTTTTCAAAATTGATTTTCAAATTTGTTTCAACTAACTAACTAACTTTTTGTTTGTTTCTTAACTTTTTCAAAACTACCTAACTAACTCTCTCTCTCTCATTTTCGAAAATATCTCCCCCCTTTTTCAAAATTTCTTTTTAATTTATTAATTATTTTAATTTTTAGATCTTAATTTTCGAAAATTACTAACATTTTTCAAAAACTATTTTCAAAAATCACTAACTCTTTTTTAAAAATTATTTTCGAAAGTTCCTTCTCTCTCATCTTATTCTATTTATTTATTCATCTACTAACATCTCATCTCACATCTCAACCCTCCTCACAGTTGTGTTTCTTCCATTATATTACATTCTTTGTCTCCCCCTCTTCTTCTACTCACACAGGGATCCCTTTTACTGTGGTATAAAGGATCTCTATTATTATTATTATTTTTCTGTGCCCTCTTCTTTGTCATATGAGCAGGAGCAAGGACAAGAATATTCTTGTTGAAGCAGATCCAGAACCTGAAAGGACTCTGAAGAAAAAATTAAGAGAAGCTAAAATACAACAATCCAGAGATAACCTTTCAGAAATTTTCGAACAAGAAGAGGAGATGGAAGCCGAAAATAATAATAATATAAGGAAGATGCTTGGTGACTTCACTGCACCTAATTCCAATTTACATGGAAGAAGCATCTCCATTCCTGCCATTGGAGCAAACAACTTTGAGCTGAAACCTCAATTAGTTTCTCTGATGTAGCAGAACTGCAAGTTTCATGGACTTCCATCTGAAGATCCTTTTCAGTTCTTAACTGAATTCTTGCAGATATGTGATACTATTAAGACTAATGTAGTAGATCCTGAAGTCTACAGGCTCATGCTTTTCCCTTTTGCTGTAAGAGATAGAGCTAAATTATGGTTGGATTCTCAACCCAAAGACAGCCTGAACTCTTGGGATAAGCTGGTCATGGCTTTCTTAGCCAAGTACTTTCCTCCTCAAAAGCTGAGCAAGCTTAGAGCTGATGTTCAAACCTTCAGACAGAAAGAAGGTGAATCCCTCTATGAAGCTTGGGAAAGATACAAACAGTTGACCAAAAAGTGTCCTTCTGACATGCTTTCAGAATGGACCATCCTGGATATATTCTATGATGGTTTATCTGAGCTATCAAAGATGTCACTGGACACTTCTGCAGGTGGATCCATTCACCTAAAGAAAACGCCTGCAGAAGCTCAAGAACTCATTGACATGGTTGCTAATAACCAGTTCATGTACACTTCTGAAAGGAATCCTGTGAGTAATGGGACGCCTATGAAGAAGGGAGTTCTTGAAGTTGATACTCTGAATGCCATATTGGCTCAGAATAAAATATTGACTCAGCAAGTCAATATGATCTCTCAGAGTCTGCATGGAATGCAAGCTGCATCCAACAGTACTCAAGAGGCTTCTTATGAAGAAGAAGCTTATGATCCTGAGAACCCTGCAATAGCAGAGGTGAATTACTTAGGTGAACCTTATGGAAACACCTATAACTCATCATGGAGAAATCATCCAAATTTCTCATGGAAGGATCAAAAGCCTCAACAAGGCTTTAATAATGGTGGAAGAAACAGGTTTAGCAACAGCAAACCTTTTCCATCATCCACTCAGCAACAGACAGAGAACTCTGAACAAAATACTTCTAATCTAGCAAACTTAGTCTCTGATTTGTCTAAGGCCACTGTGAGTTTCATGAATGAAACAAGGTCTTCCATTAGAAATTTGGAAGCACAAGTGGGCCAGCTGAGTAAAAGGATCACTGAAATCCCTCCCAGTACTCTCCCGAGCAATACAGAAGAGAATCCAAAAGGAGAGTGCAAGGCTATTGACATAAGCAAAATGGCCGAACCCAATGAGGGAGAGGAGGTCGTGAATCCTAAGGAGGAAGACCTCCTAGGACGTCCAGTGACCAATAAGGAGCTTCCCTCTGAGGAACCAAAGGAATCTGAGACTCATCTAGAGACCATAGAGATTCCATTGAACCTCCTTATGCCCTTCATGAGCTCTGATGAGTATTCCTCTTCTGAAGAGAATGAGGATGTTACTGAAGAGCAAACTGCCAAGTTTCTTGGTGCAATCATGAAGCTGAATGCCAAATTATTTGGCATTGATACTTGGGAAGTTGAACCTCCCTTGTTCATCAATGAACTAAGTGATCTGGATCAACTGACATTGCCTCAGAAGAGACAGGATCCTGGAAAGTTCATAATACCTTGTACCATAGGCACCATGATCTTTAAGGCTCTGTGTGACCTTGGTTCAGGGATAAACCTCATGCCTCTCTCTGTAATAGAGAAACTGGGAATCTATGGGGTGCAAGCTGCTAAAATCTCATTAGAGATGGCAGACAGTTCAAGAAAACATGCTTATGGACAAGTAGAGGACGTGTTAGTAAAGGTTGAAGGCCTTTACATCCCTGCTGATTTCATAGTCCTGGATACTGGAAAGGAAGAGGATGAATCCATCATCCTAGAAAGACCTTTCCTGGCCAGAGCAAGAGCTGTGATTGATGTTGACAGAGGTGAAATAGTCCTTCAATGGAATAAGGACTCCCTTGTGTTTAAAACTCAAGGATCTCCCTCTGCAACCATGGAGAGGAAGCAGAAAAAGCTTCTCTCAAAGCAGAGTCAACCAGAGCCCCCATAGTCAAACTCTAAGTTTGGTGTTGGGAGGCCACAACCAATCTCTAAGTTTGGTGTTGAACTCCCTTATCCAAACTCTAAGTTTGGTGTTGGAGAGTCTCAACAAAGCTCTGCACATCTGTGAGGCTCCATGAGAGCCCACTGTCAAGCTATTGACATTAAAGAAGCGCTTGTTGGGAGGCAACCCAATTTTTATTTATCTAACTATATTTTTCTTAGTTATATGTCTTTGTAGGTTCATGATCATGTAGAGTCACAAAATAAATATAAAAATTGAAAACGGAATCAAAAATAGCAGAAGAAAAATCACACCCTGGAGGAGTATCTGTCTGGCGTTCAGCGCCAGAACAGAGCATGGTTCTGGCGCTGAACGCCCAAAATGGGCAGCTTCTGGGCGCTGAACGCCAGAACAGGCATGGTTCTGGCGTTCAACGCCAGAAATGGAACACAAATGGGCGTTGAACGCCCAAAATGGCCACCAACCTGGCGCTGAACGCCCAGAGTTGTGTACAAGGGCATTTTACATGCCTAAATTGGTGCAGGGATGTAAATGCCTTGACACCTCAGGATCTGTGGACCCCACAGGATCATCTCAGGATCTGTGGACCCCATAGGATCATCTCAGGATCTGTGGACCCCACAGGATCCCCACCTACCTCATCATCTCTCTTTCCATTCATGATCATCCCTTCCGTTTTCCATTCACCACTCACATCCATACATCCCACTTACCTACAAAATTCAATATCTCTTTCCCACCCAATCCCACCCATATGGCCGAATACACACATCCCCCATCTCCTCCATATCTTCTTCTTCTTCTTCTATTCTTTCTTCTTTTGCTCGAGGGCGAGCAACATTCTAAGTTTGGTGTGGTAAAAGCATAGCTTTTTTGTTTTTTTCCATAACCATTGATGGCACCTAAGGCCAGAGAAACCTCTAGAAAGAGGAAAGGGAAGATAAAAGCTTCCATCAAGGGTCTATAGCTCAGTGGTAGAATATTTGACTGCAAATCAAGAGATCCCTGAGATACCTCAGGGGATACATTTTCTTCCACACAATTATTGGAAGCAACTAAGGGTGGAACATCAAGAGCACTCCATCATGCTTCATGAAATAAGAGAAGATCAAAAAGCAATGAGGGAGGAGCAACAAAGACAACGAAGAGACATAGAAGAGCTCAAGGACATCATTGGTTCCTCAAGAAGGAAACGCCACCATCACTAAGGTGGATTCATTCCTTGTTCTTATCTCTTCTGTTTTTCGTTTTCTATGTGATGTGCTTATCTATGTTTGTGTCTTCATTACATGATCATTAGTAGTTAGTAACTATGCCTTAAAGTTATGAATGTCCTATGAATCCATCACCTCTCTTAAATAAAAAATGTTTTAATTCAAAAGAACAAGAAGTACATGAGTTTCGAATTTACCCTTGAACTTAGCTTAATTATATTGATGTGGTGACAATGCTTCTTATTTTCTGAATGAATGCTTGAACAGTGCATATGTCTTTTGAAGTTATTGTTTAAGAATGTTAAATATGTTGGCTCTTGAAAGAATGATGACTAGGAAACATGTTATTTGATAATCTGAAAAATCATAAAAATGATTCTTGAAGCAAGAAAAAGCAGCAAAGAACAAAGCTTGCAGGAAAAAAAATAGGCGAAAAAAAAAGAAAAAGAAAAAGCAAGCAGAAAAAGCCAAAGCTCTTAAAACCAAGAGGCAAGAGAAAAAAAGCCAATAACCCTTAAAACCAAAAGGCAAGGGCAAATAAAAAGGATCCCAAGGCTTTGAGCATCAGTGGATAGGAGGGCCTAAAGGAATAAAATCCTGGTCTAAGCGGCTAAACCAAGCTGTCCCTAACCATGTGCTTGTGGCGTGTAGGTGTCAAGTGAAAACTTGAGACTGAGCGGTTAAAGTCAAGGTCCAAAGCAAAAAAAAAAGAGTGTGCTTAAGAACCCTGGACACCTCTAATTGGAGACTTTAGCAAAGCTGAGTCACAATCTGAAAAGGTTCACCCAATTATGTGTCTGTGGTATTTATATATCCGGTGGTAATACTGGAAAACAAAGTGCTTAGGGCCACGGCCAAGACTCATAAAGAAGTTGTGTTCAAGAATCATCATACTGAACTAGGAGAATCAATAACACTATCTGAACTCTGAGTTCCTATAGATGCCAATCATTCTGAACCTCAATGAATAAAGTGAGATGCCAAAACTATTCAAGAGGCAAAAAGCTATAAGTCCCGCTCATATGGTTGGAGCTATGTTTCATTGATAGTTTGGAATTTATATTATATTCTCTTCTTTTTATCCTATTTGATTTTCAGTTGCTTGGGGACAAGCAACAATTTAAGTTTGGTGTTGTGATGAGCGGATAATTTATACGCTTTTTGACATTGTTTTTAATATGTTTTTAGTAGGATCTAGTTATTTTTAGGGATGTTTTCATTAGTTTTTATGCTAATTCACATTTCTGGACTTTACTATGAGTTTGTCTATTTTTCTGTGATTTCAGGTATTTTCTGGCTGAAATTGAGGGACTTGAGCAGAAATCAGATTCAGAGGTTGAAAAAGGACTGCTGATGCTATTGGATTCTGACCTCCCTGCACTCAAAGTGGATTTTTTGGAGCTACAGAACTCGAAATGGCGCGCTTCCAATTGCGTTGAAAAGTAGACATCCAGGGCTTTCCAGAAATGTATAATAGTCCACACTTTGACCAAGAATAGATGACGTAAACTGGCGTTCAACGCCAGTTTTCTACCCAAATCTGGCGTCCAGCGCCAGAAAATGAGCCAAAACCAGAGTTGAACGCCCAAACTGGCACAAAAGCTGGCGTTCAACTCCAAGGAGGACCTCTACACATGCAACACTCAAAGCTCAGCCCAAGCACACACCAAGTGGGCCCCAGAAGTGGATTTATGCATCAATTACTAACTCATGTAAACCCTAGTGACTAGTTTATTATAAATAGGACATTTTACTATTGTATTAGACATCTTTGGACGCCTGGTTCTTAGATCAGAGGGGCTGGCCATTCGGCCATGCCTGGACCTTTCAATTATGTATTTTTAACGGTAGAGTTTCTACACTCCATAGATTAAGGTGTGGAGCTCTGTTGTTCCTCAAAGATTAATGCAAAGTACTACTGTTTTCTATTCAATTCATCTTGTTTCGCTTCTAAGATATTCATTCGCTCTTCAACCTGAATGTGATGAACGTGACAATCATCATCATTCCCTATGAATGCGTGCCTGACAACCACTTCCGTTCTACCTTCGATTGAATGAGTATCTCTTAGATCTCTTAATCAGAATCTTCGTGGCGTAAGCTAGAATGATGGCGGCATTCAAGAGAATTCAGAAAGTCTAAACCTTGTCTGTGGTATTCCAAGTAGGATTCAATGAATGAATGACTGTGACGAGCTCCAAACTCGTGATTGCAGGGCGTTAGTGACAGACGCAAAAGGATAGTAAATCCTATTCCAGCATGATCGAGAACCGACAGATGAATAGCCGTGCTGTGACAGGGTGCGTTGACCATTTTCACTGAGAGGATAAGATGAAGCCATTGACAAGGGTGATGCCTCCAGACGATTAGCCGTGCCGTGACAGGGCATTGGATCATTTTCCCAAAAGATGACCGAAAGTAGCCATTGACAGTGGTGATGTATCACATAAAGCCAGCCATGGAAAGGAGTAAGACTGATTGGATGAAGATAGCAGGAAAGCAGAGGTTCAGAAGAACGAAAAGCATCTCCATTCGCTTATCTGAAATTCCTACCAATGATTTACATAAGTACCTCTATCCCTATTCTATTATTTATTATTCGAAAACACCATTATCAATTTATATCTGCCTAACTGAGATTTGCAAGGTGACCATAGCTTGCTTCATACCAACAATCTCCGTGGGATTTGACCCTTACTCACGTAAGGTATTACTTGGACGACCCAGTGTACTTGCTGGTCAGTTACACGGAGTTGTGAACCGTGGTTTTGGCATCATGTTTTTGGCGCCATTTCCAGGGAAAGAAAGAGCAATGAACTTTACATAATTAAAGTGTGATCACGAATCCGCGTACCAGTGTCTCTCTCTTCTTTTTAATCCTACTTGTTTTTTATTACTTGAGGACAAGCAACAGTTTAAGTTTGGTATTCTGATGAGCGGATATTTTATACGCTTTTTGATGTCATTTTCTTAGTGTTTTCAGTATGTTTTGTTGAGTTTTATTATGTTTTAGTAGGTTTTTATGCAAAATTAACTTTTTGGATTCTACTTTGAGCTTTTATGTTTTTCTTATGATTTTAGGTGAATTTTGGGTGAATTTGGCAAGTTTTGGCAAAAGTCTGATCTAGAGGCAAGGAAAGCATAGCAGATGCTGTCAGAATCTGACCTCCGTGTATTTAAACAATCATTTCTGAAGTTATAGAGGTTCAAATGACTCATTCTTAACGGCGTTCGAAAGTTAACTTCCAGAGCTTTCCAGCAATATATAATAGTCTATACTTTTCTTTAGATTGGACTGCCCAAAAAGGGCGTTGAACGCCCAAACTACCCCTTGTGGGGGCATTCAACGCCCCAAGAGGACCAAGGCCAGTGTTGAATGCCAAACCTAGCGTTCAATGCCACAAGGGGAGCAAGGAAGCAACGTACTCACTCCCTAGAGGGTGCTCAATGCCCACTCCTTCAACTTAGAAGCCAAGCTCAGCCCAAACACTCACCAAGTGGGCCCAGAAGTAGATTTTCGCATTAGTCAACTTAGTTTACTTCATTTTTATAATTTTTAATTATTAGATTAGTATAAATAAGGGAAGATCATCCTTGTTTAGGATCTTCTCCAATCTTTATCTCTTTGACCACTTTTCAAACATTTCATATTACTCTCTGTACAGTGTGAGCAACTAAACCTCCTAAGTTAAGGTTAGGAGCTTTGCTGATTCCTATGAATTAATACAATTACTTTTCTATTTCAATGAATGTGTGATTCTATTCTATGATGCATTGTCGTTCTTCATCCTTATGAATCTTGATTCTACATGAGTTCTTTACGAGTCTTGACCATGATAGTATTGAGTTACAGCTTGAGGATGCATCACGGGTTCCAACAGAATTATCTGGATTAATCGGGTTATGTGACATATAACCTCGTTAGTCAGGGGCAATTGAGGTTCCTGTGGCTCTAAGGGCTAGAACCATAAGAGCAATAGTCTCTGATCTGGAAGATCCGACCTTGTCTGTGGCATTTTGAGTAGAATCAACAAAGGGATTAACTTGCGTGCGCTTCACCCTCTCCCAGATTGATCTAGTCCGTTCGGATGTTTAGTCTGGATCTGAGGAGATTAATGACCACGACCCATTGCTTAATCACTTATATCCTTGCCATTTATCGATTTTGTTATTGTTGGTTTATGCACCTATGATGCACAGAAACTTGTCTCTTAACAATTTTCCTTCGGCAAGTATACCGAATTGTCGTCAAGTAAAAACTCACAATAGAGTGAGGTCGAATTCCACAGGGATTGATTGGTCAAGCAACTTTAATTAGAGGAATGTTCTAGTTGAACTAAGCAAAATTAGGTTTGAGATTTGCAGAAAATTAAATTGCGGGAAAGTAAATAGCAGAAAACGTAAATGCTGGAAATAAAGAGCTGAATGTAAATAGCGGAAAGTAAATTGCAGAATCTTAAATGGGAATGGGGAAGATGCTCATAAAAGTAGATTGCAGAATTTATAGAGAATGGGTAAAATCAGAAATGGGGAATTCATTGGGCTTAGGAGATGTTGCATTCTCCGGATCAAGTTCATTTTCATCTCTTCCTCAATCAATGCATTCATTGATCTCCTTGGCAATCTTAAGTGATCGAATTCCAATTTCTTGGTAATTCAATCTCTCAAATCTTGATCAATAGCCAATTCTTTGGTCAATTGCTCATGAGAAGAGATGAAGTATGGTCACTGATTATACCACATGTATTTCCAAATCAAAGTGTTGGTAGGATTATATGTCACTATATCCATCCAAACCCCAATTTGGTCCAACATGAGAAAGCATTTCTAGCATGATCTCTTCATTCCTCTTCAAAAGTTCCGAAGAGATCCAAGTATGAATAGCTTCTTTTCCAAGATAACTACCCAATTGAATGAAGATTGAAATCTTTCTAGTAAAATCAAGAGAAAAGATAGAAGAAGAATAATGAAAACTAATATTGATCCATCAAATTACAACAGAGCTCCCTAACCCAATGAAAGGGGTTTAGTTGTTCATAGCTCTGGGAATGAAAAGCATAGATGGATAGTACATTCTGAGAATTAAACTAAAAGTTGCAGAGAAAGTAAAATACAGAGAGTAGTTCTCAAATTTTCAACCCCCTTTTTTATTCAAAACTACCCCTATATATACTACTCTTCTGATCTTCTAGTTGGTTCTTCAAATCTTGGATATGGGCCTTTGGATCTTGAGTTTGAAGCAGTTATCCTCTTCAGTGGGCTTAGCTTTACTTGCAGAGAGAAAGTATGAAGTAGGCAGGGACTTTTAGCTTAGGACGTTAGTGGCGTTAACGTTAAGTGAAAGTGTGGGTTCGAGAACGTTAGTGGCAGTCACCTTTTTCACTAACGTTCCTAACCCAAGGGTGATCCACGTTAACTTCAACGTTAGTGGCACCAACGTGACCACTAACGTTGCTTCTTAATCCTTTGCACATGTTATTGGGACTTACCTTTTCCAATAACATTGAGAATCCTCCCTTCCCTACGTTAGAGTTCATGTTAGTGTGGCTAACGTGACCTTTAACGTAGGCTTGCCAAATCTTCGAAAACGTTAGTGACACTTACCTTTGTCACTAACATTTCAAAATGCCCATACTTCCCACGTTAGAGTTCACGTTAACTAGGTTAACATGGCTTCTAACGTGGTGGTGATAGCCATCTCCAACATTAGTGACAAAGGTGAGTGTCACTAACGTTGGCTCATCATTCTTTCATCCACGTTAGCTTCCACGTTAACTACGTTAACGTGGGAGTTAACATTGCTCATAGTGGCTCATTCCAACGTTAGTGACAAAGGTGAGTGTCACTAACGTTGGCGATTCTTGCTGCCTCCACGTTAGCTTCCACGTTAACTTACAACTAACGTGGCTCAAAGTGGCTTAGTCCAACGTTAGTGATAAAGGTGAGTGTCACTAATGTTGGCCATTCTTTTGCTTCCCCACGTTAGAGTCCACGTTATCTGAGTTAACGTGGCTCTTAACGTGGCCAATATGAGCTTGGTCCAACGTTAGTGACAAAGGTGAGTGTCGCTAACGTTGGCTTCATTTTCTTCTTCCACGTTAGAGTTCACGTTAACTTAGTTAACGTGACTCTTAACGTAGGATATGATGGCTTCGAGGACGTTATTGGCAATTACTTTTCTCATTAACGTTGCAAGCTAGCTCCCATCCCACGTTAGTGGTTACGTTAGTTAGACTAACGTTGCTGCTAACGTGGTTCTTCCTTGCTTCCTTTGTCCTGAAATTAACCAATAGAGTGCATCAAAGTTCTAATCCAAATCATGAGACATGCATCATCCAGTTTGTCATACAATTCTTGCATAATTCTCATGAAATCATGTAAAGTGCACAATGTTTGCTTGAATCAAGATGTAAGTGAAATTCTACCCAAAACTTGCTTATTTCCTAAGAAAATGCATGAAACTACCCTAGAACAGTAAAGAAAAGGTCAGTGAAACTGGCCAAAATGCCCTGGCATCACAACACCAAACTTAAAGCTTGCTTGTCCCTAAGCAAGTACTGGAACAAGAGAATGATGAATGAAATGCCAAGAGAAATGAGTCATTATTGTGGAAGTCATGTCCTTGGTTTTATGGTGGTTTCATGCATAGCAACTTAGGTTCATTCTTTCACTGGCTTTCAGACCTTTATCATGTCCTGGAATACTCACTTGATTGCACCCTATGAGACTGTTATTCATTGATCCTTTTGTTGTTTTCAGGGTTTGATTGTGCTCTTAGGCTAAGTGCTCTGTGAGTGGGCGACTCTTTAAGTTAAGCTTTCAGCCAGCACTCCCGAACCAGTTGGTTCAAGGTGCTAGGTGTTAAGACACCCCAAAGGACTTACTCCCTCAAGTCTCTTTCCCCCATACATACACACCACAGGCACATGGTTTGTTATTTTCTTTTCTTAAGACCTTGGTGTCCAGCACCTCTTTGGGTTACTAAGTGTTCTGTAGCAAAGGTTACTCTTGATAGTGGACTTTCAGCTGATAATCCCGGGTTAGTTAACCCAAGTTACCAAGTGATAAGGCACCCCTAAGAGCTTATTCATCCAAGTAAATCCCTTACACAGGAACACCACAGACACTTGCCTCAAGATTCAAACCTTTGGTGCCTAGCCTTATTTCTTACTCTTTTTTTTCTTTTATTTTTTTCAACTTTCATTTTCTCTTTCCCTTTTTCTTATTAGGATCTTGTTATTTAGCTAGTCTCATGGGGGTGTGTTTCAAGCATATGATTCAGGACAGATAGTTGCCTTCCTACCTTATTGGTGAACCAACTTAGCTAATCTATTACCACACCACAAAATTAGGAACTTACTCCACAATATGAATTCCACTCTGGTCTTTTATAACAAACATTCTCTTTTTATTTGGCTTAAAAAGGACAAGCATACAAGTAAACAAGGTGAAGATGCAGCATTGACATTAAAACCAGCACATATATGACGAAATAATAAAAACAAACATTAAATTCTAATGATTTAAACTAATGAGTAACTATTAATCGAGGGCACCTTGGGACTTCCAATTTTTAGCATTTCAAGTATATGGAATTAAGTAACAATACAACCTTCGGTGATGGTTTCTAGCTGTCCCCTTGTTGTCATCATCCATAGTTTTTGCTCATTCACTTCCTTGGATGATGGTGCACCATTTTCTCAGGAGGTTCCTGTAAAGTTATTGGAAGTTGCTTGTTCCCAAAGCACTTGAGAAATAGTTAGCTTGCATGTATGCTTGTGAATTTCAATCCGGCAATCCTCGTGGGATTCGACCCTCACTCACCTGAGGTATTACTTGGATGACTTGATGCACTTGTCGGTTCAGTTGTGCGAGTTTAAAATTCATGCACCAAGTATCCTCCAAGGTGTTCTGTTTGTCCTGATATGCTTTCTTGTTTCTGTTCTAATTGCTACACATGATCACAAACGTTAGAAATATGAGAAAAACTATGTAAATTAATAGAAAATAACTTAATATGCAATCAAACTCAAATAAACTAAAATAGCATAAAAAAAAGTAAAAGTAAGCTATAGGATACGTATGGTTAGGTTGCCTCCCAACAAGCGCTTCTTTACCGTCATTAGCTTGACGAACAGCTCCTTTACGAAGATTCATAGGGGCTCAAATCTTCGCCCCTCATTGTGAACTTTCTCTCTGTGCTCTCATGCATGAATCAGTTCAACATGCTCCAGAGACAGGATCCGGTTCACAATATGTGGTATGACTGGACTTCTTGTGAAGACTACTCTCACTACTAGAAAATTAGTTATTTTAGACGGATATTTCCGACGAATTTTATCCCACAAAAATATAGACAGAATTTTCGAGGAATTTTTTGTCAGAAACCAAAAAAAAATGAATTAGCATAAATTGCAGACGAAAAAGAGAATCCGTCGATAATTCTGTTGGAAAAAATAATTTTTTTCGTGGGAAATGGTTACCGACGGAAAATCCGTCTGTAATTAAATGGACAAAAATGTTACATTTTATTAAATTATTATAGACAGAAAATTTGTCTGTAATTTAAAATATTCATCGAAAAATATTAAAATAAGGCTTGTCACTGCCACGAGCTTTGCATTTCAATCACGATAGTGCGTTTTGATACGGAAAATTTAATTTCATGTAATTACCGACAAGTATACCGGGTCGTATCAAGTAATAATACTCACAAGAGTGAGGTGGATCCCACGAAGATTAGTAGATTAAGCAATTTTAGTTAAATGGTGTTCTAGTTAGGCAAACAATTTGTGATTTCTTGATATATTCACCATGAAAGTAAAGTTCAGAAATATAAATGACAGGAAATTGAAATGACTGAAAGTAGAAGAGAATGAATTAAATGACTGGAGATGTAATAGCAGAAACTTAAAGTGCAAGAAAATAAGAACCGAAATGTAAATAGCAGAAGCGTAAATTGCAAGAATGTAAAAGCTGAATTGTAAATGACTGGATTTATAAATTGCAGGAATTAAACATGGAAATTTGGTATTGGGTGATTAGAAACTTAAAAGAAATTGAAGTGAAAACTTGTGATGGTTAGGATCACTAGGAATCAGAGATGTTGATTTCTCATGAATTAATGGTGATCAATTCCTTCTCAGTCATGTAAACAGATCTATGGCATATTGTGAATGATTAGATCCCAATCTCTTGGTGACTCAATTTCTCTTATCATAAACAATTGCCAATCTCTTGATCTAATTACTCATGAGAAGAGATGAAGATCAATTTCTAATCCCAACTGCCACACAACTCTCTGGATTTCAATTCAGGGTGGTTACATCTCACATACCAACCCAGAATATATCAATCAAGAGAATCATAAGAGGATAAAACCCAAACTGAATTCTATGACTTCTTTCTCAAGTTCATCACACAATTCAAGTAGATTCAATTCCTCTCTCGATAGTAATTGAATCTATAAAGCACAAGAGTTCCCTCTTAGATAAATCAAATTAAATTGAGAAGAAAAGAAGGAGTATTAATTCATTAAAACCAACAGAGCTCCTCCCCCTAGTGAAAATGGGGTTTGGTGGCTCATAGCTCCAAGTAGAAATAGAAATTCAAAACTGGAAATTAAACTAAGCATAGGAAAGAAAAAGGAAATAAAACTATAAGCAGAAAGTGAAATTGGAAGTGATGTAGAGTCTGAGCAGAAAGTAAAAATTCCAAAAAGTGCAACGTACAAAGAATCTGAAAGAAAGAGAAGTAAAAAGAAGATCTAGAAGAAGTCTTCAATGAATCAAGGTGCCCCCTATTTATACTAGTTCAGTGGCTTCTTCAGGTGTACTTGCAAGTTGCTTCAAGTGGGCTTTTTAGTTGGTACTTGGAATATGCTGCTCCAGGAGAACGTAGCGTTCTTGAGGAAAGCGTAGCGCTCATGCATCCACGCGTGCACGTCATCCACGCGTGCGCGTCATCACTATCTTCAGCACTTGTTATGCGTACAAGTCACCCACGCGTGCGCATCATCTTCAGCACTCTCCTGGAGAGCATAGCGTTCGTGCCAAGGCTGCTCTCCCACGCGTACGCATCATCCACGCGTACGCGTGCCCTTTCAAAAATACCACTTCCTCGCTGCCTCTTTATCCATGCATTCGCGTGACCCTTCAAAAATGCCACTTCCATGCGTACGCGTCACCCACGCGTACGCGTCACTAGCCAAATTTTCAATCCCAACTTTGAAAACTATCACAGGCGCTCCTGGGTGAAGAACGTAGCTCCTCATGTGCATACGCACACAAGCACAGAGCGCTCTTGAATGTGAGCGTAGCGTTATCCTGGTCATGTATGGTGCTGCAGGAGAACGTAGCGCACTTTAAACGAGCGTAGCGCTATCCTGGGCTGGTGAAGGAGCGCTCCTTGCAAGAACGCTGTGCCAAGGGCGCTCTCCCCCTTGTTCCTGGTCACAAAGAAATAGTAATACATCAAAAGCTCTGTCTCTTGAGCAACTAATTTTAGATGACTCACTCATTCATACTTTTCTTGAGTTGTTTGCATGAAATTGAGCAGAATCCACTTAGTTCTTAACATATCAAAGCATGATGAAAGAATCCATCTAAGTGCTTGTTTCTTTCAACTAAAATGCATGAAATTGAGCTGAAATTAATTAAAGTAACTGGTGCACAAAATTGTGATCATCAATGGCGCCAACAACTTGGTACGCACAATTGTAATCACAACTCCACACAACTAACCAGCAAGTGCACTGGGTCGTCCAAGTAATAAACCTTACGTGAGTAAGGGTCGATCCCACGGAGATTGTCAGCTTGAAGCAAGCTATGGTCACCTTGTAAATCTCAGTCAGGCGGATTCAAATGGTTATGGAGAATTGATAATTAAAATATGAGTAAAACATAAAATAAGATAGAGATACTTATGTAATTCATTGGTAGGAATTTCAGATAAGCGTATGGAGATGCTTTGTTCCTTCTGAACCTCTGCTTTCCTGTTGCCTTCATCCAATCATTCATACTCCTTTCCATGGCAAGCTTTATATTGGGCATCACCGTTGTCAATGGCTACTTCCCGTCCTCTCAGTGAAAATGGTCCAAATGCGCTGTCACTGCACGGCTAATCAGCTGTTGGTTCTCGATCATGTTGGAATAGGATCCATTGATCCTTTTGCGTCTGTCACTACGCCCAACACTCGCGAGTTTGAAGCTCGTCACTGTGATCCCTTCCCAGATCCTACTCGGAATATCACAGACAAGGTTTAGACTTTCCGAATCTCAAGAATTACCGCCAATGATTCTAGCCTATACCACGAAGGTTCTAATCTTAGATTAGAAACCCAAGAGATACATATTCAAGCTTGATTGCATGTAGAACGGAAGTGGTTGTCAGGCACGCGTTCATAGGTGAGAATGGTGATAAGTGTCACAGATCATCACATTCATCATGGTGAAGAACGAATGGATATCTTAGAACAGAAACAGGCTTGAGTTGAATAGAAAAACAATAGTACTTTGCATTAATTCATGAGGAATAGTAGAGCTCCACACCTTAATCTATGGTGTGTAAAAACTCCACTGTTGAAAATACATAAGTGAAAATAGTCTAAGCATGGCCGAATGGCCAGCCTCAAAGGTCTAAGGACTAAACGTCCCAAGATGAAAATACAATAGTAAAAGGTCCTATTTATAGATAATTAGTAGCCTAGGGTTACAGAAATAAGTAATTAATGCAGAAATCCACTTCCGGGCCCACTTGGTGTGTGCTTGGGCTGAGCATTGCAGCTTTCATGTGTAGAGACTTTTCTTGGAGTTAAACGCCAGCTTTGGTGCCAGTTTGGGCGTTTAACTCCAGCTTTTATGCCAGTTCTGGCGTTTTGACGCCAGAATTTCTATGCTGACTTGGAACGCTAGTTTGGGCCATCAAATCTCGGGCAAAGTATAGACTATTATATATTGATGGAAAGCCCAGGATGTCTACTTTTCAACGCAATTTAGAGCGCGCCAATTGGGTTTTTTTAGCTCCAGAAAATCTACTTCGAGTGTAGGGAGGTCATAATCCAACAGCATCTGCAGTCATTTTTCAGCCTCTGAATCAGATTTTTGCTCAGGTCCCTCAATTTCAGCCAAAAAATACCTGAAATCACAGAAAAATATACAAACTCATAGTAAAGTCTAGAAATATGATTTTTATTTAAAAACTAATAAAAACATAATAAAAACTAACTAAAATATACTAAAAACATACTAAAAATAATGCCAAAAAGCGCATAAATTATCCACTCATCACAACACCAAACTTAAATTGTTGCTTGTCCCCAAGCAACCAAAAACAAAGTAGGATAAAAAGAAGAGAATATACAATGAATTCCAAAAATATCAATGAAGTTCAGTCTTAATTAGATGAGCGGGGCTATTAGCTTTTTGCTTCTCAATAGTTTTGGCATCTCACTTTATCCTTTGAAGTTCAGAATGATTGGCTTTTATAGGAACTCAGAATTCAGATAGTGTTATTGATTCTCCTAGTTCAGTATGTTGATTCTTGAACACAGTTACTTTATGAGTCTTGGCCGTGACCCTAAGCATTTTATTTTCCAATATTACCACCAGATACATAAATGCCACAGACACATAACTGGGTGAACCTTTTCAGATTGTGACTTAGCTTTGCTAGAGTCTCCTATTAGAGGTGTCCAGAGCTCTTAGCACACTCTTTTTGCTTTGGACCACGACTTTAACCGCTCAGTCTCAAGTTTTCACTTGACACCTTCACGCCACAAGCACATGGTTAGGGACAGCTTAGCCGCTTAGGCCGGGATTTTATTCCTATGGGTCCTCCTATCCACTGATGCTCAAAGCCTTGGATCCTTTTTATTTTACCCTTGCCTTTTGGTTTAAAGGGCTATTGGCTTTTTCTGCTTGCTTTTTCTTTTTCTTTCTTTTTTTTTTGCCATTTTTTTTCTTTTTTCTTTTTTGCAAGCTTTGCTATTCACTGCTTTTTCTTGCTTCAAGAATCATTTTTATGATTTTTCAGATTATCAATAACATTTTTCCTTTTCCATCATTCTTTGAAGAGCCAACAATTTTAACATTCACAAACAACAAATTCAAAAATATGCACTGTTCAAGCATTCATTCAGAAAACAAAAAGTATTGCCACCACATCAAAATAATTAAACTGTTTTAAAATTCAAAATTCATGTACTTCTTGTTCTTTTGCAATTAAAAACATTTTTCATTTAAGAAAGGTGATGGATTCATAGGACATTCATAACTTTAAGGCATAGACACTAAGACACTAGTGATCATGTAATAAGACACAAACATAAATAAAATATAAAGCATAATTTCAAAAAACAGAAAAATAAGAACAAGAAAATTAAAGAACGGGTCCACCTTAGTAATGGCGGCTTGTTCTTCCTCTTGAAGATCTTATGGAGTGTTTGAGCTCCTCAATAACTTTTCCTTGCCTTTGTTGCTCCTCTCTCATAACTCTTTGGTCTTCTCTAATTTCATGGAGGAGGATAGAATACTCTTGGTGCTCCACCCTTAGTTGTCCCATATTGGAACTTAATTCTCCTAGGGATGTGTTGATTTGCTCCCAATAATTTTGTGGAGGAAAATGCATCCCTTGAGGCATCTCAGAGATTTCTTGATGAGGGATTTCCTCATGCTCTTGTAGAGCTCCATAAGTGGGCTCTCTTATTTGCTCTATCCTCTTTTTAGTGATGAGCTTGTCCTCTTCACTGAGGGTGTTCATAGAAGTGGTCTTGATGGACCTTTGAGATGAATCTCTCCATTTCCCATGACTCAAAGGTGGAAGCTTTTGCCTTCTATTTCCTCTTTCTAGAGGTTTCTCTGGCCTTAGGTGCCATAAATGGTTATGGAAAAATAAAAAGCAACGCTTTTACCACACCAAACTTAAAAGGTTTGCTCGTCCTCGAGCAAAAGAAGAAAGAAAAGAGTAGAAGAAGAAAATGGAGGAGATGGAGGGGGTTTTATGGTTCGGCCAAGGGGGATTAGTAGTATGTATGATGTGTGAAAATGAAAGAGTGAAGATGGGTTTATATAGGAGTGGAGAGTGGGGTAGGGTTTGGCCATGTATGGGTGGGTTTGGGAGGGAAAGTGGTTTAAATTTGAATGGTGAGGTAGGTGGGATTTTATGATGGATGGATGTGGATTGGTGAAGGGATTATGGAGAAGAGGGTAGGATTTGATAGGAGAGGGGTTTTTTGGGGAAGAGGTATTGAGGTGATTGGTGAAGGGTATTTGGGGAAGAGTATTATGAAAAGGTGTGAAGAAGAGAGAGAGTGAGTTGAGGTTGGTGGGGATCCTATGGGTCCACAGATCCTGAGGTGTCAAGGATTTCTCATCCCTGCACCAATTAGGCTTGCAAAATGCCCTTTGCTGCCAATCCTGACGTTAAACGCCAGGTTGCTGCCCATTTCTGGCGTTAAACGCCAGTCTAGTGCCCATTTCTGGCGTTAAATGCCAGCTTCTTGCCCTTTTCTGGCGTTAAACGCCAGTCTGGTGCCCATTTCTAGCGTTAAACGCCAGTCTGGTGCCCATTTCTGGCGTTAAACGCCCAGAATGGTGCCAGACTGGGCATTTAACGCCCATTCTGCTACTCTTACTGGCGTTTAAACGCCAGTAGGCTTCTCCTCCAGGGTGTGCTGTTTTTCATTCTGTTTTTTAGTTTGTTTTTACTTTTTCAATTATTTTTGTGACTTCACATGATCATCAACCTACAGAAAACATAAAATAACAATAGAAAATAGAAATTTAACATAGATAAGTAAAATTGGGTTGCCTCCCAACAAGCGCTTCTTTAATGTCAGTAGCTTGACAGTGGGCTCTCATGGAGCCTCACAGATACTCAGAGCATGATGATGGCCTCTTAACACCAAACTTAGAGTTTGGTTGTGGCCTCCCAACATCAAACTTAGAGTTTGAATGTGGGGGTTTTGTTTGACTCTGTATTGAGAGAAGCTTTTCATGCTTCTTCTCCATGGTTACAGAGGGAGATCTTTGAGCTTTAAACACAAGGGAGTCCTCATTCACTTGAAGGACCAATTCTCCTCTGTCAACATCAATCACAGCTTTTGCTGTGGCTAGGAAGGGTCTACCAAGGATGATAGATTCATCCATACACTTCCTAGTATCTAGGATTATGAAATCAGCAGGGATGTAGTGGTCTTCAACCTTTACCAAGACATCCTCTACAAGTCCATAAGCCTGTTTCCTTGAATTGTCTGTCATCTCTAGTGAGATACTTGGAGCTTGTACCTCAAGGATCCCTAGCTTCTCCATTACAGAGAGAGGCATGAGGTTTATGCTTGACCTTAGGTCACATAGAGCCTTCTCAAAGGTCATGGTGCCTATGGTACAAGGTATTGAGAACTTTTCAAGATCTTGTCTCTTCAGAGGTAATTTCTGCCTAGTCAAGTCATCCAGTTCTTTGGTGAGCAAGGGGGGTTCATCCTCCCAAGTCTCATTACCAAATAGCTTGGCATTTAGCTTCATGATTGCTCCAAGGTACTTAGCAACTTGTTCTTCAGTAACATCTTCATCCTCTTTAGAGGAAGAATACTCATCAGAGCTCATGAATGGCAAAAGTAAGTTCAATAGAATCTCTATGGTCTCAGTGTGAGCCTCAGATTCCCATGGTTCCTCATTAGGGAACTCCTTGGAGGCTAGTGGACGTCCATTGAGGTCTTCCTCAGTGGAGATCACTGCCTCTTCCTCCTCTCCAGGTTCGGCCGTGTGGGTTACGTTGATGGCCTTGCACTCTCCTTTTGGATTCTCTTCTGTATTGCTTGGAAGAGTACTAGGAGGGAGTTCAGTAACTTTCTTACTCAGCTGACCCACTTGTGCCTCCAAATTTCTAATGGAGGACCTTGTTTCAGTCATGAAACTTTGAGTGGTTTTAATTAAATCGGAGACTACAGTTGCTAATTTAGAGTGGTTCTGCTTAGAATTCTCTGTTTGTTGCTGAGAAGATGATGGAAAAGGTTTGCCATTGCTAAACCTATTTCTTCCACCATTATTGTTGTTGAAGCCTTGTTGAGGCCTCTGTTGATCCTTCCATGAGAGGTTGGGATGATTTCTCCATGAAGGATTATAGGTGTTTCCATAGGATTCTCCCATGTAATTCACGTCTTCCATTGCTAGGTTATCAGGATCATAAGCTTCTTCTTCAGATGAAGCTTCTTTGGTACTGACTGTTGCTACTTGCATTTCAGACAGACTCTGAGAAATCATATTGACTTGCTAAGTCAATATTTTGTTCTGAGCCAATATGGCATTCAGAGTATCAATCTCAAGAACTCTTTTCTTCTTACTTGTCCCATTATTCACAGGATTTCTTTCAGAGGTGTACATGAATTGGTTATTTACAACCATTTCAATGAGTTCCTGAGCTTCTGCAGACGTCTTCTTCAGATGAAGAGATCCTCCAGCAGAGCTGTCCAATGACATCTTGGACAGTTCAAACAGACCATCATAGAAGATACCTATGATGCTCCATTCTGAAAGCATGTCAGAAGGACACCTTCTGATCAATTGCTTGTATCTTTCCCAAGCTTCATAGAGGGATTCACCTTCCTTCTGTCTGAAGGTTTGGACTTCCACTCTAAGCTTGCTCAATTTTTGAGGTGGAAAGAACTTTGCCAAGAAGGCATTGACTAGCTTTTCCCAAGAGTTCAAGCTTTCTTTAGGTTGTGAATCCAACCATGTTCTAGCTCTGTCTCTTACAGCAAAGGGAAAAAGCATAAGCTTGTAGACCTCGGGATCAACCCCATTGGTCTTGACAGTGTCACATATTTGCAAGAATTCAGCTAAGAACTGATGAGGATCTTCCAATGGAAGTCCATGAAACTTGCAATTCTGTTGTATCAGAGAAACTAATTGAGGCTTAAGCTCAAAGTTGTTTGCTCCAATGGCAGGAATTGAGATGCTTCTCCCATAGAAGTCGGGAGTAGGTGCAGTAAAGTCACCAAGCATCTTCCTTGCATTGTTGGCATTTTTGTTGTTTTCGGCTGCCATGGCTTCTTCCTGTTTGAAAGTTTCTGTTAGGTCCTCTATAGAGAGTTGTACTTTAGCTTCTTTTAGCTTTCTCTTCAAGGTTCTTTCAGGTTCAGGATCAGCTTCAACAAGAATGCCCTTGTCCTTGCTCCTGCTCATATGAAAAGAGAGGAGAAGAAAATATGGAATCCTCTATGTCACAGTATAGAGATTCCTTGAGGTGTCAAAGGAAAATAAAAATATAAGGATGAGGTAGAGAAGAGATAATTCGAACTTATCAAGAGGGACAGAGTTCGAATTGCTGATAATGGAGAAGTGTTAGTCCTTTAAATAGAAGGAATTGGGAAGAGGGAAAGAATTTTTGACATTAAAGTAAAAATATTTTGAAATAATTAAAAGAAATTTTGAAAATTTGGTAAATGATTTTCGAAAACTAAGATTGGGAAAGAAATTATGTGATTTTTGGAAAAGATTTTGAAATTAGAAATAAAAAAGATATGATTGAAAATTAATTTTGAAAAAGATGTGATTGAAAAGATATGATTGAGAAGATATGATTGAGAATCAAATTAAAAAGAGAATTTTTTTTTAAATTAAAGTTGATTACTTGACTAACAGAAAATTAAAAGATATGATTCTAGAATTAAAATTTGATCCTTTCTTAATAGGCAAGTAACAACTTGAAAATTTTGAATTAAATCACCAGTTGTAGCAAGGATTTTCGAAAATAATAATAATTTAAAAAATGGAAAGAAATTGATTTTGAAAAGATATGATTGAAGAGATATGATTTGAAAAAGATTTGAATTAAAAACAAAATCTTCCCTCTAGTGTCCTCCTGGCGTTAAACGCTCAGAATGGCATCCATTCTGGCGTTTAACGCCTAAAATGCTACCTTTTTGGGCATTTAACGCCCAGCCAGGTTGATAAACCACTATTTTATGGTTTATCTTGTGCTCAATTGAGTGGATTTTATCAACTCTTTACCCACTTATTCATACTATTTGCATGAGTTTACATTCTCCTTCCTGATTTTGTGCTATGATTGAAAACATGCTTCTTTGACCTTATATTTGCTAATATTAATCCTCTCTTATTACCATTAGATGCCTTGATATGTGTGTTAAGTGTTTTCAGAGATTACAGGGCAGGAATGGCTTGGAGGATGGAAAGGAAGCATGCCAAAGTGGAAGGAATACAGGAAACTGAAGGAACTGCTAAAGCTGTCCAGCCTGACCTCCTGGCACTCAAACAACCATAACTTGAGCTACAGAGGTCCAAATGATGCGGTTTCAGTTGCGTTGGAAAGCTAACATCCGGGACTTCGCAACGATATATAATTTTCTATAGCTTCTCCGAAGCCAGGTGACGCGAACGCGTGGATCACGCGGACGCGTGACCTGGAAAAACCCCAATCCACGCTAACACGTGGACGACGCTTCCGCGTCACTTTCCCGCGACCTGAACATACCAGAAATCACTGGAGGCGATTTCTGGGCTGTTTTTGACCCAGTTTTCAGCCCAGAATACATAGATTAGAGGCTATAAAGTAGGGAAATGCATCCATTCATAAACACGCTTTTATAATACACAATTTTTAGTTTTAGATGTAGATTTTAGAGAGAGAGGTTCTCTCTTCTCTCTTAGCATTTAGTTTTAGGATTTAGGATTATTTCTTCTCAATTTCCAGGTTTAATGTTCCTCTTATTTATTTTCTATTTTATTATATACCTTTAATTATTATTTATCTTTCCAATTTAGCTTATGCTACATTCATGTTATGATTTTCTTAATTAATATTATTTGAGGTATTTCAGTTTATGATCGTTTTATTCTATTTATAAATGCTTTTAATTTAATTTAGATATTTTCTTCCTTTTGCCTTTGGTTAAGTAATTGGTAACACTTGAGTTGTCAAACTCAGCAGTGGTTGAAATTGGCAGATTACTAATTGATCTAGATCGCTCTAAAGCTAGTCTTCCTACAGGGATTGACTAGGACTTGAGGATCAAGATAATTAGTCCACTTGACTTAACTAAGTGGGATTAAAACTCAATTCTCATCACATATGATAAGGATAACTAGGATAGGAATTCTAATTCTTATACCTTGCCAAGAGATTTTATTATTGTTAATTTATTTTACTTGTCATTAAAATTACCTGTTCCTTATTTTAAAAACCCAAAATTCTACCTTTTCCATAGCTAATAATAAGTCATACTTCCCTGAAATTCCTTGAGAAGACGACCCGAGGTTTAAATACTTCGGTTATTAATTTATTAAGGGGTTTGTTACTTGTGACAACCAAAACGTTTATACGAAAGGATTTTTTGTTGTTTTAGAATCTATACTTACAACGCGATCACTCTTATTCTTTACCGATAGAAATCCGATCGTCAAAATGGCGCCGTTGCCGGGGAATTGCAAACGTGTGCCTTATTATTGGTTATTGTAAATATTTGCTTTTTGCTTGTTTATTTGTTTTTATATAAAAAAATTTCAGATTTTTATTTTAAAATTTTTTCATCTTATCTTATCTTAGTTTTAAATTTCAAAATTCAAATCTTTTTCAAAAATCATATCTTTTTCAAAATCTTATCTTATCTTATTTCAAAAATCAAATTTCAAAATTTAAAATTTAAAATTTAAAAAAAATTAAAATTCAAAATTTCAAATTTCAAATTTCAAATTTCAAATTTCAAAATTTCAAATTCAAATTTCAAAATTTAATTTTTAAATTCAAAATTTAATTTTCAAATTCAAAATTTAAATTTCAGTAACCTTTTAATTTAAATTTATTTTTATTTTCGTTTTTAATTTTTATTTGTTATTATGAGTTCTCACCCCTCTCGCTTTGAGTTTGGTCCCAATGCTGTTGCAAGGAATGGAAATTATAACAGGAACATGCATCAAGGTCAAAACAATCAGAGATGGAAGGAGCCACGAGGATCTGATCAACCCTTTCGGCAACATCACCTTCCAAGATACCATGGACAACGACCATCCTACAATGCATGCCAAGACAATAGATATGGTGGACCCCCTTGTAGTTACCAGCAAGCTCCATCATATGCCAATGAACCATCTCCTCAACACAACTTTGAACCACCATACTCACAAGCCCCTTACCACCAAATACCACTATATGACCCTAACCTGTATCCACTATACCAACCACCTTATGAGCCATACTTAGAACCACCACCTCAATATACACCATGTCTACATCCATCAATTCAAGAGCACTATGATCCTAATCATGTTATTCAAGCTGGACAAGAATCAAGGGATCGTCTCAAGAAAATAGTGGAAAATTTTTATGCCACCCTCCACCAATTGAATCAAGCAATAAATCGATTACCCTCTCAACATTCGGACACTCAAGGAACCCCCATGGCTTCATGTGTGCAATCTAATGAAGAACGCAGCATGAGGGAGATACTAGAAACTCTAATGGACAGTAAGGAGCTTGATTTTGTACTGAAACAAGTGGAGGAAGCCGAAATTATCAAAGAAGAAGAATTGGTTGAAGACTTAGGAGATGCTGAACCCCCATGGGAAAGTCAAGTTATAAAGCCTCTTTCAAAGATGTTTGAAATTGATGTTGAGGAGGGTGTACAACCTCCAAGGCATATCATGGTTGAAGATTTTGAAGGGGATGATCAAGAGATGGATTCCATCATTGATGAATTCTTATCTACATTTGAATCCTCCCCCATTGGACTTGACAAGAAGATTAAAGAAGAAGAAGCACAACCTCCCATGCCCTTGTTGAACAATGAAGAAGAGATCAAATTGGAAGAAAGGTACCAAGAGGAAGAGGTTGATATTGAAGAAGCTTGCAAAGAGGTGGAAATTGTCAAAGAAGAGCACAAGGGAATTGAGCTGGAAATCACCTTGCCAAAGTTGTTGGAGACCTCTCCCCCAAAACCATCACCATCCATCCTTTCATTCAAGTGGGTAAATCTCTCATCTCTAACCTTAATTAGCTCACTTGAATATGCTTTGCTTGTGACAGATGGTCAGCTTAGAGCTCTTTGTGGCTATAAGAGCAAGCGGGAGATGGTTAGTGGTAGGAATTGTCATGCAAGGTTCAATATGGTTGCATGCTCCAAATTAAAGTACAAAGGTTGGTACAATTCTCAATTGAATGGGTTTAGGAAGCTGTTTGGATGTCTTAGTGAGAATTCGGATTGCTTGCTACCCGGTTGGAACAAAGATGGTCAACAAGAAGACGGGTGCAAAAGCAAGGTTTGGGACCCCGGAATTCATTCTACCAATCAACATTCTTGGGGTCTTGTCACTTGCTTTAACTTGCTTGAAGGCTTTCTGCGCCTAGTTTGGGATCCCGGAGGCCATTGGAA
Organism: Arachis ipaensis; assembly: GCF_059453495.1. NCBI lineage: Eukaryota > Viridiplantae > Streptophyta > Magnoliopsida > Fabales > Fabaceae > Arachis > Arachis ipaensis. The sequence goes on from NC_142441.1 coordinate 99,780,907, forward strand.
TCACAAACATTGGTGGAGATTTCTGGATGAATTCAAGCACAAGCCACCATAACAGGGAGCTCACCAAATGTCCAACTTAAGGACTTTAACTAAAAGTGCTAGGTGGGAGACAACCACCATGGTATGATCATTCCTTTTCAATTTTAATTTTATTTAGTTTTGTTTATTTTTGAATTTTATTTTATTTCATTGAACCTGGAATTATTCATAACATTTGTATACTGCATTCTGCTTTTTGCATATAAAAAAAAAGGGGAAGCACGCACGCGACGCGGCAGCGTTGCTAACGCGTCCGCGTCACAAGTGCATTAGGAAGAAAAGAAAAGTGAACAGAGAGTCACGAGAGAGCGTGGCTGGAGGCGTGCCTCTGGCACAAATTGATCCACGCGACTGCGTCGCTGATGCGTCCACGTGATGTGGAAAAAATGGCTCCCACGCGTCCGCGTCACCCACGCGAACGCATGGCTCTGTAAAATCGACGTAAAGGGGTGTACGGCAGAATGTTGGGCTGGAACGTGGCTCGACTCGTGCTAGAAGCACAAGCCCTATCACGCGACCGCGTGCCCCACGCGTCCGCGTCATTTCCAAAAATGGACCAGCCACGCGATCGCGTCAACCACGCGACCGCGTCACCTAAAAATTTGGCAAATAGAGTTTCGAACAGAGAGTTGCACGAACGCGAGGCTGCACTCGCGCAAATCGCACAAATCAGGCCACGCGATCGCGTGACCTACGCGTCCGCATCACCTGACCTTATCGCGCACCACGCGACCGCGTCACTCACGCATCCGCGTCGCCAGCGCCGCACAACATATCCACATCAGCCAAAATATCTTATCTTTTCTTCACCAAATCCTTATTTTTGTTTTCTATTTTATTATTTCTTTCTTCTCTTTTCTTCTTTCTCTATTCTTTCTCACTTTTTATCTTTCCCTTATTCTTTTCTTTTTACATCTATTATCAAGGTTCTTTTCTTTTCCCCTTCTACTCTTCTATCCTTTAATTTCTTACATTTATTTGTTCTTTCCTTTCGGTTTCTTTTTAAATTCTTTTTCATGCATTTTTATGTTGGTGTTGGAGTTTTATTTGAATAGTACCTTATTTTATTTGAGCATGTGGCTATTCTGAGGAGAGATTTGACAATTGACATTTACTTATGGCTCTCATATACATTTGGATTACATTATTTTCATCCCTATTTTAACTTGCACACCCAATGTATTTGGGATTATCATTCACAATTGTCATCATTACACATGCTCTTTAATTTGGCACATTTATCACTTGATGCTTGAGCTATGCTTCTCATGCCTATTATTTGCATGTTTTTACCCTCTTGCATCTAATTATTTTGAATTGCCCTTTTTGATCTTTATTGTTATCTTTCCTACATGTTGTAGCTACCATGTAGTTAGGCTATCATCTTTCCTTTGGCATTCCTTATCACTTGGAATTTCCTCCCTTCCGGTCTTAGTTTTCTATACACACTCTTTCTTTTTCCTCTTCCTTAGGCATGGGTACCAAGAAAGGAAAAGAGAAGGCACGGAGAGGAACCAAGAGACCTCTAACTAAGGCCTCTCTATCTACAAGCGTCAGTTGCAGCAACCCGTCCACTTGTACATCTCAGCATGCACTGAGGACGGTGCAATCTTTAAGTATAGGGAGGTCGATATCGATCTCCATGGGTTAGTTACTCTTCTATCTCAACACCAATGGTTTATTTTCCTTGTTAGTTGTTGCATTTACATGTTTGATTGCATATCTGTTTGATTTTATGCATATTTTACCACTTGGTTGAAGAAATATTTTCTTTTTCAAAAACTTTTAGAGCATTTCACTAATTTGAATAAAATTTAATGTTACACTTGTTTGAAGAAATATTATACTGGAACATGGTTTAGAGCTCGAACATACAAAACCTGTGAGATTTTTGAGCCTATTTGAATTGGTTGCATTTTACCAACCAATATTTTATTTTTGGTGTGTGTTTTCTCTCTAAAATTGTGATCTTTGTCTTGCTTAATTCTATATTTCCATGGTTTGATGTATGCATACACTTACATGATTGAGGCCTTGTTTCACTGAGCTTACATACCCATATGGCCTTACCCTTTCATTATTCTTTGCAAACCAATGTTGAGCCTATTATACCCATTTGTTCTTTACTTTAGCACATCATTAACTCTAAGCAGAAAATAATAATGTCCTTAATTTGAATCCTTGGTTAGCTTAGACTAGTGAGAGTGCTCATGAATTAAGTATGGGGAAATTTGAATTTGGAAACATTTGGTTTGAGAATTGAGTATGTTAGAATTTTCTGAAATGTGAAAAAAAAATGTTTAGGACATGATTCATGCATCCAATAATTTAATCATATGCATTGAGAAAAATAAAAGAAAAGAAAAAAATATATATATATATAATAAAAAAAGAGAAAAGAAAAATAGCAAATAAGAAAAAGGGGACAAAATGCCCCAAAGTAAATGGTGAAAGCAATGCATATGTACTATACTTGAAATTAGAATGCATGAATATGTGGAAAACATGGTTAATGAATAGTTAGATGTGGTATTGTGATTACATGGATTGTCTAAAGTTAGGTGGAAAGTTTAAGTTAATTAAGGACTCAGATTTTAGTCCACTTGGCCAAATACAATCCTACCTTGACCCTAACCCCATTACAACCCTTAAAAGACCTCTTGATATGTGTATCTGTGAATTAAATTTTTGTTGATTGGTAGAAGAAAAGCAAGTCTTAGAAAGCAAGGTTAGTAGAGAATTGAGAGAATCAAACCTTAAACACTTGAGTGATTAGAGTGTATACACTACCAGTGAGGGTTCGATGCCCAATCCCTTGTTCCCTGCTTTCATGAGCTATTTTCTTCTTGCAAGTCTATTTTTACTTCATTTTCATGATTTGAATTAGTGAAAGTCAGTTCATATTTCTTCTTGAAAGATTTGTTTACTTTTAACTAAGTAGGTAGAAACATTTTGCATGTAGTTGCATTCATATAGATAGGTTGCATTTCATATTAATCTACCATTCCTCTTCATCTTTATAGCTTCTCTTGAGCTTAGCATGAGGACATGCTAATGTTTAAGTGTGGGGAGGTTGATAAACCACTATTTTATGGTTTATCTTGTGCTCAATTGAGTGGATTTTATCAACTCTTTACCCACTTATTCATACTATTTGCATGAGTTTACATTCTCCTTCCTGATTTTGTGCTATGATTGAAAACATGCTTCTTTGACCTTATATTTGCTAATATTAATCCTCTCTTTTTACCATTAGATGCTTTGATATGTGTGTTAAGTGTTTTAAGAGATTACAGGGCAGGAATGGCTTGGAGGATGGAAAGGAAGCATGCAAAAGTGGAAGGAATACAGGAAACTGAAGGAACTGCTACAGCTGTCCAGCTTGACCTCCTGGCACTCAAACGACCATAACTTGAGCTACAAAGGTCCAAATGACACGGTTCTAGTTGCGTTGGAAAGCTAACGTCCGGGGATTTGCAACAATATATAATTTGCCATAGCTGCCCTGAAGCCAAGTGACACGAACGCGTGGATCACACGGACACGTGACCTGGCAAAACCCCAATCCACGCTAACGCGTGGACGACGCTTCCGTGTCACTTTCCCGCGACCTGAACGTACCAGAAATCGCTGGGGCAATTTCTGGGCTATTTTTGACCTAGTTTTCAGCCCAGAACACACAGATTAGAGGCTATAAAGTGGGGGAATGCATCCATTCATAAACACGCTTTCATAATACACAATTTTTTGTTTTAGATGTAGTTTTTAGAGAGAGAGGTTCTCTCCTCTCTCTTAGGATTTAGTTTTAGGATTTAGGATTATTTTTTCTCAGTTTCCAAGTTTAATGTTTCTCTTATTTATTTTCTAATTTATTATATACCTTTAATTATTATTTATCTTTCCAATTTAGCTTATGCTACATTCATGTTATGATTTTCTTAATTAATATTATTTGAGGTATTTCAGTTTATGATTGTTTTATTCTATTTATGAATGCTTTTAATTTAATTTAGATATTTTCTTCCTTTTGGCTTTGGTTAAGTAATTGGTAACACTTGAGTTGTCAAACTCAGTAGTGGTTGAAATTGGCAGATTACTAATTGATCTAGATCGCTCTAAAGCTAGTCTTCCCACAAGGATTGATTAGGACTTGAGGATCAAGCAAATTAGTCCACTTGACTTAACTAAGTGGGATTAAAACCCAATTCTCATCACATCTGATAAGGATAACTAGGATAGGAATTCTAATTCTTATACCTTGCCAAGATATTTTATTATTGTTAATTTATCTTACTTGTCATTTAAATTACCTGTTCCTTATTTTAAAAACCCAAAATTCTACCGTTTCCATAGCTAATAATAAGTCATACTTCCCTGCAATTCCTTGAGTAGACGACCCGAGGTTTAAATACTTCGGTTATCAATTTATTAAGGGGTTTGTTACTTGTGACAACCAAAATGTTTGTACGAAAGGATTTTCTATTGGTTTAGAATCTATACTTACAACGCGATCACTCTTATTCTTTACCAATAGAAATCCGATCATCACAGGTACCCTGGCTGGCGTTTAAACGCCAGTTTTCCTTCTTCATTGGGCGTTTTAAACGCCCAGCTTTTTCTCTGTAATTCCTCTTCTGCATGTTCTAAATCTTCAATTCTCTGTATTATTGGCTTGAGAAGACACAATTTTAAAATTTTTTTGAATTTTTAATGGTGAAAAACAATCAAAATGCAACTAATCATGAAAAACTAAGATCAAACAAACAATGCATGCAAGACACCAAACTTAGAAGTTTGTATACTAAGGACTATAATAATTTGAAAATGAATATGAGAAACAACAAAAGACACAAAACAAGAGAATTTAAAGATCAGAGCAAGAAAATCATCAAGAACAACTTGAAGATCAATGAAGAACATAATGCATATAATTTTTGAAAATTGGAAGAATGCAATTGACACCAAACTTAAGATTAGACACTAGACTCAAACAAGAAACATAAAATATTTTTTATTTTAAGATTTTATAAATTTTTTTTTTGTAATTTTTTCGAAAATTAAGTGGAAAAAGAAAAAAAAAGACTTCAAAGTTCTTAATGAGAATTCCAGAAATCATGCAATGTTAGTCTAAAACTCCGGTCCAGGAATTAGACATGGCTTACTAGCTAGCCAAGCTTTCAGTGAAAACTTTGGTCCAAAACACTAGACATGGCCAATGGCCAGCCAAGCTTTAGCAAATCATTACGTTCAACAGCAAGATTGATAGAAATCAACAAGTCCTTCTGATGAAAAGTTAAAACCTCGGTCCAAAAGATTAGACATGGCTTCTCAGCCAGCCAGACTTCAACAAATCATCATGAAACTCTAGAATTCATTCTTAAAAGTTCTGAAGAACAAAATAGAAATACAACTTTTTTTTTTGAAATTTTTCGAAAATTAAAAGGTAAAAAGCTTAAACATAAAATAAAATTACCTAATCTGAGCAACAAGATGAACCGTCAGTTGTCCAAACTCGAACAATCCCCGGTAACGGCGCCAAAAACTTGGTTGCACGGGGATTGTTTGTTCCCCGGCAACGGTGCCAAAAACTTGGTGCACGAAATTGTGATCATCAATGGTGCCAACAACTTGGTACGCACAATTGTAATCTCAACTCTTTATCACAACTTCGCACAACTAACCAGGAAGTGCACTGGGTCGTCCAAGTAATAAACCTTACGTGAGTAAGGGTCGATCCCACGGAGATTGTCGGCTTGAAGCAAGCTATGGTCACCATGTAAATCTCAGTCAGGCGGATTCAAATGGTTATGGAGAATTGATAATTAAAATATGAATAAAACATAAAATAAGATAGAGATACTTATGTAATTCATTGGTAGGAATTTCAGATAAGCGTATGGAGATGCTTTGTTCCTTCTGAACCTCTGCTTTCCTATTGCCTTCATCCAATCATTCATACTCCTTTCCATGGCAAGCTTTATGTTGGGCATCACCGTTGTCAATGGCTACTTCCTGTCCTCTCAGTGAAAATGGTCCAGATGCGCTATCACCGCACGACTAATCAGCTGTTGGTTCTCGATCATGTTGGAATAGGATCCATTGATCCTTTTGCGTCTGTCACTACGCCCAACACTTGCGAGTTTGAAGCTCCTCACAGTCATCCCTTCCCAGATCCTACTCGGAATACCACAGACAAGGTTTAGACTTTTCGGATCTCAAGAATGACTGCCAATGATTCTAGCCTATACCACGAAGGTTCTAATCTTAGATTAGAAACCCAAGAGATACACATTCAAGCTTGATTGCATGTAGAACGGAAGTGGTTGTCAGGCACGCGTTCATAGGTGAGAATGGTGATGAGTGTCACGGATCATCACATTCATCATGTTGAAGAACGAATGGATATCTTAGAACAAAAATAGGCTTGAGTTGAATAGAAAAACAATAGTACTTTGCATTAATTCATGAGGAACAGCAGAGCTCCACACCTTAATCTATGGTGTGTAGAAACTCCACCGTTGAAAATACATAAGTGAAAATAGTCTAAGCATGGCCGAATGGCCAGCCTCAAAGGTCTAAGGACTAAACGTCCCAAGATGAAAATACAATAGTAAAAGGTCCTATTTATAGATAACTAGTAGCCTAGGGTTACAGAAATTAGTAATTAATGCAGAAATCCACTTCCGGGCCCACTTGGTATGTGCTTGGGCTGAGCATTGCAGCTTTCATGTGTAGAGACTTTTCTTGGAGTTAAACGCCAGCTTTGGTGCCAGTTTGGGCGTTTAACTCCAGCTTTTATGCCAGTTCTGGCGTTTTGACGCCAGAATTTCTATGCTGATTTGGAACGCCAGTTTGGGCCATCAAATCTCGGGCAAAGTATAGACTATTAGATATTGCTGGAAAGCCCAGGATGTCTACTTTCCAACACAATTGAGAGCGCACCAATTGGAATTCTGTAGCTCCAGAAAATCCACTTCGAGTGCAGGGAGTTCAGAATCCAACAGCATCTGCAGTCCTTTTTCAGCCTCTGAATCAGATTTTTGCTCAAGTCCCTCAATTTTAGCCAGAAAATACCTGAAATCACAGAAAAACACACAAACTCATAGTAAAGTCCAGAAATGTGATTTTTATTTAAAAACTAATAAAAACATAATAAAAACTAACTAAAATATACTAAAAACATACTAAAAACAATGCCAAAAAGCGTATAAATTATCCGCTCATCAGTAACCATCTAATCTAGCTAAAATGCAAATGTATCACATCTCCACACTCATCCCCTCCAAATTTCTCCGTCACACTCTCTTCCATTCCTCCTCCTCCGCCATCGCCTCCGCTGCCATTGTCGGTCGTTCGCTACTACCTCGCACCACAACAACCACCGCCAGAACCACAAGTTCCTGGATTCCAATACCTTCCTCGGAAGCTGGTGAAGGAGGTTCACAAGCAGTACATCCAAGAAATGGAGCTGCTTCAGATCGAGAATCAGCGCAAGGACAAAGCTCGCAGAGAAGCCCTTAAAGTTGCCAATGAGGAGCGCAAGAAGCTCAAGGCCGAAGCTGTGCAAATCCGGGCTTAGGAGCGTAAGATCGCACAACAAGAATTCAGAGAAACACTCGTGCATTTTTCTTTTTCTTCTTCCCTCCCCTCTATGAATTTCGCAATGCACACCAAGTGTTCGATGGTTTGCTTATTTGTTGGTTTGAGCTAACATGCATATCAAATGTTTGTTAGTTAGTCTCAGTGGATAATTAGGTAGATATATGTTCTCAATATTGTGTTCGTGCAGACGAGGTGTTTAATCTTATTCAGATTCGAGAACCTTTTGTTTGTGGTATAACTTCCTTAGGGTATGACCACATGGAGATTCTTGGTTAGTTTTCAATCTTTGTATTCTTGATAATATCTTATAAAATTCATGAATTCTCAGAATATATCTAACATGATGTTGCAATGCCAATGATACTGTTCATTCAGTTTATTTCTATTGGATTCTGTTAACAGGGAATACTCTTGGAGAAATTGCTGGTGAGAAGGCTGGTATATTCAAGGTATGTTTAGATTAAAATATTTTCTCTTAGTTTTGAATATGAATGCCTTTTGAATTCTCTGTCTGTCCTTTCTTTCTAAATCCATCAATTGTAATCTATATTTTCTATTTTTCCCACTGCAGAATCAAATCCCAGCTTTTACGGTGCCTCAGCTTGACAAAGCAATGCTTGTGCTTGAGGAGAAGGCTTCTCAATTGAATGCAATTGTGTTCTTTCATGAGGCTATTTTGTTCTCAGCTTCTTAAAAAGAATCTAAATAACTCATCAGTAGGCATAATCGTATAACAACATTGGCACATCAAAAATCAAGTAACATGACACAACGTTTCATGTGTTCGTTCTGTATTAAGAGTGAAATATCTTGTGTTAATGTGACGAATTCAGTAGCAATTGAACATGTGCAAGTTCATTAATTCACTTTGTTGAGGCTATATCAAGATCATCATTATCAATATTTACATTGTTTTGGAAAGGAGTGATGCATATCTTATCATATACATTCTTCCTTTGATCAGGTTGTGCTTTCATCTTCATACGATTTTCCATTTATCAATGGCCATCTGAAAGACAGGATATATGTAACTGCAGGTACCCCTTCAAGTTGTAACCCCATTAGATCCGAGTTTGCTAAATGGTTTAAAACTTGGTCTTGAAGGTGAGCACCAATATCTGAATGCCAGTCTTGCTGTCGCACTGTGCTCGACATGGCTAAAAAGGACTGGCCAGCTTGGAGACACTAATCTGGAGCAATCCGTAAGTTCTGAAATAATGCTCTCATGACAAGATATAAGCATGTCCCTTAAGTTTTCCTTATGTGATTTATTTTTCTTTATGTTCACTAGTAACAATATCTGCAGCACCACTTCTTAGTGCTAGATATTAGTAGCATTCTAATTCAATAAACTTTTTCTTTAGAGCACATGTTTAGCTACAAAAAAAGGTAACAACATCAATGGTAAAAATCACTTAATTATTTATCATGCATGGTTGATTAAAATTTACAATTGAAATCAAAGTCAACAATTCCTACAAGCAATATTATATTATATATAATATAACTCCTACATTTTAATTTATATTATTTATGATGTGGGGGCAATGAGAATATAAAATGCTTGCTTCCATACTTTAGGCCAAACTATACACATGAAGATTATTAAAGTATGAAAGCATTTGATATTTTCATCAATAGCATTTTTCAAAATATATCTTGGTAGCTTTTATACATATATAGTAGCAAGTTATGAAACTGGATATATATTGATTTTAGCTAAGCGAAGAGTAGATCCCATTATTATTTAATATATTCTAAGCAAATTTAGTACAATAAAGTATGATATAACAAGATATTCTTCTACAAAGTCAAAAATGGAGACTTACAACTTTTTCTATGTGTCTTTTCACTGATCTTTTTCTTCTACAGTAATCCTTTTAATCACAAAACACTGACTTATAATTGTTTATGCTTCATTAATTTTCGATGATGTCCTGGTTCATTTCAGGATTGCAAAAGCTTTCCTTACTAAACTTGGAAGGGTGCCTTGTAACAGCTGCATGCTTGGATTCTCTTGCAGGTTTAATTGCTTGATATAATTTTATACTTATTATGTTGCTGGTCTAGAAAATTGGCCACTTCATTATATTCCCTCGAAATAATACAACTATACAACTACTAAACTTATAAACCAGCCAGCATATTTAAGGATATTCTGCAGTGGTGCCATTGTGAGAATGGGTGAATTCTTGATCTTATCTCTCTGGAAAACTCTGCATCACCCTCCAAAATGATACTTCTGCACTCATATTCCAAGCAAAGAATAAACCCTCCAATTAGCTCAGCTCTATATTAAAACATCAGAGATGTAGATTTGTTAGTGTACTGTTGCTGTAAAATATTTTTCATCATGTTTATTAGTATATATTATATATTAATTTGTCCTTGTTATTTCTTGCCAGATCTTCCTCTCTTGTCAAACTTGAATCTTAATAGATGCAATATTACCGACGACGGCTGTGAAAAAAATGGACCTGTTCTCTCTCTCTCTCTTTTTCTCTCTCTATACAAGCCGTCATAACCCATTGGTTTTCTTTCTTTCAAAAAAAGAGAGTAATGATTTAGTCAAATATACACATACAAAATATATAAAGTATTTGATGTTAAAATTCAATCTACTAAAAAAAATATGATTAACACGTGTAGTGAGGTGTGAAGTTTTTCATATTCCTTTGGACTAATTTATTTTACCATATTATCCAATCATGTATCCAATTGGAGCACTACAAGTTATTGTTATGGTTAGGAGTGACATTTGCATCTTAATTTGACTATCCTTATTTTCTTTAATTATTGATGTTGTCTCATGTCTGTATTTTCTATGTTAGAACTAATCAACCAAGGATAGTTCCAATTGGCATTATTTAAGACGAATAAAAAAGAAAGTTTATTTGCTGATCGAGCATTATAATTACAAAACATATATAAGATCTTCTCAGAACTAACTATTCCTTTTGGAGTCTGCCAATTGAAAAATGAAGTTAATAAACTGGAGGAGAGGCTTGGAGTTACTGAGGATCATCTCAAACAGAAGGTGCTGTATAGTCTGGTCCTGTTATTTCATGGAATTTGAAATCATGTTTAGTATATCTAAATGCATGTTTTTAAATCTATTGCCATGCAGAATCTGGAATTCAAAAAACTTATAGATAAAAAAAATGTGCATTGAGCTACACAATATGCAGTAGAAGCAACTCTTAGAAGGGTACATGCAAATCAAAAGGATGATGATTTTCTCCCAATTGACAGCATCATTGCTCCATTGGAAGCTGAGATTAAGATATACAAGAATGAGGTACACATAATACAACTCCCAGCAAGGATGAAGATGACCAATATACTGGGAAGATGACACTGAAGATTATAGCTAATAGTTTTAGTATGGTTGAACAATATACTGACAATTATAGTTGATGATCAATATACTTTGTTTATGTTTTGAATTATATTGACTTTCTTGTTTATAGTACTTTTCTTTTAGTTTGATAATACGATGAATTTTTTTATTTTTTGAAATATTATAAATATTCGAATACAAATTAGATAAAAATTTGTATTAAATTTATATTTATTTTGTATGAAAACAAGTTTAATTTGCAATGGAAAAATCTAAAAAAATCTATTTTACCTTACTGACAAATTTACAGATGGATTTTCTGTCTGTATTTAGAGTTTGGGATGACTTTCCAAAGTTTCAATTACAGATGAAAAATCTGTTACCAATTACTGACGAAAAATCTGTTGAAAAATTTGTCTCTAATTACTGACGGAAAATCTGTCAAAAAATTTGTCCGTAATTACCGATGAAAAATCCGTCAGAAAATCCGTCTCTAATTACCGACAAAAATTCCATCGGAGAGTTTTCCATTTTAGGGAAATGGAGGGGAGAATTTACCGAGGGAAAATCTGTCGGTAAATGGTAAAAATCCATCAGTAATTTTTCGACGGAAAAAAATCCGTCGGTAAATTATTTCCGGCGAGACTTTTACAGAGGGACAAAATCTGTTGGTAATTTCGTCGGTAACCAAAAATTCGTCTGTAATAAAGACTAAATCTGTTTGTAAATCTGTCTATATTAAGCAATTTTCTAGTTGTGTCTCCTGCCAGGTGAGAAGTCTTCAGTTGGAATCTTCTTGTTCCTCCAGTCCTTATGTACTTTCTTCTTAGGGGCTCCTTCCTCAATGGTTGGTGGTGAATGCCCAGCACCAAACTTAAGATTCATGTCAGGGAGCTCTGTATGGCTTTCTACTGAGAGAGATGGTTGAAACACTAAGTGCTGTATTGTAGTACCTCCTTTCTTTGAGAGAGAGTAAGGGTTGGGCGTCTTGAACAATATGTGGTCCTCCCATAGTCTCAGAGTTGGCTCACCTCTCTTAACATTAATCAAGGCATTCCCAATAGCTAGGAAGGGCATTCCAAAGATGATAGAGTCATTTTTGTCCTCTCCAATGTAAAGTATCACGAAGTCTGCAGGGAGGTAAAGGTCTTCAACCTTTATAAGGATGTTCTCTACCATTCTAAATACCCTCTTTAGGGATTTTTCTACCATCTCCAGTGAGATCCTTGTGGGCTGCACCTCTTGGATCTCCAACTTCTTCATTACAGAGAGAGGCATAAGATTTATGCTTGATCAAAGGTCACATAATGACTCCTCAAATGTGATGGTCCCTATAGTACAGGGAATCAGGAAGCTTCCAGGATCTGGAATTTTCTAAGGTAGCTTTTTTTGCACTAATACACTGTACTCTTTGGTCAGTACCACAGTTTCATCTCCTTTCAGGGCCTTCTTTTCAGAAACTGCATTTCTTAAATAGGCCATATAGGGGGTTTTTTTCTCTAACACATCAGCAAAAGAAATATTGACTTGTAACTTCTTGAAGATTGCCAAGAATTGGGCAAGTTGCTAATCCTTGGTCTCCTCTTGCATATTCAGGGGGTGTTGTGCTTCAGGCTCCTTCATCTCCATAGGGGCATGTACAAATGCACTCCCAGTCTCATCTTGAGCCTTGTTCTCCTTCAAATCCTTAGTAGTTTGCTTCTTCCTGGATTCGGCCTCCTTGTCCACAGTGAGGAATTTGCACTATTTCCTTGGATTTACCTATGTGTTGCTTGAAAGAGTATTGGGAGGTTTCTCAGGTATCTGGCTACTCAGCTGACCCATTTGTATCTCCAAGTTCTGAATTGAAGATCGAGTTTCTTGTATAGAGCTATAAGTGGTCTTGGAGAGGTTAGAAACTACTGTGGCTAAGTCAGAGAGGCTTTGGGTAGGCGTCTCCATCTGCTGCTAAGAGGGTTAGAACTGTCTGTTGTTGAACCTATTTTGATTGGTTCCACCCTGATTGTTGAAGCCTTGTTGCAGCCTCTACTAATCTCTCCATCCAAAGTTAGGGTAATTCCTCCATCCCTGATTAAAAATATGTGCAAAGGGATCATTGTTGGGATTTTTAGAGGAATTTCACATGTAATTAACATCTTCCATGGTGGTTTGAGCAATGTCACCAACTTCTCCTTCATAGGTGCATCTTGAGTGTTGACAGATGAAACTTGCATCCCACTTAAGTGTTGGGAGAGGAGATCATGTTAATTTGTTGGGACATAAGGTTTTTTTGATCCAAAATGGCATCCAGTGTGTCCACTTCCATGACTCCTCTCTTCTGAGTAGTTCCAGTGTTCACAGGGTTCCTTTCAGAAGTATACATGTACTGGTAGTTGGCAACCATGTCAATGAGCTCGTGTACTTCCTCAGGTATCTTCTTCATGTGCAGTGATCTGCCTGCAGAGTGATCCAGTGACATCTTAGCCATTTCAGAGAGGCCATCATAAAAGATCTCTAGCATGGTCCAATCTGAGATCATGTTGGGAGGGCAACTCCTAATCATTTACTTGTACCTCTCCCAAGCTTCATAGAGAGATGCTCCATCTTTTTGTCTGAAGGTCTAGACTTTCACTCTAAGCTTACTCAGCTTCTGGGGTGGAAAGAACTTGGTCAGAAATCCAGTGACCACCTTGTCCCATGTTTCCAGGCTCTCCTTAGGCTGAGAATCCAGCCATAGTTTTGCTTTATCCCTTACAGCAAAAGGAAAGAGCATGATCTTGTAAACCTCAGGGTTCACTCTATTCATCTTAACAGTATCACAGGTCTGTAGGAAATCAGATATGAACTTGTTGGGGTCCTCCTGCAGGAGTCCATAAAACTGACAATTCTATTGCACCAGAGTGACCAGTTGAGGCTTGAGCTCGAAGTTGTTGGCACCAATAGCAGGTAGTGATATGTTGCACCCATAGAAGTCAGCAGTGGGTACAGTGTATGAGCCAAGCACTTTCCTGGCATACTCCTCAGCGTTCGGATTTCCTCCTGCCATAGTGGTCTCTTCAGCTTCCTTCTCAAAAGTTTCCATGAGATTCTCTCTGGCTTTACAAGCTCTAGCTTATTGTAAATGTCGTCTTAAGGTCCTCTCAGGTTCAAGATCAAGATCAAGAAGGGGTTCTTTATCCCTATTCCTGCTCATAAACAACAAGAAACAAAGAAAAAGTGGGAGTCTCTATGTCAGAGTATAGAGGACTCCCAGTGAGATATCTTACAAGAAATAAAGTAAGATAAAGTAAGCAATTAACAAAAAGATTCGAAGATAAAGATGGAAGATTTAGTTTAAAAATTTTTTAAAATTAGAAAGAAAGAGGTTCAAAAGTTTTCGAATTTCAAAAAGAAAGAAGAATAGAAACTAAAGAGACACCAAACTTAAAATTTGAAATTAAATGAAAAATAAGATAACTAAAATAAAATTCAAAAATCAAGAAAAAGATAAATTAGATAAAGATCAAAAATCAAGAAAGATAAACAAGATAGGATTCGAAAATTAAAAAGAAAATTAATTAAACCAAAAAGAAAATTGCTAACAGGGCACCAAACTTAAAATCAGAAAATAAGAGAAAATAAATAAGGGAAAATTCGAAAATAAAGAAACATAAAAGAAAAACAGAAAACTCAAAACTTAAAAGAAAAATTAAATAATCAAAAACTAATAAAAATACGTAATCTAAGCAAAAAAAACAACCGGTAGTTGTCAATCACAAACAATCCCCGGCAACGGCGCCAAAAACTTGGTGCGTGAAATTAGAACTTGCACAACTTTACCGGCAAGTGCACCGGGTCCTCCAAGTAATACCTCAGGTGAGTGAGAGTCGATCCCACGAGGATTGTTGGATTGAGCAAGCAATAGTTATCTTGCTGGGCTTAGTCAGACAAACAGTTAAAAGAGTTGTTGTTGAGAATGCATAAAACAAAGCAATTAAGAAAGCAGTTAAAGGTTTAGTGTAAAAAAAAGATGAGAAAATAGTTTAGGTCTCGGAGATGTTTATTTTTCTGGATTAAAATTTCTTACCCACTATTTTAACAATGAGTGATTCATTCTATGGAAAACCATAAGTAATTAAACCCTAATCTCTTAGTAATTTAATCTCTTCTAATCCTCATTAAAAGCCACTCTCGTGGTCATTCAATTCAGATCAGAGGATGAAGTTCAGGTAACTAGTTTAGCACCATAAAAACCTCAATTACCCAAGGCTAACAGGATTTTATGTCACTTATCTGATTAGTTCATGTAATTAGCAGTTTAGAAGGAGTGTTTTCAAGCTGTAGCTCAAGCGAGATAGCTCTCTCGATAATCACAAGAGCTCGTGTAGAATAAAGGTCATACTCTCGTTCCGCACAGATTCATAAAATTAAGAACCAAAAAAACACCTTAGAATTGAATCAAACATTAATTAAAATAGAAGAATAATAATCTTAATCCATAGAAATAGACAGAGCTCCTAACCTTAACTAGGAGGTTTAGTTACTCAGGACTTACGAAGAAAACAGGGTTCTGAAAAAGTGCGGAAGGAAGAAGTTTGATGCCGAACCTAATGGATCTTCTCTTTTAAATACTAACCTAATAATAAATGCTAAATCTAAAATAAATTATTTTAAAATAAAAATTACAAAGATAAGATAAGATAAGCCTAAGAAGTGCTAAATCCACTTGGAGGCACAATAGGTGTATGCTTCGGTCTGCATGCTGGCGTTCAGCGCCAGTCTGGGTATTGAACGCCAGAGAGGGAGAGTGCATTCTGACTTTATGCCCCTGCTGGCGTTGAACACCAGTTTGGGCATTCAGCACCTAGGGGGGAGCTGACAGCATTTTTTTTTCTTACTCCAGGCTTCTCTAAACTGCTTTGAATTTCACCTAAAACTATGAAAACACAAGAAAAACTCAAAGTAACATCCAAAGGTGAATTCTTCTCTAAAATATAGTAAAACTTAATAAAATCTAACTAAAAATAATATAAAAATAACTAGAAAAAGGGTATAAGATGCTCACTGATGAGCGGATATTTTATACGCTTTTTGGCATCATTTTCATATAGTTTTTAGCATGTTTTGCTTAGTTTTTATTAAGTTTTCATAGGTTTTAGTGTTAAATTCATATTTTGGATTCTACTTTGAGTTTGTGTGTTTTTGTGCAATTTCAGGTATTTTTTTGCCGAAATTGAGGAGCTGGAGTAAAAGTCTGATTTAGAGACAGAGAAAGCACTGCAAATGCTATCCGGATCTGACCTCCTTGCACTCGAAAGAGCTTTTCTAGAGCTACAAAAATCCAAATGGAGCGTTCTCAATGGCTAAGGAAAGCTGAATTTCAGAGCTTTCCAGAAATGTATAATATTCCATACTTTTCTTCATATCACAAGGCACAAAACTGGCGTCCAACGCCAGCTTCCTGCCCCCTTTCAGGCGTCCAGCGCCCAAGGAGCAGAGACGAGCGTCCAAACGCCCAGAGAGGACCCCCTAGCCAGTGTTCAACACCCTAGAGGCCTCATAGAACGTGGATCTCATCAAATCTCAGCCCAAACACT
The DNA here is from genome assembly GCF_059453495.1 of Arachis ipaensis. Classification (NCBI taxonomy): domain Eukaryota; kingdom Viridiplantae; phylum Streptophyta; class Magnoliopsida; order Fabales; family Fabaceae; genus Arachis; species Arachis ipaensis. The sequence continues at coordinate 99,797,443 of NC_142441.1, forward strand.
CACCAAGTGGACTCTAGAAGTGGATTTTAGCACTAAAAGACTGTTTTACCCTTTCTTATGTAATCCTTAGCTGTCAGCTTAGTATTTAAAGAACTTTTACACCTCTCATTAAGAACGTCTTCCATATTTCATTTATCATTGTGTTTTTTCATCAGTATGAGTTTCTAAACCTCCTAGGTTGAGGGGAGAAGCCCTGCTAAGTTCTATGAATTAATAAAAGTATTACTATTTCTCTTCAATACGTGTTTGATTTAATTCTAAGATGTATATTCGTTCTTCAACATGGTGAATAGGATGACTGATAAACCCATATTTCATGAGTTATTTTGTGCTTAGTTTGAGTAATTTATTCAATCCTTCACCCACTTATTCATATTAATTGCATGGTTTTACTTTTCCTTCCTTATTATGTGATGTATGTGAAAAATATGTTTCCTAAGCTTTAAAATTAATTATTTTAATTACCTTTATTTCCATTCGATGTCGTGATTAGTGTGTTGAGTAGTTTCAGATTTTTTAAGACAGAATGACTTAAAGAATGGAAAAGAAAACGTACAAAAATGAAAGGAAAGTGCGAAACGGAGTTCCTGAAGGAATTGGCATCCACGCGATCGCATGACTGACGCGATCGCGTGCCATAAGCAAAGAAGCAGCGACGCGGCTGCATGATTGACGCGACCGCGCGCCTTAAGCAGAACGTATATGACGCGGACGCGTCACTGACGTGATTGCGTGGCAAGGAAATGCTTCGAATGACACGACCGCGTGACCCACGCGGACGCGTGACAGAGGCCACGTACCAGAATTCACAGAATACGCCCCCGGCGATTTCTGAAGCCCTTTTGGCCCAGATCCAAGTACAGAACACACAGATTAGAGGCTATAAAGTGTAGGAATGCATCCATTCAAAGGGAGCTCGCCAATTTTCACTTTCCATGATTTAGATTTAGTTTGAGAGAGGTTCTCTCCTCTCTCTCTTAGGATTAGGATTTAGGACTTCTCTTAGTTTTTAAGAGTAACTCTCGATCCAGGTTTAGTATTTACTTTAATTTATGTTTCTATGCTACTTTTACTTTAATGCTTTTATTCGTATCTATAAATGTTTCCAATTTGGCTTATGAACCCTTTCCATGTTATGATTTGAATTAATGATTATTTGAGGTATTTCAGTTATTGATTGCTTTCTCTTTAATTTGTGTTACCATTGCTTTCCATCTAAGGACATTTTTATTCCAGCAATTTTACTTTTTCCCCTTTTGGTCTTGGTTAAGAAATCAGTAACTCAACATTATCAAACTCAACATAACTGATAATCGCTATCTTGCTAATTGAACTGAACTTCAATAATCCCAACTTTTTCTTAGGAATTAAATAGGATTCGAAGGTCAAACTAATTAGTCTCTTGACTTTCCTTTGCTTTAGTAAAGGTTAACTAAGTGGAATTTAGATTCAAATTTCATTATTGTTGAGAGAGATAATTAAGTTGGACTTCCAATTTCTCTTACCTTGCCAAAAGTTTGCTTTACAGTTTTATTTATTTTGATTGCCATTTACTTTACTTGTCATTTAAATCACTAGCTTCTCACCTTCTAAACCCCGATTACAACCTTTATAGCCAATAATAAGAACATACTTCCTTGCAGTTCCTTGAGAAGACGACCCGAGGTTTGAATACTCGGTTAACAATTTTTAAGGGGTTTGTTACTTGTGACAACCAAAACGTTTGTAAGAAAGGTTGATTGCTTGGTTTAGTAACTATACTTACAACGAGTATTCGTTATAACTTCTAAACCATCAATCTTCCGCTTCTTTCAAAATGGCACCGTTGCTGGGGAACTGCTAACGTGTGCCTTATTATTGGTTATTGTAAATATTTTTCTTTTACTTGTTTATTTGCTTATTTTTATTTTTATTTGCATTAGTTACCATGAACTCTTACCCCTCTCTCTTTGAGTTTGGTTCTAATTTTGTTGAAGGAAATAGAAGTTACAGCAGGAATGTGCATCAAGGTCAGACCAATCAAGGATGGATAGAGCCAAGAGGATCTAATCAACCCTTTAAGCAACAACACCCTCCGAGATATCATGGACAAGGACCATTCTACAATGCATACCCAGCTGAAAGATATGGTGGACAACCTTGTAACTACCAACAAGCCCCACCCCGTGCCTATAGACCATCCTTTCAACATAACCTTGAACCACCACACTCACAAGCTTCTCTTCACCATTCGCCACCATATGATCCTTCCTTACCCCGATTCCAATCCAATCACTCCCAACCACCACCACTTTCTTATGTATCATGTCCAAATCCGGCACCCCGAGAAGCAGAGGTTCGCCTAAAGAAAACAGTAAATAAACTTCAAACAACCATTCAACAACTGGAGCAAGCAGTAATTCAATGGGTTTCTAGGTGCTCAAATATACAAGGATCATCCACAGCCCCATGTGGACAGTCTAATGAAGAGCGGAGCATAAAGGAGATACCAAAAACTCCAGTGGACAAGACAGAGAATGAATTCGTACTAGAACAAGTAGAAGAAGCTGTCACTGTACAAGAAGAAGAGTTGGTTGAAGATCTAGGAGATGCTGAACCTCCATGGGAATCCAGAACTGAGGAGAACTCCGTCAAGGACGTTACGGTTGATGCTAAGGAGGATAGTGCACAATCCCCAAGGCAAGTCATTTATGAAGAATCAGACGGAATAACCCAGGACACAAATTCCCTTGATGATGATAGTCATAAGTTTGGCTTTCTTAGTAATGAACTTGCATCCGCAAGTGAATTTTCTGAGATCGAAGAATCTTCCCCAAGTGAATACGAAGACGATGTGGAGGTAGATTTTTCTCAACCTCCAATCTATGACTCAAGTGATGAGAAAGACATAGAAGACTTTGACCAGGACACAGATATAATTGTAGAACCTTGCAAGGAAGTAGAGGAATTCACAGAAGAGCACAAGGGAGTAGAACTTACAGAACCACCGGAAACACCTACCCCAAGGCCATTACCACCTAATACAAGCTTCAAGTGGGTACAATCCTTAACCTATAACTTTACTTATTCGCTTGAATATGGTTTGCTTGAAACAGATGGCCAGCTTAGAGCTCTTTGTGGCTTTAAGAGTAAGAGGGAAATGGCTCGTACTCAGAGTTGGTGCACAAGGTTCAATAAGGTTCCACGCTTCACCTCGAAGTACACGGATTGGTATCATGCTCAACTGCATGGATCACAGAGAACGTTTGGTCACCATGGTGAGATTCTACTCTTTAAACCGCCCGGATGGAGACATGTAGATCAAGACGGAGGCGGATTTAAAAGCAAGCCTTGGGATCCTGGAGTTTATTCTGACATTTGTCACCCCGGGAGCCTAACAATCTGTTTGAAGCTTTTCAGAAGCTTTACATGCCTAGTTTGGGATCCCGGAGCCTATTGGCATTCCAAGCACTGGTGGAGATTTTTGGACGAATTTAAACATAAGCCACCATAACAGGAAGCTCCTCCAATGTCCAACTTAAGGACTTTAACTAAAAGTGCTAGGCGGGAGACAACCCACCATGGTATGGTCGCTTCTTTTTCAGTTTATTTCTTGTTAATTGGTTTTGTTTTTATTTCCTTTTCATTTTACTTTATTGAACCTGGAATCATGCATAGCACTCATATTAATCATTGCATTCTGCATTTATCATACATATAAAAAAAAGGATGCACGACGCGACCGCATGCCTCATGCGATCGCGTCATATTGCGAAAACATTATCCACGCGACCGCGTCACCCACGCGGCTGCGTGCCCTGGAGATCGGCGTAAAGATCCAACGTCCAGAAAGTTAGGCTGGAATCGTGCGGTCCTTGTGCGTTTTGCACAAATTAGCCCACGCGATCGCATGCCCCATGTGATTGCGTCACATGCATAAAACCAATCCCACGCGACTGCGTGAGCGACGCGATCGCGTCGCACGGATTGCACAACACCCTAGGAGGAGACAGAGAGTTGCGCTGAAATGACGCTGGAGTCGTGCATCTAGCACAAATTCCAGCGACCCACGCGATCGCGTCACCCCCTCTTCTACCCCTCCCATGCGATCGCGCGACCCACGCGATTGCGTCACCTCTGTTTTCTCCCCCACCACGCAACCGCGTGCCCCACGCGGCCGCGTGGATTTCAAAGTATAACTCCCCCCAGCCACGCGAACCCTATCCGTCGCGCAGCCCCCCAACCCTTTTCCCCCCTCTCCTCCTCCAAGCACCACCACCACAGAGCCTCCAGCTACCATCCCTACTAGTGATGACACCCTTCACACCCGGCTTGACTGAGCATCAGGGACGATGCTTCATTTTAAGTGTGGGGAGGTCGCCATCTCTGGTGTTTTATTTTGGTGAACCACTACATCTCTTTTTTCTTTTATTATGGATATTTTTCTGTATTTTTCTTTTTACTGTTATTTTCTGAGTACTTATACATTGCTACTTTTATGTATTTTTACTCTATTTCCGCATTTTGTATTTTTAGTTTATTTTAGTTATTTAGTTTAGTTTGCAATTCTGACTTATTAGTGGATTAATTAGTATAGTTTACCCTTTTTAGCATAAGATAGAATAGTTTAAATTGAAAAATATAAAAAGGTAGTAAGCTAGGAAATTGAACATAACAGATTTAAATCCATAAACCTTGTATATATAGCATTACATCATATAGTTAAGTTGACAACATTTCATCAAGGAGGAACATTAAAACTTTAAAGGCTACCCTAAATAATTTTTTTATGAGAATAATGGGAATTTTTAACTAAACCTGCATAACATATATGAATGATATATGATGCTTGAGTTAGAGAACACACAGCCTGTGAGTCTTGAGCTTAATTGTATGGTTACATTCAAACCATAATTTCATTCCTGTGTGTTTCGCTTCTTTTTATTCTGATGTCCTTTACTTTGCTTTAATCTATATGTCCAATTATAGAATATAGAATATAGAATATAGAATATAAATACATACCAAAAGAATGATTGAGACCATCATTTGATTTTAGCTCACTTACCCCAAAATAACCTACCTTTCACATCACCCTTGTTAGCCCCCTTGAACCTTTAAAATCCCTTTTATTCTATTTAGCCACACTACTAGCCTTAAGCAGAAAAATAAAATAAAATCCCAAGTTGAATCCTTGGTTAGCTTAAGATAGAAAATTATGAATAGATTAAAATGTGGAAAACCTATTGGGAACATGGATGATAGAAACAAAAGGTAGAAAAAGTTGAAAGAAATAAAATAACTCAGAAACTTTGGGAAGCATGCTCATGAGAAATCAAAGTTAAGTCACCATGTGCATAAAAAAAAAGAAGTTATTTTTCAGCAATTAATAAAAGGGATACAAAATTCCCCAATGCAAAATAAATGCACATGGGATAAAAATAAAAAAAAAATTGAAGCATGAGCATGTAACAACAAGTGGGAAAATATGGGAAAATAGGTAAAGAGGTTATGTTTTACTAAATATGTATGTTAGGTGAGATCTTAGTCTAATTAAGGATTCACTTATTAGCTCACTTAGCCTTATACATATATCCTTACCTTTACCTTAGCCCCATTACAACCTTAAGTAAAGACCTCATGATTTTTGGTATGATTGTACTCTATAATTGTTGATTGGTTAGATGAAGAACAAAGTTATAGAAAGTAAGAATAAAAAGAAAAGTAGAGTGAATAAACCCAATAAACACTGAGTGACTAGAGGGTAAACACAAAATCCAGTGAGGGTTTAATAGCTCATCAACATATATATGTACTTAAATTACTAATTGTTTTGCAAGTTTGTACAATATTTTTCTTTCCCATCTTATTTGCAGAAGTGCTTTATTATTTAAGGGTTGGCTATATATATATATATATATATATATATATATATATATATATATATATATATATATATATATATATATGACTCCTTGAGAATGTGAATTAAATTAACTATATGTAAGCTTTATATATGAGTGGATAAATTAGAATTGCATGACTCATTTAGGTAGATGCATTTAGAATAGGTTGCATTGCATAACATTCCACAACTTTAACCTTACCTTATTCTTTACCTTGGATTTAGCATGAGGACATGCTATTGTTTAAGTGTGGGGAGGTTGATAAACCTATATTTCATGAGTTATTTTGTGCTTAGTTTGAATGATTTATTCAATCCTTCACCCACTTATTCATATTAATTGCATGGTTTTACTTTCCCTTCCTTATTATGTGATGTATGTGAAAAACATGTTTTCTAAGCTTTAAAATTAATTATTTTAATTACCTTTATTTCCATTCGATGCCGTGATTAGTGTGTTGAGTAGTTTCAGATTTTCTAAGGCAGAATGACTTAAAGAATGGAAAAGGAAACGTACAAAAATGGAAGGGAAGTGCGAAACGTAGTTCCTGAAGGAATTGGCATCCACGCGATCGCATGACTGACGCGATCGCGTGCCAGAAGCAAAGAAGCAGCGACGTGGTCGCATGACTGACGCGACCGCGCACCTTAAGCAGAACGTATATGACTCGGACGCGTGACTGACGCGACCGCGTGGCAAGGAAATGCTCCGAATGACGCGACCGCGTGACCCACGTGGACGCATGACAGAGGCCACGTACCAGAATTCACAGAATACGCCCCCGGCGATTTTTGAAGCCCTTTTGGCCCAGATCCAAGTACAGAACACACAGATTAGAGGCTATAAAGTGTAGGAATGCATCCATTCAAAGGGAGCTCGCCAATTTTCACTTTCCATGATTTAGATTTAGTTTGAGAGAGGTTCTCTCTTCTCTCTCTTAGGATTAGGATTTAGGACTTCTCTTAGTTTTTAAGAGTAACTCTCAATCCAGGTTTAGTATTTACTTTAATTTATGTTTCTATGCTACTTTTACTTTAATGCTTTTATTCGTATCTATAAATGTTGCCAATTTGGCTCATGAACCCTTTCCATGTTATGATTTGAATTAATGATTATTTGAGGTATTTCAGTTATTGATTGCTTTCTCTTTAATTTGTGTTACCATTGCTTTCCATCTAAGGACATTTTTATTCCAGCAATTTTACTTTTTCCCCTTTTGGTCTTGGTTAAGAAATCAGTAACTCAACATTATCAAACTCAACATAACTGATAATCGCTATCTTGCTAATTGAACTGAACTTCAATAATTCCAACTTTTTCTTAGGAATTAAATAGGATTCGAAGGTCAAACTAATTAGTCCCTTGACTTTCCTTTGCTTTAGTAAAGGTTAACTAAGTGGAATTTAGATTCAACTTTCATTATTGTTGAGAGAGATAATTAAGTTGGACTTCCAATTTCTCTTACCTTGCCAAAAGTTTGCTTTACAGTTTTATTTATTTTGATTGCCATTTACTTTACTTGTCATTTAAATCACTAGCTTCTCACCTTCTAAACCCCGATTACAACCTTTATAGCCAATAATAAGAATATACTTCCTTGCAGTTCCTTGAGAAGACAACCCGATGTTTGAATACTCGGTTAACAATTTTTAAGGGGTTTGTTACTTGTGACAACCAAAACGTTTGTAAGAAAGGTTGATTGCTTGGTTTAGTAACTATACTTATAACGAGTATTCGTTATAACTTCTAAACCATCAATCTTCCGCTTCTTTCAATGACCAGTGACAATCATCTTTGTTCATTATACTAAGTCAGCGTACCTGACAACCACCCATGTCTACTTGGGTTCGTGTGAATACGTGACTAGAAAGCACGGACCACCAGCTTGATTATACATCTCTCAGACGGCTAATTCACAACTTTGTTGGAGATTTCTCGAGACATCAGTTCAGCCAATTTACGGGGAGATTAGGGTCTCTGTGGTAGAGGCTAGAACCCAGAGATGCATCATTCTCTGATCCGAAAGATCCGACCTTGTCTGTGGCATTTTGAGTAGGATCATTAAGGAGAATGGACTGTACGAGCTTCGTATTCAATCAGACTGGATGCGCACTAACCTTGGTGTTCAGATCTAGAGGAGAATTGACGACCTCTCAAGAAAGGTGTTGATCACATACAGCCTGCCATTGAAGAAATCATTCACAATTGAAGAAGACAGTAAGACCAGAGTTAATCCAGAAGGACAAAGCAACTCCAAGCCTTAACCAATTCCTTTTCCTTGTTTACATTTATCTAAGTTTTAAGATTATCATTATAATTCCATCTTACGAATCAAAATCAACAACTCTTCTATCTGCCTGACTATCACCTGCAAGATAACTATAACTTGCTTCAAACCACAATCCTCGTGGGATCGACCCTGACTCGCTCATGTATTACTTGGACGACCCAGTGCACTTGCTAGTACAGTTGTATGAAGTGTGGGGATTCGTGCACCAAGTTTTTGGCGCTATTGTCGAGGATTGTTCGAGTTTGGACAACTGACTGATTATCTTGTTCCCTAGATCAGGTATTGTCTTTAATTTTGTTAGCTTCTTTTATTTTATTTTCTTTTTCTCTTTTTTCGAAAAAAATTAAAAACATTAACAAATAAATTTTTTTCTTTTCTTTTGTTTAATTTTTGTTTTTGGTTTGAGTCTTTTGTTTTTGTTCTTATTGAGTTTTTCGAAATTTTAGAGTCTTTTTTCAAAAAAATTTCAAAAATAGTTTTTTTCTGTTTAAATCTTTTGTCAATATTTAAGTTTGGTGTCTTTTTGTATTTTTCTTTGAAATTTTCAAAAATTTTATGTTTAGTTTTCAAAAATTTTAAGTTTGGTGTCTTTTTCATGTTCTTGTGTTCTTTAAATTCTTTGAATTTTGTTCTTGGTGTTCTTCTTAATCTTCAAGGTGTTCTTGCTTTTCTTTTTGTTTTGATATTAAAATTTTTAAATTTGGTGTCTCATTGTATTTTTCTTTCTAATTTTTGCACACTAGGTGCTTTTAGATCTAAAAATTTTAAATTTTGTGTCTTTTACTTGTTTTTCTCTTTCTTCATTAAATTCAAAAATAAAAAAAAAATTTCTATCTTATCTTTTAATTAATTTTCGAAATTTTTAAATAAAAATTCAGATTTTAATTTCAAAATTTTTATCTTATCTTTTTCAAAATCTTATCTTTTTATCTTTCTTAAAAATTCAAAAATCTTATCTTTCCAAAATTCAAATCTTTTTCAAATCTTTATCTTATCTTGTTGACTTTTTTCAAAATTCAAAATTTAAAAGTTCAATATTTAAAATTTCAAATTCAAATTTCAATTTTCAAAATCAAATCTTTTCTAACCTCCTATCTTATCTTATTTTCAAATCATTTCTAATTAATTGCTTATCTTCTCTCTCTTTTTTTTCAAAACTTCCTAACTACTTCTTCTTTCTCTTAATTTTTGAAAACTCTCTTCTTCTTCTCTCTCTTCTATTTTTAAAATTTATTAACTAATTTTTAATTCCTTTTAATTAATTAAATTTAATTTTTGAAATTAATTAATAAATAAAATAAAATAAAAAATATTTTAATTCTTATTTGTCTTTTCCATTTCTAAATTCTTCTCTTCTTACTTCTATTTATTCGAATCCCTCTCATCTCTCTTCTTCCATCTTCAGTTTTCTATCTCCTTCTCCTATCTTCATTATTTTCCCCTCCTTCTCTCTTCTTTCTCTTCTTAGCCACATCTCACTGGGAGTTCTCTGCCACTTGGCATAGAAGCTTCCTTTCTTTCTTCTTTTCTTGTTTATGACCAGGAACAGGAATAAAGAGCCTCTCTTTAATCTTAATCCTGAACCTGATAAAACTCTAAGGATGCGATTGCAACAAGCTAAAGCACAACACTCCAGAAGAAACCTCTCAGAAAATTTTGAACAATAAATAGAGGACATGGCCGAACAGGAAGGAGAGGCAAGAAAGGTTCTTGGTGACTTCACCATGCCTACCTCTGACTTTTATGGTAGAAGTATCTCTGTACCTGCCATTAGAGCTAACAATTTTGAGCTTAAGCCTCAGTTAGTCTCTCCTCTGCAACAGAATTGCAAGTTCCATGGACTTCCAATGGAAGATCCACATCAATTCCTGCCGGAATTCTTGCAGATCTGTGATACTGTTAAGGTCTACAAACTTATGCTCTTTCCCTTTGCTGTAAGAGAAAGAGCTAAGATATGGTTGGATTCTCAACCTAGAGAGAGCCTAGACTCTTGGAAAAAGCTGGTTAATGCTTTTCTAGCTAAATTCTTTCCTCCTCAAAAGATGAGAAAAATCAGAGTGGAAGTTCAAACCTTCAGACAAAGAGAAGGTGAGTCCCTCTATGAAGTTTGGGAAAGTTACAAGCAACTGATCAGGAGGTGTCCTCCTGACATGCTCTCAGAATGGCCTATCATAGGAGTTTTCTATGATGGTCTGTCTGAGACGTCCAAAATATTATTGGATAGCTCTGTAGGTAGATCACTCCACTTGAAGAAAACACCTACAAAAGCAAGAGAACTTATTGAGATGGTTGTAAACAACTAATTCATGTACACTTCTGAGAGAAACCATGTGAACAATGGGATCCCTCAGAAGAAATGAGTTCTTGAAGTTGATACTCTGAATGCCATATTAGCTCATAACAAAATCTTGACCCAGCAGGTCAATATGATCTCTCAGCATTTGACTGGAATGCAAGCTGCAGCTGGCAGCACTCAAGAAGTATCTCCTAATGTAGATGCTTATGATCCTGACTAGCCCACCATGGAGGAGGTGAATTACATGGGAGAAGCCTATGGAAACACCTACAACCTTTCATAGAGGAATCATCCTAACTTTTCATGGAAGGATCAACAGAAGCCTCAGCAAGGCTTCAATAATAATCAAGGTGGAAGAACCCAGAATATGTACAACAACAAACCACCATTCCCATCTTCTCAAGGGAATATGGAGACTCCTAAGCAGAGCCTTTCTGACTATTCTAGTTTTCAACCTCTCTAAGACCACTCATAGCTTCATAACTGAAACAAGATCCTCCATCAGAAATATGGAGGTACAGATTGGTCAACTGAGCAAGAGGATTCCTGAGACTCCTCCTGACACTCTTCTAAGTAATATGAAGTGAATCCAAGAGAAGAGTGCAAGGCCATCACCATAGAGGCAGAGGCCGAATCTGGAGAGCCTGGGAAGGCATTGAAAGCCAGTGAGGAGCCTTCACTGGGCGTTCAACGCCCATAATGGCCAAGAGCATGGCGTTGAACGCCAGTGAGGAACCCCTCACTAGGTGTTCAACGCCCATATTGACAACAAAGCTGGCGTTGAACGCCAGCCAGGGAGCACTGGCTGGGCGTTCAACGCCTATCCTGGCAGCAGAACTGGCATTGAACGCCAGCCAGGAAACACTGGCTGGGTGTTCAACGCCCAAACAAGCAAGAACTCTGGCGTTGAACGCCAGTGAGGAACCCCTCACTAGGCACTCAACGCCCCAACAGACAGGGAAGCTAGCGTTGAACGCTAGTCAAGGCACACCCTCTGAGTGGTCAATACCCACTCCAGAAATCCCTATCCAAGAACTAAAGAAAGCCAAGGCTCATATAGAAACCATAGAGGTTCCTTTGCATGAACTCCTACAGTGCATGAGTTTTGATGAACACTCATCCTCTGATGAGGATGAAGACACTAAGGAAGAACAAGTTGCTCAGTACCTAGGAGCTCTTATGAAGATGAATGCCAAGTTATTTGGTACAAAGCATTGGAGGAAGAACCTCCACTGCTTTCCCAAGAACTCAATACTTTGGTTCAGCAGAAGCTACCTCAGAAGCTTCGAGATCCTGGACGCTTCCTGATTCCTTACACCATAGGTACCATGACCTTTGAGAAGGCTCTATGTGACCTAGGGTCAAGTATAAACCTCATGCCCTTCTCTGTAATGGAAAAGCTGAGAATCTTTGAGGTACAAGCTACAAACAACTCACTACAGATGGTATACAAGACAATGAAGAAGCCATATGGCTTAGTAGAGGATGTCTTAGTAAAGGTTGAAGACCACTATATCCCTACAAACTTCATAGTCTTGGACATAGGAGAGGATGAGGATGACTCTGTCATCCTTGGAAGACCTTTCCTAGCCACTGCCAATGCTATCATTGATGTAGCCAAGGGAGAACTAATTCTCCAACTAGGAGAGGACCACATCTTGTTCAAGATGCCTCATCCCAATTCTCCCTCTGATAAAAAAGAGACAATGGTGCAACACCTAGTGTTCCAACCCTCTCTTTTTGTGCAGAGCTTTACAGATCCCCCAGACATCAACTCTAAGTTTGGTGTTGGGCAGCCATCAACAAGCTCTAAGCACAAAGGTACTAGGAAGAAAGTACCTAAAGGCTGGAGGGACAAGAGAGTCCCCACTGAAGGCCTCTCACCTGGCATGAGAGTTATCTTCACCAAAAAACCAGTCTTACCACATATAATAAGTCGTGTCCTATCTCTAGAACATGTAGAGTTCATTCATGAGAAGACAGGAAGAAAGTTCACTGTAAGGGGCAAAATTCTGAGCCCATACTTACCTCCGTAAGGAGCTAACCGTAAAGCTAATGACGTTAAAGAAGTGCTTATTGGGAGGCAACCCAACCTTAAGTAATTATTTCTATTTTGATTTTGTTTTTCTTTTATATATTAGGTTCATGATCATGTGCATCAGTTAGAACAGAGATAGAATTGTTCAGTAGAGAAAACAAAACACTCTGGATGGAGTGTTGCTGGCTTGAACGCCAGCCATGGGTATAGCCCTGGGCGTTTAAACGCCAGTGCAGAGGGCAGGGAATCTGAATTCCCAGCCTCTCAGGACTAGTAGGTCCCACAGCATCTTCACCTACCCTGCTTACTTTAACACTTTCCCATACACACTTCCCTAAAAACCCTAGCCCAATCACATCCATTTCACATCCCAAAACCATTATAACTCCCACCAACTCCCACCCACTTCAAAATCAAATTTCCCTCCCAAATACCCATCCATGGCCGAATCCAACCCTACCCCCTCCTATATATACCCCTCCTCATAACCCTCCATACATGCACCTCTCATATACACTCATAAGCCATTCGGTCAAGCCCGCTCTCTCCTTATATCTTCCTCTATTTTCTTCTTCTTCTACTCCATTATTCTCTTTTCTTTATTTTTTGCTCGAGGACGAGCAAAGTTTTAAGTTTGGTGTTGGATAGCCTAGATTTTTTCTTTCCATTACCATTCATGGCACCCAAGGTTGAAGAATCCTCAAGAAAGAGAAAAGAAAAGGTAGTAGCCGCAACCTCTGAATCTTGGGAGATGGAGAGATTCATCACGAAAGCCCAACAAGACCACTTCTATAAAGTAGTGACAGAGAAGAAAGTGATCCTTGAGTTCCTGATGCACCACTATTTCGTGGTAAATCTTGTGCTTAATTGAGTGGATTTTTATCCACTATTCTCACACTTACTCATGTAAATTGCATGTTTTACATTCTCCTTCCTGATTTTGGGCTATGATTGATAACATGCTTCTTTGGCCTTAAATTTGCTATGTTTAATCATTTCTTATTACCATTCGATGTCTTGCTATGTGTGTTAAGTGATTTCAGGGTTTACAGGGCAGGAATGACTTAGAGGATGGAAAGGAAGCATGCAAAAGTGGAAGGAATACAAGAAACTGAAGGAACTGCTAAAGCTGTCCAGCCTGACCTCTTGGTACTAAATCGACCATAACTTGAGCTACAGAGATCCAAATGAGGCGGTTCCAATTGCGTTGGAAAGCTAACATCTGGGGCTTCGCAAAAATATATAATTTTTTATAGCTGCTCCTAAGATAGGTGACGTGCACGCTTGGATCACGCGTACGCGTGACCTAGAGAAAATTCAATCCACGCGTACGCGTGGACGATGCATACGCGTGACTTTGCCGTGTGCTGGACGTATCAGAAATTGCTGGGGGCGATTTCTGGGCTATTTTTAACCCAGTTTTTGGCCCAGAAAACATAGATTACAGGCTATACAGTGGGGGAATCAATTCATTCAAAACACAACATTCATTATTCACAATTTAGGTTTTAGATGTAGTTTTCTAGAGAGAGAGAGGCTCTCTCCTCTCTCTTAGGTTTTAGGATTAGGATTCCTTGGTTTTCTACAATTCTAGGTTCAATGTTCCTTTAATTTATATTTCTCTTCTACTTTTATTTATTCTAATGCTTTTACTTGTTAATTACTTATGTTGCCAAATTGGCTTATGAACCTTCCCATGTTAGATTTGCATTTATGTTTAAATGCAATTTGAGGTATTTCAGATTTATGATTGCTTTCTTCTATTTATGATATAAATAATTTAGATTTTTCCCTTTTGGCTTTGGTTGAGTAATTGGTGACACTTGAGTTGTCAAACTCAGCTGTTGATTGAAAATTGAAAATTGCTTATTGATTTGGATCCCTCTAAAGCTAGTCTTTCCATAGGAGTTGACTAGGACTTGAGGAATCAAATTGATTATTCCACTTGACTTTCCTTTATTTAGTAGGGTTAACTAAGTGGGAGCAATAACAATTCTCATCACACCTAATAATGATAACTAGGATGGGATTTCCAGTTCTCATACCTTGCCAAAAGTTTTTCTAATTATTAATTTATTTTTCTTGCCATTTAAATTACTTGTTCCCTATTTCAAAAACCCAAAAATATACCTTTTTCCATAACCAATAATAAATCATACTTCCCTGCAATTCCTTGAGAGACGATCCGAGGTTTAAATACTTCGGTTATAAATTTTATTGGGTTTGCTTTAGTGACAACCAAAGTTTTTGTACGAAAGGATTCTCTGCTGGTTTAGAAACTATACTTACAACGTGATTATTTTTATAAAATTCTTTACTGGCAGAAGTTCGCTCGTCAAAATGGCGCCGCTGCCGGGAAATTGCAAACGTGTGCCTTATTATTGGTTATTGTAAATAATTTTGCTTCTTCATTTCTTTGTTAATATTTTTAGTTTTAGGAGTTTATTTTCATTAATTTTTTTAATTAGTTTTGGTTTTTAATTTTTATTAGCTACTATGAGTTCTCATCCCCGTCGCTTTGAGTTTGGTTCTAATGTTGTTGTAAGGAATGGAAGCTATAACAGGAATATGCATCAAGGTCAAAAAAATCAAAGATGGAATGAGCCACGAGGATCTGATCAACCCTTTCGGCAACAACACCTTTCAAGGTACCATGGACAATGACCATTCTACGATGCATACCCAGACAATAGTTATGGTGGACCCTCTCGTGACAAACCACCTCCACCAAATTACTATGGTCAAGAGCCATTCCGAGGTGCATACCAAGATGATAGATATGGTGGACCCCCTTGTAGTTACCAACAAGCCCCATCATATGCCTATAAACCACCTCCTCAACATAGCTTTGAGCCACCATACTCACAAGCTAACCACAACCATTCACCTCCATATGACCCTAACCCTTATTCACCCCAATTCCAATCCAATTACTCCCAAGAACCACCACTTCCATACGCACCATGTCCATATCCGTCGACCCAAGAATCACAGGATTGTCTTAAGGAAACCGTGGATAAATTTCATGCAACCCTTCATCAATTGGAGCAAGCGATAAATCGATTAGCCCCCAGTACGTAGGAGACACTAGAAGCTCTGGTGGACAGTAAAGAGCATGACTTTGTACTGGAACAAGTAGAGGAAGCTACAATTATCGAAGAAGAGGAATTAGTTGAAGACTTAGGAGGCGCTGAACTTCCATGGGAATCAAGAATTGTAGAGAATCCCGCCAAGATATTTGCAACTGATGCTAAGGAGGATAGCGCACAACCCCCAAAGCATGTACCTTATGAAGAACTGGACAGAACAGATCAAGAAGCAATTTTCCTTGGTAATGATGATCATGAATCAAGCTCTCCTAGAGATGAACTTGCATCTGTAATTGAATTCTTTGAGACTGAATAAAATATGGTTTGCTTGAAACAGATGGCCAGCTTACAGCTCTTTGTGGCTTTAAGAGTAAGAGGGAGATGGTTAATAATAGAAGTTGGCATCCAAAGTTCAATATGGTTCCACGCTCCAATTGGAAGTGCAAGGATTGGTATAGAACTCGATTGGATGGATTTTGGAAGAAGTTTGGGTATCTCGGTGGAAATTCAGGTTGTGTACCGCTCGATTGGAACAATGTAGATAAAAGCAAAGGCGGTTACAAAAGCAAGGTTTGGGATCCTGGAATTCATCCTGACAATCAATACTCCTGGAGCCTGAAAACCTACTTTAACTTGCTCGAAGGCTTTACGTGCCTAGTATGGGACCCTGGAGGCTATTGGAATTGCAAACGTTGGTGGAAATTTCTGGATGAGTTCAAGCACAAGCCACCATAACAAGGAGCTCTCAAATGTCCAACTTAAGGACTTTAACTAAAAGTGCTAGGTGGGAGACAACCCACCATGGTATATTCTTTCCTTTTTATTCTTATTCTTAATCTTATTTTATTTTATTTTTACTATTGTTCATTCATAATTTCTGCATATTCACCTGCATTCTGCATTTGCATCTGCATATTGCATATAAAAAAAAGTGGCAGAGAGTTGCGTTGGAGCAATGCAAAAAGTGTGCCAATCGCACAAGCATCACCACGCATACGTGACCTAGGAAAATCAGCGTAAAAAGGTGTCAGGCCGAAAGTTGTGCTGGCCTGGTGTGGGCACTGTGCCCAAGGCACAAATTCACCCACGCGTACACGTAACTGACGCATGCGCGCCATTTTCAAATTCTGACCACTCACGCGTACGCGTCAATGACGCGCACGCGTCAATGACGCGCACGCGTCACATGTTATTTTGGCACACACCCTAAGACAAACAGAGAGTTGTGCGCATGCAAGAATGCCTTCACGCGAATAGCACAAACACAGTCACGCGTACGCGTGACCGACGCCCACGCGCCACCTTCCAAATTTTGCGACCCACGCGCACGCGTGAAGTACGCATGCGTGTCACTAGCGCAACACCACCAGATCCCTGCGCCGCCACTTTTATTATCTTTTCTTTTCTAATCCTTATTTCTTTCTTCTTTCTTTCTCTTCCTTCTTCTTTATTCTACATCCTTTTCCTCCTTCTCCTTTCTTACTTTCTTCTTCTTTATCCCTTTAACTTCTCATCCCTCTTCACTTTCATTCTATTTTACTTAATTTATTTGCATACTTTCATTCATTGCATTTTAATTTTGTGCATATTTTTATTTTCTTTTTCTTTCTAAGTTTATTATTTTACCATTGGTGTTAAATTTTCTTATTCAACTATAGCATCTTTTCTTGCATTACTCTGGTGCTTCATGACTTGTTTTATTCTGATTAAGGTAATATTATTTAAGTCACTGCTAATCTTTTATGATACTTGTACTCCTTTTGCATTGACATGAATTTATATTGTCTTTCATTACCCACACTCTCTTCCCCATTGTTGCAATTCTTCACTATTGATATGCCGTATGCTTCTACTATTTTCTCACTGCATGTTGTAACTACCATGTAATTGAGACTCTTATTATTTGGCATTACCCACTCATACTTTATTTGTTTTCTTATCTTTATTTCTGGGTTGCTTTTCTTCCTTTTTCTATTCTTTCAAGATGGCCACCGAGAAAGGAAAAAATGATAGCTTCTTAATGGGGCGACAGACAAGTCCATCTGCACATTCTTTGGAAACACATCAGTTATAACCACCCGTCCACTTGCACATCTTAGCATGCACCGAGGACGGTGCAATCTTTAAGTGTGGAGAGGTCGATACCAACTTTCGTGGGTTAGTTATTTCCTTCTCAACACTAATGTTTTATTTTCTTTGTAGTTAGTTGTTGCATTTGCATGTTTGATTGCATGATTATTTGATTTTGTGCATATTTTACCACTTTGTTGAAATAATATTTTCTTTTTCAAGAAACTTTTTATAGCATTTCACTCGTGTGAATTAAACTTTTTGAAAAACTTGTTTGAAGAAATTTTAATTTGGAACATGGTTTTAGAGCTCGAACACACAAAACCAGTGAGATTTTGAGGCTACTTGATTGGTTGCATCTTATCAACCAATATTTTATTTTTTTGGTGTGTGTTTTTCTCTCTAAAATTGTGATCTTTGTCTTTCTTAATTCTATATTTCCATGGTTTGATGTATGCATGCACTTACATGATTGAGGCCTTTGTTTCACTTAGCTTACATACCCATATGGCCTTAACCTTTTCATTATCCCTTGCAAACCATTTTTGAGCCTATTTTACCCCTTTGTTCTTTACTTTAGCACATCATTAACTCTAAGAGGAAAATAATAATGTCCTTAATTTGAATCCTTGGTTAGCTTAGACTAGTAAGAGTGCTTATGATTTAAGTGTGGAGAAATTGGGTTTGGAAACATTTGGTTTGAGAATTGAGTATGTTAGAATTTTCTGAAAATGTAAAAGAATGTTGAGAATATGTTCATGCATTCAATAATTTAATCATATGTATTCAGATTAAAATAAAAGAATATATATATATATAAAGAAAAGAAAAGAAAAAGAGCAAATAAGTAAAAGGGGACAAAATGCCCCAAAGTAAATGCGATAGCAATGCATATGTACTATACTCAAAATCGAATGCATGAATATGTGGTAAACATAGTAAATGGATAGTTAGATTTTGTATTTTGATTACATGGATTGTCTTAAGTTAGGTGGGAAAAGTTTAAGTTAATTAAGGATTCAGATTTTAGTCCACTTAACCAAATACAATCCTACCTTGACCCTAACCCCATTACAACCCTTAAAAGACCTCTTGATATGTGTATTTTGTGCATTAAATTTTTGTTGCTTGTTAGAAGAAGAGCAAGCCTTAGAAAGCAAGATTAGTAGAGAATTGAGAGAATCGAACCTTAAACACTTGAGTGATTATAGTGTATACACTTTCGGTGAGGGTTCGATGCTCGATTCCTTGTTTCTGGCTTTCATGAGCTATTTTCTTCTGCAAGTTCACTTGTACTTTATTTTGTGATTTGAATTAGTGAAATCCAGTTCATATTTATTCTTAGAAGATTTGTTTACTTTTAACCAAGTAGGTTGAAACATTTTGCATGTAGTTGCATTCATATAGATAGGTTGCATTTTATACTTTCTACCATTCCTTTTCACTCTTATAGTTTCTCTTGAGCTTAGCATGAGGACCTACTAATGTTAAAGTGTGGGGAGATTTAATGCACCACTATTTTGTGGTACATCTTGTGCTTAATTGAGTGGATTTTTATCCACTATTTTCACACTTATTCATGTAAATTTCATGTTTTACATTCTCCTTCCTGATTTTGTGCTATGATTGAAAACATGCTTCTTTGCCCCTAAATTTGCTATGTTTAATCATCTCTTATTACCATTCGATGCCTTGATATGTGTGTTAAGTGATTTCAGGATTTACAGGACAGGAATGCTTAGAGAATGGAAAGGAAGCATGCAAAAGTGGAAGGAATACAAGAAACTGAAGGAACTACTAAAGTTGTCCAGCCTGACCTCTTGGTACTAAATCGACCATAACTTGAGCTACAGATGTCCAAATGAGACGGTTCTAGTTGCGTTGGAAAGCTAACATCCGGGGCTTCACAATGATATATAATTTTCCATAGCTGCCTCAAAGATAGGTGACGCGCACGCGTGGATCATGCGTACGTGTGACCTGGAGAAAATTCAATCCACGCGTATGCGTGGACGACGCGTACGCGTGACTTTGCCGCATGCTGGACGTATCAAAAATCACTGGGGGCGATTTTTGGGCTGTTTTTGACCCAATTTTTGGCCAAGAAAACACAGATTAGAGGCTATAAAGTGGGGGAATCAATTCATTCAAAACACAACATTCATTATTCACAATTTAGGTTTTAGATGTAGATTTCTAGAGAGAGAGGCTCTCTTCTCTCTCTTAGGTTTTAGGATTAGGATTCCTTCGTTTTCTCTAATTCCAGGTTCAATGTTCCTTTAATTTATGTTTCTCTTCTACTTTTATTTATTCTATTGCTTTTACTTGTTAATTACTTATATTACCAAATTGGCTTATGAACCTTCCCATGATAGATTTGAATTTATGTTTAAATGCAATTTGAGGTATTTCAGATTTATGATTGCTTTCTTCTATTTATGATATAAATAATTTAGATTTTTCCCTTTTGGCTTTGGTTGAGTAATTGGTGACACTTGAGTTGTCAAACTCAACTGTTGATTAAAAATTGGAAATTGCTGATTGATTTGGATCCCTCTAAAGCTAGTCTTTCCATAGGAGTTGACTAGGACTTGAGGAATCAAATTGATTAGTCCACTTGACTTTCCTTTATTTAGTAAGGGTTAACTAAGTGGGGTCAATAACAATTCTCATCACACCTGATAAGGATAACTAGGATGGGATTTCCAGTTCTCATACCTTGCCAAAAGTTTTTCTAATTATTAATTTATTTTTCTTGCCATTTAAATTACTTGTTCCCTATTTCAAAAACCCAAAAATATACATTTTTCCATAACCAATAATAAATCATACTTCCCTGCAATTCCTTGAGAGACGACCCGAGGTTTAAATACTTCGGTTATAAATTTTATTGGGTTTGCTTTAGTGACAACCAAAATTTTTGTAGGAAAGGATTCTCTGCTGGTTTAGAAACTATACTTACAATGTGATTATTTTTATAAAATTCTTTACTGGTAGAAGTCTGCTCGTCAGGTCCCTTTCAGGCTCAAGAAGAATGAGTATCCGAAAATCCAAAGAGAGATCCGGAGAAGAGGTTGGGAAGTCCTAACCAATCCCATCCAAGAGGTTGGGATCCTAATGGTGCAAGAGTTTTATGCTAATGCATGGGTCACTAAAAACCATGACATTAGTGTGAACCCAAATCCAAAGAATTGGAGCACCATGGTTCGAGGGAAAATCTTAGATTTTAGCCCGAAAAGTGTGAGGTTGGCATTCAACTTGCCTCTGATGCAAGGTGATCCTCATCCTTACACTAAAAGAGTCCACTTTGATCAAAGACTGGATCAAGTGCTCTTAGACATCTGTGTGGAAGGAGCACAGTGGAAAAGGGATTCCCAAGGCAAGCCCATTTAACTAAGAAGGCTTGACCTCAAGCCCATAAACCCTAAACCCTAAACCTTACGTTACTTTTCTGTTTTCTGTTATGTTGTATTATCTGTTCTCTTGTTCTTGCTGCATGATCATTTGCATTTATGTCTTAAAGTTATAAAATGTTCCATGCATCTATCACCTTGCTTAAAAGAACTTCTTTTTTGAAAAAAGAAAATTAAGTTCCATGAATTTCAAGTTTATAATAAGAAAAGTTCAATTATCTTGATGTGGTGGCATTGCTTTTGTTTTCTGAATGTATGAATGGATAGTGCATATTCGAAGTTGAAATTTTAGAATGTTGGCTCTTGAAAGAATGATGAAAAAAGAAAAGTATTATTGATAATCTGAAAAATCTCAAAAATTGATTCTTGAAGCAAGAAAAAATAGCAAAAAGAAAAAGAAAAGAAAAAGCATGTTGCAAAAGAAAAAAATTATTATGTATGCAAAAAAAATAATAAAATAGCAAACAAAATAAATACAAAGCAAAAAAATCCATTACTGCCCAAAAATGCAGGAAAAGGAGGGCATATTGAAAAAGTCAATAACCCTTTAAACCAAAAGGCAAGGGTAAAAGGATCTAAGACTTTGAGAATCAATGGCTAGGAGGGCCTACAAGAAATAAAATCCTGGCCTAAGCAACTCAACCAAGCTATCCCTAACCATGTGCTTGTGGTGTGAAGGTGTCAAGTGAAAAGCATGAGACTGAGTAGTTAAAGTCGAGGTCCAAAGCAAAAAGAGTGTGCTTAAGAACTATGAACACCTCTATCTGGCGATTCTAGCAAAGCTGAATCACAATCCGAAAGGGTTCACCCAGTTAAAGTGTTTGTGGTATTTATGTATCCGGTGGTAATACTAGAAAACAAAATGCTTAAGGTCACGGCCAAGACTCTGAAAGCTGTGTTCAAGAATCAAAAAGAACAGAACTAGGAGAGTCAATAATATCATATGGATACTAAGTTCCTAAAGAGACCAACATTTCTAAGTTTCAATGGATAGTGAGATGGCAAAACTATTCAGAAGTAAAAGAAGCTACTAAGTCCCGCTCATCTAATTCAAACTGAGCTTCATTGGAAACTCTGAGATTTATTGTATCCTACTCTTCTTATTATCCTACTGTGTTTTTAGTTGCTTGGAGATAAGCAACAGTTTAAGTTTGGTGTTGTGATGAGAGGATATTTTATACGCTTTTTGGCATCATTTTTATATAGTTTTTAGCATGTTTTGCTTAGTTTTTATTAAGTTTTCATAGGTTTTAGTGTTAAATTCACATTTTTGGATTCTACTTTGAATTTGTGTATTTTTGTGAAATTTCAAGTATTTTCTGGCTAAAATTGAGGAGTTGGAGCAAAAGTCTGATTCAGAGACAGAGAAAGTACTGCAGATGCTGTCCAGATCTGACCTCCTTGCACTCGGAAGATCTTTTTTGGAGCTACAGAAATCCAAATGCATCATTCTTAACAGCTATGGAAAGCTGAATTCTAGAGCTTTTCAGCAATGTATAATAGTCCATTGATGGTGGAAAAATCATCGGTAAAGAATTTCACAAAATAAGCGCGTTGTAAGTATAGATCTAAATCGACAATTAAACCTCAATCAAATTTAATTTGTTTGTCAGTTAAGCAAACCCAATAAAAATAACCGAAGTATTAAACCTTAGGTCGTCTGTCAAGAAATTGCAGGGAAGTATGTTACTATTGGTTATGGGATTATATCTTTTTGGGTTTTTGAAAGGTGGAACAAGGAATGTAAATAATAAGAAAATAAACTAATAATTATGAAAAGTCCTAGTAAGGATTGATAATTAGAAGTTCTATCCTCATTATCATCATCAATTGTGACAAGAATCGTCCATTGCTCCACTTAGTCAACCTCTAACTCTGAAGGAAAGTCAAGTAGAAATAATCAATTTGATTCCTCAAGTCCTAGTCAACTCCTAAGGAAATACTAGCTTTAGTAGAATTCAAATCAACTAGCAACTACTAACTGCTAATCAACAAAAGAGTTTGGTAACTCAAGAGTCTCCAATTACTCAATCTAAGCTAAGAACATAAAAAGATAATTTAAAATCTAACCAAGCATTTTATCAAACACTTGGAAGGCACAACATAAAAGCATAGAAAAGCAATAAGAGATAATAAAATCCAAACAACCAATTGAAAGCATCAATAACATAAATTGAAGAAAGCAATCATAAATACAAAATATCTCAAATTGCATTAAATAGAAAATCAAATCTAACATGAGAATTCATAAACTAAAGTGGATAAATAAATAAATCACCAAGAGAAGAGAAACTAAAGTGCTAGAATAAATAAGAGTAGAAGAGAAACTAAATTAAAGTAGAGTAGAAATTCGGAATTGAAAATAGCTAAACCTAAGAATCCTAAAACCTAAAGAGAGGACTCTCTAGAAAACAACATCTAAAAACCTAAAATTATGTGAATGAAAGTTGTCTTCATGTTTCCTTCACTCTGTAATCTCTAATCAGTGTTTTCGGGCTTGAAACTAGGCCAAAAACAGCACAGAAATCGCCCCCAGTGATTTCTGATACGTCCAGCACGTGGCTCTGTCACGCGTACGCGTCGCTGAACTCTCGCAAGGTCACGTGTACGCGTGATCCACGCATGCGCATCACCTAACTTCATGGAAACTATGGCAAATTGCATATCATTTTGAAGCTCCGGACGTTAGCTTTCCAACGCAACTGGAACCACCTCATTTGAACTTCTGTATCTCAAGTTATGATCGATTTAGTACGAAGAGGTCAGGCTTGACAGCTTAGCAATTCCTTCAATTTCTTGTATTTCTTCCACTTTTGCATGCTTCCTTTCCATCCTTTAAGCCATTCCTGCCCTATAAACCCTGAAAATACTTAACAAACATATCACGGCATCGAATGGTAATAAGAGAGGATTAAAATTAGCAAATTTAAGGCCAAAGAAGCTTGTTTTCAATCATAACAAAATTAGGAAGGAAAATGTAAAACATGCGAATTATATGAATAAGTGTGAGTTTAGTGGATAAAATCCCCTAAATTAAGCACAAGATAAACTGTAAAATAGCTGTTTATCATCCATATTTTGCTTCAGATTAGAAGGCCCAAAACTGGCGTCAAATGCCAGCTTTCTGATCCCTTCCAGGCGTCCAGCGCCCAAGGAGCAGAGACTAGTGTCCAAACGCCCAGAGAGGACCCCCTAGCCAATGTTTAATGCCCTAGAGGCCTCATATCAAGTGGATCTCATCAAAGCTCGATCCAAACACTCACCAAGTGGGCCCCAAAAGTGGATTTTAGCACTAAAAGACTGTTTTACCCTTTCTTATGTATTCCTTAGTCGTCAGCTTAGTATTTAAAAAACTTTTACACCTCTCATAAGGACGTCTGCCATATTTTGTTTATCATTGTACTTTTTCATCAGTATGAGTTTCTAAACCTCCTAGGTTGAGGAGAGGAGCCCTGTTGAGTTCTATGAATTAATAAAAGTATTACTGTTTCTCTTCAATCCGTGTTTGATTTAATTCTAAGATGTATTGATTAACCTAAATTCTCACCTAACACATACAATACCTATACAATTCTAATATCAAGCTTAGCTACCCATAATCTCACTTTTACATATACACACACTCATGCATTTTAATTCAATCCATCACATATGCATTGACTCTTATTAAATTTTTCATTGGGGTAATTTTTTCAACTTTTTTATTATTTTTTTGTTTTTTTTTGTTTTTTTCTCTTTTTTTTTTTAATCATAATATATATATATATACCAACACATCAATGCATATGGTTTCTATAATATTACATGAGTATGTACCCCAAATTTCCAATATTTCCAATAAGCATAAAACACATTTTTATCTACTAAGGTTCCCATATTTTTCCCACACTTAGTTGACACACACACACTCACTACTTAAGCTAACCAAAAATTCAAATAGGAAAAATAATTGTTTTCCACTTAAGGTTAGTGATATGACAATATAAAGAACAAAATGGGATTAAAAAGGCTCAAAGTGGCAAACAAAGGTAAATGAAATGGTAGGCTTTTTAGGTTAAGTGAGCTATAATAAAGTGATGGTCTCAATCACATAATTGCATAATCATACATTAAATAATGGATATATAGAATTAAACAAACTAAAGATTGCAATAATAGAGAAGAGCAACACACAAGAATGAAATAAGTGGTCAAATAATGTAACCACACAATAAGGCTCAAAAACTCACAAGTTGTATGTTCCTCAACTCAAAAATCATATTTCACAATGTATAAATCATGCAAGTTTCATTTTCAGTGGAGTTAACAACAGTTGAAAACCAACAACAATGAAGCGTCAACTCGACTAATCAAGTGCATTAAAGATGGATATCAAAAACAATTAAGCAACATTGATTGCGCAACATCAGCAGCGAACAAAAATTGCAGCAGCAAGGTCAAATCAATTTCAGAAAATTATCAAAAATCATCCTCACTGCACAAGCAATATTCTGAACTTATCCGTATATCAAAAGAAGGATTAACATTTAGAAAATATTCATTCCAAACAGCGGCAATAAATAAGAACACAGCAGCAAGGAATGATCCAGATTAGCATAGAGGGAATTCAGCATCAACAGCAAGTATAGAGCAGCAATAACAACTTAAATTCATACATTGAGCAAGAATTATCACTGCACAAGCAACCATTAACAATATCTAGCAACTGGTTCACTCCAAACAGCCATGAACAAAAGCACAGTAGCAAGAAACAGGGGTGCAGAAGAATCAGACAAGCCAAATTAGCACAGGGGCAAATCAATGAAACAGCAAAATTTCCAAACAGTAGCATGAATCAAAACAAACCTAAATCTACTATCCACGCCAGATTATCTAACCACCTAATTCGACTAAACTAAACTAATTGAACAAAACAAGCTAAACAGAATCAGCTAAACCAGATTAATCAAATAGAACTAAAATAAAATGAGATGAAAGGGTAACCTGGGAAACAGGGAATTGGAACAGAGGAAGGGAAGGGAAAGGATGATGATGCTGAGAGAATGGCTGGGGCAACCCGGCCGGCTTGGTGGTGGCACTGGCACAGTGGCAGCATGGCCGGCCAAGGTCTGCGTCAGAGAGGAAAGGCGGCACAGGGCCGAGAAACAGGGGATATGTCGCAGAAGTCGGAACTCGCTTGAGACGAAGAGAACAAGATCTTGTACTTGCTCTGTTCTTCAACCAAGAAAGAACGAGAGGGACAGGGGCCATGTCGGAAGAAGGTTCGCGAAGAAGAAGACCCTGTAGTCTCTGGACCTGATGGCGACGGAAAGGATACAGGGGAGCTAGGTGCGGTGGTTTTGGGGAACGAAGAGAGGAGGAGAGGGTTGCGGTGGCTCATCGATGGTAGAGGCTACGGTGGTTTTATGATGGTGGGTGGAGTTAGGGTTCGGACAGGGAGTGGTGGTGACGCGGCGGGAACGCCGGTAAGGACGCTGCAGCGAAGGTTGGGTGTCGCGGCTGTTTGGTGGCAGACGAGAGGAGACAGAGGCGGAGCTTAGTTCAAACAAGGGGGCCATGGCATGGCCCCCCAAACTTTTATTAAAAAAATTAGTAATACTTCTTTAAAAAATAAAAAATAATTCGGTTGGCTTAAATATTTTAGTTTGACTTAAAATACCAAAGTTCAATCTTCATCTCTTGCTTTTATTGCACAATAGTTTTTAGTTTTAAACATTCAAAACATGTTGGATTTGGACTGAACTGAGTGTATTCGCATTTCGCAGCTCTCTATTCAATAAGTAACACTCATTCTACCTTTGAGTTCAAATATAAAAAATTAGGTATTTTTTATTTATGTAATTTAATATTATTTTATATTTTACTGTTTATTTAATTTAATTTTTTATATGATAAAAAATATTAGAATTTCAATAAATATTGATATTATTGTATTTGTATAAATTGATTAAAAAATTTAATAAATATTATAAATTTTAATATTTGTCCTTCTAACTTCTTTTTTACATATTTTACAGGATATATATTCAAATTTTTATATAAAATAATCATAAAAAATCAAAGAATTGATACATTTTTTAAGAAGAAGGCTAATATTTAAGAAAGAGAACATAAAACTTTTACAATATTAACACCTGTAAATAGTTCTTCTACTTTAATGAATCACGAAGAAATTGAGATACAACCTTCAAAAGTTTAAAGAGTTGCAGCTGATGAATTTGACCTTAATTCTTTAGAACGAGACCCTAAAAAACGGCTTTAAATTTGGCAATATCACCTAAATTAGAGAGATGAGGTTAGACGAACTTATCTTAAATGGGTCCATATCAAAAGCATCTTGACAATTATTCTATCTGGTCCCCAAAATTTTATTTCAAGTTCCGCCGCTGAGAAGAGACCCAGGAATGGAGAAGGTGGCCGCTGCTGCTCTGGGCTTTAGCGGAGAGGAGGAGCTGGTGCTGTGGTTTCTGGGCTCCATGGAGGTGAGAAGAGGGGAAGAAGAAGAGAAAGGGGCGCGGCGGTGTAGGTTGTCACCGGCGGTTGTGGTAAAGGGAGGTGGCTGTGGCGATGCTGAGGTGATGGTGATGGAGGTTATAGTGGCTGGGAAGAGACAGTGATGGATGGTGATGATAGTGAAGAAGATGAAGATGATGATGGTGAATGGTTGGGTCAGAGAAGAGGAAGGGTTACGGTGGCTTTGAGAAGAAGAAAAAGAGGAGAGAATGGAAAAGTAGGGGATGCGGACGCATATAGTGTGCGGGTGCTCTCAACACCCAACAGAGAAGGATGAATTAGGAGTGCATACGCATCAACATTCGTGCATACGCACGTACAGGAAAATGGGCAATAGTTCGTATGCATATGCTTTGCGAACGCCATGAACAGAAAGGTGGTATGAAAGTGTGCGTATGCATAGAGCTGTGCGCACGCACAGAGGGTGATTTTTTTTTTAAAACAGAAATTAAAAAAATATGCAACTATTTACAGTAAATGTAAGAACCAGAGTTTTCACGCACAGTAAATGCATAGGGTTTATAAAAATAATAATTTTAGTGCCCGGAATAGATTCAAAATTTAGAAGTTTTAAATTGAAGATAAAAAGGTGAAATTTGATTTCAATGGATTTTTCTAAACTGAAAAATATATCTGTTTCGATCAGTTTTTGTAAAATACGTACTGGCACTTAAGCTGGCAGTACCGGCTCTAGTCTGTCCAGTACCGCGTTTTTAGGAAAATAAGATTTTGAAAAAATTCATTTATTGTTTTGAAAGGATAAAAATAATTCAGAATTGAAAACCGGGCACTTATGTTAAAGGTTTTGGCCCAAAGTGGGCCAAACGGACCTAAAATGCTAACGGGTTAAACCGGGCCCAAGGCCTAACATATATAAGTGAATAAATGAGCCAAAGAAGCTCATTTGATGCAAATAGAGAGAGAGGGCCGCGGTTTTAGAGAAGAGAGGAGAAGGGGTGGTGTTACTATTCACCTCCACCTTCTAGGAGCCATAACTTTTGATTCGGAGCTCCGATTGACGAGCTATTTGTGGCCACGCAAAGCCCTTGACGAGCTCTTTCTTTCTATCTAAGAAAATTTGGTAAGATCTCTTTTTTCATGCTCCAGTTCCAAGCCCTAAGTTTCTATATTTTTGGGTTTGGTTTTTGAGGAGGTTTTGTGGTTTTGCTTATTTAGGTGACCTCTAGTAGCGGATAATTGTTGAATTTTACTCCTAATCTCATTGGGAAATGTAAGGTTTCACTAAACCCTTGTGTTTAGTTGTTTTGTGTATCTTAGGTTTTGATTTTTGGTGATATATGTGTTGTTAGTTTGAGCTTTGGTGTTTGTTGGAGTTGGTTGAGA
Source organism: Arachis ipaensis (assembly GCF_059453495.1). Lineage (NCBI taxonomy): Eukaryota > Viridiplantae > Streptophyta > Magnoliopsida > Fabales > Fabaceae > Arachis > Arachis ipaensis. The sequence goes on from NC_142441.1 coordinate 99,826,381, forward strand.
CCTTGGATCAAGCTTGGTGGCTTTGTTTTGGTGTTTTGGTGCGTTTGGGAATCGGTCAAGCTATGGTTCAGTTTTTTTTATGTAATATGTAATGTTTCTAGAAACTTAGGCTAATTGACCTTAAGATAGGATTGAATGCTTTGGGTGTATGTCTAATTGTATGTGATTTTGATGTTTGGGGATAACTTGTATGATAGTGATAATGATATGGAGTTTTGGTATGAGGAGTATATGAGTTTGATGATGATTTTTGGTATTTAATGACGATGAAAGTTGATGATAAATGTGTGATTTAATTGTAATTGATGAGGGATTGATGATTATTGAAATTGATGAGGATTTGTAGTGATTGTTGATATTGTTGATGGTTGATATTGATTATGAGTGTTATGATGGTTGTTGATGTTGAGGAAATTGAGGATTGAGATTGAAATTAATTATGATGATTGTTGGAAATGGTGGAATGGAATTTGATTAATGTGTTGATTAAAAAAAATGAATTTATTGTTATGTATTTGATAATGGAAATTGATGAGTGTGATTGGTGGAGGAATGATTACAGTGTTATATATTTGATATTTAAGGTTGAGGATATTAAAGGGTGAATGACAAATTTGGTATGAATGGTAGATTGTGACACAAATGGTGAGTTATGAGGTAAATTGGAGTTGGTATGATTTTGGCCTGCTTTTGGTTGAAATATTTTGAAAGTTGAGGTTTGACAAAATTCTGCATAATCTATTTTCTGGCAGCAGTTTCGGACACTTTTTGGAAACGATCTAACCATCACAATTGAATAAGATTAATTTTTCTCACATATTTGTGATGTGTAGAAAAATCTTGGAAATTTTGGTTAAATTTTAACAGTTGGATTAGGATATATAAATTTTTGAAGTTTGTTACTTTAAAACTGACTTTCTGCTGCTACATAATCAAACCAGCAAATTTCCAAGCCTATATCTCTCAATCCTGACCATAATTTTGACCAAAAGGACATTGAGACTTGGACTATTTTCTTGTTTGTGTCAAAATTTTAGACTATTATGAATTTTGTAGAAGGAGTTGTGCTCGTTTTAAAAATAGAGCTCTTAGCTATTTTGACAGCAAAACTAGTTTTTGAAAGTAAACTTGTAATCAGTATAACTCTCTCCAGAAAAATAATTTTTCTATGAGACTTTGACTGATTTAAAGCTCTATGAGTCTAGTTTATTTCTGAAAAATTTCAGATACATCAAATGAAAATATGATTTTTGGTAAATTTTGTAAGAACAGGTAGCTTGCTGTCTTGGTGCAGAGATTTCCAACTTAAAATTAGTTTTTGCAAGAGGAATGATTTTCCTTTTTTATTTTATTCAACTAAACTATTTCAACTGGATTCGAATCTATAGGATACTTCCGTTTTGAGTTTAGATATGGAGAATTAGGCTTGTAAGCTTCTGTGACACCATTTTAAGACTCTTGGACTTATTTTTGGGCATTGAAATATAGGAAAGGTTTTAGGAGAATCTATGTGAGTTTTTCTTTGAAAAGTTAGCGAACGGAGGTTTAGGTTTCTGGTGTATTGATGATCAGTTTAGTTGAGGGGGAAGGAAGAATGATGTATGAATTGAGAAACTGGTAAATTGATGAGTTTGAAATAGAAATTATGAATCGATGATGGATGTGATGAGTTGAAGACTTAAAAAGGAATGAATGATCCTGATTAATGTTGAGAGTGTGCTAGGCACTATATCCTTGGAGTGATAATGATTGAGAGAGAGTGTGTGCCAGGCACTATATCCTTGGAATGTTGATAATTGATAATTAAAAGTGATTGGGATAAGAAATGGTGATGATCGGTGATGATTTGAGGTGGATTGACTTGTTGGATGTGAAAAGTGTGCCAGGCACTATATCCTTGGAATGATTTGTGATGAGTTATATGTTGGTGTTGTTTTTCCTTCTCTGCCGCAAGAGTGTGACAGGCACTATATCCTCGAATTGAGCATGCAAGTGTGCCAGGCACTATATCCTCAGAACGATAGTGTGCCAGACACTATATCCTAGGAACGAAAGCGTGCCAAGCACTATATCCTCGAACATGGCAGAATGGCGACATCCGAAAGGATATGTCGGGTTGGCATTCATAGACCGACAAGTGATATCATGAGCCAATAGGATAGGCATTCATCATATGCATCTCTTATATGCTTGCTTGCTTTGACTACTTGGGTTTGCCTAATTGTATAATATGCCTACTTGCTTCTTGAATTACTTTCTATATATGATTATTACCTGTGTATTACTTGCTTGCATTTATCTTGTGATTGTCTGGTGCTGAGGAGGTTAGGTAGGCGGTGGCGATGGGATCGCACGGAGGTTAGGGTGGTGAAGGCTGTGGGATACAGCGGTGTGATTAGTATTAGTTAGAATTCCTCTAAGTTTAGATAACCCGGTTTATGGTTTAAGTTCCTGATTTATTTATTTATTTTGTTCTAAGCTTGAATATCCGTATGTGATGTGAAGTTCTAGGATTGCCTTCGGTGTCCCGGAGCCTTACATCTTACATCATTGGGCACTGTTACCATACTGAGAACCTCCGGTTCTCATTCCATACTTTGTTATTGTTTTTTAGATGTAGGTCGTAATTCACCTTGGTAAATTGTGGATATGGTGACAGAGTGGAGTATGGTTCCTTCTTTATTCATTTCTATTTTACTTTGTTGTAGTTACTCTCACATCTCTTTGTATATTTATCTTTATGGCCTTAGAGGCTTATTTAGAGAGAATAGTTGTATAAGCTGTTTTGAACTCCAAAACTCTGTATGTTTATATATACTAGTCGGTATAAACTCCGCAAGCTGCGGCTAGTTCCCTATGATTATTATATTCTTATATCTATATATGTTCTGATCTTTTGCATCTGTACCTTATATCTTATGCGTTAGTTTCGCGTGAACGTTTTGCACTTTTGTAATTCTGTCTTTGAGCTTAATCCTTCATCAGGCTTCTAGAATATATTATTTCCTTCTATATATAAATATGTATAAGCCTTAGAACTGTCGTAACTTCTGATTAACCTTTGCCTTACGGCTAGAGGTAAGGTTTAGGGAAATTGGGGTGTTACAGTAAACTTTAAAACTAACCAAAATTTTATCTTTCAAATCAAAATCATGGACTATTCAAGCACAAACAAAAATCTATCCAAATTTAACCATTCAAAAATTAATAAAAAATTTAAACATGAAACTCAAGTCAAAAAGGCAATAACTATTCACATATGCATTTTAAAACAAAAATTTATTAAAGCAACTAACAACCAAGAGACATATTTACAAGCAAAAACAAGCAACCAATCAAAAACAAACTATTCACATATTCACATATTAACAATAGCCAATAATGTAACATCATTACAATCCCCGGTAACGGCGCCAAAAACTTGGTGTGAGAATTATTGTTGATCTAGAATTCCACAAAATAGAATCTCATTGCAAGCATAGTCTAAACCAAAAATTAACTCTCAATCAAAGTTTAAAATAAAGATTGTCACAATTCAAACCAAAATAACTAAGAGTTTTAAGTCCCGAGTCATTCTCCCTAGGAATTGCAATTAAGTGTCCTATTATTGAGGTTCCTTTGAATGCACTTCTGCAATGCATGAGTTCTTATGACTACTCATCCTGAAGTGAGGATGAAGACACTAGGGAAGAGCAAGTTGCGCAGTACCTAGGAGCTCTAATGAAGTTGAATGCCAAGCTATTTGCTACAAAGCCTCTGGAGGAAGAACCTCCACTGCTTACCAAAAACTCCATGCTTTGGTTTAACAAGAGCTACCTCAGAAGCTTCCAAATCCTGGACGCTTTCTGATTCCTTGAACCATAGGTACCATGACCTTTAAAGAGGCTCTATGTGACCTAGGGTCAAGCATTAACCTCATGCCACTCTCTGTAATGGAGAAGTTGGGCATACTTGAGGTACAAGCTGCAAACATCTCCTTAGAGATGGCAGACAAGACCATGAAGAAGCCATATGGCTTAGTGGAGGATATCTTGGTTAAAGTTAAAAACCTTTACATCCCTGCAACTTTATTGTCTTGGACATAGGAGAGGATGAGGATGACTGTGTCATCCTTGGAAGACCTTTCCTAGCCACAGCCAATGCTATCATTGATATGGATAAGGGAGAATTAACCCTAAAGTTAAGAGAGGATCACATCTTATTCAAGATGCCTCATCCCAATTTTCCTTCTAAAAGAGAGATAACAGTGCAACATCTAGTGTGCCACGCCTCTCTTTCTGTGCAGAGCTCTGCAGAGTCCCAAACACCAATTCTAAGTTTGGTGTTGGGCAGTGATGAGCGGATAATTTATACGCTTTTTGGCATTGTTTTTAGTAGAATCTAGTTACTTTTAGGGATGTTTTCATTAGTTTTTATGTTAAATTCACATTTCTGGACTTTACTATGAGTTTGTGTATTTTTCTGTGATTTCAGGTATTTTCTGGCTGAAATTGAGGGACTTGAGCAAAAATCAGATTCAGAGGTTGAAGAAGGACTGCTGATGCTATTGGATTCTGACCTCCCTGCACTCAAAGTGGATTTTCTGGAGCTACAAAACTCAAAATGGCGCGCTTCCAATTGCGTTGGAAAGTAGACATCTAGGGATTTCCAGCAATATACAATAGTCCATACTTCGGCCGAGTTTAGATGACATAAAAGGGCGTTGAACGCCAGTTCTACGCTGCTGTCTAGAGTTAAACGCCAGAAACACGTCACAAGCCAGAGTTGAACGCCAGCAATACGTTACAAACTGGCGTTCAACTCCAAGATTGACCTCTACACGTGTAACATTCAAGCTCAGCCCAAGCACACACCAAGTGGGCCCCGGAAGTAGATTTATGCATCAATTACTTACTTCTGTAAACCCTAGTAACTAGTTTAGTATAAATAGGACTTTTTACTATGGTATTAGACATCTTTGATCAGTTTTATGCTATCTTAGACTTTCATGGGGGCTGGCCATTCGGCCATGCCTGAACCATTATCACTTATGTATTTTCATACGGTAGAGTTTCTGCACTCCATAGATTAAGGTGTGGAGCTCTGCTGTTCCTCGAAGATTAATGCAAAGTACTACTGTTTTTCTATTCAATTCAACTTATTCCGCTTCTAAGATATTCATTCGCACTTCAACCTGAATGTGATGAACGTGACAATCATCATCATTCCCCCACAAACACGTGCCTGACAACCACTTCCGTTCCACCTTAGATTGAATGAGTATCTCTTGGATCTCTTAATCAGAATCTTCGTGGTATAAGCTAGATTGATGGCGGCATTCATGAGAGTTCAGAAAGTCTAAACCTTGTCTGTGGTATTCCGAGTAGGACTCTGGGATTGAATGACTGTGATGAACTTCAAACTCGCGAGTGCTGGGCGTAGTGACAGATGCAAAAGGAGGGTGAATCCTATTCCAGTATGATCGAGAACCTCAGATGATTAGCCGTGCTGTAACAGAGCATTTGGACCATTTTCACAAGAGGATGGGATGCAGCCATTGACAAGGGTGATGCCTCCAGACGATTAGCCATGCAGTGACAGCGCATCGGACCATTTTCCAGAGAGGATAAAAAGTAGCCATTGACAACGGTGATGTCCTTACATAAAGCCAGCCATGGAAAGGAGTAAGACTGATTGGATGAAGATAGCAGAAAAGCAGAGGTTCAGAGGAACGAAAGCATCTCTATACACTTATCTGAAATTCTCACCAATGATATACATAAGTGTTTCTATCCTTATTTTCTATCTATTTATTACTTATGTTCGAAAACTCCATAACTATTTTATATCCACCTGACTGAGATTTACAAGGTGACCATAGCTTGCTTTATACCAACAATCTCCATGGGATCGACCCTTACTCACGTAAGGTTTATTACTTGGACGACCCAGTGTACTTGCTGGTTAGTTGTATCAAAGTTGTGAATGAAAAATGATTTATTAAGACGTGCGTACAGAGTTTCTGGCGCCGTTGCCTGAGATCACAGTTTCGTGCACCAAGTTTTTGGCGCTGTTGCCGGGGATTGTTCGAGTTTGGACAACTGATGGTTCATCTTGTTGCTCAGATTAGGTAATTTTCTTTTTGTTTTATTTTCAAAAAATTTTACAAAATCTTTCAAAAATTTCTCCTTTATTTTTGAAAAAAAAAATTTCTTTTCAAAAATTTTATTATGTTCTTCAGAATTTTTAAGAATGAATTCTAGTGTTTCATGATGATTTGTTGAATCCTGGCCGGCTGTAAGCCATGTCTAATCTTTTGGACTGGGGTTTCAACTTATCATCACAAGAGCTTGTTGATTCTCACACACTTAGTTGCTCTATACATCGAAAGTATCAATATCTTCTAAAGCTTGACTGGCTATTCAGCCATGTCTAACCCTCAGATTGGAGCTTTAGAATAAGAGTACAAGATTCCTGGAATTCATATTAAAAACTTTGGAATCCTTATTTTTCTTTTTCAAATAATTTTCGAAAAATCCAAAAAAATCATAAAATCATAAAAATAAAAAATATTTTGTGTTTCTTGTTTGAGTATTGAGTCAATTTTTAAGTTTGGTGTCAATTGTATGTTCATCTTGCATTTTTCGAAAAAATCATGCATTCATGGTGTTCTTCATGATCTTCAAGTTGTTCTTGGTAAATCTTCTTGTTTGATCTTGATGTTTTCTTGTTTTGCATCTTTTCTTGTTTTACATGTGCATTTTTGCATTCATAGTGTCTGAACATGAAAGATTTCTAAGTTTGGTGTCTTGCATGTTTTCTTTGCATAAAAAATTTTTCAAAAATATGTTCTTGATGTTCATCATGACATTCAAAGTGTTCTTGGTGTTCATCTTGACATTCATAGTGTTCTTGCATACATTCATTGTTTTGATCTAAAATTTTCATGCATTGCATCATTTTCATATTTTTCTCTCTCATCATTAAAAATTCAAAAATCAAAAAAATATCTTTCCCTTTTTCTTCTCATAAATTCGAAAATTTGAGTTGACTTTTTCAAAACTTTTTTAAAATTCAGTTGTTTCTTATGAGTCAAATCAAATTTTCAATTAAAAATCTTATCTTTTCAAAATCTTTTTCAAAAATCAAATCTTTTTCATTTTTCTTATATATTTTCAAAAATTACAAAAATATTTTTCAAAAATCTTTTTCTTATTTTATCTCATAATTTTCGAAAATAACATCATCAATTAATGTTTTGATTCAAAAAATTTCAAGTTTGTTACTTGCTTGTTAAGAAAGATTCAAACTTTAAGTTCTAGAATCATATCTTGTGATTTCTTGTGAATCAATTCATTAATTGTGATTTTAAAAATCAAATCTTTTTCAAAACTAATTTCAATCATATCTTTTCAAAAATATCTCTTTATCTTATCTTTTTCAAAATTTGATTTTAAAATATCCTTTCTAACTTCTTATCTTCTTATCTTTTCAAAATTGATTTTCAAATTTGGTTCAACTAACTAACTAACTTTTTGTTTGTTTCTTATCTTTTTCAAAACTACCTAACTAACTCCCTCTCTCTCTAATTTTTGAAAATATCTTCCCTCTTTTTCAAAATTTCTTTTTAATTAACTAATTATTTTAATTTTTGATTTTAATTTTCGAAAAATTACTAACCTTTTTCAAAAACTATTTTCGAAAATCACTAACTCTTTTTCAAAAATAATTTTCGAAAATTCTCCTTCTCTCTCATCTCCTTCTATTTATTTATTCATGTACTAACACCTCTCTTCATCCCACATCTCTGCTCTCCTTACCCTTGTGTTTCTTTCTTCACATTACATTCTTTTCTTCTTCTACTCACACAGGGGAACCTCTATACCTGTGGTAAAAAGGATCCCTATTATTATTTTTCTGTTTCCCTCTTTTTCATATGAGCAGGAGCAAGGACAAGAACATTCTTGTAGAAGCAGATCCAGAACCTGAAAGGACTCTAAAGAGGAAACTAAGAGAAGCTAAATTACAACAATCCAGCAAGCACCTTTCAGAAATTTTCGAACAAGAAGAGGAGATGGCAGCCGAAAATAATAATAATGCAATGAGGATGCTTGGTGACTTTACTGCACCTAATTCCAATTTACATGGAAGAAGCATCTCCATCCTTACCATTGGAGCAAACAACTTTGAGCTGAAACCTCAATTAATTTCTCTAATGCAGCAGAACTGCAAGTTTCATGGACTTCCATCTGAAGATCCTTTTCAGTTCTTAACTGAATTCTTGCAGATATGTGATATTGTTAAGACTAATGGAGTAGATCCTGAAGTCTACAGGCTCATGCTTTTCCCTTTTGCTGTGAGAGACAGAGCTAGAATATGGATGGACTCTCAACCCAAAGATAGCCTGAACTCTTGGGATAAGCTGGTCAAGGCTTTCTTAGCCAAGTTCTTTCCTCCTCAAAAGCTGAGTAAGCTTAGAGTGGATGTTCAGACCTTCAGACAGAAAGAAGGTGAATCCCTCTATGAAGCTTGGGAGAGATACAAAGAACTGACCAAAAAGTGTCCTTCTGATATGCTTTCAGAATGGACCATCCTGGACCTATTCTATGATAGTCTGTCTGAATTAGCTAAAATGTCATTGGATACCTCTGCAGGTGGATCCATTCACTTAAAGAAAATGCCTGCAGAAGCTCAAGAACTCATTGACATGGTTGCTAATAACCAATTCATGTACACTTCTGAGAGAAATCCTGTGAGTAATGGGATGCCTATGAAGAAGGGAGTTCTTGAAATTGATACTCTGAATGCCATATTGGCTCAGAATAAAATATTGACTCAGCAAGTCAATATGATTTCTCAGAGTCTGAATGGAATGAAAGCTGCATCCAACAGTACTCAAGAGGCATCTTCTGAAGAAGAAGCTTATGATCCTGAAAATCCTGCAATAGCAGAGGTGAATTACATGGGTGAACCTTATGGAAACACCTATAACCCCTCATGGAGAAATCACCCAAATCTCTCATGGAAGGATCAACAAAAGCCTCAACAAGGCTTTAATAATGGTGGAAGAAATAGGTTTAACAATGGTAAACCTTTTCCATCATCCACTCAGCAACAGACAGAGAACTCTGAACAAAATACCTCTAATTTAGCAAACTTAGTCTCTGATCTATCTAAGGCTACTATAAGTTTCATGAATGAAACAAGGTCCTCCATTAGAAATTTGGAGGCACAAGTGGGCCAGCTGAGTAAAAGGATCACTGAAATCCCTCCTAGTACTCTCCCAAGCAATACAGAAGAAAATCCAAAAGGAGAGTGCAAGGCCATTGACATAGTCAACACGGCCGAACCTGGAGAGGAAGGGAAGGACGTAAATCCCAGTGAGGAAGACCTCTTGGGACGTTCAGTGATCAATAAGGAGTTTCCCTTTGAGGAAACAAAGGAATCTGAGACTCATCTAGAGACCATAGAGATTCCATTGAACCTCCTTATGCCCTTCATGAGCTCTGACGAGTATTCATCTTCTGAAGAGAATGAGGATGTTACTGAAGAGCAAGTTACCAAGTACCTTGGTGCAATCATGAAGCTGAATGCCAAATTATTTGGTATTGAGACTTGGGAAGATAAACCTCCCTTGTTCACCAATGAACTAAGTGATCTGGATCAACTGACATTGCCTCAGAAGAAACAGGATCCTGGAAAGTTCGTAATACCTTGTACCATAGGCAACATGATCTTTGAAAAGGCTCTGTGTGACCTTGGTTCAGGGATAAACCTCATGCCCCTCTCTATAATAGAGAAACTGGGAATCTTTGGGGTGCAAGCTACTAAAATCTCATTAGAGATGGCAGACAATTCAAGAAAATAGGCTTATAGACAAGTAGAGGACGTGTTAGTAAAGGTTGAAGGCCTTTACATCCCTACTGATTTCATAATCCTTGATACTGGAAAGGATGAGGATGAATCCATCATCCTTGGAAGACCTTTCCTAGCCACAGCAAGAGCTGTGATTGATGTTGACAGAGGTGAATTAGTCCTTCAATTGAATGAGCCTCACTCCCTTGTGTTTACAACTCAAGGTTACCCTTCTGTAAACATGGAAAAGAGGCACAGTAAGCTTCTCTCAAAATAGAGTCAACCAGAGCCCCCACAGTCAAACTCTAAGTTTGGTGTTGGGAGGCCACAACCAAACTCTAAGTTTGGTGTTGGAAAGTCTCAACAATGCTCTGAACATCTGTGAGGCTCCATGAGAGCCCACTGTCAAGCTATTGACATTAAAGAAGCGCTTGTTGGGAGGCAACCCAATTTTTATTTATCTAATTTTATTTTTCTTGTTCTTTCATATTTTATTAGGTTCATGATCATGTGGAGTCACAAAATAAATATAAAAATTGAAAACGGAATCAAAAACAGTAGAAGAAAAATCACACCCTGGAGAAAGACCTTACTGGCGTTTAAACGCCAGTAAGAAGCATCTGGCTGGCGTTCAACGCCAGAACAGAGCATAGTTCTGGCGCTGAACGCCCAAAATGGGCAGCATCTGGGCGTTTGAACGCCAGAATTGCACCCTGGAGAAGAGCTGGCGCTGAACGCCCAGAACAAGCACCAATCTGGCGCTGAACGCCCAGAGTTGTGTGCAAGGGCATTTTGCATGCCTAATTTGGTGCAAGTTTGTAAATCCTTGAACACCTCAGGATCTGTGGACCCCACAGGATCCCCACCTACCTCCACTCACTTCTTCTCACCCCTCTTTCACACAATTCCATAAACACTCTTCCCTAAAACTCTTCACCAATCACCTCAATCTCTCTTCCCTATAACCACTTCACCACTCACATCCATCCACTCTTCCCCATAAACCTACCTCATAAACCCCACCTACCTTCAAAATTCAAAATCAATTTCCCACCCAAAACCCACCCTTATGGCCGAACCTTACCCCCCTCCCTTCCCTATATAAAGCCCTCCATTCTTCTTCATTTTCACACAACACAACCCTCTCTTCCCCTTCTTGGCCGAATACACCCCTCCCCCCTCTCCTCCATATTTTCTTCTTCTTCTTCTTCATCTATTCTTTCTTCTCTTGCTCGAGGGCGAGCAATATTCTAAGTTTGGTGTGGTAAAAGCATAAGCTTTTTGTTTTTCCATTACCATTGATGGCACCCAAGACCGGAGAATCCTCTAGAAAAGGGAAAGGGAAGACAAAAGCTTCCACCTCCGAGTCATGGGAGATGGAAAGATTCATCTCCAAAGCTCATCAAGACCACTTCAATGATGTTGTGGCCAAGAAGAAGGTGATCCCCGAGGTCCCTTTCAAGCTCAAGAAGAATGAGTATCCGGAGATCCGACATGAAATCCAAAGAAGAGGTTGGGAAGTTCTAACAAACCCCATCCAACAAGTCGGCATCCTAATGGTTCAAGAGTTCTATGCCAATGCATGGATCACTAGGAACCATGATCAAAGTAAGAACCCAAACCCAAAGAATTATATTACAATGGTTCGGGAGAAATACTTGGATTTTAGTCCGGAAAATGTGAGGTTGGCGTTTAACTTGCCTATGATGCAAGGAGATGCACGCCCCTACACTTGAAGGGTCAACTTTAATCAAAGGTTGGACCAAGTCCTCATGGACATATGTGTGGAAGGAGCTCAATGGAAAATTGACTCCAAAGGCAAGCCGGTTCAATTAAGAAGACTGGACCTCAAGCCTGTGGCTAGAGGATGGTTGGAGTTCATCCAACGCTCCATCATCCCCACTAGCAACCGATCTGAAGTTACTGTGGATCGGGCCATCATGATCCATAGCATCATGATTGGAGAAGAAATAGAAGTTCATGAAGTCATCTCCCTTGAACTCTACAAAATAGCCGAAAAGCCCTCTCCTGGGGCAAGGCTAGCTTTTCCTCATCTTATTTGTCATCTATGTTACTCAGCTGGAGCTTTCATAGAAGGAGACATTTGCATTGAGGAAGAGAAGTCCATCACTAAGAAAAGGATGGAGCAAGCAAGAGAGCCCATTCATGGATCTCAAGAGACGCACGAAGCTCATCACCATGAGATCCCGGAGATGCCTCAAATGTATTTTCCTCCACAAAACTATTGGGAGCAAATCAACACCTCCCTAGAAGAATTAAGTTCCAACATGGGACAATTAAGGGTGGAACATCAAGAGCACTCCATCATCCTTCATGAAATAAGAGAATATCAAAAAGCAATGAGGGAGGAGCAACAAAGACAAGGAAGAGACATAGAAGAGCTCAAGGACATCATTGGTTCCTCAAGAAGGAAACGCCACCATCACTAAGGTGGACTCATTCCTTGTTCTTATTTTCTGTTTTTCGTTTTCTCTATGTTAAGTGCTTATCCATGTTTGTGTCTTCATTACATGATCATTAGTATTTAGTAACTTTGTCTTAAAGTTATGAATGTCCTATGAATCCATCACCTCTCTTAAATGAAAACTGTTTTAATTCAAAATAACAAGAAGTACATGAGTTTCGAATTTATCCTTGAACTTAGTTTAATTATATTGATGTGGTGACAATGCTTCTTGTTTTATGAATGAATGCTTGAACAGTGCATATGTCTTTTGAAGTTGTTGTTTAAGAATGATAAATATGTTGGCTCTTGAAAGAATGATGATAAGGAGACATGTTATTTGATAATCTAAAAATTCATAAAAATGACTCTTGAAGCAAGAAAAAGCAGCAAAGAACAAAGCTTGCAGAAAAAAAAATATATAGGTGAAAAAAAATAAAAAAGAAAAAGCAAGAGCAAAAAGCCAATAACCCTTAAAACCAAAAGGCAAGGGTAAATAAAAAGGATCCCAAGGCTTTGAGCATCAGTGGATAAGAGGGCCTAAAGGAATAAAATCCTGGCCTAAGCGGCTAAACCAAGTTGTCCCTAACCTTGTGCTTGTGGCGTGAAGGTGTCAAGTGAAAACTTGAGACTGAGCGGTTAAAGTCAAGGTCCAAAGCAAAAGAAGAGTGTGCTTAAGAACCCTGGACACCTCTAATTGGGGACTTTAGCAAAGCTGAGTCACAATCTGAAAAGGTTCACCCAATTATGTGTCTGTGGCATTTATGTATCCGGTGGTAATACTGGAAAACAAAGTGCTTAGGGCCACGGCCAAGACTCATAAAATAGCTGTGTTCAAGAATCATCATACTGAACTAGGAGAATCAATAACACTATCTGAACTCTGAGTTCCTATAGATGCCAATCATTTTGAACTTCAATGGATAAAGTGAGATGCCAAAACTATTCAAGAGGCAAAAAGCTACAAGTCCCGCTCATTTAATTGGAGCTATGTTTCATTGATAGTTTGGAATTTATAGTATATTCTCTTCTTTTTATCCTATTTGATTTTTGGTTGCTTGGGGACAGGCAACAATTTAAGTTTGGTGTTGTGATGAGCGGATAATTTATACGCTTTTTGGCATTGTTTTTAGTATGTTTTTAGTAGGATCTAGTTACTTTTTGGGATGTTTTCATTAGTTTTTATGTTAAATTCACATTTCTAGACTTTACTATGAGTTTGTGTGTTTTTCTGTGATTTCAGGTATTTTCTGGCTGAAATTGAGGGACTTGAGCAAAAATCAGATTCAGAGGTTGAAGAAGGACTGCTGATGCTGTTGGATTCTGACCTCCCTGCACTCAAAGTAGATTTTCTGGAGCTACAGAACTCAAAATGGCGCGCTTCCAATTGCGTTGGAAAGTAGACATCTAGGGCTTTCCATCAATATACAATAGTCCATACTTTGGCCGAGTTTAGATGACGTAAAAGGGCGTTGAACGCCAGTTTTACGCTGCTGTCTAGAGTTAAACGCCAGAAACACATCACAAGCCAGAGTTGAACGCCAGAAATACGTTACAAACTGGCGTTCAACTCCAAGATTGACCTCTACATGTGTAACATTTAAGCTCAGCCCAAGCACACACCAAGTGGGCCCCGGAAGTAGATTTATGCATCAATTACTTACTTCTGTAAACCCTAGTAACTAGTTTAGTATAAATAGGACTTTTTACTATGGTATTAGATATCTTTGATCAGTTTTATGCTATCTTAGACTTTCATGGGGGCTGGCCATTCGGCCATGCCTGAACCATTATCACTTATGTATTTTCATACGGTAGAGTTTCTACACTCCATAGATTAAGGTGTGGAGCTCTGCTGCTCCTCAAAGATTAATGCAAAATACTATTGTTTTTCTATTCAATTCAACTTATTCCGCTTCTAAGATATTCATTCGCACTTCAACCTGAATGTGATGAACATGACAATCATCATCATTCCCCCACGAACGCGTGCCTGACAACCACTTCCGTTCCACCTTAGATTGAATGAGTATCTCTTGGATCTCTTAATCAGAATCTTCATGGTATAAGCTAGATTGATGGCGGCATTCATGAGAGTCCGGAAAGTCTAAACCTTGTCTGTGGTATTCCGAGTAGGACTCTGGGATTGAATGACTGTGACGAACTTCAAACTCGCGAGTGCTGGGCGTAGTGACAGACGCAAAAGGGGGGTGAATGCTATTCCAGTATGATCGAGAACCTCAGATGATTAGCCGTGCTGTGACAGAGCATTTGGACCATTTTCACAAGAGGATGGGATGCAGCCATTGACAAGGGTGATGCCTCCAGACGATTAGCCATGCAGTGACAGCGCATCGGACCATTTTCCAGAGAGGATAAAAAGTAGCCATTGACAACGGTGATGTCCTTACATAAAGCCAGCCATGGAAAGGAGTAAGACTGATTGGATAAAGACAGCAGGAAAGCAGAGGTTCAGAGGAACGAAAGCATCTCTATACACTTATCTGAAATTCTCACCAATGATATACATAAGTGTTTCTATCCTTATTTTCTATCTATTTATTACTTATGTTCGAAAACTCCATGACTATTTTATATCCACCTGACTGAGATTTACAAGGTGACCATAGCTTGCTTCATACCAACAATCTCCGTGGGATCGACCCTTACTCACGTAAGGTTTATTACTTGGACGACCTAGTGCACTTGCTGGTTAGTTGTATCGAAGTTGTGAATGAAAAACGATTTATTAAGACGTGCGTACAGAGTTTCTGGCGCCGTTGCCTGAGATCACAATTTCGTGCACCAGGCAGCCCTCAACAAGCTCTAAGCATAAAGGTACTAAAAAAAAGTACCTAAAGGCTGGAGGGAACAGAAAGTTCCTACTGAAGGCCTCTCACCTGGCATGAGAGTCGTCTTCACTAAGAAGCCAGCCTTACCACATATAGTGAGCCGTGTCCTTTCTCTAGAGCATATAGAGCTCATTCATGAGAGGACAGGCAGAAAATTCACTGTCGAGGGCAAAAATCCGAGCCCATATTCACCTCCATAAGGAGATGAAGGTCAAGCTAATGACGTTAAAAGAGCGCTTGTTGGGAAGCGACCCAACTTTACTCAACCTTTTTTATTTTATTTTGTTTTTCTTTTTTAGAGTCATGATCATGTGTATCAGTCAAGAGACAGAATTCACAGTAGTAAAAATAGAACACTCCGGAAAGAGTGTCAAAGTTGGAACACCAGTGAGGAAGCCCTCCTGGGGGGTTCAACACCCCAAGAGGGGAGCATTGCTGGCGTTGAACGCCAGCCAGGGAGCAGCCCCTGGGCATTCAAATGCCAGTGTAGAGAAGCAGAGAATCTGGAGTTCTCTAGCCTCTTAGGACCAAGAGGTCCCACAGAAGCTCCACCTACCCCACCTTCTTCTTTTCCATTGATTATATTTGCTCGAGGATGAGCAAAACTCTTAAGTTTGGTGTTGCAAAAGCCTTGCTTTGTGACCTCTACCACTCTTAAGTGTAGAAGAAGAGAATGGAGCAAACCAGAAAGCATGCACATGAACCTGTGCAGCCGCCTCAACAAAGACAAAGGAGTCACATTGAAAAGAGCAAGCACTATATTGGATCCTCAAGGAGGAGTACCAGCCACCATCATTCAGGTGGATTCGTTCTCTTTTACTCCTTTTCTGTTATTTTTTTGTTTCCTGTCTGTTTTATTTATTCTCTTGTTATAGTTGTATGATCATTTGCATTGATGTCTTAAGGTTGTAAAATATTCCATATATCTCTCACCTTGCTTAAATAAAAATTTTTTATTGAAAAGAATTGAGAGATGTATGAATTTCAAGTTTAAAATAAGATTAGTTTAATTAGTTTGATGTGGTGTCACTTGCTTTTGTTTTCTGAATGTATGAAATAAACAGTGCATATTTGAAGTTGAAATTTTAGAATGTTGGCTCTTGAAAAAATAAGAAAAAAGGAAAAGTATTATTGGAAATCTGAAAAATCTAAAAATTGATTCGTGAAGCAAGAAAAAGCAGCAAAAAGAAAAAGAAAAAGCTTGCATGCGAAAAAAAAAGTGGCAAAAAAAATAAAAAGAAAGAAAAAAAAAGCAAGCAGAAAAAGCCAGTAACCCTTTAAACCAAAAGGCAGCGGTAAAAGGGCCCAAGGCTCTGAGCATCAGTGGTTAGGAGGGCCTGAAGGAATAAAATCCTGGCCTAAGCGGCTAAACCAAGCTGTCCCTTACCATGTGCTTCTGGCGTGAAGGTGTCAAGTGAAAAGCTTGAGACTAAGCGGTTAAAGTCGTGGTCCAAAGCAAAAATAGTGTGCTTAAGAACTCTGGACACCTCTATCTGGGACTCTAGCAAAGCTGAGTCACAATCTAAAAAGGTTCACCTAGGTAAAGTGTATGTGGCATGAATGTATCCGGTGGTAATACTGGAAAACAGAGTGCTTAGGGTCACGGTCAAGACTCAAAAAGCTGTGTTCAAGAATCAAAATATGCTTAACTAGGAAAGTCAATGATATCATCTGGATTCTAAGTTTCTAAGGATGCCAACATCTCTAAGTTTCAATGGACAGTGAGATGCCAAAACTATTCAGAAGCAAAAAGCTACTAAGTCCCGTTCATCTGATTTTAACTAAGCTTCATTTAAAACTTAGAAATTTATTGTATCTTAATTTTCTTTTTTATCCTACTGTATTTTTAGTTGCTTGGGGACAAGCAATGGTTTAAGTTTGGTGTTATGATGAGCGGATATTTTATACGCTTTTTGACATCACTTTCATATAGATTTTAGTAGTTTTTATTTTGTTTTTATTAAGTTTTTATAGCTTTTAGTGTTAAAATCACATTTTTGGATTCTACTATGAGTTTTTGTATTTTTGGGCAATTTCAGGTATTTTCTGGCTAAACTTGAGGAGCTGGAGTAGAAGTCTGATTCAAAGACAGAGAAAGCACTGCAGATGCTGTCCAGATCTGACCTACCTACATTTGGAAGAGCTTTTCTGAAACTAAAGAAGTCCAAATGGAGCGCTCTCAACAGCTATGAAAAGCTGAATTTCAGAGATTTCCAGCAATATATAATAGTTTATACTTTTCTTCGAATTAGAAGGCCCAAAACTAGCATCTAACGCTAGCTTCCTGCACCCTTCCAAGTATCCAGCGCCCAAAGAGCAGAGCCCAGCGTCCAAAGGCCCAGAGAGGACCCCCATCTGGCATTCCACATCCAAGGAACCTCAATGCACGTGGATCTCATCAAAGCTCAGCCCAAACACTCACTAAGTGGGCCCCATAAGTGGATTTTAGCACTAAATAGACTATTTTACCCTACTAGTCATCTATTTAAGGGGATTAAACTTATGTAATTCAAAAGAACTTTTACCTTCTTCAAATTCTCCATTAGGGGAGACCTCCCGCTAAGGGAGGTCTGCCATTATGTTCGTTCTTCCATTGTTTTATTTTCAGTATGAGTTTCTAAACCTCCTAAGTTGAGGGGAGGAGCCCTGCTGAGACCTATGAATTAATAAAAGTACTATCTCTTCTTCTTCGATCCGTGTTTGATCTATCTCTTAGATGTTTATTCGTACTTCATCGTGATGAATAGGATGATCTAACCAATTAGCTCTGTTCATCACATTAAGACGAACGTGCCTGACAAACACCCGCGTCTACTTGGATTCAGAACACGTCTTTCACTAGACAGTAATAAACAACAGCTTGAATATACATCTCTCAGACGGCTAATCCGCGACTTCATTGGGGACTTCTCGAGACATCAGTTTAGCCGATTTCTGGGGAGATTAGGGTCTTTGTGGGAGAGGCTAGAACCTAAAGATGCAGCATTCTCTGATCCGAAAGATCCGACCTTGTCTGTGGCATTTTGAGTAGGATCATGAAGGAGAATGGACTGTACGTGCCTCACCCTCAAGTAAAGATGGATCTACCTTAAACTGGGAGTTCAGATCCGGAGGAGTATTGGCAGCTGCTCAAACCAGTGTCAATCACATACATCCTGCCATAGAAGAAGATCATTCACAAGCAAAGAAGACAGTAGTACCAGAGCTACTTCAGAAAGACAAAGCAACTCCAACTCTCAACTCTATTCCATTCTCTGAAACACTTGGTTTTACAAATACAAAATTCAACATAAAATCAACAACCTTCTGAGTCCGCCTGACTAAGACCTGCAAGACAACCATAAGCTTGCTTCAAGCCACAATCCTTGTGGGATCGACCCTGACTCACTCAGGTATTACTTAGACGACCCAGTGCACTTGCTGGTACTGCTACTGTTGTACAAAATAGTGTGGGTTTTGCGTACACGCGCACCACCGACCTCAATAAAGCCTGCCCTAAGGACCCTTACCCACTCCCCAGCATAGATGCTTTGGTCTACTC
This sequence comes from Arachis ipaensis, assembly GCF_059453495.1. Classification (NCBI taxonomy): domain Eukaryota; kingdom Viridiplantae; phylum Streptophyta; class Magnoliopsida; order Fabales; family Fabaceae; genus Arachis; species Arachis ipaensis. The sequence goes on from NC_142441.1 coordinate 99,845,072, forward strand.
AGCATCAGGCTACAGATACTTGTTTTTTATGGATGGTTATTCGGGGTATAATCAAATCCCTACGTATAAGTGGTGCATGAATTCCCACACTTTTGTACAACTGTAACAGCAAGTGCACTGGGTCGTATAATTAATACCTGAGCGAGTCAGAGTCGATCCCACGAGGATTATGTTTTGAAGCAAGCTATCGTTATCTTGCAGGTCTTAGTCAGGCAGATCAAGAGTTGTTGGATTACGGAGTTTAGGATAAAGATCTATTATAACAGGGTGCTAATACTTTATGAATTTATTGGAATCAGTAATAGTAATATAATTGAAGATTGGATTTGCTTTGTCTTTCTGAATTAACTCTGGTATCACTGTCTTCTCTGCTTGTAAATGATCTTTTCTATGGCAGGCTGTATGTGATCAAAGCCATTGTCCGTGGTCATTGATCTCCTCTGCTCCAGATCAAATGCCATTGCCTGTGGTCATCCAATCTGATGGAGGGTGAAGCTTTAGCAGTTCATTCTCTTAGCGATCCTACTCAAAATGCCACAAACAAGGTCGAATCGTCCGGATCAGAGAATGCTGCTTCTTTGGATTAGCTGTCTGAGAGATGTATAAACATAGTTGTTCGTTCACGCTTTTCGACCACGTATTCACACGAACCTAAGTAGACGCGGGTGTTTGTCAGGCACGTTCATCTTAGTATGATGAACAGAGCTGATTGTCACTGATCATCCTATTCACCATGTTGAAGAACGAATATACATTTTAGAAATAAATCAGACACGAATCGAAGAAGAAAAACTAATACTTTTATTAATTCATAGGACTCAGCAGGGCTCCTCCCCTCAACCCAGGAGGTTTAGAAACTCATACTGATGTGAAAAACAAAGTAATACATGAAAATATGTTGAATGATGGTAAAAGATGTCCGAATAACATAAATCAAATCCCTTAAATATTAAACTAATGACTAGTAAGGGTAAAACATTCTTTTTAGTGCTAAAATCCACTTCTGGGCCCCACTTGGTGAGTGTTTGGGCTGGACTTTAATGAGATTCATGTGCTATAAGGTCTTTTAGGCATGAAACGCTGGCTAGGGGGTCCTCTCTGGGCATTTGGATGCCTGGCTCTGCTCCTTGGGCGCTGGACGCCAGAAAGGGGCAAGAGGCTGGCGTTGGACGCCAGTTTTGGGCCTTCTAATCCGTAGCAAAGTATGGACTATTATACATTGCTGGAAAGCTCTGGAAGTCAGATTTCCATAGTCATTAAGAACGCTCTATTTGTACTTTTGTAGCTCCAGAAAAGCTCTTCCGAGTGCAAGGAGGTTATATCTGGACAGCATCCGCAGTGCTTTCTTTGTCTCTGAATCAGACTTTTACTTCAGCTCCTCAATTTCAGCCAGAAAATACCTGAAATTGTACAAAAACACAAACTCATAGTAGAATCCAAAAATGTGAATTTAACACTAAAACCTATAAAAACTTAATAAAAACTAAACAAAACATACTAAAAACTATATGAAAATGATGCCAAAAAGCGTATAAAATATCCGCTCATTAATAAGCTGGATTAAGAGAAGACCTCATTCATAACTCCAAAAGCTAACTATTGCTAGGTGGTAATTCCTTTTAGATTAAAGAACACACGGGCTACATATCAGCAATTGATGAATAAGGTGTTTTTCACTCACATAGGAAAACTCATGGAAGTATATGTCGACGACATGCTCGTCAAGACCCAAGAGGATGCAACACTAATGTCCGACCTCCCTAAAGTATTCTCGACTATAAGAAAGTATGAGATGAGGTTAAATCCCTCAAAGTGCATCTTTGCAGTAGAAGTTGGGAAATTCTTGGGATTTACGTTGACACAAAGAGGAATAGAAGCAAACCCCGATAATGCCAGGCTATACTCAATATGAAAAGCCCGAATTATGTTAAAGAGGTTCAACAACTAAATGGAAGGTTGGCCGCTCTATCTAGATTTTTAGCCGGGTTAGCTCTGAAATCACTTTTCCTCTACTCAATTCTAAGGAAAAGGAAGCAATTTGAATGGACTCCAGAATGCGAACAGACCTTTCAAGACTTCAAGATATTCTTGGGGCAACCACCCATACTTATCCAACCTAAAAAAGGGGAAGAACTCGTGCTATACGTATCTATTGGAAGTCGGGCTATAGCCTCGGCCCTGGTCCGAGAGGGCAAAAAGGAGTAGCAACCTATCTACTTCATCAGCAAGGCCTTACAAGGGTCAGAGTTGAATGATCAAAAGATAGAGAAGTTTGCTTATGCTCTTATCATTACATCTCGAAGGCTCCGACCTTATTTCCAAGCTTACACTATCAAAGTCTGAACTAATCAACCAATGAAACACATTCTACAAAAGACAGACTTAGCAAGTCGGATGCTATAATGGGCGGTAGAGTTGTCCGAATTTGACATAAAGTATGAAGCTCAAACGGCCATTAAGTCTCAGTATCTTGCTGACTTCATTGTCAAATACACCAAAAGTCCAGGAATCCCAGCTACATGGAGTTTGTATGTAGACGGTTGACAAACCCCATTTGTAGGGTTTATCTTGTATTGATTTTTGGGGATTTTATCACCTTTTACCCACATGTATTCAATGAATTAGCATGGTTTTACATATTCTCCTTTAATTGTGCTTAAGAGTGAAAACATGCTTTTTAGGTCCTTAATTGTTTAATCTTGATTTACCTTTGATTCCATTAGATGCCTTGATATGTTTGCCAAGTGATTTCAGATTTAGGAGGCAAGGATTGGATCAAGGAAATGAAGGAAAAGCATGTAAAAATGGAGAACTCATGAAGAAATGAGGGAATTGCAAAAGCTGTCTAGACCGACCTCTTCGCACTTAAACGACCATAACTTGAGCTACAGAGGTCCAATTGATGCGGTTCCAGTTGAGTTGGAAAGCTAACATCCGGGGCTTCGAAACGATATAAGATTTGTCATAGTTGCTACACGTATGGTGGCACGCACGCGCAAAGTACGCGCACGTGCCGTCGCTGCCACCTGGTTCACTTAAAGCAAAACGTGGCCAATGAATTCTAAAGCCTTGTGGGCCCAATCCAACTCATTTCTGATGCTATTTAACCCAAGGAGTGAAGAGGGAAACATATGTTAGTTACCAATTAGTTTTAGTTTAGCTTTGTAGTTAGTTTCTAGAGAGAGAAGCTCTCTCTTCTCTCTAGGATTAGGATTAGATTAGTTCTTAGATCTAGATCTATTTCTTCTTATTCTCTCTTCTAATTTTCGTTCTTCTCCTCTATTGCACTTGTAAGATTCTTCTTCTAATGTAATTCCTTTGTTTGTAGTTTGTGAATTCTCTTTTGTAGATCTACATTTCTCCTTCAATGCAATTGGTAAGTTCTTTGTTGTTTCATGATTGATTTAGTTTTCTATTGTGGACCTCTTGCCTTTGTAGTTAGATCTCTCTTTAATTCTTGCAAATTTATGTGTTCACTTGTATTGCACTCTATGTTTTTTATGAAATGTCTCTTATAGCTATTAGTTAGATTTTGTTCCTCTTGGCCTAGGTAGAGTAATTAGTGACACTTGAGTTATCTAATTCCTTTGTTGATTGATAATTGGAGAGATTGCTAATTGGTTTGGAGTGCACTAAAGCTAGTCTTTCCTTGGGAGTTGGCTAGGACTTGTGGCTCAAGTCAATTCATCCACTTGACTTGCCTTTCTTTAGTAAGGGTTAACTAAGTGGTAGCAATGAACAATTCTCATCACAATTGAGAAGGATAACTAGGATAGGATTTCTAGTTCTCATATCTTGCCAAGAGCTTTGTTAGTTGTTAGTTTATTTTCTTTGCCATTTATATTTCTTGTCCAAAAGCTTAAAAACCCCAAATATAATTCACAACCAATAACAAGACACTTCATTACAATTCCTAGGGAGAACGACCCGAGGTCCAATACTTCAGTTTATAAATTTAGGGGTTTGTTTTAGTGACAAACAACTTTTTGTATGAAAGGATTAGTGATTGGTTTAGAAACTATACTTGCAACGAGAATTCATTTGTGAATTCTAAACCGTCAAAAATCTAATCGTCAAAATGGCGCCGTTGCCGGGGAGTTGCAATGGTGTTATGTTATTGGTTATTGTATATATGTGAATATTGTGAATAGCTTGATTTTTGGATTGCTTGTTAGTTTTTGCTAGTTCTAGGACTTTGTTTCATTATTTCTTGTTAGCTTTTGCTTCCTATTTTTACTTTTCACTATGAATTCTCACTTTGGCTATGAGTGTGATTACAACTATGTTGTAGGTGATGGGAGCTACAATGAAGATGTGTATCAAGAATGGGATGACCAAAGGTGGGAGGAGCCATATGCATATGATCAATCCTCATGGCAACAACCTCCACCAATACACTATGAAGAAGAGCCATTCTTTGATGCATATCAATCTAATGGCTATGGTGAACTCCCTTGTGACTTTCAAGAACCACCACCATATGCCCATGAGCCATGCCCTCAACATAACCTTCAACCACACTCACAAGCCTATTTTCAACAAACACCTCCATATGACCATGATCCTTACCCGCCATACCAACCTCCTTTTGAACCATATGAGCCATACATGGAATCACAATTTCAAGATTACTACTCCCAAGAACCACCTCAATACACACCACCACCTTACCAAGAAGAACCACCTTCCTATAATGAACCCTTTCTCCAATATGATGAACCCTCCCATCCACCCCAACCTCTAATGGATGAAACCCTCGATGTTCTTCTTCAAGGACAAGAGGAGATGACAAGGGATGTGCAACAATTCATGACCGCCTTGGATGAGGTGGTAAACCGGCTAGCATCCCAACTTTTGGACACTCAAGGAACTCCCATGGCTACATGCGGAGAATCTAAAGAGGAACATAGCATGAAGGAGAGATTGAAAACTCCGGTGGAAAAGGAGGAATGCTACTTTGTGTTAGAACAATTGGAGAAGCCTATGATTATTGAAGAAGAGGAAGAAGTGGTTGAAGACCTAGGAGATGCGGAACCTCCATGGGAAGCTAAAATCATAGAAAATCCATCCAAGAAGATTGAATTTGATGTCGAGGAGGAAAGTGCACAACCTCCAAAACAATTTTTGAATGAAGACTTGGAAAGAATGAAGCAAGAATTGAGTTCCCTTGGTGATGAAGATCATGCATCCAACCATCTTGGTGGTGAATACTTTGAATTTGAAGAACCTTCTCCCAATGAGATAGAAAGCAATGTGGAGGTAGATTTCTCTCAACCTCCCATTTATGATTTGAGTGATGAGGAAGAGTTAGATGAAATTGATGAACAAAGGATTGGAAGTGAAGAAGCTTATGAAGATGTGGAGATTAATAAGGAAGAACACAAGGGAGTAAAGCTTGCTAGCACGTTGGAGATACCTCTCCCCAAGCCACCACCATCCATTCTTTCATTCAAGTGGGTAAATTCCTTATACTCAAGCTTTATTATTCCCCTTGAATATGGTTTGCTTGAGACGGATGGTCAACTTAGACATATTTGTGGCTTTAAAAGCAAAAAGGAAATGGCTAGTGGTTGGAAACATTATTCTAGGCTCATTATGGTTGCATGTTCAAAGCTTAATTGCACGGTTTGGTATAGAGCTAGATTGTTTGGGTCTAGGAGAATGTTTGGTCACTTTATTGAGAATTCTAAAGTCATGCCACCCAAATGGAATAATGATAATCAACTTGAAGATGGGTGTGGAAATAAGATATGGGATCCGGGAATATATGAGGATCAATTTTAGGAGCCCATGGTTTGTGAAGAACTCCATCAAGGCTTGAAGATATTAAAATTGAAGAATGGAGCTTATTGGAGATTCAAGCATTGGTGGATGTTCAAGGATAGCTTCAAGCACAAGCCACCTTGAGAGGAGCTCCCCATAAGTCCAACTTAAGGACAATAAACAAAAGTGCTAGGTGGGAGACAACCCACCATGGTAAAATCCTTTCATTTTCTCTTTTGTATATATTGGTAGAATTAGCTTAATTTCATGTTTTGTTTAGTTAGTTGAGTATGTTTGGTAGTTTAAGTATGTTAAATAAGGTTTTATGGTGTTTTGGTAGCTGTTTGGAGGTTTGGAATGCTTGGATTGGTGCAAAAACATAGAAAAAAAAATTTTGAAAAACAGAGCACCATCCACGCGTACGCGTACATGGCGCGTACGCGCACTTACAGCTTTCCGACCATCCACGCGCGCGCGCCATGCGTGCGTACGCGTGGATTGAGAAGTTCCAACCTCCATACATTTTCCAGAGAGTTGTGCCTGCGCCGCGCCAACGTTGTGCCCTTCGCACAAACCAACTCGCGCGTACGCGCACATGACGCGTACGCGCCACTCTCGAAATAAGCCAACGACGCGCGCGCGCCATGCGTGCGTGCGCGTGGATGCCCCGTTCTTCCATCCATTTCTTTTCTTCTCCTCCTTCCATTTCTCCCTTTTTCCTTTCTTCTTCCCTCCTCCTACCCCTCATCCAACACTTCCAAACACCATTGATAACCATTTATTTTAGTTAACAAATTAGTTAGTTAGTTAGTTGATTAGTTATTTTTAGTTTAGTTTTCATTTTATTTTCTCTCTTTTCATCATAAGTGTTGGAGTATTGACTTTGTTTACTATACATTGCTATATCCCTTATTGCCTAAATGCTATTTTAGCATGAATGTTTTTAGATAATCTTTGATGGACTCTATGATTGAGGTTATATTTTGTTACTTGGTTTTGAGTTCCTCATGCTTACCTTTTGAAAAATACCAAGTGATGAGAATTGTCTTCGAGCTTATAACTCTTTTGAATTGCATGTTGTAGCTAGCCACCATGTGATTTGGATCCCTTTTCCCTCGATTAGGCAACCTCTTGATGGATGATGTTATGCATTTACCTTAATGCATTGTATTTTATGATTATATCCATCCATATGTTTGACTTGAATGCTTTCATGCTTCTCTAATGCTTGTCTTACCTTACAAGCTTACTTAAAGCATCTCAAGCACACTAGGATAAGTGAAGTGCATGCTTCTTTTGTGACATAGCTTTTCTGCTAATGTGTATTCTAAACCGCGCAATTTAGAATTCACACACCTAATATTTCTTAATGTCACACTAATTCACTCACCTCATTCTAGTGATTTACCTCATTCCAACAATGTATGCTTCCTTGCTTTTATAAAAATCAATACAAGATAAACCCTACAAATGGGGTTTGTCAACCTCCCCACACTTAAACCAAACATGTCCTCATGCTTAAACCAAGAATGAAGTAAGGGTATGGCATTTATTCGATGGAAACTAACTAAATGCAATCTACCTATATGCAACTAACTAAATGAATGCAAGTGCTTGGTCAAAATAAATCAATTCCCAAGAAACATATATGCACAAGGGCTAAGGACTAGCAAGTCTAATCCACAATTGAATTGAGTTATTAAATATTTTTACAAACTTGCATGAAGAATGATGATCATAGGTGAAAACATGTAATTGAGCATCAAACCCTCACCAGATGTGTTTGCACTCTATTCGCTCAAGTGTTTAGGGTTGATTCACTCAATTCTCCTCTATTTCATGCTTTCCAAGATTTGTTTTTCTTCTAACAATCAACATTTATTTCATGCATGCATACAAGTATCATGAGGTCTTTTCATTGGTTGTAATGGGGCTAGGGTCAAATTAGGATGCATATTTGGTCAAGTGAGCTTGAAATTTGAATCTTTGATAAGCTTAAACTTCCCACCTAACCTATGACATCCTATACAATTAAGTTCTAATCTAACTACCCATTTTTTTCACCTTTTCACATACTCATGCATTTTCTTTTCATTTCACAACTCATATGCATTGATCTTATTGAGCTTCACTTTGGGGCATTTTGTCCCCTTATTATTTCTTTTCATTTCACAACTCATATAGGTAGATTGCATTTAGTTAGTTTCCATCGAATAAATGCCATACCCTTACTTCATTCTTGGTTTAAGCATGAGGACATGTTTGGTTTAAGTGTGGGGAGGTTGACAAACCCCATTTGTAGGGTTTATCTTGTATTGATTTTTGGGGATTTTATCACCTTTTACCCACATGTATTCAATGAATTAGCATGGTTTTACATATTCTCCTTTAATTGTGCTTAAGAGTGAAAACATGCTTTTTAGGTCCTTAATTGTTTAATCTTGATTTACCTTTGATTCCATTAGATGCCTTGATGTATTTGCCAAGTGATTTCAGATTTAGGAGGCAAGGATTGGATCAAGGGAATGAAGGAAAAGCATGTAAAAATGGAGAACTCATGAAGAAATGAGGGAATTGCAAAAGCTGTCAAGACCGACCTCTTCGCACTTAAATGACCATAACTTGAGCTACAGAGGTCCAATTGATGCGGTTTCAGTTGGGTTGGAAAGCTAACATCCGGGGCTTCGAAACGATATAAGATTTGCCATAGTTGCTACACGTATGGTGGCGTGCACGCGCAAAGTACGCGCACGCACCGTTGCTGCCACCTGGTTCACTTAAAGCAAAACGTGGCCAACGAATTCTAAAGCCTTGTGGGCCCAATCCAACTCATTTTTGATGCTATTTAACCCAAGGAGTGAAGAGGGAAACATATGTTAGTTACCAATTAGTTTTAGTTTAGCTTTGTAGTTAGTTTCTAGAGAGAGAAGCTCTCTCTTCTCTCTAGGATTAGGATTAGATTAGTTCTTAGATCTAGATCTATTTCTTCTTATTCTCTCTTCTAATTTTCGTTCTTCTCCTCTATTGCACTTGTAAGATTCTTCTTCTAATGTAATTCCTTTGTTTGTAGTTTGTGAATTCTCTTTTGTAGATCTACATTTCTCCTTCAATGCAATTGGTAAGTTCTTTGTTGTTTCATGATTGATTTAGTTTTCTATTGTGGACCTCTTGCCTTTGTAGTTAGATCTCTCTTTAATTCTTGCAAATTTATGTGTTCACTTGTATTGCACTCTATGTTTTTTATGAAATGTCTCTTATAGCTATTAGTTAGATTTTGTTCCTCTTGGCCTAGGTAGAGTAATTAGTGACACTTGAGTTATCTAATTCCTTTGTTGATTGATAATTGGAGAGATTGCTAATTGGTTTGGAGTGCACTAAAGCTAGTCTTTCCTTGGGAGTTGGCTAGGACTTGTGGCTCAAGTCAATTCATCCACTTGACTTGCCTTTCTTTAGTAAGGGTTAACTAAGTGGTAGCAATGAACAATTCTCATCACAATTGAGAAGGATAACTAGGATATGATTTCTAGTTCTCATATCTTGCCAAGAGCTTTGTTAGTTGTTAGTTTATTTTCTTTGCCATTTATATTTCTTGTCCAAAAGCTTAAAAACCCCAAATATAATTCACAACCAATAACAAGACACTTCATTACAATTCCTAGGGAGAACGACCCGAGGTCCAATACTTCGGTTTATAAATTTAGGGGTTTGTTTTAGTGACAAACAACTTTTTGTATGAAAGGATTAGTGATTGGTTTAGAAACTATACTTGCAACGAGAATTCATTTGTGAATTCTAAACCGTCAAAAATCTAATCGTCAACGGGTCAACAAATAAGGATGGAAATGGGGCTTGTGTTATCCTAGAAAGTGACCAAGGAACTCGGATAGAGCTATCTTTAAGGTTCGAGTTCCCCGCTTCCAATAATCAGGCAGAATATGGGGCCCTACTTGCTGGCTTGAAGCTGGCTAAAGAAGTGGAGGAAGAAAAGGTGGTGGTGTACATTGATTCGCAAGTAATCACTTTGCAAATTAATGGCACCTACCAAGCTAAAGACCCACTATGAAGAAGTACTTGGATGAGATGCGAGAACAACTGACACACTTTTCAGAAATTTTAACTTGTCAAGTTTCAAATTTTTTATTCATCGAGATCTGATTATGAGTTATTAAAAGGTAAACTGAATAAAAATTTAACACTTGAAGTGCTATTCCTACGGGACCTTATGAATTCTTAATTGGAATTTTAAGATCCTTTTTTATTTTTTTATTCTCTTTTTTATTTCAGCTCGTTGTAGTATTTTACATTGCTAAAAGGTCCTGATATTATTTGAGAATACAAATCCTTGTTAGACCCCAAAAATTGATTTTTACTCAAATATATCAACAGACATATAACTCAGGAGTCCAATGCTCGAGCTGATGCTCTATCAAAGTTAGCTAGCACCAAGCCAGGAGACAACAATAGAAGTCTTATTCAAGAGACTCTGCAAACCCCATCCATATCAAAGGAAGAGGAAGTACTGACTATACACAATCAACATTTAGGGTGGATGACCCCCATAGTCAACTACCTCAAATTTGATATACTTTCCAAGGATGAAAAGGAGGCCAAAAGGCTCATAAAAGAGGCACAAAACTATACACTGGTCCATAATATCCTATACAAAAGAGGGATCACATCCCTCTTAAAATGCGTCCCGACCTCCATCACAAAGGAAGTCTTGGAAGACATACACAGTGGTATATATGGAAACCACCTAGGAGCTCGGTCACTGGCCAAAAAAGTGATTCGAGCCAGCTTCTTTTGGCCGACCTTGCAGAAGGAGATGGCTGAGTTCGTCAAGGTATGTTTGCCTTGTTAGAAACATGAAAACTTCTATATAACGTCTCCTAAAGAACTTATCAGTGTTACCTCACCATGGCCATTTGCAAAATGGGGCCTTGACCTACTCAAACCCTTTCTACAAGCACCAGTCAAATACCTCATACTAGAAATTGATTATTTCACTAAATGAATTGAGACAGAGCCCTTAGCAACTATCACTGTCAAAAGAAGTCGGAAATTTCTATATAAGAACATTGTCACAAGGTTTGGAATTCCACACTCTATCACCATAGACAATGGAACTCAATTTACCGAATTGACATTTAGAAACTTGGTGTCCGTGACGGAGAAAAAATGTTGGTAAAGAATTTCTCAATAAAATTGCGTTGCAAGTATAGATCTAAACTGAAAATTAAACCTCAATCAACGTTTAATTAGGTTGTCACAAGAACAAACCCCAATAAAAATAAACCGAAGTATTCAAACCTCGAGTCGTCTCTCAAAGGAATTGCAGGGAAGTGTTTATGTTATTGGTTATGAGGTATATTTTTGGGTTTTTTGAATGATGAACAAGGAATGTAAATAACGAGAAAATAAACTAACAACTAAGAAAGCTCTTAGCAAGGAAAGAGAATTAGAAGTCCTATCCTCATTAACGTCGTCAATTGTGATGGTAAATGTAAATTGCCTTCACTTAGTTAACCTCTAACCAATGAAGGAAAGTCAAGTGCATACAATCAAATTGAGTTCACAAGTCCAAGTCAACTCATAGTGACAGACTAGATGGAGTGAAGGTCAAACTAACCGGCAATCTTCATTTACCAATCAACAAGAGACTTTGACAATTCAAGAGTCTCCAAATCATCAACCCAAGCCAAGAACACAAAAATCTAATTTAAAATTCAACCAAACATTTTATCAAACACTTGGAAGGCACAAAATAAAGCATGTTAAAATTGCAACAATAATAAAATCTAACAACTACCAATTACAAAAAAAATGAATAATAACAACTAAAGAAAGCAATAATAACGTGAAGATATAAATTGCATTAACAAAGATCAAGAGTAGCAAGAGTGCATAACATAAAGGCAACAAAGTGAAGGTAATAACAAGTAGAATTAAAGGACAAAGGTGAAGGAACAATAGGTTGCAAGAAAATGTAAATGAAAGTAAGAATTAAATCTAAATCTAAGAAGAAATTGAAAGAAGAAACCCTAAACCTAGAGAGAGGAGAGAGCCTCTCTCTAGAATTCTACATCTAAAATCTAAAGTGTGTGAATGAATGAATGATGTGAATGATTGAATCCAGCTCTACTCCCCAGCCTCTTGTCTAAGTTTTTGGGCCTGAAACTGGGTCAAAAGCAGCCCAGAAATTGCCCCCAGCGTATTCCCTTTACTGAGGCACGTGACTCTCGTCGCGTGTACGCGTCAGCCATGCATACGCGTCAATGGAAGAAACTCCTGGTCACGCGTATGCTTCAGTCACGCGTACGCGTCGCCTGGAAGATGGTGCGATCACGCGTACGCTTTAGCCATGCACACGCGTCATCTCCAGCTTCTCAAAATTTCAATTTCATGTGTTCCTTCCACTTTAGCATGCTTTCTCTTCATCGTCCATGCCATTCTTGTCCTATAAACCCTGGAATCACTTAACAAACACATCACGGCATCGAATGGTAATAAAAGATAATTAAAAATAAGCAATTTTAAGGCTTAGGAAGCATGTTTTCAATCATAGCACAAAATTAGGAAGGAAACTTAAAAACATGCAAATTACATGGATAAGTGTGAGTAAAGTTGATATAATCCACTTGATTCGATCCAAAATAAGTCATAAAATAGTGGCTCATCAAATCTCCCCACACTTAAACGTTAGCATGTTCTCATGCTAAGCTCAAGGGAACCAAAAGAGCGAAGGAAAAATGGTAGGACTTATGCAATGCAACCTATCAATATGAATGCAACTACATGCTAAATCCTTCTACCTACTTGGTTAAAAGTAAATCAATCTTCCAAAAATAAATATGAACTGAATTTCACTAATTCAAATCTCAAAATGAAGTATAAGCAAACTTGTAAGAAGAAAGCTTATGAAAGTTGAGAACAAGGAATTAAGCATCAAACCCTCACCAGAAGTGTATGCACTCTAATCACTCTAGTGTTTGAGGGTTGATTCTCTCATTTCTCTACTAATCTTGTTTTCTAAGGCTTGCTCTTCTTCTACCAATCAACAAAAATTTAATACACAAATACACGTATCAAGAGGTCTTTTCAAGGGTTGTAATGGGGTTAGGGTCAAGGTAGGAATGTATTTGGTTAAGTGGACTAAAATCCGAATCCTTGATTAACCTAAACTTCTTACCTAACCTAAGACAATCCATGTAATCAAAATACAAAACCTAACTACCCATTAACTATGTTTTCCACATATTCATGCATCCCAAATTCGAGTACAATACATATGCATTGCTACCACCATTTACTTTGGGGCATTTTGTCCCCTTTTATTGCTTGCTTTTTTTTCTTTATTTTACTTGTTATTTTTTTCCTTTCTTTTTCTTTCTTTTTTTTATATATGTGGTGGATATACATATATGTGAAATCAATGCATATGATTAAGGTATTGAATGCATGTTCATGTGCTCAACTATCTTTTTCACATTTTTAAAAAAATATACAATACCCAATTCACAAACCAAATATTTTCAAACCCAGTTTTTCCACACTTAAATCATGCACACACTCACTAGTCTAAGCTAACCAAGGATTCAAATTAAGAACATTTATTATTTTTCGCTTAGAGTTAGTGATGTACTAAAATAAGAACAAATGGGGTAAAATAGGCTCAACATTGGTTTGCAATGGATGATGAAAGGTTAAGGCCATATGGGTATGTGAGCTTAGTGAAACAAATGCCTCAATCATATAAATGCATGCATACATCAAACAATGGAAATATAGAATCAAACAAGACACAGATCACAAATTTAGAGAGAACAACACACACCAAAACAAAATATTGGTTGATAAGATGGCATATGGTGGTGGTTGTTGATAATCACAAGGAGATCCACCATAACCGTTGGATTGGTATACATCAAGGAATGGATCTTGCTCATAGTGCATTGAAGGAAGTTGTTGCCATGAAGGTTGATCATAGGCATATGGTTCCTCCCACCTTTAATTGTCCTATCCTTGATGCATGTTTTCATTGTAATTTCTATCTCCTACAACATAGTTTAAACCAAACTCATAGCCAAAGTGGTGAGAATTCATAGTACCAATGGAAGATAAAAACAAAAACTAACAAGAAATAATGAAAATCAAATCCTACAACTAGCAAAAACTAACAAACAAACCAAAATTCAAGCTATTCACAATATTAACATATGTACAATAGCCAACAATATAACACCATTGCAACTCCCTGGCAACGGCGCCAAAAACTTGACGTGAGAATTAATGGTTGTTTAGAATTTCACACTAGAAAAGAGCATTTTCGTTGATAGCATAGTCTAAACCAACAATTAACTCTCAATCAAAGTTTAAATAAAAGAATGTCACAATTCAAATCAAATAACCGGGAGTTTGAAACCCTGGGTCGTCTTCCCTAGGAGTTGCAATGAAATCTTAATTATTGGCTATGAGGGAAAGGGGGTTTGATGATAGAGAAGCAAGGAATTAAATGAGTAAACAATAACTAAATACCAAAAGTAATCAACTCAAGACAAGTAATCAAAAGAAAGGGAAATTCAAAGGCTAAGAAACCTCTTGGCAAGGATTGAGAGTCAAGGTTACCTATCCTAGCCATTGATCACAAACACATGATGATTATGAAGAGTTAATCCTACTTAATCAACCCTAACTTCGAGGATAAGTCAAATAGGCATAATTGATCTCAATCCACAAGTCCTAGCCAACTCACTAATTAGCTCAGTGAAAGACTAGCGTTAGTGGAAACCAAATCAACTAACTATTCTAATATATCAATCAAGAATGGACATCAATGACTCAAAGTCACCTAAGTCCTCAACTCCAAGCCAAGAGTGAGAAGAACTATACTAAAACTAAGCCAAGCATTTCATCAAATACTTGGTGTGCATGAAAATAAAATCATATTAAATTGTAATAATAATAAATTCTAAAACTATCAAAAGCAAGAAAATAATAACAACAATTCAATTAAATGACAATAACCAAAGAAACATTAAATTGCATTAATGGAAATTCAAGTTAACAAGAGTTTATCAACAATAAAATAACCAAATAAAAGAAATAACAAGTAAAACTAAAGGAAGTAAGATACTAGAGTAAGAAATAGTAAAGAAACTAAATCAATAAAAGAATTAAAGCATCAATCTAAGAGAAAACTAAATCTAACCTAATTCTAGAGAGAAGAGAGAGTTTCTCTCTCTAGAATAACCTAAAGTATGTTACTAAACTAAACCTAATTGCTCTCCCTTTATTTCCTCTTGAATTCTGCTTGAAATAGGTTCAGAAATGAGTTGGATTAGGCTCTGGAGGTCCAGAAATCGCCCCCAGTGTTTTGCATTAAATGAGGTCACGTGCAGGACTTGTGCATACGCACACTTGTTAAATCTCCTCTTGTGCGTACGCATGACTGCACGAACTCCTACTTGTGCGTACGCACGCATCAATGTGTGTACGCACACTTGCTGACTTGCTCCAAACTCCATTTCTTCATGAATTCTCCACTTTTACATGCTTTTTCTTCATTCCTTCAATCCATTCTTAGCCTTCTAAACCTGACTTCACTCAACAAACACATCAAGGCATCAAACGGGATTAAAGTGAATAAAATTTAGCAATTCGGGGCCTAAAAAGCATGTTTTTACTTTTAAACACAAATTAGGATAGATTCACAAAACCATACTATTTCATTGAATAAATGTGGAAAAAGTTGATAAAATCTACCTAATTAGAGCAGATAAATACCATGAAATGTGGATTTATCATGTACCTATATCCTCATCTATTGGCACGTTTTGTAAGTGTAGCCGTATTTTTTTTGTAGTTATAAATAGCCATGCTTACCAAGCATAGCTATATATTACTCTATTGGTTGCTATTGTTTCATCAAATTTATAATTAGGTTCCTATATTTTCTTTTGAATTGAGTTTTTACACTATTTTTAATTTTTTTAATTAGATCCTTCATCGTATAAAAAGTGTTGAAGTAATTGAATATTTCTCTACAAATTGAATGTATTCACAATTAAGAACTTAATTATATCTTTGAATATATGTTTATTGATAAAAATATTTTAATAATTTTAATATTTTTAACATAAAAAATATCTAATTACTAAATTAAAAATAGTATAAGAACCCAATTAAAAAAATATATAAGAATATAATTATAAATTTAATAAAATTATAAAGATAAATTAAATAATTAAACCATTATAAAATTACTAAATTATTATTAACCACAAAACAAACATAAAAATATAAAGTAATTACTTTAGAAAAAATAACACCAATTATATCAAAATTTTATAATTAATTATTTACTAAATATATTGGATAATCGTACGTAAAAGGTAAAAGTATAAAATATTTTTTATATATTATATTCAAAATGTGAAAATAAATAACTTTAGTAAATAAGAACTTTTTCAATTTATATTTATTAGTTAGTACGAATTTACAGGATTTTTTATTTTAATAAATAAAATAAATGTAATAATTACGAAAATAAATATTTTTCAGAGAAATTACCGATTTAAATTCCATTGTCATATCTCGTTTACAGTGTAAACGAGATGACAATGCGCGTATCTCGTTTACACTGTAAACAATATGTGACACATCAGCGTGACACATGTATATCTCGTTTATAGTGTAAACGAGATATGCCTATTGTCATCTCGTTTACACTGTAAACGAGATATGATCCGTACGCGCCTATATATAAAAGTCGTTCACAGCTGACTTCTGGGCCCTAGTTTCACTTTGTCAACATCTGTCTCCCGTCTTTTAACCCTTTCTGACTATACCTTTGACCCAAGCGGTGATGGCACGCCAAGTAAAGAATGACGGGGACATAAACAGGCTGAACGAGACGACACATTAACCGGGACGGCCGACTTCGAGGTTAGTTTCGTTATAGTTGTTAAATTTAATGATGTTGCTATTGTTAGGGTAGTCATGAAGATCTGGAACATTGGTATATGAGTTAGTAGTTAGGTTTGTAAGCTTAATTTAGAACTCTATCCGCTTGTGTTAGGTTGGTGTAAACTGAGATATGATTAGTTTGGAACCCTATTATGCCTGTGCTATTTTTTTAGTATTTATAAATTTATTGCCATTATAGTATAACAGTGGTTAGGTTAATAAATTTTGATATTTTTATTTTATTAGAAATTTAAGACTTTATTTTGTTGTATTATATTATTGAATTTGTAATAAAGTAATAATCAAAATAATTAATCTTGAGACTTTTGAGAGATAAATATTATGAAAAGTAAAATTAATTTTTTAAATATTAAAAAATAATTTATAAGTTATAATTGATTTTATATAATTTAACTATATTTTCGTTTGTCATTATTCAGAGGCCTCGCCTCCTACTGCCCGGCGAGTGAGCCATACTTTGCCTCCACCGGACGCCATCGTCCTGTATCTAGCTGAGGCCGGATTCGGCGACACCGTGCCCCTCAGGGATTTTACCTTTGACAATTCCCTGATTTCGGCACTGGTAGAGCGATGGCATCCTGATAAACCCCAATTTTGTGGTTTATCTTGTGCTTAATTTGGGGGATTTTATCAACTTTTCTCACATTTATTCAATGAAATAGCATGGTTTTGCAATTCTCCCTTGATTTGTGCTTAAATGTGAAAACATGCTTTTTAGGCCTTAAAATAGCTAAATTCAATTCACTTTAATTCCATTCGATGCCTTGATATGTTTGTTGAGTGATTTCAGGTTCATAAGGCAAGTATTGGATGGAAGAAGTGAGGAAAAAAGCATGCAAAGTGGGAGAACACATGAAGAAATGAAGGAACCGTAAAGTTGTCAAGTCTGACCTCTTCGCACTCAATCGACCATAACTTGAGCTATAGAGGTCCAAATGAGGCGGTTCCAGTTGCGTTGGAAAGATAATATCTGGGGCTTCGAAAGGATATAAAATTTTCCATATGTTGCTTTGCGTTTAGAGGCACGCACGTGCCATGTACGCGTGCGCGCCGATGCTGCTCGTGGACCACTAAAGTGAAATCGCCCCCAGCGATTTCTGAAGCACTTTGGGCCCAACCCAACTCATTTCTGATACTATTTCATGTAGAATTCAAGCTTGGGCAAGAGAGGAGTAATTGTTTGTAGCATTAGCATTATGTAGTGCAGTTTCTAGAGAGAGAAGATCCTTCTTCTCTCTAGAATTAGGTTAGGTTAATTCCATCTTAGATCTAGGTTTTGATTGTTGTTCTCATCTTATTTCTTTTATGATTTCTTGTTCCTACTACTTGATTCTCTTAGTTTTCATGTTAATTTCTCTTTTATGTTTCTTTTGTGATGATGAACTCATGTAGGATTTGATTTACATTTAATAAAATTTAATGTTTGATGTTCTTTTTATTGTTGATTTAGATTGTGTTCTTACTTTTCTTGCAATTTGTAGTTGGTAGATTTTACCATATCTTGTCATTTATTATGATTTCTTTATACACCCACCAAGTGTTTAACAAAATACTTGGTTGGACTTTAGAGTAGATCTTGAGCATTCTTGGCTTGGAAAGAGTAATTGGGCAATCTTGAGTCATGAATACCCAACTCATGTTGGTGATCTAGAGTTGTTAGTTAATATTATTTCCATTGACTCTAATCTTTTGCTAATCCAATTAGTGAGTTGATTAGGATATTTGGATTTAAGATTAACTAGTCTTGTTTGACTTTCTCTCATAGAAGATAACTTACACCTTCTTCTAACATTGGAGATGACGTAATGAGATAGATTCTTGTTTATTATTGTGACATGATTAATTAGTCTTGTTTGACATTCTCCCTATGCGAAGATGACATGATACATTCTTCCATTTGTTGGAGTTGACTAAATAAGATGAATTAATTATTGCATGACTAGGATAGAAAGCCTATATTCTCAATCTTTGCCCTGAATGTCTCTATTTATTAATTGCTTTCTTTAATTGCTTGTTTGAATTATTTTTCTTGCATATTTAATTTCTTGCTCTCTTATCAACCAAACCCCCCATACATCCTTCATAGCCAATAATTGAGCACTTCATTGCAATTCCTTGTGAGACGACCCGGAGTTCAAATACTTCGGTTAATTCTTATTTGGGGTTTCTTACTTGTGACAACCAAATTTAATTTGATGTGAGAGTTGTTTGTTGGTTTGGAGCTATGCTTGCAACGAAGTAATTCCTTTCTTTAGGATGAAAATCTAGACCATCACAACAATTCTCATTATCAAAGTAGTGCTGTTGCCGGGGAGTTGTAATGGTGTTACATTATTGGCTATTGTATATATGTTAATATGCTTCTTTGCTAGTTTTTGCTTGTTTTAGGAGTTAGTTTTTATTAGTTCTTACTAGTTTTGTTTTTATTTTCTCTTGCTATTATGAATTCTCACCACTTTGGCTATGAGTTTGGCTCAAATTATGTTGTAGGAAATGGGAGCTACAATGAGGATATGCATCAAGGATGGAACAATCAAAGATGGGAGGAGCCTCAAGGGATTGATCAACCTTCTTGGCAACAACAACCTCCGGATTCTTATGGGTATAATCCTAATCCTAATGCATATCAATCTAATGGATGTGGTGACCCTTATTGTGATTGTCAACAACCACCACCATATGCGTATGAACCACCTCCTCAATATAATTTTGCACTACCTTACTCACAAGCCCCTTTTCACCAAACACCTCCATATGACCCCAACCTATATCCACCATACCAACCACCTTGTGAACCATATGAACCATATGAAGGACCACCCCAATTCCACCACCAATACCCTCAAGAACCACCACCTCCATACTATTACTAAGATGAATCACCTCCCATGTATGATAACTTTCAACCACATAATGAATTTCCCTTTCCACCACAACCCTCTATGGAAGAACACCCATATCCATCCATTTAAGAGCCAATGGATCATCTCAAGGAAGCAATGGATCGGCTTCAAGCAATAATCCGTCAAAAGGAGCAAGAGGAAGCCCAAAAGAATTATGAAGCTATCGAGGCTAACCTTGCCAAAATTAAAGCCAACTTGGACTCATGGGACTCATGCAACAAGCAAAGCATCTCCACAGATGAATGTGAGAAATCAACCGAAGAAAGGAGCATGAAGGAGATTTTAGAATCTCAACATGAGGACAAGGAGATGGGGTATGTCTTGCAACAACTGGGGAGTGAAGAGATTGTTAATGAAGAAGAAGTGGTTGAAGAGCTAGGCGAAGTTGAGCAAGAGGTAGATTCCAAGCTTGAGAACACTTCCACACCAAGTGATGTTGTTGATGATCTTGTGGAAGTTGTTGAACTTTCTTCCACTGAACTTGAAGATGATGTTGAGGAGGGTAATGCGCAACCTCCTAAGCATATAATGAATGATGAAGAATTGGAAGAAGGTGAGCAAACAACAAACCTTCCTCATGAAGATGATCCCACACCAAAACATGGTCCTTTGGTATTTGAGGAATCTTCTCCTATTGAAATTGAGGTAGATATTGAGGTGAGTTCTACATTACCTCCAAATTGTGATATGAAGAATGGAGAAGAGCTAGAAGAGGTTGGTGAGGAAGTAATCAGACATGAAGAGTCTTGTCAAGAGGTGAACATGGAAGAAGCTTGCCAAGAGGTGGAGGTATTCAAAGAAGAGCACAACGGAATGGAACTTACAAGACCATTAGTGACGTCCCTTCCTAAGTCACCATCCAACATAATATTCAAGTGGGTAAAATTCTTATCTGTAATCTTTATTTTCCCACTTGAATATAGTTTGATTGAGACTGATGAGCAACTTAGAGCTCTTTGTGGGGTTAAGAACAAAATGAAATTGAGTAGTGGGTGGAAATGCCAATCAAGGTTCCTTATGGTTGGAAACTCAAAGTCTAAGTGCAATGGTTGGTATAGTTCTCAACTAAAGGGGTCTAGGAAGATGCTTTGGTGTTTACTTGAGAATTCGGATCACTTCTCACCCAATTGAAATTGTGATGATCAACTTGAAGATGGGATTAGAAACAAGATTTGGGATCCGGAAATAAATGAAGATCAATTTTGGAAGCCCATAGCTTGTGTGGAACTTCATCAAAGCTTGGTGCCATTGGTTTTGAATTTTGGAGCTTACTTGAAGTCCAAGCATTGGTGGAGGTTTCAAGATGAGTACAAGCATAAGCCACCATAACAAGGAGCCTTGCAAATGTCCAACTTAAGGACTTAAACTAAAAGTGCTAGGTGGGAGACACCCCACCATGGTAAACTCTTTCCACTCTCTTTTAGATTTGGTTAATAAGTGATTTGAGTTGCCATTATAGGTAGTTTTTCACTTTTCTATACTCTTATACATTTTGCTTTTATTGATAGGTTGTTTGTTAAATTCATGTTTTGATTAGAGTAGTTGTTGTTAAGTTGTATTTTGCTTAAGGTGCAAGTTTTATTTGTTTTGACTTTGAAAATTTTTCAAAAAAAAAACTTAAGGATTTTTGTTGAATTTGAATTTTGGTTGCTTTAGAATGTTTATAGATTAGGAGAGTGCCCTGTTTTTGAAAAAAAAAAGGGCATCCACGCGCAAGCGCACTGCGCGCGCGCGTCGGTGTGGTTTCACAACTCCTAGTACTAAAACCCGAGAGTTGTGCCCACTTTATGCCTACTTTTTGCCAAGCGATCTGCGCGTGAGCACGCATGACGCGCGCGTGCAGATTGTCCCTGCTGCATCCGCACGTAAGCACGCATAGCGCGCGCGCGCCGATTGTCCCTGCCGCATCCGCGCGTAAGCATGCATGGCGCGCGCGCACGGATTGTCCCTGCTGCATCTGTGCTTAAGCATGCATGGCGCGCGTGTGCGGATTGTACCTGCTGCATCCGTGCATAAGCACACATGGCGCATATGCATGGATTTGCACCCTGTTTTTTTCCTTTCTCCTTTCTCCTTTCTCCTTCTTTCTTCTTTTCTTCTTCTTTCTTTCTACTTTTTTTTCTTTTCTTCTTCCTCTCTTGAAAAAAAAAAACAAAAAAAATTTCTTTTATAAATAAAAAAAAATTCGTCCATTTTTTTATTGGATTTGTTTATTTTCATATATTACATTTTAATTTTGTTTTTATAGCTTGTTCTTATTTTCTTTTCTAAGTTTCTCATTTTAATAATGGTGTTGAATTCTCTTACTCAATTGTTGAGACTTCCTTGGTTAGTATTGGTGCTCTGTGACTTGTTGCATTAATTGTAATATTCGCTCTACATAACAAGATTAGTGCTTTAGTCCTTCCTAACTCATTATTCTTTGTTTTTATACCTCATTACCATTGAGTTAGGATAAGATCAATTGCTCTCATGCTTATCACTAATCTTGTTTGTGTCCACTCTTTCTAGATGAACTTGATGCTTTTGAGTGCTCTTCATGCTTTAACTTGTTCTTGCATCAAGTATTAATTGATATACCCTTTGCCTATATTATTTTCTCACTTACATGTGTAGCTAACATGTAGTGAGAACCCTACTCTTAGTTGGCATTAGCCCCCGCCTATGTTCTACTTGCTTTGCTATCTTTGTTGTAGGCTTAATTTCCCTTTCTTTCTCTTTCCTTTTAGGTTAGCCACCAAGAAGGAAAGGAATAGAAAAGCTTCTAAAAGAGGCAACAAACAAGTTCACCCGCACAACCTTTTGAAGGAGCTCATCAATTGTAGCAACCCGTCCACCTTGCTCTTCTTTGCATGCACCGAGGACGGTGCAAATTTCTAAGTGTGGGGAGGTCGTCCGACCGATCTCCATGGGTAACAATCTCCTTTTTCAACACCAATTCTTAATTTTTTTTCTTTGTTAGTTAGTTGTTGCATTGCATGATAGGTTGCATGCTAGTTAGAATTTGTACATATTTTACCACTTCTTTTTATGTTAGGACTACTTGGTTAGGGTGATGATTTCTTTTCCAAGAAAAATTGTTTTTAGAGCACCCTACCAATTTGAAAAATTTTTTTTTCTTGTTGAACTTCCTTGAAGAATGTATTTTGGAACATGGTTTTTGAGCTAAGAACACAAGCATGTGAGTTTTGAGCCCAATTGTGTGGTTATATCATATAACCACTTATTTTCATTCTTGTGTGCATTATTCTCTTTCTATGATTGTAATCTTTGATTTGTTTGATTCTATATGTCCATTATTCCATGTATACATTTATTTATATGATTGAGGCCATCGTTTCATTTAGCTCACTTACCCAAAAAGCCTACCTTTCATCAACCATTGTTAGCCAAATTTGAGCCTATTTAATCACTTTTGTTCTTAATATTAGCACATCACTACCCCTAAGTGAAAAACAATAAATGTCCCTTAATTTGGATCTTTGATTAGCTTAGGCTAGTGAGGGTGTGTATCATTTGGGTATGGGAAACTTGGGACATTGGTTGAGGTAAAAGTATAATTTTTATTTTTTTTTTGAAAATTTTGGGAATAGGGTACATACTCATGTATTAATTATGTTTAAACCATATGCATTGATACTCTTGTATATGATTTATTACAAAAAAAAATTTACAAAATAAAAAAAATATAATATATAAAAAGAGAAAAAAATATAGAAAAAGAAAAAAAAAATAAAAAGGGGACAAAAATGCCCCAAAGTAAAGTTCAATAAAAACCAATGCATATGGAATGTGAATTAAAAAGAATGCATGAGTTTGTGAAAAAAAAGTTGGGAATCATGGGTAGCTAGGCATTGTATTAGAATTGTACAGGTTGTTATGTGT
This sequence comes from Arachis ipaensis, assembly GCF_059453495.1. Taxonomy (NCBI): domain Eukaryota; kingdom Viridiplantae; phylum Streptophyta; class Magnoliopsida; order Fabales; family Fabaceae; genus Arachis; species Arachis ipaensis. The sequence goes on from NC_142441.1 coordinate 99,868,609, forward strand.
TGGGTGAGAGCTTAGGCTAATCAAAGATTCAAATTTCAATCTCACTTGACCATATACATCCCTACCTTTACCCTAGCCCCATTACAACCTATGAATAAGTCCTCATGATGAATGTATGCATGCATTGAATAATTGTTGATTGTTAAATGAAAAACAAATCTTGGAAAGCATGAGTAGAAGAGAATTGAGTGATCGACCCCATACACTAGAGCGACTAGAGCAGATACACATCCGGTGAGGGTTCAATGCTCAATCCCTTGTTCCCGGCTTTCATGAGCTTTTCTTCTTGCAAGTCTACTTGTACTTCATTTTGATATTTGAATTGGTAGGATTCATGAGTCATCATACGACTTAACCCTACATGTGCATATGTGTTCTTGGAGATTGATTTGCTTTTGACCAAGTAGATAGAGTCATATTGCATTTAGTGCATTCATATAGATAGGTGCATATAGTTTCTTTACATTGAATAAATGTTCATACCCCTTTTCTTGTCCTTCTTTATTCTTAGCATGAGGACATGCTTGGTTTAAGTGTGGGGAGATTTGATAAACCCCAATTTTGTGGTTTATCTTATGCTTAATTTGGAGGATTTTATCAACTTTTCTCACATTTATTCAATGAAATAGCATGGTTTTGCAATTCTCCTTTGATTTGTGCTTAAATGTGAAAACATTCTTTTTAGGCCTTAAAATATCTGAATTCAATTCACTTTAATTCCATTCGATGCCTTGATATGTTTGTTGAGTAATTTCAGGTTCATAAGGCAAGTATTGGATGGAAGAAGTGAGGAGAAAAGCATGCAAAGTGGGAGAACTCATGAAGAAATGAAGGAACTGTAAAGCTGTCAAGTCTGACCTCTTCGCACTCAATCGACCATAACTTGAGCTACAGAAGTCCAAATGAGGCGGTCCCAGTTGCGTTAGAAATCTAACATCCGGGGCTTTGAAATGATATAAAATGTGCCATATGTTGCTTTGCGTTTAGGGCCGCGCACGCGCCATGTACGCGTACACGCCGATGCTGCTCGTGGACCACTAAAGTGAAATCGCCCCCAGCAATTTCTGAAGCACTTTGGGCCCAACCCAACTCATTTCTGATACTATTTCATGCAGAATTCAAGCTTGAGAAATAGGAGAGCAATTTTTTGTAGCATTAGCATCATGTAGTATAGTTTCTAGAGAGAGAAGCTCCATCTTCTCTCTAGAATTAGGTTAGGTTAATTCCATCTTAGATCTAGGTTTTGATTATTGTTCTCATCTTATTTCTTTTATGATTTCTTGTTCCTACCACTTGATTCTCTTAGTTTTTATGTTAATTTCTCTTTTATGTTTCTTTTGTGATGATGAACTCATGTAGGATTTGATTTACATTTAATGAAATTTAATATTTGATGTTCTTTTTATTGTTGATTTGGATTGTGTTCTTACTTTCCTTGCAATTTGTAGTTGGTAGATTTTACTATTTCTTGTCATTTATTATGCTTTCTTTATACACCCACCAAGTGTTTGACAAAATGCTTGGTTGGGCTTTAGAGTAGATCTTGAGCATTCTTGGCTTGGAAAGAGTAATTGGGCAATCTTGAGTCATGAATACCCAACTCATGTTGGTGATCTAGAGTTGTTAGTTAATATTATTTCCATTGACTCTAATCTTTTGTTAATCCAATTAGTGAGTTGATTAGGACATTTGGATTTGAGATTAACTAGTCTTGTTTGACTTCTCTCATGGAAGATAACTTACACCTTCTTCCAACGTTGGAGATGATATAATGAGATAGATTCTTGTTTATTATTGTGACATGATTAATTAGTCTTGTTTGACATTCTCCCTATGCGAAGATGACATTATAACTTCTTCTATTTGTTGGAGTTGACTAAATAAGATGAATTAATTATTGCATGACTATGATAGAAAGCCTATATTCTCAATCTTTGCCATGAATGTCTCTCTTTATTAATTACTTTCTTTAATTGCTTGTTTGAATTACTTTTCTTGCATATTTAATTTCTTGCTCTCTTATCAACCAAACCCTCCCCCCACACATCCTTCATAGCCAATAATTGAGCACTTCATTGCAATTCCTTGTGAGATGACCCGGAGTTCAAATACTTCGGTCAATTCTTATTTGGGGTTTGTTACTTGTGACAACCAAATTTAATTTGATGTGAGAGTTGTTTGTTGGTTTGGAGCTATGCTTGCAATGAAGTAATTCCTTTCTTTAGGAAGAAAATCTAGACCATCACAACAATTCTCGTTATCAAAACATACAAGACGGAAAAAGGAACAACAAGGATAATGAGACGGAGGGAGAAGCTTGGAATTTGATAAAGAATGTTGCCGAGGCTACACAACATACAAGGGTGAGAAGTAATCCTCTCAAGGGTGTGGTAGAACCATCCCCTTCCGAATCAAACCTAACCAAAGCACTTGGGTATATGACCACCATCCTTACACAAATACAAAAGGATAAAAAAGAATACTACTCCATCCAAGTCATCCAAGCCCCACCTCCAGTTGCTCAACTTGAAGGCCCTCCTAGGATTTGTGATTTGTGCTCTAGCACCACACATTACACCGATCAATGCCATCAAATTCAAGAGGAACATGCTCTTGTAGTAGCCAATGTGAATTACAACAACCGTCCACCCTATCCTTCTCAAGGCCAAAATAATTACCCTCAAGGTGGTTACCAACATCAAGGGTGGAGGGATAATGCACAAGGGAACAATCAAAACCAAAGATGGAACAACTCTTCTTCTCACCACAACAATAACCAATCTTCATCCCAATACCACCATAACAATACCAACTACCAAGCCAACCAAGGCCACTCCAACCAAAACCAAAATAACTACACCAAGTACCAAGTACCAAGCACCACACCATAGACAACAATCCAACCAAACTCCTCCATCTTCCAACAATCAAGTTGATGAGCTTAGAGCCACCATGTAGAAACGGGATGAGAGCAACAATGCTCAATTTGATGCCTTGGGCGCTCAATTGGCTAACCTCACCAACATACTTTCAAAGATGACCATGTCAAACCAACCATCAACTCCCAACAACAGCACCAACCAACCCTCAAGTTCTTCTAACCTTTCATCCCAACCCCAACCAAACCCAAAGGGCGGTCTCAATGCCATCACTCTACGGTCGGGGACTACATTGGAGGAGATACCTCCAAGAGTCATGGGAGACATTTATGAGGAAGAAGTGGTTGTTAAAGCTCCACAGGAAGAAGAGGTGGTAGACAAAAGGCATGAGGAAGAAGGAGTAAACCTCAAGGAGCCCAAAAGGAAAGTTATAGTGGATGAGTCCATTCCTATTCCATTCCCTTCCATGGTGAAGAAGGCAAAGAAAACATCGGAATCCGATTTTAACATGCTTCAAGTATTCAAGAAGGTTGAGGTAACCATACCACTTCTTGATGCTATTCAACAAATTCCAAAGTATGCAAAATTTTTGAAAGACTTGTGTACACACAAAGATAGGATAGGAGAATTGGAGATATTATCCTTGAGTAGTTCAATTTCTTCCTTGATAGAACCTATTCCAAAGAAATGTGGTGACCTTAGACCTTGTTTGGTGTCTTGTTGTATTGGCGGACGCAATTTTCATGATTGTATGTGTGACTTGGGAGCTTGTGTAAGCATCATGCCACTTTCTATCTATGTGCGGTTGAATTTAGCTCCATTAAAGAAGTCGGCGGCAAAGTTTACCTTAGCTGATAAAAGTGTGATTACAGTGATGGAATAGCGGAAGATGTACTTGTGGCGATCAAGGATTTGGTTTTTCCGGTTGACTTTTACATCCTTGAAATGCCTCCAACAGAAAATAGAAGCCCATCCTCCGTTCTACTTGGTAGACTGATAAACCACTATTTTATGGTTTATCTTATGCTCAATTGAGTGGATTTTATCAACTCTTTACCCACTTATTCATAATATTTGCATGGTTTTATATTTCCTTCCTGATTTTGTGCTATGATTGAAAACATGCTTCTTTAATCTTATAATTGCTTATTATTAATCCTCTCTTATTGCCATTAGATGCCTTGATATGTGTGGTAAGTGCTTTCAGAGATTATAGGGCAGGAATGGCTTGGAGGATGGAAAAGAAGCATGCAAGAGTGGAAGGAATACAAGAAGTTGGAGAAATTGCTAAGTTGTCCAGCCTGACCTCTTCGCACTCAAACGGCTATAACTTTAGCTACAAAGGTCCAAACGATGCAGTTCTAGTTGGTTGGAAAGCTAACGTACGGGGCTTCGATTTGGTATATAATATGCCATAGTTGTCCTAACACTAGGTGACACGACCGCGTGCTCCATGCGGCCGCGTCGCAGTGACAGAAATCAGCGTGTTTGAATTCTTCTCCAGCGATTTCCGGGCTGTTTCTGACCCAGTTTGCGGCCCAGAAAACACAGATTAGAGGCTATAAAGTGGGAGAATGCATCCATACATAGGAGGCTCATATAATTCACTTCTCATGATTTAGATTAGTTTTGAGAGAGGTTCTCTCCTCTCTCTCTTAGGATTTAGGACTTCTCTTAGTTTTAGGAGTGACTCTCAATCCCAGGTTCTTTATTTTTATTTAATTTATGAACTCTTCCATGTTACATATAATTTTCTTAATTAATGTTATTTGAGGTATTTCAATTCATGATTACTTTCTTTTATTTACATGATTACTGCTTCCCATCTGAAGACATTTTTATTCCAGTAGATTTACTCTTTTCCTTTTGGTTTTGGTTAAGAAATCAGTAACTCAGGAGTTATCCAATTCAACAGCAAATTTGTTAATTGTTATCTTGCCAATTGAGTTGAACTTCAATAATCACAATCTTTTCTTAGGAAATAAATAGGATTCGAAGATCAAACCAATTTGTCCCTTGACTTTCCTTTGCTTTAGTAAAGGTTAACTAAGTGGAATTAAGATTCAACTTTCATTGTTGTTGATAAGAATAACTAAGTCTGGACTTCCAAATTCTCATACCTTGCCAAAAGTTTGCCTTGCAGCTATTTATTTATTTTTAATTGCCATTTAAATTATTTGTCATATAACATATTCCCACCTTACTTCCAAAATCCCAATTTACAAACTCATAACCAATAATAAGAACATACCTCCCTGCAATTCCTTGAGAAGACGACCCGAGGTTTAAATACTCAGTTATCAATTTTAAGGGGTTTGTTACTTGTGACAACCAAAACGTTTGTACGAAGGGATTTCTGTCGGTTTAGAGACTATATCTACAACGCGACTGTTTTTATGAAATTCTTTACTGGCAAAAATCCTAACGTCATAGACCCTTCCTCAAGACCTCTAAATTCAAGTTAGATGCTAATGAGCGGATAATTTATACGCTTTTTGGCATTGTTTTTAGTATGTTTCTAGTAGAATCTAGTTACTTTTAGGGATGTTTTCATTAGTTTTTATGTTAAATTCACATTTCTAGACTTTACTATGAGTTTGTGTATTTTTCTGTAATTTTAGGTATTTTTTGGCTGAAATTGAGGGACTTGAGCAAAAATCAGATTCAGAGGTTGAAGAAGGACTGCTGATGTTGTTGGATTCTGACCTCCCTGCACTCAAAGTGCATTTTCTGGAGCTACAGAACTCAAAATGGCGCGCTTCCAATTGCGTTAGAAAGTAGACATCCAGGGCTTTCCAGCAATATATAATAGTCCATACTTTGCCCAAGTTTAGATGACGCAAACTGGCGTTCAATGCCAGCTCTCTGCCCAATTCTGGCGTCCAGCGCCAGAAACAAGTTGCAAAGTGGAGTTCAACGCCCAAAATGGCACAAAAGGTGGCGTTCAACTCCAAGAATGACCGCTCCACGTGTAGACTTCAAGCTCAGCCCAAGCACACACCAAGTGGGCCCCCGAAAGTGGATTTATGCATCAATTACTTACTTCTATAAACCCTAGTAGCTAGTTTATTATAAATAGGACCTTTTACTATTGTATTAGACATCTTTGATCAGTTGTATGCTATCTTAGATCACATTTTGGGGGCTGGCCATTCGGCCATGCCTGGACCTTTAACTTATGTATTCTCAACGTTAGAGTTTCTACACTCCATAGATTAAGGTGTGGAGCTCTGATGTTCCTCAAAGATTAATGCAAAGTACTATTGTTTTTCTATTCAATTCAACTTGTTCCGCTTCTAAGATATTCATTCGCACTTCAACCTGAATGTGATGAACGTGACAATCATCATCATTCCTTATGAACGCGTGCCTGACAACCACTTCCATTCTACCTTAGATTGAATGAGTATCTCTTAGATCTCTTAATCAGAATCTTCGTGGTGTAAGCTAGATTGATGGCGGCATTCAAGAGAATCCAGAAACTCTAAACCTTGTCTGTGGTATTTCGAGTAGGATTCAATGATTGAATGACTGTGACGAGCTTCAAACTCGCGAGTGCTGGGCGTAGTGACAGACGCAAAAGGAGGGTGAATCCTATTCCAGCATGATCGGGAACCTCAGATGATTAGCCGTGCCGTGACAGGGCATCTTGGACCATTTTCACAAGAGGAGGGGATGTAGCCACTGACAACGGTGATGCCCTTGCATAAAGCCAGCCATGGAAAGGAGTAAGACTGATTGGATGAAGACAGCAGGAAAGCAGAGGTTCAGAGGAACGAAAGCATCTCTATGCGCTTATCTGAAATTCTCACCAATGAATTACATAAGTGTTTCTATCCCTATTTTCTGTTTACTTATTAATAATTTTCGAAAACTCCATAACTATTTTATATCCGCCTAACTGAGATTTACAAGGTGACCATAGCTTGCTTCATACCAACAATCTCCGTGGGATCGATCCTTACTCACGTAAGGTTTATTACTTGGACGACCCAGTGCACTTGCTGGTCAGTTGTATCGAAGTTGTGACAAATTATGAATTTGAGATTAGAGCACCAAGTATTTGGAGCCATTACCAGAGATCACAATTTCGTGCACCAAGTTTTTGGCGCCGTTGCCGGGGATTGTTCGAGTTTGGACAACTGACGGTTCATCTTGTTGCTCAGATTGGGTAACTTTCTTTTCGTTTTCTTTTCAAAAAGTTTTCAAAAAGTTTTCAAAAAAATCTTTCAAAAATGTCTCCTTTGTTTTCGAAAAAAAAATAAAAATGTTTTCAAAAATATATTTTTTCTTCAGAATTTTCAAGAATGAATTCTAGTGTTTCAAGAAGCATGTTGAAGCCTGGCTGGCTGTAAAGCCATGTCTAATTCCTCTGTAGGGAATGTCAGACGTGTCATGTCTGAGTTACATACTAAAGCTTGGCTGGCTATTAAGCCATGCCTGACCCTTTGATTGGAGCTTTAGACTAAAGAGCATAAGATTCCTGGAATTCATATTAAAAATTTTGGAATCCTTATTTTTGTTTTTGAAATAATTTTCGAAAAAAAAAATTACAAAAAAATTAGAAAATCATAAAAATCAAAAATATTTTTTGTGTTTCTTGTTTGAGTCTTGAGTCATGTTATAAGTTTGGTGTCAATTGCATATTCATCTTGCATTTTTCAAAAATTCATGCATTCATAGTGTTCTTCATGATCTTCAAGTTGTTCTTGGTAAGTCTTCTTGTTTGATCTTGATGTTTTCTTGTTTTGTGTTGTATGGTGTTTTTCATATGCATTCTTGAATTCTTAGTGCCTAAGCATTAAAGATTTCTAAGTTTGGTGTCTTGCATGTTTTCCTTGCATTAAAAATTTTTCAAAAATGTGTTCTTGATGTTCATCATGATCTTCAAAGTGTTCTTGGTGTTCATCTTGACATTCATAGCATTCTTGCATACATTCATTGTTTTAATCTAAAAATTTTCATGCATTGCATAATTTTCATGTTTTTCTCTCTCATCATTAAAAATTCAAAAAAAAATCAAAAAAATATCTTCCCTTTTTTTCTCTCATCAAATTCGAAAATTTGAGTTGACTTTTTCAAAAATTTTTAAAATCAAGTTGTTTCTTATGAGTCAAATCAAATTTTCAATTTGAAAATCATATCTTTTTCAAAATCTTTTTCATTTTTCTTAGTTATTTTCGAAAATAACATCATCAATTAATGTTTTGATTCAAAAAATTTCAAGTTTGTTACTTACTTGTTAAGAAAGATTCAAACTTTAAGTTCTAGAATCATATCTTGTGATTTCTTGTGAATCAAGTCATTAATTGTGATTTTAAAAAAAAAATCAAATCTTTTTCAAAACTAATTTCTATCATATCTTTTCAAAATATCTTCTTATCTTACCTTTTTCAAAAATTTGATTTCAAAATATCTTTTCTAACTTCCTAACTTCTTATCTTTTCAAAATTTGTTTCAACTAACTAACTAACTTTTTGTTTGTCTCTCATCTTTTTCAAAACCACCTAACTAACTCTCTCTCTCTATTTTCGAAAATATCTTCCCCCTTTTTCAAAAAATTTTTTTTAATTAACTAATTATTTTTTATTTTAATTTTTGAAAACTACTAACCTTTTTCAAAAACTATTTTCGAAAATCACTAACTCTTTTTCAAAAATTATTTTCGAAAATTCTCCCCCTCTCATCTTAGTCTATTTATTTATTCATCTACTAACATCTCCTCATCTCACATCTCTACTCTCCTTACCCTTGTGTTTGGATTCTTCATTCTTCTTCACCCCTATTCCTTTTCTTTTTTTTACTAACGTTAAGGAACCTCTTTACTGTGACATAGAGGATTCCTCTTCTTTTCTTGTTCTCTTCTCTTTCTTATGAGCAGGAACAAAGAAAAAGGCATTCTTGTTGAAGCTGATCCAGAACCTAAAAGGACTCTGAAGAGGAAACTAAGAGAAGCTAAATTACAACAATCCAGAGACAACCTTATTGAAAATTTTGAACAAGTAAAGGAGATGGCAGCCGAACCCAACAACAATAATGCAAGGAGAATGCTTGGTGACTTTACTGCACCAAATTCCAATTTACATGGAAGAGGCATCTCCATTCCTACTATTGGAGCAAACAATTTTGAGCTGAAACCTCAGCTAGTTTCTCTGATGCAGCAGAACTGCAAGTTTCATGGACTTCCATCTGAAGATCCTTTTCAGTTCTTAACTGAATTCTTGCAGATCTGTGATACTGTTAAGACTAATGGAGTAAATCCTGAAGTCTATAGGCTCATGCTTTTCCCTTTTGCTGTAAGAGACAGAGCTAGAATATGGTTGGACTCTCAACCTAAAGACAGCCTGGACTCTTGGGATAAGCTGGTCCCGGGTTTCTTAGCCAAGTTCTTTCCTCCTCAAAAGCTGAGCAAGCTTAGAGTGGATGTTCAAACCTTCAAACAAAAAGATGGTGAATCCCTCTATGAAGCTTGGGAAAGATACAAACAGTTGACCAAAAAGTGTCCTTCTGACATGCTTTCAGAATGGACCATCCTGGATATATTCTATGATGGTTTATCTAAGCTATCAAAGATGTCATTGGATACTTCTGCAGGTGGATCCATTCACCTAAAGAAAACGCCTGCAGAAGCTCAAGAACTCATTGACATGGTTGCTAATAACCAGTTCATGTACACTTTTGAGAGGAATCCTGTGAGTAATGGGATGCCTATGAAGAAGGGAGTTCTTGAAATTGATACTCTGAATGCCATATTGGCTCAGAACAAAATATTGACTCAACAAGTCAATATGATTTCTCAGAGTCTGAATGGAATGCAAGCTGCATCCAACAGTACTCAAGAGGCATCTTCTCAAGAAGAAGCTTATGATCCTGAAAACCCTGCAATAGCAGAGGTGAATTACTTAGGTGAACCTTATGGAAACACCTATAATCCATCATGGAGAAATCATCCAAATCTCTCATGGAAGGATCAAAGGCCTCAACAAGGCTTTAATAATGGTGGAAGAAACAGGTTTAACAATAATAAACCTTTTCCATCATCCACTCAGCAACAGACAGAGAACTCTGAACAAAACACCTCTAATTTAGCAAACTTAGTCTCTGATCTATCCAAGGCCACTGTAAGTTTCATGAATGAAACAAGGTCTTCCATTAGAAATTTGGAAGCACAAGTGGGCCAGCTGAGTAAAAGGATCACTGAAATCCCTCCTAGTACTCTCCCAAGCAATATAGAAGAGAATCCAAAAGGAGAGTGCAAGGTCATTGAATTAATTACCATGGCCGAACCTGTAAGGGAAGGAGAGGACGTGAATCCCAAGGAGGAAGACCTCCTGGGACCTCCAGTGATCAATAAGGAGCTTCCCTCTGAGGAACAAAAGGAATCTGAGACTCATCTAGAGACCATAGAGATTCCATTAAACCTCCTTATGCCATTCATGATCTCTGATGAGTATTTCTCTTCTGAAGAGAATGAGGATGTTACTGAAGAGCAAGCTGCCAAGTTCCTTGGTGCAATCATGAAGCTGAATGCCAAATTATTTGGTATTGAGACTTGGGAAGATGAACCTCCCTTGTTCACCAATGAACTAAGTGATCTGGATCAACTGACATTGCCTCAGAAGAGACAGGATCCTGGAAAGTTCATAATAGCTTGTACCATAGGCACCATGATCTTTAAGGCTCTGTGTGACCTTGGTTCAGGGATAAACCTCATGCCCCTCTCTGTAATAGAGAAACTGGGAATCTATGGGGTGCAAGCTACTAAAATCTCATTAGAGATGGCAGACAATTCAAGAAAACAGGCTCATGGACAAGTAGAGGACGTGTTAGTAAAGGTTGAAGGCCTTTACATCCCTGTTGATTTCATAGTCCTAGACACTGGAAAGGAAGAGGATGAATCCATCATCCTAGAAAGGCCTTTCCTAGCCACAGCAAGAGCTGTGATTGATGTGGACAGAGGAGAATTGATCCTTCAATTAAATAAGGACAACCTTGTGTTTACAACTCAAGGATCTCTCTCTGCATCCATGGAGAGGAAGCATAAAAAGCTTCTCTCAAAGCAGAGTCAAACAAAGCCCCCACAGTCAAATTCTAAGTTTGGTGTTGGGAGGCCACAACCAAACTCTAAGTTTGGTGTTGAACTCTCATATCCAAACTCTAAGTTTGGTGTTGGAGAGTCTCAACAATGCTCTGAACATCTGTGAGGCTCCATGAGAGCCCACTGTCAAGCTATTGACATTAAAGAAGCGCTTGTTGGGAGGCAACCCAATTTTTATCTAATTTTTATTTTCATTGTTTTTCTTGTTTTATTAGGTTCATGATCATGTGGAGTCACAAACTAAATATAAAAATTGAAAACGGAATCAAAAAAATAGCAGAAGAAAAATCACACCCTGGAGGAAGGCCTTACTGGCGTTTAAACGCCAGTAAGAAGAATGTTTTGGGCGTTCAACGCCAGAACAGAGCATGGTTCTGGCGCTGAACGCCAGAAATGGGCAGCATCTGGGCGTTTGAACACCAGAAATGCACCCTGGAGAAGAGCTGGCGCTGAATGCCCAGAACAAGCATGGTTCTGGCGTTCAATGCCAGAAATGGGCTACAAATGGGCGTTCAACGCCCAGAACAAGCACCAATCTGGCGCTGAACGCCCAGAGTTGTGTGCAAGGGCATTTTGCATGCCCAATTTGGTGCAAGGTTGTAAATCCTTAAACACCTCAGGATCTGTGGACCCCACAGGATCCCCACCTACCTCGACTCACTTCTTCTCACCCCTCTTTCACACAATCCCATAAACACTCTTCCCAAAAACCCTTCACCAATCACCTCAATCTCTCTTCCCCATCACCTCTTCACCACTCACATCCATCCACTCTTCCCCATAAACCTACCTCATAAACTCCACCTACCTTCAAAATTCAAAATCAATTTCCCACCCAAACCCACCCTATATGGCCGAAACTTACCCCCCCTCCCTTCCCTATATATAGCCCTCCATTCTTCCTCATTTTCACACAACACAACCCTCTCTCCCCTCTTGGCCGAAACACACCTCCACCCTCTTCTCCATAATTTCTTCTTCTTCATCTAATTCTTTCTTTTCTTGCTCGAGGGCGAGCAATATTCTAAGTTTGGTATGGTAAAAGCATAAGCTTTTTGTTTTTCCATTACCATTGATGGCACCTAAGACCGGAGAATCCTCTAGAAAAGGGAAAGGGAAGACAAAAACTTCCACCTCCGAGTCATGGGAGATGGAAAGGTTCATCTCCAAAGCCCATCAAGACCACTTCTATGGTGTTGTGGCTAAGAAGAAGGTGATCCCCGAGGTCCCTTTCAAGCTCAAGAGAAATGAGTATCCAGAGATCCGACATGAAATCCAAAGAAGAGGTTGGAAAGTTCTAACAAACCCCATCCAACAAGTCGGCATCTTAATGGTTCAAGAGTTCTATGCCAATGCATGGATCACTAAGAACCATGATCAAAGTAAGAACCCGAATCCAAAGAATTATATTACAATGGTTCGGGGGAAATACTTAGATTTTAGTCCGGAAAATGTGAGGTTGGCATTTAACTTGCCCATGATACAAGGAGATGAACGCCCCTACACTAGAAGGGTCAACTTTAATCAAAGGTTGGACCAAGTCCTTATGGACATATGTGTGGAAGGAGCTCAATGGAAGATTGACTCCAAAGGCTAGCCGGTACAACTAAGAAGATTGGATCTCAAGCCTGTGGCTAGAGGATGGTTGGAATTCATCCAACGCTCCATCATCCCCACTAGCAACCGATCTGAAGTTACTGTGGATCGGGCCATCATGATCCATGCCATCATGATTGGAAGTAGAAGTTCATGAAGTCATCTCCCTTGAACTCTACAAAATAGCCAAAAAGCCCTCTCCTGGGGCAAGGCTAGCTTTTCCTCATCTTATTTGCCATCTATGTTACTCAGCTGGAGCTTTCATAGAAGGAGACATTCACATTGAGGAAGAGAAGCCCATCACTAAGAAAAAGATGGAGCAAGCAAGAGAGCCCATTCATGGAGCTCAAGAGGCGCATGAATCTCATCACCATGAGATCCCGGAGATGCCTCAAATGCATTTTCCTCCACAAAACTATTGGGAGCAAATCAACACATCCCTAGGAGAATTAAGCTCCAACATGGGACAACTAAGGGTGGAACATCAAGAGCACTCCATCATCCTTCATGAAATAAGAGAAGATCAAAAAACAATGAGGGAGGAGCAACAAAGACAAGGAAGAGACATAGAAGAGCTCAAGGACATCATTGGTTCCTCAAGAAGGAAACGCCACCATCACTAAGGTGGATTCATTCCTTGTTCTTATTTCTTTTGTTTTTCGTTTTCTATGTTATGTGCTTATCTATGTTTGTGTCTTCATTACATGATCATTAGTAGTTAGTAACTATGTCTTAAAGTTATGAATGTCCTATGAATCCATCACCTCTCTTAAATGAAAAATGTTTTAATTCAAAAGAACAAGAAGTACATGAGTTTCGAATTTATCCTTGAACTTAGCTTAATTATATTGATGTAGTGACAATGCTTCTTGTTTTCTGAATGAATGCTTGAACAGTGCATATGTCTTTTGAAGTTGTTGTTTAAGAATGTTAAATATGTTGGCTCTTGAAAGAATGATGACAAGGAGACATGTTATTTGATAATCTGAAAAATCATAAAAATGATTCTTGAAGCAAGAAAAAGCAGCAAAGAACAAAGCTTGCAGAAAAACAAAGAAAAAAAATAGGCGAAAAAAATAAAAATAAAAATAAAATAATAGAAAGCAAAGAAAAAGCAAGCAGAAAAAGCCAAAAGCTCTTAAAACCAAGAGGCAAGAGCAAAAAGCCAATAACCCTTAAAACCAAAAGGCAAGGGCAAATAAAAAGGATCCCAAGTCTTTGAGCATCAGTGGATAGGAGGGCCTAAAGGAATAAAATCCCGGCCTAAGCGGCTAAACCAAGCTGTCCCTAACCATGTGCATGTGGCGTATAGGTGTCAAGTGAAAACTTGAGACTGAGCGGTTAAAGTCAAGGTCCAAAGCAAAAAAAGAGTGTGCTTAAGAATCCTGGACACCTCTAATTGGGGACTTTAGCAAAGCTGAGTCACAATCTGAAAAGGTTCACCCAGTTATGTGTCTGTGGCATTTATGTATCCGGTGGTAATACTGGAAAACAAAGTGCTTAGGGCCACGGCCAAGGCTCATAAAGAAGTTGTGTTCAAGAATCATCATACTGAACTAGGAGAGTCAATAACACTATCTAAACTCTGAGTTCCTATAGAAGCCAATCATTCTAAACTTCAATGGATAAAGTGAGATGCCAAAACTATTCAAGAGGCAAAAAGCTACAAGTCCCGCTCATCTGATTGGAGCTATGTTTCATTGATAATTTGGAATTTATAGTATATTCACTTTTTTTATCCTATTTGATTTTTAGTTGCTTGGGGACAAGCAACAATTTAAGTTTGGTGTTGTGATGAGCGGATAATTTATACGCTTTTTGGCATTATTTTTAGTATGTTTCTAGTAGAATCTAGTTACTTTTAGGGGTGTTTTCATTATTTTTTATGTTAAATTCACATTTCTGGACTTTACTATGAGTTTGTATGTTTTTCTGTGATTTCAGGTATTTTCTGGCTGAAATTGAGGGACTTGAGCAAAAATCAGATTCAGAGGTTGAAGAAGGACTGCTGATGCTGTTGGATTCTGACCTCCCTGCACTCAAAGTGGATTTTCTGGAGCTACAGAACTCAAAATGGCGCGCTTCCAATTGTGTTAGAAAGTAGACATCCAGGGCTTTCCAGCAATATATAATAGTCCATACTTTTCCCAAGTTTAGACGACGTAAACTGGCGTTCAACGCCAGCTCTCTGCCCAATTCTGGCGTCCAGCGCCAGAAACAAGTTGCAAAGTGGAGTTCAACGCCCAAAATGGCACAAAAGGTGGCGTTCAACTCCAAGAATGACCTCTCCACGTGTAGACTTCAAGCTCAGCCCAAGCATACACCAAGTGGGCCCTGGAAGTGGATTTATGCATCAATTACTTACTTCTGTAAACCCTAGTAGCTAGTTTATTATAAATAGGACCTTTTACTATTGTATTAGACATCTTTGATCAGTTGTATGCTATCTTAGATCACGTTTTGGGGGCTGGCCATTCGGCCATGCCTGGACCTTTCACTTATGTATTCTCAACGGTAGAGTTTCTACACTCCATAGATTAAGGTGTGGAGCTCTGATGTTCCTCAAAGATTAATGCAAAGTACTACTGTTTTTCTATTCAATTCAACTTGTTCCGCTTCTAAGATATTATTCGCACTTCAATCTGAATGTGATGAACATGACAATCATCATCATTCCTTATGAACGCGTGCCTGACAACCACTTCCGTTCTACCTTAGATTGAATGAGTATCTCTTAGATCTCTTAATCAGAATCTTCGTGGTGTAAGCTAGATTGATGGCGGCATTCAAGAGAATCCGGAAAGTTTAAACCTTGTCTGTGGTATTCCGAGTAGGATTCAATGATTGAATGACTGTGACGAGCTTCAAACTCGCGAGTGCTGGGCGTAGTGACAGACGCAAAAGGAGGGTGAATCCTATTCCAGCATGATCGGGAACCTCAGATGATTAGCCGTGCCGTGACAGGGCATCTTGGACCATTTTCACAAGAGGAGGGGATGTAGCCACTGACAACGGTGATGCCCTTGCATAAAGCCAGCCATGGAAAGGAGTAAGACTGATTGGATGAAGACAGCAGGAAAGCAGAGGTTCAGAGGAACGAAAGCATCTCTATGCGCTTATCTGAAATTCTCACCAATGAATTACATAAGTGTTTCTATCCCTATTTTCTGTTTACTTATTAATAATTTTCGAAAACTCCATAACTATTTTATATCCACCTGACTGAGATTTACAAGGTGACCATAGCTTGCTTCATACCAACAATCTCCGTGGGATCGACCCTTACTCATGTAAGGTTTATTACTTGGACGACCCAGTGCACTTGCTGGTCAGTTGTATCGAAGTTGTGATAAATTATGAATTTGAGATTAGAGCACCAAGTTTTTGGAGCCATTACCAGAGATCACAATTTTGTGCACCAGATGCCTTCACCGGCACATATTCTTTTGAGGTTTGAGACAATACTATCAAGTTCAATTTGGAAGATGCCATGAAACATCCTCCTGAAGAACATTCCGTGCTCCGATGTGATGTAATTGATGAAGTGGTAGCGGAAGTGCAAGAAGAAGACCACCACAAGTTGTACTACCCTATTGTTGAGGAGACGAATGACCAAAGGATGAACATGAGAAAGTTGTCAAGAATGAACTCCATGAGCTTGATGAAAAGGAACCTCAGCTTGAGGTAAAGAGTGAACTGAAGCCCCTTCCATCTCATTTGAAGTATGCTTTCTTAGAGGACAACCAAAGATTTTCGGTTATTATTGCTAGTGAGCTTTCAAGTGAAGAAGAAGAAAAGCTCCTAGATGTTCTAAGAAAGTACAAGAAGGCAATAGGATGGAGCCTAGCGGATATTGTGGGAATTGACCCCCGCAAGTGCATGCATAAGATATTTCACCAAGATGGAGCTAGGCCGGTTAGGCAACCGCAAAGGAAGCTCAATCCAACCATCCTTGATGTAGTGAAGAAAGTGGTCACCAGATTACTGGATGCAGGTATCATATATCCAATCTCCGACAATGAGTGGGTGAGCCTAGTCCAGGTTGTCCCCAAGAAGTCGAGCATCACAACGGTCAAAAAGGACGACGGTGAAATGGTCACTAAAAGAGTACAAAATGCGTGGCGAGTGTGTATTGATTACAGAAGATTGAACGCCGCTACACGGAAGGACCACTACCCCTTGCCCTTCATCGATCAGATGTTAGACCGTTTGGCAGGTAAATCTCACTACTACTTTCTTGATGGATTTACTGGCTACTTCCAGATTTATATTGCTCCTGAAGATCAGGAGAAGACCACGTTTACTTGTCCGTTTGGCACCTTTGCCTATAAAAGGATGCCATTTGGACTATGTAATGCACCCGCTACTTTTCAGCGGTGCATGACGAGTGTCTTCTCCGATCTAATGGAGAATTGTCTGGAAGTCTTTATGGATGACTTCAGCGTTTATGGTACTTCATTTGATTGTTGCTTAGAGAATTTGGCCAAGGTCTTAGCTAGATGTGTTAACACTAACCTTGTCTTAAATTTTGAAAAATGTCACTTCATGGTACGACAATGCATAGTGTTAGGACATGTAGTATCTCATGAAGGTATTTCTGTAGACCCGGCCAAGGTCGATGTTATCACCACTTTACCTCACCCCTCATCTGTGAGGGAGGTCCGCTCGTTTTTGGGACATGCAGGATTCTATAGGCGCTTTATCAAAGATTTCAGCAAGATTGCTTTGCCACTGTCGCGCCTACTCGAAAAAATGTGGATTTTGAGTTTGACAGTGAATGTGTGAAAGCTTTTGAAGAGCTAAGGAGAGTTCTTACCACGGCAACGATTGTGTGAGGCCCCAACTGGATGTTGCCATTTAAGATAATGTGTGATGCGTCAAACCATGCTGTAGGTGCCGCGCTTGCACAGCGCGATGGTAAACTCCCTTATGTCATTGCTTACTCTTCTAAAACACTGGATGCAGCACAATCCAACTATACCACTACTGGAAAAGAACTCCTAGCTATTGTTCATGCTTTAGATAAATTTATATCTTATTTGCTAGGATCAAAGATAGTGGTATACACGGATCATGTAGCTTTAAAGTACTTATTGACAAAGAATGAGTCAAAGCCTAGACTCATACGTTGGATCATGCTTTTGCAAGAATTTGACATTGAGATTAGGGACCGGAGTGGATCTCAAAATCTGGTTGCGGATCATTTAAGCCGCATTGAGAATTTGAAATTTGATCCATTTCCGATCAATGACTCATTCCCATTGGATAGTTTGCATGCTGTGTCGGATAGCTTTCCTTGGTTTGCCCCAATGGCGAACTACTTGGTTGCGAAAATTTTTCCTCCCAATTTTTTGAAAAACCAAAGGGACAAGTTGAGGAGTGATTCTAAATACTATATTTGGGATGACCCTCACTTGTGGAAGAGGGGCGTGGACCAAGTAATTCGAAGATGTGTCCCAAAGTCTGAAATCCAACCAATTCTTGAAGCTTGTCATTCGTCCGAATGTGGTGGCCACTTTGGCCCACAAAGGACCGCTAAAAAGGTGTTGGATTGTGGATTCTGGTGGCCAACCTTATTCAAGGATGCTAACCGGTTATGTGTGTCTTGTCATCAGTGTCAGAAGTCAGAAAACACATCCCAAAGGGATGAAATGCCTCAGTAACCTATGTTGTTCTGTGAGATATTTGATGTATGGGGCATTGACTTTATGAGACCATTTTCCAACTCTAGTGGGTATCTGTATATTCTGTTAGCGGTTGACTACGTGTCAAAGTGGGTAGAGGCCATACCTACCCGCCTTGACGACGCCAATACCGTTGTTTCTTTTATTAGGAATAACATTGTATGCCGTTATGGGTCGCCACGAGCAATCGTGAGCGACCAAGGATCCCACTTTTGTAACAAGAAGGTAGAGGCATTGCTCAAGCGCTATGGAGTGTCACATAAAGTTACTACTGCTTATCATCCGCAAACAAATGGACAAGCGGAAGTGTCCAACCAAGAGATTAAGAGAATCTTAGAGAAAGTGGTCAATCTGCAAAGGAAGGATTGGAGCCTCCGGTTAGGAGATGCACTATGGGCGTATAGAACGGCCTACAAGACTCCGATAGGGATGAGTCCCTTCTGGATCGTCTATGGTAAGGCATGCCACCTTCCGGTGGAGATTGAGCATCAAGCCTATTGGGCGGTAAGGTAATGCAACATGGATTTAGCCAAGGCGGGTGAAACCAGGAAGTTACAACTAGAGGAGCTTGAGTGTTTGAGGAACGAGTCATATCAGAATGCCTGGATTTACAAAGAAAAGACTAAAGCATTCCATGACCATCACATCCGGAAGTAAGACTTTCAAGAAGGTGATGAGGTCCTCTTCTACAACTCAAGGCTTCGATTCATGCCTGGCAAGCTCCGTTCTAGATGGGAAGGACCTTTCAAGGTGAAGGAGATAAAGCCCTATGGAGTGGTGGAGTTGTTTGATCCCATGAGTGAAGCAACTTTCAAAGTGAATGGACAAAGAGTGAAGAAGTATCATGGCTACAAGCCCCCAAAAGCACTAGAGGTGTTCCTATTGGAGGATGCACCAAGGAGAGAGGAAGCTTAAGCAGAGGACCGTCCAACTTAAGGACGTTAAAGAAAAGTGCTTGGTGGGAGGCACCCCACTGTGGTAAGATCTTCCTTGTGCATACCATCTAGTTTGTAACCTTAAATTTTTGTGAATTTTGTGATTTCTTGATGATTGATTGATTGCATAGGAATGTTAGTTTTATTCTTCTTGTGAATAGATAGGATGTTCATATAGTTTTCATCATTTTGGTATGGATGAATTGTTGAAGTAGGGAGAATGCTATGTTTTGGATAATGCATGAAATTGTGAAGTATTCTCTTTGACTACTAGCTTAAGCACCTACCAAGAATGTGTTAGAATAGGTTTTGTTATGTTGAAAAAAAAAAGAGAAGATAAAGAAAAAGAAAAAATGGGCACCGACGCGCTAGCGTACTGTGCACGCGCGCTGGTGGTGCACTTCCTACTCTTGGGCCAAAAACTCGAGAGTCATGCCCACTTCATGCCCATCTCGCGCCAGGCACTCACGCGTCCGCGTACTTGCCGCCTGCGCGCACCATTGCAATTCACCCATCGACGCGCATGCGCACTGTGCGCGCACGCACCGATGGTGATATATGGACTCCCTGGTATAAAAACCAGAGAGTTGTGCCACACTTGTGCCAGAACTGACACATCCGCGCGTTGCGCACGTCCGCGCCGGTCGCGAATTCCTTAAGGCACGCTTCCGCACAAGGTGTGCGTCCGCGCGCCTGCACCACTTACCAACTCTGGTACAAAATCCAGAGACTCATGCCAACTTTGTGCCTGCTCTGTGCCAGGGACACAACTCCCCTCGCGTGTGCGCGCCACTGACGCACACGCGTCCCTTGCCAAAACCTCACCGATGCGCCAGCGCACTGCGCGCGCATGCCGATTGCGCGAATCAGTTTTAAAGCCTCACGCCTTGTTCTGTTTCCCTTTCTCACCTCCTTTCATATCTTCTTCCTCTTCTTCCTTCTCCATCACTTCACCTTTCTTCTTCTCCTCCCACAATCCACTACCACTGTCTCTGGCCACTCACCGGCGACGACCACCTCTTCCGGTGGCACTACATCTCTTTTACTCCTTTCTCACCTTCACAAAGGAAATTTCAACCATGTTCTTTTCTACTTCTCAAGGTTCCACTTCCTTCATTTCTCATCTATTATTTTCTTTCCATTATTTCTCCTTCTAGTTAGATTCTTCTTGTTGCTTTACTTAGTTTCTATTTTAGTTGCATGATGATATTTCTTACTTTTTGTTTGCTTACTTTTCCTTTTCCCTTATTTTTCCATGGATGTTGAATGTGAGTTTAATTTGCTTTAATAGATCTTTTGTCATTCTTTTTTCCTTATCTTTGCCAATATGTGATGTTTATATGATGATTGATATTTCATTTTGGGCTTTAATTTAGTTGAGTATCTTATAATTGTTCTTTGCTTGATAATTACACACCAAGTGTTCGAGGAAATGCATCAATGCTATTTTGGTTTCTTTTAACAATGTGCTTTCAATTGGGTGCTTCTCCTCATTCACTTGTTGTCTTCTATACGCATTGAGTCCACTTTGCTTGTTGATTAGATACTCATTGAACATGACTTGCTCTTTGTTATGGATGCTTGAGACTATACTTCTCATGCCACTTTGCATGCTTCACTTCCTCTTGCATCCCATGCCAAGTGTTATGACCCATGTCTTTATGACTAGATTATTGCAATGTTCTTTTTGGGAACTACCTTTCACTTGCATGTTTTTGTTAAAATAATTCTTTGGATTTAATGTTTTCTTATTTCCCTTCCTTTCTCAGGATGGCCACCAAGAAAGGCAAGGAGAAAGTTCCAAGGAAACCAGCCACAAAGAGGGCACTCCAAAGATCAACTTCTAAGGCGCACTCTTCGTTAGGAGCCAAACCCCTATCCAAGAAGGCTAAGATACCCGCTCCTATTGATGAGAAAGAAAAGAGCAAACCGGCAAAGGATTCTTCAAGGTTCCCCAACCGCTTCTGTGAACTTGTGTTCCCCTCTATGGTTGTCAGGAACTATCATCCTGAGTATCTACTCGCTCTGCCGGAAAAGGTTGCTCCTTATATTCTACCCCGCATTGAACAGCGAGGATGGGAGTTTCTTATGAGGAAACCAAGGGCAATCAACCTCTCTTGGGTGGAAGAATTCTACACTAACTATCATCTCTCCTCTCTTTAATCGGTATACATGCACCGGAAGCAAGTCGCGGTTTCAAAAGAGGCTATTCAGCAAGTGCTTAATGTCCTACCGGTACCGAGTAACATGGATGGCTACCAAAAAGTCTTACATCAGCGACAGAAGTTTGGATTTGATCGGGACTCGATCCTCTGAGTCATTGTTGAGCCAGAGACATTTTGGACACATGGTCGACTCCAGATGAGGCCTAAGTCCATTGACGCTCGCTTCCTCACTGTAGAAGCTAGAGCTTGGGCCCAGATCCTATCCCACTATGTGCTACCTAGCACTCACAAGTCGTCCTTCATGGTGGTTCTCACCTTGCTTGTCTGGTGTGTTCTCACGGAGAGGCCGGTGAACATTCCGTTTCTTATCAAGCAAGCGATGAGTCAAGTTCACGTCCGGGGTGATTTGCCATTTCCAGCATTGGTACCTGATTTAGTTGCTGCTGCGGGTGTTCCTTGGGAAGCCAAGGACAGGAAGATTATAGTTCCGGCTAAGGGCGATGTGGTCCCAAGCGGAAAATACTTACATCTTCCCATGAACAACCCAAGCCTTGACATCGCCCTCCCATCTACTATTCCTTCCACTTCATCATCACCACCACGGCAAAGATCCACACTTCAAAGGATAGAAGATCTACACCGGAAGCTTGATAGATATGAGCGGCGCAATCAATGCCGATACACTTACATCAAGAAGCTTCTGCGTTGTGTTACCCCTAGCATGGAGGAACCCGAAATATTCACATCCACCTCAAACCCAAGTGATGGGAGCTCTGAAGGAGAGGATAGTGACGGTTCCGGTCCCGACCGCCCTTTGCGTATTGTTCGTAGCACAGAGGACCGTGCTAATTTCTAAGTGTGGGGAGGTCATCCGACCGATCTCCATGGGTAAAAATCTCTTCCTTTCAATACCCATGGACTTATCTTTTGCTTAGTAGTTAGTACATTGTTAGTACATTGCATGTGTAGTTAGTTTTGCTTGTAAATACTGCTTGCATGATAGTTAGTTTCTATAGAGTTGCTTAGTCGAAACAATAACTTCTTCCCCAAGAAACTATGTTTTGGGGTACCCTACCAAACTTTGAAAAAATTTTGCAGTAAACTTGCTTTAAGAATGTATTTTGGAACATAGTGATTGAGCTAAGAACACAAGCATGTAAGTTTTGAGCTTATTGCATGGTTACATCTTCTAACCATTAATTCTCATTCTTGTCTGCATATCTCTCTCTATGATTGTGATCCTTGCTTTGTCTGATTCTATATGTCCATTACTTTGTGTATGAATGCATCTACATGATTGAGGCCATCATTTCAATAGTCACTTGTTCCAAATGGCCTTAACCCTTTTATCTACCATTGCTAACCAATTTTGAGCCCATGATAAACCCTTTTTGTTCATAAATAGAGCACATCAACAACCCTAAGCGAAAAACCATGAATGTTCCTAAATTTGGATCCTTGATTAGCTTAGGTAAGTTAGGATGTGTATTGATGAGCGGATATTTTATACGCTTTTTGGGGTTAATTTCATATAGATTTTAGTATGTTTTAGTTGGTTTTTAGTTTATTTTCATTAGTCTCTAGGCAAAATTCATATTTCTGGACTTTACTATGAGTTTGTGTGTTTTTCTATAATTTCAGGTATTTTCTGACTGAAATTGAGGGAGCTGAGCAAAAATCTGATTCAGGCTGAAAAAGGACTGCTGATGTTGTTGGATTCTGACCTCCCTGCACTCAAAATGGATTTTCTGGAGCTACAGAACTCCAAATGGCGTGCTTTCAATTGCGTTGGAAAGTAGACATCCAGGGCTTTCCAGAAATATATAATAGTACATACTTTGCTCAAGGATAGACGATGTAAACTGGCGTTCAACGCCAGCTCTCTGCCCAATTCTGGCATCCAGCGCCAGAAACAAGTTGCAAGTTGGAGTTCAACGCCAGAAAAGGATCCAAAGCTGGCGTTGAACGGCCAAAACAGCCCCAGGCACGTGAAAGCTTTAGTCTCAGCCCCAGCACATACCAAGTGGGCCCCAGAATTGGATTTCTGCACTATCTACCATACTTTACTCATTTTCTGTAAACCTAGGTTACTAGTTGAGTATTTAAACAATTTTTAGAGACTTATTTTGTATCTCATGACATTTTAGATCTGAACTTTGTAACTTTTGACGGCATGAGTCTCTAAACTCCATTGTTGGGGGTGAGGAGCTCTGCTGTGTCTCGATGACTTAATGCAAGTATTTCTTTTTCCATTCAAACATGCGTGTTCCTATCTAAGATATCCATTCGCGCCTCATTATGGAGAAGGTGATGATCCGTGACACTCATCACCTTCCTCACTCCATGAACGTGTGTCTGACAATCACCTCCGTTCTACATCAAATTGAATGAATATCTCTTAGATTCCTTAATCAGAATCTCCGTGGTATAAGCTAGATTGATGGCAGCATTCATGAGAATCCGGAAAGTCTAAACCTTGTCTGTGGTATTCCGAGTAGGATTCTGGGATTGAATGGCTGTAACGAACTTCAAACTCACGAGTGCTGGGCGTAGTGACAGACGTAAAAGGATAGTAAATCCTATTCCGGTATGATTGAGAACCTGCAGATGATTAGCCATGCGGTGACAGCGCACTTGGACCCTTTTCACTGTAAAGATGGATAGTAGCCATTGACAACGGTGATCCACCAACATACAGCTTGCCATAGGAGGACGTGCATGCGTGAATCAGAAACAGAGGAAAGCAAAATTTCAGAAGACAAAGCATCTCCAAAACTCCAACATATTCTCCATTACTGCATAACAAGTAACTTTTAATTTATGCTCCCTTGTTCATTTGCAAGTCAATTGATAACCACCAATTAATATCCTGACTGAGAATTGCAAGATAACCATAGCTTGCTTCAAACCAACAATCTCCGTGGGATTGACCCTTACTCACGTAAGGTATTACTTGGACGACCCAGTGCACTTGCTGGTTAGTGGTACGAGTTGTGAAACGTGTTATTCATAATTCGTGCACCAAGTTTTTGGCGCCGTTGCCGGGGATTGTTCGTGTTTGAACAACTAACGGTTTATTTTGTTTCTTAGATTAGGAAAATTTTTCTTTTTTGGTTTAGAGTCTCTTATTATTGTTCTTGGTTAAAAATATCCTTCTTCAAAACAAGTGTTACATTTACTGTCCAATTGGCTAGAGCGTTGGTCTAAGTCCGTGGCAGTTTGGTATAATTTTTTTTAAAAAAATTTTTCAAAAATAATAATTTCTCTATTAAATTTTGTGCCAAACTTTAAGTTTGGAGTTTTCTTATTGATTTCCCTTTGATTTTCGAAAATTTTAGTCTGGTTTTCTAAAAATTTTAAGTTTGGTGTTCTTTCTTCATGTTCTTGTATTCTTGTGAGTCTTCAAAGTATTCTTGAGTTTTCCTTGTGTCTTGATCTTAAAATTTTTAAGTTTGGTGTTCCTTGGTGTTTTTCCTCCAAAATTTTCAAAAAAAAAAAAACAAGGAGCATTAGATCTAAAAATTTTAAATCTTGTGCTATCTTATTATTTTTCTCTCTCCTCTTTAAATTCAAAAATATTTTTTCTCTCTATTTGAAAGCAAATTTTCGAAATTTACCTTTAAAACTCAGATTTTTTTTGTTCAAAATTTAAAACCTTTTTCAAAAAAAAAATCATCATATCCTTTTCAAAACTTCCTAACCACTTTCTCTCTCCTCATTTTTTCGAAAATCTTCAACCATTTTTGTCTATTTTATTTTAATTTATTTCATTCTCGAAATAAATAAATAAATAAAAATAAATTTTTTTTATTTGACATCATCTCCCTTTCTCCATTATGGATCTAAATGGAAATGAACAGTCCAGGAGGACTCTAGGGTCATATGCTAACCCCTCTACTGCTTCATATGGGAGTAGTATCTGCATACCCTCCATTGGAGTCAGTAGCTTTGAGTTGAATCCTCAACTCATTATCATGGTGCAGCAAAGCTGCCAGTATTCCGGTCTTCCACAGGAAGAACCTACAGAGTTTCTGGCACAATTTTTACAAATTGCTGACACAGTACATGATAAGGAAATAGATCAGGACGTCTACAGACTATTACTGTTTCCGTTTGCTGTAAAAGATCAAGCTAAGAGGTGGTTAAATAACCAACCTAAGGCCAGCATAAAGACATGGAAACAGCTGACAGAAAAATTCCTGAATCAATACTTTCCCCCAAAATAGATGACACAGCTAAGGTTGGACATCCAAGGCTTTAAACAAGGAGATAATGAATCTCTTTATGATGCCTGGGAGAGATACAGAGAGATGCTACGAAAATGCCCCTCTGAAATATTTTCAGAGTGGGTTCAGTTAGAAATCTTCTATTATGGGCTTGCAGAAGGAGCTTAGATGTCTCTAGATTACTCAGCTGGTGGATCTATCCACATGAGAAAGACAATTGAAGAATCTCAAGAGCTCATTGATACAGTTGCCAGGAATCATCATATGTACCTAAGCAGTGACCCTTCCATGAAAGAAGAGGTTAAAACAGTAGATGCTGAACTCAGCCCTGTAAAACAAGCTGCTGAATTCAATCAGCAATTGGACTTTCTAACAAAGCAGTTAGCAGAATTCAAGGATAAACTACAAGAGACAAGGATGGCTAATATAAATATGGAAGAACAATTAAAGCAAACAAAGCAGCAGCTGTCAAGACAAATAACAGAAGAATGCCAAGCAGTTCAATTAAGAAGTGGAAAAACATTAAATACCCCACCTCAAGGCAGCAAAGAGCTAAGGAATGAGCAAACCACCCAAAATTCACCTGAGGACAGTAAGAGCCCAGGGAAAAGTAATTCTGGCGTTAAAACGCCAGCAATCTGGTGGAAGGCTGGCGCTGAACGCCCAGATGATGCCTAAGACTGGCGTTCAACGCCAGTAACAAGCAAGGACTGGCATTCAACGCCAGAAACAAGCAAGGATCTGGCGTTGAATGCCCAAAATGGGCAAGATCTGGCATTGAATGCCCAAAATGGGCACAGTTCTGGCGTTCAGACGCCAGGAACAGACAAGGAGTTGGCGTCTCACATCACTCCAGCTTCTAACTCTGGCACTCAATTGCTAGTGAGGGATCAGACACACACAAGTGCTGATGACAACCCCTCTAAAAAGGCTTCTTCAACCACTTCTGTAGGCAATAAACCTACAGCAACTAAGGTTGAGGAATATAAAGCCAAGATACCTTATCCTCAAAAACTCCAGAAAGAGGAATAGGATAAGCAATTTGCTCGCTTTGTAGATTATCTCAGGACTCTTGAAATAAAGATTCCATTTGCAGAGGCACTTGAGCAAATACCTTCTTATGCCAAGTTCATGAAAGAGATCTTGAGTCATAAAAAGGATTGGAGAGAAACAGAAAGAGTTCTCCTCACTGAAGAATGCAGTGCAGTCATTCTAAAAAGCTTTCCTGAAAAGCTTAAAGATCCTGGGAGTTTTCTGATACCATGCATATTAGAAGGTAATTGCACCAAGACAGCTTTGTGCGATCTTGGGGCAAGCATCAACCTAATACCTGCATCCACTATCAGAAAGCTTGGCTTAACTGAAGAAGTTAAACCAACCCGGATATGTCTCCAACTTGCTGATGGCTCCATTAAATACCCATCAGGCGTGATTGAAGACATGATTGTCAAAGTTGGGCCATTCGCCTTTCCCACTGACTTTGTAGTGCTAGAAATGGAGGAGCACAAGAGTGCTACTCTCATTTTAGAAAGACCCTTCCTAGCAACTGGACGAACCCTCATTGATGTCCAATAAGGGGAAATAACCCTGAGAGTCAATGATGATGAGTTTAAGTTGAATGCTGTCAAAGCCATGCAGCATCCAGACACATCAAAAGACTGCATGAAAGTTGATCTTATTGACTCTTTGGTAGAAGAGATCAACATGGATGAGAGTCTCGAATCAGAGTTGGAAGACATCTTTAAAGATGTTCAGCCTGATTTGGAGAATTCAGAGGAGATGAAAGAGCCTCTGAAATTTCCTCTGGAAGAGAAAAAACCTCCTAAGCCCGAGCTCAAACCATTACCACCATCCCTGAAATATGTATTTCTGGGAGAAGGTGACACTTTTCCAGTGATCATAAGCTCTGCTTTAAATCCACAGGAAGAGGAAGCACTTATTCAAGTGCTAAGGACACACAAGACAACTCTTGGGTGGTCCATAGGTGACCTTAAGGGCATAAGCCCAGCTAGATGTATGCACAAAATCTTATTGGAGGATAATGCTAAACCAGTGGTTCAACCACAGAGGCGGCTAAATCCAGCCATGAAGGAAGTGGTGCAGAAAGAGGTCACCAAATTACTAGAGGCTGGGATTATTTATCCTATTTCTGATAGCCCCTGGGTGAGTCCTGTCCAAGTCGTCCCAAAAAAGGGAGGCATGACAGTGATCCATAATGAAAAAAATGAACTGGTTCCTACAAGAACAGTTACAGGGTGGCGCATGTGTATTTACTACAGAAGGCTCAATACAGCCCACCAGAAAGGATCATTTTCCTTTACCATTCATAGACCAGATGCTAGAAAGACTGGCAGGTCATGATTATTACTGCTTTTTGGATGGATACTCAGGTTATAACCAGATTGCAGTAGATCCCCAGGATCAAGAGAAAACAGCATTCACATGTCCATCTGGAGTGTTTGCTTATAGAAGGATACCATTTGGGCTGTGTAATGCGCCTGCAACCTTCCAGAGATGCATGCTCTCTATTTTCTCTGATATGGTGGAAAAATTTCTGGAGGTCTTTATTGATGACTTCTCAGTATATGGAGACTCATTCAGCTCCTGTCTTGATCACCTGAAACTTGTCCTGAAGAGATGCCAAGAGACTAACCTAGTCTTAAACTGGGAAAAATGTCACTTCATGGTGACTGAAGGGATTGTCCTTGGGCATAAAATCTCAAACAAGGGAATAGAGGTGGATCAAGCAAAAATAGAGGTAATTGAAAATTACCACCACCTGCCAATGTTAAGGCAATCAGAAGCTTTCTGGGGCATGCAGGATTCTATAGGAAGTTTATAAAGGATTTTTCAAAAATCACAAAACCTCTAAGTAATCTGCTAGCTGCTGACACGCCATTTGTGTTTGACACAGAGTGTCTGCAGGCGTTTGAAATGCTGAAAGCTAAGCTGGTCACAGCACCAGTTATTTCCGCACCAGACTGGACATTACCATTTGAGCTAATGTGTGATGCTAGTGATCACGCCATTGGTGCAGTATTGGGACAGAGGCATGACAAGCTTCTGCACGTCATTTATTATGCTAGTCGCGTTTTAAATGATGCCCAGAAAAATTACACAACCACAGAAAAAGAATTACTTGCAGTGGTTTATGCCATTGACAAGTTCAGATCATACTTAGTAGGATCAAAAGTGATTGTGTATACTGACCATGCTGCTCTTAAATATCTACTCACAAAGCAGGATTCAAAACCCAGGCTCATCAGATGGGTGTTGCTTCTGCAAGAGTTTGATATAGAAATAAGAGACAGAAAAGGGACAGAGAACCAAGTGGCTGATCATCTGTCCCGGATAGAGCCAGTAGAAGGGACGTCCCTCCCCTCTCTTGAGATCTCTGAGACTTTTCCGGATGAGCATTTATTTGCCATTCAGGAAACACCATGGTTTGCCGATATTGCAAACTATAAAGCTGCAAGGTTCATACCCAAAGAGTACAACAGGCAACAAAAGAAAAAATTAATCACTGATGCAAAGTACTACTTGTGGGATGAACCCTATCTCTTTAAGAGATGTGCAGACGGAATAATCCGTAGGTGTATTCCTAGAGAAGAAGCACAGAGGATCCTATGGCATTGCCATGGATCTCAATATGGAGGCCATTTCGGAGGTGAGCGAACAGCCACCAAGGTCCTCCAATGTGGCTTCTATTGGCCCACACTCTATAAAGATTCCCGAGAGTTTGTACGTAACTGTGACAGTTGCCAAAGAGCTGGTAATCTGCCTCATGGTTACGCCATGCCTCAACAAGGAATCTTGGAGATTGAGTTGTTTGACGTATGGGGAATTGACTTCATGGGACCTTTCCCACCATCATTCTCAAACACTTATATTCTGGTGGCAGTTGACTATGTATCAAAATGGGTTGAGGCCATTGCCACACCCACCAATGATACTAAAATAGTGCTGAAGTTCCTCCAGAAATATATCTTCAGCAGGTTTGGAGTCCCTAGAGTACTAATCAGTGATGGAGGCACTCACTTCTGCAACAAACAGCTTTACTCTGCCATGGTCCGGTATGGGATTCGCCACAAGGTGGCGACTCCATATCATCCACAGACTAATGGACAAGCTGAAGTCTCTAACAGAGAGCTAAAAAGAATCCTAGAACGGACTGTAAATACCCGTAGAAAGGATTGGGCAAGAAGCTTGGATGATGCTCTGTGGGCATACAGAACAGCATTCAAGACTCCTATAGGGACCTTTCCATACCAACTGGTCTATGGTAAGGCATGTCACCTGCCCGTGGAACTGGAACATAAAGCCTACTGAGCAACCAGATTCCTGAACTTTGATGCCAAATTAGCTGGAGAAAAAAGATTGCTCCAGCTAAATGAGCTAGAGGAATTTAGATTCACTACTTTCGAAAATGCCAAGCTTTATAAAGAAAAATAAAAAAAAGTGGCATGATAGAAAGCTGTCATCTAGAATCTTTGAACCAGGACAAAAGGTTCTGTTGTTCAACTCCAGGCTCAGGCTATTCCCCGGGAAACTGAAGTCCCGGTGGAGGGGACCATATGTGATTACAAATGTATCACCATATGGTTATGTGGAGCTTCAAGATATTGATTCTGATAAGAAGTTCATTGTCAATGGACAGAGAATCAAGCACTATCTTGAAGGCAATGTTGAGCAAGAGTGCTCAAGGCTGAAGCTAAACTAAAAGCTCAGCAAGGTCCAGCTAAAGACAATAAAGAAGCGCTTGCTGGGAGGCAACCCAGCCATGGGCATCAATCCTCTAAGCATTTTTCCCTATTTTTATTTTTATTTGTTTATATAAAGTTCACTGATCCTAAGGTAAAGAGTCAATTGTATAAGTTCACAGGGTTACAGAAGGATTCTGCACACAAAACAGAGAAAAAGAGCTCACTGGCAAGAAAACGCCAGTAAAAGTCTATTTTGGGCGTTCAACGCCCAACAGAAGCATCCACTGGGCGTTGAACGCCAGTGAGGATAGCCATCTGGGCATTAAACACCAGAAAGAAGCTCTTTCTGGGCGTTTAACGCCAGATTTACAGCATTCTGGGCGTTCAGAAAAACACCCAATAACAAAGGACTTCCTGGCGTTCAACGCCAGAAAGAAGCAGCAGCTGGGCATTGAACGCCCAGGAGAGGCAGCATTTGGGCGTTGAACGCCCAAAACATGCAGCGTTTGGGCGTTCAAATGCCAGGATGGTGGGGAGGAGGTAAATTCATTTTTTCTTCATATTTTTCATTTTAATCTTAATTTTCATGCTTCAATTCATGATTTCTTGCATAAACATGTTAAGAACCCTGATTTCTAAAATCCCTAATTTCTAAAAACCCTACCTTAAAAATATCAAATGTATCTTAATCCATAAGCACAAACCCTCTTTTTCATTCAATTCAACTCTTTTTCAAATTTTCAAAACAAATCTATCTTTTCAACTAATATCTTTTTCAAATCTCCACATTATCTTTTTCAAAATCTAGATTTATCTTTTTCAAAAATTTTTCATATCTTTTCAATTTTAAACTATATCCTCTCTTATCATATCTTCTATCTTATCTTTTCCAAATCAATCTTTTTTTATCATATCTTATCTAAATTTTCGAACCCACCCCTCTCCCTTTAAATATGGGTTCGGCCTCCCTCCCCTTCCATCAACAATTACACCTAGCTCTCCTTCTATCCCTCTCCTTTCTTTTCTTTTGCTTGAGGACAAGCAAACCTCTAAGTTTGGTGTGTTTATCCGTGATCACTAAGATCATGGCTCCTAAGGGAAAACAACCCACTTCAAGAGGCAAGAAAGAGAGCGTTCTAAAACTACTTTGGAATCAAGGGAAGTTCTTATCTAAAGAACATTTAGACCATTATTACAAAATAATGGGTCTAAGATCAGTGATCCCGGAAGTTAGATTCGATCTGAAAGAAGACGAATATCCGAAGATCCAGGAGCAAATTCGAATCAGGAACTGGGAAGTCCTAGCTAATCCTGAGACGAAAGTGGGAAGGAATATGGTCCAGGAGTTCTATGCTAACATGTGGCAGACAGACAAGCAAAAACTATCTGGAACTGCTTTCTATGAATATCGGACCGTGGTCAGAGGAAGATTGTTCATACCAACCCTGACAAGATCAGGGAGATCTTAAAGCTACCTCAGCTGAAAGATGATCCAGACTCTTTCAACAGGAGAATAATGAGAACAGACAAGGGCCTGGATAAGATTCTAGAGGATATATGTATCCCTGGAGCCAGGTGGACCACCAGCACGAAGGGTGTCCTAAATCAACTCAAAAGAGAAGATCTCAAACCAGTCGTCAGAGGATGGCTGGACTTCATTGGGCATTCTCTGCTGCCCACCAGCAACCGTTCTGAAGTCACTGTTAAAAGAGCAGTGATGATCCATTGCATCATGATGGGAAAAGAAGTGGAAGTTCATCAACTGATTTCAACTGAATTCTACAAAATTGCTAATAAAAATTCTAAAGAGGCCAGGTTGGCTTACCCAAGCTTGATTTCTCTGCTCTGCAAGGACGCTGGAGTAAGGATGGGAATAACTGAGTATATCTCAATTGAGAAACCAATCACCAAAGCATCAATGGAAAAACAACAAGCACAAGATGACCCCATCAAGAAGAAAACACAGGAATTTCTCCCAGAAATCCCTCAATCTGAATATTGGGAGTATCTTGAAACATCAGTTACCAAGATGCAAGAAGCTATGGAACAAATAATAAAGGAACAGAAGGAACAAAGTCAAATTCTTTGCTATCTGATTAAAGAACAGGAAGAGCAAGGGCGTGACTTGAGGGAATTGAAGCGCCAGAAGTTATCTCTTGAAGGACCAAGCACCCCACAGATCCGAGGAACATCCACTTCCCAGAACAAAGGTTGTTAAATTCCAATTTCTGCTTTAACTCTGTGATAGTTGTCGTTATAAGAGTTTACCTTAGGAGTCATATAGTAGTAATTAGTGTCTATTTTGATTTTACCTCTAATTAAGTTATAGTCTATTTTTCTCATCATCAGCAAACATAAATAAAATAGTAGATCTTTTGAATAAGAGGCAATAAAATTCGAGTTTTTAATAAGAAAAATTCTAATTAGTAACATGTGGTGGCAATGCTTTCTGTCTTCTGAATGAATGCTTGAACAATGCATATGTCTTTTGAATTTGTTGTTTAAGACTGTTAAATATGTTAGCTCTTGAAAGAATGATGAACATGAGACATGTTATTGATAATCTGAAAAATCATAAAAATGATTCTTGAAGCAAGAAAAAGCAGCAAAGAACAAAGCTTGCAGAAAAAAAAAAGGGAGAGAAAGAAAGAGAAAGCGAGCAGAAAAAGCCAAAGCTCTTAAAACCAAAAGGCAAGAGTAATAGAAAGGATCCCAAGGCTTTGAGCATCAGTGGATAGGAGGGCCTAAGAGAATAAAATCCTGGCCTAAGCGGCTAAACCAAGCTGTCCCTAACCATGTGCTTGTAGCGTGAAGGTGTCAAGTGAAAACTTGAGACTGAGCGGTTAAAGTCAAGGTCCATAGCAAAAAAAGAAGAGTGTGCTTAAGAACTCTGGACACCTCTAATTGGGAACTTTAGCAAAGCTGAGTCACAATCTAAAAGGTTCACCCAATTATGTGTCTGTGGCATTTATGTATCCGGTAGTAACACTGGAAAACAAAGTGCTTAGGGCCACGGCCAAGACTCATAAAATAGCTGTGTTCAAGAATCATCATACTGAAATAGGAGAATCAATAACACTATCTGAATTCTAAGTTCCTATAGATGCCAATCACTCTGAGATTCAATGGATAAAGTGAGATGCCAAAACTATTCGGAAGCAAAAAGCTACTAGTCCCACTCATCTAATTAGAATCTGAGCTTCACTCAAAAAAACTCTGAGATATTATTGCTTCTCAACCTATTAGTCTTCCATTTTATTTGTCTAGTTGCTTGAGGACAAGCAACAGTTTAAGTTTGGTGTTGTGATGAGTGGATATTTTATACGCTTTTTGGGGTTAATTTCATATAGATTTTAGTATGTTTTAGTTGGTTTTTAGTTTATTTTCATTAGTCTCTAGGCAAAATTCATATTTCTGGACTTTACTATGAGTTTGTGTGTTTTTCTGTAATTTCAGGTATTTTCTGACTGAAATTGAGGGAGCTGAGCAAAAATCTTATTCAGGCTGAAAAAGGACTGCTGATGCTGTTAGATTCTGACCTCCCTGCACTCAAAATGGATTTTCTGGAGCTACAGGACTCCACATGGCGTGCTTCCAATTGCGTTGGAAAGTAGACATCCAGGGCTTTCCAGAAATATATAATAGTACATACTTTGCTCAAGGATAGACGACGTAAACTGGCGTTCAACGCCAGCTCTCTGCCCAATTATGGCGTCCAGCGCCAGAAACAAGTTGCAAGTTGGAGTTCAATGCCAGAAAAGGATCCAAAGCTGGCGTTAAACGCCCAAAACAGCCCCAGGCACGTGAAAGCTTTAGTCTCAGCCCCAGCACACACCAAGTGGGCCCCAGAATTGGATTTCTGCACTATCTACCATAGTTTACTCATTTTCTGTAAACCTAGGTTACTAGTTGAGTATTTAAACAATTTTTAGAGACTTATTTTGTATCTCATGACATTTTAGATCTGAACTTTGTAACTTTTGATGGCATGAGTCTCTAAACTCCATTGTTGGGGGTGAGAAGCTCTGTTGTGTCTCGATGACTTAATGCAAGTATTTCTGTTTTCCATTCAAACATGCGTGTTCCTATCTAAGATATCCATTCGTGCCTCATTATGGAGAAGGTGATGATCCGTGACACTCATCACCTTCCTCACTCCATGAACGTGTGTCTGACAATCACCTCCGTTCTACATCAGATTGAATGAATATCTCTTAGATTCCTTAATCAGAATCTCCGTGGTATAAGCTAGATTGATGGCAGCATTCATGAGAATCCGGAAAGTCTAAACCTTGTCTGTGGTATTCCGAGTAGGATTCTGGGATTGAATGGCTGTGACGAACTTCAAACTCACGAGTGCTGGGCGTAGTGACAGACGCAAAAGGATAGTAAATCCTATTCCGGTATGATTGAGAACCTGCAGATGATTAGCCATGCGGTGACAGCGCACTTGGACCCTTATCACTGGAAGGATGGATAGTAGCCATTGACAATGGTGATCCACCAACATACAGCTTGCCATAGGAGGACGTGCATGCGTGAATCAGAAACAGAGGAAAGCAGAATTTCAGAAGACAAAGCATCTCCAAAACTCCAACATATTCTCCATTACTGCATAACAAGTAACTTTTAATTTATGCTCCCTTGTTCATTTGCAAGTCAATTGATAACCACCAATTAATATCCTGACTGAGAATTGCAAGATAACCATAGCTTGCTTCAAACCAACAATCTCCGTGGGATCGACCTTACTCACGTAAGGTATTACTTGGACGACCTAGTGCACTTGCTGGTTAGTGGTACGAGTTGTGAAACGTGTTATTCATAATTCGTGCACCATGTATCATTCAATTAGGAGGGTATACTTGGGAAATTTGGGTAGATATATAGGTGTATAATTGTAGTGTAATTAAAATTCTAGGATTTGGGAACATGCTTATGTATTGAATGATTGAACTATATGCATTGAAACTTTTGTACATAAAACCCCAAGAAAAAAGGATAAAAAAAACTAACAAACAAAGCAATAAAAGGGGACAAAGAAACTCCAAGACAAAGTAATAAAAAAAACAATGCATATGGGTCTGAATTGAAAAGAATGCATGAGCATGCAAAAAGTGAAATTCAAGGGTAGCTAGGTAATGTATTATAGTTATATAGGTTGTTCTATGTGTCTAGTGGGATCCAAGGTTAATCAAGGACTCAAAGTTTAAGCTCACTTGGCCACATACATCCTTACCTTCACCCTAGTCCCGTTACAACCCATGAATAAGACCTCATAATACTTGTAAATATGCATTAAGTAATTGTTGATTGTTAGATGAAAGACAAATCTTGGAAAGCATGATTAGGAGAGGATTGAGTGACGAACCCTATACACTTGAGCGAATAGAGCGGATACACTTCTGGTGAGGGTTCGATGCTCAATTCTTTGTTCCCGGCTTTCACAAGCGTTCATCTAGCAAGTTATATGCACTCCTTAGTGATGTTCAATTTGGTAGGATTCATGAACTACATACTATTTTCACCCCATATATTCACATGTATTCTTGGAGGATAGATTTACCCTTGACCAAGTAGGCAGATGATTTTACATTAGTTGCATGCATTCACTTAGGTAGTTTGCATTTCATAAACCCTTTCTCACCATGATCTTTGGTCTTTTTATTCTAAGCATGAGGACATGCTTGGTTTAAGTGTGGGGAGATTTGATAAACCCTAATTTTGTGGTTTATATTGTTAGAATTTGGGGGGTTTTGTCAATATTTCTCACACTTATTCACAAGAAATGCATGGTTTTGTGTTCACTTCCTAATATTGCTCCATGATGAAAAACATGCTTGTTTTGCCTTAAAATTACCATATTTTGATCCTCTTCTATCGCTATTCGATGCTGTGATGTATTTGTTGAGTGATTTCAGGAGTTATAGGATAGGAATGGACTAGAAGAGAGAAAGAAAGCATGCACAAAAGGAAGGAACATGAAGATTTGAATTTTTGGGAAAAGCAGCATTGGCGCGCATGGGCACTCCACGCGCACGCGTGGATGAGGACGGCTGGAAGCGACGCGCAAGAATGGACTCATCCGCGCGGATCAGAGGATTCCTATCGACGCGCACGGGCACTTGGCGCGCAAGCGTGGATCACAAAGGCAATCGGCGCGCGCGCACGTATGGCGCGCACGCACGGGAAGCTGCACGTGATCTCATTAAAGGAAATCGTGCTTGGCAATTTCTGAGGCTCATTAGGCCCAAATTCAAGCTGTTTCTGCATGGAAAAGACCCAAGGATGCTAGGGGAAAAGGGGGGATCAATCATTTTACCCTAAGACACAATTTTTAGCTAATTTTTGGTTCTTTGTTCTTCTAGAGAGAGAAACCCTTGTTCCTCTCTAGATCTAGTTTTAATTTGATCTTCCCTTGTTGAATTCTGAATTGGATCTTGTTAATTACTAGTTTTGATAGTTTAATTTGAATTCCTTAGTATAATTTTGCTTAGATCCTATGTTAGTTTTATGAATTCTTATCAATTGTCATCTTATACCCATTTCATGAATGTTGTGAATCTTACTTTGTTGATGTTACATTGATGATTTCTATGATTAATTGTGTTGTTTGGATGATTGTATGTTAATAATTGTTAGTGGGTACTTGTTAAATTCAATTTAATTGCAATTTGAACATGTCTTTTATTAATGCTTACCAAGTGTTTGATGAATTGTTTACCTTGATTATGGAGTAGTTCTTTTCACTCTTGGCTTAGGCTAAGGGAATTGGGTAAACTTGAGTCATTGGGTCTAATGGATTTGATGATTTGAGAGTCTTTAGTGGTCAATTTGATAGCCACTGACGCTAACCTTTTAGTAGTGAGGTTAGAACTTATGGGTTGATGTTGACCAAACCATTTGACGTACTTCAAGTATAGAAGTAGACTTAATGAGTTTGGTTCCTCATAATTGTCAAGATATGGTTATTGGACAAGGATGGTGACCCCAATTATCATGCCTAGCCAAGAGTTGCTTTTATTATTCATATTTGAAAACCCAAAATTCTTGATTACTTGTCTTAGTTATAGTTACTTGTTTAGTTTAGAATAGAATCATGTTGGATGTTACTTTGTTAGTTTGGAATTGCTCATGTTTTGCTTAGTTATTTGAATTAATTTCTTGCATTTTAAGATTGCTTGCTTGTTAAGATTCCCATTTTATTTTCTTGCTTATGACTTGCAACCCCAGAATTCTAACCACTATTGAAGCACATGTTTGCCCATTCCTTGTGAGACGACCTGAGGTTTGAATACTTCGGTTATTTCTATTGGGGTTGAACTTGTGACAACCAAATCCCTCTCTAAATTTGATCCTCGAGGCTTGTTATCGGTAGAGCTATACTTGCAACGCAACTTTATTGAGAAAATCTTTACCGACATAGTCCACGAGTGCAAGCATCACGTCCAGAGATGCACACGTTTCATCTCTCGTGGGGTGAGGTCACTATCACCCTGCAGGACGTGGCGTACCACCTAGGCCTACGCGCACACGGTAACCCTGTCGGGGGTGCCTCCGTGACTTTGGTAGGTGGTACCATACGGAGACATGGGAGTTGGTGGAGCAGCTCCTCGGTGTTCGGCCTCCCGTGGTAGCACAGCAGGCAGCGCAGAAGAAGGAGTCGTTCATGCTGAAGCTTGTGTGGCTACAGGATCGTGTCCGTCAGATGCCCCAGATAGACGATCCCGAGACCCTCCGACAGTACGCCAGGTGTTATATCATGTTACTGATCGGAGGGTATCTGATGACCGACAAGTCCAACAATATGGTGCACCTTCGTTGGCTACCGTTGTTGCGGGACTTTGCGGAGTGTAGAGCATTTTTCTTGGGGCTCCACTGTGCTGGCCTGGACATATCAGTCCCTTTCTTTGGTGGCTCAACGGGGCGTCACGGATATCACTGGCTGCACTCCGTTGTTGATGTCCTGGATATATCAGAGATCCTCCCAGTGGTGTCCACTAGATAGAGGCGTCTACCAGTATCCACTGGCTGCGAGGTGAGAAATGTATTTTTATGTATTTGAGTTAAATAATTTTGTCAAATCTTTTGGTATGTTACTTAACGAACCGTATTTGCTCTCCTTCGATGTGTTAGGTTGGTTGGATTGCCGCAGCAGAGCAGGGATCAGTATGAGGCCAGGATCCTGCATTGGAGGGTGTCCCTCGACCGGCTACGGTTCGATGAGGTCAGTAGTTAAAATACGTATATTGTTATTTTGGATAATTAGATAGATATCGTATGCTTTAGTATGCTTGTTATATGGATAATTCGAGAGATTTCGTATAATAATTGTGTTTGTGTTACGATGAAAACTTTCTTTCTTCAGTTTGCATGGAAAGTCTACGATAACCCCGCCCTGCAGGCATTGTGTCTGCCCTGGTTTCGTGAGGAGGAGGAGTAGGGGACAT
This sequence comes from Arachis ipaensis, assembly GCF_059453495.1. Lineage (NCBI taxonomy): Eukaryota > Viridiplantae > Streptophyta > Magnoliopsida > Fabales > Fabaceae > Arachis > Arachis ipaensis. The sequence goes on from NC_142441.1 coordinate 99,907,345, forward strand.
GGTTGTCAGCCATCCCCCTGTTGTGCTTTAATATCGTCCAATTTCACCATGTTGATCGGGTGAAACGGCAGTTCAACGGAGAGCAGCAAGTACCGGGCACTCCAGTAAATCTTGATAGGTGAGATTGATGCTATATTTCTACTTACTTATCTGTTAAAATATTTCAGTTATTATGACTTAAGGAAGTATTTCACACAACATCTTCATTGACAGGTACCTAACTACTACTGGTCGAGGTGAGAATGTATGGTGGCCGCTCAAGCTGAAGAAGTGGTACGATAGATGGCACCAGAGGTTTGAGCCCGGTTGTCGGATCACTGTGCACCACACATTTGACACGAGACCGACCCTGGAGTACTATGACTGATGGTGTAGGGCTTGTCGTATTAGGCATCTATCGGGGCAGGAGGTATTGGAGGACCCGAGGCTGGCCGAAACCGGGATCCTCTCATGCATAGCGTCCAGATCTACACTGTGATAGTGACTAGGCACAGCAGATAGCGCCGGAATCGGGTGAGGTGGAGGCAGCACATGGCATGGCACAACCACTGCAGGTGTCTCCGGCACAAACTCATCATCATCGCCACCATCGGAAGACTCACTGTCTCCACTGTCCGCCACATAATCCTCGTCCGACTCCTCCTCACCCTCCTCTGCCTCATGCTCCGAAATCACGACATGAATGGGCGGTGGTGCGAGAGGTCGTTCGTCCTGCACATAAGTTTCTTGTGCGGAACCCTCACTACCACCGTGACCCACCTCGGCGGACAGCTCCATTACCTGTTCACATATGTTCCTCCATGAATGTCGAACATCAGTTGCACATGCTCGTCCCCTGAAGTTGGAATAGTCGAAACCAAAAGACTCCATTTACCATGGGTGCCAGCAACCTATACGCCACCCTTCCGATTTCCCTCCTTTCTGTCCCACCAAACTTGCTTAATATCAAACTCTTCAAATCTGACAACGTCTCCATACGCTGAGTGCGAAACAATATCGGATCCGGACACTCAAATGTCACCCCATTATCGTCATTTCTCATACGACAATTCGGATAAAGAAGCACAACTATGAATGGATTGTTACTGGCCATTCAGCTATGTTTTTGAGAGAAAAAAGAGACAGAGGAAGGATATGAAATGTGTGTGAGGAATACCAAGGGGTACACATCCTTTTATAGAAGCTGAATATTTGTCTTATATATATATATATATCGTTTACATTATAAACGAGATATGGCAAGGGAATTTAAATCAGTAAATTCTCTGAGAAATATTTATTTTGGTAAATTTTATATTTATTTTATTTATTAAAATAAAAAATCCTGAATTTACATGATAGTTAAATAAATAAAATTCTAAAATAACTTAATTAGTAATCATATATAAATCAGTGTTGGAAAGTGGGACATGACCCATAAAACCATACCAAGATGCATTTTCAATTTTTGAATAAGACAAACTTCGGTCTCTAACAATTCACACGATGTAAATAACTCCGTTAAAATACTGATTATTACAACAAATTCGACACACAATTTTTTCGAACCCAAAAATTCACCATTATTTTAATTTTTTTTATTGTTGTTTAAAAAAATTCTTAAGATATTATATTGTTAGAATTATTTTAAATCTTAGGTATATTCAATTTAAATTAATTATTATAATTTATATAAATTTATTATTATTAAAAAAAGTGTATATTTTATTTTATAATAGATAATATGTATATTTTCTATTAAATTTCTATAAATAGAAAAAAATTAAAATGATTAATAGTTTTTAATTCTTATACTATAAATTTAGTCAATATGTATAAAAAAATAACAAAAAATGGAAAAAAATCTTAAATATCATTGATATTCTATTATTTAATATACATTATATTTTTATGAATAAATATTTCTCAATAATTATTAAAAATATATAAATTTCTATTACAATATATATATATATATATATATATATATATATATATATATATATATATATATATAGATGTAAAAAAATTGATAGATGAAGGTGAAAAAATCATGAAGTACATTGATGACTTTAAAAATAACGGGCCAAATTAATGCCATAACATAATATAAGTATGAAAGTTTATCATTCTTCTCTAATGGAGGGAACAAAATTTCTTTTAATAGTTTATTTAACGTTTTATCAGAATAAAAATAAATTTTAGTATAAGTGTAAGATTTTTATTCATCATAAAATACTTATAAAATTTTCAGTAGATAAATTTTGAAAAAAAAAAAACCATGATTTTTAGCTTTATTTTTAAATGAATTTTATTTTTAACTTTGAAATGAATTTTAATTTTATCTTTTAATATTATTAACTTTTTTCTCATACATAATTATTATTCATTTATCTTTTAATCACATCTAAATAAATTACTCTTAATATTTTTTTATAATTAATCGATTAAATTTTTTAAAAAATAATTAACTACTAAAATAATTAATTTTTTCACAAAAAATAATAAAAAATTATGAACGAAAAGATAATTTTTGTATTTTTAGTATATTTTCACAAAATTAAATTTTCATCCCCAATTCACAATAAACTGTGAGAAAATTTTTTGGTCCTTAAATATGTCTAGGTTTTTCTTCTTTCTTTTGATATATTTTCGTCAAAATTTCATGTATAATACATTAATACTATAATGTAGGAAAAATTTTAAATAAATCAGATACACAGATAGTCTAATAATTTTAACTGTAAATTTAAATTATAATGTATTTATCTCATCCAGTGACAGATGCAGAAAATTTTGACAGTGGAATTAAAATATATATAACAAAATAATAATTTTTATAATAAAAATATTATGTATACATAAAAATCAGCTATCAAATTATCTATTAATCATTATATATTTGTGTATAAATGCATGTATTGTTTAACTCATTTAAATTTATATTTTGTATTTCAATATATATTTATACAAGTGATTATTTTTTATGTACATATAATATGAAATTGCTATAATTATATTTTGTTATTATAAAATATGGTTAGTTTTTAATTATCTAATTTATAAAGTAAAACATTAAAATAATAATTTAAATAATAATGTAATACCCTCACTATCAGAATATCACGCTTCCGGCTACGCCACTCTGATAGCAAGAGGTATTACGACGACTTCATAAATTTAATAATAAAATATGAGCCTTTGACTCGAAACCGTGTCGCTATTTTATTTGAAAAACCGGAAGAAATACTTTTACAATAAAACAAACAAGCATATACATAAACAAAACTTCTTACTCACGTAACTTATACATATTATATACATACAAATCATACAACTCCTATCCCTCTTACAAAATTATAATATTAATGGCAAGGGAAGAATAATAATAACTAAACTAATACATCTATATTGCAAAGTTAAACTAAAAAAAATCTTCATAAGCTTCTTCGTCCGTTTCCTGAAAAGAGAAGTCTGTAGGGGTGAGAACATCATCCTCGAAAGGGTTCTTAGTATAAAATTTTTAAGAATAGCCGTAAGAAGATATTGTAATTAAAACTATTTTCAAAACATAGTGATTATCAACCTACGGCAGCGGGTTTCGGGCGACAGAGGCGGTGTGGAGTGATGAGGAAAAATAGTTGGTAAAGAATTTCACATAAATAAGCGCGTTGCAAGTACAGTTCTAAACCGACAATTGAACCTCAATCAAATTTAATTTGTTTGTCACAAATACAAACCCAATAAAAATAAACCGAAGTATTTAAATCTCGGGTCATCTCTCAAGGAATTGCAGGGAGGTGTACTTATAATTGGTTATGGAAAAGTATATTTTTGGGATTTTTAAATGTTGAACAAAGGATGTAAAATGACAATAAAATAAACTAAAAACTAAGAAAATCTCTTAGTAAGGATTGATAATTAGAAGTCCTATCCTAATTATCATTATCAATTGTGATGGTAATTGTCTTTTACTTTCACTTAGTTAACCTCTAACAATGGAGGAAAGTCAAGTGAGTAAAATCAACTTAACTTCACAAGTTCTAATCAAAGATTACATTTGGTGAAGCCTAAGCCAACTAGCAATTATCAATTACCAATCAACAAAAGAGTTTTGATAACTCAAGAGTTTCTAATTGATCAATCCAAGTTAAAAATGTAAAAGTCTAATTTGAAATCCAACCAAGCATTTTATCAAACACTTGGAAGGCGCAAAATAAAAACATAGAGAATTAATAAGAGATAATAAAATCAAAACAACCAATTGCAAGCATTAATGACTAACAATTAAAGAGATTAACAATAAACATAGAAAACACAAATTGCATTAGAAGAATTCAAATGTAACAATAGCTCATAAACATGAAAATGGTGAAAAGGGAAATAACAAGGGAGGAAGATGAACTAAATTGCTTGAACAAATAAAAGTAAGAGAAAACTAAATTAAAGTAAAATTGAACATGAACCTAAGGAGAATTTGAAAGAGAAATCCTAAAACCTAGAGAGAGGATAGAGAGAGGAGAAAGCTTCTCTCTCTAGAAAACTACATCTAAAATCTCAAATTATCCAAAAGCGAATGAATGAGAAGTGAATTTCCAATCTGCCCACTCTGCAGCCTCTAAACTTCATTTTCGGGCTTGAAACTGGGCCAAAAATAGCACAGAAATTGCCCCCAATGATTTCTGATACGTGCAGGACGCGGCTCTATCACGCGTACGCGTCGCCCACGCATCGCGTCGCTTGTCTGCCGCTCTATCCATGCGTTACGCGTCATCCACGTGTATGTATCGCCTAACAGAAAGGTAACTATGGCAAATTGATAATCATTTCGAAGCCCCGTATGTTAGCTTTCTAAGGCAACTGGAACCGCCTCATTCGGACCTCTATAGCTCAAGTTATGATCGATTTAATACGAAGAGGTCAGGCTTGACTGCTTTGCAATTCCTTCAATTTCTTGTATTCCTTCCACTTTTGCATGCTTCCTTTCCATCCTCTAAGCCACTCTTTCCCTATAAACCTTGAAAAAACTTAACAAACATATCATGGCATCGAATGGTAATAAGAGAGGATTAAAATTAGCAAAATTAAGGCCAAAGAAGCATGTTTTCAATCATAGCACAAAATCACGAAGGAAAATGTAAAATATGCGATTTCTATGAATAAGTGTGAGAATAATGGATAAAATCCACCAAATTAAGCACGAAATAAACCGTAAAATAGTGGTTTCTCAATCTCCCTACACTTAATCAACAATATCAAGAAGTTTTTTCTAGGGTTGTAATGGGGTTAGGGTCAAGGTAGGATTGTATTTGGTCAAGTGGACTAAAATCTGAATCCTTGATTAACATAACATTCCCACCTAACTTAAGACAATCCATGTAATCAGAATATAGGATCTACTACCCATTAACTATCTTTTGTCACCCATGCATGCATCCCAAATATGAGTATAGTACATATGCATTGCTACCACCATTTATTTTGGGGCATTTTATCCCCTTTTTTTTTCTTTTTCTTCTTTTTTTTTTTCGTTTTCTTTTTCTTTTCTTTTGTTTTTCTCAATGCATATGATTAAGGTATTGGATGAAAGAATATGTGCTCAACTATTTTTTTTCATGTTTTCATTAAAGATATATAATACCCAATTTCAAAACCAAATGTTTCCAAACCCAATTTTCCCACACTTAAATCATGAATACTTTCACTAGTCTAAGCTAACCAAGAATTCAAATTAAGGACATTATTATTTTTTTGCTTAAAGTTAGTGATGTGCTAAAACAAAGAATATATGGGGTAAAATAGGCTCAAAATTGGTTTGCAAAGGATAATGAAAAGGTAAGGCCATATGGGTATGTAAGCTATAGTGAAACAAGGCCTCAATCACATAAGTGCATGCATACATTACACAATGGAAATATAGAGTTAAGCAAGATAAAGATCACAATTTTAGAGAGAACAACACACACTAAAAGAATAAAATATTGGTTGATAAGATGCAACCAATCAAATAGGCTCAAAATCTCACTAGTGTTGTGTGTTCGAGCTCTAAAACTATGTTCAAGAATAAATTTCTTCAATCAATTTTAACAAAAGTTTTAATTCAAATTAGTGAAATTCTCTAAAATAGTTTATTGAAAAGAAAATCATTACTTTCACCAAGTAGTACTTAAATGCAAATAATTAACTACACATGCAATCTATCATGCAATGCAAAAACTAAGTAACAAAGAAAATGAAAAATAAGTGTTGAAAAGAAAGTAACTAACTCACGGAAGTCGGTATCGACCTCCCCACACTTAAAGATTACACCATCCTCGGTGCATGAAAATGGTGTTTAAGTGGACGGATGGCTCCAACTGATGCTTTTTCTCAAAAGATTGTGCACAGGAACTCGTTTGTCGCTCCATTTAGAAGTCTTCCGTTTTTCTTCTTGGTGGCAATCCTGAAAGAAGAGGAAAAAGGAAGAAGAATAACCCACGAACAAAGATATGAAAAGAAATACAATATATGTGGGCTATTGCCAAACAATAAGGTTCTCAACTACATGGTAGCTACAACATGCAAGTGAGGAAACAATGGAAGTACATGGCATGTCAACTAAATAGCAAACAAGTTAAGAAGCACCCAAAATAATGCAAGAAATATGCCACAGTTGAGTAAGAAAATTTTGACACCAATGTGAAAACAACAATTATAGAAAAGAAAAGGAGAAGAAACAATAAAGTTAAAAAGCCATGAATGCGGGTATGCAGATGTAACAAATAGAAGAAAAGAAAGGGAATAAGGATGAGAGGGGATGAGAAGAAAGTGGGAAAGGAGGGGAAAGAATGAGATAGGAGAGAAGAAAGAAGAAAGAAATGAAAAACATGACGCAATGCGTGCGCGCAGGTCACGCGTGCGTGTGAAAACAGAAACAGCCATGCGAGGTGTACGCGTCGTCCATGCGTACGCGTGGATGGCCAAAAATGAACACTGACGCGTGACCGTCGGTCACGCGTACGTGTGACTACTTGCGCGATTCCAGCACCATACTCGCACAACTCTCTGTTCAATGTGGGTATTTACGCCGATTTTTCATTCCACGTGTACGCGTGATCGACGCTTATGCGTGAATTGACAAAACTGCATGCGACGCGTATGCGTGGGTCACACGTATGCGTGGGGTGGCTTGTGCACCAAGCACCCCTCCCGCACAGTTCCAGCGTAACTCTCTGTTCAACTCGATAGAGAGCGAAATTCACATCGACGCGTACGTGTGGGTCACGCGTATGCGTCACATCCCTCTTTTTTTTTAAAGCAAAATAAAGATAAACATGCAGAACTGGAAATGGATACTAATATTAATAAAATAAAACTAATAAACAGGAAAGATCATACCATGGTGGGTTGTCTCCCACCTAGCACTTTTAGTTAAAGTCCTTAAGTTGGACATTTGGTGAGTTCCTTGTCATAGTGGTTTGTGCTTGAACCCGTCCAGGAATCCCCACTAATGTTTGTACTTCCAATAGCCTCTGGAGTCACAAACTAGGGGCATATAGCTTTCAAGCAAGTTAAAGCAAGTGACAAGGCCCCAAGAGTATTGATTGCTAGAATAAATTCTGGGGTCCCAAACCTTGCTTTTGCACCCGTCTTCGTGTTGATCATCATTGTTCCAACCGGGTAGCAAGCAATCTGAATTCTCAATGAAGTACCCAAACGACTTCCTAGACCCATTCAATCGAGCTTTACACCAACCTTTGCATTTAGACTTTGAGCTCCCAACCATAACGAACCTAGGATTGTGTTACCAACCACTAACCATCTCTCTTTCATATTCAAGTGGGATTATAAAGCTTAGAGATAAGAGGTTTACCCACTTGAATGAAAGGATGGATGGTGATGGCTTGGGGAGAGGTGTTTCCAATGGCCTTACAAGCTCCACTCCCTTGTACTCTTCTTTGAATTCTTCCACCTTCTTGCAAGCCTCTTCAACTTCAACCGCGTCCTGATCAAATTCTTCTAATTCTTTCCCGTCACAAAAGTCATAAGTTGGAGGTTGAGAAAAGTCTACCTCAACATCATTTTCAGATTCACTTGGAGAAGGTTCTTCAAACTCAAGGGGTTCAATTGCGGGTGCAAGTTCATCATTATTAGGATGGTTTGATTTATGATCATCATCACCAAGGAAACTTGCCTCTTGATCTATTCCGTCCAATTCTTCATAAGGAACATGCCTTGGATGTTGTGCACTATCCTCCTCAACATCAATTTCAAGCTTCTTGGCAGAATTCTCTACAACTCTCGATTCCCATGGAAGTTCAGCATCTCCTAAGTCTTCAACCACTTCTTCCTCTGCAATAATTACGGCTTCCTCCAGTTATTCTAGTACAAAATCGAACTCCTCCTTGATGACTTCTAGCTCTTCACAACTTTCTTCATCTTCAAGGGTCTCTACTTCCTCCACCTTATAGGTCTCCTCTTGCTTCTTTTGAAGTATGGATGCATGAATCTGATCCACTAAGTCCCTTAGACGATCTCTTCTCTCTTGTTCCATGTGACTAGCATAATTGGGATCGTGTTGCTCATGCATTGATGGATGTGGGTGCTCTTCCATGGAGGGTGGTGATGGGATGGAGAGATCATTATGTGGTTGAAAAGGAAGTGCACTAGAGCTTGAGGGTTAAATATTGGGGATAAATGATGGATCCATGCGGGATATAAGAGCTTGGATTGAATTTTGAAGGTCTATTTGCCGTTGAAGCAATAAAGTGAGAGAATCATCCATTGGGGGTTGGGGTGGATAGGAGGGTTCATTATTTTGGAGAAAGGGTTCATAATAGGAAGGTGGTTCTTCTTGGTAAGGGCATGGAGATGGTGAATATTGAGGTGGTGGTTCTTGGGAGTAATTATGTTGGAATAGGGGTGGTTCTAAGTATGGTTCATAGGGCTCGTAGGGTGATTGGTATGGTGGGTAAGGGTTAGTGTCATATGGAGGTGTTTGGTGGTAAGGGGCTGGTGGTTCAAAATTATGTTGGGGAGGGGATTCATAGGCATATGGTGGTGGTTATTGATAATCAAGAGGGTGTTCACCATAGCCATTATCATGGTATGCTTCTTGGAATGGCTCTTGGTCATAGTATGTTGGTGGAGGTTGTTGCCATGAAGGTTGTCCATAAGCTTGCGGTTCCTCCCACCTTTGATTGTCCCATCCTTGATGCATGTTCTCATTGTAGCTTCCATTTCCTACAACTTAATTTGAACCAAACTCATAGCCAAAGGGGTGAGAATTCATAGTAGAAAATAAAAACAAAAACTAATAAAAATAAGCAACTAAGTCCTAAAAACTAACAAACAAGTAAAAAGTAAATATTTACAATAACCAATAATAAGGCACACGTTTGTAATTCCCCGGCAACGGCGCCAAAAATTTGATGGGAGAAAAATAGTCGGTAAAGAATTTCACATAAATAAGCGCGTTGCAAGTACAGTTCTAAACCGACAATTGAACCTCAATCAAATTTAATTTTTTTGTCACAAATACAAACCCAATAAAAATAAACCGAAGTATTTAAACATTGGGTCATCTCTCAAGGAATTGCAAGAAGATGTACTTATAATTGGTTATGGAAAAGTATATTTTTGGGGTTCTTAAATGTTGAACAAGGGATGTAAAATGACAATAAAATAAACTAAAAACTAAGAAAAGCTCTTAGTAAGGATTGATAATTAGAAGTCCTATCCTAATTATCATTATCAATTGTGATGGTAATTGCCTTTTGCTTTCACTTAGTTAACCTCTAACAATGGAGGAAAGTCAAGTGAGTAAAATCAACTTAACTTCACAAGTTCTAATCAAAGACTATATTTAGTGAAGCCTAAGCCAACTAGCTATTATCAATTACCAATCAACAAAAGAGTTTTGATAACTCAAGAGTTTCTAATTGATCAATCCAAGTTAAAAACGTAAAAGTCTAATTTGAAATCCAACCAAGCATTTTATCAAACACTTGGAAGGCGCAAAATAAAAACATAGAGAATTAATAAGAGATAATAAAATCAAAACAACCAATTGCAAGCATTAATGACTAACAATTAAAGAGATTAACAATAAACATAGAAAACACAAATTGCATTAGAAGAATTCAAATGTAACAATAACTCATAAACATGAAAATGGCGAAAAGGGAAATAACAAGGGAGGAATATGAACTAAATTGCTTGAACAAATAAAAGTAAGAGAAAACTAAATTAAAGTAAAATTGAACATGAACCTAAGGAGAATTTGAAAGAGAAATCCTAAAACATAGAGAGAGGATAGAGAGAGGAGAAAGCCTCTCTCTCTAGAAAACTACATCTAAAACCTCAAATTATCCAAAAGTGAATGAATGATAAGTGAATTTTCATTCAGCCCACTCTGCAGCCTCTAAACTTCATTTTCGGGCTTGAAACTAGGTCAAAAATAGCCTAGAAATTGCTCCCAGCGATTTCTGATACGTGCAGCACGCAGCTCTGTTACGCGTACGCGTCGTCACGCGTATGCGCCGCTTGTCTACCGCTCTATCCATGCGTACGCGTCACCTAACAGCAAGGCAACTATGATAAATTGCATATCATTTTGAAGCCCCGTATGTTAGCTTTCCAAAACAACTAGAACCGCCTCATTCGGACCTCTGTAACTAAAGTTATGATCGATTTAATACGAAGAGGTCAGGCTTGACAGCTTTGCAATTCCTTCAATTTCTTGTATTCCTTCCACTTTTGCATGCTTCCTTTCCATTCTCTAAGCTATTCCTGCCCTATAAACCCTAAAAACACTTAACAAACATACCATGGCATCGAATGGTAATAAGAGAGGATTAAAATTAGCAAAATTAAGGCCAAAGAAGCATGTTTTCAATCATATCACAAAATCAGGAAGGAAAACGTAAAACATGCAATTTCTATGAATAAGTGTGAAAATAATGGATAAAATCCACTAAATTAAGCACAAAATAAATCGTAAAATAGTGGTTTATCAATCTCCCCATACTTAAACATTAGCATATCCTCATGCTAAGATTAAGAGAAGCTATAAAGGAAGTGAAGAAGAATGGTAGAATGTATGAAATGCAACCTATCTATATGAATGCAACTAAATGCTACGTGCTTTTACCTACTTGGTTAAAAGTAAATCGAATTCTCCAAGACAAACATAAACTGGATTCCACTAATTCAAATCACAAAATAAAGTACAAGTAAACTTGCAAGAAGAAAGCTTGTGAAAGCCGAGAACAAAGAATCGAGCATCGAACCCTTACCGGAAGTGTATACACTCTAATCACTCAAGTGTTTAAGGTTCGATTCTCTCAATTCTCTACTAATCTTGCCTTCTAAGACTTCCTTTTCTTCTACCAATCAACAAAAATTTGATGCACCAATACACATATTAAGAGGTTTTTTCAAGGGTTGTAATGGGGTTAGGGTCAAGGTAGGATTGTATTTGGTCAAGTGGACTAAAATCTGAATCCTTGATTAACATAAGCTTCCCACCTAACTTAAGACAATCCATGTAATCAGAATATAGAATCTACTACCCATTAACTATCTTTTGTAACCCATGCATGCATCCCAAATATGAGTATAGTACATATGCATTGCTACCACCATTTATTTTGGGGCATTTTGTCCCTTTTTTTTATTTTTTTTGTTTTTTTTCTTTTCTTGTGTTTTTCTCAATGCATATGATTAAGGTATTAATGAAAGAATATGTGCTCAACTATTTTTTTTTTCACGTTTTCATTAAAGATATATAATACCCAATTTCAAAACCAAATGTTTCCAAATCCAATTTTCCCACCCTTAAATCATGAATACTCTCACTAGTCTAAACTAACCAAGGATTCAAATTAAGGACATTATTATTTTTCAGCTTAAAGTTAGTGATGTGCTAAAATAAAGAATAAATGGGGTAAAATGGGCTTAAAATTAGTTTGCAAGGGATAATGAAAGGATAAGGCCATATGGGTATGTAAGCTATAGTGAAACAAGGCCTCAATCACATAAGTGCATGCATACATTAAACAATGGAAATATAGAGTTAAGCAAGACAAAGATCACAATTTTAGAGAGAACAACACACACCAAAAAAAATAAAATATTGGTTGATAAGATGTAACCAATCAAATAGGCTCAAAATCTCACTGGTGTTGTGTGTTCGAGCTCTAAATCTATGTTCCAGAATAAATTTCTTCAAGCAATTTTAACAATAGTTTTAATTCAAATTAGTGAAATGCTCTAAAATAGTTTCTTGAAAAGAAAATCATTACTTTCACCAAGTAGTACTTAAATGCAAACAATTAACTACACATGCAATCTATCATGCAATGCAAAAACTTAGTAACAAAGAAAATGAAAAATTGGTATTGAAAAGAAAGTAACTAACCCACGGAAGTCGGTATCGACCTCCCCACACTTCAAGATTGCACCATCCTCGGTACATGCAAATGGTGTGTAAGTGGACGAGTGGCTCCAACTGATGCTTTTTCTCAAAATATTGTGCACATGAACTCGTTTGTCGCTCCATTTAGAAGTGTTCCGTTTTCCTTCTTGGTTGCCATCCTGAAAGAAGAGGAAAAAGGAAGAAGAATAACCCACGAACAAAGATATGAAAAGAAATACAATATATGTGGGCTATTACCAAACAATAAGGTTCTCAACTATATGGTAGCTACAACATGCAAGTGAGGAAACAATGGAAGTACATGGCATGTCAACTAAATAGCAAACAAGTTAAGAAGCACCCAAAATAATGCAAGAAATATGCAACAGTTGAGTAAGAAAATTTTGACACCAATGTGAAAACAACAATTATAGAAAAGAAAAGGAGAAGAAACAATAAAGTTAAAATGCCATGAATGCGAGTATGCAGATGTAACAAATAGAAGAAAAGAAAGGGGATATGGATGATAGGGGAGGAGAAGAAAGTGGGAAAGGAGGGGAAAGAAGGAGATAGGAGAGAAGAAAGAAGAAAGAAATGAAAAACATGACACGGCGCGCGCGCAGGTCTTGCATGCGCATGAAAATAGAAACAGCCATGCGAGGTGATGTGTCCATATTTTCCGATGTATTTTGACTTGATTTAGATAGATTCTAGTACATGAACTCACACTTAAGCATTAAAATAGCATACTTTTGTGTTTGATCCTTAATTTGGTCCTAAATGTGAAAACATGCGTTTTAATACTTAGATTAGTGATTTTTAATTCCACTTTTATGTCATTCGATGCTGTGATATAGTTTGTGAGTGATTTCAGGCCTTGGAGGCAAGAATGGATAGCCAAAAGTGGAAGAAAGCATGTACAAGGGAGAAAACATGAAGAAAACAAGGAAAAGCACACACAACGAAGTGTGCGTGCGCACAGCCTTGCGTGCGCGCGCACAAGCGAGAATTTTCACGTGTGCGTACGCACAGGTCAATTTTCAGCCACGTGTGTGGACGCACACGTCTGTGCGTCTGCACAGGTCCCAACACGTGATTTCATTAATGATGCACGTGCTTCGCGATTTCTGAGTCCTCTTGGCCCATTTTGGAAGGCTGGAATGCTGTTTTGGAGTGCTATATGAAAGAGAATTCATCACTTATGAAGGGGGCCTCACTTAGATAGTTTGAGAGAGTAATTAGGAGTAGGAGTAGGAGTAGTGTAGCATTGCTCTCTTAGGGTTTATGCAATTTTCATTGTAGCATTTTATAGCAAGCTTTGATCTTTCATTTTGCTTCTTTAATTGTAAGTACTCTCAATTTCCTCTTCAATTAAAGCACTTTTACTTTCATTTCCTCTTGGTTCAAGTTACTTTGTTCATATTTGCAATTTTGTGTTTCTTGAAGTTTTGATCAATAAATTTTATGTTTCATGCTTCCTTTATGTTTGATTGCTTGTTTATGTTTGGTTTTGTTGATAGTTGGTTATAGTTTTCCATTTTACTTTGCAATTTACCATGTTTTACTTTTATGCATACAAGGTGTTTGTGAAAATACCAACTCTAGATTTTGAGTAGATTTTCCCACCTTGGCTTGTGGCTTGTGGTAATTATTGGGTAGTTAGTTGACTCTTGTTTCCATTGACGCTAGCCTTTTATCAACTAGTTTGGTAAGTTGGTTAGGACTTATGGATTAAGGTCAATTATGCTTGCTTGACTTACTCCTCGATGGTTGGAGTTGACTAGGCAAGATTGACTCATCATAATTACCATAGTTGTGGTTATGGCGATGATAGGATTCCTTGGATACTCATTCCCAAGTCAAGGATCTTTTATTGCATTTATAGCATTTTCACTAGTTTTGATCCTATTTACCTTTGCTTGCATTAATTTCCAATTTTGATTATTGCTTAGTTCTTTTAATCTTTTGTTCTTTGATTACAAAACCCCTTTTGTTCTCTTCACAGCCGAAAGAAGTAACATTTCATTTGCATTCCTAGGGAGAACGACCCGAGGTTTCATTACTCTCGGTTTATATTTTGTATTGGATTTATTATTTGATTGATGTTCAATTGTTGGGTTTGGACTATACATGCAACGGACAATTTCTACTTTTAGTGTGAAAATCCAAACCCGTCCAATTGGGCTTCGTCAAATTTGGTGCCGTTGCCGGGGAATGCAAACGGTGTTATATCTTTTGGTTGTTGTCAATATGTTAATAGTGTAAATAGCTCTTTTTGGTTGTTTGTTTACTTTTGTTAGTAGGTTTTTGTTTATATTTTCTTGATGACTTTTTCACACCATCACCACAATGCACCCCAATGGAACCCAAACGCTTACCTTCATAGTCACCAATCTTACACACCATTCCCTCACTACATACAAAACCAAAACCCTTACCCTCATGAGTTTGATTGTCAACCTTCATCACCTCAATTTTCATCTTCACATATGGATCAAGCCACACAAGAAGTACTTTTCATGCTCATTCAAGAGCAACTAGAGTTCCGGAAGAAGCAAGAGCAAATCATGTCTACCTTAGCAAAAGCTTTGGGTCATTTAGCTTCATTACGTTCATGCCACAAGAAAGAAATTCTAGTAGATGAATGTATGAAACCAAGTGACAAGTGTGGAGTGAAAGAAGAATCACAAATTCAAGTAGAAGATGTCAAGTCACAACATGAAGTGCAAGAGGAGATAAGTGAAGAGTGGGTAGGAATTGATCAAAAGGATTCCATCTTTCAAGATTTTTTGTCCAACTTGGATAATTCTTTCTATGACCTTCATGAACCTCCCTTATTGGAATTGGAAGGAGATGTTGATGTGGACTTCACACAACCTCCAATTTTTGACTTGAGTGATGATGAAGAAGATTCAAAAGAGGTTGAGGAAAATTGTAGTTGCCAAGAAGTGAAAGCATTTATGCAAGAGCGAATTAAGTGGGTGAAGAATTCTCTAACAAGCTTTCTAGCCCCACATCAATATGCCGTTTTAGAAATAGATGGTCAACTTCAGACCTTTCTTGGAATAGTGGATGGTGAAGAGACGAATGTTAATTGGCAAGAAAAAGGAATGTTCATCAAAGGATCACAACTTAACATTTGGAGCTCAATTTTGGTGCAAGCGTCAATTTAGTGGATTCCGGGGAGTGCACAAGCATATCAATGGTGATAGAAAAACTCAAATATGGGATCCGGGCATTAATTTCAAGAATTAATACTTAAGGATCCTAGTTACTAGCTTGAAGTCTCTTATGAGTTTAATGCAATCTAATTGGGACCCCGGAGGTCAAATCAATAGCAAACTTGGTTGGAGATTCAAGGAGGAGTGGAAGCATAAGCTGCCCTAACAAGGATCTCCTCACCAAGCCCAACTTAGGACTATAAAACAAAGTGCTAGGTGGGAGATACCCCACCATGGTAATATCCTTCTAACTTTCTCTCTTTTAACTTTTATTTCATGAATAATTTGGCTATTTTGTTTGGTTGGTTAGATTTCTTTTGATGTTTGTTAAGCAATTTTGGTGAAATAATGTGTTTTTGGGAGTTTTGTGATGTTTTGGGACTTGAAAACCTGTTTTAGATGTCATGTTTGATGCCTTGGAGGCATAATTTTTGTTGCAGAAACAGAGACCTGTGCGTACGCACAGCCTTGTGCGTCTGCACAATTCCCCTGTTTTTCAGTTCCTGTGCGTCCGCACAGTAGCGTGCGCACGCATGACCCTCAACACTCCCTCTGTCCGCAGCACGCGCACGGCTTGTGCGTGTGCACACCACCCTCTCTTTCCCTTCTGTGCGATCGCACACCATGCGTGCAACCGTACATGTTCCCTTTAAAAAAAAGCCTTTTGTGAGAGCGCATTGCTCTGTGCGCAGCTTGAATAACACCCCCCTGGCCGTAGCGTACACACAGGCTGTGCGTGTGCACCCAACCCTCTTTCCTCTCCCGTGCGCTCGCACACCCTCCTGTGTGGCCGCACAGGACGCGTTTCACCTTCTGCTCACAGCGTCCGCACGACCCTGTGCGCGTGCATACCCCTTCTTTCTCCCCTGTGCGCGTCCGCACACGACCTTGTGCGTCCGCACAGGTCACTTTTTTAACGTTAATTCGAAAAGGGGGTACTCTCGCACTTCAGTTCCAAACCCCCCCAACCTTTCTTCTTCTTCTCTCAGAACCCAACCCCTCCTCTTCATACCACCAATCCTCCACCCCGTGACTAAACACGGCCGACGACCACCACGCCCTCGCCGTCACACACTCTCTCTCCTTCTTTCTTTTTCTTTCTTCTCTCTCTTCTACATTTTCCTTCTCTCTTCCCTGTCTCTGCCTCCGCACCAGCGCCCAGCCCTAGGCCGCGCATCCTTGTTCCGGCGAGCAACCGCCAGTGGCGGCGGACCCCTGTGCCGCTGCGCCCCTCTCTGTCTCACCCTCACCTTCCTTCAATCCTTCTTCTTCTGCATTACAGGTTCAAGCCCTGTTTCCCTGCCCTATTTCATTTATTTTCGGCTTCTTTTTACTGCTTCTCTTTGATTCTGCTTTTTAATTCTGTTTTAGTTCCTAGGTGGTTTTAGGTTAGATGATTTCTAATTTTCTGGATTGAATGTGGATGTTGATACTGGCTGAGCATTTTGGATTATTTTCTGGACTGAGTATTGTTATCACTAAACTGTAGATGCTACTATTGATGAACTGTGATTGCTGCCTCTAAATTCTGCACATCTTAGGCTTGATAAATTGCTTGAATGGGGTTTTGATTCAATTTTTATGTCTGATCATCATAAATTTTGAATTTTCTTCCATTCTGCATTATTACTTCATACTTGTGCAACTTTCTGCTAAATATTGCCTGCATGAGATGATTTGGTTTATGCACTATGCTTTTGCTGAAACATTAACCTGGAATTTACATTACCTTGGAAATTCTATTATCTGATGTCAATCTTTTTGCTGAGCATATCATCCCTTGCTGATTCACTGCATTATATGCTGACTGCCAAACCATTTTGTTTTAAACCAAACTAGCTTGAATATTATCCGTCTTCAATTCTGTTTAGCGCTTTTTGCAGCAGTACATATAATGTTTGTTTGGTGAATTGACTAACTGCTTATTCATGTGCTCTTAAATATAAATGATCATGTACAATTACTTGTCCCTTGTAAATCTTTTTGAGCAATGAATCTAATTCCAATTGACATTGCTTTTGGGAACAAGGATTTGCTATGTGACCATTTTATTACTTTATTTTATGAATAAGCGAGTACTTTAAATTTCCAAGTTGATTATTGCCTTTTGCGTATAAATTTTTTTTTATAACATTGTGAATTCAAATGCAACAAGGTAATAATCAATTTCTTCCAACTCAATTCACATACATCATGCACCTAAATCTTGTGTATGCTTTAATTTTTGTTCACTCATTGATTTATCACTTAGGTTGCCTGATCTTGGGAAAACACATTTCTTTTGAGCATTTAACTATTTTATACATGTTTTCTCCTGATTGATGTTTGTTTATCTGACTGGCTTTTAATTTAACTGAAAGAGTGGTTGTGGAAGATGTTTTCTTGTTGTTACCCCCATTTTTTTGAAGAAAGAGTTGAATTGGTTAGTTATCCAGTAAAGTAACTGTTTCCTTCTTCTTTCTATGATTTTATCTGTTTCCCTGAGTTGTATTCTATTTTTATCTTTTTCAGGATGGCTCGAAAGGGAAAGTAGAAAGCCAATCCTTTGGCTCGTCCTCCTCCCGTGCTGCCAAGTGACCATCCAGACACTTTCATTAATTCTGAGGCCCAAGAACAATATAAGAAGCTAGAAAAGCGCGCCTTTCATGATGAGAGGAAGCTAAGCCTGCCTGAGAAATATGTGGATGCGATCCTTAACAGAATAAATTTTTATCATTGGGGATTCGTAAAATCCGACCCGGTGGAAGTAATTAAACACCAGGTCAAGGAATTTTACGCAAATCTCCTAAAGAGGGATGCCCAAATTGTTTTTCTAAGAGGTGTCATCTTGGACACCTCTAATACTGCTTTAGAGGCCCTCTTGGATATTCCGCATATTCCTCCAGCTCGAGATGCTTACACTCAAATAATGACGGACGTGACAACGGGCAAGATTTCTTTGGATGCGGTCCTGGAAAAGATTGGCCAGTCTGAGGCTAGATGGGATACAGCAAAGGAAAGCAACCGGTCACATTGACGTTGAGCATTGCGTGCACTGATCTCAATCCAGAGGCAAGGATCTGGCAGCAGATCATTGCCGATTACATTCTTCCGAGCATGCATGCCACGCATATCCGAGTCTGGGTGGCAATTTTGTTATGGGCCATTCTGGAGGGGAAGAGGATCTCTGTTCTTCCCCTTACCAGAGAGTCGATGATGAAGGTGAACCAACAGCTGAAATTCAACATTCCCTTTCCATCACTCATCACCAGATTAGCAGCTCTATCTGGTGTAGAGAGACGCCTAACAGACCGGACGTCTGTCTACATTAGTAAGCAGCCATTTCTGCCATATAGAGATTATGACGGGCCGCCTCAGAAACAGAGAAAGATTACTGAGAATACATCAGCAGCAGCAGAGACTTCAGCACCTCCTACAGCACCCGCACCTATACCCCGACCTCAGATACCATATGAGCTGTGCCGAGAGATCCTTTAGGCCCTCCACCGATCTGAGCGCTGCAACACTCACCACTTCCAGTGGATAGTGGTGAAGTTTGAGGGTAGAGACCCTGGCCACCTCCTCTAGATACACCAGAGCCTGAGGCCGAGGAGCCTGCACTGAGGAGCTAGTAGCTGAAGCTGGCCAGGCAGTCGAGCATCCTGAGCAGAGACCATAGGAGCCCACGGCTGAGGAGGCAGTGGTTGAGAGAGCTGAGGAGCATAGAGCCGAGGAGCCGAGAGTTGAGGAGCTGGCAGCTGTAGCCGAGCCGAGAGCTGAGACAGCATCAGAGCCAGCTGGCCACACACTTGAGGAGCATCGAGCTGAGACCACCACATAGCCATCCAGTGCCATCATTATTTACCAGCATCATCACCACCCACCACCGCCAGGCGGTGGAGCTTCTCATGGATGATCCCCCCCCCCCCCGATTGACTATTTTGAGCACTGAGGACAATGCATGATCTAAGTGTGGGGAAGGATCTTCTATTTTTGGGTGTAAACATTCTCTCCTGAACACTCTTATTTAGTTTATTTTGAGTTTTACTATGCTTTTTGTGGATATTTATAGTACTTTGACTTATACACTATTGTTTAGTATTTTTGGTATATATATATTAGTTGCTTCTAGTTATCTTTAGTATTGCATTTCTAGTTTTGGTATATATATTGCATCCTTATATTACTAGTATGTAGTATAGATATGGATTGTGATTGGATGATGTGAATAGCCTATGCCTAGTTTATCTTGATCCTAATTGTTCATGTTACTTTTTGCTTGTTGAAAATTAGGAAAAGAACTAGGAAATTTTGAAAAATTTTGCATCCATCACATCATACATACATATAGGAAATAATTTTGGTAAAAAACAACAAGGATTTCTAAGAATTTTTCAAGGGCATGCTATTGAATTGATTGAGAAAACTGTTTTCAAACTTGCTTGAATGATTTCTTTTTGGAACATAGAAGAGTAAAGAACAATAACCTTGTGAGTTTTTGAGCTATATTGAGTGGTTACACATTTTAACCACTAATTTTGTTCATTGTGTGATATATCTCTTAATTCTTTATTTCCTATGATTGATGTTTTGAATTGCATTGAACATGATTGAGGCCACCTTTGATAAAAGCTTACTTTACCCATATAGCCCTACCCTTGCATCTACCATTGTTAACCCCTTTTGAGCTTTATTTACCCCATTGTTCTTGATATTAGCACATCACAACCTTAAGCGGAAAACTATGATTTACCTTGGATTGTATCCTTGATTAGCTTAGGTTGAGGAGTGTGTTTCGTTTAAGTGTGGGGAAATTTTGGGAAACATTGGTAGCAAATAAAATTGTTTGATTTTGGGTATTCATTGAAAACTTTGGAAAATAGGTGCATCCATGTATGAGCTATTGAACCATATGCATTGTCTTTATTAAAAAAAAAGAAAAAAAAAACCCTTTATCATAAAAAGGGTGCAAAGTCACCTAAAAGGGTAAACAAACAAATAAGGAATTGCATATGGGATGTTTATCAGAAAAGTGATGCACCACTATTTCATGGTACATTCTGTACTTAATTGAGTGGATTTTATCCACTAAACTCACACTTATTCATATAATTCGCATGTTTTACATTTTCCTTCCTAATTTTGTGCTATTATTGAAAACATGCTTCTTTGGCCTTAAATTTGCTATGTTTAATCCTCTCTTATTACCATTCGATGTCGTGATATGTGTGTTAAGTTTTTTCAAGAATTACAGGGGAGGAATGGCTTAGAGGATGGAAAGGAAACATGCAAAAGGGGAAGGAATACAAGAAACTGAAGGAATTGCAAAGCTGTCAAGCCTGACCTCTTCATACTAATTCGACCATAACATGAGCTACAGAGGTCCAAATGAGATGGTTCCAGTTGCATTGGAAAGCTAACATCCAGGGCTTCAAAATTATATATAATTTGTCATAGTTGCCACGCTGTTAGGTGATGCGCACGTGTGGATCACAAGTACGCGTGACCTGGCAAAAATTCAATCCACGCGTACGCGTGGACGACGCGTATGCGTGACAGAGCCACATGCTGGACGTATTAGAAATTGCTGGGGGTGATTTCTGGGCTATTTTTGACCTAGTTTTCGGCCTAGAAAATATAGATTAAAGGCTACAGAGTGGGGAAATGCATTCATTCATTCACACAACTTTCATTCACATAATTTTAGGTTTTAAATGTAGTTTCTAGAGAGAGAGGCTCTCTCCTCTCTCTAGGTTTTAGGATTTCTCTTAGTTTTAGGTTTATTTATTCTCAATTCCAGGTTCAATGTTCCTTTAATTTAGTTTCTCTTCTACTTTTATTTGTTCTAGCATTCTAATTTATTTATTTTCCTTATTGATTACTTTATGTTGCCATTTGGTTTATGAATTCTCTTGTTAGATTTGATTTCTCTATTTAATGCAATTTGAGGTATTTCATAATTATTGTTCCTTCCTTCAATTTATGTTATTGATGTTTGCAATTGGTTGTTTAGATTTATTATCTCTTATTGCTTTTCTATGCTTTTATGTTGTGGTTTCCAAGTGTTTGATAAAATGCTTGAGAGGGTTTTAAGTTAGATTCTTATATTCTTGGCTTTGGTTGAGTAATTGGAGAATCTTGAGTTATCAAACTCCTTTGTTGATTGATAATTGAAAGTTACTAATTGATTTGGATCCCTTTAAAGCTAGTCTTTCCTTAGGAGTTGACTAGGACTTGAGGAATCAAATTGATCCATCCACTTGACTTTCCTTTATTCGGTAAGGTTAACTAAGTAGGAGCAATGGACAATTGATGTCACAATCGATAAGAATAGCTAGGATAGGACTTTTAATTTTCATACTTTGCCAAGAGTTTTCTTAGTTATTAATTTAATTTCTTGCTATTTTATTTCCTTGTTCCTTATTTCAAAAATCCAAAAAGATACTTTTCCAAAACCAATAATAAATACACCTCCCTGCAATTCTTTGAGAGACGACCCGAGGTTTGAATACTTCGGTTATTAATTTTATTGGGTTTACTTTAGTGACAACCAAAATTTTGTATGAAAGGATTATTGTTGATTTAGAAACTATACTTTCAACGAGACTTTAATTGTGAAATTCTTTACTAGCAACAATCCGTACGCGTATGCGTGGGTCACGCGTACGCGTCACATCCCTCTCTTTTTTAAAGCAAAATAAAGGTAAACATGCAGAACTGGAAATGGATACTGATATTAATAAAATAAAACTAATAAACCGGAAAGATCATACCATGGTGGGTTGTCTCGCACCTAGCACTTTTAGTTAAAGTCCTTAAGTTGGACATTTGGTGAGCTCTTTGTCATGGTGGCTTGTGCTTGAACTCGTCCAAGAATTCCCACCAATGTTTGTACTTCCAATAGCCTTCGAGGTCCCAAACTAGGCGCATACAGCCTTCATGCAAGTTAAAGCAAGTGACAAGGCCCCAAGAGTGTTGATTGCTAGAATGAATTTCGGGGTCCTAAACCTTGCTTTTGCACCCTTCTTTGTGTTGATCATCATTGTTCCAACCGGGCGGCAAGCAATATGAGTTCTCAATAAAGTACCCAAACGACTTCCTAGACCCATTCAATCGAGCTCTACACCAATCTTTGCATTTAGACTTTGAGCTCCCAACCATAACGAACCTAGGATTGTGTTGCCAACCACTAACCATCTCTCTTTAATACTCAAGTGGGATTTTAAAGCTTAGAGATAAGAGGTTTACCCACTTGAATGAAAGGATGGATGGTGATGGCTTGGGGAGAGGTGTTTCCAATGGCTTTACAAGCTCCACTCCTCTGTGCTCTTCTTTAAATTCTTCCACCTCCTTGCAAGCCTCTTCAACTTCAACCGCGCCCTGATCAAATTCTTCTAATTCTTCCCCGTCACTCAAGTCATAAGTTGGAGGTTGAGAAAAGTCTACCTCAACATCATTTTCAGATTCACTTGGAGAAGGTTCTTCAAAATCAAGGGGTTCAATTGCGGGTGCAAGTTCATCACTAGGATGGCTTGATTCATGATCATTATCACCAAGGGAACTTGCCTCTTGATCTATTCCATCCAATTCTTCATAAGGAACATGCCTTGGAGGTTGTACACTATCCTCGTCAACATCAATTTCAAGCTTCTTGGCGGAATTCTCTACAACTCTCGATTTCCATGGAGGTTCAGCATCTCCTAAGTCTTCAACCACTTATTCCTCTTCCATAATTACGGCTTCCTCCAGTTATTCTATTACAAAATCGAACTCCTCCTTGATGAAATCTAGCTCTTCACAACTTTCTTCATCTTCAAGGGTCTCTACTTCCTCTACCTTTTGAGTCTCCTCTTGCTTCTTTTGAAGTATGGATGCATGAATCTGATCCATTAAGTACCTTAGATGATCCCTCCTCTCTTGTTCCATGTCACTAGCATAATTGAGATCGTGTTGCTCTTGGATTGATGGATGTAGGTGCTCTTCCATGGAGGGTGGTGATGGGATGGAGAGATCATTATGTGGTTGAAAAGAAAGTGCACTAAAGCTTGAGGGTTGAATATTGGGGGTAAATGATGGATCCATGCGGGATATAAGAGCTTGGATTGAATTTTGAAGGTCTATTTGCCCTTGAAAACTAAAGTGAGAGAACCATCCATTGGGGCTTGGGGTGGATAGGAGGGTTCATTATTTTAGAGAAAGGGTTCATAATAGGAAGGTGGTTCTTCTTGGTAAAGGCATGGAGATGGTGAATATTGAGGTGGTGGTTCTTGGGAGTAATTATGTTGGAATGGGGGTGGTTCTAAGTATGGTTCATAGGGCTCGTAGGGTGGTTGGTATAGTGGGTAAGGGTTAGGATCATATGGAGGTATTTGGTGGTAAGGAGCTTGTGAGTATGGAGGTTCAAAATTATGTTGGGGAGGGAGTTCATAGGCGTATGGTGGTGGTTGTTGATAATCAAGAGGGTGCTCACCATAGCCATTATCATGGTATGCTTCTTGGAATGGCTCTTGGTCATAGTATGTTGGTGGAGGTTGTTGCCATGAATGTTTTCCATAAGCTTGCGGTTCCTGCCACCTTTGATTGTCCCATCCTTGATGCATGTTCTCATTGTAGCTTCCATTCCCTACAACATAATTTGAACCAAACTCATAGCCAAAGGGTTGAGAATTTATAGTAGAAAATAAAAACAAAAACTAATAAATATAAGCAACTAAGTCCTAAAAACTAACAAACAAGTAAAAAGCAAATATTTACAATAACCAATAATAAGGCACACGTTTGCAATTCACTGGCAACGGCGCCAAAAATTTGATGGGGGAAAAATAGTCGGTAAAGAATTTCACATAAATAAGCGCGTTGCAAGTACAGTTCTAAACCGAAAATTGAACCTCAATCAAATTTAATTTGTTTGTCACAAATAAAAACCCAATAAAAATAAACCGAAGTATTTAAACCTCGGGTCGTCTCTCAAGAATTTTCAGGGAGGTGTACTTATAATTGGTTATGAAAAAGTATATTTTTGGGGTTTTTAAATGTTGAACAAGGGATGTAGAATGATAATAAAATTAACTAAAAACTAAGAAAAGCTCTTAGTAAGGATTGATAATTAGAAGTCCTATCCTAATTATCATTATCAACTGTGATGGTAATTGCCTTTTACTTTCACTTATTTAATCTCTAACAATGGAGGAAAGTCAAGTGAGTAAAATCAACTTAACTTCACAAGTTCTAATCAAAGACTAGATTTAGTGAAGCCTAAGCCAACAAGTAATTATCAATTACCGATCAACAAAAGAGTTTTGATAACTCAAGGGTTTCTAATTGATCAATCCAAGTTAAGAACGTAAAAGTCTAATTTGAAATTCAACCAAGCATTTTATCAAACACTTGGAAGGCGCAAAATAAAAACATAGAGAATTAATAAGAGATAATAAAATCAAAACAACCAATTGCAAGTATTAATGACTAACAATTAAAGAGATTAACAATAAAAATAGAAAACACAAATTGCATTAGAAGAATTCAAATGTAACAATAGCTCATAAACATGAAAATGGAGAAAAGGGAAATAACAAGGGAGGAAGATGAACTAAAGTGATTGAACAAATGAAAGTAAGAGAAAACTAAATTAAAGTAAAATTGAACCTGAACCTAAGGAGAATTTGAAAGAGAAACCCTAAAACCTAGAGAGAGGAGAAAGCCTCTCTCTCTAGAAAACTACATCTAAAACCTCAAATTATCCAAAAGTGAATGAATGAGAAGTGAATTTCCATTCTGCCCACTCTGCAGCCTCTAAACTTCATTTTCGGGCTTGAAACTGGGCCAAAAATGGCCCAGAAATCGCCCCCAGTGATTTCTGATATGTGCAGTACGTGGCTCTGTCACGCGTATGTGTCACCCACGCACACGCGTCGCTTGTCTGCCACTCTATCCAGGCGTACGCGTGGGTCACACATACGCGTGGGGTGGCTTGTGCGCCAAGCACCCCTCCCGCACAGTTCCAGCAAAACTCTCTGTTCAATTCAATAGAGAGCGAAATTCACATCAACACGTACGCGTGGGTCACGCGTACGCGTCACATCCTTTTTTTTAAAGAAAAATAAAGGCAAACATGCAGCACTGGAAATGGATACTGATATTAATAAAATAAAACGAATAAACAGGAAAGATCATACCATGGTGGGTTGTCTCCCACCTAGCACTTTTAGTTAAAGTCCTTAAGTTGGACATTTGGTGAGCTCCTTGTCATGGTGGCTTGTGCTTGAATTCGTCTAAGAATCCCCACCAATGTTTGTACTTCCAATAGCCTCTGGGGTCCCAAACTAGGTGCATACAGCCTTCAAGCAAGTTAAAGCATGTGACAATGTCCCAAGACTGTTGATTGCTAGAATGAATTCCGGGGTCCTAAACTTTGCTTTTGCACCCGTCTTCGTGTTGATCATTATTGTTCCAACCGGGTGGTAAGCAATCTGAATTCTCAATGAAGTACCCAAATGACTTTCTAGACCCATTCAATCGAGCTCTACACCAACCTTTGCCTTTAGACTTTGAGCTCCCAACCATAACGAACCTAGGATTGTATTGCCAACCACAAACCATCTCTATTTCATATTCAAGTGGGATTATAAAGCTTAGAGATAAGAGGTTTACCCACTTGAATGAAAGGATGGATGGTGCTGGCTTGGGGAGAGGTATCTCCAATGGCGTTATAAGCTCCACTCCCTTGTGCTCTTCTTTGAATTCTTCCACCTCCTTACAAGCCTCTTCAACTTCAACCGCGCCCTGATCAAATTCTTCTAATTCTTCCCCGTCACTCAAGTCATAAGTTGGAGATTGAGAAAAGTCTACCTCAACATCATTTTCAGATTCACTTGGAGAAGGTTCTTCAAACTCAAGGGGTTCAATTGCGGGTGCAAGTTCATCACTAGGATGGCTTGATTCATGATCATCATCACCAAGGGAACTTGCCTCTTGATCTATTTCGTCCAATTCTTCATAAGGAACATGCCTTGGAGGTGGTGCACTATCCTCCTCAACATCAATTTCAAGCTTCTTGGCGAAATTCTCTACAACTCTCGATTCCCATGGAGGTTCAGCCTCTCCTAAGTCTTCAACCACTTATTCCTCTTCAATAATTACGGCTTCCTCCAGTTGTTCTAGTACAAAATCAAACTCCTCCTTGATGAAATCTAGCTCTTCACAACTTTCTTCATCTTCAAGGGTCTCTACTTCCTCTACCTTTTGGGTCTCCTCTTGCTTCTTTTGAAGTATGGATGCATGAATCTGATCCGTTAAGTCCCTTAGATGATCCCTTCTCTCTTGTTCCATGTCACTAGCATAATTGGGATCGTGTTACTCTTGGATTGATGGATGTGGGTACTCTTCCATGGAGGGTGGTGATGGGATGGAGAGATCGTTATGTGGTTGAAAAGAAAGTGCACTAGAGCTTGAGGGTTGAATATTGGGGGTAAATGATGGATCCATGCGGGATATAAGAGCTTGGATTGAATTTTGAAGGTCTATTTGCCCTTGAAGAAATAAAGTGAGAGAACCATCCATTGGGGCTTGGGGTGGATAGGAGGGTTCATTATTTTAGAGAAAGGGTTCATAATAGGAAGGTGGTTCTTCTTGGTAAAGGCATGGAGATGGCAAATATTGAGGTGGTGGTTCTTGGGAGTAATTATGTTGGAATGGGGGTAGTTCTAAGTATGGTTTATAGGGCTCGTAGGGTGGTTGGTATGGTGGGTAAGGGTTTGGGTCATATGGAGGTATTTGGTGGTAAGGGGCTTGTGAGTATGGAGGTTCAAAATTATGTTGGGGAGGGAGTTCATAGGCGTATGGTGGTGGTTGTTGATAATCAAGAGGGTGCTCACCATAGCCATTATCATGGTATGCTTCTTGGAATGGCTCTTGGTCATAGTATGTTGGTGGAGGTTGTTGCCATGAATGTTTTCCATAAGCTTGTGGTTCCTCCCACCTTTGATTATCCCATCCTTGATGCATGTTCTCATTGTAGCTTCCATTCTCTACAACATAATTTGAACCAAACTCATAGCCAAATGAGTGAGAATTCATAGTAGAAAATAAAAATAAAAACTATTAAAAATAAGCAACTAAGTCCTAAAAACTAACAAAAACTAACAAACAAGTAAAAAGCAAATATTTACAATAGCCAATAATAAGGGACACGTTTGTAATTCCCCGGCAACGGTGCCTAAAATTTGATGGAAAAAAATAGTCGGTAAAGAATTTCACATAAATAAGTGCGTTGTAAGTACAGTTCTAAACCGACAATTGAACCTCAATCAAATTTAATTTGTTGGTCACAAATACAAACCCAATAAAAATAAACCGAAGTATTTAAACGTCGGGTCGTCTCTCACGGAATCGCAGGGAGGTGTACTTATAATTGGCTATGGAAAAGTATATTTTTGGGGTTTTTAAATGTTGAACAAGGGATGTAAAATGACAATAAAAAAAAAACTAAAAACTAAGAAAATCTCTTAGTAAGGATTGATAATTAGAAGTCATATCCTAATTATCATTATCAATTGTGATGGTAATTGCCTTTTGCTTTCACTTAGTTAACTTCTAACAATGGAGGAAAGTCAAGTGAGTAAAATCAACTTATCTTCACAATCAAAGACTAGATTTAGTGAAGCCTAAGCCAACTAGAAATTATCAATTACCAATCAACAAAAGAGTTTTGATAACTCAAGAGTTTCTAATTGATCAATCCAAGTTAAGAACGTAAAATTCTAATTTAAAATCCAACCAAACATTTTATTAAACACTTGGAAGGCGCAAAATAAAAACATAGAGAATTAATAAGAGATAATAAAATTAAAATAACCAATTGCAAGCATTAATGACTAACAATTAAAGAGATTAACAATAAACATAGAAAACATAAATTGCATTAGAAGAATTCAAATGTAACAATAGCTCGTAAACATGAAAATGGCGAAAAGGGAAATAACAAGGGAGGAAGATGAACTAAAGTGCTTGAACAAATAAAAGTAAGAGAAACTGGGGTAAAAATAGCCCAGAAATCACCCCCAGCGACTTCTGATACGTGCAGCACGTGGCTCCGTCACGCGTACGCGTCGCCCACGTGTATGCGTCGCTTATCTACCACTCTATCCACTCGTACGCGTCATCCATGCATACGGATCACCTAACAGTAAGGCAACTATGGTAAATTGCATATCATTTCGAAGCCCCGGATTTTAGCTTTCCAACGCAACTAGAACTGCCTCATTCGGACCTCTATTGCTAAAGTTATGATCGATTTAATACGAAGAGGTTAGGCTTGACAGCTTTGCAATTCCTTCAATTTCTTGTATTCCTTTCTTTTTTGCATGCTTCCTTTCCATCCTCTAAGCCATTCCTGCCCTATAAACCTTGAAAACACTTAACAAACATATCATGGCATCGAATGATAATAAGAGAGGATTAAAATTAGCAAAATTAAGGCCAAAGAAGCATGTTTTCAATCATAGCACAAAATCAGGAAGGAAATGTAAAACTTGCGATTTCTATGAATAAGTGTGAGAATAATGGATAAAATCTACTAAATTAAGCACAAAATAAACCGTAAAATAGCGGTTTATCATGGAGCCCCGGCGAGAACCTCCGGTAGTGGCGACAGAGCCAGCTTCACGGACAACGACGCGGTTCGGCGACGGGTCAGGCTCACATCTCCTCCCTTCGTGGCTGAGCTCCGTTGTAGTTCTGTTTCCTCCCTCGCACGCCCTTCTCTCATGACGGAACAGTGGTGGCGACAGCATGGAGCACGGCGGTGAAGGCGCGGCCGTTCCAGGCACGCAACCTCACTCACTCGTGAGCCCTCTCCCCTCACGGCTCTGTACTCGACGGCGACGGACCCGAAGGTGGCGGCGATGGCAAGATGCAACGGCGAAGACCCTCGGTGAGGACGACGATGGCACTGGGCTCCACGGTGAGTTGACGCGGTCTCCCTCTCTCTTCGTGGATCTTCTCCCGCGGCCCTCTCTTCCCAGCGGCATGGCGACACGACAGCGGCGGCGAACCTAGCAGCGCCGGCGTGGCTCGTCCCTCTTTCCCCTCCTCCTCTCCGTTTCTCTCTTTCCCTCTTCTCCTCTGCTATGTGTGGGTGTGTGGTGTTGTGTGTGTGTGTTTATGTGCCGTGTGTGTGTTTGGGGAGGGTGAGAGAGGTGAGGCGGTGAGGCGGTTAGGTTAGGTTAGGGTTAGATTTAGGACAAAATTAAGGTTTTGTGTATGAAATTGGGGATTTTTGGTAGTTTTAGTAATTTTAATAAAATTAGGGTAATAGAGTAATTAAAACTAATTTTAATCCAACACTAATATTTATAAAAATACTATATTAATTATAAATTTACAAATTTATTTTCAAATAAATATTCTAATTCAATTAACTAGAGATAATTAAATTAATTTTCTTTAAATTATAAAATAAATTTCAAAATCTAATTATTCAAATTAAAGTAGATAAAACTCTCATTATTTTTTAATCACTAAAATTTTGAATTAATAATAAGAAAATACTCAATTAATATAAAAATATTTGAAAATATATTCTCAAATAAATAAATTAAATCATAAATAATTTAATTTTTAAAATCTGATCAATCCTTTGAGGCTCCTCCCACCTTTGTTTATTCCATCCTTGATGTACGTTACCATTGTAGTTCCCATTCCCTACAACATAATTTGAGCCAAACTCATAGCCAAATTGAGGATGAGAATTCATAATAGCAAATAAAAACAAAAGCTAACAAAAATAAGCAACAAGTCCTAAGGCTAACAAAAACTAAGAAATAAGCAAAAGGCAAACATATTCACATATTCACAATAGCCAATAATGTAACACCATTGCAACTCCCCGGCAACGACGCCATTTTGATGATGAGAATTTGCTCGATGGTCTAGAATTTCTCTTCTAGAAATAAGAACTTCGTTGTAAGCATAGCTCCAAACCAACAAACAATTCCCACATCAAAAATTTTGGTTGTCACGAGTAACAAACCCCAAATAAGAATTAACTGAAGTATTTGAACTCCGGGTCGTCTCACAAGGAATTGCAATGAAGTGATCAATTATTGGCTATGAAGATGCTAGGGGGTTTGATTTGATATTTTGGCAAGAAAATAAATGGCAAGAGAAGTAAATAAATAATTAACTAAATAAAAGAAAGGAAAAATACTCTTGGCTAGACATAGGTAATATGAGATCACCATCCTTGTCTACAAACCATACATTGATAATTATGAGAGGCCAACCTATTAAGTCTACCTCCAAAAGCTTTAAGTACATAATATCTACTCCTAAGCTTAAGGTACGTCAAATAGGCTTGATCACATCGACCCATAAGTCCCAACCTATCTACTAATTAGATTAGTAGTGGGTTGGTATCAATGAGTATCAAATTGATCACCAAGGGTTCTCAAATCACCAAATCATTAAGACCCAATGACTCAAGGTCACTCAATTCCCTTAGCCTAGGCCAAGAGTGAAGGAAACTACTAAAAACTAGTGTAAACATTTCATCAAAAACCTAGTGTGCAATAAAAGTAAACTTCACAAAATGCAAGAATTAACAAAACCCATAACTATCATAAGTAAGAAATCAACAATAACAATGAAGATAAACATAGAAGAGCATGGAAACATAAAATTGCATTAAGGAAAATTAAGATCAAACAATGGTTCATCAACATAAAAGAGAACAAAACAAGAAATTAACAAGGGAAACTAAGAAGATTAAGACCATAGAACACTAAAATATAATGAGAATTAAAATCAAAACAAGAATTGAAAGAGAAATTTGAGAGTGATTAACCTAACTTTACGCTAATTTCTATCCTAAGTCTAGAGAGAGGAGAGAGCCTCTCTCTCTCTAGAATTCTACTCTAAAACATGATGAAAACTTAACTATGACTACTTGGTTCATTCCCCCTCCCATCAATCCTTGGGTTTAATAGCATCAGAAATGAGTTGGATTGAACCCAAAATGAGCTACAAATCGCTGGCCACGATTTCACTTTTAATGGGCCATGTGCAGCATCGGCGCGCACGCGTACATGGCGCATGCGCGCCCCGAAAAGCGAAGCAATATATGACAAATTTTATATCATTTCGAAGCTCTAGATGTTAGTTTTCCAACGCAATTGGAACCGCCTCATTTGGACCTCTGTAGCTCAAGTTATGATCGATTGAGTGTGAAGAGGTCAGGCTTGACAGCTTTACGGTTCCTTCATTTCTTCATGAGTTCTCCCACTTTGCATACTTTTCTCTTCACTTCTTCCATCCAATACTTGCCTTATGGACCGGAAATCACTCAACAAACATATCAAGGTATCGAATGGAATTAAAGTGAGTTAAATTTAGCTATTTTAAGGCCTAAAAAGCATGTTTTCACATTTAAGCACAAATCAAAGGAGAATTGCAAAACCATGCTATTTCATTGAATAAATGTGAGAAAAGTTGATAAAACCACCCAAATTAAGCACAAGATAAACCATAAAATCGGGGTTTATCAAATCTCCCCATATTAAACCAAGCATGTCTTCATGCTAAGAATAAAGAAGGACAAGAAAAGGGGTATGAACATTTATTCAATGCAAATAAACTATATGCACTGGTGCACGAAATTGTGATCCCTGGTAATGGCTCCAAAAACTTGGTTCTCTAATCTTAATTTATAATTTGTCACAACTTCGATACAACTAACCAGCAAGTGCACTGGGTCGTCCAAGTAATAAAACCTTACGTGAGTAAGGGTCGATCCCACGGAGATTGTCGACTTGAAGCAGGCTATGGTCACCTTGTAAATCTCAGTCAGGTGGATTCAAATGTATTAAGAGATTAAAGTGGACGAAAATTAAATAAAATATAAAATAGGATAGTGGTACTTATGTAATTCATTGGTGAGAATTTCAGATAAGCGTATAGAGATGTTTTCGTTCCTCTGATCTCTGCTTTCCTGCTGTCTTCATCCAATCAATCCTACTCCTCTCCATGGCAAGCTTTATGTAGGGCATCACTGTTGTCAATGGCTACATCCCATCCTCTCTATGAAAAAGGTCCAAATGCTCTGTCACGGCTAATCATCTGTCGGTTCTCGATCATACTGGAATAGGATCCATTGATCCTTTTGCGTCTGTCACTACGCCCAGCACTCGCGAGTTTGAAGCTCGTCACAGCCATCCCTTCCCAGATCCTACTCGGAATACCACAGACAAGGTTTAGACTTTCCGAATCTCAGGAATGGCCATCCATGGGTTCTAACTTATACCACGAAGACACTAATAACTCGGACTCGGTCCCCTGTATTAGATATCCAAGAGATATCCATTCAATCGAAGGTAGAACGGAAGTGGTTGTCAGGCATGCGTTCATAAGTTGTGAATGATGATGACTGTCATGATCATCACATCCATCATATTGAAGTACGAATGAATATCTTAGAAGCGGAATAAGTTGAATTGAATAGAAAAACAGTAGTACTTTGCATTAATCTTTGAGGAACAGCAGAGCTCCACACCTTAATCTATGGAGTGCAGAAGCTCTACCGTTGAAAATACATAAGTGATAATGGAGTTCATTGGTCTCGGCCCCAGAGGGGAACCGGAGTAACCAAGACTGTGAATACAATGATAAAAAGTTCTATATATACTAGACTAGCCACTAGGGTTAACAGAAGTAAGTAATTGATACATAAATCCACTTCCGGGGCCCACTTGGTGTGTGCTTGGGCTGAGCTTGAAGTTTACACGTGCAGAGGCTTCTTTTGGAGTTGAACGCCAAGTTGTAACGTGTTTCTGGCGTTCAACTCTGGTTTGTGACGTGTTTCTGGCATTTAACTCCAGACTGCAGCGTAGAACTGGCGTTCAATGCCCTTTTGCATCGTCTAAACTTTGGCAAAGTATGAACTATTATATATTGCTGGAAAGCCCTGGATGTCTACTTTCCAATGCTGTTGAGATCGCGCCATTTGGAGTTCTGTAGCTCTAGAAAATCCACTTTGAGTGCAGGGAGGTCAGAATCCAACAGCATCAGCAGTCCTTCTTCGACCTCTGAATCTGATTTTTGCTCAAGTCCCTCAATTTTAGCCAAAATATACCTGAAATCACAGAAAAACACAAAAACTCATAGTAAAGTCTAGAAATGTTAATTTAACATAAAAACTAATAAAAAAATCCCTAAAAGTAACTAGATCCTACTAAAAACATACTAAAAACAATGCCAAAAAGCGTATAAATTATCCGCTCATCACAACACCAAACTTAAATTGTTGCTTGTCCCCAAGCAACTGAAAATCAAATAGGATAAAAAGAAGAAAATATACTATAAATTCCAAAATATCAATGAAACATAGCTCCAATCAGATGAGCGGGACTTGTAGCTTTTTGCCTCATGAATAGTTTTGGCATCTCACTTTATCCATTGAAGTTCAGAATGATTGGCATCTATAGGAACTTAGAGTTCAGATAGTGTTATTGATTCTCCTAGTTCAGTATGTTGATTCTTGAACACAGCTACTTTATGAGTCTTGGCCGTGGCCCTAAGCACTTTGTTTTCCAGTATTACCACCGGATACATAAATGCCACAGACACATAACTGGGTGAACCTTTTCAGATTATGACTCAGCTTTGCTAAAGTCCCCAATTAGAGGTGTCCAGGGTTCTTAAGCACACTCTTCTTTTGCTTTGGACCTTGACTTTAACCGCTCAGTCTCAATTTTTCACTTGACACCTTCACGCCACAAGCACATGGTTAGCGATAGCTTGGTTTAGCCGCTTAGGCCAGGATTTTATTCCTTTAGGCCCTCCTATCTACTGATGCTCAAAGCCTTTGGATCCTTTTTATTACCCTTGCCTTTTGGTTTTAAGGGCTATTGGCTTTTTGCTCTTGCCTTTTGGTTTTAAGAGCTTTTGGCTTTTTCTGCTTGCTTTTTCTTTTTCTATATTTTTTCGCATTTTTTTTCTGCAAGCTTTGTATTCACTGCTTTTTCTTGCTTCAAGAATCATTTTTATGAGTTTTTAGATTATCAAATAACATGTCTCATTTTTCCTTATTCTTCAAGAGCCAACATATTTAACATTCATAAACATCAACTTCAAAAGACATATGCACTGTTCAAGCATTCATTCAGAAAACAAAAAGTATTGTCACCACATCAATATAATTAAACTAAGTTCAAGGATAAATTTGAAACCATGTACTTCTTGTTCTTTTGTTTTTAAAACATTTTTCATTTAAGAGAGGTGATGGATTTATATTCACTACTTTAAGGCATAGACACTTAGACACTAATGATCATGTAATAAAGACACAAACATAGATAAACATTTAACATAAGAAAATGAAAAACAGAAAATTTAAGAACAAGGAATGAGTCCACCTTAGTGATGGTGGCGTTTCCTTCTTGAGGAACCAATGATGTCCTTGAGCTCTTCAATGTCTCTTCCTTGTCTTTGTTGCTCCTCCCTCATTGCTCTTTGATCTTCTCTAATTTCATGAAGGATGATGGAGTGCTCTTGATGTTCCACCCTTAGTTGTTCCCAATAATTGTGTGGAGGAAAATGTATCCCCTGAGGTATCTCAGGGATCTCTTGATTTGCAGTTAAATGTTCTACCACTGAGCTATAGACCCTTGAGATGAATCTTTCCATCTCCTATGACTCGGAGGTGGAAGCTTTTATCTTCCCTTTCCTCTTTCTAGAGGTTTCTCTGGCCTTAGGTGCCATCAATGGTTATGAAAAAACAAAAAAGCTATGCTTTTACCACACCAAACTTAGAATGTTGCTCGCCCTCGAGCAAAAGAAGAAGAAGAAGAAGAAGAAGAAGAAGAAGAAGAAGAAGAAGAAGAAGATATGGAGGAGATGGAGGGATGTGTGTATTCGGCTATATGGGTGGGAAAGAGATTTTAAATTTTGAATGTAGGTGGGGTGTATGGATGTGAGTGGTGAATGGAAAACAGAAAGGATGACTGTGAATGGAGAGAGAGAGGATGATATAGGATTATGAGGAGGTAAGGTGGGGATCCTGTGGAGTCCACAGATCCTGAGGTGTCAAGGATTTACATCTCTGCACCAATTAGGCATGTAAAATGCCTTTGCATGCAATTCTGGCATTTAAACGCTGAATTGATGCTTGTTCTGGGTGTTCAATGCCCAGATGCAGCATGTTTCTGGCGTTGAACGCCAGTTCTATGCTTGTTTCTGGCGTTCAGCGCCAGCTCTATGCTCTGTTCTGGCGTTGAACGCCAGCCCGATGCTCCTTACTGGCGTTTAAATGCCAGTAAGCCCTTCCTCCAAGGTGTTCTGTTTTCAATGCTATTTTTTCATTCTGTTTTTGATTTTTTTGTAGTTTTTGTGACTCCACATGATCATCAACCTAATAAATCATGAAATAACAAAGAGAAAATAAAATAAAATATATTAAATAACATTGGGTTGCCTCCCAACAAGCGCTTCTTTAATGTCAATAGCTTGACAGTGGGCTCTCACTGAGCCACATAGGTGATCAGGTCAATTTTATAGACTCTCAACACCAAACTTAGAGTTTGGATATGGGAATTTAACACCAAACTTAGAGTTTGGCTGAGGCCTCCCAACACCAAACTTAGAGTTTAATTGTGGGGGCTTTGTTTGACTTTGTACTGAGAGAAGCTTTTCATGCTTCCTCTCCATGGTTACAGAAAGAGATTCTTGAGTTTTGAATACAAGGTTGTCCTCATTTAGTTGAAGGATCAATTCTCCTCTGTCTACATCAATCACAGCTTTTGCTGTGGCTAGGAAGGGTCTTCCAAGGATGATAGATTCATCCTAATCCTTCCCAGTGTCTAGGATTATGAAATCAGCAGGGATGTAAAGGCCTTCAACCTATACTAACACGTCCTCTACTTGTCCATAAGCCTCTTTTCTTGAGTTGTCTGCCATCTCTAATGAGATTCTGGCAGCTTGCACCTCAAAGATTCCCAGTTTCTCCATTACAGAGAGGGGCATGAGGTTTATCCCTGACCCAAGGTCACATAGAGCCTTCTCAAAGGTCATGGTGCCTATGGTACAAGGTATTAGGAACTTTCCAGGATCCTGCTTCTTCTGAGGCAATCTCAGTTGATCCAATGCATTTAATTCATAAGTGAACAAGGGGGGTTCATCTCCCCAAGTCTCATTACTAAATAAATTAGCATTCAGCTTCATGATTGCACCAAGGAACTTGATAGCTTGTTCTTCAGTAACATCCTCATTCTCTTCAGAAGAAGAATACTCATCAGAGCTCATGAAGGGCATAAGGAGGTTCAATGGAATCTCTATGGTCTCTAAATGAGCATCAGATTCTTCTGATTCCTCAAAAGGAAACTCCTTGTTGATCACTGGACGTCCCAGGAGGTCTTCCTCACTGGGATTCATGTCCTTCTTCTCTCTTATGGGTTCGGCCATGATGGTCAATTCAATGGCCTTGCACTCTCCTTTTGGATTTTTTTTGTATTGCTTGGGAGAGTACTAGGAGAGATTTTAGTGATCCTTTTACTCAGTTGGCCCACTTGTGCTTCCAAATTTCTAATGGATGACCTTGTTTCATTCATGAAACTCAAAGTGGCCTTAGATAGATCAGAGACTAAATTTGCTAAGCTAGATGGATTCTACTCAGAATTCTCTGTCTGTTGCTGAGTGGATGATGGAAAAGGCTTGCTATTGCTAAATCTGTTTCTTCCACCATTATTAAAGCCTTGTTGAGGCTTTTGTTGATCCTTCCATGAGAGATTTGGGTGATTTCTCTATGAAGGATTATAGGTGTTTCCATATGGTTCACCCATGTAATTCACCTCTGCTATTGCAAGGTTCTAAGGATCATAAGCTTCTTCTTCAGAAGATGCCTCTTGAGTACTATTGGATGCAGCTTGCATTCCATTCAGACTGGGAAATCATATTGACTTGATTAGGGTCAATATTTTATTCTGAGCCAATATGGCATTCAGAGTATCAATTTCAAGAACTCCCTTCTTCTGAGGCGTCCCATTATTCACAGGATTCCTCTCAGAAGTGTACATGAACTGGTTATTAGCAACCATGTCAATGAGTTTTTGAGCTTCTGTAGGCATTTTCTTTAGGTGAATGGATCCACCTGCAGAATTATCCAATGACATCTTAGCTAATTCAGACAGACCATCATAGAATATATCCAGGATGGTCCATTCTGAAAGCATGTCAGAAGGACACTTTTTGGTCAGTTCCTTGTATCTCTCCCAAGCTTCATAGAGGGATTCACCTTCTTTTTGTCTGAAGGTTTGAACATCCACTCTAAGCTTACTCAGCTTTTGAGGAGGAAAGAACTTGGCTAAGAAAGCCTTGACCAGCTTATCCCAAGAATTCAGGCTATCCTTAGGTTGAGAGTCCAACCATATTCTAGCTCTGTCTCTTACAACAAATGGGAAAAGCATAAGCCTGTAGACCTCGGGATCAACCCCATTGGTCTTAACAGTATCACAGATCTGCAAAAATTCAGTCAAGAACTAAAAAGGATCTTCAGATAGAAGTCCATGAAACTTGCAGTTCTGCTGCATCAGAGAAACTAATTGAGGTTTCAGCTCAAAATTGTTTGCTCCAATGGCAGGAATGGAGATGCTTCTTCTATGTAAATTGGAATTAGGTGCAGTAAAGTCACCAAGCATCCTCCTTGCATTATTATTATTTTCGGCTGCCATCTCCTCTTCCTGTTCGAAAATTCCTGTAAGGTTGTCTCTGGATTGTTGTATTTTAGCTTCTCTTAGTTTCCTCTTCAGAGTCCTTTCAGGTTCAGGTTCTGCTTCAACAAGAATGTTCTTGTCCTTGCTCCTGCTCATATGAAAAAGAAGGGAACAGAAAATAATAATAGGGATCCTTTTTACCACAGTATAGAGGTTCCCTTGTGTGAGTAGAAGAAAAGAAGATTAAGAATGAAGAAGAGAAGAATTTGAACTCAGAGGAGAAGAAGGGGTTCGAATTTTGGGTGAGGAGAAGTGTTAGTAGATGAATAAATAAATAGAAGGAGATGAGAGGTGAGAGGATTTTCGAAAATTAATTAAAATAAAAATTAAAATTTAAAGTTAAATTTCGAAAATTAAAGTTTGAAATTAAAATTAAATTAAAATTTAAAATAGTTAGTTAATTAAAAAGAAATTTTGAAAAAGAGGGAAAGGATTTTCGAAAATAAGGGAGAGAGGATTAGTTAGGTAGTTTTTAAAAAGATATGATTGAAACAAAAAGATAAGATTGATTGAAAAAGTTTTGAAATTTATTTTTGAAAAAGATATGATTGAAATTTAAAAAGATATGATTGAAACAACAAGATAAGATTTGAAAATCAATTTTAAAAAGATAAGAAGTTAGAAAAGATTTTAAAATTGAATTTAAAAAAGGTATGATTGAAATTTTAATTTGAAAAAGATTTGAAAAGAAAATTAAAAAGATTTGATTTTGAAAACTAAAGTTGATTACTTGACTAACAAGAAACTAAAAAGATAAGATTCTAGAGTTTAAAGATTGAACCTTTCTTACTAGGCAAGTAACAACTTAATATTTTTGAATCAATCACATTAAATTCGAAAATCATGAACTAAAATTAAGAAAAAGATTTTTGAAAATTAATTTGAAAAATTTTCGAAAATATTAGAAAGAAATTTTGAAAAAGATTTGATTTTTGAAAAGGATTTTGAAAAGATAAGATTTTTAAATTGAAAATTTGATTTGATTCATAAGAAATAATTAAATTTAAAAAACTTTTTTACTAAATCAAATCATATTTTCGAAAATTTTGAGTAAAATAAGGAAAAGATATTTTTTTTATTTTTGAATTTTTAATGAAGAAAGAGAAAAACATGAAAAAAAAACTCATAACATAAAAATTATGAATCAAAACACACAATGCATGCAAGAACACTATGAATGTCAAGATGAACACCAAGAACACTTTGAAGATCAAGATGAACATCAAGACTTATTTTTAAAAATTTTTAAGAAAAGAAAAACATGCAAGACACCAAACTTAGAAATTTTCAATAATTAGACACTAACAAATTAAAAATGCATATGAAAAACAAGAAAAGTCACAAAACAAGAAAATATGAAGATCAAACAAGAAGACTTTCCAAGAACAACTTGAAGATCATAAAGAACACTATGAATGCATGAATTTTTGAAAAATGCATAAATTTTTAGAAAAAATGCAATTGACACCAAACTTAAAAATTGACTCTAGACTCAAACAAGAAACAAAAAATATTTTTGATTTTATGATTTTATTAATTTTTTTGGATTTTTGTTTTTTTTTTTTTTTTGAAAACCTATAGGGAAAAGGAAGCAATGAATTCATGGTCCTCAATCAAGATTCCAGGAATCATACCAGGTTAGTCTAAAGCTTGATGGCCAGCCAAACTTCAGCATACCATTTTGAAACTTTAGAATTCATTCTTAAAAATTTTAAAATAATTTTCGAAAACAAAGGGGAAAAATTTTTTTGAAAGATTTTTGAAAAAAAAATTTTTTTGAAAATAAAACAAAAAGAAAATTACCTAATCTGAGCAACAAGATGAACCGTCAGTTGTCCAAACTCGAACAATCCCCGGCAACGGCGCCAAAAACTTGGTGCACGAAATTGTGATCCCTGGTAATGGCTCCAAAAATTTGGTGCTCTAATCTTAATTTATAATTTGTCACAACTTCGATACAACTAACCAGCAAGTGCACTGGGTCGTCCAAGTAATAAAACCTTACGTGAGTAAGGGTCGATCCCACGGAGATTGTCGACTTGAAGCAGGCTATGGTCACCTTGTAAATCTCAGTCAGGCGGATTCAAATGTATTAAGAGATTATAGTGGACGAAAATTAAATAAAATATAAAATAGGATAGTGGTACTTATGTAATTCATTGGTGAGAATTTCATATAAGCGTATAGAGATGTTTTCGTTCCTCTAATCTCTGCTTTCCTGCTATCTTCATCCAATCAATCCTACTCCTTTCCATGGCAAGCTTTATGTAGGGCATCACCGTTGTCAATGGCTACATCCCATCCTCTCTGTGAAAAAGGTCTAAATGCTCTGTCACGGCACGACTAATCATCTGTCGGTTCTCGATCATACTGGAATAGGATCCATTGATCCTTTTGCGTCTGTCACTATGCCCAACACTCGCGAGTTTGAAGCTCGTCACAGCCATTCCTTCCCAGATCCTACTCGGAATACCACAGACAAGGTTTAGACTTTTCGGATCTCAGGAATGGCCATCCATGGGTTCTAACTTATACCACGAAGACACTAATAACTCGGACTCGGTCCCCTGCATTAGATATCCAAGAGATATCCATTCAATCGAAGGTAGAACGGAAGTGGTTGTCAGGCACGCGTTCATAAGTTGCGAATGATGATGACTGTCACGATCATCACATCCATCATATTGAAGTACGAATGAATATCTTAGAAGCGGAATAAGTTGAATTGAATAGAAAAACAGTAGTACTTTGCATTAATCTTTGAGGAACAGCAGAGCTCCACACCTTAATCTATGGAGTGAAGAAACTCTACCGTTGAAAATACATAAGTGATAATGGAGTTCATTGGTCTCAGCCCCAGAGGGAACCGGAGTAACCAAGACTGTGAATACAATGATAAAAAGTTCTATATATACTAGACTAGCTACTAAGGTTTACAGAAGTAAGTAATTGATGCATAAATCCACTTCCGGGGCCCACTTGGTGTGTGCTTGGGATGAGCTTGAAGTTTACACGTGCAGAGGCTTCTTTTGGAGTTGAACGCCAAGTTGTAACGTGTTTCTGGCGTTCAACTCTGGTTTGTGACGTGTTTCTGGCGTTTAACTCCAGACTGCAGCATAGAACTGGTGTTCAACGCCCTTTTGCGTCATCTAAACTTGGGCAAAGTATGGACTATTATATATTGCTGGAAAGTCCTGGATGTCTACTTTCCAACGCCATTGAGAGCGCACCATTTGGAGTTCTGTAGCTCCAAAAAATCCACTTTGAGTGCAGGGAGGTCAGAATCCAACAGCATCAGCAGTCCTTCTTCGACCTCTGAATCTGATTTTTACTCAAGTCCCTCAATTTCAGCCAGAAAATACCTGAAATCACAGAAAAACACACAAACTCATAATAAAGTCCAGAAATGTGAATTTAACATAAAAACTAATAAAAACATCCCTAAAAGTAACTAGATCCTACTAAAAACATACTAAAAACAATGCCAAAAAGCGTATAAATTATCCGCTCATCATGCACCTATCTATATGAATGCAACTAGATGCAATATGATTCTACCTACTTGGTCAAAAGTGAATCAATCTCCAAGAGAATGTATGAACAATTTAGGCTAAGATCGTATGATGATTCATGAATCCTACCAATTCAAATATCAAAATGAAGTTCAAATAGACTTGCAAGAGGAAAGCTCATGAAAGCCGAGAACAAGGAATTGAGCATCGAACCCTCACCGGAAGTGTATCCGCTCTAGTCACTCTAGTGTATAGGGTCGATCACTCAATTCTCTTCTAATCATGCTTTCCATGATTTGTTTTTCTTCTAACAATCAACAATTATTCAATGCATGCATACATTCATCATGAGGACTTATTCATAGGTTGTAATGGGGCTAGGGTGAAGGTAAGGATGCATATGGTCAAGTGAGCTTGAAATTTGTATCTTTGATTAGCCTAAGCTCTCACCTAACACATGTAACAACCTATATAATTCTAATACACAACCTAGCTACCCATGATTCCCACTTTTTTCACATACTCATGCATATTCTTTAATTATCATTCCATATGTATTGATTTTTATTAAACTTTACTTTGGGGCATTTTGTCCCCTTTTATTTCTTTTTCTCTTTTTCTTTTTCTATTATTATTATTATTATTATTATTATTATTATTATATATATATATATATATATATATGTTCTTTTTCTTTTTCTTTATTATTTTTTTCTCAAAACTCAATTGGGCTCAAAACTCACATGCTTATGTTCTTAGCTCAAAAACCATGTTCCAAAATAAATTCTTCAAGCAAGTTTGTCACAAAAAATTTTTTTTCAAATTGGTAGGATGCCCTAAAAATAATTTTTCTCTTGGAAAAGAAATCATCACCCTAACCAAGTAGTCCTAACATAAAAAGAAATGGTGAAATATGTACAAATTCTAACTAACATGCAACCTATCATGCAATGCAACAACTAACTAGCAAAGAAAATCAAGAATTGGTGTTGAAAAAGGAAGTTGTTACCTATGGAGGTCGGTCGGACGACCTCCCCACACTTAGAAATTTGTACCGTCCTCGGTGCATGCAAAGAAGAGCAAGGTGGATGGGTTGCTACAATTGATGAGCTCCTTCAAAAGGTTGTGCGGGTGAACTTGTTTGTTACTCCATTTAATACTTTTCTATTTCTTTTCTTCTTGGTGGTGATACATGCTTGGAAAGACAACAGGGGCATTCTAAGACAAAAGGGCAGAATGGGAATTTCACACTTCCAGAGGGCCCCATCACTAGAGCACGTGCAAAGAAGCTCAAGGAGAGTTTTGGGAACCTGGCAGCGCTTGTGCATATGAAGTTGCATCAAGTTCTAACCAAGGAAGAATGGGCAAGGCCCATTGGGCTAAGTCAGGACAGCAAAAAGCCCAATAATGCTTTCCGAATTCAGTGGGAGGCATAATTTATCTTTAAATTTCGAAATTCTAGGCTTTTGTTTTAGTTTGTTATGTGGTCAAAAGTTTGTTAGAAGACTTATTTTAAATCTGCTATGCTTAGTAGTATTTTAGGTATTTTAAATTTAAATCAAATCTGATCTAATCTAATAAGATCAAATCTGATTTAAATTAGTTATCATATCTTTAGAATTTTAAAATTTAAATCAAATCTGATCTAATCTAATAAGATCAAATCTGATTTAAATTAGTTATCTTATTTTTTAGTTAGTTGCTAGGTGCCTATTTAAACACCTTTGGTGAGACAATTTACATAACTTTGATGAATAAATTTCAGTTGCTTTTAAGCACTTTTTATTGTGTGAGAAGTGAGGTCAATGATTTGCTTCACTTGTTGCATGAGGAAGATTGGAGGATCCAACACTAAAGTGATCCGCGTGGTGATTTCTTTTAGTTTTCGTCCCTCTGATCTAGGTTGTCAAGGACAGGTTCTTTGAAGGTCTAGTAGAGAATCCT
This sequence comes from Arachis ipaensis, assembly GCF_059453495.1. Classification (NCBI taxonomy): domain Eukaryota; kingdom Viridiplantae; phylum Streptophyta; class Magnoliopsida; order Fabales; family Fabaceae; genus Arachis; species Arachis ipaensis. Next base: position 99,951,134 of record NC_142441.1, read on the forward strand.
TTCTGGTGACCTAGGTTGCTAAGAACAGGTATCTTAGAGGTCTAGTAGGAAAACTTTATCTATCCTTTGTTTTTCCTTTATCTATCTTTTATGTTTCCGCTGTGTCTCTTTATGCCAATAAATTCCTCTTCTTGATGTCATTCTTTTCTTGTCCCCTTCCATTAGGATTTTATTACTTTGAATGTATTAAACCCTTAAACCCCAACTTTATTCCTTATCATTTGGTATCAGTTACAGGTCGTAGGTAAATTCTTATTTATCCACACGTTCCTTGGGTCTTGTTTAATCTCTTTATTTTTCTCTTCAATTTCTGCAAATTTACTTTAGATTAAAAAAAACAAAAAAAATTCTTTCTTAAATTCTATTACTGCAATTTCTGTTTATTCTAGTTAACAAAAAAACAAAAAAAAAAAGCAAAAAAAAAATGAAATTTAAATTTTCCCTTTGTTTTAACTTTTCAAATTTTCCTTGGGTTCCACTTAGGATTCAATTTTGCTAGTTTTTGTCATCCTAGTATCACTCCTTGTTTCTTTTTTCACATACTTTAATTGTCTTCTTGTCAAGTTGAACGTTTCTATCATTCAGATTATCTTAGTTTGGTGTCTCAATTCCTCATCTTCCGAAGTGCAACTTGTTAAGGCAATCCAAGAGTGGAAAAAGGCAAGAGTGGTGAGCTCATCAGAGGGTAAAAGCCACGTATTGAGTGAAACACGAGTGTCCTATTCCGAGTGATACACGTGAGAAGAGTGCTGTAAGGTCTTTTCTTTTACAGGTTCATTGATGTCTAACACTGAAGGGAACCCCGATCCACAACTAACTTTCCGCCTCGACGCACTTTCCAGCATCCTTATAGGAATTCAACAACATCTTGATGACATGGATTCTCGAATTAACTCTTTTTCTCCTAGGCGAAAAGCACAGTCACGAGAATCTATTCATAATGATTCTACGGAGTCTGAGGAGGAGACTTCATCCAGATCTCGACATCATAGACAACCGGCAGATGTTGATAATAACCTTAATACTATCAAGATGCGTATCCCAAAATTTAAAGGCAGAAGTGACCTTGAGGCGTACCTGGAATGGGAACGCAATGTAGAGCTCTTATTTCAGTGTCATAACTACTCTGATGTAAAAAAGGTAAGACTAGCGGCTGTAGAATTCTCATATTATGCCCTTGTCTGGTGGGCCGAGCTGGACAAACAGAGGAAACGGAATGGACAACCACCAATTCTGTCTTGGGAGAAGATGAAGAAGGTCATGCGACAACGGTTTGTCCCTTCTTACTATTACAGGGAGCTACATCAACGGCTCCAACGGTTATACCAAGGTTCTAAGTCTGTAAATGAGTATCATAAGGAGATGGAGATGCTGCTAATCTAAGCAAACATTGAGGAGGAGTCTGAGGCTACTATGGCACGTTTCTTGAGTGGGCTGAACTGAGACATTGCAAATACTGTAGAACATCTCCCATTTGTGACTATGGATGACTTGGTGAACCTAGCTATCAAGGTGGAAAGACAGCAAAAGGCGAAAGGGCTGCGTAATTCTACTTCAAGGTGGGATTCAAGAGGTGCTAATTTCAGGGAGAAGATTGGATCCAAACCTACCGAATCAAAGGAGAAGCCCACAGAGCAGCACAGGAAGACGCACACGCCTAATTCCACTTCTAAACCTCCTGCACGACATCGTGATATTACCTGCTTTATGTGCCGTGGATTAGGCCGTTATGCTTCCGAGTGTCCAAATAAAAGGACCATGGTAATTAAAGCAAATGATATTTTCTCAGAATCTGATAACTCAAATAGGTATGAAGACATGCCACATGCGGATGATGCTACAGATAATGAAGATATAGTTGAGTATGCTGTTAGTGGCAAGACCCTTATTACTAGGCGGATCTTAAATGTACAAGCCAAGGATGATAGTCTAGAACAGCGAGAGAACATCTTTCATACAAAAGTTTTATTGGGAGGTAAGGTTGGACTCATGATCATTGATGCTGGAAGTCATACAAATGTTGCTAGCTCTACTTTGATCACAAAATTGGGGTTGAAATGCACCAAACACCCTAACCCTTACAAACTGGAGTGGCTAAGTGATGTTGGTGAATTGAAGGTTATGAAGCAGGCCTGCATACAGTTCTCTATTGGGAGATATAGTGACGAGGTACTTTGTGACGTGGTTCCCATGCAGGCTTGTCATCTACTCCTAGGCCGTCCATGGCAGTATGATAGGAAGGTGGTCCATGATGGTTTCACAAACCAATACTCCTTCACTTATCTTAGGAAGAAGATTACCCTTGCACCTTTGACACCTAAAGAAGTGTACCTGGAGCAACCTAGCATTCACAAATCTACTAAAGAGTCTTTAGGATGTGAGAAAATTAAAAAACAAGAGGGTAAAGAGAGGGCTTTGAGAGATGAAACGTGTGAGAAAAAGAGTCAGGGTCTGAGTGAAAAAGAGAGTTCTAAACGAGAAGCATCTGTAGAGAGTGAGAGTGCTCACAAAATATGTTTTTATGCAAAAGAGAGGGATCTGAAACATGCTAGTTTAGGGGAAAAAAAGCATTGGTGTTAGTACGATTTAGAGAGTCTTTCTTTTCTACCATTGAAACTAACCATAACCTGCCTAGTGCTTTTATTTCACTCTTGCAGGAATTTGGCGATGTATTTCCGGATGAGATGCTCTCAGGTTTACCTCCATTACGAGGCATTGAACATCAGATTGACTTTGTCCCCGGATCAAGTATTCCTAACCGGCCAGCTTACCGGACCAATCCTGAGGAGACGAAGGAACTACAACGGCAAGTCGAGGACCTTTTGGCTAAGGGTTTTGTAAGAGAAAGCATGAGTCTTTGTGCTGTTCCGGTACTATTGGTGCCCAAGAATGATGGCTCATGGAAGATTTGTGTTGACTGCAGAGCTGTAAATAAGATTACGGTAAAGTATCGCCATCCTACTCCTAGACTTGATGATATGCTTGATGAATTGCATGGTTCTGTTATTTTTACTAAAATAGATTTAAGGAGTGGTTATCATCAAATACGAATGAAACTTTGTGATGAATGGAAAATAGGTTTCAAAACTAAATATGGTTTGTATGAGTGGTTAGTTATGCCATTTGGTTTGACTAATGCACCTAGTACATTCATGAGACTAATGAATCATATGTTGCGAGAGTTTTTAGGTAAATTTGTGGTTGTTTATTTTGATGATATCCTTATCTACAGTAAATGTCTTGATGATCATATTTTGCATGTTCAATCTGTTTTAGAGGTACTTAGAAAGGAAAATTGTATGCTAATCTCCAAAAGTGCTCGTTTTGTCTGAGTAAAGTCGTATTCCTAGTTTTGTGATAAGTTCTGCAGGAATTGAGGTAGATGACGAGAAGGTGAAGGCTATTAGAGAATGGCTCACACCTCAGAATGTCTCTGATGTTAGAATTTTTCATGGTCTTGCGGGTTTTTATCGGAGGTTTGTTAAAGATTTTTCTACTATTGCTGCACCTTTAACTGAAATCATCAAGAAACATGTCAACTTTAAATGGGATCAGGAACAAGAACTTGCCTTTAACACCTTGAAAGAAATATTGTGTTCTGCCTCCATTCTTATTTTACCAGATTTTTCTAAAACTTTTGAAATTGAATGTGATGCTTTCGGAATTGGTATAGGTGTTGTTTTGATGCAGGAAAAGCGAGCAATCGCCTATTTCAGTGAGAAGTTAAATGGGGCCCGTCTCAACTACTCCACTTATGATAAAGAGCTTTATGCCTTGGTACGAGCTTTGGAAGTGTGGCAGCATTATTTTCTATCTAAGGAATTTGTGGTACATACTAACCATGAATCCCTCAAACACTTGAAGGGCCAAGGGAAGCTGAACAAGAGACATGAAAAATGGATAGAATTCCTTGAATCCTTTCCATATGTAATCGCCTATAAGCAAGGTAAAGAGAATGTGGTTGCTGATGCATTATCTAGAAGGTATTCCTTAATCACAACCCTTACTTCTAAACTGCTAGGTTTTGAGTGTATGAAGGAATTGTATGCAACTGATTTTGCTTTTGCCTCTATCTATGCTGCATGTGAACATGGTGCATATAACAAATTCTATAAGCATGATGGCTTTCTTTTTCGGGGTAATAGGATTTGTGTACCTACTTATTCTATTAGGGAATTACTTGTTCTAGAATCACATAGTGGGGGTTTGATGGGTCATTTTGGTGTGCATAAGACTTTGAATGTTTTATCTGAGCATTTTTACTGGCCCCACATGCGTAAAGATGTTGAAAAATTTTGTGCTAAATGCATTGCATGTAAACAAGCTAAATCTAAGTCTTTACTACGTGGTTTGTATACTCCTTTACCTGTTCCTGTGCATCCATGGGTTGATATTTCTATGGATTTTGTTCTTGGTTTCCTAGAACTAGGAGAGGTCGAGATAGCATTTTTGTTGTGGTAGATAGATTTAGTAAAATGGCTCATTTCATTGCTTGCCATAAAACTGATGATGCCACACATATTGCTGGCCTATTCTTTCGAGAAGTTGTACGCTTACATGGTGTTCCCTAAACTATTGTTTCTGATCGTGATGTCAAATTCTTAAGTCACTTTTGGAAAGTTTTGTGGAGCAAGTTGGGAACAAAATTGTTATACTCAACTACTTGTCACCCTCAAACTGAAGTCGTAAATAGGACATTGGGAACCTTATTGCATGCTGTTGTTGGTAAGAATTTGAAAACCTGGGAAGATTGTCTACCTTTTATTGAGTTTGCTTATAACAGGACAATCCATTCTTCCACTGGTTTTTCACCCTTTGAACTTCTCTATGGTTTTAATCCTCTCACTGTCTTGAATTTAATGCCTTTACCTTTGAGTGATCTTATTAGTTTAGATGGAGCTAGCAACGGTGAGAAAGTTAAAGCAATATATGCAAAGGCTCATGACCTAATTGAGAGGAAGAACAAAACCACGGATGAAAGGATTAACAAGAGCCGAAAGCATATAGTCTTCGAACCAGGAGATTGGGTTTGGGTACATTTGAGGAAGGAGAGATTTCCTACTCAGAGGAAGACTAAACTTGATGCTAGAGGGGATGGCCCATTCCAAGTGCTTGAGAAGATCAGTGACAATGCCTACAAGATTGACTTACCAGGTGAGTATCATATCTCTGCTACTTTCAATGTTTCTGATCTCTCTTTTTTTGATATGGACACAGATTCGAGGACGAATCTTTTTGAGGAAGGAAGGAATGATACATGCTCGGAAAGACAATAGGGGCATTCTAAGACAAAAGGGTAGAATGGGAATTTCACACTTCCAGAGGGCCCCATCACTAGAGCACATGCAAAGAAGCTCGAGAAGAGTTTTGGAAACCTGACAGCACTTGTGCATATGGAGTTACATCAAGTTCTAACCAAGGAAGAATGGGCAAGGACCATTAGGCTAAGTCAGGACAGCAAGAAGCCCAATAATGCTTTCCGAATTCAGTGGGAGGCATAATTTATCTTTAAATTTTGAAATTCTAGACTTTTGTTTTAGTTTGTTATGTGGTCAAAAGTTTGTTAGAAGACTTATTTTAAATCTGCTATGCTTAGTAGTATTTTAGGGATTTTAAATTTAAATCAAATCTGATCTAATCTAATAAGATCAAATCTGATTTAAATTAGTTATCATATCTTTAGGATTTTAAAATTTAAATCAAATATGATCTAATCCAATAAGATCAAATTTGATTTAAATTAGTTATCTTATCTTTTAGTTAGTTGCTAGGTGCCTATTTAAACACCTTTGGTGAGACAATTTACATAACTTTGATGAATAAATTTCAGTTGCTTTTAAGCACTTTTTATTGTGTGAGAAGTGAGGTGAGTGATTTGCTTCACTTGTTGCATGAGGAAGATTGGAGGATCCAACACTAAAGTGATCTGCGTGGTGGTTTCTTTCAATTTTCGTCCCTCTGATCTAGGTTGTCAAGGACAGGTTCTTTGAAGGTCTAGTAGGGAATCCTTTCCTGTGACCTAGGTTGCTAAGAACAGGTATCTTAGAGGTCTAGTAGGAAAACTTTATCTATCCTTTGTTTTTCCTTTATCTATCTTTTATGTTTCCGCTGTGTCTCTTTATGCCAATAAATTCCTCTTCTTGATGTCATTCTTTTCTTGTCCCCTTCCATTAGGATTTTATTACTTTGAATGTATTAAACCCTTAAACCCCAACTTTATTCCTTATCAGGTGGCCAACCAAAAAGGAAAGAAAAAGAAAGAGAATTAAGCCTACAACAAAGATATCAAAGCAATAAAACATAGGCGGGGGTTAATTCCAAATAAGAATAGGGCCCTCACTACATGGTAGCTACAACATGTGAGTGAAAAAACAATTCAAGCAAAGGCATATTAACTAATACTTGATGCAAGAGTAAAGTCAAAGCATAGGCAAATGACATGAAGAGCATGTTGTATCAAGCTTAATCAACAATTGACACAAACAAGATTAGTGATAAGCATGAGAGCATTTGGTCCCATCCTAACTCAATGATGATGAGGTACAAAAACAAGTGATCATGAGCCAGGAAGGACTAAAGCACTAATCTTGTGTGTAGAGTAAATATTACAATTAATGCCAAACAAGTCACTAAGAAACTTAGAAAGGAAAATAAGAATAAGCTATAAAAATAAAATTAAAATACAATAGATGAAAATAAGCAAATACAATAAAAGAAAATGGAAGAATTTTTTTTTTACCGGTACGGATGCGTCATGCACGCTTACGCGCTGATGCGTAGTTGGCCGAAGGGCGCGTACGCGCCAGGTGTGCGCACGCGCGGATGTGCAGATGGCGACCGATGCATACGCGTCATGCACGCTTGCGCGTGGGTCGCTGGCATAAAGTAGGCACAAACTGGGCATAACTCTCTGGTTTTTTGCTGGGGGTAGAATTTTTGCATCCACGCATACGCGTACATAGCGCGTCTGCGTGGATGATCGAAAATGCTTGAGGCGCGCGTACGCGCCAGGTGCGCGCACGCGCGGGTTGGTGCTCTGTTTTTCAAAATTTTTCTATGTTTTTGCACCAAACCAAGCATTCCAAACCTCCAAACAATTACCAAAACACTATGAGACCTTATTTGACATATTAAACTACCAAATAAACTCAACAAACAAAACAAAACATGAAATTAAACTAATTCTATCAATATATACAAAAGGGAAAATGAAAAGACATTACCATGGTGGGGTGTCTCCCACCTAGCACTTTTGTTTATTGTCCTTAAGTTGGACTTATAGGGAGCTCCACATCAAGGTGGCTTGTGCTTGTAACCATCTTGGAACATCCACCAATGCTTGAATCTCCAATGAGCTCCATTCTTCAATGTTAATATCTTCAAGCTTTGATGGAGTTCTTCACAAACCATGAGCTCCCAAAGTTGATTTTCTTTGTGCGATCTGGGATTCCACACTTTGTTTTGACACCCATCTTCAAATTAATCATCATGATTCCAATTGGGTGGCATGACCTTAGAATTCTCAATTAAGCATCCAAACATTCTCCTAGACCCATGGAATTTGGTTCTACACCAACCATTGCCGTTCAACTTTGAGCATGCAACCATCATGAACTTAGAGTGATGTGTCCAACCACTACACAACTCTCTCTTACTCTTAACTCCACAAAGGGCTCTAAGTTGACCATCATTTTCAAGCAAACCATATTCAAGTGAGAAAGTAGAGCTTAAGGTCTAAGCTCTAAGCTCACTCCCTCACTATGCTCCTTAATTGCTTCTTCACATTCAACAATGGGAGTTCTTTGATCACATAGGCTTAGGTGGGAGGAGACCATATTGCGAACGGCTTCCGTGATGAGCGGATAATTTATACGCTTTTTGGCATTGTTTTTAGTAGAATATAGTTACTTTTAGGGATGTTTTCATTAGTTTTTATGTTAAATTCACATTTCTGGACTTTACTATGAGTTTTTGTATTTTTCTGTGATTTCAGATATTTTCTGGCTGAAATTGAGGGACTTGAGCAAAAATCAGATTCAGAGGTTGAAAAAGGACTGCTGATGCTGCTGGATTCTGACCTCCCTGCACTCAAAGTGAATTTTCTGGAGCTACAGAACTCAAAATGGCGCGCTTCGAATTGCGTTGGAAAGTAGACATCCAGGGCTTTCCAGCAATATATAATAGTCCATACTTTGGCCGAGTTTAGACGACGTAAAAGGGCGTTGAACTCCAGTTCTATGCTGCAGTCTGGAGTTAAATGCCAGAAACACGTTACAAGCCAGAGTTGAACGCCAGAAATACGTTACAAACTGGCGTTCAACTCCAAGAATGACCTCTCCACGTGGAAACTTCAAGCTCAGCCCAAGCACACACCAAGTGGGCCCCGGAAGAGGATTTATGCATCAATTACTTACTTCTGTAAACCCTAGTAACTAGTTTAGTATAAATAGGACTTTTTACTATTGTATTAGACATCCTGGATTGTATTTTTGATCCTGTGATCTCGTTTTGGGGGCTGGCCATTCGGCCATGCCTGGACCTTTCACTTATGTATTTTCAACGGTAGAGTTTCTACACTCCATAGATTAAGGTGTGGAGCTCTGCTGTTCCTCATGAGTTAATGCAAAGTACTACTGTTTTTCTATTCAACTCAACGTATTCCGCTTCTAAGATATTCATTCGTACTTCAACATGAATGTGATGAACGTGACAATCATCATCATTCTCCCACGAACGCGTGCCTGACAACCACTTCCGTTCCACCTTAGATTGGATGATTATCTCTTGGATCTCTTAATCAGAATCTTCGTGGTAAAGCTAGATTGATGGCGGCATTCATGAGAGTCCGGAAAGTCTAAACCTTGTCTGTGGTATTCCGAGTAGGATTCTGGGATTGAATGACTGTGACGAACTTTAAACTCGCGAGTGCTGGGCGTAGTGACAGACGCAAAAGGAGGGTGAATCCTATTCCAGTATGATCATTTGAACTTTAAACCTCAGATGATTAGCCGTGCTGTGACAGAGCATTTGGACCATTTTCACAAGAGGATGGGATGCAGCCATTGACCACGGTGATGCCTCCAGATGATTAGCCATGCAGTGACAGCGCATCGGACCATTTTCACAGAGAGGATGAAAAGTAGCCATTGACAATGGTGATGTTCTTACATAAAGCCAGCCATGGAAAGGAGTAAGATTGATTGGATGAAGACAGCAGGAAAGCAGAAGTTCAGAGGAACGAAAGTATCTCTATACGTTTATCTGAAATTCTCACCAATGATATACATAAGTATTTCTATCTTTATTTTCTGTCTATTTATTATTAATTTTCGAAAACTCCATAACTATTTTATATCTGCCTGACTGAGATTTACAAGGTGACCATAGCTTGCTTCATACCAACAATCTCCGTGGGATCGACCCTTACTCACGTAAGGTTTTATTACTTGGACGACCCAGTGCACTTGCTGGTTAGTTGTATCGAAGTTGTGAATGAAAAACAATTTATTAAGACGTGCGTACAGAGTTTTTGGCGTCGTTGCCTGAGATCACAATTTTGTGCACCAAGTTTTTGGCGTCGTTGCCGGGGATTGTTCAAGTTTGGACAACTGACGGTTCATCGTGTTGCTCAGATTAGGTAATTTTCTTCTTATTTTGTTTTCAAAATTTTTTCAAAAATTTTTCAAAAAATCTTTCAAGAATTTCTCATCTGTTTTCGAAAAAAAAATTAAAATAAATGTTTTCAAAAATATATTTTTCTTCAGAATTTTTAAGAATGAATTCTAGTGTTTCATGATGATTTGTTGAATCTTGGCTGGCTGTAAGCCATGTCTAATCTTTTGGACTGGGGTTTCAACTTATCATCACAAGACCTTGTTGATCTTCACACACTTAGTTGCTCTATACATGGAAAGTATCAATATCTTCTAAAGCTTGGCTGGCTAGTAAGCCATGCCTAACCCTCAAATTGGAGCTTTAGACTAAGAGTACAAGATTCCTGGAATTCATATTAAAAATTTTGGAATCCTTATTTTTCTTTTTCAAATTAATTTTCGAAAAATCCAAAAAAAAAAATCATAAAATCATAAAAATAAAAAAAAAATATTTTGTGTTTCTTGTTTGAGTCTTGAGTCAACTTCAAGTTTGGTGTCAATTGCATTTTTTCTAAAACATTCTTTGCATTTTTCGAAAATTCATGCATTCATAGTGTTCTTCATGATCTTCAAGTTGTTCTTGGTAAGTCTTTGATGAGCGGATATTTTATACGCTTTTTGGGGTTAATTTCATATAGATTTTAGTATGTTTTAGTTGGTTTTTAGTTTATTTTCATTAGTTTCTAGGCAAAATCCACATTTCTGGACTCTACTATGAGTTTGTGTGTTTTTATGTAATTTCAGGTATTTTCTGGCTGAAATTGAGGGAGTTGAGCAAAAATCTGATTCAGGCTGAAAAAGGACTGCTGATGCTGTTGGATTCTGACCTCCCTGCACTCAAAATGAATTTTCTGGAGCTACAGAACTCCAAATGGCGTGCTTCTAAGTGCGTTGGAAAGTAGACATCCAGGGCTTTCCAGCAATATATAATAGTCTAACTTTACTCAAGGATAGACGACGTAAACTGGCGTTCAACGCCAGCTCTCTGCCCAATTCTGGCGTCCAGCGCCAGAAACAAGTTGCAAGTTGGAGTTCAACGCCAGAAAAGGATCCAAAGCTGGCGTTGAACGCCCAAAACAGCCCCAGGCACGTGAGAAGCTTTAGTCTCAGCCTCAGCACACACCAAGTAGGCCCCAAAAGTGGATTTATGCACTATCTGTTATAGTTTACTTATTTTCTGTAAACCTAGGTTACTAGTTTAGTATTTAAACAACTTTTAGAGATTTATTTGGTATCTCATGACACTTTTTAGATCAAAACTTTATACTCTTTGACGGCATGAGTCTCTAAACTCCATTGTTGGGGGTGAGGAGCTCTGCTGTGTCTCGATGAATTAATGCAAGTATTTCTGTTTTCTATTCAAACATGCGTGTTCCTATCTAAGATATCCATTCGCGGCTAACTATGGAGAAGGTGATGATCAGTGACACTCATCACCTTCCTCAATCCATGAACGTGTGTCTGACAATCACTTCCGTTCTACATCAGATTGAATGAATATCTCTTAGATTCCCTAATCAGAATCTCCGTGGTATAAGCTAGATTGATGGCGGCATTCATGAGAATCCGGAAAGTCTAAACCTTGTCTGTGGTATTCTGAGTAGGATTCTGGGATTGGATGGCTGTGACGAACTTCAAACTCGCGAGTGCTTGGCGTAGTGACAGACGCAAAAGGATAGTAAATCCTATTCCGGTACGACTGAGAACCTGCAGATGATTAGCCGTGCGGTGACAGCGCACCTGGACCCTTTTCACTGGAAGGATGGATGGTAGCCATTGACAACGGTGATCCACCTACACACAGCTTGCCATAGGAGGACGTGCGTGCATGAATCAGAGGACAGAGGAAAGCAGAGATTCTGAAGACAAAGCATCTCCAAAACTCCAACATATTATCCATTACTGCATAACAAGTAACTTTTAATCCATGCTCTCTTGTTTATTTGCAACTCAACTGATAAATATAATTGACTTCCTGACTAAGAATTGCAAGATAACCATATATTGCTTCAAACCAACAATCTCCGTGGGATTCGACCCTTACTCACGTAAGGTATTACTTGGACGACCCAGTGCACTTGCTGGTTAGTGGTACGAGTGTGAAAAGTGTGATTCACAATTCGTGCCCCAAGTTTTTGGCGCCGTTGCCGGGGATTGTTCGTGTTTGAACAACTAACGGTTTATTTTGTTGCTTAGATTAGGAAAATTTTTCTTTTTGGTTTAGAGTCTCTTATTATTGTTCTTGGTTAAAATTTTATACTTCTTCAAAACAAGTGTTACATTTACTGCCCAATTGGCTAGAGCATTGGTCTAAGTCCGTGGCAGTTTGGTATACTCTTTTTAAAAATTTTTTTCAAAAATAATAATTTCTCTATTAAATTTTGTGCCAAACTTTAAGTTTGGTGTTTTCTTGTTGATTTTCCTTTTGGTTTTTGAAAATTTTAGTTCAGTTTTCAAAAAAATTTTAAGTTTGGTGTTCCTTGGTGTTTTCCCTCCAAAATTTTCAAAAACAAGGAGCATCAGATCTAAAAATCCTAAATCTTGTGCCATCTTATTGTTTTTCTCTCTCCTCTTTAAATTCAAAAATATCTTTTCTCTCTATTTTAAAGCAAATTTTCGAAATTTACCTTTAAAAATTCAGATTTTTTTAAAATTTAAAACCTTTTTCAAAAATCATCATATCCTTTTTAAAACTTCCTAACCACTTTCTCTCTCCTCATTTTTTCGAAAATTTTCAACCATTTTTTGTTTATTTTATTTTAATTTATTTCATTTTCGAATTAAATAAATAAATAAATAAATAAATAAAAATAAATTTTTTTATTTGACATCATCTCCCTTTCTCCATTATGGATCTAAGTGGAAATAAACAATCCAGGAGGACTCTGGGGTCATATGCTAACCCCTCTACTGCTTCATATGGGAGTAGTATATGCATACCCTCCATTGGAGTCAGTAGCTTTGAGTTGAATCCTCAGCTCATTATCATGGTGCAGCAAAGTTGCCAGTATTCTGGTCTTCCACAGGAAGAGCCTACAGAGTTTCTGGCACAATTTTTACAAATTGCTGACACAGTACATGTTAAGGAAATAGATCAGGATGTCTACAGACTATTACTGTTTCCATTTGCTGTAAAAGATCAAGCTAAGAGGTGGTTAAATAACCAACCTAAGGCCAGCATAAGGACATAGAAACAGCTGACAGAAAAATTCCTGAATCAATACTTTCCCCCAAAACGGATGACACAGCTAAGGCTGGACATCCAAGGCTTTAAACAAGGAAATAAGGAATCTCTTTATGATGCCTGGGAGAGATACAGAGAGATGCTACGAAAATGCCCCTCTGAAATGTTTTCAGAGTGGGTTCAGTTAGACATCTTCTATTATGGGCTTACAGAAGGAGCTCAGATGTCTCTAGATTACTCAGCTAGTGGATCTATCCACATGAGAAAGACAATTGAAGAGGCTCAAGAGCTTATTGATACAGTTGCCAGGAATCAGCATCTGTACCTAAGCAGTGACCCTTCCATGAAAGAAGAGGTTAAAACAGTAACTGCTGAACTCAGCCCTGTAAAACAAGCTGCTGAATTCAATCAGCAATTGGACTTTCTAACAAAGCTTTCCAATTCTTTTTAATTCTTTTTTTCAATTCTTTTCACATCCTTCCAAAACATTTTCAAAACTTACCTATCCTTTCAAATTATTTTCAAATCTTTTTAATTTTTCTTGCATACAATAATAAGTTTTCAAAATTAATTGCATCATTCTTCTTCTACTCCCTTCTATCTTATTTTGCTCGAGGATGAGCAAACCTTTTAAGTTTGGTGTGAAAAAAGCTTTGCTTTTTGTTTTTCCATAACAATTAAGGACACCTAAGGCCGGAGAAACCTCTACGAAGAGGAAAGGGAAGGCAGTTGCTTCCAACTCTGAGTCATGAGAGATGGAGAGATTCATCTCAAAAGCCCATCACTAGAAAGAGGATTGAGCAAACAAGAGAGCCCACTCATGGACCTCAACAAGAGCCATGAGGGAAGAGCAACAAAGGCAAGGAAGTGATATTAAGGAGCTAAAGCACTCATAGGATCTTCAAGATGAAGAACTAACCGCCATCACTAAGGTGGACCCGTTCTTTAATTTCTTTGTTCTTATTTTTCTATTTTTCAAATTTTATGCTCCATATTTTGTCTATGTTTTTGTCTTTATTACATGATCATTAGTGTCTAGTGTCTATGTCCTAAAGCTATGAATGTCCTATGAATCCTTCACCTTTCTTAATTGAAAAATGTTTTTATTTGCAAAAGAACTAAAAGTGCATAATTTCGAATTCTATCTTGAAATTAGTTTAATTATTTTGATGTGGTGGCAATACTTTTTATTTTCTGAATGAATGCTTGAACAGTGCATATTTTTTATATTATTGTGTATGAATGTTAAAATTGTTGGCTCTTGAAAGAATAATAAAAAAGGAGAAATGTTATTGATAATCTGAAAAATCATATAATTGATTTTTGAAGCAAGAAAAAGCAGTAAAACACAAAGCTTGCGGAAAAAAAAGAGAAGAGGCGAAAAAAATAAAGAAAAAAAAAGAAAAACAAAAAGCAAGCAGAAAAAGCCAATAGCCCTTTAAACCAAAAGGCAAGGGTAAAAAGGATCCAAGACTTTGAGCATTAATGGATAGGAGGGCCCAAAGGAATAAAATCCTGGCCTAAGCGGCTAAACCAAGCTGTCCCTAACCATGTGCTTGTGGCGTGAAGGTGTCAAGTGAAAAGCTTGAGACTGAGCGGTTAAAGTCGTGGTCCAAAGCAAAAAGAGTGTGCTTAAGAGCTCTGGGCACCTCTAACTAGGGACTCTAGCAAAGCTGAGTCACAATCTGAAAAGGTTCACCCAGTTATGTGTCTGTGGCATTTATGTATCCGGTGGTAATACTGGAAAACAAAATGCTTAGGGTCACGGCCAAGAATCATAAAGTAGCTGTGTTCAAGAATCAACATACTGAACTAAGAGAATCAATAACACTATCTGAATTCTGAGTTCCTATGGATGCCAATCATTCTGAACTTCAAAGGATAAAGTGAGATGCCAAAACTATTCAGAAGCAAAAAGGCTACTAGTCCCGCTCATCTAATTGAAACTAATCTTCGTTGATAATTTTGGAATTTATTGTATTTTCTCTTCTTTTTATCCTATTTTGTTTTTAGTTGCTTGGGGACAAGCAACAATTTAAGTTTGGTGTTGTGATGAGCGGATAATTTATACCCTTTTTGGCATTGTTTTTACATAGTTTTTAGTATGTTTTAGTTACTATTTATTATATTTTTATTAGTTTTTATTCAAAAATCACATTTTTGGACTTTACTATGAGTTTGTGTATTTTTCTGTGATTTCATGTATTTTCTGGCTGAAATTGAGGGACCTGAGCAAAAATCTGATTCAGAGGCTGAAAAAGGACTGCAGATACTGTTGGATTCTGACCCTCCTGCACTCGAAGTAGATTTTATGGAGGTACAGAAGCCCAATTGGCACGATCTTAATTGATTTGGAAACTAGACATCTTGGGCTTTCCAGCAATGTATAATAGTTCATACTTTTCTTGAGATTTGATGGCTCAAACTGGCGCTTAAAGCCAGCAAAAAACTTTGTAGCGTAAAACGCCAGAACTAGCACCAAAACTGGAGTTAAACGCCCAAACTGGCACCCAAGCTGGCATTTAACTCCAAGAACAGCCTATACACGTGGAAGCTTCAATACTCAGCCCAAGCACACACCAAGTGGGCCCTGGAAGTGGATTTCTGCACTATCTGCACTTAGTTACTTAATTTCTGTAAACCCTAGTAACTAGTTTAGTATAAATAGCACTTTTTACTATTGTATTCACATCTCTGGACGTTTAGTCCTTAGACCATGGAGGCTGGCCTCACGGCCATACCTAGACCTCTTTCACTTATGTATTTTCTACAGTGGAGTTTCTACACCCCATAGATTAAGGTGTGGAGCTCTGCTGTTCTTCATGAATTAATGCAAGCAATATTGTTTTTCTTTCAATTCACACCTACTTCTTCTCCAAGATATACTCTTGTACTTAATTCAATTAAGTCAAAATGAAGGGGTGACCCGTGTCAATCATCCAATCTTCGTTACTCGCTTAGCCAAGATCTGCGTGCCTGACAACCGCAAAGCGGTGTACATGATGTTCAACGTAGTCATTGGACGACAGCTGGAGTATATTCTCTTGGGTATCTAATACACAGACCGAGTCCGTGAAATTGGTATCTTCGTGGCATAGGCTAGAATTATTGGCAGCCATTCCTGGAATCTGAAAAGTCTAAACCTTGTCTGTGGTATTCCGAGTAGGATCTGGGAAGGGATGACTGTGACTAGCTTCAAACTTACGAATGTTGGGCGCAGTGACAGTGTGCAAAAGGATAGAGAGATCCTATTCCAACGCTAGTGAGAACCGAAAGATGATTAGCCGTGTGGGAGCTGTACGTAGTATTTTTCATCCGAGACGAGAAATCCGACAGTTGATTAGCCGTGCAGAGGCCGTACCTGGTATTTTTCATCCGATAGGATCATACAACTTGCTATGGAAAGAAGCACGCATGATTGGAAGAAGACAATAGGAAAGCAGAGGTTCAGAAGCAACAAAGCATCTCTGAATGCTTATCTGAAATCCCTACCAATGAATTACATAAGTATCTTTATTTTATTTTATGTTTTATTTATCTTTTAATTATCAAAACCTCATAACCATTTGAATCCGCCTGACTGAGATTTACAAGATGACCATAGCTTGCTTCAAGCCGACAATCTCCGTGGGATCGACCCTTACTCACGTAAGGTATTACTTGGACGACCCAATGCACTTGCTGGTTAGTTGTGTGGAGTTGTGAAAAGTGTGAATCACGATTTCCCACACCAGAAAGCAAAGAGGTTCGAATAGAACCCAGAATGTGAACAAGCCTTCCAAGACTTCAAAACATTCCTGGGACAACCACCTATCCTGACCCGACCTCGACAAGGAGAAGAACTGATACTATACCTCGCCGTTGGAAGTTGGGCAATAGCATCAGCACTAGTCAGAGAAGACGACAACGTTCAACAACCCATCTACTTTATCAGCAAGGCTTTACAAGGGGCTGAACTAAAGTACCAAAAGATAGAAAAGTTTGCCTACGCCCTCATACTTACTTCCCGATGGCTTTAACCATACTTTCAAGCCCACACCATCAGAATACGGACCAACCAACCTACGACCTCAAGTACGAAGCTCGGACGGCCGTCAACTCCCAGTACCTGGCCAACTTCATCGCAGAGTACACCGACACCGCAGGAACTCCCATTGACTGGAACCTCTACGTTGACGGCTCATCAAACAAAGCCGGAAGTGGAGCGGACGTTATCCTAGAAAGTGATCAAGGGACCCAACTCGAACTTTCCTTAAGGTTCAAATTCCCTGCCTCAAATAATTAAGCTGAGTATGAAGCCCTACTGGCTGGTTTGAAGTTGGCTAGGGAAGTCGGAGCCCAAAAACTTACCATCTTCAGCGATTCATAAATAGTCACCTCACAAATAGAAGGAAGCTACCAGGCAAAAGATCCCACCATGAAAAAATACCTAGACAAAACCAGAGAATAGCTCAAAAAATTCATGAGATATGAGATCCGACATATACTTCGGGAATAAAATGCCCAAGCTGATGCACTTCCAAAACTAGTCAGTACCAAACCAGGGGACAGTAATAGAAGCCTCATCCAAGAAATACTACAAAACCCATCAACCGCGAAAGAAGAGAAGTTCCTAAACATATCAGACCAGGACCAAGGGTGGATAACTCCCATAATCAACTACCTTAAGTCCGAAACACTCCCCACAGATAAAAAGAAGGCAAAAAGGCTCATACGAGAAGCACAGTATTACACCATAGTGAACGACGTCCTATACAGGAGATGGATCTCAACACCCCTCCTAAAATGCGTCCCGACTTTCGCCACAAAGGAAGTCCTAGAAGAAGTCTATGGCAGCATGTGCGGCAACCACATCGGGGTACGAGCTCTATCCAAAAAGGTGCTCCGAGCCGGCTTTTACTGGCCAACCTTACAAAAGGAAGCAACAGAGTTCGTCAAAACATGCCCCACATGCCAGAAGCATGCCAATTTTCATATCGCCCCACCCGAAGAGCTCATCTGCGTCACTTCATCCTAGCCATTCGCAAAGTGGAGGCTTGGTGCACGAAATCGTGACTGTTCATTCCTTGGTAACGGCGCCAAAAACTTAATACGCACGTTCATAATCTTAGTTCTTTTTTACAACTTTGCACAACTAACCAGCAAGTGCACTGGGTCGTCCAAGTAATAAACCTTACGTGAGTAAGGGTCGATCCCACGGAGATTGTTGGCTTGAAGCAAGCTATGGTCATCTTGCAAATCTCAGTCAGACAGATTCAAATGGTTATGGGATTTAAGATAATTAAAATATAAATAAAATATAAAATAGGATAGAGATACTTATGTAATTCATTGGTGAGAATTTCAGATAAGCGTATGGAGATGCTTTGCTCCCTCTGAATCTCTGCTTTCCTACTGTCTTCATCCAATCATTCATACTCCTTTCCATGGCAAGCTGTATGTTGGGCATCACCGTTGTCAATGGCTAATCATCTGTCGATTATCGATCATGTTGGAATAGGATCCAGTGATCCTTTTGCGTCTGTTACTACGCCCAACACTCGCGAGTTTGAAGCTCGTCACAGTCATCCCTTCCCATATCCTACTCGGAATACCATAGACAAGGTTTAGACTTTCTAGATCTCAAGAATGGCCACCAATAATTCTAGCCTATACCACGAAGACTCTGATCGTGAACCAGGAGGCTAAGAGATATGCATTCAAGCTTGTTTTCATGTAGAACGAAAGTGTTTGTCAGGCACGCGTTCATAAGTGAGAATAGTGATGAGTGTCACATAATCATCACATTCATCATGTTCTTGTGTGTGAATGAATATCTTAGAATAAGAATAAGCTTGAATTGAATAGAAAAACAATAGTACTTTGCGTTAATTCATGAGGAACAGTAGAACTCCACACCTTAATCTATGGTGTGTAGAAACTCTACCATTGAAAATACATAAGTGATGGAGGTCAAGGCATGGCCGAATGGCCAGTCCCCCTAAACGTGATCTCTGAACATAAAATTATTCAAAAGATTAACCAGAGATGTGAAATAAATCACTAAAAGTAGTTTTTATACTAAACTAGTAGCTAGGATTACATAAGATAAGTAAATGATGTAGAAATCCACTTCCGGGCCCACTTGGTGTATGCTTGGGCTGAGCATTGAGCTTTCATGTGTAGAGATTCTTTTTGGAGTTAAACGCCAGGTTGTAACCTGTTTTTGGCGTTTAACTCCAGAATAGGGTAGGGAGTTGGCGTTTGAATGCCCGTTTGCGTCGTCAAAACTCATGCAAAGTATGGACTATTATATATTTCTGGAAAGCCCTTGATGTCTACTTTCCAACAAAATTGAGAACACACCAATTAGGTTTTTGTAGCTCTAGAAAATCTACTTCGAGTGCAGGGAGGTCAGAATCCAACAACATCTATAGTCCTTCTTCAGCCTCTGAATCAGATTTTTGCTCAAGTCCCTCAATTTCAGCCAAAAAATATCTGAAATCACAGAAAAATATACAAACTCATAGAAAAGTCCAGAAATGTGATTTTTGAATGAAAAATAATAAAAATATAATAAAAAGTAACTAAAGTATACTAAAAACTATGTAAAAACAATGCCAAAAAGCGTATAAATTATCCGCTCATCACAGCACCAAACTTAAATTGTTGCTTGTCCCCAAGCAACTGAAAATTAGGATAAAAAGAAGAGAATATACTATAAATTCCAAACCATCAATGAAACTTAGCTCCAATTAGATGAGCGGGACTAGTAGCTTTTTGCCTCTGAATAGTTTTGGCATCTCACTTCATCCTTTAAAGTTCAGAATGATTGGCATCCATAGAAACTTAGAATTTAGATAGTGTTATTGATTCTCCTAGTTCAGTATGTTGATTCTTGAACACAGCTATGTTATGAGTCTTGGCCGTGACCCTAAGCACTTTGTTTTCCAGTATTACCACCGGATACATACATGCCACAGACACATAATTGGGTGAACCTTTTCAGATTGTGACTCAGCTTTGCTAGAGTCCCCAGTTAGAGGTGTCCAGGGTTCTTAAGCACACTCTTTTTGCTTTGGACCTCGACTTTAACCGCTCAGTCTCAAGTTTTCACTTGACACTTTCACGCCACAAGCACATGGTTAGGGATAGCTTAGTTTAGCCGCTTAGGCCAGGATTTTATTCTTTTGGGCCCTCCTATCCACTGATGCTCAAACCCTTGGATCCTTTTTACCCTTGCCTTTTGGTTTAAAGGGTTACTGGCTTTTTGCTTTTGCCTTTTGGTTTTAAGAGCTTTTGGCTTTTTCTGCTTGCTTTCTCTTTTTTTTCGCCATTTTTCTTTCTTTTCTTTTTTTTTCCTGCAAGCTTTTGTATTCACTGCTTTTTCTTGCTTCAAGAATCAATTTTATGATTTTTCAGATTATCAATAACATTTCTCCTTTTTCCTCATTCTTTCAAGAGCCAACAATTTTAATATTCATAAACAACAAATTCAAAAGACATATGCATTGTTCAAGCATTCATTCAGAAAACAAAAAGTATTCTCACCACATCAAAATAATTAAACTAATTTCAAGGATGAATTCAAAATCATGTACTTCTTGTTCTTTTGTTTTTAGAACATTTTTCATTTAAGAGAGGTGATGGATTCATAGGACATTCATATCTTTAAGACATAGACACTTAAACACTAATGATCATGTAGTAAAAACACAAACATAAATAAAACACAAGGCTCAAAAATAAAAAAATAGAAAAATAAAAACAAAGAGATTAAGGAACGGGTCCACCTTAGTGAAGGTGGCATCTTCTTCCTCTTGAAGACCCAATGGTGTTCTTGAGCTCCTCTATGTCTCTTCCTTGCCTTTGTTGCTCCTCCCTCATAGCCCTTTGATCTTCTCTAATCTCATGGAGAATGACGGAGTGCTCTTGGTGTTCCATCCTTAGTTGTCCCATGTTAGAACTTAATTCTCCTAGGGAGGTGTTAATTTTCTCCCAATAGTTTTGTGGAGAAAAGTGCATCCCCTGAGGCATCTCAGGAATTTCATGGTGAGAAATTTCCTCATGCTCTTGTTGAGGTCCATGATCTCTTGTTTGCTCCATCCTTTTCTTAGTGATGGGCTTGTCCTCATCAATGAGGATATCTCCCTCTATGTCAATTCCAGCTGAATTGCAGAGGTGGCAAATGAGGTGAGGAAAGGCTAACCTTGCCAAAGTGGAGGACTTGTCAGCCGCCTTGCAGAGTTCTTGAGGTATAATCTCATGAACTTCCACTTCCTCCCCAATCATGATACTATGGATCATGATGGCCCAATCCACAGTTACTTCGGATCAGTTGCTAGTGGGAATGATAGAGCGTTGGATGAACTTCAACCATCCTTTAGCTATAGGCTTAAGGTCCGGTCTTCTCAATTGAACCAGCTTGCCTCTTGAGTCAACTTTCCATTGAGCTCCTTCCACACATATGTCCATGAGGACTTGGTCCAACCTTTGATCAAAGTTGACCCTTCTAGTGTAGGGGCGTGCGTTTTCTTGCATCATTGGTAAGTTGAATGCCAACCTTACATTTTTTGAACTGAAATCTAAGTATTTCCCCCGAACCATTGTTAGCCAATTCTTTGGGTTTGGGTTCATACTTTGATCATGGTTCCTAGTGATCCATGCATTTGCATAGAACTCTTGAACCATTAAGATTCTGACTTGTTGAATAGGATTAGAGAGAAATTCCCATCCTCTTCTTCTAATCTCTTGTCGGATCTCCGGATACTCGCTCTTTTTGAGCTTAAAAGGGACCTCAGGGATCACCTTTTTCTTGGCCACAACTTCATAGAAGTGGTCTTGATGGACCTTTGAGATGAATCTCTCCATCTCCCATGACTCAGAGGTGGAAGCAATTGCCTTTCCTTTCCTCTTTCTTGAGGTTTCTCTGGCCTTATGTGCCATTGATTATTATGGAAAAACAAAAAGTAATGCTTTTACCACACCAAACTTAAAAGGTTTGCTCGTCCTCGAGCAAAAGAAGAAAGAAAGTAGTAGAAGAAGAAGAAGATGGAGGAGATGGAGTGAGAGTATATTCGGCCAAGGGGGGGAACTAGTGTTTGTGATGTGTGAAAATAGAGTAGTGTTAAGGGGTTTATATAGGGGTGGGGGGAGGGTAGGCTTCGGCCATTAGGGTTGGGTTCAAGAGGGAAAGGAATTTGAATTTGGAGGTAGGTGGGGTTTTTGGGGAAGAGTGGATGGATGCGAGTGGTGAAGGGTATTTGGGGAAGAGTGTTATGAAAAGGTGTGAAGAGGAGAGAAGAAGAGGTGGGGTAGGTGGAGATCCTGTAGGGTCCACAGATCCAGAGGGGTCAAGAACTTAGCATCCCTGCTCCATTTAGGCGTGCAAAACGCCCTTAGAATGCATGTCTAGCATTAAATGCCAGCTTACTACTTGTTTCTGGCGTTTAATGCCAGCTTTTCTCCCATTCTTGCTCTGTTCTGGCGTTAAAAGCCAATCCCATGCTCTGTTCTGGCGTTAAACGCCCGTCTGGTGCTTGTTTCTAGCATTTAATGCCAGCTTGATGCTTCTTTCTGGCGTTAAACGCCAGTTTGATGCTTCTTACTGGAGTTTAAACGCCAGTAAGCTCTTCCTCCAGGGTGAGCTATTTTTAATGCTGTTTTTCATTCTGTTTTTGATTTTTTAGTAGTTTTTGTGACTTCACATGATCATCAACCTAAAGAAAACATAAAATAGCAATGGAAAATAAATAGATATAATTAAATAACATTGGGTTGCCTCCCAACAAGCGCTTCTTTAATGTCAATAGCTTGATAGTGAGCTCTCATGGAGCTTCACAGATAATCAGAGCAAGGTTGAGGCCTCTTAACACCAAACTTAGAGTTTGCTTGTGGCCTCTCAGCACCAAACTTAGAGTTTGGTTGTGGCCTCCTAACACCAAACTTAGAGTTTGAATGTGGGAGTTTTGTTTGACTCTGTATTGAGAGAAGCTTTTTATGCTTCCTCCCCATGGTTACAGAAGGAGAACCTTGAGTCTTAAATACAAGGTAGTCCTCATTCAACTGAAGGACCAACTCTCCTCTGTCAACATCAATCACAGCGTTTGCTATGACTAGGAAGGGTCTACCAAAGATGATGGATTCATCCTCATCCTTCCCAGTGTCTAGGATTATGAAATCAGCAGGGATGTAAAGGCCTTCAACCTTCACTAGCACGTCCTCTACTAGTCCATAAGCCTGTTTCATTGATTTGTCTGCCATCTCTAATGAGATTCTTGCAGCTTGTACCTCAAAGATTTCTAGTTTCTCCATTACAGAGAGTGGCATGAGGTTTATCCCTGACCCAAGGTCACACAAAGCCTTCTCAAAGGTCATGGTGCCTATGGTACAAGGTATGAAGAACTTTCTGGGATCCAGTTTCTTCTGAGGTAAAGTTTGCCTCATTAATGTACTCAGTTCATTGGTGAACAAGGGGGGTTCATCCTCCCAAGTCTCATTACCAAATAAATTGGCATTCAACTTCATGATCACTCCTAGATACTTAGCAACTTGCTCTTCAGTGATGTCTTCATCCTCTTCAGAGGAAGAATATTCATCAGAGCTCATGAATGGCAGAAGGAAGTTCAATGGAATCTCTATGGTCTCTGTATGACCCTCAAATTCCTTTGGTTCCTCAAAGGGAAACTCCTTTCTGTCCAGAGGACGTCCCATGAGGCTTTTCTCATTGGGACTCACGTCCTCCTCACTCTCTCTAGGTTCGGCCATGTTGGTCATGGTTATGGCCTTGCACTCTCTCTTGGGATTTTCTTCTGTATTGCTTGGGAGAGTACTGGGAGGAGTTTCAGTAATTTTCTTACTCAGCCGACCTACCTGTGGCTCCAAATTTCTAATGGAAGACCTTGTTTCATTCATGAAACTTAGTGTGGTCTTGGATAGATCAGAGACTATAGTTGCCAGGCTAGAATGGCTCTGTTCAGAATTATCTATCTGTTGCTGAGAAGATGATGGAAAAGGCTTGCTATTGCTAAACCTATTTCTTCCACCATTATTATTAAAGCCTTGTTGAGGCTTCTGTTGGTCCTTCCGTGAGAAATTTGGATGATTTATCCATGAAGGATTATAGGTATTTCCATAGGGTTCTCCCATGTAATTCACCTCTGCCATTGCAGGGTTCTCAGGATCATAAGCTTCTTCTTCAGAAGATGCTTCTTTAGTACTGTTGGATGCAACTTGCAATCCATTCAGACTCTGAGAAATCATATTGACTTGCTGAGTCAATATTTTATTCTGAGCCAATATGGCATTCAGAGTATCAATTTCAAGAACTCCCTTCTTCTGAGGCGTCCCATTGTCTACAGGATTCCTCTCAGAGGTGTACATAAACTGGTTATTTGCAACCATTTCAATGAGTTCCTGAGCTTCTGCAGGGGTTTTCACGTGAAGAGATCCTCCTGCAGAATGGCCCAATGACATTTTTGACAACTCAGACAGACCATCATAGAATATACATATGATGCTCCATTCTGGAAGCATGTCAGTAGGATATCTTTTGATCAGTTGCTTATATCTTTCCCAAGCTTCATAGAGGGATTCTCCTTCTTTTTACCTGAAGGTTTGGATTTCCACTCTAAGTTTGCTCATCTTTTGAGGTGCAAAGAATTTGGCCAGAAAAGCACTGACCAGCTTATCCCAAGAGTTCAGGCTATCCTTAGGTTGTGAATCCAACCATGTTCTAGCTCTGTCTCTTACAGCAAAAGGGAAAAGCATAAGCCTGTAGACCTCGCGATCAACTCCATTGGTCTTGACAGTGTCACAGACTTGCAAGAATTCAGCTAAAAACTGATGAGGATCTTCCATTGGAAGTTCATAAAACCTGCAGTTCTGCTGCATCAGAGAAACTAATTAAGGTTTAAGCTCAAAATTGTTTGCTCCAATTGCAGGAAGTGAGATGCTTCTTCCATAGAAGTTAGAGGATGGTGCAATAAAGTCACCAAATATCTTCTTTGCATCTCCACCATTGTTATTAGGTTCGGCCATGTCTCCTTCTTTTTCAAAAATTTCTGTCAGGTTTTCTCCAGAGAGTTGTGCTTTAGCTTCCCTTAGCTTCCTCTTCAGAGTCCTTTCAGGTTCAGGATCAGCTTCAACAAGAATGTTCTTATCCTTGTTCCTGCTCATATGAAAAAGGAAGAGAACAGAAAAGAAAATATGGAATCCTCTATGTCACAGTATAGAGATTCCTTATGTAAGTAGAAGAAGAGTAGAATAGAAGAACGTAAGAGAAAAACTCGAACACAGAGAAGAAGATGGAGTTTGAATTTTGGGTGGAAGAGAAGTGTTAGTAGATGAATAAATAAATAAAAGGAGATGAGAGAAGGGGAAGAAAATTCGAATTTAATTTAAACTAAAAGGAAAAATAGTTTTGTTTTTATTTTAAAATTTAGTTAGCATTCGAAAATTAAGAAGGAAAATAGAATTAAATTAAATTAAAATTTAAAACAAATAGTTAATTAAAAAGGAATTTTGAAAAAGTGGGGAAGAGTTTTCGAAAATTAGAGAGAGAAATTTAGTTAGGTGGTTTTGAAAAAGATATGATTGAAATAGAAACTTTTAAAATCAAACAAAAAAGCTAAGTAGTTAATTGAAAAAGATTTGAAAATCAAATTTGAAAAGATAAGAAGTTAGAAAAGATTTTGAAATTAAGTTTTGAAAAAGATATGATTGAAAATCAATTTGAAAAAGAATAGAAAAGGAATTTAAAAAGATTTGATTTTGAAAATTAAAGTTGATTACTTGAACAATAAGAAACTTAAAGATATGATTCTAAAATTTAAAGATTGAACCTTTCTTAATAGGCAAGTAACAAACTTTAAAATTTTTGAATCAATCACATTAATTGTTAGTAAAGATTTTGAAATTATGAAATGAAATTAAGAAAAAGATTTTGAAAATCATTTTAAAATTTTCGAAAATCATAAAAGAAAAATGAAAAAGATTTGATTTTTGAAAAAGTTTTGAAAAGATAGGATTTTTAAATTGAAAATTTGACTTGACTCATAAGAAACAACTAAATTTTAAAAATTTTTGAATAAGTCAACTCAAATATTCGAAATTTATGAGCAAAATAAGGGAAAGATATTTTTTTGATTTTTGAATATTTAATGAAGAAAGAGAAAAATAACAAAAAGACTTAAAACATGAAAATTATGAATCAAAACAAGAAAAATATGCAAGAACACCTTGAATGTCAAGATGAACATCAAGAATACTTTGAATGTCAAGATCAACACCAAGAACTTATTTTTGAAAATTTTTAATAAAAGAAGAACATGCAAGACACCAAACTTAGAAATTTTCAAACTTTAGACATTAACAAATTGAAAATGCATATGAAAAATAAGAAGAGATACAAAACATAAAAATGCAAAGATCAACAAGGGGAATCATCAAGAACAACTTGAAGATCATGAAGAACACATGTATGAATTTTTTCGAAAATTTTTAGAAAATTAAAAAGATGCAATTGACACCAAACTTAAAGATTGACACAAGATTCAAACATGAAACATCAAATTTTTGGTTTTTATGATTTTATTAAAAAAATTTTTGTGTATTTTTCGAAAATTAATTGGAAAAAGAAAAATAAGGATTTCAAAATTTCTAATGAGAATTCCAGGAATCATGCAATGTTAGTCTAAAACTCCGGTCCATGAATTAAACATGGCTTACTAGCCAGCCAAGCTTTCAGTGAAAGCTCCGGTCCAAAACACTAGACATGGCCAATGGCCAGCCAAGCTTTAGCAGATCATTACATACAACAGTTAATTTGCTGAGAAAGACAAAGAAGCTCTTCTAAGGATAGTTGAAACCTCGGTCCAAAAGATTAGACATGGCTTAACAGCCAGCCAGGATTCAACATATCTCATGAAACTCTAGAATTCATTCTTAAAAATTCTGAAGCCATAGAATAATTTATATTTTTTTCTTTTTTTTTTAAAATTTTTCGAAAATAAAAATAATAAAAAAACTTAAAATTAAAATAAAATTACCTAATCTGAGCAACAAGATGAACCGTCAGTTGTCCAAACTCAAACAATCCCTGGCAACGGCGCCAAAAACTTGGTGCACGAAATCGTGACTGTTCATTCCTTGGTAACGGCGCCAAAAACATAATACGCACGTTCATAATCTTAGTTCTTTTTCACGACTTCACACAACTAACCAGCAAGTGCACTGGGTCGTCCAAGTAATAAACCTTACGTGAGTAAGGGTCGATCTCACGGAGATTGTCGGCTTGAAGCAAGCTATGGTCATCTTGCAAATCTCAGTCAGGCAGATTTAAATGGTTATGGGATTTAAGATAATTAAAATATAAATAAAATATAAAATAGGATAGAGATAGTTATGTAATTCATTGGTGAGAATTTCAGATAAGTGTATGGAGATGCTTTGCTCCCTCTGAATCTCTGCTTTCCTACTGTCTTCATCCAATCATTCATACTCCTTTCCATGGCAAGCTGTATGTTAGGCATCACTGTTGTAAATGACTACATCCTATCCTCTCAGTGAAAATGGTCCAAATACGCTGTCACCGCATGGCTAATCATCTGTCGGTTCTCGATCATGTTGGAATAGGATCCAGTGATCCTTTTGCGTCTGTCACTACGTCCAACACTCGCGAGTTTGAAGCTCGTCACAGTCATTCCTTTCCAGATCCTACTCGGAATACCACATACAAGGTTTAGATTTTTCGGATCTCAAGAATGGCCGCCAATAATTCTAGCCTATACCACGAAACTCTGATCGTGAACCAGGAGGCTAAGAGATATGCATCCAAGCTTGTTTTCATAAGTGAGAATGGTGATGAGTGTCACATAATCATCACATTCATCATGTTCTTGTGTGCGAATGAATATCTTAGAAAATGAATAAGCTTGAATTGAATAGAAAAACAATAGTACTTTTCATTAATTCATGAGGAACAGCAGAGCTCCACACCTTAATCTATGGGGTGTAAAAACTCTACCATTGAAAATACATAAGTGATGGAGGTCAAGGCATGGCCGAATGGCCAGCCCCCTAAACGTGATCTCTGAACATAAAATTATTCAAAAGATTAACCAGAGATGTGAAATAAATCACTAAAAGTAGTTTTTATACTAAACTAGTAGCTAGGGTTACATAAGATAAGTAAATGATGTAGAAATCCACTTCCGGGCCCACTTGGTGTGTGCTTGGGCTGAGCATTGAGCTTTCATGTGTAGAGACTCTTTTTTGGAGTTAAACGCCAGGTTGTAGCCTGTTTCTGGCGTTTAACTCTAATTTGCAACCTGTTTCTGGCGTTTAACTCCATAATAGGGCAGGGAATTGGCGTTTGAACGCCCGTTTGCATCGTCAAAACTCGTGCAAAGTATTGACTATTATATATTTATGGAAAGCCCTGGATGTCTACTTTTCAACGCAATTGAGAACGTGCCAATTGGGTTTTTGTAGCTCCAGAAAATCTACTTCGAGTGCAGGGAGATCAGAATCCAACAGCATCTGTAGTCCTTCTTCAGCCTCTGAATCAGATTTTTGCTCAAGTCCCTCAATTTCAGGCAGAAAATACCTGAAATCACAGAAAAACACACAAACTCATGGTAAAGTCCAGAAATGTAATTTTTGAATGAAAACTAATAAAAATATAATAAAAAGTAACTAAAGTATACTAAAAACTATGTAAAAACAATGCCAAAAAGCGTATAAATTATCCGCTCATCAGGGCTCGACCTCCTCGGACCATAACTCCAAGGATTGGGGCAAGTCAAGTTTCTCATCTTAGGAATAGACTACTTCATGAAGTGGATCGATGCAGAGCCATTGGCCACCGCCACCGCCCAAAGAAGTCGGAAGTTCTTTTACAGAAATATTGTCACAAGGTTTGGGGTCCCCTGCTCCATCACCACGGACAATGGTACTCAGTTCACCAACACGGGCTTCAGGAACCTGGTAGTTGATCTGAAAATCAAGCACCAGTTCACCTCAGTGGAACACCTACATGCCAACATACAGGCGGAAGCCGCCAACAAAGACATATTGGCCGAGTTAAAACGTCGACTGTAGGAAGCAAAAGGAGCCTGGGCCGAAGAGCTCCCGCAAGTCCCATGGGCGTACCGGACAACGCCGCACTCCATCAACGGGGAGTCACTCTTCTGACTTGCTTACGAAATGGAGGCAATAATTCCCGTAGAAGTAGAGGAAATATCCCCTAGGGTGATCTTCTACAATGAGGGTACTAATCCCCGAGCACAAAGGGAAGAGCTCGACCAACTTTTGGAAGTCTGAGAAAGAGTTCGGATTAGAGAGGAAGCCCTAAAGCGTCGAATAGCCTCAAGGTATAACCGGAAGGTGATCCAATGAAGCTTCGCTACCAACGACCTTATCCTAATCCGAAATGATATCGGAGTAGATCGGTCGGGAGAAGGGAAGCTAACAGCTAACTAGAAAGGACCATACCGAGTAACAAAAGTACTAGGAAAAGGTTACTACAAGGTGGCCAACCTCCAAAGGAGGGAGCTCCCGAGGTCATGGCATGCCTGTGACCTAAGAAGGTACTACAACTAGAAAAAGGTCTTAGGCCAAGGCGCGCTCTTTTTCCTACCAAAGGTTTTTTTAATGAGGCACCGGGCCAAGACCTAAAGGCTGCCCGACTAGCAGGGTAAGCCCTCATTTGTACATACTCTTATTTATATTTTGTCTTCACATTTTACTACTTGAACAAAAAGTTAAGATTCCCTAAAAAGTTTTCTACCAAGACGCATTAATTTACGCTAAAAATAAACGCAAAATTCATCGCCCGACCAGGAAAGGTCGGCAAGGTGAAGTGACAAAAGTCCAAGTTAATGCGAGAAGTTATAAAAAGTAACCCATATAAAGCGACCTGACATGGTCGGACTAAAATGGGATTACTAAAAATAACTTACGAAGGCTCGATAGAGAAGTCGGACCAATGAAAGGATCACTAAAAAGGGGAACAACACCACACAAAAGCCAAAAAGGTTGAAAACCTTAGTGCCGAAGTGCTTAGATAAAGGGTACGAGTCCGAAAAAAGGACGCTACTTAAAAAGCAAAGCGTGATCTCAAACCCAAAATAGGGCTAAAAAGTCGTCCAAACAAACTAAAAAGAAAAAGTTCTACATGAGAACACTACCTAAAAAGTTATTGAAAATTGACTAAAAGCCCGGACAATAAACCGCGAGGATAACATCGCCAAGGCAGAAGGTTGTCAAACAACTAAGAAAAGGCGTGGCCTAATAGGCAAAGGTAGAAGTTCGTGGAGCAAACACTACTTCAAAGGATGTCCGACCAGAGAGCTCCAAACATCTAAATCCTAGGGCATAAGAACCCACAAAGGAACGCCATCGCCAAACATAAGGCCGTACAAAGCTAGAGAAAACAACCTAAGGATGAAAGTACTTCGCCAAAGTCGAATACTCACCAAAGCCAAACACAAAGTTAAAACATTAAAGACTCAAGGGTTTCCCAACAGCAACCCAAGAGCGAAAGTGTTTTGATTAAAAAACAAAAGTTGCTAGGAAGCAACTAACAAAGTGTCAGAAGAGCTACACAAGCAATTATAAAACAAGAGTCCAAAAGGTCCATAAGTCGAACCGTATCAATACATAATGAAAAGAGAAATAAAAGAGAGAATCACAAAGGGTCATGTTTCGAGGGTTACCTGAAACTGTAGGTCAATCTCGGACGAGATCTTCTGTTCTGGTCGGAGATGACGTGTCCGACTGGAGGGAGGCAGCCGGAGCTGTGGTGTCCGACTTTGATGCCAGGGCATTTTGGCCAGTTTCACTGACCTTTTCTTTACTGTTTTTAGGGTA
Source organism: Arachis ipaensis (assembly GCF_059453495.1). Taxonomy (NCBI): domain Eukaryota; kingdom Viridiplantae; phylum Streptophyta; class Magnoliopsida; order Fabales; family Fabaceae; genus Arachis; species Arachis ipaensis. The sequence continues at coordinate 99,981,821 of NC_142441.1, forward strand.
GTTTCATGCATTTTCTTAGGAAATAAGCTAGTTTTGGGTAGATATTCACTTACACCTGGATTCAAGCATACATTGTGCATTTTACATGATTTCATGAGAATTTTGCATGAGTTTAGTGACAAATTGTATGCTGCATTACCCATGACTTGGACTAGAACTTTGATGCACTCTATTGCCTGATTTCAGGACCAAAGGAAGCAAGGAATGGGAGGTAACTTGCAGAGTTAATGAGAAAAGTGACTGCCAATAACGCTCTCGAAGCCATCATTACCCACGTTAAGAGTCACGTTAACTAAGTTAACGTGAACTCTAATGTGAAGAAGGAAATTTGAGCCAACGTTAGTGACACTTAACATTATCACTAACGTTGGCCAATGCTCATAAGTGGCCACGTTAGAGTTCACGTTAACTTAGTTAACGTGGCCTCTAACGTTAAAAGGGGGAAAGGAAGCAAACGTTAGTGACATTCAACATTGTCACTAACGTTGGCCTAAGTGCACAATACCACGTTAACTCCCACGTTAACTTGGTTAACGTAGGAGCTAACGTGAAGAGGCAAGGGTGGTCGACAACGTTAGTGACACCCAACATTGTCACTAACGTTGGAAGCAACCACACAACACCAAGGAGCCACGTTGACTTCCACGTTAACTTAGTTAACGTGGAGGCTAACGTGAAAGAAGAAGGTGATGGCCAACGTTAGTGACACTCAACATTGTCACTAACGTTGGAAGGAGCCACACAAGCCACTATGAGCCATGTTAACTCCCACGTTAACTTAGTTAACGTGGAAGCTAACGTGGATGAGTAAAAGATGAGCCAACGTTAGTGACACTCAACATTGTCACTAACATTGGTGATGGCTAAGCAATGCCACGTTAAAGAGCCACGTTAACTAAGTTAACGTGGGCTCTAACGTGAGACATGGGGGCACATTGGAACGTTAGTGACAATGTTGAGTGTCACTAACGTTCTCGAAGGATGGCAAGCCCACGTTAAAGAGCCATGTTAACTAAGTTAACGTGGGCTCTAACGTAGGAGCAATGGGGGCTTTTCAACGTTATTGGGAAAGTTAAGCCCCAATAACGTATGCGAAGGACCTAGAGGCAACGTTAGTGGCAACGTTTATGCCACTAACATTGAAGTTAACATGGTTTTTACTTAGGAACGTTAGTGAAAAAGTTGATTGTCACTAACGTTCTCGAACTCATATTTTTACTAAACGTTAACACCCCTAATGCCTTGAGCTAAAGTCTCTGCCCACTTCACAGTTTCTCTCTGCAAGTAAAGCCAAGCCCAAATGAAGAAAAGAACTGCTTCAAACTCAAGATCCAGAGGCCCAAGACTTGAAGAGCTAACTAGAAGATGAGAAGAGTAGTATATATAGGAGTAGATTTGAATTATTTTGGGAGTTCAGGGAGTTGGAAAATAGCATAGAACTACTTCCTGTATTTACTTTCTCTGCACTTCTAGTTTTCATTATGTATTCTTCATCTTTGTTTTCATATTCCAGAGCTATGAACAACTAAACCCCTTTCATTGGGTTAGGGAGCTCTGTTGTAATTTGATGGATCAATACTAGTTTTCATTATTCTTCTTCTATCTTTTCTCTTGATTTTACTTGAAAGCTTTCGATCTTTATCCAATTGGGTAGTGATCTTGGAAAAGAAACTATTCATACTTGGATCTCTTCTGAACCTTGGAAGAGGAATGAAGAGATCAAGCTAGAAATGCTTTCTCATGCTGGACCAAATTGGGTTTGGATGGATATGTGACTATAATCCTCTCAATACTTGGTTTGGGAAATACATGTGGTATAATCAGTGACCATACTTCATCTCTTCTCATGAGAAATTGACCAAGGAATTGGCTATTGATCAAGATTTGAGAGATTCAATTACAAGAAATTGTAATTTAATCACTTAAGATTGCCAAAGAGATCAATGAGTGCACTGATTGAGGAAGAGATGTAAATGAGATTGATCCGGAGAATGCAATATCTCCTAAGCCCAATGAACTCCCCATTTCTGATCTTACCCATTCTCTTTAATTTCTGTCATTTACATTTATGAGGAATTCTCCCATTCCCATTTAAGATTCTGCAATTTACTTTCTGTCATTTACTTTCCCGCATTTAACTTTCTGCAATTCTCAACTCAATTTCTGATTCGCTCAACTAGAATATTCCTCTAATTAAAGTTGCTTGATCAATCAATCCTTGTGGGATTCGATCTCACTCTATTGTGATTTTTTACTTGATGACAAATTCGGTACACTTGCCGAAGGAAATTTGTTATGAGACAAGTTTTTTGTGCATCAAGTTTATGGCGCCGTTGCCGGGGATTGATTGTGCATCAACAATGATTAGATTGGAGGATAACTAGATTGAGCATTTTATTTTTGTTTGATTTAAATTTCTGTTTGAGTTATTTACTTCCTGTTTTAGTTAATTTCTTCCCTTCCCCCTACTTTTTCTTTGTTATTTACACTTCATCGCACTAACCCACTAACTGTTTGATATATTGCATCACTCACACTACGAGTAATTCTGACAGATATACTTTTTGCAGATATTCTCTTTGCTTGTACTTGTTGGTTGTATGACAGGGAGAAGAAGCGGGGCTTCAACTTCCTTTGATTCTGAACCTGAGAGAACCTTCCTTAGACTAAGGAGGGAGGCAAGAGAAAAACGTGTAGTAGGTGGTGAAGAAGAGGAGGAACACTTTGAGGAATACTTTGAACCAAACATGGAAGAAAACATGGAAAACCATCTTGAAGAAGAGGCTCACAACCATGGCGGAAGAGGTCGAGCTAATCATGCTGGGGAGGATAGAAGAGTTTTAGGCTCTTACATCAATCCAAACCCAGGAAACTGTGGAAGTTGCATTCAAAAGCCAACCATCCATGCCAACAATTTTGAACTGAAGCCACAGCTCATCACCCTTGAGCAGAACAACTGTTCGTTCGGAGGAAGTGTCCAAGAGGACCCAAATCAATACTTAACCACCTTCCTGAGAATATGTGACCCAGTGAAGTCTAATGGTGTTCATCCTGACGCCTATAGACTGCTCTTATTTCCATTCTCACTCAGGGATAAGGCAGCTAAGTGGCTGGAATCCTTCCCAAGGGAAAGCTTGACAACTTGGGAAGACGTGGTGAACAAATTCTTAGCAAGATTTTACCCTCCTCAAATAATCAATAGGCTGAGAGCTGAGGTCCAAACCTTCAGGCAACAAGATGGTGAGACTCTATATGAAGCATGGGAAAGGTTTAAAGACCTAACAAGGAGATGTCCACCTGACATGTTCAACGAATGGGTGCAGCTGCACATTTTCTATGAAGGGCTCTCTTATGAGTCAAAGAAGGCCGTAGACCATTCATCCGGAGGATCTTTGAACAAGAAGAAAACCATTGAGGAGGCTATAGATATCATTGAAACAGTAGCAGAGAATGACTACTTCTATACTTCTGAAAGAGGGAACACAAGAGGAGTAATGGAGCTAAACAATGTAGATGCTCTGTTTGCCCAAAACAAGCTCATTACCCAACAGCTGGCTGACCTCACCAAGAAGATGGAAAGGAACCAAGTGGCAGCAATCTCCACTTCATCAACAACCCAAGAAGGAGTGAATGAAGAAGCAGAGGGTAGTTAGGAGCAAGCTAACTACATTGGGAATTCACCTAGGCAGAACCATGATCCTTACTCCAAGAACTACAACTCTGGATGGAGGAATCATCCAAACTTTGGGTGGAGAAATCAACAAGACCAAAGCCTTGATCAAAGGCGCCCAAATCCAAACAATGCAGCCCACCAACACTTCACCTCTAGACCATATCAACATCCCAATAACAACACTTCTCCACATTCATATCAAGGCCAGAACAACCCTCCTCAACCTGACCTATCATCATTTGATGAAAGAGTCTCAAGGATTGAAAATCTACTTGAAGGTATATGCAAGGACATCCAGGACAGTAAAGCATTCAGAGAGGAAGTGCAGTCAAATATGCAGAATCAGGATGCTACCATCAAGAAACTTGAGACATAAATTGGCTATTTATTCAAGCAAATTCCCAGCCACAACCTTCGCAGTAAAACTAACTCAACCAAAAGGGAGGAGTGTCAGGCTATCACCCTTCGGAGTGGGAAGGAACTGAAGGAAACCCCCCAGAAACCACAAGAAGAGGACTCAAATAAAGAGGAAGAAGAGCAGGACGAAGCTCAAGTTCCGACTTTCAGTTCACAAAAAGGGGGAGGAGTGCTGAAACCAGACATCCCAAGAGTCCCATACCCTCAGCAACTAAAGAAGAAGGAAGATGACAATCAGTTTTCGAGATTTTTGGAAATCTTCATGAAGCTGCAAATCAACATACCCTTTGCTGAAGCAATAGAACAAATGCCACTCTACGCCAAGTTCTTGAAGGAGCTCATGACTAAGAAAAGAAGTTGGAAGAACAACGAGACCGTGATACTAACAGAAGAATGTAGTGCTATCATTCAGCACAAACTGCCCCAGAAATTGAAGGATCCTGGGAGTTTTCAGATCCCTTGCATTATAGGGGAAATCACAGTGGAGAAAGCCCTTTGTGACTTAGGAGCCAGCATCAACTTGATGTCAGTAGCTATGATGAGGAAGATGAAGATAGAGGAGGCTAAACCAACAAAAATGGCCCTACAGTTGGCAGACAGATCATTCAAGTTCCCGCATGGCGTCGTAGAAGATTTGCTGGTGAAAGTGGGAGATTTTATCTTCCCAGCAGACTTTGTAGTGCTGGACATGCAGGAGGAAGCCAAGGGTTCCATCATCCTGGGAAGGCCGTTCTTGGCCACTGCTGGAGCTGTCATTGATGTCCAAAAAGGTGATCTTACATTAAGACTACACAATGAAAAGATGACATTCAATGTGTTCAAGGCCATGAGTTACCCACCAGAACAATTGGGGGAATGCATGAGGTTAGATGTACTTGAGGAGGAAGTGCAAGAGAATTTTGGAGAAGAAGAACCTGAAGAACCTGAGAGATTGGTAGATGAGAAATCTGAATCAAGTGAAGAGGTTGCAACAGCAGAGATTCATATACAAGGTGCACCAAAGGAAGAAAATGAAAAGTCAGAAGCACCCAAACTTGAACTTAAAGCACTACCACCCACTCTCAAATATGCATACTTAGGAGAACATGAAAGTTACCCAGTGATCATAAGTTCATGCCTCAGCCAAGATCAAGAGGAAGAATTGCTCAAAGTACTACGACAACACAAAGATGCCATTGGTTGGACTCTTGCTGACCTAAAGGGGATAAGTTCAGCCATATGCATACACAAGATACTGCTGGAAGATGATGCCAAACCATCCATTCAATCCCAAAAGAGGTTGAACCCTATCATGAAGGAAGTAGTACAGAAAGAAGTTATGAAGTTATGGCAGGGAGGGGTGATCTACCCGATCTCAGACAGCCCCTGGGTTAGCCCCGTGTATGTTGTCCCAAAAAAAGGAGGAATCACCGTGGTTCCCAATGAGAAGAACGAATTAATTCCTACAAGGACAGTCATAGGATGGCGGATGTGCATAGACTACAGGAAGCTCAATGAGGCTACACGAAAAGACCATTTCCCCCTTCCATTCATGGATCAGATGTTGGAAAGACTTGCAGGGCACGCATATTATTGTTTTCTCGACGGTTATTCAGGATATAACCAAATAGTGGTTGATCCGAGAGATCAAGAGAAAACCTCATTCACTTGCCCATATGGAGTGTTTGCCTACAGGCGCATGCCATTTGGGCTATGTAATGCACCTGCAACTTTCCAACGCTGCATGCTTTCCATCTTTTCAGATATGATAGAAAAATTCATTGAAGTTTTTATGGATGATTTCTCGGTATTCGGAGATTCCTTCCCTAGTTGTCTACATCACCTCGCCTTGGTATTGAAAAGATGCCAAGAGACCAATTTGGTCTTGAACTGGGAGAAATGTCACTTTATGGTGACAGGAGGAATAGTCCTGGGTCACAAGGTTTCTAACCAAGACATTGAGGTTGACAGAGCTAAAGTAGAACTCATTGAAAAACTGCCTCCACCCAGTGATGTCAGGGCAATTAGGAGTTTTTTGGGGCATGCTGGTTTCTACAGAAGATTTATTAAAGATTTTTCAAAGATAGCCAAGCCCTTAAGCAATCTCCTTATATCTGATACACCATTCATCTTTGATGAAACATGCATGTTAGCCTTTGAAAATTTGAAAATGAGGTTGTCCTCTGCTCCTATCATTTCCCCACCTGATTGGAATTTACCGTTTAAATTGATGTGTGATGCATCTGATTTTGCAGTTGGGGCAGTGTTAGGACAGAGGAAAGACAACTTAGTCCATGTGATATACTATGCTAGCAAAATTCTTAATGATACTCAGAGAAATTATACCACTACTGAAAAGGAGTTACTAGCAATAGTTTTTGCATTTGACAAGTTTAGATCATACCTAATTGGTGCTAAAGTGATTATTTTTACATATCACACAGCACTTAAATATTTGTTTGCCAAGCAAGAATCAAAACCAAGACTAATAAGATGGATCTTATTGTTACAGGAATTCAATATTGAAATCAGAGACAAGAAAGGAGTGGAAAACAAGGTAGCAGATCACCTATCCAGGATCCCTCATGATAAAGGTGGAGCACATGATACAAGTGTGAACGAGCTCTTCCCGGATGAGCAGTTGATGACAGTTCACAAAGTACCATGGTTCGCAGACATTGCCAACTTCAAGGCATCTGGAGCATTACCTCCAGAGATAAATAAACATCAAAAAAGGAAGCTCATGAATGAAGCAAAATACTTTGTCTGGGATGAGCCATATCTCTTCAAGAAGTATTCAGATGGGATCCTTAGAAGATGTATTTCAGAAGAAGAAGGACGAGAGGTCCTATGGAACTGCCACGGCTCATGTTATGGAGGACATTTTGGAGGAGACAGAACTGCAGCAAAAGTGTTACAAAGCGGATTCTTTTGGCCTACCCTTTTCAAAGATGCAAAAGAACTGGTAAGGAGCTGCAATGAATGCCAAAGATCTGGAAACTTGCCCAAAAGAAATGAGATGCCACAGAATTTTATCTTGGAATTGGAACTGTTTGATGTGTGGGGAATTGATTTCATGGGACCATTCCCAACCTCATATGCAAACAATTACATTTTGGTGGCAGTAGATTACGTCTCCAAGTGGGTAGAGGCTATTGCAACCCCAACAAATGATAACAAGGTTGTCATGAACTTCCTCAGGAAGAATATCTTTAGCCGGTTTGGAGTCCCACGAGCACTCATCAGTGATGGAGGGAGCCATTTTTGTAACAAACCACTAGAAGCTCTTCTCCTACGATACGGGGTAAAACATAAGGTAGCTACACCATATCATCCCCAAACAAGTGGACAAACTGAGATATCCAACAGAGAGCTAAAGAGGATTCTGGAAAAGACTGTGGGTACATCAAGAAAGGATTGGTCGAAGAAGCTGGATGATGCTCTTTGGGCATACAGAACAGCATTCAAAACACCACTGGGGATGTCTCCTTATCAACTGGAATGGACAAAGACTCAAGCATTATCTGGGCAACATGGGGGAACACCCCAGAGTAAATTACCACCTCAAGTAAAGGAGGAACCGTCGAGCTAGCGACGATAAAAGAGCGCTCTGTTGGGAGGCAACCCAACCTCAGGTAGTTTCCTTTTCATCTATATTTCAATAAGGATCACAAGTTGTTTCCCCTGGTATTGCGAGGAGCTAAGTTTGGTGTTCCACACCAAAACAAGTCAAGAGTGAAAGTGTGATTCTAAGTTTGGTGTTCCACCAAAGACATTAGAATTACACCCCACTCCCAAAACACATTGCTAGCTCCAACCAATCAAGGGAAACCACTTAGATGTAGCTAGACTTTAGTAATAATTGTTATATTAACAACAAGATATGAGGTTCTCTGCATATATGCAATGTTTTGTACTGGGCAAGGAACTAAGTTTGGTGTTCGCACACCAAAATAAGTTCAACAGCCACAAGCACACATACAAGCTAACTATGTCTCAAGTGCTTTGGGAACAAGCAACTTCCAATAACTTTACAGGAATCTTATGAGGAAATAGTGCATCTTCACCCAAGGAAGTGAAGTAGCAAGGACTAGGATGATGACAAAGAAAGAGAGCAACTAGATATCATCACCCGAAGGTTGTATTGTCACTTAATTCCATTATACTCAAAATTGTTGAAAATTGGAAGTCCGAATGCACTTTTGATTAGTAGATACTCGTAGTTGGAACCTTTTTCAATTTTGTCTTTTAAGTTTTTGGTGTTGAAGAAGGTTTCTGTGTGCTAGTCTTTATGTTACCACATCATCTCCCTACTTAATTGTATGTTTGTCCCTTTAAATCAGATGAAAAAGAGAATGAGTGTGTTTTAAAAAGACCAGAGTGGAGTTCATAATATGGAAGTGCATTCATGAGTTTTTGGTGTGATCATAAGTTAGCTAAGTTGGTTCAACCATAAGGTGGGAAGACAACTATCTGTCATGAATACTATACTTGAGACACACCCCATGAGACTAAATAAATAAGAAGATCCTAATAATAAAAAGGGAAAGAACAATCAAAGTTGAGGAATAAAAGAAAAAGACTAAGCAATAAGACTAGGCACCAATAGTTTTAAATCTTGAGGCATGTGTCCGTGGTGTTCCTGTGTGAGGGATCTACTTGGATGAATAAGCTCTTAGGGGTGCCTTATCACTTGGTAACTTGGGTTAACTAGCTCGGGATTATCAGCTGAAAGTCCACTATCAAGAGTAACCCTCACCACAGAACATTTAGTAACCCAAAGAGGTGCTAGACACCAAGGCCTCAAGAAAAGAAAATGAATAAACTATATGCCTGTGGTGTGTATGTATGGGGGAGAGACTTGAGGGAGTAAGTCCTTAGGGGTGTCTCAACACCTAGCACCTTGAACCAACTGGTTCGGGAGTGTTGGATGAAAGCTTATCTTAAAGAGTTGCCCCCTTACAGAACACTTAGCCTGAAGAACACCAATAAGCCCTGAAATGACAATAAAAGGATCAATGAATAAAAGTCTCATGGGATGTAAGCAAAGTGAGTATTGTAGGGCATGATAAAGGTCTGAAAGACAGGATGAACCTAAGTTGCTATGCATGAAACCACCATAAAATCAGTGACATGACTTCCACAAGAATGACTCATTTCTCTTGGCATTTCATTCATCATTCTCTTGTTCCAGTACTTGGTTAGGGATAAGCAAGCTTTAAGTTTGGTGTTGTGATGCCAGGGCATTTTGGCCAGTTTCACTGACCTTTTTTTTACTATTTTTAGGGTAGTTTCATGCATTTTCTTAGGAAATAAGCTAGTTTTGGGTAGATATTCACTTACACCTGGATTCAAGCATACATTGTGCATTTTACATGATTTCATGAGGATTTTGCATGAGTTTAGTGATAAATTGTATGCTGCATTACCCATGACTTGGACTAGAACTTTGATGCACTCTATTGCCTGATTTCAGGACCAAAGGAAGCAAGGAATGGGAGGTAACTTGCAGAGTTAATAAGAAAAGTGACTGCCAATAACGCTCTTGAAGCCATCATTATCCACGTTAAGAGTCACGTTAACTAAGTTAACGTGAACTCTAATGTGAAGAAGGAAATTTGAGCCAACGTTAGTGACACTTAACATTGTCACTAACGTTGGCCAATGCTCATAAGTGGCCACGTTAGAGTCCACGTTAACTTAGTTAACGTGGCCTCTAACGTTAAAAGGAGGAAAGGAAGCAAACGTTAGTGACATTTAACATTGTCACTAACGTTGGCCTAAGTGCACAATGCCACGTTAACTCCTACGTTAACTTGGTTAACGTGGGAGCTAATGTGAAGAGGCAAGGGTGGTCGACAACGTTAGTGACACCCAACATTGTCACTAACGTTGGAAGCAACCACACAACCCCAAGGAGCCACGTTGACTTCCACGTTAACTTAGTTAACAAGTTAACGTGGAGGCTAACGTGAAAGAAGAAGGTGATGGCCAACGTTAGTGACACTCAACATTGTCACTAACATTGGAAGGAGCCACACAAGCCACTATGAGCCACGTTAACTCCCACGTTAACTTAGTTAATGTGGAAGCTAACGTGGATGAGTAAAAGATGAGCCAACGTTAGTGACACTCAACATTGTCACTAACGTTGGTGATGGCTAAGCAATGCCACGTTAACTAAGTTAACGTGGGCTCTAACGTGAGACATGGGGGAACATTGGAACGTTAGTGACAATGTTGAGTGTCACTAACGTTCTCGAAGGATGGCAAGCCCACGTTAAAGAGCCACGTTAACTAAGTTAACGTGGGCTCTAACGTAGGAGCAATGGGGGCTTTTCAACGTTATTGGGAAAGTTAAGCCCCAATAACGTGTGCGAAGGACCTAGAGGCAACGTTAGTGGCAACGTTTGTGCCATTAACGTTGAAGTTAACGTGGTTTTTACTTAGGAACGTTAGTGAGAAAGTTGATTGTCACTAATGTTCTTGAACTCATATTTTCACTAAACGTTAACACCCCTAACGCCCTGAGCTAAAGTCTCTGCCCACTTCACACTTTCTCTCTGCAAGTAAAGCCAAGCCCAAATGAAGAAAAGAACTGCTTCAAACTCAAGATCCAAAGGCCCAAGACTTGAAGAGCCAACTAGAAGATGAGAAGAGTAGTATATATAGGAGTAGCTTTGAATTATTTTGGGAGTTCAGGGAGTTGGAAAATAGCATAGAACTACTTCCTGTATTTACTTTCTCTGCACTTCTAGTTTTCATTATGTATTCTTCATCTTTGTTTTCATTTTCCAGAGCTATGAACAACTAAACCCCTTTCATTGGGTTAGGGAGCTCTGTTGTAATTTGATGGATCAATACTAGTTTTCATTATTCTTCTTCTATCTTTTCTCTTGATTTTACTCGAAAGCTTTCGATCTTCATCCAATTGGGTAGTGATCTTGGAAAAGAAACTATTCATACTTGGATCTCTTTTGAACCTTGGAAGAAGAATGAAGAGATCAAGCTAGAAATGCTTTCTCATGCTGGGCCAAATTGGGTTTGGATGGATATGTGACTATAATCCTCTCAATACTTGATTTGGGAAATGCATGTGGTATAATCAGTGACCATACTTCATCTCTTCTTATGAGCAATTGACCAAAGAATTGGCTATTGATCAAGATTTGAGAGATTCAATTACAAGAAATTGTAATTTAATCACTTAAGATTGCCAAGGAGATCAATGAGTGCATTGATTGAGGAAGAGATGTAAATGAGATTGATCCGGAGAATGCAATATCTCCTAAGCCCAATGAACTCCCCATTTCTGATCTTACCCATTCTCTTTAATTTCTGTCATTTACATTTATGAGGAATTCCCCCATTCCCATTTAAGATTCTGCAATTTACTTTCTGTCATTTACTTTCCCGCATTTAACTTTCTGCAATTCTCAACGCAATTTCTGATTCGCTCAACTAGAACATTCCTCTAATAAAAGTTGCTTGATCAATCAATCCTTGTGGGATTCGACCTCACTCTATTGTGATTTTTTACTTGACGACAAATTCGGTACACTTGCCGAATGAAATTTGTTATGAGACAAGTTTTCCGTGCATCAGACTTGTTGGATGGGCTGCACTGCTGATCCTTTGTCACCGGAGGGGGGTGGTACCTGGAAGGGACTCCGATGCTTAAGTTAGCAAGGGTATTAAGTAGGTTTTTTAGTAGAATCAGAGTATGAGTTATAACTGGGTGCTCCAGTGTATTTATAATAGTAGAGGATGACCTTTTTGGAGATAAGATAATTATCTTATCTTATCTTTGAGTGAAGTCATCTTATCTCCAAGGGAACCGCCCTTATCTCTATAAGCTTGGGCTGCCTATGGATTTGGGTTGTGTTCCTCTATTTGGGCCCTTTTATTGGGCTTTCCAGGCAATTTGGCCGAGCTTTTTGAGAAGAGGTCAGATAGTCTGACCTGAAGAGGTCGGTCGCCTTGTCGCTAAACATCCCGGGTCGGACAGCTCGACCCAGGGTATGAACAGTGCTGATAAACCCATATTTTATTATATATTTTGTGCCTAATATAAGTGATTTATTCAACCCTTCACTCACTTATTCATGTTAATTGCATGGTTTTACTTTCCCTTCCTTATTATGTGATGTATGTGAAAAACATGTTTCCTATGCTTTAAAAGTAATTATTTTAATTACCCTTTACTTCCATTCGATGCCGTAATTCGTGTGTTGAGTAGTTTCAGATCTTCTAAGGTAGGAATGACTAAAAGGATGAAAAGAGAACATACAAAAATGGAAGGAAAGCGCAAAACGGAGTTTTTGAAGAAACTGGCAGTGACGCGATCGTATGGACGACGCGACCGCATGCCAGCACGAAATGGTAATGACGCGACCGCGTGAATGACGCGATCGCGCGCCTTGAGCAAAACACATATGACGCGGACGCATGATTGAAGCGACCGCGTGGCAAGAAAAACTCCAAATGACGCGACCGCGTGACCCACGCGGACGCGTGATAGAGGCCACACACCAGAAAGTGCAGAAAACGCTCCCAGTGATTTCTGAAGTCCTTTTTGGCCCAAATCCAAGTCCAGAAGGCACAGATCAGAGGTTATGAAGTGAGGGAATGCATCCATCCCAAGGGGAGTCTCCAATTAGTTACTTTTCATGAATTAGATGTAGTTTTGAGGGAGTGGTTCTCTCCTCTCTCTTTTAGGATTTAGAATTAGGATTTCTTTTGCTTTCAGGATTATCTATTTTTATCAGGTTCAACATTCCTTTTTATTTAGCTTCTCAATTTAATTTACGAATTCTTCTATGTTACGGATTATTCTTTGAATTAATGTTATTTGAGGTATTTCAGTTCATTATTGCTCTCTTTTATTTATGTTACTGTTGCTTCCAATTTGAAGACATTTTTATTCCAGTAGATTTACTTTTTCCCTTTTGTCTTGGTTAAGAAATCAGTAACTCAGGAGTTATCAAACTCAACATGATTGATAATTGTTATCTTTGCTAATTGAATTGAACTTCAATAATCCCAATCTTTCCTTTGGGATTAACTAGGATTTGAAGATCAACATAATTAGTCACTTGACCTTCCTTTACTTTAAGTAGAGGCTAACTAAGTGGAATTAAGATTCAATCTTCATCATCATTGATAAGAATAACTAGGATAGGACTTCCAATTTCTCATACCTTGCCAAAAGTTTATTTTACAGTTATTTCTTTACTTTACAGTCTTTCACTTATTTTAATTGCAATTTAAATTACTTGTTCCTCATCTTCAAAACCCCGATTTACAATCTTCATAACCAATAGTAAGAACATACTTCCTTGCAGTTCCTTGAGAAGATGACCCGAGGTTTAAATACTCGGTTATCAATTTTAAAGGGGTTTGTTACTTGTGACAACCAAAACGTTTGTAAGAAAGGTTGATTGCTTGGTTTAGTAACTATACTTGCAACGAGAGTTTACTATAACTTCTAAACCATCAATCTTCCGCTCTTCAAAATGGCACCGTTGCCGGAGAACTGTAATCGTGTGCCTTATTACTGGTTATTGTAAATATTTTTCTTTTACTTGTTTATTTGTCTTTATTTTCCCCTTTTAGTTTTATTAGCTACTATGAATTCTCACCCCGTCTCGCTTTGAGTTTGGTTCTAATATTGTTGAAAGGAGTAAAAGTTATAATAGGAACATGCATCAAGGTCAGAGCAATGAAAGATGGATGGAGCCAAGAGGATCTGATCAACCCTTTAGGCAACAACACCCTCCAAGATATCATGGACAAAGACCATTCTACAATGCATACCAAGCCAATAGACATGGTGGACAACCTTGTAGTTACGTACAAGCCCCACCTTCTGCTTATAGGCCATCCTCTCAACATAACTTCGAACCACCACACTCACAAGCTCCTTTTCACCATTCACCACCATATGATCCTCATTTATCCCGATTCCAATCCAATTACTCCCAAACACCGCCACTTTTCCATGTACCACGCCCAAATCCATCACCCCGTGAATCAGAGGTTCTCCTCAAGGAAACAGTAAATCAACTTCAAACAACCCTTCATCAGCTGGAGCAAGCAGTAAGTCAATTATCTTCTAGACGTTTGAACGTACAAGGACCTCCCACAACCCCATGTGGACAATCTAAAGAAGAGCGTAGCATGAAGGAGATACTAGAAACTCCAGTGGACAGAAGATGGCATGACTTCATACTGGAACAAGTAGAGGAAGCTGTCATTGTAAACGAAGAAGAGTTGGTTGAAGACTTAGGAGACGCTGAACTTCCATGGGAATCCAGAGTCATGGAGAATTCTGTCAAAAACGTTACAATTGATGCTAAGGAGGATAGTGCATAACTCCCTAAGCAAAACTTTTATGAAGAACTAGACGGAATAATCTGAGAAGCAAGTTTCCTTGATGAGGATAATCTCAAGTCAAGTTCTCCCAGTAATAAACTTGCATCAACAAGTAAATTCTCTGATATCGAAGAATCTTCCCCAAGTGAATACGAAGATGATGCGGAGGTAGATTTCTCTCAACCTTCCGTTTATGACTTAAGTGACGAGGAAGACATAGAAGGCTTTGATCAGGACATGGATGCAATTGAAGAAGTCTGCAAGGAAGTGAAGAAATTCACCGAAGAGCACAAGGGAGTAGAACTTACAAAACCACTGGAAACACCTATCCCAAGGCCATTACCACCCAATACAAGCTTCAAGTGAGTAAAATCCTTAACCTTTAGCTTTATTTTCCCACTTGAATATGGTTTGCTTGAAACAGATGGCCAGCTTAGAGCTCTCTGCAGCTTTAAGAGTAAGAGGGAAATGGCTCGTACTCAGAGCTGGTGCACAAGGTTCAATAAGGTTCCACGCTTCAACTCGAAGTGCACGGATTGGCATCATGATCAATCGAATGGATCTAGGAAAACGTTTGGTCACCATGGTGAAAATCTACTTTCTAAACCGCCCGGATGGAAATATATAGATCAAGACAAAGGCGGATTTAAAAGCAAAGTTTGGGATCCTGGAATCTATTCTGACATTCGTCACCCCGGGAGCCTGAGAATCTGTTTAAAGCTGCTCAGAAGCTTTACATGCCTAGTTTGGGACCCCGGAGGCTGTTGGCATTCCAAACATTGGTGGAGATTTCTGGACGAATTTAAGCGCAAGCCACCATAATAGGAAGCTCATCCAATGTCTAACTTAAGAACTTTAACTAAAAGTGTTAGGTGGGAGACAACCCACCATGGTATAGTCGTTTCTTTTTCAAGTTTTATTTCATGTTATTTATTTTTATTTCCTTTTCAATTGAACCTGAATATTATTCATTCACATTGCACACTGCATAATTGCATACCTGCATAAAAAAAATAGAAGAAGAAAAGGTGCGCGACGCGACCGCATCACTCATGCGATCGCGTCAGTTGCGAAAAACAACCCCCCACGCGTCCGCGTCATTCACGCGGCCGCGTGACCTGGAAATCGATGTAAGGATCCAACGCCCAGAAAGTTGGGCTGGAATCGTGCGGCTGTTGCGTGTTTCGCACAAAATGACCCACGCGACCGCGTCCCTGACGCGATCGCGTCGCATGGATTGCACAACACCCCAAAGGAGACAGAGAGTTGCGCTGAAACGACGCTGGAATTGCGCGTTTAGCACGATTTCCAGTGACGCGATCGCATGCCTCACGCGACTGCGTCATTCATTAGTTATCCATTCCATGCGACCGCATCACTCACGCGATCACGTTGACCCCCATTCCACTCCAGCCACGCGACTGCATGCCTCACGCGATCGCGTGGATTCAAATATATTAACCCCCTGTGACGCGAACCCTACCCTATCGCGCCCCCCCAACCCCTTTCTTCTTCCTCCTCCTTGCCAAACCCCTCCCTCCCTCTCTGCCCTTCGCCGCTGCGCCCCCCTACGCCGCCGCTCCACCGTCCACCACCCAGACACCACCGCAAATGCCACCCCCCTTCCTCCTTCCCTCTCTTTCTTCTTCTTCTTTCCTCTTCTTCCCTCCGCCACTACTGCCCCCCCCCCCCCGCCGCGACCACCACCGAGCCGCCATCACCACCGTGCCTCCCACTACCCACGCCCTTCTTCCCTTCCTTCCCCCTTCACCCCTACCCCATTAACCTACCCGAAACCCCCTGCCCCCGAACAACCACCGCCGCGCCAAGCACCTGCATCCACCGCGTCAGCCGCCACCACCACCATCCCCCAGCCATCTCTCTGCCCCACTTTCATTCATACGCCTACCAGGTTCCGCCGAACGCCACCCTTCTTTCAATTCCCAGTTAATTACATATTTTTCTGTTTATGTTCATAATTAGGCTAGTTAGATATGCATGTTGTAGTGGATTTTAGGTGGTTAGGTAGCCTAGTATGTGGTTAGTAGATTTAGGCCTGATTAATTGCGCTGTTCATGCTTCTTGTTTTATACTTTTTACAATTCTGCTGTTGCTGTGATGTTAGTATTGTTCATATGCTGTTCTTACTATTCATGCTGCTATTGCAAATTTTCTTTCTTGTTCACGCTAATTATATCTAATTGCAATTTGTTTTAATTCATATGAACTGTCCTGCTTACTGTTTATTTTCCGGGAACATCCAATTTTAGCCGGAATGCTGCCCAATTTTCTGTAAACTGTTTTGTCCCCATTCATGTCTTGGTTTTGGCACTTTGAACACTGCTTTACTCTGCTTTTACCAAACCAATTCATGATTACCAGGGCAAGCTTTCTTATTCTTTTTTATTTTCTGGTTCATAATATGCATTTTTTATGTTTAGCTTCCAATTTTTGATTCATCATCTACCTGATTCCCTTGTTTGGATATGATTTAACTATAGCTTCTAATTGAGAATGCTTGTTACTTGGAAAATGCTCATCATGCCACTTACTCTAACCCACTTTTTACTAATTCACCAATTTTACTTCCTAAACTCTTTTTTTCATTCCTAACCAACCTAACCTTTCAAAACATCTCTTCTGGGTTTTCACTATTCTCTTTAACCTTCTAACCAAGGCATGATGATAATTTTTCCTACTTAACATGATTTCTACTACATTTTCGATTGTTAATTTTCCTTCTTGGACTTTTAACTCCTATTCAATCCTTAATGCACATTTACTTAACTCATTTTCATTACTCCACTGCTCTTTTGCCACTATATGCTTATTTTGTGATTTGCAAACTTGTTTTTCCTGTTTTTATTATATCCTGATTTTCTGTTTTTCAGGATGTCTGACACCCAACGAAAAGGAAAGGGAAATGCAACAACTGGCAAACGGAAAAGAGGAGAATCCTCCATGTCCATCATGGACCTCATGCATGATGACTCCTGGCGGGAGAAACACTTTACCCTGTAGGAGAAAGCTGACCAGCTACTCCCTGCTATTGATCCCATTAAGTTTGCAAACCGATACTGCGAGCTGAAGTATCTGGTGTTTGCAAACTCCAGGAACCTGTACCTGGAGAGGACTCTGAAGATCCCAGAAGAACTCCAGCAATACACCTCTGATCAGATCAAACAAAGATGTTAGTTCTTCCTAGAGAGAAACCTAACTGAGGTCAATGCATCTTGGGTAAGGGAATTTTACTGCAATTACTTCAAAACTTCTCTAGATATAGTAAACCTAAGAGGGAAGCAGATACTGGTCACTGAAGAGGCCATAGAGGATATTCTGAAGCTCCTGCCTAAATCTGATCAGCCAGATGGTTATCAAAAGGCTGAGGAGGACATGCGCTTCATGAAGTTTAACTGGGATGCCGTCAAGGCAAGGATGGCCCTTGACCTGACTGTTCCATGGGTCATGGGTCAGAACACCACCATGCCTAAGGGAATCAAGCGGGCATACTTGAACGATGAGGCTCGGCTATGGCATCAGATCCCTATTCAGTCAGCACCTCCTCTCCAGCAGGCAGATCCTCAGACCACCACCACAGAGACTCCGGCTACCCATCCTTCCAGTGATAACACCCCTTCACACCCTGCTTGAGTGAGCATCAGGGACGATGCTTCATTTTAAGTGTGGGGAGGTCGCCATCTCTGGCATATTTTTTTAGTGAACCACTACAGACTCTTTTACTTTATTTTGTTACTTTTCTGTATTTTTTCTTTTTATTTTTATTTTCTCAGTATTTATACATTGCTATTTTCATGTAATTTTACTATATTTCTGCATGTTGCACTTTAGTTCATATTTTAGCCATTTAGTTTAGTTGCAATTCTAACTTATTAGTTATAGAAAATGTGGATTAATTAGTATAGTTTGCCCTCTTTAGCATAAGATAACTTAGTTTAAAATTAAAAATATAAAAAGGAAGTAAACTAGAGACTTTAACAGAATAAAAACAGCCCACACCCTGTATATATAGTATTACATGTTAGTTAGTTAACAACATTTCATCAAGGAGAAACACTAGAACTTTAAAGCCACCTTAAGATTTACATTGAGAATAATGGGAACTCTTAATTTTTACTTGCATGACATATATAACTGATATATGATTTTTGAGTTAGAGAATACACAGCCTGTGAGTTTTGAGCTTAATTGCATGGTTACATTTAAACCATAATATTTTATTCCTGTGTGTTCCACCCTTCTTATTTATTCTGGTGTTCTTTACTTTGTTTTAATCTATATGTCCGATTATAAAATATAGATACATACCAAGAAAGTGATTGAGGCCATTGTTTGATTCTAGCTCACTATTCCCAAATTAGCCTACCTTTTACATCACCCTCGTTAGCCCCCTTGAGCCTTTAAATATCCTCTTGTTTTATAACCACATTACTAGCCTTAAGCAGGAAAACAAAATAGAAAAATCCCAAGTTGAATCCTTGGTTAGCTTAAGATAGAAAGTGTGTATTGTTTAAGTGTGGGAAACCTATTGGGAACATGGATGATAAAAACAAAGGGTAGAAAGTTAAAAAGAATAAAATAATTCAAAATAAAAATTTTGGGAAGCATGCTCATGTGAAATCAAAATAATTGAATTACCATGTGCATTAAAAAAAATAAAAAAATAATAATAAAAAAATTTCAGTATTTGAATAAAGGGGATACAAAAGAATTCTCCAAATGCAAAATAAAACAAATGCACATAGGACAAAATTAAAACTAATGCATGAGCATGTAACATAAAAAGTGGGAAAAATATGGGAAAATAGGTAAAGAAGCTTTGCTTTACAAAATGTGTATGTTAGGTGAGATCTTAGACTAATCAAGGATTCACTTATTAGCTGACTTAGCCTTATACATATACCCTTACCTTTACCTTGGCCCCATTACAACCTTAATTAAAGACCTCATGATTTTTGTATGCCTATATTCTATAATTATTGATTGGTTAGATGAAGAACAAAGTTATGGAAAGTAAGGATAAAAAGAAGAATAGAGTGATTAACTCAATAAACACTGAGTGACTAGAGAGTAAACACAAAATCCAGTGAGGGTTCAATAACTCATCGACATATATCTCTGCTTAAATTGCTAATTGTCTTGCAAGTCTGTAAAATATTTTTCTTTCCCACCTCAATTGTAAAAGTGCTTTATCATTATCCAAGGTTTGGCTATGCATATATGATTCCTTGAGAATGTGAATTAATTTAACTACATGTAAGTTTTATATACAAGTGAATAAAAATTAGAATTGCATGATTCATTTAGGTAGTTGAATTTAGAATAGATTGCATTGCATGAAATTCCACCACTTCAACCTTACCTTACTCTTTATCTTGGATTTAGCATGAGGACATGCTATTGCTTAAGTGTGGGGAGGTTGATAAACCCATATTTTATGATATATTTTGTGCCTAATTTAAGTGATTTATTCAATCCTTCACTCACTTATTCATGTTAATTGCATGGTTTTACTTTTCCTTCCTTATTATGTGATGTATGTGAAAAACATGTTTCCTATGCTTTAAAGTAATTATTTTAATTACCCTTTACTTCCATTCGATGCCGTAATTCGTGTGTTGAGTAGTTTCAAATCTTCTAAGGTAGGAATGACTTAAAGGATGAAAAGGGAACATACAAAAATAAAAGGAAAGCACAAAACGGAGCTTTTGAAGAAACTAGCAGTGACGCGATCGCATGGACGACGCGACCGCATGCCAGCGCGAAATGGTAGTGGCGCGACCGCGTGAATGACGCGATCGCGCTCCTTGAGCGAAACACATATGACGCGAACGCATGATTGAAGCGACCGCGTGGCAAGGAAAACTCCAAATAACGCGACCGTGTGACCCACGCGGATGCGTGACAGAGGCCACGCACCAAAAAGTATAGAAAACGCTCCCAGCAATTTCTGAAGCTCTTTTTGGCCCAAATCCAAGTCCAGAAGGCACAGATCAGAGGTTATGTAGTGAGGGAATGCATCCATTCCAAGGGGAGTCTCCAATTAGTTACTTTTCATGAATTGGATGTAGTTTTGAGGGAGAGGTTCTCTCCTCTCTCTTTTAGGATTTAGAATTAGGATTTCTTTTGCTTTCAGGATTATCTTTTTTTATCAGGTTCAACATTCCTTTTTATTTAGCTTCTCAATTTAATTTACAAATTCTTCTATGTTACGGATTATTCTTTGAATTAATGTTATTTGAGGTATTTCAGTTCATTATTACTCTCTTTTATTTATGTTACTGTTGCTTCCAATTTGAAGACATTTTTATTCCAGTAGATTTACTTTTCCCCTTTTGTCTTGGTTAAGAAATCAGTAACTCAGGAGTTATCAAACTCAACATGATTGATAATTGTTATCTTTGCTAATTGAATTGAACTTCAATAATCCCAATCTTTCCTTAGGGATTAACTAGGATTTGAAGATCAACATAATTAGTCACTTGACCTTTCTTTACTTTAAGTAGAGGCTAACTAAGTGGAATTAAGATTCAATCTTCATCATCATTGATAAGGATAACTAGGATAGGACTTCCAATTTCTCATACCTTGCCAAAAGTTTATTTTACAGCTATTTCTTTACTTTACAGTCTTTCACTTATTTTAATTGAAATTTAAATTACTTGTTCCTCATCTTCAAAATCCCGATTTACAATCTTCATAACCAATAGTAAGAACATACTTCCCTGTAGTTCCTTGAGAAGACGACCTGAGGTTTAAATACTCGGTTATCAATTTTAAAGGGGTTTGTTACTTGTGACAACCAAAACGTTTGTAAGAAAGGTTGATTGCTTGGTTTAGTAACTATACTTGCAACGAGAGTTTACTATAACTTCTAAACCATCAATCTTCCGCTCTTCAAGTGCCCCTGCTCGAGCTCGGTCTTTCTTTTGAGGTCGAGTCTTAGTTTTAGGACTTTGATCCTTCTCTGGTGAAGCCAAACTTGAGCATTTTGTCGACTTCTTCTTTGTAGAGTTCTCCTTTGAATGCGGAACGTTTCTCTTTGAATTTTCATTCTTTTGAAAACGCGCGTCTGCTAGCTTTGGGAATGCGCGCGGGTTTTAATTAAGCTCATTAATTCTTTTTAATGCTCTGTTTTCTTTGCCTCCCATGTTCATTTTGAATTTTTTCACAAAAAACAGTTTTTCTTCTCTGTTTCCCCTTTTCTTTCTACCTTTCTATTTTTCCTGAGAATTTGCGTTTTCACGTTTCTCTCTGCGACGTTGTTTGGTGATTGCTGGCGCTTTCTTTGCTTTGGAAGGCGATTCCGGATTCTCTCTTTCCGTCCTCACTTTTCTTCAAAGCTTTCGCCTTTTTCCGGGTTGGTTTATTCTTTCCATTTCTTTACTTCCTTCGTCACTTTGCATTCGGTTCTTTGGTAAAACTTTGATTTCTCGTTTGAATGCATGCTGGAAAGTTTGAACCTTTTCGCATTGTTATGCTCAATTTTTGCTGTGATGAATATTTCTGCCATTTCTCCTGATGATTGAGGTTTTTTAGGGTTTTGTATAATTTGCTTTATTTGATTTTGTAGCTTTCTGGGGTAATGGCTCCATTTGATTCTTTTGAAAAAAGGTTGCATCTTTGATGTCCTCTGCTTGGCGTGTTTTGTTGTTTGCTTTTTGATTGAACTGCTATTTTTGTTGCTCCTTTGATGACTTTGTTTTGACTTTATCTCTTTCAGGATGTTGCCTTTTAGAAAAGGGCTTTTCTTTGCTGGGAGTTTTGTTAGTCTTGTAGATTTTTTTCTGAGTCCTTACTCTGTCACTGCCTCCAAAGGATGCCCCTGGACCTTGTCTTGGGGTTTTCCTTTTACTTGTTTGTATGCTTGAGTCATGTTCTGCTATGAGTTGATTTTGACTCTGCCCGAGATGTTTTGGTTAGTAATCTATTTCTTTCTTTCTTGCTGTAGGACTAGTTGACCTCATGTCTTCTCACAAAAATATTGTTGAGACGTTTTTCCAAGTCCCTGAGGGCATGGCTGATTGGGTGGATTCTATGGTTTTTCTGTGTGTTTCGTTGGTTGACTCCGAGTTTTGTCAGCAGCTTAGGAAATTTCATAGGATTTGTAGTAATGGTAGTAATGAAAAGAATTATGAGCTTGTATCTCCCAATTCTGAAGAAAGGGTTTGTTTTTCTACCCGAATTATTGGAGAACGCCCCTTTTTCTATGCATACGACTTCTTTTTTAGTCAAATGAATATTATTCTTCCTTTTACCCTCTTTGAGACCAACCTTTTGTGGTCTTGTAACGTAGCTCCATCCCAGCTTCATCCCAACTCCTGGGGTTTTATAAAAATCTTTCAGTTGCTGTGTCACGAACTAGGTATCCCTGCTTCGCAATCCCTCTCTTTTATCTCTTTGTTTTGACAAAGCCTGGGGTGGTTAAGAAGAAGGTCACATGGGTTTCTTTTCGAGCTTTCCAGGGAAAGAAGGTTTTTTCCATGTTTGATGAATCTTTTCGCGATTTTAAGAATTACTTTTTTAGGGTCCGAGCTGTTGAAGGAGCTCGGCCCTTTTTTTCTAGATGAGAATGATGAGCCTGCCTTTCCTTTAGAATGGCAAAAGAATGTAGTGGTGTCTAAATATATGTGGGAGATGTTAGATGAGGCTGAGCATGCCTTTGTGATTGTGCAGGAAGAAAACTGGGGGCAGCCTCCCCATCTTGATACAAAGAAATTCTTAGGAAATCCCTCTCTCCTCCGAGCTGAGCTGGGTAGTGGTCGATTTCTCTTTTATTTTTTGCTTATTTTGTCGAGTTTATTTCTTGTTCTCTTAGTTTGTAACAATATTTGTGTTTTTTCCAGAGATGGTGAAAAATAATGAATCTATGAAGGCCTTTAAGAAGGCGAGGAAAGCTACTGCTGCTCAGAACATCTCGGCCAAGATGGCCGGGGAAGGGTCCTCTCAGGTTCAGTCGAAGCCATCCATGCCGAGCTCTCCTGGACCAAGGAGGATGATCCCTACTCCTCGGGTTCGTTTGGTTGATCCTCCACAGGCTTCTGTCGCTACCTCTGGCGCTCCTCCACCGAAAAAGCAAAAAACAGCTGAGCCTTTTAACCTTGATGCCCCTGACTTTGATGCTGTCGAGTTTGTGGACCAGCAAATCGGTCCTTATGGCACCATTCCTACTGACGATGTTTTTCTTCTTTGCCATCTGGATTTTATTACTCGAAGCAGCATCAAGATGGCACACATGGGGGCGGCCTTATATCAGACTGCCCAAGATCTTCCCCTTCACGCTACAAAGGCCTTTATGGAGGAGGCCAATTTGGAGTTCGATCGGATGAAGGGTTTGAAGGAGGAGCTCGAGGTGAAGGTGGCCAAGTTAGAGAAAGAGTTGGAGGGTGAGAAGGCGAGTTTCATTGCCCTGGCGGCTTCTGTGAGATTGGCTGAAGACACGGCGTTGAAGCACAAGGAGAGCTATGTCACGACCTATAGGAAAATGATGCGTTTCAGGTTGGATTTGGAGTCTGCCCGAGCTGATTATGCCGAGCTCCCAGGTCACCTTGTAGGCAGCGTAAATGCTGCTTATGAGAACCTGAAGGAGCAGGTTCGGGTTCTTGCACCCGAGCTTGACCTTACTCCCTTAAGCTTAGACAACGTTGTAAAGGATGGCAAGATTGTCCCTGACGACCCTGATGATGATGATGTTGAACCTCCTTCTGTGCCTGCTGCCAAAGTCTCTGTTGTGCCAACTTCTTCAGCTCCTTCAGCTGAGGTTGGTCATCTCGAGTCAAAACCTAATTGTCAAATCTTGAACCGGGATGATGGGACAGTGGATGCGGTGCCTCTTCAGACTCGTCCTCCTTCACCCCGTGTTGATGCTGCTGAGAAGCCTTTGGATCCTCAATGATTTTTTTGGATGTTCGTGTAGATAGCCTGGCTTGTGGGCTTTTGAACTTTATATTTTGTAAATGGTGGTTCTGACTTTTTGCTACTTTTTTAGTTGCTTGTTTAGCAACTTTATTTTGAAAAACAAAGTAGTTTCCAAGCTCTTGGGGCTGATTTTGGTAGCCTCTTGAGTTTGTTATTATTATAACTTGTGTTTTTTATAACATGTATGTCTGCATCTGTCTTGGTACCTTTTTAGTTTTTTGGGAGTGTTGGAGCCTTGTTCTCCGACCTCTTTGGATTGCCTTTGTATTTCATACTTGTGGCTTGATTCCTTTGAGGTTGTGGATGTTTGGATCCAACTTGTATGTCAGCTTCCTCACTTTGGCCTGAAGTTATTTCTAGTAATCCATTTTGTTTGGACCTTTGTGAAGTCTCTGTTAGGAATTACTTTTTATAACGTTAAGGTTTTTGGGAGCCCGACTTCGTCGTGTTAGTCTTTTCTAAGTTATTTCTAGTAATCCTCTTTCTTGGACCTTTGTCAGGTCTCTTTTAGGGATTACTTTTATAACTTGTTGTTCTGGGCCGACTTCATCATGTCGGGCCCTTCTAAGTTATTTTAGTAATCCTCTTTCTTGGACCTTGTTCAGGTCTCTTTCAGGGATTACTTTTATAGCTTTATGTTCTGGGCCGACTTCATCTTGTCGGGCCCTTCTAAGTTATTTTATTAATCCTCTTTTTTGGGCCTTGTTCAGGTCTCTTTTAGGGATTTCTTTTATAACTTTATGTTTTGGGCCGACTTCATCAGGTCGGGCCCTTCTAAGTTATTTTAGTAATCCTCTTTTATAGGGCTGGCCAGACCTCTTTCCCGGGATTTACTTTTTATAACTTTGGTTATTGTGACTGGTCTGACTTCTTTACGTCGGCCAGTTTTTAAGTTATTTTTTAGCAATCCATTTTATTAAGACCTCATCAGGTCCTTTCTATGGATCACTTTCAATAACTTCTTACATTACTCTGTTTTCATCTTTGCCGATTTTGTAGAAATTGGGTTTAATCCCCGTTTGATCGACCTTTTGATGAATTTAGTTTTTATCTTTGTTGGTCTTTATCGTGATCGTGCAGTGAATTTGATTTTCACTTTCTGCCGATCTGTAGCTTTATAATCGGGTGATGAGCGTTTCATATTAATGCGTCTTGAGAATTTGTAGAAGATCTAAACAATTTTTATTCAAAAGAAAATACAGATATATACATGTGGGAGTTTCACCCCTCTAAGTCAGGCAATTTGTAGGTCTTGGCTTGGCACCTTATTAAAAAACCTTTTCAGGAAAAAGAGTGCGCCTTATCCTAAGATCCTTTATCATCCTTAACTATAGTACCTTCTTAGGTTACAGGCGTGCCATGACCTAGGAAGCTCTCGCCCTTCGAGTTTAGACAGTCTGTAGTAGCCCTTTCCAAGTACTTCTATGACTCGGTAGGGTCCTTTCCAGTTTGCTGCCAGCTTTCCTTCTCCAGGTCGAGTTATTCCGATATCGTTTCAGATTAGGATGAGGTCGTTCTCAGCAAAACTTCGCAGCACTACCTTCTGATTGTATCTCGAAGCCATTCGACGTTTCAATGCCTCTTCCCTGATCCGAGCTCTTTCTTGGATTTCTGGAAGTAGGTCGAGTTCTTCCCTTTGAAGTTGGGAGTTGGTTTCTTCATTATAGTGGATCACTTTGAATGACCATTCTTCAATCTCCACTAGAATCATTGCCTCCATTCCATAAGCTAATCGGAAGGGTGATTCCTTTGTGGTGGTGTTCCGAGGGTTACCTGAAACTGTAGGTCGATCTCGGAGGAGATCTTCTTTGCTGGTCGAAGCTGTTGCGTCCGACTTGTTGATGGCGGCCGGAGCCGCCGCGTCCGACTTGTTGGACTGGCTGCACTGCTGATCCTTGGTCACCGGAGGGTGGGGGGTACCTGCAAGAGACTCCGATGCTTAAGTTAGCATGGGTATTAAACAGGTTTTACGTAGAATCAGAGTATGAGTTATACCTGGGTGCTCTAGTGTATTTATAATAGTGTGGGCCGACCTTTCTGATAAGATAAGTTAGTTATCTTATCTTATCTTATCTTTATCTTGAGTGAAGTCAGCTTATCTTTAAGGGAACTGCCTTTATCTCTATAGGCTTGGATTGCCTTTGGATTTGGGTCGTGCTCCTCTATTTGGGCCCTTTACTGGGCTCTCCTGTCGATTTGGCCGCTCTCTTTAAAAAGAGGTCGGCTAGTCAGTCTTAAAGAGGTCGGTCGCTTTGTCACCGATCATCCCGGGTCGATCAGTGGTGCACGAAATTGTGATGTCCAGGCTCAAACAATCCCCGGCAACGTGAGCAACTTGGTGCTCTGATCTCAATACATAATTGTCACAACTTCGATACAACTAACCAGCAAGTGCACTGGGTCGTCCAAGTAATACCTTACGTGAGTAAGGGTCGAATCCCACGGAGATTGTTGGTATGAAGCAAGCTATGGTCACCTTGTAAATCTCAGTCAGGCAGATATAAAGTGATAATGGTGTTTTCGAATATTATATAATAAAATAGGGATAGAGATACTTATGTAATTCATTGGTAGGAATTTCAGATAAGCGAATGGAGATGCTTTTCGTTCCTCTGAACCTCTGCTTTCCTGCTATCTTCATCCAATCAGTCTTACTCCTTTCCATGGCTGGCTTTATGCAAGGGCATCACCGTTGTCAGTGGCTACATCCCCTCCTCTCAGTGAATAATATGCTCACGCACCCTGTCACGGCACGGCTATTCATCTGTCGGTTCTCGATCATGCTGGAATAGGATTCACCCTCCTTTTGCGTCTGTCACTAACGCCAAGCACTCGCGAGTTTGAAGCTCGTCACAGTCATTCAATCATTGAATCCTACTCAGAATACCACAGACAAGGTTTAGACCTTCCGAATTCTCTTGAATGCCAATAGCTTGACAGTGGGCTCTCATGGAGCCTCACAGATGTGCAGAGCTTTGTTGAGACTCTCCAACACCAAACTTAGAGTTTGGATATGGGAGTTCAACACCAAACTTAGAGTTTGGTTGTGGCCTCCCAACACCAAACTTAGAGTTTGACTGTGGGGGCTCTGGTTGACTCTGCTTGGAGAGAAGCTTTTGCTGCTTCCTCTCCATGGTTGCAGAGGGAGATCCTTGAGTTTTGAATACAAGGGAGTTCTCATTCCATTGAAGGACTATTTCACCTCTGTCAACATCAATCACAGCTCTTGCTGTGGCCAGGAAAGGTCTTCCTAGGATGATGGATTCATCCTCTTCCTTTCCAGTATCCAGGACTATGAAATCAGCAGGGATGAAAAGGCTCTCAACCTTTACTAATACATCTTCTACTTGTCCATAAGCCTGTCTTCTTGAGCTGTCTGCCATCTCTAGTGAGATTTTAGCAGCTTGCACCCCATAGATTCCCAGTTTCTCTATTACAGAGAGGGGCATGAGGTTTATTCCTGAACCAAGGTCACACAGAGCCTTAAAGATCATGGTGCCTATGGTACAGGGTATTATGAACTTTCCAGGATCCTGTCTCTTCTGAGGCAATGTCAGTTGATCCAGATCACTTAGTTCATTGATGAACAAGGGAGGTTCAACTTCCCAAGCATCAAACAATTTGGCGTTCAGCTTCATGATTGCACCAAGAAACTTGGCAGTTTGCTCTTCAGTGACATCCTCATTCTCTTCAGAAGAGGAATACTCATCAGAGCTCATGAAGGGCATAAGGAGGTTCAATGGAATCTCTATGGTCTCTAGATGAGCCTCAGAGTCCTTTGGTTCCTCAGAGGGAAGCTCCTTATTGATCACTAGACGTCCCAGGAGGTCCTCTTCCTTGGGATTCACGTCCTCTCCTCTCCTCAGAGGTTCGGCCATGGCGCTTATGTCAATGGCCTTGCACTCTCCTTTTGGGTTCTCTTCTGTATTGCTTGGGAAAGTACTAGGAGGGATTTCAGTGATCCTTTTACTCAGCTGGCCCACTTGTGCTTCCAGATTTCTAATGGAAGACCTTGTTTCATTCATGAAACTTACAGTGTCCTTAGATAGATCAGAGACTAGATTTGCTAAATTAGAAGCATTTTGTTCAGAGTTCTCTGTCTGTTGCTGAGTTGATGATGGAAAAGGCTTGCTATTGCTAAACCTGTTTCTTCCACCATTATTAAAGCCTTGTTGGGGCTTTTGATCCTTCCATGAGAAATTTGGATGATTTCTCCATGTTGAGTTAATGGTGTTTCCATAAGGTTCACCTAAGTAATTCACCTCTGCTATTGCAGGGTTCTCAGGATCATAGGCTTCTTCTTCAGAAGATGCCTCTTGAGTACTGTTGGATGTAGCTTACATTCCATGCAGACTCTGAGAAATTGATGCCAAGGCATCATAGGCTAGTTTCACTAGCATTTTTCTGTTAGTTTTAGTTGTTTTATGCATTTTCTTGAGCTTAAAGTAACCAAAAATGGTTAAATGAAGAACAAAGTAATGAACCATCCAAACAATATGATTTTGATGCAAATTCCATGAGTTTTAGTTATATTACTTAAATGCTATGAATGAAAGAATTCTCATGAAATTTTGCAAGACTTTGATGCAATTGTTTGGATGATATCAGGGAAGAAGAGGCTAAGCAAGGAAGCAACAAAATCAATAAAGGAAGCTTGAATATCACATGTGGAGTTTAAGTTCCAGTTTAAGCCTAAACTGGAGCTTAAACGCCAAAATCATGAAGGATAAGAAATGCTGGGATTGAAGTTTAACCTCCAGTTTGACCTCAAACTGGAGGTTAAACGCCAGAATGAAAAGCCTCACTTAAGGAGCATTCCACGTTTAACCTCCAGTTTGACCTCAAACTGGAGGTTAAACGCCAGAATGAGTATGCCACCCAGGGAGGAGTTCCACGTTTAACCTCCAGTTTGACCTCAAACTGGAGGTTAAACGCCAGAACCAGGAAGAGTACCAGGGAGCCATTCCACGTTTAAGCTCCAGTTTGACTCAAACTGGAGCTTAAACGTGTTCGATAGCTTTTCTACTCCAGGGTTGCTCTCTCCATCTCCACGTTTAACCTCCAGTTTGACCTCAAACTGGAGGTTAAACGTGTTCGACACCTCCAGGGCCACCATTCCAAGCTTCCACGTTTAACCTCCAGTTTGACCTCAAACTGGAGGTTAAACGTGTTCGACCTCCAGTATGCCTCCACCCTTTTCCACGTTTAACCTCCAGTTTGACCTCAAACTGGAGGTTAAACGTGTTCGACCTCCAGGGCTGCCTTTCCTATCTCCACGTTTAAGCTTCAGTTTAACCTTAAACTGAAGCTTAAACGTGTTCGACTACATGACTCTCCAGGGCTACCTTCTTCCATTTCCACGTTTAAGCTTCAGTTTAACCTTAACTGAAGCTTAAACGTGCTTCTACAAAAGGCCTCACTGGAAGTGTCTGGCGTTTAAGCTGCAGTTTAAGCTTAAACTACAACTTAAACGCCACTCTTGGAAAAGGTTTCTGGGCCAAAAATATTGTGATTTAAGTTAGTCTTTGAGCACAAATATTAACTTAAACTTACTTTGGTATGAAACCCAATTGAATATCATGGTTTATGGGATTGGGCCTGAAGGATTGATGAGTTTGAAATCTCAATTTATTGAGTCATGTGTCATTATTTGATTATCACTAAGTTGGCTCAATAAATGTTACAGGATTTGGATCAACAACCTCATCAAGGTTATGGATCATAAACCCAAGGCAAAAGGAAAGCAAGGAGAGGCCTCAAAGCCCAAGAAGCACAACTGAAGCTCAATATAGAAAGTGTATAAATAGGATAGAAGTTAAGTTAGAGAGGACTTTTACTTCACTTTTAGCTAGTTTTCCTTTTCTTTGTAATTGAATTCAGAGCTATGATTCACTAAACCCCCTTTCATTGGGTTAGGGAGCTCTATTGTAATTCAATGAATCAATAATAGTTTATCTTCTTCTTCAATCTTTTCTCTTGAATTTTGTTAGAAAGCTTCTCGATCTAATTCCATTGAGTAGTTGTCTTGGGAAAGAAACTACTCATACTTGGAATCCTTCGGAGCCTTGGGAAAGGAATGGAGGATTCATGCTAGAGAAGCTTTCTCACAGTGGATTGGATTGGGGTTTGGATGGATATTGTGACATGTAATCCTACCAAATTGTGGTTCATGAAATTGTGTGGTATAATCAGTGATCAAGCATCATCTCTTCTTATGAACATTTAAACCAAGGGATTGGGAATTTGTTTGTTTTTAGAGAGCATTGGTGAACCAAGGAATTGGGATCCAATCATATAAGATTGCCAAGCAAAATTCAATGAATGCATTGGTTGAGGAAGAGATATACATGTTTTGATTCGGAGATTTCAATATCTCCTAAACCCAATGAATTCCCCATTTCTGATTTCCACTTTCTCTTTACATTCTGCAATTTAATTCTTGCAATCATCCCCATTCCCTTTTTATTTCAGCAATTTACATTCTGCTCTTTAATTCATGCAATTTAAGATTCAGCCATTTAATTTCCTTGTCATTTACTTTTCCCGCCAATTTTACATTCCGCAATTCTCATCTCAAATCTTGATTCCGCTCAACTAGAACACACTTCTAATCTGAATTGCTCACTCAACCAATCCTTGTGGGATTCGACCTCACTCTATTGTGAGTTTTTACTTGACGACGATAACCGGTGCACTTGCCGGAAGGAATTTTGCCGATCGTGCAATTTCCTAAATCGTAGCATAACACGTTTATGTGCATCAAGTTTATGGCGCCGTTGCCGGGGATTGGTTTTCGATTGACAATTCTCAAATTGGAAGCTAACTAGATTGAGCAATTTTCTCTTGCTTTGTTAATTCTGTTCAAGATACTTGTTGAATTTTAATTTCTGCACTTGGTTACATGCTTTCCTTCTTTATGCCTTTAAACTCATGCAACTAACTCACTGACTCACTAACTGTTTGAATTAATTCCTCAATTGAGCTAACCATACTCTTCCATTAACCAAGAGTATTTCACTTGTTTGTGTTTGAGCTGTGTTCTTGTATGACAGGTAGGAGAGGAGAGACATCAACTCCTCCATATACCGAACCAGAGAGGACCCTTCATAGACTTAGAAGGGAAGCAAGAGGGAAGAGAGTAGTGGGAGAAGAGGAATCTGAAGGAGAATCTGAGGACAATTTTGAGGAAGCTTTAGATCTCAACATGGATAGAGAAGTTCACAACCATGAGAGAGCTGATGGAAACGATGCCATCCCTGAGAGGAGGGTTCTTAGTTCATACATAAACCCAACCTCTGGGAATTGTGGTAGTAGCATCCAGAAACCACCCATTCAGGCCAACAATTTTGAGCTCAAGCCACAGCTAATATCACTTGTGGAAAATCATTGTTCCTTTGGAGGAAGTGCTAATGAAGACCCAAACCAACATCTCACAAAATTCCTGAGAATTTGTGACACTGTGAAGTCCAATGGAGTCCAGGAAGATGCCTATAAACTGCTTTTGTTCCCATTTTCACTTAGGGACAAAGCAGCTAAGTGGCTGGAATCATTCCCAAGGGGGAGTCTAACAACATGGGATGAGGTGGAAAGCAAGTTTCTGGCACGTTTCTACCCTCCACAAAAGGTCAATAGGCTTCGATCTGAGGTTCAGACTTTTAGACAACAAGATGGTGAAACTCTCTACGAGGCATGGGAGAGATTCAAGGACTTGACAAGGAAATGCCCACCAAACATGTTCCATGATTGGGTGCAACTGCACATCTTCTATGATGGGCTCTCTTATGAATCAAGGAAGGCTGTAGACCATTCATCAGGAGGTTCATTGAACAGGAAAAAGACTGTGGAAGAAGCCATTGAAGTGATCGAGACAGTGGCTGAGAATGAGTACTACTATGCATCAGAAAGGCACAACACTAAGGGAGTCATGGAGCTGAACCATGTTGATACAATTCTAGCCCAAAACAAGGTGTTTGCCAAGCAACTAGCAGAGCTTACCAGGCAATTAGAAACAAAGCAAGTGGCTGCAATACACACACAAGATCAAGAGGAAGTAGGCATTGAAGGAGGTGATTGGGATGAGGTTAACTATGTGGGAAACCAACAAAGGCAATCATATGATCCACATGCCAACACTTACAACCCAGGCTGGAGAAACCACCCAAACTTTGGGTGGGGAAACCAACAAACCCAACCACAAAACCACAAACCTTACAACTACAACCAACAAAACAATTCCACATACCAAAACTCCAACCAAAGATCATACCAAGCCACACAAAACACTTACCCCCAATCATCATATCATGGCCAAAATAATCAACATACCCAACCTAATCCGAACCAACAATTTCAAGATCAATTAAACCGGATAGAAGGAATTATGGCAACCATGAGTCAAGACATCATTGAACTGAAGAGCTTCAGGGATGATGTGAGAACTACCTTAAGAAACCATGGTGAAAAACTCAAAAGGATGGAATCTCAAGTAGGAGAGCTATCTCAACAGGCACCCAAATCAACTGCAGTGTTCCCTAGTGACACAGAAAAGAATCCTAAAGGGGAACAAAAGAGAGTAAGATGGGAAGAATGCAAAGCCATCACCATAATGAAGGAAGTCTCAGAAGAAGAAGGAATCAGGCCCTCAGAGCAGGAACCAGAAATCTTGAAGGAAGGTGTGGAAGAAGTTAAGCAAGAAGGTGGAACTGAGCAAGCCAAGGAACTGCAAAAAGGCATGATGGAAATATACCAACCAAAAGCACCATTTCCTGAGAGGTTAGGAGGAGGTGAAAAAAGGAAAACCTACTCAAGGTTTCTAGAGACATTTAACTCTCTGCATGTCAATATTCCCTTTCTTGAGATTCTTCATCAAATGCCCACACACATCAAGTATTTAAAGGAATTGTTAAGCAAGAAAAGAGTTTTGAAGGGAGGACAAACGGTAACAATGAACAAAGAATGCAGTGCTCTCATCAAGAAGGACACACTCTCTAAGAAAACGGACCCAGGAAGTTTTCATATCCCTTGCATCATAGGGAAAACAAAAATCGATAGAGGATTCTGTGATCTAGGAGCTAGCATAAATGTGATGCCTCTAACTCTTATGAAGAGGCTACAACTGAATGAGGTGAGACCCACTGATGTAATCATACAACTGGCTGACAAAACTCAGAAGCAAGCTGAAGGGGTGGTTGAAAATGTGCTGGTGAAAGTGGGGGATTATTATTTCCCCACAGACTTTGTCATTGTGGACATGGAGGAAAGCTACTTACACCCTATCATTCTGGGCAGACCATTTCTCGCAACTACTAGAGCGCTCATAGATGTAGAACAAGGAAAGCTAATTCTGAGAATACATGAGGAACAGCTCATTTTCAAAGTCTTCAAACCTGCATCTGAGCCTGAACCAGAACCTGAAAAGCCTAAAGATGATAGTAGCCATCCGTGTTTGGAGGAAAGTAATCCAGCAGCTGAGACTCTAAAACAGTCATTGGAAGGCAAACAAGAGTTGCAAGAGTTAGAGCCACAAGAATCAGTGGAAACAGATCAGAAGGATCCTCCTGACATAAAGGTCAATGAAGAAATCCTCAAGAGAAAGGGAAGAGTGATAGGGAGATTGCCAAGAGGATGGAGAAACAAGAAAATTCCCACTGAAGGTTTTTCTCCGGGAGATAACGTGATATCAAGTCATTATCTGCCAATCCCACCTGGCCTCAAAACCATTCCTTCCCAGCTCCCTCAAGTGTTCACAATCAGGAAAGTTCTTTCTATGGAACATTTAGAGGTCATGAATGAATCAAGTGGGGACGTTTTCATAGTGAGAGGAGAGGACGTCAAGCACTACAATCCACCCTAACAAGGGACAACCGTCAAGCTAGTGACGTTAAAGAAGCGCTTCATGGGAGGCAACCCATGTTTTTAGTATCCTTAATCTTTAGTGCTTTGTTTTACATCTAATAAAGCATGGTTTCTTATGCATGAACTTGAATCCTCAGGACAACTATTGATTAAGTGCACTAAACCTTGCATGTAAATTACGATGGGTCTCTAAGTTTGGTGTGCTTGATGGCACTCCCAAATCTTACTCGAATTGAATTCCATCTTTCATTCAAGGTGCACAACCAAACATTAAGTTTGGTGTTCTTTTTGAACACAGTTTATGAAAAGCAAGAAGTTCCTCTGGATTTCAAAATTCATGACAAGTATACCATTCACATGTTTTAATACTTTGGTTTCAATTACTTAGGTTAGTCACTTTGTTTAGAATCAAAGAGCCAAGGTGACTATGATTTATTAGAATTATGCACACTCATTAAGGACAACCAATATGGATTTCATGTCATCAGGAGACTTAACCAAACACTAAGTTTGGTGTCCAAATAATAAGTGTGCATACATGTAGAAGTCACGGCTATAAGCTCATAAAGACAAGCATTGATTTACATGTGCAAATACTATTCATAATTCACATGGACCGAAAAATGATAGCAAATTTGTTTGTTTGTGCAGGTACAAAAGAAAAGACAAAAATGGAGGAAAAAGACAAAGGGAGGTACGTGCTTGGTCAAAAAGAAAATCCACAAATCTTTGAAACTAACACATGGGAAAAGGAAGTTCTGCAAGAAAAGAAAGCTACATGTACAACCTAATGCATCCAGAATACTTCCAAGAAAATGAAAAGCCAATCGTCCTTATCTACAATTCATATATTTACCATCAAGCCACCCTTCACAAACCACCCTAGCCGTTCATTTTTCACTCATGGGCACTATAAAGAACCACTTGGGGAACGAGTCCCACACCACCAATTCTCCTTCATACACATTTTCCTTCATCACAGCATAACTATCTCTTGCCGAAAACAACCTCACCACACCTCCAACAACACTTCTTGCTTCACCTTGTCAACTTTAGCTTGTCACTTACCAAAACTAAAAAAAAAACCAATGGCAGCTTCATCTAGCCACAAAAGAAGAAAAGACAAGCAGCCAATGGAGGAAAACAGGGAATTTGATGCATGGAGATACAGATCAGTGTTCCATGAGATTCAAGCCGAATGGATGAGACCTAAAACGGTACTAGCTGAGGTTCCCTTTGACCTTGAAAAGGATGAGTTCCCAGGTGTTTGGGAAAAGATCAAAAAGAGGAAGTGGGAGCTCCTAACTAAGCCAATCACTAGAATCAACATCAACTTGGTGAAAGAGTTTTATGCAAATGCAGTAAGGGAGGATCAAACCAAGAACCCCACATACAAAAGCTATGTGAGAGGGGTGGAAGTTGACTTCAGTCCTAAAGCAATCATGAAAACTCTTGGCCTGAAAAACATACATTTCAGCCAAGCAAGTTATGAAGAAAGGATGATAGGAGAACCTGACTATACAACTATTGCTGAAGACCTTTGTGCCATCAGAGCTGAATGGGTGAGAAAAACAAGAGGGGCTCCAAGAGTCTTGAGAAGGGGAGACCTAACACCTGAAGCTAAAGGGTGGTATGCAATAGTTAGGAGATCCATCCTACCCACTGCAAACTCTTCAGAAATAGTCCCTAAAAGAGCCATCTTGCTACATTGCATTATGGTTGGAGGAGAGATCAAAGTTCATAAACTCATTGCTGAACAGATACAAGAGTTTAGTGAGAAAAGTGACCCTGAATCCTGGCTCCACTTCCCTAGCACTATCATTAGACTATGCATCGATGCCCAAGTACCACTTGAGGATGAAAGACCTAATTGGCTATATCCTGGACTGGCCATAACTGCGCACAGAATGACTCTTGGCCCAACTCCTCCAAGACATACAAGAAGAAGAAATGAAGAAGGGCAACAAGTGGAAGCCGAGCAAGAAGCAGAACAAGAAAGACAGGAAGGAGAAGATAGAGAAGAAGAGCAAGAAGAGCAAGCAACTCCTGAAAGAAGACAACGGATTCCCAGAGACCCCATGGATATGAGCAGAATGCAGGAAATCATGGAAGGAATGTCTCAACAATACATGAGGTCTCAGGAGAGACAAGAGGACTTTCATCTAAAAATGATGGATATGCAAAGGAACTTTGAATCAAGATTCTTCGATCTGCAAAGGGAACAAAATTTACACTTACAGGAATCCTTCAGCCACATATGCCAACACCAAGATGCCAATGTCTTGGCAATCAAGGAAGCCACCACTTTACAGAATGCAAGATACTCAGTCCAAGCTGATTACAACATCAGTTCGCAAATCAAGCTTAACTACATAGGGGAACATCTACACAAGATGGACCCAGCATTCCCAGCTTATGATGAGTATTTCAAAGGGAGGAAAGAAGGAGAAATAAACAAGGCAATGATCCTTGAAAAAGGAGTGGAAGAAACGATGAAAAAGGCTGGATTCTGGAAAAAGCTCATAAGAAAAGACAAGGGAGGCACAAGTGGTCAAAAAGAGGCAGGAAGTAAGAAGAAGCAGGATCCCAAGAATTAAGAAGAACCAAGCAATAAATAAGAGGTGGTCTCGTTCCTTAATAATCAAATGATAATTGGTGAATTGTCTTTATGAACGTGTTTTCATCATAAGTCATTTAAGTGTTATGTGGAGTTTTTTTTTATGAGTCGTTTTTTTTAGTATGTGTGTTTGTTAAGTGCTTTGAATAAAGTGAATGCCTGGATGTTTGGATATAACTTCACCTTCTTAAACAAGTGCGTGCCATGCTTGTTCTGTTTCCAAAAATAAAAGAAAAGTTTGAACAAAAGTAACTTGGCTAAATTAGTGACAAATCAAGTAGAATTAAGTGGTGGTATGCATGCTTGATTGTTTAGTCAGATCACTAAAATTAGAGTGTAGAATTATCATTTTTTTTGTGTAGAAAGTGAACATTGTCTATGGATCTTGATGAATAAATGTCTTTGGCCATGAAAAAGAAAGAAAAAGAAAAAGAAAAAGCCACGGAAAAAGGCAACCAAAAAGCAAAAAAATTGAGAAAATAAGCTAGGTACCAATGGTTTGAACTTCTGAGACAAATGCCTGTGGTGTTTATGTATTAAGGATATGCTTGGATGAATAGGTTCTGAGGAGTGTTTCAACACTTGGTAACTTGGGTTAACTAACCCGGGATTATCAACCAAAAGTCCATTATCAAGAGCAACCTAAATACAAAACATTTAGTCACACAAAGAGGTGCTGGGCACCAATGTCTCAAGAAGAGATGTGAACTAAAATGCCTAAGGTGGATATGTGTAGTGCACTGATAAGAAAAAGAAAATGCCAAAGGCTTGTGCAACACATGACACTAAGCAAACAAGGAGCAAAAGAAGCTCTAAGAAAAAGAAAAGAAAAACAAAGAAGAGAAAAGTGCCAAAGACATAAGAATAACAAGAGGCCATAGCAATTTTTTATGGATGCAATGAAAAAGTGATAATCCTACCTGATAAGTATGAAAAAGTGATGCTGCAACTTTCTGCATAAAACCCTTCTGATGAACTTCAAATGCTTGCTAATATAGCCAATGTAATTGCTTTCTGTTTCATACTTTCTTCTCAAATAACTCAGGACTTGCTTAGGGACAAGCAAGTATTAAGTTTGGTGTTGTGATGCCAAGGCATCATAGGCTAGTTTCACTAGCATTTTTCTGTTAGTTTTAGTTGTTTTATGCATTTTCTTGAGCTTAAAGTAACCAAAAATGGTTAAATGAAGAACAAAGTAATGAACCATCCAAACAATATGATTTTGATGCAAATTCCATGAGTTTTAGTTATATTACTTAAATGCTATGAATGAAAGAATTCTCATGAAATTTTGCAAGACTTTGATGCAATTGTTTGGATGATTTCAGGGAAGAAGAGGCTAAGCAAGGAAGCAACAAAATCAATAAAGGAAGCTTGAATATCACATGTGGAGTTTAAGTTCCAGTTTAAGCCTAAACTGGAGCTTAAACGCCAAAATCATGAAGGATAAGAAATGCTGGGATTGAAGTTTAACCTCCAGTTTGACCTCAAACTGGAGGTTAAACGCCAGAATGAAAAGCCTCACTTAAGGAGCATTCCACGTTTAACCTCCAGTTTGACCTCAAACTGGAGGTTAAACGCCAGAATGAGTATGCCACCCAGGGAGGAGTTCCACGTTTAACCTCCAGTTTGACCTCAAACTGGAGGTTAAACGCCAGAACCAGGAAGAGTACCAGGGAGCCATTCCACGTTTAAGCTCCAGTTTGACTCAAACTGGAGCTTAAACGTGTTCGATAGCTTTTCTACTCCAGGGTTGCTCTCTCCATCTCCACGTTTAACCTCCAGTTTGACCTCAAACTGGAGGTTAAACGTGTTCGACACCTCCAGGGCCACCATTCCAAGCTTCCACGTTTAACCTCCAGTTTGACCTCAAACTGGAGGTTAAACGTGTTCGACCTCCAGTATGCCTCCACCCTTTTCCACGTTTAACCTCCAGTTTGACCTCAAACTGGAGGTTAAACGTGTTCGACCTCCAGGGCTGCCTTTCCTATCTCCACGTTTAAGCTTCAGTTTAACCTTAAACTGAAGCTTAAACGTGTTCGACTACATGACTCTCCAGGGCTACCTTCTTCCATTTCCACGTTTAAGCTTCAGTTTAACCTTAACTGAAGCTTAAACGTGCTTCTACAAAAGGCCTCACTGGAAGTGTCTGGCGTTTAAGCTGCAGTTTAAGCTTAAACTACAACTTAAACGCCACTCTTGGAAAAGGTTTCTGGGCCAAAAATATTGTGATTTAAGTTAGTCTTTGAGCACAAATATTAACTTAAACTTACTTTGGTATGAAACCCAATTGAATATCATGGTTTATGGGATTGGGCCTGAAGGATTGATGAGTTTGAAATCTCAATTTATTGAGTCATGTGTCATTATTTGATTATCACTAAGTTGGCTCAATAAATGTTACAGGATTTGGATCAACAACCTCATCAAGGTTATGGATCATAAACCCAAGGCAAAAGGAAAGCAAGGAGAGACCTCAAAGCCCAAGAAGCACAACTGAAGCTCAATATAGAAAGTGTATAAATAGGATAGAAGTTAAGTTAGAGAGGACTTTTACTTCACTTTTAGCTAGTTTTCCTTTTCTTTGTAATTGAATTCAGAGCTATGATTCACTAAACCCCCTTTCATTGGGTTAGGGAGCTCTATTGTAATTCAATGAATCAATAATAGTTTATCTTCTTCTTCAATCTTTTCTCTTGAATTTTGTTAGAAAGCTTCTCGATCTAATTCCATTGAGTAGTTGTCTTGGGAAAGAAACTACTCATACTTGGAATCCTTCGGAGCCTTGGGAAAGGAATGGAGGATTCATGCTAGAGAAGCTTTCTCACAGTGGATTGGATTGGGGTTTGGATGGATATT
This sequence comes from Arachis ipaensis, assembly GCF_059453495.1. NCBI lineage: Eukaryota > Viridiplantae > Streptophyta > Magnoliopsida > Fabales > Fabaceae > Arachis > Arachis ipaensis. Next base: position 100,021,531 of record NC_142441.1, read on the forward strand.
GTGACATGTAATCCTACCAAATTGTGGTTCATGAAATTGTGTGGTATAATCAGTGATCAAGCATCATCTCTTCTTATGAACATTTAAACCAAGGGATTGGGAATTTGTTTGTTTTTAGAGAGCATTGGTGAACCAAGGAATTGGGATCCAATCATATAAGATTGCCAAGCAAAATTCAATGAATGCATTGGTTGAGGAAGAGATATACATGTTTTGATTCGGAGATTTCAATATCTCTTAAACCCAATGAATTCCCCATTTCTGATTTCCACTTTCTCTTTACATTCTGCAATTTAATTCTTGCAATCATCCCCATTCCCTTTTTATTTCAGCAATTTACATTCTGCTCTTTAATTCATGCAATTTAAGATTCAGCCATTTAATTTCCTTGTCATTTACTTTTCCCGCCAATTTTACATTCCGCAATTCTCATCTCAAATCTTGATTCCGCTCAACTAGAACACACTTCTAATCCGAATTGCTCACTCAACCAATCCTTGTGGGATTCGACCTCACTCTATTGTGAGTTTTTACTTGACGACGATAACCGGTGCACTTGCCGGAAGGAATTTTGCCGATCGTGCAATTTCCTAAATCGTAGCATAACACGTTTATGTGCATCAGAAATCATATTGACTTGCTAAGTCAATATTTTGTTCTGAGCCAATATGGCATTCAGAGTATCAACTTCAAGAACTCCCTTCTTCATAGGCGTCCCATTGCTCACAGGATTCCTTTCAGAAGTGTACATGAACTGGTTATTAGCAACCATGTCAATGAGTTCTTGAGCTTCTGCAGGCGTTTTCTTTAGGTGAATGGATCCACCTGCAGAAGTGTCCAGTGACATCTTTGATAGCTCAGATAAACCATCATAGAATATATCCAGGATGGTCCATTCTGAAAGCATGTCAGAAGGACACTTTTTGGTCAACTGTTTGTATTTTTCCCAAGCTTCATAGAGGGATTCACCTTCTTTCTGTCTGAAGGTTTGAACATCAGCTCTAAGCTTGCTCAGCTTTTGAGGAGGAAAGTACTTGGCTAAGAAAGCCGTGACCAGCTTATCCCAAGAGTTCAGGCTGTCTTTGGGTTGAGAATCCAACCATAATCTAGCTCTGTCTCTTACAGCAAAAGGGAAAAGCATGAGCCTGTAGACTTCAGGATCTACTCCATTAGTCTTAACAGTATCACATATCTGCAAGAATTCAGTTAAGAACTGAAAAGGATCTTCAGATGGAAGTCCATGAAACTTGCAGTTCTGCTGCATCAGAGAAACTAATTGAGGTTTCAGCTCAAAGTTGTTTGCTCCAATGGCAGGAATGGAGATGCTTCTTCCATGTAAATTGGAATTAGGTGCAGTAAAGTCACCAAGCATCTTCCTTACATTATTATTATTTTCGGCTACCATCTCCTCTGCCTGTTCAAAAATTTCTGAAAGGTTATCTCTGGATTGTTGTATTTTAGCTTCTCTTAATTTTCTCTTCAGAGTCCTTTTAGGTTCTGGGTCTGCTTCCACAAGAATGTTCTTATCCTTGCTCCTGCTCATATGACAAAGAAGAAGGCACAGAAAAATAATAATAATAATGGAGATCCTTTATACCACAGTATAGGGATCCCTGTGTGAGTGGAAGAAGAGGGGGAGACAAAGAATGTAATATAATGGAAGAAACACAACTGTGAGGATGGAAGAGAGGTGAGATGAGATGTTAGGATGTGAATGAATAAATAGAATGAGATGGGGGAGGGATAATTTTCGAAAATTATTTTGAAAAAGAGTTAGTGATTTTCGAAAATGGTTTTTGAAAAATGTTAGTGATTTTCGAAATTTTTTTTTTAAATAAAAATAATTAGTTAATTAAAAAGAAATTTTTGATAAAGAGGGAAGATATTTTCGAAAATTAGAGAGAGAGAGTTAGTTAGGTAGTTTTGAAAAAGTTAAGAAACAAACAAAAAGTTAGTTAGTTAGTTGAAACAAATTTTGAAAAGATAAGAAGTTAGGAAGTTAGAAAAGATATTTTCAAAAGATATTTTTTTGAAAAAGATAAGATAAGAAGATATTTTTGAAAAGATATGATTGAAATTAGTTTTGAAAAAGATTTGATTTTTAAAATCACAATTAATGACTTGATTCATAAGAAATCACAAGATATGATTCTAGAACTTAAAGTTTGAATCTTTCTTAACAAGCAAGTAACAAACTTCAAATTTTTGAATCAAAACATTAATTGATTATATTATTTTCGAAAATTTGATATAAAAATAAGAAAAAGATTTTTGAAAAATATTTTTGAAATTTTCGAAAATAACTAAGAATTTTGAAAAAGATTTGATTTTTGAAAAAGATTTTGAAAAAGATAAGATTTTCAAATTGAAAATTTGATTTGACTCATTGGCAACAACTTGATTTTTAAAAATTTTTGAAAAAGTCAATCCAAATTTTCGAATTTGATGAGAGAAAAAAGGGAAAGATATTTTTTTTTTATTTTTTTGAATTTTTATGATGAGAGAGAATAACAAGAAAAATATGCAATGCATGAAATTTTTAGATCAAAACAATGAATGCATGCAAGAATGCTATGAATGTCAAGATGAACACCAAGAACACTATGAATGTCATGATGAACATCAAGAACATATTTTTGAAAAATTTTTAATGCAAAGAAAACATGCAAGACACCAAACTTAGAAATCTTTCATGTTTAGACTCTAAGAAACGAAAAATGCATATGAAAAACAATAAAAGACACAAAACAAAAAAAATCATCAAGATCAAACAAGAAGACTTACCAAGAACAACTTGAAGATCATGAAGAACACTATGAATGCATGTTATTTTTGAAAAATGCAAGATGCATATGCAAGTGACACCAAACTTATGATATGACTCAAGACTCAAACAAGAAACAGAAAATATTTTTGATTTTTATGATTTTCTAATTTTTTTGGATTTTTATTTTATATTTTTCGAAAATTATATGAAAAAGAAAAATAAGGATTCCAAAATTTTTAATATGAATTCCAGGAATCTTGCATTCTTAGTCTAAAGCTTCAGTCCAGGAATTAGACATGGCTCACTAGCCAGCCAAGCTTTCAAAGAAAGCTCCAGTCCAAAACACTAGACATGGCCAATGGCCAGCCAAGCTTCAGCAGGTAGATCAGGAACAGTAGCAGGTGGATTAGCTCCAACTAGCTTGCTCTTGATAACAAATTGCAAGCCTCAGTCCAAATGAATTTAGACATGGCTTTACAGCCAGCCAGGCTTCAACATGTTTCATGAAACACTAGAATTCATTCTTAAAAATTTTGAATAAAATTTTGAAAACATTTTTATTTTTTTTTTTCGAAAACAAAAGAGAAATTTTTTTTTGAAAATATTTTTGAAAGATTTTTGAAAAGAAAACGAAAAGAAAGTTACCCAATCTGAGCAACAAGAAGAACCGTCAGTTGTCCAAACTCGAACAATCCCCGGCAACGGCGCCAAAAACTTGGTGCACGAAATTGTGATGTCCAGGCTCAAACAATCCCCGGCAACGTGAGCAACTTGGTGCTCTGATCTCAATACATAATTGTCACAACTTCGATACAACTAACCAGCAAGTGCACCGGGTCGTCCAAGTAATACCTTACGTGAGTAAGGGTCGAATCCCACGGAGATTGTTGGTATGAAGCAAGCTATGGTCACCTTGTAAATCTCAGTCAGGCAGATATAAAGTGATAATGGTGTTTTCGAATATTATATAATAAAATAGGGATAGAGATACTTATGTAATTCATTGGTAGGAATTTCAGATAAGCGAATGGAGATGCTTTTCGTTCCTCTGAACCTCTGCTTTCCTGCTATCTTCATCCAATCAGTCTTACTCCTTTCCATGGCTGGCTTTATGCAAGGGCATCACCGTTGTCAGTGGCTACATCCCCTCCTCTCAGTGAATAATATGCTCACGCACCCTGTCACGGCACGGCTATTCATCTGTCGGTTCTCGATCATGCTGGAATAGGATTCACCCTCCTTTTGCGTCTGTCACTAACGCCCAGCACTCGCGAGTTTGAAGCTCGTCACAGTCATTCAATCATTGAATCCTACTCAGAATACCACAGACAAGGTTTAGACCTTCCGGATTCTCTTGAATGCCGCCATCATTCTAGCTTACGCCACGAAGATTCTGGTTAGGAGATCTAAGAGATATTCATTCTAGCTTAATTCACGTAGAACAGAGGTGTTTGTCAGGCACGCGTTCATAAGGGAGAAGGATGATGAGCGTCACACATAATCATCACCTTCATCACGTTCTTGGGTGCGAATGGATATCTTAGAAGCGAAATAAGAAGAATTGAATAGAAAACAGTAGTACTTTGCATTAATCTTTGAGGAACAGCAGAGCTCCACACCTTAATCTATGGAGTGTAGAAACTCTACCGTATGAAAATACATAAGTGAAGGTCCAGGCATGGCCGAGATGGCCAGCCCCCTAAACGAGATCAATAGTCTCCTAAGATGAACAATGGATTAAAACTGAGACCAAAGATGCCTAATACAATAGTATGAGGTCCTATTTATAATAAACTAGTCACTAGGGTTTACATGAGTAAGTATTTGATGTATAAATCCACTTCCGGGGCCCACTTGGTGTGTGTTTGGGCTGAGCCTGAGTGTAGCACGTGCAGAGGCCATTTGTGGAGTTGAACGCCAAGTTCTGTGCCAGTTTGGGCGTTCAACTCTGGTTTTGGATCCTTTTCTGGCGCTGGGCGCCAGATTTGGGCAGAAGGCTGACGTTGAACGCCAGTTTACGTCGTCAATTCTTGGCCAAAGTATGGACTATTATATATTGCTGGAAAGCCCTGGATGTCTACTCTCCAACGCAATTGGAATCGCGCCATTTCGATATCTGTAGCTCCAGAAAATCCACTTTGAGTGCAGGGAGGTCAGAATCCAACAACATCAGCAGTCCTTTTTCAACCTCTGAATCTGATTTCTGCTCAAGTCCCTCAATTTCAGCCAGAAAATACCTGAAATTACAGAAAAACACACAAACTCATAGTAAAGTCCAGAAATGTGAATTTAACATAAAAACTAATGAAAACATCCCTAAAAGTAACTAGATCCTACTAAAAATATACTAAAAACAATGTCAAAGAGCGTATAAATTTTCCGCTCATCAATCAGCTCGACCCAGGGTATGAACAGTGCCCCTGCTTGAGCTCGGTCTTCTTTTTTGAGGTCGAGTCTTTGACTTCGGTCCCTCTCTAGCGAAGCCAAACTCAAGCACTTAGTCGATTCCTTTCTTTGTAGAATTTCGAATGTAGAACGTCTTCCTCTGAAAGCGCACGCTTTTGTATTAGTGCTCATTTCTTGGGAACGTGTGAGGTTTTAAATACCCTCCTTAATTAGCTTTTAATGCTCCGTTTCCCTTGGTTTTTATTTTGAATCTTTATACCCAAAAAACGGTTTCTCTTCCCTTGTTACCGTAACTTCCCTTTTCTTTCTCGCTTTCTGTTTTTGCCCGGGGTTTCGCAGTTTCGCATTTCTCCCTGCGACATTGCTTTTGTTCGGGTTTTCTCTTGTGAGAGGGTGATTTCCAGATTTCGTCTTCCATCTTCAATCTTTCTTTGAAGCTTGCCGCTTTTTCCAGGTTGGTTCTAGTTTTCTTGCTTCTTTTGTAGCTTCGTCTTCAGTTTTTGGTAGAGCTTTGATTTTGCATGTTTTGAAAAGTTTGAATCCTTTCGTGGTCTTGTATTTGCTTGTCGCTGTAATGCGTTCTTCCTGACTTTCTGCTATGCATTCTCTTGGCATTTCCGTTGAGGCTGTCTAGGGTTTTTTTGTTGCTTCTGGTTATTTTCTGTTTGACACCGTTTATCTAGAAAATCTGCATCTGTTTCTTGCTTTATTTGAAGGTTACTTTGCCTGACTCTGAGAAAGTTCGCATCTTTGATAGTTTCTTCTTAGCGCACTTGATTTTTAGGAATGCTTTTGATGGTAGACTGTGATGACTTTTTCTTTTTCTTGTTTTGAGAAATGCTTGGGTGGGAGCTGTAGATTTTCCTGGAAACCTTGCTTTGTTACTGCCTCCAAGGGATGCCCCAGGACTTTGGTTTGAGTCTTAGGGTTTTCCTTTGCTGTTTCTTTACCTGTATCATATTAATCGAGTCGTTTTATCCCTTGTCCGAGATGTTTTTGGTAACCCCATCTTCTTTTCTTATTGTAGGGTTAGTTGGTCTCATGTCTTCTCGCAATATTGTAGAGATGTCTTCCCGAGTTCCTAAGGGGATGTCCGATTGGCTGGACTCCCTTGTCTTGCTGTGTGTTTCTGTTGTGGATGCTGAATTTTGCATAGAGCTGAGGAAGCGCCATAGGATTTGTGGTAATAGTGCCCGGGAGGAGGATTATGAGCTTGTTGCTCCTGATTCTGATGAGAGAGTTTGTTTTCCGACTTCCATCAAGGGGGAGCGTCCCTTTTTTTTACGCCTATGAATACTTCTTCAGTCAGTTGAACGTTACTTTTCCTTTCACTGCCTTCGAGACCGACTTGTTGTGGTCGTGTAATATTGCCCCCTCCCAGCTTCACCCAAATTCCAGGGGTTTTATTAAGATTTTCCAGTTACTCTGCCGAGAATTAGGTGTAACACCTTCTCTGACTCTCTTCCTGTACTTGTTTGTATCCGCCAAGCCTGGTGGTTCTTCGAAAAAGAAAGCTTCCTGGGTTTCCTTCAGGTCTGCCCAGGGCCATAAAATTTTTGCTATGTATGATAAGTCCTTTAAGGACTTCAAGAATTACTTCTTTAAAGTTCATGCCGTCGAGGGGGCCCGCCCCTTTTTTCTTGATGAAAACGATGAGCCCTCTTTCCCTCTATGGTGGCAGAAGGATGTGAGAGTGTCTTGCTATACTTGGGAGATGCTTGACGATGTTGAATGTGATTTGTTGTTGTTCTTGAGGATTTATGGGGGGCGCCTCCTCATCTTGATACAAAAAGATTTTTAAACGATCCGTCTCTGGTTCGGACTGTTTTGGGTATTAGTCAGACTTATTTCTATACTTGTTTTATTGGCTTTGCTTCATCTTCTTGTGATTGTGATCCTTTGCTGTGGCTGTTTTTGCAGAGATGTCAAAAAATAATGATTCCATGAAGGCCTTCAAAAGGGCAAAAAAGGAAACTGCTGCTCGAAATATCTCGGCCAAGGCGGCTGGGGAGGGATCTTTGCAAGTTTCAATGAAGTCGCCCGTGTCGAGTTCTCCTGGTCCGAGGAAGGTGATCCCCACTCCTCGGGTTTGTCCGGTGGAGCCCCCCCAGTCTTCTGCTGCAGCTTCTGATGCTCCTCCTAGTAAAAAGCAAAAAACGATTGAGCCTTTCAACCTTGATGCTCCTAACTTTGATGCGGTCGAGTTTGTAGATCAACAAATCGGCCCTTATGGTGTCCTCCCTATGGACGACGTGTCGCTTCTTCATCATTTTGATTATATAACTCGGAGTAGTATCAAGATGGCACACATGGGAGCGGCCCTATATCGAACTGCTCAAAGTCTTCCTCTCCATGCCACTAAAGCTTTTATGGAGGAGGCCAAACAGGAGTTTGATCGGATGAAAGGCTTAAAGGAGGAGCTTGAAGTGAAGGTGGCCAAGTTGGAAAACGATTTGGAGAATGAGAAGGCGAGTTCCATCTCTCTGGTGGCTTCTGTGAGGCTGGCCGAGGACACGGCTATGAGATATAAGGATAGTTATGTGACATCTTACTGGGAGGTGTTGCGCCTGAGGGAGGAGTTGGAGAATGCCCGAGCTGATTACTCCGAGCTCCAAGGTCATCTTGTTGGTAGTGTAACTGCTGCCTATGAGAACCTGAAGGAACAAGTTCGGGTTATTGCTCCCAAGGCCGACCTGACCCTCTTCAGCCTAGATAACGTTGTCAGGGATGGCAAGATTGTCCCTAATGACGAGGATGATGATGATGTTGAACCTCCCCCTGTGTCCTCTGCCAAGGTGTCAACTCCTGCTGTTCCTGCCGAGGTCGGCCCTCCCGCTTCTGATCCTGACTGCCAGATCTTAAACCGGAATGACGGTACTGTGGATGCTGTTCCTCTCCAAACTCACCCTCCGTCTCCTTGGACTGATGCTGCTAAAAAGTCTTCTGACCCTTAGCCCATTTATTCTAGATATTTATGTAGTTGGCCCGGCTTGTGGGCTTTTTAAACTCTTTATGTTTTGTTAACTGCTGATACTTTCTCGTTGCTTGCCTAGCAACTTTTTGTTTTGACAAACAAAAGTAACTTTCTAGATTTTGAGGTAGATTTTGGTGGCCTCTGAAGCTTTATAACTTTATAGATTATATCATGCTTTCGCACTTTACTTGGTATCTTTTTTGTTTTCTGAGGATGTTGGAACCCTGCCGCACGTCCTCTTCGGATTTGCTTTATTGTTTGTAGCTTGGATCCTTTGAGGTTATGGTTATGTGGGTCCAACTTGTTTTTTAGTTTTCTCGCTCTTGCTTGTATTTCTGACGATCTATAACCGATTCTTCAAGTTGGTCCTCCAAGTTATTTTGGTAGTCCTTTGTCCGGTCTCTCTCAGGGGTTACCTTTGTAACTTGCTTTGTAGTAGGCCGACTTCTTTACGTCGTCCTTTTCTAAGTTATTTTTGTAATCCTCTTTCTTGGATCTTTGTCAGATCTCTTTCAGGGATTACTTTTATAACTTTTTATTAGTAGGAGTCCGACTTCGTTATGTCGGTCTCTTCTAAGTTATTTTTATAATCCTCTTTCTTGGATCTTGTTCAGATCTCTTTCAGGGACTACTTCTTATAACTTTTCATTTTGGGCTGACTTTGTCATGTCGGGCCCTTCTAAGTTAAAGTAATCCTCTTTAATAGGGTTGGCCAGACCTCTTTCTAGGGTTTAATTATAACTTGGGTTGACTTGGTCCGACTTCTTAACATCGGCCAGCCTTTAAGTTATTATTTAGCAATCCATAAGACCTCGTCAGGTTCTTTTTCGGATCACTTTCGATAACTTCTTACATTATTTTGTGTTCATCTTTACCGATTTGTAGAAGGTGGTTGCTATCTTTAGATTGTCTTTTGGGTGAATCGCGTTTTCACCTTTATCGGACGATTGTCTTTATCGTGATCGTGCAGTGAAATTGTTATTCACTTTCTGCCGATCTGTTGCTTTATAATCGGATGATGAATGCTACAGATTAATGCGTCTTGAATACTTGTAGAATATCTAAAATATATATTTTATTCAAAGGAAAGTGCAAATATATACATGCGGGAATTTTTCATCCCTTTATGTCGAATAGTGTTTGAGTCTCAACTTGGTGCCTCATTAAAAAACCTTTTCAGGAAAAAGAGTGCATCCAATAGTGAGATCTTTTACTTTTCTAGCTGTAGTACCTTCTTAGGTTGCAGGCGTGCCATGATCTGGGAAGCTCTCGTCCATCGAGTTCGGACAGTCTGTAGTAGCCCTTCCCAAGTACTTTTACAACTCGGTAGGGTCCTTTCCAGTTTGCTGCCAACTTTCCTTCTCCTGGTCGAGTTGTTCCAATATCATTTCGGATTAGGATGAGATCATTCTCTGTGAAACTTCTCGGCACTACCTTTTGATTATATCTGGAAGCCATTCGACGTTTTAGTGCTTCTTCCCTGATCCGAGCTCTTTCTTGAATTTCAGGTAGTAGGTCGAGTTCTTCTTTCTGAAGTTGAGAGTTGGCCTCTTCATTATAGTGGACTACTCGGGATGACCCTTCCTCGATCTCTACTGGGATCATTGCCTCCACTCCATATGCTAGTCGAAAGGGTGATTCATTTGTCGTGGAGTGTGGCGTTGTTCGATATGCCCATAGGACTTGTGGAAGTTCTTCAGCCCAAGCTCCCTTTGCATCTTGTAGTCTCCGTTTCAACCCAGCCAATATGACTTTGTTGGCAGCTTCGGCCTGTCCATTGGCTTGAGGGTGTTCGACGGAGGTGAACTGGTGCTTTATATTCAAGTCGGCTACTAGTCTCCTGAAGCCTGCATCTGTAAATTGAGTGCTATTATCTGTGATGATGGAGTATGGAACCCCGAACCTCGTGACAATGCTCCTGTATAGGAATTTCTGGCTTCTTTGAGCGGTGGCGTTGGCTAGGGGCTCTGCCTCAATCCATTTTGTAAAATAGTCTACTCCGACTATGAGGAATTTTACTTGTCCTGATCCCTAGGGAAAGGGTCCGAGAAGATCAAGTCCCCATTTTGCAAATGGCCAGGGCGAGGTTACACTGATGAGTTCTTTTGGCGGGGTGATATGGAAGTTGGTATGTTTCTGACATGGTGGACTTGTCTTTACAAATTCTATAGCTTCTTTCTGTAGGGTTGGCCAATAAAATCCCGCTCGGAGTACTTTTTTGGCAAGAGCTCTTGCTCCGAGATGGTTGCCGCACATGCCGCCGTGTACTTCTTCTAGCACTTCCTTTGTGTTGTTGGTCAGCACACATTTTAGTAGCGGTATTGAGATCCCTCTTTTGTACAGGATGTTGTTTATAATAGTGTAGTACTGTGCCTCCCTTTTTAAACTCTTTGCCTCCTTTTCCTCTGTGGGGAGCGTCTCTGCTTTGAGGTAGTTAATTATGGGGGTCATCCATCCTTGGTCCTGACTTGTTATGGCTAGGATTTTTTCCTCTTCCGAGATTGACGGGTTCTGTAGCATTTCCTGGATGAGGCTTCTATTGTTGCCCCCTGGTTTGGTGCTGGCTAGTTTTGAGAGTGCGTCAGCTCGGGCGTTTTGTTCGCAGGGTATGTGGCAGATCTTATATTCCCCGAGTTGTCCGAGCTGTTCCTTGGTTTTATCCAAATACTTTTTCATGGTGGGATCTTTGGCTTGGTAGCTCCCTGTTATCTGTGAGATGACTACTTGTGAATCGCTGTAAATATTGAGTTTTTGAGCTCCAACCTCTGTAGCCAGCTTCAAACCGGCTAATAACGCTTCATATTCCACCTGGTTATTTGAGGCCGGGAACCCGAACTTGAGGGAGAGCTCAAGTTGGGTTCCTTGGTTGCTTTCTATTATCACGCCTGCGCCGCTTCCAGTCTTATTTGAAGAACCGTCCACGTAGAGATTCCATTCTGTGGGGGTTTCCAAGGCATCTGTGAATTCTGCGATAAAGTCGGCCAGATACTGTGATTTAATGGCCGTCCGAGCTTCATATTGGAGGTCAAATTCTGATAACTTGACTGCCTATTGTAAAATTCTGCCTGCTAAATCTGTTTTCTGCAGTATTTCTCTTATGGGCTGGTTGGTTCGAACCTTAATGGTATGAGCCTGGAAGTACGGGCAAAGTCGTCGAGATGTTAGAATGAGAGACTAGGCAAACTTTTCTATCTTCTGGTAGTTCAGCTCGGATCCCTGTAGCGCTTTGCTAATGAAGTAGACGGGTTGTTGCCCACTTTCGTCTTCTCTAACTAGTGATGACAAGTCATCTTAGCCTAGTTTCACTAGTCTTTTTCCTTTGTTTTCATTTAGTTTTATGCACTTTCTTAAGCCATAAGTAAGCCAATTGGGTTGAATTTCATGTTTCCTTTGATTCAATCAACCATGGATAAATTGATGCATTTTCATGAGTTTTTGTGCCATAATTGCTCATATGACAAGAATAAGAATAACTCTCATGATTATAGCATAGCTTTGATACAATTGTTGATTGATGATAGGTGGAATAAAGCTTGGAGGAAGGTTGCAAGAATGGGCTTGAAAAGAGGGATTCACGTTTGAGCTAACGTTTGCCTCAAACGTTAACTCAAACGTGAGAAGCAGATGAAGAACACTCTGGAGAAGAGCCAACGTTTGTGCCAACGTTTGCCTCAAACGTTGAGGCAAACGTTGGCTGAAGAAGAAGCAGGGGAAGGCAACGTTTGTGCCAACGTTTGCCTCAAACGTGAGGTCAAACGTTGGCACCAAAAAGAATGAAAAAGAGAACTCCTGGGCATAAAAACGTTTGAGCCAACGTTTGCCTCAAACGTGAGGTCAAACGTTGACTCAAACGTCCCTTGTGTAAGGCATTATGCTGATGCCCTTCATGGCCCGGTTCACAAGTGGATTTCTTCCCAACACCAAGAGCAATCAATAGAGGCTATTATCAACCCAATTCCATCAAGACTAAAAGCCCAATTCAAGGCTTAATGATCATTTGAAGAAAGTGTATAAATAGCTTAGGATTTGAAGTTTTATGGGAGCTTTTCTTTTTAGAGTTTTCTTTAAGAATTTTCATAGTATTCATAGTAGAGAGCTTTTGGGTTTTGAGCTGTTTGGAGATTCTGAGTCTTGGGGAAGGAGAATTGAATTCTCTTCCTCTTAGTTTTCTTGTTTTTCAATTTCATCTACACTTGTCTTGAGTCTTGGTTGTTGAAGAATTGAGGAAATTCTGTCTCAATCTCACCTTGAGATCTCTCTGTTTTTCTTACTACAGCTTCTGGAAAATTGAACTTGAATTTATATTTCTACATTGCTCTCTTCTTTAATTTGGCATTTGCTCTCTAAATTTGGATCTAAGAAGGCATTGAGATCTAGACGTAGTTATCTAGTCTCTTGGGTCCTGAGATCTATTGGTTTCCATTTTAATTTCCTTGTTTAATTACTACACCAAGTTTATTTTCCTTTTAGTTTTGAGATCTGGTTCAACTAATTACATCAACTACTCTTTATTCTGTTAAGTTTTGCTTTTTCCTGTTTAATTCCTGCAGATCCAATTCCCATTCCCCTTTTATTTTTCAAGTCATTTATATTTCTTGCACTTTAAGTTTCTGCAATTTACATTACTTGCACTTTAAGATTCAGCTCTTTTTCTTTTTGTTCCCTTTAATTTCCTGCAAATCACCCACTCCCCTTTACATTCTATGCAATTTAATTCCTGTCAACACAATTTCACACAATCAACACTTGTTTGCTTGACTAATTTAACCACTAAACTAAAGTTGCTCAATCCTTCAATCCTTGTGGGATCGACCTCACTCCCGTGAGTTTTATTACTTGATGCGACCCAGTACACTTGCCGGTGAGTTTTGTGTCAGATCATTTTCCGCACATCAAGTTTTTGGCGCCGTTGCCGGGGATTGAATCGATTGACAATGATTAAGTGAGGTGGTAGTTTAGATCAAGCACTTTTTCTTTAATTTTGACTAACCCACTAACTGTTTGAGGATTTTCTTCTACTAACCCACTAACTGTTTGAAGTTTTGTCTCAACTGACTACACTCAATTTTCAAAAGTACCACTATGTGTTCCGCTTGTTGATTTATATGTCACAGGAAAGAAGAGAGGCCAGAAGGAAGGATATCATTGAAGAAGGAGTTTCTGAGAAAGAAGAACACCACAATATAAAGTCGCAACTCATTACACTAATCAAGAACAATTGTTCCTATTGTGGAAATCCATTGGAGGATCCTAAACAGCACATGTCCATTTTTCTGAGGACTTGTGGTGCTGTCAATCTCGATGGTGTAAATCATGATACCTATAAGATTTTGTTATTTCCTTTCTCACTGAGGGATGAAGCGGCACAATGGCTTGAAACCTTTCCTCAAGGAAGTATCACTAGTTGGGATGATTTGGTTGCCAAGTTTCTAGCCAAATTCTCCTCATCCCAACAAAACATCAAAATGAAAGAGGGAATACATCCATTCATACAAGGAGAGGAAGAACCATTGTTCAAAGCATGGGAACGATACAAGAAAGCAAGTGACAAAGTGGGTTTCCAAGCGTTCTATGAAGGATTAACCTCAGAAACAAGAAGAGCAGTAGATTACTTCTCAGATGGCCTACTCAAAGCAACAGCAACCGGCCAAGGAACTGCAGAATTCAATGACAAAAGAGTCAATAACCAACACTCATTTGAGAAACCACAGAATACAATTTCAGAAAAGGAAGTGATGAATCTTGAGGGAGTGAAGGCAGTCATGAATCAAAACAAACAGCTACACCATCAAACTCAGCAACAATTGGAGTCAATAGCTAGACAAATTGATTTTCTACATTCTACTTCAGTGAATGCACAATTTCCACCATAGAAGCCACATTCTTATCTAAGAATGGGGGATAATCAACATCAGGAACAAAGGGGTTCCAACATAGGCAAACCCATGATCACAAACAACCAAATTCATCCATCCAATAATGCCAAACAAAACCAATGCTCACAAAACATGCACCCTCAATCTCATAATAACCCACAAAATCCACAGAATACCTTTGCAACACCTACCTTTTACCCACACAATGCATGTGAAATTCCTTCGCAAGGTTTTCCACAGCCACCAGTCCATCTCATACATTTGAACCATTCTCAGAAGATCACTAACTTGGAAATTTCAATAGCGAGAATGATGGAGCATCAAGAGGTGACAACAAAGAACCAGGAAGCTTCAATCAGAAGAATTGAGAGGCAGATGGAACAACTGACCGAGTACCTTGCAGAAATGGGTGAGAAGAGGGCAAATACTTTCCCCAGAGCCACTGAAGACAACCTGAAGGACAATGAAAAAGTTGCTAGGTGGGAGAAATGGAAAGAAATCATGGAAGGAAGTGAGAAGGCTATGGGAAAAGAAACAATGATAAAAAAGAAGCACCACAGAGAAGTTCCTCAAGAAGAAATAGAGGAAAGAAAACCCACAGTGAGAGAAAAAACTCAAAGGCAACAGAATTCTCAACTTCCATGATCAGAGGATGGAGAATGTCAAGCTAGTGACAATAAAGAAGCACTTGTTGGGAGGCAATCCAACCTGAGGTAGTTTTTTTTTCATAGCTATTTCAATAAAAAATGTAGAGTAGTGTTATCTGTAGTGCAAGGAGCTAAGTTTGGTGTCACACACCAAAACAATTTAAAGGAGAGTGAAGGATTTTAAGTTTGGTGTTCCACCAAAAATCTAATTTAAAAATACATTTTTACCTTCTGCATAATCAGTGCCAGCTCCAAACACCAGAGAAGCTACTTAACAATTGTTTAGTTTTTAGTTCGAAGTCTGTTCTCTAGATCATAGCTTGCTTTTCTAGTTTATAGTATGTTTTCTTACTAAGAGCACATGTGGTTTTCTGCATATGAACAAATTGCTATATAAGGCAAGGAACTAAGTTTGGTGTTCGCACACCAATCTAAGTTCAAGAGCCCACAAACATACATGCATGCTAACCATTTTAGAGTGCTTGGGGAACAAGCAACTTTCAAAGTTTATTGTAGGCAGTCACTTGAATCTAAGAAAGGATTAAGCACCATCAGCCAAAGAGACAAAGAGGGATACACAGATCAACAATGGCGCTGAGAAGGAGTGAAGCAAGTGAACCCTAATAGGTTGTATTGTTAAGTGACTGTCTTTTATTCAAAATTGTTATGATTGGAAGTGATATTGTACCCCTGTCTGTCTGCATAATATAGTTTTTCTATAACCTAATAATTGAGATGCTTGAATAATCACAACCCTATACTCTCCAAACTTGCTTGCACTCAATTTCTTGAGAAGGCATCACATGACAGTTCTTTGAAAAGAAGGATTGAGGAATTAAACAATTTTGAGGTAAGCAAAAGATTAGGAGAAGTGGTGGTTCTAGTTGTGTGATTATGTATTGAGGTTGCATGCTTATGAAAACTTGCATGGGAGCTCATAGGCAGGACATAGAGTTCAAAGAAGTATTATAGAGATTCTCAAACATTTATTGATCCAAGAAGCAGCATAAAAAAAATGGCCCAAGGCTCTGAGCATCAATTACTAGGCAGAAAAAAAAAAAAAAACAAGAACTCAAAGAGTTATTATCCTAGTAAATGCTTGTGGTCGAATTGTGTCAAAGAGAGAGGCTTGAGTAAGTAAATCCTTAGGGGTGCTTTAACACTTAATACCTTAAAACCAACTGGTTTAGGAGTATTGATTGAAATCTTATCTAAAGAGCTGCTTTGAGACATGACACTTAGAGTAAAGGCCAAAGCACAGCAACTATAAGCTGCTTCAAGGTGATTACCTATAGAGAGATCTCCATGATATCAATTGGGTAAAAGTCCTAGGACCTAAGACTTCTAATATGTAAGGACTAGTAAGCACTGAAATCCTTGCATGAACATATAATTTAGAGTTCACCCCACTGTCACTTAATCACTTCACTCACAGGACATTACAAGTTATTCTTAAATCCATCTTAGTCGAAGGAACCTTTGAACATAATTCTGTTCTTGCTTGGGGACAAGCAAGTTTTAAGTTTGGTGTTGTGATGACAAGTCATCTTAGCCTAGTTTCACTAGTCTTTTTCCTTTGTTTTCATTTAGTTTTATGCACTTTCTTAAGCCATAAGTAAGCCAATTGAGTTGAATTTCATGTTTCCTTTGATTCAATCAACCATGGATAAATTGATGCATTTTCATGAGTTTTTGTGCCATAATTGCTCATATGACAAGAATAAGAATAACTCTCATGATTATAGCATAGCTTTGATACAATTGTTGATTGATAATAGGTGGAATAAAGCTTGAAGGAAGGTTACAAGAATGGGCTTGAAAAGAGGGATTCACATTTGAGCTAACGTTTGCCTCAAACGTTAACTCAAACGTGAGAAGCAGATGAAGAACACCCTGGAGAAGAGCCAACATTTGCGCCAACATTTGCCTCAAACGTTGACTGAAGAAGAAGCAGGGGAAGGCAATGTTTGCGCCAACGTTTGCCTCGAACGTGAGGTCAAACGTTGGCTACATTTTGGCAAGAAAGAGCATGGCAAAGCACCCCTGATTGATGGTTTAGATGAGCCACGTTTGCGCCAACGTTTGCCTCAAACGTTGGGCCAAACGATTGGCCAAAAAGGGAGCCTGGGAAGAACCACGTTTGAGCTCACGTTTGACCTCAAACATTGGCTCAAACGTGGATGACAGCAAGAAGGGCATCTGCATAATGCCTTACACAAGGGACGTTTGAGTCAATGTTTGCCTCAAACATTGACTCAAACGTGAATGGTTCATGGCCCGGTTCACAAGTGGATTTCTTCCCAACACCAAGAGCAATCAATAGAGGCTATTATCAACCCAATTCCATCAAGACTAAAGGCCCAATTCAAGGCTTAATGATCATTTGAAGAAAGTGTATAAATAGCTTAGGATTTGAAGTTTTAGGGGAGCTTTTCTTTTTAGAGTTTTCTTTAAGAATTTTCATAGTATTCATAGTAGAGAGCTTTTGGGTTTTGAGCTGTTTAGAGATTCTGAGTCTTGGGGAAGGAGAATTAAATTCTCTTCCTCTTAGTTTTCTTGTTTTTCAATTTCATCTACACTTGTCTTGAGTCTTGGGTGTTGAAGAATTGAGGAAATTCTGTCTCAATCTCACCTTGAGATCTCTCTGTTTTTCTTACTGTAGCTTCTGGAAAATTGAACTTGAATTTACATTTCTACATTGCTCTCTTCTTTAATTTGGCATTTGCTCTCTAAATTTGGATCTAAGAAGGCATTGAGATCTAGACATAGTTATCTAGTCTCTTGGGTCCTGAGATCTATTGGTTTCCATTTTAATTTCTTTGTTTAATTACTACACCAAGTTTATTTTCCTTTTAGTTTTGAGATCCGGTTCAACTAATTACATCAACTACTCTTCATTCTGTTAAGTTTTGCTTTTCCCTGTTTAATTCCTGCAGATCCAATTCCCATTCCCCTTTTATTTTTCAAGTCATTTATATTTCTTGCACTTTAAGTTTCTGCAATTTACATTACTTGCACTTTAAGATTCAGCTCTTTTTCTTTTTGTTCCCTTTAATTTCCTGCAAATCACCCACTCCCCTTTACATTCTATGCAATTTAATTCCTGTCAACACAATTTCACACAATCAACACTTGTTTGCTTGACTAATTTAACCACTAAACTAAAGTTGCTCAATCCTTCAATCCTTGTGGGATCGACCTCACTCCCGTGAATTTTATTACTTGATGCGACCTGGTACACTTGCCGGTGAGTTTTGTGTCGGATCGTTTTCCGCACATCAACTAGTGCTGAGGCTATTGCCCGGCTTCCTACTGCGAGATATAATATGAGCGGTTCTCCTTCTCGTGGTCGAGATAAGATAGGCGGCCGTCCTAAGAACTCCTTGAAGTCTTGGAAGGCTTGTTCACATTCTGTCGTCCATTCGAACTGCTTTCCCTTCCTTAAAGTAGCATAGAAGGGGAGAGATCTTATCGCTGCCCCTGCTAAGAATCTGGATAGGGTGGCCAATCTCCCGTTGAGTTGCTGCACTTCTTTGACACAGGTAGGGCTTTTCATGTTGAGTATGGCTTGGCATTTATCCGGGTTTTCTTCAATTCCTCTTTGCGTGAGCATGAAACCTAGGAATTTGCCTGCTTCTACTGCAAAGGTGCATTTTGCAGGATTGAGTCGCATGTCGTGCTTCCTTATAGTGTCGAACACTTGGGTTAGGTCGGACAGTAATATGTCTTCGCTTTGTGTCTTTATCAACATGTCATCCACATAGACTTCCATGATTTTTCCGATGTGGTCTGAGAAGACTTTGTTCATCAGCTTTTGATAAGTAGCACCCGCGTTCTTGAGACCGAAGGGCATCACGATGTAGCAGTAATTTGCTTTCGGCGTTAAAAACGATATCTTTTCTTAATCTGGTGGATACATGGGGATTTGGTTGTATCCCAAGTATGCGTCCATAAACGAGAGGTATCTATATCCGGAGGAAGCATCTACCAGAGCGTCGATACTTGGGAGTGGGTAAGGATCTTTTGGACAGGGTTTGTTGAGATCGGTGTAATCAGTACACATTCGCCACTTCCCATTTGATTTTTTCACCAAGACGACGTTGGCTAACCATAGTGGATACTTGACTTCTCTTATAAATCCTGCCTCCAGTAGTGCCTGTACCTGCTCTTCCACAGCTTGGGATCGCTCCGGTCCAACCTTTCTTCGTCTCTGCTGCACCGGCCAAGATCCTGGATAGACCGCCAACTTGTGGCACATTAGCTTGGGGTCTATGCCTGGCATGTCTGCGGCTTTCTATGCGAATAGATCGACATTATCACGTAAGAATTGTATCAGTAATTCTTTTGAGTCTCCTCTTAGGATTGTTCTGATATTAGTTGTTTTGTCCGAGGTGTCTCCGATCTGAACATTCTCTATCTCGCCTTCTGGCTGCGGACGGAGTTCCTCTCGTCGCTGCACTCCGCCAAGCTCAATTGTATGAAACTCTTCTCCTCTGCTTCTGAGGTTTATACTTTCATTATAACAGCGACGCGCCATCTTTTGATATGCTTTTATTGTAGCTATCCCTTCTGTAGTTGGGAATTTGATGCATAGATGTGGGGTCGAGACTATTGCGCCGAGTTGATTGAGTGTTGTCCGACCTATTAGAGCATTGTAGGCTGAACTTATGTCGACCACAATGTAGTCTATTTTGAGGGTCCTGGATTGGTTCCCTTTTCCGAAGGTTGTATGTAGTGATATGTATCCTAATGGTTGTACCGGAGTATCTCCCAGTCCGACCAGACTATTCGGGTATGCCTTAAGCTCCTTGTCTTCTAAACCGAGTTTGTCGAATGCTGTTTTGAATAAGATATCGGCGGAGCTTCCTTGATCTATTAATGTGCGATGGAGATTGGCGTTTGCCAGTATAATGGTAATGACCATGGGGTCTTCGTGTCCCGAGATGATTCCAGATGCGTCCTCTTTAGTGAACGTGATTACAGGGATGTCAGGTGCTTCCTCCTTTCCTTCGACATGATATACTTCTTTGAGATATCTTTTACGAGATGATTTGGAGATTCCTCACCCTGCGAATCCGCCATGTATCATGTGGATGTATCTTTCTGGTGTACGAGGTGATCGCGCGGTTCGTCTGATATCTTCGTCCCTTCGTCTCTTTCTTTGATCATCATCTCGGGTTGCTAGAAACCGATCTAGTTTTCCTTCTCTCACCAACTTTTCTATGATGTTCTTTAAATCGAAGCACTCATTGGTGGAGTGACCTCGCACTCGATGGTATTCACAATACTCATTCCGATTTCCTCCCTCTCTTTTGCCTTTGAGGGGCTGAGCTGGGGGTATTTTCTCTGTGTGGCAGACTTCTTTGTATACGTCAACTAGGGATACCTTGAGAGGGGTGTAATTGTGGTATTTTTTGATTTTCTCCCCTTGCCGATCTTCTTTCCTTTTGGATTTCTTGTCTTTATCTCGGTAGGGGGCCCCAGATTTGGAGGTTTCTCCCAGCCGAGCATTTTCTTCCACGTTGATGTATTTTTCTACTCGCTCCTGTACTTCGTCTAAGGAGGTAGGGTACTTCTTTGATATAGATTGGCTAAAAGGTCCCTCTCGTAGGCCGTTGATGAGTCCCATGATGGCGGCCTCTGTTAGTAAGCTTTGAATGTCCATGCATATTTTGTTGAATCTCTCCATGTAGTTGCGGAGGCTCTCCCGTTCTCTTTGCTTGATCCTTAGTAAACTGGGGGCGTTCTTGGCCTTATCTTTCTGGATGGAGAATCTGGCCAGGAACTTTTTGGCCAAGTCGTCAAAGTTTGAGATGGACTTTGGAGGTAGGTTGTTGAACCATCTGATTGCTGTCTTTGTGAGAGTTGTTGGAAAAGCTTTGTAGCGAACGGCATCTGAGGCGTCGGTAAGGTACATTCTGCTTCTGAAATTACTGAGATGATGGTTGGGATCTGTGGTGCCATCATACAAAATCAAATCCGGGAGCTTGAAGTCTTTTGGAATTTTGGTTTTCATGATTTCCCTGGTAAATGGATCTTGTTATTTGCGTGAATTTTCCTCAGGAGTGGTCCGAGGAGCTTTTGATTTGAGATCGGCTTCTAATTGCTGTAGTTTTTCTTCCAATTCTCGACGTCGCCGTACCTCTCTTTGCAGATCCTTTCCGATCTCCCGTTGTTGTTGGGTTTCTTTCTCAAGTTGCTTTAAGCGATCTTGAAGTGCTTCTATTGCTCCCGGATTTGATGAGTTTTTATCTCTGTTGGATTCCGGAGCATCCTTTAATGTAGTGTCCACGTTGTTGTGCGGTGTTCTGTTTTCTAGATCTGAGTCGTGGTCGTTGTCATGGTCGTCTACCATGGTGTTGGGATGACTTCCAGGTCCCCGGCAACGGCGCCAATGTTTCGAGGGTTACCTGAAACTGTAGGTCGATCTCGGAGGAGATCTTCTTTGCTGGTCGGAGCTGTTGCGTCCGACTTGTTGATGGCGGCCGGAGCCACCGCGTCCGACTTGTTGGACTGGCTGCACTGCTAATCCTTGGTCACCAGAGGATGGGGGGTACCTGCAAGAGACTCCGATGCTTAAGTTAGCATGGGTATTAAACAGGTTTTACGTAGAATCAGAGTATGAATTATACCTGGGTGCTCCAGTGTATTTATAGTAGTGTGGGCCGACCTTTCTGATAACATAAGTTAGTTATCTTATCTTATCTTATCTTTATCTTGAGTGAAGTCAGCTTATCTTTAAGGGAACTGCCTTTATCTCTATAGGCTTGGATTGCCTTTGGATTTGGGTCATGCTCCTCTATTTGGGCCCTTTACTGGGCTCTGCTGTCGATTTGGCCGAGCTCTTTAAAAAGAGGTCGGCTAGTCAGTCTTAAAGAGGTCGGTCGCTTTGTCGCCGATCATCCTGGGTCGATCAGCTCGACCAAGGGTATGAACAGGTGGAATGTGGCATTGTTCGGTATGCCCATAGGACTTGTGGGAGCTCTTCAGCCCAGGCTCCCTTTGCATCCTGTAATCTCCATTTTAGCCCGGCCAATATGACTTTGTTGGCAGCTTCAGCTTGTCCATTGGCTTGGGGATGTTCTACGGAAGTGAATTGGTGTTTTATGTTCAAGTCGGCCACTAACTTTCTGAAGCATGTATCTGTGAATTGGGTGCCATTGTCTGTGGTGATGGAGTATGGAACCCCGAACCTTGTGACAATATTTCTATATAGGAATTTTTGACTTCTTTGAGCAGTGGCATTAGCTAAAGGTTCTACCTCGATCCATTTTGTGAAGTAGTCTACCCCTACTATGAGGAATTTAACTTGTCCTGATCCCTGAGGGAAAGGTCCGAGAAGGTCGAGTCCCCATTTTGCGAATGGCTAGGGTGAGGTTACGCTGATGAGCTCCTCTGGCAGGGCGATGTGAAAGTTGGCATGTTTCTGACATGGTGGGCATGTCTTTATGAACTCTGTGGCTTCCTTTTATAGAGTTGGCCAATAAAATCCAGCCCGGAGTACTTTTTTGGTAAGTGCCTGTGCTCCGAGATGATTGCCACAGATGCCACTGTGTACTTCTTCTAAAACTTCCTTTGTGTTGGAAGTCGGCACACATTTGACAATGGTATTGAAATCCCTCTTTTGTATAGAGTATTGTTTATGATAGTGTAGTATAGTGCCTCCCGTTTTAACCTCTTTGCCTCCTTTTCATCTGCGGGGAGTGCTTCTGTTTTGAGGTAGTTAATTATGGGAGTCATCCATCCTTGATCCAGACCTGTTATGGTTAGGACTTTTTCTTCTTCCGAAATTGACGGGTTCTGCAGCATTTCTTGGATGAGGCTTCTATTGTTACCCCCTGGTTTGGTGCTGGCTAGCTTTGAGAGTGCGTCAGCTCGAGCATTCTGTTCTCGGAGTATGTGGTGGACCTCATATTCCCCGAGTTGTCCGAGCCGTTCCCTGATTTTGTCCAAGTACTTTTTCATGGTGGGATCTTTGGCTTGGTAGCTTCCTGCTATTTGTGAAGTGACTACTTGTGAGTCGCTAAAGAAGATAAGCTTTTAAGCTCCAACCTCCCTAGCTAGCTTCAAACCAGCTAGTAGCGCCTCATATTCAGCTTGGTTGTTTAAGGCGGGGAACCCGAATTTGAGGAAAAGTTTGATTTGGGTTCCCTGATCGCTTTCAATTATCACACCCGTGCCACTTCCCGTTTTGTTTGAGGAACCGTCAACATAGAGATTCTATTTTGTAGGGATTTTCGGGGTGTCTGTAAATTCTGCAATGAAGTCGGCCAAATATTGGGATTTGATGGCTGTCAGTGCTTTGTATTGAAGGTCAAATTCAGACAACTCGACTGCCCATTGTAAGATTCTTCCTGCTAAATCTGTTTTCTACAGAATGCCTTTTATTGGCCGATTGGTCCGAACCCTGATGCTGTGGGCTTGGAAATATGGGCGAAGTCGTCGAGATGTTAATATGAGAGCATAGGCGAATTTTTCTATTTTTTGGTAGTTCAGCTCGGATCCTTGTAGTGCCTTGCTGATGAAGTATACGGGTTGTTGCCCACTGTCGTTTTCTCGGACCAATGCTGAGGCTACTTCCCGACTTCCTACTGCAAGGTATAATACGAGGGGTTCTCCTTTCTGTGGCCGAGTTAGGATAGGAGGTTGTCCCAGAAATTTTTTGAAATCTTGGAAGGCCTGTTCGCACTCCATTATCCATTCGAACCTCTTTCCCTTTCTTAGGGTAGCATAGAAGGGGAGAGATTTTATTGCTGATCCTGCCAGAAATCTGGACAAGGCTGCCAATCTTCCATTGAGCTGTTGTACCTCTTTGATGCAAGTTGGGCTCTTCATATCGAGTATGGCCTGGCATTTATCCAGATTCGCCTTGATTCCTCTTTGTGTGAGCATAAAACCCAAGAATTTGCCAGCTTCTACTGCGAAGGTGCATTTTGCAAGATTAAGTCGCATGCCATACCTTCTTATAGTGTCGAATACTTGGGTGAGGTCGGACAGTAACGTCTCTTCACTTTGTGTCTTTATTAACATGTCGTCCACATAGACTTCTATGATTTTTCCGATGTGATCCGTAAAGACCTTATTCATTAACCTCTGGTAAGTAGCTCCTGCGTTTTTAAGTCCAAAAGGCATGACGACGTAGCAGTAGTTTGCTTTTGGGGTTAAAAATGAAGTTTTTTCTTGGTCGGGCGGGTACATTGGCATTTGATTATATCCCGAATATGTGTCCATAAACGAGAGGTATTTATACCCGGAGGAGGCATCTACTAGAGCGTCGATACTTGGGAGTGGGTAAGGATCTTTTGGGCAGGCTTTGTTGAGATAAGTGTAGTCGGTGCACATCCGCCATTTCCCATTTGATTTCTTCACCAAGACGACGTTAGCTAGCCATAGTGGGTACTTGACTTCTCTTATGAATCCTGCTTCCAGTAGAGCTTATACCTGCTCCTCCACAGCTTGGGATCGTTCTGGTCCGAGCTTTCTACATCTCTATTGTACTGGCTGAGATCCTGGGTAGACTGCTAACTTGTGGCACATTAATTTGGGGTCTATGCCTGGCATGTCTGCAGCCTTTCATGCAAAGAGGTCGACGTTATCTCGTAAGAACTGTACGACTGATTCTTTTGTGTCTCCTTTTAGGATTGTACCAATATTGGTTGTTTTGTCCGGGATGTCTCCGATCTGGACTTTTTCTACTTCACCTTTGGGTTGTGGGCGGAGTTCTTCCCGCCTCTGAACTCCACCGAGTTCGATGGTATGGAATTCTTCTCCTCTGCCTCTGAGGTTTAGACTTTCGTTGTAACAGCGGCGCGCCGTCTTCTGGTCTGCTTTTATTGTAGCTATCCCCTATGTAGTTAGGAACTTCATGCATAGATGAGGAGTCGAGACTACTGCGCCGAGCTGATTCAATGTTGTCCGACCTATTAAGGCATTGTAGGATGAACTCACGTCGACCACGATGTAGTCTATCTTGAGTGTTCTTGACTGGTTTTCTTTTCTGAAGGTCGTGTGTAGTGAGATGTATCCAAGTGGCTGAACTGGAGTGTCTCCCAGTCCGAACAGGCTGTTCGGATATGCTCTGAGTTCTTTTTCTTCCAGGCCGAGTTTATCAAAGGCAGTTTCAAACAAGATGTCGGCGGAGCTTCCTTGGTCTACCAGTGTGCGGTGGAGATTTGCGTTTGCCAGTATGAAAGTGATGACCATGGGATCGTCGTATCCTGAGATGATGCCGGATGCGTCCTCTTTGGTAAAAGTAATTGTGGGGATATCGGGTGTTTCCTCTCTTCCTTCAACATGATATACTTGTTTAAGATATCTTTTGCGAGATGATTTGGAGGTTCCTCCTCCCGCAAATCCTCCATGTATCATGTGGACGTGTCTCTCTGATGTACGAGGTGATCGCTCAGTTCGTCCGACATCTTCGTCCCTTCTTCTTTTTCTTTGCTCATTGACTCGGTTAGCTAGGTACCGGTCTAATTTCCCTTCTCTTACCAGTTTTTCTATGACATTTTTTAAGTCAAAGCATTCGTTGGTGGAATGTCCACAGATTCGATGGTATTCACAATATTCGGTCCGATTTCCTCTCCCTTTTTTGCTTTTGAGTGGTCGAGCCGGGGGTATTTTTTCAGTATGGCAAACTTCTCTGTAGACATCCACAAGGGACACCCGAAGGGGGTGTAGTTGTGGTATTTTTTTATTTTTTCCCCTTGTTGATCTTCTATCTTTTTGGACTCTTTATCCTTATCTCAGGAGGAGTAGAAAAATCTGGATTTTGAGGTCTCTCCTAGTCGAGAGTTCTCCTCCATATTGATGTACTTCTCTGCTCGTTCTTGCACTTCGTTCAGACATGTGGGATGTTTTTTCGATATAGATTGGCTAAAAGGTCCTTCTCGCAAGCCATTGATGAGACCCATAATGGCGGCCTCTGTTGGTAGGCTTTGTATGTCCAGACATGCTTTGTTGAATCTTTCCATGTAGCTGCGAAGACTTTCCCAATCTCCTTGCTTGATTCCTAATAGACTTGGGGCGTGCTTAGCTTTGTCTTTCTGGACGGAGAATCTGGCCAGAAACATCTTGGCTAAGTCGTCAAAGCTTGAGATGGACCTAGGGGGTAGATTCTCGAACCATCTAATTGCTGTCTTTGTTAAAGTAGTCGGGAAGGCTTTGCAGCGAACTGCATCTGAGGCGTCGGTGAGGTACATTCTACTTCTGAAATTACTGAGATGATGGCCGGGATCTGCTGTGTCAAAGTATAAAGTCATGTCAGGAAGCTTGAAGTCCTTTGGGATTTTGGTCCTTATGATCTCTTTGGTAAATGGGTCTTGGTCCTTACGGGAGTCGTCTTCGTGACCGGATCGAGTAGTCTTGGTCTTGAGATCTGCTTCGAGTTTTAGGAGCTTGTCCTCTAACTCGCGGCGTCGCCTAACTTCCCTCGTAAGTCTCTCTCCGCTTCTCGTTGATGCTCCACCTTTTTTTCGAGTTACTTTAAGCGATCTTGAAGTGCCTCCATGGCTCCCACATTTGGTGAATCATTGTTTTTGTTAGGTTGAGGAGTATCATTTGGTGTAGTGTCCGCGTTCTTGTGCAGCGTTCTATCTTCTAGATCCGAATCGTGGTCGTTGTCATGGTCGTCTGCCATGGTGATGGGATGACTTCCAGGTTCCCCGACAACGGCGCCAATGTTCCGAGGGTTACCTGAAACTGTAGGTCGATCTCAGACGAGATCTTCTGTTCTGGTCAGAGATGACGTGTCCGGCTGGAGGGTGGCGGCCAGAGATGTGGTGTCCGACTTGTTGGACGGGCTACACTGCTGATCCTTTGTCACCGGAGGGGGGTGGTCCTGCAAGGGACTCCGATGCTTAAGTTATCAAGGGTATTAAGCAGGTTTTTTAGTAGAATCAGAGTATGAGTTATACCTGGGTGCTCCAGTGTATTTATAATAGTAGAGGATGACCTTTCTGGGGATAAGATAGTTATCTTATCTTATCTTATCTTATCTTTGAGTGAAGTCATCTTATCTCCAAGGGAACCGCCCTTATCTCTATAGGCTTGGGCTGCCTTTGGATTTGGGTCGTGTTCCTCTATCTGGGCCCTTTTATTGGGCTTTCCAGGCAATTTGGTCGAGCTCTTTGAGAAGAGGTCGGATAGTCTGACCTGAAGAGGTCGGATAGTCTGACCTGAAGAGGTCGGTCGCCTTGTCGCTAAACATCCCGGGTCGGACAGCTCGACCTAGGGTATGAACAGGTCCAGCTTCGCTACGGTCGCTGCGTCCTGAGGACTAGGAGGACTGACTGAAATTGGGGTGGCCCCAACCACACCCTCAGGGCCACTCAAGATCTCTACATCAGGATCAACCTCGGGTCGGGACATCTCAGCAGTAGGAGCTTTGGCAGAAGGATCTAGCACAGGAACCTCATTATCATCAGGGGCAGGCATGATCTTGCCCTCCTCAACAATATTATCCATACTAAACAAGCTGAGGTCGGTATCAGGAGCAATAACTCGTACTTGGGCCTTCAAATTTTCATACAGGGCGGTCATACCACTCACCATATGGCTCTGAAGCTCAGCATAGTCATCATAAGCAGACTGGAGCCTCTCCTTAGCCTCCAAGAGCTCGCCATAAGTCCGAGTATAGCTCTCCTTAGCCTTCTTGGTCATATCCTCAGCCAGATTAGCAGCCTTATGGGCAATCTTATGGGTATAATTCTAATCCTAATGCATATCAATCTAATGGATGTGGTGACCCTTATTGTGATTGTCAACAACCACCACCACATGCCTATGAACCACCCCCTCAACATGACTTTGAACCACCATACTCACAAGCCCCCTACCACCAAACACCTCATTATGACCCTAATCCTTATCCACCATACCAACCACCTTATGAACCATACGAACCAAACGAACCATACATGGAACCACCACCATTCCAACACAATTACTCTCAAGAACCACCTCAATATACACCATCTCCATACCCTTACCAAGATGAACCAACTTCCAATTATGAAACTTCCTTCCCAAACAATGAACCTTCTTTTTTCACACCACCTCCAATGGATGATTCTCTCCAAGAATGTGTTAGTTCTTACATTCGAAGGCAAGAAGAGAACTAAAAGGAGTTCAAGGAGTTAGAAGCCAAGATAGCTACCATAGTAGAAGTCGTTCGCAATATGGTATCCTCCCGCCTAAGCCTATGCGATCAAGGAACTCCCATTGTTGAATGTGGAGAAGCAACCAAAGAGCTTAGTGAGGGAGTGAGTTTGGAGCTTCAAGGTGAAGAAGAGGGGTTGAAGCAAGAATTGGCACAAGGGGAGAAAGTTAAGACAATTGAGCCAGAATGAGTGGTTGAAGACCTAGGAGATGTTGGAAGTCCATGGGAATGTAGCATTATAAAGCCCTCTTTCAAGAAGCTTGATGTTGATATTGAGGAGGGTGTACAACCTCCAAGGCATATCATGATTGAAGACTTTGAAGAGGTTGATCAAGAGATGGATTCAATCATTGAGGAGTTCCTATCTACAATCGAATCCTCTCCCATTCGGCTTGAAATTGAGGTCAAAGAAGAAGATGCACAACCTCTCATGCCTTTGGTGAGCAATGAAGAAGAAATTGAATTGGAAGCAAGCCACCAAGAGGAAGAGGTTGAAATTGAGGAAAGTTGTAAAGAAGTGGAGATAGTCAAGGAAGAGCACAAGGGAGTGGAGTTTGCAAGATCATTGGGACCACCCCTTCCTAAGTTACCATCCAACACAATATTCAAGTGGGTAAAATTCTTATCCCTAAGCTTTACGTTCTCACTTGAATATGGTTTGATTGAAAATGATGGTCAACTTAGAGCTCTTTGTGGGGTTAAAAGTAAGAGAGAGTTGTCTAGTGGTTGAAAACATCATTCTAAGTCCATGATGGTTGCATGCTTAAAGTTGAATGGCAATGGTTGGTGTAAAACCAAATTGCATGGGTCTAGGAGAATGTTTGGATGCTCAATTGAGAATTCACAAACCTTGTCACCTAGATTTAACTATGGTAGTCAACGGGAAGATGGGTGCAAGAACAAGGTTTGGGACCCCGGTATTCATTTCAACAATCAGAACTCTTGGGGCCTTGCCATCTACCTAAGCTTACTTGAAGGCCTTGTGCGCCTAATTTGGGATCCCGGTGGACATTGGAGATGCAAACAATGGTGGAGATTCAAGGATGAATTCAAGCATAAACCACCCTAGCAAGGACCCCACCAAATGTCCAACTTAAGGACTTAAACTAAAAGTGCTAGGTGGGAGACATCCCACCATGGTAAACTCCTTCCATTCTCTTGTATATATAATCAATGAATGCATTGAGTTGCCATTGTTAGGTAGTTTTCTTCTTTCCATACTTTTTCATGTCTTGCTTTGATTGATTGCTTATTAGATTCATGCTTTTATTAGAATAGTTATTTTTTAATTGCATTTTGCTTGTAGTAAAAGTTTTGTTTGATTTTGAAAATTTTTCAAAAACTAAAAAGATTTGTTGTTAAATTTGATTTGTGATTGTTTTAGAATGCTCGTAGATTAGGAGAGTGCCCTATTTTTGAAAAAAAAAAGGGGGAGGGGATCCGCGCGCAAGCGTGTTGTGCGCACGCGCGCCGGCGGTGCATTTCACACTCCTGGTACAAAAACCCGAGAGTTATGCCCACCTTTTGCCCACTTTGTGCCAGGCACCCTGATAAACCCTGATTTTGTGATTTATCTTGTGCTTAATTTAGGGGATTTTATCACCTTTTCTCACATTTATTCAACGAAATAGCATGGTTTTGCAATTCTCCCTTGATTTGTGCTTAAATGTGAAAACATGCTTTTTAGGCCCTAAAATTAGTGATTTTAATTCACTTTAATTCCATTCGATACCTTGATGTGTTTGTTGAGTGATTTCAGGTTCATAAGGCAAGTATTGGATGGAAGGAATGAAGAAAAAGCATGCAAAGTGGGAGAACTCATGAAGAAATGAAGGAACCGTAAAGCTATCAAGCCTGACCTCTTCGCACTCAATCGATCATAACTTGAGCTACAGAGGTCCAAATGAGGCGGTTCCAGTTGCGTTGGAAAGATAACATCTGGGGCTTCAAAATGATATAAAATTTGTTATATGTTACTTTGCGCTGAGGGGCGCGCACGCGCACTTTGCGCGCGCGCCGATGCTGCCGTGGCCCATTAAAGTGAATTCGTTCCCAGCGAATTCTGAAGCACTTTAGGCCCAACCCAACTCATTTCTGATGCTATTTCAGCCAAGAATTGAAGGAGAGTCAACACACTTAGTCATAGTCTAGTTTCATTATGCTTTAGCTTAGTTTCTAGAGAGAGAAGCTCTCACTTCTCTCTAGAATTAGGATTAGGATTAGGTTTAGTTCTTAGATCTAAGTTTTAATTCATGTTTTCTTCTACTCCTTCTTCTTAATTCCTTGTTGTTACATTTATAATTCTTCTATTGTTGTTATTACTTTCTTCTACTTTGTTTGTAGGTCTACTTTTGCTCATCCTAATTTCTTTTAGTGTAATTTGAAGTAATTTATTTAGATCTTGTTTCCTTTGATTGTTGTTATTGATTTCTTACATTCAATTGTTGTTAGCTTTTACTCTTGTCACAAATTTACTATGCCTTGCTTTTATGCCTTCCAAGTATAGTTGGATCTCTTTTTAATTCTTGCATTTTGTGATGTTTACTTTTCTTGCACTCTAGGTGTTTGTTAAAATGCTTCCTCTAGTTTTTGAGTAGTGTTCTTTACTCTTGGCCTAGGCTAAGGGAATTGAGTGACCTTGAGTCATTGGGTCTCATTGAATTGGTGATTTGAGAACCCTTGGTGATCAATTTGATACTCATTGACGCCAACCCACTACTAATCTAATTAGTAGGTAGGTTGGGACTTATGGGTTGATGTGATCAAGCCTATTTGATGTACTTCAAGCCTAGGAGTAGATATTACGTACTTAAGGCTTTGGAAGTGGACTTAATGGGTTGGCCTCTCATAATTATCAATATTTGGTATGTAGACAAGGATGATGATCTCAATTACCTATGTCTAGCCAAGAGTTCTTACTATTTATTTTATTAGTTCTTGTTGTTTTACTTTCTTGTCATTTATGTTTTCTTGTCAAATATCAAATCAACCCCCCCCTTTGCATTTTCATAGCCAATAATTAAACACTTCATTGCAACTCTTCGTGAGACGACCCGGAGTCCAAATACTCCAGTTAATTTTCATTTGGGGTTTGTTAATTGTGACAAAACCAAATTTTTTATGTGAGAATTGTTTGTTGGTTTGGAACTATGCTTTCAACGAAGTTATTCCTTCTATAAGAAGAAATTCTAGACCATCAAGCAAAACTTGATTATCAAAATGGCACCGTTGCCGAGGAGTTGCAATGGTGTTATGTTATTGGTTATCGTATATATGTGAATATTGTAAATAGGTTTACCCTTTGCTTCTTTGTTAGTTTTTGCTAGTTTTAGGATTTAATTTTCTTGCTTCTTATTTGATTTTGTTTTCATTTTCTTTGCTATCATGAATTTTCACTTTGGCTATGAGTGCGATTACAACTATGTTGTAGGAAATGAGAACCTCAATGAAGATGTGCATCAAGGATGGGATAACCAAAGGTGGGAGGAGCCATATGCATATGATCAATCCTCTTGGCAACAACCTCCACCAATGCACTATGAAGAAGAGCCATTCTATGATGCATACCAATCCAATGGTTATGGTGAATCCCCTTGTGACTTCCAAGAACCACCACCATACACCTATGAGCCATATCCTCAACATAGCCATCATCCATACTCACAAGCCCCTTCTTATCAACCATTTTTATATGACCCTAATCCATATCCATCCTACCAACAATTATATGAGCCATATGAACCACATATAGAGCTACCACCATTCCAACATCAACATTTTCAAGAGCCACCCCCTCCATATTATTACCAAGATGAATACGACTTACCACCACAACCCTACCAAGAAGAACCACCTTCCAACTATAATACCTCTCCCTCAAACAATGAACCCTCTCTTCCACCATCACCCCCCGATGAAGCCGCTATGCTAGAATTAAGGGATCTTGAATCTCATATCTTAAGGCAACACGAGGAGGATGAAAAGAATTTTGAGGAGTTAAGAGCAAAAATGGCCATCATGGTAGAAGCCATTGGCAACATAGTCTCATCCCGCTTAAGCCTATGTGATCAAGGCACTTCCATTGTGGAATGTGGAGAAGCAACAAAGAAGCTTAGTGAGGGAGTGAACTTGAAGCTCCAAGGTGAAGAAGAGGAGTTAAAGCAAGAAATGCAACAAGAAGAGAAGGTAGAGATGATTGAACCAAAGGAAGTAGTGGTTGGAACCTTAGGACATGTTGAGTACATAGAGGAATCACAAAGTGAAGAGCTTTCTTCCATGGAGTTTGAAGTTGGTGTTGAGGAGGAGAGTGCACAACCTCCAAGGCACAATGTGATTGAAGAATTGGAAGAAGTGTCCCAAGAAATAGGTCCTCCTATTTATGACGATTCCGAGTCAACATGTGATCCTTTTGAGCTTGAAGAACCCTTTCCCACTCTACTTGGAATTGATGATGAGGTAGAATTCACTCAACCTCCTATTTATGATTTGAGTGATGGGGAAGAGCTAGAAGACATTGGTGAAGAAGAGCTTGAACTTGAGGAAGCTTGGCAAGAGGTAGAGTTTGAAGAACCTTGCCAAGTGGTGAAAGCCTCTAGAAGAGGATGGACGGGAGTAGAGCATGCTTTGTCAAGACCGTTGGGAACTCCTCCACCTAGATTGTCATCTAGTCCTTCATTTGAGTGGGTAAAACCTCTAACTCTTAGCTTTATTATCCCACTTGAATATGGTTTGCTTGAGACAGATGGCCAACTTAGGGCGCTTTGTGGAATTAAGCGTAAGAGGAGGATGTTTAGTGGTTGGCATTGTAAGTCTAGGCTCATTATGGTTGGAAGCTCAAAATTGAAGAGCATGGATTGGTGTAGTGCTCAATTGAATGGGTCTAGGAGAATAGATTGGTGCTCTCATGGGAATTCATCTCTCTTGCCACCCGGAGGAAACCACCATGATCAACTCAAGGACGGGTGTGAAAACAAAGTGTGGGATCCCGGATCGTACAAGGAAGATCAACTTTGGGAGCCTATGGTTTGTGAAGAACTCCATCAAAGCTTGGAGTTATTAACTTTGACTGATGAAGCACAATGGAAGTCCAAGCATTGGTGGATGTTCAAGGATGAATTCAAGCACAAGCCACCTTGATGAGGAGCTCCCCATAAGTCCAACTTAAGGACAATAAACAAAAGTGCTAGGTGGGAGACACCCCACCATGGTAACATCTTTTCATTTTCTCTTTTGTAAATATTGGTAAAATAAGTTTAATTCCATATTTTGTTTGATTAGTTGAGTTTAATTGGGAGTCTAGTAGGTTAAATAAGGTTTTATGATGTTTTGGTAGCTGTTTGGAGGTTTGGAATGCTTGGTTTGGTGCAAAAACATAGAAAATTTTTGAAAAATAGAGCAACACCCACGCGCACGCGCACTCCACGCGTACGCGTGAATCAAGCAATTTTGGCCATCCACGCGGATGCGCCATGTACGCGTATGCGTGGATTGAATTTTTCCCACCTCCCACACATTCACCCGAGAGTTGTGCCTGAAGTGTGCCAACTTTGTGCACCAAGGCACGCGCATGCGTACCTTGCGCGTTCGCATCGACTCTCTGCTTTGCCATGCACGCATACGCGTCGCTTCCATTTCATCAATCCACGCTTACGCGCACGCATGGATTACCCTGTTTCACTCATCTTCTTTTCTTCTCTTCTTTCCATTTCTTTCCTTCTTTTCTCTTCTCTTCTTTTCTTTCCACCCTTCAAACATCATCCAATACTACCAAGCATCATGTAACACCATTTCTTTTAGTTAGTTAGTTAGTTTAATTTTTGTTTTCCATTATAAGTATTGGATTACTAATCTTGTTTACTATTTACTGCTGCTGCTTACTGATAGGATGTTAGTTTAACATCATTGTTGTTAATTGTACTTGTTGGATTTCTTTGTTGAGGTTGTATTTGGTTACTTGGTTTGGAATTTTTTATATTTAACACTTTTGAATACCAAATACTGGTTACATTGCCTTCATGCATCTTAACTCTTTAAATTGCATGTTTTGGCCACCATGCATTCATCATCTATTGTTAGGCAATTGTACATTATCAATGCATTTTTTTTAGGATGCTTGTTCTAATTGATCATCACCTATTTCATGCATTGAGTTTGTGGAATTGTGAAATTGGATCGAAAGCTTACCTAGCGATATATTTTTGAGCTTTCTAAACTTTGTGGACCATGTTTGCTATGTGATTGATTTTCACTTCTATCTTCTTTTTCCTAAGCTCCATAGCATCCATGTGTTTCACCTCTATGTCACTTAGGTGTTGCAACAACTTCAATATGTGTCATTGATTATTGTGTGAGTTTCATATACCATTTTGTTCACTAAATTTACTTACATATCAATCAATGTCCATGCATTATCCAATTTCACAATTGCTTGATTTTTGCTTGAATGCTTTTATGATTCCTCACTACTTGTTGGGTTGTTTTAACCTATGAGTCTTTTAAAGTATCTCAAGCACACTAGAATGAGTGAAGTGCATGTTTTCTTTTGTGTAGTTGTGACATAACTTTTTGTACTAGTATGTGTGTGTGTTCTAAACCGCGTGCAATTTTAGAACCCACACACCTATTTTTCATCAATGTCACACCAATTCACCCACTCAATTCTAGTGATTTACCTCATTCCAACAATACCCGCTTCCTTTCTTTTTGTATTTTCTCATCCTACGGTGTTTATTTTATTTTTCATGATCGATGCACCACAAGCAAAAATGGAAGCGGAAGGAAGAACACGCAGCACCGGTTGACCTACTAACTGAAAGTAGCAACTAGGAAAGTCGCCGAACCCCCTTGTTCATCTTTGGATGCACCGAGGACGGTGCAAACTTTTAAGTGTGGGGAGGTCGTCCGACCACTCGGCGTTTTTGGGTGACAAGTTTCTAATCCCAACACTTTTGCATTTCATTTTAGGATTCTTAGTTGCATTTTCTTATTTTTCATATGTATATATTAAGCTTAGTCAAAATCATGATATTTTCCAAGGATTTTATCTATAGGGCACCCCAATTGAAAAAAAAAATTTTAGAACTTGCTTGAATTATATACTTTGTGGAACATGATTTTTGAGCTAAGAACACAAGCATGTAAGATTTGAGCCTAACTGTGTGGTTACATCATATATAACCACTTATTTTCATTCTTGTGTGCATTATTCTCTTCCTATGATTGTAATCTTTGATTTGTTTAATTCTATATGTCTATTATTTTGTGTGTACATGCATTTATATGATTGAAGCCATTGTTCAAATAGCTCACTTACCCAAATAGCCTACCTTTTATCTTCCATTGATAACCAATTTGAGCCTATGCTTAACCCATTTGTTCTTAATTGTAGCACATTACAAACCTAAGTGAAAAACAATAAATATCCCTTAATTCGGATTTTTGATTAGCTTAGGCTAGTGAGAGTGTTTATCATTTGATTTTGGGAGAGTTGGGAACATTGGGTAGAGATAAAAGTGTGTTTGTGTTTTTATTGAAAAATTTTGGAAATCGGGTACATACTCATGTATTAATCATGTGTAAACCATATGCATTGATATTCTTGTATATATTTTAGTTTGAAAAAAAAATTATTAATAAAAAAATGATAAAAACAAAAAGAAAAAAAAATATATATATATATATAAAAAGAAAATATATAGAAAAGAAAGAAAAAGAAAAGCAATAAAAAGGGGACAAAAATGCCCCAAAGTCAAGGTTCAATAAAAGTCAATGCATGTGTGTGGTAATCAAAAGAGAATGCATGAGCGTGTGAAAAAGTGAAGAATGGGTAGTTAGGTTTGTTTAGAATTGTATAGGTTGTCATAGGTTAGGTGGGAAGTTTAAGTTAATCAAAGATTCAAATTTCAAGCTCACTTGACCATATGCATCCTACCTTGACCCTAGCCCCATTAAAACCTATGGGAAAGCCCTCATGATATTTGTATGCATGCATAAAGTAATTGTTGATTGTTAGATGAAAAACAAACTTTGGAAAACATGATTAGGGGAGGATTGAGTGAATCAACCCCATACACTTGAGTGACTAGAGCGGATACACATCCGGTGAGGGTTCGATTGCTCAATTACATGTTTTCACCCATGATCATGTCTTTTCTTGCAAGTTTGTAAAATCTTCTTAATAATTCAATTCAATTGTGGGTTGAGTAATTGCTATTGCCTTAGCCCTTGTGTTTGTATATGTATTTTTGGAAATTGATTTATTTTGACCAAGTGGATGCATTCATGTAGATAGATTGCATATAGATAGATTGCATGTAGTTAGTTTGCATTGAATAAATGTTGATGTCCCTTTGCTTCTTTCTTGATTTTAGCATGAGGACATGCTTAGTTTAAGTGTGGGGAGATTTGATAAACCCCGATTTCGTGATTTATCTTGTGCTTAATTTGGGGGATTTTATCACCTTTTCTCACATTTATTCAATGAAATAGCATGGTTTTGCAATTCTCCCTTGATTTGTGCTTAAATGTGAAAACATACTTTTTAGGCCCTAAAATTGGTGATTTTAATTCACTTTAATTCCATTCGATGCCTTGATGTGTTTGTTGAGTGATTTCAGGTTCATAAGGCAAGTATTGGATGGAAGGAATGAAGAAAAAGCATGCAAAGTGGGAGAACTCATGAAGAAATGAAGGAACCGTAAAGCTGTCAAGCCTGACCTCTTCGCACTCAATCGATCATAACTTGAGCTACAGAGGTCCAAATGAGACGGTTCTAGTTGCGTTGAAAATATAACATCCGGGGCTTCAAAATGATATAAAATTTGCCATATGTTACTTCGTGCTGAGGGGCGCGCACGTGCACTTTGCGCGCGGGCGCCGATGCTGCCGTGGCCCATTAAAGTGAATTCGCCCCCAGTGAATTCTGAAGCACTTTAGGCCCAACCCAACTCATTTCTGATGCTATTTCAGCCAAGGATTGAAAGAGAGTCAACACACTTAGTCATAGTCTAGTTTCATTATGCTTTAGCTTAGTTTCTAGAGAGAGAAGCTCTCACTTCTCTCTAGAATTAGGATTAGGATTAGGTTTAGTTCTTAGATCTAAGTTTTAATTCATGTTTTCTTCTACTCCTTCTTCTTAATTCCTTGTTGTTACATTTATAATTCTTCCATTGTTGTTATTACTTTCTTCTACTTTGTTTGTAGATCTACTTTTGCTCATCCTAATTTCTTTTAGTGTAATTTGAAGTAATTCATTTAGATCTTGTTTCCTTTGATTGTTGTTATTGATTTCTTACATTCAATTGTTGTTAGCTTTTACTCTTGTCACAAATTTACTATGCCTTGCTTTTATGCCTTCCAAGTATAGTTGGATCTCTTTTTAATTCTTGCATTTTATGATGTTTACTTTTCTTGCACTCTAGGTGTTTGTTAAAATGCTTCCTCTAGTTTTTGAGTAGTGTTCTTTACTCTTGGCCTAAGCTAAGGGAATTGAGTGACCTTGAGTCATTGGGTCTCATTGAATTGGTGATTTGAGAACCCTTGGTGATCAATT
This sequence comes from Arachis ipaensis, assembly GCF_059453495.1. Lineage (NCBI taxonomy): Eukaryota > Viridiplantae > Streptophyta > Magnoliopsida > Fabales > Fabaceae > Arachis > Arachis ipaensis. The sequence continues at coordinate 100,058,910 of NC_142441.1, forward strand.
TGATGCTCATTGACGCCAACCCACTACTAATCTAATTAGTAGGTAGGTTAGGACTTATGGGTTGATGTGATCAAGCCTATTTGACGTACTTCAAGCCTAGGAGTAGATATTACGTACTTAAGGCTTTGGAAGTAGACTTAATGGGTTGGCCTCTCATGATTATCAATATTTGGTATGTAGACAAGGATGGTGATCTCAATTACCTATGTCTAGCCAAGAGTTCTTACTATTTCTTTTATTAGTTCTTGTTGTTTTACTTTCTTGTCATTTATGTTTTCTTGTCAAATATCAAATCAACCCCCCCCCTTTGCATTTTCATAGCCAATAATTAAACACTTCATTGCAACTCTTCGTGAGACGACCCGGAGTCTAAATACTCCGGTTAATTTTCATTTGGGGTTTGTTAATTGTGACAAAACCAAATTTTTGATGTGAGAATTGTTTGTTGGTTTGGAACTATGCTTACAACGAAGTTATTCCTTCTATAAGAAGAAATTCTAGACCATCAAGCAAAAGTTGATTATCACACCCACGCGCAAGCGTGCGTGACGCCTGCGCGCCCCTTGTAACTTAGCCATCGACGCGCAAGCGCACTGTGCGCACGCGCGTCGGTTGTGCACTCTTACCTGTCTGGTACAAAAATCAGAGAGTTATGCTAACTTTGTGCCTATTCTGTGCCCGCGACTGACGCGCAGGCGTACGTGACACGTCCGCATCGGTCGCCAGCTTCATCAAGCATTCGCATTTTTATTGCATTTTCTTTTGTCCATTGCATTCGCATACTTTTATTCTTTGCATTTTTATTTTGTTTTTATAGCTTGTTTTTACCTTCTTTTTTTTGAGCTTCTTATTTGAATAATGGTGTTGAATTTTCTTACTCAATTGTTGAGAATTTCTTGGTTAATCTTGGTGCTTCTTGACTTGTTTGATATTGTTGGGTGATGAACTTTTTAATCAATGCTTAATCTTGTATGGCTCTTATATTCTTTGTGCATTGATATGAACTTGCATGCCTTCCATGACCCACTCTTTCTATTTGAACTTGATGCTTTTGAGTGCTCTTTATGCCTTGACTTTACTCTTTTATCAAGTGTTAGTTAATATGCCTTAACTTATATTGTTTTCTCACTTATATGTGTAGCTAACATGTAGTGAGGACCCTATTCTTATTTGGCATTAGCCCCGCCTATGTTATATTTGCTTAATATCTTTGTTGTAGGCTGAATTTTCTTTCTTTTCCTCTCCTTTGAGGTTGGCCACCAAATGAAGGAAAGGAAAAGCTTTTAAATGGGGGCAACAAACAAGTTCATTTGTACAACCTTTTGAAGGGGTTCATCAATTGTAGCAACCCATCCACCTTGCTCTTCTTTGCATGCACCGAGGACGGTGCAAATTTCTAAGTGTGGGGAGGTCGTTCGACCGACCTCCATGGGTAACAACTTCCTTTTTCAACACTAATTTTTAATTTTTGTCTTTGTTAGATTATTTGTTGCATTACATGATAGATTGCATGTTAGTTAGAATTTTGATGAGCGGATAATTTATACGCTTTTTGACATGGTTTTTAGTATGTTTTTAGTAGGATCTAGTTACTTTTAGGGATGTTTTCATTAGTTTTTATGTTAAATTTACATTTCTAGACTTTACTATGACTTTGTGTGTTTTTCTGTGATTTCAGCTATTTTCTGGCTGAAATTGAGGGACTTGAGCAAAAATTAGATTCAGAGGTTGAAGAAGGACTGCTGATGCTGTTGGATTCTGACCTCCCTGCACTCAAAGTGGATTTTCTGGAGCTACAGAACTCAACATGGCGCGCTTCCAATTGTGTTGGAAAGTAGACATCCAGGGCTTTCCAGAAATATATAATAGTCCATACTTTGCCCAAGTTTAGATAACGCAAACTGGCGTTCAACGCCAGCTCTCTGCCCAATTCTGGAGTTCAGCGCCAGAAAGGGATCAAAAAACCAGAGTTGAACGCCAGAAATGGATCAAAACCTGGCGTTCAACTCCACAAATGACCTCTGCACGTGGAAAGTTAAAGCTCAGCCCAAGCACACACCAAGTAGGCCCCGGAAGTGGATTTATGCATCAATTACTTACTTCTGTAAACCCTAGTAGCTAGTTTACTATAAATAGGACCTTTTATTATTGTATTAGACATCTTTGAATCTTTGGATTATCTTTTGATCCTTTGATCATCTTTGGACGCCTGGTTCTTAGATCAGAGGGGCTGGCCATTCGGCCATGCCTGGACCTTTCACTTATGTATTTTCAACGGTAGAGTTTCTGCACTCCATAGATTAAGGTGTAGAGCTCTGCTATTCCTCAAAGATTAATGCAAAGTACTACTGTTTTCTATTCAATTCACTTGTTCCGCTTCTAAGATATTCATTCGCACTTCAACCTGAATGTGATGAACGTGACAATCATCATCATTCCCTATGAACGCGTGCCTGACAACCACTTCCGTTCTACACTAGATTGAATGAGTATCTCTTAGATCTCTTAATCAGAATCTTCGTGGTGTAAGCTAGAATGATGGCGGCATTCAAGAGAATCCGGAAGGTCTAAACCTTGTCTGTGGTATTCCGAGTAGGATTCAATGATTGAATGACTGTGACGAGCTTCAAACTCGCGATTGCCGGGCGTAGTGACAGACGCAAAAGGATAGTAAATCCTATTCTAGCATGATCGAGAACTGACAGATGAATAGCCGTGCCGTGACAGGGTGCGTTGACCATTTTCACTGAGAGAATAGGATGAAACCATTGACAAGGGTGATGCCTCCAGACGATTAGTCGTGCCGTGATAGGGCATTTGGATCATTTTCCCGAGAGAAGACCGAAAGTAGCCATTGACAGTGGTGATGTATCACATAAAGCCAGCCATGGAAAGGAGTAAGACTGATTGGATGAAGATAGCAGGAAAGCAGAGGTTCAGAGGAACGAAAGCATCTCTATTCGCTTATCTGAAATTCTCACCAACGATTTACATAAGTATTTCTATCCTTCTTTTATTAATTAATTTCGAAAACCACATTACTATTTTATATCCGCCTGACTGAGATTTACAAGGTGACCATAGCTTGCTTCATACCAACAATCTCCGTGGGATTCGACCCTTACTCACGTAAGGTATTACTTGGACGACCCAGTGCACTTGCTGGTTAGTTGTGCGAAGTTGTGAACCATGGTATTGGCATCATGTGTTTGGCGCCATTACCAGGGAAAGAAAGAGCAATGAATTTTACATAATCAAAGTGTAATCACAATTTTTGCGCACCAAGTTTTTGGCGCCGTTGCCGGAGATTGTTCGAGTTTGGACAACTGACGGTTCATCCTGTTGCTCAGATTAGGTAATTTTCTTTTTGTTTTGTTTTCAAAAATTTTTCAAAAATCTTTCAAAAATTTCTCCTTTGTTTTCAAAAATGTTTTCTTTTGTTTTCAAAAAATTATTCAGAATTTTTAAGAATGAATTCTAGTGTTTCATGATGATTTGTTGAATCCTGGCTGGCTGTAAGCCATGTCTAATCTTTTGGACTGGGGTTTCAACTTACCATCACAAAAGAAGAAATTCTCACACACTTAGTTGCTCTATACATGAAAAGTATTGGTACGCGGAATCGTGATTACACTTTAATTATGTAAAATTCATTGCTCTTTCTTTCCCTGTAAATGGCGCCAAAAACATGATGCCAAGACCATGGTTCACAACTCCGTGTAACTAACCAGCAAGTGCACTGGGTCGTCCAAGTAATACCTTACGTGAGTAAGGGTCGAATCCCACGGAGATTGTTGGTATGAAGCAAGCTATGGTCACCTTGCAAATCTCAGTCAGGCGGATATCAAACAGTAATGGGTTTTCGAAAATAAATAATAGAATAGGGATAGAGGTACTTATGTAAATCATTGGTGAGAATTTCAGATAAGCGAATGGAGATGCTTTTCGTTCCTCTGAACCTCTGCTTTCCTGCTATCTTCATCCAGTCAGTCTTACTCCTTTCCATGGCTGGCTTTATGTGATACATCACCATTGTCAACGGCTACTTTCGGTCATCTCTCGGGAAAATGATCCAATGCCCTGTCACGGCACGGCTAATCGTCTGGAGGCATCACCCTTGCCAATGGCTTCATCTTATCCTCTCAGTGAAAATGATCAACGCACCCTGTCACGGCACGGCTATTCATCTGTCGGTTCTCGATCATGCTGGAATAGGATTTACTATCCTTTTGCGTCTGTCACTAACGCCCTGCAATCGCGAGTTTGGAGCTCGTCACAGTCATTCATTCATTGAATCCTACTCGGAATACCACAGACAAGGTTTAGACTTTCCGGATTCTCTTGAATGCCACCATCATTCTAGCTTACGCCACGAAGATTCTGATTAAGAGATCTAAGAGATATTCATTCTAGCTTATTTCATGTAGAACGGAAGCGTTTGTCAGGCACGTGTTCATAGGGGAGAATGGTGACGAGCGTCACACATAATCATCACCTTCATCACGTTCTTGGGTGCGAATGGATATCTTAGAAGCGAAATAAGATGAATTGAATAGAAAACAGTAGTACTTTGCATTAATCTTTGAGGAACAGCAGAGCTCCACACCTTAATCTATGAAGTGTAGAAACTCTACCGTATGAAAATACATAAGTGAAGGTCCAGGCATGGCCGAGATGGCCAGCCCCCAAAACATGATCACAGGATCAAAATACAATCCCGTATATTAAATACAATAGTAAGATGTCCTATTTATAATAATCTAGCTACTAGGGTTTACATGAGTAAGTAATTGATGCATAAATCCACTTCCAGGGCCCACTTGGTGTGTGCTTGGGCTGAGCTTGAGTGCTGCACGTGTAGAGGTCCTTCTTGGAGTTGAACGCCAGTTTTTGTGCCAGTTTGGGCGTTCAACTCTGGTTTTGGCTCCTTTTCTGGCGCTGGACGCCAGATTTGGGCAAAAAGCTGGCGTTGAACGCCAGTTTACGTCATCTATTCTTGGCCAAAGTATGGACTATTATATATTTCTGGAAATCCCTGGATGTCTAATTTCCAACGCAATTGGAAGCGCGCCATTTCGAGTTCTGTAGCTCCAGAAAATCCATTTTGAGTGCAGGGAGGTCAGAATCCAACAGCATCAGCAGTCCTTCTTCAACCTCTGAATCTGATTTCTGCTCAAGTCCCTCAATTTCAGCCAGAAAATACCTGAAATCACAGAAAAACACACAAACTCATAGTAAAGTCCAGAAATGTGAATTTAACATAAAAACTAATGAAAACATCCCTAAAAGTAACTAGATCCTACTAAAAACATACTAAAAATAATGTCAAAAAGCGTATAAATTATCCGCTCATCACAACACCAAACTTAAATTGTTGCTTGTCCCCAAGCAACTGAAAATCAAATAGGATAAAAAGAAGAGAATATACTATAAATTCCAAACTATCAATGAAACATAGCTTCAATCATATGAGCGGGACTTATAGCTTTTTGCCTCTTGAATAGTTTTGGCACCTCACTTTATCCATTGAGGTTCAGAATGATTGGCATCTATAGGAACTCAGAGTTCAGATAGTGTTATTGATTTTCCTAGTTCAGTATGATGATTCTTGAACACAGCTTCTTTATGAGTCTTGGCCGTGGCCCTAAGCACTTTGTTTTCCAGTATTACCACCGGATACATAAATGCCACAGACACATAATTGGGTGAACCTTTTCAGATTGTGACTCAGCTTTGCTAAAGTTCCCAATTAGAGGTGTCCAGGGTTCTTAAGCACACTCTTTTTTTGCTTTGGACCTTGACTTTAACCGCTCAGTCTCAAGTTTTCACTTGACACCTACACGCCACAAGCACATGGTTAGGGACAGCTTGGTTTAGCCGCTTAGACCAGGATTTTATTCCTTTAGGCCCTCCTATCCACTGATGCTCAAAGCCTTAGGATCCTTTTTATTTGCCCTTGCCTTTTAGTTTTAAGGGTTATTGGCTTTTTGCTCTTGCCTCTTGGTTTTAAGAGCTTTTGGCTTTTTCTGCTTGCTTTTCTTTCTACTTTTTTTTTTGCCTATATTTTTTTTTCTGCAAGCTTTGTTCTTTGCTGCTTTTTCTTGCTTCAAGAATCATTTTTATGATTTTTTAGATTATCAAACAACATGTTTCCTAGTCATCATTCTTTCAAGAGCCAACATATTTAACATTCTTAAACAACAATTTCAAAAGACATATGCACTGTTCAAGCATACATTCAGAAAACAAGAAGCATTGTCACCACATCAATATAATTAAGCTAAGTTCAAGGATAAATTCGAAACTCATGTACTTCTTGTTCTTTTGAATTAAAACATTTTTCATTTAAGAGAGGTGATGGATTCATAGGACATTTATAACTTTAAGACACAGTTACTAACTACTAATGATCATGTAATGAAGACACAAACACAGATAAGCACATAACATAGAAACGAAAAACAGAAGAAACAAGAACAAGGAATGAATCCACCATAGTGATGGTGGCGTTTCCTTCTTGAGGAACCCATGATGTCCTTGAGATCTTCTATGTCTCTTCCTTGTCTTTGTTGCTCCTCCCTTATTGCTTTCTGATCTTCTCTTATTTCATGAAGCATGATGGAGTGCTCTTGATGTTCCACCCTTAGTTGTCCCATATTGGAACTCAATTCTCCTAGGGAGGTGTTAATTTGCTCCCAATAGTTTTGTGGAGGAAAGTGCATTTGAGGCATCTCCGGGATCTCATGGTGATGAGCTTCATACGCCTCTTGAGCTCCATGAGTGGGCTCTCTTGCTTGCTCCATCTTTTTCTTAGTGATGGCCTTGTCCTCTTTGATGAGGATATCTCCCTCTATGTCAATCCCAGCCGAATTGCATAGGTGGCAAATGAGGTGAGGAAAGGCTAACCTTGCCATGGTGGAGGACTTGTCAGCCACCTTATAGAGTTCTTGAGGTATAGTCTCATGAACTTCCACCTCTTCTCCAATCATGATGCTATGGATCATGATGGCTCGGTCTATGGTAACTTCAGACCGGTTGCTAGTGGGAATGATTGAGCATTGAATAAACTCCAACCATCCTCTAGCTACAGGCTTGAGGTCCAATCTTCTTAGTTGAACCGGCTTGCCTTTGGAGTCAATCTTCCATTGAGCTCCTTCTACACATATGTCCATAAGGACTTGGTCCAACCTTTGATTAAAGTTGACCCTTCTAGTGTAGGGGCGTTCATCTCCTTGCATCATGGGCAAGTTAAACACCAACCTCACATTTTCCGGACTAAAATCCAAGTATTTCCCCCGAACCATTGTAACATAGTTCTTTGGATCCGGGTTCTTACTTTGATCATGGTTCTTGGTGATCCATGCATTGGCATAGAACTCTTGAACCATTAGGATGCCGACTTGTTGGATGGGATTTGTTAGAACTTCCCAACCTCTTCTTTGAATTTCATGTCGGATCTCCGGATACTCATTTCTTTTGAGTTTGAAAGGGACCTCGGGGATCACCTTCTTCTTGGCCACAACATCATAGAAGTGGTCTTGATGGGCTTTGGAAATGAACCTTTCCATCTCCCATGACTTGGATGTGGAAGCTTTTGTCTTCCCTTTCCCCTTTCTAGAGGATTCTCCGGTCTTAGGTGCCATCAATGGTAATGGAAAAACAAAAAGCTTATGCTTTTACCACACCAAACTTAGAGTTTTGCTCGCCCTCGAGCAATAAAAGAAAGAATAGATGAAGAAGAAGAAGAAATGGAGGAGAGGGAGAGTGGGAAGTGTTTTCGTCCAAGAAGGGTATAGAGGGGTGTGTTGTGTGAATTTGATGAAGAATGGAGGGCTTTATATAGGGAAGGGGGGAAAGGTTTCGGCCATATGGGTGGGTTTGGGTGGGAAATTGGTTTTGAATTTTTGAAGGTAGGTGGAGTTTATGAGGTAGGTTTATGGGGAAGAGTGGATGGATGTGAGTGGTGAAGAGGTGATGGGGAAGAGAGTTTGAGAGGATTGGTGAAGGGTTTTTGGGGAAGAGTGTTTATGGGGTTGTGTGAAAGAGAGTGGTGAAAAGAAGTGAGTGGAGGTAAGTAGGGATCCTGTGGGGTCCACAGATCCTGAGGTGTTCAAGGATTTACATCCCTGCACCCATTAGGCATGTAAAAATGCCTTAGCACACAACTCTGGGCGTTCAGCGCCAGGTTGGTGGCCATTTTGGGCGTTCAACGCCCATTTGTGTGCCATTTCTGGCGTTGAACGCCAGAACCATGCCTGTTCTGGCGTTCAGCACCCAGAAGCTGCCCATTTTGGGCATTCAGCGCCAGAACCATGCTCTGTTCTGGCGCTGAACGCCAGACAGATGCTCCTCCAGGGTGAGATTTTTCTTCTGCTGTTTTTGATTCCGTTTTCAATTTTTATATTTATTTCGTGACTCCACATGATCATGAACCTACAAAGACATATAACTAAGAAAAATATAGTTAGATAAATAAAAATTGGGTTGCCTCCCAACAAGCGCTTCTTTAATGTCAATAGCTTGACAGTGGGCTCTCATGGAGCCTCACAGATGTGCAGAGCTTTGTTGAGACTCTCCAACACCAAACTTAGAGTTTGGATATGGGAGTTCAACACCAAACTTAGAGTTTGGTTGTGGCCTCCCAACACCAAACTTAGAGTTTGACTGTGGGGGCTCTGGTTGACTCTGCTTTGAGAGAAGCTTTTTCTGCTTCCTCTCCATGGTTGCAGAGGGAGATCCTTGAGTTTTAAACACAAGGGAGTCCTCATTCCATTGAAGGACTATTTCACCTCTGTCAACATCAATCACAGCTCTTGCTGTGGCCAGGAAAGGTCTTCCTAGGATGATGGATTCATCCTCTTCCTTTCCAGTATCCAGGACTATGAAATCAGCAGGGATGTAAAGGCCTTCAACCTTTACTAATACATCCTCTACTTGTCCATATGCCTATTTTCTTGAATTGTCTGCCATCTCTAATGAGATTTTAGCAGCTTGCACCCCATAGATTCCCAGTTTCTCTATTACAGAGAGGGGCATGAGGTTTATCCCTGAACCAAGGTCACACATAGCCTTAAAGATCATGGTGCCTATAGTACAAGGTATTATGAACTTTCCAGGATCCTGTCTCTTCTGAGGCAATGTCAGTTGATCCAGATCACTTAGTTCATTGATGAACAAAGGAGGTTCAACTTCCCAAGTATCAATGCCAAATAATTTGGCATTCAGCTTCATGATTGCACCAAGAAACTTGGCAGTTTGCTCTTCAGTAACATCCTCATTTTCTTCAGAAGAGGAATACTCATCAGAGCTCATGAAGGGCATAAAGAGGTTCAATGGAATCTCTATGGTCTCTAGATGAGCCTCAGAGTCCTTTGGTTCCTCAGAGGGAAGCTCCTTATTGATCACTGGACGTCCCAGGAGGTCTTCCTCCTTGGGATTTGCGTCCTCCACTCCCCTTGTAGGTTCGGCCATGGTGCTTATGTCAATGGCCTTGCACTCTCCTTTTGGATTCTCTTCTGTATTGCTTGGGAGAGTACTTGGAGGGATTTCAGTGATCCTTTTACTCAGCTGGCCCACTTGTGCTTCCAAATTTCTAATGGAAGACCTGGTTTCATTCATGAAACTCCCAGTGGCCTTAGACAGATCAGAGACTAGATTTGCTAAATTAGAAGCATTTTGTTCAGAGTTCTCTGTCTGTTGCTGAGTGGATGATGGAAAAGGTTTATTAGTGTTAAACCTATTTCTTCCACCATTATTAAAGCCTTGTTGAGGCTTTTGATCCTTCCATGAGAAATTTGGATGATTTCTCCATGATGAGTTATAGGTGTTTCCATAAGGTTCACCTAAATAATTTACCTCTGCTATTGCAGGGTTTTCAGGATCATAAGCTTCTTCTTCAGAAGATGCCTCTTGAGTACTGTTGGATGCAGCTTGCATTCCATGCAGACTCTGAGAGATCATATTGACTTGCTGAGTCAATATTTTGTTCTGAGCCAATATGGCATTCAGAGTATCAACTTCAAGAACTCCCTTCTTCATAGGCGTCCCATTACTCACAGGATTCCTTTCAGAAGTGTACATGAACCGGTTATTAGCAACCATGTCAATGAGTTCTTGAGCTTCTGCAGGCGTTTTCTTTAGGTGAATGAATCCACCTGCAGAAGTGTCCAGTGACATTTTTGATAGCTCAGATAAACCATCATAGAATATATCCAGGATGGTCCATTCCGAAAGCATGTCAGAAGGACACTTTTTGGTCAACTGTTTGTATCTTTCCCAAGCTTCATAGATGGATTCACCTTCTTTCTGTCTGAAGGTTTGAACATCCGCTCTAAGCTTGCTCAGCTTTTGAGGAGGAAAGTACTTGGCTAAGAAAGCCGTGATCAGCTTATCCCAAGAGTTCAGGCTGTCTTTGGGTTGAGAATCCAACCATAATCTAGCTCTGTCTCTTACAGCAAAAGGGAAAAGCATGAGCCTGTAGACTTCAGGATCTACTCCATTAGTCTTAATAGTATCACATATCTGCAAGAATTCAGTTAAGAACTGAAAAGGATCTTCAGATGGAAGTCCATGAAACTTGCAGTTCTGTTGCATCAGAGAAACTAATTGAGGTTTCAGCTCAAAGTTGTTTGCTCCAATGGCAGGAATGGAGATGCTTCTTCCATGTAAATTGGAATTAGGTGCAGTAAAGTCACCAAGCATCTTCCTTACATTATTATTATTTTCGGCTGCCATCTCCTCTTCCTGTTCAAAAATTTCTGAAAGGTTATTTCTAGATTATTGTATTTTAGCTTCTCTTAATTTTCTCTTCAGAGTCCTTTCAGGTTCCGGATCTGCTTCAACAAGAATATTCTTGTCCTTGCTCCTGCTCATATGACAAAGAAGAGGGCACAGAAAAAATAATAATAATAGAGACCCTTTATACCACAGTATAGGGATCCCTTTGTGAGTGGAAGAAAAGAGGGGGAGATAAAGAATGTAATATAATGGAAGAAACACAACTGTGAGGAGGGTTGAGATGTGAGATGAGATGTTAGTAAATGAATAAATAAATAGAATAAGATGGGAGAGGGAGAATTTTCGAAAATAATTTTTGAAAAAGGGTTAGTGATTTTCGAAAATGGTTTTTGAAAAATGTTAGTATTTTTCGAAAATTTTTAAAATCAAAAATAAAAATAAGAATAATTAGTTAATTAAAAAGAAATTTTTGAAAAAGAGGGAAGATATTTTCGAAAATTAGAGAGAGAGTTAGTTAGGTAGTTTTGAAAAAGTTATGAAACAAACAAAAAGTTAGTTAGTTAGTTGAAACAAATTTTGAAAAGATAAGAAGTTAGGAGGTTAAAAAGATATTTTGAAACCAACTTTTTTGAAAAAGGTAAGATAAGAAGATATTTTAGAAATTAGTTTTGAAAAAGATTTGATTTTTAAAATCTCAATTAATGACTTGATTCATAAGAAATCACAAGATATGATGCTAGAACTTAAAGTTTGAATCTTTCTTAACAAGCAAGTAACAAACTTCAAATTTTTGAATCAAAACATTAATTGATTATGTTATTTTCGAAAATTTGATATAAAAATAAGAAAAAGATTTTTGAAAAATATTTTTGGAATTTTCGAAAATAACTAAGAATTTTGAAAAAGATAAGATTTTCAAATTGAAAATTTGATTTAACTCATAAGAAACAACTTGATTTTAAAAATTTTTGAAAAAGTCAACTCAAATTTTCGAATTTATGAGAGAAAAAGGGGAAGATATTTTTTTGATTTTTGAATTTTTTATGATGCAAGAGAAAAACACTAAAAAGATGCAATGCATGAAATTTTTAGATCAAAACATGTGATGCATGCAAGAATGCTATGAATGTCAAGATGAACACCAAGAACACTATGAATGTCAAGATGAACATCATAGACACAATTTTGAAAAATTTTTAATGCAAAGAAAACATGCAAGACACCAAACTTAGAATTCTTGAATGCTTACGCACTAAGAATTCAAGAATGCATATGAAAAACACCATACAACACAAAACAAAAAATCATCAAGATCAAACAAGAAGACTTACCAAGAACAACTTGAAGATCATGAAGAACACTATGAATGCATGAAATTTTTGAAAAATGCAAGATGCACATGCAATTGACACCAAACTTATAACATGACACATGACTCAATCAAGAAACAGAAAAATATTTTTGATTTTTATGATTTTCTAATTTTTTTGGATTTTTCGAAAAATTAATTAAAAAAAAAATAAGGATTCCAAAATTTTTAATATGAATTCCAGGAATCTTGCATTCTTAGTCTAAAGCTTCAGTCCAGGAATTAGACATGGCTCACTAGCCAGCCAAGCTTTCAATGAAAGCTCCGGTCCAAAACACTAGACATGGCCAATGGCCAGCCAAGCTTTAGCATGTAAATCAGGAACAATAGCAGGTGGATTAACAACAACTAGCTTGCTCTTGATAACAAATTGCTGCCTCAGTCCAAATAAATTTAGACATGGCTTTACAGCCAGCCAGGCTTCACATGCTTCATGAAACACTAGAATTCATTCTTAAAAATTTTGAATAAAATTTTTGAAAACATTTTTATATTATTTTTTTTCGAAAACAAAGGAGAAAATTTTGAAAGATTTTTTTGAAAAATTTTTAAAACAAAATAAAAAGAAAATTACCTAATCTGAGCAACAAGATGAACCGTCAGTTGTCCATACTCGAACAATCCCCGGCAACGGCGCCAAAAACTTGGTACGCGGAATCGTGATTACACTTTAATTATGTAAAATTCATTGCTCTTTCTTTCCCTGGAAATGGTGCCAAAAACATGATGCCAAGACCATGGTTCACAACTCCGTGTAACTAACCAGCAAGTGCACTGGGTCGTCCAAGTAATACCTTACGTGAGTAAGGGTCGAATCCCACGGAGATTGTTGGTATGAAGCAAGCTATGGTCACCTTGCAAATCTCAGTCAGGCGGATATCAAACAGTAATGGGTTTTCGAAAATAAATAATAGAATAGGGATAGAGGTACTTATGTAAATCATTGGTGAGAATTTCAGATAAGCGAATGGAGATGCTTTTCGTTCCTCTGAACCTCTGCTTTCCTGCTATCTTCATCCAGTCAGTCTTACTCCTTTCCATGGCTGGCTTTATGTGATACATCACCATTGTCAACGGCTACTTTCGGTCATCTCTCGGGAAAATGATCCAATGCCCTGTCACGGCACGGCTAATCGTCTGGAGGCATCACCCTTGCCAATGGCTTCATCTTATCCTCTCAGTGAAAATGATCAACGCACCCTGTCACGGCACGGCTATTCATCTGTCGGTTCTCGATCATGCTGGAATAGGATTTACTATCCTTTTGCGTCTGTCACTAACGCCCTGCAATCGCGAGTTTGGAGCTCGTCACAGTCATTCATTCATTGAATCCTACTTGGAATACCACAGACAAGGTTTAGACTTTTCGGATTCTCTTGAATGCCGCCATCATTCTAGCTTACGCCACGAAGATTCTGATTAAGAGATCTAAGAGATATTCATTCTAGCTTATTTCATGTAGAACGGAAGTGTTTGTCAGGCACGTGTTCATAGGGGAGAATGGTGATGAGCGTCACACATAATCATCACCTTCATCACGTTCTTGGGTGCGAATGGATATCTTAGAAGCAAAATAAGATGAATTGAATAGAAAATAGTAGTACTTTGCATTAATCTTTGAGGAACAGCAGAGCTCCACACCTTAATCTATGAAGTGTAGAAACTCTACCGTATGAAAATACATAAGTGAAGGTCCAGGCATGGCCGAGATGGCCAGCCCCCAAAACGTGATCACAGGATCAAAATACAATCCCGGATATCAAATACAATAGTAAAATGTCCTATTTATAATAATCTAGCTACTAGGGTTTACATGAGTAAGTAATTGATGCATAAATCCACTTCCGGGGCCCACTTGGTGTGTGCTTGGGCTGAGCTTGAGTGCTGCACGTGTAGAGGTCCTTCTTGGAGTTGAACGCCAGTTTTTGTGCCAGTTTGGGCGTTCAACTCTGGTTTTGGCTCCTTTTCTGGCGCTGGACGCCAGATTTGGGCAAAAAGCTGGCGTTGAACGCCAGTTTACGTCATCTATTCTTGGCCAAAGTATGGACTATTATATATTTCTGGAAAGCCCTGGATGTCTAATTTCCAACGCAATTGGAAGCGCGCCATTTCGAGTTCTGTAGCTCCAGAAAATCCATTTTGAGTGCAGGGAGGTCAGAATCCAACAGCATCAGCAGTCCTTCTTCAACCTCTGAATCTGATTTCTGCTCAAGTCCCTCAATTTCAGCCAGAAAATACCTGAAATCACAGAAAAACACACAAACTCATAGTAAAGTCCAGAAATGTGAATTTAACATAAAACTAATGAAAACATCCCTAAAAGTAACTAGATCCTACTAAAAACATACTAAAAACAATGTCAAAAAGCATATAAATTATCCGCTCATCAAGTATCCATATCTGTTGAAGCTTGGCTGGCCATTGGCCATGTCTAGTGTTTTGGACTGGAGCTTTCATTGAAAGCTTGGCTGGCTAGTGAGCCATGTCTAATTCCTGGACTGAAGCTTTAGACTAAGAATGCAAGATTCCTGGAATTCATATTAAAAATTTTGGAATCCTTATTTTTCTTTTTCAATTAATTTTTCGAAAAATCCAAAAACAAATTTAGAAAATCATAAAAATCAAAAATATTTTTCTGTTTCTTGTTTGAGTCATGTGCCATGTTATAAGTTTGGTGTCAATTGCATATGCATCTTGCATTTTTTCGAAAATTCTCATGCATTCATAGTGTTCTTCATGATCTTCAAGTTGTTCTTGGTAAGTCTTCTTGTTTGATCTTTGCATTTGCATGTTTTGTGTCTTTTCTTGTTTTTCATATGCATTCTTGAATTCTTAGTGCCTAAGCATTAAAGATTTCTAAGTTTGATGTCTTGCATGTTTTCTTTGCATTAAAAATTTTTCAAAAACATGTTCTTGATGTTCATCATGATCTTCATAGTGTTCTTGGTGTTCATCTTGACATTCATAGTGTTCTTGCATGCATTCCTTGTTTTGATTCAAAAATAAAAGAGAAAAATATGAAAATGATGTTTCATCATTCCTTGCATGCATTCCTTGTTTTAATTTTTCTCTCTCATCATTAAAAAAATCAAAAAAATCAAAAAAATATCTCTCCCTTTTTCTCTCTCATAAATTCGAAAATGAGATTTGACTTTTTCAAAAATTTTTAAAATCTAGTTGTTTTCATGAGTCAAATCAAAATTTTCAATTTAAAAATCTCACATTTTTCAAAATCTTTTTCAAAAATCAAATCTTTTTCAAATTTCTTAGTTATTTTCGAAAATTCCAAAAATATTTTTCAAAAATCTTTTTCTTATTTTTATATCAAAATTTTCGAAAATAACAATAACAATTAATGTTTTGATTCAAAAATTTCAAGTTTGTTACTTGCTTGTTAAGAAAGATTCAAACTTTAAGTTCTAGAATCATATTTTGTGATTTCTTGTGAATCAAGTCATTAATTGTGATTTTAAAAATCAAATCTTTTCCAAAAACTAATTTCTATCATGTCTTTTCAAAAATATTTTCCTTATCTTTTTTTACAAAAATTTGATTTCAAAATATCTTCTCTAACTTCCTAACTTCTTATCTTTTCAAAAGTTGTTTCAACTAACTAACTAACTTTTTGTTTGTTTCTTATCTTTTTCAAAACCACCTAACTAACTCTCTCTCTCTCTCTCTAATTTTCGAAAATATCTTCCCTCTTTTTCAAAATTTCTTTTTAATTAACTAATTATTTTGTTTTTATTTTGAATTTTCGAAAAAAAAAAACTACTAACCTTTTTCAAAAACTATTTTAAAAAATCACTAACTCTTTTTCAAAAATTATTGTCGAAATTTCTCCTCTCTCATCTTATTCTATTTATTTATTCATCTACTAACATCTCTCCCTCACCCACCAAAAATCCGAACTCTCTCTCTCTCTCTCTTTCTGAGTTCAGATTTTTCTCTTCTTCTTTTCTTCTACTAACAATAAGGAACCTCTTCACTGTGACATAGAGGATTCCTCTTCTTTTCTTTTTCTCTTCTCTTTCTTATGAGCAGGGACAGAGAAAAAGGCATTCTTGTTGAAGCTGATCCAGAACCTGAAAGGACTCTGAAGAGGAAACTAAGAGAAGCTAAATTACAACAATCCAGAGACAACTTGATTGAAAATTTCAAGCAAGTAAAGGAGATGGCAGCCGAACCCAACAACAATAATGCAAGGAGAATGCTTGGTGACTTTACTGCACCTAATTCCAATTTACATGGAAGAAGCATCTCCATTCCTACCATTGGGGCAAACAACTTTGAGCTGAAACCTCAATTAGTTTCTCTGATGCAGCAGAACTGCAAGTTTTATGGACTTCCATCTGAAGATCCTTTTCAGTTCTTAACTGAATTCTTGCAGATATGTGATACTGTTAAGACTAATGGAGTAGATCCTGAAGTCTACAGGCTCATGCTTTTCCCATTTGCTGTAAGAGACAGAGCTAGAATCTGGTTGGACTCTCAACCCAGAGACAGCCTGAACTATTGGGATAAGCTGGTCACGGCTTTCTTAGCCAAGTTCTTTCCTCCTCAAAAGCTGAGCAAGCTTAGAGTGGATGTTCAAACCTTCAGACAGAAAGAAGGTGAATCCCTCTATGAAGCTTGGGAGAGATACAAAGGACTGACCAAAACGTGTCCTTCTGATATGCTTTTAGAATGGACCATCCTGAACATATTCTATGATGGTCTGTCTGAGTTATCTAAGATGTCATTGGATACCTCTGCAGGTGGATCCATTCACCTGAAGAAAACGCCTGCAGAAGCTCAATAACTCATTAACATGGTTTCAAATAACCAGTTCATTACACTTCTGAAAGGAATCCTGTGAATAATGGGACGCCTATGAAGAAGGGAGTTCTTGAGATTGATACTCTGAATGCCATATTGGCTCAGAACAAAATATTGACTCAGCAAGTCAATATGATTTTTCAGAGTTTGAATGGAATGCAAGCTGCATCCAACAGTACTCAAGAGGCATCTTCTGAAGAAGAAGCTTATGATCCTGAGAATCCTGCAATAGCAGAGGTGAATTACTTAGGTGAACCTTATGGAAACACCTATAACTCATCATGGAGAAATCATCCAAATTTCTCATGGAAGGATCAAAAGCCTCAACAAGGCTTTAATAATGGTGGAAGAAACAGGTTTAGCAATAGCAAGCCTTTTCCATCATCCACTCAGCAACGGACAGAGAATTCTGAGCAGAACCCATCTAGCCTAGCAAACTTAGTCTCTGATCTATCTAAGGCCACTGTGAGTTTCATGAACGAAACAAGGTCTTCCATTAGAAATTTGGAAGCACAAGTGGGCCAGCTGAGTAAAAGGATCACTGAAATCCCTCCTAGCACTCTCCCAAGCAATACAGAAGAAAATCCAAAAGGAGAGTGCAAGGCCATTGACATAACCAAAATGGCCGAACCCAATGAGGGAGAGGAGGACGTGAATCCCAAGGAGGAAGACCTCCTGGGACGTCCAGTGATCAATAAGGAGCTTCCCTCTGAGGAACCAAAGGACTCTGAGGCTCATCTAGAGACCATAGAGATTCCATTGAACCTCCTTATGCCCTTCATGAGCTCTGATGAGTATTCCTCTTCTGAAGAGAATGAGGATGTTACTGAAGAGCAAACTGTCAAGTTTCTTGGTGCAATCATGAAGCTGAATGCCAAATTATTTGGTATTGATACTTGGGAAGATGAACCTCCCTTGTTCATTAATGAACTAAGCGATCTGGATCAACTGACATTGCCTCAGAAGAGACAGGATCCTGGAAAGTTCATAATACCTTGTACTATAGGCACCATGATCTTTAAGGCTCTGTGTGACCTTGGTTCAGGGATAAACCTCATGCCCCTCTCTGTAATAGAGAAACTGGGAATCTATGGGGTGCAAGCTGCTCAAATCTCATTAGAGATGGCAGACAATTCAAGAAAACAGGCTTATGGACAAGTAGAGGACGTGTTAGTAAAGGTTGAAGGCCTTTACATCCCTGCTGATTTCATAGTCTTGGATACTGGAAAGGAAGAGGATGAATCCATCATCCTAGGAAGACCTTTCCTGGCCACAGCAAGAGCTGTGATTGATGTGGACAGAGGAGAATTAATCCTTCAATTGAATGAGGACAACCTTGTGTTTACAACTCAAGGATCTCTCTCTGCATCCATGGAGAGGAAGCAGAAAAAGCTTCTCTCAAAGCAGAGTCAAACAAAGCCCCCACAGTCAAACTCTAAGTTTGGTGTTGGGAGGCCACAACCAAACTCTAAGTTTGGTGTTGAACTCCCATATCCAAACTCTAAGTTTGGTTTTGGAGAGTCTCAACACTGCTCTGAACATCTGTGAGGCTCCATGAGAGCCCACTGTCAAGCTATTGACATTAAAGAAGCGCTTATTGGGATGCAACCCAATTTTTATTTATCTAACTATATTTTTTTAGTTATATGTCTTTATAGGTTCATGATCATGTGGAGTCACAAAATAAATATAAAAATTGAAAACGGAATCAAAAACAGCAGAAGAAAAATCACACCCTAGAGGAGCATTGACAAAAGGATTTTTGCCGGTATAGAAATTATCAAATGATCAATCGTAGTATAGTCTAAACCGACGCAAAATCCTTCATCAAACAAATCTACAATCTATATCCGAGAGTACTAGTCTCCCGAGTCGTTCTCCCTTGGAATTGCCAAAGTGTGCATCTCATTGATTTAGTAAGCTTTGTTGGAATTCTTTGAAGGGTTTAGCAAAGCTATGAAAAACAAACAATCAATTATCAAAAGACTTGGCTTAGGGTTGGCATTAGAAATCCTATCCTTATAGTCCATTCAATGTTGACAACAATTAGGCCTTGCTTCATTTAGTTATCCCCTAGGTATAGAGGAAGGTCAAATGAAAGTAATCAACTTGAGTCACAAGTCCTAGCCTCACCTTATGGGAGTCTAGCTTTAGTGCACTCCAAGCCAACTAGCAATCCCTAATTCCAAATCAACTATTGATACACTATTCAACTTCTTCCAAAGACCAAACCCTATGCCAAGTGTGAGAATTCTACTCCATAGCTAGTGTTGTCATTTTATCAAACATGTGATGAGCAAGAAGGAAAGGCATAGTAAAATGAGAAGAAAAATTGAAAGTATTGCAACACAAAGATCTAACAACAAGTCTCAAAGAGTAGCAATGAAAATCCAAAATAGAGATGGAATCCAAAATTACAAGTCGAATTCTAAATCTATGAGAATTGATCAATTGTATCTACTACTTGAAATTGGAGAAGAAAATCTATGACATGAACAAAGTGGAATGAGAATTGTAGTGGATCTCACCAAAAAGTCATTGAAAATTCAGAAATTAGAAGAGGATGAACCCTAGTGAAGCTTGGAATCTCCCTCTTCTTCTCCCAAAAAGTGTAACTAACTCTCTCTTCTCTCCAAAAAAGGGAAAAATATCTAGATCTAGAAGAAATGAACTAAAAGTGTCCTTAACCCTTGTTCCTTTTGTCTTCTTAAGCTTTTCCCGCCAAGGTGCTTCTCTAAGAGTGGAATCCTCAACTGCCTCCACGCCTAAGTCACGTGACTTCTTTAAAAAATCATATTCGCAAATCGGCGCGCACGCGCAAGGCACGCGCACGCGCCGTTGAGACGTCTTGCAATGTGCGCGGAGGCGTGATGTACGCGTGCGCGCCCATGAAGATCCTGGCTTAGCCGCTTCTCAAGCCGGCTCTTGGCTTCGGCTCCACGTAGCCGTATCTGCGCGGGCGCGCCAGGTGCGCGCACGCGCCTATGCGAAAATTCCCAAGGCTTAATCCTCATGCTTCCTTTCTTCGTACCCGTCTTCTTTCTCTCTTTCGGTCCATTCCTACTCTATATCCTGGAACCACTTAACACACAAGTCACGGCATCGAATGGCATCAAGAGAAGATTAGAGATGTATCTATTTTAGTGCAAAACAGGCATGTTTTCATTCATGAGGCAAAACTAGGGAAGGAATGCAAAATCTTGTATTTTCATATGGAAAGTGTGTGGAATCATTGATAAAACCCCTGAAATCATCACAAGATAAATCCTCAAATTGGGGTTTGTCAACCTCCCCACACTTAGATTCTAGCATGTCCTCATGCTTAGAGAAATACAAAGAAACACAGAAGATCGAGGGATCGCAGAAGTATAGGACTCATGAAGTGCAACCTACTTATATGCATGCAACTACAACTAGTGCTACTATCCACTTGGTTGGGAACAAATTAGCCTTCTTAGGACATATGCGAGCATATGGGGCACGATGGTGGTCAAAGCATGGGACTTGCCACTTTCTAAGCATCAAATGCAATATGTGCAACCTTGCATGAGGAATGCTCGCGAGAGCCGGGAATCGAAGGATTGAGCTTCGAACCCTCACCGGAGGTGTTTTCACTCTAATCACTCGGTGTTTGGGGTTTATTCTCTCAATTCTCCCCTAATCATGCTTGCCAAGATTTGTTTTTCATCTAACAATCAACAATTATTCAATGCATGCATACACTTATCATGGGGTCTTTCCTTAGGTTGTAATGGGGTTAGGGTCAAGGTAGGGTCATATATGGCTAGTGGACTTAAGATTTGAATCTTTGATTAACTTAAACTTTCCCACCTAACCTATATAATGACCTATACAATTAGGTACTAACCTAACTACCCATTCCTCACTTTTCCACATACTCATGCATTTTTCTTTTCGTTTCACAATATTTATGCATTGATTCCTCTTGAGCTGCACTTTGGGGCATTTTGTCCCCTTTTCCTTTTTTCTCTCTTCTTTCTCTTTTTTTTTTGTATTATTATTTTTTTTTCTTTTCTTTTCCATATTGTTTTCTTTTCTTTTCTTTTGTTTTCTTTTGTTCTTTTGTTTTTCTTATTATTTTTTTTTCTATATACAAGAGCGTCAATGCATAAGATTTTACATTCGATCAATTCATGAATATGTACCCAATTCCCAATATTCCAATAATAATACAAAATACCCTTCTATTCACCCCATGCCCCAAGGTTCCCACACTTGAATGATACTCACACACACTAGTCTAAGCTAATCAAAGATCCAAATAAGGACTTTTATTGTTTTCCGCTTTAAGGCTTGTAATGTGCTAAATTAAGAACAAAGTGGGTTAATCGTAGGCTCAAGTTGGCTAACAACGGAGGATAGAGGGTACGGCCGTTTGGGTGAGTGAGCTAATGAAATGATGGCCTCAATCATATAAATGCATGAATGCGCCAAATAATGGACATAAAGAATCAAACAAATCAAAGATCACAATCATAGAGAGAGAATAATGCACACAAGAAGGAAAAATAAGTGGTTATAAGATGTAACCACACCATTAGGCTCAAATCTCACAAGCTTGTGTTCTTAACTCAAAACCATGTTCCCAAATATAATTCTCCATGCAACTTTGGCATCAAAGCATTTAAAATTTTGCAATGCCATGGTCGTCCCATAGTGTTGGTTTCCTAAGAGAGAATTTCATTGTTCCAACCAAGCGGACTTATCATGCGAATGTTGCTAACTAAAACCTAATCATGCAACCTATCCTAATTTATTCAGATTTATTTAGGTGTTACCTACGGAGATCGGTCGGTCGACCTCCCCACACTTAAAACTTAGCACGGTCCTCCGTGCTAGAGGTTAGGCGCAGTGGGTGGTGGAGCTCCGAGTGTGCCACATCTCCAATGCCATTGCTATCTCCGCTTGAAGTTGCGGTGGAGGTGGAGATATCGGGTTCCTCCATTGGCGGGGTGATCATGCTTAGAAGCCTCTTCACATGAGCATAGCCGCGTTGGTTACGCCTCTCATAACGGTCTACTTTGTTGTGAAGGTCTTCAAGGCGTTGGGCGGCCGGTTTTTGTGATGTAGATGAAGTGGTAGCGTGGCCAGTTGGTGCGGGTAGTTCAATGTCCATGGTGACTTCCGGAGGCTTGAGGCATCTCTTGGTCGGAATGATATCACCCTCAACCGGTATTGAGGTTCGCCTATCTTTAGTCTCCCGGTTGACACCGGCTTTCGCAACTAATGCCGTCACTAAAGCGGGGAATGGTAGATTTCCCTTGGCATGAATGCGCCCCATGGATTGGCGGATGGCATGCGGAACGTCGACCGGTTTCTCGGTCAAAATGCACCATATCAATAAGGCAAGCTCGGCGGTGATGGATGACCCATGTGTGCTTGGGAGCACGTAGTGAGCTAGAATTTGGGCCCATGCCGTGGCTTATTGAGTGAGGTGGCGGACATCTAAACCCTTGGGTCTTCGCTTTATGGTTCCCCGAATCCAATATGCGTCGGGTAAAGCAATGACGCGGAGGATCGCGCTCCAATCGAATGTGCGGTCAACGCATGCAGCCAAGACTTCTTGGTAGGCGTCATACGCATCCGTTGACGGTGCAATCCCAAGGACTTCTCGGATGGTTTCCACGGTGACCGACACTTGTTTCCGGCGCACAAATATTGATGTGAGATGGGGTGAGTGGAAGTTGGAGTAGAATTCCACCACCCATGAGAGATTGGCCTCCGTAGGTTGCCTCAATAGGAATCTCCAATGCCTCCGGTCAATGTGTGGCATCACAATCGGACTGAGGTGAGCCGGTAAGACTAGGAGGGGTTCCGGATGGTAATTCCTTTCAATAATTCTGGAGTAAACAAGTTCGCAGTAGCGGTTGGGAAACTTGTTCGAATCCTTTGGAGGGTTGTCCTTCTCTAGAACGTCAACGGGGCCCTTAGTCTTCTTTAGGAGGGGCTTGGCCGTTAGTTCTTGGCGGGCTTTATTGGAAGCTGGCTTCTTGGGGCCTTTCCCGTTGTCCTTTTTGATAACCATCCTGTGGAAGCAAGAAAGGAAAATATCAAACCCAAAGAAGCGGAGATACATGAGCACTATGTGATGAAAAGTTATGCCATAGA
Organism: Arachis ipaensis; assembly: GCF_059453495.1. Classification (NCBI taxonomy): domain Eukaryota; kingdom Viridiplantae; phylum Streptophyta; class Magnoliopsida; order Fabales; family Fabaceae; genus Arachis; species Arachis ipaensis. Next base: position 100,081,963 of record NC_142441.1, read on the forward strand.
ATATGGGTGTCTTAGTTACATGACAGCTGCAACATGTAACTAGGACAATGTGTGAAGCGCAAGGCAAAAAATTTTCTTGTGGTGCAAGGGTAGTTTAGGCATGCAAGGAAGAAGCATGAGAAGCATACACCCTTAGGGACCATAAATGGGAGGCAAGCCAAGAAAATGGAAAGAATGGTTTGTGGAAAGTGGGGATGCACTCAAAAGTGGTTGGTGAGAGGCAATGTAGTCACAATGAGTCCAAAATTTAAGTATGCCTTTCATCAAACACTTGGTGTGCATCCTTCAAGTAGTATGTGATTGTGTGAAAATGAGAGCAATGAAGCTTTCCACAATCCATTATTAATGATTATAGTGCATATTGATTGGAAGAAAATTAAGCAACACCATTCATCTACTTATGTAATGAGTTTGAGACCTAAGTGCTCATGAAGAGCAAAGAAGAAAGAAGGAAGTAACTAGAGAGGGGAGGAAGAGAGAAATAAAAGAAGAAGGAAGCCTACCTAAAAGATGGTGCAACTTAAATGAGTAAGAGCTACAAGAGATTAATGGACTAAGATGGAGCTTAGTATAATACCTTGTGAGATGGAGAAGGATGTGGAATAAGAAGAGAGGTGGAATGAGAATGAAGGGGTAAGTGTGTCCCTTTTATTTTTTAAGTCGTCGATCACCGGCGCGTGCGCGCGCGCTGCGCGCTCGCGCAGGGAGCGAGGTGAGCTAGGGGCGCGCGCGCGCACAGGTCGCGTGCACGCCCATACGCTTGGGCTGGGGGCACAGGGGTGGCATAGGGGTGGCCTAACTCTCTGGGAGAAGTACCAGAGATGGCTGCAGCGTGCTTTGGCGCGCGCGCGCACAGTGCGCGCGCGCGTCCTCGTAGTTGTGCCCCAGGCATGAAAGGGGCCTGGAGGGGGCTCAACTCTCTGTGAAATGGCCCAGAGAGGAGTGCAGAGTGGAAGGGCGCGTGCGCGGCGGTGGCGCGCACGCGCATTCCGCGCTTGCTTTGGATGGACGCGTGCGCACCAGGTGCGCGCACGCGGCAATGGTGTTTGGGCTGGTGGCTTAGTGTAGGCATGAGAGAGGCTTAACTCTCTGTAGAATGTACTAGGGGGCAGCAAAGCAATCGGCGCGGACGCGCGCCATGCGCTTGCGCGTCGATTGGCGGATTATGCTCATGTGCGCGGACGCGCCATGTGCGCTCACGCGCAGAGGGGCGGGATTTTTCTAAATTTGCAAGTGGTTACACCATTTTCAACATTTCAAAACCCCTTTTTTCCATACAGCCACTTAAGCACTATAGCAAATGAAGTCAATCAAAATGAAGGGGAGTTGTCATTAAAATCTAACTAACAAACATAAAGTCAAGTGTCTATGTACAAGTCTCAAAGGAAGATCTTACCATGGTGGGGTGTCTCCTACCTAGCACTTTTGTTTAATGTCCTTAAGTTGGACTTTCAGCAGCTTATAGTGTTTATTCAAGAGTTGCATCCCTCAAGAGGAACACTTCAAATTCCTTGGCGTTCTTGCTTTGCTCACCATGATACAATTTGAGGCGGTGCCCGTTTACCTTGAAGATGTCTGGGCTTGATGGGTGGCGCAAGTGGTAGACCCCATAAGGTTCTACTTTCTCCACTTGGTAGGGCCCATCCCACCTTGATCTAAGCTTTCCGGGTAGTAATCTCAACCTTGAATTGTAGAGAAGGACTAGGTCACCGGGTTGGAATTCTCTTCTCCTAATGTTCTTGTCATGGATGGCTTTCAACTTTTCCTTATAGAGTCGAGAGTTGTCATAAGCTTCCAATCTCATACATTCTAATTCAGCCAATTGAAGCTTTCTCTCTACTCCGGCCCCACCCAAGCTCATATTACACTCCTTTACGGCCCAATAAGCTTTATGTTCAATCTCTACCGGTAGGTGACATGCTTTGCCATATACAAGCCGGAAGGGGCTCATGCCAATGGGTGTCTTGTAAGCCGTTCGATAGGCCCACAGTGCATCGGAGAGTTTAGTGCTCCAATCTTTCCTATTCGGCTTTACAATTCTTTCCAACACATGCTTGATTTCCCGGTTAGAGACTTCGGCTTGGCCGTTTGTCTGAGGGTGGTAAGCCGTGGCGACTTTGTGGATGATGCCATATTTTCTCATGAGGCCATCTATTCTTTTGTTGCAAAAGTGGGATCCTTGGTCACTTATGATTGCTCTTGGGGCGCCAAAGCGACAAATGATATTGTTCCTCACAAAAGAATACACAACATTAGCGTCATCCGTTCGGGTGGGGATTGCCTCAACCCATTTTGACACATAATCGACGGCTAACAAGATGTAGAGAAAACCATTGGAGTTTGGAAATGGTCCCATGAAGTCGATTCCCCATACGTCAAAGATTTCGCAAAAAAGCATATTTTGTTGGGGAATTTCGTCCTTCTTGGAAATATCTCCAAACCTAATACATTGGGGACAAGATTTGCAGTAGAGAGAAGCATCTTTGAGAAGAGTTGGCCACCAAAATCCGCAATCAAGGATTTTTCTTGCCGTTCTTTGGGGCCCATAGTGACCACCTCCTTCGGAAGCATGGCAAGCGTCCAAGATTGCTTGGAATTCGGTTTGAGGTATGCACCGTCGCACTATTTGGTCCGCTCCACACCTCCACATATAGGGGTCATCCCAAATATAGTACTTGGATTCGCTTTTCAGCTTATCCTTTTGGTGTTTGTTGAGATTGGGAGGGAAAGTGCGTGAAACCAAATAGTTTGCTATTGGGGCATACCAAGGAACCACTTCCGAGATTGCATGCAAAGCATCTAAAGGAAAGGAATCATTGATAGGAGTGGTGTCGCCTTTTGTGTGTTCGAGGCGACTTAAATGGTCCGCCACTAGGTTTTGGGCACCGCTCCTATCTTTGATTTCCAAGTCAAATTCTTGTAATAAGAGCACCCAACGAATTAATCTCGGTTTGGATTCCTTTTTTGCCAACAAGTACTTTAGTGCCGCGTGATCCGAGTACACTACTACCTTGGAACCAAGAAGATAGGCCCAGAACTTGTCCAAAGTAAAAACAATAGCTAGAAGTTCCTTTTCGGTAGTGGTGTAGTTGGATTGGGCTCCGTCTAATGTTTTGGAAGCATAAGCTATGACATAGGGAATCTTACCTTCGCGTTGTGCTAACGCGGCTCCTATCGCATAATTCGAAGCATCACACATGATTTCAAAGGGTTGAGTCCAATTGGGTCCTCGTACAATAGGGGCTTCTGTCAATGCTACCTTGAGTTTGTCATATGCTTCCATACATTCCTTGCTCATCTCAAATTCGGTGTCTTTTTGTAGTAATCGAGAGAGAAGTAAAGCCACCTTGCTAAAGTCCTTAATGAATCTCCGGTAGAATCCTGCATGTCCAAGAAAAGAACGGACTTCCCTCTCGGAGGAGGGGTAAGGTAAACTAGATATGACATTTATCTTTGCCGGATCTACGGAGATGCCTTCCTTTGATACTATGTGTCCCAAAACAATGCCTTGTTTGACCATGAAATGACATTTTTCAAAATTTAAGACAAGGTTTGTTTTGGTGCATCTCTCTAAGACTTTTTCAAGGTTACCTAAGCAATGCTCAAATGACTCACCATACACGCTAAAATCATCCATGAAAACTTCCATCGATTGCTCTAGAAAGTCCGCAAATAGGCTCATCATGCATCTTTGAAACGTTGCCGGTGCATTGCATAGGCCAAATGGCATACGCTTGTAAGCATACGTTCCAAAGGGGCAAGTAAATGTGGTTTTTTCTTGGTCTTCTAGAGCAATATGAATTTGAAAGTATCCGGAGTAGCCATCAAGAAAACAATAGTATGATTTACCGGCTAACCGGTCAAGCATTTGATCGATAAATGTTAGTGGAAAGTGGTCTTTTCTTGTGGCCGCATTCAATCTTCGGTAGTCTATGCATACTCTCCAAGAATTCTGCACTCTTGTTGCTATAAGTTCACCACTTTCGTTTTTGATTGTTGTCACTCCGGACTTCTTTGGCACTACTTGGACCGGGCTTACCCATTCGCTATCCGAGATAGGATAGATGATGTCCGCCTCAAGTAGCTTAGTGACTTCTTTCTTTACCACCTCAAGAATGGTTGGGTTGAGTCTCCTTTGAGGTTGTCGGACCGGTCTTGCTCCTTCTTCAAGAAATATGCGGTGCTCACATACTTGGGGGCTTATTCCCACTAGATCCGCCAAACTCCACCCAATTGCCCTTTTGTTTTTCCTCAATACATTCAGCAATTTTTCTTCTTGTTGAGGAGTTAACTCTTGTGCAATTATCACGGGTAGCTTTTGGGCTTCATCAAGGTATGAATACCTTAAATGAGGTGGTAGTGGCTTCAATTCCATCTTCTTGTCATTTCTTGAAGTTTGAGTCTCCGGATGGCTTGTATGATGTGTGGTATGTAGTTCGCTTGACTCTTCATTTGCCTCTTCGACCATGTACTTCTCATCTAATCTTGCAAGGTGTACTTCGGCTACTATGTTATCGATTGGGTCACACCGAAATAGAGAATGGTTCTCCGGTGGATGCTTCATTGCTTCCTCTAGGCTAAAGCTTACAATTCTTCCATCAATTTCAAATGAGTAGTTCCCCGAGTAAGCATCAAGCTTAAATCTAGAAGTTCTCAAGAAGGGCCTTCCAAGTAGGATAGAGGATGCTTTCTCGGTTTCGCTTGACGGCATTTCAAGGACATAGAAGTCAATCGGAAATACCAACCCTTTTATGTTCACCAATACATCTTCCGCAACACCCGCTACGGTTATTATGCTTTTGTCCGCTAGGACAAATCTTGCCGTCGACCTTTTTAGTGGGGGCAAGTTCAATACCCGATAAACGGATAGCGGCATGATGCTCACACATGCTCCGAGGTCACACATACAATCTCTAAACTGAACTCCATTGACGGTGCAAGTGACCATACAAGGGCCCGGGTCATCACACTTCTCCGGTAATGTTCCCATCAAAGCGGAAATAGAACTCCCCAATGGGATGGTTTCCAATTCAAGAATTCTATCCTTGTTTATGCATAAATCTTTGAGGAATTTAGCATATCTAGGAACTTGATGGATGGCATCAAAGAGGGGGATGGTTACCTCAACTTTCTTGAACATTTCTACCATTTTAGGGTCGAGTTCCATGCGCTTTTTAGCTTTCTTTGCAAGTGTTGGAAATGGAAGTGGTTGAGCAATTCCTTCTTCCAAGGTTCTTTTGGTCTTGGGTGTCTCCCTTGTTGGTTGGGCTTCATCTTCAACTATGGCTTGTGGTGTCTCCTCTTCCACTACCTCCTCTTCCACTACCTCCTCTATATCTATTCTCTCTTCCTCTTGGGCGGTTGAGATAGGACTTGGGTCCTTTGCTTCCTTTTCTTTTAGTTGTGTACCGGATCTAAGGGTGATGGCATTGATGCCCCCTTTTGGATTTGGTTGAGGTTGAGAGGGAATGACACTTTGGATTGGGGGTTGAGGAGTAGAGGTCGATGGTGTGTCCATACGTGCAAGAAGAGCTTGTAGTGTAGAGGTGAGGCCGGTGAGGCCGGAAGCAAGTGTGTTTTGTAATTCCTTTTGGCCTTGGATGATGGTCCGGAGTGTTTCATCTTGGTTGGAGGGGGTGGTTGCATATGTGAGTTGAGGAGTTTGTGATTGGTTGGGTGGTGGTCTTTGATGTGGTGGTTGGTATGTTTGGTAGTTTCTTTGTGAGTTTTGTTGGTTGTATGGTTGATTTTGGAAGTTGTATGGTCGGTTTTGTGAGAAATTTTGCGAGTTGTTGTTCCATCTTTGACCTCCTCCATTGTTGTTGTTATCCCTATTCCCTTGTTGATGATTGTCTTTCCAATTTTGATTATTGTGTCCACTACCTTGGTTGTAGCTTCCTCCTTGATAAGGGTGCCCTTGGTTAGGATTACCTCCTTGGTAGTACCCTTGATTAGGGCGGTCATAGAAATTATGGGTGGCCGCCAAAGTGTTGTCTTCTTGAAGGTTTGGGTACTCATCCGTGTAGTGGGAGTAGCAAGAGCAAATGCCACATACTCTTTGAGGGACCAATTGTTGTTGGTTGTGTTGTTGAGATGGTGGAGGTTGTTGTTGATATGATTGAGGTTGTTGTGGTTGTTGTTGATTCAATTGGAGTTGCCTCAAAATGGATGTCATCTCATTCAAGGATTGAGTTAGAGCGGTGGCTTCACTACTAGTTGATACCTCGTTCACGGTCCTTGGACGGTTGACTCTTCGCCTCATATGTTGATTGGATTCGGCTAAGTCAATAATGAGTTGCCATGCCTCCTCCACGGTTTTGTATTTGGACAAAGAACCATTGCTAGAAGTGTCCAAGAGGGTTCTATCTTGCTCTCGCATCCCTTGACATATGTATCCAAGCAATACTTGAGTGTCGAGCATGTGATTAGGGCATGCATCTAGTAGTTTGCGAAACCGTTCCCAATACTCATATAGTGGTTCAGTCTCACCTTGCACAATACAAGACATTTCTTTCCTTAGCCTATCCATCTTTTCCGGGGGCAAGAATTTATCCAAGAATCCCCTTCTAAGTAGGTCCCAATCGGATGTAACTTCACTAGAGAGAGTGTAGAACCATTCTTTGGCCTTGTCCTCAAGAGAGAAAGGGAAAGCAAACAACCATATAGCAACTTCATCGGACCCTTCCCGTCTAGTAGTTGAGCATATGTGGTGGAAGTCCTTGAGATGTCGAATAGGGTCTTGTGCGGGAAGCCCGTGAAACTTGGGTAGGAGGTTAATCAAAGCGGTCTTTAATTCAAAATTCGCATTCAAATTGGGGTGAGTTACATGGAGGGGTTGAAGGACATAATCCGGTGCACCCGCTTCCTTGATGGTAACTCTCCTTGGAGCATCCATAGTATTAGTACCTAAAACAAAAGAAGAATTGTTAGTGAGGTTGATGGGAGTATGATTAATGCCTTCTTTGAGTGACGGTTCAATGTTCACTTCTAGTAAGGTGGTTGAGGTGGTGAAAACCGCTTCACCTTTTCCAAATCTTAGCCGCCTCCGAGCTTGTCTAATATGAAACAAAGTTCGTTCTATTTCCGAATCAAAAGGGGATAAGCTCGGATTCGGTTGTGAACGCGTCATGCAATGAAGGAGAAATGGAATTCATTGTAACGATGAGAAGTTAATCAATTGAGCAATTTACAATGAAGTGCAACTATGTATATATATACATGCTTGATCCAAAACAATAACATGGCACACTAAGCAATTTCCCCGGCAACGGCGCCATTTTGACAAAAGGATTTTTGCCGGTATAGAAATTATCAAATGATCAATCGTAGTATAGTCTAAACCGACGCAAAATCCTTCATCAAACAAATCTACAATCTATATCCGAGAGTACTAGTCTCCCGAGTCGTTCTCCCTTGGAATTGCCAAAGTGTGCATCTCATTGATTTAGTAAGCTTTGTTGGAATTCTTTGAAGGGTTTAGCAAAGCTATGAAAAACAAACAATCAATTATCAAAAGACTTGGCTTAGGGTTGGCATTAGAAATCCTATCCTTATAGTCCATTCAATGTTGACAACAATTAGGCCTTGCTTCATTTAGTTATCCCCTAGGTATAGAGGAAGGTCAAATGAAAGTAATCAACTTGAGTCACAAGTCCTAGCCTCACCTTATGGGAGTCTAGCTTTAGTGCACTCCAAGCCAACTAGCAATCCCTAATTCCCAATCAACTATTGATACACTATTCAACTTCTTCCAAAGACCAAACCCTATGCCAAGTGTGAGAATTCTACTCCATAGCTAGTGTTGTCATTTTATCAAACATGTGATGAGCAAGAAGGAAAGGCATAGTAAAATGAGAAGAAAAGTCAAATTGAAAGTATTGCAACACAAAGATCTAACAACAAGTCTCAAAGAGTAGCAATGAAAATCCAAAATAGAGATGGAATCCAAAATTACAAGTCGAATTCTAAATCTATGAGAATTGATCAATTGTATCTACTACTTGAAATTGGAGAAGAAAATCTATGACATGAACAAAGTGGAATGAGAATTGTAGTGGATCTCACCAAAAAGTCATTGAAAATTCAGAAATTAGAAGAGGATGAACCCTAGTGAAGCTTGGAATCTCCCTCTTCTTCTCCCAAAAAGTGTAACTAACTTTCTCTTCTCTCCAAAAAAGGGAAAAATATCTAGATCTAGAAGAAATGAACTAAAAGTGTCCTTAACCCTTGTTCCTTTTGTCTTCTTAAGCTTTTCCCGCCAAGGTGCTTCTCTAAGAGTGGAATCCTCAACTGCCTCCACGCCTAAGTCACGTGACTTCTTTAAAAAATCATATTCGCAAATCGGCGCGCACGCGCAAGGCACGCGCACGCGCCGTTGAGACGTCTTGCAATGTGCGCGGAGGCGTGATGTACGCGTGCGCGCCCATGAAGATCCTGGCTTAGCCGCTTCTCAAGCCGGCTCTTGGCTTCGGCTCCACGTAGCCGTATCCGCGCGGGCGCGCCAGGTGCGCGCACGCGCCTATGCGAAAATTCCCAAGGCTTAATCCTCATGCTTCCTTTCTTCGTACCCGTCTTCTTTCTCTCTTTCGGTCCATTCCTACTCTATATCCTGGAACCACTTAACACACAAGTCACGGCATCGAATGGCATCAAGAGAAGATTAGAGATGTATCTATTTTAGTGCAAAACAGGCATGTTTTCATACATGAGGCAAAACTAGGGAAGGAATGCAAAATCTTGTATTTTCATATGGAAAGTGTGTGGAATCATTGATAAAACCCCTGAAATCATCATAAGATAAATCCTCAAATTGGGGTTTGTCAACCTCCCCACACTTAGATTCTAGCATGTCCTCATGCTTAGAGAAATACAAAGAAACACAGAAGATCGAGGGATCGCAGAAGTATAGGACTCATGAAGTGCAACCTACTTATATGCATGCAACTACGACTAGTGCTACTATCCACTTGGTTGGGAACAAATTAGCCTTCTTAGGACATATGCGAGCATATGGGGCACGATGGTGGTCAAAGCATGGGACTTGCCACTTTCTAAGCATCAAATGCAATATGTGCAACCTTGCATGAGGAATGCTCGCGAGAGCCGAGAATCGAAGGATTGAGCTTCGAACCCTCACCGGAGGTGTTTTCACTCTAATCACTCGGTGTTTGGGGTTTATTCTCTCAATTCTCCCCTAATCATGCTTGCCAAGATTTGTTTTTCATCTAACAATCAACAATTATTCAATGCATGCATACACTTATCATGGGGTCTTTCCTTAGGTTGTAATGGGGTTAGGGTCAAGGTAGGGTCATATATGGCTAGTGGACTTAAGATTTGAATCTTTGATTAACTTAAACTTTCCCACCTAACCTATATAATGACCTATACAATTAGGTACTAACCTAACTACCCATTCCTCACTTTTCCACATACTCATGCATTTTTCTTTTCGTTTCACAATATTTATGCATTGATTCCTCTTGAGCTGCACTTTGGGGCATTTTGTCCCCTTTTTCTTTTTTCTCTCTTCTTTCTCTTTTTTTTTTTGTATTATTATTTTTTTTTCTTTTCTTTTCCATATTGTTTTCTTTTCTTTTCTTTTGTTTTCTTTTGTTCTTTTGTTTTTCTTATTATTTTTTTTTCTATATACAAGAGCGTCAATGCATAAGATTTTACATTCGATCAATTCATGAATATGTACCCAATTCCCAATATTCCAATAATAATACAAAATACCCTTCTATTCACCCCATGCCCCAAGGTTCCCACACTTGAATGATACTCACACACACTAGTCTAAGCTAATCAAAGATCCAAATAAGGACTTTTATTGTTTTCCGCTTTAAGGCTTGTAATGTGCTAAATTAAGAACAAAGTGGGTTAATCGTAGGCTCAAGTTGGCTAACAACAGAGGATAGAGGGTACGGCCGTTTGGGTGAGTGAGCTAATGAAATGATGGCCTCAATCATATAAATGCATGAATGCGCCAAATAATGGACATAAAGAATCAAACAAATCAAAGATCACAATTATAGAGAGAGAATAATGCACACAAGAAGGAAAAATAAGTGGTTATAAGATGTAACCACACCATTAGGCTCATCACAAGCTTGTGTTCTTAACTCAAAACCATGTTCCCAAATATAATTCTCCATGCAACTTTGGCATCAAAGCATTTAAAATTTTGCAATGCCATGGTCGTCCCATAGTGTTGGTTTCCTAAGAGAGAATTTCATTGTTCCAACCAAGCGGACTTATCATGCGAATGTTGCTAACTAAAACTTAATCATGCAACCTATCCTAATTTATTCAGATTTATTTAGGTGTTACCTACGGAGATCGGTCGGTCGACCTCCCCACACTTAAAACTTAGCACGGTCCTCCGTGCTAGAGGTTAGGCGCAGTGGGTGGTGGAGCTCCGAGTGTGCCACATCTCCAATGCCTTTGCTATCTCCGCTTGAAGTTGCGGTGGAGGTGGAGATATCGGGTTCCTCCATTGGCGGGGTGATCATGCTTAGAAGCCTCTTCACATGAGCATAGCGGCGTTGGTTACGCCTCTCATAACGGTCTACTTTGTTGTGAAGGTCTTCAAGGCGTTGGGCGGCCGGTTTTTGTGATGTAGATGAAGTGGTAGCGTGGCCAGTTGGTGCGGGTAGTTCAATGTCCATGGTGACTTCCGGAGGCTTGAGGCATCTCTTGGTCGGAATGATATCACCCTCAACCGGTATTGAGGTTCGCCTATCTTTAGTCTCCCGGTTGACACCGGCTTTCGCAACTAATGCCGTCACTAAAGCGGGGAATGGTAGATTTCCCTTGGCATGAATGCGCCCCATGGATTGGCGGATGGCATGCGGAACATCGACCGGTTTCTCGGTCAAGATGCACCATATCAATAAGGCAAGCTCGGCGGTGATGGATGACCCATGTGTGCTTGGGAGCACGTAGTGAGCTAGAATTTGGGCCCATGCCGTGGCTTCTTGAGTGAGGTGGCGGACATCTAAACCCTTGGGTCTTCGCTTTATGGTTCCCCGAATCCAATATGCGTCGGGTAAAGCAATGACGCGGAAGATCGCGCTCCAATCGAATGTGCGGTCAACGCATGCAGCCAAGACTTCTTGGTAGGCGTCATACGCATCCGTTGACGGTGCAATCCCAAGGACTTCTCGGATGGTTTCCACGGTGACCGACACTTGTTTCCGGCGCACAAATATTGATGTGAGATGGGGTGAGTGGAAGTTGGAGTAGAATTCCACCACCCATGAGAGATTGGCCTCCGTAGGTTGCCTCAATAGGAATCTCGAATGCCTCCGGTCAATGTGTGGCATCACAATCGGACTGAGGTGAGCCGGTAAGACTAGGAGGGGTTCCGGATGGTAATTCCTTTCAATAATTCTGGAGTAAACAAGTTCGCAGTAGCGGTTGGGAAACTTGTTCGAATCCTTTGGAGGGTTGTCCTTCTCTAGAACGTCAACGGGGCCCTTAGTCTTCTTTAGGAGGGGCTTGGCCGTTAGTTCTTGGCGGGCTTTATTGGAAGCTGGCTTCTTGGGGCCTTTCCCGTTGTCCTTTTTGATAACCATCCTGTGGAAGCAAGAAAGGAAAATATCAAACCCAAAGAAGCGGAGATACATGAGCGCTATGTGATGAAAAGTTATGCCATAGAATATGGGTGTCTTAGTTACATGACAGCTGCAACATGTAACTAGGACAATGTGTGAAGCGCAAGGCAAAAAATTTTCTTGTGGTGCAAGGGTAGTTTAGGCATGCAAGGAAGAAGCATGAGAAGCATACACCCTTAGGGACCATAAATGGGAGGCAAGCCAAGAAAATGGAAAGAATGGTTTGTGGAAAGTGGGGATGCACTCAAAAGTGGTTGGTGAGAGGCAATGTAGTCACAATGAGTCCAAAATTTAAGTATGCCTTTCATCAAACACTTGGTGTGCATCCTTCAAGTAGTATGTGATTGTGTGAAAATGAGAGCAATGAAGCTTTCCACAATCCATTATTAATGATTATAGTGCATATTGATTGGAAGAAAATTAAGCAACACCATTCATCTACTTATGTAATGAGTTTGAGACCTAAGTGCTCATGAAGAGCAAAGAAGAAAGAAGGAAGTAACTAGAGAGGGGAGGAAGAGAGAAATAAAAGAAGAAGGAAGCCTACCTAAAAGATGGTGCAACTTAAATGAGTAAGAGCTACAAGAGATTAATGGACTAAGATGGAGCTTAGTATAATACCTTGTGAGATGGAGAAGGATGTGGAATAAGAAGAGAGGTGGAATGAGAATGAAGGGGTAAGTGTGTCCCTTTTATTTTTTAAGTCGTCGATCACCGGCGCGTGCGCGCGCGCTGCGCGCTCGCGCAGGGAGCGAGGTGAGCTAGGGGCGCGCGTGCGCACAGGTCGCGTGCGCGCCCATACGCTTGGGCTGGGGGCACAGGGGTGGCATAGGGGTGGCCTAACTCTCTGGGAGAAGTACCAGAGATGGCTGCAGCGTGCTTTGCCGCGCGCGCGCACAGTGCGCGCGCGCGTCCTCGTAGTTGTGCCCCAGGCATGAAAGGGGCCTGGAGGGGGCTCAACTCTCTGTGAAATGGCCCAGAGAGGAGTGCAGAGTGGAAGGGCGCGTGCGCGGCGGTGGCGCGCACGCGCATTCCGCGCTTGCTTTGGATGGACGCGTGCGCGCCAGGTGCGCGCACGCGGCAATGGTGTTTGGGCTGGTGGCTTAGTGTAGGCATGAGAGAGGCTTAACTCTCTGTAGAATGTACTAGGGGGCAGCAAAGCAATCGGCGCGGACGCGCGCCATGCGCTTGCGCGTCGATTGGCGGATTATGCTCATGTGCGCGGACGCGCCATGTGCGCGCACGCGCAGAGGGGCGGGATTTTTCTAAATTTGCAAGTGGTTACACCATTTTCAACATTTCAAACCCCCTTTTCCATACAGCCACTTAAGCACTATAGCAAATGAAGTCAATTAAAATGAAGGGGAGTTGTCATTAAAATCTAACTAACAAACATGAAGTCAAGTGTCTATGTACAAGTCTCAAAGGAAGATCTTACCATGGTGGGGTGTCTCCCACCTAGCACTTTTGTTTAATGTCCTTAAGTTGGACTTTCAGCAGCTTATAGTGTTTATTCAAGAGTTGCATCCCTCAAGAGGAACACTTCAAATTCCTTGGCGTTCTTTCTTTGCTCACCATGATACAATTTGAGACGATGCCCGTTTACCTTGAAGATGTCCGGGCTTGATGGGTGGCGCAAGTGATAGACTCCATAAGGTTCTACTTTCTCCACTTGGTAGGGCCCATCCCACCTTGATCTAAGCTTTCCAGGTAGTAATCTCAACCTTGAATTGTAGAGAAGGACTAGGTCACCGGGTTAGAATTCTCTTCTCCTAATGTTCTTGTCATGGATGGCTTTCAACTTTTCCTTATAGAGTCGAGAGTTGTCATAAGCTTCCAATCTCATACATTCTAATTCAGCCAATTGAAGCTTTCTCTCTACTCCGGCCCCACCTAAGCTCATATTACACTCCTTTACAGCCCAATAAGCTTTATGTTCAATCTCTACCGGTAGGTGACATGCTTTGCCATATACAAGCCGGAAGGGGCTCATGCCAATGGGTGTCTTGTAAGCCGTTCGATAGGCCCACAGTGCATCGGAGAGTTTAGTGCTCCAATCTTTCCTATTCGGCTTTACAATTCTTTCCAACACATGCTTGATTTCCCGGTTAGAGACTTCGGCTTGGCCGTTTGTCTGAGGGTGGTAAGCCGTGGCGACTTTGTGGATGATGCCATATTTTCTCATGAGGCCATCTATTCTTTTGTTGCAAAAGTGGGATCCTTGGTCACTTATGATTGCTCTTGGGGCGCCAAAGCGACAAATGATATTATTCCTCACAAAAGAATACACAACATTAGCGTCATCCGTTCGGGTGGGGATTGCCTCAACCCATTTTGACACATAATCGACGGCTAACAAGATGTAGAGAAAACCATTGGAGTTTGGAAATGGTCCCATGAAGTCGATTCCCCATACGTCAAAGATTTCGCAAAAAAGCATATTTTGTTGGGGAATTTCGTCCTTCTTGGAAATATCTCCAAACCTAATACATTGGGGACAAGATTTGCAGTAGAGAGAAGCATCTTTGAGAAGAGTTGGCCACCAAAATCCGCAATCAAGGATTTTTCTTGCCGTTCTTTGGGGCCCATAGTGACCACCTCCTTCGGAAGCATGGCAAGCGTCCAAGATTGCTTGGAATTCGGTTTGAGGTATGCACCGTCGCACTATTTGGTCCGCTCCACACCTCCACATATAGGGGTCATCCCAAATATAGTACTTGGATTCGCTTTTCAGCTTATCCTTTTGGTGTTTGTTGAGATTGGGAGGGAAAGTGCGTGAAACCAAATAGTTTGCTATTGGGGCATACCAAGGAACCACTTCCGAGATTGCATGCAAAAAATCTAAAGGAAAGGAATCATTGATAGGAGTGGTGTCGCCTTTTGTGTGTTCGAGGCGACTTAAATGGTCCGCCACTAGGTTTTGGGCACCGCTCCTATCTTTGATTTCCAAGTCAAATTCTTGTAATAAGAGCACCCAACGAATTAATCTCGGTTTGGATTCCTTTTTTGCCAACAAGTACTTTAGTGCCGCGTGATCCGAGTACACTACTACCTTGGAACCAAGAAGATAGGCCCGGAACTTGTCCAAAGCAAAAACAATAGCTAGAAGTTCCTTTTCGGTAGTGGTGTAGTTGGATTGGGCTCCGTCTAATGTTTTGGAAGCATAAGCTATGACATATGGAATCTTACCTTCACGTTGTGCTAACGCGGCTCCTATCGCATAATTCGAAGCATCACACATGATTTCAAAGGGTTGAGTCCAATTGGGTCCTCGTACAATAGGGGCTTGTGTCAATGCTACCTTGAGTTTGTCATATGCTTCCATGCTTTCCTTGCTCATCTCAAATTCGGTGTCTTTTTGTAGTAATCGAGAGAGAGGTAAGGCTACCTTGCTAAAGTCCTTAATGAATCTCCGGTAGAATCCTGCATGTCCAAGAAAAGAACGGACTTCCCTCTCGGAGGAGGGGTAAGGTAAACTAGATATGACATTTATCTTTGCCGGATCTACGGAGATGCCTTCCTTTGATACTATGTGTCCCAAAACAATGCCTTGTTTGACCATGAAATGACATTTTTCAAAATTTAAGACAAGGTTTGTTTTGGTGCATCTCTCTAAGACTTTTTCAAGGTTACCTAAGCAATGCTCAAATGACTCACCATACACGCTAAAATCATCCATGAAAACTTCCATCGATTGCTCTAGAAAGTCCGCAAATAGGCTCATCATGCATCTTTGAAACGTTGCCGGTGCATTGCATAGGCCAAATGGCATACGCTTGTAAGCATACGTTCCAAAGGGGCAGGTAAATGTAGTTTTTTCTTGGTCTTCTAGAGCAATATGAATTTGGAAGTATCCGGAGTAGCCATCAAGAAAACAATAGTATGATTTACCGGCTAACCGGTCAAGCATTTGATCGATAAATGGTAGTGGAAAGTGGTCTTTTCTTGTGGCCGCATTCAATCTTCGGTAGTCTATGCATACTCTCCAAGAATTCTGCACTCTTGTTGCTATAAGTTCACCACTTTCATTTTTGATGGTTGTCACTCCGGACTTCTTTGGCACTACTTGGACCGGGCATACCCATTCACTATCCGAGATAGGATAGATGATGTCCGCCTCAAGTAGCTTGGTGACTTCTTTCTTTACCACCTCAAGAATAGTTGGGTTGAGTCTCCTTTGAGGTTGTCGGACCGGTCTTGCTCCTTCTTCAAGAAATATGCGGTGCTCGCATACTTAGGGGCTTAATCCCACTAGATCCGCCAAACTCCACCCAATTGCCCTTTTGTTTTTCCTCAATACATTCAGCAATTTTTCTTCTTGTTGAGGAGTTAACTCTTGTGCAATTATCACGGGTAGCTTTTGGGCTTCATCAAGGTATGAATACCTTAAGTGAGGTGGTAGTGGCTTCAATTCCATCTTCTTGTCATTCCTTGAAGTTTGAGTTTCCGGATGGCTTGTATGATGTGTGGTATTTAGTTCGCTTGACTCTTCATTTGCCTCTTTGACCATGTATTTCTCATCTAATCTTGCAAGATGCACTTCGGCTACTATGTTATCGATTGGGTCACACCGAAATAGAGAATGATTCTCCGGTGGATGCTTCATTGCTTCCTCTAGGCTAAAGCTTACAATTCTTCCATCAATTTCAAATGAGTAGTTCCCCGAGTAAGCATCGGGCTTAAATCTAGAAGTTCTCAAGAAGGGCCTTCCAAGTAGGATAGAGGATGTTCTCTCGGTTTCGCTTGACGGCATTTCAAGGACATAGAAGTCAATCGGAAATACCAACCCTTTTATGTTCACCAATACATCTTCCGCAACACCCGCTACGGTTATTATGCTTTTGTCCGCTAGGAAAAATCTTGCCGTCGACCTTTTTAGTGGGGGCAAGTTCAATACCCGATAAACGGATAGCGGCATGATGCTAACACATGCTCCGAGGTCACACATACAATCTCTAAACTAAACTCCATTGACGGTGCAAGTGACCATACACGGGCCCGGGTCATCACACTTCTCCGGTAATGTTCCCATCAAAGCGGAAATAGAACTCCCCAATGGGATGGTTTCCAATTCAAGAATTCTATCCTTGTTTATGCATAAATCTTTGAGGAATTTAGCATATCTAGGAACTTGATGGATGGCATCAAAGAGGGGGATGGTTACCTCAACTTTCTTGAACATTTCTACCATTTTAGGGTCGAGTTCCATGCGCTTTTTAGCTTTCTTTGCAAGTGTTGGAAATGGAAGTGGTTGAGCAATTCCTTCTTCCAAGGTTCTTTTGGTCTTGGGTGTCTCCCTTGTTGGTTGGGCTTCATCTTCAACTATGGCTTGTGGTGTCTCCTCTTCCACTACCTCCTCTTCCACTACCTCCTCCATATCTATTCTCTCTTCCTCTTGGGCGGTTGAGATAGGACTTGGGTCTTTTGCTTCCTTTTCTTTTAGTTGTGTACCGGATCTAAGGGTGATGGCATTGATGCCCCCTTTTGGATTTGGTTGAGGTTGAGAGGGAATGACACTTTGGATTGGGGGTTGAGGAGTAGAGGTCGATGGTGTGTCCATACGTGCAAGAAGAGCTTGTAGTGTAGAGGTGAGGCCGGTGAGGCCGGAAGCAAGTGTGTTTTGTAATTCCTTTTGGCCTTGGATGATGGTCCGGAGTGTTTCATCTTGGTTGGAGGGGGTGGTTGCATATGTGAGTTGAGGAGTTTGTGATTGGTTGGGTGGTGGTCTTTGATGTGGTGGTTGGTATGTTTGGTAGTTTCTTTGTGAGTTTTGTTGGTTGTATGGTTGATTTTGGAAGTTGTATGGTCGGTTTTGTGAGAAATTTTGCGAGTTGTTGTTCCATCTTTGACCTCCTCCATTGTTGTTGTTATCCCTATTCCCTTGTTGATGATTGTCTTTCCAATTTTGATTATTGTGTCCACTACCTTGGTTGTAGCTTCCTCCTTGATAAGGGTGCCCTTGGTTAGGATTACCTCCTTGGTAGTACCCTTGATTAGGGCGGTCATAGAAATTATGGGTGGCCGCCAAAGTGTTGTCTTCTTGAAGGTTTGGGCACTCATCCGTGTAGTGGGAGTAGCAAGAGCAAATGCCACATACTCTTTGAGGGACCAATTGTTGTTGGTTGTGTTGTTGAGATGGTGGAGGTTGTTGTTGATATGATTGAGGTTGTTGTGGTTGTTGTTGATTCAATTGGAGTTGCCTCAAAACGGATGTCATCTCATTCAAGGATTGAGTTAGAGCGGTGGCTTCACTACTAGTTGATACCTCGTTCACGGTCCTTGGACGGTTGACTCTTCGCCTCATATGTTGATTGGATTCGGCTAAGTCAATAATGAGTTGCCATGCCTCCTCCGCGGTTTTGTATTTGGACAAAGAACCATTGCTAGAAGTGTCCAAGAGGGTTCTATCTTGCTCTCGCATCCCTTGACATATGTATCCAAGCAATACTTGAGTGTCGAGCATGTGATTAGGGCATGCATCTAGTAGTTTGCGAAACCGTTCCCAATACTCATATAGTGGTTCCGTCTCACCTTGCACAATACAAGACATTTCTTTCCTTAGCCTATCCATCTTTTCCGGGGGCAAGAATTTATCCAAGAATCCCCTTCTAAGTAGGTCCCAATCGGATGTAACTTCACTAGAGAGAGTGTAGAACCATTCTTTGGCCTTGTCCTCAAGAGAGAAAGGGAAAGCAAACAACCATATAGCAACTTCATCGGACCCTTCCCGTCTAGTAGTTGAGCATATGCGGTGGAAGTCCTTGAGATGTCGAATAGGGTCTTGTGCGGGAAGCCCGTGAAACTTGGGTAGGAGGTTAATCAAAGCGGTCTTTAATTCAAAATTCGCATTCGAATTGGGGTGAGTTACATGGAGGGGTTGAAGGACATAATCCGGTGCACCCGCTTCCTTGATGGTAACTCTCCTTGGAGCATCCATAGTATTAGTACCTAAAACAAAAGAAGAATTGTTAGTGAGGTTGATGGGAGTATGATTAATGCCTTCTTTGAGTGACGGTTCAATGTTCACTTCTAGTAAGGTGGTTGAGGTGGTGAAAACCTCTTCACCTTATCCAAATCTTAGCTGCCTCCGAGCTTGTCTAATATGAAACAAAGTTCGTTCTATTTCCGGATCAAAAGGGGCTAAGCTCGGATTCGGTTGTGAACGCGTCATGCAATGAAGGAGAAATGGAATTCATTGTAACGATGAGAAGTTAATCAATTGAGCAATTTACAATGAAGTGCAACTATGTATATATATACATGCTTGATCCAAAACAATAACATGGCACACTAAGCAATTTCCCCGGCAACGGCGCCATTTTGACAAAAGGATTTTTGCCGGTATAGAAATTATCAAATGATCAATCGTAGTATAGTCTAAACCGACGCAAAATCCTTCATCAAACAAATCTACAATCTATATCCGAGAGTACTAGTCTCCCGAGTCGTTCTCCCTTGGAATTGCCAAAGTGTGCATCTCATTGATTTAGTAAGCTTTGTTGGAATTCTTTGAAGGGTTTAGCAAAGCTATGAAAAACAAACAATCAATTATCAAAAGACTTGGCTTAGGGTTGGCATTAGAAATCCTATCCTTATAGTCCATTCAATGGTGACAACAATTAGGCCTTGCTTCATTTAGTTATCCACTAGGTATAGAGGAAGGTCAAATGAAAGTAATCAACTTGAGTCACAAGTCCTAGCCTCACCTTATGGGAGTCTAGCTTTAGTGCACTCCAAGCCAACTAGCAATCCCTAATTCCAAATCAACTATTGATACACTATTCAACTTCTTCCAAAGACCAAACCCTATGCCAAGTGTGAGAATTCTACTCCATAGCTAGTGTTGTCATTTTATCAAACATGTGATGAGCAAGAAGGAAAGGCATAGTAAAATGAGAAGAAAAGTCAAATTGAAAGTATTGCAACACAAAGATCTAACAACAAGTCTCAAAGAGTAGCAATGAAAATCCAAAATAGAGATGGAATCCAAAATTACAAGTCGAATTCTAAATCTATGAGAATTGATCAATTGTATCTACTACTTGAAATTGGAGAAGAAAATCTATGACATGAACAAAGTGGAATGAGAATTGTAGTGGATCTCACCAAAAAGTCATTGAAAATTCAGAAATTAGAAGAGGATGAACACTAGTGAAGCTTGGAATCTCCCTCTTCTTCTCCCAAAAAGTGTAACTAACTCTCTCTTCTCTCCAAAAAAAGGGAAAAATATCTAGATCTAGAAGAAATGAACTAAAAGTGTCCTTAACCCTTGTTCCTTTTGTCTTCTTAAGCTTTTCCCGCCAAGGTGCTTCTCTAAGAGTGGAATCCTCAACTGCCTCCACGCCTAAGTCACGTGACTTCTTTAAAAAATCATATTCGCAAATCGGCGCGCACGCGCAAGGCACGCGCACGCGCCGTTGAGACGTCTTGCAATGTGCGCGGAGGCGTGATGTACGCGTGCGCGCCCATGAAGATCCTGGCTTAGCCGCTTCTCAAGCCGGCTCTTGGCTTCGGCTCCACGTAGCCGTATCCGCACGGGCGCGCCAGGTGCGCGCACGCGCCTATGCGAAAATTCCCAAGGCTTAATCCTCATGCTTCCTTTCTTCGTACCCGTCTTCTTTCTCTCTTTCGGTCCATTCCTACTCTATATCCTGGAACCACTTAACACACAAGTCACGGCATCGAATGGCATCAAGAGAAGATTAGAGATGTATCTATTTTAGTGCAAAATAGGCATGTTTTCATTCATGAGGCAAAACTAGGGAAGGAATTCAAAATCTTGTATTTTCATATGGAAAATTTGTGGAATCATTGATAAAATCCCTGAAATCATCACAAGATAAATCCTCAAATTGGGGTTTGTTAACCTCCCCACACTTAGATTCTAGCATGTCCTCATGCTTAGAGAAATACAAAGAAACATAGAAGATCGAGGGATCGCAGAAGTATAGGACTCATGAAGTGCAACCTACTTATATGCATGCAACTACGACTAGTGCTACTATCCACTTGGTTGGGAACAAATTAGCCTTCTTAGGACATATGCGAGCATATGGGGCACGATGGTGGTCAAAGCATGGGACTTGCCACTTTCTAAGCATCAAATGCAATATGTGCAACCTTGCATGAGGAATGCTCGCGAGAGCCGGGAATCGAAGGATTGAGCTTCGAACCCTCACCGGAGGTGTTTTCACTCTAATCACTCGGTGTTTGGGGTTTATTCTCTCAATTCTCCCCTAATCATGCTTGCCAAGATTTGTTTTTCATCTAACAATCAACAATTATTCAATGCATGCATACACTTATCATGGGGTCTTTCCTTAGGTTGTAATGGGGTTAGGGTCAAGGTAGGGTCATATATGGCTAGTGGACTTAAGATTTGAATCTTTGATTAACTTAAACTTTCCCACCTAACCTATATAATGACCTATACAATTAGGTACTAACCTAACTACCCATTCCTCACTTTTCCACATACTCATGCATTTTTCTTTTCGTTTCACAATATTTATGCATTGATTCCTCTTGAGCTGCACTTTGGGGGCATTTTGTCCCCTTTTCCTTTTTTCTCTCTTCTTTCTCTTTTTTTTTGTATTATTATTTTTTTTTCTTTTCTTTTCTTTTGTTTTCTTTTGTTCTTTTGTTTTTCTTATTATTTTTTTTTTCTATATACAAGAGCGTCAATGCATAAGATTTTACATTCGATCAATTCATGAATATGTACCCAATTCCCAATATTCCAATAATAATACAAAATACCCTTCTATTCACCCCATGCCCCAAGGTTCCCACACTTGAATGATACTCACACACACTAGTCTAAGCTAATCAAAGATCCAAATAAGGACTTTTATTGTTTTCCGCTTTAAGGCTTGTAATGTGCTAAATTAAGAACAAAGTGGGTTAATCGTAGGCTCAAGTTGGCTAACAACGGAGGATAGAGGGTACGGCCGTTTGGGTGAGTGAGCTAATGAAATGATGGCCTCAATCATATAAATGCATGAATGCGCCAAATAATGGACATAAAGAATCAAACAAATCAAAGATCACAATCATAGAGAGAGAATAATGCACACAAGAAGGAAAAATAAGTGGTTATAAGATGTAACCACACCATTAGGCTCAAATCTCACAAGCTTGTGTTCTTAACTCAAAACCATGTTCCCAAATATAATTCTCCATGCAACTTTGGCATCAAAGCATTTAAAATTTTGCAATGCCATGGTCGTCCCATAGTGTTGGTTTCCTAAGAGAGAATTTCATTGTTCCAACCAAGCGGACTTATCATGCGAATGTTGCTAACTAAAACCTAATCATGCAACCTATCCTAATTTATTCAGATTTATTTAGGTGTTACCTACGGAGATCGGTCGGTCGACCTCCCAACACTTAAAACTTAGCACGGTCCTCCGTGCTAGAGGTTAGGCGCAGTGGGTGGTGGAGCTCCGAGTGTGCCACATCTCCAATGCCATTGCTATCTCCGCTTGAAGTTGCGGTGGAGGTGGAGATATCGGGTTCCTCCATTGGCGGAGTGATCATGCTTAGAAGCCTCTTCACATGAGCATAGCGGCGTTGGTTACGCCTCTCATAACGGTCTACTTTGTTGTGAAGGTCTTCAAGGCGTTGGGCGGCCGGTTTTTGTGATGTAGATGAAGTGGTAGCGTGGCCAGTTGGTGCGGGTAGTTCAATGTCCATGGTGACTTCCGGAGGCTTGAGGCATCTCTTGGTCGGAATGATATCACCCTCAACCGGTATTGAGGTTCGCCTATCTTTAGTCTCCCGGTTGACACCGGCTTTCGCAACTAATGCCGTCACTAAAGCGGGGAATGGTAGATTTCCCTTGGCATGAATGCGCCCCATGGATTGGCGGATGGCATGCGGAACGTCGACTGGTTTCTCGGTCAAGATGCACCATATCAATAAGGCAAGCTCGGCGGTGATGGATGACCCATGTGTGCTTGGGAGCACGTAGTGAGCTAGAATTTGGGCCCATGCTGTGGCTTCTTGAGTGAGGTGGCGGACATCTAAACCCTTGGGTCTTCGCTTTATGGTTCCCCGAATCCAATATGCGTCGGGTAAAGCAATGACGCGGAGGATCGCGCTCCAATCGAATGTGCGGTCAACGCATGCAGCCAAGACTTCTTGGTAGGCGTCATACGCATCCGTTGACGGTGCAATCCCAAGGACTTCTCGGATGGTTTCCACGGTGACCGACACTTGTTTCCGGCGCACAAATATTGATGTGAGATGGGGTGAGTGGAAGTTGGAGTAGAATTCCACCACCCATGAGAGATTGGCCTCCGTAGGTTGCCTCAATAGGAATCTCGAATGCCTCTGGTCAATGTGTGGCATCACAATCGGACTGAGGTGAGCCGGTAAGACTAGGAGGGGTTCCGAATGGTAATTCCTTTCAATAATTCTGGAGTAAACAAGTTCGCAGTAGCGGTTGGGAAACTTGTTCGAATCCTTTGGAGGGTTGTCCTTCTCTAGAACGTCAACGGGGCCCTTAGTCTTCTTTAGGAGGGGCTTGGCCGTTAGTTCTTGGCGGGCTTTATTGGAAGCTGGCTTCTTGGGGCCTTTCCCGTTGTCCTTTTTGATAACCATCCTGTGGAAGCAAGAAAGGAAAATATCAAACCCAAAGAAGCGGAGATACATGAGCGCTATGTGATGAAAAGTTATGCCATAGAATATGGGTGTCTTAGTTACATGACAGCTGCAACATGTAACTAGGACAATGTGTGAAGCGCAAGGCAAAAAATTTTCTTGTGATGCAAGGGTAGTTTAGGCATGCAAGGAAGAAGCATGAGAAGCATACACCCTTAGGGACCATAAATGGGAGGCAAGCCAAGAAAATGGAAAGAATGGTTTGTGGAAAGTGGGGATGCACTCAAAAGTGGTTGGTGAGAGGCAATGTACTCACAATGAGTCCAAAATTTAAGTATGCCTTTCATCAAACACTTGGTGTGCATCCTTCAAGTAGTATGTGATTGTGTGAAAATGAGAGCAATGAAGCTTTCCACAATCCATTATTAATGATTATAGTGCATATTGATTGGAAGAAAATTAAGCAACACCATTCATCTACTTATGTAATGAGTTTGAGACCTAAGTGCTCATGAAGAGCAAAGAAGAAAGAAGGAAGTAACTAGAGAGGGGAGGAAGAGAGAAATAAAAGAAGAAGGAAGCCTACCTAAAAGATGGTGCAACTTAAATGAGTAAGAGCTACAAGAGATTAATGGACTAAGATGGAGCTTAGTATAATACCTTGTGAGATGGAGAAGGATGTGGAATAAGAAGAGAGGTGGAATGAGAATGAAGGGGTAAGTGTGTCCCTTTTATTTTTTAAGTCGTCGATCACCGGCGCGTGCGCGCGCGCTGCGCGCTCGCGCAGGGAGCGAGGTGAGCTAGGGGCGCACGCGCGCACAGGTCGCGTGCGCGCCCATACGCTTGGGCTGGGGGCACAGGGGTGGCATAGGGGTGGCCTAACTCTCTGGGAGAAGTACCAGAGATGGCTGCAGCGTGCTTTGGCGCGCGCGCGCACAGTGCGCGCGCGCGTCCTCGTAGTTGTGCCCCAGGCATGAAAGGGGCCTGGAGGGGGCTCAACTCTCTGTGAAATGGCCCAGAGAGGAGTGCAGAGTGGAAGGGCGCGTGCGCGGCGGTGGCGTGCACGCGCATTCCGCGCTTGCTTTGGATGGACGCGTGCGCGCCAGGTGCGCGCACGCGGCAATGGTGTTTGGGCTGGTGGCTTAGTGTAGGCATGAGAGAGGCTTAACTCTCTGTAGAATGTACTAGGGGGCAGCAAAGCAATCGGCGCGGACGCGCGCCATGCGCTTGCGCGTCGATTGGCGGATTATGCTCATGTGCGCGGACGCGCCATGTGCGCGCACGCGCAGAGGGGCGGGATTTTTCTAAATTTGCAAGTGGTTACACCATTTTCAACATTTCAAACCCCCCTTTTCCATACAGCCACTTAAGCACTATAGCAAATGAAGTCAATTAAAATGAAGGGGAGTTGTCATTAAAATCTAACTAACAAACATGAAGTCAAGTGTCTATGTACAAGTCTCAAAGGAAGATCTTACCATGGTGGGGTGTCTCCCACCTAACACTTTTGTTTAATGTCCTTAAGTTGGACTTTCAGCAGCTTATAGTGTTTATTCAAGAGTTGCATCCCTCAAGAGGAACACTTCAAATTCCTTGGCGTTCTTTCTTTGCTCACCATGATACAATTTGAGACGATGCCCGTTTACGTTGAAGATGTCCGGGCTTGATGGGTGGCGCAAGTGATAGACTCCATAAGGTTCTACTTTCTCCACTTGGTAGGGCCCATCCCACCTTGATCTAAGCTTTCCAGGTAGTAATCTCAACCTTGAATTGTAGAGAAGGACTAGGTCACCGGGTTAGAATTCTCTTCTCCTAATGTTCTTGTCATGGATGGCTTTCAACTTTTCCTTATAGAGTCGAGAGTTGTCATAAGCTTCCAATCTCATACATTCTAATTCAGCCAATTGAAGCTTTCTCTCTACTCCGGCCCCACCCAAGCTCATATTACACTCCTTTACGGCCCAATAAGCTTTATGTTCAATCTCTACCGGTAGGTGACATGCTTTGCCATATACAAGCCGGAAGGGGCTCATGCCAATGGGTGTCTTGTAAGCCGTTCGATAGGCCCACAGTGCATCGGAGAGTTTAGTGCTCCAATCTTTCCTATTCGGCTTTACAATTCTTTCCAACACATGCTTGATTTCCCGGTTAGAGACTTCGGCTTGGCCGTTTGTCTGAGGGTGGTAAGCCGTGGCGACTTTGTGGATGATGCCATATTTTCTCATGAGGCCATCTATTCTTTTGTTGCAAAAGTGGGATCCTTGGTCACTTATGATTGCTCTTGGGGCGCCAAAGCGACAAATGATATTGTTCCTCACAAAAGAATACACAACATTAGCGTCATCCGTTCGGGTGGGGATTGCCTCAACCCATTTTGACACATAATCGACGGCTAACAAGATGTAGAGAAAATCATTGGAGTTTGGAAATGGTCCCATGAAGTCGATTCCCCATACGTCAAAGATTTCGCAAAAAAGCATATTTTGTTGGGGAATTTCGTCCTTCTTGGAAATATCTCCAAACCTAATACATTGGGGACAAGATTTGCAGTAGAGAGAAGCATCTTTGAGAAGAGTTGGCCACCAAAATCCGCAATCAAGGATTTTTCTTGCCGTTCTTTGGGGCCCATAGTGACCACCTCCTTCGGAAGCATGGCAAGCATCCAAGATTGCTTGGAATTCGGTTTGAGGTATGCACCGTCGCACTATTTGGTCCGCTCCACACCTCCACATATAGGGGTCATCCCAAATATAGTACTTGGATTCGCTTTTCAGCTTATCCTTTTGGTGTTTGTTGAGATTGGGAGGGAAAGTGCGTGAAACCAAATAGTTTGCTATTGGGGCATACCAAGGAACCACTTCCGAGATTGCATGCAAAGAATCTAAAGGAAAGGAATCATTGATAGGAGTGGTGTCGCCTTTTGTGTGTTCGAGGCGACTTAAATGGTCCGCCACTAGGTTTTGGGCACCGCTCCTATCTTTGATTTCCAAGTCAAATTCTTGTAATAAGAGCACCCAACGAATTAATCTCAGTTTGGATTCCTTTTTTGCCAACAAGTACTTTAGTGCCGCGTGATCCGAGTACACTACTACCTTGGAACCAAGAAGATAGGCCCGGAACTTGTCCAAAGCAAAAACAATAGCTAGAAGTTCCTTTTCGGTAGTGGTGTAGTTGGATTGGGCTCCGTCTAATGTTTTGGAAGCATAAGCTATGACATATGGAATCTTACCTTCGCGTTGTGCTAACGCGGCTCCTATCGCATAATTCGAAGCATCACACATGATTTCAAAGGGTTGAGTCCAATTGGGTCCTCGTACAATAGGGGCTTGTGTCAATGCTACCTTGAGTTTGTCATATGCTTCCATGCTTTCCTTGCTCATCTCAAATTCGGTGTCTTTTTGTAATAATCGAGAGAGAGGTAAGGCTACCTTGCTAAAGTCCTTAATGAATCTCCGGTAGAATCCTGCATGTCCAAGAAAAGAACGGACTTCCCTCTCGGAGGAGGGGTAAGGTAAACTAGATATGACATTTATCTTTGCCG
Source organism: Arachis ipaensis (assembly GCF_059453495.1). Taxonomy (NCBI): domain Eukaryota; kingdom Viridiplantae; phylum Streptophyta; class Magnoliopsida; order Fabales; family Fabaceae; genus Arachis; species Arachis ipaensis. Next base: position 100,108,726 of record NC_142441.1, read on the forward strand.
GATCTACGGAGATGCCTTCCTTTGATACTATGTGTCCCAAAACAATGCCTTGTTTGACCATGAAATGACATTTTTCAAAATTTAAGACAAGGTTTGTTTTGGTGCATCTCTCTAAGACTTTTTCAAGGTTACCTAAGCAATGCTCAAATGACTCACCATACACGCTAAAATCATCCATGAAAACTTCCATCGATTGCTCTAGAAAGTCCGCAAATAGGCTCATCATGCATCTTTGAAACGTTGCCGGTGCATTGCATAGGCCAAATGGCATACGCTTGTAAGCATACGTTCCAAAGGGGCAGGTAAATGTAGTTTTTTCTTGGTCTTCTAGAGCAATATGAATTTGGAAGTATCCGGAGTAGCCATCAAGAAAACAATAGTATGATTTACCGGCTAACCGGTCAAGCATTTGATCGATAAATGGTAGTGGAAAGTGGTCTTTTCTTGTGGCCGCATTCAATCTTCGGTAGTCTATGCATACTCTCCAAGAATTCTGCACTCTTGTTGCTATAAGTTCACCACTTTCATTTTTGATGGTTGTCACTCCGGACTTCTTTGGCACTACTTGGACCGGGCTTACCCATTCACTATCCGAGATAGGATAGATGATGTCCGCCTCAAGTAGCTTGGTGACTTCTTTCTTTACCACCTCAAGAATAGTTGGGTTGAGTCTCCTTTGAGGTTGTCGGACCGGTCTTGCTCCTTCTTCAAGAAATATGCGGTGCTCGCATACTTAGGGGCTTATTCCCACTAGATCCGCCAAACTCCACCCAATTGCCCTTTTGTTTTTCCTCAATACATTCAGCAATTTTTCTTCTTGTTGAGGAGTTAACTCTTGTGCAATTATCACGGGTAGCTTTTGGGCTTCATCAAGGTATGAATACCTTAAGTGAGGTGGTAGTGGCTTCAATTCCATCTTCTTGTCATTCCTTGAAGTTTGAGTTTCCGGATGGCTTGTATGATGTGTGGTATTTAGTTCGCTTGACTCTTCATTTGCCTCTTCGACCATGTACTTCTCATCTAATCTTGCAAGATGCACTTCGGCTACTATGTTATCGATTGGGTCACACCGAAATAGAGAATGATTCTCCGGTGGATGCTTCATTGCTTCCTCTAGGCTAAAGCTTACAATTCTTCCATCAATTTCAAATGAGTAGTTCCCCGAGTAAGCATCAAGCTTAAATCTAGAAGTTCTCAAGAAGGGCCTTCCAAGTAGGATAGAGGATGCTCTCTCGGTTTCGCTTGACGGCATTTCAAGGACATAGAAGTCAATCGGAAATACCAACCCTTTTATGTTCACCAATACATCTTCCGCAACACCCGCTACGGTTATTATGCTTTTGTCCGCTAGGACAAATCTTGCCGTCGACCTTTTTAGTGGGGGCAAGTTCAATACCCGATAAACGGATAGCGGCATGATGCTAACACATGCTCCGAGGTCACACATACAATCTCTAAACTGAACTCCATTGACGGTGCAAGTGACCATACAAGGGCCCGGGTCATCACACTTCTCCGGTAATGTTCCCATCAAAGCGGAAATAGAACTCCCCAATGGGATGGTTTCCAATTCAAGAATTCTATCCTTGTTTATGCATAAATCTTTGAGGAATTTAGCATATCTAGGAACTTGATGGATGGCATCAAAGAGGGGGATGGTTACCTCAACTTTCTTGAACATTTCTACCATTTTATGGTCGAGTTCCATGCGCTTTTTAGCTTTCTTTGCAAGTGTTGGAAATGGAAGTGGTTGAGCAATTCCTTCTTCCAAGGTTCTTTTGGTCTTTGGTGTCTCCCTTGTTGGTTGGGCTTCATCTTCAACTATGGCTTGTGGTGTCTCCTCTTCCACTACCTCCTCTTCCACTACCTCCTCTATATCTATTCTCTCTTCCTCTTGGGCGGTTGAGATAGGACTTGGGTCCTTTGCTTCCTTTTCTTTTAGTTGTGTACCGGATCTAAGGGTGATGGCATTGATTCCCCCTTTTGGATTTGGTTGAGGTTGAGAGGGAATGACACTTTGGATTGGGGGTTGAGGAGTAGAGGTCGATGGTGTGTCCATACGTGCAAGAAGAGCTTGTAGTGTAGAGGTGAGACCGGTGAGGCCGGAAGCAAGTGTGTTTTGTAGTTCCTTTTGGCCTTGGATGATGGTCCGGAGTGTTTCGTCTTGGTTGGAGGGGGTGGTTGCATATGTGAGTTGAGGGGCTTGTGATTGGTTGGGTGGTGGTCTTTGATGCGGTGGTTGGTATGTTTGGTAGTTTCTTTGTGAGTTTTGTTGGTTGTATGGTTGATTTTGGAAGTTGTATGGTCGGTTTTGTGAGAAATTTTGCGAGTTGTTGTTCCATCTTTGACCTCCTCCATTGTTGTTGTTATCCCTATTCCCTTGTTGATGATTGTCTTTCCAATTTTGATTATTGTGTCCACTACCTTGGTTGTAGCCTCCTCCTTGATAAGGGTGTCCTTGGTTAGGATTACCTCCTTGGTAGTATCCTTGATTAGGGCGGTCATAGAAATTATGGGTGGCCGCCAAAGTGTTGTCTTCTTGAAGGTTTGGGCACTCATCCGTGTAGTGGGAGTAGCAAGAGCAAATGCCACATACTCTTTGAGGGACCAATTGTTGTTGGTTGTGTTGTTGAGATGGTGGAGGTTGTTGTTGATATGATTGAGGTTGTTGTGGTTGTTGTTGATTCAATTGGAGTTGCCTCAAAACGGATGTCATCTCATTCAAGGATTGAGTTAGAACGGTGGCTTCACTACTAGTTGATACCTCGTTCACGGTCCTTGGACGGTTGACTCTTCGCCTCATATGTTGATTGGATTCGGCTAAGTCAATAATGAGTTGCCATGCCTCCTCCGCGGTTTTGTATTTGGACAAAGAACCATTGCTAGAAGTGTCCAAGAACCATTGCTAGAACCATTGCTCTCGCATCCCTTGACATATGTATCCAAGCAATACTTGAGTGTCGAGCATGTGATTAGGGCATGCATCTAGTAGTTTGCGAAACCGTTCCCAATACTCATATAGTGGTTCCGTCTCACCTTGCACAATACAAGACATTTCTTTCCTTAGCCTATCCATCTTTTTCGGGGGCAAGAATTTATCCAAGAATCCCCTTCTAAGTAGGTCCCAATCGGATGTAACTTCACTAGAGAGAGTGTAGAACCATTCTTTGGCCTTGTCCTCAAGAGAGAAAGGGAAAGCAAACAACCATATAGCAACTTCATCGGACCCTTCCCGTCTAGTAGTTGAGCATATGCGGTGGAAGTCCTTGAGATGTCGAATAGGGTCTTGCGTGGGAAGCCCGTGAAACTTGGGTAGGAGGTTAATCAAAGCGGTCTTTAATTCAAAATTCGTATTCAAATTGGGGTGAGTTACATGGAGGGGTTGAAGGACATAATCCGGTGCACCCGCTTCCTTGATGGTAACTCTCCTTGGAGCATCCATAGTATTAGTACCTAAAACAAAAGAAGAATTGTTAGTGAGGTTGATGGGAGTATGATTAATGCCTTCTTTGAGTGACGGTTCAATGTTCACTTCTAGTAAGGTGGTTGAGGTGGTGAAAACCTCTTCACCTTTTCCAAATCTTAGCCGCCTCCGAGCTTGTCTAATATGAAACAAAGTTCGTTCTATTTCCGGATCAAAAGGGGCTAAGCTCGGATTCGGTTGTGAACGCGTCATGCAATGAAGGAGAAATGGAATTCATTGTAACGATGAGAAGTTAATCAATTGAGCAATTTACAATGAAGTGCAACTATGTATATATATACATGCTTGATCCAAAACAATAACATGGCACACTAAGCAATTTCCCCGGCAACGGCGCCATTTTGACAAAAGGATTTTGCGTCGGTTTAGACTATACTACGATTGATCATTTGATAATTTCTATACCGGCAAAAATCCTTTTGTCAAAATGGCGCCGTTGCCGGGGAAATTGCTTAGTGTGCCATGTTATTGTTTTGGATCAAGCATGTATATATATACATAGTTGCACTTCATTGTAAATTGCTCAATTGATTAACTTCTCATCGTTACAATGAATTCCATTTCTCCTTCATTGCATGACGCGTTCACAACCGAATCCGAGCTTAGCCCCTTTTGATCCGGAAATAGAACGAACTTTGTTTCATATTAGACAAGCTCGGAGGCGGCTAAGATTTGGAAAAGGTGAAGAGGTTTTCACCACCTCAACCACCTTACTAGAAGTGAACATTGAACCGTCACTCAAAGAAGGCATTAATCATACTCCCATCAACCTCACTAACAATTCTTCTTTTGTTTTAGGTACTAATACTATGGATGCTCCAAGGAGAGTTACCATCAAGGAAGCGGGTGCACCGGATTATGTCCTTCAACCCCTCCATGTAACTCACCCCAATTTGAATGCGAATTTTGAATTAAAGACCGCTTTGATTAACCTCCTACCCAAGCTTCACGGGCTTCCCGCACAAGACCCTATTCGACATCTCAAGGACTTCCACCGCATATGCTCAACTACTAGACGGGAAGGGTCCGATGAAGTTGCTATATGGTTGTTTGCTTTCCCTTTCTCTCTTGAGGACAAGGCCAAAGAATGGTTCTACACTCTCTCTAGTGAAGTTACATCCGATTGGGACCTACTTAGAAGGGGATTCTTGGATAAATTCTTGCCCCCGGAAAAGATGGATAGGCTAAGGAAAGAAATGTCTTGTATTGTGCAAGGTGAGACGGAACCACTATATGAGTATTGGGAACGGTTTCGCAAACTACTAGATGCATGCCCTAATCACATGCTCGACACTCAAGTATTGCTTGGATACATATGTCAAGGGATGCGAGAGCAAGATAGAACCCTCTTGGACACTTCTAGCAATGGTTCTTTGTCCAAATACAAAACCGCGGAGGAGGCATGGCAACTCATTATTGACTTAGCCGAATCCAATCAACATATAAGGCGAAGAGTCAACCGTCCAAGGACCGTGAACGAGGTATCAACTAGTAGTGAAGCCACCGCTCTAACTCAATCCTTGAATGAGATGACATCCGTTTTGAGGCAACTCCAATTGAATCAACAACAACCACAACAACCTCAATCATATCAACAACAACCTCCACCATCTCAACAACACAACCAACAACAATTGGTCCCTCAAAGAGTATGTGGTATTTGCTCTTGCTACTCTCACTACACGGATGAGTGCCCAAACCTTCAAGAAGACAACACTTTGGCGGCCACCCATAATTTCTATGACCGCCCTAATCAAGGGTACTACCAAGGAGGTAATCCTAACCAAGGGCACCCTTATCAAGGAGGAGGCTACAACCAAGGTAGTGGACACAATAATCAAAATTGGAAAGACAATCATCAACAAGGGAATAGGGATAACAACAACAATGGAGGAGGTCAAAGATGGAACAACAACTCGCAAAATTTCTCACAAAATCGACCATACAACTTCCAAAATCAACCATACAACCAACAAAACTCACAAAGAAACTACCAAACATACCAACCACCGCATCAAAGACCACCACCCAACCAATCACAATCCCCTCAACTCACATATGCAACCACCCCCTCCAACCAAGACGAAACACTCCGGACCATCATCCAAGGCCAAAAAGAACTACAAAACACACTTGCTTCCGGCCTCACCGGCCTCACCTCTACACTACAAGCTCTTCTTGTACGTATGGACACACCATCGACCTCTACTCCTCAACCCCCAATCCAAAGTGTCATTCCCTCTCAACCTCAACCAAATCCAAAAGGGGGCATCAATGCCATCACCCTTAGATCTGGTACACAACTAAAAGAAAAGGAAGCAAAGGACCCAAGTCCTATCTCAACCGCCCAAGAGGAAGAGAGAATAGATATAGAGGAGGTAGTGGAAGAGGAGGTAGTGGAAGAGGAGACACCATAAGCCATAGTTGAAGATGAAGCCCAACCAACAAGGGAGACACCCAAGACCAAAAGAACCTTGGAAGAAGGAATTGCTCAACCACTTCCATTTCCAACACTTGCAAAGAAAGCTAAAAAGCGCATGGAACTCGACCCTAAAATGGTAGAAATGTTCAAGAAAGTTGAGGTAACCATCCCCCTCTTTGATGCCATCCATCAAGTTCCTAGATATGCTAAATTCCTCAAAGATTTATGCATAAACAAGGATAGAATTCTTGAATTGGAAATTATCCCATTGGGGAGTTCTATTTCCGCTTTGATGGGAACATTACCGGAGAAGTGTGATGACCCGGGCCCTTGTATGGTCACTTGCACCGTCAATGGAGTTCAGTTTAGAGATTGTATATGTGACCTCGGAGCATGTGTTAGCATCATGCCGCTATCCGTTTATCGGGTATTGAACTTGCCCCCACTAAAAAGGTCGACGGCAAGATTCGTCCTAGCGGACAAAAGCATAATAACCGTAGCGGGTGTTGCGGAAGATGTATTGGTGAACATAAAAGGGTTGGTATTTCCGATTGACTTCTATGTCCTTGAAATGCCGTCAAGCGAAACCGAGAGAGCATTCTCTATCCTACTTGGAAGGCCCTTCTTGAGAACTTCTAGATTTAAGCTTGATGCTTACTCGGGGAACTACTCATTTGAAATTGATGGAAGAATTGTAAGCTTTAGCCTAGAGGAAGCAATAAAGCATCCACCGGAGAATCATTCTCTATTTCGGTGTGACCCAATCGATAACATAGTAGCCGAAGTGCATCTTGCAAGATTAGATGAGAAGTACATGGTCGAAGAGGCAAATGAAGAGTCAAGCGAACTACATACCACACATCATACAAGCCATCCGGAGACTCAAACTTCAAGAAATGACAAGAAGATGGAATTGAAGCCACTACCACCTCACTTAAGGTATTCATACCTTGATGAAGCCCAAAAGCTACCCGTGATAATTGCACAAGAGTTAACTCCTCAACAAGAAGAAAAATTGCTGAATGTATTGAGGAAAAACAAAAGGGCAATTGGGTGGAGTTTGGCGGATCTAGTGGGAATAAGCCCCCAAGTATGTGAGCACCGCATATTTCTTGAAGAAGGAGCAAGACCGGTCCGACAACCTCAAAGGAGACTCAACCCAACCATTCTTGAGGTGGTAAAGAAAGAAGTCACTAAGCTACTTGAGGCGGACATCATCTATCCTATCTCGGATAGCGAATGGGTAAGCCCGGTCCAAGTAGTGCCAAAGAAGTCCGGAGTGACAACAATCAAAAACGAAAGTGGTGAACTTATAGCAACAAGAGTGCAGAATTCTTGGAGAGTATGCATAGACTACCGAAGATTGAATGCGGCCACAAGAAAAGACCACTTTCCACTACCATTTATCGATCAAATGCTTGACCGGTTAGCCGGTAAATCATACTATTGTTTTCTTGATGGCTACTCCGGATACTTCCAAATTCATATTGCTCTAGAAGACCAAGAAAAAACCACATTTACTTGCCCCTTTGGAACGTATGCTTACAAGCGTATGCCATTTGGCCTATGCAATGCACCGGCAACGTTTCAAAGATGCATGATGAGCCTATTTGCGGACTTTCTAGAGCAATCGATGGAAGTTTTCATGGATGATTTTAGCGTGTATGGTGAGTCATTTGAGCATTGCTTAGGTAACCTTGAAAAAGTCTTAGAGAGATGCACCAAAACAAACCTTGTCTTAAATTTTGAAAAATGTCATTTCATGGTCAAACAAGGCATTGTTTTGGGACACATAGTATCAAAGGAAGGCATCTCCGTAGATCCGGCAAAGATAAATGTCATATCTAGTTTACCTTACCCCTCCTCCGAGAGGGAAGTCCGCTCTTTTCTTGGACATGCAGGATTCTACCGGAGATTCATTAAGGACTTTAGCAAGGTAGCCTTACCTCTCTCTCGATTACTACAAAAAGACACCGAATTTGAGATGAGCAAGGAAAGCATGGAAGCATATGACAAACTCAAGGTAGCATTGACACAAGCCCCTATTGTACGAGGACCCAATTGGACTCAACCCTTTGAAATCATGTGTGATGCTTCGAATTATGCGATAGGAGCCGCGTTAGCACAATGCAAAGGTAAGATTCCCTATGTCATAGCTTATGCTTCCAAAACAGTAGACGGAGCCCAATCCAACTACACCACTACCGAAAAGGAACTTCTAGCTATTGTTTTTGCTTTGGACAAGTTCCGGGCCTATCTTCTTGGTTCCAAGGTAGTAGTGTACTCGGATCACGCGGCACTAAAGTACTTGTTGGCAAAAAAGGAATCCAAACCGAGATTAATTCGTTGGGTGCTCTTATTACAAGAATTTGACTTGGAAATCAAAGATAGGAGCGGTGCCCGAAACCTAGTGGCGGACCATTTAAGTCGCCTCGAACACACAAAAGGCGACACCACTCCTATCAATGATTCCTTTCCTTTAGATGCTTTGCATGCAATCTCGGAAGTGGTTCCTTGGTATGCCCCAATAGCAAACTATTTGGTTTCACGCACTTTCCCTCCCAATCTCAACAAACACCAAAAGGATAAGCTGAAATGCGAATCCAAGTACTATATTTGGGATGACCCCTATATGTGGAGGTGTGGAGCGGACCAAATAGTGCGACGGTGCATACCTCAAACCGAATTCCAAGCAATCTTGGACGCTTGCCATGCTTCCGAAGGAGGTGGTCACTATGGGCCCCAAAGAACGGCAAGAAAAATCCTTGATTGCGGATTTTGGTGGCCAACTCTTCTCAAAGATGCTTCTCTCTACTGCAAATCTTGTCCCCAATGTATTAGGTTTGGAGATATTTCCAAGAAGGACGAAATTCCCCAACAAAATATGCTTTTTTGCGAAATCTTTGACGTATGGGGAATCGACTTCATGGGACCATTTCCAAACTCCAATGGTTTTCTCTACATCTTGTTAGCCGTCGATTATGTGTCAAAATGGGTTGAGGCAATCCCCACCCGAACGGATGACGCTAATGTTGTGTATTCTTTTGTGAGGAACAATATTATTTGTCGCTTTGGCGCCCCAAGAGCAATCATAAGTGACCAAGGATCCCACTTTTGCAACAAAAGAATAGATGGCCTCATGAGAAAATATGGCATCATCCACAAAGTCGCCACGGCTTACCACCCTCAGACAAACGGCCAAGCCGAAGTCTCTAACCGGGAAATCAAGCATGTGTTGGAAAGAATTGTAAAGCCGAATAGGAAAGATTGGAGCACTAAACTCTCCGATGCACTGTGGGCCTATCGAACGGCTTACAAGACACCCATTGGATTTTGCGTCGGTTTAGACTATACTACGATTGATCATTTGATAATTTCTATACCGGCAAAAATTTTCTTGTCAAAATAAACTAACAACTTTAAAAGGCTCTTGGAAAGGTATGAAAATTAGAAGTCCTATCCTAGTTATCCTTCATCAAACAAATCTACAATCTATATCCGAGAGTACTAGTCTCCCGAGTCGTTCTCCCTTGGAATTGCCAAAGTGTGCATCTCATTGATTTAGTAAGCTTTGTTGGAATTCTTTGAAGGGTTTAGCAAAGCTATGAAAAACAAACAATCAATTATCAAAAGACTTGGCTTAGGGTTGGCATTAGAAATCCTATCCTTATAGTCCATTCAATGTTGACAACAATTAGGCCTTGCTTCATTTAGTTATCCCCTAGGTATAGAGGAAGGTCAAATGAAAGTAATCAACTTGAGTCACAAGTCCTAGCCTCACCTTATGGGAGTCTAGCTTTAGTGCACTCCAAGCCAACTAGCAATCCCTAATTCCAAATCAACTATTGATACACTATTCAACTTCTTCCAAAGACCAAACCCTATGCCAAGTGTGAGAATTCTACTCCATAGCTAGTGTTGTCATTTTATCAAACATGTGATGAGCAAGAAGGAAAGGCATAGTAAAATGAGAAGAAAAGTCAAATTGAAAGTATTGCAACACAAAGATCTAACAACAAGTTTCAAAGAGTAGCAATGAAAATCCAAAATAGAGATGGAATCCAAAATTACAAGTCGAATTCTAAATCTATGAGAATTGATCAATTGTATCTACTACTTGAAATTGGAGAAGGAAATCTATGACATGAACAAAGTGGAATGAGAATTGTAGTGGATCTCACCAAAAAGTCATTGAAAATTCAGAAATTAGAAGAGGATGAACCCTAGTGAAGCTTGGAATCTCCTTCTTCTTCTCCCAAAAAGTGTAACTAACTCTCTCTTCTCTCCAAAAAAGGGAAAAATATCTAGATCTAGAAGAAATGAACTAAAAGTGTCCTTAACCCTTGTTCCTTTTGTCTTCTTAAGCTTTTCCCGCCAAGGTGCTTCTCTAAGAGTGGAATCCTCAACTGCCTCCACGCCTAAGTCACGTGACTTCTTTAAAAAATCATATTCGCAAATCGGCGCGCACACGCAAGGCACGCGCACGCGCCGTTGAGACGTCTTGCAATGTGCGCGGAGGCGTGATGTACGCGTGCGCGCCCATGAAGATCCTGGCTTAGCCGCTTCTCAAGCCGGCTCTTGGCTTCGGCTCCACGTAGCCGTATCCGCGCGGGCGCACCAGGTGCGTGCACGCGCCTATGCGAAAATTCCCAAGGCTTAATCCTCATGCTTCCTTTCTTCGTACCCGTCTTCTTTCTCTCTTTCGGTCCTCATTCCCACACTTAGATTCTAGCATGTCCTCATGCTTAGAGAAATACAAAGAAACATAGAAGATCGAGGGATCGCAGAAGTATAGGACTCATGAAGTGCAACCTACTTATATGCATGCAACTACGACTAGTGCTACTATCCACTTGGTTGGGAACAAATTAGCCTTCTTAGGACATATGCGAGCATATGGGGCACGATGGTGGTCAAAGCATGGGACTTGCCACTTTCTAAGCATCAAATGCAATATGTGCAACCTTGCATGAGGAATGCTCGCGAGAGCCGGGAATCGAAGGATTGAGCTTCGAACCCTCACTGGAGGTGTTTTCACTCTAATCACTCGGTGTTTGGGGTTTATTCTCTCAATTCTCCCCTAATCATGCTTGCCAAGATTTGTTTTTCATCTAACAATCAACAATTATTCAATGCATGCATACACTTATCATGGAGTCTTTCCTTAGGTTGTAATGGGGTTAGGGTCAAGGTAGGGTCATATATGGCTAGTGGACTTAAGATTTGAATCTTTGATTAACTTAAACTTTCCCACCTAACCTATATAATGACCTATACAATTAGGTACTAACCTAACTACCCATTCCTCACTTTTCCACATACTCATGCATTTTTCTTTTCGTTTCACAATATTTATGCATTGATTCCTCTTGAGCTGCACTTTGGGGCATTTTGTCCCCTTTTCCTTTTTTCTCTCTTCTTTCTCTTTTTTTTTTTGTATTATTATTTTTTTTCTTTTCTTTTCTTTTGTTTTCTTTTGTTCTTTTGTTTTTCTTATTATTTTTTTTTTCTATATACAAGAGCGTCAATGCATAAGATTTTACATTCGATCAATTCATGAATATGTACCCAATTCCCAATATTCCAATAATAATACAAAATACCCTTCTATTCACCCCATGCCCCAAGGTTCCCACACTTGAATGATACTCACACACACTAGTCTAAGCTAATCAAAGATCCAAATAAGGACTTTTATTGTTTTCCGCTTTAAGGCTTGTAATGTGCTAAATTAAGAACAAAGTGGGTTAATCGTAGGCTCAAGTTGGCTAACAACGGAGGATAGAGGGTACGGCCGTTTGGGTGAGTGAGCTAATGAAATGATGGCCTCAATCATATAAATGCATGAATGCGCCAAATAATGGACATAAAGAATCAAACAAATCAAAGATCACAATCATAGAGAGAGAATAATGCACACAAGAAGGAAAAATAAGTGGTTATAAGATGTAACCACACCATTAGGCTCAAATCTCACAAGCTTGTGTTCTTAACTCAAAACCATGTTCCCAAATATAATTCTCCATGCAACTTTGGCATCAAAGCATTTAAAATTTTGCAATGCCATGGTCGTCCCATAGTGTTGGTTTCCTAAGAGAGAATTTCATTGTTCCAACCAAGCGGACTTATCTTCGAATGTTGCTAACTAAAACCTAATCATGCAACCTATCCTAATTTATTCAAATTTATTTAGGTGTTACCTACGGAGATCGGTCGGTCGACCTCCCCACACTTAAAACTTAGCACGGTCCTCCGTGCTAGAGGTTAGGCGCAGTGGGTGGTGGAGCTCCGAGTGTGCCACATCTCCAATGCCATTGCTATCTCCGCTTGAAGTTGCGGTGGAGGTGGAGATATCGGGTTCCTCCATTGGCGGGGTGATCATGATTAGAAGCCTCTTCACATGAGCATAGCGGCGTTGGTTACGCCTCTCATAACGGTCTACTTTGTTGTGAAGGTCTTCAAGGCGTTGGGCGGCCGGTTTTTGTGATGTAGATGAAGTGGTAGCGTGGCCAGTTGGTGCGGGTAGTTCAATGTCCATGGTGACTTCCGGAGGCTTGAGGCATCTCTTGGTCGGAATGATATCACCCTCAACCGGTATTGAGGTTCGCCTATCTTTAGTCTCCCGGTTGACACCGGCTTTCGCAACTAATGCCGTCACTAAAGCGGGGAATGGTAGATTTCCCTTGGCATGAATGCGCCCCATGGATTGGCGGATGGCATGCGAAACGTCGACCGGTTTCTCGGTCAAGATGCACCATATCAATAAGGCAAGCTCGGCGGTGATGGATGACCCATGTGTGCTTGGGAGCACGTAGTGAGCTAGAATTTGGGCCCATGCCGTGGCTTCTTGAGTGAGGTGGCGGACATCTAAACCCTTGGGTCTTCGCTTTATGGTTCCCCGAATCCAATATGCGTCGGGTAAAGCAATGACGCGGAGGATCGCGCTCCAATCGAATGTGCGGTCAACGCATGCAGCCAAGACTTCTTGGTAGGCGTCATACGCATCCGTTGACGGTGCAATCCCAAGGACTTCTCGGATGGTTTCCACGGTGACCGACACTTGTTTCCGGCGCACAAATATTGATGTGAGATGGGGTGAGTGGAAGTTAGAGTAGAATTCCACCACCCATGAGAGATTGGCCTCCGTAGGTTGCCTCAATAGGAATCTCCAATGCCTCCGGTCAATGTGTGGCATCACAATCGGACTGAGGTGAGCCGGTAAGACTAGGAGGGGTTCCGGATGGTCATTCCTTTCAATAATTCTGGAGTAAACAAGTTCGCAGTAGCGGTTGGGAAACTTGTTCGAATCCTTTGGAGGGTTGTCCTTCTCTAGAACGTCAACGGGGCCCTTAGTCTTCTTTAGGAGGGGCTTGGCCGTTAGTTCTTGGCGGGCTTTATTGGAAGCTGGCTTCTTGGGGCCTTTCCCGTTGTCCTTTTTGATAACCATCCTGTGGAAGCAAGAAAGGAAAATATCAAACCCAAAGAAGCGGAGATACATGAGCGCTATGTGATGAAAAGTTATGCCATAGAATATGGGTGTCTTAGTTACATGACAGCTGCAACATGTAACTAGGACAATGTGTGAAGCGCAAGGCAAAAAATTTTCTTGTGGTGCAAGGGTAGTTTAGGCATGCAAGGAAGAAGCATGAGAAGCATACACCCTTAGGGACCATAAATGGGAGGCAAGCCAAGAAAATGGAAAGAATGGTTTGTGGAAGGTGGGGATGCACTCAAAAGTGATTGGTGAGAGGCAAGGTAGTCACAATGAGTCCAAAATTCAAGTATGCCTTTCATCGAACACTTGGTGTGCATCCTTCAAGTAGTATGTGATTGTGTGAAAATGAGAGCAATGTAGCTTTCCACAATCCATTATTAATGATTAAAGTGCATATTGATTGCAAGAAAATTAAGCACACCAGTCATCTATTCATGTAAGTGAGTTTGAGACCGAAGTGCTTATGAAGAACAAAGAAAAAAAGAAGGAAGTAACTAGAGAGGGGAGGAAGAGAGGAAGAAAAGAAGAAGGAAGTCTACCTAAAGGGGTGGTGCAGCTAAGTGAGTGAGAACTACAAGAGATTAATGGACTAAGAGGGAGCTTAGTATAATACCTTGTGAGATGGAGAAGGATGTGGAAGAAAAAGAGAGGTGGAATGAGAATGAAGGGGTAAGTGTGTCCCTTTTATTTTTTTAAGTCGTCGATCACCGGCGCGTGCGCGCGCGCTGCGCGCTCGCGCAGGGAGCGAGGTGGGCTAGGGGCGCGCGCGCGCACAGGTCGCGTGCGCGCCCATACGCTTGGGCTGGGGGCACAGGGGAGGCATAGGGGTGGCCTAACTCTCTGGGAGAAGTACCAGACATGAGGTCCATTCGATGCCGTGACTTGTGTGTTAAGTGGTTCCAGGATATAGAGTAGGAATGGACCGAAAGAGAGAAAGAAGACGGGTACGAAGAAAGGAAGCATGAGGATTAAGCCTTGGGAATTTTCGCATAGGCGCGTGCACGCACCTGGTGCGCCCGCGCGGATACGGCTACGTGGAGCCGAAGCCAAGAGCCGGCTTGAGAAGCGGCTAAGCCAGGATCTTCATCGGCGCGCACGCGTACATCACGGCTCCGCGCACATTGCAAGACGTCTCAACGGCGCGTGCGCGTGCCTTGCGTGTGCGCGCCGATTTGCGAATATGATTTTTTAAAGAAGTCACGTGACTTAGGCGTGGAGGCAGTTGAGGATTCCACTCTTAGAGAAGCACCTTGGCGGGAAAAGCTTAAGAAGACAAAAGGAACAAGGGTTAAGGACACTTTTAGTTCATTTCTTCTAGATCTAGATATTTTTCCCTTTTTTGGAGAGAAGAGAGAGTTAGTTACACTTTTTGGGAGAAGAAGAAGGAGATTCCAAGCTTCACTAGGGTTCATCCTCTTCTAATTTCTGAATTTTCAATGACTTTTTGGTGAGATCCACTACAATTCTCATTCCACTTTGTTCATGTCATAGATTTCCTTCTCCAATTTCAAGTAGTAGATACAATTGATCAATTCTCATAGATTTAGAATTCGACTTGTAATTTTGGATTCCATCTCTATTTTGGATTTTCATTGCTACTCTTTGAAACTTGTTGTTAGATCTTTGTGTTGCAATACTTTCAATTTGACTTTTCTTCTCATTTTACTATGCCTTTCCTTCTTGCTCATCACATGTTTGATAAAATGACAACACTAGCTATGGAGTAGAATTCTCACACTTGGCATAGGGTTTGGTCTTTGGAAGAAGTTGAATAGTGTATCAATAGTTGATTTGGAATTAGGGATTGCTAGTTGGCTTGGAGTGCACTAAAGCTAGACTCCCATAAGGTGAGGCTAGGACTTGTGACTCAAGTTGATTACTTTCATTTGACCTTCCTCTATACCTAGGGGATAACTAAATGAAGCAAGGCCTAATTGTTGTCAACATTGAATGGACTATAAGGATAGGATTTCTAATGCCAACCCTAAGCCAAGTCTTTTGATAATTGATTGTTTGTTTTTCATAGCTTTGCTAAACCCTTCAAAGAATTCCAACAAAGCTTACTAAATCAATGAGATGCACACTTTGGCAATTCCAAGGGAGAACGACTCGGGAGACTAGTACTCTCGGATATAGATTGTAGATTTGTTTGATGAAGGATAACTAGGATAGGACTTCTAATTTTCATACCTTTCCAAGAGCCTTTTAAAGTTGTTAGTTTATTTTGACAAGAAAATTTTTGCCGGTATAGAAATTATCAAATGATCAATCGTAGTATAGTCTAAACCGACGCAAAATCCAATGGGTGTCTTGTAAGCCGTTCGATAGGCCCACAGTGCATCGGAGAGTTTAGTGCTCCAATCTTTCCTATTCGGCTTTACAATTCTTTCCAACACATGCTTGATTTCCCGGTTAGAGACTTCGGCTTGGCCGTTTGTCTGAGGGTGGTAAGCCGTGGCGACTTTGTGGATGATGCCATATTTTCTCATGAGGCCATCTATTCTTTTGTTGCAAAAGTGGGATCCTTGGTCACTTATGATTGCTCTTGGGGCGCCAAAGCGACAAATGATATTGTTCCTCACAAAAGAATACACAACATTAGCGTCATCCGTTCGGGTGGGGATTGCCTCAACCCATTTTGACACATAATCGACGGCTAACAAGATGTAGAGAAAACCATTGGAGTTTGGAAATGGTCCCATGAAGTCGATTCCCCACACGTCAAAGATTTCGCAAAAAAGCATATTTTTTTGGGGAATTTCGTCCTTCTTGGAAATATCTCCAAACCTAATACATTGGGGACAAGATTTGCAGTAGAGAGAAGCATCTTTGAGAAGAGTTGGCCACCAAAATCCGCAATCAAGGATTTTTCTTGCCGTTCTTTGGGGCCCATAGTGACCACCTCCTTCGGAAGCATGGCAAGCGTCCAAGATTGCTTGGAATTCGGTTTGAGGTATGCACCGTCGCACTATTTGGTCCGCTCCACACCTCCACATATAGGGGTCATCCCAAATATAGTACTTGGATTCGCTTTTCAGCTTATCCTTTTGGTGTTTGTTGAGATTGAGAGGGAAAGTGCGTGAAACCAAATAGTTTGCTATTGGGGCATACCAAGGAACCACTTCCAAGATTGCATGCAAAGCATCTAAAGGAAAGGAATCATTGATAGGAGTGGTGTCTCCTTTTGTGTGTTCGAGGCGACTTAAATGGTCCGCCACTAGGTTTTGGGCACCGCTCCTATCTTTGATTTCCAAGTCAAATTCTTGTAATAAGAGCACCCAACGAATTAATCTCGGTTTGGATTCCTTTTTTGCCAACAAGTACTTTAGTGCCGCGTGATCCGAGTACACTACTACCTTGGAACCAAGAAGATAGGCCCGGAACTTGTCCAAAGCAAAAACAATAGCTAGAAGTTCCTTTTCGGTAGTGGTGTAGTTGGATTGGGCTCCGTCTAATGTTTTGGAAGCATAAGCTATGACATAGGGAATCTTACCTTCGCGTTGTGCTAACGCGGCTCCTATCGCATAATTCGAAGCATCACACATGATTTCAAAGGGTTGAGTCCAATTGGGTCCTCGTACAATAGGGGCTTGTGTCAATGCTACCTTGAGTTTGTCATATGCTTCCATACATTCCTTGCTCATCTCAAATTCGGTGTCTTTTTGTAGTAATCGAGAGAGAGGTAAGGCCACCTTGCTAAAGTCCTTAATGAATCTCCGGTAGAATCCTGCATGTCCAAGAAAAGAACGGACTTCCCTCTCGGAGGAGGGGTAAGGTAAACTAGATATGACATTTATCTTTGCCGGATCTACGGAGATGCCTTCCTTTGATACTATGTGTCCCAAAACAATGCCTTGTTTGACCATGAAATGACATTTTTCAAAATTTAAGACAAGGTTTGTTTTGGTGCATCTCTCTAAGACTTTTTCAAGGTTACCTAAGCAATGCTCAAATGACTCACCATACACGCTAAAATCATCCATGAAAACTTCCATCGATTGCTCTAGAAAGTCCGCAAATAGGCTCATCATGCATCTTTGAAACGTTGCCGGTGCATTGCATAGGCCAAATGGCATACGCTTGTAAGCATACGTTCCAAAGGGGCAAGTAAATGTGGTTTTTTCTTGGTCTTCTAGAGCAATATGAATTTGGAAGTATCCGGAGTAGCCATCAAGAAAACAATAGTATGATTTACCGGCTAACCGGTCAAGCATTTGATCGATAAATGGTAGTGGAAAGTGGTCTTTTCTTGTGGCCGCATTCAATCTTCGGTAGTCTATGCATACTCTCCAAGAATTCTGCACTCTTGTTGCTATAAGTTCACCACTTTCGTTTTTGATTGTTGTCACTCCGGACTTCTTTGGCACTACTTGGACCGGGCTTACCCATTCGCTATCCGAGATAGGATAGATGATGTCCGCCTCAAGTAGCTTAGTGACTTCTTTCTTTACCACCTCAAGAATGGTTGGGTTGAGTCTCCTTTGAGGTTGTCGGACCGGTCTTGCTCCTTCTTCAAGAAATATGTGGTGCTCACATACTTGGGGGCTTATTCCCACTAGATCCGCCAAACTCCACCCAATTGCCCTTTTGTTTTTCCTCAATACATTCAGCAATTTTTCTTCTTGTTGAGGAGTTAACTCTTGTGCAATTATCACGGGTAGCTTTTGGGCTTCATCAAGGTATGAATACCTTAAGTGAGGTGGTAGTGGCTTCAATTCCATCTTCTTGTCATTTCTTGAAGTTTGAGTCTCTGGATGGCTTGTATGATGTGTGGTATGTAGTTCGCTTGACTCTTCATTTGCCTCTTCGACCATGTACTTCTCATCTAATCTTGCAAGGTGTACTTCGGCTACTATGTTATCGATTGGGTCACACCGAAATAGAGAATGGTTCTCCGGTGGATGCTTCATTGCTTCCTCTAGGCTAAAGCTTACAATTCTTCCATCAATTTCAAATGAGTAGTTCCCCGAGTAAGCATCAAGCTTAAATCTAGAAGTTCTCAAGAAGGGCCTTCCAAGTAGGATAGAGGTTGCTCTCTCGGTTTCGCTTGACGGCATTTCAAGGACATAGAAGTCAATCGGAAATACCAACCCTTTTATGTTCACCAATACATCTTCCGCAACACCCGCTACGGTTATTATGCTTTTGTCCGCTAGGACAAATCTTGCCGTCGACCTTTTTAGTGGGGGCAAGTTCAATACCCGATAAACGGATAGCGGCATGATGCTAACACATGCTCCGAGGTTACACATACAATCTCTAAACTGAACTCCATTGACGGTGCAAGTGACCATACAAGGGCCCGGGTCATCACACTTCTCCGGTAATGTTCCCATCAAAGCGGAAATAGAACTCCCCAATGGGATGGTTTCCAATTCAAGAATTCTATCCTTGTTTATGCATAAATCTTTGAGGAATTTAGCATATCTAGGAACTTGATGGATGGCATCAAAGAGGGGGATGGTTACCTCAACTTTCTTGAACATTTCTACCATTTTAGGGTCGAGTTCCATGCGCTTTTTAGCTTTCTTTGCAAGTGTTGGAAATGGAAGTGGTTGAGCAATTCCTTCTTCCAAGGTTCTTTTGGTCTTGGGTGTCTCCCTTGTTGGTTGGGCTTCATCTTCAACTATGGCTTGTGGTGTCTCCTCTTCCACTACCTCCTCTTCCACTACCTCCTCTATATCTATTCTCTCTTCCTCTTGGGCGGTTGAGATAGGACTTGAGTCCTTTGCTTCCTTTTCTTTTAGTTGTGTACCGGATCTAAGGGTGATGGCATTGATGCCCCCTTTTGGATTTGGTTGAGGTTGAGAGGGAATGACACTTTGGATTGGGGGTTGAGGAGTAGAGGTCGATGGTGTGTCCATACGTGCAAGAAGAGCTTGTAGTGTAGAGGTGAGGCCGGTGAGGCTGGAAGCAAGTGTGTTTTGTAGTTCCTTTTGGCCTTGGATGATGGTCCGGAGTGTTTCGTCTTGGTTGGAGGGGGTGGTTGCATATGTGAGTTGAGGGGCTTGTGATTGGTTGGGTGGTGGTCTTTGATGCGGTGGTTGGTATGTTTGGTAGTTTCTTTGTGAGTTTTGTTGGTTGTATGGTTGATTTTGGAAGTTGTATGGTCGGTTTTGTGAGAAATTTTGCGAGTTGTTGTTCCATCTTTGACCTCCTCCATTGTTGTTGTTATCCCTATTCCCTTGTTGATGATTGTCTTTCCAATTTTGATTATTGTGTCCACTACCTTGGTTGTAGCCTCCTCCTTGATAAGGGTGTCCTTGGTTAGGATTACCTCCTTGGTAGTATCCTTGATTAGGGCGGTCATAGAAATTATGGGTGGCCGCCAAAGTGTTGTCTTCTTGAAGGTTTGGGCACTCATCCGTGTAGTGGGAGTAGCAAGAGCAAATGCCACATACTCTTTGAGGGACCAATTGTTGTTGGTTGTGTTGTTGAGATGGTGGAGGTTGTTGTTGATATGATTGAGGTTGTTGTGGTTGTTGTTGATTCAATTGGAGTTGCCTCAAAACGGATGTTATCTCATTCAAGGATTGAGTTAGAGCGGTGGCTTCACTACTAGTTGATACCTCGTTCACGGTCCTTGGACGGTTGACTCTTCGCCTCATATGTTGATTGGATTCGGCTAAGTCAATAATGAGTTGCCATGCCTCCTCCGCGGTTTTGTATTTGGACAAAGAACCATTGCTAGAAGTGTCCAAGAGGGTTCTATCTTGCTCTCGCATCCCTTGACATATGTATCCAAGCAATACTTGAGTGTCGAGCATGTGATTAGGGCATGCATCTAGTAGTTTGCGAAACCGTTCCCAATACTCATATAGTGGTTCCGTCTCACCTTGCACAATACAAGACATTTCTTTCCTTAGCCTATCCATCTTTTTCGGGGGCAAGAATTTATCCAAGAATCCCCTTCTAAGTAGGTCCCAATCGGATGTAACTTCACTAGAGAGAGTGTAGAACCATTCTTTGGCCTTGTCCTCAAGAGAGAAAGGGAAAGCAAACAACCATATAGCAACTTCATCGGACCCTTCCCGTCTAGTAGTTGAGCATATGCGGTGGAAGTCCTTGAGATGTCGAATAGGGTCTTGTGCGGGAAGCCCGTGAAACTTGGGTAGGAGGTTAATCAAAGCGGTCTTTAATTCAAAATTCGCATTCAAATTGGGGTGAGTTACATGGAGGGGTTGAAGGACATAATCCGGTGCACCCGCTTCCTTGATGGTAACTCTCCTTGGAGCATCCATAGTATTAGTACCTAAAACAAAAGAAGAATTGTTAGTGAGGTTGATGGGAGTATGATTAATGCCTTCTTTGAGTGACGGTTCAATGTTCACTTCTAGTAAGGTGGTTGAGGTGGTGAAAACCTCTTCACCTTTTCCAAATCTTAGCCGCCTCCGA
The DNA here is from genome assembly GCF_059453495.1 of Arachis ipaensis. NCBI lineage: Eukaryota > Viridiplantae > Streptophyta > Magnoliopsida > Fabales > Fabaceae > Arachis > Arachis ipaensis. The sequence continues at coordinate 100,129,522 of NC_142441.1, forward strand.
GCTTGTCTAATATGAAACAAAGTTCGTTCTATTTCCGGATCAAAAGGGGCTAAGCTCGGATTCGGTTGTGAACGCGTCATGCAATGAAGGAGAAATGGAATTCATTGTAACGATGAGAAGTTAATCAATTGAGCAATTTACAATGAAGTGCAACTATGTATATATATACATGCTTGATCCAAAACAATAACATGGCACACTAAGCAATTTCCCCGGCAACGGCGCCATTTTGACAAAAGGATTTTTGCCGGTATAGAAATTATCAAATGATCAATCGTAGTATAGTCTAAACCGACGCAAAATCCTTCATCAAACAAATCTACAATCTATATCCGAGAGTACTAGTCTCCCGAATCGTTCTCCCTTGGAATTGCCAAAGTGTGCATCTCATTGATTTAGTAAGCTTTGTTGGAATTCTTTGAAGGGTTTAGCAAAGCTATGAAAAACAAACAATCAATTATCAAAAGACTTGGCTTAGGGTTGGCATTAGAAATCCTATCCTTATAGTCCATTCAATGTTGACAACAATTAGGCCTTGCTTCATTTAGTTATCCCCTAGGTATAGAGGAAGGTCAAATGAAAGTAATCAACTTGAGTCACAAGTCCTAGCCTCACCTTATGGGAGTCTAGCTTTAGTGCACTCCAAGCCAACTAGCAATCCCTAATTCCAAATCAACTATTGATACACTATTCAACTTCTTCCAAAGACCAAACCCTATGCCAAGTGTGAGAATTCTACTCCATAGCTAGTGTTGTCATTTTATCAAACATGTGATGAGCAAGAAGGAAAGGCATAGTAAAATGAGAAGAAAAGTCAAATTGAAAGTATTGCAACACAAAGATCTAACAACAAGTCTCAAAGAGTAGCAATGAAAATCCAAAATAGAGATGGAATCCAAAATTACAAGTCGAATTCTAAATCTATGAGAATTGATCAATTGTATCTACTACTTGAAATTGGAGAAGGAAATCTATGACATGAACAAAGTGGAATGAGAATTGTAGTGGATCTCACCAAAAAGTCATTGAAAATTCAGAAATTAGAAGAGGATGAACCCTAGTGAAGCTTGGAATCTCCCTCTTCTTCTCCCAAAAAGTGTAACTAACTCACTCTTCTCTCCAAAAAAGGGAAAAATATCTAGATCTAGAAGAAATGAACTAAAAGTATCCTTAACCCTTGTTCCTTTTGTCTTCTTAAGCTTTTCCCGCCAAGGTGCTTCTCTAAGAGTGGAATCCTCAACTGCCTCCACGCCTAAGTCATGTGACTTCTTTAAAAAATCATATTCGCAAAACGGCGCGCACGCGCAAGGCACGCGCACGCGCCGTTGAGACGTCTTGCAATGTGCGCGGAGGCGTGATGTACGCGTGCGCGCCCATGAAGATCCTGGCTTAGCCGCTTCTCAAGCCGGCTCTTGGCTTCGGCTCCACGTAGCCGTATCCGCGCGGGCGCGCCAGGTGCGCGCACGCGCCTATGCGAAAATTCCCAAGGCTTAATCCTCATGCTTCCTTTCTTCGTACCCGTCTTCTTTCTCTCTTTCGGTCCATTCCTACTCTATATCCTGGAACCACTTAACACACAAGTCACGGCATCGAATGGCATCAAGAGAAGATTAGAGATGTATCTATTTTAGTGCAAAACAGGCATGTTTTCATTCATGAGGCAAAACTAGGGAAGGAATGCAAAATCTTGTATTTTCATATGGAAAGTGTGTGGAATCATTGATAAAACCCCTGAAATCCTCACAAGATAAATCCTCAAATTGAGGTTTGTCAAGCATCTGCCTGGCGTTCAACGCTAGAACAGAGCATGGTTCTGGCGCTGAACGCCCAAAATGTGCAGTGTTTGGGCGCTGAACGCCCAGAACAAGCATGGTTCTGGCGTTCAGCGCCAGAAATGGCCAACAAATGGGCGTTGAACGCCCAAAATGGGCACCAACCTGGCGCTGAACGCCCAGAGTTGTGTGCAAAGGCATTTTACATGCCTAATTTGGTGCAAGGGTGTAAATCCTTGAACACCTCAGGATCTGTGGACCCCACAGGATCCCCACCTACCTCCACTCACTTCTTCTCACCTTTCTTTCACACAATCCCATAAACACCCTTCCCCAAAAACCCTTCACCAATCACCTCAATCTCTCTTCCCCATCACCTCTTCACCACTCACATCCATCCACTCTTCCCCATAAACCTACCTCATAAACTTCACCTAACTTCAAAATTCAAAACCAATTTCCCACCCAAACCCACCCTAAATGGCCGAACCTTAACTCCCCTCCCTCCCCTATATATAGCCCTCCATTCTTCCTCATTTTCACACAACACAACCCTCTCCTCTCTACTTGGCCGAAACACACTTCACCCCTCTTCTCCATATTTTCTTCTTCTTCTTCCTCTATTCTTTCTTTTATTGCTCGAGAGCGAGCAATATTCTAAGTTTGGTGTGGTAAAAGCATAAGCTTTTTGTTTTTCCATTACCATTGATGGCACTTAAGACCGGAGAATCCTCTAAGAAAGGAAAAGGGAAGACAAAAGCTTCCACCTCCGAGTCATGGGAGACGGAAAGGTTCATCTCCAAAGCCCATCAAGACCACTTCTATGATGTTGTGGCCAAGAAGAAGGTGATCCCTGAGGTCCCTTTCAAACTCAAAAGAAATGAGTATCCGGAGATCCGACATGAAATTCAAAGAAGAGGTTGGAAAGTTCTAACAAATTCCATCCAACAAGTCGGCATCCTAATGGTTCAAGAATTCTATGCCAATGCATGGATCACCAAGAACCATGATCAAAGTAAGAACCCGGATCTAAAGAACTACGTTACAATGCTCAATCATTCCCACTAGCAACCGATCTGAAGTTACTGTGGATCGGGCCATCATGATTCATAGCATCATGATTGGAGAGGAAATAGAAGTTCATGAAGTCATCTCTAATGAACTCTACAAAATAGCCGAAAAGTCATCCCCCATGGCAAGGCTAGCTTTTCCTCATCTTATTTGCCATCAATGTTACTCAGCCGGAGCTTTCATAGAAGGAGACATTCCCATTAAGGAAGAGAAGCCCATCACTAAGAAGAAGATGGAGCAAGCAAGAGAGCCCATTCATGGAGCTCAAGAGGCGCACGAAGCTCATCACCATGAGATCCCGGAGATGCCTCAAATGCAATTTCCTCCACAAAACTATTGGGAGAAAATCAATACCTCCCTAGGAGAATTAAGTGCCAACATGGGACAATTAAGGGTGGAACATCAAGAGCACTCCATCATGCTTCATGAAATAAGAAAAGATCAAAAAGCAATGAGGGAGGAGCAACAAAGACAAGGAAGAGACATAGAAGAGCTCAAGGACATCATTGGTTCCTCAAAAAGGAAACGCCACCATCACTAAGGTGGATTCATTCCTTGTTCTTATTTCTTCTGTTTTTCGTTTTCTATGTTATGTGCTTATCTGTGTTTGTGTCTTCATTACATGATCATTAGTAGTTAGTAACTTTGTCTTAAAGTTATGAATGTCCTATAAATCCATCACCTCTCTTAAATGAAAAATGTTTTAATTCAAAAGAACAAGAAGTACATGAGTTTCGAATTTATCCTTGAACTTAGCTTAATTATATTGATGTGGTGACAATGCTTCTTATTTTCTGAATGAATGCTTGAACAGTGCATATGTCTTTTGAAGTTGTTGTTTTAAGAATGTTAAATATGTTGGCTCTTGAAAGAATGATGACTAGAAAACATGTTATTTGATAATCTGAAAAATCATAAAAATGATTCTTGAAGCAAGAAAAAGCAGCAAAGAACAAAGCTTGCAGAAAAAAAAAGGCGAAAAAAAAATAGAAAGAAAAAGAAAAAGCAAGCAGAAAAAGCCAAAAGCTCTTAAAACCAAGAGGCAAGAGCAAAAAGCCAATAACCCTTAAAACCAAAAGGCAAGGGAAATAAAAAGGATCCCAAGGCTTTGAGCATCAGTGGATAGGAGGGCCTAAAGGAATAAAATCCTGGTCTAAGCGACTAAACCAAGCTGTCCCTAACCATGTGCTTGTGGCGTGTAGGTGTCAAGTGAAAACTTGAGACTGAGCGGTTAAAGTCAAGGTCCAAAGCAAAAGAAGAGTGTGCTTAAGAACCCTGGACACCTCTAATTGGGGACTTTAGCAAAGCTGAGTCACAATCTGAAAAGGTTCACCCAATTATGTGTCTGTGGCATTTATGTATCCGGTGGTAATACTGGAAAACAAAGTGCTTAGGGCCACGGCCAAGACTCATAAAGAAGCTGTGTTCAAGAATCATCATACTGAACTAGGAGAATCAATAACACTATCTGAACTCTGAGTTCCTATAGATGCCAATCATTCTGAACCTCAATGGATAAAGTGAGATGCTAAAACTATTCAAGAGGCAAAAAGCTATAAGTCCCGCTCATGTGATTGGAGTTATGTTTCATTGATAGTTTGGAATTTATAGTATATTCTCTTCTTTTTATCCTATTTGATTTTCAGTTGCTTGGGGACAAGCAACAATTTAAGTTTGGTGTTGTGATGAGCGGATAATTTATACGCTTTTTGACATGGTTTTTAGTATGTTTTTAGTAGGATCTAGTTACTTTTAGGGATGTTTTCAATAGTTTTTATGTTAAATTCACATTTCTAGACTTTAATATGAGTTTGTGTGTTTTTCTATGATTTCAGGTATTTTCTGGCTGAAATTGAGGGACTTGAGCAAAAATCAGATTCAGAGGTTGAAGAAGGACTGCTGATGCTGTTGGATTCTGACCTCCCTGCACTCAAAGTGGATTTTCTAGAGCTACGGAACTCAAAATGGCGCGCTTCTAATTGCGTTGGAAAGTAGACATCCAGGGATTTCCAGCAATGTATAATAGTCCATACTTTGCCCAAGTTTAGACGACGCAAACTGGCGTCAACGCCAGCTCTCTGCCCAATTCTGGAGTTCAGCGCCAGAAAGGGATCAAAAACCAGAGTTGAACGCCAGAAATGGATCAAAACCTGGCGTTCATCTCCACAAATGGCCTCTGCACGTGGAAAGTTAAAGCTCAGCCCAAGCACACACCAAGTGGGCCCCGGAAGTGGATTTATGCATCAATTACTTACTTCTGCAAACTCTAGTAGCTAGTTTACTATAAATAGGACCTTTTACTATTGTATTAGACATCTTTGAATCTTTGGATTATCTTTTGATCCTTTGATCATCTTTGGACGCCTGATTCTTAGATCAGAGGGGCTGGCCATTCGGCCATACCTGGACCTTTCACTTATGTATTTTCACCGGTAGAGTTTCTGCACTCCATAGATTAAGGTGTGGAGCTCTGCTGTTCCTCAAAGATTAATGCAAAGTACTACTATTTTCTATTCAATTCACTTGTTCTGCTTCTAAGATATTCATTCGCACTTCAACCTGAATGTGATGAACGTGACAATCATCATCATTCCCTATGAACGCGTGCCTGACAACCACTTCCGTTCTACACTAGATTGAATGAGTATCTCTCAGATCTCTTAATCGAAATCTTCGTGGTATAAGCTAGAATGATGGCGGCATTCAAGAGAATCCGGAAGGTCTAAACCTTGTCTGTGGTATTCCGAGTAGGATTCAATGATTGAATGACTGTGACGAGCTTCAAACTCGCGATTGCCGGGCGTAGTGACAGACGCAAAAGGATAGTAAATCCTATTCCAGCATGATCGAGACCGACAGATGAATAGCCGTGCCGTGACAGGGTGCGTTGACCATTTTCACTGAGAGGATAGGATGAAACCATTGACAAGGGTGATGCCTCCAGACGATTAGTCGTGCCGTGATAGGGCATTTGGATCATTTTCCCGAGAGAAGACTGAAAGTAGCCATTAACAGTGGTGATGTATCACATAAAGCCAGCCATGGAAAGGAGTAAGACTGATTGGATGAAGATAGCAGGAAAGCAGAGGTTCAGAGGAACGAAAGCATCTCTATTCGCTTATCTGAAATTCTCACCCATGATTTACATAAGTATTTCTATCCTTCTTTTATTAATTAATTTCGAAAACCACATTACTATTTTATATCCGCCTAACTGAGATTTACAAGGTGACTATAGCTTGCTTCATACCAACAATCTCCGTGGGATTCGACCCTTACTCACGTAAGGTATTACATGGACGACCCAGTGCACTTGCTGGTTAGTTGTGTGAAGTTGTGAACCATGGTATTGGCATCATGTGTTTGGCGCCATTACCAGGGAAAGAAAGAGCAATGAATTTTACATAATCAAAGTGTAATCATAATTTCTGCGCACCAAGTTTGTATATATTTTTACCACTTTCTTTTTATGTTAGGACTACTTGGTTAGGGTGATGATTTCTTTTCCAAGAAATTGTTTTTAGGGCACCCTACCAATTTGAAAAAAAAATTTTGAAAAAAAAAATTTGTGTTGAACTTGCTTGAAGAATTTATTTTGGAACATGGTTTTTGAGCTAAGAACACAAGCATGTAAGTTTTGAGCCCAATTGCGTGGTTACATCTTATAACCACTTATTTCCATTCTTGTGTGCATTGTTCTCTTTCTATGATTGTGATCTTTGATTTGTTTGAATTTTTATGTCCATTATTCCATGTATACATGCATTTATATGATTGAGGCCATCATTTTATTTAGCTCACTTACCCAAATAGCCTACCTTTCATCAACCATTGTTAGCCAATTTTGAGCCTATTTAATCCTTTTATTCTTAAGTTTAGCACATCACTACCCCTAAGTGAAAAACAATAAATGTCCTTAATTTGGATCTTTGATTAGCTTAGGCTAGTGAGGGTGTGTACTATTTGGGTATGGGAAACTTGGGACATTGGTTGAGAAGAAAGTGTGTTTTTGTATTTTGTTGAAAATATTGAGAATTGGGTACATATTCATGCACTATATGTAAAACCATATGCATTGATACGTTTGTATATATATATATATATATATATATATATATATATATCAAAGAACTTTTGATTAATTTTCCATATATCAGTATACTCAAAACTAAATTTATTTTGGTGCCGAAGAAATATATTTTTGAGTATATATTAAAAAACATTGAATATTACATTGTGAAGTATTGTCCATGGCCCATGGTTAATATGAAAATTTTAATTTCATTTTTAGCTTCATGTTGTGTGTGTTATGTTGCACATGTTTATGTACGGAGTTGCACATTCTTCTGCAACCTTGATCTAGGATATGCTTTAAGTTGGTTTTTCTCATTGTCTTTTTTTTCTGTTAACGGTGTGACTCAGCAATTGAAAATTGTCTGTATATATATATATATATATGTATATATATATATATATATATATATATGTATATATATATATATATATATATATATATATATATATATATATAAGAAAAAAAGAGATAAAAAAAGAGAAAAAGAAATAAAAAGGGGACAAAAATGCCCCAAGGTAAAGTTCAATAAAAATCAGTACATATGTGTGGTGAATTAAAAAGAATGCATGAGTTTGTGAAAAAGTGGGAATCATGGGTAGCTAGGTTGTGTATTAGAATTGTATAGGTTGTTATATGTGTTAGGTGAGAGTTTAGGCTAATCAAATATTCAAATTTCAAGCTCACTTGACCATATGCATCCTACCTTGACCCTAACCCCATTACAACCTATGAACAAGTCCTCATGATGAATGCATGCATGCATTGAATAATTATTGATTGTTAGATAAAAAATAAATCATAGAAAGCATGATTAGAAGAGAATTGAGTGATCCACCCTATACACTAGAGCGACTAGAGCGGATACACTTCCAGTGAGGGTTCGATGCTCAATTCCTTGTTCCCGTCTTTCATAAGCGTTCTTCTTGCAAGTCTATTTGAACTTTATTTTGATATTCAAATTGGTAGGATTCATGAATCGTCATATGATATTAGCCCTACTTGTTCATATATGTTCTTGGGGATTGATTTACTTCTAACCAAGTAGGTAGAACCATTTTGCATTTAGTTGCATTCATATAGATAGGAGCATATGGTTTATTTGCATTGAATAAATGTTCATACCCTTTTCTTGTCCTTCTTTATTCTTAGCATGAGGACATGCTTGGTTTAAATGTGGGGAGATTTGATAAACCCCAATTTTGTGGTTTATCTTGTGCTTAATTTGGGGGGATTTTATCAACATTTCTCACATTTATTCAATGAAAAAGCATGGTTTTACAATTCTCCCTTGATTTGTGCTTAAATGTGAAAACAAGCTTTTTAGGCCTTAAAATAGCTAAATTCAATTCAATTTAATTCCATTGGATGCCTTGATATGTTTTTTGAGTGATTTCAAGTTCATAAGGAAAGTATTGGATGGAAGAAGTGAGGAGAAAAGCATGCAAAGTGGGAGAACTCATGAAGAAATGAAGGAACCGCAAAGCTGTCAAGGCTGACCTCTTCGCACTCAATCGACCATAACTTGAGCTACAGAGATCCAAATGAGGCGGTTCCAGTTGCGTTAGAAAGCTAACATCCGGGGCTTCAAAATGATATAAAATTTATCATAGTTTCTTCACGTTTAGGAGCGTGCACACGCACTATACGTGTGCGCACTGATGCTGCACGTGGCCCACTAAAGGTGAAATCGCTGGGGGCGATTTCTGAAGCACTTTGGGCCCAATCTAACTCATTTCTGATACTATTTTATATAGAATTCAAGCTTGGGCAAGGGGGGAGAAATTGTTTGTAACTTAGGATCATGTAGGTTAGTTTCTAGAGAGAGAAGCTCCCTCTTCTCTCTAGAATTAGGGTTTCTAGGGTTTCCATCTTAGATCTAGGCATGATTTCTTGAACTCATCTTGTTCTCTTTACAATTTCATGTTTCTACACTTTGATTCTCTTATTTTTCTTGTTAATTTCTCTTTTATGCTCTCTTTTATGTTCATGGATGCTCATGTTGGATTTAGATCTCTTTTAATGAAATTTAATGTTTGATGTCTTATAATTGTTGATTTGAGTTGTTGATTTACTTTCCTTGCAATTGGTATTTGGTAGATTTATTATTCTTGCATTTTTACTACGTTTTTCTTTTATGCCTTCCAAGTATTTGACAAAATACTTGGTTGGACTTTAGAGTAGATTTGGAGCATTCTTGGCTTGGGAAGAGTAATTGGGCAATCTTGAGTCATTAATACCCAATTTAGATTGGTGATCTAGAGTTGTTAGTTAATATCATTCTCAATGACTCTAATCTCTTGCTAATTCAATTAGTGAGTTGATTAGGATTTTTGACTTGAGATTAACTAGTCTTGTTTGACTTTCTCTCATGGAAGATAACTTACACCTTCTTCCAATGTTGGAGATGATGAAATAAGATAAATTCTTGTTAATTATTGTTATGATTAATGACTAGGATAGAAAGCCTATGATCTCAAACCTTGCTATGAATGTCTCTCTTTATTAATTGCTTTCTTTAATTGCTCTCTTTACTTTTCTTGTCATTTATTTTATTGCCCCTTTTATCAACCAAACCCCTTGTTCCTTCATAGCCAATAATTGAGTATTTCATTGCAATTCCTTGTGAGACGACCCGGAGTCTAAATACTTCGGTTAATTCTTATTTGGGGTTTGTTATTTGTGACAACCAAAATTTTTGATTGGGAGGATTGTTTGTTGGTGTAGAACTATACTTGCAACGAGATTTCAATTGTGAAATTCTATACCATCAAAGAATTCGCTCATCACCTCCGCAGCAGTAGCACGGGCCTTCTCCCTCTCCACCATAAGCTCCAACTCGACATTCTTCGCCTCCAGCTCGAGTCTCAACCCCTCCACCCTATCATATTTACCCTTGGCCTTCTCGTGAAAAGCACTAGTAGCATGCATAGGGGACTCCCGGAAGTCCCGAGACAAAGCAGCACTAAGATTAGCCATCCGAATACTATTGCTTGATATAAAGTCGAGGTGGTAGAGGATGGACACATCGTCAGTTGGAACCTTGCCATAAGGAGCGATGAGCTCTGTAGCGAAAGCCACGCCATCAAAGTCTTTAAGATTGTAAGCTCCGGCAGTCCTCAGCTTCTTAGGAGGAGGGGCAGAGGAAGTCGGAGAGGAGGCAGTACCAGAAGTCGTCAAGGGTGGATCTATAGAGACCACCCGAACTCGTGGGGTCAGAATGACCTTCCTCGGACCCTGAGGATCAGATTCCAGTTTCTTCGGCGGGACCTGAGAAGGAGCCTCCCCCAAAGTCTTCTTCTGAATATTCTGGGCCGCCACCATCTTCTTAGTCTTCCTAAGGAACTTCATCGAATCATAACTGGCCACCATCTCTGAAAAAGAAGAAAGGGACCACAGAAACAGTTACGCAATGGATGGATATAAAAAATGTGAACAAATAAACAAGAAAGACTGCCTTATAAAGAAGTCGGACGTTACCTAGTTTGAAACGAATGAGAGCAAAATCTCCTAAACACTTCTTTGTGTCCAAATAAGGAGGCTCTCCCCAGTGCTCCTCCAAGACACCTACAAAGGCCCTCTCTACCTCATCTAGACTCTCCCACGAATAATTAAGCACTACAGGATCTTTCTGCCACCAAAGGGGAAAGGTCGGTTCATTATTCTCATCCAGGAAGAAGGGGTGGACATCCTCAATAGCTTGGACTTTGAAATAAAAGTTTTTAAAATCTCGGAAAGAGTCATCAAACATAGAAAAGACTTTCTTTCACTGAGTAGCCCGGAAAGAGATCCAAGAAGCCTTCTTCTTGGCCGCCCCCGATTTGGTCATCACAAACAGATAAAGAAAAAGAGAAAGGGTAGGTCGGACACCCAGCTCTTGACATAACAACTGAAAAATCTTCATTAAAGCCCAAGAGTTTGGGTGAAGCTGAGAAGGGGCCACGTTACAGTTCCACAGAATGTCGGTCTCAAATGCGGTAAAAGGAAAGGTAATACCTAATTGGGTAAAGAAGCAGTCATAAGCATAAAAAGAAGGGACGCTCTGCCCGACTTAAGGGAGGGAAACTAACCTCTCCTCGGGCTCAGGCGACACCAGCTTATAGTTCTTTTCATCCTCCCTACTCCCACAAATCCTATGAAACCTCCTAAGCTTCTCACAATACTATGGGTCAGCTACAGTAACACACATTAACATTATAGAATCTAACCAATCAGCCATACCGGGAGGAACTTTTGTAGACATCTCAACAATATTCTTACGAGAAGACATAGAAAACTACACCTACAGCAAGAAAAGAAAGAAAGGTCACTACCAAGTAACTCGGGAAGAATCAGAAAACAAAAAGCAACCAACAAACAACATAATGCAACAAGCGAAAAAGGCGCCCCAAGGTTCAAAGATCACCACTAAAACCCAGGGGCACCCTTTGGAGGCAATGCAGATACAGGAAGTCGAAAGGCCTAGCCCTACCAACAAACAAGAAAGGCGCGAAACCAAAGAGCTTCAACCTTTTTTCAAACTAAAAAGCAAACCAAGATCGAAACTTTGAAAGGAAAGCAGAAGCAGGCAACAGAAAAAGGTAAAACCAAAAACACAAAAATTGTGGCCAAGAAAGGGAAACGAGAAAACAGAATACCAATCTGCAAAGAAGAAAGGAGCGACAGCAACAGATAAATATCAAAGAAGCACGAACGATCCAAGAACACCTCGAAGAGCTTCAGAAGAGAGCTTTGGGGTAAAATCAAAGGAACCAGGTGAAAAAAACGCCTTTCACAGAGAAGCAAGGAGCAAAATGAAGCTGGAGAAAACAGAGGAAACTGAAGAAGAACAAAAACAGCTTCTTTGATTTCAAATAAAGAGTTTAAAGAGGGAAAAAGAAACGGCAAAACAAAATAAAAGCCTAATCAATAGGCTTTAAAGACGCTCGCACACTCCCAAGAAACTAACGTCCTCGAAAGCAATGCCACGATTAAGGAGCGAAGGCAAAATATGCTTCGCATTAATCAAAACGATGTTTAAAGACGCAAGACTCACACAAGAAGGAGCAGACCGGACGCAACCGAACAGATGCTTGAACACGACTTCCCAAAGAGGTTGAAGCTTAGAAGCACAACCTCATGGGAAGGTCGAAGCTTAAGTAGGGCACTGTTCATACCCTGGACCGAGCTATAGGGTCCGAGTTGTACGAAGACAAAGAACCGACCTCTTTAAAGGTCGGCCCATTACAACAAACTCCCCACAAAGAGTTTGGACAAATCACGACAGGCCCAAGAAGTCCCAAAGTGAAAAGAACCACCGTGTGTTAGAAGGCGGTTAGACAAAGATATGATCTCCCTCGCGAAAGATAAGATAAGATAACAAACTTATCTCAAGGAAAGATCGTCAAAACACCAATATAAATACACTGGAACACCCAAGTATAACTCATACTCCAATTCTACAAAAAAACCTGCCTAAAGCTCGTGCTGACTTAAGCATCGGAGTCTCTTGCGGGTACCACCACCCCCCCCCGGTGATCAAGGACCAGCAGCTCCTCCTACTCCAACAAGTCGGACACCGCAGCGTTGACCAGTCTCGAAGATCTCATCCGAGATCGACCTCCCAATTTCAGGTAACCCTCGGAACAAAACCGAAGTTAAAAATTTTGAAATTAAATGACACACTTTTTGAAAATTTAAAAAGGAAGAACACTAAAAGACACCAAACTTAAAAATTTTGAAAATAAAAAACACTAATTTTTGAAAACCTTGAAAGTAAAACACCAAAAGACACCAAACTTGAAAGTTTTTAAAATCAAACAAGAAAAATAGCAAGAACAATTTGAATACCAAGAAAGAAAAGTAAGAACAATTTTCAAACAGACTCAAGAAAGAACAAAAACCAAAAATACATCAAACTTAAAAATTGACATAAGACTCAAACAAAAGAAAAAGATGATTAAAGATAGAAATTTTTTTTTGAAAAAGATTTTTGAACGAAAATAAGAAGCATAAATAGGAAAAACAGTAAAAGTGCCTGATCTAAGCAGCAAGACAATTGTTAGTTTGTCAATCACAAACAATCTCCGGCAACGGCGCCAAAAACTTGGTGCGTGAATTTTAAACTCGCACAACTGAACCGACAAGTGCACTGGGTCGTCCAAGTAATACCTCAGGTGAGTGAGGATCGAATCCCACGAGGATTGCCGGATTGAGCAAGCTGTGGTTATTCTGCAGATCTTAGTCAGGCGAATAAAAAGGTAGTTTTGATTATTGTAGGTGTATAAACGAACAATAACAAAAGTGATAAATAGATAGGATAAGACAGTAATTAGCAGTTAGTTAAGGCTTTGGAGGTGCTTCTTCTTATGAATTAACACGTCATACTCTCTATTCCAATTATGAATGGTTCCTTCAATGGCAAGGCTGTAAGTGATTAAGCCATGGGTCGTGGTCATTAATCTCCTCAGATCCAGACCAAACATCCGAACGGACTAGGTCAATCTGGGAGAGGGTGAGGCGTGCGCAAGTCAATCCCTTTGTAGATCCTACTCAAAATGCCATAGACAAGGTCATATCTTCCGAATCAAAGACTGCTGCTCTTATGGTTCTAGCCCTTAGAGCCACAAGAACCTCAATTGCCCCTGACTAACGAGGTTATATATCACATACCCCAATTAATCCAGATAATCCTGTTGGAACCCATGATGCATCCTCAAGCTGTAACTCAATACTATCTGGGTTAGGACTCATAAAGAACTTATGTAGAATCGAGATTCATAAGGATGAAGAATGACAATGCATCATAGAATAGAATCACACATTCATTGGAATAGAAAAGTAATTGTATTAATTCATAGGAATCAGCAGAGCTCCTAACCTTAACTTAGGAGGTTTAGTTGCTCATACTGTACAGAGAGTAATATGAAATGTTCGAAAAGTAGTCAAAGAGATAAAGATTGGCGAAGATCCTAAACAAGGATGTTCTTCCCTTATTTATACTAATCTAATAATTAAAAATTACAAAAATGAAGTAAACTAAGTTGACTGATGCAAAAATCCACTTCTGGGCCCACTTGATGAGTGTTTGGGCTGAGCTTGGCTTCTAACTTGAAGAAGTGGGCGTTGAGCGTCCTCTGGGGAGTGAGTGCGCTGCTTCCTTTTTCCCCTTGTGGCATTGAACGCTAGATTTGGGCGTTCAATGCTGGCCTTGCTCCTCCTGGGGTGTTGAACGCCCCACAAGGAGTAGTTTGGGCGTTCAACGCCCATTTTGGGCAGTTCAATCTGAACAAAAGTATAGACCATTATATATTACTGGAAAGCTCTGAAAGTTAGATTTCCAACGCCATTGAGAACACATCATTTATACCTCTATAACTCCAGAAATGCTCGTTTGAATACACGGAGGTCAGATTATGACAGCATTTGCTATGCTTTCCTTGCCTCTGGATCAGACTTTTGCCAAAACTTGCCAAATTCACCCAAAATTCACCAAAGATCATAAAAAAAAACATAAAAGCTCAAAGTAGCATCCAAAAAGTAATTTTTCATATAAACCTACTAAAACATAATAAAACTCAACAAAACATACTGAAAACTCTAAGAAAATGACATCAAAAAGCATATAAAATATCCGCTCATCAATACCCCTTGCTGGCGGTGAATGCCAAATCTGGCATTCACAGCCAGAGGAAGAATGGGATCTTGGGAGTTAAACACCCGCAAGGGAACCAAGACCAATTTATAATCCCCCTAGGGTGTTCAACGGCCATTCTAGGCATTGAACGCCAACAAAAAAAAGGGTCCCCTTCTGGCGTTCAATGCCAAACCCGGCGCTGAATGCCTGGGGGGGAGGCAGCATATTCGAATTTGAAGTCTTTGGCCAATGGATAAAAACCAACCACCCACCAATTCACCAGTAATTCACTCTAATCCCTTCTCTCTCCCCTCTCTCCACTTTTTCATCCACATTCATCCATTCCATCACCCATCGTTTCTCTTGATTCTCTCACCCCACTTTCACCCAATCACCTCTCATCAATCTCATTCATATCTTTTCCCACCAATCCCATTCAAATTCAAATTCAATTTTCCCTCATTTTTCCCCTCCCCATAACCGAACCTAACCCCAATCCCCTCCTATAAATACCCCTCACTTCATCTACTTTTACCACACCATTAACTACTCTTTCCCTCTTACATACTCCTCACCATACACATTCCCTTTCTTCCATTTTCCCTTTCTTTCCCCCAAAAGCCGAAGCCTATACACCATCCCCTTTCTCCTTCTTCTATTTTCTATCTTTTTCTCGTCTTTTATTTTTCTTTTTCTCGAGGACAAGCAAAGTTTCTAAGTTTGGTATTGGAAGCTCCACTTTTTGCCCCTTATTTCTTACCTCCATGGCACCAAAAACCAAAGAATCCTCAAGAAAAAGAAAAGGAAAAGCCCCTGCTTCCGAGCCATGGGAGACCACAAGATTCCTCACCAAGGCCCATCAAGACCATTTCTATGATGTGGTGAGGAAGAAGAAGGTGATTCCCGAGGTCCCTTTCAAACTGAAGGACGATGAGTACTCAGAGATCCTATACCAAATTCTGAGATAGGATTGGGAAGTTCTGGCCAATCCCGTAACTGAGGTGGGAGTATTGATGGTGCAAGAATTCTATTCCAATGCCTGGGTTACAAAGAAGCATAATACAAGTGTGAACCCGGAGCCGAAGAATTAGTGCACCATGGTCAGAGGGCACATCATAGATTTCAGCTCCGAGAGTGTGAGGGTGGTGCTACAGTTGCTAGAGCCACAGAATGACCCTCATTCATACACTCAAAGGGTCAACACTAACCAAAGGTTGGAGCAAGTTCTCGCTGACATCTGCGTGTCTGGAGCAATAGAGGAGGGATGCTCAAGGTCGGCCTTACCAGCTGGGTAGGCTTGACCTTAAGCAGTGGCTAGGGGATGGTTGGAGTTCATCCTTATGAGTAACTACTCTGAGGTTACAGTCGAGCGAGCAGTGATGATCCACTGAATTATGCTCGACAATGAGGTGGAGGTACATGAGGTGATCCCACAAAAGCTTTACAAAGTAGCTGATAAGCCCTCCACTCAAGCACGGCTAGCATTCCCTCATCTCATTCACCGCTTATGTGCAATAGCTGAAACTCACATAGAGGGAGATACCCTGATTGACAAGGAGAGATCAATCACAAAGAAGGATATGGAACACGCTAGGGAGCCCGTGCAAGAACTATAGCAAGAGCCCATTCCACCACCTCCACACGATATTCCGGAGATGCCTCAAGGGATGTACTTCCCTCCCTGTGACTACTAGGATTAGTTGACCACATCCTTAAGGAAGTTGACATCATTAGTTGATCAGCGGAGGCTGGAGCATCAGGACCAGTCTGCTCTCCTCCATCAAATGATGGAAGATCAAAGGAGAATGATGAAGGAGTAGAGGAGGCAGGGGCGTGATATTGAGGAGCTCAAGCAACACAAAGGATTTCTCGGAGGGAGCAGTAGTCGCCATCACTGAGGTGGTCTAGTTTTATTCTCCCTATCTTTATTTTATCTCTTTTTTTCTAGTATTTCATTATGTATCTGTCTTCTATTCTAGTTGCATGATCACTCTTATGATTTCCCTGTTTTCTAATAGTAGTTATTTTTCGTTTTATTTAAAGATGTCTTATGTATTCACACATCATGCTTAAAAAGAAAAATCTATTAAAAAAGTAGTAAAATGCATAAGATTTTGAGTTATATTATAAGTTGTTCTGATTACTTTGATGTGGTGGTTTTATCTTTATTTTCTGAATGTATGACTTAACTGTGAATATTTGATATTGGAGTTGAGTATATTGGTTCTTGAGGAACAAGAATTTAGAGAAATATTATTGATTTTCTAACATAAGAAAAACATTGATTCTTGAAGCAAAAAAAATAGCAAAAGAAAAGAAAAGAAAAATAAAAAGAAAAAGGTCCAAGGCTTTGAGCATCAATGGCTAGGAGGGTCAAAATTGATCTAAAGATCAAAAGAGTAGTTTTTCCTAACCATATGCTTGTGGTGTGAAAGTGGCAAGTAATCCTTGAGATTGAACACTTAAAGTCATGACCCAATGCTGTTAAAGAGTATACCTAAGGCTCTGAGTACCACTGTCTGGGAATAAAAGCAAAGAAAAAAGTCGAACCCAAAAGGTTCCCCCAGTTAAGTGCTTGTGGTGTTTATGTATCAAGTTAAGCTTGAAAACAAAATACTTAGAGTCACGGGTAGGCTCAAAGGTGCAAAGCACCAAAAGTAAAGAAAAGTTGTGTTCAAGAATCAACAAGAACCTAAAGAAGAGAATCAATAATATCATCCGAGTTCTAGTTCTGAAGGACGCAATGTTTCTGAGCTTCAAAGGATAATGAGATGCCAAAGATATTCAGAAATAGAGTGTTAATACTCTATTCAGTGATTAGACCTGAGCTTGACTGTTAACTCCAATCTTGTGTGTTTTCTCTTCCTTAGTCTTATGTTGTTTTTTGTTGCTTGAGTACAAGCAACAATTTAAGTTTGGTGTTGTGATGCGTGAGCATCTTATACCCTTTTTATAGATATTTTTATATTATATTTAGTTAGATTTTATTAAGTTTTACTATATTTTAGTGCAAAATTCACCTTTGGATGCTACTTTGAGTTTTTCTTGTGTTTTCATGGTTTTAGGTGAAATTCGGAGCAGTTTGGAGAAGTCTGGAGCAAGCAACAAAAATGCTGTCAGCTCCCCCTGGACGGTGAACGCCAAACTAGCATTCAACGCCAGCAGGGAGGCATAAAGTCAGAATGCGCGCTCCCTCTCTGGTGTTCAACGCCCAAACTGGCGCTGAACGCCAGCATGCAGACCGAAGCATACACCTATTGGGCCTCCAAGTGGATTTAGCACTTCTTAGGCTTATCTTATCTTATCTTTGTAATTTTTATTTTAAAATAATATCTTTTAGGTTTATCATTTATTTTTAGGTTAGTATTTAAAGGAGAAGATCCATTAGACTTGGAATCAATCTTCTTCCTTCCGCACTTTTTCAGAACCCTGTTTTCTTTGTAAGTCATGAGCAACTAAACCTCCTGGTTAAGGTTAGAAGCTCTGTCTATTTCTATGGATTAATATTATTATTCTTCTATTTTAATTAATGTTTGATTCAATTATAAGGTGTTGTTTTCGTTCTTAATCTTATGAATCTGGGTGAAACGAGAGTATGACCCTTATTCTACATGAGTTCTTGTGATTCTTGAGAGAGCTATCTCGCTTGAGCTACAACTTGAAAACACTCCTCCTAAACTGCTAATTACATGAACTAATCAGATAAGTGATATAAAATCCTATTAGCTTTGGGTAATTGAAATTTTTGTGGCGCTAAACTAGATTCCTGAAAGAATCACTTATGGTTTGCCATAGAATGAATCACTCGTTGTTAAAATAGTTGGTAAGACATTTTAATCTGGAAAAATAAACATCTCCAAGACCATAACTGTTTTTCCATCTTTGTTTTACACCAAACCTTTAACTGCTTTCTTTATTACTTTGTTTTAAGCTTTCTCAACAACAACTCCTTTAACTGTTTGCCTGACTAAACCCAGCAAGATAACTATTACTTGCTCAATCCAACAATCCTCGTGGGATCGACCCTCACTCACCTGAGGTATTACTTGGATGACCAGGTGCACCTGCTGGTAAAGTTGTGCGAGTTCTAATTTTGCGCACTAACTTCTTCTATTTTGCCCTCAGGATGAGGTCTGATGCGTACGCATCATGTCGTATTTTTTCTATGCTTCTTTATATCAAAAATTAATTCATCAAGCTTAATTATTTAGTATTTTTGTGCTTAAGTCATATATTACTTTGATCTCTTTGAAATGATTAATTTTGTAGGAAATGGTAGAAAAAAAAAGCAAAAAGCACAAAACAAGCTCAAAAGAAGAAAAGAGGAGCTTTTGGACACACTTTGAAGCTTGGATATGCTTTGGAACCATAGGCCACGCTTTTAAAAGCGTGACCCATAACCCAAGAAGCAGAGCACTGGCAACACAAGCGTGCTGGCACAAGCGCCAGGGGAGAGCGCCATTGGCACTAGCGTTCTGCCTCACAAGCGTCAGGGAAGGAGAAATTGGTGCTAGCGCCATCCCAACAGCGCCTGCGATAATAATTCTGGAAAATTTTGCAAGTCTCGCGTACGCGTGGACGATGCGTACGCATGAGAAGGGTATTTCTGCAAGGCTACACGCAAGCATGGGTGACGCATGCGCGTGAGAGTGGCAATTCTGAAAGGCCACACGTACGCATGGATGACACGTACGCGTGAGAAGAGCACTGTTAATGCTAACGCTACGCCAAGCACGCCAGCATTGAAGGTCACACATACGCATGGGCTAAGCATACGTGTGGCAAGTGCCAAAACAATGATGACGCGCACGCATGGTCGAAGTGTACGCGTGACAGATGCCAGAAGCAGTGGTGACCTGTACGCGTGGGTGACGAGTACGCGTGATAGGTGCACAAGCACTGGCGTTGAAGGGAAACGCTACGTGAGCCTGGGAGCAGAATTTTTAGTAGCACTAATGCTGCCTTCACTAATGCTAAGTCACCTATGCTCAATTAAATTCATTCTAAGTCTACTTAAACTTCAAGCAAGCAAGCCCACAATTGTCAACCAATCAAGGCCACAAGAATCATCTACAATAGTTCATTTTTATTTGATTGTAATTTATTTTTAATTTTGTTTCAATTTGTATTTTAGGCTAGCTTATAAATAGGCTTTAGTTCAACATATGAGGGGGACTCTGGGCTGGAAACAATTCTGCTGGGAGGGGTCTTCGGACTCTCCCTTCAAACACTTCTCTTCTCCTCCATTTTCTTTCACCCACTTTTGTAAATATTTTGTTATGAATTACTAACTCTTTTCATTTGGGAAAGGAGCTCTGTTTTCATTTTTATTGAATTGATGTTTATTTGTTCTTCTTGGTGTGGAATTTATAACCACAAACTAACCGGCAAGTGCATCGGATCGTACCAAATAGTACCTCAAGTAAATGAGGGTCGATCCCACAAGGATTGATGGATTAAGAAAAAATGGTTAAATGATTTACTTAGTTAGACAAACAGAAAATGGTGTTTGAGAGTTCAAAAGCATAAACAGTAAATTCAGAAAATCAGAAAAGTAAGCAGTAAACAAGTTGTGAATAATACATGGAGAAACAGTTAAGCCTTCAGAGTTATCTATTTTCCGGATTGACTTTTCTTACTAACTATTTAAATCATGAAAGATTTAATTCATGGCAAACTGTATGTGAGTAAACCCTAATATCTTAGACCTTTTTAGTCTTCTCTAAAATTCATCAACCGCCAATTCCTTGGTCACTTAATTCCAATTAGAGGGTGAAGTTCAATTCTAGTTATATGCCACAAAAACCCTAATTACCCAAATATAAGAGGATTATATGTCACGTATCCCGTTAATTCTAGATAATTAGAAATTTAGGAGAATATGTTTTCAAGCTGTTGTTCAAGTAAAGAGCTTTTCCAAGTTATACAAGAACTCAATTAGAAAGAGAGTCATACTTCCGTTCCACCCAAATTCATAAGATAAAGAACGTAAACAATTCTTAAATTATAAATCAGTACATGAATTAAAATAGAAAAATAATAGTATCAATCCATACAATAGACAGAGCTCCTAACCTTAACAGTGGAGGTTTAGTTGCTCATGGTTCAGAGAAAACTAGGATTCGTAAAAACTGTAAATTACCGAATGAGGTATAAGAGAAGAGGAAGAGCCCGAAGGGCTGATTCTTTTCCCTTTTATATCTAATCCTAATTAATGTAAAATATATTTCCTAAAACTAAAATAATATTTTTTATAATTATAAATAAAATAAAAATTTAATCAAAACTAATTAGCTACTCATACAAGCCCTTGGCGTACATGGGGACCACTAGAGTATTGAGGATCCACGCTGAACTTGGAAAACTTCAAGTTCAGTGTGGGATGGGCAGAGACTTCCTTATTGAGTTCCATTGAATCCACGCTGAAGTTAGAAATTCCCAAGTTCAACGTGGAGGAGGCAGTGTCAATTCCACGCTTTTCCTTTGAATCCACGCTGAACTTGGATTATCCCAAGTTCAGCATGGGATAGTACATGGTTCTCCCTTAGTGCGTGGATTCCATGCTAAACTTGGAAAATCCCAAGTTCAGCGTGGACAAGGCCGAATTGACTGGATGGAGGGTTAGTGCTGCACGCTGAATCCCAAGTTCAGCGTGGACAAGGCCGAATTGACTGGATGGAGGGTCAGTGCTGCACGCTGAACTTGGAAAATTCCAAGTTTAGCGTGGAGTGGACAACATCAATTCTTCGTTTTCTCCATTCTCTAGACATGGCTTAAGCCCCGCAAAATTCGTCCAAAATGCTACCTGAAATAAACAGAATTACACATAGCTCAAAGTAGCATTCATAGTGGCTAAAATGTATTAGAATGTGATTAAACTCAGGAATTCAAGTGTGAATTCACAAGGAAAAGATAGATATGATGCTCTTGTATCACAACACCAAACTTGAATTGTTGCTTGTCCTCAAGCAACCAAAATTAGTACACGACCAAGATGTGAATTTGCATGAGAAGCTAGAGTTCAGTTATTCTCATGTCTCCTCTTAAAGTGGGGTTTATCTGTTGTAATTCTGAACAGTTTTGGCATCTCACTCTCCTTTGAATCAGAGGACTGTCGCTGTCATTCGGAATTAGAATCTCGATCATATTATGAGTTCCCTGATCTTTATACTCCAGTTTAATCCTTGAACACAACAAATTTACTTTAATTCTCTTTTTGTTGGTACTTTGCACCTTGAGCCTAGCCGTGACTTTAAATGTTTTGTCTTAAGCTTGACTTGACACAAACACACCACAAGCACTTAACTGGGGAACTCTCTTTATGTTCTGATTTTTCTTTCAGTTACTCCCAGACAGTGGTGCTCAAAGCCTTGGGCATACTCTGCTAAATGCATTTGGTCTCGACTCTAAATATTCTGTCTCAAGGATTACTTGACACAAGAACACCATAAGTATATGACTAAGGAAACAACTCTTTGAGCTTTTAATCATGTCTGACCTCTTTAGTCATTGATGCTCAGAGCCTTGGACCTTGCTTTTATTTTTTCTTTTGTTGTTTCTTTTGCTTCAAGGATTAAGCTTTCACTAATTTCAGAGAAGTCATAATAGTTCGCTAAATTCCTGTTCTTCATACATCAACATCCTTGATTCAAATTCAAATATGCACTATTCATGTCATTCATTCAGAACCACGAATAACACCACCACATTTAAGTAAATAAGACTAATCTTAAATATAAACTCACTTTCTCATGCATTATATATATATTTTTTCTTTTTTTTCTTTTCTTTTGAATTTCAAGCTTAGTGAGTAATACATGAGACACTCTTTTTCAGCATAAAAAAATCATATAACAAAATAAATGGTAAAGTAAACTAGAACCTATGAATTTAAATAATAATTGATCATGCAATAGCAAAATAAACAGAAAACAGGAACCTAATCATAAAAACTGCAAAATAATAAGAAAAATGAAAAGAAACGGAGCCACCTCAATCTCCCTGGTGGGGATCTCTCTCCTCAGGCTGAGCTCCATAAGGTCTTCTCAGACGGCCGTAATCCTGCCTCAGCTACTAAATGTCCTGCCACTGAGAGCGCTGATCAGCTCTCATCTCATCAAGGGTTGTACAGAGATACTCCTATCAGCTGTTCTGTGTGGCTCTCATCTCTTCCACAAACGCCATGTACTGCTGCCAGCGGCTGTCTTTAGCGACCCTCATTTGCTCCATGGAGGCTGCAAGCTGCTGCAAATACTCTTGTGGTTGGAAGTGTTGTTCTTGTGGCAGTGGTTGCTCCTCCTCATCTCCTTCTTCATCTTGTTCTCTGGGGAGCCTCCGATGTTTCTTTGTCTGTTCCAGCTGCTTCTTTGTGATGGGCTTCTCGCTTGGGATAGGGAAGTCATTATTTATCTTCACCCTAACAGCGTAACAGAGAAGGAAGATGAGATGTGGGAAGCCCAATCTAGCATTATCCTTGGAGTTAGTGGCGATGTGGTAAATCTGATCAGCAATGACATTCGCCACCTCCACTGGCTCTCCCCGTAGAATACAATGAATCTTGATGGCCCGTTCCACAGTACACTCGGACCGGTTGCTCGTGGGCATGATGGACTTGCAAATAAAATGGTGCCATCCTCTAGCCAGAGGTTTCAGGTCACTGACTATGATGTGGCTCGCTCTTCCTTCTGCCCCTAGTCTCCATTGGGTACCTGGAATGAAAATGTCCGTGACTACTTGCTCCAGTCACTGATCTCTCTCCACCCTTTCACTGTAAGACTCAAGTGAGGGCATAGCCTGTGGTATTTGGAGGATCTGCCTGATGGCCTTTGGACTGAAGTCAATGACTCTTCCCCTCACAAAAGTTCTGTGGTCCCTTGAATTAACTCCAGACACATTTTTGTAGGTAATCCACAGGTTCCCGTAAAATTCTTGAACCATTAACTGTCCTGCCTGTGGGTGCAGATTGAACAGAAGTTGCCATCCTCAGTTCTGAATTTCACGCGAAATTTCTGGGAATTTATCTGTTTGGAGCTTAAATGGTACCTCCGGTAGAACCAGCCTCTTACCAGTGACCTCATAGAAGTGCTCTTCATGTAACTAAGAGTGGAAGCACCCTGAATCATGTGAATCGATGGCTGGTTCCTTTTCCTTTCGCTTTTTGGAAGGTTGGGTGGTCTTAGGTACCATAGAAATAAACCAAATAAAAACAGCGGAGCAGCAAACACCAAACTTAAAACTATTGCTCATCCTCGAGCAAAAAAGAAATACAGGGGGTAGAAGAAAAGAAGAGCAGAAAATTAAATAGTAGAAAAATAAAACTAATGGGAAAATATGTTTTTTTTTTACCAAAGTAAAAAGAAACAAAAGATGGGAGATGGAAGGCGGGGTGAACAGGGGTTACGGTGAAGGAAGGTAGGCGGAGGGGGTTGAACTAGGAAGAGGTGTATAGAAGTCGGTTATTGGTTGCTGGGGGAATGAGGGTTGCGGTATATGATGGAGAGAGGTGGGGGTATAAAGAAGAAGGAATGGGGTACCGTGATTATTGCTTGTGGTTTCTCTTAGGAAGAGGGGATGAATGAATGTAATTGATGTGGGGTGTGGGTGTTGAAGGGTTAGGGGGTGTTATTTATAGGGGGAAAGATTAGGGGTGTTGTAGTTGGTGGGGGTGTCACGGGTATGGGAAAAAAAAGGTGCAGTGAAGGGTGCAGGGCTTGTAGGGTGTGGAGGAGTTAAAGGGGTGGTCAAGGGTGTTGGTTGGGAAGGATGAATGTATGAGTTGCAAAAGAATCTTTGGGGAAGGGGTTTAGAAGGCAAGGTTATGGGGATTTGAATGGTGCTGGGGTTGGAATGAGGGAGGGCATCACGGGTGTCACAAAAAATTACAGTGTGGGGAACAAAGGACTTAAAAAATAAGGGGAATCAGGTGGGGGTAGGGACCAACAATCAGAAGATTTAGTGAAGATATTATGGCATCCACGCTGAACTTGGTGGATTTATACTTGCTCCACGCTGAACTTGGTGGATACCAAGTTCAGTGCCAACTCTCCCGAATGCATTCTCTACTCTCCACACTGAACTTGGCGCAGCCCAAGTTCAGCGTGGACTCTCCCATTTTTTTTTTGTTAATTTTTCTATTTTTATTTTTATTTTTTTTATTTTTTTTTCATGCTGAACTTGGAAGGAGCCAAGTTCAGCGTGGACCTTTCCGAAGCAACTCCCAATTGATACTCATATCCCACACTGAACTTGAGATATTCCAAGTTCAGCGTGGGCCTTCATCAAATACACACCAATTACGTCGTTTGCCACGCTGAACTTGGGATTTTCCAAGTTCAGCGTGGACTTGGCAGTGGAAATCACCCAAATTGCACGCACACTTCATGTTGAACTTGGAAAATCCCAAGTTTAGCGTGGAGCTGGCAGAATCACCCGTCTCCAGAATGAGCAAAAATTTTTTAAGTGTCCGGTTCCTATTTTAAAAAAAAATTCTACATGATCAAACACATGTAAAACAAAGAAAAATTGTAAAAACTCAATAAAAGTTAAACAAATAATATAATCAACGGAACGAAAAAATAACTAAGGATACGAAATCATCGAGTTGCCTCCCGACAAGCGCTTCTTTAACATCACTAGCTTGACAGTCAATTCTGCTAATTCAGCAAATGAGCAGACCTCTGGCGATCAATCTCGCCTCCAAGATAGTGCTTCAACCTCTGGCCATTCACTATAAATTTTCTGTCAGAATTCTCTTCCTGTATTTCCACGTGACCATATGGTGAAGCTCTGGTAACCACAAACGGTCCTGACCACCGGGATTTCAGCTTCCCGAGAAAGAGTTTGAGCCGTGAATTATACAAAAGCACTCTTTGGCCTGGCTCAAAAAATTTGATGGTAATCTTCTTGTCATGCCATAACTTGGTTCTTTCCTTATAGAGTTTGGCATTCTCATAGGCTGAATATTTGAATTCATCAAGCTCATTCAACTGAAGCATCCTCTTAATTCCAGCAGCGTGAGCATCAAGATTCAGATACCTGGTCACCTAGTAAGCTTTATGCTCCAGCTCCACTGGTAAGTGATAGGCTTTGCCATAGACCAACTGATAGGGGGACATGCCGATAGGAGTCTTGTAGGTTGTCCAGTAAGCCTAGAGAGAATCATCAAGCTTCCTAGACCAGTCCTTTCTTGAAACACTGACGGTCTTCTCTAGAATCCTCTTGAGTTCCCTGTTGGAAACCTCAACCTGTCCACTTGTCTGAGGGTGATAGGGGGTTGCCACTTTATGACAAATTCCATATCTCTGTAGAAGTGAGTCCAGCTGTCTGTTTCAGAAGTGACTTCCACCATCACTAATGAGTGTCCTTGGGACACCAAATAGGCTAAAAATATATCTTTGAAGAAAGCTCATTACCACTTTGGCATCATTGGTGGGCAGAGCTACGGCTTGCACCCACTTGGACACATAATCAACTGCCACTAGAATATAGTTGTTTGAATATGAGGGTGGAAAAGGTCCTATGAAATCAATACCCCACACATCAAACAACTCCACCTCAAGAATCCCCTGTTGTGGCATCTCATAGTTGGCAGGGAGTTTCTCTGCTCTTTCACATCTGTCACAGTGCTTCACAAATTCTCTTAAATCTCTGAAGAGATTCGGCTAGTAAAACCCGCTCTGAAGGACTTTTGTAGCTATCCTTTCACCACCAAAGTGGCCTCCATAATCAGAACCATGACAGTGCCTAAGAATTTTCTGTGTTTCTTCATCTGGAACACATCTCCGGATTATACCATCTGAACATCTTTTAAAAAGGTACGGTTCCTCCCAAATGTAGTACTTTGCATCAGTCAATTGCTTCTTTACTTGTTGCCTACTGTACTCCTTTGGAATAAAATTCATGGCCTTATAATTTGCAATGTCTGCAAACTATGGAGCTTGCTGAATGAGGAACAATTGCTCATCCGGAAACATCTCAGTTACAACTGTGGGTGGTTGTACTCCCTTTTCAGGCTCAATTCTGGAAAGATGGTCAGCTACTTGATTTTCTGACCCTTTCCTGTCTTTTATCTCAATGTCAAACTCTTGAAGGAGTAACACCCATCTGATTAATCTTGGTTTAGAGTCCTGTTTGGTTAGAAGGTACTTCAAAGCAGCATGATTAGTGTAAACAATAACCTTAGAACCAATTAAATAGGATCTAAACTTATCAACAGCATACACAATAGCTAATAATTCTTTTTCTATAGTTGTGTAATTCCTTTGGGCATCATTTAACACACGGCTAGCATAATAAATGACATGTATAAGCTTGCCATGCCTCTGTCCTAAAACAGCTCCTATAGCAAAATCACTAGCATCACACATTAATTCAAATGGTATATCCCAGTCAAGGGGAGCTATAATAGGAGCAGAGGTAAGGTTTGCTTTCAGAGTTTCAAAAGCATGCAGGCATTTAGCATCAAACATAAAAGGAACATTGACAACCAACAGGTTGCTTAATGGTTTAGCAATTTTTGAAAAGTATTTTATAAATCTTCTATAAAATCCTGCATGACCCAAGAAACTCCTGATCAATGAAAGGCAGGGGAAAGTGATCCTTCCTTGTAGCAGTGTTGAGCCTCCTGTAATCTATGCACATTCTCTATCCTGTGACTGTTCTTATAGGAATAAGCTCATTCTTTTCATTCTTGACCACTGTCATCCCTCCTTTCTTGGGAACTACCTGCACAGGACTTACCCAATGACTATCAGAAATAGGGTAAATAATTCCTGCTTCCCATAATTTCATTACCTCTTTTTGGACCACCACTTTCATAGTTAGATTGATTCTCCTTTGTGCTTGCACAACTGGTTTAGTATCATCTTCAAGAAGGATCTTGTGCATACACTTGGTTGGACTAATCCCCTTCAAATCACTAATGGTCCACCCAAGAGCTATTTTATGACTTCTGAGCACTGAAATAAGTGCCTCTTCCTCTTCAAGCTTTAGGGGAGAGCTAATAATCACTGGATATGAATTATTTTCACCCAAGAACACATATTTCAGAGAAGGGGACAAAGGTTTGAGCTCAAGCTTGGGGACTTCCTCCTTCTTTATTGGCGTGTTCATCAGCTCCTTTTGGTGTGGCGAATCATCAACTTCAACTAATTCATATTCAGAAATAGGATCCAGAATGTCATCAAGTACCTCAGCTTCCAGTACCTCTTGAACAAGTGGTTCAACAACATCAATTCTCATACACCCTTCAGAATTATTAGGGTGCTTGAGAGCTTCAAAAACATTAAGGACCACCTGTTCTTCATTGACCTTTAGGGTTAATTCACCCTTTTGCATATCAATTAGAGCTGTACCTATAGATAAAAAGGTTCTACCAAGAATAATAGAAGATTTTACATCCTCTTCCATGTCTAATATAACAAAATTAGCAGGAAAAATAAATGGTTCTACTTTCACAAGTAAATCCTCAACAACACCCACAGGTAATTTAATAGAAAGATCAGCAAGTTGAAGAGAAATACGAATGGGTTTTACCTCCTCAATTTGAAGCTTTTTCATCACTGAAAGTGGCATGAGATTGATGCTAGCTCCAAGATCAAGGAATCACAAAGCTTACTGGATCCTGCATTTTCTCAGGAAGGTTATGTTGAATAATAGCACTGCATTTCTTGGTTAACACCACTATTTCTTGTTCCTTCCAATTCCTCTTGTTAGTCAACAATTATTTCATAAATTTAGCGTAAAGAGGCATTTGCTCAAGAGCCTCTGCAAAAGGAATGTTGATCTACAGCTTCTTGAAGACTTTTAAAAATTTAGAAAATTGCTTGTCTTTGAAAGCCTTATGAAGCCTCTGAGAATATGGCATTTTTGGCTTGTTTTCAGGAGCCTTTGGCAATGTAGGATATGTGTCAAGAGAGTCTGGGAATGGGTTGTCTGCACGCTTTGGAGGGGCGTGCTCTATTTCTTCCTTCTTCTCCTCTAGAGCTTCCTTTTCAACTAGCTCTTCATTGACCTTGGTCTCAAAACTAGCTTTTTTACCACTTCTCAATTGAATAGCCCTACAATCTTCTCTTGGGTTTATCACTGTATCACCAGGAAATGTATTTGAAGACCTCTCAGGAATTTTCTTGCTCAATTGACCCATTTTCACCTCCAATTATCTAATGGAAGCTCTGGTTTCCTGCATAAAACTCTTCATCATCTCCCAATTAGAATCTTGTTCGGTTTGGGAATTTTCCTGCTGAGGTAGTTGTTGTTGATGAGACTGAAATTGGCGATTATTATGATTATTCTGTTGGAAACCGCTCTGAGAATTATTGTTGAAATTCTGAGATCTCTGAGGTTGGTCTCTCCACCCAAAATTTGGGTGATTTCTCCATCCTTGATTGTAGGTCTTAGAGTATGGATCATTGTTGGGATTTCTAGGACTACTCCCATGTAATTGACTTGTTCAGAAGAGGATTGAGAATAATCATAATTATCATTTTGCCCAAAATTACCTGTCATGTCATAAGGGACTTCTTGAGGTGCATTCTGAGTATTGACAGCTGAAACTTGCAGTCCACTCAACTGTTGAGTAATTGGACTTATTTGCTGAGACAAAAGCTTGTTCTAAGCAAGAATGGCATCAACAGCTTCCACTTCTAAAACACCTTTCCTCTGAGGAGCTTCAGAGTTCACAGGATTCTTGTTAGATGAATATAGATATTGATTGCTAGCAACCAATTCAATAAGCTCAATAGTCTCCTCCGGTATCTTCTTCTGTGCAATGAACCCCCTGCAGAATTATCTAAGTACATCTTGGACATTTCACCCAAGCCTTCATAAAAGATATCTAGTTGGGTCCATTTAGAAAATATGTCCGAAGAGCATTGCCTAGTTAACAATTTGTATCTCTCCCAAGCTTCATAGAGGGTGTCACCATCCTTCTATCTGAAGGTCTGAACCTCCACTCTAAGCTTAGTCAGCTTCTTTGGTGGAAAAAAATTTAGTAAGAAACCCAGTAACAACCTTGTCCCAAGTATCCAGACTCTCCTTCAGTTGAGAATCTAGCCACAATTTTGCTCTATCCCTCAGAGCAAATGGGAAGAGCATGAGTTTGTACACCTCATTGTCTTCACAGTATCACAAATCTGCAAAAAATTAGAAATAAATTAATTTGGGTCTTCTTGGGGAAGGCCATGATACTGACAGTTTTGTTACACCAGAGTGACCAGTTGTGGCTTCAACTCAAAGTTGTTTGCAGCTATAGGAGGCACCACAATTCTTTTTTCATAAAGATCTGCAGTAGGAGCAATGTAAGATCCAAACACTCTTCTGGGTAATTCATTCCCAACTGGATTTGCCATATTGGCATTAGCAGCATTATTATGATCCATAGTAGACTCTACAGCCTTGTAAAGCTTTTCTTGTTGCAAACGCCAACTAAAAGTCCGTTTAGGTTCAAGATCAAAGTCTAACAGAGGTTCCTTGCCCCTGTTCCTGCTCATAAACAGACAGAAGACAAGAAAAGATGGAACTCTCTACGTCAGAGTGCAGAGAATTCCCAATGAGGTAACCTATGTAAAGAAATAAAATAAAAATACTAAATAAAATAAATAAATAAATTTTGAAAATTATAAGTGGCATTAAGACAGAAAAATTCGAAAACAACAAGAAAAATAAACAGAAAAAATTAAAATAAAAATAACTAGGTAACACCAAATTTAATTTCAGAAATTAAGGAAAAATATTAGTGCTATAATTTTTTTATTTATTTATATTTTATTTTTTATTTTTTTCAAAAATACTAAAGCAAAATTTAAATAAAATTAAAATTAAAACTCCTAATCTAAGCAATCGAACAACTAATAGTTGTTAATCACTATCAATCCCCGACAACGGCGCCAAAAATTTGGTGGGAAATTTATAACCACAAACTAACCGGCAAGTGCAGCGGGTCGTACCAAGTAGTACCTCAAGTGAATGAGGGTCGATCCCACGAGGATTCATGGATTAAGCAAAAATGGTTAAATGATTTACTTAGCAGAAAATGGTGTTTGAGAGTTCAAAAGCATAAACAGTAAATTCAGAAAATCAAAAAAGCAAGCAGTAAACAAGTTGTGAATAATATATGGAGAAACAGTTAAGGCTTCAGAGTTATCTATTTTCTGGATTGACTTTTCTTACTAACTATTTTAATCATGCAAGATTTAATTCATGGCAAACTGTATGTGACTAAACCCTAATTCCTTAGACCTTTTTAGTCTCCTCTAAAATTCATCAACCGCCAATATCTTGGTCACTTAATTCCAATTAGAGTGTGAAGTTCAATTCTAGTTATATGCCACAAAAACCCTAATTACCCAAATATAAGAGGATTATATGTCACGTATCCTGTTAAGTCTAGATAATTAGAAATTTAGGAGAATATGTTTTCAAGCTGTTGTTCAAGTAAAGAGCTTTTCCAAGTTATACAAGAACTCAATTAGAAAGAGGGTCATACTTCCGTTTCACCCAAATTCATAAGATAAAGAACGAAAATAATTCTTGAATTATAAATCAGTACATGAATTAAAATAGAAAAATAATAGTATCAATCCATACAATAGACAGAGCTCCTAACCTTAACAGTGGAAGTTTAGTTGCTCATGGTTAAGAGAAAACTAGGATTCGTAAAAATTGTAAATTACCGAATGAGGTAGAAGAGAAGAGAAAGAGCCCGAAGAGCTGATTCTTTTTCCTTTTATATCTAATCCTAATTAATATAAAATATATTTCCTAAAACTAAAATAATATCCTTTCCTAATTATAAAAAAATAAAAATTTAATCAAAACTAATTAGCTACTCGTACAAGCCCTTGGACGTACATGGGGACCACTGGAGTATTGAGGATCCACGCTGAACTTGGAAAACTTCAAGCTCAGTGTGGGATGGGTAGAGACTTCCTTATTGAGTTCCATTGAATCCACGCTGAGCTTGGAAATTCCCAAGTTCAGCATGGAGGAGGCAGTGTCAATTCCACGCTTTTCTTTTGAATCCACGCTGAACTTGGATTATCCCAAGTTCAGCGTGGGATAGTACATGGTTCTCTCTTAGTGCGTGGATTCCATGCTGAACTTGAAAAATCCCAAGTTCACCGTGGACAAGGCCAAATTGACTGGATGGAGGTTTAGTGTTGTATGCTGAACTTGGAAAATTCCAAGTTCAGCGTGGAGTGGACAGCATCAATTCTTCGTTTTCTCCATTCTCTAGCCTTGGCTTAAGCCCCGCAAAATTTGTCCAAAATGCTACCTGAAATAAACAGAATTGCACATAGCTCAAAGTAGCATTCATAGTGGCTAAAATGTATTAGAATTTGGTTAAACTCAGCAATTCAAGTGCAAATTCACAAGGAAAAGATAGATAAGATGCTCATGCATCACTTCTCTTTTTAATTCTATCTTCATACATAAAAAGAGTTCTATTCTTCAAAGATCCATTTGGATCTATTAGAATTCTATGTGAGCCTTTAGAAAGGGATCATAGAATTTAGTTTGAACGCTCTTCACATAATGAAGTTGATCTTGATTTAGAGTTGGTATTGTGACATGTAACCTCTCTAATATTGGGTGCTTTAGAATTATGTAGTATGAGATTAGAAATCATGTTTGTTTATCTAAGAAAGAGTCTTTGTGCTTCATAGATCCAATTACTATCGAGAGAGGGATTGGATCTATTAGAATTCTATGTGAGCCTTGAGAAAGGGATCATGGAATTCAGTTTGAGGCTCTTCTCTCATAATCCTCTTGATGAATACATTCTTAGTTGGTACGTGACATATAACCTCTTTGAATTGAGGTCTTGAGGGTCGTGTGGTCTTTGGATTAGAAATTGAACTTCGCCTCTTCTCATGAGCAATTAGATCAAGAGATTAGCAATTGATTATGTGAAGAGAAATTAAATCACCAAGAGATTGGGGTTTAATTACTCATAATCTGTCATAGATCTATCTTACATGATTGAGAAGGAGTGAGACCCATTGATTCAAGAGGAATCAACATCTCCAATCCCTTATGTTTTCTATCTTTATTTTCCGTCATTTACTTTCTTGTACTTTCCATTCCTTGCAATTTACTTTCCAGCACTTTATTTTCTTGCACTTTACATTTACGTCATTTACTTTCCTTGCACTTTATTGCTTTCATTTAATTTCCAGTTGTTTACATTTCATATTTACTCATCATTCAACTATACTTTTCTAACTAGAATAATCAACTAACTATTTATTGCTTAATCCTTTAATCCTCGTGGGATCGACCTCACTCTTGTGAGTTTTATTACCTTATACGACCCGGTATACTTGCCGGTAGTTATTACGGAATTAATAATATTTTTTTCCGTATCAAGGTCATAGTTCATCTCGAACTCAGACTCCACCTAACTCGATTGTATTGACTTCTTTGCCTTCCAAGTTGCCTTTCAAGCTAAGGCTCTCGTTATAGAATTTTTTGATAACTTTTAATTGCCTTTTATAGTGGCAATCCCTTTAGCTGTGGGAAATTTTATGCAAAGATGTGGGGTGGAGACGACAGCCGCAAGTCAATTCAAATTCGTTCGACCTATTAGGGCATTATAGACTGAGCTTACATTGACTACAATAAAGTTGACACTTAATGTCCTAGACCTAGCACATTTTCTGAAGGTCGTGTACAATGAGATGTAACCTAGAGGTCGAATTTGGGTGTCTCCCATTCCGAAAAGGCTATCTAGGTATGTCCTTAGATCTTTTCTTTCTAACTCGAGCTTGTCAAAGGCGGACCTTGATCTATCAAGGTTCGGTGGAGGTCAGCATTAGCTAGGATTATAGTTATCACTACTGGGTCGTCGTGCCCTGGTAATATTCCTTGAGCATCTTCTTTAGTGAAGGAAATAGTGGGTAAGTCGGATGATTGATTATCCTCCCCGACTTGATATACTTCCTTAAGGTGCCTTTTTCGTGATGATTTTGATAGTCCTCCTCCTGCAAATCCACCATTAATCATGTGTATATGTCGCTTGGGGGTGTGAGGAGGGGGTTCTAGTCGTCTGCCTTCTTCATCCCTTCTTCTTTTCCTCGGGTTATCCGACCTGTCTGCCAGGTATCTATCAAGTCGGCCTTCTCTAGCCAAATTTTTAATGACATTCTTTAAGTTGTAGCATTCATTAGTGGAATGCCCGTACAGCTTGTGGTACTCACAATATTCAGTCCGACTTCCAACTTTCTTATGCTTAATCGAATGAGGAGGTGGGAGTTTCTCTATGTGGCATATCTTGTGGTAAACATCGACCAGGGAAACCCTTAGAGGAGTGTAGTTGTGATACTTTCGAGGCTTCTCTATGTTTTTCTCCTCTTTCTTCTTGGGTTCCCTTTTTTGTCCTGAGTTTGATAGTAGAATAAGTTTGCTCGCGAGGGAAGTTCTCTAAGTCGGAAATTTTCTTCCATGTTGATGTATTTCTCTGCCCTTTCTTGCACTTCATTTAAAGAAGTCGGGTGTCGTTTAGATATGGACTGAGAGGATGATTCTTCTTTTAGGCCATTGACCAAACCCATAATCACAGCTTCGGTTGGCATTCTAGATTTCCAAACAAGCTTTGTTGAATCTTTTCATGTAGTCATGAAGACTTTCTCCGACTTCTTGCTTTACTCCCAGTAAACTTGGGGCATGCATTGTTTTATCCTTCTGGATAGAAAATCTGGTTACGAATTTCTTGGCCAAGTCATCAAAGTAAGCTATCGACCTGGGTGGCAGGTTATCAAACCACTTCTTGGCCGCCTTGGTCAAAGTAGTGGGAAGGCTTTGCAACGAGTGGCATTAGAGGCATTAGCCAAATACATTCTGCTTCTAAAGTTACTGAGATGGTGGCTTGGGTCAGACATTCTGTCATAGAGATCCATGTCGAGCAATTTGAAGTTCTTAGGAACTTTAGCCTTCATGATCTCTTCTATGAACGGATCTTGTCCTCCCAAAGGACTTTCATCACGCTCCGTCCGATTATTCCTCCTTTGTATATCAGCTTCCAGTTTCCGTAACTTGTCTTCTAACTCCTTTCATCGTCTTTCTTCTTTTTGCAACTCCCGTTCTGCTTCCCGTTGTCGTTCAGCCTCGTGTTCGAGCTGTTGTAATCGATCCCCTTGGCCATGAACGAGATCTAGGATCTCGGTCGTATGGGGTTGGTCCTCAGCCTCAGGATGGTGGACCTCGGACTGGATCCTCCTTGTTTGAGGATTTCCTGAGGTCCCTTCCTGTAGGGGCCTTGGTGTGGTGGTAGAGGCAGAAGTAAGAGGGTTTGGTCTTCTGGCTGATCTTCTGGCTCAGACTCAGATGTTGTGTAGCCATCTCTACACTCGTGGTCCGCCATTTGTCAGAGGGAGACTTTCAGGTCCCCAACAATGGTACCAATGTTCTGAGGGTTACCTGAAAAGTTGATTTGGGCCTGAACGTGAGGTCTAGATCCTTTTGTATGATAGTGTCCGACTTATTGATGATGAGGTGTCGCCTATCTGAGTTCCTCGTGAGAAGGTGGGGGTGGTACCTGCAAGAGACTCTGATGCTTAAGTTAGCATGGGCTTTAGGTAGGTTTTTAGTATATTAGAATGTGAATTATACCTGGGGGTGTCAGTGTATTTATAGTAGAGTAGATAACCAACTTTGTTCGAGTAATTCTATCTTTTCTGATAGATAAGCGTTCCCTTTATCTTGGGAGTTTGTTGGATCTACCTTCTAGATGAGGTAGACATAGTAGAAGAGACTTAAGGAGGTAGATACTTGTTAGGTCAAGTAGAGCTGGACCTCCACATCATTGTCTGACCTCTTTAAAGAGGTCGGATTTATAGTGAGGTCCACCTTTATTGGTGGGCCCTTAGGTATTATTGGTCCTGGCTCTCAATTATTGGATCAGAGTATGAACAAATATTTTTTATCAGTATTAATCAATATTTTAGTTTAATATTTTATTTTTATATTATTATAACTTAGAATTTAAAATTTAAATTTAAAATTTAATACTTAAAATTTAAAATTAATTAATTATTGATAAAAAATCAATTTTACTAATCATATAACATTATTCTTTTTAATATATACTGAAAGAATTCAAAATATCAATGTTCTGAAAATCGGACCGGACTGACCGATTCAACCGGATTAACCAGAAATCGGTCACTTAGTCGGTTCGGTCCACCTGTAAAACCGCTGACAAACCACTATTTTATGGTTTATATTGTGTTTAATTGTGTGATTTTATCATGATCCTTACCCACTTATTCATTAAATTAGCATGAAATTATAATTCCTTCCTGAATTTATAACATGTTTGAAAACTGCTTCCTAGAGACTTTAATTATGTATTTTTAATTCTCCTTTATTCCATTCGATGTCGTGATCTGTGTGTTGAGTGTTTCAGACTTTATAGGGCATGAATGAGTTGGAGATTGGAAAGGAATCTAGCAAAAATGGAAGGAACACAAGAATTTGAGGAGATAACCAGCGAGAAGTGACGCGGTCGCATGGCTCACGCGACCGCGCGAAGGAGAGCAAATCGCAGTGACGCGGCCGCATGGCTCACGCGGCCGCACGGATTGGAAAAGCTCAAGCGACGCAGTAGCGTGGACGACGCGAACGCGTGGCAAGGAAAAGCGCGAATGACGCGTCCGCATGGATGACTCGATCGCGTGACATGTGCGATCTGCATAATCTGCAGAATTCGCTGGGGGCGATTTTGGACCTTATTTTGACCCAGTTTTCGGCCCGGAACAGCAGACTAGAGCCAGAGAATATGCAGAAACAAAAGATAACATTCATTCTACACAGTTTTCAGTTTTAGATCTAGTTTTACTCCTTTAGGTTTTTTTCTCTCTAGGTTTTAGAATTTTAATTTTTAATTGGTCTTAGCATTGGAACATTGAGAAGAGTTATTTCCTCATCAAGACTTCGTCATTCTAGTTCGTTCTCTTAACTTGGTTTTATTCTTCCATGTTCTTTGCTTTGTTCAATTTTGTCATTTGAATACTTTCATGATTATTTAATACAAGGATTATTTCTTCCATTTTAATTTATTTTCCATTCCAATAATCATGTCTTCTTTTAATTCTCTTTCATATGTTATGGATTTATTATTTACAATGAGCGAGTAGTTTTTTCACTTGATGGGGAGTTGATTGAAAGGAACACTTGAGTTGGAAGGATTGAAAGAGAATTTGTAATTGGGTTAACTGTTGGATTGCTACCCAGTCACTAACACCAATCCCTTTGAACTAAGTGGGTTGCAACTCGTGAATAGATCTAGCATTCCAACTTGTTTGACTTTCCTTTACCTAGTAAAGGATAACTAAACAAAACAACTATTAATTATAAATTAATCTTGAAATCATTCCATCAATAATAGAGATTCCAACTAATCAACTCCCAGTCAAGGCTTTTATTCATATTATTTAAATTTTCTCAATTTAATTTTCCATCTACTTAACTCAACCTTTTGGAACATTTGATTAATAAAATAGCACACTTTTCTGCAACTCGTTGGGAGACGACCTGGGACTCCAACTCCCAGTAATTTTTAATTTAAACTCTCTGTGACATATTTCTAAATTGATAGACAGATTTTTGGTGAGTTAAGAACTATACTTGCAACGTAACTATTTTAATAATTTTTAATTCACCAATTTCTGTGTCTCATCAATTTTTGGTGCCGTTGCCGGGGAGTTGCAATAGAGTGCTAAAGTTATTAATTAGAATTTATTTATTTGTATTTTATTTTATTTTGCTACTATGAGCTGCATGTTTCTTTCGTCAAATGACGCGTTCACTTCCTGATCCGCGCTTGCTAATATTCGATCCTGAAATTGAAAGGACTATTTCACGAATAAGACGAGAACAGCATCGGTTAGTCCGCTCTGAGGGCGGATCTGAAAGTGAACTTGAGGAAGAAACCAGCCCCCGTTCTACTGATTCGGTTGTTTTACGTGCAGAAGACATGGCAGCTAGGAGAGTTACCATCCAGGAGGAAGGAGCCCCTGATTTTACAATGCAACCGTTTCAAGAGCATCATCCAGCGGTAGCTACAGATTTTGAAATAAAGACCGCACTGCTAAATTTGATGCCCAAGTTTCATGGCCTACCTGCTCAAGAGCCTATCAAGCACTTGAGAGATTTCCAGGCAGCCTGTTCTACTGTCAGGCGTGATGGTACTGATGAAACTTCAATTTTGCTGAAAGCTTTCCCATTTTCTCTCGAGGGAAAAGCAAGAGAGTGGTACTACACTCAACCTCTAGCAAATGTATCCAACTGGGATACACTCAGAAAGGAGTTTTTGGAGAAATTCTTTCTATCTGAAGTTACTGATAAACTGAGGAAGGATATTTCCACAATTGTTCAGGATGACAATGAGACTCTCTTTGAATACTGGGAGCGCTTCAACAATCTTTTGGAAGCATGCCCCCACCACATGATTGACAAGATAGTGTTACTTAGCTATATCACACAGGGCATGAGGCCCCAAGATAAAACCACATTGGAAAGTGCTAGCAATGGGTCTATGAAGAAGTACAAGACCACTGATGAGGCTTGACAATTGATCAGCGATTTAGCTTAATCTACTAGGAACCACAGGCAAAAGCAAGGCTGTTCAAAAGCCGTTGCAGAAGTATCCTCTAATAGAGAGACTGCGGCTCTAGCTCAGAGTATATGTGAGATGACCAACTTGCTGAAGCAGATGCAATTGAATCAACAACAAGCTCAGCAAGCTCAACCTCCCGCGCCATAGCAAAACCAACAATTAGTCCCGCAAAGAATTTGTGGAATCTGTGCTGATTATAGCCATTACACTGATGAATGCCCGCAGCTCCAACAAGAAGACAACATGGTGGCATCCACTCATAACTTCTATGACCGCCCCAACCAAGGGTACAATCAAAGTGGAAATAATAACCATGGATGGCAAGACAATTCTAACCAGAATTGGAGGGACAATAATAACAGAAGAGGCCGAGATAATCAGGGAAATCAGAGGTGGAATAATAACAACAACAGGCAGTAGAATCAACCTTACAGAGCACCTCACCTGAGGCAAAATCAAGGACCACAGAACAATCAACAGCAGACCTCTCAATTTACTCATTCTTCTTTATCTCCTAATGAAGAGCTACTACAATCTTTTGAGCGAAGACAACAGACCATGGAAAATAACATCATGAATAGTATTAATGCCAGTCTGAATGGTCTCACCTTTACTTTGCAAGCTCTTATGTCACAGATTGGATCAACGCAAAATTCCAGTAACCAACCTTCAAGCTCCACTTGAATCCCCTCTCAACCATTACCCAATCCAAAGGGAGGCATTAATGCCATCACCCTAAGGTCTGGAACCACACTGCAGGAGAGGAATCAGGAGGAACCAAGCCCACCAGAACACACCTCAGCTGAAGAGGTAGTAGAAATAGAAGATGTTGAAGAGGAAGAGAACATACAGGACATAGCTGAAGAAGAAATAGCTCAACCACAGGAGGAAGCACCAAAAGGCGCAAACACCACAGAAAACACTACTCCTATTCCATTTCCACAACTTGCAAGGAAGCCTAGGAAGCAGCTGGAACCCGACCCCAAAATGGTAGAAATATTCAAAAAGGTTGAGGTAACTGTTCCTCTTTTTGATGTTATTCAGCAGGTACCTAAATATGCAAAGTTTCTAAAAGACTTATGTATCCATAAAGACAAAATTAATGAATTAGAAACTATTCCTTTAGGTAGTTCTATATCTGCTTTAATGGGAGGATTACCTGAAAAATGTAGTGATCCAGGTCCTTGTATAGTTAGCTGTACTATTGGTGGTGTAGTAATTTATGATTGCATGTGTGATTTAGGAGCATGTGTCAGTATAATGCCTTTGTCTATATATGATATTTTGAGGCTCCCTCCCTTAAAAAGGTCGGCAGCTCGTTTTGTGTTAGCAGATAAAAGAATTATTACAGTGGCTGGAGTTGCTGAAGATGTTTTGGTGAATATTAAAGGGCTTACATTTCCCACTGATTTTTATATCTTGGAGATGCCCCATAATGATTCAGATAAGCCATCATCAATCCTACTTGGAAGACCATTCCTGAAGACATCAAAATTCAAATTGGATGCTTTTTCAGGAACATACTCCTTTGAAATAGATGGCCGCATAGTAATCCTCAATCTGAATGGAGTCATTGACAACCCCCCAGAAGATCGTTCTATCTTCCAGTGTGATGTCATAGATGAAAGTGTAGCTGAAGTTCACAAGGAAGAGTTTGAAGAGAGGCACACTGGACAAGGTCCAAGTATGGGGACCCTTTTAACTGACAATGAGGGCACTTCGCCATTTTCACAAGCCCCAGATAATCCAGAGCCTGCTCATGATCAGAAGTTAGAATTGAAACCCCTCCCTCCGCATCTCAAATATGCGTATCTCGAAGATGAGCAGAGGTTTCCAGTTATCATTGCAAGGAAACTTACTTCTCAACAAGAAGAGCAGTTACTTGATGTGCTGAGGAAGCATAAGAAGGCAATTGGGTGGAGCTTGGCAGACATAGTAGGTATCAACAGTCAAGTATGTGAGCACAGAATATTTTTAGAAGAGGGAGCAAGACCTGTCCGTCAACCCCAAAGAAGATTGAATCACACCATCTTGGAAGTTGTCAAAAAGGAAGTGACTAGACTATTGGAAGCAGGTATCATATATCCCATTTCAGACAGTGAATGGGTAAGCCCAGTACAAGTGGTGCCCAAGAAGTCTGGAGTCACTACAGTGAAGAATGAGCATGGAGAGCTCATAGCAACTAGAGTTCAGAATGCTTGGAGAGTCTGCATTGATTACAGGCGTCTCAACCAAGCTACCCGTAAGGATCACTACCCACTTCCATTCATTGATCAAATGCTGGATCGCCTGTCAGGTAAATCACATTATTGCTTTTTAGATGGTTACACAGGTTATTTCCAGATTCATATAGCTCTTGAGGATCAGGAAAAGACTACTTTTACATGTCCTTTTGGGACTTATGCTTACAAGAGAATGCCCTTTGGCTTGTGCAATGCACCAGCTACTTTCCAAAGGTGAATGATGAGTCTCTTCTCTGATCTTATTGAGGACTGTATGAAAGTTTTTATGGACGATTTTAGCGTTTATGGTGATTCTTTTAGCCTTTTCTTAGATGGATTATCTAGAGTATTAGATAGATGTGTTAATACAAACCTTGTATTAAATTTCAAAAAATGTCACTTTATGGTAAAACAAGGAATTGTATTAGGACATGTGGTATCTAATAATGGCATTTCTGTAGACCCAGCAAAGGTGAATGTTATTTCTAGTTTACCTTACCCCTCTTCTGTGAGGGAAGTCCGTTCGTTCCTTGGCCATGCAGGTTTTTACAGGAGATCTATTAAGGACTTTAGTAAGGTCGCACTTCCCTTATCCAGATTATTGCAGAAGGATATTGAGTTCGAGTTCAGTGAGGATTGCAAACAAGTGTTTGATAAGCTGAAGACTGCTCTGACTCAAGCTCCAATTGTGAGAGGACCAGACTGGAGCCAGCCATTTGAAATCATGTGCGATGCTTCCAACCATGCAGTAGGAGTAGCGCTGGCTCAGCGCGAAGGTAAGGATCCTTTCGTTATTGCTTATGCGTCTAAGACTTTAGACAATGCCCAGTCCAACTATACTACTACTGAGAAAGAGCTTCTTGCTATTGTTTTTACTTTGGATAAATTCTGAGCTTATTTACTTGGTACTAGAGTAGTAGTGTATTCGGACCATGCAGCTTTAAAGTATCTATTAGCTAAAAAGGAGTCCAAACCAAGACTTATACGTTGGATACTACTGTTACAAGAATTTGATTTAGAAATAAAGGATAGGAGTGGTAATCAGAATTTAGTGGCAGACCACTTGAATCGCCTTGAGCATATTAAGGATGATTCTACTCCTATAGATGATAATTTTCCTTTTGATAACCTGCAAGCAGTATCTGAGGTAGTCCCTTGGTATGCACCTGTTGCTAATTATTTAGTTAGCCGCACATTTCCTCCAAATTTTTCTAAGCATCAAAGAGACAAGCTGAAAAGCGAGTCTAAATATTATATATGGGATGACCCATATTTATGGAGATATGGCGCTGATCAAGTAATTAGACGTTGTGTGCCTCAATCAGAATTCCAGTCCATTTTAGAGGCCTGTCACTCATCTGAGAGTGGAGGACATGTTGGCCCTTAAAGAACAGCTAGAAAGATCTTAGACTGTGGATTCTGGTGGCCTACTCTTTTTAGAGACGCTGCTGAGTTTTGTAAATCTTGTCTCCCATGCCAAAAATTTGGCAATATATCCAGAAGAGATGAGATGCCTCAACAAATTATGCTTTTCTGTGAAATTTTTTACGTTTGGGGCATTGACTTCATGGGTCCATTTCCAAATTCTAATGGATATTTTTATATATTGTTAGCTGTGGATTATGTTTCCAAATGGGTGGAAGCAATTCCTACCCGCACTGATGATGCTAACACTGTTGTTTCCTTTGTGAGAAACCATATTATATGTCGCTTCGGATCACCACGAGCAATCGTGAGCGATCAAGGCACCCATTTTTGTAATAGGAGACTGACAGGATTAATGAAGAAGCATGGGATAATTCATAAAATTGCAACAGCTTACCATCTCCAAACTAATGGGCAAGCCGAGGTGTCAAACAGAGAAATTAAGTGTATCTTGCAAAAGATAGTAAAGCCTCATAGAAAAGACTGGAGCACCAGGCTACAAGATGCACTCTGGGCATATAGAACAGCATACAAGACACCCATTGGGATGAGTTCTTTCCACTTGGTTTATGGAAAAGCTTGTCATCTCCCAGTTGAAGTAGAACACAGAGCTTTTTGGGCAGTTAAGGAATGCAACATGGGAATTGAGAAAGCCGGAGCTAAAAGGAAGTTGCAACTGCAGGAACTGGAGAGCCTTCGCCTAGAAGCTTATGAAAACTCCAGAATATACAAGGAAAAGATGAAGGCTGTACATGATCAAAACATCAAGAAGAAAGAGTTCCAACCTGGGGATTTAGTCCTCCTTTACAAATCTCGACTAAGGCTCATGCCAGGTAAGTTGAGATCAAGATGGGAAGGTCCATACAGAGTAGAGAACGCCGAACCGTACGGAGTTTATCACCTAAGCCATCCTTCAAGCTCTGAACTTATTAAGGTTAATGGACAACGCCTGAAGCTATACCATGGCGAGAAGATGTAGAGAAACAAGGAGCTTGAGATCTTCTTCTTGGAAGATCCCCACATAGCAGACGATTGAGCTAGTGGAGCATCCAACTTACGGACATTAAAGCAAAGTGCTAGGTGGGAGACAACCCACCATGGTATGATCGTTCTTTTCTTTATTTTTAGTTTTTCCTACTCAATAACTCTTCTCTTTCTTAGTACTTTTGTGCATCTGCATTTACATGTTTTTATTTCCAAAAAAAAAATCTTGCTACGCGACGCGATCGCATCAGCGACGCGTCCGCGTCGTAAGGAGAGTAAAGAAAAAAATAAAGATGAACAGAAAGTCACGCTGGAGCGTGGCTGGAGGCATGCCAATGGCACAAATCAACCCACGCGACCGCGTCGCTGACGCGTTCGCGTCGCATGGGAATCATGGCCTCCCACGCGACCACGTGCCCCACGCGACCGCGTGCCTTGAGTTTTCGACATAAAAGGGTGCACAATGAAATATTGTGCGAGAGTGATGCTGGATTGGTGCTGGAAGCACAATCCTTATCACGCAACCGCGTCGCCGACGCGGCCGCGTCATCCATTTTCTGACGCACACTCACGCGATCGCGTGACCCACGCAATCGCGCCGTCCCAATTTTGGCAAATAAATTAATTTGAACATAGAGTTGTGCTAGTGCGAGGCTGCACTCGCGCCAGAAGCATAACATGGGTCACGCGACCGCGTGACCGACGCGATCGCGTCACCATACTTGAAGCGCATCCACGCGAACGCGTGGATGACGCGGCTGCGTCGCATGCGCCGCACAGCTCAACCTAAAATTTCCACATATCTTATCTTTCTCTCCTCCAAATCCAAATTTTTCTTTTCCCTCCTTATTTCTTCCTTCTCCCTTCTTCCTTCTATCTCACCTATCACTCTCTCTCTCTCTCTCACCTCCATTACCAAGGTTCTATTTTCTTCTTCCTTCTTCTCTTTTCTATCATTCCTATTATTTTATATATTATTTTCTTTTTCTTTTTCTTTTCATTATTCATATTTTCCTTCTTCTTCTTTTCCTTTTTACATGGTATTAGAAATTTATTTGAGTCATTATTCCTCATTATATGCTTGTGGATTGTTGCAATTTGTTTGACAATTATTATTTTTAAGGGATTGCTTGCATGCTCACCTTCATACTTTCTATATCTTATTTACCAGGCATGTCATGTGTTTGTGAAAAAGCCCATATAGCATTATGCACTTTTCTACATTACTTTACTCTACTATTCAATGCTTGCTTTTCACAAATTCTCTTTACTATTGTTTTAATTGAATTTAATTGTCAATACAAATATTTTGGCTTGTTACAACTGATGCTTGGTCTATGCTACTCATGCCCTTTTCCGGCATGCCATTAAACACCTTGCATCTACTTATCTTTCGGTGCACTGACTATTTTTCATTGTTGGCTTTTCACATGTACTCGAGAGCCTGTGCTAATGTCAACTACATCCTAATGTGCATCCATCACCACTCTTCCGTTCTCTTCCTTGCTATATATCTATTTGAATTTAATTTACTTTCTCCTCTCTTTTTAGGATGGCCACCAAGAAAGGAAAGGAGAAAGCAACTCCTAAACCCCCAGCAAGAAGAGGCACTAAAAGAGCATCAGTGGCAGAGCCGTCTTCAACCGCGGTCAAGCCCTCAACAAAAAGAGTTAAGAGGATAATAAAGGTTGATGACAAAGAGAAAGCCTTTCCAACAAAGGAAACTGCACAATTTTCCAATCGCTATTGTGAGTAGATGTTCCCTATCCTGGCAGAAAGGAACTATAACAATGA
This sequence comes from Arachis ipaensis, assembly GCF_059453495.1. Taxonomy (NCBI): domain Eukaryota; kingdom Viridiplantae; phylum Streptophyta; class Magnoliopsida; order Fabales; family Fabaceae; genus Arachis; species Arachis ipaensis. The sequence goes on from NC_142441.1 coordinate 100,174,091, forward strand.
ATACCTTCTTGTCCTCCCGTCCAATATTGCTACCTTTGTTGAGCTGCAAATTGAACGAAGACAATGGGGTTTCCTACAGAGACAGCCAAGAAGCAAGTCCCCATTACAGAAACGGCCATTCAGCAAGCTCTGAGTCTTCCCCCTATTCCAGAAGGAATGGACGCCTTCCAAGAAGCCGCACTTAAGCGCCAGAGGTACCAATTTGACTGGGACTCCGTTCTCGGAGTTATCACATTACCTGGCAGCCGTTGGATCTACGGATACCACCGTACCCGCCCTAAGGGAATTTTGGCTTCAGCACTTACCTTGGAGGCTCACGTATGGGCACAGATCATGTCCCATTACGTCTTTCCGAGCACTCATGAGTCCTCCTTCACTGTGGACATGGCTGTTCTACTATGGTGCATCCTTACAGACCAACCCCTGAATCTCTCAAGACATATCCGGAATGCTATGGGACACGTACAAATTGCGGGCAACTTACCTTTCCCCGCCTTGGTCTCAGATCTTGTCTCAGCTGCCGGAGTCTCCTACAGAGCTGGGGACACCAAAGCCGTGCTTCCACGGGATGATTAGTATGTCCTTAACAGAAAATACCTCAGACTTCCAGCAGCCACTACAAGTCTTCCTACTGCTCCAGTTGAAGATAATCCTTCTTCAACACCACAAGCACCTATAACTGATGAATTACTCCAGCAGATAATCACAAGGTTGGATCGGCAAGAACACAAAGCTAAGTTGAGAGAGCGCCGTAACAACCAAAGATTCAAACACCTCAGGGAGCTACTTAGAGGAGATCGCAGAGACTCAGACACCCCGGAATCCACTTCTTTTACTAGCACGGGGAGCCATGACGGTCCCGATTGTGGAGATACTGCTATCAGCCCACCCCTGTTCCTGACAGACGGCACCGAAGACGGTGCAAAGCCTTAAGTGTGGGGAGGTCGGTCAATACCTGACTTCTGGGGGTAATTTCTCTTCTCTAGCACCAATAATTAGGATATTTTAGTTAGATTTTCTTTCTTCTATAGAATAGAATAAATTGCATAGGTTAGGATAGTTGCATGCATGTTCTACTTGATTGAAAAGAAAATAAGTTTCTTTTAAGACTCTATCTTTGGAACAAAATTTCACTAATTTTTCAAAATTTTTATGATAAATTTGCTTGAGTTGTATTTGGAACATGATATTTGAGCTAAAGAACACACAACCTGTGAAAGATTTGAGCCTTTATGTATGGTTACATTATTTAACCATAATTATTTCATCCTTGTGTGTTTACTTCTCTATGATTGTAATCTATATTTTGTTTTATCTTATATGTCCAATATTTATTATATTTGCATGCTTGCACATGATTGAGGCCATTATTTGTTTAAACTCACTTATCCAAATTAAGCCTACCCTTTTCAATTACCTTTGTTAACCACTTTGAGCCTTTAAATCCCATTTGTTCTATATTTTACCACATTACTAACCTTAAGCTGAAAAATAATTGTATATCCCAAATTGAATCTTTGGTTAGCTTAAGATAGAATTGTGTGTGCTAGTTAAGTATGGGAAATTGTGGGAACAAAAGTTGTTAAGGGAATGTGTCATGAGAATTTAATGAAAATTTGGATACCTACTCATGTGAAACTATAAGAATTAAAAATCTATGTGCATTGATAAGCTATATTTATTTTAATGTCAAATATATATATATATAAATAAGGGGACAAAATTACTCCAATGTTAAATTCATAATTCAAAGATCAATGCACATATGATAAAATCAAATGCAAAGTTGATACATGAGTATGGATTGAAAAAGAGAATTCTGGGTAGCTAGGTATGAACTTTAAGATTACATTAAAAATATACAAGTTGGGTTGGAGCTTGGGTTAATTAAAGATTCAATTTATTAGCTCACTTGACCAAATGTATACCCCTACCTGTACCTTAGCCCCATTACAACCTTGAAAAGACCTCATGATGTTTGCATTGGTATATTAACTGTTGTTGATTGGTTAGGAGAAGAACAAAAGTTAGAAAGCATGATTAGAGAAGGATAGAGTGATTACCCTATACACTAGAGATTAGAGCGTACATACATTATCAGTGAGGGTTCAATGCTTGAATTTTCATGTTCCCTGCTTTCATGAGCTATCTTCTTGCACTTTTATCTGTTTTATTGTATAATGATAGAATTAGTGGAATTTGATTTGTAATTGTTTTGAAGAGCTTATTTACTTTTGATCAAGTGGGCAAGAATCATATAGTTGCATTTATTTATATATATATAGACTTGCATTGCATTTCATGAGTTTCTACATGTTCATACTTATTTCCTTATCTCCTTCAATTAAGCATGAGGACATGCTAATGTTTAAGTGTGGGGAGGTTGATAAACCACTATTTTATGGTTTATAATGTGTTTAATTGTGTGGTTTTATCATGATCCTTACCCACTTATTCATTAAATTAGCATGAAATTATAATTCCTTCCTGAATTTATAACATGTTTGAAAACTGCTTCCTAGAGACTTTAATTATGTATTTTTAATTCTCCTTTATTCCATTCGATGCCGTGATCTGCGTGTTGAGTGTTTCATACTTTATAGGGCATAAATGAGTTGGAGATTAGAAAGGAAGCTAGCAAAAATGGAAGGAACACAAAAATTTGAGGAGATAACCAGCGAGAAGTGACGCGGTCACATGTCTCACGCGACCGCGCGAAGGAGAGCAAATCGCAGTGACGTGGCCGCATGGCTCACGCGGCCGCGCGGATTGGAAAAGCTCAAGCGACGCAGTAGCGTGGACGACGCGAACGCGTGGCAAGGAAAAGCGCGAATGACGCGTCCGCATGGATGACGCGATCGCGTGACATGTGCGATCTGCATAATCTGCAGAATTCGCTGGGGGCGATTTTGGACCTTATTTCGACCCAGTTTTCGGCCCAGAACAGCAGACTAGAGCCAGAGAATATGCAGAAACAAAAGACAACATTCATTCTACACAGTTTTCAGTTTTAGATCTAGTTTTACTCCTTTAGGTTTTTTTCTCTCTAGGTTTTAGAATTTTAATTTTTAATTGGTCTTAGCATTGGAACATTGAGAAGAGTTATTTCCTCATCAAGACTTCGTCATTCTAGTTCATTCTCTTAACTTGGTTTTATTCTTCCATGTTCTTTGCTTTGTTCAATTTTGTCATTTGAATACTTTCATGATTATTTAATACAAGGATTATTTCTTCCATTTTAATTTATTTTCCATTCCAATAATCATGTCTTCTTTTAATTCTCTTTCATATGTTATGGATTTATTATTTACAATGAGCGAGTAGTTTCTTCACTTGATGGGGAGTTGATTGAAAGGAACTCTTGAGTTGGAAGGATTGAAAGAGAATTTGTAATTGGGTTAACTGTTGGATTGCTACCCAGTCACTAACACCAATCCCTTTGAACTAAGTGGGTTGCAACTCGTGAATAGATCTAGCATTCCAACTTGTTTGACTTTCCTTTACCTAGTAAAGGATAACTAAACAAAACAACTATTAATTATAAATTAATCTTGAAATCATTCCATCAATAATAGAGATTCCAACTAATCAACTCCCAGTCAAGGCTTTTATTCATATTATTTAAATTTTCTCAATTTAATTTTCCATCTACTTAACTCAACCTTTTGGAACATCTGATTAATAAAATAGCACACTTTTCTGCAACTCGTTGGGAGATGACCTGGGACTCCAACTCCCAGTAATTTTTAATTTAAACTCTCTGTGACATATTTCTAAATTGATAGGCAGATTTTCGGTGAGTTAAGAACTATACTTGCAACGTAACTATTTTAATAATTTTTAATTCACCAACTTCTGTGTCTCATCAACCGCCCTGTAAAAAACCAGCGAAAAAACCAGTCGAACCGATGGTTAACCGGCAAACCGAACGAATCGGCCGGGTTTCAGCAAGCACCGGTTCTCCCCCCAAGTCACTAAACGGCGTCGTTTGGCGCTGAAAAAAAAAAGGCTGAAGTGAGGTCTGAGTGCAGCCACTTTCCTAATCTCTTCGACCTCCCAACAGTCCCAACCCTAATCTCTTCTCTGCCTACGAAGTAGAAACGCCACCCAAACGAAACAAACGCCAGAGGGAAGCTCCACCGTTGCGGGTCGAAGCTCCACCGTCACGGGTCGAAGCCACACCGTCACTGAAGCATTGCCGTCGTCTTGGTCATCGGCTTGTTGTCGTCACCGTCACTGAAGCGTCGTCGTCTGACTCTGGCCTTCTGTGCTATCCTGCGGTGAGTACTACTGAGTTCTTCTGTTCTTCACTCTTTTTGAGTTTTTGTTTTTGTTCTTCTATTCTTCGGTTGTTAACTTTCTCAATCCTTTTGAGTTTTTGTTTTGAGTTTTTTGGTTTTTGACTTTTTTCAATTAAATTTTTATTTAGTGATGAATTTAGGGCAGATTTGAAGTAGGTTGAGCTTCTTCAGATGCAGAGTTCTTCTGGGTTCTTGTTCTATTTTTTATTTTTTTATTTTGTTAATTATATGATTAATCATTCTGTAATGTTGAATAAATTCGATGTAGGTTCAATTTTAGAATTATGTTCAATGCCAAGCTCACGAAGGTTCTGCTTCTTCCGTTTTCTACTTTTTACGCAAATTCAATTCTATCTAGCTTAGGGTTTTTGCATAATTATAGTGAATTGTTAGTAATTGCTGCTAAAGATGTAAGCTTGGTTAGTTCTGTTGCTCTGGAATTTAACTTCAGTTTTTTCTCTTAGAACTGGTTAATTGTAAATTCAGATTCAAATAGAATTCAGTTCATTTTATGAGGTCTCATTAGATGATGAAATTATTGTTAAACTAAAGGATTCAATTCATGATGAAGTTACATTGAGCTTGGTTTGACGGATTGTATAAGGAAGATGAATGTGAAAGGAAACTGAATAGAGAGATTGTATTGCATTATGATATTCACTATGCACAATTGATTATATACGAGGAAAGGAAAAAACTGTGCTAACTATTCAGAGATTCTTAGATCAGAATTAATAATAACAATTCTTTAGTTATAAACTTTGATATTTGAATTTGTTTATGACCTTTTAATGATAAATTATGTATTATTTGTGAAATTATTAAATTTTGAATCTTATTAATTTAAAAATTATTGAATTTAACTTTTTAAAATAATGTATTGAATTTTTTATAATTTTACTCTATATTTAATTAAATTAGTTCAATCACGGTTCAATTCCGATTAAACTATTAAACTATTAAACCAATTACTTGACCGATTCAATGACCGATCCAGTTTTCGTAACCTTGCAAAATATACACAAATAATATATTGTGGGTCAAAATACAGCTAAGTAGCAAAGAAGATACGATAAGCCAGACAAGTTTACGATGGAAACCGACATTTCAGCGTCTTGTATTATTGGTTTTGACATTTTAGCCTAAGAAGCGGAGTTGGGTGGGGCTCGTGCTGCGTGCTAATTCATGTTGGGTATGGAGACAATATTTGAATTTGAATAATAAGGGTAAAGTATTATATAGCTTTATTGGAATATTTTATATATAGGAGACTAAAGACAATAAAATTCAGGGGAAAAGAGAAGGGGTGTGTATGTGAAATTGTGAAGTCATGACCCCTTTGGCATTACGGCAACCATATTCCACACCATGACACCATGGCAGTCATCCACCTTATACCTTCTTGTTCGCAATATTGTTATTCAACGCAAGCCTATATATCAACGTCGCCACTTGATCGCAAGATAATATTTTCGAGTCGTATGAAATATTAAAATGATAGAGGTTAGTGGACCATGATGCAACCTTTTGACGCCTTTGATTTCAAACTCAAAATTGTAGAATCATTGCTCTTGCAAAAACAGTCACATTTCCCCACTCAATACCTTTTTCCTTTTTGGCTACTTATAAGTTATAACTACAGAATATTATATAGCAATAAATTTTAAGGAGAGTGATTTTTTGTTAAAAAATTGTGACCAATGTTAATGCCGAATTAAGATCTTATTAAATATTACACTTGAAATATAAAATACTCAATTATGCAATAATGGATAGGTTTATTTTATAGTAGCTATTATTTCATATTTTTATTATTTGATAATACTTTTTAATTTTAAATAAAAAATTAAAAAAATTATCTTATAGTGCACGAATACTAACATAGACACAAAATTTTAAAATCTTATATGACATAAGAATATGCATGTATATAAAATATAAATTATTTTTTAGATAAATTATAATAATATTTTGATATTTTATTTATATTAAAAAATAAATTAATTTTTTAATTATTTTTAATATCTAATTTTAATTATATAAAGCGTTTAAAATAATTTTTTATTTTAATAAATAATTAAATAATAATATATACTATTTTTAAATTTATTTCAAGAACACATATTAAGAATAAAGTTGGACACATTGGACACGTGATGATATTTAAATTTGTCCAAACGACAATTCAGCGAAGTGTCCATGCTTCAGAGATTTGATCTATTTCAAAATGAGAAAATCTTCGCATACAAGCGTTTTTTTATACAAGTCTTTACAAATCATTTATATTAACGTGCTTCGAACCGTTACTGCACGTTTTTCATCTTCTTCCTCATCTTCTGCACCTTCTTCTTCTTCTTGTTGTACGTTCTTCTTCCTCTTCCTCTTCTTCTTCTTCTTCTTTTCTTTCATTTCTTCCTTTCTATTTCTCCTTCTTCATTTACGTGCTTTTCTCTCTGATTTCTTTCTTCGTTATTCTCGATTTCCATTATTTTTTTACATCAAGCTCTGAAATCGTTTTTGAAGAAGAAGAAGCAGCAGAAGATGAGGAGGAGAAAGAGAAAGAGTTCTGAATTATGCATAAGATGTACTTCAACGAATTTTGGGTGTATTTCTTAAATCCTTTGGGTGTATTTTCGTAATCCTTTGGCTGTATTTCTGTAATTCTTTGGGTGTATTTCTGTAATCGTTTGGGTGAATTCATGTAACCGTTTGGGTGTATTTCTGTAATCCTTTGGTGTATTTCTGTAATCGTTTGGGTGTATTTCTGAAGTTCCATTATCTTCAAAACGATTTCAAAGCTTGATTTCAGAAACCATGAAAATCGAAAAAAAACGAAGCAAGAATACCAGTGATAAACGCAGGTAAAACAACGAATGAAAAGGCAAAAAAAGAACGCACGAAGGAGATCGAACAAATTTGGCAAGAACCTCGTTTTCATGGAGGAAAAAGAAGAAGAGTCGTTCATAATACATGGTCAGTGTAGCGCTTTGAAAACAGGAAGCGGTTGAATAACGCATTAAAAGGCCCGTATGTGTAGCAACTTGTAAGACTTGTAAGTCAAAAAGACTTGTATGTGTAGCAGGCCTCTTTCAAAATATTGTTAAATTAAAGTCACACTTTTATTATTTTGACAATATTTTAAATTAGATCATATTGTTATTTTTAATTTAAAATATTATAAATAGTAAAATATAGGGTTAAGTACGATTAGGTCGAAAAAAATTTTTCGTTCTTAACGTTTTTTTCATACAAAATCGTCCCTAAGGTTTAACTTGATTTTAAAATCGTCTTTATTTTAGGAACCAAAATCATACGGAGGTGGCGGCGGAAGCGAAGACAGAGGTGGATTGTGGACAGCTTCTTCTTCTTTTTTCCTTCCCCCTTCTTCTTTTTCCCTTCTCCTTCACAGGAGCAGAAACACTCTCTTTTTCTTCTTATTTTTTTTATTTTATAATTATTTTGTTATGCGTAATTTAGTCCAAAATTTTAATATTTAAGTAAAAAAAAAATGATTTTAAAACTTGGTTTTAAATCTTAGAGACGATTTTGTGTACCAAAATAGTTGGGGTTGAAAAAAAATTTTAGCCTATACCTTAAAGACCAAAATCGTACTTAATCCTAAAATATATCAAATATTATATTAAGGGATTATTTAGGTAAACTTCTAAGAAAATATCTTTTTTCGAATTATTTTTTTTAAAAGATCTTATGAAAAAGTAAAAATAATTATATGTTTCGATATCTTATGCAAAAATATTTTTTATTTATATTTATGTTCGGGTATAACAATATAAAAGTAATTTTTTTTATTTATTATGTGAAAAATATCTTTTTTTTTAAAGAAAAAATATCTTAAAAAAAGATGTAAATTATAACTTCTCAAAATAGATATTTTTTATTTTTTTAATACTCTTATTTTTATTATTAAAAATTTACCAAACACAATAAAAAATAAATTTTTTTTATCAATTTAATAATATCCAAACAAATATTAAATAATTTAATCAAATATATAAATTTATTTAATATTTTTAATTATTATTTTTAGAAAAAAATATCTAAAAAATATTAGTGAAGTATTTTAAGTTAAAATCAACCAAGTCTATATATAGTTATATACTTATACAATACCTACATATTTGACCTTGATAGATAAAGAATTACCAACAGTTTTTTTAGGAGGTGTTTGTTTTTATGTTTGAAAGGTAAAAAATATGTTTAAATTTTTTGAATGCTTTAATTTTTGGTTTAGTTAATTTTTTTTTTATAAATGTAGAAGTAATTTTATACTCAAATTTACGTTTATAAAAATTAATAAATCTTAGTTTTTACGTTTTACTAACTAACTTTTGTGTTTTTTTAATTTTCTTCAACTAATCATATCTTTCATATATGTTATTATTTTATTTATAAAATTATTTTATTTATTATTTTTATTTTTTGTTAATTTTTTGTTTGACATTGCACACTTTAATAATTGTAATTCTTATGTATTATATTTATTATTATATTTTTATAATATAATTTATTGATTCTAATAGGTAGAGTAAATTAAAGAAAAAAATTAAGTATAAATAATAATAATAGTAAAAAATTATAGCGTACTAAAAAATTACTAAAAGTACTAAAAAAATATTATATAAAAACATACTAGAAAAAAACGTGTAAAAAAATAAATATGCTTAAAAAATAATAGTATAATTTAATGGCATGTCCTTTTTAGTAATTATTTATCTAAAAGTTATTTTAACTAATATTATCCAGATAATATTCATTTTATCAAAATGTTACTAAACATAAATCATGATGACACAGACTTACCTCTACCCAAAATTAATTTTATAAAATTACTTTTATTCAAATTCTAGTTTGACGGATTTTTTTAAATAAATAAAATAAATATTTTATTTACCAAAATAAATCATTTGTAACATTTTTACCAAAACGCATTGTACAAAATACGTGGAGTGTTATTTCGTTTACATTGTAAACGAGATAAGACTGGAGGAGGCCTATATATATATGCATTTCGTCCACAGCGGCTGTTTATAGCTCGTTACATCTATTTCTTCAATTTTTCTCCCACTTTTACCCTTTTCTAATCAAATTTTTGAATTACTTCAAGATTATGGCGCGCGCCGATAATCACGATGCAGACATCAATCAACTGAACGCGACGTGGTATATTACTGGGGTAGTTGACTTTGAGGTTGGTGTTGTTTTTTGTTTTATGTTTATGTTAAAGTATAGATGTGTTGCCATACTTAGTGTACTTTTATAAAAGTATTATGCAGTATATGTTAGGCAAATGAATATATTGTTAGGAATGATTTAAATGATAGGATATAATGTTCATCATACTTTGAAATAGATTTGTTAGTTAAATATTTATTTAGATTTGTCTTTCTTTAATCTAAGTTATTAAGCATATGTTTTTTACTTTAGTTATTAATTAGGGTTATTAAAAATTTTTAGTAAACTTAATTAAGTAACAAGATGTTTATATACTAATTTACTAAATATTTAAGTAAATAATTTTTTTAATTTGTTATTACTTAAATTAAGTTATTAAGTTGATGGTGTACTTGTTGTTAGTTATTTAAGTAAATATTTTTATTTAATCTAATTCATGAAGGAGATGGAAAATGAATGTTGTTATTAATTATTTAACTAAATAATTTTATTTAAATTAAATTATATAGACATTTATTAATTTAGTTATTAATTATTTAAGTAAATATTTTTATTTAAATGAATTTATAATGTAAATGTCTATAGTTATTTGTTAAAATAGTTTACTTATAATTCAAATTAATTTGTTATGTAAATGTTTGTTGGTAGAATAATTTATTTTGAAATTTTTATAGCTTTATAGGTTTACACATTCCTGATTCAGGTTTTTTATTTTTACCAGAGGCCTCGTTTACTTCTTCCTAGGAGAGTGAATCACACACTCCCACCACCGGACGCCATTGTCTCCTACCTGAAGGAGGCTGGCTTCGGCAACTTGGTGCCACCCAGAAATTTTGTGTTTGACAACTCGTTGATCACTGCATTTGTGGAGCGTTGGTGTCTAGAGACCCACAACTTCTACCTGTCGTGGGGTGAGTGCACCATCTCTCTGCAGGACATTACATACCACCTCGAGCTACACGCTAATGGAGAGCCAGTGGATGGGTGCTTTTGTGACTTCTATACATGGTACGGGACCAAGGCTTGGGAGATAGTTGAGCAGCTACTCAGTGTTAAGCCTCTTGAAATCCAACAGCAGAAAGCATAGAGGAAGGAGTCCTTCTCCTTGAAGCTGATATGACTTCGGGAGCGTGTCCGACAGATGCCTGATACTAATGATCCAGCCACCCTTCGACAGTACGCAAGGTGTTACATACTATTGATGATCGGGGGTTACATGATGATTGATAAGCCCAATAATCAGGTCCATCTCTGATGACTTCCACTAATAGATGACTTTCAGAGGTGTTGTTCTCAGTCTTGGAGATCTGCGGTGCTAGCATAGACGTACCATTTCCTATGCTCTGCAGCATGCCACTCTACCACAGACATCGCAGGATGCACTCATCTGCTTGTATCTTGGATATATCAGAAATTCCTTAAGTGGTGTCCACCTGAGCGATAAGTTTACATATACCCTATGACTGCGAGGTAATTGTTTAGTTTGGTTTTACTATTCTTCGTTTTCACAATTCAATATGATGTGCAATTAACTGAATTGTGGTTATTCTTGCAAATGTCCACAGGTTGATTGGCATGACACAGCAGCGTAGGGACCAGCACAAGCTGAGAGTACTGTGATAGCGTCGAGAGTTGGATTAGTTACCCTGGGATGAGGTAAGCGAGTTACCCTTTTTTTTGTTTAACTTGCATAGATTGCTCAAACTTTTTTAGCACCCATTATTGATCATTATTTCACTACGTCCATTGTAGTTCTTGTGGACGCTGTACAATGACCCTACACTGAAGGAAGAGGTGGAGTGGGGGACATGAATGTCTGTTGTTTTCCTCGTCTGCTTCAACATAGTTGAGTTCTACCATGCCGACCTAGAGCACCGGTTCAATGGCGAGCAGCCAGTGCCAGAAGACCCAGTTAACGTTGACAAGTTTTTTACTACTACAGGATGGGGGCAAAGACGTCTGATGGCCTACCAAGCTTCGTGAGTGGTACGATCGGTAGAGGGCTTAGTTTCAGGAGGGATACCAGATATCCATTCATCCGTGCTTAAACTATCGGCCGACGCGGGAGTATTAGAATTGGTATCGGCTGGCTTGCTGTGTTAGACACTTGTCGGGACAGGATGTGCTAGATGATCCCAGGCTGCTGGACTTATTGGGAGACTTGCAGCCTTATACCAGCCAGTCGAGGGATGCTCTAGACCTTCCCTAGGACGTCTCTAACCATCGTTGGCGGGCTAGGAAGGTTCGGCCGGACACCCGGAGGCCTACCAGGAGAGAGAGGGGTGTTAGAGAGCACGGAGGAGCTGCAGGACGCCAGAGGGATAAGGCTAGGCCTCACAGGGAGTGCTTGGACATGGAGTCCAAGAACAAGGCAGAGTATCACCGATAGGAGGAGCACAATGATATTTCAGATGACCAGGGTACTCACCGCCTCCTCCATCACTACCACCACCCCGTCCTCCACCTCCACCCCCACATCCGCCTTCAGGGTCAAGTTCACAAGCATTTCGGGATGATTGGTGTACCAACCCGAGATTTTGGAAAATTAAATTTATTATATTGTTGAGGATTTTATTCTAAGAAAACTATTTTACTAAAAGTAATTAAATAAAACTCTATGATACTTTGAATTTAAAAATAATTAGGAGTCATATGTAATTTCATAATAATTGGAGTTTAAATTATTAAAATTTTTATATAATATTTATTATAGTTGGGTATTTGGTATAATTGAAATTATATTATTATAATTTCGGTAATTGAAAAACAAGAAATAATTGTATAATTTAATTTAAGTAACTTCTATTATGAATAAATTATGATTTAATTCAAATTTTTTATTTTTTAAAAATAATCTATTAAAAATGATTAAATTAATTTTATAAATACTTTGAGTTTAAGTTAATTAATATTTTAGTGTAATTTTATTATAATTGATTATTTTATATAATTGAAAATTAAGATTCTGGTGATGAAAAAATGATAAAAATGTATATGATTTAATTTAGATAATTGATATTTGAATTTAAACTATACTTTATAGAATGTGATTAATATGTTTATTTTATAAAGTAAATTAGATTTGAACTTAACGATATATTAATAAGTAGTATTTTTAAATATTTTTAATGGAGTATATTTGGTTTTAAAATTATTATTCTACCCTTCAATTTTATCAAAATATCTATTCTATCCTTATTCTTTTATAAAATATGTAAGGTCCCACATCGGTTGGGGAGGAGAACGAAGCATGCCTTATAAGGGTGTGGATATCTCTCCCTAGCATGACACGTTTTGACGAGTGAGTGTGGAGGGTTTCGGCTATCATCCCTATCATCAAAGGCAAAATCGTGAGGTCTTGTGTGCCAAAGCAAACAATATCGTGCTAGCGGATGGTCTGGCCTATTACAGATGGTATCAGAGCCGGAGCCCGAATCGATGTGCCAGCGAGGGCATTGGGCTCCCTTAGCGAGGTGGATTGTAAGGTCCCACATCGGTTAGGGAGGGAAACGAAGCATGCCTTATAAAGGTGTGGACACCAATCCCCTGCATGACGCATTTTGACGAGTGAGTGTGGGGGACTTCGGCTATCATCTCTATCGTCAAAGGCAAAACTGTGAGGTCTTGTGTGCCAAAGCGAACAATATCGTGATAGCGAGTGGTCTGGGCTGCTACAAAATCCCTCATTTCTAACCTAAATTTTCAAATAAAAAATCCTAATTCCCAAATTCAAACCCTAACCCTAATCCCTTTCACCCAACACACACACATGGACACACTTACTCTCACAACTCACTCCCAACCGCCACCCTCCAAACCCTAGCATACCCCCCAACGATACATAGAAGAAAGAAAGAAAAAAGAGATTTAGAGAGTGAGGGAGCCACGAGAAAGAAGAGAAGAAGAGGAAGAAGAGCGTCCCGACTAGGGCTCTGTCGCATCGCCGATGCCGACGCCGACACCGTCACTGAAGCTTCCCGTGACGCCGTTAGCCTACTATTGAGTCCTCGCCGTCAAGCACAAGGACGAGGGGGAGAAAGAGTCTGAAGCTGTTGCACACGAAACAGAACGAAGACGCGATGCAATGGAGTAAGGAGGAGTTCTCGTCACCGCTAGAGCTGGCTGGAGTCCCAATCGCTGTCGCATCTTGTCGCTACGGAGCTGTCGTCACCATTGCTTTGAAGGAAGCCGCCATCGTCAATGCTATGAAGAGAAGGGGAATGTGAATGCAAAGAGGGAAGAGAAACTCAAGAGGAGAGGGAGGTCTTGCCGCCGCACCGCTGGTCATCAGGGAACACCGCCATTGACGCCGAAAAATGCCACTGTTCCCTGCTCAGCTCCGCCCTTATTTTTGGTTAGTCTTTCTCCGCCAAAGTCACTATTGCTGTCCAACTGTCGGTGGTCCTGAGACATGGTGGGTGCTAAATATGTGTGTGCTCCTCCCACCCTACGCACCTCCTTAACGAAATAGAACAACCGTGGTTGACATGTACAGCAAGCATAACAATGATAATTGAGAATATAGAATACAATTAAACTTGAACTTACCAATATACGAGATTATGTCGGAGAGCAACATAGAGACTCCAAGGGTAGCCTGCTTCATATTGTCGGCAATGCACATGGTACTTTAATCGATCTGACTCCACAATTTAGTACGCAACACTTCTACAAATGCTGTAATTCTTCACACCATGCATTACTGCATCTCTACTTTTGAATTTGTGGCCAACCCAAAACTCCACACCATCTAAGTTGTAATCGTTTTCACCCGTGTTGAAAAATAGTTTTTTCTCTTGCATCGTGTCTAGATCCAATGTATGATAGTGACGAAGTACAGATGAAAAGGCCGGAATTAGGTGCAGGGCAGGCAGACAGAAGATACCGAAGTGATGGCTCGACTGGGGTCTCTGGTACAAACTCCTCCTCGTCATCATCTTCAGAAGAACCGCTCCCGTTGCTATCGACAACATACTCCTCGTCTAAGTCCTCACCGTCAACATCCATGTCTTCCACTAGACTAGTAATGTGTAGCGGTGGTGGTGCGAGTGGTGGGTCATCCTGCACAAAGTCCAATTGCCCAGATCCACCGCCACCGACATTATCAACTTCCGCAAAAAGTTCCATCACTTGTTCCGCCATGATTTTCCTATGGATGTCAAATATTAGGCGCACATGCTCGTCGCCATGGAGGCAAAATAGACAAAACTGAAAATCTCTATTTTTCATTGGTGCTAGCAACCTATACCCCACCTTTCTAATCTTTTTTCTCTCGCTACCACCGATGCTACTCAATATTAGACTTTTTAGCTTGGATAAAGAATGTACTCGTCGGGTACGCAACAGAATGGGATTCTCACACTCAAATATCATCACATTATCACTTTCTCATATGGCAATTGAGATACACATTTACAACCAAATATCCACTACTAACAGATATTTTGGTTTATTTTCGAAAAAAAAAATAGAGAAGTAGTGAAATATTTGTGAAGAATACAAAGAATTGTACATCTTTTTATAGCTGCTGAAAATTTGTCGTTACGTATCTTATTGGCATTATAAACGTCATAATTATTCATATATCTCATTTATCGTATAAATAAAATAATGCTACACATATATCGCTTACACTGTAAATAAAATTTACACGTCTCTCATTTTGTACTTTATCTTGTTTACCGTGCAAACAAAATACATATAGTATTATTTTATTAGAAGAGTTTCAAGTGTACCGGAAACACCAGTGTTCCAGTTATTTTAATCGTTGATCTGAATTATAAAAAATATATATAATATATATTAATTGAAATCAACGGTTAAAACAACTGGAACACTAATATTCCCAATATACTTAAAATTTTTCCTATTTTATTTACACGGTATATTTTAATAAAAATACAACAAATTATTTATTTTATTTATTTCAAAAAATTTCAATTTAACAAAAGCCCATCCAACCATACACTAATAATCTAGTATTAGACATTTTCCATAAGAAAAGTTACGCCATAGTTTTGAAAATCGAACCGGACCGGCCAGTTTAACCGGATTAACTGGGAACCGGTCACTTAGCCGGTTCGGATAAGGTCAGAAACTGCTTGGCAAAAAATCAGTGAAAAAATCGGTCGAATCGGCGGTTAACCAGTGAATTGGTAGAACCGTCTGATTTTTTAGTGGGTTTTTGGTTTGAAAGTAACACCCCTAAACGGTGCCGTTTTGTCTCTAGAGAAAAAAAAGAAAGGCTAAACGTAAACGAAGCTAACCCTAATCACCCAGAAGAGGAATCAGCAGTTCAGCACCCACAGGCCACAGCAACTCATCTCTCCTCTCTTCGCAGTTGCATAGCCACCACCACCAATCGAGCAGCCCACCGCCATCGCCACCACATCCCGCAGCCACAGCAGCGACGGGTTTGACCACCGCAACCACCACCGCGTCCTCTTTCGTCACTGAGCTCGCCTCCTCTTTCGTCGCCGTTACTCGCCGCCGGTAAGTAATACTCTTTATTCACTTATTCCTCCTCGCTGCCTTCTGATTTTCTGTACATGATTTTCTGATTTATTTGTTTGCTGGATTCAAGATTTTGATTTATTTGTTATCTGTTTATGATTTATTTGTTTGCTGGATTCATGATTTTGATTTTTGATTTTCTGAGGTTATTTGTTCATGATTTATTTGTTTGGTGCTTCATGATTTTGGTTGCTGAATTCATAGTTTTTTGAGATTATTTTGGATTCATGATTTTTTATTTTCTGAGGTTATTTATTTTGTTTTTTATTTTCATGATTTTTTATTTTCTGATTATTTGTTATCTGTTCATGATTTATTTGTTTGCTACTTTGCTGGATTCATGATTTTGTTAGTCGGGTTCCGTTCATGTGCGTCGTCCGTTAGTCGTCAGCGCTCCTCCTTCTCCTTCGTCGCAGGTATCCCTCTGCTCTGCCGTGCTCGCCGCAATTTCTCCAGCCCCCTCTGCTCTGTCGTGGTCGCCTCTCTCTGCTCTTCCATGCTCGCTGAAGATTCTTGTAGGTGAGTCCTCTCCTCTTTGCTGTGTTCTTGCTGTGTTGTGTATTGAAAAGTCGTTCTTACTGTGTTATGGTATGGAATGGTGTGCTGTTGCAATTCTTGCAATTCTCTTTGCTGTGTTTTTGGCTGTTGCTGTGTTTTTGTTATGGTGTTAATAATTATTCTTTTTGCTGTGTAATTGATTAAAGATTAATTGTT
This sequence comes from Arachis ipaensis, assembly GCF_059453495.1. Taxonomy (NCBI): domain Eukaryota; kingdom Viridiplantae; phylum Streptophyta; class Magnoliopsida; order Fabales; family Fabaceae; genus Arachis; species Arachis ipaensis. Next base: position 100,190,812 of record NC_142441.1, read on the forward strand.
AATAATTTATATTACACAATAATCTGTATTTTTTTGTTAATAATCTTGCTGTGTTGTTCTTGGTGTTGTATTTAAACTGCTGCTGGTGTTGTGGTTATTAACAATTTAGACATAAGTGTCATGTTATTTACATGGTTTTGATTTTTATGCTTGTGCTTGTGCATTTTTAGTCTTATTTCAAAGACGTATGTATGGAAGAATACTATTTGTATATGCTAGAGTTCTATTCTTTATTATGTGAAATTTTAAATTTTATCAAGTTAAAAATTATTAAATTTATATATTTAAAATTATTTTTAAATTTTTTAATAATTTTATTTAATATTTAATTAAATCGGTTAAATTTTGATTAAACCTCAGTCGAACCAATAAATTATTAAACCAGTAACCTCACTAATTTATTGACCAGTCCGGTTCTCACAACCTTGGTTACGCCTTTTTCATTTATTTCTGCGATAATCTTTCCGGGTTTCTGGACGAGTAAAAGTTACATTACTGTATTATGATTTTAAAGGATGGCTTAAAACACTCGAGCATAATATTGAATCTTCCGAATGTCTGTTATGTGTAATCCATTGATTCATGGCAATTCTCTATCTGCATAGCTTCAGTTCAAGTTATTACTAACACTATCATGACTGATGATGATTTCCTTTAATTGAAAGCACGGGAAATCAGGCATAAATAAACATGCACTTAAAGTAACAGTGAGATCATTATTGAAATAGAAAATTTACACAGCTCCTCACTTCAGATAAGAAAGGCACAACACACCCATGACTCGTATATTTAATTATTTACATAGCTCAGTTGCTAATATACAGTGATGAAGACACCAACAAAACCAAAATCAATCACATCAATAAAAAAAGACTCGCCTTGCCTCAACCCTCCATACACGTTCTGTTCATTATTCAACGTGTCACATCACCCATCCAAACGGACTATTCAAATTGCGGTCCCCACAAACACTGACTCGCGAGATTTTTTTATCGATTGCTTGCAGCCAGGGGCGAGAGGTGGGGCCCACTTTGTCGTAGCCATCGTGGAAGCAGTTTTACCTTGACCAATATTACTGCGCCACGTGGATCTCGGGCTCACCGGCTACCCACGACTTGGACCTCCTTCCTGACGCGAACCGCATCATTCCTCCCAAACCAGGCGGTTCACCCTCCGACACGCTATTTCGCGTGACTGACTCCGCAAACGACGCGTCAGTCATCCTATCCGTGCTACGCCGTGGCCGCGCCTTCGACGACGCCTCAATAACCGTGCTATTCTCCGCGGATGAATCCGCACCCGGAAAAGAAACGGGTTTTCTGTCTGGTTTATCTCTTCGACCCGTGCGGAAAATTGCGCGGAAACTCTCGAAGAAACCGAGTTTTTTGCGTGTTCTGGCCGGTTTCTCGTTTTCGGCGACGGAGGAGGATCTCCGGGAGTTTCTCAACCTTCGATTACGATCGCGCTTGGATCTAACCCTTCCCATGCAAGACACCTTGGGCGACGATGGTTCGTTGAGCGATGACTCCGATTTAGCGACGGAGGAGCTCCGCTTTGGAAACAGCCCGGAGTTTCCTAACTTGTGGTTGCGACGGTGCTTGGAGTCGACGAAGCTAGGTTTCTGAGGCTTCGGAAGGCCAATGATTGCTGCCTTGGATTTGATGTTAAGAGAGAATCTCTGCGAGTTGGAGTTGGTGTTGTTGGCGTTGACGTTAGGATTCAGGTTGGTGGAATTGGAATTGGAGTTTGAGTTTCCTTTTGTGGAATCCTTGCGCTCATAGACGGCGTTGCGGTCCCACCAGTCGTATTCTTCGTCTCTGGAGAGCCAAAATGACTCCGGCGGCGAATCAGGGTGAGGCTCCGGAGGATAAATATGGGCGTCGGCGTCTTCGTCGGCGGTGGCTAGGGACTCGCAGGTGATTTTGCGGTCGGTGGACCCGCCGGCGCAGGCTGAAACGAGTGTTTCCAAATCAACCTGTGGCATGGTAGTTAGTGAATGTAGAAAGTGAAGAGAAGGAGTTGGAAATTAGAGAGATATTTGGACGCAAGTGGTAGGAAAGAAAAAGAGATTTGGTTTGAGAAATTGTGGGTGGCGTTGGATGAGAATAGAGGCACTGTGACAGAATGAATAAATATTATTTGTGTTTGGACAATGTAGGGAGGCTTTTTCAACTTGCCTATTCCCTGCTATACCCGAGCTTTTGTTCTTATTTCATTATTTTAGTTTTTAATCATTTAATGTCCAAACATTATAGTCTAGCTATTTATTTTGATAATTTATTTTTGTATCAATGAAAATAATAATTTTTATCTATAGTCAACTAGCTATAGTTCAAATGGTATAGTCTCTCCATACTTATCTAGAAGTTGCGAGTTTAAATCTTTCTATCTTTGATAAAAAAAAAAAATAATAATTTTTATCCATAACAATATATAATGGCAAAATCTATTTTGGTGTCAAAAATTCTTTTTCAATTTTGCCCTTTTAAATTAGACGAGAAAAACAAATTGATACATCTAAGTGTTCTAACTAATATGACAATTCGTTGAAAGATATCACAAATATACCCATAATTACTGCTCAGAAATAACAGATCGAATGGTGATAACATGGGTAGAAATTCTATATATTTATTTAATTAATAATATATTTTTTTAGTTTTGATTTAATAAACCTTCAATTATTATCCTAAATAATATCTATATCTACAATATATAACGGGAATACAGAAATTTGGTATTCAATTCCTACTTCCTATTTTACCCATGTTTCTTTCTTATTAAAAAATGGGTTTACCCACGATAGAGTTTACAAAATGATTCACTTTTAATAAAAAAAAAATGTGACTACGTACTCACTTCTTTTTATTTTTTTAATTAAAAAAATTAGCTTTACCCTATGATAGAGTTTAAAACGGATTTATTTTATTTCAGATAATAACATAATTTATTAGTATTTTATTACAAAATTAATTAAATTATAATACACGGTTTACATATTTCTGATGTCTATTGTTTATCTTTAAAAAAAAATTACATATAAAAGATTAGGCCTTAACCAAATCTATACTAATATATAATGGGTTATACTAATGTATAATGGGATAGGGAACTTTGGTATCTAATTCCTTCTTTTTATTTTACGCTGTTTTTTTTTTGTTAAACACTGAATTCAATATAACAAATTGTTACTACTTCCTCCATTTTTTTATTCTTTTTTTTATCGAAAAAAATTTAACCCACAGTAGAGTATCAAATTGATTTACTTTTAACTCCACGACATATTTTAAAACTGATTTATTTCCAATAAAAAAACTGCTACCACCACTACGTACTCAATTTAAAAACCGCTCACTTTTAATAAAAAACTATTCCACCTTCAGTCGAACTTAATCCCAAGAGAATTAAATTATTCTCTCACTTTCAATTTTGATTTATTGTTTACATGAATATTGCTTTGGTGAATGGTGGTGATTAAAATTAAACCTTATATGTTTTATTAATCCTGAACTACAATGGTGAATTGTTACTATTGCATTGAGTTCAATTGTTGAATTTTCCCTTTTATACTTTGGCAATTCTTTATCTTGATGATGATGAGTTTGAAGAACTTCTCGAAGGACTTCCTCCTCCTACCCTTGATAATAAAGATGGTAATACGTAAGTTTGTGAAACTCGTGAAGATTTTATGATTGATGAAGAATAGAATGACTATTAAATGACTTACTTATATTTTAGTTAATTTGTTGTTCATTATAGTAGTTTGGTTGGTTTATTTGCTACTTGAATTTATTTTAGTGTCATATATACTTGTGAGTTGTGAATTTATATTTTGATTTTTGAGTTAAGTTGTAAATTTGTGTTGAGTTATGACTTTTGACTTGTTATGGTATATATTAGTTATAGTCTTATGGGTAATTTAGTTTATTTGAGATTTATTCCATTATTTGTGAAATTCATTTTTTCTATTAAATTTACATTAATTTTTATATTTTACGAGTTACGTTTATATTCCGTATTACGATTCAACGAATTACAATTCTAAACTAGCTTAGCGAGTCGAGGTAAAAGCTACGAGTTCACTACCTTGCTCATATGCATTATTAATAAAGAGTTAGTGTTTATAAGAGAATGGATTGGTAGCACCTTACTTTTATCATGATTAATGAGCGGAAATTGAAGCTCACGGATATCGGCAAGTACACCGGATCACACAAGTAATACCACAGTGAGTGGATATCATTTCCACGAGGTTTATAGGATTGAGCAATCAAATGACAGATTAAATACCTAATTAGATTAATATATAGAACCTAATTTGAAAGGAGAAAGATTGAGTCTTGCTGAGATCTTGAGAATCTTGAATGCTTGCAGACAGAAACTTGAATGTTGATTTGAGAAGACAGTGATGATAAGAGTTAAGGGATTCAGAGATGTTTATGCTCTTAGAGAAATCAAACCTTGTTTACTTATTTTAAAGTTGCAAAGATCTTTCACGATAAATCTTTAGTAATTGATTTCCAATCCCTTGGCTCATCAGTTTTTCAAGTATTAATTAGTTGTCAATTAATTAATCAAGCGATTAAGCATAAAAGCTGATTTTAAATTCAAATAAGATTTAAAAGTAGTCCTTAGGTCGAATTATATGTCATGTATTCAAACTAGTCATGTCCAGCTAAATCTTAAAAGAAAATAACATTTTCAAAAGTTGTTCTAATCCAAATTATATGTCAATTATTCAAAATTAGAGTGATTAAAAATCATGCATGTATTGCACACTAATTGAACCACTATCCCTAGTCGAATTCAAAAAGTCATATGAAAGAGTTTTCAAGTTTTAATTCAAATATCAAATTTTTTAATTATAATAAATAAATTCAGAAGAGATTAGTATAACTTTCAATCTACTAATCCAAATGAAGAACCAATACCTCAATCATTAAATAGATCAATACAAGACTTCAAAATAAAGTAAAACTAGATTAATAACCCATAGAAAATATAAATAGAGCTCCCAACCCTTTGACAGATGATTAGTTACCCATGAAAAAGTGAAAGAAAAATGAGATAAGGATATTACGAAGGAAATTGGATGATCCCCTTTGTGAACAAGTGAAAGAGCGGAAGATTGATGGTTTAGAGGTCATAGTAAACTCTCGTTGTAAGTATAATTACTAAACCAAGCAATCAACCTTTCTTGCAAACGTTTTGGTTGTCACAAGTAACAAACCCCTAAATAAATTGATAACTGAAGTATTCAAACCTCGGGTCGTCTTCTCAAGGAACTGCAGGGAAGTATGTTCTTATTATTGGTTATGGAGATTGTAAATTGGGGTTTTGAGAATGAGGAGCGAATAGTTTAATTAGCAATTAAAGTAAATGAAGAACAAGTAATTTAAATGGCAAGTAAAATAAACAAATGACTGTAAATACTTTTGGCAATGTATGAGAAATTAGAGGTCCTATCCTAGTTATCCTTATCAATGATGATGAGAATTGAATCTTAATTCCACTTTGTTAACCTTTACTAAGATAAAGGAAGGTCAAGGGATTAATTGGTTTGATCTTCGAATCCTATTTATTTCCTAAGAAAAGATTGAGATTATTGAAGTTCAGTTTAATTAACAAAGATAACAATTATCAATCATGTTTGAGTTTGATAACTCCTGAGTTACTGATTTCTTAACCAAGACCAAAAAGGGGAAAAATAAATCTACTGGAATAAAAATGTCTTCAGATGGGAATAACAATAATGTAAATAAGAGAAAGCAATATTAAACTGAAATACCTCAAATAACATTAATTCAAAGATGTAATCTGTAACATGGAAGAATTCATAAATTAAATTGCAACATCAAATAATCAACTAAAGTAATGGAATGAATAAAAAGTGAAAGGGAAGCTTAAAGTAAAAGAATATTGAACCTAGGATCGAGAGTCACTCCTAAAACTAAGAGAAATCCTAAATCCTAATCCTAAGAGAGAAGAGAGAGGAGAGAACCTCTCTCTAAACTAAATCTAAATCATCAAAACTAACTAAAGTGGAGACTCTCCTTTGAATGGATGCATTCTCCCACTTCATAACCTCTGGTCTATGTCTTCTGGACTTGGATTTGGGCCAAAAAGGGCTTCAGAATTCGCTGGAAGCGTTTTCTACAATTTATGGTGCGTGGCCTCTGTCACGCGACCGCGTGGGTCACGCGGTCGCGTCATTCGGAGTTTTCCTTGGCACGCGGTCGCGTCAGTCATGCGACCGCGTCATATGTGTTCTGCTCAAGGCGCGCGGTCGCGTCAGTCATGCGGCCGCGTCGCTGCTTCTTCGCGCTTGGCATGCGTCCGCGTCACCCATGCGATCGCGTGGATGCCAGTTTCTTCACAAACTCCGTTTTATGCTTTCCTTCCATTTTTGTATGTTTCCTTTCCATCCTTTAAGTCATTCCTGCCTTAGAAGATCTGAAACTATTCAACACACGAATCATGGCATCGAATGGAAATAAAGGTAATTAAAATAATTAATTTTAAAGCATAGGAAATATGTTTTTCACATACATCACATAATAAGGAAGGAAAAGTAAAACCATGCAATTAATATGAATAAGTGGGTTAAGGATTGAATAAATCACTCAGATTAAGCACAAAATATATCATAAAATATGGGTTTATCAACCTCCCCACACTTAAACAATAGCATGTCCTCATGCTAAGTCCAAGAGTAATGTTAGGTTAAAGTGGTGGAATGCCATACAATGCAATCTAATCTAAATGCAACTATCTAAATGAATGATGCATCATGCAATTCTTATTTTTATTCACTTGTATATGAAGCTTACATGTAGTTGAATTAATTCACATTCTCAAGGAGTTATATATATATAGCCAAACCTTAGATAATGATAAAGCAATTTTACAGTTGAGATGGGAGAGAAAAAATATTTTATAAACTTGCAAGACAATTAATAATTCAAACAGGGATATATGTTAATGAGCTATTGAACCCTCACTGGATTTTGTGTTTAACTCTCTAATCACTCAGTGTTTATTGGGTTAATCACTCTATTCTTCTTTTTATTCTTACTTTCTATAATTTTGTTCTTCATTTAACCAATCAACAATTATAGAATATAGACATACAAAAGTCATGAGGTCTTTAATTAAGGTTGTAATGGGGCCAAGGTAAAGGTAAGGGTATATGTATAAGGCTGAGTGAGCTAATAAGTGAATCCTTAATCAGTCTGAGATCTCACCTAACATACATACTTTCTAAAGCAAAGCTTCTTTACCTATTTTCCCATATTTTCTCACTTTTGATGTTACATGCTCATGCCTTAATGTTTATTATTTCTATCCCATGTGCATTGCTTTGTTTCACATTTGGGGAATTCTTTTGTGTCCCCTTTATTCATAACACTTTTTTTAATGCACATGGTAATTCAATTATTTTGATTTCACATAAGCATGCTTCCCAAAACTTTTATTTTGAATTATTTTATTCTTTTCAACTTTTCTACCTTTTGTTTTTATCATCCGTGTTCCCAATAGGTTTTCCCACTTTTAAACCATACATAATTTTCTATCTTAAGCTAACCAAGGATTCAACTTGGAATTTTTATTTTGTCTTTCTGCTTAAGGCTAGTAATGTGGCTGATAGAATAAAAGGGGATTTAAAGGCTCAAGGGGGCTAACAAGGGTAATGTAAAGGGTAGGCTATTTTGAGATAAGTGAGCTAAAATCAAATAATGGCCTCAATCACTCTCCTGGTATGTATTTCTATTCTATAATCAGACATATAGATTAAAACAAAATAAAGAACATCAGAAAAAAAAGAAGGGCAGAACACACAGGAATAAAATATTATGGTTTGAATGTAACCATACAATTAAGCTCAAAACTCACAGGCTGTGTGTTCTCTAGCTCAAAAATCATTTATCACTTATGTATGTCATGCAGGTTTAGTTAAAAATTCCCATTATTCTCAATGTAAAACTTATATTGAATGGCTTTAAAGTTCTAGTATTTCTCCTTGATGAAATGTTGTTAACTAACTAACATGTAATGCTATATATACAAGGTGTGTGGATTGTTTCTATTATGTTCAAGTTCCTAGTTTACTTCCTTTTTATATTTTTCAATTTAAACAAAGCTATCTTATGCTAAAAAGGGTAAACTATATTAATTGATCCACAATTTCTATAACTAATAAGTTAGAATTGCAACTAAAACTAAATGGATAAATTATGAACTAAAGTACAACATAGAATAAATACATAAAAATAGCAATATATATAAGTACTGAGAAAATAAAAATAAAAATAAAAAGAAAATACAGAAAAGTAGCAAAATAAATAAAAAGAGTATGTAGTGGTTCACCAAAAAAAAGAATGCCAGAGATGGCGACCTCCCCACACTTAAAATGTAGCATCGTCCCCGATGCTCACTCAAGCAGGGTGTGAAGGGGTGTCATCACTGGAAGGGTGGGTAGCTGGGGTCTCTGTGGTGGTGGTCTGAGGATCAGCCTACTGCAGAGGAGGTGCTGACTGAATAGGGATCTCGGGGTCTACAGCCTGAATCTGAGGTGGAGCCTCCTGATGTGATGCTGCCTGCTCTGTGCCTGCCTGTGCAGCCTCGCTCTGGGGATGGGTCTCTGCCTCGTGATCATCCGCCTCCTCCTCAGATGCCTCGGATGGTGTGTCAGGCTCGGAGGAGATGTCGCCAGAGCGTATCATCAGCTTCAGGTGCTCACAAGCGACGCTCCATCTGGTCAAGCTGTCAAAACAGGCGGTGCACTAGATGATAGATGGGCTCTAGGGCAGGTGGAGGTGCAGTGGTGGTGGCATGGGTAGCTGTGGAAGAAGAGAGACCGGAAGATGGTGTGGCTGTGTCAGCAGTAGCAGTGAGGAATGGAGGTCTGTAGCCTAAAGCCAGAAAGTTCCTGCTGTGAGGGATAATCTTCTTGCATTCTGCAGCAGATGGCTTTTCATCAGCATCCTCCCAAGGCACGTCAGCTCGACGGCCTAGCTGTGTAACCAGATAAGGAAAGGGAAGAGTGCCTCGGACGTGGACCCTGGCCATATGGTACCGGATAAAGCGTGGCAGGTACAGGTCCTTACCCTCCATCACACACCATAGGAGGGTGATCATAGCGCTGGTATCTCAGTCTCGTGAGTACTCGGCATAATGAAGTTGCTAAGTATCTGATGCCATAGTCGAGCCTCATCATTAAGGTAAATCCGCTTGATTCCTTTTGGCATGGTGGTGTTCTGACCCATAATCCAAGGAACGATCGGGTCAAGGGCTATCCGGGCCTTGACTGCATCCCAATCAAACTTCATGAAGCGCATATCTTCCTCAGCTTTCTGATAACCATCCAGCTGATCAGTTTTTGGCAGAAGCTTCAGAACATCTTCAATGGCCTCTTTAGTGACCAGAATATGCTTTCCTCTAAGGTTCACTGCATCTAGGGAGGTTTTGAAGTAATTGCAGTAGAATTCCCTAACCTAAGATGCATTGACCTCAGTCAGGTTTCTCTCTAGGAAGAACCAGCCTCTTTGTTTGATCTGGTCAGAGGTGTATTGCTGGAGTTCTTCTGGGATCTTCAAAGTTCTCTCCAGGTATAGGTTCCTGGAGTTTGCAAACATCGGATACTTCAGCTCACAGTATCGGTTTGCAAATTTCACTGGATCAGTAGCAGGGATTAGCTGGTCGGCCTTCTTCTGCGGGGTAAAATTTTTCTCCCGCAAGGATTCATCGTGCATCATATCTATGATGGACATGGAGGATTCTCCTCTTTTCCGTTTGCCAGTAGTAGCCTTTCCTTTTCCTTTTCTCTGGCTGGCAGACATCCTGAAAAACAGAAAACCAGGATATAGTGAAAACAGGAAAACAAATAGGCAAATAATCAAAAGAAGCACAAAGTGGCAAAGGAGCAAAAGGATAAGGAAAATGAGTTAAGTAAATGTGCATTAAGGATTGTATAGGAGTTAAAAGTCCGAAAAGGAGAATTCACAATCCAAAATGTAATTAAATTCATGTTAAATAGAAAAATTAAGATCATGCCATGGTTAGAATGTTAAAAGAAAGTGAAAGAAAATCAGAAGAGAAGTTTTGAAAGGTTAGGTTGGTTAGAATTGAAAAAGAGTTTAGTAAGTTAACATTAGTGAGTTAGTAAAAAGTGGTTAAAGTAAGTGGCATAATGAAAATATTCCAAGTAACAAGTATTCACAGTTAGAAGCTATAAGTAACTCATATCCAAATAAGGAAAACAGGTTGATGAAGATTCAAATAGATATAAAAATAGCAAAAATTGGAATTAAACATCAAAAATGCAGTTTAGGAACCAGGAAATCAAAAAGAATAAGAAAGCTTGCCCTGGCATTCATGAATTGTTTTGGTTAAATCTAAGAAAAGCACAGTTGAAAATGCCAAAACCAAGACATGAATGGAAATATTTTACAGAAATTTGGGCAGCATTCCGGCTAAAATTGGATTGTCCCGGAAAATAAACAGCAACAGAATAGTTCATATGAATCAAAATTAAAGATGCAATTACATATAAGGAATATAAACATGAAAATTCAGTGTACAGAGTAGAAAGAAACAAGAAAGTACAGCATATGAACATTACAAGCATCACAGCAACAGCAGAATAAAACAAGAAACAGGAACAGTGCAATTAAACAGACCTAAATCCACTAACCACATCCTAGGCTACCTAACAACCTAGAATCCACTACAACATGCATATCTAACTAGCCTAAATATGAACAGAAATAGAAAAAATATGAATTAACGACGAAGGATAGAAGGGTGGCGTTCGTCGGAACCTCGTAGGCGTAAGAGAGAGAGTGGGGCAGAGAGGTGGCTGGGGATGACGGCAGTGGCGTCCGGCGCGGCGGCGGTAGCTGCTGTTCGGAGGAAGGGAGGGAAAGGGAGGTGTAATGGGGGAAGGAAGGGGAAGAAGAGGGGGAAGGTGGGGGAAGGGGTGGGTGGCGCTAGGCAGTGGTAACGGCGGCGCGGGGGTGGTGGTCACGGAGGGGCAGTGGCGGAGAAGGGGGGGTAGAAGAAGGAAGAAGAAGAAAGGAGGGGGAAGGAGGAAGGGGGGTGGTTGGCGGCGGGGTCTGGGTGGTCGGTGGCGTCTGGCCGTGGCGGTGATGGTGGCTGGGCGGTGGTTGGGGGTTGGAGAAGAAGAGAGGAAGTGGAGGGGTTTGGGGAGGGGGGCGCGACTGATAGGGTTCGCGTGACTGGGGGGATTATAATTTGAATCCACGCGATCGCGTGGGGCACGCGGTCGCGTGGTTGGGGCGAAATGAGGGTCGACGCGATCGCGTGAGTGACGCGATTGCGTGGGGGGCAAAAACAGTAAATGACGCGATCGCCTGGGGCATGCGATCGCGTCGCTGGAATTTATGCTAAACGCACGAGTCCAGCATCGTTTCAGCGCAACTCTCTATCTCCTTTGGGGTGTTTGTGAAATCCATACGACGCGGTCGCGTCACTCACGCGGTCGCGTGGGATTAGTATTGTGCAAGTGACGCGATCGCGTGAGTGACGCGATCGCGTGGGTCAATTGTGCGAAATGCACAATGGCCGCACGATTCCAGCCTAACTTTCTGGACATTGGATCTTTACGCCGATCTCCAGGTCACGTGGCCGCGTGAATGACGCGGTCGCGTGGGAAGTATTTTTCGCAACTTGACGGGATCGCATGAGTGATGCGGTCGCGTCGCGCACCTTTTTTTTTATATGCAGGTATGCAATTATGCAGTATGCAGAATGCAATGATTAATATGAATGAGATGCAAAACTTTCAGGTTCAATATAATAAAATAAAATAAAACTTGAAAACAAATAAAACTAAATAAAAAATATTGAAAAAGGAACGATCATACCATGGTGGCTTGTCTCCCACCTAGCACTTTTAGTTAAAGTCCTTAAGTTGGACATTAGATGAGCTTCCTGTTATGGCGGCTTATGCTTAAATTCATCCAGAAATCTCCACCAATGCTTGGAATGCCAATAGCCTCCGGGGCCCCAAACTAGGCATGTGAAGCTTCTGAGCAGCTTCAAACAGATTCTCAGGCTCCCGGGGTGATGATTGTCAGCATAGATTCCAGGATCCCAAACTTTGCTTTTAAATCCGCCTTCGTCTTGATCTATACTTTTCCATCTGGATGGTTTAGAAATTAGATTCTCACCAGGATAACCAAACGTTTTCCGAGATCCATCTGATTGATCATGATGCCAATCCATGCATTTCGAGTTGAAGCGTGGAACCTTATTGAACCTTGTGCACCAGCTCTGAGTACGAGCTATTTCTCGCTTACTCTTAAAGCTGCAGAGAGCTCTAAGCTGGCCATCTCTTTCAAGCAAACCATATTCAAGTGGAAAAACACAGTTAAAGGTTAAGGATTGTACCCACTTGAAACTTGTATTGGGTGGTAATGGCCTTGGGATAGGTGGTTCTAGTGGTTCTGTGAGTTCTACTCCCTTGTGCTCTTCTGTGAAATTCTCCACTTCCTTGCAAGATTCTTCAAATGTATCCATGTCCTGATCAAAGCCATCTATGTCTTCCTCATCACTTAAGTCATAGACTGGGGGTTGAGAGAAATCTACCTCCGTATCATCTTCGTATTCACTTGGGGAAGATTCTTCGATCTCAGAGAATTCACTTGCGAATGCAAGTTCATTACTAGAAGAACTTGACTTGAGATTATTGTCATCAAGGAAACTTGCTTCTTGGATTATTCTGTCTAGTTCTTCATGGAATATCTGCCTCGGGGACTGCGCACAATCCTCCTTAGCATCGATTGTAACACCCTTGACAGAATGCTCCACAACTTTGGATTTCCATGGAGGTTCAGCGTCTCCTAAGTCTTCAACCAACTCTTCTTCTTCAATAATGACAGCTTCCTCTACTTGTTCTAGTACGAAACCATGCTCTGTCTTGTCCACTGGAGTTTTGAGTATCTCCTTCATGCTACGCTCTTCATTAGATTGTTCACATGGGGCTGTGGGATGTCCTTGAATGTTCGAACGTCTAGAAGATAATTGACTTACTGCTTACTCCAGTTGATGAAGGGTTGTTTGAAGTCGATTTACTGTTTCCTTAAGGCGAACCTCTGATTCTCGGGGTGATAGATTTGGATATGGCACAGGGGAAAGTGGTGGTATTTGGGAGTGATTGGATTGGAACTAGGGTAAATGAGGATCATACGGTGGTGAATGGTGAAAAGGAGCTTGTGAGTGTGGTGGTTCGAAGTTACGTTGAGAGGATGGTCTATAAGCACAAGGTGGGGCTTGTTGGTAATTACAAGGTTGTCCACCATGTCTATTTGCTTGGTATGCATTGTAGAATGGTCTTTGTCCATGATATCTTGGAGGGTGTTATTGCCTAAAGGGTTGATCAGATCCTCTTGGCTCCATCCATCTTTGATTACTCTGACCTTGATGCATGTTCCTGTTGTAACTTCCATTCCTTTCAATAACATTAGAACCAAACTCAAAGCGAAAGGGGTGAGAATTCATAGTAGCTAAAAAGAAATAAAGAGGGGAAAAATAAAGACAAATAAACAAGTAGAAGAAAAATATTTACAATAACCAATAATAAGGCACACGATTGCAGTTCCCCGGCAACGACGCCATTTTGAAAGAGCGAAAGATTGGTTATTGAAAAGAGTAAAAGATTCCTTGATCTAATTGCTCATGAAAAAAGATGAAGATTGGTCTCCGATTTACAGCCACACAATTTCATAAACCCAAGTTTTAGGATGATTACATGTCACTATATCAAACCCAAACCCAAATTTACTCAATTGTGAGAAAGAATTTCAAGCATGATTCTATGATCCATTTTCCAAGGCTCACATAGAATCCATGTGAATTCAATTTCTTTCCCAAGATAATTGAATCCTTGAATTGAAGAACGAAGATCTTTCTAAAGAAATAATAAAAGAAGAATTGAAGATAGAGAAGAATCAAATTAATCCATTAAAAAATAATAGAACTCTCATTCCCAATGAAGAGAACTTAGATACTCATAACTAAAAAATTACAAAAGTGTGTATGAAAGAAAATAGAAGAGAGGAAGAGGATGAGAGGGGGGGGGTGTGGATTCACCTCCACTCCCTCATGGTGTATGTAAAATGATGAATCTAAGGTCCTATTTATAAGCTACCTAAATTACAAATTCAAATGGAATTACAATTAAATGCAAATTTCCTAACTATTTCTAAATGATTCTTGTAGCCTTGATTGATTGTTAATTGTGGCTTGACTTGGGCTTGTGAAATTTTAATTTTCTTCTTGGAGGCTTGAAACATTGAAGAATAAATGAAGGAATTGGGGTATTGGAAGTGGCCAATGTGGAGTGTCATTGAAGTGGCACTTTGGGCTTTTGAAGGTTTGAAAAGCCTTGCACGTTGAAAGATTGGTCTATTGCATTCCCAAAATGAATGTCAACCATAGACTATTATATATCATTGAAAATCCTTGGATGTCATCTTTCTAACGCCACTAGAAGCGCGTCATTTGGACCTCTCTAGCTCAAGTTATACTCTTTTGAAGATGAAGAGGTCAGTCTCGTGAAATGCAGGAAATTGTCCTTGGGAAATTTGGCCCAGCGTGCCACTTCCCAGGCACGCCTAGCCGCACACCGAGTATGTAGTGCTGAAAGAATAGTGATTTGCACCCTTAAATTCAACGTCCAATATAGAGTGTTATATATGGTTGGAAAGCTCTGGAAGTCTACTTTTCAATGGCACTAGAATCACCTCGTTTTGAGCTTTGTAGCTCAAGTTATTCTTGTTAGAGTATGAAGAGGTCAGGGTTGCCAATCCTCTTTGCTTCTCTTTGAGTTTGTTTCCAACTTTTTTGCCACCTTGGGAGTGTGCTTCCTCTATTAGTGCTTTTATTGCTTCTTTTTCTAGCATTTCCTACCAAATTCATCAAATCGAAATATCAAAGTAATATACAACTTAAGCACCGAAAATACTCCATAATTAAGCATTATGAATTGATTTTTATATGAAAAAGCATAGAAAAACACATCATGATGCACATGCATCAGGTCCTTCCGCTAGGCGTGTTGTTTGGGTGACCTTTTGGGGCATGCTTCCAATTCTTTAGGTCATGCTTTTGCTGTTTTTGAATTTTCCTTTTGATTTTTCATTTTTTTGGGCCAAAAACTCTTGAAATCATCAAAACACTAACACAACTCTAAATATTTGATTATTTATTAATTTTTATTAGAAAATATAAGAATTTTTATTGAAACCCAAGAAAATAAATAAGAAAAGGACCTTAAAAATTGCTTAAAATAACGTGTCATCACAACACCAAACTTAAAACTTTGCTTGTCCTCAAGCAAAAGAAAGATAAACGGAGTTTAGCTTAATGAAAAATAATTGAAAAACTTTTAAAATTTTGAAAACAAAAGTGGGATTTATGATAATCCTTGTGGTTACATTCAATTACTCTTATCCTCCATGATTCTTTTAAACTTAGGGTTAGGAATTTTCAAAAACTAAAATTCGAATTATATTATGAGGATTCTTTTGAATTTTGAATGACTTGAAGGCATTTTACTTCTTATTTGGATTAAGGAAATATCTTTGTGGCTTTTAACTCTAAGGGTTCTGTTGCAAGGCAACTCTTAATGGGCTTTCGATTGGTGATTCCGGTCCAATTGGTCCAAGTTATTGGGTGATAAAGCACCCTACGGATCTAATTACCTAAGCCTCTCCTTGGCACAATCACCCCACAAGCACATAACTAGGGTTTCATTTTTCCAAACATCGATTCCCAGAGCCTCTTTGGAATTCTAAATGTGTTGTCTTAAGGCAACTTTTTAAGCAGGCTTTCAATCGATAATTCTGGTCCAGTTGGCGTAAGTTACTGGGGGCGAAGCACCCCTCGGATTTACTAGCACAAATCTATCCTTAAAACAAAACATCACAGGCACATAACTGGACCCTAATCATTGGTGCTCAGAGCCTTGGAAATTTTGATTTCTTTGATCTTTCCAAACTTTTTTTTTCAATTGCTTCAAGGAACTGATGGTCGAATCTTTTTAAATTTCTGTTTTTGAAGATTTTTTTCCATTTCCTCAATATTCAAGCATTTCAGATTTCTTCAAATGTAACTGATGCGTGAGCATCTTTCCTATATTTTCCTAGTGAATTTAAACCTAAATTGTTGAATTTAATTAAGAATTAATTATATTTTAGCCACTATGGATGCTATTTTGAGTTTTGTGCAATTTTTTTTATTTTAGGTAGCATTCGGATGGATTTGATGAAGTTTCTGCAGAGAAAGAGAAGAAGCCAAGGAGATGACCAACGAATACCGATGCGGAAGCATGGCTCACGCGACCGTGCAGAATGGAGGAAATCGCAATGACGCGATCGCGTGCCTGACGCGAACGCGTGGACTGGAATCTGCACAAATGACGTGAACGCGTGGACGACGCGGACACGTCATATGCGCCACGTGTAGAAAAACGCTGGGGGCGATTTCTGGGCTATTTTGACCCAGTTTCCAGCCCAGAAAACACAGATTAGAAGCTGCAGCATGGACAATTCAAGTGGTCCCCATCCATCCATTGAAGATTTGATTATTTAAATTAATTCAAATTTAAATTCAAATTTTAATTCTAGGAAAAGATATTATTTTTATTTTTAGTTTTAGATATTAGATTTTAAATTTATTATGATTAGTTATAAAAGGAGGAAGCTTTCGTTCCTTTGGGGAGGTCCGGGGGAGATTCCACCTCATCCCATCAGGGGAACATAATTGACAATCCTAATTTTCTCTCTTTTCTATGAGCAACTAAACCTCCACTGTTAAGGTTAGGAGCTCTGTCTATGGATTAATTTTATTGCTTTCTCTATTTTAATTCATGTATGAATTTATAATTTAAGAATTGTTTTCGCTCTTTATTTTATAAATTTGGGTGGAACGGAAGTATGACCCT
Source organism: Arachis ipaensis (assembly GCF_059453495.1). NCBI lineage: Eukaryota > Viridiplantae > Streptophyta > Magnoliopsida > Fabales > Fabaceae > Arachis > Arachis ipaensis. The sequence continues at coordinate 100,207,778 of NC_142441.1, forward strand.
CTTTCTATTTGAGTTCTTGTAAAACTTGGAAAAGCTCTTTACTTGATCAACAGCTTGAAAACATATTCTCCTAAATTTTAATTATTTGGATTTAACGGGATACGTGACATATAATCCTTTTATTTTTGGATAATTAGAGTTTTTGTGGCATATAAATTAGAATTTGATTATCACCCTCTAATTGGAATTAATTGACCAAGGAATTGGCTATTGATGAATTTTAGAGGAGACTAGGAAGGTCTAAGGAATTAGGGTCTAGTCACATATAGTTTGCCATAAATTAAATCCTACATGATTAAAATAGTTAGTAAGAAAAATTAATTCGGGAAAATAGATAACTCTGAAACCTTAACTGCCTTCTCCATATTTTATTCCCAACTTATTTATTTTACTATTTTATTTTCTGCACGATTGAATATTCAAATACTCTTTTCTATTTGTCTAACTAAGCCTATCAAACGCTATTGTTGCTTAATCCATCAATCCTCGTGGGATCGACCCTTACTCACGTAAGGTATTACTTGGTACGACCCGGTGTACTTGTCGGTTAGTAAGTGTGGTTGTAAAATACCGCACCAAATTTTTGGCGCCGTTGCCGGGGATTGAATATGATTAACAACTATTAGTTGTTTGATTGTTTAGATTAGGCGTTTTAAATATTGTTTCATTATTTTTCAGAAAAAAAAAAATTTCCTTGTTTTTTTTTTCGTTTGCAAACCCCCTGCCCCGTTTTATTTATTTTTTCCGTTTAAAAATATTTAAAAAAAAAATTCTCGTTGATTTTTTTTGTTTTATTTTATTACTCTTTTCATTTTCTTTTTTTTTCTTTTTCGTTTTACTTTGTTTAATTTTTTTAACTTTTTATATTCTATTAGTTTTATTTTATTTTTATTTAAAAAAATAAATAAATAATAATAATAAAATAAAATAAAATAAAATAACAATAAATTTTTTTTATAATTCCTAAAATTAAGTTTGGTGTTTCCTAATTAGTTTTATTTTAATTTTTTTTATTTTAATTTTTAGAATTCTATTCTTTCTTCTTTGCTTTCCTGTTTACCACATGGTACGTTTAATCCTTTTTGGTATTTTGTGCTAAGGAAAAATAATGGAGAGAGATCATATGGGTTACTACTCACACCCAAGTAGTGATTCATATCATTATGAATGGGGGAACTACCCGAATTTTGGTTGGCAAGGTCAACCAAAGAAACTTCAATGCTCCATGTTCCAACTATCAAGAACCACCATCTCCATATTCATATCAAGAACCACCATCTTCATATCCATACCAAGAACCACCACCTCTCTATCCATATCAAGCACCATCCTCTTTTTACACTTATCAAGAACCATCACCTCCTCCTTATTCATTTCAAATACCATCAGATATTGAGCTTCTCATGAAAGAATTCTTACATGATATAAAGACAAGTGTCAAAATATAGAGAAGCATGTGCAGTCAATTATCAAGTCACAGGAAGAGGAGCAAGCAAATTCCTTCCCAAGAAATATAATACAAGATCTTATAGAAGAAAGTGAGGAAATCAATCAAAAGAGTTCATACTCCAGTGAACTAGAGAACTTTCCATTCTCACACATGGAAGAAGAGGAAGATGAAAAAATAAAGGAGGAAGATACACCCACAAAGGAGGAAGATGCACAACCTCCCATGCCCTTGGTAAGCAATGAAGAAGAGATTGAATTAGAAGAAAGCTACCAAGAAGAAGAGGTTGAAATTGAGGAAGCTTGCAAGGAGGAGGTAGAATTCAAAGTAGAACACAAGGGAGTAGAGCTTGCAAGACCTCTTCCAATGCCATCACCATCCAATACAACATTCAAGTGGGTAAAATTCCTATCCTTAATCCTTACTTTCCCACTTGAATATGGGCTACTGGAGACGGATGGTCAACTTAGAGCTCTTTGTGGCATTAAGAGTAAGAGGAAGATGGTTAGTGGTAAGAGTTGTTAAGCAAGGTTCAATATGGTTGCATGCTCCGAATTGAAGTGCAAGAATTGGTGTAGAGCTAATCTGAATGGGTTTAGAAGGTTGTTTGGATGTCTCTGTTAGAATTCAGATCGCTTGCCACCCGATGGGAACAATGGTGATCCACAAGAAGACGGGTGTAAAAGCAAGGTTTGGAACCCTGAAATTCATTCCCACAATCAACACTCTTGGGGCCTTGTCACTTGCTTCAACTTGCTCAAAGGCTTTATGCGCCTAGTTTGGGATCCCGGTAGCCATTGAAATTACAAACATTGGTGGAGATTCCTGGATCAGTACAAGCACAAGCCACCATGACAAGGAAGCTCACAACATGTCCAACTTAAGGACTTTAACTAAAAGTGCTTGGTGGGAGACAACCCACCGTGGTATGATCATTCTTTTTCATTCTTAGTTGTTTTTTGTAATAGTAGTTTTCTTACTTAGTTGATTTTTATTAAGTTCTTACTAATTTTCTGATCATGCTGCTATTTTATCAAAGGAACCGAACACCTCAAGCTAAAAAAAAAAAACACCCGAATGCTGACGCGTACGCGTCATCTAGGGGTGCAAGAAAAATAAAAAAGTTACAGAGAGTTGCGCGGGAGTGGCACCAGAATGAAGTTTTTCGCACAAACAAGCCCACACGGACGCGTGGCCCACGCGTTCGCGTCGTTTGTGATTTTTGTCATTCACGTGGTCGCGTCACCGACGCGATCGCGTGACCTGCAAATTCGACGTAACAGAGCGTTTTGGGCAGAGAGTTGTGCCAGCTTGGGGCAAGAAGTGTGCTAAACGCACAAATTTGGTAATGCGGACGCGTGATTGACGCGTTCGCGTCAGTTACACATATGGCCATCCACGCGATCGCGTGCCTGACGCTAACGCGTCATTATGAAGAATGCGCGACGCACGCGATCGCGTCATTGACGCGAATGCGTCGCTTGCGCCGCCCAGTTTTCTTCTCTCTCTCTTTCCCAATCCTAATTCTCTCTTATTCTCTTATCCTTTTATTTTTTTCTTTCATTTTAACATTTGTCTCTTCTATTTTCAATTCTTATTTGCTTGAGGACAAGAAAACCTTTAAGTTTGGTGTTGACGCTTCGCTTAAGGGTTTTCTGTTTATTCCTATGGCACCAAAAGGGAGGCGAATCATCTTCACTGAGGAGCACAACCTGAAGAATAAACGATTGCTAGGATAACTAAGGTGGTTGAGTTCCTTTCATTTTTTTATTCCTCCCCTCTTTGTCTATGTTATGTTCCGGTTTTCGGCTATTTTTCTTTGTTTGTTGCATGATCCTTTATTAGTTAGAATCCTAGGACTAGTTTAGTTTTCTTTTAATTACTTTAATGCTGAAAAGATGTTTCATGTACCACTCACTGAACTTGAACCTAAAAAGAAAAGAAAAAGAAGTGATGTAGTACATGAGAATTTGAGTTTAATTTTTAGAGTAGTCTTATTTACTTAAATGTGGTCGTATTTTTTGTGACTCTGAATGCATGCTTGAACAATGCATATTTTTGATAGTGAAGTTTATGAATGTTAAAAATTATTGGCTCTTGAAAGAATGATGAAAAAAAAGAGAAATGTTATTGATAATCTGAAAAATCATAAAATTGATTCTTGAAGCAAGAAAAAGCAGTGAAAAACACAAAGCTTGCGAAAAAAATGGCGAAAAAAAATAAATAAAATAAAATAAGATAAAATAAAAAGCAACCAGAAAAAGCCAATAACCCTTTAAACTAAAAGGCAAGGGTAAAAAGGATCCAAAGCTTTGAGCATTAATGGATAGGAGGGCTCTAAGGAATAAAATCCTGGCCTAAGCGGCTAAATCAAGCTGTCCCTAACCATGTACTTGTGGCGTAAAGGTGTCAAGTGAAAAGCTTGAGACTGAGCGGTTAAAGTCGTGATCCAAAGTAAAAAGAGTATGCTTAAGAACTCTGGGCACCTCTAACTGGGGACTCCAACAAAGTTTAGTCACAATCTGAAAAGGTTCACCCAATTATGTGTCTGTGGCATTTATGTATCCGGTGGTAATACTGGAAAACAAAATGCTTAGGGTCATGACCAAGACTCATAAAGAAGCTGTGTTCAAGAATTAACATACTGAACTAGGAGAATCAATAACACTATCTGAATTCTGAGTTCCTATGGATGCCAATCATTATGAACTTCAAAGGATAAAGTGAGATGCCAAAACTGTTCAGGATTGCAGTTGTAAACCCCACTATAAGAAGAGACATGGGTTTAATCGAACTCTCATTCTCATGAAAATTCACATCCTAAGCTTATATTAGTTTTGGTTGCTTGAGGACAAGCAACAGTTTAAGTTTGGTGTTGTGATGCGTGAGCATCTTTCCTATGTTTTTCTAGTGAATTTGCACCTAAATTGTTGAATTTAATTAAGAATTAATTATATTTTAGCCACTATGGATGCTATTTTGAGTTTTGTGAAATTTTATTTATTTTAGGTAGCATTCAGATGGATTTAATGAAGTTTCTGCAGAGAAAGAGAAGAAGCCAAGGAGATGACCAGCGAATACCGACGCGGACACATGGCTCACGCGACCGCGCAGAATGGAGGAAATCGCAATGACGCGATCGCGTGCCTGACGCGAACGCGTGGACTGGAATCTGTACAAATGACGCGAACGCGTGGACGACGTGGACGCGTCACATGCGCCACGTGCAGAAAAACGCTGGGGGCGATTTCTAGGCTATTTTGACCCAGTTTCTAGCCCAGAAAACACAGATTAGAAGCTGCAGCATGGACAATTCAAGTGGTCCCCATCCATCCATTGAAGATTTGATTATTTAAATTAATTCAAATTTAAATTCAAATTTTAATTCTAGGAAAAGATATTATTTTAATTTTTTATTTTAGATATTATATTTTAAATTTATTATGATTAGTTATAAAAGGAGGAAGCTTTCCTTCCTTTGGGGAGGTCCGGGGGAGATTCCACCTCATCCCATCAGGGGAACATAATTGACAATCCTAATTTTCTCTCTTTTCTATGAGCAACTAAACCTCCACTGTTAAGGTTATGAGCTCTGTCTATGGATTAATTTTATTGCTTTTTCTATTTTAATTCATGTATGGATTTATCATTTAAGAATTGTTTTCTCTATTTTATAAATTTGGGTGGAACGGAAGTATGACCCTCTTTCTATTTGAGTTCCTGTAAAACTTGGAAAAGCTCTTTACTTGAACAACAACTTGAAAACATATTCTCCTAAATTTTAATTATTTGGACTTAACGGGATACGTGACATATAATCATTTTATTTTTGGATAATTAGAGTTTTTGTGGCATATAAACTGGAATTTGATTATCACCCTCTAATTGGAATTAATTGACCAAGGAATTGGCTGTTGATGAATTTTAGAGGAGACTAGGAAGGTCTAAGGAATTAGGGTCTAGTCACATATAGTTTGCCATAAATTAAATCCTACATGATTAAAATAGTTAGTAAGAAAAATTAATCCGGGAAAATAGATAACTCTGAAACCTTAACTGCCTTCTCCATATTTTATTCCCAACTTATTTATTTTACTATTTTATTTTCTGCACGATTGAATATTCAAATACTCTTTTCTGTTTGTCTAACTAAGCCTATCAAACGCTATTGTTGCTTAATCCATCAATCCTCGTGGGATCGACCCTTACTCACGTAAGGTATTACTTGGTACGACCCGGTGCACTTGCCGGTTAGTAAGTGTGGTTGTAAAATACCGCACCAGTAACCACATCTATTTCAGCACCTCTACTGTTTATTTTTTAATTTAATTTAATCTTTTGTTCATTAATGCATCTTCCATTACAATCATGGTTACTGGAGGTACAAACACAAGAAAGAAAAAAAGTAAACAAAATAAACAAAATGCAAGAAAATCAAACATGCAAATGAAGAGAAAGAAAAAGAAAAAAAATACTTAACCATCACCAATATGGAGTTCACCACAGGCACTTTACTCATCATTATCTTCACTGCTCTCCTCATCTTTAGTTTCAACTGTCACTTCTTGAGTTAGTGCATGCCATACCTGTTGTCTTTGAAGTTCCTTAAGCTCCTCTTCTCTTTTTCTTCTAGCTTCTACTTGCCTATCAGCTTGTTCTATTCTTGCTTGAACTTCAGGATATGTCATGACATTAGGGTGTACATCATGCATGGTCATGCAAGATAGTTAAGCTTGCTTTGCATTTTATGGTAACGTTGTTCCGAATCCCATTGAAACTGTTGAAATTCTTTGTAGAACTGTTGAAAATCAGCTTCTTGGGTTTGAAGATGGCTTGGCCCTGCTTGTGATTCTAGTGATTGAGGAAGAGGGATTTCCAGTGCTTGAGGAAGAGGAGGAGGTTGTTGTTGAGGTTCCCCCATTTGGTGTTCAAAGATGTGCCATCTTGAGACTCTTTTCATCATTGACTTAGTGATGGATCTGTCTAGCCAGATAGGGGTGTCTTCTTCAATAGATACACCATCTGCTTGACACAGTTGGTAGACGATGCCCGGGAATCCAGGATTTATCTGTGTGTCCCCATTCTCTGGAAAGAAGCTCATATAGTAAGGGATAAGTTCCTCTACTCTTACCTCTTCTCCCTTCATGATAGAATGGATAAGAACCGCCCTCTCCACTTTTACTTTAGAATGGTTGCGGGTTGAGATTATGTTATACTGAATGAAATCTAATAAACCCTTAGCAATAGGGATTAGTTGAGTTCTACTGAGTGTGAGTGGCTCCCCATTTGCACCCATCGTCCAGTGTGTTCTTGGAAGGCATATGTCTTGGAGGACTTCTCCTAATGGCTTGTCTCTGGTCAACCTCATCTCATAATCATAATAGTCATCCCCAAGTTTTAGGGAAGAGGAGGGATGCGAAGAATTCTTCTAACACTTTTGGAACCAAAATCAGTATTCTTTCCCCGTGCATAGCTTTTGAATCTTTCTTTCCATGCATTAGCATAGAATTCTTAGACTAAGGTGTAAAACTCAATTAAATGCTAATTAAATAAGTAATTAATTAAGTACAGGCCGACGAGGTCGGAAAATTTAGAATTCATAATTCGGAAGTTTAACGTTGATAATTGGATTTAGAGGATTTTTTGAATGAAAAAAATATAATTTTCTGTGGAAAATGTGTAAGGATGCGTGCCGGTAACTGTCCGGTACTGCAAGTTAGAAAATTTATTATGAGCCGGAGAAATAAAAAATAGAAATTATAATTTGGAAAAGTAAAAATACTTGAAATGAGAATTAAAACACCATTCTTAAAGGTTTTGGCCCAAAGTTACGCTAATGGGCTAAACCAAGTGAACTAGGCCCAAGTGGGCCTAAGCCCACACACTATATAAACCCTCTTTTCAGCACAAAACAACACATTTCCCCTTTTAAAGAGAGATACACAGCTGAGGAGAAGAGAGGACTCTTACCCTCTTGTGATCTTCAAAGCTCCATAACTTCCTCTCCGGAGTTTCGATCGCTGCACCGTTTATGGCCAAGCAAATCCCATTTCATCTTCTTCAATTCTATCTAAAGATTTCAGTAAGTCTCTCCTTTACCAAGATGAAGTTTTGTTTTTCCCATGTGAATCACGTTTTTGGTTTGTGTGTTCATAAAACTTGGTGATTCTTGTGTTTAGGGGGAGCTCTAGCTTAAGTTCTAGCTAGGTTTTATCACCAAATTCAGTGGGTAAAGGTAAAAACCACTCTCCCCACGTGTTTATGAATATTGAGTGTTGTGTACATTATATGAATATTGGAGGCATTGAATCGATTATTGGTGGTGCTTGAGCTTGGCAAAGGTGGACTTAGAATTTGGAATTAGTGGAATTAAAGATTTGAGGGTTGATTTTGGCTTCCTAAGAGGTACGGTTTAAGTTTTATTTAAATACCATGTAATGTGACATGAAGTCTTAGGCTAGATGCTCCTAGGAATAAGATTGAATTGTGTGATTAGATGGATTTTGTGTAGTATGAGTTGTGATTAGAATGATTGAATGTGTGAAGTGTGACAAATTGTATGAGTATGTTAAAGGAGATTGATGTTAATGATTGATATTGATAAATTGATGAATGATTGAATTTATGCATTGATGAGTTGATGAATTAATGAACTATAGGCCAGAGATCGTGAATTTTGGGCCGAAAGCCATGAAAGGTAAGGTTGGTGAGTTGATTGAATGTATTGAATGTGTCTGCATGAAATTGACATGATGATTGTATAATTGAGTATATTAAAATTTTTAATGAATTATTGGACTAGAGAAATTGTTAATATTGCTTATTAATGGAAAACTTGGAAATGAATAATTGATTAGTAATCTAGATAATGAGGTGTTGAATTGTTAAGAAATACTGAATGGATAATGAGCATGTTTAGAAAGGATTTGGTATGGTTTTGGTTGTTTTGGGATGAAGAGTTTCTTGATGTTGGAAGAATTTGGAAAATTTTGTTTTCGGGTAAAAATGGATTTTTGACCAATTTCGGCGGGACTTAACTCAGCCCTCGGAGTTGGAAATTTAATGAAATTAGATTTTTATAAAAGTTTATTCAATGATATTTCCAATAATTCAAGAATGAAAAAGGATTTCTATCGAAAAAGTTATCCGTATTTGAAGTTTTTGATAAAAAACTGAATTTTGCAGCATATCAGCTTTTTGAAAACCTGGTATGCATGCGTACGCGACACATGTCATGCGTATGCGAGTATCTGTTCTACCCAACATCCCTGCATACGTGAAGGTGGTCCGCATACGTGAGATTGACAAATTTACACTTTTGCGTACGTGAAAATGTGCATTCGTATGCGACCACCCCTATTTTACTGAAAAGTAAATTTTTAAGTTCTCAACCATTCTTCGAGCCTTCTAAACCTCTATAAACCCTATTATGAGTCTAGTACCGGTATAACAGAGGGTAGAGGAGTTAAGAATGAGAATGTATGAGTTAAGTTAGTGAATTGAAGAAAGATGGATTAAATGTAATGCGAAAGGAGGATGATTGATTATGACTAAGTATGATAAGAATGGTTATGATAATGAGAAGAGATGATGGTTGATTTTGATTAAGGATGATTATGATGATGAGGAAAGATGATGATTGAATTGATTGACGAAGATGAGAATGATTATGATAATGAGAGATGTCGATGATTGATTCCGACTATGACTATGAATGAAGTGGAATAAGATTGAGAAACGAGTTTGATAATGAATGATGGGGAGTAGGGAGCCTGAGTTTGGTAAATTGATGATGGATTGGGCAGGTTGAGGATTACCAAAAGATTATACGTTATATATGAGAAATGAATATTATGATGAGATTATGATTGAGAAGTGTGATGGGTACTATATCCCAAGAGTGTGGCAGATACTATATCTCGGAATGAATAGGCAAGTTAAGGTTGACGATTCTCTCTCTTGTGTTGTGATTATAATTGAGATTTGGATTGATATGGTGAGGACAGTGGCTTTGTTCGGGTCACGTATAGGCAAGTTGAGTTGAGGATTCTCTCTCTTGCTGCGAGAGATAAATTGAGGTTGAGGATTCCCTCTCTTGTTGTGGTGGGAAAGCGGGATTGAGGATTCTCTCTCTTGCTACATTGGAGAATTGAATGGAGAAGGTTGAGGATTCATTTCGATTCAATTTCTAGCTATGGTGTAAATGAGTTAGGTTGAGGATTCCCTATCATTACATTACAATCTCTCTCTGATTAGGAGGTTGAGGATTCCCTCCCAGAAGGTTGAGGATTCGCTTTGTGTTGAGAGACGATATCTAGGTTAGCTACCAGATGTACCAGGTTTTGGTTGTATAACCGACAGATGAGCTCATTGGTCATAGGATAAGTATGCATCATTTGTACTTGATTGCTTTGTTTGGGTTCGCTATACTTTTGGCTTGTTAATTTGTTCATATTAAATGAATTTGTGCTAATTGCTTTACTTGATTATACTTGTGCTTTATTTGTTTGTCTTGCTTGTGTTTGCATATCTAAGAGGTCCCTCATGCTGGTGTCAGTTGACATTAAGGGCTGTCCTTGATGAATATTAAATGAGATGAATTGAGCTCCCTGGGTAGACACAGTGGAGTGATTCTACTTGCTCCGGATGGAGATTTGATGTGTTGAGATAGAATCACTAAGTTTGAACTATCTGAGGGTTGTTTTGGTCGAAGTTGGTGAGTTGTGGAAATAAAGAGGAAAGTGAATTAGAGTAGAATCCCTTAAGATAGTTGCCTAATCATGGATTAGTGAGAACATAGGATGGAAAGACTGTTGTGTGGAAGCGTAAGATTGCTTAAAGAGTTCCTGTTACCTTATATTGTATTTGGCATTTTTACTGCACTGGGAACCCATGGGTTGGGGTTTTCATTCCGTATATATTCCTTATTTTTCAGATACAGGTCTTGATGCTCCACAATGGGCTGGAGTTCCTCTAGAAGACGGCGAAGCTTATCTATAATTATGTTTGTATTCGATTAAATTTCTCTCGTTTTATTTTGGAAAACAAAAGATGATGTATTGTAAATATTTCTTTTGATACTTGCCTATAGAGGCTCCGATATACTTTTGAGAAAGATAGGATGGTTATCAACTGTTTTTATTCTTGTAATACTAGTTGACCTAAACTTTGCGGGTCATGACTAATATAAGAACTGGAATAAACGCTTTAATAAAATAATAATTTAATTGTCCAAAATAGGTTCAAAAATATATAAGTGTTCTTTTTAAAATATAAAGGTGAAATTTGAATTCAATGAATTTTTCTAAGTGGGAAAATGTATCTTTTATAGAGAATTTTTGTAAAATTGCATACCGGCACTTAAGCCGGCAGTATCGGCTCTAGTCTGACCGGAACCACGTATTGAGAAAAATAAGATTTTGAAAATTGAATTTATTTTTTTGAAAGGACAAAAATAATTTAAAATTGAAAGCTGGGCACTAATCTTAAAGGTTTTGGGCCAAAGTGGGCCAAACGGACCTAAAACGCTAACGGATTGGACCGGGCCCAAGCCCAACATATATATATATCTCACTTAAGAGCTAATTCAGCTCATTTCCATCCAAAAATAAGAAAAGAGGCGCTGCTGAGTTGAGAGAAGAGAGGAGAGGGTTTACTATTCACATTCATTTTGTTTCGCTTATAACTTGAGTTACGGAGCTCCGATTGACGAGCTGTTTGTGGCCACGCATCGCTCTCGCCAAGACCGTCATTTCTATCTAAGCCTTGCTGGTAAAAACTCACATCTCCTGCTCCAGTTTTCTTCCCTAAATAATTTTGTATTTTTAGGTTTGGTTTTTGAGTAGATTTTGTGATTTTGTTTGTTTAGGGGTAATCTAGCATTGGAATATTGTTGGGTTTTACCCCTAATCTCATTAGGTAAGGTAAGGTCTCAATAAACCCTTGTGTTTAGTTATTTTGTGAACCCTAGGTTTGATGTTGGTATGTTGTATGATGTTAGATTGAGTTTTTGTGTTTGTTGGAGCTGGTTTAAGGCTTTTGGATCGAGCTTGGTGGCTTCATTTTGGTGTTTGGTGCATTTTGGAAATCGGCCAAGGTATGGTTTCGGTTTTCTTTATGTAATATGTAATGTTTCTAGACACTTAGGCTAGTGACCTTTAAAATAGGTTTGAATGATGTAGTTGTATGATTATTTGTATGTACATGTTATGCTTGAGGGTGGTTTGGATGGAAGTTGAATGAGTTTGGATGTGATGATATATATATATATATATTGGTAGATGATGATCATTAGTGAGTTTGATTACTTTGATGAGTTATGATGGTAGGTGTTGATGTTTGAGGATGAATGTTGATGATAATGGGACTAATTAGATGAAAGATTTGATATATGTAACATTGATTATTGTTGGAAATATTGAATGGTGGTATTGAGGAATTTTGATGTGAATTTAGGTTGAATTTAGAGTTGGATGAGTGATAGGTGAATATAACCCTTTTTCACCTTATTTTCTAGTTGGTTTTAGTTAGATTTTATTAAGTTTGACTATATTTTAGTGCAAAAATCCTCTTTGTTGGATGCTGTCAACCCTGACCTCCTTGCATTCGAACAAGCATAACTTGAGCTACAAAAGTCCAATTGATGAGGTCTCAACGACGTTATAAACTTAACTTCTAGAGTTTTCCAACAATATATAATACTTTATACTTTTCTTCCGAAATCACTACTAAAAACGGGCGCTAAACGCCGAGCCTAGCGTTTAGCGCCCAAGAAGGACAGAACCAGCACCCTTCCCGGCGCTGAACGCCCATTTTGGCGCTAAACGCCAGCAGGGGACCTCCTAACGCACTAAATTCGACCCCCTTGGGGTGTTTAAGCGCCCATTATTGAAGTTAAATTCCCACAGCATCCTGAATCACTCCTCTTTGGGACTCTCAAGTGGATTTAGCACTTCTTAGCTTATTTATTTTTTTTGTAATTTTTAATTAAAAATAATATCTTTTAGGTTTAGTCTTAGAGGTTTTTACTATAAATAAGGGACTTCTTTCCTCTTGAGGATCACATCTCTCGGGAGGGGAGACATTACTTCAGATCTTCTGTTTTCTTTGTAAGTAATGAGCAACTAAACCTCCTGGTTAAGGTTAGGAGCTCTATTTATTTCTATGGATTAATATTATTACTTTTCTATTTTAATATATGTTTGATTCAGTTCTAAGGTATGTTTTCCTTCTTCATCTAAATGAAACTGGGGGAAACGGACGTATGACCCTCTTTCTACATGAGTTCCTGTGATACTCTGACCAAGGTCGTGTGAGCTACAACTTGAAAACACTCCTCCTAAACTGCAATCTATATGGGCTAATTAGATATGTGACACATAATCCAGTTAGCTTTGGGTAATTGAGGTTTCTGTGGTACTAAACTAGTTTTCTGAACTTCATCCTCTAATTGGAAAGGACTAACCTTGTCTGTGACATTTTAGTAGGATTGGAGGAGATTAAATTGCTACGGAAATAGGGTTTGATCAATTACAGTTTGCCATAGAATGAATCATTCATTGTTAAAGTAGTTGGTAAGAGGTATTAATACGGAAAGATAAAGATCTCTGAGGCCTTAACTGTTTTCTTCTATTGATTTTACCCCAATCTTTACTTGCTTTTCTTATTTCATTGCTTTATGCGTTTACACCAACAACCTTCTTTTACTGTTTGCATGACTAAGTCCTGCAAGATAACTATTGCGTGCTCAATCCAAAAATCCTCGTGGGATCGACCCTCACTCACCTGAGGTATTACTTGGACGACCCGATGCACTTGCTGGTGAAGTTGTGCGAGTTCTAATTTCGCGCACCAAGTTTTTGGCGCCATTGCCAGGGATTATTTGTGATTGACAAACTACTGGTTGTCTTGTTACTTAGATTAGGTACTTTTATAAGTTTTTGACAATTTATTTCCTTTTGAGTTTCTAATTTTGAGTTTTACTTATTTCTCTATTTTTCTTCAAAAATTTTCATTATTAATTTTCTCTCATTTTCAAAATTTTAAGTTTGGTATTTTTTAGTAGTTTTTGTTTAATTATTTCTCTTTTTTATTTTCGAATTTGGTTTTGTTGCTTCATTGAATTTTCGATTTCTTTCTTGTTTATCTTTTTCCTTTGATTTTCAATTTTTTTGTCATCTTCTTTTTATTTAATTTCAAATTCTAAGTTTGGTGTCTTTTAGTTTTTCTTTTTCTTTCTTTGATTTTCGAAAATTATTTGGTTTGTTTTCCTAAATTTTCGACCATTCTCTTCGCTATCTTTCCCTTATTTTCAATTTTCTTTGTTTTGGTTATCTTATCTGTAATTAATTTTAAATTTTAAGTATGGTATTTTTTTTATCTTGTTTGTTTTCTTGAAATCTTGACTTCTATCTTATTTATCTTTTCCTTTTAAATTCAAATTTTGTTATCTTCTTTTTAGTTAATTTTAATTTTTAAGTTTGGTGTCCCTTTAGTGATTTTCTTTTTGGTTTAATTAATTTACTTTTAATTCTTGAATTCTATCTTGTTTATGTTTTTTAATTTTTGAAATCTTGTCTTATTTATCTTTTCTTTATTTTCGAAACTTTGTTCCAAATTATCTTATCTTTATTTAATTTTAAATTTTAAAGTTTGGTACTCTCTTTTCTTTCTTTTTGAATTTCAAAATTTTTTCTTTTAAAAACCCTTCCTTTTGAATTTTCAAAAATTAATTCTTGCATCTTTATCTTGTTTTGATTTAATTTCAAATTTAAGTTTAGTATCCCGTTAGTAATCTTTTTGTTTAATTTACTTTTCTTTAATCATATCTTGTTTAGCTTTCTTGATTTTGGATCTTTATCTTATCTTTTACTTGATTTTCAATTCTTGTCATCTTATCTTTATTTTAATTTCAAAATTTAAGTTTGGTGTTTTTAGTGTTTTCTCTTTCTTTTTGCATTTCGAAAAATTTTAAAACCCTTTTCTTTCTAATTTTTTAATCTGTTTTAAAATTTTTGAATTAGTTTTCTATTTTTTTATTTATTTTTAAAATTAAAAAAATTTCTATTCTTTCTTTCTTAATTTTTTTTGTTTACCACTTGGTGCATTTAATTTTGTTTAATATTTTGTGCTGAGAAAAAATAATGAAAAGAGATCACATGGGTTACTACTTACATCCAAGAAGTGATTCATATTATTATGGATGGAGGAACTACTTGGATTTTTGTTGGCAAGGTCAAGAGAAAAAAGATGTCAATGTTTCATATCCCATCTATCAAGAACCATCATTGATGAGCGGATAATTTATACCCTTTTTGGCATTATTTTTATATAGTTTTTAGTATGATTTAGCTACTTTTTATTATATTTTTATTAGTTTTTATTCAAAAATCACATTTCTAGACTTTACTATGAGTTTGTGTATTTTTCTGTGATTTCAGGTATTTTCTGGCTGAAATTGAGGGACCTGAGCAAAAATCTGATTCAGAGGCTGAAAAAGGACTGCAGATGCTGTTAGATTATGACCCTCCTGCACTCGAAGTAGATTTTCTGGAGTTACAGAAGCTCAATTGGAACGCTCTCAATTGCGTTAGAAAGTAGACATCTTGGGCTTTCCAGTATTATATAATAGTCCATACTTTGCCTGGGATTTGATGGCCCAAACTGGCGTCCAAAGCCAGCCTAAAACTTTCTGGCGTAAAACGTCCAAACTGGCACCTAAGCTGGCGTTTAACTCCAAGAACAGCCTATGCACGAAAAAGCTTCAATGCTCAGCCCAAGCACACACTAAGTGGGCTCCGAAAGTAGATTTCTGCACTATCTGCACTTAGTTACTCATTTTCTATAAATCCTAGTAACTAGTTTAGTATAAATAGCACTTTTTACTATTGTATTGATAGACAATCTTTGGAATATCTTTTGATCACTTTTGACCTTATGACATTTTACACTTCATATTGTATCTTCTATAGCATGAGTCTCTAAACCCCATAGGTGGGGGTGAGGAGCTCTATTGTGTTTCAATGGATTAATGCAATTACTACTGTTTTCGATTCAATCACACTTGATTCTATTCTAAGATACTCACTCGTACTTCAATCTAGAGAATGATATGATCCGTGACACTCATCATTATTCTCAATTCTATGAACGCGTGCCTGACAACCACTTCCGTTCTATCTGAGCTCAACGTAGTCATTGGGCGACAGCTTGAGTGTGTATCTCTTGGGTTTCTAATCCACGGACCGAGTCCGGAGGTTAGAACCTTCGTGGTATAGGATAGAATCAATTGGCAGCATTCCTGGGATCCAAAAAGTCTAAACCTTGTCTGTGGTATTCCGAGTAGGATTTGGAAAGGGATGATTGTGACGAGCTTCAAACCTGCGAATGTTGGGCGCAGTGATAGTGTGCAAAAGGACAAGGGTCCTATTCCGGCACTAGTGGGAACCGACAGATGATTAGTTGTGCGGTAGCTGTACATGGTATTTTTTATCCGAGATGAAAAATCTGACAGTTGATTAGCCGTGCAAAGATCGTACCTGGTATTTTTCATCCAAGAGGATCATAAAGCTTGCCATTGAAGGAAGCCATGCGTGTTTGGAGAAGAAGACAGTAGAAAAGCAGAGATTCAGATGACAAAGCATCTCCGGAACCTCAGCCTATTTCTCATTACTGAATCACAAGTACTATTTATTTCATGTTATTTATTTTTCATAAATACAATCACTCTTATCATTAATCTCCTGACTAAGATTTACAAAATAACCATAGCTTGCTTCAAGCCGACAATCTCCATGGGATCGACCCTTACTCACGTAAGGTATTACTTGGACGACCCAGTGCACTTGCTGGTTAGTTGTGCGGAGTTGTGAAAAGTGTAATCACAATTTTGTGCACCAATCATCTCCTTACTCATATCAAGAACCACCATATCCATATTCATACCAAGAACTACCACCTCTCTATCCCTATCAAAACCCATCTTCTTCTTATTCATATCAAGAACCATCATTTTTTATCTTGCTTGCCAAGAACTAGAGCAAATAAGAGATGAAATTTCGTAAAAATTTCCATCCTCATCCCCTACTTACTCATACCAAGAACCACCACCTCTCTATCCATACCAAGAACCATGCTTCTTTTACTCATATCAAGAGCCATCATCTCATTATTCATATCAAGAATCATCATCTACTTATCAAGAACTATCAGCTTTAGAGCTTACCATAAAAGAATTAGGGGAGGCCGCTCAAAGTTGCATACATGATATAAGAATGAATGTCAAAAATGTAGAGGGGCTTGTGGAGGTAATTACCAAGCATTGGGTAGAGGAACAAGCAAACTCCCTCACAAGAGAAGCAATGCAAATTCCTGCAAAAGAATGTGAGGAAATCATTCAAAAGAGTCCGTATCCCAGTGAATTAGAGAACTCTCCACCCTCACACATGGAAGAAGAAGAAGATGCACGACCAAATGATGTTGTAGGGGAGGAAAACAATTATGGGAATTGACACTCCAATGAAGCAGAGAGCTACATAGAGGGTGAGTTCAGTGAACCACCAATTCAAGAGGTTCTTGATGAAGGGTACACTCCACCCATCACATAGCACCCAAAACCTGAATCCAGAGTGGTAGAGATAATCAAGGAATGTACTGAAAAAGGGATTGTGACCAAGGAACAAAAGATGATATCCATGAAAAAGAGAAGGTCAGCAAGAAACAATACAACCCCTACCCTAACAAGCAAGGAGAATCAAGCTGATAACAATATAAGAAAGCTTGTTAGGAGGAATTCAAATCCGAGGGCACTAATCTTCTCCTCTTTCCCCTTTGAGTAATTTCTTTTAACTAACTGAAAGAAGAGGAAGAAAATTTAACAATTAAGTGTCAAGCTAATGACATTAAAGACGCGCTTGTTGGGAGGTAACCCAACCATAAGTATCTTTTAGTTTATTTCAGTTTTATCTCAGTTTTTTTTCTATTCTTTTTTTCATAATTTTTAGAGTTTTTCTAGGTTTTCTAATGTTTGTGATCATGTACAGCTCTTAGAACAGGGACAGAAGAACTCAAAATGGAGGAACAGAGTGCCTTGAAGCAAGAAGGCTTTGGTGCTAAATGCCAGGTTCACGTTTAGCGCTAGCAAGGAGGCAAGTAGTCCTGGCGTTTAACGCCAACAAGGGACAAAGTTTTCTTTGCTTGGGGACAAGAAAAATTTTTAAGTTTGGTGTTGCAGAGCGAGCTCTGGGTTTATATTAATCAATGGCACCAAAGGAAGGTGAATTATCTTCATAGAAGACCAGTAGCCACCATAACTGAGGTGGTTAAGTTTCATTATCCCTTCCTTTATCTTATTTCCTGTTCCTATTCTAGCTTTTGAATGATCACTATTAGGATTTCCTTTACTTTCTAGTCTAGTAGTTCAATTTCGAAAATTTTATGGTTAGAAGATGTCTCTTCATTACCCACTAAAGCTTAAAAAGAAAATTTTTGAAAAAGAAGTAGTAAAATACATAAAATCTTGAGTTATATTATGAGTTATTCTGATTTCTTTGATGTGGTGGCCTGATCTCTATTTTCTGAATGTATGAATTAGTTATGCATACTTGATGTTGGGGTTGGGCATATTGGCTCTTGAGGAACAAGAATTTTGAGAAGTATTATTGATTCTCTGAAAAATTAAAAAGATTGATTCTTGAAATAAAACAAACAGAAAAAAGAAAAGAAAATTAAAAGAAAAAAATCAAGAGAAAAAGGTCTAAGACTTTGAGCATCAATGGTTAGGAGGGTCAAAATTGGCCTAAAAAGCTCAAAAGAGTTGCTATCCCTAACTATATGCTTGTGGTGTGAAAGTGTCAAGTAACCCTTGAGACTGAGTATTTAAAGTCATGACCAAATGCTATAAAGAGTACGCTTAAGGCTCTGAGCACCATGATGCGAGCAAATTCATCAGTTAAGAATTCCTTCTCGGTAAAGGAGAAATAACCTCGTTGCAAGTATAGTTCTCAACCAACAAGTAATGCTCGATCAAAGTTTATAATTTCTAATCTAAAACGAGAGTCTTTCAACCTCGGGTCGTTCTCCCTAGGAATGCAAACAAAATATTTCGCTTTCAGTTGTTAAGAGAACAAAAGGGGTTTTGTAATCAAAGAACAAAATATTAAAGGAACTTGAGCAATAAAAGAACTAAGAGATGAGAAGAATTGTAATTAATGCAATTAAAGAAAAAATGAGATCAAAACTAGTGAAAATGCTATGAATGCATAGAAAGAGCCTTGACTTGGGAATGAGGATCCAAGGAATTCTATCATCGTCATAACCACAACTATGGTAATTATGATGAGTCAATCTCACCTAGTCAACGCCAACCATCGAGGAGTAAGTCAAGCAAGCATAATTGACCTTAATCCATAAGTCCTAGCTAACTTACCAAACTAGTTAGTAAAAAGCTAGCGTCAATGGAAACAAGATTCAACTAAATACCCAAGAATTACCACTAAATGTCAGACATTATGACTCTAGTATCCTAGGAACTCAAACTACAAGCCAAGGTGAGAAAATCTATTCAAAATCTAAAGTTGGCATTTTCACAAACACCTTGTGTGCATAAAAGTAAAACATGAAAAATTGTAAAGTAAAATAGAAAACTATAACCAACTATCAACAAAACCAAATATAGACAAGCAATCAAACATAAAGGAAGCATGAAACATTAAATTCATCAATCAAAACTTTAAGAACTCAAAATTACAATTATAAACAAAGTAATTTGAACCAAAGGAAATGAAAATAAATGTGCTATAATTAAAGAGAAAATTGAGAGTACTTACAATAAAGATGAGCAAAATCAAAGATCAAAGCTTCTATAAAATGCTACAATGGAGATGGAAATTAAACTCTAAGAGAGCAAAGCTACACTACTCCTACACCTACTCCTAATTACTCTCTAAAACTACCTAAGTGAGCTCCTCCCTTCATAAGTGATGAATTCTCCTTCATATAGCACTCCAAAACAGCATTCCAACCTTCCAAAGTGGGCTAAGAGGCTTCCAAATTCGCATAGCACATGTCTCATTAATGAAATCACGTGCAGGGACCTGTGCGGACGCACAGTCCGCACAGACGTGTGCGTCCACACACGCGGCTGAAAATTGACCTGTGCGTACGCACAGGTGCTCGTGCGTACACATACATGGAAATTCTTGCTTGTGCGTGCGCACGTAGGGCTGTGCGCACGCACACTTCGCTGTGTGCTTTTCCTTGTTTTCTTCATGTTTTCTCCCTTGTACATGCTTCCTTCCACTTTTACCCATCCATTCTTGCCTTCAAGGCCTGAAATCACTCACAAACCATATCACGATATCGAATGACATAGAAGTGGAATTAAAAATCACTAACCTAAGCATTAAAATGCATGTTTTCACATTTAGGATCAAATTAGGGATCAAACACAAAAGTATGCTATTTTGGTGCTTAAGTGTGAGTTCATATGCTAGAATCCATTCAAATCAAGTCAAAATACATCGGAAAATATGGACTAATCAATTTCCCCACACTTAAACAATAGCATGTCCTCATGCTAAAATAACAAGGAGAATGATCAAAGGTATAATCAGCTTATTGAATGCAACTATCTATATGCATGCAAGTATGTAAATACTATCTATACCTATATATCTATCTATAGTATCTATATGAAATTGGTGAAAATAAACAATCAAATTCCCAAGCAAGTATAGACAATTAGGGCAAAGCAAGGAAGTAATCCATTGCAACCAAAATCTAAAGAATTGATTCAACTCATCAAAATGAAACAACTTGCATGAATGCATGATAAGAAGCATGGAAACATAGAGTTGAGTAATTGAACCCTTACTAGGTGTGTATACACTCCAATCACTCGGTGTCTAGGGTTTCAACCACTCAATTCTCTTCCTAATCATGCTTTCAAGGAATTGATTTTCATCTAACAATCAACAACAAGTGATGCATGAGTGGAATTATCATGAGAACTTCATACAGTTGTAATGGGGTTAAGGTCAAGGTGGGATAGATATGGCTAAGTGGACTAAATGTAATTGAATTCTTGATTAGTTTAAATCTCCAACTCAACCTATATCAACCCAATCACAATAAAATACAATCCTAACCTTCCATTAATTCTTTTTTCACAAACACTCGTGTATGGCTTATCATTCACATCACATATGCATTTCTTATTCATTTTTCCTTTCTTCGGGATAACTTTCATCCTTTTTTTTGAAATGAAAGTAAAATGCATATGGTTTTAGTATCTCATACATGAATGCACCCATTTTCCAAAATTTTCAATGAATACCCAAAAAATAACATTTTTCAATCAGTACCAATGTTTTCCAATATTCCCCCACACTTAAATGAAACACACTCCTCAACCTAAGCTAATCAAGGATACAATTCAAGGTAAATCATGGTTTTTCGCTTAAGGTTGTGATGTGCTAATATTACAAACAATGGGGTCAATTAAGGCTAAAAAGGGTTTAACAATGGTAAATGCAAAGGGTAGGCTATATGGGTAAAGTAAGCTTTTATCAAAGATGGCCTCAATCATGCTCAATACAATTCAAAACATCAATCATCAGAAATAAAAAATCAGGCAAAACCAAGATCACAATCATAGGAGAGATGTAGCACACAATGAACAAAATTAGTGGTTAAAATGTGTAACCACTCATTATAGCTCAAAAACTCACAAGGTATTTGTTCTTTACTCATTCTATGTTTCATAAAAATCATTCAAGCAAGTTTGAAAATAGTTTTCTCAATCAATTCAATAGAATGCCTGAAGAAGCGGATGCTTGACGGGTTAGAATTCAGAATAAATTCCCATTGCAAGTATAGTTTCTAAACCAAACAATCATCCTTTCTTACAAACATTTTAGTTGTCACAAGTAACAAACCCGTTTGAAATTGATAACCGAAGTATTTAACCTCGGGTCGTCTTCTCAAGGAATTGCAGGGAGGTGTTCTTATTATTGGTTATGAGTTTTGTAAATTGGGGGTTTTGAAAGTAAGGAACAAGTAATTTAAATGACAAGTAAAATAAATAAATAAATATAAAATAAACTCTTGGCAAGGTATAAAAATTTAGAAGTCCTATCCTAGTTATTCTTATGAGAATTGAAGTTAATCCCACTTAGTTAACCTTTACTAAAGCAAGGGAAAGTCAAGTGAACTAATTAGTTAGATCCCAAGTCCTAGCCAACTCCTAAGGAAAGACTAGAGTTAGTGGGATTCCAGTAAATTAGCAGACATAACAATCAATCACGATAAGTTTGATAACTCAAAGTAGAAGAGAGACTAAATTAAAAGAACATTGAACCTGTGATGAAGAAGAAATAATCATAAATCCTAAAACTAAATCCTAAGAGAGAGGAGAGAACCTCTCTCTCTCTAAAAACTACATCTAAATCTAAAATTATGAATTATAAAAGCGTGTTTATGAATGAATAGATTCCCCCACATTATAGCCTCTAATCTGTGTTTTCTGGGCCGAAAACTGCGTCAAAAATAGCCCAGAAGTCGCTGGAGAAGAAATCTGCCATGCTGATTTTCGTCACTGTGACGCGTCCGCGTGGAGCGCACATTCGCGTCACCTATCATCAGGGAAACTATGGCATATTTATATCAAATCGAAGCTCTGAATATTATCTTTCCAACGCAACTGGAACCACATTGTTTGGACCTCTGTAGCTCAAGTTATGACAGTTTTAGTGCGAGAGGGTCAGGCTGACAGCTTTGCAGTTCCTTCAACTTCTTGTATTCCTTCCACTTTTGCATGCTTCCTTTCCATCCTCCAAGCTATTCCTGCCCTGTAATCTCTGAAAATACTTAACACACATATCAAGGCATCGAATGGTAATAGGAGAGTATTAATAATTAGCAATTTAAAGGCCAAAGAAACATGTTTTCAATCATAGCACAAAATCAGGAAGGAAAACGTAAAACATGCGATTAGTATGAATAAGTGGGTAAAGAGTTGATAAAAATCACTCAATTGAGCACAAGATAAACCATAAAATAGTGGTTTATCAACCTCCCCACACTTAAACATTAGCATGTCCTCATGCTAAGCTCAAGAGAAGCTATAAAAGAGTGAAGAGAAATGGTAAAATTTATGAAATGCAACCTATCTATATAATGCAACTATATGCTAAGATGTTTCTATCTACTTGGTTAAAAGTAAACAAGTTCCCCAAGACAAAAAATAATTCAAATTCCACTAATTCAAATCATATAATAAAAGACAAGTAAACTTGTGAGAAGATAGCTCATAAAAGCAGGGAACATAGAATCAAGCATTGAACCCTTACTAGTAGTGTATATCACTCTAATCTCTCAAGTGTATAGGGTAATCACTCTACTCTTCTCTAGTCATGCTTTCTAAAACTTTGTTCTTCATCTAACTAATCAACAAATATTTAATGTACCAATGCAAACATCATGAGGTCTTTTTAGGGTTGTAGTGGGGCTGAGGTAAAGGTAAGGATATATGTGTGGCCAAGTGAGCTTTATAAAGTGAATCCTTGATTAGTCTAAGATCTCATCTAACATATACATACTTTATATAATTTTAAAATGCTTTACCTAGCTACCCAGATTTTTCCCACTTTTATATTACATGCTCATGTATCAAACTTATTTTTGAATTTTGTCCCATGTGCATTGATTCTTTTTATTTTGCAATTGGAGAAATTTTTGTATCCCCTTATTTAATTACTAAATTTATTTTTATTTTTATTTTTTTATTTTTCAATGCACATGGTAATTTAATTATTTCGATTTCACATGAGCATGCTTCCCAAATTTTCAAATAACTTATTCAATTTAATTCCTTTTTTTTTCTTTTATCCCATGTTCCCATAAAATTTTCCACACTTAAATTATACACAATATCTATCTTAAGCTAACCAAGGATTCAACTTGGGATTTTTATTTTATTTTTCTGCTTAAGGCTAGTAATGTGGTTATGAAATAGAAGGGGATTAAAAAGTTCAAAGTAGCTAACAAGGGTGACATAAAAGGGTAGCTTATTTGGGATATAAGTGAGCAAAAACAAGTAATGGCCTCAATCATATGCAAGCGTGTAAATACACTAAATAGTGGACATATAGAATGGAACAAAGCAAAGAAAACACACAAGAATGAAAATTTATGGTTAAATAATGTAACCATGTAAATAAGCTCAAAATCTCACAGGTTGTGTGTTCTTTAGCTCAAAAACCATGTTCCAAATACAACTTCAAACAAATTTAACACATAGAAAATTTTAATTTTTTTAATTTAAATTAGTGAAAATTTTCAAAAATAGGGTCTTAAAAAGAAACTTATTATTTTTCAACTAAATAGTACTTAAATGCAAACAATCAACTACATATGCAATCTATTATGAAATGCAACAATGAACTAATAAAGAAAATAAAACAATGGTGTTGGAAAGAAGAAAATAGCTAACCCATGGAGATCGGTATCGACCTCCCCACACTTAAAGATTGCACCGTCCTCGGTGCATGCTAAGATGTACAAGTGGACGGGTTGCTTCAACTGATACTTTCCAAAGATTGTGCAGGTGGACTTGTTTGTCTTCCCATTAAGAAGCTTTTCCTCTCCCTTCGTGGTGGCCATCCTGAAAGAAGAGGGAAAAGAAGAAAAGTAACCCAAAAATAAAGATAGAAAATAAATAAAATATGGGTGTTAATGCCAGATAATAAGGGTCCCAATTACATGGTAGCTACAACATGCAAGTGAGAAAATAATAGAAGTACATGGCAAATCACGAGTGCAAAAATTTGCAACAATGGGGAAGAGGGTGTGGATAATGCGAAATAGTGTAAGTGCATATCAATGCAAAAGGAATATCAGTATTATAAAAATTAGCATTGACTTATGAATAATAATACCCAATTAGAATAAAACAAGTCATGAAGCACCAGAATAATTCAAAAAGATGTAACAGTTGAGTGAGAAAATTTTAACACCAATGAAAAAAAATAATTTTAGAAAAGAAAATAAAAAATATGAGCAAAATTAAGATGCAATGAATGAAATATGTAATTAAATTAAGTAAAATAAAATGAAAGATAAGAAGAATGAGAAGGGAAAGAAGGAAAGAAGAAGTAATTAAGAAAGGAGAGAGAAAGAAGAAAAGATAGAAGAAATTAGGATTAGAAAAGAAAAGATAAGATAATTGGCGCTGATCTGGATAAGTTGTGCGACGCATGCGACGCGGACGCGTGAATGACGCGGTCGCGTAGTGCGCGATAAGGTCAGGTGACGCGAACGCGTGGGTCACGCGATTGTGTGGCCTGATTTGTGCGATTGGCGTGAGTACAGCCTCGCGTTCGTGCAACTCTCTGTTCGAAACTCTTTTTGCCAAATTTTTAGGTGACGCGGTCGCGTGGTTGACGCGATCGCATGGTTGACACGATCACGTGGATGGCCAAGGTTAGAAGACGACGCGGACGCGTGGGGCACGCGTTCGTGTGGTAGGGCTTGTATGGCTAGCGCCATTCCAGCCCCATTCCATCACAACTTGCTGCCATGCACCCCTTATTACGCCGTTTTTTAGGTCACGCGTTCGTGTGGGTGACGCGGACGCGTGGGAGGCATTTTTCGCAAATGACACGGACACGTGGGTCAATTTGTGCCAAAGGCACGCCTCCAGCCATGCTTTCACGTAACTTTCTGTAAAATTTCTTTTCTTCCTAAGGCACCTATGACGCGGACGCGTCGGCGACGCTGTCGCGTCGCGTGCGATTTTTTTTAATAATGCAGTATGCAAAATGCAATGCTAATATGAATGTTATGCATGATTCTAGGTCCAATCAAAACTCAAAAACAAACAAAACAGACTAGAATGAAAACTGAAAAAGGGACGATCATACCATGGTGGGTTGTCTCCCACCTAGCACTTTTAGTTAAAGTCCTTAAGTTGGACATTTGGTGAGCTCCCTGTTATGGTGGCTTGTGCTTGAATTCGTCTTGAAACTTCCACCAATGCTTGGACCTCCAATAAGCTCTATCAATACCAAGTAAATTCCTCAAGCTTTGATGGAGTTCTTTTCAAGCTTTGAGCTCCCAAAATTGATCCTTATATATTCCTGGATCCCAAATCTTGTTTCTACACCCGTCTTCAAGTTGATTATCATGATTCCATCCGGGTGGTTCAGCCTTAGAATTCTCACTGAAGCGTCCAAACAACTTTCCAGACCCATTCAATTGAGCTCTACACCAACCTTTGCGTTTAAACTTAAAGCTTCCAACCATAATGAACCTTGCAGGACAATTCTTACCACTGACCATCTTCCTCTTACTCTTTATGCCACAAAGAGCTCTAAGTTGACCATCCGTCTCTAGTAGCCCATATTCAAGTGGGAAAGTAAAGGTCAAGGATGAGAATTTTACCCACTTGAATGTTGTGTTGGATGGTAATGGCCTTGGGAGAGGTGTCTCTAATGAACTTGCAAGCTCCACTTCCTTGTGCTCTTCTTTGACATCTTCCATCTCTTTGCAAGCTTCTTCAATTTCAACCTCTTCCTCTTGGTAGCTTTCTTCCAATTCAATCTCTTCTTCATTTCTCACCAAGGGCATGGGAGGTTGTGCCTCTTTTTCTTGAATTTCCATCTCTTGATCAACCTCTTCCAAGTCTTCAACCAGGGTATGCCTTGGAGGTTGTACACCCTCCTCAACATCAATTTTGAATGTCCTTGAAGGAGGTTCTATAACTTGACTTTCCCATAGAGGTTCAGCATATCCCAAGTCTTCAACCATTTCTTCCTCTACAACTATTATGGCTTCCTCCACTTGTTCCAATACAAAGCCATGTTCCTCATTATCTACCGAAGTTTCTAGTGTCTCCTTCATGCTGTGCTCTTCTTTTGATTCTCCACATGCAGCCATGGGAGTACTTTGAGTGCTCAGATGTCGGGAAGCTATTATATTTACTACCTCGGTTAAGGCAGTAGTGAGTTCCAGTACTTTCCTTTGCATCTTCACTTGTCCTTGAAGAAGAACACGAAGTTTGTCATCCATTGGAGATTGGGGTGGATATAAAGGTTCATTATTTTGGAGAAAGGGTTCATGGTAGGAAGGTGGTTCATCTTGATAATGATAAGGAGATGGTGTATATTGAGGTGGTGGTTCATGAGAGTAGTTGTGTTGGAATAGGGGTGGTTCTGTGTATGGTTTATTTGGCTCATAAGGTGGTTGGTATGGTGGATACGGGTTAGGGTCATATGGAGGTGAATGGTGGTCCAGAGTTGTGTTGAGGAGATGGTTCATAAGCATATGACGGGACTTGTTGGTAACTATAAGGGGGTCCACCATAGTCATCATCTTGGTACGCATCACAGAATGGTTGTTGGTCATAGTGCATTGGAGGGGTTGTTGCCAAGAGGGTTGATCAAATCCTTGTGGCTCCTCCCATCTTTGATTGTTCTAACCTTGATGCCTGTTCTCATTGTAATTTCCTCCTCCTGCAACATAATTGTAACCAGACTCATAGCCAAAGGGGTGAGAGTTCATAGTAACAAATAAAAATTAAAAACAAAAATAAAAACAAATTTAAATTAAAAGATTTTGAAATTTAAATTTTTGAATTTAAAAATTAAATTTTGAATTTTAAATTTTGAAATTCGAATTTTAAAGTTTGAAATTTGAAATTTGAATTTTAATTTTTGAAATTTGAATTTTGAAATTTGAATTGAAATTTGAAATTTGAAATAAGATAAGATAAGATTTTGAAAAAGATATGATTTCCCCGGCAACGGCGCCATTTTGAAGAAGCGGATGCTTGGCGGGTTAAAATTCAGAATAAATTCCCGTTGCAAGTATAGTTTCTAAACCAAACAATCATCCTTTCTTACAAACGTTTTGGTTGTCACAAGTAACAAATCTCTTTGAAATTGATAACCGAAGTATTTAACCTCGGGTCATCTTCTCAAGGAATTGCAGGGAGGTATTCTTATTATTGGTTATGAGTTTTGTAAATTGGGGGTTTTGAAAGTAAGGAACAAGTAATTTAAATGACAAGTAAAATAAACAAATAACTATAAAATAAACTCTTGGCAAGGTATGAAAATTCGGAAGTCCTATCCTAGTTATTCTTATGAGAATTGAAGTTAATCCCACTTAGTTAACCTTTACTAAAGCAAGGGAAAGTCAAGTGAACTAATTAGTTAGATTCCCAAGTCCTAGCCAACTCCTAAGGAAAGACTAGAGTTAGTGGGATTCCAGTCAATTAGCAGACAAAACAATCAATCACGATAAGTTTGATAATTCAAGAGCCTCCAGTTAATCAATTAAAGCCAAGAACATAAAAAACTAAATAAGAATCATAAATCTGAAATACCTCAATTTATATTAAATAAAGAGAATCAAGTCTGACATTGGAAAGTTCATAAGCCAAATTAGAAAAGAAGAGAATCAATAAGATAAATAAATAAACCAAAGTACTAGGATAAATAAAAGTAGAAGAGAGATTAAATTAAAAGAACATTGAACCTGTGATGAAGAAGAAATAATCCTAAATCCTAAAACTAAATACTAAGAGAGAGGAGAGAACCTCTCTCTCTAAAAACTACATCTAAATCTAAAATTATGAATTATGAAAGCATGTTTATGAATGAATGGATTCCTCCACTTTATAGCCTCTAATCTGTGTTTTCTGAGCCGAAAACTGGGTCGAAAACAGCCCAGAAGTCGCTGGAGAAGAAATCTGCCACGCTGATTTTCGTCACTGCGATGCGTCTGCGTGGAGCATGCGTTCGTGTCACCTAGCTTTAGAGCAGCTATGGCATATTATATATCAAATCGAAGCCCCGGACATTAGCTTTTCATTGCAACTAGAACCGTGTCGTTTGGATCTCTGTAGCTCTAGTTATGACCGTTTTAGTGCGAGAGGGTCAGGCTGACAGTTTTACAGTTCCTTCAACTTCTTGTATTCCTTCCACTTTTGCATGCTTCCTTTCCATCCTCCAAGCTATTCCTGTCCTGTAATATCTGAAAATACTTAACACATATATCAAGGCATCGAATGGTAATAGGAGAGGATTAATAATTAGCAATTTAAAGGCCAAAGAAACATGTTTTCAATCATAGCACAAAATCAGGAAGGAAAACGTAAAACATGCGATTAGTATGAATAATTGGGTAAAGAGTTGATAAAAACCACTCAATTGAGCACAAGATAAACCATAAAATAGTGGTTTATCAATGCCCCTTGAAACAAAACTCTTGGAAATCCTTGTTGTTTTTCACCAAAATTTATTTCCTATATGTATGTATGATGTGACGGATGTAAAAATTTTTTAAAATTTCCTAGTTCCTCTCCTAATTTTCAACAAGTAAAAAGTAAAATGAACAATTAGGATCAAGATAAACTAGGCATAAGCTATTCACACATCATCCAATCACCATCCATATCTATACTATATACCAAGCAATATAAAGATGCAATTTGTTTATATATACCAAAATGAAAGTGCAATACTAAAGATAACTAGAAACAACTAATATATATACCAAAAGTACGAAACAGCAGTGCATAAGTCAAAGTACTATAAATATCCACAAAAAGTATAATAAATCTCAAAGTAAACTAAATAAGAGTGTTCGGAAGAGAATATTTACACCCAAAAATAGTAGATCCTCCCCCACACTTAGATGTTGCACGGTCCTCAGTGCTCAAAATAGTCAATCGGGAGAAATCATCCATGAGAAGCTCCACCATCGGATAGTGGTGGGTGGTGGTGACGCTGGTAAACTATGATGGCGCTGGATGTCGCTGGGGTGGTCTGTGCTGCTGGCTGGTCAACTGCCTGGTCAGCTGTCTCGACTGCCATGTCAACTGGCAACTCGGCTCCAGCTGTCGGCTCCTCAACTGTAGGCTCCTTAGCTCTATGCTGCTCAGCTATCAGCTCCTCAGGTCTCTGCTCAGGGTGCTCGGCTGCCTGGCCAGCTTCAGTTGCTGACTCCTCACATGCAGGCTCCTCGGCCTCAGGCTCTGGTGTATCTGGAGGAGGTGGCCCAGGGTTTCTACCCTCAAATTTTGCCACTATCCACTGGAAGCGACGAGTGTTGTGGCGCTGGGATCGGTGGACGGCCTGAAGGATCTCCCGGCACAACTCATATGGTGTCTGGGGTCTGGGTGTCGGTGCAGGAGCTGTATGAGGTGCTGAAGGCTCTGCTGCTGCTGATGTAGGCTCGGTGGTCTTCCTCTTCTTCTGAGGCGGCCCGTCATAATCACTGTATGGAAGAAATGGCTGCTTATTGATGTAGACAGACGTCCGGTCTGTAGGGCGTCTCTCTACACCAGATAGAGCTGCTAATCTGGTGATCAATGATGGGAAGGGAACGTTAAATTTCAACTGTTGGTTCACCTTCATCATCAACTCTCTGATAAGAGGAAGAACAGAGATCCTCTTCCCCTCTAGAATAGCCCATAGAAACACTGCCACACGGACTCTGATATGCGTGGCATGCGTGCTCGGAAGAATGTAGTCGGCAATGATCTGCTGCCAGATCCTTGCCTCTGGGTTGAGATCAGTGCACGCAATGCTCAACGGGACTGCATGCTCTCCCTTGTTGTACTCCCATCTAGCCTCAGGCTGGCCAATCTTCTCTAGGACCACATCCAAAGAAGTCTTTCCCATTGTCACGTCCTTCATTATTTGAGTGTAAGCGTCGCGAGCCGGAGGAATATGCGGAATATCTAAGAGGGCCTCTAAAGCAGTATCAGAGGTGTCCAAGGTGACACCTCTTTGAAAAACAGTTTGGGCATCCCACTTTAGGAAATTTGCGTAAAATTCCTTGACCTGGTATTCATTTATTTCCACCGGGTCGGATTTTACGAATTCCCAATGATAAAAATTTTGTCTGTTAAGGATCTGATCCGCATATTTCTCAGGCAGGTTTAGCTTCCTCTCATAATGAAAGGCGCGCTTTTCTAGCTTCTTGTATTGTTCCTGGGCTTCAGGATTTATGAATGTGTCCGGTTGGTTGCTTGGTGGCACCGGAGGAGGACGAGCCAAAGGGTTGGTGTTCCGAGGGTTACCTGAAACTGAAGGTCGATCTCGGATGAGATATGCGGTGGTGATCGAAGCTGTCGTGTCCGACTTGTTAGATCTGGTGGAGCTGGAGATGCTGCTGATCCATCGTCACCGGAGGGTGGTAGTACCTGCAAGAGACTCTGATGCTTAAGTTAGTATGGGCTTTAAGCAGGTTATTTGTAGAATCAGAGTATGAGTTATACCTGGGTGCTCCAGTGTATTTATAGTGGTGTAGGCTGACCTTTCTAGATAAGATAAGTTAGTTATCTTATCTTTATCTTTAAGTGAGGTCATCATATTTTTTAAGGGAACCGCCCTTATCTTTCTAGGCTTTAGTTGCCTTTAGATTGGGCTGTGTCCCTTCGTTTGGGCCTGTTTGGGACTCTCGTGGCAATTTGGCCGACCTCTTTTGAGAGGAGGTCGGGAAGACCCATCTGAAGAGGTCGGTCGCTTTGTCTTTAATCAGCCCAGGTCGGATAGCTCGACCAAGGGTATGAACAGTGCCCCTGCTCGAGTTCGCCTTTTTACTTTTTGGGGTCGCATTTTCAGATTTTGACCCTTTTGGAGAAGTCGAGCTCGAGCATTTTGCCTTTTGTTGATCTCTGGTTGAGGCTCCTTGAATGCGAAGCGTTTTCTCTTCTTTTTATTTGTAGCGCGTGTTGCGCTTTTTCTTGGAAACGTGTGAAGGTGGTTTTAAAAGCTCATAAATATCCCTTCGCCGTTTCCTTTTTCCCTCTTTGCTACTTTATTTTTGAATTTCAAAGACTTGCTTTCAGTTTCTTCTTCTCCATTTGCTTTGTTTTTCCCTGAAAATTGCTTCATTCCGTCCGTTTCTTTCACGCTTTGGAGTTTCTCTGTTTTCTTTGGCTTGAGAGTTTTCAATCGTTGCTTCTTCCTTCACATTTGCTTCTTCTTCCTCGATAGGTTAGTATTTTTCTTTTCCTTTTAGGTTGCCTTCTTGTATGTTTCCACCGTACTGCTGCATGTGATTTTTCCAAGAATCTTGACTTTCTTTGCAAAAGATTGTGTCTTTCTGAAAAAGCTTGCATTTTTGTGGTGATCCCTACATTCTTTTGCTGTGACGCGTGCTTCCTTAGGGTTTTATCGTTGTTTTTGTTTCTTTCTTCTTTGCATGTCATCGTCTATGGTTTCACTATTTTGTTTGAACTTGTTGGTAGAGAAAGATTGTAGCTTTTGGTGATTTTGCGTGGTCTGTTTGATGATGATGGTTTTTTCTTGTTGCTCGTGTAGAATGATGTTACTAGGAAGGATTGTATTTTCTTGTTAAGAGATGTTTTAAGGGATGGTTTGTTGATTTCTTTCCGGGTTCTTGCCTTGTTACTGCCTCCAAAGGGTGCCCCTGGAATTTAGCGTGAGTCCTGGGGTTTCCCTTTTACTTCCGTAAATAACTTCTTGATGTTCATATGTTATTTGTCTGAGTTGTTTGGTAGTAACCCCATTTTTCTTTTTCTCACTGTAGGAATAGTTGACCCATGTCTTCTCGCAAAAACATTGTTGAAATGTCTACTAAGATCCCGGACGACATGTCTGATTGGCTGGATTCCATTGTTCTGATGTGTGTTACAGTTGCTGACTCTGAGTATTGTGTGCGGCTTAGGAGGCACCATAGGATTTGTAGTGATAGGGATCAAGAGAAAAACTATGAGTTAGTGTCACTTGACCCTGAGGAGAGGGTTAGCTTTCCCTCTTTAACTCAAGGAGAATGTCTCTTTTTTCTACGCTTACGACTATTTCTTTAGTCAATTGAATATTACCATTCCTTTCACCCCCTTTGAGACCGAGTTGTTGTGGTCCTGCAATGTAGCTCCTTCTCAGCTCCACCCGAACTCTTGGGGCTTCATAAAAATCTTCCAACTATTGTGTCAGGAACTGGATATCCGACCTACCCAAACTCTCTTCCTTTATCTTTTTGTGTTGACGAAGCATGGAGTAGCGAAGAAGAAAGCCTCCTGGGTTTCTTTCCGAGCTACTCAAGGAAAAAAAGTTTTCTCTATGTATGACGAGTCCTTTAGAGACTTTAAAAATTACTATTTCAAGGTCCGAGCTGTTGAGGGAGCTCGACCCTTCTTTTTAGGGAGAGCCTCCCCATCTTGATGCGAAGAAGTTTCTAGGAGATCCTTCCCTTCTTCGAACTGAACTGGATAGTGGTCGACTTCTTTTCAATAGTTTTGCTTTGTGGTGGAATGTTTATCTTCCTCTGTTTTGTGACTTGTTTTCTTGGTTTCTTTTTTGTAGAGATATTAAAATCTACAGATTCTATGAAGCATTTTCGTAGGACAAAGAAGGCAACAATTGCTTCCAATATCTCGGCCAAGGATGCAGAAGGAGAGTCTTCTCAAATTCCTCCAAAGAAACCACCGTTGAGTGCTTCTGGGCCGAGAAAGGTTATTCCAACTCCTCAGGTCCGAATTGTCCCCTCTGACCTAGTTCGGACATCTTCCGGTACTACCTCCTCTCCAACTGTTGGTCCTCCTCCTAAAAAACAAAAACTGTTGAACCTTATGACTTGGATGCCCCTGACTTTGATGCCGTGGGGTTTGTTGATAATCAAATTGCTCCTTATGGTCGAATTCCCATGGACGATGTGTCCATTCTTCATAATTTGAATTTTATCACCAATAACAGCATTCGGATGGCCCATATGGGTGCGGCTTTGTTTCGAACTGTCCAGGGTTCCCCAGTCCATGTGACGAAGGCTTTTCTTGAAGATGCCAAGTCGGATTTTGACAGGGTTAAGGGCTTGAAGGGCGAGCTGGACGCTAGGGTGATTAAGCTGGAGTTGGACCTGGAGAAGGAGAAGTCGCAGGCTGTCAGGGCTGAGGCAGCTGCAAATTTGGCGGAGGAGATGGCGAAAAAGCACAAGGAGAGTTATACCCGCACTTATGCCGAGGTGTTGGAGCTGAGGGGGAGGCTTGAAATTGCCCACATGGATTATGCCGACCTCCAAAGTCACCTGGTAGATACTGTGACGGGTGCATATAAAAATTTAAAGGCATAAGTCCGAGTTCTTGCTCCTGAACTCGACCTAACTCTCTTAAGCTTGGACAATGTGGTGGAGGAGGGCAAGATAGTGCCTGCTCCAGATGAGGAAGATGATGAGCCTCCTCCTGCACCGCCCGCCAAAGCTTCTGCAGCCACGACTTCTTCAAATCCTTCTGCTGAGGTCGACCATTCCCAACCTGATCTTGACTGTCAAATTCTCAATCATGAGGATGGGACTGTGGATGCCACTCCTATGAATATCATTCCTCCTTCAGCTATTGACGCTACTACTGGGAAAACTTTGAACCCCTTATGACATTTCTATTTTATTTGCATAGCCTGATTTGTGGGCTTTTTGAACTCTGTTTTTTGTAATTTGTTTATGGTCTGGCTCCCTTGACTTTTAGTTGCTTCTATGCAACCTATTAGGTAGAAAAACAAAATACTTTGAACTCTTGAGGCCCTCTTTCAGGTCGCCTTCTGAGTTTTTTAATGATGGTTGCGTTTCTTTTAATATGTTGATCGTTCTTTTTTGCAACCTTAGTAAATTTTGTAGATCTTTATAGAGTATTGGTACTCTGCTGTCCGGCCTCTTTTAGATCTTGTTTTACCCGTCTTCTGGTTGGGCGAGATGACCCTTGGGGCTGACTTGTTCGACAACTTTTTAGTGTTCTCGCAGAACACTTTTTAGTCAGTCAGAACAATCTTGATAGCCTTGTCGTGGAGTCGTGGCTTTTTGGGCAGAGTTGTGTCCCTTTTAGCGCACGCTTTTCGTTGATCCGACTTCTCCTGTCGATTCTTCTTAAATTATTTTTAGTAATCCATTTTTAATTAGACCTCGTCAGGCCTCTTTATATGGATTACTTTTTATAACTTTGTTGCTTTGGTTTGGTCTGACTTCTTCTTGTCGGATCTTCTTAAGTTATTTTTAGTAATCCATTTTTAATCAGACCTCGTCAGGCCTCTTTCTATGGATTGCTTTTTATAACTTTGGTTTGGTTCGACTTCTTCTTGTCGGTCTGTAGCTTTTGATGGTCCGACTTCTCTTGTCGGTCCATGCTGTAGCTTTCGTGGGTCTGACTTCTCTTGTCGGTCCAGGCCAAGTTATTTTTAGTAGTCCATTTTTAGTCAGACCTCGTCAGGCCATTTTTTATGGATTACTTTTTATAACTTCTTGTATTGATCTGTTTTAATCGCTTTCACCATGCCGACCTTGTTGTGATCGAACGGTGAATTTGGTTTTCACATTGTCGACCTTGTCGTGATCGGGCAGTGAATTTGGTTTTCACCTTGCCGACCTTGTCGTGATCGGGCGGTGAATTTGGTTTTCACCTTGCCGACCTTGTCGTGATCGGGCGGTGAATTTTTGCGCTCAGATCAATGCGTCTTGGTAGGAAACTTTTTAGGGAATCTGAAAAACTTTATTCAAGTAGAAAATAGACATATAGACAAGAATATATACATATGAGTGCTTGCCCTTCTAAATCGGGCAGTTTTGTAGATCTCGGATTGGCGCCTCATTAAAAAACCTTTTCAAGAAAAAGAGTGCACATTGACCTAAGATCTTTATTACTTTTTAACTATAGTACCTTCTTAGGTTACAGGCATGCCATGACCTTGGCAGCTCTCGTCCCTCGAGGTCAGACACCTTGTAGTAGCCTTTTCCCAGTACCTCTACAACTCGGTAAGGTCCTTTCCAGTTGGCTGCTAGCTTCCTCTCTCCTGATCGACCTGCTCCGATGTTATTTTAGATTAGGATGAGATCGTTGTAGGTGAAGCTTCGCTAGATTACCCTCTGATTATACCTTGAAGTCATTCGACGTTTTAGCGCTTCCTCTCTAATCTGAGCTCTTTCTCGGACATCGGGTAGTAAGTCTAGCTCTTCCCTTTGATTTTGGGAGTTGGCTTCTTCATTGTAGAGCATTATTCTGGGGGATCCTTCCTCTATCTCCACTGGGATCATTGCCTCCATTCCGTAAGCAAGTCGGAAGGGTGATTCTCCTGTGGTGGAGTGCGAAGTTGTCCGATATGCCCATAGGACTTATGGAAGTTCTTCTGCCTAAGCCCCCTTTGTGTCCTGTAGTCTCCATTTTAACTCGGCTAGTATGACTTTGTTGGCGGCTTCTGCCTATCCATTAGCTTGTGGGTGTTCTACGGATGTGAATTGGTGCTTTATTTTCAAGTTGGCTACCAAGTTCCTGAAGCCTGTATCAGTAAATTGAGTGCCATTACCTGTGGTGATGGAGTAAGAGACTCTAAACCTTGTAATAATATTCCTGTATAGAAATTTTTGACTTCTTTGAGCAGTAGCATTGGCTAGGGGCTCTGCCTCAATCCATTTTGTGAAATAGTCCACCCCTACAATGAAGAATCTGACTTGTCCTGATCCTTGGGGAAAGGGTCCGAGGAGGTCTAACCCCCATTTTGCGAACGGCTAGGGTGACGTTACACTGATGAGCTCTTCTGGTGGGGCGACGTAGAAGTTAGCATGCTTCTGACATGGTGGGCATGTTTTAACAAATTCTGTCGCTTTTTTTGTAAGGTTGGCCAGAAGAATCCAGATCGTAGTACCTTTTTAGAAAGAGCTCGTGCCCCCAAGTAGTTGCCACACATGCCACTGTGTACTTCTTCCAAGACTTCCCTGGTGTTGGAGGTCGGTACACATTTTAGGAGGCGTGTTGAGATCCCTCTTCTATATAAGATATTGCCTAGTATGGTGTAGTGCTGTGCTTCTCGTATCAATCTCTTTGCCTCCTTCTTATCTGTGGAGAGTGCCTCTGTCTTGAGGTAGTTAATTATGGGGGTCATTCACCCTTGATCCTGACCTGATATGGTTAAGACCTTTTCTTCCTCTAAGATTGATGGGTTTTGCAATGTTTCCTGGATGAGCCTTCTATTATTGCCCCCTGGTTTAGTGCTGGCTAGTTTTGAGAGTGCATCAGCTCGAGCATTCTGTTCCCGAGGTATATGTTGGATCTCATATTCCCCGAGTTATCCGAACTGTTCTCTGGTCTTGTCCATATATTTTTTCATGGTGGGATCCTTGGCCTGGTAATTCCCTTCTATTTACGAGGTAACTATTTATGAATCACTGAAGATGGTGAGCTTTTGAACTTGTACCTCCTTAGCCAGCCTCAAACCAGCCAGTAATGCTTCGTACTCGGCTTGATTATTTGAAGCCGGGAAGTCAAATTTTCATGAGAGTTCAACTTGGGTTCTCTGATTTCTTTCTATTATCACGCCTGCGCCACTCCCAGTTTTGTTCGAAGAGCCATCCACATAGAGTTTCTATTTTGTGGGATTTACTGGGGTATCTTTGTACTCAGCAATGAAGTCGGCCAGATACTATGACTTGATGGCTGTCCGAGTTTCATATAGAAGATCGAATTCAGAAAACTCGACTGCCCACTGTAGGATTCTTCCCGCTAAGTCTGTCTTCTGTATAATGTTTTTTATGGGCTGGTTGGTCCGAACCTTGATAGTGTGTGCTTGAAAGTACGGGCGAAGTTGACGAGAGGTGAGTATGAGTGCGTAGGCAAACTTTTCTATCTTTTGATAGTTCAGTTCGGCCCCTTGTAAGGCTTTGCTGATGAAGTAGATGGGTTGTTTCCCATTTTCGTCTTCTCTGACTAGTGCGGAGGCTATTGCCCGATTTCCTACTGCGAGGTATAATATGAGTGCATCTCCTTCCCGTGGTCGGGTAAGAATGGGTGGTTGCCCCAACAATTTTTTGAAATCTTGGAAGGCTTGCTCGCACTCTGTGGTCTATTCAAACCTCTTTCCTTTCCTTAATGTGGCGTAAAAGGGGAGAGATCTTATGGCCGACCCGGCTAGAAACCTGGACAGGGCTGTGAGTCTTCCGTTGAGCTGTTGTACTTCTTTAACGCAGGTCAGAATTTCCATGTTGAGTATGGCCTGACATTTATCTGGGTTCGTCTCAATTCCTCTTTGTGTGAGTATGAAGCCCAAGAATTTGCCAGCTTCAACCGCAAAGGTGCATTTTATGGGATTAAGTCGCATTCCATGCTTTCTGTTGGTGTCGAACACTTTGGCGAGGTCGGGCAACAAGGATTCTTCACTTTGTGTTTTTACCAGCATATCGTCTACGTAAACCTCCATTGACTTCCCAATGTGGTCTGCAAAGACTTTGTTCATCAATCTTTGGTATGTAGCCCTACGTTCTTGAGTCTGAAGGGTATAACTATGTAGCAATAAATTTGCTCTTGGGGTCAAGAATGATGTCTTCTCTTGGTCGGGTTGATACATTGGGATCTGGTTGTATCCTGAGTAAGCGTCCATGAAGGAGAGGTACTGATAGCCTGGCGAAGCGTCAACTAGTGTGTCAATGTTTGGGAGCGGGTAGGGATCTTTTGGGCAGGCTTTGTTGAGGTCGGTGTAATCGGTGCACATCCACCACTTTCCATTTGACTTTTTGACCAACACCACATTGGCTAGCCATAATGGGTATTTTACCTCCCTTATGAACCCTGCCTCCAACAAGGCCTGTACCTGCTCCTCTACAGCTTGCGACCTTTAGGGGCCGAGCTTCCTTTGCTTTTGCTGTACTGGCCGAGACCCTGGGCAGACGGCTAACTTGTGGCGCATTAATCCAGGATCGATACCAGGCATGTCGGCGACCTTCCATGCGAAGAGGTCGAAGTTGTCTTTTAGGAGTTTTATTAGTAGTTCCTTTAAGTCTTCTCTCAGATTTGCCCATATATTTGTTGTTTTGCTTGGATGTCTCCAATTTGAACTTCTTGAGTCTCACCTTCTGGCTGAGGGCGGAGTTCTTTGCGAGCTCGGATTCCTCCGAGTTCTATAGCGTGGACTTCATCCCCTTTTGGGTTGCCTTTAAGGTTCAGACTTTCATTATAACAGCAACGTGCAGTTTTTTTGTCTCCTTTTATCGTGGCGATTCCTTCTGGAGTTGGGAACTTCATGCATAGATGTGGGGTCGAGACCACTGCGGCAAGCTGGTTTAGTGTTGTCCGACCTATTAGGGCATTGTAAGCTGAGCTCACGTCGACTACAATGTAGTCTATGTTTAGTATCCTTGACCGGGTTCCCTTTCCAAAGGTTGTGTGTAGTGAGATATACCTTAGTGGTTGGATTGGAGCATCTCCTAGTCCGAACAAGCTATTCGGATATGCTCTGAGCTATTTTTCTTGCAAGCCGAGTTTGTCGAAGGCGGTTTTGAATAAGATGTCCGCAGAACTTCCTTGGTCGATTAATGTTCTGTGGAGGTTAGTGTTAGCTAATATGATGGTGATGACCATGTGATCATCATGTTCCGGGATGACGCCTGTTGCATCTTCTTGGGTAAAAGTAATAGTGGGGAGGTCGGATGACCTCTCTCCTTCCCCTACATGATATACTTATTTAAGGTGTCTTTTGCGAGATGATTTAGAGATCCTTCCTCCTGTGAAACCTCCATTTATCATATGGACATGTCTTTCAGGAGTGGGAGGTGGTCGTTCAGTCCGTCCGACCTCTTCATCCCTTCTTCTTTTTCTTGGTTCATCCGTTTTGTTGGCTAAGTACCGATCTAGTCGACCTTCTCTTGCCAATTTCTCTATGACATTCTTTAGATCGAAGCATTCATTAGTGGGATGTCCATAAATTCGGTGGTATTCACAGTACTCTGTCCAATTTCCCCCTCATTTTTTGCTTTTGATTGGGCGGGGTGGTGGGATCTTCTCAGTGTTGCATATTTCTCGGTAAACATCTACAAGAGACACCCGAAAGGGGTGTAATTGTGGTATCTTCTAGGCTTCTCATTGAGTTGATCTCCTTTTTTCTTGGATTCTTTATCCTTGTCCCGAGGTGGGTAGGAGAATCCAGATTTTGAGGTTTCTCCTAATCGAGAGTTCTCCTCCATGTTAATATATTTTTCTGCCCTTTCTTGTACCTCGTTCAGAGATGTTGGATGCTTCTTTGATATGGAGTGACTAAAAGGTCCTTCTCGCAGGCCATTGATGAGACCCATGATGGCTGCTTCCGTTGGCAGACTTTGTATGTCGAGACACGCTTTATTGAATCTTTCCATGTAGTTGCGAAGACTTTCCCGATCTCCTTGCTTGATCCCTAATAGGCTTGGGGCGTGTTTGGCTTTGTCCTTCTGGATGCAAAATCTGGCGAGGAATTTTTTAGCTAAGTCGTCAAAACTTGTGATGGATCTTGGAGGTAAACTGTCGAACCACTTAATTGCTATCTTTGTCAGGGTGGTCGGGAAGGCTTTGCATCGAACAGCATCCGAGGCGTCAGTGAGATACATTCTGCTTCTGAAGTTGCTGAGATGATGGCTGGGATCTGAGGTACCGTCGTATGATGTCATGTCGGGAGCTTTAAAATCCTGTGGAACTTTAGCTTTCATGATCTCCTTGGTGAAGAGGTCTTGGTCCTTGTGGGAGCTGTCATCGTGACTGGGCTAAATGGTTTTAGCCTTGAGATCTGCCTCGAGCTTTAGGAGCTTGTCTTCTAGCTCTTATCGTCGCCTAGTTTCTCTCCGGAGGTTCCTCTCCGCTTATCGTTGATGCTCGGCCTCTTTTTTGAGCTGTTTTAGGCGATCCTGCTGTTCTCGGAGGACATCTAAAATTTCTGTATTTGGGGAGTGCTTGTCTCCATTTGGTTGAGATGTATCTTTCTGTGTGACATCCGCGTTCTTATGCGACATCCTGTTTTCCAGATTAGAATCATGGTCGTTGTCAAGATTGTTCGCTATGATGATGGGATGACTTCCAGGTTCCCTGGCAACGGCGCCAATGTTTCGACCTGAAACTGAAGGTCGATCTCGAATGAGATCTGCGGTGGTGGCCGGAGCTGTCATGTCCGACTTGTTGGATCTGGTGGAGCTGGAGATGATGCTAATCCTTCGTCACCGGAGGGTGGTGGTACCTGCAAGAGACTCCGATGCTTAAGTTAGCATGGGCTTTAAGCAGGTTTTTTGTAGAATCAGAGTATCAGTTATACCTGGGTACTCCAGTGTATTTATAGTGGTGTAGGCTGACCTTTCTAGATAAGATAAGTTAGTTATCTTATCTTTATCTTTAAGTGAGGTTATCTTATCTTTTAGGGGAACCGCCCTTATCTTTCTAGGCTTTAGCTGCCTTTAGATTGGGATGTGTCCCTTCGTTTGGGCCTGTTTGGGCCTCTCGTGGCAATTTGGCCGACCTCTTTTGAGAGGAGGTCGGAAAGACCCATCTGAAGAGGTCGGTCGCTTTGTCTTTAATCATCCCAGGTCGGATAGCTCGACCTAGGGTATGAATAGTTGGCTTTCTCCTTTCCTTTGCGGGCTATCCTGAAAAAGACAAAAAATAGAATACAACTCAGGAGAACACAGAGAAAAGTTATAGAAGGAAGAAGGAAACAGTTAATCAATTCAATTTAAGCCAGTCAGATAAATAAACACTCAATCAGGGGAAAACATGCATAAAGCAGTTAAATGCTCAAAAGAAATGTGTTTTCCCAAGATCATGCAACCTAAGTAACAAATGAATGAGTGAACAAACAATGAAAGCATGTATATGACTTAGGTGCATTAAGTAAGTGAATTGAATTCGAAGAAATTTATTATTGCAATTGTGCTTTAGAAATTGAAAAGAGTTTGCAAAAATTAGCACAAAAGGCAAAAATCAGAGTCACACTGAAAGCATGACATATTCATGTTGAGAAGTAAGGAATGACCACATGTACATCGCTTCTTGTCCAAAGCAGTGCTTGATTGAAAACAAGGTGCATTGATCAAAAACTTAGAGGAACAAGTAGCTATGTTTGTGGTCATTAATGTTAAAGATACATGAATAAGTATTTGATTAATTCACATAGAAAGCAATGTATGTACTGCTGCTGCCAATGTCACCAAACAGGTTTCAAAATTTCAAGTTTAATTTTAGTTTGGTGTTGACACACAAAAATCAATGGGCAGGCAGGGCAGAATGCAGTAATTCAGCATGCTATGCTCTTAAAAGTACCAAATAGAATGATGAAAGCTATAAATTTCAATCCAATTTGGTTTCAAGAACAAAGTCAGCAATGAAGTGCATAGTTGACAGGTTAATTGTTAAATGATGATATGCACAGCAAACTTGACATCATAATCACAAAGCAAAATGAAGTTCAGATTGATGTTTCAGCAAAATGAAGTCGCAGGGTGCATTACTAAGTCATCTTAGGCAGCATTCAAAATCAACAGAGAATTACACTATATGAGAATTAAATGCCAAATGAAAGCAAAATCCACGCTCTTATGCTAATGAGACAAAGAAATCAAATAAAAACTTCATTCAGGCATTTAAGCAAGCATAACTGATGAGCGGATAATTTATAAGCTTTTGGCATTGTTTTTACATAGTTTTTAGTATGATTTAGTTAGTTTTTAGTATATTTTTATTAGTTTTTAATTAAAAATCACATTTCTGGACTTTACTAGGAGTTTGTGTGTTTTTCTGTGATTTCAGGTAATTTCTGGCTGAAATTGAGGGACTTGAGCAAAAATCTTATTCAGAGGCTTGATAAACCCATATTTTATGAGATATATTATGCTCAATTTAAGTGATTTATTCAACCCTTCACCCACTTATTCATGTAAATTGCATGGTTTCACTTTCCCTTCCTTATTATGTGATATATGTGAAATACATGTTTCCTATGCTTTGAAATTATTTATTTTAATTACCCTTTATTACCATCCGATGCCGTGATCTGTGTGTTGAGAAGTTTCAAATCTTCTAAGGCAGGAATGACTTAAAGGATGGAAAGGAAACATACAAAAATGGAAAGAAAGCACAAAATGGAGTTTTTGAAGAAACTGGCAGTGACGCGAATGCATGGACAACACGGTCGCATGCCCAGCGCGAAAAGGCAGCGACGCAAACGCGTGACTAATGCAGACGCGCGCCATGAGCAGAACACAGATGACGCGTATGCGTGACCGAAGCGAACGCGTGATAAGGAAAACTCCAGATGACGCGACCGCGTGACCCACGCAGACGCGTGACAGACGCCACGCACCAGAAATTACAGAAAATGCTCCCAGCGATTTCTAAAACCCTTTTGGCCCAGATCCAAGTCCAGAAGGCACAGATTAGAGGTTATAAAGTGGGGGAATGCTTCCATTCATTATCATGTCTTCAATTATTCACTTTTCATAGTTTAGATGTAGTTTTTAGAGAGAGAGGTTCTCTCCTCTCTCTTAGGTTTTTAGGATTAGGATTCCTCTTAAAGTATTTAGAATTTAAACTCTTCGTCAGGTTCAATATTCCTTTTACTTTATATTTCTCTTTTACTTCCAGATATTTTAATGCTATCCTTTAATTACTTATGTTGCCATATTGGCTTATGAACTCTTTATGTTTAAATTGATTTTCTCTTATTAATGCAATTGAGGTATTTCAGATCATTGATTCTTATTTAGCTTTTTATGTTATTGGCTTTAATTGATTAACTGGAAGCTCTTGAGTTATCAACTATCCGTGATTGGTTGTTATGTCGGCTAAATTGACTGGTATTCCACTAACTCTAGTCTTTCCTTAGGAGTTGGCTAGTACTTGGAAATCTAACTAATTAGTTCACTTGACTTTTCCTTGCTTTCATAAGGGTTAACTAAGTGGGATTAACTTCCATTCTCATAGGAGTAACTAGGATAGGACTTTCGAATTTTCATACCTTGCCAAGAGTTTATTTTATAGTTATTTATTTATTTTTCTTGTTATTTAAATTACCTGCCCCTTACTTTCAAAACCCCCAATTTACAAAACTCATAACCATTAATAAGAACATTCTTCCCTGCAGTTCCTTGAGAAGACAACCCGAGGTTTAAATACTTCGGTTATCAATTTCAAAGGGGTTTGTTACTTGTGACAACCAAAACTTTTGTAAGAAAGGTTGATTGCTTGGTTTAGAAACTATACTTACAACGAGAATTTATTCTGAATTCTAAACCGTCAATCTTCAGTTCTTCAAAATGGCGCCGTTACCGGGAAACTGCAAACGTGTGCCTTATTATTGGTTATTTTAAATATTTTTCTTTTATTTGTTTATTTTTTTGTTTTTCCCTTTTATTTCTACTAGCTACCATGAATTCTCACCCCCTCTCGCTTTGAGTTTGGTTCTAATATTGTTGAAG
Source organism: Arachis ipaensis (assembly GCF_059453495.1). Lineage (NCBI taxonomy): Eukaryota > Viridiplantae > Streptophyta > Magnoliopsida > Fabales > Fabaceae > Arachis > Arachis ipaensis. The sequence continues at coordinate 100,251,432 of NC_142441.1, forward strand.
AGAATGAAAGCTATAGCAGGAACATGCATCAAGGTCAGAGCAATCAAAGATGGATGGAGCCAAGAGGATTTGATCAACCCTTTAGGCAACAACACCCTCCAAGATATCTTGGGCAAGGACCACTCTACAATGCATACCAAGCTGATAGATATGGTAGACCCCCTTGTAATCACCAACAAGCCCCACCCTGTGCCTATAGACCTTCCTCTCAACGTAGCTTTGAACCACCACACTCACAAGTTCCTTTTCACCACTCACCACCGTATGATCCTTATTTACCCCAATTCCAATCCAATTACTCCCTAGGACCACCACTTCCCTATGTACCATGTCCATATCCATCACCTCAAGAATCACAGGCTCGCCTCAAGGAAACAGTAGATCAACTTCATACAACCCTTCATCAGCTAGAGCAAGCAATACGTCAATTATCTTCCAGACGTTTAGACACTCAAGGAACTCCAATAGCTTTATGTGGAGAATCTAAGGACAAACGTAGCATGAAGGAGACACTAGAAACCCCAGTTAGTAGTAATGAGCATAACTTTGTTCTGGAACAATTGGAGGAAGCTCAAATTATCCAAGAAGAAAAAGTACTGATTGAAGATTTAGGAGATGCTGAACCTCCATGGGAATCCAGAGTTGTGAAAAATTCCATCCAGGACGTTACAATTGATGCTAAGGAGGATAGTGCACAACCCCTAAAGCAGGTATTTCATGAAGAACTAGACGGAATAACCCAAGACACAAGTTTTCTTGATGATGATAGCCTCAAGTCAAGTTCTCCTAGTAATGAACCCGCATCCGCACGTGAATTCTCTGAGATTGAAGAACCTTATCCAAGTGAATACGAAGATGATGTCGAGATAGATTTTTCTCAACCTCCAACTTATGACTTAAGTGATGTGGAAGATATCGAAGACTTTGATCAAGACGTGGTTGCATTTGAAGAAGTTTGCAAAGAAGTGGAGGAATTCGCAGAAGATTACAAGGGAGTAGAACTTACAGAACCACTGGAAACACCTACCCCAAGGCCATTACCACCTAATACAAGCTTCAAGTGGGTACAATCCTTAACCTTTATCTTTACTTTTCCACTTGAATATGGTTTGCTTGAAACAGATGGCCGGCTTAGAGCTCTCTGCGGCTTTAAGAGTAAGAGGGAAATGGCTCGTACTCAGAGATGGTGTACAAGATTCAATAAGGTTCCACGCTTCAATTCGAAGTGCAAGGATTGGTATCAAGTTCAATTGAATGGGTTACAGAAGACGTTTGGTCATCTTGGTGAGAATACAATTTCTAAACTGCCCGGATGGAAGCATATAGATCAAGACAAAGGCGGATTTAAAAGCAAAGTTTGGGATCCTGGAATCTATTCTGACATTCGTCACCCCGGGAGCCTGAGAACCTGTTTGAAGCTGCTCAAAGGCTTCACATGCCTAGTTTGGGACCCCGGAGGCTGTTGGCATTCCAAATATTGGTGGTAATTTTTGGATGAATTTAAGCATAAGCCACCATAACATAAAGCTCATCCAATCTCCAACTTAAGGACTTTAACTAAAAGTGCTAGGTGGGAGACAACCCACCATGGTATGGTCGTTTCTTTTTCAATTTTTATTTCGTACTGTTTGATTTTATGTTATATTATTTTTTATTGAACCTGGATGTTATTCATAGCATTTGCATTAGCATTGCATACTGCATAATTGCATACCTGCATATATAAAAAAAAGGGGAGGCGTGCGACGCGACCGCACTGCTAACGCGTTCACGTCAGTTACGAAAACCACCTCCCACGCGTCCGCGTCAATCATGCGAACGTGTGATCTGAAAATCAGCGTAAAAATCTAACGCCCAGAAATCTGGGCTGGAATCGTGCGGCTGGTGTGCGTTTAGCACAACACGGCTCACGCGTTCGCGTCCATCACGCGAACGCGTCATTTGCAAAATACCCATCCCACGCGAAAGCGTGAGCGACGCGTCTGCGTCGCGTGGATTGCACAACACCCTAAATGGAGACAGAGAGTTACGCTGAAATGACGCTGGACTTGTGCGTTTAGCACAATTTCCAGCGACGCGGTCGCATGCCTCACGCGACCGCGTCATTCATCCTTTTACCCATTCCATGCGATCGCGTAACTCACGCGATCGCGTCAACCCCATTCCACCCTAGCCACGCGATTGCGTGCCCCACGCGTTCGCGTAGATTCAAATTCACTAACCCCAGTGACGCAAAACCCTACCCCATCGCGCCCCCATTCTCTTCCCCCCAACCCCCCTCTGCTCCCTCTCTGCTCCCTACTCCAACACCACCACCCCAACCACCTCCGACCGCCGCACCACCCCCACCAACCCAGACCCACCGCGACGCCCACCCCCCTCCTTCTTCTTTTCCCCTCCCTTCTCTCCCTTCCACCACCGCGGCCAGCCATCGCCACCGCGCCATCACCGCCGCGCCCCCCACCACCAACACCCTCACCCCCTCCCTTCCTTCCTCCTTAACCTCCTCTCCACCATTACCCCAACCCGAAACCCCTACCACCGAACAGCCACCCACCGCCGTGCCAACCACGGTTTGCCGTCGCGCCAACCACGGTTCACCGCCGCGCCGCCCTACATTACCACCGCATTGCCGCCAACACCACCCCACTCCCACCACATCTCTTAGTTCCATACTTGTGCCTCTAACCACCAGGTTCCGCCGAACGCCACTTTTCTTTCATTCGTAGTTAGTTGTATATTTTTCAGTTTATGTTTAAAAGTAGGCTAGTTAGAGATGCATGTTTGTAGTGGATTCTAGGTGGTTAGGTAGCTAGGATGTGGTTAGTGGATTTAGGCCTGCTAATTGCACCGTACTTGTTGCTTGTTTTACCTATTCTGCAATTCTGTTCTGCCTGTGATGTTAGTATTGTTCATATGATGTTCTTATTGCTCATGCTGCTATTGAGACTGCTCTTTCATGTTTGTATTATTTATGTCTATTTGCAGCTTTATTTTAATTTTTATGAACTGTTCTGCTTGCTGTTTATTACCCGGGAACATCTAATTTTAGCCGAAATGCTGCCCAATTTTCTATAAATTGTTTCCTTCTCATTCATGTTTTGGTTTTGGCAATTTTAAATTTTGCATTCCTTAGATTTTACCAAAATAATTCCTGAATGCACGGGCCAGCATTCTTATTCCTTTCGATTTCCTGGTTAATAAATTGCACTTTTGATGATTTGATTTTAATTTTTTTACTATTTTTATATCTTGGTGTGCGAAATCGTGATCATTACTTCCTTGGTAACGGCGCTAAAAACTCCATACGCACGTTCATGATCTTAATTCTGTTTCACAACTTCGTACAACTAACCAACAAGTGCACTGGGTCGTCCAAGTAATAAACCTTACGTGAGTAAAGGTCGATCCCACGGAGATTGTCGGCTTGAAGCAAGCTATGGTCACCTTGTAAATCTCAGTCAGGCGGATTCAAATAGTTATGAAGATTTGATAATTAAAACATAATTGAAATATAAACTAGGATAGAGATACTTATGTAATTCATTGGTGAGAATTTTAGATAAGCGTATAGAGATGCCTTTCGTTCCTCTGAACCTCTGCTTTCTTGCTGTCTTCATCCAATCATTCCTACTCCTTTCCATGGCAAGTTGTATGTTGGGCATCACCGTTGTCAATGGCTACTTCCCATCCTCTCTGTGAAAATGGTCCAATGCGCTGTCACTGCATGGCTAATCATCTGTCGGTTCTCGATCATACTGAAATTGGATTTACTATCCTTTTGTGTCTGTCACTACGCCCAGCACTCGCGAGTTTGAAGCTCGTCACAGCCATCCCTTCCCAGATCCTACTCAGAATACCACAGACAAGGTTTAGACTTTCCGGATCTCAAGAATGGCCATCCATGGGTTCTAACTTATACCACGAAGATTCTAATATCTCGGACTCGGTCCTCTGTATTAGATATCTAAGAGATACTCATTCTAGCTTGTTTGCATGTAGAACGGAAGTGTTTGTCAGGCACGCGTTCATAGGTGAAAATGATGATGAGCGTCACATAATCATCACATTCATCATGTTCTTGGGTGCGAATGGATATCTTAGAATAGGAATAAGCTTGAATTGAATAGAAAAACAGTAGTACTTTGTATTAATTCATGAGGAACAGCAGAGCTCCACACCTTAAGCTATGGTGTGTAGAAACTCTACCGTTAAAAATATATAAGTGATGAAGGTTCAGGCATGGCCGAATGGCCAGCCCTCACAAAAGTCTAAGATAGCATAAAACTACTCAAAGTTGATCCAAAGATGTTTCCAAGGATGTAAATACAATAGTAAAAAGTCCTATTTATACTAAACTAGTTACTAGGGTTTACAGAAATGAGTAATTGATGCAGAAATCTACTTTCAGGGCCCACTTGGTGTATGCTTGGGCTGAGCATTGAGCTTTACACGTGTAGAGGTCTTTTTTGGAGTTGAACGCCAGTTTGTAACCTGTTTCTGGCGTTTAACTCCAGAATGCAGCATAGAACTGGCGTTGAACGCTAGGTTACCTCATCTATCCTTAATCAAAGTATGAACTATTATATATTGCTGGAAAGCCCTGGATGTCTACTTTCCAACGCAATTAAGAGCGCGCCATTTGGAGTTCTGTAGCTCCAGAAAATCTACTTTGAGTGCAGAGAGGTCAGAATCCAACAGCATCTGCAGTCCTTTTTCAGCCTGAATCAGATTTTTGTTCAGGTCCCTCAATTTCAGCCAGAAATTAACTGAAATCATAGAAAAACACACAAACTCATAGTAAAGTCCAGAAATGTGATTTTTATTTAAAAACTAATAAAAATATACTAAAAACTAACTAAATCATACTAAAAACTATGTAAAAAAATGCCAAAAAGCGTATAAATTATCCGCTCATCACAACACCAAACTTAAATTGTTGCTTGTCCCCAAGCAACTGAAAATCAAATAGGATAAAAAGAAGAGAATATACTATAAATTCCAAAATATCAATGAAACTTAGCTCCAATCAGATGAGCGGGACTTGTAGCTTTTTGCCTCTTGAATAGTTTTGGCATCTCACTTTATCCATTGAGGTTCAGAATGATTGGCATCTATAGGAACTTAGAATACAGATAGTGTTATTGATTCTCCTAGTTCAGTATGTTGATTCTTGAACACAGCTACTTTATGAGTCTTGGCCGTGGCCCTAAGCACTTTGTTTTCCAGTATTACCACCGGATACATAAATGCCACAGACACATAACTGGGTGAACCTTTTCAGATTGTGACTCAGCTTTGCTAAAGTCCCCAATTAGAGGTGTCCAGGGTTCTTAAGCACACTCTTATTTTTGCTTTGGACCTTGACTTTAACCGCTCAGTCTCAAGTTTTCACTTGACACCTTTACGCCACAAGCACATGGTTAGGGACAGCTTGGTTTAGCCGCTTAGGCCAGGATTTTATTCCTTTAGGCCCTCCTATCCACTGATGCTCAAAGCCTTGGATCTTTTTTATTTACCCTTGGCTTTTGGTTTTAAGGGCTATTGGCTTTTTGCTCTTGCCTTTTGGTTTAAAGAGCTTTTGGATTTTTCTGCTTGCTTTTTCTTTTTCTTTCTCTTTTTTTTTTTCGCTATATTTTTTTTCGCAAGCTTTCTGTATACACTGCTTTTTCTTGCTTCAAGAATCATTTTTATGATTTTTCAGATTATCAAATAACATGTCTCCTTTTTTCTTATTCTTCAAGAGCCAACATATTTAACATTCATAAACATCAACTTCAAAAGACATATGCACTGCTCAAGTATTCATTCAGAAAACAAAAATTATTGTCACCACATCAAAATAATTAAACTAGTTTCAAGGATGAATTTGAAACCCTGTACTTCTTGTTCTTTTGTTTTTATAACAGTTTTCATTTAAGAGAGGTGATGGATTCATATTCATGACTTTAAGGCATAGACACTTAGACACTAATGATCATGTAATAAGACACAAATATAAATAAACATAAAGCATGGGAACCGAAAATAGAAAACAAATAGACAAGGAGATTAAGGAAGTAGTCCACCTTAGTGAGGGTGGCGTCTTCCTCTTCTTGAAGAACCAATGGTACTCTTGAGCTCCTCTATGTCTCTTCCTTGTCTTTGTTGTTCCTCCCTCATAGCTCTTTGATCTTCTCTAATTTCATGGAGGATGATGGAATGCTCTTGGTGCTCCATCCTTAGTTGTCCCATGTTGGAACTTAATTCTCCTAGGGAAGTGTTGATTTGCTCCCAATAATTCTGTGGAGGAAAGTGCATCCCCTGAGGCATCTCAGGGATTTCATGGTGAGGAATCTTCTCATGCTCATGTTGAGGTCCATGATCTCTTGTTTGCTCCATCCTTTTCTTAGTGATGGGCTTATCCTCTTCAATGAGGATGTCTCCCTCTATGTCAATTCCAGCCGAATTGCAGAGGTGGCAAATGAGGTGAGAAAAGGCTAACCTTGCCAAATTAGAGGACTTGTCAGCCACCTTGTAAAGTTCTTGAGGTATGATCTCATGAACTTCCACTTCCTCCCCAATCATGATACTATGGATCATGATGGCCCAGTCTACAGTAACTTCAGACCGGTTGCTAGTAGGAATGATTAAGCATTGAATGAACTCTAGCCATCCCCTAGCCACTGGTTTGAGGTCAAGCCTTCTTAGTTGAACCGACTTGCCTTTTGAGTCAATTTTCCATTGAGCTCTTTCCACACATATGTCCATGAGGACTTGGTCCAACCTTTGATCAAAGTTGACTCTTCTAGTGTAGGGGCGTGCGTTTTCTTCCATCATTGGCAAGTTGAATTCCAACCTTACATTTTCCGAACTAAAATCTAAGTAATTCCCCCGAACTATGGTGAGCCAATTCTTTGGATTCGGGTTCACACTTTGATCATGGTTCCTAGTGATTCATGCATTTGCATAGAACTCTTGAACCATTAAGATCCTGACTTGTTGAATGGGGTTGGTGAGAACTTCCCAACCTCTTCTTTGAATCTCAAGTCGGATCTCCGTATACTCATTCCTTTTGAGTTTGAAAGGAACCTCAGGGATCACTTTCTTTTTGGCCACAACTTCATAGAAGTGGTCTTGATGGACCTTAGAGATAAATCTCTCCATCTCCCATGACTCAGAGGTGAAAGCAATTGCCTTTCCTTTCCTCTTTCTAGAGGTTTCTCTGGCCTTAGGTGCAATGAATGGTTATGGAAAAACAAAAAGCTATGCTTTTACCACACCAAACTTAAAATGGTTGCTCGTCCCTGAGCAAAAGAAGAAAGAAAGAAGTAGAAGAAGAAGAAAAATGGAGGAGAGGGAAAGAGAGATGGTTTCGACCAAGGAAAAGAAGAGAGGGTCTTGTTGTGTGAAAATGAAGAGGGAATGAGGGGTTTATATAGGAGTGGGGAGGGGTTTAGGGTTCGGCCATTTAGGGTTGGGTTTGGGAGGGAAATTTTTTTTGAATTTTGAAGGTAGGTGGGGTTTATGGGGAAGAGAAGATGGATGTGAGTGGTGAAGAGGTGATGGGGAAGAGTGATTGAGTTGATTGGTGAAGGGTATTTGGGAAAGAAAGTTATGGAAAGGTGTGAAGAGGAGAGAAGAAGTAGGTGGAGATCCTGTGGGATCCACAGATCCTGAGGTGTTTGAGGATTTCTCATCCCTGCACCTTTTAGACGTGTAAAACGCCCTATATATGCAATCCTGGCGTTTAACGCCAGATTACAGCATGTTTCTGGCGTTAAACGCCACTTCCTTGCTTGTTTTGGGCGTTCAACGCCAGTCTATAGCATGTTTCTGGCGTTGAACGCCAGTCTGATGCTTGTTTCTGGCGTTTAACGCCAGTCTAATGCTTGTTTCTGGCGTTTAACGCCAGCTTTCCTCTGGGTGCAATCCTGGCATTTAAACGCCAGACTGCTGCTTGTTTCTGGCATTTAACGCCAGTTTCATACTCTGTTCTGGCGTTAAACGCCAACCAGATGCTCCTTATTGGCGTTTAAACGCCAGTAAACCCTTCTTCCAGGGTGTGCTATTTTCAATACTATTTTTCATTCTATTTTTGATTTTTTAGTAGTTTTTGTGACTCCACATGATCATCAACCTAATAAAACATGAAATAACAAAGAGAAAATAAAATAAAAATGATTAAATAACATTGGGTTGCCTCCCAACAAGCGCTTCTTTAATGTCAATAGCTTGACAGTGAGCTCCCATGGAGCCTCACAGATGTTCAGAGCAAGGTTGGAACCTTCCAACACCAAACTTAGAGTTTGAATGTGGGGGTTCAACACCAAACTTAGAGTTTGGTTGTGGCCTCCCAACACCAAACTTAGAGTTTGACTGTGGGGGCTTTGGTTGACTCTGCAGTGAGAGAAGCTTTTCATGCTTCCTCTCCATGGTTACAGAAGGAGATTCTTGAGTTTTAAACACAAGGTAGTCCTCATTCAGTTGAAGGACCAACTCTCCTCTGTCCACATCAATCACAACTCTTGCTGTGGCTAGGAAGGGTCTTCCAAGGATGATGGATTCATCCTCATCCTTCCCAGTGTCTAGGATTATGAAATCAGCAGGGATGTAAAGGTCTTTAACCTTTACTAGCACGTCCTCTACTTGTCCATAAGCTTGTTTTCTTGAGTTGTCTGCCATCTCTAATGAGATTCTGGGAGCTTGCACCTCAAAGATTCCCAGTTTCTCCATTATAGAGAGTGGCATGAGGTTTATCCCTGACCCAAGGTCACATAGAGCCTTCTCAAAGGTCATGGTGCCTATGGTACAGGGTATTAAGAACTTTCCAGGATTCTGTTTCTTCTGAGGCAATCTCAGTTGATCCAGATCACTTAGTTCATTGATGAGCAAGGGAGGTTCATCTTCCCAAGTCTCATTACCAAATAATTTGGCATTTAGCTTCATGATTGCACCATGGTACTTGGCAACTTGCTCTTCAATAACATCTTCATTCTCTTCAGAAGAAGAATACTCATCAGAGCTCATGAAGGGCATAAGGAGGTTCAATAGAATCTCTATGGTCTCTAGATGAGCCTCAGATTCCTTTGGTTCCTCAGAGGGAAACTCCTTGTTGATCACTGGACGTCCCAGGAGGTCTTCCTCACTGGGATTCACGTCCTCTCCCTCCCTTGTAGGTTCGGCCATGATGATCAATTCAATGGCCTTGCACTCTCCTTTTGGATTCTCTTCTGTATTGCTTGGGAGAGTACTAGGAGGTGTTTCAGTGACCCTTTTACTTAGCTGGCCCACTTGTGCCTCAAGATTCCTAATGGAGGACGTTGTTTCATTCAAGAAACTTAAAGTGGCTTTAGATAGATCAGAGACTATATTTGCTAAGCTAGATGGATTCTGCTCAGAACTCTCTGTCTATTGCTGAGTGGATGATGGAAAAGGCTTGCTATTGCTAAACCTGTTTCTTCCACCATTATTAAAGCCTTGTTAAGGCTTTTGTTCATCCTTCCATGAGAAATTTGGATGATTCCTCCATGAGGGATTATAGGTGTTTCCATAGGGTTCACCCATGTAATTCACCTCTGCTATTGCAGGGTTCTCAGGATCATAAGCTTCTTCTTCAGAAGATGCCTCTTTAGTACTGTTGGATGATTCCTTTAATCCATTCAGACTCTGAGAGATCATACTAACTTGCTGAGTCAATATTTTATTCTGAGCCAATATGGCATTCAGAGTATCAATTTCAAGAACTCCCTCTTCATAGGCGTCCCATTATTCATAGGATTCCTCTCAGAAGTGTACATAAACTGGTTATTAGCAACCATGTCAATGAGTTCTTGAGCTTCTGCAGGCATTTTCTTTAGGTGAATGGATCCACCTACAGAATGGTCCAATGACATCTTTGATAATTCAGACAGACCATCATAGAATATATCTAGAATGGTCCATTCTGAGAGCATGTCAGAAGGACACTTTTTGGTCAGTTCCTTGTATCTCTCCCAAGTTTCATAGAGGGATTCACCTTCTTTCTGTTTGAAGGTTTGAACATCCACTCTAAGCTTGCTAAGCTTTTGAGGAGGAAAGAACTTGGCTAAGAAAGCCGTGACCAGCTTATCCCAAGAGTTCAGGCTATCCTTAGGTTGAGAATCCAACCATATTCTAGCTCTGTCTCTTATAGCAAACGGGAAAAGCATGAGCCTGTAGACCTCGGGATCAACCCCATTGGTCTTAACAGTATCACAGATCTGCAAGAATTCAGTTAAGAATTGAAAAGGATCTTCAGATGGAAGTCCATGAAACTTGCAGTTCTGTTGCATCAGAGAAACTAATTGAGGTTTCAGCTCAAAATTGTTTACTCCAATGGCAGGAATTGGGATGCTTCTTCCATGTAAATTGGAATTTGGTGCAGTAAAGTCACCAAGCATCTTCCTTGCATTGTTATTATTTTCGGCCATGTTGTCTTCTTTTTCGAAAATTTCTGTCAGATTTTCTCCAAAGAGTTGTGCTTTAGCTTCCCTTAGCTTCCTCTTCAGAGTCCTTTCAGGTTCAGGATCAGCTTCAACAAGAATGTTCTTATCCTTTTTCCTGCTCATATGAAAAAGAAGAAAACAAAAAAGAAAATATGGAATCCTCTATGTCACAGTATAGAGATTCCTTTATGTGAGTAGAAGAATAAAGGGAATAAGAGTGAAGAAAGATGGATAATCCAAACACAAAGGTGAGGATAGGAGCAGAGATATGAGATGAAGAGAAGTGTTAGTAAGTAAATAAATAATTAGAAGGAGATGAGAGAGAGGAAAGAATAATTCGAAAATTAAAAAAATATTTTAAAATTAAATTTAGAATTCAAAATTTAAAATGGAAATTAAATTAAATTAAATTTTTAAAACAATTAATTAATTAAAAAGGAATTTTTGAAAAAGAGGAAGGTATTTTCAAAAATTAGAAGGAGAGAGTTAGTTAGGTAGTTTTAAAAAAGATATGATTGAAACAAAAAGATATGATTGATTAAAAGAGATTTGAAATTTGTTTTTGAAAAAGATATGATTGAAATTGAAAAAGATATGATTGAAACAAAAAGATAAGATTGATTGAAAAAGATTTAGAAAGGAAATTAAAAAAAATAAAAGATTTGATTTTGAAAATCAAAGTTGATTACTTGACTAACAAGAAACAGAAAGATATGATTTTAAATTTAAAGATTGAACCTTTCTTAATAGGCAAGTAACAACGTTGAAAAATTTTGAATCAAAACATTAAATGCTAATAAAATTTTTGAAAATTAAGAAATAAAATAAGAAAAAGATTTTGAAAACTAATTTGAATATTTTCGAAAAAATGAAAAAGATTTTGAAAAATTTTAAGAAGGGAATTCGAAAATATGAAAAAAAAAATTGAAAAAGATTTGATTTTGAAAAAGATTTTGAAAAAGATAAGATTTTTAAATTGAAAATTTGATTTGACTCATAAAAACAACTAGATTTTAAAAAAATTTGAAAAAGTCAACTCAAATTTTCGAATTTGATGAGTGAAAAAGGGAAAGATATTTTTTTTATTTTTGAATTTTAATAAAGAAAGAGAAAAACAACCCAAAGACTCAATGCATGAAAATTTTGGATCAAAATATGTGATGCATGCAAGAACACTATGAATGTCAAGATGAACACCAAGAACACTTTGAATGTCAAGATGAACCCCAAGAACTTATTTTTGAAAAATTTTCAAGAAAAGAAAACATTCAAGACACCAAACTTAAAAATTTGCAAACTTTAGACACTAACAAATTGAAAATGCATATGAAAAACAAGTAAAGACACAAAACAAGAAAATAAGGGGATCAAACAAGAAGACTGGCCAAGAACAACTTGAAGATCATGAAGAATGCAATGCATGAAATTTTTGAAAATACTTTTTTTAGAAAATTAAAAACATGCAATTGACACCAAACTTGAAACTTGACTCTAGACTCAAACAAAAAAAAACACAAAATTATTTTTGATTTTATGATTTTATTAATTTTTTTTTTGGATTTTTCGAAAATTATTTTGGAAAAACGAAAAAGAAGAAATTTTTTTGTATTTTTTTTCGAAAATAAGAAATAAAAATCTTAAAATTAAAATAAAATTACCTAATCTGAGCAACAAGATGAACCGTCAGTTCTCCAAACTCGAACAATCCCCGGCAACGGCGCCAAAAACTTGGTGTGCGAAATCGTGATCATTACTTCCTTGGTAACGGCGCTAAAAACTCAATACGCACGTTCATGATCTTAATTCTGTTTCACAACTTCATACAACTAACCAACAAGTTCACTGGGTCGTCCAAGTAATAAACCTTACGTGAGTAAGGGTCGATCCTACGGAGATTGTCGGCTTGAAGCAAGCTATGGTTACCTTGTAAATCTCAGTCAGGCATATTCAGATAGTTATGAAGATTTGATAATTAAAACATAATTGAAATATAAACTAGGATATAGATACTTATGTAATTCATTGGTGAGAATTTCAGATAAGCGTATAGAGATGCCTTTCGTTCCTCTGAACCTCTGCTTTCCTGCTGTCTTCATCCAATCATTCCTACTCCTTTCCATAGCAAGCTGTATGTTGGGCATCACCGTTGTCAATGGCTACTTCCCATCCTCTCTGTGAAAATGGTCCAATGCGCTGTCACTGCATGGCTAATCATCTGTCGGTTCTCGATCATACTGGAATAGGATTTACTATCCTTTTGCGTCTGTCACTACGCCCAGCACTCGCGAGTTTGAAACTCGTCACAGCCATCCCTTCCCAGATCCTACTCGGAATACCACAGACAAGGTTTAGACTTTTCGGATCTCAAGAATGGCCATCCATGGGTTCTAACTTATACCACGAAGATTCTAATATCTCGGACTCGGTCCTTTGTATTAGATATCTAAGAGATACTCATTCTAGCTTGTTTGCATGTAGAACGGAAGTGTTTGTCAGGCACGCGTTCATAGGTGAGAATGATGATGAGCGTCACATAATCATCACATTCATCATGTTCTTGGGTGCGAATGGATATCTTAGAATAGGAATAAGCTTGAATTGAATAGAAAAACAGTAGTACTTTGTATTAATTCATGAGGAACAGCAGAGCTCCACACCTTAAGCTATGGTGTGTAGAAACTCTACCGTTGAAAATACATAAGTGATGAAGGTTCAGGCATGGCCGAATGGCCAGCTCTCACAAAAGTCTAAGATAGCATAAAACTACTCAAAGCTGATCCAAAGATGTTTCCAAGGATGTAAATACAATAGTAAAAAGTCCTATTTATACTAAACTAGTTACTAGGGTTTACAGAAATGAGTAATTGATGCAGAAATCCACTTCCGGGGCCCACTTGGTGTGTTCTTGGGCTGAGCATTGAGCTTTACACGTGTAGAGGTCTTTCTTGGAGTTGAATGCCAGTTTGTAACCTGTTTCTGGCGTTTAACTCCAGAATGCAGCATAGAACTGGCGTTGAACGCCAGTTTATGTCATCTATCCTTAATCAAAGTATGAACTATTATATACTGCTGGAAAGCCCTGGATGTCTACTTTCCAACGCAATTGAGAGCGTGCCATTTGGAGTTCTGTAGCTCCAGAAAATCCACTTTGATTGCAGAGAGATCAGAATCCAACAGCATCTACAGTCCTTTTTCAGCCTGAATCAGATTTTTGCTCAGGTCCCTCAATTTTAGCCAGAAATTACCTGAAATCACAGAAAAACACACAAACTCATAGTAAAGTCCAGAAATGTAATTTTTATTTAAAAACTAATAAAAATATACTAAAAACTAACTAAATCATACTAAAAACTATGTAAAAATAATGCCAAAAAGCGTATAAATTATCCGCTCCTCATGCATCGTCATCACTAACCTGATATTTTTGAATATGAGTTGACCAGTCTTTCAATTTGTGTATTTCTTGTTACTTAGGAAACATTTCTCAACGCCACTTACTTTGACTTTTTCCTCCTAACTCACTGCTTTCCACTTTTTCACTTCTCACCACTTTTAACTTTCTAACTTCTCCCTTTGCTTTTTAACTAATTCCTTCAACTTTTTACTTCATGGCATGATTATTGTTTTTCCTAATTAACAGGTATTCTACTTATAACATATTTTGGATTGTAATTTCTCATCTCAGCTTTTTAACTCCGAAACAATCCAAAATGCACAATTATTCAACTCATTTCATAATTTCACTGCTCCTTTTCCACTATGTGCTTATCTTGTTATTTGCCTACTTGTTTTTCTATTTTTATTATATCCTAGATTTCTGTTTTTCAGGATGTCTGACCCTCAGCGTAATTAGTTCACTTGACTTTTCCTTGCTTTCATAAGGGTTAACTAAGTGGGATTAACTTCCATTCTCATAGGAGTAACTAGGATTGGACTTCCGAATTTTCATACCTTGCCAAGAGTTTATTTTATAGTTATTTATTTATTTTTCTTGTTATTTAAATTACCTGCCCCTTACTTTCAAAACTCCCAATTTAAAAAACTCATAACCATTAATAAGAACATACTTCCCTGCAGTTCCTTGAGAAGACGACCCGAGGTTTAAATACTTCGGTTATCAATTTCAAAGGAGTTTGTTACTTGTGACAACCAAAACTTTTAGAAGAAAGGTTGATTGGTTGGTTTAGAAACTATACTTGCAACGAGAATTTATTCTGAATTCTAAACCGTCAATCTTCAGTTCTTCAAGGCTGAAGAAGGACTGCATATGCTGTTGGATTCTGACCTCCCTGCACTCGAAATGGATTTTTTGGAGCTACAGAAACCGAAATGGCGCGATGGAAATTGCGTTAGAAAGTAGACATCCGGGGCTTTCCAGCAATATATAATAGTCCATACTTTTCTCGAGTTTAGATGACACAAACTGGCGTTCAACGCCAGCTTTCTGCCATATTCTGGCGTTAAACGCCAGTAACAAGTTGCAAATCAGCGTTAAATGCCAGAAACAGGTTACAACCTGGCATTTAACTCCAAAAGAAGTCTCTACACATGAAAGCTTCAATGGTCAGCCCAAGCACACACCAAGTGGGTCCCAGAAGTGGATTTTTGCATCATTTACTTTATCTTATGTAACCCTAGTCACTAGTCTAGTATAAAAACTACTTTTAGTGATTTATTTTATATCTTTTTGTTAATCTTTGGATCATTTTTGAGACTGTCCTTGTATCACTTTTGAGCTATTGATCATGTTTAGGGAGCTGGCCATTCGGCCATGCCTGGACCTTGTTCTTATGTATTTTCAACGATAGAGTTTCTACACACCATAGATTAAGGTGTAGAGCTCTGCTGTTCCTCATGAATTAATGCGAAGTATTATTGTTTTTCTATTCAACTCAAGCCTATTTCTTCTCTAAGATATTCATTCGCCCACAAGAACATGATGAATGTGATGATTATGTGACGCTCATCATCATTCTCACTTATCAACGCGTGCCTGACAAACACTTCCGTTCTACATGCAACCAAGCTTGAATGCATATCTCTTAGCCTCTTGATCTACGATCAGAGTCTTCGTGGTATAGGCTAGAATTATTGGCAGCCATTCTTGAGATCCAGAAAGTCTAAACCTTGTCTGTGGTATTCCGAGTAGGATCTGGGAAGGGATGGCTGTGACGAGCTTTAAACTCGCGAGTGCTGGGCGTAGTGATAGACGCAAAAGGATTACTGAATACTATTCCAGCATGATCGAGAACTGACAGATGATTAGCCGTGCGGTGACAGCGCATTTGGACCATTTTCACTAAGAGGACGGGAAGTAGCCATTGACAACGGTGATGCCCAACATACAGCTTGCCATAGAAAGGAGTATGAAGGATTGGATGAAGGTAGTAGGAAAGCAGAGATTCAGAAGGAACTAAGCATCTCCATACGCTTATCTGAAATTCTCACCAATGAATTACATAAGTATCTCTATCCTATTTTATATTTAAGACTGTCCTTGTATCACTTTTGATCTATTGATCATTGATGAGAGGATTTTTACCAGTAAAGAGATTCATAGAAACAGTTGCGTTGTAGATATAGTCTCTAAACCGACAAAAATCCCTTCATACAAATGTTTTGGGTGTCACAAGTAACAAACCCCTTTAGAAATTGTTAACCGAGTATTCAAACCTCGGGTCGTCTTCTCAAGGAACTGCGAGGAAGTATGTTCTTACTATTGGCTATAAAGGTTGTAATCGGGGTTTAGAAGATGAGAAGCAAGTAATTTAAATGACAAGTAAAGTAAATGGCAATTAAAATAAATAAATACTATAAAGCAGACTTTTGGCAAAGTAAGAGAAGTTGGAGGTCCAATGTAGTTATCTCTCTCAACTATAATGAAAGTTGAATCTAAACTCCACTTGATCAACCTGTACTAGGGCAAGGGAAAGTCAAGGGACTAATTAAATTGACCTTTGAATCCTATTTATTTCCTAAGAAAAGGTTGGGATTACTCAAGTTCAGCTCAATTAGCAAGATAACGATTATCAATTATGTTGAGTTTAATAACTATTGAGTTGCTAAATTCTTAACCAGAACCAAAAGGGGAAAAAGTAAAATTGTTGGAATAATAAAAGTATCCTTAGATGGGAAGCAATGGTAACTTAAATCAAAGAGAACAATCATGAACTGAAAATACCTCAATTATCATTAATTCAAATAACAGTCTGTAACATGGAAGAATTCTTAAATCAAATTATAATAATCAATTCAAATGTTGGAATAAATAAATAAAAGTAAAACTTAAAATAAAAGAACATTAAACCTGGGATCCAGAGTTACTCTTAAAACAAGAAGAAATCCTAAATCCTAAAAGAGAGAGAGAAGATCTCCCTCTCAACTAAATCTAAATCATTAAAAAGTAAAATATGCGAGCTCTCTTTGAATGGGTACATTCCCACACTTTATAACCTCTGGTCTATGCTGTCTGTACTTGGATCTAGGCCAAAAAGGGCTTCAGAATTCGTTGGGGGCGTATTATGTAAATTCTGATGCGTGGCCTCTGTCACGCGTCCGCGTGGGTCACGCGGTCGCGTCATTTGGAGCTTTCCCTTGCCACGCGGTCGCGTCAGTCATGCGACCGTGTCATATGCGTTCTGCTTAAGACGCGCGGTCGCGTCAGTCATACGGCCGCGTCGCTACTGATTCGTGCTTGGCACACGATCGCATCATCCATGCGATCGCGTGGATACCAGTTTCCTTAAAGCTCCATTTTGCTTTCTCCTTCCATTTTAGTATGTTTCCTTTTCCATCCTTTAATTCATTCTGCCTTAGAAAATCTGAAACTACTCAACACACTGATCACGGCATCGAATGGAAATAAAGGTAATTAAAATAATTAATTTTTTTAAAGCTTAGGAAACATGTTTTTCACAATATGACATAATAAGGAAGGGAGAGTAAAACTGTGCAATTAATGTGAATAAGCAGGTGAAGGATTGTATAAATCACTGAAATTAAGCACAAAAAAACTCATAAAATATGGGTTTATCAACCTCCCCACACTTAAACACTAGCATGTCCTCATGCTAAATCCAAGGTAAATAATTAAGGTTAAAGTGATGGAATGTCATGCAATGCAACCTAATTTAAATGCAACTACCTAAATGAATGATGCATCATGCAACTCTAATTTATTCACTCATATATAAAGCTTACATGTAGCCAAGTTAATTCACATTCTCAAGGAGTCATGTATATATATAGCCAACCCTTAAATAATAAAGCATTTTAGCAAATGAGATGGGAAAGAAAACATTGTACAAACTTGCAAATCAATCAGTAAATTTAAGCACAGATATATGTTGATGAGTTATTAAACCCTCACTGGATTTTGTGTTTACTCTCTAGTCACTCAGTGTTTCTTGGGTTTATTCACTCTATTTTTCTTTTTATTCTTAATTTCTATAGCTTTGTTTTTCATCTAACCAATCAACAATTATAGAATATAGTCATACCAAAAAGTCATGAGGTCTTTATTGAGGTTGTAATGGGGTCAAGGTAAGGGTAAGGATTTTATGTATAGGGTCAAGTGAGCTAATAAGTAAATCCTTAATTAGACTAAGATCTCACCTAACATACATATTTAGTAAAACAAAATCTCTTTACCTATTTTCCCATATTTTCCACTTATTGTTACATGCTCATGTTTCACTTTTTGCTTTTTCTATTCCATGTGCATTGCTTTTATTTTGCATTGGGGAATTTCTTTTGGATCCCCTTTTATTAAATACTGAAAAATAACTCTCTTTTTTTTTAATGCACATGGTAATTGAATCACTTAGATTTTCTCATGAGTATGCTTCCCAAATTTATTTTATTTCTTTTAACTTCTCTACCTTTTTGTTTCTATCATCCATGTTCCCAAAAGGTTTCCCACATTTTACTCTATTTATAATTTCCTATCTTAAGCTAACCAAGGATTCACTTGGGGTTTTCTTTTGTTTTTCTGCTTAAGGCTAGTAATTTGGCTAAATAGAATAAAGGGGTTTTAAAAGGCTCAAGGGGGCTAACAAGCGTGATGTAAAAGGTAGGCTAATTTGGGGTGAGTGAGCTAAAATCAAATGATGGCCTCAATCATTCTTTTGGTATGTATCTATTCTGTATTCTATAATTGGACATATATATTAAAGCAAAGGAAAGAACATCAGAATAAAAAGAAATGTAACACACAGAAATGAAATTATGGTTTGAATGCAACTATACAATTTAAGCTCAAGACTCACAGGCTGTGTGTTCTCTAACTCAAGCATCATATATCATTTATATATTGTATGCAGGTTTAGTTAAAAATTCCCATTATTCTCATAAAAGAATTATTTAGGGTGGCTTTAAAAGTTTTAATGTTCCTCCTTGATGAAATGTTGTCAGCTTAACTACATCATGTAATGCTATATACAAGTTTTGTGGATTTAAATCTGATATGTTCAGTTTCCTAGCTTACTTTCTTTTTTATATTTTTCAATTTAAACTATACTATCTTATGCTAAAAAGGGTAAACTATACTAATTAATCCACTAATAAATCAGAATTTCAAACTAAACTAAATAACTAAAATAAACTAAATGGCTAAAATATGAACTAAAGATGCAAAATGCAGAAAATAGAGTAAAAATACATAAAAGCAATGTATAAGTACTCAGAAAATAACAGTAAAAAGAAAAATACAGAAAAATATCCAAAATAAAAGAAAAGTATGTAGTGGTTCACCAAAATAAATGCCAGAGATAGCGACCTCCCCACACTTAAAAGGAAGCATCGTCCTCGATGCTCAATCAAGCCGGGTGTGAAGGAGTGTCATCACTGGGAGGGATGGTAGCGGGGGTCTCAGTGGTGGTGGTGGGCTGAGGGTCTGGCTACTGTGGAGGAGGTGCTGACTGGATCGGGATCTCAAGATCCGCAGCCTCAATCTGAAGTGGGACCTCTGCCTGTGGTGCGGCAGGTGCTGCCTCCTGGGGATGGGTCTCTGCCTCGGGCGCATCTGCCTCCTCCTCAGATGCCTCGGATGGTGTGTCAGGCTCGGAGGAGATGTCGTCGGATCGTATCATCAGCTTTAGGTGCTCATAGCGCCGCTTGTTGCGACGCTCCATCTGGTCAAGTCGTCGGAACAAGCGGTGCACCAGATGATAGACGGGCTTTGTGGCAGGTGAAGGTGCAGTGGTGGTAGCAGGGGTAGGTGGGGGCAGCAGTGGAGGAAGAGGGTCCAACAGACGGTGGGGCTGTCTCATCAGTAGCAGTGAATGGTGCTGGTCTGTGGCCCAGGGCTAAGAAGTTCCGGCTGTGCGGAATGATCTTCCTGCAATCCGCCGCTGGTGGTCTCTCATCGGCATCCTCCCATGGCACGTCAGCTCGACGGCCAAGCTGAGTAACTAGATATGGAAAGGGGAGGGTGCCTCGGACGTGGACCCTGGCCATATAGTGCCGAATGAAACGTGGCAGATAAAGGTCCTTACCCTCCAGTACACACCAAAAGAGGGTGATCATAGCAGCCGGGATCTCCGTCTCGTGAGTACTCGGCATCACATAATTACTCAAGATCTGATGCCATAACCGATCCTCATCGTTTAAGTATGCTCTCTTGATCCCTCTAGGAATGGTAGTGTCCTGACCCATCTCCCAAGGGACTGTCAGGTCGAGAGCTATCCGTGCCTTTACAGCATCCCAATCAAACTGCATCTGACGCATGTCCTCCTCAGCCTTTGAATAACCATCAGGCTGATCGGACTTGGCTGGGAGCCAGAGAATGTCCTCTAAGGCCTCCTCAGTGACCGGAATTTGTTTTCCTCTCAGGTTCATTGCATCTAGGATGGTGAGGTAGTAGTTGCAGTAGAATTCTCGGACCCAAGATGCGTTGACCTCTGTCAGTGTTCTCTCCAGAAAGAACCAGCCCCTTTGCTTAATTTGCTCAGTGGTGTACTGCTGGAGGGCTTCTGGAATCTTCAGAGTTCACTCCAGGTATAGATTTCTGGAGTTTGCAAAAGCCGGGTACTTCAGCTCACAGTACCGGTTTGCAAATTTTATAGGATCAGTTGCAGGGAGCAGCTGGTCAGCTTTTTCCTGCTGTGTGAAGTTCTTCTCCCGCCATGAAGAATCGTGCATTAAAGCAATGATGGACTGGGAGGAATCTCCTCTCTTGCGCTTGCCAGTAGCCTTGCCTTTTCCTTTCCTCTGTGAGGCAGACATCTTGAAAAACAGAAAATCAGGATATGTATAAAAATAGTAAAGCAAATAGGCAATTAAACAAAGGAAGCTTAAAGCGGCAAAGGAGAAGCAAAATAAGGAAAATGAGTATATGAAATATGATTGGATTAATGTTAAATGGAAAAATAATCAATATGCCATGGTTAGAAAGTTAGAGGAAAGTGAAAATAATTAGAAAAGAGATTAAAACGGTTAAAATGGTTAGAATTTGAAAAAGAAATTAGTAAATTAAAATTAGTGAGTTAGTAAAGTGCGGGTTAAAGTAAGTGGCATAGAAAAATTCCATATAACAAGGATTCACAGGTAGGAATAGAAGTACTCATAATCGAACAAGGAAAACAGGGTGATGCTGATTCGAATAGAAATAAAGAAAGCAAAAATTGGAATCAGTGAATCACAAATGCAGTTTATGAACCAGGAAATCAAAGAGGATAAGAATGTCTGCCATAGCATTCATGAAATGGTTTGGGTAAAGTAGAGTAAAACAGAGTTCAGAAATGCCAAACCAAAACATGAATGAAAAAAAATTTAAAAAATTTGGGCAGCATTCTGGCTAAAGTTGGATTATCCCGAAAAATAAACAGCAATCATAGCAGTTCATATGAATTAAAAACTAGCTGCAGTTACCAGCAATGAATAGAAACAGGAAAATTTAGAGTAACAAGCAGCAATTGCAAGAAATCACAACATATGAACGAGGTCACAGGAACAGCAAAATTGCAGTTATGATAAAACATAAACAGGAACAGTGCAAGTAAACAGACCTAGATCCACTAACCAGAGCCTAAGCTACCTAACAACCTAAAAATCCACTATAGCATGCATATCTATCTATCCTAATGATGAACAGAAACAGAAAAAAGTACAGAAAAAATGACGAACGGATAAAAGGGGGTTGCATTTTGTGGAACCTGGTAGGCGGAAGGGGTGGAACGGGGAAGAAGGTGGCTGCGGCGGCGTCCGGTGCGGTGGCGGGGCGCGGTGTCGCGGTGGCAGCTGATGGGGGCAGTGGCGGCGAGGGTTTTGGGTTAGTGATAGAAGAAAGGGGGGTGCATGTGGGTGGCAGAGAGAGGGGGGCGCGGCTGGATGGCCGGCAGTGGGGGGCGGTGGTCGCGGAGGTAGTGGTAGAGAGGGGAGGAGAGAGGAAGAAGGGAGAAGAAGGGAGGGGAGGGGGTTGCGGCGGCGGCGTCCGGGGTGGCGGCAGCGTCTGGGTGGCCGGCGTTGGCGACTGGGTGGTGGTTGGAGGGAGAGGGAGCAGAGAGGGAGAAGAGGGTTGGGGGTGGGGGGTTCGCGACTGATAGGGTTCGCGGGCTGGGTGGGTTATATTTTCGAATTTATGCAGCCGCGTGGGGCACGCGGTCGCGTAGTTTGGGCGAAAATGGGAGTGACGCGGTCGCGTGGGGTGCGCGATCGCATGAGAGGGGGAAAAGAAGGATGACGCGATCGCGTGGGTCGCGCGATCGCGTTGCTAGAATTTGTGCTAAACGCACGACTCCAGCGCCGTTTTAGCGCAACTCTCTGTCTCCTTTTGGGGTGATGTGCAATCCATGCGACGCGATCGCGTCGCTCACGCGGTCGCGTGGGATTGGTATTGTGCAAGTGACGCGATCGCATGGGGCATGCGATCGCGTGGGCCAATTTGTGCGAAACGCACAAGGGCCGCACGATTCCAGCCTAATTTTTTGTTCGTTGGATCGTTACGCCGATATATATATCACGCGGCCGCGTGGGTCACGTGGTCACGCAGGTGGTGTTTTCCGCGATATGACGCGATCGCATGGGTCATGCGGTGCACCCTTTTTTTTTTATATGCATGAAAAATGAAGAATGCAATGATTAACATGAATGCTATGCATGATTCCAGGTTTAATAAATTAAAATGAAAAAGGAAAAATGAAAGCAATTAATTAAAAGAAGCGACCATACCATGGTGGGTTGTCTCCCACCTAGCACTTTTAGTTAAAGTCCTTAAGTTGGACATTGGAGGAGTATCCTGTTATGGTGGCTTATGTTTAAATTCGTCCAGAAATCTCCACCAGTGCTTGGAATGCCAATAGCCTCCGGGGTCCCAAACTAGGCACGCAAAGCTTCTAAACAGCTTCAAATGTATTGTTAGGCTCCTGGGACGACGAATGTCAGGATATAGTCCAGGATTCCAAGCCTTGCTTTTAAATCCGCCTCCATCTTGATCTGCATGTTTCCGTTCGGGCGGGTTAAAAAGTAGAATCTCACCTTGGTGACCAAACTTTTTCCTTGATCCATGTAATTGAGCATGATACCAATCCGTGTACTTCGAAGTGAAGCGTGGAACCTTATTGAGCCTTGTGCACCAGCTCTGAGTACGAGCTATTTCCCTCTTACTCTTAAAGCCGCAGAGAGCTCTAAGCTGGCCATCTGTTTCAAGCAAACCATATTCAAGTGAATAAGTAAAGTTATAAGTTAAGGATTGTACCCACTTGAAGCTTGTATTAGGTGGTAATGGCCTTGGGATAGGTGTTTTTGGTGGTTCTGCAAGTTCCGTTTCCTTATGCTCTTCTGTGAATTCCTCCACTTCTTTGCAAAGATCTTCAATTGTATCTGTGTCCTGGTCAAAGTCTTCTGTGTCTTCCTCATCACTTGAGTCATAGATTGGAGGTTGAGAGAAATCTACCTCTGCATCATCTTCATATTCACTTGGGGAAGATTCTTCTATCTCAGAGAATTCACTTGCGGATGCAAGTTCATCATCAAGAGAGCTAGACTTGTGAGTATTATCATCAAGGGAAATTGCTTCTTGGATTATTCTGTCTGATTCTTCATAAACGACTTGCCTTGGAGATTGTACAATATCCTCCTTAGCATCAACTGTAGCATCCTGGACGGAGTTTTCCTCAATTCTGGATTCCCATGGAAGTTCAGCATCTCCTAGGTCTTCAACCAACTCTTCTTCTTGAACAAAGACAGCTTCTTCTAATTGTTCTAGTACAAATTCATTCTCTGTCTTGTCTACTGGAGTTTCTGGCATCTCCTTCATGCTACGCTCTTTATTGGGCTGTCCACATGGAGCTGTGGTTGATCCTTGTATATTTGAGAGCCTAGAAGCCCATTGAATCATTGCTTGATCCAGTTGTTTAATGGTTGTTTGAAATTTAATTACTGTTTTCCTTAGGCGATCCTCTGCTTCTCGAGTTGCTGGACTTGGACATGCTACAAAGGAAAGTGGTGGTGATTGGGAGCGATTGGATTGGTATTGGGATAAGGATGGATCATATGGTGGCGAATGGTGAAGAGAAGCTTGTGAGTGTGGTGGTTCGAGGTTATGTTGAAAGGATGGTTTATGTGCACGGTGGTGGGGCTTGTTGGTAGTTACAAGGTTGTCCACCATGTCTTCCAGCTGGCTATGCACTGTAGAATGGTCTTTGTCCAGGATATCTCAGAGGGTGTTGCTGCCAAAAGGGTTGATTAGATTCTCTTGGTTCCATCCATCCTTGATTGGTCTGACCTTGGTACACATTCCTGCTGTAACTTCTATTTCCTTTAACAACATTAGAACCAAACTCAAAGCGAGAGGGGTGAGAGTTCATAGTAGCAAATGAAGGTAAAAAGGAAAAACAAAAATAAATAAGCAAGCAAAAGAAAAATATTTACAATAACCAATAATAAGGCACACGTTAGTAGTTCCCCGGCAACGGCGCCATTTTGATGAGAGGATTTTTACCAGTAAAGAGATTCATAGAAACAGTTGCATTGTAGATATAGTCTCTAAACCGACAAAAATCCCTTAATACAAACGTTTTGGGTGTCACAAGTAACAAACCCCTTTAGAAATTGTTAACCGAGTATTCAAACCTCGGGTCGTCTTCTCAAGGAACTGCGAGGAAGTATGTTCTTACTATTGGCTATAAAGGTTGTAATCGGGGTTTAGAAGATGAGAAGCAAGTAATTTAAATGACAAGTAAAGTAAATGGCAATTAAAATAAATAAATACTATAAAGCAGACTTTTGGCAAGGTAAGAGAAGTTGGAGGTCCAACGTAGTTATCTCTCTCAACTATAATGAAAGTTGAATCTAAACTCCACTTGATCAACCTGTACTAGGGCAAGGGAAAGTCAAGGGACTAATTAAATTGACCTTTGAATCCTATTTATTTCCCAAGAAAAGGTTGGGATTACTCAAGTTCAGCTCAATTAGCAAGATAACGATTATCAATTATGTTGAGTTTAATAACTGTTGAGTTGCTAAATTCTTAACCAGAACCAAAAGGGGAAAAAGTAAAATTGCTGGAATAATAAAAATATCCTTAGATGGGAAGCAATAGTAACTTAAATCAAAGAGAACAATCATGAACTGAAAATACCTCAATTATCATTAATTCAAATAACAGTCTGTAACATGGAAGAATTCTTAAATCAAATTATAATAATCAATTCAAATGTTGGAATAAATAAATAAAAGTAAAACTTAAAATAAAAGAACATTAAACCTGGGATCCAGAGTTACTCTTAAAACAAGAAGAAATCCTAAATCCTAAAAGAGAGAGAGAAGATCTCCCTCTCAACTAAATCTAAATCATTGAAAAGTAAAATATGCGAGCTCTCTTAGAATGGGTGCATTCCCACACTTTATAACCTCTGGTCTATGCTGTCTGTACTTGGATCTGGGCCAAAAAGGGCTTCAGAATTCGCTGGGGGCGTATTCTGTAAATTCTGATGCGTGGCCTCTGTCACGCGTCCGCATGGGTCACGCGGTCGCGTCATTTGGAGCTTTTCCTTGCTACGCGGTCGCGTCAGTCATGCGACCACGTCATATGCGTTCTGCTTAAGGCGCGCGGTTGCGTCAGTCATGCGGCCGCGTCACTGCTGATTCGTGCTTGGCACGCGATCGCGTCATCCATGCGATCGCGTGGATGCAAGTTTCCTTAAAGCTCCGTTTTTCTTTCTCCTTTCATTTTAGTATGTTTCCTTTTCCATCCTTTAAGTCATTCTGCCTTAGAAAATCTGAAACTACTCAACACACTGATCACGACATGAAATGGAAATAAAGGTAATTAAAATAATTAATTTTTTAAAGCTTAGGAAACATGTTTTTCACAATATGACATAATAAGGAAGGGAGAGTAAAACCATGCAATTAATGTGAATAAGCAGGTGAAGGATTGTATAAATCACTCAAATTAAGCACAAAAGAACTTATAAAATATGTGTTTATCAATCACGTTTAGGGGGCTGGCCATTCGGCCATGCCTGGACCTTGTTCTTATGTATTTTCAACGGTAGAGTTTCTACACACCATAGATTAAGGTGTGGAGCTCTGCTGTTCCTCATGAATTAATGCGAAGTACTATTGTTTTTCTATTCAACTCAAGCCTATTTCTTCTCTAAGATATTCATTCGCCCACAAGAACATGATGAATGTGATGATTATGTGACGCTCATTATCATTCTCACTTATGAACGCGTGCCTGACAAACACTTCCGTTCTACATGCAACCAAGCTTGAATGCATATCTCTTAGCCTCCTGATCTACGATCAGAGTCTTCGTGATATAGGCTAGAATTATTGGCAGCCATTCTTGAGATCTGGAAAGTCTAAACCTTGTCTGTGGTATTCCGAGTAGGATCTGGGAAGGGATGGTTGTGACGAGCTTCAAACTCGCGAGTGCTGGGCGTAGTGACAGACGCAAAAGGATTACTGAATCCTATTCTAGCATGATCAAGAACCGACAGATGATTAGCCGTGCGGTGACAGCGCATTTGGACCATTTTCACTGAGAGGACGGGAAGTAGCCATTGACAACGGTGATGCCCAACATACAGCTTGCCATAAAAAGGAGTACGAAGGATTAGATGAAGGTAGTAGGAAAGCAGAGATTCAGAAGGAACTAAGCATCTCCATATGCTTATCTGAAATTTTGACCAATGAATTACATAAGTATCTCTATCCTATTTTATGTTTTAATTATCAAATCTCCATAACCATTTGAATCCACCTGACTGAAAGTTACAAGGTGACCATAGCTTGCTTCAAGCCGACAATCTCCGTGGGATCGACCCTTACTCACGTAAGGTTTATTACTTGGACGACCCAGTGCACTTGCTGGTTAGTTGTGCGAAGTTGTGACAAAGAACTAAAATTATGAACGTGCACGTGAAGTTTTTGGCGCCGTTACCAAGGAATGAACGATCAGGATTTCGTGCACCAATAATGTTTGCAGAATTTAGTAGCAGCCATCACAGGTCACTACTGGTAACATTCACAGTTCAACACAGCAACATTCAGTGTACAAGCAAAAGCAGGATGCAGTAACTCAGAAAACTCCACAATAATCAGCCACATCACAGATATTCAATTCAAAACTAGAAGTTATCTAACCTATAACCACCTAGTAACTAGAGCAGAATTAAAAAGCAGAATTAAAAAGAAGCAGTAAAAATGAAGCAGAAAGGAAATGAAACAGGGCAGGGAAACAGGGCTTGAACCTGTAATGCAAAAGAAGGAAAAGGTAGCAGATGGAAGGGGAGGTGGTGAACGGTTGCGGCGGCACAAAAACTCGCCGCCACTGGTGGCTGCTTGCTGGAGCAGGGAGATGCGGCTAGGGCTTGCGCGGAGACTTGGAAGGGAAGATGAAGGAAATATAGAAGAGAGAGAAGGGGAAAAAGAAAGAGAGAAATGGAGGGAGGGATGGGGCGACAGCGGCGTGGTGGTCGCCGGCGGTCTGGTGGCGTAAAGGGACGAAGGGCTGAGAGGGGTTGGGAGTTGCTGGTATTGTGAAAGGAATGGGGGATGGGTTCAGAGAGAATAAGAAGAAAGGGTTGGGGTGTGGGTTGAAACTGAAGCGCGAGTCCCATTTCTTTTCGAATTAACGTTCGAAAAGTGACCTGTGCAGACGCACAAGGTCGTGTGCAGACGCATACAGGGAAAAAGAAAGGGTTATGCGCACGCACAGGGTCGTGCGGACGCTACGAACAGAAGGTGTAACACAACCTGTGTGGGCACACAAGGGGGTGTGCGCTCGCACATAAGGAGAAAGGAGGGGTGTGTGCGGATGCACAGAATGTGTGCGGATGCACAAAAGAAGAAAGGGGTCGCGTGCGATCGCACAAGAGATGTGGCCGTTGCGACCAGAGGGGTTTGTTCAGGCTGTGTGGGTGCACAAGGGGTGTGCGCTCGCACGTGTGGCTCTCCCTTTTTTTTAAGGAAAGGGGTGTGTGCGGCCGCACGCATGGTGTGCGGTCGCACAGAAGGGATGAAGGGGAGTGAGGGTGGTGTGCACACGCACAAGTCATGCATGTGCTGCGAACAGAGGGAGTGTTTAGGGGTGTACGGGCGCACATTGCTGTGCGGACGCACAGGGACGGGAAAATAGGGGAGCTGTGCGTACGCACAAGGTTGTGCGGACGCACAGGTCTCTGTTCCTGCAATAAAAAATTTTGCCTCTAAGGCATCAATCTTGACATCCAAAATAGGTTTTCAAGTCCTAAGACATCATAAAACTCCCAAAAACACATTATTTCACTAAAATTACTTAACAAACATCAAAATAAATCTAGCCAACCAAGCAAAATAGCCAATTTATTCATGAAATAAAAGCTAAAAGAGAGAAAGTTAGAAAGATATTACCATGGTGGGGTGTCCCCCCACCTAGCACTTTGGTTTATAGTCCTAAGTTGGACTTGGTGAGGAGATCCTTGTTAAGGCGGTTGATGCTTCCACTCCTCCTTGAATCTCCAACCAAGTTTGCTATTGATTCGACCTCTGAGGTCCCAAATAGGTTGCATCAAACTCATGAGTGAATTCAAGCTAGCAACTAGGATCCACAAGTGTAGATTCTT
Source organism: Arachis ipaensis (assembly GCF_059453495.1). Lineage (NCBI taxonomy): Eukaryota > Viridiplantae > Streptophyta > Magnoliopsida > Fabales > Fabaceae > Arachis > Arachis ipaensis. The sequence goes on from NC_142441.1 coordinate 100,279,930, forward strand.
GAAATTAATGCCCGGATCCCATACTTGAGTTCCTCTATCACCATTGACATGCTTGTGCACTCCCCGGAATTCACTACATTGACTCTTGCACCAAAATTGAGCTCCAAATGTTAAGTTGGTTCCTTTGATGAACATTCCGTTTCCTTTCCAATTAACATTTTTATCTTTACCATCCACTACTCCAAGAAAGGTTCGAAGTTGACCATCCGTTTCTAAAATGGCATATTGATGTGGGGCTAGAAAGCTTGTTGGAGAATTCTTCACCCACTCAATTCGTTCTTGCACAATTATCTTCACTTCTTGGCGAATAGAATCTTCCTTAACCTCTTTTGAATCTTCTTCATCATCACTCAAGTAAAAAATTGGAGGTTGTGTGAAGTCCACATCAACATCTCCTTCCAATTTTAATAATGGAGGTTCATGAAGGTCATAGAAGGAATTACCCAAGTTGGACAAAAAATCTTGAATGATGGAATCCTCTTGATCAATTCCTACCCACTTTTCATTTATCTCCTTTTGTGCTTCATGTTGTGACTTGACATCTTCTACTTGATTTTGCAATTCTTCGCTCACTCCACACTTGTCACTTGGTTCCATACATTCATCCACTAGAATTTCTTGCTTGTAGCATGAACGCAATGAAGCCAAATGACCCAAAGCTTTTGCTAAGGTAGACATGACTTGCTCTTGCTTCTTCTGGAACTCTTGTTGTTCTTGAATGAGCATGAAAAGTACTTCTTGTGTGGCTAGATCCAAATATGAAGATGAAGATTGAGGTGATGAAGATTGACAATCAAACTCATGAGGGTAAGGGTTTTGGTTTTGTATGTAGTGAGAGAATAGTGTATAGGATTGGTGACTATAAAGGTAAGGGTTTGGGTTCCATTGGGGTGCATTGTGGTGATGGTGTGAAAAAGTCATCAAGAAAATATAAGCAAAAACCTACTAACAAAAGCAAACAAACAACCAAAAAGTGCTATTTACACTATTAACATATTCACAACAACCGAAAGATATAACACCGTTTGTAATCCCCGGCAACGGTGCTAAAAACTTGATGCGAACAAATTCATCGGTTAAGAATTCCTTCTCGGTAAAGGAGAAATAATCTCGTTGCAGGTATAGTTCTCAACCAACATGTAATGCTCGATCAAAGTTTACAATTTCTAATCTAAACCGAGAGTCTTTCAACCTCGGGTCGTTCTCCCTAGGAATGCAAATGAAATGTTACGCTTTCGGTTGTTAAGAGAACAAAAGAGGTTTTGTAATCAAAGAACAAAATATTAAAGGAACTTGAGAAATAAAAGAACTAAGAGATGAGCAGAATTGTAATTAATGCAAGTAAAGAGAAAATGAGATCAAAACTAGTGAAAATGCTATGAATGCATAGAAAGAGCTTTGACTTGGGAATGAGGATCCAAGGAATCCTATCATCGCCATAACCACAACTATGGTAATTATGATAAGTCAATCTTACCTAGTCAACCCCAACCATCGAGGAGTAAGTTAAGCAAGCATAATTGACCTTAATCCATAAGTCCTAGCTAACTTACCAAACTAGTTAGTAAAAAGCTAGCATCAATGGAAACAAGAGTCAACTAACTACCCAAGAATTACCACTAAATGTCGGACATTATGACTCTAGTATCCTAGGAATTCAAACCACAAGCCAAGGTGAGAAAATCTACTCAAAATCTAAAGTTGGCATTTTCACAAACACCTTGTGTGCATAAAAGTAAAAAATAGAAAATTGCAAAGTAAAATAGAAAACTATAACCAACTATCAACAAAACCAAATATAGACAAGCAATCAAACATAAAGGAAGCATGAAACATTAAATTCATCAATCAAAACTTCAAGAACTCAAAATTGCAATTATAAACAAAGTAACTTGAACTAAAGGAAATGAAAATAAATGTGCTATAATTAAAGAGGAAATTGAGAGTACTTACAATAAAGATGAGAAAAATCAAAGATCAAAACTTCTATAAAATGCTACAATGGAGATGGAAATTAAACCCTAAGAGAGCAAAGCTACACTACTCCTACTCCTAATTACTCTCTAAAACTACCTAAGTGAGCTCCCCCTTTCATAAGTGATGAATTCTCCATTATATAGCACTCCAAAACAGCATTACAGCCTTCCAAAGTGGGCCAAGAGGCCTCCAAATTCGCGCAGCACATGTCTCATTAATGAAATCACGTGCAGGGACCTGTGCGGATGCACAGACGTGTGCGTCCGCACACGCGGCTGAAAATTGACCTGTGCGTATGCACAGGTGCTCGTGCGTACGCACACATGGAAATTCTTGCTTGTGCGTGCGCATGCAGGGCTGTGCGCACGCACACTTCGCTGTGTGTGCTTTTCCTTGTTTTCTTCATGTTTTCTCCCTTGTACATGCTTCCTTCCACTTTTACTCATCCATTCTTGCCTTCAAGGCCTGAAATCACTCACAAACCATATCACAGCATCGAATGACATAGAAGTGGAATTAAAAATCACTAACCTAAGCATTAAAATGCATGTTTTCACATTTAGGATCAAATTAGGGATCAAACATAAAAGTATGCTATTTTGGTGCTTAAGTGTGAGTTCATATGCTAGAATCCATTCAAATCAAGCCAAAATACATCAAAAAATATGGACTCATCACACCACTGTCTAAGAATTTCACCAAAGCTAAATTTGAATCCAAAGGGTTCCCCCAGTTAAGTGCTTATGGTGTTTATATATCAAGTGGTAATACCTGAAAACAAAACACTTAGAGTCACGGCTTGGCACAAAGGTGCAAAAGACCAAAAGAAATAAAAGCTGTGTTCAAGAATCAACAAGATCCTAAAGTAGAGAATCAATAATACCATCCGGATTCTAGTTCTAAAAGGATGCCAATATTTCTGAGCTTCAAAGGATAATGAGATGCCAAAGCTATTCAGAAATAGAGTGTTAATAGCTCCATTCAATATTTCGATCTGAGCATGAATCATAACTCAAAGTCTTAAGCATTTTCTCTTCTTTAGTCCTATATTGTTTTGGTTGCTTGAGGACAAGCAACGGTTTAAGTTTGGTATTGTGATAAGTGAATATCTTATACCCTTTTTCACCTCATTTTCTAGTTGTTTTTAGTTGGATTTTATTAAGTTTTACTATATTTTCATGCAAAAATCTTCTTTGGATGCTACTTTGAGTTTTTGTGATGTTTTTATGATTTTAGGTGAATTTCAGACGAATTTGGTAGAGTTTGGTGCAACAACGAAGAAAGGATAGTAGATTCTGTCAACCCTGACCTCCTTGCATTCGAAAGAGCATACCTTGAGCTAAAGAAGTCCAATTGATGCGGGTCTCAATGATGTTAGAAATCTAACTTCCAGAGCTTTCCAACGATATATAATAGTCTATACTTTTCTTCCAGAATCACTGCCAAAACTGGCAATAAACGCCAAGCCTGGCTTTTAGCGCCCAAGAGGGACAGAACTAGCACTCCCTCCTAGCGCTGAATGCCTATTTTGGTGCTGAATGCACTAAATTTGACCCTATTAGGGTGTTTAAACGCCCATTATTGAAGTTAAATGCCCCAGTAGCCCGAATCATTCCTCTTGGGCCTCTCAAGTGGATTTAGCACTTCTTAACTTATTTTATTTTCTTTTTGTATTTTTTAAATAAAAAATATCTCTTAGGTTTAGTCTTAGAGGTTTTTACTATAAATAATGGACTTCCTTCCTCTTGAGGATCACGCCTCCCGGGAGGGGAGACATTACTTCAGATCTTCTTTACTATTTTTCTGTTTTCTTTGTAAGTCATGAGCAACTAAACCTCCTGGTTAAGGTTAGGAGCTCTATTTATTTCTATGGATTAATATTATTGCTTTTCTATTTTAATATATATTTGATTCAGTTCTAAGGTGTGTTTTCATTCTTCATCTAAATGAAACTGAGTAGAACGAACGTATGACCCTCTTTCTACATGAGTTCCTGTGATACTTTAACCAAGGTTTCTTGAGCTACAGCTTGAAAACACTCCTCCTAAACTGCCATCTATTTGGGCTAATTAGATATGTGACATATAATCTGGTTAGCTTTGGGTAATTGAGGTTTCTGTGGCGCTAAACTAGTTTTTTGAACTTCACCCTCTAATCCGAAAGGACTAACTTTGTCTCTGGCGTTTTAGTAGGATTCGAGGAGATTAAATCGCTAGGGAAATATAGTTTAATCACTTACAGTTTTCCATAGAATGAATCATTCGTTGTTAAAGTAGTTGGTAAGAGGTATTAATCCGGAAAGATAAACATCTCCAAGGCCTTAACTATTTTCTTCTATTGATTTTACACCAATCTTTACTTGATTTTCTTATTTCATTGCTTTATGCGTTTACACCAACAAACGTCTTTTACTATTTGCCTGACTAAGTCCTACAAGATAACTATTGCTTGCTCAATCCAACAATCATCATGGGATCGATGATAAACTACTATTTTATGGTTTATCTTGTATTTAATTGAGTGGTTTCATCAAGTCTTCACCCACTTATTCATACTAATCGCATGATTTTACATTTTCCTTCCTAGTATTGTTTTCTGATTAAAAATATGCTTCCTAAAGATCTTTAATTAGTATATTTTAATTCTCTTTTATACCATTCGATGCCGTGATCCATGTGTTAAGTGTTTTAGGCATTATAGGGTAGGAATGGCTTAGAGAATGGAGAGGAAGCTTGCAAAAATGGAAGGAACACAAGAAACTAAGGAGATGACCAGCGAACACTGACGCGCGCGCATGGCTCACGCAAGTGCGCGGAATGGAGAAAATCGCAGCCATGCGAACGCGTGCCTGATGCAAACGCGTGGATTGGAGTTCGCACGAATGACGCGAACGCGTGAACGACGCGCTCGCATGACAAGGAAAATCGCTGAATGACGCGAATGCGTGGATGACGCGTACGCGTGACCTGCGCGATCTGCATAATTAATAGAAAATGCTGGGGGCAATTTTGGGCCGCATTTTGACCCAGTTTTCGGCGCAGAAACACAGAATAAAGCCAGGGAACACGCAGAGACTCAATAACAGATTAGATAAACGTCAATACACATTTCCATATTATCATTAGGATAGTTTTTAGGTTTTTAGATCTGATTTTAGAGAGGATTACTTCCCCTCTAGGTTCTCTTTACATTCATAGTTAATTAGCTTATGCTTTTGGATATTAAAGAAGTCATTACCTCTGTTGAAGACATTATTCTAGTTTGTTTACTTTGTCCCTTACTCTTCCATATCCTTATTTATGTTATTTAGAGTTCTAATTGGATTATTTTCATGGATTATTGATAAAGATGATTACTTTTATTTTTAATTAATTCAGTCTCTATTTTATTTCAATTAATTTATTATGTCTTCTTATATTTTTCTGAGTATTATATCCATGTCAATGGAGTAGATCCAATACTTGACATGTGGGTTGATTAAAAGGAGACACTTGAGTTGGAAGGCTTAAGTGTTGATTAATCTGGACGTTGCTAGCTAGTTTTGTATTTACTAACGCTAGACCTTCCTAAGGGAGGGGACTAGGATTTGCGAATAAGGGTTAGCTTGATCACTTTTTATTTAGTAAGGGTTAACTAAGTGAAAACAACAACCTTTTTAATACTACACTTAAGAGATCCCAACAAGGATAGAACTTCTAATTAATCATTCCCCCAGTCAAGGCTTTTTATTTAGAATATCAATAATTATTCTTAGTTTATTTTTATTGCTTAAATTTACAATTATTTAATTGCTCATTATTCAACTCTCAAAACTCTCAGAAAATTCCTAATTAATAAAATAGCATACTTTCTCGTAACTCGTTGGGAGACGACCTGGGATTCATACTCCCAGTATTTTTCTATTCTAAAATATTTGTGACACTCTTTTTAAATTGGTGAGGCAGATTTTAGATGGTTAAGAGCTATACTCACAACGCTGTTCTACTATATTATAATCTCTTAAATGGCCTAACTTCTGTCACGCACCAGTTTTTTGGCGCCGTTGCCGGGGAGTTGCAATTGTGTGCTAAATTATTAATTAGTGTACATATTTTTATTTTATTTGCATATTTTATTTTATTTTTACCATGAGCTATATGTTTCTTTCATTGAATGACGCGTTCACTACCTGATCCGAGTGCGTTTGATCCTGAAATTGAAAGAACTATTTCACGTATTAGGCGAGCTCGACGTCGTTTAGCCTCTGAGGGTAGTGAAGTGATTGTTATCGATTCACCAGTCTTATCTGAGGGTGAATCTGAACCGCCGTCCGAGAGCGAAACAAGCTCCTTTACTACTGATTCAGTTGATTCACGTGCAGATAACATGGCAGAACCTAGGAGGATTACTCTCCAGGAAGTTGGAGCGCCCGATTTTACAATGCAGCCGTATCAAGTGCATCATCCAACTCTGGCTGCAGATTTTGAACTAAAGACTGAACTAATCAACTTAATGCCCAAGTTTCATGGCTTACCTGCTCAAGAGCCCATCAAGCACCTCAGGGATTTTCAGACAGTCTGTTCTACTGTTAGGCGTCAGGGTGCGAATGAAACTTCTATTCTGTTAACTGCCTTCCCGTTTTCTCTTAAAGGAAAGGCGAGGGAGTGGTACTACTCCCAACCTGAAGCGACTGTTACTAACTGGGATACGCTCAGGAGAGAATTTCTGAAAAAATACTTTCCAGCTAAAGTTACAGACAGACTAAGGAAAGAGATCTCATGCATTGTTCAAGGTGAATCAGAAATTCTCTACGGTACTGGGAGCATTTTAAGAATCTTCTAGACGCATGCCCCCATCACATGATTGACAGACTAGTGTTAATCAGCTATTTCACTCAAGGCATGAAGCCTCGGGATAAAACTACACTAGATGGTGCTAGTAATGGTTCTCTGAAGAAGTACAAGACCGCAGATGAAGCATGGAAACTGATCAGCGACTTAGCTGAGTCTACAAGGAACCACAGGCACAGGAGCACCCATTCAAAAGCTGTTGCAAAAGTTTCCTCTAGCTCTGAGACTTCTGCTCTTGCACAGAGTATATGTGAGATGACCAACATACTGAAGCAATTACAGTTGAATCAACAACAACAAGTTCAGCCTGCCACACCACAACAAAGCCAACAGCTAGTCCCAAAAAGAGTATGCGGAATATATGCTGACTATAGTCATTATACTGATGAGTGTCCGCAGCTCCAACAAGAAGATAACACTGTGACATCTACTCATAACTTCTATGACCGCCCGAATCAAGGATACAATCAACAAAGCGGTAACTATAACCAAGGTGGCAACTATAACCAAGGATGGCAGGACAACCATAACCAAAGTTGGAGAGATAATTCAAACCATGGCTGGAGAGATAACTATAATAGAGGAGGCAGAGACAACAATGGAAACCAGAGGTAGAATAACAACAACAGACAGCAGAATCAAAACCAACCTTACAGAGCTCCTCACTTAAGACAATCACAAGGACCCCAGCAAAACCAACAACAAGTACCACAGATCACTTATCCCACTTCCTCATCAAACGACGAGATGCTTCGTTCTCTTGCACAAGGACAACAAGACATGCAGACTACACTAAATTCTACTCTAAATGGTTTGAATGCCACTTTACAAGCTCTCGCCGCCCGAATAGATTCATTACCTACTTCCACTAACCAACCTTTAAACTCTGGTGGAATTCCTTCTCAACCATTACCTAACCCAAAGGGTGGCATCAATGCCATCACTTTGAGGTCCAGAACCACACTACCAGAGAGGAATCAAGAAGAGCCAAGCCCAATAGAACACACCTCAGCTGAGGATGTGATAGAAGTAGAAGATGCTGAAATGGAAGATGCTGAAGAGGAAGAAAAAGTACAAGATAAGATTGAAGAAGAAACGGCTCAGCCAAGGAATGGAGCATCAAAGGATACAGAAGCCGCAAGTAGCACTATACCTATCCCATTTCCACACCTTGCAAGGAAGTCCAGAAAGCAGACGGAACTTGATCCCAAAATGGTAGAAATTTTCAAAAAGGTTGAGGTAACTGTTTCCCTTTTTGATGTTATTCAGCAAGTACCTAAATATGCAAAATTTCTGAAGGATTTATGCATTCATAAGGATAAAATTAATGAATTAGAAACTATTCCTTTAGGTAGTTCTATATCTGCTTTAATGGGAAGTATACCTGAAAAATATAGTGATCCAGGTCCATGCATGGTTAACTGTACCATTAGAGGTGTAATATTTTCTGATTACATGTGTGACTTAGGAACATGTGTTAGTATAATGTCATTGTCTATATATGATACTCTAAGGCTCCCTCCCTTAAAAAGGTCGGCAGCTCGTTTTGTGTTAGCAGATAAAAGCATTATTCAGTAGTTAGAATTACTGAAGATGTATTAGTGAGCATTAAGGGGCTCACATTTCCCATTGACTTATATATCCTGGAAATGCCCCCTAATGACTGAGGAAGACCATCATCAATCCTTCTTGGAAGACCATTCCTAAAAACTTCAAAATTCAAGCTGGATGCATTCTCAGGAATTTACTCCTTTGAAATAGATGGTATAACAGTAAGTTTCAGTTTAAATGAAGCTATGAAGCACCCTCCAGAAGATCATTCTATCTTCCAGTGCGACATTATTGATGAAACTATAGCTGAAGTTCACCAAGAGAAGCACATGGAGCAAGGTCTAAGTGTGGGGACACCCCCTGAACATTATGAAGACACTTTACTATTACCACTAGCCCCGGATAATCTAGAACCTAGCCATGAGCAGAAATTGGAATTGAAGCCCCTCCCTTCACACTTCAAGTATGCTTATCTTGAGGATAATCAGAAGTTTCCAGTTATCATTGCAAGGGAACTCACTTCTCAACAGGAAGAGCAACTGCTTAGTGTGCTGAAAAAACATAAGAAAGCAATTGGATGGAACTTGGCAGATATAGTAGACATCAATCCTCAAGTTTATGAGCACATAATATATTTAGAAGAGGAATCAAAACCTTTCCGTCAACCCCAAAGAAGATTGAATCGAACCATCTTAGAAGTTGTCAAGAAAGAAGTGACCAGGCTACTTGAAGCAGATATCATTTACCCATCTCAGATAGTGAATGGGTCAGTCCAGTACAAGTGGTGCCCAAGAAGTCTGGAGTCACAACAATAAAGAATGAACATGGAGAGCTCTTGACAACTAGAGTGAAGAATTCATGGAGGGTTTGCATTGACTATAGGCGTCTCAACCTAGCTACTCGCAAGGATCATTACCTCTTGCCATTTATTGATCAGATGCTTGATCGCCTGTCAGGTAAATCCCATTATTGCTTTTTAGATGGTTATACAGGATATTTTCAAATTCATATAGCTCCTGAAGATCAGGAGAAGACCACTTTTACATGTCCCTTTGGAACGTATGCTTATAAAAGAATGGCTTTTGGCTTATGTAATGCACCTGCTACTTTCCAAAGATGTATGATGAGTATCTTTTCAGATCTTATTGAGAACTGTATGGAAGTTTTTATGGATTATTTTAGCGTATATGGTGATTCATTTGACCTTTGCTTGGATAGTTTAACTAAATTATTAGACAGGTGTGTTAGTTCAAACCTTGTATTGAATTTTGAAAAATGTTACTTTATGGTAAACAAGGGATTATTCTAGGACATGTTGTCTCTAAAACTGGTATTTCAGTAGATCCAACAAAGGTAGATGTCATTTCTAGTATACCTTACCCCTCCTCCGTGAGGGAAGCCCATTCGTTCCTTGGCCATGCAGGTTTTTACAGGAGATTCATTAAGGACTTCAGTAAGGTAGCATTACCTTTATCCAGACTATTGTAGAAAGATATTGAGTTCGAGTTCAGTGAGGATTGTATGAAAGCGTTTGATAAGCTGAAGATTGCCTTGACTCAAGCCCCAATTGTGAGAGGACTAGACTGGAGCCAGCAATTTGAAATTATGTGTGATGTCTCCAACCATGCAGTAGGAGTGGCGCTGGCCCAACACGAAGGTAAGGACCCTTTCGTAATCGCTTATGCATCTAAAACATTAGATGCCGCTCAATCTAATTATACTACTACTGAAAAAGAGCTTCTTGCTATTGTTTTTGCTCTGGATAAATTCCGAGCCTATTTACTTGGTACTAAGGTAGTAGTGTACTCAGACCATGCAGCTCTAAAATATTTATTAGCTAAAAAAGAGTCCAAACCAAGGTTAATACGTTGGATACTACTACTGCAAGAATTTGATTTAGAAATTAAGGATAGGAGTGGTAACCAGAATTTAGTGGCAGACCACTTGAGTTGCCTTGAGCACATCAAGGATGACTCCACTCCTATCAATGATGCTTTCCCATTTGATAGCTTGCAAGCAGTATCCGAAGTAGTTCCTTGGTATGTACCTGTAGCTAATTATCTAGTTAGCCATACTTTCCCTCCCAATTTTACTAAACATCAAAAGGACAAGCTAAAAAGCGAGTCTAAATATTATATATGGGATGATCCATATTTGTGGAGATGTGGTGCTGACCAGGTAATTAGAAGATGTGTACCACAATTAGAATTCCAGTCCATTTTAGAGGCATGCCACTCCTTTGAGAGTGGAGGACATTTTGGCCCTCAAAGAACAGCTAGAAAAATCTTAGACTGTGGATTCTGGTGGCCTACACTTTTTAAAGATGCTGCTGAATTTTGTAAATCTTGTTCTCCATGCCAAAGATTTGGTAATATATCCAAAAGGGATGAGATGCCTCAACAGATTATGCTTTTCTATGAAATTTTTGATGTTTGGGGCATTGACTTCATGGGTCCATTACCAAACTCTAATGGTTACCTTTATATACTGTTAGCTGTAGATTATGTTTTTAAATGGGTGAAAGCAATTCCTACCCGTACTGATGATGCTAACACTATTGTTTCCTTTGTTAGAAACCATATTATTTGTCGCTTTGAATCACCACGAGCAATCGTGAGCGATCAAGGCACTCACTTTTGTAACAAGAGACTAACAGGATTACTAAAGAAGCATGGGATAGTTCACAAAGTAGCAACCGCTTATCATCCCCAGACCAATGGACAAGCAGAAGTGTCTAACAAAGAGATTAAACGCATTCTGAAAAAAATAGTAAAACTTCATAGGAAGGATTGGAGTGCCAGGCTACAAGATGCACTCTGGGCATATAGAACAACATACAAAACACCTATCGGGATGAGCCCATTCCGCTTAGTGTACGGAAAGGCTTGCCACCTTCCAGTGGAGGTGAAACACAAGGCTTTCTAGGCTGTACGGGAATACAATATGAATTTTGAAGAATCTGGTCCTGAAATAAAACTGCAACTAGCAGAATTAGAAACTCTTTGCCTAGAAGCATATGACAATTCCAGGCGATACAAAGAGAAGATGAAGGTTGTCCATGACAAACACATAAAAAGGAGAGAATTCAGACCAGGGGAGTTAGTTCTTCTTTATAACTTCAGACTGAGGCTTATGCCAGGCAAACTAAGATCAAGATAGGAAGGTCCCTACAGAGTAGAAAAGGCAGAGCCATACGGAGTTTTCCACCTGCGTCATCCTTCTAGCTCCAAATTCCTGAAGGTCAATGGACATCGCCTGAAGCTTTATCATGGAGAGAAGATGAAGGATCACAAAGAACTAGAGGTTTTCCTTCTGAAAGATCCACCAACAGAAGTAGAATGAGCCTGAAGACGTCCAACTTAAGGACGTAAAAACAAAGTGCTAGGTGGGAGACAACCCACCATGGTATGATCGTTCAGTTTAAGTCTTAGTTTATTTTACTTAATTCTAATTTGTTTTTGTTAATGTCTCTTCTTAAAACCTCTGCATATAGCTTGCATTTGCATTTGCATTCTGCATATAAAAAAAAAAAGAAGAGAGGCACGCGACGTGCCAGCGTCGCTGACGCGTCCGCGTCATAAGTGCATTAAAAACAAGGAAGAAAAGAAGTAGAGAGTCACGCGAAAGCGTCCATCACGCGTCCGCGTCATTTGAGAAATTCACCTCCCACGCGGCCGCGTCACCCACGCGAACGCGTGGCCCTGCAAAATCGACGTAAAGAGGTATATGGTAGAGATTTATGATGGAGCTGGGCTGGAATGATGCTATAAGCACAAGCCCTATCATGCGAACGCGTCCCCCACGCGTCCACGTCGTCTTCAAAGTATGGCCATTCACGCGATCGCGTCTCCACGCGACCGCGTCACCCAGAATTTTTGGCAATATTCATTTAAAATAGAGAGTTGCGCGAACGCAAGGCTGTACCTGCGCCAATAGCACAAATCAGTTCACGCGTATGTGACCGCGTGACCCACGCGTCCGCGTCACCTGAACTTAGCGCCCACCACGCGATCGCGTGACCCACGCGTCTGCGTCACATGCGACGCATAGCTTATCCAGATCAGCCAAGATATCTTATCTTTTCCTTCCCAAATCTAATCTTTTCTTTTTCTTTCTAATTTCTTTCTTCCATCTTCTTCCCTCTTTATTCTTTCTCACTTTTTACTTTCTCATCCCTTATTTTTCACTTTTATTAACAAGGTTCTTTTCTTTCTTCTTTCCCACTTTACTTTTCCTTTATTATTTTTATTTATATTTTCTTTTTTTTTTCTTTCATTATCTATATTTTCTTTTTCTTTCTTTTTCTTTTTATTCCTTTAATTGGTGTTAGAAATTTAATTGGGTGATTGTTTGACAATTATTATTACTTTTTAAAAGGTTGTTTGCATGTTCAATTTAATACTTTCAATAACATATTCACCATGCATGCTATGTTTTTGTGAAAAAGCCCGTATGGCATTGCACATTATTTTTATATTACTCTATTCAACTATTCTAATGCATATTTTTCACAAAACCCCTTTTATATTTTATTAATTAAATATAATTGTCAATACAAACAGGTTGTTAGTTTGAAAGGGTTGGTAATCTAACTTGGACATTGAATGCTTGATCTATGCTACTCATGCCTTTGCCAGCATGCTAATAAACATCTTGCATTTAATTGCCCTCACATGCACTTGCTATATTTCCATTGATGAACTTTTCACATGTAGTCTAGACCACGTGTTAACGACATCCTTCTTTACCGTGCATTGATTATCACTTGTACCCTTCTCTTCCTTGCTCTAACCCTTAAGCTTTTAGAGTTACTTACTTTTTCCCTTTTTAGGATGGCCACCAAGAAGGGTAAAGAGAAAGTGAAGAGAGAATTTTTGCGTGGTCTAGAAATTCGCAGATAAATCCTCGTTGCAGGTATAGCTTCTAAACCAACAAAAGTCCTTTCTTACAAAAGTTTTTGGTTGTCACAAGTAACAAACCCCTTTAAAATTGATAATCGAGTATTTAAACCTCGGGTCGTCTTCTCAAGGAACTGCAGGGAAGTATGTTCTTATTATTGGTTATGAAGATTGTAAATTGGGGTTTTGAAGGTAAGGAGAGATAGTGAATTTAAATTGCAATTAAATTAAGTAAATGACTGTAAAATAAACTTTTGGTAAGGTACGAGAAATTGGAAATCCTATCCTAGTTATCCTTATCAATGGTAATGAGAATTGAGTCTTAATCCCACTTAGTTAGCCTTTACTAAAGCAAAGGAAGATCAAGTGGATTAATTAGTCTGATCTTCAGGTTCTAGTCAATTCCTAAGAAAGGACTGGAATTATTGAAGTTCAATTCAATTAGCAAAGATAACAATTATCGATCACATTGAGTTTGATAACTTCAGAGTTATTGATTTCTTAACCAAGACCAAAAGGGGAAAAAGTAAATCTGCTGGAATAAAAATGTCTTCAGATTGGAAATAACAATAATGTAAATAAAAGAAAGCAATCATAAACTGAAATACCTCAAATAACATTAATCAAAAGAATTATCTGTAACATAGAAAAATTCATAAATTAAATTGAGAGAATAATTAAAAGGAATATTGAACCTGATGAAAAAAAGATAATACTGAAAGCAAAAGAAATTCTAATTCTAAATCCTAAAAGAGAGAGGAGAGAACCTCTCTCTAAGAACTACATCTAAATCATCCAAAGTAACTAATTGGAGGTTCTCTTTTGAATGGATGCATTCCCCCACTTCATAACCTCTGATCTGTGCCTTCTGGACTTGGATTTGGGTTAAAAAGGGCTTCAGAAATCGCTAGGAGCATTTTCTGTAATTTCTGGTGCGTGGCCTCTGTCACGCGTCCGCGTGGGTCACGCGGTCGCGTCATTTGGAGTTTTCCTTATCACGCGTTCGCTTCGGTCAAGCGCCCGCGTCATCTACGTTTTTCTCGTAGCGCGCGATCGCGTCATTCACGTGTTCGCGTCGCTGCCTTTTCGCTCTAGGCATGCGGTCGCGTCGTCCATGTGTTCGCGTCGCTGCCAGCTTCTTCAAAAACTCCATTTTGTGCTTTCCTTCCATTTTTGTATGTTTTCTTTCCATCCTTTAAGTCATTCCTACCTTAGAAGATCTGAAACTACTCAACACACAAATCACGGCATCAAATGGTAAAAAAAAGGATAATTAAAATAATTATTTTTAAAGCATAGGAAACATGTTTTTCACATACATCACAAAATAAGGAAGGGAAAGTAAAACCATGCAATTAACATGAATAAGTGAGTGAAGGATTGAATAAATCATTTAAATTAGGCACAAAATATATCATAAAATATGGGTTTATCAACCTCCCCACTCTTAAACAATAGCATGTCCTCATACTAAATCCAAGATAAAGAGTAAGGTAAGGTTGAAGTGGTGGAATCTCATGCAATGCAATCTATTCTAAATGTAACTACCTAAATAAATCATGCAATTCTAATTGTTATTCATTTGTATATAAAACTTACATGTAGTTAAATTAATTCACATTCTCAAGGAATCATATATGCATAGCCAAACCTTAGATAATGATAAATAACCTTTACAATTGAAATGGGAAAGAGAAATATTTTATAAACTTGCAAGACAATTAACAATTTAAGCAGAGATATATGTTGATGAGCTATTGAACCCTCACTGGATTTTGTGTTTACTCTCTAGTCACTCAGTGTTTATTGGGTTAATCACTCTATTCTTCTTTTTATCCCTACTTTCTATAACGTTGTCCTTCATCTAACCAATCAACAATTATAGAATATAGGCATACAAAAATCATGAGGTCTTTTCCAAGGTTATAATGGGGCCAAGGTAAAGGTAAGGGTATATGTATAAGGCTAAGTGAGCTAATAAGTGAACCCTTGATTAGTCTAAGATCTCACCTAACATACATATTTTGTAATTCAAAGGTTTCTTTACCTATTTACCCAATTTTTCCCACTTTTTATGTTACATGCTCATGCCTTAATTTTAATTTTTATCCCATGTGCATTGCTCTTCTCTCTTTTTTTATGCATTTGGGGATTTAATTGCTTTGATTTCACATGAGCATGCTTCCCAAAATTTTATTTTGAAATATTTTTATTCTTTTTAACTTTCTACCTTTGTTTCTATCATCCATGTTCCCATAAGGTTCCCCACACTTAAACAATTACACAATTTCTATCTTAAGCTAACCAAGGATTCAACTTAGGATTTTTATTTTGTTTTTCTACTTAAGGTTAGTAATGTGGTTTATAGAACATGAGGGGTTTTACAGGCTCAAGGGGGCTAACAAAGGGTGATGTAAAAGGTAGGCTAATTTGGGATAAGTGAGCTAGAATCAAACAATGGCCTCAATCACTTTCCTGGTATGTATCTATATTCTATAATCGGACATATAGATTAAAACAAAGTAAAGAACACCAGAATAAAAAAGAAGGGCGAAACACACAGGAATAAAATATTATGGTTTGAATGTAACCATACAATTAAGCTCAAAACTCACAGGCTGTGTGTTCTCTAGTTCAAAAATCATATATCAGTTATGTATGTCATGCAAGTAAAAATTGAGAGTTCCCATTATTCTCAATGTAAATCTTAGGGTGGCTTTAAAGTTTTAGTGTTTCTCCTTGATGAAATGTTGTTAACTAACTAACATGTAATGCTATACATACAAGGTGTGTGGATTATTTCTGTTTTGTTCCAGTCTCTAGTTTACTTCCTTATTGTATTTTCAATTCGAACTAAGCTATCTTATGCTAAAAAGGGTAAACTATACTAATTAATCCACATTTTCTATAACTAATAAGTTAGAATTGCAACTAAACTAAATGGCTAAAATATGAACTAAAGTGCAAAATGCAAAAAATAGAGTAAAAATACATGAAAAGAGTAATGTATAAGTACTAAGAAATAAAAATAAAGATCAAAATACAGAAAAATAACAAAATAAAATAGAAAGAGTCTGTAGTGGTTCACCAAGAAAAATACGCTAGAGATGGCGACCTCCCCACACTTAAAATAAAGCATCGTCCTCGATGCTCACTCAAGCAGGGTGTGAAGGAGTGTCATCACTGGAAGGATGGGTGGCTGGAGTCTCTGTAGTGGTGGTCTGAGGATCTGTCTGCTACAGAGGAGGTGCTGACTGAATAGGAACCTCTGGGTTTGTAGCCTGAATCTGATGCGGGGCCTCTTGCTGTGATGCAGCCTACTCTGGGCCTGCATGCTCAGCCTCTTTCTATGGAGGGGTCTCTGCCTCATGATCATCCGCCTCCTCCTCAGATGGCTCTGATGGTGTGTCAGGCTCGGAGGGGATGTCACCACCAGAATGGATCATCAACTTCAGGTGCTCATAGCGTCGCTTGCTGTGACGCTCAGATCTCTCATATCAGCACCGGTTGTGGCACTCCATCTGGTCTAGCTGCTGAAACAGGTGGTGTACGAGGTGATAAATGGGCTCTGAGGCAGGTGGAGGTGCAGTGGTGGTAGCTGAGGTAGCTGTAGATGAAGAAGGTCTGGCGGAAGGTGCGGCTGTCTCATCAGTAGTAATGAGGAATGTAGGTCTGTAGCCCAAAGCCAGAAAGTTCCTGCTGTGAGGGATAATCTTCTTGCATTCTGCAGCAGGTGGCTTCTCATTGGCATCCTTCCAAGGCAGGTCAGCTCGACGGCCGAGCTGAGTAATCAGATATGGAAAGGGGAGAGTGCCTCTGACGTGGACCCTGGCCATATAGTACCGGATGAATTGTGGCAGGTACAGGTCCTTACCCTCCATCACACACCAGAGGGGGGTGATCATAGCGGCAGGTAGCTCCGTCTCATGAGTACTCGGTATAATAAAGTTGCTCAGGATTTGGTGCCAGAGCCGAGGCTCATCGTTCAAGTATATCCGCTTGATTCCCTTAGGCATGGTGGTGTTCTGACCCATGACCCAGGGGACAGTCGGATCAAGGGCTATCCTTGCCTTGACCGCATCCCAATCAAACTTCATAAAGCGCATGTCCTCCTTAGCCTTTTGGTAACCATCAAGCTGATCGGATTTAGGCTGAAGCTGCAGAATATCCTCAATAGCCTCTTCAGTGACCAGTATCTGCTTTCCTCTTAGGTTCACTGCGTCTAGAGAAGTTTTGAAGTAATTGCAGTAAAACTCTCTTATCCAAGAAGCATTGACCTCTGTCAGGTTTCTCTCCAGGAAGAACCAGCCTCTATGTTTGATCTGATCAGAGGTGTATTGCTGGAGTTCTTTTAGAATTTTCATAGTCCGCTCCAGGTACAGGTTCCTGGAGGTTGCAAACACCGGATACTTCAGCTCGCAGTATCTGTTTGCAAATTTAATGGGATCAGTGGCAGGGACTAGCTGGTCAGCCTTCTCCTGCGGGGTAAAGTGTTTCTCCCGCCAAGAGTCATCATGCATGATGTCCAGGATGGACATAGAGGATTCTCCTCTTTTCTGTTTGCCAGTTATTGCCTTTCCTTTTCCTTTCCTTTCAGTGTCAGACATCCTGAAAAACAGGAATCAAGAATATAATAAAACAGGAAAACAAGTAGGCAAATAACAAAATAAACACATAGTGGCAAAGGAGCAGTATAATAATGAAATGAGTTGAGTAAATATGCATTATGGATTGTATAACAGTTAGAAATCTGAGAAAAATTTCACAATCCAAAATGTGATATAAACAGAATTCATGTTAATTAGGAAAAATTATGATCATGCCTTGGTTAGAAGGTTAAAGAGAATAGTGAAAAACCAAGAAGAGATGTTGTGAAAGTTAGGTTGGTTAGGAATGAAAAAGAGGTTAGGAAGTTGAAATCAGTGAGTTAGTAAAAAGAAGGTTAGAGTAAGTGGTCTGATGATCATTTTCTAAGTAGCAAGAATTTACAATTAGAAGCTACAGTCAACTCACATTCAAACAAGAAAGTTGATGATGATTCATATAGATATGTAAATAGCAAAAAGTGGAATGGAATCATCCAAAAGGCAATTTATTAACCAGGAAGTCGAAAAGAATAAGAATGCTTGCCCGTGCATACATGAATTGGTTTGGTAAAAGCAGAGTAAAGCAGAATTCAAATTGCCAAAACCAAAACATGAATAAAAATCAGAATAGTTTACAGAAATTTGGGCAGTATTCTGGCTAAAAGTGGGTGGTCCCAGAAAATAAACAGCAAGCAGAATAGTCATATGAATTAAAAGAAACTGCAAAAAGATATAAATAATTTGAACATGAAAGAGCAGTCGCAATAGCAGCATGAACAGTAAGAACAACATATGAACAATACTTAGATCACAGCAACAGCAGAATTGTGAAAATTATAAAACAAGTAGCACGAAAAGCGCAATTAATCAGGCCTAAATCCACTAACCACATCCTATGCTACCTAACCACCTAGAATCCACTACAACATGCATACCTAACTAGCCAAATTTTGAACATAAACGAAAAAAAACTTCAAATAACTGCGAAAGGAAAGAAGAGTGGCGTTCGGTGGAACCTGGTAGGCGTATGAATGAAAGTGGGGTAGAGAGATGGCTGGGGGGATGGTTGCGGTAGTGGCTGACGCGGCGGTTGAGGGGATGGCGCGGCGGTGGTGGCTGTTCGGAGGCAGGGGGTTCGGGTAGGGTAATGGGGGTAGAGGTTAAGGGAGAATGATGGGAGAGGGTGAGGGTGGTGGTGGTTGGAAGCGCAGGGGTGATGGGCGCGGCGGGGTTAGTTGGCCACGGTGGTAGAAGAAAGGGGAGGGGGTGGAAGAAGAAGAAGGAAGAATGAGGGAGATGTGGCATTGCGGTGGGGTCTGGTGGGGGTGGTTGCGGTGCGGCGGTCGGAGGTGGTGGCTGGGAGTGATATTGGTGGTTGGGTGGTGGAGGGTTGCAGAGAAGAGAGGAATGAGAAGGGGGTTTGGGGGCCGCGAATGGTTAGGGTTTCACGTGGCTGAGGGGGTTAATGAATTTGAATCAGCGCGATTGCGTGGGACACGCGGTCGCGTGGCTGGGGTGGAATGGGGGTTGACGCAATCGCGTGGGTGGCGCGATCGCATGGAATGGAAAAAATGGTGAATGACGCGGTCGCATGAGGCATGCGACCGCGTTGCTGGAAATTGTGCGAAACGCACAATTCCAGCGTCGTTTTAGCGCAACTCTCTGTCTCCTTTGGGGTGTTGTGCAATCCACGCGACGCGATCGTGTCGCTCACGCTTTCGCGTCGGATGGGTGTTGTGCAAGTGATGCGATCGCGTCAAGGACGCGACCGCGTGGGTCGTTTTGTGCTAAACGCACAATGGCCGCACGATTCCAGCCCAACTTTCTGGGCGTTGGATCTTTACGCCGATCTCCAGATCACGCGGCTGCGTGAATGATGTGGACGTGTGGGAGGTGGTTTTCGCAACTGACGCGATCGCATGAGCAATGCGGTCGCGTCACACGTCTTCCTTTATATATATATATATATATGCAATTATGCAGTATACAATGCTAATGAATAATATTCAGGTTCAATTGAAAAAGAATAAAAATAAATAACACGAAATAAAACTGAAAAAGAAACGACCATACCATGGTGGGTTGTCTCCCACCTAGCACTTTTAGTTAAAGTCCTTAAGTTGGACATTGGATGAGCTTCCTGTTATGGCGGCTTATGCTTAAACTCGTCCAGAAATTTCCACCAATGTTTGGAATGCCAACGGCCTCCGGGGTTCCAAACTAAGCATGTAAAGCTTATGAGCAGCTTCAAACAGATTCTCAGGCTCCCGAGGTGACGAATGTCAGAATAGATTCCAGGATCCCAAACTTTGCTTTTAAATCCGCCTCCGTCTTGATCTATATTTTTCCATCCGGGCGGTTTAGAAATTAGATTCTCACCATGGTGACCAAACATTTTCCGAGATCCATTCGATTGTTCATGATGCCAATCCGTGCACTTCGAGTTGAAGCGTAGAACCTTATTGAACCTTGTGCACCAGCTCTGAGTGTGAGCCATTTCCCTCTTACTCTTAAAGCCGCAGAGAGCTCTAAGCTGGCCATCTGTTTCAAGCAACCCATATTCGAGTGGAAAGATAAAGTTAAAGGTTAAGGATTGTACCCACTTGAAGCTTGTATTGGGTGGTAATGGCTTTGGGAGAGGTGTTTCTAGTGGTTCTGTGAGTTCTACTCCCTTGTGCTCTTCTGTGAATTTCTCCACTTCTTTGCAAAATTCTTCAAATGCATCCATGTCCTGATCAAAGTTTTCTATGTCTTCCTCATCACTTAAGTCATAAACTGGAGGTTGAGAGAAATCTACCTCCGCTTCTTCTTCATATTCACTTGGATAAGGTTCTTCAATCTCAGAGAATTCACTTGCGGTTGCAAGTTCATTACTAGGAGAACTTGACTTGTGACTATCATCATCAAGGAAACTTGCTTTTTGGATTATTCCGTCTAGTTCTTCATAAAAGATTTGCCTTGGGGGTTGTGCACTATCCTCCTTGGCATCAATTGTAACGTCCTTGACAGAATTCTCCACAACTCTGGATTCCCATGGAAGTTCAGCGTCTCCTAAGTCTTCAACTAACTCTTCTTCTTCTATAATGACAGCTTGCTCTACTTGTTCCAGTACGAAGTCATGCTCTGTCTTGTCCACTGGAGTTTCTAGTATCTCCTTCATGCTATGCTCTTCATTAGATTGTCCACATGGGGCTGTGGGAGGTCCTTGAATATTCGAACGTCTAGAAGATAATTGACTTATTGCTTGCTCCAGTTGATGAAGGGTTGTTTGAAGTTGATCTACTGTTTCCTTGAGGCGAACCTGTGATTCTGGAGGCGATAGATTTGGACGTGGTACATAGGGAAGTGGTGGTGTTTGGGAGTAATTGGATTGGAATCGGGGTAAATAAGGATCATATGGTGGTGAATGGTGAAAAGGAGCTTGTGAGCGTGGTGGTTCGAAGTTTTGTTGAGAGGATGGTCTATAAGCACAGGGTGGGGCTTGTTGGTAACTACAAGGTTGTCCACCACATCTATTAGCTTGGTATGCATTGTAAAATGGTCTTTGTCCATGATATCTTGGAGGGTGTTTTTGCCTAAAGGGTTGATCAGATCCTCTTGGCTCCATCAATCTTTGATTGCTCAGACCTTGATGCACGTTTCTGTTATAATTTTCACTCCTTTCAATAATATTAGAACCAAACTCAAAGCGAGAGGGGTGAGAATTCATAGTAGCTAAAAAAATAAAAGAAGAAAATAAGAACAAATAAATAAGTAAAAGAGAAATATTTACAATAACCAATAATAAGGCACACGATTGCAGTTCCCCGGCAACGGCGCCATTTTGAAGAGAGAATTTTTGCGTGGTCTAGAAATTTGCAGATAAATCCTCGTTGCAGGTATAGCTTCTAAAACAACAAAAGTCCTTTCTTACAAAAGTTTTTGGTTGTCACAAGTAACAAACCCCTTTAAAATTGATAACCGAGTATTTAAACCTCGGGTCGTCTTCTCAAGGAACTGCAGGGAAGTATGTTCTTATTATTGGTTATGAAGATTGTAAATTGGGGTTTTGAAGGTAAGGAGAGATAGTGAATTTAAATTGCAATTAAATTAAGTAAATGACTGTAAAATAAACTTTTGGTAAGGTACGAGAAATTGAAAATCCTATCCTAGTTATCCTTATCAATGGTAATGAGAATTGAGTCTTAATCCCACTTAGTTAGCCTTTACTAAAGCAAAGGAAGATCAAGTGGATTAATTAGTCTGATATTCAGGTTCTAGTCAATTCCTAAGAAAGGAATGGAATTATTGAAGTTCAATTCAATTAGCAAAGATAACAATTATCAATCACGTTGAGTTTGATAACTTCTGAGTTACTGATTTCTTAACCAAGACCAAAAGGGGAAAAAATAAATCTGCTGGAATAAAAATGTCTTCAGATTGGAAATAACAATAATGTAAATAAAAGAAAGCAATCATAAATTGAAATACCTCCAATAACATTAATCAAAAGAATTATCTGTAACATAGAAAAATTCATAAATTAAATTGAGAGAATAATTAAAAGGAATATTGAACCTGATGAAAAAAAGATAATCCTGAAAGCAAAAGAAATCCTAATTCTAAATCCTAAAAGAGAGAGGAGAGAACCTCTCTCTAAGAACTACATCTAAATCATCCAAAGTAACTAATTGGAGGCTCTCTTTTGAATGGATGCATTCCCCCACTTCATAACCTCTGATCTGTGCCTTCTGGACTTGGATTTGGGCCAAAAAGGGCTTCGGAAATCACTGGGAGCGTTTTATGTAATTTCTGGTGCATGGCCTCTGTCACGCGTCCGCATAGGTCACACGCTCGCGTCATTTGGAGTTTTCCTTGTCACGCGTTCGCTTCGATCAAGCGCCCGCATCATCTGCGTTTTGCTCGTGGCGCGCGATCGCATCATTCACGCGTTCGCGTTGCTGCCTTTTTGCTCTAGGCATGTGGCCGCGTCGTCCATGCGTTCGCGTCGCTGCCAGCTTCTTCAAAAACTCCATTTTGTACTTTCCTTCCATTTTGTATGTTTCCTTTCCATCCTTTAGGTCATTCCTGCCTTAGAAGATCTGAAACTACTCAACACACAAATCACGACATCGAATGGTAAAAAAAGGGTAATTAAAATAATTATTTTTAAAGCATAGGAAACATGTTTTTCACATACATCACATAATAAGGAAGGAAAAGTAAAACCATGCAATTAACATGAATAAGTGAGTAAAGGATTGAATAAATCATTTAAATTAGGCACAAAATATATCATAAAATATGGGTTTATCAGAAAGCTACTCCCAAACCACCAGCAAGGAAAGGTACTAAAAGAGCACTAGTGGCAGAGCCATCTTCAATAGCAATAAAGCCCTCAACAAAACGAATCAAGAGGATCATCAAGGTCGATGAAAAAAGAAAAAGCTTTCCCAGCAAAGGACACTCCGCGGTTCCCTAACTGCTACTGTGAGCAGATGTTCCCTATCCTGGCTGAGAGGAATTATAATAACGAATACCTTCTCATCCTTTTGACCAACATTGTTGAATTGGTTGAGCCGCAAATTAAACGAAGACATTGGGTTTCCTACAAAGACAGCCAAGGCAGGTTAATCTTTCATGGGTAGTTGAATTCTACTCCAATTTTCACATGCCAACCATGTAGTCTGTCTATGTCCGTCAGAAGCAAGTTCCCATAACTGTAGAGGCCATTCAACAAGCTTTAAATCTTCCCCCTGCACCAGAAAGATTGGACGCATTCCAAGAAGCCTCATTCAAATGCCAGACATACCAATTTGACTGGGACGCAGTTCTCAGAGTTGTAGCACAACCTAGCAGCCGATGGATCTATGGATACCATCGATCTCAACCTAAGAGCATATTGGCTTCAGCACTCACCATAGAGTCTCGAGTATGGGCACAGATCATGTCCCATTACGTCTTTTCGAGCACTCACGAGTCCTCCTTCACTGCAGACATGGCTGTTTTACTCTGGTGTATCCTTACAGACCAACACCTCAATTTACCAAGACACATTTGGCATGCTATGGGACACGTACAGATTGCGAGCAACCTACCTTTTCCGCTTTAGTTTCAGATCTAGTCTCAGCAGCCGGAGTCTCCTACAGAGCTGGGGACACCAAGGCCATGATTCCACGGGATGATCAGATAGTCCCTAACGGAAAATATATCAGACCTCCAACAGCCACTCCTAGTCGGCCAGCAGAACCAGCCGACGATATTCTTTCTCCTTCCACATCACAAGCACCTACAAAAAACCAACTGCTCCATCAGATAATTGAGAGGCTAGACCGGCTTGACCGAAAAGGAAAGCAAAGAGAGTGCCGTAACAAGCGCCGATTTACATACCTCAAGGAGCTACTTGTTGGTCACCACCCACCTAAAGAAGACCCAGACACTCTAGACTCCACTTCATTTACCAGCACAGGGAGCCATGACGGTCCCGATTGTGGAGATGCTACTACCAGCCCTCCGTTGTTCCTGACTGATGGCACCAAGGACGGTGCCAAGCTTTAAGTGTGGGGAGGTCGGTCAGTACCTGACTTCCAGAGGTAATTTCTCTTCCTTAAACACCAATAAAATAGGATATTTAGTTAATGTTTCTTTTGTTAGGATAGGATAAATTGCATAGGTTAGTTGCATGCATATTCTAATTGGTTGAAAATAATAAGTTTCTTTTTAAGACCCTATTTTTGAAAAATTTCACTAATTTAAATAAAAATTTTTTGTGTTAAATTTGTTTGGAAGTTGTATTTGGAACATAGTTAAAATCTAGAACACACAACCTGTGAGACTTGAGCTTAATGAAATGGTTACAATATTTAACCATAAAAATTTTATTCTTGTGTGTTTGCTTCTCTATGATTGTGATCTATATTTTGTTCCATCCTATATGTCTAATATTTAATGTGTTATATGCATGCATATGATTGAGGCCATTATTTTATTAACTCACTTACCCCAAATAGCCTACCCTTTCATTCACCTTTGTTAGCCAATTTGAGCCTTTTAAATCCCATTTGTTCTATATTTTACCACATTACTAGCCTTAAGCGGAAAAACAAGTAATATCCCAAATTGAATCTTTGGTTAGCTTAAGATAGAAAGTGTGTATCAATTAAGTATGGGAAATTGTGGAAACATTGGTTAATAAGGGAATGTGTCATGATAAAATATTGGGAATTTGGGTACCTACTCATGTGAAACTAGAAAAATTAAAAATCCATGTGCATTGGCAATGTTATGTTTATGTTTAAATATATATATATATATATATATATATATATATATATATTCCAAAAATATTCAAGTAATTAGATAAATTAATAAGAGGAAAAAATTACCCCAATGCCAAATTAAGTTCAAAAATCAATGCATATGTGATACAAGTTAAGAGAAAAAGTTGATGCATGAGTATGTAAAACAAAAGTAGAAGAATTTTTGGGTAGTTAAGGATGATTTAAGAAGAAAATAGAGTATGTATGTTAGGTGATAACTTAAGATAATCAAGGATTCAATTTATAGCTCACTTAGCCATATATATACCCTCACCTTTACCTTGGCCCCATTACAACCTTTAAAAGACCTCATGATGTTTGCATTGGTACATTAAATACTTGTTGATTAGTTAGGTGAAGAACAAGGTTTAGAAAGCATGATTAGAGGAGAGTAGAGTGATTACCCTATACACTAGAGTGACTAGAGTGCATACACACCATCAGTAAGGGTTTAATGCTTAAATTCTATGTTCCCTGCTTTCATAAGCTGTCTTCCTACGAGTTTACTTGCTTTTATTGTATAATTTGAGTTAGTAGAATTTGATTTATTTTTGTCTTGAAAGAACTTATTTATTTTTAACTAAGTAGACAAAATCATTTTATCATTTAGTTGCATTCATATACATAGGTTGCATTGCATTGCATTGCACGAGTCTTACTTTTCCCTACTCATTTGTTTTATCTTCTTAAGCTAAACATGAAAACATGATAATGTTTAAGTGTGGGGAGGTTGATAAACCACTATTTTATAGTTTATCTTGTATTTAAGTGAGTGGTTTCATCAAGTCTTCACCCACCTATTCATACAAATCGTATGATTTTACATTTTCCTTCCTAGTATTGTTTTAAGATTAAAAACTTGCTTCCTAAAGATCTTGAATTAGTATATTTTAATTCTCCTTTATACCATTCGATGCCGTGATCTGTGTGTTAAGTGTTTCAGGCTTTATAGGGCAGGAATGGCTTAGAGAATGGAGAGAAAGCTTGCAAAAATGGAAGGAACACAAGAAACTAAGGAGATGACCAGCGAACACTGACGCACGCACATGGCTCACGCGAGTGCGCGGAATGGAGAAAATCGCAGCCACGCGAATGCGTGCCTGACGCAAACGCGTGGATTGGAGTCCGCACGAATGACGCGAACGCGTGAACGACGCGCTCGCATGACAAGGAAAATCGTTGAATGACGCGAATGCGTGGACAACGCGTATGCGTGACCTGCGCAATCTGCATAATTAACAAAAAACGCTGAGGGCGATTTTGGGCCGCGTTTTGACCTAGTTTTCGGCGTAGAAACACAGAATAAAGCCAGAGAACACGCAGAGACTCAACAACAGATTAGATAAACGTCAATACACATTCCCATATTCTCATTAGAATAGTTTTTAGGTTTTTAGATCTGATTTTAGAGAGGATTACTTCCCCTCTAGGTTCCCTTTATATTCATAGTTAATTAGCTTATGCTTTTGGATATTAAAGAAGTCATTACCTCCGTTGAAGACATTATTCTAGTTTGTTTACTTTGTCCCTTACTCTTCCATATCCTTATTTATGTTATTTAGAGTTCTAATTGGATTATTTTCATGGATTATCGATAAAGAGGATTACTTTTATTTTTAATTAATTCAGTCTCTATTTTATTTCAATTAATTTATTATGTCTTCTTATATTTTTCTGAGTATTATATCCATGTCAATGGAGTAGATCCAATACTTGACATGTGGGTTGATTAAAAGGAGACACTTGAGTTGGAAGGCTTAAGTGTTGATTAATCTGGACGTTGCTAGCTAGTTCTGTATTTACTAACGCTAGACCTTCCTAAGGGAGAGGACTAGGATTTGCGAATAAGGGTTAGCTTGATCACTTGACTTTCCTTTTATTTAGTAAGGGTTAACTAAGTGAAAACAAAAACCTTTTTAATACTGCACTTAAGAGATCCCAACAAGGGTAGAACTTCCAATTAATCATTCTCCCAGTCAAGGCTTTTTATTTAGAATATTAATAATTATTCTTAGTTTATTTTTATTGCTTAAATTTACAATTATTTAATTGCTCATTATTCAACTCTCAAAACTCTCGGAAAATTCCTAATTAATAAAATAGCATACTTTTTCGCAACTAGTTGGGAGACGACCTGGGATTCATACTCTCAGTATTTTTTATTCTAAAATATTTGTGATACTCTTTTTAAATTGGTGAGGCAAATTTTAGCTGGTTAACAGCTATACTCACAACGCTGTTCTACTATATTATAATCTCTTAATTGGCCTAACTTCTGCCACGCACCAATCGACCCTCACTCACCTGAGGTATTACCTGAACGACCCGGTGCACTTGCCGGTAAAGTTGTGTGAGTTCTAATTTTGCGCACAAATGAGCTGAGTATTAAATGGTTTAGATGATTGAATGATTGATATGTTTGAGGAATATTTGGTATGAATTCTTGAGTGATTTTGGTATTGTTGGGTTGTGAATAGTTTGGTTTTTAATTGAGAGTTTTGGTAAATTTGAGGTTTAAAGATTTTTGGTAAAAATGAATTTTAGGCCAACTTTGGTGGATCATATCTTGAGTTACAGTTTTTGAAATTGATTGAATTTTATATCAAATTAAAGATAATTTAAAGAGCTTTAAAACGATATATATTTTGTAGAAATCGAAATTTTGTAGAGAAAGATATGATCGTTAGAATTTGGTGTCAAAAATCTGAATTTTGTGATGTTGCAGAAAATTTGGAAATCTTTCATGTGTGCCCACTCCCACCTTTGTGCATTCGCACAGAACAGAGTGGGTGTTTCAGGTTGTGCGTATGCACAACATCATGCATACGCACAGGTCAGGAAAGCCTTTTGGTGCGTGCGTACGCACACAACCCTGTGCGTACGCACAAGCCCTGCTTTTCACCTAAAACACTGTTTTAACTATTTTACCTTCTCGAGAAGCTTGAAAACTTTTATAATACTTGTATAAAACCTTTTTGCTAGTATTTTAGGCTTTGAATCAAGGGAGAAAATAATAAGTGAATAAAAAGGGGTATTTTTGTTATAAGTTTAGAGCCGGAGACATAGGTTTTGGAAGGTTTGTGTAATTTCTAGCTTGAACTGGTGAATGTTGATTTGTGAAGTATATGGTTGAAGAGATTTTTGAGAAATGGGAATGCTTATGATGAATTTGAGAAATTGGAAACTGGTGATGGTTATGAGTTGAGAACTTGGAAAGGAATGATGAAATTATTGGATTATATGAGAGTGTGCAGGGCTTATATCCCTGGCGTGGTATTGAGGAATTTTGATGTGAATTTAGGTTGACTTTAGAGTTAGATGAGGTGAGTATTAAATGGTTTAGATTATTGAATGATTGATATGGTTGAGGAATGTTTGGTATGGATTCTTGAGTGACTTTTGTATTGTTGGGTTGTGAATAGTTTGGTTTTGAATTGAGAGTTTTGGTTGAGGTTTAAAGATTTTTGGTAAAAACAGATTTTAGGCCAACTTTGGTGGATCATATATTGAGCTATAGTTTTTGAAATTGATTGAATTTTGTATCAAATTAAAGATAATTTAAAAGGCTTTAAAACGATATAGATTTTGTAGAAATCAGAATTTTGTAGAGAAAGAAATGATCATTAGAAGTTGGTGTCAAAAATCTGAATTCTGTGATGTTACAGAAAATTTGGAAATTTGTCACGTGTGTCCATGCACACCTCTGTGTGTTCGCACAAAATAGAGTGGGTGTTTCAAGTTGTGCGTATGCATAGGTTGGGAAAGCCTTTTGGTGCGTGCGTACGCACACAACCCTGTGAGTACGCATAAGCCCTGTTTTTCACATAGAACCCTCTTTTTAACTATTTTACCTACTCGGTAGGCTTGCACACTTCCATAATACTTGTTTTTTTGCTAGTATTTTAGGCTTTGAATCAAGGGAGAAAATAATAAGTGAATAAAAAGGGGTATTTTAGCTATGAGTTTAGAGCCAGTGACATAGGTTTTGGAAGGTTTGCGTAATTTCTAGGTTAAATTGGTAAATGTTGAGTTGTGAAGTATACGGTTGAAGAGATTTTTGAGAAATGGGAATGCTTATGATGAATTTGAGAAATTGGAAACCGGTGATGGTTATGATGAGTTGAGAACTTGGAAAGGAATGATGAAATTATTGGATTATATGAGAGTATTGATGACTTGCATCATCTACCCTTCTTTCTTGCATAAAGAAGACCATAAAAGAGCATAAATCTCATTTGATCAGTACAATTCATGCATTATTTGATGAATATTATGGTACACTACTTTGAGATGAGTTGTGCTGAATTTCAGGTGAAAAAAGCATCAAAAAATGGGTAGAAGACAAACAAGAAGCTGGGCGTGTGAAACTGGTGTGCCACTTGAAGCAAACGCCACAAAAATGCACTGGCGTGGCACGCCAGGAGCTGGGCGTGGCACGCCAGTACTAAAGTCCAGAGAAGAAGTCCAAGCTTGCATGTGGGCATGGCACGCCAGAGACTGGGCGTGGCACGTAAATACAAAATTCCAGAGAGCCAAATGGAGGACACAAAAGGGGCGTGGCATGCCAGGTTGGGCGTGGCACGCCTGACCCATCAATTACTATGGGCGTGCCACTTGAGCAAAGGGGCGTGGCACGCCAACGCAACATTCCAAGAAGAGCCTTCACTATGGCGTGCCACTTAGTATCGAAGGCGTGGCACGCCAGCCCCAAGAAGTCACTTGGGTGTGCCACTTGAGAACCCAGGCATGGCACGCCAAGCTTGAAGAGTTCACAAATCCATGGGCGTGCCACTTGAGCATTATGACGTGGCACGCTGGTACAACAATCCAGAGAAGGGGCTGAAGGCAATTGAAGACTGGGCGTGCCACTTGAAGTCGAAGGCATGGCACGCCAACCTCTCAACCTCACTTAGGCGTGCCACTTGAGCAACCAGGCGTGGCACGCCAATGCACAGAGAGAACAAAAGCAAGGACTGGGCGTGCCACTTGGTATCGAAGGCGTGGCACGCCAACCTTAGCATTTCACTATGGCGTGCCACTTGAAGGCTGAGGCGTGGCATGCCAACTACTGGAACCAAGACACGATCATGGGCGTGGCACGCCAGCCTTTAGGCGTGGCACACTGGTATAAGTTTCCAGAGAGAATGAAGGAGGCCAGTTACAAGGGGCGTGCCACTTGATATCGAAGGCGTGACACGCCATTCACCATTCTTCACTTAGGCGTGCCACTTAAGCAACCAGGCGTGGCACGCCAGTGTCATTCAGAGAGCAAGAAGCGTTGGGGTGTGCCACTTGAGTTCGTGGCGTGGCACACCAAAACAGAGGAACCACTCACTCACAAAAGGGGCGTGGCACGCCAGACCCTGGGCGTGCCACGCTAGTTCAACTTTCCAGAGAAGCCTAGCCAAGCTAGAAATGAAGGGCACGTGACACGCCAGAAAAGCGCCAGCCACATGCCAGCTGAGAAGTCACGCTTATTGAGTGTTTTCTTTTCCCTCCAAAATGTAATTTTTCTTTTTCACTTTTGTAATTTTTTTATTTTACTAGGAGTAGTATAAATACCCCAAGGA
The DNA here is from genome assembly GCF_059453495.1 of Arachis ipaensis. Classification (NCBI taxonomy): domain Eukaryota; kingdom Viridiplantae; phylum Streptophyta; class Magnoliopsida; order Fabales; family Fabaceae; genus Arachis; species Arachis ipaensis. Next base: position 100,310,639 of record NC_142441.1, read on the forward strand.
GTATTGAAGAAGGGGGTTAAGCAGTCAGCTTTAGATCCACTTTTACACTTCACTTTTGAGTACTTTTTGAGCTATGAGTAGCTAACTTCCCTCTCATTGAGAGAGGGAGCTCTGTTGTACTTGATGGATTGATAATAGTGAAATTCTTCTTCTCTTCATCTTCTCTTTGATTTGCTAGAAGGAATTTCGTTCTTAATGCTTAGTGTTCAATTATCTTGGGAAAGAGATTGAATGCGATTAGGTTTCATGGGAACCTTGGGAAAGGAAACATGAAACCATGCTTGAAAGCCCTTCTCACACTAGAGTAGAATTTAGGAGTTGGTGTTTGGATATGTGACATATAGTCCTCCCTCTACTTGGACCTATAATAGTGTGTGGTATAATCAGGGACCAAGCATATCTCTCTTCATGAACAATTAGACCAAGGAATTGGCTATTGATCAAGATCTGAGAGATTGAGTCACCAAGGGATTGAGGCTCAATCAATCATGATTGCCAAGAGGTCAATGAGTTGTATGATTGAAGAGGATATAAGCTAGATTTGATCCAAAGAGACAACATCTCCCAATCTCAATAAATTTTCCCATTCTTATCTATCCATTTCTTTACAGCTTATTTCTACATTCAGCAATTCCTCATTCCCTTTTACATTCAAGTCATTTATGATTCTGCACTTTACATTCTGCCATTTATATTCCTGCACTTTATTGCTTTTCTTTATATTCTAGTCATTTACATTTATGTCATTTACAATTCTGCACTTCACAATGCTATTGATCTGCTTGACTAATTCATCAATTGATTAAAACTGCTCGAATTTGCCAATCTCTGTGGATACGATCCCACTCTACTGTGGGTTATTACTTGACGATAATTTTGGTGCGCTTGCCAAAGAACGGATTCACAAATTTTATAATGGGGTGTGAATTCGACTCATCAAGTTTTATGGCGCCGTTGCCGGGGATTGGCTTAAATTTGACAGTGATTAAATCGATTGGAGAGCTAGATTAAGCAATTTAAATTCCTTGTTATTTTATTTTATTTAGCACCTTTTTATTTTCTTTTATTTTGAGTTCTATTTCTTTCTTCTTTGATTATTTTTATCATCCATATTTCCACTCTTCTAACTGTTTGATTAATTGCACCACTCACACTAACAACCACTCTAACAAGAGTAACTTCTTTATTCAATTTTTTTCTTGTTTTTGCCTTGTTGGTTGTATGACAGGTAGAAGAAGCGGGGCTTCAACTTCCTTTAATTCTGAACCTGAGAGGACCTTCCCTAGATTGAGGAGGGAAGCAAGAGGGAAAGGAGTCGTTGGTGCTGAGGAAGAGGAAGAGTATTTTGAAACAGACATAGAGGATAATATGGAGAACCACCATGAAGAAGAAGCTCACAACCATGCCAGAGAAGGCACAATAAATCATGATGGGCAAGAAAGGAGAGTCTTAGGCTCCTACATAAACCCAAACCCAGGAAATTGTGGCAGCAGCATCCTAAAGCCAACAATTCATGCCAATAATTTTGAGCTGAAACCTCAGCTCATCACACTTGTTCAGAACAATTGCTCATATGGAGGAAGTGCCCAAGAAGACCCTAATCAATATCTCAGCACATTCTTGAGGATATGTGATACTGTAAAGTCCAACGGGGTACACCCCGACATCTACAAACTACTCTTGTTCCCTTTCTCACTCAGAGATAAGGCAGCAAAGTGGTTGGAATCATTCCCCAAGGATAGCCTAACTACATGGGCGGAGGTCGTGAACAAATTCCTTGCAAGATTTTACCCTCCACAAAGAATCAATAGGCTGAGAGGTGCAAACTTTCAAACAACAAGATGGAGAAACACTCTATGAGGCCTGGGAGAGATTCAAAGATCTGACAAGAAGATGTCCACCAAAAATGTTCAATGAATGGGTACAACTACACATCTTTTTTGAGGGACTATCCTATGAAGCAAAGAAGGCTGTGGATCATTCTTCAGGAGGCTCACTCAACTAGAAGAAAACTATTGAAGAGGCCATAGATGTCATTGAGACTGTAGCTGAAAATGAATATTTCTATGCTTCAGAAAGGACTCAGAAGAAGGGAGTGCTAGAACTCAACTCTGTAGATGCTTTGTTAGCTCAGAACAAGGCAATTGCAGCACAAATAGTAGCCTTAACCAAGAGGATGGAGGCCAACCAAGCCTCAGTCATTCAAGACCAAACTCCTCAACAAGAAGGGAATGCACCAGAATCTGAAGGTGACTGGGAACAAGCCAACTATGTGAACAATTCATCCAGACCACCATATGACCCACACTCTAAGACATACAACCCAGGTTGGAAGAACCACCCAAACTTTGGGTGGGGAAATTAACAAAACCACAACCAGGACCACAACAAGCCTTACCCATCAAATCAGCATTCCAACCACAACCCCAACCATCAAACAGGAAACCATAGACCCTATCATAACTCACAAAACACATCATACCAAAGTAACCAACCCATACACAACAACCTCAACCAAGATGCACCATCCTCAACTATACAACCATGTGAAATCAAGAGCAACTTTGAGAGGATAGAAGCTGCAATAGCACAACTGTCCTCACAGATTACAGGAGCAGTCTCCACCCTCATGGATAGACAAGCACAAATTGAAAGAAGAATAGACGCTAATCAAGAAGAATACAGGCCAAATATGAAAAATCAAGGCGCAGCAATCTCAAAGTTGGAAGCACAAGTGGGGATTTTATCCAAGCAAATCCCACTTCCCACACACACATTTCCTAGTGATACCATGGCTAACCCAAGAGGGGAATGCAAAGCCATTACTCTAAGAAATGGGAAGGTTGTAGAAGAAGGGACCCCAAGCAAAGACAAGCATGAAGAAACTGCAGCAAAGCATGGGAACAAGGATGAAGAAGAGATCCCTGCTCCACCCCCACCAAAACCAGTTTTGAAGCCTTATATGCCAAAGGCACCAGACCCACAAAGACTAGGAAAAGATGGGAAGGATGGCCAGTTTTCTAAGTTCCTAGAGATCTTCAAGAGGCTCCAAATCAACATACCATTTGCTGAGGCATTAGAACAAATGCCACTCTATGACAAATTTTTGAAGGAGCTTATAACCAAAAAGAGAAACTGGGAGGCAAAAGAAACCATAATATTGACTAAAGAATGCAGCGCCATCATACAGAAGAAGCTGCCTCAAAAGCTGAAAGACCCAGGAAGTTTTCAAATCCCTTGCATCATAGGGGACATCACTATTGAGAAATCCTTGTGTGATTTGGGAGCTAGCATAAATCTTATGTCCCTAACCATGATGAGAAGGATGAAGATTGAGGAAGCCAAGCCAACAAAAATGGCACTCCAATTGGCTGACAGAACATTTAAGTTTCCACATGGGGTGGTGGAAGACTTGCTAGTGAAAGTAGGAGAGTTCATTTTCCCTGCTGATTTCATTGTGCTGGACATGGAAGAAGAGGCCAACACGTCAATTCTCCTAGGAAGACCATTCCTAGCTACTGCTGGAGCCATCATCGATGTGCAAAAAGGGGAACTAGTCTTGAGGTTGCATGAAGAGAAAATGGTCTTCAATGTCTTCAAAGCAATGAGTTACCCCAAGGAATCTATAGGAGAATGCATGCTGGTAGACACCATGGAACAAATAGTTCAAGAAGTCTTGGAAGAAGAACAATGTGGAAGAACCATTGAGCTGGAACAAGCACCAGATGGAGAATCACCACAAGCAACCATGGAAAACTCAGTCATGCCAACCACTACAAACAACAAAGATGCAGAATCACCAAAACTAGAGCTGAAAGCATTACCACCCAGCTTGAAATATGCATATATGGGTGCTAACAACACTCACCCAGTGATCATAAATTCAAGTCAGAGTAAGGAACAAGAAGAGGAGCTCATCCAAGTGCTGAGACAACACAAGGATGCCATATGCTAGACACTTGCAGATTTAAAAGGGATCAGTCCTTCAATGTGTATGCATAAGATCTTACTTGAAGAAGATGCCAAACTTTCAAGACAACAACAAAGGAGGCTGAACCCAACTATGAATGAAGTGGTTCAGAAAGAAATGCTGAAATTGTGGCAAGCATGGGTGATCTACCCCCATCTCAGAAAGCCCTTGGGTAAGCCCGGTGCAAGTAGTCCCTAAGAATAGAGGGATCACTGTTGTGGCAAATGAGAAGAATGAATTGATACCCACAAGGACAGTGACCAGATGGCGTATGTGCATTGACTACCGGAAACTTAATGAAGCCACCCGGAAGGACCACTTTTCCCTACCTTTCATGGACCAGATGCTTGAAAGATTGGCAGGACATGAGTATTATTGCTTCCTGGATGGGTATTCGAGCTACAATCAAATTGTTGTAGACCCCAAAGATCAGGAAAAAACTTCATTTACTTGTCCATATGGTGTCTTTGCTTATAGAAGAATGCCCTTTGGATTGTGCAATGCACTTGCAACATTCCAAAGGTGCATGCTCTCCATTTTTTCAGACATGATTGAGAAGTTCATAGAAGTATTCATGGATGACTTCTCTGTATTTGAAAACTCATATTCTGATTGCCTATACCATCTTGCTCTTGTGCTAAAAAGGTGTCAAGAAACCAACCTAGTTTTAAACTAGGAGAAGTGCCATTTTATGGTGACTGAAGGGGTGGTTTTTGGTCACAAGATTTTAAAAGATGGCATAGAAGTGGACAAGGAAAAAGTGGAAGTAATTAAAAAATTACCTCCACCTTGCAATGTCAAAGCAATCAGAAGTTTTTTGGGACACGTTGGGTTCTATAGGAGGTTTATCAAAGATTTTTCAAAGATTGCAAAACCCCTTAGCAACCTACTTGTCTCAAATACTCCCTTTGTTTTTGATAGAGAGTGCATGGTAGCCCTTGATGAACTTAAGAAGAAACTCTCCTCTGCACCTATTATAGCACCACCAACTGGGATCTTCCCTTTGAACTAATGTGCGATGCATCTGATTTTGCTGTTGGTGCTGTTCTAGGAGAGAGAAAAAACAAGCTAGTACATGTTATTTACTATGCTAGCAAGGTTCTTAATGAGAATCAAAGGAACTATACCACCACGGAGAAAGAACTTTTAGCCATAGTTTTTGCCTTTGACAAGTTTAGATCATATCTTATTGGCTCAAAAGTAATTGTGTTCACTGATCATGCAGCACTCAAATACTTGCTTACCAAACAAGAATCTAAGCCCAGACTAATAAGGTGGATTTTGCTGCTCCAAAAATTTGACATTGAGATTAAAGATAGGAGTGGAGCAGAGAACAAGGTAGCTGACCACCTCTCAAGGATCCCACAAGAAGAAGAAATGCAGCAAGTAGCAGTCAATGAAAGCTTTCTTGACGAACAATTGGTGATGATTCAAGTAGCCCCTTGGTTTGCAGACATAGCCAACTTCAAGGCTATTGGGGAACTACCAACCAACATCAATAGGCACATGAGGAGGAAGCTAATTAAGGATGCCAAACACTACATCTGGGATGATCCTTATTTGTTCAAAAAGTGTGCTGATGGAATCCTAAGAAGGTGTATATCCCATGAGGAAGGGCAGAAAGTATTATGGCGGTGCCATGGATCCGCATATGAAGGTCACTTCAGTGGAGAAAGAATAGCAGCAAAAGTGCTTCAATCCAGATTTTACTGGCCAACAATGTTTAAGGATGCCAAGGAAATGGTGTCAAGGTGTGATGAATGCCAAAGAGTTGGTAATCAAACCAAGAGAAATGAGATGCCACAGCAATTCATACTAGAGTTGGAGCTATTTGATGTATGGGGGATTGATTTCATGGGACCCTTCCCAACCTCCTACTCAAATAGCTACATATTAGTGGCTGTTAATTATGTCTCAAGGTGGGTAGAAGCCATAGCCACTGCAATAAATGACAACAAGGTTGTGATAAGCTTCTTGAGAAGGAACATCTTCAACAGATTTGGAGTTCCCAGAGCTCTCATTAGTGATGGAGGGACACACTTCTGCAACAAACAACTCGAAACACTCCTTATCAGATATGGAGTAAAGCACAAGGTGGCAACTCCATACCACCCACAGACCAACGGGCAAGTTGAAATTTCCAACAGAGAGCTAAAAAGAATCCTTGAAAAAACTATTGGAAGCTCAAGAAAGGATTGGTCTAAGAAGCTGGATGATGCACTATGGGCCTACAGAACAGCCTATAAGACTCCCATTGGGATGTCTCCATACCAACTGGTGTATGGCAAGGCTTGTCACTTGTCAGTTGAACTTGAGCATAGAGCATTTTGGGCTCTAAAGATGTTAAACTATGATGAGAAAGCTGCTGGAGAAAAGAGATTAATGCAACTCAATGAGCTGGAGGAGTTTAGAAATCAAGCATATGAGAATGTAAAAATCTACAAAGAGAACACAAAAAGGTGGCATGACCAAAAGATAGCAAGAAGGGAGTTCACTGAAGGACAGAAGGTGTTACTCTACAACTCAAGACTCAAGTTCTTCCCTGGAAAACTGAAGTCTCGATGGTCAGGGCCTTTCACCATACTCAAGGTGTTTCCTTATGGTCATGTGGAGCTCATGGAGGACAAGACTCAGAGAACTTTTACTGTCAATGGCCATAGACTCAAACACTACTTGGGAGGCCCCTTTGAAGAGCAGAGAGTGAGCTACAAGCTCAGTTGAAGATGAAGGAATGTCAAGCTAATGACAATAAAGAAGCGCTGGTTGGGAGGCACCCCAACACTTTATCCTTTTTTATTTAATTGCTTTTTTTTAGAAGTAGTTTAAAATCTATTGCTTTAGATAGTTTAATTTTCAGTCTCACCTTGAGGTTACAGTATCAATTTAGGATTAGTTTACAATTGTAGGTTAGAAAGTTTGATATTAGCTTTGGTAGCTAGATTTTTTTACACTCTTTTATTTCTTTCTATTCTGGAATTGCAACTTGATGAAGGTATAAATCATGATGAGTGAATGGGCTGAGAACTAGCTAAACTGCTAAGTTTGGTGTGGCCTTCCACCCACTTAATCTAGGCTTACAAATAATTAATAGCCTGATCTTGAAGAGTAAGCCCAAAGATTAAGTTTGGTGTGGCCACCACCAAGAATCATCTAGCAGCCCAAGTCACCCAATTTGAAAGCACTTAATGCTTTGGGTAAGAACATGAACATGGTTTAATGAGTTCAGAGGAATTGGAATAAAAATAAAATTAAAAGATTGATGTTATTCCACTCTTATGAACACATTAAATACACAATGATAAAACCAATCAGTTGCAATCCAATTCACTCTTGATGAGAAGGAATGTGAAGGGGTTCTTTCTAGTTTCAATTTCAGGAGAGAAGATGAGGCCCACATGGTAAACAACTCACAAAGTAAGGAAGTCAAAGTGTACTTGCACTTTGGAACTCAACACACGCAGAAGACACAGTGAGAAAAGAGTTGGCGCCTCTTCCCACGCTAGGCGCCACTCCCCAAGTGGGAAAACATTTAACCCTTTTTTATTTCCCACCCTTCGAACCACACCATTCACCCATTATAAAAGCCTCACTTCCCCATCTCCTATTCCACTTCAACAACCCCAATCACACACGAAGAGCATACAACCCTCACCTTCCTTTCTCTTTTCATCTTTTACCATCTCTTTCCCTACTTTTTTCCTTTTTTTTTCTTGATTGGAATAATCAAATCCTAAATTTGGTGTTAGAGAAAAACCTTATTTTGCTTACTCTTTCCTGCAAACCCCATTTTTTTTCAACCTCAAACACACTCTCTCAACCTAATGGCACCACCAAAAAGCTCAGCCTCAAAGAAAAGAAAAACAAAGGAACCAACCTCTGAATCCTTAAGCTCTTTCAATGACTACAAGTTCCTCTCTGCATTCAACCAAAATCAATTCTATGGTTGGGTGAGTGAGAAGGAAATCATTCCAGAAGTTGGGTTTCAACTAGGGAGGAACGAGCACATTGAAATCAACATTGAGATCAACAATAGAGATTGGTCACTTCTATGCAACCCACCAAGGAAAGTGGTAGAGAGCTTGGTGAGGAAATTCTATGCCAACGCAGTGCCTCAACCAGGGCAACACTATGGCTACATTAGCTATGTAAGGAGGAAGTCCATTGACTACAACCCCTCTAGCATAGAAAGAATGATAATGGTGAAGAGGACAAGCTCCACTCGGAGCTATGAAGAAAGAATGAAGCAGCAAGACCCTGGGTTTGATGAGATCCTAAATGAAATTTATGTGATGCATGTGCGTTGGATAAATGATAAGGATGGGATACCCAATCAATTGAAGAGAAGAGATTTGAGCCCCCAAGCTAGAGGGTGGCTAGAATTTGTGAGGAGGTCCCTAATCCCCACATCCAACACTTCAGAGGTGACCAAGGAGAGAGCTGTACTCATCTACAGCATCATGAAAGGAGAGAACATCAACGTATGGAGATGATTGCCAACAACATCAACAAAGTACTGAAAAACACCAGTGACAATACAAGGTTTGCATTCCCCAGCATTATACAGAGGCTATGTGATGAGGCTAGATTTGAAAAGATCATTGATGAAGTGCTTGTGAAGCAAGACAAGTTCATAACTGCCAAAAAGATGGCCAAGGTGGTAGCTGTTCACCCACTCAACAGGGCCAGAGAACGAAGAGCTCATGTCCATGAACCACAACAACAACAAGAAGAGAAAGAGGCAAAAGAGAAACCTCAATTCCTGGCACTTTAACCACTACCACAATACCAATATCAGCAATTTCCAGAGGGATTCAACTGGTAGCAATTGCAAGGAGATGTACACCAAATGAAGGGAGACCTATACCACTTGAGGGAAGATGTCAATCAATTCAAAGAAACTCAACAACAACAATGGAGCCAAGTCAACCAAAATATTCAACAACTCCAAAGGAATTGGGAGCATTATGAGGAAGGAGCAGCAAGAACAATTTGACTGGGGAGAGGTGCGAAGTACACTGGACAAAATAGTAGAGCAAGGCAAATGGAAACAGAGGAACTTGGCCGAATTCAGACATCTCTATGATGCCAGAACCATATCCAGGAGGCATTATGACATCAACACACAAGCAAAGCTGAATCACTTGTGTAACGCTGTAGCCGCTCTAAACCCAGGATACCCAACCTTCATGCAAGGAATGGAAGAGCTAAGTATAAGACAAGAGGAAATCCTAGCCAAACATAAGGAAGATGAAAAGAATTATATGAGGAGGACAGGATTTTGGAAGCCCAAGGATGCCAAAGCACAAGAAGGTTCCTCCAAGCCAGATGAAGGTGGCTCCTCTCCCTCCAAGAAGAAGGACAAAGGGAAAGGGCCAATGAACTAAAGATGAAGCTGCTCAAGATTGTTGAGTTCCATGGTTGACACTTTCTAATTTCTGAAATCTTGTTTAAGTTTTTGCTTTATTTACTCTTTGAATAAATAACCATGCTAGGATAGTTTATATTTTATGCTTAGTTTTAATTCCTGTTTGAAGTCTTTATGAGTTTTTTTTTTTACAAGAAAGAAAATGCCATGTATTTCAAGTCTTCATTTCAACATAAATAAAAGGAGAGTTTGTCTCCATAAGAGTCATTGTGAGTTGTGCAAAAACAATGAGAGAGACCAAGGCCAAGATGGATTATCAAACAAACTAAGAAATAAGAAACTAATTGTAGAACCTAGGATGAACTAAAAAGAAAATGAGTCATGGAGAGCAACTAGTCCTAGAAGGTATAACCAGGGAAGGCCAAGGGGTGTTCCTTGAATATCCATAGAACCAAGAGGTAGTAAGCAATAAAGACCCAAGGCTCTGAGCATCAACTACTGGGATAGAAAAAGAAACATTAAAAAGCTCAAAAAGAATTAAAGATCTTAGTAGATGCTTGTGGTGAAGATGTGTCAAGAAGAGACCTGGGCAAGTAAATTCTTAGGGGTGTCTCAACACCTAGTACCCTAAAACCAACTGGTTTGGGAGTGCTAATTGAAAGCTTAATTGAAGGGTTGTCTTGAGACAAAACAGTTAGAGTCATGGTCAAGAAAGCAAAACAACCCTTACTACTTCAAGGTGACAATCAATAGAAAGGACCCTTAAAGCCTATACCTGAAAGAACCCTCAAGGATCCAAGAGCTTCCCATGACATTAAAACATTCATACATGTGTTGAACACTTAGTCTTACTTTTAGTTGTATTGCAATCACTCAAAGCCAAGGCCTTAAGTTATAAAGGTTTACTCACATTGATTTTCTTGGGACAAGCAAAACTTAAGTTTGGTGTTGTGATGACTTGCATCATCTACCCTTCTTTCTTGCATAAAGAAGACCATAAAAGAGCATAAATCTCATTTGATCAGTACAATTCATGCATTATTTGATGAATATTATGGTACATTATAAACCACTATTTCATGGTTTATCTTGTGCTCAATTGAGTGGCTTTTATCAACTCTTTACCCACTTATTCATACTATTCGCACGTTTTACGTTTTCCTTCCTGATTTTGTGCTATGATTGAAAACATGCTTCTTTGGTCTTTAAATTACTAACTTTAATCCTCTCTTACTATCATTCGATGCCGTGATATGTGTGTTAAGTAATTTCAGAGATTATAGGGCATGAATGACTTAGAGGATGGAAAGGAAGCCCGCAAAAATGGAAGGAATACAAGAAGTTGAAGGAACTGCAAAACTGTCCAGCCTGACCTCTTCGCACTAAAACGGGCATAACTTGAGCTACAGAGGTCCAAATGAGATGGTTCTAGTTACGTTGGAAAGCTAACATCCGGTGCTTCGCAACGATATATAATTTGCTATAACTGCCTTGAAGCCAGGCGACACAAACGCGTGGATTACGCGGATGCGTGACCTGGCAGAAACGCAATCCACGCAAACGCGTGGACGACACTTCCGCATCACTTTCCCGCGACCTGTACGTACCAGAATACACTGGGGCCGATTTCTGGTCTGTTTCTGACCCAGTTTTCATTCCAGAAAGCACAGATTAGAGGCTATAAAGCAGGGGAATCCATTCATTCATCAACATGCCTTCCGATCATTCACTTTTTATAGTTTAGATGTAGTTTTTAGAGAGAGAGGTTCTCTCCTCTCTCAGGTTTTAGGATTTAGGATTATTTCTTCTCCATCACAGGTTCAATGTCCCTTTAATTTATTTTCTACTTTTATTTTATTACTTTAATTGATATTTATCTTTTCAATTTAGCTTATAAACCTTTTCATGTTAGATTTGAATTTATGTTTAAACGTAGTTTGATGTGTTTCAGATTTATGATTGCTTTATTTAGCTTTTTATATTATTGGCTTTAATTGATTAACTGGAAGTTCTTGAGTTATCAACTATCCGTGATTGGTTGTTATATCGGCTAATTGACTGGAATTCCACTAACTCTAGACCTTCCTTAGGAGTTGGCTAGGACTTGGGAATCTAACTAATTAGTTCACTTGACTTTCCCTTACTTTCGTAAAGGTTAACTAAGTGGGATTAACTTCCATTCTCATAGGAGTAACTAGGATAGGACTTCCGAATTTTCATACCTTGCCAAGAGTTTATTTTATAGTTATTAATTTATTTTTCTTGTCATTTAAATTACTTGCTTCTTATTTCATAAACCCCCAATTTACAAAACTCATAACCAATAATAAGAACACCTCCATGCAGTTCCTTGAGAAGACGACCCGAGGTTAAATACTTCGGTTATCAATTTCAAAGGGGTTTGTTACTTGTGACAACCAAAACTTTTGTAAGAAAGGAATTCTTGTCGGTCTAGAAGCTATACTTACAACGGGAACTTATTTGTGAAAATTCTAGATCACGCGAGAGTTTCGTTCTTCAAAATGGCGCCGTTGCCGGAGAACTGCAAACGTGTGCCTTATTATTGGTTATTGTAAATATTTGCTTTTTGCTTGTTTATTTGTTTTTATTTTTGTTTTTATTTTTGCTTTTTCATAAATTAAGAGGTTATTGGTTTTTATTTAGTTATTAAAAATTTTTTCAAAAATTTGTTCTTCATGTTCATCTTGACCTTCAAGTTGTTCTTAGTTATTTTCTTCGTTTTGATCTAAAAATTTTAAGTTTAGTGTCATTTTATTGTTTTTCTCTTTCCTCATTTAATTCAAAAATATCTTTTCTCTTTGTTTTTATTAAATTTTCGAAATTTCAAAAAAAAATTTTCAGATTTTGATTTTAAAATTTTTATCTTATCTTATCTTAGTTTTAAATTTAAAAATTCAAATCTTTTTCAAAAATCATATTGTTTTCAAAATCTTATCTTATCTTATTTCAAAATCAAATTTCAAATTTTAATATTTAAATTCCAAAATTCAAAATCCAAATTTAAAATTTTAAAATTTAAAACTTTAAAAATCAAACCTTTTCAAAATTTAAATCTTTTCAAATTTTTATCTTATATTGTTGACTTTTTCAAAATTCAAATTTCAAAATTCAAATTTCAATTTTCAAATTTCAAATTTCAAATTTCAAATTTCAAATTTCAAATTTTAAATTTTAAATTTTAAAATTTAAAATTCAAAATTTAATTTTCAAAATTTAAATTTCAATAACCTTTTAATTTAAATTTATTTTTATTTTCATTTTTAATTTTTATTTGCTACTATGAACTCTCACCCCTTTGGCTATGAGTCTGGTTACAATTATGTTGCAGGAAGAGAAAACTATAATGAAAATAGACATCAAGGTTGGAAGAATCAAAGATGGGAGGAGCCACAAGGATTTGATCAACCCTCTTGGCAACAACCCCCTCCAACGCACTATAACCAACAACCATTCTGTGATGCATACCAAAATAATGACTATGGTGGACCCCTTGTAGTTACCAACAAGCCCCGCCATATGCTTATGAACCATCTCCTCAACACAACTTTGAACCACCATACTTACTAGCCCTTACCACCAAACACCACCATATGACCCTAACCTGTATCCGCCACACCAACCACCATATGAACCACACCCAGAACCACCTTCCTATTATGAACCCTCTCTCCCAACCAATGAACCCTCATATCCACCCCAACCTCCAATGGATGACAGACTTCGTGTTCTTCTTCAAGGGGAAGCGAAGATGCAAAGGAGTATACTGGAACTCACGACTGCCTTAACCGAGGTAGTAAATATAATAGCTTTCCGACATCTGAGCACTCAAAGAACTCCCATGGCTACATATGGAGAATCAAAAGAAGAGCAAAGCATGAAGGAGACACTAGAAACTTCGGTGGACAATGAGGAACATGGCTTTGTACTGGAACAAGTGGAGGAAGCCATAATAGTTGCAGAGGAAGAAATAGTTGCAGACTTAGGAGATGCTGAACCTCCATGGGAAAGTCAGGTTATAGAACCTCCTTCCAAGGTGATTGAAATTGATGTTGAGGAGGGTGTACAACCTCCAAGGCATATCATAGTTGAAGACTTGAAAGAGATTGGTCAAGAGATGGAGATTAAAGAAGAAGAAGCATAGCCTCTCATGCCCTTGGTGAGCAATGAAGAAGAGATTGAATTGGAAGAAAGCTACCAAGAGGAAGAGGTTGATATTGAAGAAACTTGCAAAGAGGTGGAAGTTGTCAGAGAAGAGCACAAGGGAGTGAAGCTTGCAAATTCGTTAGAAATCCCCCTAAGTTGCCATCATCCTTCACAACATTCAAGTGGGTAAAATTCATATCCCTTAGCTTTCTAATTCTACTTGAATATGGGCTACTGGAGACGGATGGTCAACTTAGAGCTCTTTGTGGCATTAAGAGTAAGAGGAAGATGGTTAGTGGTTGGAGTTGTCAATGCAAGGGTTGGTGTAAAGCTCAACTGAATGGGTCTAGGAAGTTGTTTGGCCGCTTTAGTGAGAATTTAGATTGCCTGCCACCCGGTTGGAACATTAATGATCAACAAGAATATGGGTGCAAAAGCAAGGTTTGGGACCCCAGAATTCAGTCTAGAAATCAATACCCTTGGGGCCTTGTCACTTGCTTTAACCTGCTTGAAGGCTCTCTGCGCCTAGTTTGGAATCCCGGAGGCTACTGGAATTCCAAACATTGGTGGAGATTTTTGGATGAATTCAAGCACAAGCCACCATAACAGGGAGCTCACTAAGTGTCCAACTTAAGGACTTTAACTAAAAGTGCTAGGTGGGAGACAACCCACCGTTGTATGATCGTTCCTTTTTTAATTTTTATTTAGTTTTATTTGTTTTCGAGTTTTATTTTATTTTATTGTATTGAACCTGGAGTTTTGCATAACATTCATATTAGCATTGCATTCTGTAAACTGCATTATAAAAAAATGCACGCGACGTGTAAGCATCGCTGACGCGTCCGCGTCACTAGTGCGTTGGGAAGAAAAAATAAATCGAACAGAAAGTCACGCAGGAGCGTGGCTGGAGGCGTGCCTTTGGCACAAATCACCCCATGCGACTGCGTCGCTAACGAGACCGCGTCATTTGGAAAACATGCCTCCCATGCGTCCGCGTCACCCACGCGGACGCGTGACCTGAAAATCGACGTAAGAAAGGGTGCATGGCTGAAAGTGGTGCTGGACTGGTGCTAGGCGCACAAACCTTACCACGCGAACGCGTGCCCCACGCGTCCGCGTCATATTCCAATATTGGCCACCCACGCGACCACATCAACCACGCTACCGCGTCACCCAGATTTTTGGCAAAATGCATTTAAAACAGAGAGTTGTGCGACCGCGAGGCTGTCCTCACGCTAATGGCACAAATCACTCCACGCGAACACGTGACCCACGCGTCCGCGTCGCCTACGCCGCACAACTTATCCAGATCAGCGCCAATTATCTTGTCTTTTCTTTTCTCATCTTAATCTCTTCTATCTTTTCTTTTTTCTTCTTTCTTTCTTACTTTATTTCTTTCACTTCTCATTTTTTTTCACTTTCATTCTATTTTACTTAATTTATTTGCATATTTCATTCATTGCATCTTAATTTTGTGCATATTTTTATTTTCTTTTCTAAATTAATTATTTTTCCTTTGGTGTTAAAATTTTCTTATTTAACTGTTGCATCTTCTCTTGAATTATTTTGGGTGCTTAGTGACTTGTGTTATTCTGGTTAGGTAATATTATTTAAACCAATGCCAATCTTTTATATTTGTATTACTTATGCATTGACATGAATTTATATTATCTCTCTTTCCCCACTCTCTTTCCCATTGTTGCAAATTTTGCACCATTGGTAGGCCATGTGCTTCTATTGTTTTTTCACGTACATGTTGAAGCTTCCATGTAAATGAGACCCTTATCAATTGGCATTAACCCACCCATACTTCATTTATTTTCTTATCTTTATTTCTGAGTTACTTTTCTTCCCTTTTTCTTTCAGGATGGCCACCGAGGAAGGGAAAGAGAAAGCTTCTAACTGGAGAGACAGGCAAGTCAATATGTACAATCTATAGAGAAAGGCATCAATTGGAGTAGCCCATCCACTTGTACATCTTAGCATGCACCGAGGACGGTGCAATCTTTAAGTGTGGGGAGGTCGATACCGATCTTCATGGGTTAGTATTTTCTTCTCAACACCAATATTTTATTTTCTTTGTTAATTGCTGCATTTGCATATTTAATTGCATGTTTGTTTGATTTTATGCATTTAGTTACCACTTGGTTGAAGTAATATTTTCTTTTTCAAGAAATTTTTATAGTATTTCACTAATTTAAATTAAAAAAACTTTTCCATTAAAAGTTGTTTGAAGTTGTATTTGGAACATAGTTTAAAAAGCTAAGAACACACAACCTGTGAGATTTTGAGCTTATTTATATGGTTACATTATTTAACCATAAATTTTTATTCTTGTGTGTTTTCTTCTATATGATTGCAATCTTTGCTTTGTTTCATTCTATATGTCCAATATTTAGTGTATTTATATGCTTGCATATGATTGAGGCCATTACTTGTTTAGCTAACTTGTCCCAAATAAGTCTACCCTTTAAATCATCCTTGTCAGCCACTTTGAGCCTTGTAAACCCCCATTAATTCTATATTTTACCACATCACTAGCCTTAAGCAGAAAAACAAGTAATCACCCCAATTGAATCTTTGGTTAGCTTAAGATAGAGATTGTGCATCAACTAAGTGTGGGGAAACTGTGGGAATATGGTTAATAAAGGGAATGTATCATGTTGCTGATTTTGAAGATTGGGAAATTTGGGAACCTACTCATGTAAAATAGAAAATCAAAAATTCCAATGCATTGATATGATATTTCAGTTTTTATGTTTCAGCTAAAAATAAAAGAGATATTCAATAAATAAATAAATAAATAAATAAGGGGACAAAATTACCCCAATGATGAGCTAATGAAAAATCAATGCATATGTGATAAAATTAAAGAAAAAGCTTATGCATGAGTAGGTAATGCAAAATGAAGGATTTTTGGGTAGCTAGGCATGATTCTAAAGTTATATAGAGTATATGTATGTTAGGTAAAAGCTTAGGTTAATTAAAGATTCAATTTATAAAGCTCACTTGGCCATACATATATTCTTACCTTTACCTCAGCCCCATTACAACCTTGAAAAGACCTCATGATGTTTGCATTGGTACATTGAATATTTGTTGATTGGTTAGATGAAGAACAAAGTTTAGAAAGCATGACTAGAGAAGAGTAGAGTGAATTACCCTATACACTTGAGAGATTAGAGTGCATATACACTACCAGTAAGGGTTCAATGCTTAATTCTATGAATTACTTGTCTTTTATTGTATAATTTGAATTAGTGAAATCTGAATTATTTTTGTCTTGGAGAACTTATTTACTTTTAACCAAGTAGGTAGAAACATTTTGCATGTAGTAACATTCATATAGATAGGTTGCATTTCATACATTCTACCATTCCTCTTCACTCTCTTATAGCTTCTCTTGAGCTTAGCATGAGGACATGCTAATGTTTAAGTGTGGGGAGGTTGATAAACCACTATTTCATGGTTTATCTTGTGCTCAATTGAGTGGTTTTTATCAACTCTTTACCCACTTATTCATACTATTCGCATGCTTTACGTTTTCCTTCCTAATTTTGTGCTATGATTGAAAACATGCTTCTTTGGTCTTTAAATTACTAACTTTAATCCTCTCTTACTATCATTTGATGCCATGATATATGTGTTAAGTGATTTTAGAGATTACAGGGCAGGAATGACTTAGAGGATGGAAAGGAAGTAGCAAAAATGGAAGGAATACAAGAAGTTGAAGGAACTGCAAAGCTGTCTAGCCTGACCTCTTCGCACTAAAACGGCCATAACTTGAGCTACAGAGGTCTAAATGAGATGGTTCTAGTTGCATTGGAAATCTAACGTCTGGGGCTTTGCAACGATATATAATTTGCCATAGCTGCCCGAAGCCAGATGATGCGAACGTGTATATCACGCGGATGCGTGACCTGGCAGAAACGCAATACACGCAAACACGTGGATGACGCTTCCGCGTCACTTTTCCGCGACCTGTACGTACCAGAATATGCTGGGGGCGATTTTTGGGCTGTTTTTGACCCAGTTTTCAGCCCATAAAGCACATATTAGAGGCCATAAAGCGGGGGAATTCATTCATTCATCAACATGCCTTCCGATCATTCACTTTTCATAGTTTAGATGTAGTTTTTAGAGAGAGAGGTTCTCTCCTCTCTCTCAGGTTTTAGGATTTAGGATTATTTCTTCTCCATCACAGGTTCAATGTCCCTTTAATTTATTTTCTACTTTTATTTTATTACTTTAATTGATATTTATCTTTTCAATTTAGCTTATAAACCTTTTCATGTTAGATTTGAATTTATGTTTAAACGTAGTTTGATGTGTTTCAGATTTATGATTGCTTTATTTAGCTTTTTATATTATTGGCTTTAATTGATTAACTGAAAGCTCTTAAGTTATCAACTATTCGTGATTGATTGTTATGTCGGCTAATTGACTGGTATTCCACTAACTCTAGTCTTTCCTTAGGAGTTGGCTAGGACTTGGGAATCTAACTAATTAGGTCACTTGACTTTCTCTTACTTTCGTAAAGGTTAACTAAGTGGGATTAACTTCCATTCTCATAGGAGTAACTAGGATAGGACTTCTGAATTTTCATACCTTGCCAAGAGTTTATTTTATAGTTATTAATTTATTTTTCTTGTCATTTAAATTACTTGCTTCTTATTTCATAAACCTCCAATTTACAAAACTCATAACCAATAATAAGAACACCTCCCTGCAGTTCCTTGAGAAGATGACCCGAGGTTAAATACTTCGGTTATCAATTTCAAATGGGTTTGTTACTTGTGACAACCAAAACTTTTGTAAGAAAGGAATTCTTGTCGGTCTAGAAGCTATACTTACAACCGGAACTTATTTGTGAAAATTCTAGATCACGCAATTCTGGGCGTGTGAAACTGGCGTGCCACTAGAAATTCACTGGCGTGGCATGCCAGGAGCTGGGCGTGGCACGCCAGTACTAAAGTCCAGAGAAGAAGTCCAAGCTTGCATGTGGGCGTGGCACGCCAGAGACTAGGCATGGCACGCTAATACAAAATTCCAGAGAGCCAAATTGGAGGACACAAAAGGGGCGTGGCACGCCAGGATGGGCGTGGCATGCCAGGCTGGGCGTGGCACACCTGACCCATCAATTACTATGGGCGTGCCACTTGAGCAAAGGGGCGTGGCGCGCCAACGCACCATTCCAAGAAGAGCCTTCACTATGGCGTGCCACTTAGTATCGAAGGCGTGGCACGCCAGCCCCAAGAAGTCACTTGGGCGTGCCACTTGAGAACCCAGGCGTGGCACGCCAAGCTTGAAGAGTTCACAAATCCATGGGCGTGCCACTTGAGCAGCATGGCGTGGCACGCTGGTACAATAATCCAGAGAAGGGGCTGAAGGCAATTAAAGACTGGGCGTGCCACTTGAAGTCAAAGGCGTGGCACGCCAACCTCTCAACCTCACTTAGGCGTGCCACTTGAGCAACCAGGCGTGGCACGCCAACCTCTCAACCTCACTTATGCGTGCCACTTGAGCAACCAGGCGTGGCACGCCAATGCACAGAGAGAACAAAAGCAAGGACTGGGCGTGCCACTTGGTATCGAAGGCGTGGCACGCCAACCTTAGCATTTCACTATGGCGTGCCACTTGAAGGCTGAGGCGTGGCACGCCAACTACTGGAACCAAAACACGATCATGGGCGTGGCACGCCAGCCTTTAAGCGTGGCACGCTGGTATAAGTTTCCAGAGAGGATAAAGGAGGCTAGTTACAAGGGGCGTGCCACTTGATATTGAAGGTGTGGCACGCCATTCACCATTCTTCACTTAGGCGTGCCACTTGAGCAACGAGGCGTGGCACGCTAGTGTCATTCAGAGAGCAAGAAGCATTGGGGCGTGCCACTTGAGTTCGTGGCATGGCACGCCAAAATAGAGGAACCACTCACTCACAAAAGGGGCGTGGCACGCCAGACCCTGGGCGTGCCACGCTAGTTCAACTTTCCAGAGAAGCCCATCCAAGCTAGAAATGAAGGGCACATGACACGCCAGCAGAGAAGTCACGCTTATTGAGTGTTTTCTTTTCCCTCCAAAATGTAATTTTCCTTTTTCACTTTTGTAATTCTTTTATTTTACTAGGAGTAGTATAAATACCCCCAAGTTGTACTGAAGAAGGGGGTTAAGAAGTCAGTTTTAGATCCACTTTTACACTTCACTTTTGAGTACTTTTTGAGCTATGAGTAGCTAACTTCCCTCTCATTGAGAGAGGGAGCTCTGTTGTACTTGATGGATTGATAATAGTGAAATTCTTCTTCTCTTCATCTTCTCTTTGATTTGCTAGAAGGAATTTCGTTCTTAATGCTTAGTGTTCAATTATCTTGGGAAAGAGATTGAATGCAATTGGATTTCATGGGAACCTTGGGAAAGGAAACATGAAACCATGCTTGAAATCCCTTCTCACACTAGAGTAGAATCTGTGTTTTGGTGTTTGGATATGTGACATATAATCCTCCCTCTACTTGGACCTATAATGGTGTGTGGTATAATCAGGGACCAAGCATATCTCTCTTCATGAGCAATTAGACCAAGGAATTGGCTATTGATCAAGATCTGAGAGATTAAGTCACCAAGGGATTGGGGCTCAATCAATCATGATTGCCAAGAGGTCAATGAGTTGCATGATTGAAGAGGATATAAGCTAGATTTGATCCAAAGAGACAATATCTCCCAATCTCAATGAATTTCCCCATTCTTATCTATCCATTTCTTTACATCTTATATCTACATTCAGCAATTCCCCATTCCCATTTACATTCAAGTTATTTATGATTCTGCACTTTACATTCTGCCATTTATATTCCTGCACTTTATTACTTTTCTTTATATTCTAGGCATTTACATTTATGTCATTTACAATTCTGCGCTTCACAATCCTATTGATCCACTTGACTAATTCATCAATTGATTAAAACTGCTCGAATTTGCCAATCTCTGTGGATACGATTCCACTCCACTGTGGGTTATTACTTGACGATAATTTTGGTGCGCTTGCCAAAGAACGGATTCACAAATTTTATAATGGGGTGTGAATTCGACTCCTCAAGTGTGCAGGGCCTATATCCCTAGCATGATAGTTTTTCTGCTACAAGAGTGTGACAGGCACTATATCCTTGGAATGATTTATGGTGAGATAGCTGTTGTTGTTTCCTTCTCTACTGTATGAGTGTGCAGGGCCTATATTCCTGGCGTGGCAGATTTCTCTGTTGCATGAGTGTGCAGGGCCTATATCCCTGGCGTGGCAGGAAGGCTACATCCGGGTGGATGTGTCGGATTGGCATTTATAAACCAATAAGTGATATGATGAGCCAATAGGACAGGCATTCATCAAATGCATCTTCTATATACTTTTTTGCTTTGCTTAACTCCAGTTATGCCTAAATCAATCACATGTCTACTTGCTATTTATTTACTTGTTGTATATGTTTATTACTTGTGCTTTACTTGTTTGCATTGCATGTGTTTTCTACTAGGATTGAGGAGGTTTGGTAGGTAGTGGCGATGGGATCACATGGAGGTTAGGCTGGCAAAGGCTGTGGGACAGCGATGCTATGTTAGTTAGAAATCCCTTAAGTTAGAATACCCTATATACGGTTTAAGTTAATTATTTATTTTAAGCTTGAATATCTGTATCGGTGTGAAGTTCTAGGATTGCCTTTGGCGTCTCGGAACCTTACATCTTATATACTGGGCACTGTTACCATACTGAGAACCTCCAGTTCTCATACCATATGTTGTTGTTGTTTTTCAGATGCAGGTCATAATCCACCTCGGTGAGTTGCGAGATGGTGACAGAGCGGAGTATGGTTTCATCTTTGTTTTATTCTACTTTATTTTGATATAATCACTCTCTCATCCTTTGTATTTATATAACCTTGTTGCCTTAGAGGCTTTATTTCTGAAAACTTTGAGAGATAGGTTGTTACTATTTTAAACTTCAAAACGCTGTTGTATTCGGTTTGACTAGTCGGCCTAAACTCCACAGGCTGTGACTAGTACTCTTTTTATATATCATACTTATATATATGTCTTGTTTAATTTAAGTACTACCTTGTGTATCCTGGAGCTATCTACAAGGTTTTATATATATTATGTCTTGTTCTGTCTGTGCCTACGCGTTTAGTTATCGTGTGTGAATGCTTCACATTTCGTAATTCTACTTTACGGGACTTTGAGCTTTATTCCTTCATCGGGATTATATAAATTCTTGGACATATATTTTATATTATAAGCTTTAGAACTGTCGTAGCACTTTGTTATCCTTTGCTTTACGGCTAGAGGTAAGGCTTAGGATAACGGGATGTTACAACTAGTGGCTATTATACATAAATATATATATTCTGTCTTTAATCTATTCTACTTTTAAATTTTTATTTTTACCCTGATTTCCAAACGTAGTACTTTCCGTCACATATGTGTTTTCCTATCGAGATTTTCTTGAGATTTTCTTTTACTCCCTTTTCAGGCTTCTTGATTAATAATTTATTCTAGTTATATATGTATTATAAATCCTCCTTGAGTCATACTACCTTAGTATTATTGACTTATGGATCGAGCATAAGGATTTAAATGTTAGGGTGTTACATAAGGTGACTCCCACTTGTTCGGGAGGATTAGCCAAGATTCGCCACTTTCTTCTTATTATCTCGCTTGAATTTCTGGATATTCTTTGAGTTTTAGATTAAACTTGACTTCAAGGTTGATCCCTTTATTTATCCACCATTGATTATAATGTTCTTCATGCAGTGGAGAGCAAAATCGATGATTATCAAATAAAGAGGTGGCAGTCTCTTTCCTTTTTCTTTTTTTGAATAGCAACATGACAACTTAAGCCAAGGAAGCGACACCAAACTTAATGTTTTGGATTCGGTTGTTAATGAGATTGGAAGAAGAGGATTGTGTATTGTGTGAAGTGATCTATGAGTTGTTCATGTATTTATAGTGAAATTCAAAGTAAAGTGTGTGGTGTGCATGTTATGCAGAGAGAATCACGAAATATACAGACTACATGCCAAACTTTTAATTCACTGGGTCATGAATGCATGTGATCATGTGAAATTTGATCAGAACTTAGGAAAGATAAACACATGTATGTTTGCATTGCTGAATAAGTAAAGTGATGTGTCTTGCATGCATGGTGATACTTCCCTTCTTGGTGACTGATCCATGAGCATCTTTCCCTTATTTTCTGTTTATTTTAAGTTAGAATTTATTGAGTTTAATTATAGTTTAGTGTTAAAATTATCTTTGGATGTTGCTTTGAGTTGCTTTGGTGTTTTAATCATTTCAAGTGAAGTCTAAATCGGTTTGGCAGAGTTCGTATGCAAGAAAAGAGGAAGAATTCAAATTTGCCAGGCTGGAACTAAACGTGGACTTGGGTGTTTAGCGCCAGCAACTCAGCAACATTAAGGAGCTTTCTGCCCATAAGGGCGCTAATGGCATTTAGCGCCAATGAGCCAGATCTCAATTCACCAAAATAGCATATTTAGTTGGATTTAGCTTCTAATTAGTCTATTTTGCTTTATTTTAGTTATTTTTAATTACAAATAAAATCTTTTAGGTTTAGAATTTATTATTTAATTTTTTGAAATAAAATTAGGTTAGATATAAAAGAAAAAAGATTCAGCCCTTCGGGGGATCTTCTCTCTTACGTACTTTCACATTTTCCAAACCCTAGCTTTTCCCTCTGAAGCATGAGCCACTAAACCTCCATGGTTAAGGTTAGGAGATCTGTTTATTTCTATGGATTAAGAGAATTATTATTCTATTTTAATTAATGTATTAATTCAGTTTCAAGTATTACTTTCGTTTTTCATCTTATGAATCTAGGTAGATCAAAGGAATAATCCTTATTCTACTTGCGTTCTTGTGATTCTCAATAGGGTTATCTCGCTTGAACAATAGCTTGAAAGTAAATTTCTCCTAAGTTAGTAAACTAGAATTGAACCTAACTCTCTAATCGAAATTAAGTGACCAAGACATTGGCGGTTAACTAGGTTAAAGGAGACTAAATCACTAAGACATTAGGGTTTAGTCACTAAGAGTTTGCCATGAAATGAATCTTGCATGATTAAAATAGTTGGTAAGAAAACTTAATCCGCAAAAGTAAATAACTCCGAAACCTTAACTGCCTTCTCTCATATATTCTACACCAAATCCATTGTTTGCTCTCTTATTCTCTGAATTTCTGTTTAATGCGATTTACAACTCTCAAACACCACTTCCTGCTTGCCTGACTAAGTGAGTCATTCGACTATTGTTTCTCAGTCCATCAATCCTCGTGGGATCGACCCTCACTCACTTGAGGTATTACTTGGTACAACCTGGTACACTTGCTGGTTCAGTTGTGTACTTTCTAAAATTTTGCACCAAGTTTTTGGCGCCGTTGCCGGGAATTGACTGTGATTGACAACTAACCGATGTCTGATTGCTTAGATTAGGTATTTTTAGCTTTTAGTTTTTATTTGGTTTTGTTCTTTTAATTTTTAAAATTTTGGTTTTACTTTAGTTAAAATTTTTACTTAATTTTTGAAATTAAGTTTGTTGTTCCTTAGTATTTTTACTTTATTATTCCTTTTTTATTTTCTTCTTAGTTAATTTTGAATTTAGTGCTCACCTTCTTAGTTGATTTTCAAAGCTTTGCTGTTAATTGTTCAGTTTATTTTATTTTATTTCTTTTACACAGGATACCTCACTGGGAATTCTCTGTATTATGACGTGGAGATTTTTACCTTTTCTTTATTTTCTGTTATTTAGGAGCAGGAAAAGGAACAAAGAACTTCTCCTAGATTTTGGTCCTGAAATTGAGAGGACTTTGAGGTGGTGTTTACAACAAGCAAGAGCTTATAAAGGTGGTGAAAACCACAGCGATAATTTTGATAAGGAGGTTGAAGAGTCCACTATGGAGCTCAACAACAACAACAACAATGCAGTAAATGCCAATGTTGTTAATCCTCCTAATATGGCTGGGCAACTGGTGCACGAATTCCCACACTTCATACAACTAAACCAGCAAGTGCACTTGGTCGTTCAAGTAATACTTGAGGTGAGTCAGGGTTGATCCCACGAGGATTGTGGTTTGAAGCAAGCTATGGTTATCTTGTAGATCTTAGCCAGACGGATAGAGGAGTTGTTAGATTTGTTTAAATGCATAAAAAGAAAGTAAGATGGAATTACTATGTTTGATTATAACCAATGATAAGAAGATGATAAAGGCTTGGAGGTGCTTTATTCTTCTGCATTATTCCGATCTTACTGTCTTCTTCAACTGTGAGTGATTTTTTCTATGGCAGGCTGCATGTGATCAACGCCGGTTGAGAGGTCACCAATGCTCCTCCAGATCTGAACCCCAGGGTTAGTGTGGATCCATTCTGATTGAGGGTGAAGCTCTTGCAGTTCATTCTCCTTAATGATCCTACTCAAAATACCACATACAAGGTCAAATCTTCTGGATCAGAAAATGCTGCGCCTTTGGGTTCTAGCCTCTACCACAAAGACTTCCATCTCCCTATACCTCGGCTGAATTGGTGTCTCGAGAAGTCCCCAACGAAGTTGTGGATTAGTTGTCTAAGAGATGTATAATCAAGCTAGTGGTTCAATACTTTCCAATTACGTAGTCACAAGAACCCAAGAAGAACACGGATGGTTGTCAGGCACGCGGTCTTAGAAGGAAGAACGAAGATACATCTTAGAATAGAGAATTAAACACAGATTGGAAATAGAACATTAGTACTTTATTAATCCGAAAAACTCAGCAGAGCTCCTCCCGTCAACCTAGGAGGTTTAGAAACTCATACTAATAGAAAATACAATATGAAATTCGAAAATATGGCAAAAGGTCCCTTAAAGATTATGTAAAATATCCCTAAAATACTAAACTAATGATTAAAGATTACATAAGAAGTGTAAAACAGTCTTTTAGTGCTAAAATCCACTTCTAGGGCCCACTTGGTGAGTGTTTGGGCTGAGCTTGATTGAGATCCACGAGCTAGGAGGGTCTAGGGTGTTGAACACTGGCTAAGGGCACCTCTTTGGGCATTTGGACGCTGGTCTCCCCTTGGTGGGCGTTGGGCACCTGGACTGGGGCAGATGGCTGGCGTTGAACACCAATTTTAGACCTTCTATTCTGAAGCAAAGTATAGACTATTATATATTTCTGGAAGGTTCTGGATGTCAGCTTTCCATAGCCATTGAGAACGCTCGATTTGGATGTATGTAGCTCCAGAAAAGCTCTTTCGAGTGTAAGGAGGTCTGATCTGAACAACATCTGGAGTGCTTTCTCTGCCTCCAGGGACGGACCCACAAAGGTTTTCAAAAAACTAATACTTACACTTATACTTATATATATATATATTGAAAAATATTTTATTAAAATTGATTTAGTATAAAAAATAAATAAATAATCTCAAAAAATAGTGATAATTAATTTTATTATATTAGTTAGTTAATTGATAATTAAATTAAAATTTAGTTTTTTAATTAAATACAACTTAAATTATTAGTGATTTTTTTAAAATTATTTAAGATAAAAAAAATATATTATTTATATGTTAATATACTGTAATTATTTTAGTTAAAGAAATTTATTTATACCATAAAAATTATAATAAGTAGATTTGACAATTAAATATGAGATAATAAAAAGTAAAATAATTGTTTAAACAAATATATAAAAAAGTAATATTTAGTCATGTTAAAAATAAAAAAAAGTCGTTATAAATTATGTTTTTTTTGTTATTTTGAATATTATATTGTATGTATGAAATTATATTTTTATTATTTTAAATATTATAATAAGTGATTGTATATATACTTTTAGTTTTTATCAATATGTATAGATAGTTCTCATTTAAAATTTTAAATATATTTAAACCAATTTGGATTGGTCAAGTGATAGCTTAGTCGTCTACTTAAGTAAGTATGGGGAGTTTGAATTCCATCTCGTATATGTAGCACGCAACTCATTGCCGGTCAATTGTAGACTGTTAAATGGAACCCAAATTCACGATGAATTAGTCCTTAACTTGTTGGGTATTGTGGAAAGCCAAAAAAAATCTATACCTAAATTTTATTATATTTTTGCCCCCACTACTAAATTTTTCTGGATCCGTCACTGTCTACCTCTAAATCAGACTTTTGCTCCAACTCCTCAATTTCAGCTAGAAAATACTTGAAATTGCATAAAAACACACAAACTCAAAGTAGAATCCAAAAATGTGAATTTTACACTAAAACCTATGAAAATATAATAAAACTTAAACAAAACATACTAAAAACTATATGAAAATGATGCCAAAAATCGTATAAAATATTTGCTCATCAATAACCTAGGAGGACTCTTGGCTCTTATACTGCTCCTAGCCTGGATTTCTGATGCGTGAGCATCTTGTACCTTTTTTCTTATCATTTTCTAGTTGTTTTTAGTTAGATTTTATTTAGTTTTACTTTATTTCAGTGAAAAAATCATCTTTGGATGCTACTTTGAGTTGTTTTAGTATTTTTATTATTTCAGGTGAAATTCGGAGCAATTTGGCAGAGTTTGGAGTAAAATGGAGAAAAGCTGGCAGCAACCCCCCTGGGCGCTAAACGCCCAACTGGCATTTAGCGCCAGCAGAGGACTTAGACCAGAGCACCACTGCCCCCCTTTGGGCGTTAAACGCCAAATATGGCGTTTAATTGGCGTTTAACGCCAGCAGCAGACCGAATTCACTCTTTCATGGGCTTCTCAAGTGGATTTAGCATTTATTAGTTATATTTTATTTTTTTTTTGTAATTTTTATTTACAAACAATATCTTTTAGTCTTATGATTTATTATTTTATTTTTATTTCCTTTTTAAATTAGGTTAGTATATAAGGAATAAGATCCACCCTTTAGAAAAAAGCTTGGATCTTCGCTCTTTCGCATTTTTCAGAACCCTAGTTTCTCTATAAGTCATGAGCAACTAAACCTCTTGGTTAAGGTTAGGAGCTCTATTTATTTCTATGGATTAGAACTATTATTCTTCTATTTTAATTAATGTATTGATTCAATTCTAAGAATTATTTTCGTTCTTAATCTTATGAATTTGGGTGGAACGAGAGTATGACCCTTATTTTACTTGAGTTCTTGTGATTCTCGAGAGAGTTATCTCGCTTGAACTACAACTTGAAAACAAATTCCTCCTAAATTGCGAATTACATGAATTAATTGGGATATGTGACATATAATCCTCTTAGCTTTGGGTAATTAGGGGTTTTGTGGCCATAAACTAGTTTTTGAACTAGTTTTTAGATTAGGTATTCTTTTTAGTTTTGGTTATTTACTTTTTCTTTTATTTTTTTTACTTTTATTTTTCTTTTAAATTTCGATTCTTGCTTAATTTATTTTTCCTTAATTTGCAATTTTAAGTTTGGTGTCCCTTTAGTATTTTCCTCTTTTTAATTTCATAAATTTTTGGTGTCTCTTACTTTTTAGTTTTCAAAATTTTTAGGTTATTTTTGCATTCTTATTTTCAAAAGTTTAGGTTAATTGCTTACTTTATTTTATTTTATTTCTTTTTAGATAGGATATGTCACTAGGAGTTCTCTATACTTTGACATAGAGACTCCCACTCTTTTTTGTCTCTTGTTTATTTATGAGCAGGAACAGGGACAAAGAACCCTTTCTTGAGTTTGATTCTGAGCCTGAGAGGACCTTGAGGTGGCGTTTGCAACAAGCTAAAGCTTACAAAGCCGGAGAGAATCTCAACGAGACCTTTTAAGAAGGAAGCTATGGACACTAATGTTGGGAACCCGAATGCTAATGAGCAAGCAAGGAGGACACTTAGCTCATACACTACACCCACTCCTGACTTCTATGAGCGCAGTATTTTAGTACCCGCCATTCGTGCTAACAATTTTGAGCTGAAGCCGCAGCTGATCACTCTGGTGCAGCAAAGCTACTAGTTTCAGGGACTCCTGCAGGAGGATCCCAACCTATTCATCTCCAACTTTCTGTATATCTATGACACTATGAAGACGAATGGAGTGAATCGTGAGGTCTACAAGCTCATGCTCTTCCCATTTGCTATGAGGGACAGAGTGAAGCAGTGGCTTGATTCTCAGCCCAAGGAGAGCCTGGACACATGGGACAAAGTGGTCACTGAATTTTTGACCAAATTTTTTCCACCTCAGAAGCTAACTAAGCTTAGGGTGGATGTCCAGACCTTTAGGAAGAAAGATAGAGAGTCCCTCTATGAAGCCTGGGAGAGATTCAACTTAATGATCAGGAAGCGTCCTCTTGAAATATTTTCGAAATGGACTAGGCTACAGATCTTTTATGATGGCCTCTCTGAGATGGCCAATATATCACTGGATAACTCTGAAGGTTGCTCCTTTCACATGAAGAAGATGCCTAAAGAAGCGAATGAGCTTATTGAGATGGTTGCCAACAATCAGTATTTATACACTTCTGAGAGGAACCCTGTGAATACTGGGACTACTCAGAAGAAAGGAGTCTTGGAGGTGGACACACTAGATGCCATTTTGGCTCAAAATAAGCTCATGTCCCAGCTGATTAGCATGATCTCTCAGCACTTAACAGGGATGCAAGTCTCAGCTATCAATACTCAAGATGCATCCTGTGACATGACTCGAAGCTATAACTAGGGGAACACTTGTGGCTATGCTCAACCCACCATTGAGCAAGTAAATTATATGAAAAATTCCTCCAAAAATCCCAATAATGATCCCTATGCCAATACTTTCAATCAGGGATGGAGGAATCATCCTAATTTTGGGTGGAGAGAGTAGCCACAAAAGCCCCAACAGAGCTTCAATAACAATCAGGGAAGTTCAAATCAAAATAGGTTTAACAACCATCAGTTCCAGCCCTCTTAGTAGCAACAAGGACCCTCTCAGAGCTAAGACAATCCTTACTTAGCAACAATAGTTTCTGAACTTTTCAAGACCACTCATAGCTTTATACAAGAGACAAGAGCTTCAATTTGGAACTTGGAAGTACAAGTGGGTCAGTTGAGCAAGAGGATACCTGAGAGACCTCCTAACACTCTTCCCAGTAACACAGAGGTAAATCCAAGAGAAGAATGTAAGGCCCTCACCATGGGCAAGGAGGCCAAGCATAGAGAGATGTATGCTGCTGAGGAATTAAAGGAAGAAAAGGCTCAAGAATAACCTAGAAAAGCACTGTTACATGCCCCATTGGTGGCACAAAAGCCTAAAGTACAACACCTTTAGAAACTGCAAAGGGAGACCAAGGATGAGCAATTCACTCAGTTCTTGAAAATCTTTAAAATACTGCACATTAATATATTCCTTTTGTTGAGATGTTGGAGAAGATGCCTCCCTATATGGCCTGTTTAAAAAAGCGCACTCTCTGAAAAGAAGGCCTTGAAGAGAGATGAAACTGTGATCTTGACCAAGGAGTACAGTGCACTGGTTCAGAGGAGGCTACCAAAGAAGATGTCAGACCCTCGAAGCTTCCTAATCCCCTGTACCATAGGGACTATCACATTTGAGAAGGCACTGTATGATCTTGGTTCGAGAATAAATCTAATACATCTGTCTGTGATGAAGAAGCTGGGGATCCAAGAGGTGCAGCCTATAAGAATAGCATTAGAGATAGCTGACAAGTCTCAAAAGCAGGCATATACATTAGTGGAGAACGTGCTGGTCAAGGTTGAAGACATTTTCCTCCCTGCAGACTTTGTGATACTTGACACGGGAGAGGATATAGATAACTCCATCATCTTAGGAGGCCATTCCTAGCCACTAGACGAGCCCTGATTGACGTTGAGAGAGGAGAATTAGTCCTGAGGATGCATGAGGACTATTTGGTGTTCAAGGTTTCTAAACCTCCACCAATCTCTGACAAAGGAGGTACTTGCATACAGAGCTCAGTATTTCAACCTGCTCACTTGGTGGAAAGCCATACAGTACCCCCTGACATCAAACCTAAGTTTGGGGTTAAGAATTCACCACCCACCAAAAATGGAGGAGACCCCAAGAAGAAGGTACCTAAGGGTTGGAGGAACAAGAAGATTCCTACTGAGGACTTCTTACATGGCATGAAGGTGGTGTTCACTAGAAGTCCAGTCATACCACACACTGTGAATAGAATCCTGTCTCTGGAGCATGTTAAACTAATTAATGAGAGCACAGAAAAGAAGTTCACAATGAGGGATGAAGATCTGAGCCCCTATGATCCTCCTCTTTAGAGTAGCTGACCGCCAAGCTAGTGACGGTAAAGAAGCGCTTGTTGGGAGGCAACCCAACCATAAATATCCTTTAGTTTATTTCAGTTTTATTTTAGTTTTATTTTAGTTTGATTTCATATTATTTTATTTTTCAGTGATTTTCATAGTTTTCATAATTTTTCTAACATTTATGATCATGTACAATATTTAGTCAGGAACAGAAGGACTTAGACATAAAAATAGAACGCCTTGTAGACAACATGCTGGGGGCGCTAAACGCTAGGAAAGGCATTTAGTGCCAAGAGAGGGAGCTTTGGCTTGGGCGTTTAATTCCCAAAAAGGGGCGTTCCAACACAATTTTTTACTCTCCCTAGGGCGTTTAACGCCCATTGCTGGCGTTTAACGTGAAAAAAAGTGTTATTCCCCTGCTGGCGCTAAATGCCGAAGCTGGCGTTTAGCGACCAGGGAGTAGTCAGCGAGGATGAAGGAATGGCTTTAGTCATTGGTTAAACCCCAACCCTAACCATTTTTTACCAATTCAAACTTTATCCATTCTCTCTCCTCTTTATCCACTTTTCCATTCACATTCATCCATCCCATCACCCATCACTTCCCTTGATTCTCTCAACTCACCTCCCACTCCACCCAATCCACTATCATCTATCCCATCTATCTCTCCTTCCAACAACCCAAATTGAAATTCAATTCCCCCTACCCATACTCCATAACCGAACCCTACTCCTTCCCCACCCATAAATACTCCACTTCACTTTCACTTTCACCGCCCTTCATCCTACTCTCTCCTTCTTTACTTACTCTTCCCCTTTACACACCCCCAACGTTCTTCTCCTTCTTCTTCACTAACCAAGGCCGAAGCCCCTTCTTCATTTTTCTCTATCTCTTTTCGTCTATTTTCTTTTACTTCCTTTATTTTCTTTTTTTACTTTGCTCGGGGACGATCAAACCTTTTAAGTTTGGTGTTAGGTGCTCCGCTTTTGTCTTTCATTTTTACTATATCCATGACATCCAAGACTGGAGAATCCTTCTCAAGAAAAAGGAAAGAGAAGGCGCCTACCTTCAACCCATAGGACTTCACTCAGTTCTCCTCTAAGACACATGAGGATCATTTTATGATGTACTACACAAGAAGAAGGTGATTCTCGAGGTCCGCTTCGATCTAAAGCCGAATGAGTACCCGAAGATCTTGTACCAGATTCTGAGACGGGGTTGGAAAGTTCTGGCTAACCTCGTAACTGAGGTTGGAGCATTGATGGTGTGAGAGTTCTACACCCATGCTTGGCTGACATACAACCATGTCAGAGACGTGAACCCGGAGTCGAAGAATTAGCAAACCATGGTCAGAGGGCATATCATGGATTTCAGCCTGGAGAGTGTAAGGGTGGCATTGCAGTTACCACCATCTGGAGAGGACCCTCATTCGTACACTCGGAGGGTCAATACTGACTAGAGATTGGATCAAGTTCTTGTTGACATTTGCCTCCCCGGAGCTTAGTGGAGGAAGGATTCTAAAGGCAAGCCATACCAGTTGGGTAGGCATGACCTCAAGCCAGTTGCTCGAGGATGGTTCGAGTTCATCCAACATTCCATCCTCCCTACGAGTAACCGTTTTGAGGTTACAGTCGAGAGAGAAGTGATGATTCACTGTATTATGCTCGGCAACGAGGTGGAGGTGCACGAGGTGATCTCTCAGGAGTTCTATAGGATAGCTGACAAGTCCTCCACCACTGCGAGACTGGCTTTCTCTCATCTCATCTACGCCTATGTGCAGCAGCTGGAGCTCACATTGATAGAGATACCCCGATCGGTGTTGAGAGACCGATTACAAAGAAGAGTATGGAGCACGCTAGAGAGCTCAGGCAGGAACCGCAGTAGGAGCCAGTTCCACTGCCTCCACAGGATCTTTCGGAGATGCCTCAGGAAGTTTACTTCCCTCTCTGTGACTACTGGAACCAGTTGACCATATCACATTCAGGAGCAAGCATGATTATTATTGTGGGTTGTGATGGACAAGATATATACTTGACAATTAGAAATTTTAAATGCATTGTATAAGATAAAAAAAATGAAACACATGTATATTATTAAAAAAGAAAGAAACAACCTTAGTTCTCACTGCTTTTCTCTTCATCCTCTTCTTTTTCATCACTTTTTAGGCTATGTAGAGCATAACCTCCAATACTACTTAGAATGATTGCTTGTCCTCAAGTATCAAAGAAAAGAAAAAGTAATGGTAATGGAACAGCATTATCAAGTGAAATAATTCAATTAATGTAGAGGCTTAGTCAATTAAAAGAACCCAAATCAAAACAAAATGAAAGCAAAGCCAAAATAAAATAAAATAATGACGTTGTTACTGTGTTTACATGGTGAATGTGGCAACACCAAATTTGGTGAGAGAACACCAAACTTAGTGTGATGCAATCTATGTAAATTAGGCCAAGTACCCAATGGGGTGTGGTGTGGCACACCAAACTTACTCCATGAACACGTACACAACTTTTATTAGAGCAATGGTGATGATGATGGAGCTTGTAGAGATTCCTTGAATCTTGTGTATATTGCTTTAATCCCTTTAAGTTGATGAATCTGTAGGAAATAATGGAGAGGGAAGCAAAAACCATAAAACAAGCTCCAAAAAAGAAAAGAGGAATTTTGAATACACTTTAAAATTTCGAACACGCATTGAAGCCTTAGGATACGTTTTTGAAAACGTGACCCATGAAGCAAACAAGCGTAGCTCTTGAATAATGCATAATAATAATACTGAACGGACAAAGCTTGATCAATAACGCACTAATGCATGCGTTAATGGAACAAGTGCATGCATTAATCAATAAAGTAAAGGGATAGTGAGTAATGAAACTACATGGAACATGCGTGATTCAATAGGGTAATTGAAAACTATGCATGTGTTATCACATGGAAAAAAAACGTATGCATATAAGATGAATCAATAATGCAAGAAGCTTAAGCCAACTGAAGCGTATAATTAAGTGAAATAAATGGAGCACTTAGCGTGAATTAAGAATGAAATAAAATGAAGCATGCAATAGAACATATGATGCATATAATAAAGTATTTCATGTATGTATAAGACTTTAATAATGATGCATGAGTTAAATGATATTGGCGTACTACTCCAATGCTATGGCGTACCACGCAAAAATTGACGGACAAAGCAAAGAATGAAGCTAGCAAAGATTAAAGCACAGAGTAAATCAAAGGATGGTGCCCTAACGTATAACGTGCTCAATGTCACGTTGTACGTGAAAGCAAAATCTATCCCTAGGAGTGAACAAAAAGCTTCACGTTGTACGTGAACTATTTAGCGTTGTACGTGTAAGGAAAAATGTCCCTGAGAACATCTTTGATCCCTGCATTTTATGTGAGAAATCTCACGTAGTACGCAAAACGCTACTCACTGTGTGCAGCATGCGTATGTGCAATGCCAAAATTTTCACCAGCACGCATATGTATACGATACGCGTATGCATGATCCTTACTCGGCGTAGTACATGAGAACTCTCATGTTGTACGCTGGACCAAAATTTCTTCCTGGAAGAAAACAATTCAACCATATCATACATAGTGATTCCACGTACAACATTAGGGCTTTCGACCAATCAACAATAATTATTATTTCCCTGGGAGCAAGCTTGAAGTGTGGCGTCCTTTGGTGCATGAAAAAGTTGTGTGACACTCACTACAAGGTTTTTGTTTATTTGTGACAGTTTTTTCTCTTATTTATGGAAGTTTATAACCTCCACCAAATGGTTTATGGAAATTTCTAAAACTCCCAAAATTTGAGGTGCCACGAGATCTTTTGTGGAGGTTTTTAAAAACCTCCACAATCTATTCAGTGGGGATTTTATATTAGACTTTTGTGGGGGTTTTAAATCACTTTTGTAGCAGTTAAAACCCCACAAATTGATTTTTTAATTTAATAAAAATTAACTATTTTGTGAGATTTTTAAACTTTTACAAATCCTATGATTATTTATTTCTTTTTAATTTTAAATCATTCATTAATCTCATCTCATTTATATACTCTCAAATTAAAATTTTATTTTTTAATATCAAAATTTAATAAATATAAATACCATGGAGTATAGCGTTGAAAAGTGTTCCTCCTGGACTTTCATTAATAATTGGTCCTTATTGATACAAATCAATAAAGCACTAATTCTTCGACTGAAGAATCAAAATCTAAAGGAAAAAATAAATAAATAACCATCAGAACCAAAAACCAAAATCAAAATTAATGTGGGATAATACACATTTATACAAAAAAAACAACAGTGTACAGTGTTACAAATTTACAATTTTTGCTCAAGGTTAACATGGATTATTGATTTTACAATATGGTTCAAAAGTGATGTATTACTTTACCTTTTTTCTAGCAACTTAAAGGCTGTCTCAACCAGTGAGTGAATTGTTAGATTGTGCCTGTTCAATCCAACAGTACCAAAGAAAACATTGAACCTTTCAAGCTCTGATGTGGTTTCTAATACACCTTCCAGCACCTTCTCCATTCCCATATGCTTGAAGGTATCTATGTTTTCTGCTTTGTCTTTCATCATTCAAATCGCAAACTCTATGGCAAACCTCCTTATCCTCAGCATCTTTGTTGCCGGATACTTGTGCTTCTTGAGAATATGTACTAGTATACTTGCCAGTTCAACTTCAGTGATTCCAGCTTCTTAAAATACAGAGCTTGATTCCTGAGAGGACATGAATGTGAAAACATTTGCTGCTAATCCAACCATGACTTCTTGTAGCTTGTTTTCTTCTGATTTGATTGCCAGAAGTATCTGCATAATTTAGCAATTTGTTAAAATTCAATCTGCATAGAAACATAATATGAAGTTCACATTCTGATAACACAAGATCATAATGATGAGAGTAAAATTTACTGTTGGTGCTACGGCCGTAACAACCTTTAGCTGGTTGAAGCATTCTGATCCACTAAAGTAGAGATAACATTAAATTGGGTGCAAAATATCATTAATATACAAAGTAGAGATGACCAAAATCAAAGAAAATATCATTTTGAATCAAGAATGGAAAAAAGATGTCACTAAAGTAGAGATAACACTCGCATTTGACATTATGCCCAACCCAAGAATCTATAAATTCATTCATGTCAAACCAAGTTCTTAGCCATTCAGAATCTATAAATTGTATCAATCACAACTTTCGTTGACTTATTTTATATTTTCTAATATTTACTGTTATGTTCTAAGACAAGTAACAACTAAGTTCTTACACTGGAGGCATGTA
This sequence comes from Arachis ipaensis, assembly GCF_059453495.1. Lineage (NCBI taxonomy): Eukaryota > Viridiplantae > Streptophyta > Magnoliopsida > Fabales > Fabaceae > Arachis > Arachis ipaensis. Next base: position 100,346,653 of record NC_142441.1, read on the forward strand.
TCCAAATGTTCTCACAAGACGAGTATGAAGTGATAAAGAGCTTCCAACTTCCCAAAGTTTAGTTAGCCCAAAATTTGCAACCTGGTAAATTTCCAAAACCTTATTAGACAGTTTTAATATTAGTCTTATCAGAAAAAAGAAAACAAAAATTACAAAATAATTATTATTGCCAGGAATATTACAATAAACTAACCTTTTCACGGAAGTCTTTATATATTAATATGTTAGCAGGTTTCACATCACGGTGGATATAAACAGGAACAGTGTGTTCATGTATATATTCAATTCCTCTTGCTGAATCCAGAGCAATTTGCACCCTTGTTGACCATGCCAAAGGTTCTCTCCCTGGAATCATGTTACCAACATTGTCACTAGTATGATAACAAAGATTAAATGTTGAATTTGGTATTTAAGAGCATAAGATCATAAACATGCTTAATTTGGTAGATAATGTAATATGTTATAACATGAAAATATGAATGTGATCTCACCTGTACCATGCAAATATTGGCCTAAGTTTTCATTTTCAATGTATTCATACACAAGGAGAGAGATCCTTCGACGCAATATCCAATCAAATGCACCTAAATTGTTCAGAGTTAAGTTGAGATTCACTGAATGCCATAGAAACTCGACCTTTTGGTGTAGAAGAAAGTAGTTACCAAATTCAAGTGATGAACATGTTTTAAGACCTTCAACTCTGAAAGAAACTCTGTTGATGCTTGAACATCCATCTTCTTAATTGTTGCTTTCTGCATAGAATAAAATTATGCAGATAAAGAACTAAATGGTTAAAGATAATTTATTTTTCCTTTTAATTTTGGAAGGTTATATAACATTATTAAAGATATAATTGGCTTGTTCTTACATGGCCTCTCAATTCTGCAAAATAGACAGCTCAGAATCTACCCTGACCAATTTTGTTATCAGAGCTGAAGTTATTTGTAGCCTTGGCTAGTTCTTGATAAGAGAATTCCATCGATTTTGCCACCATAATTGCCAGAAGGCCAGAAGCACTAGCAGCTGTGGATCCTAAAGTTTCATATTTACCACTGGTAGATGCTTTACAAGGATAAGGAAGAAAAAAAACAAAAAGTGTTATTATTATGAATTCATGATCACAACATAATTAATTCATTGAATATTTTAACATTGTGTCATAGTTAATATGACTTAATCAACTAGAAAGAAACAAATAATAGATTAAGAAGCCTAGAATTTCAATAAAATACAGCTACCATCTTGTTTTCTCTTCTATCCCTTTTCTACTAAGGACGCAGAGTCCGGGAGAAGGAGATTTAAATCGAAATAAAATAGCTGATTATGTACAAGGCCAAGTAAGTAAGGGCATGCAAGAAAGGATCACAATTGAATAAACCTCATCAACAAATTGAATGTTACGCTGGTCAGCAGTATACATCAGAATATCCTGTTAAAAGATAAAAAAAGGATAAAATAAATTAAAAAGTAAAACATTTTCTCTTACATTGAATCATTTCAATAATGAAATTTTGAGAAATTACTCTCCTTATATAGCAGTAGAAACCATTTGACTAGAAAAGAAAAACACAAGTGGTAGTAGTGAAAGAGTATAAACTCACTTCAGCCATTGGCATAATTGACATTGACTGGCCATTCTAGAAACGAAAGAGTCCACCATTGAAATCCTTGCCATAATTATTTAAATAGCACACCACCTTTGATGAACCAAAATTGCCAGCAATAGTATTAAATAAAATTCAATAAAAGAGAGGAGTAATGGAAAGTGGAATCCTGACTGCAAAGTGCCATTGTTTGAGGTAGCGTTTGTTATCATCACTATGACACCCAATGCTTGTACCTCTACTCCAGCTGTTTGATGATTCATAAATACAATAAGGTAAATATTGTAAAAGAAGTAACAACCAACAAGCAATTGATGGTCCTTAAGATAGAGTATTAACATGATTAGAGCAGTGAATAACAAAGAGCTCGTATTGACAGTTGAAAAAACTCCTCTAACTTATCTTTCAACCTTGCATTCTTCAGGGGAGAGGATAAGCAGAATGGAATTCTTATAGAAGAGATGAGATGAATGATCAAGATACCTTTTTAGTTAGACCATGAGCTGACATAATATCATAGAGCTTATGCATAAGCATTTCTTCTTTGACATATTAATTAGAACTCTATAATTTAATGATGAATTAGTGTTGATGAATTAATAAAAACATGTCACACAGAAAAATAAATCATTATTCGAAAATTCATTGATACATGCCACCAGAAATTAGTATCACAATCCCAATAGATACCAGAAAGTACTTTCTCTCTTACAAACATCACATTTGTTATTTGTTACTGAAAAATACATCAAATTAGGACTATCTAAATGAAGAATGTAATTTCTATTTCAAAGAGAATAGCTAAAATAGTAAAAAAGCACAAATTAAATTAGAGACAGGAAAATTCAGGGGTAGTGCCAAGCAAAGAACTTGAAGTTTTTGCCATTCATGGAGCATTGATCTATAGGCTTCCATAAGGATCTCATTCTGCTTATCCATATGTATATTTCAACATAAAAATCAGAATCAAACTAGGATAAGCAAAAATATCAACACTAATTGTATCGCCATCAAGTTACTAAATAATCGCAAAAGTAACAAGCCAAATCAGAAATTAGAGAAGTAATCAATTAAACTTAATTAATGTAGAGGAAATCACAAAATTAACAAAAAATAAGCTTCCATAGGAATGCACAAAAGAACGCAGAAGGAGATCTCAAAAGTTACTGTGTCGTGATCTTAGGAGACGCGCCGAAGGAATAGCTCTGCCTTCGATAATCACATTCACCACTTCCTCTGCAAGACACAACCACCGAAGGATTTACACCAAGAGACATGCACGACCGAATTTGCCAAAAACTAAAATGAAGGGAGCAACACGCTAGGAGATCGAGGAAGAGGAATGGATGATTTACCGTTTTGGCAAGATTGGGGAGCGTGTGAGTGGCGCACTTGGCAGCGGCTTGATCTGACTCCTTCTATGAGAAAGTGGAGTTGAGGATGGAAACCTGCTCCTGGACCTTGGCAAGGATAGTGTCACGGGCATCGCTGGTTACTCTCCCTCTGATCTCAGACGCTACAGCGAGCTTGATGGTGGCAATAGCAAAGAGATGAATACTGCGGTGGCGAATAGATCTGCTAGGGTTTCATTCTCACTCATCTTCCTCTTCCAATTTTTTTGGTCAAGTTTTTGTTTGGAGTTAAATTTGTTTGGGTTTAATCAGAGTAGGTTAGGGACTGGCTATTGGTTTAAAAAATTGGGCTTAGAAATTTAAACTAGTTTTAATTAATGGGGGTTTTATATTTTGCTATAAATAAAATATGTTATGGAGGTTTTCCAAAACTTCCACAAAAAAATTCCTATAAACAAGCAGAAATCTTGTAGTGACTCATGTCAATTATGGATTATTATATATCTTTTGAAATCTCTTAAAATTAGCTTTCTAAAGCCGTTGAAACCAAGTCATTTGGATATATTTAGCTCAAGTTATGCTCTTTTGAAGGTGAAGAGGTCAGGCTGCCAAAACCTCATGTACTATGTGATAAGCTCCACGTTGTACGCCAGCAATTTTTTTCCTTTTACTACTTGGCTTAGAATGATGATTTGCACTCTCAGATTCAGTATTCACTATAGACTATTATATTTCGTTGAAAATCTCTAGAAGTTATCTTTCTAATGGCACTAGAATCACCTCATTTGGAGTTTTGTAGCACAAGTTATTCTCTTTTTAAGGTGAAGAGGCCAGGTTGCCAGCATCCACCTCAACACCAAACTTAAATGTGATCATGTATCAACACACCAATTTCTTGCACCAAACCCTTGTGAATATTCATGCATGTTATAACGCAAGATAATAACTAAAAAATAAGTAAAGAAATAAAACAAATTCAAAGGATACTAAGCATTGGGTTCCCTCTCAACAAGCGCTTCTTTAACGTCACTAGCTTGACGGTTGTTCCTTGCTAAGGTTGAGGTTGATAGTGCTTCACATCTTCCCCTCTCACCTTGAATTTACTTCCTATATCTTCATATGTAAGCTCAAGATGCTCATAGAAAAGAACTCTACTCACTGTGTATGGCAACAGTGAGGGGTGAGATAGCACTACTTTGTCTCCGGGTGAAAAGTCTTCAGTAAAAATTTTCTTGTTCCTATACCCTCTAGGCACTTTCTTCTTTGGAGCCTCCTCCTTGTTTGATGCACACCCAGCACCAAACTTAGGGTTGATGTTAGGAGGTTTATTGATTGGAAAGGGAGGCTTTGGTTGCAAAATCTTTGAGGTTTCAATTGAGTGGTCAGCTTGTTACACCTCTTCTGTCTTTTCCTTTTTACTCAAGCATGAAAAAGGGACCTCTGGGAATGATTCATTAGGTTCTTCCTTCAGATTCAGGTCCTTAGCTTCAACCTTCTTGCAATCCTCTTGATCACTTGAATGATGCATGGTCTTGAAAACATGAAAGATTTGATGCTCATCATGCACCCGTAGCATTAATTCACCATTTTCAACATCAATAAGGGCTCTTCTAGTGGCTAGAAAGGGTCTTCCTAGAATGATTGAGGCATGCTCATCTTCCTCCATGTCAAGAATAATGAAATCCACTGGGAGGAAGAATTTTTCCACTTTGATCAAGACATTTTCAACCACTCCATGTGCAAGCTTCATTGATTTATCTTCAAGTTGTAGAGCTATTTTTGTGGGTGACGAGTGGGTTTTCTGCAAGTAAAGAATTTTACAAGAATAATCACATTGTAAGTATAGTTTCTAAACCAACAGAGAATCCTTTCGTACAAAAGTTTGGTTGGCACAAGTAACAAAACCCAATAAAATTTATAACCGAAGTATTTAAACCTCGGGTCGTATCTCAAGGAATTGCAGGGAAGTATGATTTATTATTGGTTATGGAAAATAGTATATTTTTGGGTTTTTGAAATAGGGAACAGGAAAATAAATTGGCAGGAAATTAAATTAATAACTATAAAAACTCTTAGCAAGGTATGAGAACTGGAAATCCTACCCTAGCTATCCTTATCAGGTGTGATGAGAATTGTTTATTGCTCCCACTTAGTTAACCCTTACTAAATAAAGAAAAGTCAAGTGGACTAATTAACTTGATTCCTCAAGTCCTAGTCAACTCCTATGGAAAGACTAGCTTTAGAGGGATCCAAACCAATCAGCAATTTCCAATTTCCAATCAACTGCTGAGTTTGATAACTCAAGTGTCACCAATTACTCAACCAAAGCCAAAAAGGAAAAATCTAAATTATTTATATCATAAATAGAAGAAAGCAATCATAAATCTAAAATATCTCAAATTATATTTAAACATAAATTCAAATCTAACATGGAAAGGTTCATAAGCCAATTTGGCAACATAAGTAATTAACAAGTAAAAGCATTAGAGTAAATAAAAGTAGAAGAGAAACATAAATTAAAGGAACATTGAACCTGGGATGAAGGAATAACTATACTCTAAGAGAAATCCTAATTCTAAAACCTAAGAGAGAGGAGAGAACCTCTTTCTCTCTAAAACTACATCTAAAAACCTAAAATTATGAATTATGAATGTTGTATTTTTCATGTGTGTGGATTCCCTCATTCTCCAGCCTTTTATTCTGTGTTTCTGGGCTTGGATTTGGGCGAAAAAAGGGCCCAGAAATCGCTAGGGGCGACTTCTGTAATTTTCTGCACGTGGCGTCTGTCACGCGTGCGCGTGGGTCACGCGTGCGCGTCATTTGGAGATTTTCCTTGTAACGTGTATGCGTCATTCATGCGTGCGCTTCGCTTGCGTTTTGCGCTAGGCACGTGTCCGCGTTGTCCATGCATGCGCGTTGCTGCCATTTTCTTCAAAACTCCATTTTGTGCGTTCCTTCTATTTTTGCATGTTTCTTTTCTGTCCTCTAAGCCATTCCTGCCCTATGAAGCCTGCAATTACTTAACACACAGATCACAGCATCGAATGGTAATAAAGGATAATTAAAATTAATATTTTTAAGGCATAGGAAACATGTTTTCACATATATCATAGAATAAGGAAGAAATTGTAAAACCATGCAAATCTTATGAATAAGTGGGTGAAGAATTGATAAAACACACTTAATTGAGCACAAGATAAATCATAAAATAGTGGTTTATCAGTGGGCTTCAACTCTTGAATGTGCAACCTCTTCATCACAGATAATGGCATTAGATTAATACTTTCTCCTAAATCACATAAAGCTCTATCAAATGTAGTATTGCCAATAGTGCAAGGAATTTGAAAACTCCCTGAATCTTTCTTCTTTGTTGGCAAGTTTCTTTGAATAATTGCACTACACTCCTTAGTCATCACCAATGTTTGGCCTCCCTTCAATAATTTATTCTTGGACAACAAATCCTTCATAAACTTAGCATATAAGGGCATTTGTTCAATAGCTTCTATGAATAGAATGTTGATGTGCAAAGTCTTGAATACCTCCCAGAATTTAGAGTAATGCTTCTCCTTGTTTTTCCCTTTGAGCCTTTGAGGATATAGAATTCTTGGCTTGTATTCAAGCACTGGAATTCTCTCTTTTGGTGAAACTTCTGTAGCTTAAATTGGTTGCTAGAAGGTCGGTTGTACGTGCTCCACTTCCAGATTAGTATCCTCTGGAGCTTCCTTTCTTTCCTTGACAGTGATCTCCTCCTTGGTTTCTTCTTTCTTTTCTTCTCCTACCACCTTTCGACTTCTCAAGTAAATAGCCTTGCACTCCTTCCTTGGATTGAGAATTGTGTCACTAGGAAGAACATTTGTGGATTTCTCCCTTTGTTGAGCAAGTTGGCCCATTTGTATCTCCAGATTTCTCAATGAAGCTTCTTGATTTTTAAAGCTAATCCTTGTACTTTCCATTAATTTTTCTAAGACCGATTCAAGGTTAGAAAGCCTCTGAGAGTCTTGTTGTGATGATTGTGAGTTTTGGGAGAGTTTTTCTACTGCAAGTTCAAGATTAGTAAGCCTTTGGGAGTCTTGTGGGGTGGAATGTGAGGGAGGTGGTTGTTGGTGATTTATAGGATGGTTGTTTGGATTGTCGTGATGGTTACTGAAGGTACTCTGCTGGTGGTTATTAAAATGATTGGGCTGGTGGGTGTTGTTAAATTGGTTAGGCCTCAAGTTTTGGTTTTTCAACCTAAAATTTGGGTGATTTCTCCATCCAGGATTATAGGTCTTTGAGAAGGGATCATTGTGAGGATTATCTATGAAATGTACTTGATCTGGAGAAGAATATCCATACTACATGCCCTCACCTTGAAATAGCCCATTACTCACACCATAGGAATTATCTTGAGAACTCACTGCTGACACTTGCATTCCTCCTAGGTATTGAATAATTGCATTTATTTGTTGAGATAAGACTTTATTCTGAGCCAAAATGGTATCTAGTGTATCTAACTCCATGACTCCTTTACTCAGTGATCTTTCAGAGGAATAGAGATATTGATTGTTGGCAACCATCTCAATCAACTCGAGTGCTTCATCAGTGGTCTTTTTCATATGCAAAGAGCCTCCAGCGAACTATCCAATGCCATTCGCGAAGTGGGGGTGATCCCATCATAAAATATCTAAATCTGGACCCAGTCAGAAAACATATCATTCGGGCATTTTTTGTGTATCTTCTTATACCTCTCCCAAGCTTCATATAGGGATTCTCCTTCATGCTGTCTGAAGGTCTGAACATTGGTTCTGAGCTTAGTCAACCTCTGTGGTGGAAAGAACTTGTTTAGAAACTTAGTGACCAAGTCATCCCATGTGGCTATGCTCTCCTTGTGTTGATTCTCTAGCCACTGCTTATCCTGATCCCTTATAGCAAAAGGGAATAGTAGCAAATGATACACCTCAGATGAAACACCATTTGTCTTGACAGTGTCACATATTTGCATAAAGTTGGAGATAAACAAATTAGGATCCTCCTGCGGACTTCCACTGAACTGATAATTTTGTTGAACTAATGTGACAAGCTGTGATTTTAGTTCAAAATTGTTGGCTCGGACAGTGGGTGTGATAATACTACTCCTACAACTATCTGAGTTGGGGTTTATGTAAAAGCTGAGAGTCCTCTAAGGTGAAGGAGCATTAATATTATTATTCTCTGCCATGTGTAGCTCAAAGAATTCTTCCACAACCACTTCCTCAATCTCTTCTTCAACTCTATGATTTCTAGCTTGTTTTCTCTGTCGCCTAAGAGTTCTTTCAATCTCAAGATCGTATTGAAGCGGTTCTTTGTCCCTGTTATTCTGCATAGACAAAAACAACAAGGAAATCAAATTGAAACTTCCTTTACAATGTGAAGAGAATTCCTAGAGGGGGAATAAAATAAAAAAATAGTAAATAAACAAAATTAAAAACGTCTAATCTAGGTAATCAATTGATCGGTAGTTTGTTAACCACAATCAATCCCCGGCAATGGTGCCAAAAACTTAACCGCGGATTTTACAATCCACAAAACACCGACAAGTGCACCGGGTCGTATCAAGTAATAAAATCACGGTGAATGAGTGTCAATCCCACGAGGATTAACGAATTAAGAAAATAATAGTCAACCGATTAATCTAGTTAGACAATCAAATTAGGGTTTTTAAAGCTTTTGAACTTAAATAGCAATTAAACAAAGCAAAACAAAAGCAAACAGTGAGTATGAAAGTGATGTATAATTGAGAAAGTTAAGGTTTCAGAGATGTTAGTCATCTGAATCAACACTTTTCACTTTCTATTCTAATCATGCAACAATTCTTTTATCGAAAATCATTAGTAATTAAACCCCAATTCCTTAGTGATTCAATTTCTCTTTAACCTAATTAAATGCTAATTCCTTAGTCACTTAATCAAGAAAAGAGTTGAAGAACTTTCACTGATTTATAAAACTACAAAATTCATAAGAACTTAACCTAGTTGATTTTATGTCACTTATCAATCCAGTTTCAAAACTTGAGAATTATGAGAATCAGTTTTCAACCTTAATTCCATTAATCACTTTCCCAAGAGTTTAAGAAAATTCAAGTCAGAGAAGAATTATTTCCCAACATATTTAAACCCTTTGAGATGAAGAACGAAAACCATTTCTTAAAGAGGAATCAATTTCATCAATTAGAAATAGAAAAGTTATTGTATTAATCCATAGAACTAACAGAGCTCCTAACCTTAACCGAGGAGAATTAGAAACTCATGTTCGTCGTGAAATCCTTAAGAAATAAAAACTGCAAAGTGCCCAAGAAGAGAAGCGGTTGGAGCCTTCTTCCCTTATATACTAACCCTAAAAGACAGAAAATTGAAATTCAAATTTCTAAATCAAATTCAAAATCAAACAGAATCAAATCTTTTTCCTAATTATTTTCTGCCGAGAAGATCTCTTCCTTGATTACTTGTGATCTTTAATAACTGTTATCATTAATGGGCTTGTGATTGATCCTTCAAAGGGCTAAGAATTTAAAGAACAGACTGTTTTAGTTTGAGATTCTGGAAGAGGCAGCAAGGCCTACGTAGTACGTGGCTTGTTTCATGTTATACATGATATGAAGAATTGATCCTGGAATGTCTTCTGTGGGCTCACATACAACGTGAAGTGGGCTACGTTGTAAGTGAGCCAATTTTCCGTCAATGTGGCCTTATGAGGTGCCCTGGCGTTGTACGTGGTGAATTTCACGTACTACACAAAAATTAACTCACGCGTACACATGCCTACCAAAATATCCTTTGTTGCACGTACGCATGCTGTATGCGTACGCCTGACAGCTACGTTGTACGTGGAATCCCCAGCGTACTACGTGAGAAACGATGATCACGCGTACGCGTGCTGCATGCGTACGCGTGATATGTAAAATGTTCCCAACGTAGTACGTGAAAGCTTCAGCGTACTACATGAAGAGTGATTGTCACGCATACGCACACTACATGCGTACGCGTGACATGTAAAACTTCCAGGGAGCTTTATGTTTCTTGCTTTTCATTGTCCTTTCTGTTTTGTTTCTTCCTATTTTCCTTCTGAAACTTCTTGTAATCAATGAAATTCAACTGATTAAAGTAATATCCATTCCAACCTTAAATTCATTGACTATCCACATAAATTCTTAATAAATCAATTAAAATAACGAAGGAAAAATACTAATGATGCAGACACATCAAGGCACCTATAAGCTAGAGTGGTTGGATGGGAAAAAGGTCCCAAGGACTTGGAATGTGGCAACCTTGAAGAGATTCTACTCTTGAAGGCCGACCTCCTGACCTAACGGTTATTTTTCACCCTTTTTACTTTAATTTATTGCTATCCTTTAGTTTACGATCCCTTTGTTAGATGCTTCTTGTTCTTTTAAAATACTTCTTACAAATAAATTTTATACTTTTGTTTGTTTATCAAAGAGGAGCCACTCTTTCCCTTGGCCCTCTGCGTGAGGTAATGACGAGGCCCATTCTTGACAAAATGCATCATGATTAAGCCTGTTCTCATTAAACTATAATCAAAATTGCAAAAATAGAAGCTCAGGACTGATCACCCTAGGCACCACAACTCCACAACAAGCGCATATCCAATAAAATATAACTACCTAAAGTGACCAGGCGATTCTAAGAGTTGAAAGCGTTAAGGAGGTAGCTTAGAAATGCACCATATCAGCCCGATAATAGGTTAAAACTTGTTTTTAACATAAAGGTCATAATAACGGCCTAACGATAAAACAAAAAAATAAAATTTTTTCAAGTTACAAAAGGCACCACATCGGCCCATCAAATGCAAGGGTACAAAATATTTAAAAGGTACAAGTGACGTAGCTTTTCATTTCCTCGGGATATCAACAATTTTTCCATCCTCGATCATCTTAAAAGCTCCAATTGCCAAGGTATCGAAGTCAGGAGCAATGAGGGAGACTTGGGCTTTGATCGCCTCTTCGGTGGCTTGGATACCATCCCAAGCGTCTTTAATAATTTCCTTATTCTTTTTCTTCATGGTCGAAGCCTCCTGTTTAGCAAGCTCAGCCGTCCTCGTGGCCTCTGTAAGCTTCTCCTCCAACTCCTTCACCTTCCCCTCTGCCACGGTGGCCTGACCACGGGCAACGTTGAGATCACGGGAGAGTGAAGGGTCACGTTCCACCAAACGGTTAATCTTGTCAGCATTCTCCTTGGCTTTCTTCTCTTCCTTGATGAGCCAGAACCTCAAGGACTCCACTTGGGCTTTGAAGTTGGAAATATCTCTCTGATCAGTCCAGACTTTCCCCTCTAATACCTGCCCCTGAGCCAGCATAGGTTCCACCTTCCTGGCAATGGTGGCTGCTCAGAGCAGGCTCTGATATGTCCACCTCGCCTGGGCAGCTAGGTCTTCATCCCGGAAGAAGTCATCGGTGCCAGGAAGGAGTTGAGAGTCAATGAAGTACCCTGCGTCAAAGTTCTTTTCCATTATAGTGAGAGTCTTCTCAGTCCCTGATGAGCGGATAATTTATACGCTTTTTGGCATTGTTTTTAGTATGTTTTTAGTAGGATCTAGTTACTTTTAGGGATGCTTTCTTAGTTTTTATGTTAAATTCACATTTCTGGACTTTACTAGGAGTTTGTGTGCTTTTCTGTGATTTCAGGTATTTTCTGGCTGAAATTGAGGGACTTGAGCAAAAATCAGATTCAGAGGTAGAAGAAGGACTGCTGATGCTGTTGGATTCTGACCTCCCTGCACTCAAAGTGGATTTTCTGGAGCTACAGAACTCAAAATGGCGCGCTTTCAATTGCGTTGGAAAGTAGACATTCAGGACTTTTCAGCAATATATAATAGTTCAGTCTTTGGCAGAGTTTAGATGACACAAAAGGGTGTTGAACGCCAGTTCTACGCTGCAGTCTGGAGTTAAACGCCAGAAACACGTCACGAACCAGAGTTGAACGCCAAAAACACGTTACAACTTGGTGTTCAACTCCAGAAGAAGCCTCTGCACGTGTAAACTTCAAGCTCAGCCCAAGCACACACCAAGTGGGCCCCGGAAGTGGATTTATACATCAATTACTTATTTCTGTAAACCCTAGTAACTAGTTTAGTATAAATAGAACTTCTAGTCTTTTAGACATCTTATGATTTTTTAGTTCATCTTTGGATCATATTGATCACGTTTTGGGGGCTGGCCTCTCGGCCATGCCTGAACCTTCATCACTTATGTATTTTTCAACGGTAGAGTTTCTACACTCCATAGATTAAGGTGTGGACCTCTGCTGTTCCTCATGAATTAATGCAAAGTGCTACTGTTTTCTATTCAATTCAACTTATTCCGGTTCTAAGATATCCATTCGCACCCAAGAACATGATGAATGTGATGATTATGTGACGCTCATCATCATTCTCACTTATGAACGCGTGCCTGACAAACACTCCCGTTCTACATGCAAACAAGCTAGAATGAGTATCTCTTAGATATCTAATATAGAGGACCGAGTTCGAGTTATTAGTATCTTCGTGGTATAAGTTAGAACCCATGGATGGATATTCCTGAGATCCAGAAAGTCTAAACCTTGTCTGTGGTATTCCGAGTAGGATCTTGGAAGGGATGGTTGTGACGAACTTCAAACTCGCGAGTGCTGGGCGTAGTGACAGACGCAAAAGGAGGGTGAATCCTATTCCAGTATGATCGAGAACCTCAGATGATTAGTCGTGCCATGACAGAGCATTTGGACCTTTTTCACAAGAGGATGGGATGTAGCCATTGACAACGGTGATGCCCTTACAGAAAGCTTGCCATGGAAAGGAGTAAGACTGATTGGATGAAGATAGCGGGAAAGCAGAGATTCAGAGGAACGAAAGCATCTCTATACGCTTATCTGAAATTCTCACCAATGAATTACATAAGTGTTTCTATCTTTATTTTCTATTTATTTATTATTTATTTTCGAAAACTCCATAACTATTTGATATCCGCCTGACTGAGATTTACAAGGTGACCATAGCTTGCTTCATACCAACAATCTCCGTGGGATCGACCCTTACTCACGTAAGGTTTTATTACTTGGACAACCCAGTGCACTTGCTGGTTAGTTGTGCGAAGTTGTGAAGTTATGTTTGGACCATGGTATTGTGCACCAGTTTTGGCGCCATTGCCAGGGAGAGAACGAGCAACAAATTTTACAACCTAACCTGAGTAACAATTTCGCATACCAAGTTTTTGGCGCCGTTGTCGGGGATTGTTCGAGTTTGGACAACTGACGGTTCATCTTGTTGCTCAGATTAGGTAATTTTCTTTTTGTTTTATTTTCAAAAATTTTTCAAAAAAAAAATCTTTCAAAAATTATTCTAAAATTTTTTTAAGAATGAATTCTAGTGTTTCATGAAGCATGTTGAAGCCTGACTGGCTGTAAAGCCATGTCTAAATTCATTTAGACTGGGGCTTCCAACCCAACATTATCAAGAGCAAGCTAGTTGTTGCTAATCCACCTGCTGCTGTTCCTGATCCACCTGATTTACATGCTAAAGCTTGACTGGCTATTAAGCCATGTCTAACCCTCAGATTGGAGCTTTAGACTAAGAGTGCAAGATTCCTGGAATTCATATTAAAAATTTTGGAATCCTTATTTTTCTTTTTCACAAATAATTTTCGAAAAATCCAAAAAAAATTAGAAAATCATAAAAATAAAAAAAAAATATTTCATGTTTCTTGTTTGAGTCTTGAGTCAATTTTTAAGTTTGGTGTCAATTGCATACTCATCTTGCATTTTTCGAAAATTGCATTCATGCATTGCATTCATCGTGATCTTCAAGTTGTTCTTGGCCAGTCTTCTTGTTTGATCTTCATATTTTCTTGTTTTGTGTCTTTTCTTATTTTTCATATGCATTCTTGCATTCATAGTGTTTATACATGAAAAATTTCTAAGTTTGGTGTCTTGCATGTTTTCTTTGCCTCAAAAATTTTTCAAAAATATGTTCTTGATGTTCATCATGATCTTCAAAGTGTTCTTGGTGTTCATCTTGACATTCATAGCATTCTTGCATGCATTCATTGTTTTGATCCATAACTTTCATGCATTGCATCATTTTCATGTTTTTCTCTCTCATCATTAAAAATTCAAAAATCAAAAAAAATATCTTCTCCTTTTTCTTCTCATAAATTCGAAAATTTGAGTTGACTTTTTTAAAACTTTTTAAAATTTAATTGTTTCTTATGAGTCAAATCAAATTTTCAATTTAAAAATCTTATCTTTTTCAAAATCTTTTTCAAAAATCAAATCTTTTTCATTTATTTTATTTATTTTTGAAAATTATAAAAATATTTTTCTAAAATATTTTTTTATTTTATCTCATAATTTTCGAAAATATTATCAACAATTAATGTTTTGATTCAAAAATTTCAAGTTTGTTACTTGTTAAGAAAGATTCAAACTTTAAGTTCTAGATTCATATCTTGTGATTTCTTGTGAATCAAGTCATTTAATTGTGATTTTAAAAATCAAATCTTTTTCAAAACTAATTTCAATCATATTTTTTCAAAAATATCTTTTTTATCTTATCTTTTTCAAAATCATATCTTTTCAATCATATCTTTTTAAAACATATCCTTTTCAAAAATTTGATTTTAAAATATCTTTTCTAACTTCTTATCTTCTTATCTTTTCAAAAATTGATTTTCAAAATTTGTTTCAACTAACTAACTAACTCTTTGTTTGTTTCTTATCTTTTTCAAAACTACCTAACTAACTCTCTCTCTAATTTTCGAAATATCTCCTTCTTTTTTCAAAAATTCTTTTTAATTAACTAATTGTTTCAAAATTCAATTTTAATTTATTTCTTCTTTTAATTTTCGAAAATCACTAACCATTTTTCAAAAATAATTTTTGAAAATTCTCTTTCTCTCTCATCTCCTTCTATTTATTTATTCATCTACTAACACTTCATCTCACCCAAATTCGAACCCCCTCTTCCATCTGTGTTCGAATTTTCTCTTCTTCCCTTCTTTACATTACATTCTTTTCTTCTTCTACTCACACAGGGGAACCTCTATACCTGGGTAAAAAGGATCCCTATTATTATTATTTTTCTGTTCCCTCTTTTTTATATGAGCAGGAGCAAGGACAAGAACATTCTTGTTGAAACAGACCCTGAACCTGAAAGGACTCTGAAGAGGAAACTAAGAGAAGCTAAAATACAACAATCCAGAGATAACCTTACAGAATTTTTCGAACAAGAAGAGGATATGGCAGCCGAAAATAATAATAATGCAAGGAGGATGCTTGGTGACTTTACTGCACCTAATTCTAATTTACATGGAAGAAGCATCTCCATCCCCACCATTGGAGCAAACAATTTTGAGCTGAAACCTCAATTAGTTTCTCTGATGCAGCAGAACTGCAAGTTCCATGGACTTCCATCTGAAGATCTTTTTCAGTTCTTAACTGAATTTTTGCAGATCTGTGATACTGTTAATACTAATGGAGTAGATCCTGAAGTCTACAGGCTCATGCTTTTCCCTTTTGCTGTAACAGACAGAGCTAGAGTGTGGTTGGACTCTCAACCCAAAGATAGCCTGAACTCTTGGGATAAGCTGGTCAAGGCTTTCTTAGCCAAGTTCTTTCCTCCTCAAAAGCTGAGTAAGCTTAGAGTGAATGTTCAAACTTTCAGACAGAAAGAAGGTGAATCCCTCTATGAAGCTTGGGAGAGATACAAGGAACTGACCAAAAAGTGTCCTTCTGACATGCTTTCCGAATGGACCATCCTGGATATATTCTATGATGGTCTATCTGAATTAGCTAAGATGTCATTGGATACTTCTGCAGGTGGATCCATTCACCTAAAGAAAACGCCTGCAGAAGCTCAAGAACTCATTGACATGGTTGCTAATAACCAGTTCATGTACACTTCTGAGAGGAATCCTGTGAGTAATGGGACGCCTCAGAAGAAGGGAGTTCTTGAAATTGATACTCTGAATGCTATATTAGTTCAGAACAAAATATTGACTCAGCAAGTCAATATGATTTCTCAGAGTCTGAATGGAATACAAGCTACATCCAACAGTACTCAAGAGGCATCTGCTGAAGAAGAAGCTTATGATCCTGAGAATCCTGCAATTGCAGAGGTGAATTATATGGGTGAACCCTATAGAAACACCTATAATCCCTCATGGAGAAATCACCCAAATCTCTCATGGAAGGATCAACAAAAGCCTCAACAAGGCTTTAATAATGGTGGCAGAAATAGGTTTAACAATAGTAAACCTTTTCCATCATCCACTCAGCAACAGACAGAGAACTCTGAACAAAATACATCTAATTTAGCAAACTTAGTCTCTGATCTGTCCAAGGCCACTGTAAGTTTCATGAATGAAACAACGTCCTCAATTAGAAATTTAGAGGCATAAGTGGGCCAGCTGAGTAAAAGGATCACTAAAATCTCTCCTAGTACTCTCCCAAGCAATACAGATGAAAATCCAAAAGGAGAGTGCAAGGCCATTGAATTAACTATCATGGCCGAACCCACAAGAGAGGAGGAGGACGTGAATCCCAAAGAAGAAGACCTCCTGGGACGTCCAGTGATCAATAAGGAGTTCCCCTCTGAGGAACCAAAGGAATCTGAGACTCATCTAGAGACCATAGAGATTCCATTGAACCTCCTTATGCCATTCATGAGCTCTGATGAGTATTCTTCTTCTGAAGAGAATGAGGATGTTACTGAAGAGCAAGTTGCCAAGTTCCTTGGTGCAATCATGAAGTTGAATGCCAATTTATTTGGTGATGAGACTTGGAGAGATGAACCTCCCCTGTTTACCAATGAATTAAATGCATTGGATCAACTGAGATTGCCTCAGAAGAAACAGGATCCTGGAAAGTTCCTAATACCTTGTACCATAGGCACCATGACCTTTGAGAAGGCTCTATGTGACCTGGGGTCAGGAATAAACCTCATGCCACTCTCTGTAATGGAGAAACTGGGAATCTTTGAGGTGCAAGCTGCTAAAATCTCATTAGAGATGGCAGATAATTCCAGAAAATAGGCTTATGGACAAGTAGAGGACATATTAGTAAAGGTTGAAGGCCTTTACATCCCTGCTGATTTCATAATCCTAGATACTGGGAAGGATGAGGATGAAATCATCATCCTTGGAAAACCCTTCCTAGCCACAGCAAGAGCTGTGATTGATGTTAATAGAGGTGAACTAGTCCTTCAATTGAATGAGGACTCCCTTGAGTTTAAAACTCAAGGACATCCTTCTGTAAACATGGAAAAGAGGCACAGTAAGCTTCTCCCACTGCAGAGTCAACTAGAGCCCCCACAGCCAAACTCTAAGTTTGGTGTTGGGAGGCCACAACCAAACTCTAAGTTTGGTGTTGAACTCCCATATCCAAACTCTAAGTTTGGTGTTGGGGAGTCTCAACAATGCTCTGAACATCTGTGAGGCTCCATGAGAGCCCACTGTCAAGCTATTGACATTAAAGAAGTGCTTGTTGGGAGGCAACCCAATTTTTATTTAATGTTAATTTATTTCTATTGTTCTTTCATGTTTTATTAGGTTCATGATCATGTGGAGTCACAAAATAAATAGAAAAATCAAAAATAGAATCAAAAACAGCAGAAGAAAAATCACACCCTGGAGGAGGAGTTCACTGGCATTCAAACTACCAGTAAGGATCATCTGTCTGGCATTCAACGCTAGAACAGAGCATGGATCTGGCGTTGAACGCCAGAAACAAGCAGCATCCTGGCGTTCAGACGCCAGAAATGTGCTGCATCTGGGCGCTGAACGCCCAGAACAAGCACCAATTCGGCGTTTAAACGCCAGAATTACATGCAAAGGCATTTTACATGCCTAATTGGTGCAAGGATGCAATTCCTTGACACCTCAGGATCTGTGGACCCCACAAGATTATCTCAGCATCTGTGGACCCCACAGAATTCCCACCTACCTCCACTCATACTCTTCCCTCTTCTCAATGTTCATCCTCTCTTCCCAATAAACACCCTTCCCCAAAACCATTCCCCAATCACCTCAAGCTCTCTTCCCTATTACCTATTCGCCACTCACATCCACCCACTCTTCCCCGTAAACCTACTTCATACACCCCACCTACCTTCAAAATTCAAAATCACTTTCCCACCCAAACCACCCTAAATGGCCGAACCTAACCCCTCTCCCTTCACTATATAAACCCCTACATTCTTCTTCATCTATTCTTTCTTCTCTTGCTCGAGAGCGAGCAATATTCTAAGTTTGGTGTGGTAAAAGCATAAGCTTTTTATTTTTCCATTACCATTGATGGCACCCAAGACCGGAGAATCCTTTAGAAAAGGGAAAGGGAAGACAAAAGCTTCCACCTCTGAGTCATAGGAGATGGAAAGATTCATCTCCAAAGCTCATCAAGACCACTTCTATGATGTTGTGGCCAAGAAGAAGGTGATCCCCGAGGTCCCTTTCAAGCTCAAGAGAAATGAGTATCCGGAGATCCGACATGAAATCCAAAGAAGAGGTTGGGAAGTTCTAACAAACCCCATTCAACAAGTCGGCATCCTAATGGTTCAAGAGTTCTATGCCAATGCATGGATCACTAGGAACCATGATCAAAGTAAGAACCTGAATCCAAAGAATTATATTACAATGGTTCGGGGGAAATACTTAGATTTTAGTCCGAAAAATGTGAGGTTGGCGTTCAACTTGCCTATAATGCAAGGAGATGCACGCCCCTACACTAGAAGGGTCAATTTTGATCAAAGGTTGGACCAAGTCCTCATGGACATATGTATGGAAGGAGCTCAATGGAAGATTGACTCAAAAGGCAAACCGGTTCAACTTAGAAGACTGGACCTTAAGCCTGTGGCTAGAGGATGGTTGGAGTTCATCCAACGCTCCATCATCCCCACTAGCAACCGATCTGAAGTTACTGTGGATCGGGCCATCATGATTCATAGCATCATGATTGGTGAGGAAGTAGAAGTTCATGAAGTCATCTCCCTTGAACTCTACAAAATAGCCGAAAAGTCCTCCCCCTTGGCAAGGCTAGCTTTCCCTCATCTTATTTGCCATCTATGTTACTCAGCTGAAGCTTTCATAGAAGAAGACATTCCCATTGAGGAAGAGAAGCCCATCACTAAGAAAAGGATGGAGCAAACAAGAGAGCCCACTCATGGAGCTCAAGACACACGTGAGGAAGCTCACCATCAAGAAATCCCTGAGATACCTCAAGGGATGCACTTTCCTCCACAGAATTTTTGGGAGCAAATCAACACCTCCCTAGGAGAATTAAGTTCCACCATGGGACAATTAAGGGTGGAACATCAAGAGCACTCCATCATCCTTCATGACATTAGAGAAGATCAAAGAGCAATGAGGGAGGAGCAACAAAGACAAGGAAGAGACATAGAAGAGCTCAAGGACATCACTGGTTTCTCAAGGAGAAAATAACACCATCACTAAGGTGGATTCATTCCTTGTTCTTACATTCTCTGTTTTTCGTTTTCTTTATGTTAAGTGATTATCCATGTTTGTGTCTTATTACATGATCATTAGTATTTAGTAACTATGTATTAAAGTTATGAATGTCCTATGAATCCATCACCTCTCTTAAATGAAAAATGTTTTAATTCAAAAGAACAAGAAGTACATGAGTTTCGAATTTATCCTTGAACTTAGTTTAATTATATTGATGTGGTGACAATGCTTCTTGTTTTCTGAATGAATGCTTGAACAGTGCATATGTATTTTGAAGTTGTTGTTTAAGAATGTTAAATATGTTGGCTCTTGAAAGAATGATGACAAGGAGACATATTATTTGATAATCTGAAAAATCAAAAAGAATGATTCTTGAAGCAAGAAAAAGCAGTGAATACAAATAGCTTGCAGAAAAAAAATGGCGAAAAAAAATAGAAAGAAAGAAAAAGAAAAAGCAAGCAGAAAAAGCCAAAAGCTCTTAAAACCAAAAGGCAAGAGCAAAAAGCCAATAGCCCTTAAAACCAAAAGGCAAGGGTAATAAAAAGGATCCCAGGGCTTTGAGCATCAGTGGATAGGAGGGCCTAAAGGAATAAAATCCTGGCCTAAGCGGCTAAACTAAGCTGTCCCTAACCATGTGCTTGTGGCGTGAAGGTGTCAAGTGAAAACTTGATACTGAGCGGTTAAAATCAAGGTCCAAAGCAAAAAAAAGAGTGTGCTTAAGAACCCTGGACACCTCTAATTGGGGACTTTAGCAAAGCTGAGTCACAATCTGAAAAGGTTCACCCAGTTATGTGTCTGTGGCATTTATGTATCCGGTGGTAATACTGGAAAACAAAGTGCTTAGGGCCACGGCCAAGACTCATAAAGTAGCTATGTTCAAGAATCAACATACTGAACTAGGAGAATCACTAACACTATCTGAACTCTGAGTTCCTATAGATGCCAATCATTCTGAACCTCAACAGATAAAGTGAGATGCCAAAACTATTCAAGAGGCAAAAAGCTACAAGTCCCGCTCATCTGATTGGAGCTATGTTTCATTGATAGTTTGGAATTTATAGTATATTCTCTTCTTTTTATCCTATTTGATTTTCAGTTGCTTGGGGACAAGCAACAATTTAAGTTTGGTGTTGTGATGAGCGGATAATTTATACGCTTTTTGGCATTGTTTTTAGTATGTTTTTAGTAAGATCTAGTTACTTTTAGGGATGTTTTCATTAGTTTTTATGTTAAATTCACATTTCTAGACTTTACTAGGAGTTTGTGTGCTTTTCTGTGATTTCAAGTATTTTCTGGCTGAAATTGAGGGAGTTGAGCAAAAATCAGATTCAGAGGTAGAAGAAGGACTACTGATGTTGTTGGATTCTGACCTCCCTGCACTTAAAGTGAATTTTTTGGAGCTACAGAACTCAAAATGGCGCGCTTTCAATTGCGTTAGAAAGTAGACATTCAGGGCTTTCCAGTAATATATAATAGTCCATACTTTGGCCGAATTTAGACGATGCAAAAGGGCGTTGAACGCCAGTTCTATGCTGCAGTCTGGAGTTAAACGCCAGAAACACGTCACGAACCAGAGTTGAACGCCAAAAACACGTTACAACTTGGCGTTTAACCCCAGAAGAAGCCTCTGCACGTGTAAACTTCAAGCTCAGCCCAAGCACACACTAAGTGGGCCCCGGAAGTGGATTTATGCATCAATTACTTATTTCTGTAAACCCTAGTAACTAGTTTAGTATAAATAGAACTTTTTACTAGTCTTTTAGACATCTTATGATTTTTTAGTTCATCTTTGGATCATATTGATCACGTTTTGGGGACTGGCCTCTCGGCCATGCCTGAACCTTCATCACTTATGTATTTTTCAACGGTAGAGTTTCTACACTCCATAGATTAAGGTGTGGAGCTCTGCTGTTCCTCATGAATTAATGCAAAGTACTACTGTTTTCTATTCAATTCAACTTATTCCGCTTTTAAGATATCCATTCGCACCCAAGAACATGATGAATGTGATGATTATGTGACGCTCATCATCATTCTCACTTATGAACGCGTGCCTGACAAACACTCCCGTTCTACATGCAAACAAGCTAGAATGAGTATCTCTTAGATATCTAATACAGAGGACCGAGTCCGAGTTATTAGTATCTTCGTGGTATAAGTTAGAACCCATGGATGGCCATTCCTGAGATCCGGAAAGTCTAAACCTTGTCTGTGGTATTCCGAGTAGGATCTGGGAAGGGATGGCTGTGACGAACTTCAAACTCGCGAGTGCTGGGCGTAGTGACAGATGCAAAAGGAGGGTGAATCCTATTCCAGTATGATCGAGAACCTCAGATGATTAGTCGTGCCATGACAAAGCATTTGGACCTTTTTCACAAGAGGATGGGATGTAGCCATTGACAACGGTGATGCCCTTACAGAAAGCTTGCCATGGAAAGGAGTAAGACTGATTGGATGAAGATAGCGGGAAAGCAGAGATTCAGAGGAACAAAAGCATCTCTATACGCTTATCTGAAATTCTCACCAATGAATTACATAAGTGTTTCTATCTTTATTTTCTATTTATTTATTATTTATTTTCGAAAACTCCATAACTATTTGATATCCGCCTGACTGAGATTTACAAGGTGACCATAGCTTGCTTCATACCAACAATCTCCGTGGGATCGACCCTTACTCACGTAAGGTTTTATTACTTGGACGACCCAGTGCACTTGCTGGTTAGTTGTGCGAAGTTGTGAAGTTATGTTTGGACCATGGTATTGTGCACCAGTTTTGGCACCATTGCCAAGGAGAGAACGAGCAACAAATTTTACAACCTAACCTGAGTAACAATTTTGCATACGAGTCCCAGTGAGCGTCTTTCTCTTTCGGGGGTTGGTGATAATCGTCACCTCAGGATCGTCTTCAACTTGTGCCCCCTTACCCCAGTTTGTCTCGTTGGCAACATGTATCTCGCCGGTGTTCCCAGGAGGTACTTCGGTCGAAGGGTGAGACTGAACTTCACCCTCACCAACCTAGACCTAGGGTTCAACAGTAGAAGTTTTTGAGATGTCGTCATCACTCTCTTCCGCCGGGAAGAAGTGAGTCATCAGGCAAGCTATTGTCGTGTTCTTGGCATCCATTGCGACTACAAAAATAAACAACAAGTTAAAAGATAAAAAAAAAACATGAAGTTTTAGAAAGACAAGCTAGTCAGGAAAAGGAGATAATAATGAAGTTTGAGTCTTACCCACACACTCGCGCTCGGATTCCCAGTCGCCCATCAATAAATGAGGATTAAGATTATTACTACCAAAAATTGCTGAGAGGATGTCAGCGATTTGCCAACCCTCCTGACCTAGTCCCTCATAGGTCATCTTTATCAAATAGTTGGAGCCGGCGCCGAAGCTCGAATATGTCAGTATCCGTCTCTTACCCTCTAAGGTAAGCCAAAAGGGATGGCAACCTGATAAACCCCAATTTTGTAGTTTATCTTGTACTTAATTTGGGGGATTTTATCAACTTTTCTCACATTTATTCAATGAAATAGCATGATTTTACAATTCTCCCTAAATTTGTGCTTAAGTATGAAAATATGTTTTTAGGCCTTAAAATAGCTAAATTTAATTCACTTTAATTCCATTCGATGCCTTGATATGTTTGTAAAGTAGTTTTAGGTTTAGAAGGCAAAGATTGGGTTGAAGGAATGAAGAAAAAGCATGCAAAGTGGGAGAACTCATGAAGAAATGAAGGAACCGCAAAGC
The DNA here is from genome assembly GCF_059453495.1 of Arachis ipaensis. NCBI lineage: Eukaryota > Viridiplantae > Streptophyta > Magnoliopsida > Fabales > Fabaceae > Arachis > Arachis ipaensis. The sequence continues at coordinate 100,369,823 of NC_142441.1, forward strand.
TGTCAAGCCTGACCTCTTCACACTCAAACGATCATAACTTGAGCTACAGAAGTCCAAATGAGGCGGTTTTAGTTGTGTTGGAAAGCTAACATCTGGAGCTTCAAAATGATATAAAATTTGCCATAGTTTCTGGATGTCTAGGGATGCACACGTGCACTGTACACGTGCGCGTCGATAGAGTAGCGTTGGTCCACTTTGGGCAACTCGTTGGGGGAGCAATTGTTTTGTAGTGTAGCATCATGTAGGTTAGTTTCTAGAGAGAGAAGCTCCCTCTTCTCTCTAGAATTAGGTTAGGTTAATCTCTTCTAGATCTAGGTTCAATCTCATATTTTCATCTTGTTTCCTTTATGATTTCTTATTCCTACTACTTGATTCTCTTAGTCTTCATGTTAAATTCTCTTTTATGTTTCTTTTGTGATGATGAACTCTTGATGGATTTGGATCTCTTTTATGAAATTTGTGTTTGATGTCTTATAATTGTTTATTTGAGTTGTTGATTTACTTTCTTTCAATTGATAGTTGGTACATTTATTATTCTTGCATTTTTACTATGCTTTCCTTTTATGCCTTCCAAGTGTTTGATAAAATGCTTGGTTGGGCTTTAGAGTAGATTTTGAGCATTCTTGGCTTGGGAAGAGTAATTGGGCAATCTTGAGTCATTAATAACCAATTTAGATTGGTGATCTAGAGTTGTTAGTTAATATCATTCTCAATGACTCTAATCTTTTGCTAATTCAATTAGTGAGTTGATTAGGATTTTTGATTTGAGATTAACTAGTCTTGTTTGACTTTCTCTAATGGAAGATAACTTATACCTTCTTCCAACATTGGGGATGACGAAATAAGATAAATTTCTTATTAATTATTGTTATGATTAATGACTAGGATGGAAAGCCTATGATCTCAAACCTTGCTATGAATATCTCTCTTTATTAATTACTTTCTTTAATTGCTCTCTTTACTTTTCTTGTCATTTATTTTATTGCCCTTTTTACCAAACCAAACCCCTTTGTCCTTTATAGCCAATAATTGAGCATTTTATTACAATTCCTTGTGAGACGACCCAGAGTTCAAATACTTCGGTTAATTTTTATTTGGGGTTTGTACTTGTGACAACTCAAATTTTTTATTGGGAGGATTGTTTGTTGGTGTAGAACTATACTTGCAATGAGAATTCATTCAATTGAGAAAATTCTATACCATCACAACAAATTCTACTCATCAAAATGGTGCCGTTACCGGGGAGTTGCAATGGTGTTATATTATTGGCTATTGTATATATGTTAATAGGCTTCTTTGTTAGTTTTGCTTGCTTTAGGAGTTAATGTTTATTAGTTCTTATTAGTAGTTGTTTTTATTCTCTTTGCTATTATGAATTCTCATCCTCACTTTGGCTATGAGTTTGGTTCAAATTATGTTATAGGAAATGGGAGCTACAATGAGGATGTGCATCAAGGATGGAGCAATCAAGGATGGAGAGAGCCTCAAGGGATTGATCAACCTTCTTGGCAACAACAACCTCCGGATTCTTATGGGTATAATCCTAATCCTAATGCATATCCATCTAATGGATGTGGTGATCCTTATTGTGATTGTCAACAACCACCACCACATGCCTATGAACCACCCCTCAACATGGTTTTGAACCACCTTACTCACAAGCCCCATACCACCAAACACCTCCATATGACCCTAATCCATATCCACCATACCAACCACCTTGTGAACCATATGAACCATATGAAGAACCACCCCAATTCCACCACCAATACCCTCAAGAACCACCACCTCCATACTATTACCAAGATGAATCACCTCTCATGTTTGATAACTTTCAACCACATAATAAATTTCCCTTTCCACGACAACCCTCCATGGAAGAACACCCATATCCATCCATCCAAGAGCCAATGGATCGTCTCAAAGAAACAATGGATCGGCTTCAAGCAAAAACCCGTCAAAAAGAGCAAGAGGAAGCCCAAAGGATGAATGAAGTTATTGAGACTAACCTTGCCAAAATTAAAGCCGCCTTGGACTCCCGGGACTCATGCAACAAGTAAAGCATCTCTACGGATGAATGTGAGAAATCAACTGAAGAAAGGAGCATGAAGGAGATTTTAGAATCTCAACATGAGGACAAGGAGATGGGGTGTGTCTTACAACAAGTGGAGAGTAAAGAGATTATTAATGAAGAAGAAATGGTTGAAAGCCTAGGCAAAGTTGAACAAGAGGTGGATTTCAAGCTTGAGAACACTTCCACACGAAGTGATATTGTTGATGATCTTGTGGAAGTTGTTGAACCTTCTTCCAATGAGCTTGAATTTGGTGTTGAGGAGGATAATGCGCAACCTCCAAGGCATAGTACAAATGATGAAAGATTGGAAGAGGTTGATCAAGAGATGGATTCAATCATTGAGAATTTCTTATCTACAATTGAATCCTCTCCCATTGTGCTTGAAATTGAGATCAAAGAAGAAGATGCACAACCTCCCATGCCCTTGGTGAGTAATAAAGAAGAGATTGAATTGGAAGAGAGCCACCAAGAGGAAGAGGTTGAAGTTGAGGAAAGTTGTAAAGAGGTGGAGGTAATCATGGAAGAGTACAAGGGAATGGAACTTACAAGACCATTGGAGACGTCCCTTCCTAAGTCACCATCCAACACAACATTCAAGTGGGTAAAATTCTTATCTCTAATCTTTACTTTCCCACTTGAATATGGTTTGATTGAGACGGATGGGCAACTTAGAGCTCTTTGTGGGGTTAAGAGCAAAAGAGAATTTATTAGTAGGTGGAAATGCCAATCAAGGTTCTTTATGGTTGGAAACTCAAAGTCTAAGTGCAATGGTTGGTATAGTTCTCAAATAAAGGGGTCTAGGAAGATGCTTTGGTGTTTACTTGAGAATTCGGATCACTTCTCACCCAATTGGAATTGTGATGGTCAACTTGAAGATGGGTGTAAAAATAAGATTTAGGATCCGGGAATAGATGAAGATCAATTTTGGAAGCCCTTAGCTTGTGTGGAACTTCATCAAAGCTTGGTGTCATTGGTTTTGAATTTTGGAGCTTACTTGAAGTCCAAGCATTGGTGGAGGTTTCAAGATGAGTACAAGCATAAGCCACCATAACAAAGAGCCTTCCAAATGTCTAACTTAAGGACTTAAACTAAAAGTGCTAGGTGGAAGACATCCCACCATGGTAAACTCTTTCCATTCTCTTGTAAATATAATCAATGGATGAATTGGGTTGCCATTGTTAGGAAGTTTTCTTCTTTGCATACTCTTGTTTTAACATTTTGGTAGTTGGTTTGTTTGATTAGATTTGTGCCTTAAGTTGTAGTTTAGATTGTTGTTGAGTAGTGTTTTGCTTGTAGTATAAGTTTTGTTTTTAGTGTATTTGAAAATTTTTCAAAAACCAAAAAGATTTTTGTTAAATTTGATTTTTGATTGTTTTAGAATGCTTGTAAATTAGGAGAGTGCCCTATTTTCAAAAAAAAAAGGGCATCCGTGCGCAAGCGTGCTGTGCGCACACGCATCGGTGGTGCATCTCACACTCCTAGTACAAAAAACCAGAGAGTTATGCCCAGTTTGTGCCTATTCTGTGCCTGCAACCCACGCACAAGCGTGCATAACGCGTACGCATTGGTCGCCATCTTTGCATCCACGCGTAAGCGCACATGGCGCGTACGCGTCCTTCTGCCAATCTGCGCATCGGTGTGTGGGCGTGCATGACGCGTCCGCGTCGCAAAAAAAGAGTTTTTTTTCTCATCTTCCATTTTCTTTTGTCCATTGCATTCGCATACTTTTATTTTTTTTATTTTCATTTTGTTTTTATAGCTTGTTTTTACCTTCTTTTTTTTTAAGTTTCTTATTTTAACAATGTTGTTGCATTTTCCTACTCAATTGTTGAGAATTTTTTGGTTAATCTTGGTGCTTCTTGACTTGTTTGATATTGTTGGGTGATGAAACTTTTAAATCAATGCTTAATCTTGTATGACTCTTATATTCTTTGTGCATCGATATGAACTTGCATGTCTTTCATGACCCACTCTTTCTAGTCGAACTTGATGCTTGTGAGTGCTCTTCATCCTTTGACTTTACTCTTGCATCAAGTGTTAATTAATATGCCTTAGCTTATATTGTTTTCTTACTCACATGTTGTAGCTACCATGTAGTGAGAACCATACTCTTATTTGGTATTAGCCCTCGCCTATGTTCTATTTGCTTTGATATCTTTGTTGTAGGCTTAATTATCCTTCTTTCTCTTTCCTTTTAGGTTGGCCACCAAGAAGGAAAGGAATGGAAAAGCTTTTAAATGGGACAACAAACAAGTTCATCCGCACAACCTTTTAAAGGAGCTCATCAATTGTAGCAACCCGTCCACCTTGCTCTTCTTTGCATGCACCGAGGACGGTGCAAATTTTTAGGTGTGGGGAAGTCGTCCGACCAATCTCCATGGGTAACAATTTCTTTCTTTCAACACCAATTCTTAATTTTCTTTGTTAGCTAGTTGTTGCATTGCATGATAGATTACATGTTAGTTAGAATTTGTACATATTTCACCATTTCTTTTTATGATAGGACTACTTGGTTAGGGTGATGATTTCTTTTCCAAGAAAAATTATTTTTAGGGCACCCTACCAATTTGAAAAAAAATTGTGTTGAACTTGCTTGAAGAATTATTTTGGAACATGGCTTTTGAGCTAAGAACACAAGCATGTGAGTTTTGCAATTGTGTGGTTACATCTTATAACCACTTATTTCCATTCTTGTGTGTATTATTCTCTCTCTTTGACTGTAATCTTTGATTTGTTTAATTCTTTATGTCCATTATTCTATGTATACGTGCATTTATATGATTGAGGCCATCATTTCATTTAGCTCACTTACCCAAATAGCCTACCTTTCATCAACCATTGTTAGCCACTTTTGAGCCTATTTAATCCCTTTTGTTCTTAATTGTAACACATCACTACCCCTAAGTGAAAAATAATAAATATCCTTAATTTAGATCTTTGATTAGCTTAGGCTAGTGAGGGCATGTATCATTTGGGTATGGGAAACTTGGGACATTGGTTGAGGTAAAAGTGTAATTTTTATTTTTGTTGAAAATATTAGGAATTGGGTACATACTTATGCATTAAATATGTAAAACCATATGCATTGATACGTTTGTATATACTTTTGAAAAAAAATGTGAAAAAAATTATAAAAGAGACAAGAATATATGGAAAAAATGCAATAAAAATGGGACAAAAATGCCCCAAAATAAAGTTCAATAAAAATCAATGCATATGAAATGTTAATTAAAGAGAATGCATGAGTATGTGAAAAAAGTGAGAATCATGGGTAGCTAGGTTGTGTATTAAAATTGTATAGGTTGTCATATGTGTTTGGTGAGAGCTTAGGTTAATCAAAGATTCAAATTTCAAGCTCACTTGACCATATATATTCCTACCTTTACCCTAGTCCCATTACAATCTATGAATAAGTCCTCGTGATGAATGTATGCATGCATTGAATAATTGTTGATTGTTAGATGAAAAACAAATCATGGAAAGCATGATTAGCAGAGAATTGAGTGGATCGACCCTATACACTCGAGCGACTAGAGCGGATACACATCCGGTGAGGGTTCGATGCTCAATTCCTTGTTTCTGGCTTTCATGAGCGTTCTTCTTGTAAGTCTGTTTGAACTTTATTTTGATATTTAAATTGGTAGGATTCATGAATCGTCATATGATCTTAGCCCTACTTGCTCATGTATGTCTTGGAGATTGATTTACTTTTAACCAATTAGGTATAATCATTGTGCATTTAGTTGCATTCATATAGATAGGTGCATATAGTTTATTTGCATTGAATAAATGTTCATACCCTTTTCTTGTCTTTCTTTATTCTTAGCATGAGGACATGCTTGGTTTAAGTGTGGGGAGATTTAATAAACCCTGATTTTGTGGTTTATCTTGTGCTTAATTTGGGGGATTTTATCAACTTTTCTCATATTTATTCAACGAAATAGCATGGTTTTGCAATTCTCCCTAAATTTATGCTTAAGTATGAAAACATACTTTTTAGGCCTTAAAATAGCTAAATTTAATTCACTTTAATTCCATTCGATGCCTTGATATGTTTGTAAAATGGTTTCAGGTTTATAAGGCAAAGATTGGGTTGAAGGAATGAAGAAAAAGCATGTAAAGTGGGAGAACTCATGAAGAAATGAAGGAACCGCAAAGCTATCAAGCCTGACCTCTTCGCACTCAATCGACCATAACTTGAACTACAGAGGTCCAAATGAGGCGGTTCCAGTTGCTTTGGAAAGCTAACATCTGGGGCTTCAAAATTATATATAATTTTCCATAATTTCCTAACGTCTAGGGATGCGCATGCACACTATATGCGTGCGCATCGATGGAACAGCGTAGGTCCACTTTGGGCAACTCGTTGGGGGAGCAATTGTTTTGTAGTGTAGCATCATGTAGGTTAGTTTCTAGAGAGAGAAGCTCCCTCTTCTCTCTAGAATTAGGTTAGGTTAATCTCTTCTAGATATAGGTTCAATCTCATATTTTCATCTTGTTTCCTATATGATTTCTTATTCCTACTACTTGATTCTCTTAGTCTTCATGTTAAATTCTCTTTTATGTTTCTTTTGTGATGATGAACTCTTGATGGATTTGGATCTCTTTTATGAAATTTGTGTTTGATGTCTTATAATTGTTAATTTGAGTTGTTGATTTACTTTCTTGCAATTGGTAGTTGGTAGATTTATTATTCTTGCATTTTTACTATGCTTTCCTTTTATGCCTTCCAAGTATTTGACTAAATGCTTGGTTGGGCTTTAGAGTAGATTTTGAGCATTCTTAGCTTGGAAAGAGTAATTGGGAAATCTTGAGTCATTAATAACCAATTTAGATTGGTGATCTAGAGCTGTTAGTTAATATCATTCTCAATGACTCTAATCTTTTGCTAATTCAATTAGTGAGTTGATTAGGATTTTTGATTTGAGATTAACTAGTCTTGTTTGACTTTCTCTAATGGAAGATAACTTATACCTTCTTCCAACATTGGGGATGACGAAATAAGATAAATTCTTATTAATTATTGTTATGATTAATGACTAGGATGGAAAGCCTATGATCTCAAACCTTGCCATGAATGTCTCTCTTTATTAATTGCTTTCTTTAATTGCTCTCTTTGCTTTTCTTGTCATTTATTTTATTGCCCCTTTTACCAAACCAAACCCCTTTGTCCTTTATAGCCAATAATTGAGCATTTCATTGCAATTCCTTGTGAGACGACCCGGAGTTCAAATACTTCGGTTAATTTTCATTTAGGGTTTGTACTTGTGACAACTCAAATTTTTTATTGGGAGGATTGTTTGTTGGTATAGAACTATACTTGCAATGAGAATTCATTCAATTGAGAAAATTCTATACCATCACAATAATTTCACTCATCACAACCCTGAGTCGACCTCATCTTAAAATAGGTTTCTTTGGAGCCATGAAACGAATCTTCAAAGAGGCCAAAGATTCGTCGATTTTGCACAACTCGGAAACACAGGTAGCCCTTCTTATACTTACCTTCCCAGGAGGGGTTGGTGAGTAGAAAGAAATAGAGGAAAACATTTATAGAGATCGGGAGCTCAAATTACTCGCATACCATCTCGAAAGAGCGGATGGAAGCCCGGTTGTTCGGATGAAGTTATGACGGGAAAATGTCACATTGCTTAAGAAGAGCCATAACGAACGGCGAGAAGGGAAGACGAACCCCTAAGGCGGTGAACATGGGCTTGTATACCCACATCCAATCAAGAATCCGAGGAGACAACAGATTTATTTAGCAAATGTGTTCCCTAGCTCCCGGGACGAATACATCATAGTTCGCCTCCTCTGGCCCGCCGCCGCACGACGCTCTGGAATTACAGAATTCTTGTAATTCCTCCTGGGTTACTTTGGACGTTGTGCTCGTTACGTCGATAGTGACTCAGGAATAACGATCTACGGGATTTATAGCCGTAGGTTGTTACGCCATACCTATAGTGGGGGGGCACCACCTAAATCAACACGGGAGGTCAGAAACTCGGAAGAAATGGAAAAATAAGAATTATATCCTGCTACGTTATTACTCTACACTATTTTGATTTATTCCAAGGCCTAAATCCAGGAAGTAAAACACCTATAGAACTGATGTGTGGAAAACGATCCAACACAAAACTCACCGGCAAGTGTACCGGGTCGCATCAAGTAATAATAACTCACGTGAGTGAGGTCGATCCCACAGGGATTGAAGGATTGAGCAACTTTATTTTAGTGGTTGATTTAGTCAAGCAAACAAGAGTTAATTTGAGTGGTTTGTAACTGACAGAAGCTAAATTGCATGAGTTGTAAAGGGAGAGGGAAGAATTCCAGTAAATTAAAGAGCAAAGGAAGTAAAGAAGCTGAATCTTAAAGTGCAAGTAATATAAATTACAGAAACTTAGATTGCAAGAAATGTAAAAGACTGAAGCTTAAAGTGCAAGAAATTTAAATTGCTTGAATTATAAAAGGATTTGGGAGTTGGGATTGCAGAAATTAAACAATCACAAGTAAGTTGTAACCAGCAAAAGAGTAGAAGGTAAATTGAATTGAAGTAGATCTCAAATAGAAAAGTAAATTAGCTTGAAGAAGCATTCAGCAGATGAACTAGAATGAAAGTGCAGATCTCAGGAATCAAGAAACTAGAAATCCAAGTCTAGATCTCACCACCTTCCTTGATCCAATCTAGAAGACAATTTAGAGAGAATTGAAGATGAAAATCAGTAAAAGAAGAACACAAATTCTTGAATTATGCAGTAAATTGAACAAGAGATCTTAAGATGAGATTGAGACAGAATTTCCTCAATTCTCAACACCCAAGATCCAAGAAAAAGGAGTAAAGAGTGCAGAACTAAGAACAAGGAAGAAGAGATCAATTCTCCTTCCTAATTCTCCAAGATCCAAAGTAAAAATTCTCAAAATTACAAGTGAAAATTCTAAAAGAAGAAAAAAGGTCCTTTTCTAAATCAAAATAACACCTATTTATACACTTCCTAATTTGGATCTAAGAATTTGGGTGGGCTCTGAATTTTGGTGAAGAAATGAATTAATTTGGATTTTTGATGAATTTTTGGCCCATGGTGCACCTCCCAGGGGAAAGCTCGGCTCTTGGCAAGAGCTTTGGCCAAGAGCTTTGGTTCCCTTCCTTGCCAAAGTGTGCGCACGTTCCTTCCTTGTGACAAGAGAATAAAGCTCTTTGCAAGAGCTTTGAGCTCTTGGCAAGAGCTTTAGCTGTCCTTGAGGTCCATGGTTCAAGCCTTGGGTGAAGCACTTGCTGACCATTTTCCTTGGCACACGAGTAGTGCCCAAAGTCTCCCTTCCTTGAGGTGCCCTGTTCAATCATTGGGGAGTGCAAGAGCTGCCCATTTTTCATGGCACAAGAGTAGCGCCTAAAGCTTTGCTTCCTTGAGGTACATGGTTCGAACCCCATGGAGTGAAAACAAGCCAATTTTTGCTTATTTTCCTTGTGAGGAAGCGCTACCCCCTTCCCCCTTGGTCTTGGGTTCAAGCCTTGGTGAGTGCATTGTTGAGCTCTTTTTCTCTTGATTTTTCCTTGAAGAAGCCCGAAAAAGCTCTTGGAGAAAGCCCTTGGCAAGAGCTTTGTCTTGGATTTGCCTTGCTTCCTCCTTCCTTGTGCGCTTGGTTAAGCTCTTGGCAAGAGCTCTAGGCTCTTGGTAAGAGCTTGGTCTTTAATTTGTTGAAGTAAAGCTCTCCACAAGAGATCTAAGCTCTTGGCAAGAGCTTTATGCTCTTGCTCCTTGTTTTGAGCCACGCTTTTCTTCCTTTGGGCCACGCTTTTCTTATTTATTTTTTTTTCTTTTCTTCACCTACAAGTATCAAAACAACCAATCAAAGTATCACAAAATTCACAAAGCTTAAAAATTCATTTAAAACCAATTAATTTTAGTTTAAACTTTATGATTTTGTGTCAATTGAAGGGTGGTTGATTAATTCAAAGAAACCATGCGATTCCACTCCAAATTGCTGACTTACAATGCAAGAAAGTGTATAAAACCTATTAAAACAAAAGAAAAAGACTAGTAAAACTAGTATAAGATGACTTGTCATCACAACACCAAACTTAAACCTTGCTTGTCCCCAAGCAAGAAAAGAATTATGCTCAAAGGTTCTTTTAATTAGAATGGATTGAAGAATAACTTGCAATGTTCTGTGAGTGAAGTGATTAAGTGACAGTGGGGTGAACTCTAAATTATATGCTCATGCAAGGGCTTCAATGCTTACTAGTCCCTACATCTTGGAAGTCTTAGGTCCTAGGACTATCATTCAAATGATATCATGGAGATCTCTCTATAGGTAATCACCTTGAAGCAGCTTATGGTTTTTGTGTTTTGGCTTTGACTCTAAGTGTCATGTCTCAAAGCGGCTCTTTAGATAAGCTTTCAATCAATACTCCTAAACCAGTTGGTTTTAAGGTATTAGGTGTTAAAGCACCCCTAAGGATTTACTTGCTCAAGCCTCTCTCTTTGACACAATTCGACCACAAGCATTTACCAGGATAATAACTCTTTGAGTTCTTGTTTCTTTCTTCTTTTCTGCCTAGTAATTGATGCTCAAAACCTTGGGCCATGTTCTTTTATTTATTATTTTTTTGTATTTCCTTTATTTTCTTTTGTTTGCTGCTTCTTGGATCAATAAATGTTTGAGAATCTCCACAATACTTCTTTGAACTCTATGTCCTGCCTATGAGCTCCCATGCAAGTTTTCATAAGCATGCAACCTCAATGCAAGATCATACAACTAGAACCACCACTTCTCCTAATCTTTTGCTTGCCTCAAAATTTATTTAATTCCTCAATCCTTCCTTTCAAAGGACTATCATGTGATGCCTTTTTGATATATTGAGTGCAAGCAAGTTTTAGAGAGTATAGTGTTGTGAATAATCAAGTATCTCAATTATTGAATTACAGAAAAACTATACCAGACAAATAAATAGATAGGGATACAATATCACTTCCAATCATAGCAGTGTCTGATGCAAAATAATCACTTAACAATACAACCTTTTGGAGTTTACTTGCTTTACTCCCCATCATCATCATTGCTGGTCTTAACATTCCTTTTTCATTTCTTTGGGTGATGATGCTTAATCCTTCCAAAAACTTGTATGATATTCTACAATGATATTGAAAGTTACTTGTTCCCCAAGCACTTGAAAAATGGTTAGCATGCATGAATTGTTTGTGGACTTTTGAACTTACTTTGGTGTGGAAACACCAAACTTAGTACCTTGCCAATGGTTCTCATGCATCAAATTAACCGTGTGTGAAACTCTTTTTCTTTTTCAAAAACAATAAAACTAATAACTAGAAAACAGCAGAATAGTTAACTAGTTTATCTAAATGCTTGAAGCTAGCATTATGCAGAAGGTGAGAATATGTTTTATGATGAGATTTTGGTGGAACACCAAACTTAGAATCCTTCATTCTCCCTTATATTGTTTTGGTGTGCAACACCAAACTTAGCTTCTTGCAATATAGATAAAGCTAATTAACCTTTTTATTAAAATAGCTATGAAAAGAAAACTATCTCAGGTTGGGTTGCCTCTCAACAAGCGCTTCTTTATTGTCACTAGCTTGACATCCTTCATTTTTTATCATGGAACTTCCCCACCTAGCAGCTTTTTCGTTGTCTTTTGGGTCATCTTCAGTGGCTTTAGGGATGGTATTTGCCCTTTTCTCACCCATTTTTGTGAATTGCTCAGCTAATAGCCTAATGTTCTCCATAAGTTTCTTAAGTGATTCATCTTGATTTTTGGTTATCTGGGCTTGAGCTTCCATGAGTTTCTCCATCCTTATCTCTAAGTTAGAGATTCTTTGAGAATGTTGTAAGTGTATGAGTTGGGATGGTTATTACGGGAAGTTCTGTGGGTTAATTGCATAGGCATTGTGTGGGTAGAATGTGGATGTGGAATAGATATTCTGGAGATTTTGAAAATTGTTGTGTGATTGAGGATGTGTGTTTTGTGAGTGTTGGAAATGGTTGATGTTGGTAGGGTGATGTTTGTGTTTGTTTGTGAAGTTGGGGTTGTTGTAATTGGGGTCCCTTGATCCTTGACTTTGGTGCTCACTCTTCCTCCAGTTGGAATGAGTCCTCTAGGGTGGGTTGTACACATCATCCTGAGGCTTGTGCTGGAACAGGCTTGGGGTACTGTTTGGAGAGTGTAATCGCTCAGGACTTTGTTGCTCATAGTTAATTACTCCAAAACCTTTTTCAGGTTGATTCCAACCATGTGAGTTTTGAGGTAGGTTGTGTGCTGGTGCGCAGAAATCGTGACGGTTCCATTCCTTGGTAACAGCGCTAAAAACTCAATACGCACGTTCATAATCTTAGTTCTTTGTCACAACTTCGCACAACTAACCAGCAAGTGCACTGGGTCGTCCAAGTAATAAACCTTACGTGAGTAAGGGTCGATCCCACGGAGATTATCGGCTTGAAGCAAGCTATGGTCACCTTGTAAATCTCAGTCAGGCGAATTCAATTGATTATAGAGTTTTGATAATTAAAATATAATTAAAATATAATTAAAATATAAAATAGGATAGAGATACTTATGTAATTCATTGGTGAGAATTTTAGATAAGCGTATAGAGATGCTTTGGTCCTCCTGAACCTCTGCTTTCCTATTGTCTTCATCCAATCATTCATACTCCTTTTTATGGCAAGTTGTATGTTAGGCATCACCATTGTCAATGGCTACATCCTGTCCTCTCAGTGAAAATGGTCCAATGCGCTGTCACTGCATGGCTAATCATCTGTCGGTTCTCGATCATACTGGAATAGGATCCATTGATCCTTTTGCGTCTGTCACTACGCCTAGCACTCACGAGTTTGAAGCTCATCGCAGCCATCCCTTCCCAGATCCTACTCGAAATACCACAGACAAGGTTTAGACTTTTCAGATCTCAAGAATGGCCGTCCATGGATTCTAACTTATACCACGAAGACTCTGATTAAGGAATCCCAGAGATATTCATTCAATCTAAGGTAGAACAGAAGTGGTTGTCAGGCACGCGTTCATAGGTTGGGAATGATGATGACTGTCACGATCATCACATTCATATTGAGGTGCGAATGAATATCTTAGAATCGGAATAAGCTTGAATTGAATAGAAAAATAATAGTACTTTGTATTAATTCATGAGGAACAGCAGAGCTCCACACCTTAATCTATGGTGTGTAGAAACTCTACCATTGAAAATACATAAGTGATGAAGGTCCAGGCATGGCCGAGAGGCCATCCCCCTAAACATGATCAAAGGATCAAAAGATAATCCAAAGATAATCCAAAGATGTAAATACAATAGTAAAAAATCCTATTTATGCTAAACTAGTTACTAGGGTTTACAGAAATGAGTAAATGATGCAGAAATCCACTTTTGGGGCCCACTTGGTGTGTGCTTGGGCTGAGCATTGAGCTTTATATGTGTAGAGGCTTCTCTTGGAGTTGAACGCCAGTTTGTAACCTGTTTCTGGCGTTTAACTCCACTTTGCAACCTGTTTCTAGCGTTTAACTCCAGAATGCAGCATGGAACTAGCGTTGAACGCCAGTTTGCGTCATCTAAACTCGAGCAAAGTATAAACTATTATATATTGCTGGAAAGCCCTGGATGTCTACTTTCCAACGCAATGGAGAGTGCGCCATTTAGAGGTCTGTAGCTCCAGAAAAGCCACTTTGAGTGCAGGGAGGTCAAAATCCAGCAGCATCTGCAGTCCTTCTTCAACCTCTGAATCTGATTTTTGCTCAAGTCCCTCAATTTCAGCCAGAAAATACTTGAAATCACAGAAAAATATACAAACTTATAGTATAGTCCAAAAATGTGATTTTTATTTAAAAACTAATAAAAATATACTAAAAACTAACTAAATTATACTGAAAACTTTGTAAAAACAATGCCAAAAAACGTATAAATTATCCGCTCATCACAACACCAAACTTAAATTGTTGCTTGTCCCCAAGCAACTGAAAATCAAATAGAATAAAAAGAAGAGAATATACTATAGATTCCAAAATATCAATGAAATTTAGCTCCAATCAGATGAGCGGGATTTGTAGCTTTTTGCCTCTTGAATAGTTTTGGCATCTTACTTTATCCATTGAAGTTCAGAATGATTGGCATCTATAGAAACTTAGAATTCAGATAGTGTTATTGATTCTCCTAGTTCAGTATGTTGATTCTTGAATACAGCTACTTTATGAATCTTGGTCGTGGCCCTAAGCACTTTGTTTTCCAGTATTACCACCGGATACATAAATGCCACAGACACATAACTGGGTGAACCTTTTCAGATTGTGACTCAGCTTTGCTAGAGTCCCCAATTAGAGGTGTCCAGGGTTCTTAAGCACACTCTTTTTTTTTGCTTTGGACCTCGACTTTAACCGCTCAGTCTCAAGTTTTCACTTGACACCTTCACGCCACAAGCACATGGTTAGGGACAGCTTGGTTTAGCCGCTTAGGCCAGGATTTTATTCCTTTAGGCCCTCCTATCCACTGATGCTCAAAGCCTTGGATCCTTTTTACTATCCTTGCCTTTTGGTTTTAAGGGCTATTGGCTTTTTCTGCTTGCTTTTTCTTTTTCCTTCTCTTTTTTTTTCTTTTTTTTTTTGCCATTTTTTTCTTTTCTCTCTTTTTTTTCTGCAAGCTTTTGTATTCACTGCTTTTTCTTACTTCAAGAATCATTTTTATGATTTTTCAGATCATCAAATAGCATGTCTCCTTTTTCATCATTCTTTCAAGAGCCAACATATTTAACATTCATAAACATCAAATTCAAAAGACATATGCACTGTTCAAGCATTCATTCAGAAAACAAAAAGTATTGTCACCACATCAAAATAATTAAACTAGTTTCAAGGATGAATTCGAAACCATGTACTTCTTATTTTTTTATTTTTAAATCAGTTTTCATTTAAGAGAGGTGATGGAGTCATAGGACATTCATAGCTTTAAGACATAGACACTTAAACATTAATGATCATATAATAAAGACACAAATATCAATAAAACATAAGGCTCAAAAATCGAAAAACAGTAAAATAAATAGACAAGGAGATTAAGGAATGGGTCCACCTTAGTGAGGGTGGCATCTTCCTCTTCTTGAAGAACCAATGGTGCTTTTGAGCTCCTCTATGTCTCTTCCTTGCCTTTGTTGCTCCTCCCTCATGGCTCTTTGATTTTCTCTAATCTCATGGAGGATGATGGAGTGCTCTTGGTGCTCCACCCTTAGTTGTCCCATATTGGAACTTAATTCTCCTAGGGAGGTGTTGATTTGCTCCCAATAGTTTTGTGGAGGAAAGTGCATCTCTTGAGGCATCTCAGAGATTTCATGGTGGGGAATTTTCTCATGCTCTTGCTGAGGTCCATGATCTCTTATTTGCTCCATCCTTTTCTTAGTGATGGGCTTGTCCTCTTCAATGAGGATGTCTCTCTCTATGTCAATTCCAGCCAAATTGCAGAGGTGGCATATGAGGTGAGAAAAGGCTAACCTTGCCCAAGTGGAGGACTTGTCAGCCACCTTGTAAAGTTCTTGAGGTATAATCTCATGAACTTCCACCTCCACTCCAATCATGATACTATGGATCATGATGGCCCGTTCTATAGTAACTTCAGACCAATTACTAGTAGCAATGATTGAGCGTTGAATGAACTCTAGCCATCCCCTAGCCACTGGTTTGAGGTCATGCCTTCTTAGTTGAACCGGCTTGCCTCTTGAGTCAATTTTCCATTGAGCTCCTTCCTCACATATGTCTATGAGGACTTGGTCCAACCTTTGATCAAAGTTAACCCTTCTTGTGTAGGGTCGTGCGTTCTCTTCCATCATTGGTAAGTTGAACGCTAGCCTTACATTTTCTAGACTGAAATCTAAGTATTTCCCCCGAACCATGGTGAGCCAATGCTTCGGATTCGGGTTCACACTTTGATCATGGTTCCTAGTGATCCATGCGTTTGCATAGAACTCTTGAACCATTAGGATCCCGACTTATTGAATGGGGTTGGTGAGAGCTTCCCAACCTCTTCTTTGGATCTCAAGTCGGATCTCCAGATACTCATTCTTTTTTAGCTTGAAAGGAACCTCAGAGATCACTTTCTTCTTGGCCACAACTTCATAGAAGTGGTCTTGATGGACCTTTGAGATGAATCTCTCCATCTCCTATGACTCAGAGGTGGAAGCAATTGCCTTCCCTTTTCTCTTTCTAGAGGTTTCTCTGGCCTTAGGTGCCATAAATGGTTATGGAAAAACAAAAAGCTATGGTTTTACCACACCAAACTTAAAATATTTGCTCGTCCCTGAGCAAAAGAAGAAAGAAAGTAGTAGAAGAAGAAGAAGAATGGAGGAGAGGGAGAGTGGTGTGTATTCGGCCAAGGGAAGAAGAAAGGGTTGTATTGCGTGAAAATGAAAAAGGAAAGAGGGGTTTATATAGGGGTGGGATGGGAGTTAGGGTTCGGCCATTAGGGTTGGGTTTGGGAGGGAAAATAGTTTAAATTTTGAAGGTAGGTGGGGTTTGTGGGGAAGAGAGGATGGATGTGAGTGGTGAAGAGGTGATGGGAAAGAGTGATTGAGGTGATTGGTGAAGGGTATTTGGGGAAGAGAGTTATGAAAAGGTGTGAAGATGAAAGAAGAAGATGTGGGGATCCTGTGGGGTCCACAGATCCTGAGGGGATTCTGTGGAGTCCACAGATCAAGTGGGGTCAAGGACTTAACATCCCTACTCCAATTAGGCGTGTAAAACGCCCTTGCTGTGCAATCTTGGCGTTTAACACCAGATTGCTGCTTGTTTCTGGCGTTAAACGCCCAAATGTAGCCTGTTTCTGGCGTTTAACGCCAGGCAGATGCTTGTTTCTGGAGTTAAACGCCAGCTTGGTGCCTGTTTCTGGCGTTAAACGCCAAACATATGCTTGTTTCTGGCGTTTAAATGCCAGACTGCTCTCCTCCAGGGTGTGCTATTTTCAATGCTGTTTTTCATTCTGTTTTTTATTTTTCAGTAGTTTTTGTGACTTCACATGATCATCAACCTAATAAAACACGAAATAACAAAAAGAAAATAAAATAGATATGATTAAATAACATTGGGTTGCCTCCCAACAAGCGCTTCTTTAATGTCAATAGCTTGACAGTGAGCTCTCATGGAGCCTCACAGATAATCAGAGCAAGGTTGGAACCTCCCAACACCAAACTTAGAGTTTGAATGTGGGGGTTCAAAACCAAACTTAGAGTTTGGTTGTGGCCTCCCAACACCAAGCTTAGACTTTGACTGTGGGGGCTTTAGTTGACTCTGCAGTGAGAGAAGCTTTTCATGCTTCCTCTCCATAGTTACAGAAGGAGATCCTTGAGTTTCAAACACAAGGTTGTCCTCATTCAGTTGGAGGACCAACTCTCCTCTGTCCACATCAATCACAGCTCTTGCTGTGGCTAGGAAGGGTCTTCCAAGGATGATGGATTCATCCTCATCCTTCCCAGTGTCTAGGATTATGAAATCAGCAGTGGTGTAAAGGCCTTCAACCTTTACTAACACATCATCTACTTGTCCATAAGCCTGTTTTCTTGAGTTGTCTGCCATCTCTAATGAGATTCTGGCATCTTGCACCTCAAAGATCCCAAGTTTCTCCATTACAGAGAGTGGCATTAAGTTTATTCCTGACCCTAGGTCACACAGAGCCTTCTCAAAGGTCATGGTGCCTATGGTACAGGGTATTAAGAATTTGCCTGGATCTTGTTTCTTTTGAGGTAATTTCTGCCTATCCAATGCATTTAGTTCATTGGTGAGCAAAGGAGGTTCATCTTCCCAAGTCTCATTACCAAATAATTTGGCATTCAGCTTCATGATTGCACCAAGGTATTTAGCAACTTGCTCTTCAGTAATGTCTTCATCCTCTTCAGAGGAAGAGTACTCATTAGAGCTCATGAAGGGCAGAAGGAGGTTCAATGAAATCTCTATGGTCTCTAGATGAGCCTCAGATTCCTTTGGTTCCTCAAAGGGATACTCCTTATTGGTCACTGAACGTCCCAGGAGGTCTTCCTCACTAGGAATCACGTTCTCCTCCTCCTCTTTGGGTTCGGCCACATCATGTAAGGCTATGGCCTTGCACTCTCTTTTTGGATTTTCTTCTGTATTGCTTGGGAGAGTACTTAGAGGGATTTCAGTGACTCTTGTACTCAGCTGGCCCACTTGTGCCTCCAAATTCCTAATGGAGGACCTTGTTTCATTCATGAAACTCACAGTGGCCTTAGATAGATCAGAGACTATATTTGCTAAGCTAGATGGATTCTGCTCAGAATTCTCTGTCTGTTGCTGAGTGGATGATGGAAAAGGTTTGCTATTGCTAAACCTGTTTCTTCCACCATTATTAAAGCCTTGTTGAGGCTTTTGTTGATCCTTTCATGAGAAATTTGGATGATTTCTCCATGAGGGATTATAGGTGTTTCCATAGGGTTCACCAATATAATTCACCTCTGCTATTGCAGGGTTCTCAGGATCATAAGCTTCTTCTTCAGAAGATGCCTCTTTAGTATTATTGGATGATTCCTTCAATCCATTCAGACTCTGAGAGATCATATTGACTTGCTGAGTCAATATTTTATTCTGAGCCAATATGGCATTCAGAGTATCAATTTCAAGAACTCCTTTCCTCTGAAGCGTCCCATTATTCACAGGATTCCTTTCAGAAGTGTACATGAACTGGTTATTTGCAACCATGTCAATGAGTTCTTGAGCTTCTGTAGGCATTTTCTTTAGGTGAATGGATCCACCTACAGAATGGTCCAATGATATCTTTGATAATTCAGACAGACCATCATAAAATATATCCACGATGGTCCATTCTGAAAGCATGTCAAAAGGACACTTTTTGGTCAGTTCCTTGTATCTCTCCCAAGCTTCATAGAGGGATTCACCTTCTTTTTGTCTGAAGGTTTGAACATCCACTCTAAGCTTGCTAAGCTTTTGAGGAGGAAAGAACTTGGCTAAGAAAGCCGTGACCAGCTTATCCCAAGAGTTCAGGCTATCTTTAAGTTGAGAGTCCAACCATATTCTAGCTCTGTCTCTTACAGCAAATGGGAAAAGCATAAGCCTGTAGACCTCGGGATCAAGCCCATTGGTCTTAACAGTATCACAGATCTGCAAGAATTCAATTAAGAACTGAAAAGGATCTTCTGATGGAAGTCCATGAAACTTGCAATTCTGTTGCATCAGAGAAACTAATTGAGGTTTCAGCTCAAAATTGTTTGCTCCAATGGCAAGGATTGAGATGCTTCTTCCATGTAAATTGGAGTTAGGTGCAGTAAAGTCACCAAGCATCTTCCTTGCATTGTTGTTATTTTCGGCCATGTCTCCTTCTTTTTCGAAAATTTCTGTCAGATTTTCTCCAGAGAGTTGTGCTTTAGCTTCCCTTAGCTTCCTCTTTAGAGTTCTTTCAGGTTCAGGATCAGCTTCAACAAGAATGTTCTTGTCCTTGTTCCTACTCATATGAAAAAGAAGATAACAGAAAATATGGAATCCTCTATGTCACAGTATAAAGATTCCTTTATGTGAGAAGAAGAAGATATGAATAGAAGAACGAGAATCCAAACACAAGGGTGAGGAGTAGGTTCAAATTCTTAGATGAAGAGGGGTGTTAGTAAATAAATAAATAAATAGAAGGAGGTAAGGGAGAAGAATTTTTGAAAATTAGATAAAATAAAATAAAAGTATTTTTGTTTTATAATTAGAATTAAAATTAAAAATTCAAAAATTAAGAAAGGAAAAATTAAATCAAATTAAATTAAATTTAAAACAATTAGTTAATTAAAAAGAAATTTTGAAAAAGAGGGAAGGTGATTTTCGAAAATTAGAGAGAGAGTTAGTTAGGTAGTTTTGAAAAATATATGATTGAAACAAAAGGATAGGATTAATTGAAAAAGATTTGAAAATTAATTTTGAAAAGATAAGAAGTTAGAAAAGATTTTGAAATTGATTTTGAAAATATGTGATTGAAACTTATTTTGAAAAAGATTTGAAAAAGAAATTTAAAAATATTTTATTTTGAAATTAAAGTTGATTACTTGACTAACAAGAAACTAAAAAGATATGAGTCTAGAGTTTAAAGATTGAACCTTTCTTACTAGGCAAGTAACAAACTTAAAAATTTTGAATCAATCACATTAATTGTTAGCATTAATTTTGAAAATATGAAATAAAAATAAGAAAAAGATTTTGAAAATAATTTTGAAAGGTTCGAAATTATGAAAGGAAAAAAATTGAAAAAGATTTGATTTTTGAAAAAGATTTGAAAAAGATAAAATTTTTTAAATTCAAAATTTGATTTGACTCATAAGAAACAACTAGATTTTAAAAATTTTTGAAAAAGTTAACTCAAATTTTCGAATTTGATGAGAAGAAAAAGGGAAAGATATTTTTTTATTTTTGAATTTTTAATGATGAAAGAAAAAAACATCAAAAAGACTCAAAACATGAAAATTATGAATCAAAACAAGAAAAATATGCAAGAACACTTTGAATGCAAAGATGAACACCAAGAACACTTTGAAGATCATGATGAACATCAAGTATGTATTTTTGAAAAATTTTCAATAAAAGAAAACATGCAAAACACCAAACTTAGAAATTTTTTAATATTTAGACACTAAGAAATTGAAAATGCATATGAAAAACAAGAAAAGACACAAAATAAGAAAATATGAAGATCAAACAAGAAGACTTGTCAAGAACAACTTGAAGATCATGAAGAACAAGAAAGAGACTCAATGCATG
The DNA here is from genome assembly GCF_059453495.1 of Arachis ipaensis. Lineage (NCBI taxonomy): Eukaryota > Viridiplantae > Streptophyta > Magnoliopsida > Fabales > Fabaceae > Arachis > Arachis ipaensis. The sequence continues at coordinate 100,390,663 of NC_142441.1, forward strand.
TGTTCTTCGAAAATTTAAGAAAAGTTAAAAGTATGAAATTGACACCAAACTTACAATTAGACACTAGACTCAAACAAGAAACATCAAATTATTTTTTATTTTATGATTTTGTTAATTTTTTTTGGTTTTTTTTTTTGAAAATTATTTTGGGAAGAACGAAAAAGAAGAAATTTTTTTTTATTTTTCTAAAATAAGAAATAAAAAGCTTAAAATTAAAATAAAATTACCTAATCTGAGCAACAAGATGAACAGTCAGTTGTCCAAACTCGAATAATCCCCGGCAACGGCGCCAAAAACTTGGTGCGCAGAAATCGTGACGGTTCCATTCCTTGGTAACGGCGCTAAAAACTCAATACGCACGTTCATAATCTTAGTTCTTTGTCACAACTTCGCACAACTAACCAGCAAGTGCACTGGGTCGTCCAAGTAATAAACCTTACGTGAGTAAGGGTCGATCCCACGGAGATTGTCGGCTTGAAGCAAGCTATGGTCACCTTGTAAATCTCAATCAGGCGAATTCAATTGATTATAGATTTTTGATAATTAAAATATAATTAAAATATAAAATAGGATAGAGATACATATGTAATTCATTGGTGAGAATTTCAGATAAGCGTATAGAGATGCTTTTGTTCCTCCTGAACCTCTGCTTTTCTATTGTCTTCATCCAATCATTCATACTCCTTTCTATGGCAAGCTGTATGTTAGGCATCACCGTTGTCAATGGCTACATCCTGTCCTCTCAGTGAAAATAGTCCAATGCGTTGTCACTGCATGGCTAATCATCGGTCGGTTCTCAATCATACTGGAATAGGATCCATTGATCCTTTTGCGTCTGTCACTACGCCCAGCACTCGCGAGTTTGAAGCTCGTCACAGCCATCCCTTCCCAGATCCTACTCGGAATATCACAGACAAGGTTTAGACTTTCCGGATCTCAAGAATGGCCGTCCATGGATTCTAACTTATACCACGAAGACTCTGATTAAGGAATTCCAGAGAAATTCATTCAATCTAAGGTAGAACGGAAGTGGTTGTCAGGCACGCGTTCATAGGTTGGGAATGATGATGACTGTCACGATCATCACATTCATATTGAGGTGCGAATGAATATCTTAGAATCGGAATAAGCTTGAACTGAATAGAAAAACAATAGTACTTTGTATTAATTCATGAGGAACAGCAGAGCTCCACACCTTAATCTATGGTGTGTAGAAACTCTACCGTTGAAAATACATAAGTGATGAAGTTCCAGGCATGGCCGAGAGGCCAGCCCCCTAAACATGATCAAATGATCAAAAGATAATCCAAAGATGATCCAAAGATGTAAATAGAATAGTAAAAAGTCCTATTTATGCTAAACTAGTTACTAGGGTTTACAGAAATGAGTAAATGGTGCAGAAATCCACTTCTGGGGCCCACTTGGTGTGTGCTTGGGCTGAGCATTGAGCTTTACACATGTAGAGGCTTCTCTTGGAGTTGAACGCCAGTTTGTAACCTGTTTCTGGCGTTTAACTCCACTCTGCAACCTGTTTCTGGCGTTTAACTCCAGAATGCAGCATGAAACTGGCATTGAACGCCAGTTTTCGTCATCTAAACTCAAGCAAAGTGTGGACTATTATATATTTCTGGAAAGCCATGGATGTCTACTTTCCAACGCAATTGAGAGCGCGCCATTTGGAGTTCTGTAGCTCAAGAAAATCTACTTTGAATGCAGGGAGGTCAGAATCCAGCAGCATCTGCAGTCCTTCTTCAACCTCTGAATCTGATTTTTGCTCAAGTCCCTCAATTTCAGCCAGAAAATACCTGAAATCACAGAAAAACACACAAACTCATAGTAAAGTCCAGAAATGTGATTTTTATTTAAAAACTAATAAAAATATACTAACAACTAACTAAATTATACTGAAAACTATGTAAAAACAATGCCAAAAAGCGTATAAATTATCTGCTCATTATGTGCATTTACTACAGCAGTTCGCAGCTCATTGATTTTTCTGACCATCAGTTCTAGTTGTTGCTGAAGTTGTTGGTGTATCTGCTTGTTTTGGGCCATGATTGCACTTACACCTTCAATTTCCATCACTCCCTTCTCTTGGGTGGATAGTTGCATTTCTGCCTCTTGCTTACCAATTTCCTGGGGTGATTTCAATTTGGCTAGGAATTCACTCACTAGATCTTCCCATCCGATGATGCTTCCTTGTGGGAAAGCTTCAAGCCATTGAGCAACATCATTCATGGTGATGAGTGGACGCTTCATTTCATGGGTTGCATTGTCATCTGTGGTTAGGACACTACTCCCACAATGACTCGGGTTTGTTGGGTTCTCCTCCATAATCTGCACAATCACAAACAGTCCAAATGAAGATTGAATATATTCATGCCAAAATGTGGTCAGAGGGTTGGTTGACACAATTTGTCAAACAGTTGATAAGCTTAAAAGATTAATAGCAGAGAATTTGCTTCTGTTATGTACTCAGCAAACAAAATACAGGGAATGCACAGAACCAACAAAAACCAGGAAAACTTCACTCTATTACTAAAGTGAAGTTTTAATTGGCTTAAGCAAAAATTCAAACAGTTAGTGGGTTAGTCTGGAAAATTTAAAGAATCAGAAAAGAGAAAAATGCTTGATCTAGATCTCCACTTCACTTAATCATTGTCAATCTAATCAATCCCCGGCAACGGCGCCAAAAACTTGATGTGTGGAAAACGATCCAACACAAAACTCACTGGCAAGTGTACCGGGTCGCATCAAGTAATAATAACTCACGTGAGTGAGGTCGATCCCACAGGGATCGAAGGATTGAGCAATTTTAGTTTAGTGGTTGATTTAGTCAAGTGAGCAAGAGTTGATTGGAGTGATTTGTAATTAACAGAAACTAAATTGCATGAATTGTAAAGGGAGAGGGAAGAATTGCAGTAAATTAAAGAGCAAAGAAAGTAAAGAAGCTGAATCTTAAAGTGCAAGTAATATAAATTGCAAAAACTTAGATTGCAAGAAATGTAATGACTGAAGCTTAAAGTGCAAGAAATGTAAATTGCTTGAATTATAAAAGGATTTGGGAGTTGGGATTGCAGAAATTAAACAAGAGAAAGTAAATGGAATTAAACAAATAAGCGGAATATGAATTAAAAATTGCAACAGATCTAAACAGAAGAGAATAATTTCTTGAAAATCCAAACAGAAAGCAAATTGTAGCTCAATTGCAATGGTTCAAGAGAAGTCAAAGATCTCTGGGTTAGAAGAGACTAGAGAACAAGTCTAGATCTCAATCCTTTCTTGATCCAACCAAGAACAATTGCAAGAGAAGTAGAAAAGTAAATTGCAGGAGAAGTAGAGAAGAAAGGAGTAAAGAGAATTTAAATCCAAAAGCACAATTTCTTGAATTATGCAGACAAATAAACAGAGAGGGATCCCAAGGAGAGATTGAAACAGAATTTCTTCAATTCTCCACCCAAGATCCAAAACAAAGATTAAAAAATGTAGAAGCAAGAACAAGGAAGAAGAGAGATCAATTCTCCTTCCCAAATCCCCAAAATAGAACTCAGAGATCCAAAGTCAAAGTAAAAACTCTCAAAATTACAATTGAAAATTCTCCAAGAAGAAAAAAGGTTCTTTCTAAATCAAAATAACACCTATTTATACACTTCCTCATTTGGATCTAAGAATTTGGGTGGGCTCTAAAATTTGGTGAAGAAATGAATTAATTTGGATTTTTGATGAATTTTTGGCCCATGGTGCACCTCCCAGGGGAAAGCTCGGCTCTTGGCAAGAGCTTTGGCCAAGAGCTTTGGTTCCCTTCCTTGCCAAAGTGTGCACACGTTTCCTCCTTGTGACAAGAGAATAAAGCTCTTTGCAAGAGCTTTGAGCTCTTGGCAAGAGCTTTGGCTGTCCTTGAGGTCCATGGTTCAAGCCTTGGGTGAAGCACTTGCTGACCATTTTCCTTGGCACACGAGTAGTGCCCAAAGTCTCCCTTCCTTGAGGTGCTCGGTTCAATCCTTGGGGAGTGCAAGAGCTGCCCATTTTTTATGGCACAAGAGTAGCGCCTAAAGTTTTGATTCCTTGAGGTACATGGTTCGAACCCCATGGAGTGAAAACAAGCTAATTTTTGCTTGTTTTCCTTGTGAGGTAGCGCTATCCCCTTCCCCCTTGGTCTTAGGTTCAAGCCTTGGTGAGTGTATTGTTGAGCTCTTTTTTTCTTGATTTTTCCTTGAAGAAGCCCAAAAAAGCTCTTGGATAAAGCTCTTGGCAAGAGCTTTGTCTTGGATTTGCCTTGCTTCCTCCTTCCTTGTGCGCTTGGTTAAGCTCTTGGCAAGAGCTCTAGGCTCCTGGTAAGAGCTTGGTCTTTGATTTGTTGAAGTAAAGCTCTCCACAAGAGCTTTGTGCTCTTGCTCCTTGTTTTGAGCCACGCTTTTCTTCCTTTGGGCCATGCTTTTCTTATTTTTTTTTTCTTTTCTTCACCTACAAGTATCAAAACAACCAATCAAAGTATCACAAAATTCACAAAGCTTAAAAATTCATTTAAAACCAATTAATTTTAGCTTAAACTTTATGATTTTGTGTCAATTGAAGGGTGGTTGATTAATTCAAAGAAACCATGCGATTCCACTCCAAATTGCTAACTTACAATGCAAGATAGTGTATAAAACCTATTAAAACAAAAGAAAAAGACTAGTAAAGCTAGTATAAGATGACTTGTCATCAGGCACCCCCCCTAAAAACTAGCTAACAATTGCAAATGCAATCCAGGGAGACCAGGACTAAACAGGAGCCAAAAGAAAATAAAATGCAACAAACATAGGAAAAGTGAACAAAACAATCAACAATGAAGAGAGAATAAAAATGGTTAAAACAGACACAAAAAAATTGTTTACCAGTAGTCCAAGCAAGAAAATGTGTTGGATTGAAGGCAAGTGCGATCCACCGCAAGCAGGAAGCAAAATCTCGAGCGTGCAAGAAGCCAAAGAGGATGAAGAAGTTGTTTAAGAAAAAAATGAAATGAAAGTGTAAAGTGAAAATGAAGAGGATGCTAAATGATAACCATCGGGGTGAAACGTGAAAAGGTAGGGGTAAAAAAAACTTTTTCCCTCGCTTTCAAATCAGCCATAAAGAGCAATTAATGCACTTGGCACGGAAACTGAAACGATACCCCAAGCAACAGATAGGGGCAACTCACTCGCTCTGGAGGCGTGGACTTAGGCAACGAGTTCCCGGGCTAGGAAGGCCCCAACCCGGGATGATGCGAGCAATTCGAACTTACCAACCATAAGCTACGAGCTTCTCGGCTCGGTACATTGGGGGCGCTGTTCCGGCCAAGCCCAACATAGGCCATGAGTCCACCTACAGACCACCGACCCGATGGGTACTTGATCGGAGCTCAAAGGTGACCCGCGTACCGCCTCACATCCTTCTGAGAAGACCTGGACAGTTAGCAGAAGCTTTCAGGTGGACGGGCCCGAGATGAAGGGCCCACCCGAGTACGGAATATAAATGGGGAGGGACCTACCCCTCCCTAGAGGTACGTCACTTTTTACCCTAATTTGTTGCCGCATTATACGGACACTAACTTTAGGATCGGAGCGTCCTTGCAGGTGACACCACCCGCCGACAACTCACACACCCTTCACGTGGAGCTCGTGCTTAGGTCCAGATTCCCCTTCTCAACCAATTGCTCCGGACCCAACTCCATCCGAACCACCATTCACCTGAGAACGGAACATATATAACATAGGATCTAAAAGAGATAAATATCAAGCTCTAGTCTTGACCTGCGAAGTCAAGGTTGTCTAGAAATATATATATATACAGCCCAAAAGTATGACAAACATAAACATAAATCCTGTTTCTCTATAATCAACCTCAAAGACGGATATACAATTTAAAAAAAAATACAAAAGTGGAGAACATATATAGTTAAGTGCAAAATATACAAGTCCCAAAAATAGATCTTTGCTTCCCATAGTGAATCCAACTACATTCAACGAGGTGTTTCACGTCCTGCATCTGTAAAATAAATAATTTTCAACACGGTTGAGAACATCATTCTTTCAAGTTCTCAGTAGGGATACCAGTTCCAAACAGAAATCCTGTAAAACTACCCGAACCCAACAGGCAATTCTATACTTCAGCCAACCTATAGTTCAAGCCTAGGGTCCTTTCTAAACCAAATAGGATAATCAAAAACTGAACCTCAGCTAATTAAGAATCTCAAATTTTCATTCTTTCTCTCAATATAATTTAAAAGATACCTAGTTGTACTGATAGAATTATTGTTTATGCTATTCCAGTGTTGCATTAAAATCCAAAAACTATTAAACTATCAATAGATTTTATTGCAAAACTAAAATTAACACAGCTGATTCTCAACCTCTAATATTATTTTAACAGTTCAACCTCTAATCTTTCTCATGACAACCAAAAAAGAAACACCTTCTAGTCTTCATCTTGGTAGAAAATAGAAGAAATTATGCAGGACATAATGCTATAAATCAAGAATTCAACCGTTTTTTTTTTATTATTTTAATATTTTGTTGTGTGTGATAAAAGAGAGCCTAATCAATTGAATCAACAATGCATTAGAGGCAACATAGAAACACCCCCTCTCTTTTTTCTGTCTTCTCGTTCCCAAAAAAAAAAAAAAAAAAAAAAGAAAAAGGACCTCTATTCTTTTCTCCCATTGCGAAGTGCGAACTTTCTGTAATACTCAATCAATCCCACTACAAATATCATCGCCTATCAACACCGAAGAAACACAAATCAATCTTCTAGAAATCTTATTATAATATATCCAATCATCCAAATGAATCAAAATTTAGCTAAAACTAGAAAGACGATGAAGATCTGGCATCCAGAAAATTACTTTACACAAATACACATCATCGCTGTTAGCTAAAATTGGATCCTGAACTTACTACTGCGGTAGACTCTGGCAGCAGCCCAGGTGACTCTTTTTTCCTTACAAGTTAACTCTTGCAAAAGCAGTAACAATAACAATAATTGTACTATGGTGATGTTACATGACAAAATTATTTTAGTAATTAAGTTTATGCAAAAATTTATTGCGCTAATAAAAATCAATTGAAGAAGAAAAAAGCGTATAAAAAGAAGAGAAAAAGAGAATTGATTGAACTTAATTATAGAAATAACTTATTCATTAATTATTTTTAATAATAATAATAATAATAATAATAATAATAATAATAATAATAAATTTTAGTTATATAAAATGACATCACAGACCTCAGGTAAAATTTGAAGACTTACCACTTCTTACCAAAATTACAGATCATAAACTTCTTAAAAAACAATCTTACAAGTTTATAAACCATAGCCATACTAGAACTAGCCTTTTAAAATTTATCTTCTAGAACATATTACTAAGATAAAAATTCATACAAGTTTTTATATAAAATTAATAATTAAAAATTGTTAAATAATAATTTAGTCAAATATATCATATTCTTAACTAAACAGTTTCATATTAAGATAATTGGGTTAATATTCAAATCCGTCCCTGAAAAATCACGCGATCTTTATTTTCGTCCCCGAATGATTTTTTTTAATCAAATTAATCCCTAAAAGATAAACTGTTAGTCAAATTAGTCCTTCCGTCAATTGGATGATGACGTGTCACGTTAAGTGCCACGTGGCATGATGACGTGACACGCCACGTGGTATGTCAGTAACACGTGGCACGCCACGTGACAGGTCAGTGTTACTTGACATATAAAAAAGTTTTTTATTAGTCAAAATAGTCCTTGAAAGTCCAGACGTATGTCATTTTCATCACTCAAATTTTAAAAATTAGTCAAACTAGTCCTTATATAATTTTTTTTTATTTTTTCTTCATAAAATTATCTCTCTCCTTTAATTCTTCTCAAAATCTCTCTTATTCTTTTCTATTCTAAAACATTTTTCTTACATTACTACATTTTGCTGGAATATATATATATACTCAAAATTGAAATGTATGTTTTTATTAACCTAAACAAAGTTATATGTTCAAAATCAAAATTTATGTATGTTAACCTAAACAAAGTTATTCCACTATTTTTTTTCTACCACATTTTTTTTCCATTACGATATTACTTATATATAGGATGTAATGGTAGTGATACTTAGAGTCAAAATTTAAGAAGATCCACAAATTTTGCTTCAATTCCAAACTTTACAAAATATTAAAAATTTGTTGGTTAATTATTATTATTATTATTATTATTATTATTATTATTATTATTATTATTATTATTATTATTATTATTATTATTATAAACGAATTGCTTCTTAAACGTAATACATGCAAACATCTTAATAAATTTGTGTGTTTCATATGTTTGAGATAGATTATATAATTTTTCTTTTAATTTCACAAATCAATGAGATAAAATGAAATAGAAAATATTATACCTATGCATAACACAGGCTACTCCGCACTAGTACATTATATAAATAGATATGCTTCGTATTAAAATAAAATTCCTTTTGTTTTAAATGAAATATTTAAAAAATTATATTAGAATATTAAGATTCAAAAAGTGATTCCATAAACTAGTTTTTCAATTATTGAGTTTTACTATATAAATTAAATAATAATAAAAGTTATAATTTTAAAAAATTTAAAAGATTTAAAATTTAAAATAATTACTATATTATTTAGTAAAATTTAAAATATTAAATTTTTAAATATATAATCAACAATAATTTGATAAACTCATTTAAATAAAAAAATTCACATAAAAAATTACAATTTGAAAATTTAAAATTTTAAAATACAAATGACAAAATAACTTTATAAAAAATTAATTATTTTTATTATTTTATGTAAAGAGAATTTTGTTTATTAAGATTTAAAAAATAATATTAAAATTAGTAGTATAAAAAATATTATAAATTTAATATTATAAAAAAATTATATAAGGACTAGTTTGACTAATTTTTAAAATTTAAGGGATGAAAATGACTTACGTCTAGACTTTCAAAGACTATTTTGACTAATAAAAAACTTTTTTATATGTCAAGTGACCTGTCACGTGGCGTGCCACGTGGCACTTAACGTAACACGTCATCATCCAATTGACGGAAGGACTAATTTGACTAACAATTTATCTTCCAGGGACTAATTTTAATCGGGGATGAAAATGAAGATCACGTGATCTTTTAAGGACGAATTTGAACATTAACCCTAAGATAATTACATGTAAATTTCTACCAATTACTAAACTCGTGCATTTTGTTTTGTCACGCTTTATGTTGCCAACTATTTCAAGAATACGTTTTTTATTTCTCTCTTTTCACATCCTATCAAGCATATTGTAGCGGTATTACTATTACTTTATTATTTTGGTATTTCGGTCTTGAGGCGTTGGGTTATTATAAACCATGAGAATCGCTGTTGTTTGGGCTTCAGCTCATTTTTATTTTCTATGTTCATATTGTTAAAAATATTTTATGGCCCATGGCTACACAACTTTTTGTTTTTCCTGAAAATATTTTCCGAGTAGAAAATCAAAATCTACCACAAAATGTGATGAACATCCGGAGAGAGAAACCTGTCCAAAATTAATAAAATAAAATAAAAATAACATGAGAAAAATGGATATCCCATATATAGAAAAATTGCCACAGAATACTATACGATATAATTTGCACAAGACATCCAAAATAGGGCTTCAATTTGGTTGTCTCTAAAAATTCAAGAACGAAAAAGTAAGACAAAATTACATGCTAACTCGTGAAAAATTACCTTAGCATTAAATTTAACAAGATAATGCATCTTAGAAACATAAATCGTTCGCAGCAGTCCCTTCCTGTGCTAACCGGTGCTTGGCGCCTTGAGCCTCGACAACATATTGCAATTGATTATAGACTAAGATTGTACATATATTAATCCCGTTTCTTAACTTGGTTCCATCATGCAGCCAAAAGGATGGAATGAAATGCATAGCCAATTATGTATTTCAACAAATATACATGTATTGAATTCATCTGCATCTGCTCCTGCTCTACTGATTTTTCATGGATGTAACCAGTAAGGGGAAAAGCAAAAACACCTCCATTTTCAAGATCTTTTAAGCACAAACAGAACCAGTTACACATTAGTAGGGATGATACCGACCACGGCCACGGCCACGGTTATGGCTATTATCATTTCCGCGTTTCCCACTACTTGAGCTACCACCACTGCTCTTGCCATGTCTGGATACTGGCGGAGGAGGAGTATGTGGTTGCAACCCTGGCTGTTGCCTACAGGCCCCAAACAAAAAGGAGACATGAAAAACAACTAAGTGGCCAATTGTTAAATACTGATTGGACAAGCTAACATATCCAAGCATGTATGATTGAAAAACCACAAGCCTATGACTAGAGAAACCAACAGGACACTTACAATACATATCCAATCCTTCCATCTGGTAACAGCATTGGCATCATTGCCATGCCAGCTGCGGTTGCTCCTGCACCATACATCAGTGGCTGCAAAGATTTAAGGACCTCTATATGAGCAAGGTACATACAGATCCATAAAAAAAAATATCTAATGCCATGTGTTGCTTGAAAAAGAGAATGTGCTTTATTTCGTTTTGCAACTAGTGACTTAAAGCTTTATGAGCATGTTTGTTCTAAAATTGGAGCATTAGTTACAATTTGCATTGGTCCATTGTTAAAATCATATAAATCACCATTAGAATCTGCTGCACTCTGATTACCATTGAATACAATGACATCATTAAGACAAATCAATTTATGTGTCAACTAGTCAAGATATGCCATACCAAGTCCATAAATTGAATTTCACAGTAAAACTGTTTCTCCCTTAATCAGCTCATGAATAATGAAATTAAGGAAACAACCAAATTGTGACTATTCACCCCCTAGTGAAGCTAAGAGCAACTGTTATCATCACGTAACATGGGTAAGAAGTGAAAAAACTAACATGGACACTTGACACAAATAAACATAGAAAAAACCAACAAAATTTAAAATGATAGAACATGGACATGCAATGTGTGTGTGTGAAGTTCAATATTTACTACTTTCTAAACTCTTTCCATAGAATATTAAACATTCTTGATATACTTCAAGTGTGAAACTTGCTATTGCTAAATAGATTCAAAATTATTGAATATAATTACTTGATACAGGATGTACATCCAACATGTGTCATACCAATGTCCGAGTTTTTGACATTGATTACTAAGTTGACACTTCATACTTTCCAAGTTCGTGAGAAGCATATTCCACAAATCCTCAATCACCTGAGAAAAACTACAAGACAGAACTGAGACCCCACTAGGGAAAAGATCAACTTACTTGTGTGAACCCAGCAGGACCAAATCCTGCGCCAATACCAGCATATGCACCTCCAACCATGCCATAACCAAGTTGAGGTGGATAAGTGGGAAGTACAACAGACTTCTGTGAATTTAGTGTACCGGATGACTTCTGATCTGCTTGTGGCTTTGCAAGTGAACACTCCAGAGATTGCCCTGCTCATCCAAGAAAATTTAATGCCTATGATACGTAATGATCTATTGGCATTACTGTGAACAGAGATTGAGTAAATGTATGCAAAAGGGAAAGAAAAATTACCGTCTATTTCATACTTCTCAGTATTCTTCAATGCTTTCATGGCACTTGACCTTTCAGCAAAGTGCACAAACCCAAACCTGCTCTTTTCTTGTCCTGCTTTAGCAGGAGGGACAACCACTTTTGTGATCTTTCCATGATGTTCAAACAGTGCCTTAAGACGATCCTGAGTAATATTCTCTGGAAGGTTCTTTACATAAACTGCTTTTACCTGTACCAAGCACCAAGGTCTCAGCTATACAATTTTCACAATTCATTATAAAGCTGTATGTATTTCATTAGATCTAGCAAAGAAAATAAGAAAGTTAATCCTATAATTAAAGTATCAATCTTACAAAAGTAGCAAATAAAATAGCCAAAAAAATCCCCTCAAAACAAGCACCAAGCAAACATAATAACCTGGAACCCAGAAAAAGGGTCAAATTTCCTGAGCAAGTATGAAGATAAGTAAAATGACATCCACTGTTGAATCTAAGGGAAAAAACAGAGCATCCAATTCGGTCTAATATGGATCTACCATATTAAGACAACTTGTTGTGTTGTGTTGTGCGTATATGTGTAGTGGGGGGACTTGGGCAATTCGGTTGTCATTAAGTCATTATATGTCTCAGTTTTGTCTTCTTAGTGTGATACAGAAACCAGTTATTAGACTTCTTAAGAGAAGCTAATAATGTAATTTCTTTTGATCACACTATTCATGTAATTTAATTTCACATGAAATAACATATAATCAATCACCTGAGTGGCAGCAGATGATTCAGAATTCCTTGGGTCAGCCCAACTCACAGTTGGAGCATTGTCGTCTAGTTTGAATTTTGGGTTTGACATCTTCTGCCTTGAATATTCTGCACAAGCATGATTGTAATACTCAATAAAAGCAAACCCCCTATTACGGCCAGAAATCTGTGGGTCCTGTAACAACGAAATGGTTTGCTAGGTTAGTAAAAAATTATTCATCATGCTACATTCTTCAAGTTTCTGGAACAAGGTATGACTTGGAAAAGAAAAGGGTTTCCCCATAGTAAATTAAGATTTAAGAACATTAAACCATATGAAATAAAAAGGGGAAAATATGTCAAACAAACCTTCAACAGCTCCACAGCAACAACTCCAGGCCCAATTTCTGAGACTACCTTCTTCATATTTTCTAAAGTCCAATTTCTAGGAACATTACCAATGAATAACTTATGCTTAGCTTGGGATGTTGAGCACCTTATTTTTCTTCCCTGGAAACTCAGAGGTGACTTAATTAGTTAATAGGCATGGGTAATTGTAGCTAGCTTGAAACATAAAAAGACAAACGAGCCAAATTGAGAGACACAAGTCATGACCTAATAATCGATGAAAAATGAAAAACTACACGATTGTTAGAAAATGTTAATGAACATCTATACCAAATTACCTTAAATTCAGTGTTGTTCAGTTTCTCAATAGCCATAGATGCCAATTCCTTTGACTTGAAGGTCACAAATGCATAACCTTTTGCTTCACCTGAATCTTTTCCTTTCATAATCCTAACCTGCACTAAATTTAATCAGTTTAGACAATCATGCAATGAGTGAAGAAACAGAAATTTTCAATAAACATACCTCTGACACTTCTCCCACAGATTCACAGAAGGCCCTCAAATCTTCTTCTGAAACTTTGTGAGGAATGCCACCAATGTAAACCTCTGACCCATGAGGTGGAAGTGCAAGAACTTCTGCATGTTTCTTTTTCTCATCTTCATCCTTATTGTCTACCACTCCTATATCCTCTTCACCATCTGAGGGTTTAGTCTCTTCCTCTTCTTCCTCCTCTTCCTCCTCTTCCTCTTCTTCCTCTTCGACTTCTTCCTCTACTTCTTCATATTCAACCTCTTCCTCCATGGTCTCCTCTTGATCATTATCCCCTTCAAGGTCTACCTGCTCATCAGAATCTGTAGGTTTTTCATGCTCACTGTGCCCCTCTGGTGATTCTTGATTTTGGGCCGTTTCATCACTCTGCTTTGTCCCAGGCATATTATGCATCTAGAAAAGCAAGCTTGCAGGGCAACTGTGAAGGAATCACGGAAGCCAAAAGCATTTGTAGAAGAGAGATTGCAAATTGGAAAGGTGGAAATTATATGAGAGGCCAATTGCAGAGTAAGAATTTTGATTGAGACTGTACCATGAGGTACGGACCAAGGAGTAGAAACATGATCGATTCTAAATCCAGGGATCATCATAACATAACAACAAAAGTAACAGAGACAGGCAAGAGAGTTTGTGAACGGAAATCAAGAGGATAACAATGCTCAAAAGGCCAATCAAAGAGGAAAAAGAAAAATCCAAGAAGAAAGAATTTCAGAATTTCAGAATATCTCAAAATTTAGATGCTGAAAGTTGCCCAGAAAACAGTGGCCAGTTTATATGTTGTTTAACTACTTGTGGGGAGGGACAACAATGCACAAAGAGAAAGAGGGGAAAAGGAACAGAAGTGAGAAATAAGAAACTGAGCTACACTGTTATAAAAAAAATTAAATATATACAAAGCAACATTTTGCATGTTATATGGCGAGAACCTGAGTAATTACAAAGGAAAGTGCAAACAATATATGCAACTCCTTAATCCTTTCCCAGTTACCAATAAACATTTCAAAACCAAACAAGCAAAAGAGAGCTGAAACTTGAAAGCTAATTGGGGGTTTGATTGGATAATAAAGCATTATCAAATATGCCATTTATCACCTAGTTCCTGGGAATGAAGCCAGCCTTGCTTTCCTAAGAAAATCACCATTCACTGTGAAGCCTCATATGAGAATATCCATTTCCAACACCGTCCACCCAAATGTTATTATCCAACAATGTTCTATGAGTAATAACCTAACTAATCTCTCGCATCATATAATAAACCACGCAAGAATAATTATTCTGTTTCGTCTTACCTAGAAGCATCAAGCTAACTGGTTTGCATAAGAAATTACAATAAAAAATCATAGGCTAAAGCTGTGCAGCTGAGAAGAATGATTCGAGATGGAAAAGCGAAGGTACCTGGATGCGAGAGAAATCGAAATGGCAATAGAGGCTTCCAAATTGTAAATTTCGAAACCCTAAATCCTAAAGAGAGTTGGGAGATGGAAGAAAATGGCGCAGAGAAGCGTGAGAGTGGCCTTATGGGGAATGGTGGCCGAATTCACTGTTGCTCGCCGGTGCCTAGGCTTGGGCCTTTGGACCGGGCCTTTCACTCTAAATCCTTTTGGAGAAACATAATTACTGTGCTACAACCCAATGAGCGGTAACAAAAAGAGCTTAAAATAAAAGAAAAAAGTTTGTTACGCAAAACGATCCAAGTCTTGTATACAAACGGGGAGTAAATGCCTCCGACCAAAAAGCGGGAGTAAATACCCAACTATCTATTCACATGAATGACAACATGATCTCCTACACAATAAAGGGACAATGGATCCCTCACCTTATTAGTTCTAAGACAACAAGGACTTTTTGTTACCTAGTTCATCAAGGGCAAATAAAAATGGATTTAGCATAAGTTTGGATTAGCATTTGTCAAATTGGAGTTTGAATAAGAGTGATTTTATAAAATTGATTTTGAGTAGAAGTGATTTTATATCAACATAATTTATGTTTGATAATTTTATATTAAAATTGATTTTGATAAAATAAATAATTTAGATAATATTAGTTAAAATTACTTTTAGATAGATAATTACAAAAAAGAATATGACATTAAATAATAATATTATTTTGTTAACCATGTTTAATTTTTTTGATATTTTTTTGTATGTTTTTTACATAGTATTTGACGTGTAAGAATCGGAATAACCGTTTTAATAAAATAACAATTTTAACTGTTTCGAATAGGTTCAAAAATATAGAAATGATATTTTGAAACTAAAAAGGTGAAAGTTGAATTCAATGAATTTTTCTGAGTGAAAAAATGTATCTTTTGCAGAAAATTTTTGTAGAAATACGTACCAGTGCTTAAGCCGGCAATACCGGCTCTAGTCTGTCCAGTACCGCATATTGAGAAAAATAAGATTTTCAAAATCGAATTTATTATTTTAAAAGGACAAAAATAATTTAGAATAGAAAACCGGGTGCTAATTCCAAAGATTTTGGCCCTAAATGGCCAAACGGGATAAAAACGGTAATGGGTTAGACCGGACCCAAGTTGGGCCCAAGCCCAACATATATATGTATTCATTATGAGGCATTCAGCCTCATTTTTCAAAGAAGAGAGAGAGAGAGAGAGAGAGGGGCGGTGAGAAGAGAAAAGAGAAGGGTTTGGGGTTTCACTATTCGTCTTCCTCTTCTTTTGCTCATATCTTGAGCTACGGAGCTCAGACTGACGAGCCATTTGCGGCCACGCAAAGCTCTCGTCAAGCTCTTCATTTTTAACAAAGTTTTGTTGGTAAGATTTCGAAACTCAAGCTTCAGTTCCCAGCCCTAACAATTTCGCATTTTTACATTTGGTTTTGTCGTAGATTTTGTGATTTTGTTTGTTTAGAGTGATCTAGCATTAGAATATTGTTGAGTTTTATCCCCTAATCTCGTTGGGTAAGGTAAGGTCTCACTAAAATCTTGTGTTTAGTTATTTTTGTGAACCCTATGTTTGATGTTGGTATGTTGTATGATGTTAAATAGAGTTTTGGTGTTTGTTGGAGTTGGTTTGAGGCTGTTGGATCGAGCTTGGTGGCTTCGTTTTGGTGTTTGGTGCATTTTGAGAATCGACCAAAGTATGATTTTGGTTTTCTCTATGTAATATGTAATGTTTCTGGATACTTAGGCTAGTGGCCTATAAGATAGGTTTGAATGATGTGGTTGTATGATTATTTGTATGTACATGTTATGCTAGGTGATGGTTTGGATAGATGTTGAATGAGTTTGCATGTGAATATATATATATATATTAGTAGATGATGATTATTGATGAGTATGACGATTTTGATGATTATGATGGGAGTTGTTGATGTTGTAAATTGATGAAGGGTGTATATGAGGAATTAGATTGTGTAAATTATTGGTATGAAAATTTTGAAATAGAATTATGGATTTGTGTTGATTAATGGTGGAAAGGTTAAGTGAATTAGGTGTGGAAGTGATTGAAGTGCAATAGAATAGTAAAGTATAGTAGTATATGATGAGTTTGGGTATGTTTTGGTTTGGTTTAATTTTGGAATTTTGGAAACTAGAGAACTTGATGTTTTGTGTAAAACTTGATTTTTGGTGAATTTTGGTGGATCATAAATTGAGCCTCAGATTTTGAAATTAATTGGTTTTCTGTTTTAAATTAAAGGTGATTTCAAGAGCTTTAAAATGATATAAAGTTTGAGGAAAACGGAGTTGTGTAAAGGAAGTTATGAGCATTTGAAGTTTGGTATAAAAATATGATTTCTGCAGCTTTAAGATTTTTCTAAGTTCATTGCAGCATGCGTACGCGACCTAAAACACGCGACACGAGCATTCCATTCGGGTTGGAACACTCACGTACGTGAGCAAGTGCCGCGTACGTGAGCAAGTGCCGCATATGCGGACACGTTCTTTTTCAACGTGTGCATACGCACGACAGGGGTGCATGTATGCACAGCCATTGTTTTACTGAAAAATGGTTTTTCTTCACTTTTCAAGAGTTCTTTAGCTTTCTAAACTTCTTTATCTACTGTTTAAGATTGTTAACTAGCACTTAGGCCTTAAGACAAATAGAGATGGGTTAGTGAGCTAAATTGGTAATTTTCTGTATGAGTTTAGAAGACAGAGACTCAGGTTTCTGAAGTTGTGGGTGAACTAGTGAAGTACTTTATTGGCGATGGCTTTGAGAACTTGTGAGTGTATGATAACTTGTGATATTTAAAATTGATGATGGTTACTTAAGATGAGTTGAGAACTTGGAAAGGAATGATGAGCTTGATGGATATTGAAAGATAGTAGCACTATATCCTTGGAACGATAGTGTGCAGGGCACTATATCCCTGGAATATTGAGATTTGAGAGTTGAGAATGGATTGAGAAGAGAAAATAGTGATTACTGATGATGATTTAAGGTTGATGGACTGGTTGGATGTTGAAAGTGTGCCAGGCACTATATCCTTGGAACGATAGTGTGCAGAGCACTATATCCCTGGGATTGAATTATTATTGATAACCTTTTATGTCGCAAGAGTGTGCCAGGCACTATATCCTCAGAATTATGCATGCAAGTATGCCAGGCACTATATCCTCGTAACAAAAGCGTTACAGGCGCTATATCCTCGGATGTGGCAGAAAGGCGACATTCGAAAGGATGTGTCGGGTCGGCATTTATAGACCGACAAGTTATATCACGAGCCAATAGGACAGGCATTCATCATGTGCATCTCCTATGTGTTTTTCTTGCTCTGCCTAATTACATCTTTTGCCTAAATGTATAATATGCTTACTTGCTAATTGTTTTAATTGTTATACATGTATATTACTTGTGTTTTACTTGCTTGCATTATCTGTGATTTTATCTAGTGTTGAGGAGGTTGGGTAAGCGGTGGCAATGGTATCACATGGAGGGTAGGTTGGCGAAGGCTGTGGGACAACAATGTAATTTGGTATTAGTTAAAAATCCCTAAGTTTAGATAACCCTATTTATGGTTATGGTTTAAGTTATTTATTTTTGTTAAGCTTGAATATTTGTATCGATGTGAAGTTCTAGGATTGCTGATGCGGGCATAAATTGGTGAATTAAAAAATTATTAGAATATATGCATTGCAAGTATAGTTCTTAACTCGCCAGAAATCCACTGCTCAATTTAGAAAGGGTCACAGAAAATTGAAATTTAAAATACTGGGAGTATGAATCCCAGGTCGTCTCCCAACGAGTTGCAGGAAAGGGTGCTATTTTATTAATCAGATGTTTTCGAAAAGGTTTGAGTTGAGTAAACAGGAAATTAAATTGATGAAATTGAATAATGTAAATAAAAGCCTTGACTGGGAGTTGATTACATGGAAGCCCTATTCTTGATGGAACACTCTTAAGATTAATTGACAATTGAGAGTTATTTCGTTTAGTTATCCTTTACTAAGTAAGGGAAGGTAAAACAAGTTGGAATGCTGTTCTATCCACAAGTCCCAATCCACTCTGGGGAGGATTGGTGTCAGGAATTAGAGAGCAAACCAACAATAACCCAAGTACAATCTTTCTCTTGAACCTTCCAACTCAAGGGTTCCTTTCAATCAACTCCCCATCAAGGTAGGGAACTACTCACTCATTGTAAAGGTAAAATTCATAGCATATGAAAAGGAATTAAAGAAAGACATTGTAAATAAAAATTAAAAATAGTCAATTAAAAATAAAAGTGATCCTTGTATTAAATAATCTTAAGAATATTCCAATGGTAAAATTAAACAAAGCAAAGAACATGGAAGAGTAAGCCAAGTAAAGAAAACGAACTAGAATGACGAAGTCTTGATGAGGTAATAACTCTTCTCAGTGTTCCAATGTAAAGAGCTAGAGAAAAAAAATAAAATCCTAAGAACTATCAATGTCTTCCCAGAGAAAACCTAGGGGAGGAGTAAAAACTAGATCTAAAAACTAAAACTGTGTAGAATGAATGTTGTATCTGGTTTCTGCATGTTCTCTGGCTCTAGTTTGCTGTTCTGGGCCGAGAACTGGGTCAAAATAGGGTCCAAAATCGCCCCCAACAAATCCTGCAGATTATGCAGATCGCGCATGTCACGCGATCGCGTCATCCATGCGGACGCGTCATTCGCGCTTTTCCTTGCCATGCGTTCGCGTCGTCCACGCCTCCGCGTCGCTCATGCTTTTCCAGTCCGCGCGGTCGCGTGAGCCATGCTGCCGCGTCATTGTGATTTCTCCTCTTTCGTGCGGTCGCATGAGCTATGCGGCCGCGTCACTGGCCGCGTCACTTCTCGCTGGTTATCTCATCAATTTCTTGTGTTCCTTCCATTTTTTCTAGCTTCCTTTCCAATCTCCAACTCATTCATGCCCTATAAAGCCTGAAACGCTTAACACACAGATCACGGCATCGAATGGAATAAAGGAGAATTAAAATGCATAATTAAAAGTCTCTAGAAAGCAGTTTTCAATTATGTAATAATTTCAGGAAGGAAATATAAATGCATGCTAAATTAATGAATAAGTGGGTAAGGATCATGATAAAACCACACAATTAAACACAATATAAACCATAAAATAGTGGTTTATCAACCTCCCCACACTTAAACATTAGCATGTCCTCATGCTTAATTGAAGGAGATAAAGTAAATAAGTATGAACATGCAGAAACTCATGCAATGCAATGCAATCCTATATATATAAATGCAACTATATGATTCCTGTCCACTTGATCAAAAGTAAATAAGCTCTTCAAAATAATTACAAATCAAATTCTACTAATTCTATCATTATACAGTAAGACAGATAAAAGTGCAAGAAGATAGCTCATGAAAGCAGGGAACATGGAAATTCAAGCATTGGACCCTCACTGATGATGTATGTACGCTCTAATCTCTCTAGTGTATAGGATAATCACTCTATCCTTCTCTAATTATGCTCTCTAACTTTTGTTCTTCTCCTAACCAATCAACAACAGTTAATATACCCATGCAAACATCATGAGGTCTTTTCAAGGTTGTAATGGGGCCAAGGTAGGTAGGGATACATGTATGGTCAAGTGAGCTTATAAATTGAATCTTTAATTAACCCAAGCTTCAACCCAACCTATATAACTTGCATAACCTTAGAATTCATACCTAGCTACCCAGAATTTCCCTTTTACATTCCATATTCATGTATCAACTTTTTATTTTAATTTTTATCATATGTGCATTGATCTTTGAATTCTCAATTCAGCATTGGGGTAATTTTGTCCCCTTATTCATTTATTTATTAAAATATTTTTTTAGTAGAGGCAAAAATAAACATAGCTTATCAATGCACATAGATTTTTAATTCTTATAGTTTCACATGAGTAGGTATCCAAATTCTCATTAAATTATCATGACACATTCCCTTAATAACTTTTGTTCCCACAATTTTCCATACTTAACTAGCATACACAATTCTATCTTAAGCTAACCAAAGATTCAAATTGGGATATATAATTGTTTTTCCGCTTAAGGCTAGTAATGTGGTGAAATATAGAACAAATGGGATTTAAAGGCTCAAAGTGGTTAACAAAGGTAATTGAAAAGGGTAGGCTTAATTTGGATGAGTGAGTTTAAACAAATAATGACCTCAATCATGTGCAAGCATATAAATATAATAAATATTGGACATATAAGATAAAACAAAATATAGATTATAATCATAGAGAAGTAAACACACAAGAATAAAATAATTATGGTTAAATAATGTAACCATGCATAAAGGCTCAAATCTTCACAGGTTGTGTGTTCTTTAGCTCAAAAATCATGTTCCAAATACAACTTCAAGCAGATTTATCATAAAAATGTGAAAAATTAGTGAAATTTTGTTCCAAAGATAGAGTTTTAGAAGAAACTTATTGTCTTTTCAATCAAGTAGAGCATGCATGTAACTAACCTATTACTATGCAATTTATCCTATTCTATAAAAGAAAGAAAAACCTAACTAAAATATCCTAATTTATTGGTGCTAGGGAAGAGAAATTATCTCCGAAAGTCAGGTACTGACCGACCTCCCCACACTTAAGGCTTTGCACCGTCCTCGGTGCCATCTGTCAGGAACAGGGGTGGGCTGGTTGCAGTATCTCCACAGTTGGGACCATCATGGCTCCCTGTGCTGGTAAAAGAAGTGGAGTCTGGGGTGTCTGAGTCCTTGAAGTGTCCCTTGAGTAGCTCCTTGAGGTGTTTGAATCGGCATTCGTTATGGCGCTCTCTTAACTTCACTTTCTGTTCTTGCCGATCCAATCTTTTGATTATTTGCTGGAGCAGTTCATCTGTTGTAGGTGCTTGTAGTGTTGAAGAAGGGATATCTTCAATCGGAGCAGTGGGAAGGCTTGTAGTGGCCGCTGGAAGTCTGAGGTACTTCCCATTGGGGACATACTGATCATCCCGTGGAAGCATGACTTTGGTGTCTCCAGCTCTGTAGGAAACTCCGGCTGTGGAGACAAGATCTGAGACCAAGGCGGGAAAAGGTAAGTTGCCCACAATTTGTACGTGTCCCATGGCATTCTGGATATGCCGTGGTAGATTCAGAGGCTGGTCTGTAAGGATGCACCATAGTAGAACGGCCATGTCTGCAGTGAAGGAGGAATCGTGAGTGCTCGGAAAGACGTAATGGGACATGATCTGTGCCCATACGCGAGCCTCCAAGGTAAGTGCTGAAGCTGATATTCCCTTAGGGTGGGTACGATGGTATCCGTAGATCCAATGGCTGCCAGGTAGTGCGATAACTCTGAGAACAGCTTCCCAGCCAAATTGGTACATCTGGCGCTTGAGTGCGACTTCTTGAAAGGCGTCCAATCCCTCTGGAATAAGGGGAAGACTCAAAGCTTGTTGAATAGCCTCTTCTGTAATGGGGACTTGCTTCTGACGAACAAAGACAGACTGCAGGGTAGGCAGGTAGAAGTTAGAGTAGAACTCGACTACCCAAGAAAGATTGACCTGCTTCTGTTGTCTTTGTAGGAAACCCCATTGTCTTCGTTCAATTTGTGGCTCAACAAAAGTGGCAATATTGGGCGGGAGGATAAGAAGGTTTTCGTTGTTGTAACTCCTTTCAGCTAGAATAGGGAATATCTGCTCACAGTAGCGATTTGGAAATCGCGCAGTGTCCTTTGCTGGAAAGGCTTTCTCTTTTTCATCAACCTTGATGATCCTCTTAACTCTTTTTGTTGAGGGCTTGACTGCAGTTGAAGAAGGCTCTACCACTAGTGCTCTTTTAGTTCCTCTTCTTGCTGGTGGTTTGGGAGTAGCTTTCTCTTTTCCTTTCTTGGTGGCCATCCTGAAAAGGAAAGAGAGAGTAAATTGAATTCAAAGAGATATATAGCAATGAAGAGAACGAAAAAGGATGGTTATAAATGCACATTAAAAGGTAAATGATGTTAACACACGCTCATGAGTACATGTGAAAGATCAGTAATGGAAAATAGTTAGTGCATATGATGACAAGTGAATGCAAGGTGTTTATTGGCATGCCGGCAAAGGGCATGAGTAGCATAGATCAAGCATCACTTTGTAGCAAACCATCACGTTTGTATTGACAATTAAATTCAATTAATATAATAGTAAAGGGAATTTGTGAAAAGTAAGCATAGAATATTAGAATAACATAGAGAAGTGCATAATGCCATATGGGATTTTTCACAAACACATAGCATGCATGGTAAATAAGGTATAGAAAGTATTAAAGTGAATATGCAAGCAACCCTTTAAAGAAAATAATATATAATTGCCAAACAATTTGCAACAATCCACAAGCATATAATGAAGAATAATGACTCAAATAAAATTCTAACACCATGTAAAAAGGAAAGAAGAAGAAAGAAAATATGAATAATGAAAAGAAAAAGAAAAGAAAAGAAAATAACATATAAAATAAGAAGAATGATAGAAAAGAAAAGGATGAAGAAGAAAATAAAACCTTGTTAATGGAGGTGAGGGAGAGAGAGTGAAAGGTGAGATAGAAAGAAGAAGGGAGGAGGAAGAAATAAGGAGGGAAAAGAAAAATTAGGATTTGGAGAAGAAAAAGATATGATAATTGGCAAAATTAGGTTGAGCTGTGCGGCGCAAGCGACGCGATCGCATGGGCACGCGGTCGCGCGACTTGCGCTTAAGGTGAGGGACACGGTCGCGTGACCCAGTTTGTGCCAGTGGCGCGAGGGTTGCCTCGCACTCGCACAACTCTCTGTTCAAAATCATTAAATGCCAAATTTTAGGTGACGCGATCGCATGGGGCATGCGATCGCGTGAGTGGGCAGTTTATGAGGTACGACGCGGCCGCGTGGGGCACGCAGTCGCGTGAGGGGGACTGCGCGTCCAGCGCCAGTCCAGCACCACTCTAGCACAACTTTCAGCTGTGCACCCTTTCTACGTCAAAAATCAGGGCACGTGGTCGTGTGGGGCACGCGGTCGCGTGGGAGGTCATTATGCCTATACGACGCGGACGCGTCGGCGACACGGTCGCGTGGGCTGATTTGTGCCACTGGCACTCCTCCAGCCACGCTCCAGCGTGACTCTCTGTTCGTTTTTATTTTTCTCCCCTCGCCTTGCGACCCGGACGCGTCGCTGATGCGGTCGCGTCGCGTGGCATTTTTTTTAATTAAAAGTATGTAAATGCAGATGCACGAAATATATTAATAAAGAGAAGAGTTATTGGATAAAAAAACTAAAAATAGAGAAAAGAACGATCATACTATGGTGGGTTGTCTCCCACCTAGCACTTTGCTTTAACGTCCGTAAGTTGGACGCTCCACTAACTCAGTCTTTGGCTATGTGGGGATCTTCCAAGAGGAAGATCTCGAGTTCCTTGTCTTTCTTCCGTTTTTCGCCATGTTGCAGCTTTAAATGATGTCCATTAACTTTGATAAGCTCCAAGCTCGAAGGATGGCTAAGGTGATAAACTCCGTACGGTTCGGCCTTCTCTACTCTGTATGGACCTTCCCATCTTGATCTCAACTTGCCTGGCATGAGCCTCAGTTGAGATTTGTAAAGGAGGACCGAGTCCCCAGGTTGGAACTCTTTCCTCATGATGTTCTGGTCATGTACAACCTTCATCTTCTCCTTGTGTAGTCTTGAGTTCTCATAAGCTTCTAGGCGAAGGCTCTCTAGTTCTTGCAGTTACAACTTCCATTCAACTCCGGCTTTCTCAATTCCCATATTGCACTCCTTGACTACCCAAAAGGCTTTGTGCTCTATTTCAACTGGGAGATGGCAAGCTTTTCCATAAACTAAGTGGAAAGGACTCATCCCAATGGGTGTTTTGTATGCTGTTCTGTATGCCCAGAGTGCATCTTGTAGCCTGGTGCTCCAATCTCTTCTATGAGGCTTTACTATCTTCTGCAAGATACGCTTGATCTCTCTATTTGATACCTCGGCTTGCCCATTGGTCTGAGGATGGTATGCTGTTGCAACCTTATGAATTATCCCATGCTTCTTCATTAATCCTGTTAGTCTCCTGTTACAAAAATTGGTGCCTTGATCGCTCACAATTGCTCGTGGGGATCCAAAGCGACAGATAATATGGTTTCTCACAAAGGAAACAACAGTGTTAGCATCATCAGTGCGGGTAGGAATTACTTCCACCCATTTGGAAACGTAATCCACAGCTAACAATATATAAAAATAACCATTAGAATTTGGAAATGGACCCATGAAGTCAATACCCCAAACATAAAAAATTTCACAGAAAAGCATATATTGTTGAGGCATCTCATCCCTCTTGGATATATTACCAAATTTTTAGCATGGGAGGCAAGATTTACAAAATTCAGCAGCGTCTCTAAAAAGAGTAGGCCACCAGAATCCATAATCCAAGATTTTTCTAGCAGTTCTTTGAAGGCCAAAATGTCCTCCACTCTCAGATGAGTGACAGGCCTCTAAGATGGACTGGAATTCTGATTGAGGCACACACCGTCTAATTACCTGATCAGCGCCACATCTCCATAAATATGGGTCATCCCATATATAATATTTAGACTCGCTTTACAGCTTGTCTCTTTGATGCTTAGAAAAGTTTGGAGGAAGTGTGCGGCTAACCAGATAATTAGCTACAGGTGCATACCAAGGGGATACTTCAGATACTGCTTGCAGGTTATCAAATGGAAAATTATCATCTATAGGAGTAGAATCATCCTTAATGTGCTCAAGGCGACTCAAGTGGTCTGCCACTAAATTCTGGTTACCACTCCTATCCTTTATTTCTAAATCAAATTCTTGTAATAGCAGTATCCAACGTATAAGCCTTGGTTTGGACTCCTTTTTAGATAATAGATACTTTAAAGCTGCATGGTCCGAATACACTACTACTCTAGTACCAAGTAAATAAGCTCAGAATTTATCCAGAGCAAAAACAATAGCAAGAAGCTCTTTCTCAGTAGTAGTATAATTGGACTAGGCAGCGTCTAAAGTTTTAGACGCATAAGCAATAACAAAAGGATCCTTACCTTCGCGCTGAGCCAGCGCTGCTCCTACTGCATGGTTGGAAGCATCGCACATGATTTCAAACGGCTGGCTCCAGTCTGGTCCTCTCACAATTGGAGCTTGAGTCAGGGCGGCCTTCAGCTTATCAAACGCTTGCTTGCAATCTTCACTGAACTCGAACTCAATATCCTTCTGTAGTAATCTGGATAAGGGAAGTGCTACCTTACTAAAGTCCTTAATAAATCTCCTGTAAAAACCTACATGGCCAAGGAACGAACGGACTTCCCTCACAGAGGAGGGGTAAGGTAAACTAGAAATAACATTCACCTTTGCTGGGTCTACAGAAATGCCATTATTAGATACCACATGTCCTAATACAATCCCTTGTTTTACCATAAAATGACATTTTTCAAAATTCAATACAAGGTTTGTATTAACACATCTATCTAATACTCTAGATAATCCATCTAAGCAAAGGCTAAAAGAATCACCATAAACGCTAAAATCATCCATAAAAACCTCCATATAGTCCTCAATAAGATCAGAGAAAGGACTCATCATACACCTTTGGAAAGTAGCTGGTGCATTGCACAAGCCAAAGGGCATTCTCTTGTAAGCATAAGTCCCAAAAGGACATGTAAAAGTGGTCTTTTCCTGATCCTCAGGAGCTATATGAATCTGGAAATAACATGTGTAACCATCTAAAAAGCAATAATGTGATTTACCTGACAGGCGATCCAACATTTGATCAATGAATGGAAGTGGGTAGTGATCTTTACAGGTAGCTTGGTTGAGACGCATGTAATCAATGCAGACTCTCCAAGCATTCTGAACTCTAGTTGCTATGAGCTCTCCATACTCATTCTTTATTGTAGTGACTCCAGACTTCTTGGGCACCACTTGTACTGGACTAACCCATTCACTGTCTGAAATGGGATAGATGATACCTGCCTCCAATAGTCTAGTCACTTCCTTTTTGACAACTTCCAAGATAGTGGGATTCAATCTTCTTTGGGGTTGACGGACAGGTCTTGCTCCCTCTTCTAAAAATATTCTGTGCTCACATACTTGAGGGTTGATGCCTACTATGTCTGCCAAACTCCACCCAATTACCTTCTTGTGCCTCCTCAGTACATCAAGTAGCTGCTCTTCTTGTTGAGAAGTAAGTTCTCTTGCAATGATAACTGGAAACTTCTGCTCATCTTTGAGATAAGCATATTTGAGATGTGGAGGAAGAGGTTTTAATTCCAACTTCTGATCATGGGCAGGCTCTGGATTGTCTGGAACTTGTGAAAATGCTGAAGTGCCCTCGTTGTCAATCAAGAGGATCCCCACACTTGGACCTTGTCCAGTGTGCCTCTCTTCTAATTCTTCCTTGTGAACTGCAACTATAGTTTTATCTATAACATCACACTGGAAGATAGAATGAATTTCTGGAGGGTTGTTTATGACTCCATTCATATTGAAGATTACTATTCGGCCATCCATTTCAAAAGAGTATGTTCCTGAAAAAGCATCCAATTTGAATTTTGATGTCTTCAGGAATGGTCTTCCAAGTAGGATTGATGATGGCTTATCTGAGTCATTATGGGGCATCTCCAAGATATAAAAATCAGTAGGAAATGTAAGCCCTTTAATATTCACTAAAACATCTTCAGCAACTCCAGCCACTGTAATAATGCTTTTATCTGCTAACACAAAACGAGCTGCCGACCTTTTTAAGGGAGGGAGCCTCAAAATATCATATATAGACAAAGGCATTATACTAACACAGGCTCCTAAATCACACATGCAATCATAAATTACTACTCCACCAATAGTACAACTAACTATACAAGGACCTGGGTCACTACACTTCTCAGGTAATCCTCCCATTAAAGCAGATATGGAACTACCTAAAGGAATAGTTTCTAATTCATGAATTTTGTCCTTATGTATACATAAATCTTTTAGAAACTTTGCATATTTAGGTACTTGTTGAATGACATCAAAAAGAGGAACGGTTACCTCAACCTTTTTGAATATTTCTACCATTTTGGGATCGGGTTCCAGCTGCTTCCTGGGTTTCCTTACAAGTTGTGGAAATGGAATGGGAGTGGTGTTTTCTGCAGTGTCTGCGCCTCTTGGTGCTTCCTCCTGTGGTTGGGCTTCTTCTTTTTCAGTTATGTTCTGTATGTCCTCTTCCTCTTCAACATCTTCTATTTCTACGACCTCTTCAGCTGAGGCGTGTTCTGGTGGGCTTGGCTCCTCCTGATTCCTCTCCTGTAGTGTGGTTCCGGACCTCAGGGTGATGGCATTAATGCCTCCCTTTGGATTTGGTAATGGTTGAGAGGGGATTCCAGTGGAGCTCGAAGGTTGGTTACTGGAATTTCGTATTGATCCAATCTGTGAGACAAGAGCTTGCAAAGTAGCGGTCAGACCATTCAGACTGGCATTAATGTTATTTTCCATGGTCTGTTGACTTCGCTCAAAAAATTTTAGTAACTCTTCATTAGGAGATGAAGAAGGATGAGTGAATTGAGAGGTCTGCTGTTGGGTATTCCGTGGTCCTTGAAATTGCCTCAGGTGAGGTGCTCTGTAAGGTTGGTTTTGCTGCCTGTTGTTGTTATTATTCCACCTCTGATTTCCCTGACTATCTCTGCCTCCTGTGTTATTGTTGTCCCTCCAATTCTGGTTAGAATTGTCCTGCCATCCATGGCTATGATTTCCACCTTGATTGTACCCTTGGTTGGGGCGGTCATAGAAATTATGAGTGGATGCCACCATGTTGTCTTCCTGTTGGAGCTGCGGGCATTCATCAGTATAATGACTATAATCAGCACAAATTCTGCAAACTCTCTGTGGAACTAACTGTTGGCTTTGCTGTGGTGAAGGAGGTTGAGCTTGCTGAACTTGTTGTTGATTCAATTGCATTTGCTTCAGCAAGTTGGTCATTTCACAGATACTCTGAGTCAGAGCAGCAGTCTCTCTGCTAGAGGATACTTCTGCAACATCTTTTGAACTGCCTTGCTTTTGTCTGTGGTTCCTAGTAGATTCAGCTAAGTCGCTGATCAATTGCCATGCCTCATCAGTGGTCTTGTACTTTTTCATAGACCCATTGTTAGCACTTTCCAATGTGGTCTTATCTTGGGGCCTCATACCCTGTGTGATGTAGCTGAGTAACACTACCTTGTCGATCATGTGGTGGGGGCATGCTTCCAGAAGACTATTGAAGTGCTCCCAGTATTCAAAGAGAGTCTCGTTGTCATCTTGAACAATCGTGGAAATGTCTTTCCTCAGTTTATCAGTAACTTCAGATGGGAAGAATTTCTCCAAAAACTCTTTTCTGAGCGTATCTCAGTTGGATACATTTGCTAGGGGTTGAGTGTAGTACCACTCTCTTGCTTTTCCCTCAAGAGAAAACGGGAAAGCTTTCAGCAGAATTGAAGTTTCATCTGTACCATCTCGCCTGACAGTAGAACAGGCTGCTTGGAAATCTCTCAGGTGCTTGATAGGCTCTTGAGCAGGTAAGCCATGAAACTTGGGCATCAAATTGAGCAGTGCGGTCTTTATTTCGAAATCTGTAGCCACCGCTGAGTGATGCGCTTGAAACGGTTGCATTGTAAAATCAGGGGCTCCTTCCTCCTGGATGGTAACTCTTCTGGCTGCCGCCATGTTACCTGTACGTAAATCAACCGAATCAGTAGAACGGGGGTTGGTTTCTTCCTCAGATGGCATTTCAAATCCGCCCTCAGAGAGGACTAACCGACGCCGAGCTCGCCTTATTCGTGAGATGGTTCTTTCAATCTCAGGATCGAATACTGGCAAGCGTGGATCAGGAAGTGAACGCGTCATCTAGCGAAAGAAACATGCAGCTCATAGTAGCAAAATAAAATAAAATGCAAATAAATAAATTCTAGTTAATAACTTTAGCACTCTATTGCAACTCCCCGGCAACGGCGCCAAAAATTGACGCGGGCAGAAATTGGTGAATTGAAAAATTATTAGAATATATGCGTTGCAAGTATAGTTCTTAACTCGCCAGAAATCCACCGCTCAATTTAGAAAGGGTCACAGAAAATTTAAATTTAAAATACTGGGAGTATGAATCCCAGGTCGTCTCCCAACGAGTTGCAGGAAAGGGTGCTATTTTATTAATCAGATGTTTTCGAAAAGGTTTGAGTTGAGTAAACAGGAAATTAAATTGATGAAATTGAATAATGTAAATAAAAGCCTTGACTGGGAGTTGATTACATGGAAGCCCTATTCTTGATGGAACACTCTTAAGATTAATTGACAATTGAGAGTTATTTAGTCCCAATCCACTCTGGGGAGGATTGGTGTCAGGAATTAGAGAGCAAACCAACAATAACCCAATTACAATCTTTCTCTTGAACCTTCCAACTCAAGGGTTCCTTTCAATCAACTCTCCATCAAGTTAGGGAACTACTCACTCATTGTAAAGGTAAAATTCATAGTATATGAAAAAGAATTAAAGAAAGACATTGTAAATAAAAATTAAAAATAGTCAATTAAAAATAAAAGTGATCCTTGTATTAAACAATCCTAAGAATATTCCAATGGTAAAATTAAACAAAGCAAAGAACATGGAAGAGTAAGCCAAGTAAAGAAAACAAACTAGAATGACGAAGTCTTGATGAGGTAATAACTCTTCTCAGTGTTCCAATGCAAAGAGCTAGAGAAAAAAAATAAAATCCTAAGAACTATCAATGTCTTCCCAGAGAAAACCTAGGGGAGGAGTAAAAACTAGATCTAAAAACTAAAATTGTGTAGAATGAATGTTGTATCTGGTTTCTGCATGTTCTCTGGCTCTAGTCTGCTATTCTGGGCTGAGAACTGGGTCAAAATAGGGTCCAAAATCGCCCCCAGCGAATCCTGCATATTATGCAGATCGCGCATGTCATGCGATCGCGTCATCCATGCGGACGCGTCATTCACGCTTTTCCTTGCCATGCGTTCACGTCGTCCACGCCTCCGCGTGGCTCATGCTTTTCCAGTCCGCGCGGTCGCGTGAGCTATGCTGCCGCGTCACTGCAATTTATCCTCTTTCGCGCGGTCGCATGAGCCATGCGGCCGCGTCACTGGCCGCGTCACTTCTCACTGGTTATCTCCTCAATTTCTTGTGTTCCTTCCATTTTTGCTAGCTTCCTTTTCAATCTCCAACTCATTCATGCCCTATAAAGCCTGAAACGCTTAACACACATATCACGACATCGAATGGAATAAAGGAGAATTAAAATGCATAATTAAAAGTCTCTAGGAAGCAGTTTTCAATTATGTAATAATTTCAGGAAGGAAATATAAATGCATGCTAAATTAATGAATAAGTAGGTAAGGATCATGATAAAATCACACAATTAAACACAATATAAACCATAAAATAGTGGTTTATCAATTGCCTTTGGCGTCCTGGAACCTTATATCTTACATATTGGGCACTGTTACCATACTGAGAACCTCCGGTTCTAATACCATATGTTGTTGTTGTTTTTCAAATGTAGGTCGCAACCCACCTCGGTGAGTTTGCGGATATGGTGACAGAGCGAAAGATGATCTTTCTTATGCTTTATTTTACTTTACTTTTGTTGTAGTATTTTCTCACCTTTTGTATATTTAACATTGTTGCCTTAGAGGCTTTATTTCTGAAAACTTCGAGAGATAGGTTGTTACTGTTTTAAACTTTAAAACTCTGATGTATTCAGTTTTACTAGTCGGCCTAAACTCCGCAGGCTGTGACTAGTCCTCTTTTTGTATATCATACATATATATATAATATATTGTTTATTTTAATTATTACCTTGTGTATCTGATGAATCCATATTTGACGATATATTTTGGTTTGATTTGAGTGGATTTCATCATATAAACTCACATTTATTCAATCCAAATATATACTTTTGTGTTCTCTCCCTAAATTAAGCTTAATTGTGAAACATGCTATTTTGTGCCTAACTTAATCATTTTAATCCCACTTTCATCTCATTCGATGCCTTGATGGTTTTGATGAGTGATTTCAGGTATAATATGTTGGAATGGCTTACTGAGAGTGGAGGAGAAACATGCAATAGGGAGAAAACATAAAGAAATCAAAGGAGAAGCACACAGCTATGTGTGCGTACGCACAAGAGGAAATTTCAGCATGTGTGCGTACGCACACATCTGTGCGTATGCACAGGTCCCTGCGCATGACTTCATTTAAAAGTCACATGGCTCGCGATTTTGGGGCTCTTTTGGCCCATTTCTGAAGGCTTGGATGCTGAAATCAAAGGCTATATGAAGGAGCAACAACACATAACAAAGAAAGCTCACTAAGATTAAGAAAACACACATAGTAGGAGTAGGAGTAGTGTAGTATACAAAGTTTCTCTCTTAGGTTTAATTAGGGTTTGTAGCATTTTATACTTCAAGTTTTGATTTGGGATTATAGCAATTTCATTGTAAGTATTTCTTTAATTTCTCTTTTTATTACACTACTTGCTCTACACTTTCATATATTTTACTTTGTTTTGTCAATATATACGTAGTTTGCAATTTTGGATTTCTAGTTGTTGAATTTGATGTTTGATGCTTATTTTATGTTTATTGAGTTGCTTTTATTGATTGTGATCATTTGTGGTTCATAGCTTTCATCATTTTCTCAATTTTGCCATGTTTTATGTTTATGCCCACTATGTGTTTGATGAAATGTCAATTTTGATTATGGGGTAATTTCCATCCTTTGGCTTGGGAAAAATGAGTTTATAGACTACTAGAGCCATAATGTCCAACATTTAGTGATAATTCTTGGGTTGTTAGTTGTTATTGTTTCCACTAACGCTAGCTTTTTACCAATTAATTTGGTAAGTTAGCTAGGATTTGTGGATTAATAACAATTATGCTCACTTGACCTATCCTTTGATGTTAACGGTTGACTTAGTGAGATTAATTCATCATAATTATCATAGTTGTGGTTATGGCAAAGAAGGTATTCCATAACTCATCCCAAGTCAAGGTTTCATTTACATTTTGAACTACTTTCCCATTACTTTATAGCATTACTTGTCCATATTACATACATAGTTTTTTTGTTCTTTTATTAGTTTATTAATTACAATTTTGAATCATTCTTTAATTCCTTTATTTTGTTTGCTTTCAATCATTGGAAACCCTTTTGCTTTCTCACAACCAAAATTGTATGCACCTGTTGGCATTAGTTCCTAGGGAGAACGACCCGGGAGTCGAAATACTCTCGGTTGATTTGATTTGAAGTGTGACAATTTCTTGAATTAAATTTTGATTAGGGTCAATTGTTGGTTCGGAGCTATACTTGCAACTAAAAATCAATTTTGTGAAATTCCGAACCTACTCTAGAGCTTCTTATCAAAATTTTGGCACCGTTGCCGGGGAGCTGGCGTCATGAGTGCTATAGCTTTGGTTGTTGTGTATATGTGAATAGTGTGAATAGATATTTTTTTGGATTGTTTGATTGTTTTTGCTATTAATTAGGATTTTGTTTCTTTTGTTATTTGATGTCTGGTATGCGAAATTGTTACTCTGAGGTTGTAAAATTTGTTGTTCGGTCTCTCCCTGACAATGGCACCAATAACTGGTGCACAATACCATGGTCCAAACATAACTTCACAACTTCGCACAACTAACCAGCAAGTGCACTGGGTCGTCCAAGTAATAAAACCTTACGTGAGTAAGGGTCGATCCCACGGAGATTATCGGTATGAAGCAAGCTATGGTCACCTTGTAAATCTCAGTCAGGCGGATATCAAATGGTTATGAAGTTTTCAAAAATAAATAATAAATAAATAGAAAATAAAGATAAAAACACTTATGTAATTCATTGGTGGGAATTTCAGATAAGCGTATAGAGATGCTTTCGTTCTTCTGAACTTCTGCTTTCTTGCTGTCTTTATCCAATCAGTCCTACTCCTTTCCATGGCAAGCTTTATGTAAGGGCATCACCGTTGTCAATGGCTACATCCCATCCTCTTGTGAAAAAGGTCCAAATGCTCTGTCACAGCACGACTAATTATCTGAGGTTCTCGATCATACTGGAATAGGATTCACCCTCCTTTTGCGTCTGTCACTACACCCAGCACTCGCGAGTTTGAAGTTCGTCACAGTCATTCAATCCCTGAATCCTACTCGGAATACCACAGACAATGTTTAGACTTTCCGGACTCTCATGAATGCCGCCATCAATCTAACTTATACCACGAAGATTCTGATTAAGAGATCCAAGAGATATTCATTCAATTTAAGGTGGAACGGAAGTGGTTGTCAGGCACGCGTTCGTGGGGAAATGATGATGATTGTCACGTTCATCACATTCATGTTGGAGTGCGAATGAATATCTTAGAAGTAGAATAAGTTGAATTGAATAAAAAACAGTAGTACTTTGCATTAATTCATGACGAATAGCAGAGCTCCACACCTTAATCTATGGAGTGTAGAAACTCTACCGTTGAAAATACATAAGTGATGAAGGTTCAGGCATGGCTGAGAGGCCAGCCCCCAAACGTGATCAATATGATTCAAAGATGAACTAAAAATCATAAGATGTCTAAAAGACTAGTAAAAAGTTCTATTTATACTAAACTAGTTACTAGGGTTTACAAAAATAAGTAATTGATGCATAAATCCACTTTCGGGGCCCACTTGGCGTGTGCTTGGGCTGAGCTTGAAGTTTACACGTGCAGAGGCTTCTTCTGGAGTTGAACGCCAAGTTGTAACGTGTTTTTGACGTTCAACTCTGGTTCGTGACGTGTTTCTGGCGTTTAACTCCAGACTGCAGCATAGAACTGGTGTTCAACGCCCTTTTGCGTCATCTAAACTTAGCCAAAGTATAAACTATTATATATTGCTGGAAAGCCCTGGATGTCTACTTTCCAACGCAATTGAAAGCGCGCCATTTTGAGTTCTGTAGCTCTAGAAAATCTACTTTGAGTGCAGGGAGGTCAGAATCCAACAGCATCAGCAGTCCTTCTTCAACCTCTAAATCTGATTTTTGCTCAAGTCCCTCAATTTCAGCCAGAAAATACCTGAAATCACAGAAAAATATACAAACTCATAGTAAAGTCCAGAAATGTGAATTTAACATAAAAATTAATGAAAACATCCCTAAAAGTAACTAGATCCTACTAAAAATATACTAAAAACAATGCCAAAAAGCGTATAAATTATCCGCTCATCACAACACCAAACTTAAATTGTTGCTTGCCCCCAAGCAACTGAAAATCAAATAGGATAAAAAGAAGAGAATATACTATAAATTCCAAACTATCAATGAAATATAGCTCCAATCAGATGAGCGGGACTTGTAGCTTTTTGCCTCTTGAATAGTTTTGGCATCTCACTGTATCCATTGAGGTTCAGAATGATTGGCATCTATAGGAACTCAGAGTTCAGATAGTGTTATTGATTCTCCTAGTTCAGTATGTTGATTCTTGAACACAGCTATTTTATGAGTCTTGGCCGTGGCCCTAAGCACTTTGTTTTCCAGTATTACCACCGGATACATAAATGCCACAGACACATAACTGGGTGAACCTTTTCAGATTGTGACTCAACTTTGCTAAAGTCCCCAATTAGAGGTGTCCAGGGTTCTTAAGCACACTCTTTTTTTTGCTTTGGACCTTGATTTTAACCGCTCAGTATCAAGTTTTCACTTGACACCTTCACGCCACAAGCACATGGTTAGGGATAACTTGGTTTAGCCGCTTAGGCCAGGATTTTATTCCTTTAGACCGTCCTATCCACTGATGCTCAAAGCCTTGGGATCCTTTTTATTTACCCTTGCCTTTTGGTTTTAAGGGTTATTGGCTTTTTGCTCTTGCCTTTTGGTTTTAAGAGCTTTTGGCTTTTTCTGCTTGCTTTTTCTTTTTCTTTCTATTTTTTTTCACTATTTTTTTCTATACTTTTTTTTCTGCAAGCTTTTGTATCAACTGCTTTTTCTTGCTTCAAGAATCATTTTTATAATTTTTCAGATTATCAAATAACATGTCTCCTTGTCATCATTCTTTCAAGAGCCAACATATTTAACATTCATGAACAACAACTTCAAAAGACATATGCACTGTTCAGGCATTCATTCAGAAAACAAGAAGCATTGTCACCACATCAATATAATTAAACTAAGTTCAAGGATAAATTCGAAACTCATGTACTTCTTGTTCTTTTGAATTAAAACATTTTTCATTTAAGAGAGGTGATGGATTCATAGGACATTCATAACTTTAAGACAAAGTTACTAAATACTAATGATCATGTAATAAGACACAAACATGGATAAGCACTTAACATAAAGAAAATGAAAAACAGAGAATGTAAGAACAAGGAATGAGTCCACCTTAGTGATGGTGGCGTTTTCTCCTTGAGGAACCAATGATGTCCTTGAGCTCTTCTATGTCTCTTCCTTGTCTTTGTTGCTCCTCCCTCATTGCTTTTTGATCTTCTCTAATTTCATGAAGGATGATGGAATGCTCTTGATGTTCCACCCTTAATTGTCCCATGTTGAAACTTAATTCTCCTAGGGAGGTGTTGATTTGCTCCCAAAAGTTCTGTGGAGGAAAGTGCATCCCCTGAGGTATCTCAGGGATCTCTTGATTTTCAGTCAAATGTTCTACCACTGAGCTATAGACTCTTGAGATAAATCTCTACATCTCCCATGACTCGGAGGTGGAAGCTTTTGTCTTCCCTTTCCCTTTTCTAGAGGTTTCTCCGGTCTTAGGTGCCATCAATGGTAAGGGAAAAATAAAAAGCTTATGCTTTTACCACACCAAACTTAGAATGTTGCTCGCCCTCGAGCAAAAGAAGAAAGAATAGAAGAAGAAGAAGAAGAAGAAGAGATGGAGGTGAGTTGATGGTTTGAATTTGAGTGGGTGGGTGTAGGTGGGTTGTATGATGGTTTTAGGGGAGTAATGGATGTGAGTGGTGAAGGGTTCTTGGGAAAGGGTGATATAGGATTATGAGGAGGAAAGGTGAGTGGAGGTAGGTGGGGATCATGTGGGGTCCATAGATGTTGAGTTGATCCTGTGGGGTCCACAGATCCTGAGGTGTCAAGGATTTGCATCCCTGCACCCATTAGGCATGTGAAATGCCTTTGCATGCAATTCTGGCGTTTAAACGCCGAAATGATGCTTGTTCTGGGCGTTCAGCGCCCAGATGCAGCATGTTTCTGGCGTTGAACGCCAGTTCTATGCTTGTTTCTGGCGTTCAACGCCAGCTCTTCCTCAGTGTGCATTTCTGGCGTCTGAATGCCAGGATGCTGCTTGTTTCTGGCGTTCAACGCCAGATCCATGCTCTGTTCTGGCGTTGAACGCCAGCCAGATGCTCCTTACTGGCGTTTAAACGCCAGTAAGATCCTCCTCCAGGGTGTGATTTTTCTTCTACTGTTTTTGATTCTGTTTTCAATTTTTATATTTATTTTGTGACTCCACATGATCATGAACTTAATAAAACATGAAATAACAATAAAAATAAGAATAAAATTAGATAAATAAAAATTGGGTTGCCTCCCAACAAGTGCTTCTTTAATGTCAATAGCTTGACAGTGGGCTCTCATGGAGCCTCACAGATGTTCAGAGCATTGTTGAGACTTCCCAACACCAAACTTAGAGTTTGACTGTGGGGGCTTTAGTTGACTCTGTACTGAGAGAAGCTTACTGTGCCTCTTTTCCATATTTACAGAAGGATGTCCTTGAGTTTTAAACTCAAGGGAGTCCTCATTCAATTGAAGGACTAGTTCACCTCTGTTAACATCAATCACAGCTCTTGCTATGGCTAGGAAGGGTCTTCCAAGGATAATGGATTCATCCTCATCCTTCCCAGTATCTAGGATTATGAAATCAGCAGGGATGTAAAGGCCTTCAACCTTTACTAATATGTCCTCTACTTGTCCATAAGCCTGTTTTCTGGAATTGTCTGCCATCTCTAATGAGATTTTAGCAGCTTGTACCTCAAAGATTCCCAGTTTCTCCATTACAAAGAGTGGCATGAGGTTTATTCCTGACCCAAGATCACATAGAGCCTTCTCAAAGGTCATGGTGCCTATGGTACAAGGTATTAGGAACTTTCCAGGATCCTGTTTCTTCTGAGGCAATCTCAGTTGATCCAATGCATTTAATTCATTGGTGAACAGGGGAGGTTCATCTCCCCAAGTCTTATTACCAAATAAATTAGCATTCAGCTTCATGATTGCACCAAGGAACTTGGCAACTTGCTCTTCAGTGACATCCTCATTCTCTTCTGAAGAGGAATACTCATCAGAGCTCATGAAGGGCGTAAGGAGGTTTAATGGAATCTCTATGGTCTCTAGATGAGCCTCAGAGTCCTTTGGTTCCTCAGAGGGAAACTCCTTATTGATCACTGGACGTCCCAGGAGGTCTTCCTCCTTGGGATTCACGTCTTCCCCTTCCTTCTTGGATTCGGCCATGATGGTTATATCAATGGCCTTGCACTCTCCTTTTAGATTTTCTTCTGTATTGCTTGGGAGAGCACTAGGAGGGGTTTCAATGATCTTCTTACTCAGCTGGCCCACTTGTGCCTCCAAATTTCTAATGGAGGACCTTGTTTCATTCATGAAACTCAGAGTGGCCTTAGATAGATCAGAGACTAAGTTTGCTAAATTAGAGGTATTTTGTTCAGAGTTCTCTGTCTGTTGCTGAGTGGATGATGGAAAAGGCTTGCTATTGCTAAACCTGTTTTTTTCACCATTATTAAAGCCTTGTTGAGGCTTTTGTTGATCCTTCCATGAGAAATTTGGGTGATTTCTCCATGAGGGGTTATAGGTGTTTCCATAAGGTTCACCCATATAATTTACCTCTGCTATTGCAGGGTTCTCAGGATCATAAGCTTCTTCTTCAGAAGATGCCTCTTGAGTACTGTTGGATGCAGCTTGCATTCCATTCAGACTCTGAGAAATCATATTGACTTGCTGAGTCAATATTTTATTCTGAGCCAATATGGCATTCAGAGTATCAATTTTCAAGAACTCCCTTCTTCTGAGGCGTCCCATTACTCACAGGATTCCTCTCAGAAGTGTACATGAACTGGTTATTAGCAACCATGTCAATGAGTTCTTGAGCTTCTGTAGGCGTTTTCTTTAGGTGAATGGATTCACCTGCAGAAGTATCCAATGACATCTTAGCTAATTCAGACAAACCATCATAGAATATATCCAGGATGGTCCATTCTGAAAGCATGTCAGAAGGACACTTTTTGGTCAGTTGCTTGTATCTCTCCCAAGCTTCATAGAGGGATTCACCTTCCTTTTGTCTGAAGGTTTGAACATCCACTCTAAGCTTACTCAGCTTTTGAGGAGGAAAGAACTTGGCTAAGAAAGCCGTGACCAGCTTAT
Organism: Arachis ipaensis; assembly: GCF_059453495.1. Lineage (NCBI taxonomy): Eukaryota > Viridiplantae > Streptophyta > Magnoliopsida > Fabales > Fabaceae > Arachis > Arachis ipaensis. The sequence goes on from NC_142441.1 coordinate 100,429,621, forward strand.
CCCAAGAGTTCAGGCTATCTTTGGGTTGAGAGTCCAACCACACTCTAGCTCTGTCTCTTACAGCAAATGGGAAAAGCATGAGCCTGTAGACTTCAGGATCTACTCCATTAGTCTTAACAGTATCACGGATCTGCAAGAATTCAGTTAAGAACTGAAAAGGATCTTCAGATGGAAGTCCATGAAATTTGCAGTTTTGTTGCATTAGAGAAACTAATTGAGGTTTCAGCTCAAAATTATTTGCTCCAATGGTAGGGATGGAGATGCTTCTTCCATGTAAATTGGAATTAGGTGCAGTAAAGTCACCAAGCATCCTCCTTGCATTATTATTATTTTCAACTGCCATCTCCTCTTCCTGTTCGAAAATTTCTATAAGGTTATCTCTGGATTGTTGTATTTTAGCTTCTCTTAGTTTCCTCTTCAGAGTCCTTTCAGGTTCAGGGTCTGCTTCAACAAGAATATTCTTGTCCTTGCTCCTGCTCATATGAAAAGGAGGGAACAGAAAAATAATAATAATAGGGATCCTTTTTACCCAGGTATAGAGGTTCCCCTGTGTGAGTAGAAGAAGAAAAGAATGTAATGTAAAGAAGAGAAGAAGAGAAAATTCGAACACAGATGGAAGAGGGGGTTCGAATTTGGGTGAGATGAAGTGTTAGTAGATGAATAAATAAATAGAAAGAGATGAGAGAGAAAGAGGATTTTCGAAAATAAAATTTTGAAAAGGGGTTAGTGATTTTCGAAAATTAGGAATGAAAGCAAATTAAAATAAAAAATTGAAACAATTAGTTAATTAAAAAGAATTTTTGAAAAAGAGGGAAGAAATTTTCGAAAATTAGAGAGAGAGAGTTAGTTAGGTAGTTTTAAAAAAGATAAGAAACAAACAAAAAGTCAATTAGTTAGTTGAAAAAGATTTGAAAATCAATTTTGAAAAGAGAAGAAGATAAGAAGTTAGAAAAGATATTTAAAAATAAAATTTTTTGAGAAAGATAAGAAAAAGAAAAGAAAAGATATGATAGAAAGACATGACTAGAATTAGTTTTGAAAAAGATTTGATTTTTAAAATCACAATTAATGACTGGACTCACAAGTAATCACAAGATATGATTCTAGAACTTAAAGTTTGAATCTTTCTTAACAAGCAAGTAACAAACTTGAAATTTTTGAATCAAAACATTAATTGTTGATGATATTTTCGAAAATATGATAAAATTAAGAAAAAGATTTTGAAAATATTTTGAAAAAGATTTTTGAAATTTTCGAAAATAAATAAAAAAATGGAAAAGATATGATTTTTGAAAAAGATTTGAAGAAGATAAGATTTTTAAATTGAAAATTTGATTTGACTCATAAGAAACAACTAAAGTTTTTTTAAAAATTTTTGAAAAAGTCAACTCAAATTTTCGAAATTTATGAGTGAAAAAGGAAAAGATATTTTTTTGATTTTTGAATTTTTAATGATGAAAGAGAAAAATATGAAAATGATGCAATGCATGAAAATTTTGGATCAAAACAATGAATGCATGCAAGAATGCTATGAATGTCAAGATGAACACCAAGAACACTTTGAAGATCATGATGAACATCAAGAACTTATTTTTGAAAATTTTATATGCAAAGAAAACATGCAAGACACCAAACTTAAAAATCTTTCATGTTCAAACACTATGAATGCAAAAATACACATGAAAAACAAGAAAAGACACAAAACAAGAAAACATCAAGATCAAACAAGAAGACTTACCAAGAACAACTTGAAGATCATGAAGAACACTATGAATGCATGAATTTTTCGAAAATTTTATGCAAACTTTAAAACATGCAATTGATACCAAACTTAAAATTGACTCAAGACTCAAACAAGAAACATGAAATATTATTTTTTTTTTGGATTTTTATGATTTTCTAATTTTTTTGGTATTTTTCGAAAATTAATTTGAAAAAGAAAAATAAGGATTCCAAAATTTTTAATATGAATTCCAGGAATCTTGTACTCTTAGTCTAAAGCTCCAATCTGAGGGTTAGGCATAGCTTAATAGCCAGCCAAGCTTTAGAGGATACAAATCAGTCATACAATAGCAGATGGATTAGGAACAACTAGCTTGCTCTTGTGATGATGGTTTGGGAGCCTCAGTCTAAAAGAATTTAGACATGGCTTTACAGCCAGCCAGGCTCCAACATTTTTCATGAAACGCTAGAATTCATTCTTAAAAATACAGAAGAAAAAAATATTTTATTTTATTTTATTTTTTTTTGAAAATAAATTTTTTTCGAATATTAATTGGGAAAAAACGAAAAAGAAGAAAGTATTTTTGAAAAATTTTTGAAAACTTTTTGAAAATAAAATAAGAAGAAAATTACCTAATCTGAGCAACAGGATGAACCGTCAGTTGTCCAAACTCGAACAATCCCGGCAACGGTGCCAAAAACTTGGTATGCGAAATTGTTACTCTGAGGTTGTAAAATTTGTTGTTCGTTCTCTCTCTGGCAATGGCGCCAATAACTGGTGCACAATACCATGGTCCAAACATAACTTCACAGCTTCGCACAACTAACCAGCAAGTGCACTGGGTCGTCCAAGTAATAAAACCTTACGTGAGTAAGGGTCGATCCCACGGAGATTGTCGGTATGAAGCAAGCTATGGTCACCTTGTAAATCTCAGTCATGCGGATATCAAATGGTTATGGAGTTTTTGAAAATAAATAATAAATAAATAGAAAATAAAGATAGAAATACTTATGTAATTTATTGGTGGAAATTTCAGATAAGCGTATAGAGATGCTTTCGTTCTTCTGAACTTCTGTTTTCCTGCTGTCTTCATCCAATCAGTCCTACTCCTTTCCATGGCAAGCTTTATGTAAGGGCATCACCATTGTCAATGGCTACATCCCATCCTCTTGTGAAAAAGGTCCAAATGCTCTGTCACAGCATGGCTAATCATCTGAGGTTCTCGATCATACTGGAATAGGATTCACCCTCCTTTTGCGTCTGTCACTACGCCCAGCACTCGCGAGTTTGAAGTTCGTCACAGTCATTCAATCCCTGAATCCTACTTGGAATACCACAGACAAGGTTTAGACTTTCGGGACTCTCATGAATGCCGCCATCAATCAAGCTTATACCACGAAGATTCTGATTAAGAGATCCAAGAGATATTCATTCAATCTAAGGTGGAACGGAAGTGGTTGTCAGGCACGCGTTCGTGGGGGAATGATGATGATTGTCACGTTCATCACATTCATGTTAGAGTGCGAATGAATTTCTTAGAAGCGGAATAAGTTGAATTGAATAAAAAACAGTAGTACTTTGCATTAATTCATGAGGAACAGCAGAGCTCCACACCTTAATCTATGGAGTGTAGAAACTCTACCGTTGAAAATACATAAGTGATGAAGGTTCAGGCATGGCCGAGAGGCCAGCCCCCAAACGTGATCAATATGATTCAAAGATGAACTAAAAATCATAAGATGTCTAAAAGACTAGTAAAAAGTTCTATTTATACTAAACTAGTTACTAGGGTTTACAGAAATAAGTAATTGATGCATAAATCCACTTTCGGGGCCCACTTGGTGTGTGCTTGGGCTAAGCTTGAAGTTTACACATGCAGAGGCTTCTTCTGGAGTTGAACGCCAAGTTGTAACGTGTTTTTGGCGTTCAACTCTGGTTCGTGACGTGTTTCTGGCGTTTAACTCCAGACTGCAGCGTAGAATTGGCGTTCAACGCCCTTTTGCGTTATCTAAACTTGGCCAAAGTATGGACTATTATATATTGCGGAAAAGCCCTGGATGTCTACTTTCTAACGCAATTAGAAGCGCGCCATTTTGAGTTCTGTAGCTCCAGAAAATCCACTTTGAGTGCAGGGAGGTCAGAATCCAACAGCATCAGCAGTCCTTCTTCAACCTCTGAATCTGATTTTTGCTCAAGTCCCTCAATTTCAGCCAGAAAATACCTGAAATCACAGAAAAACACACAAACTCATAGTAAAGTCCAGAAATGTGAATTTAACATAAAAACTAATGAAAACATCCCTAAAAGTAACTAGATCCTACTAAAAACATACTAAAAACAATGCCAAAAAGCGTATAAATTATCCGCTCATCAATGTTTTTTACTTTTATTTTCCTATTTTCTTTATGAGTTATCACCCTCTTGGTTTGGAGTTGGTTGTGATCATTTTTTAGGGCTTACTAACCTCAATTTTGAAGTGCATCATGGGATTGGAGCATCTATTTTGGAAGGAGCAACCTCCTCTATAATACAATGAGCCAAACCCTCCCTAATATACATACCCAAATCAAGGATATGGTAGACTCCACTATGACTATACACCTCCACCACCATATACCTATGACCGATACCCCCAACATAATCCTCAATCACCACATCTTCAAACACCACACTAATAGAACCATCCACTTCCTTACATACCACCTCAAAACACTCACCAACATGAATCACCTTCCACATATACAACCTTTCTCCCAAATTATGAACCTTCTTTTTCACCCCAATGTGATGTTTTCCCACCCTTGACGCAAGACCATCAAGACCTTCAAACTTTTCTCCAAGAGCAAAAAGGTGAGCAGATGCCTAGAATATGGGATCCCGGAGGACCTATAAAATGCAAGCTTGGATGAAGATTTAAGGAAGAGTGAAAACAGAAGCCACCCTAGCGAAAGTCTCCTCAATAAGTCCAACTTAAGGACTATAAACCAAAGTGCTAGGTGGGAGACACCCTACCATGGTAACATCTTTCTTACCCTTTCTCTTTGTTATAGTCTTGGTTAATTGCATTTTGTTTATCTTGGTTAGCTTAGGATTAGTTTAATTTTGAGTTTAGTTGGTTTATTTTGGTGTGGATCATGATTTTATGGATTTTTGAATGTTGTGGGTTGAATTTTGTGTTGAGCTAAGGTAGAGTGCCCTAGAATTTGAAGAAATTTTTTTTTTACAAAAACAGGGCACTGTACGTGCGCACACCGTTCTGCGCGCGCACACAATCTGCATAATTCACATCCTGTGCGTGCGCACCCTATTGTGTGCACACACACTAGCTTTTGCGCCCTCTATTTGGAGCGCTTGCACGCCTTGTGCATGGGTGCTCCCCTGTTTTCCCGTGCCTTGTGTGTACGCACCACCTATGCATACGCACACAACCCATGCTTCGCACTCTCTGTGCGCCAACACAGATCTGTGCGAACACACACCAGCCTACACTCTCTCTGGTGGGAGCGCTGGCACAGCTCATGCGCATGAACCCCTACCCATTTCTGCTCTTGTGTGTGCGCACGCATCTATGTGCGCGCGCACACATGATCCTTTGTAAAAAAAAAAAGTGTTCTGTGCGTGCGCCCAAGCTTGTACGCACGCATACTTCTTGATTCCCTCTCTGTTCATAGCACTCGCACACCTGATGCGAGCGCACACCTTCCACTTTTTACCTTGTGTGTGTACGCACACATACCTATGCGTACGCACAAGTGTTGTTTTGGGCAAAATTTTTATTGCACTTTTCTTTGAGCCCTAACACACTTTCACCCCTCCACCTCTCTCTTCTCCCCCTTTTACCTTATTTTCTACTTATTCTTGTTAGTTTTGTTTGCATTTCATTTTCATTTTAGTAATTATATTAGTTTTACTTTAGTTGTTTCTAATTAAATAAATTACAAGTGTTTGCTTGATGATGATTGGGTTGCTTGTTGATTGAATTTCATCAATGCACTTATACTTTGCCTTAAATTACTAGCACCTAACTGGATTTGTACATTTCCATTTTGTTGCATATTAGGTGAAATCTTTATAAGTGCACATTGAATTAAGTGAATTGAGTTGAAATTACTTGTTCATCATGATTTTCATATTAAATTCATCACATACTGGTACTTGTTCCTTGTTAATGCCTTGCATTTGTTTGAGTGACTCAACTTGATTCTTGTCAAGCTTGTCACTTTTTGTAACAAGTATTTTACCATGTGACTTTTTCTTTATGTTTCATGATGAATAAGGAGTTTTTTGTTCATTATTGGATTGGTTATTGTTTATTGTGCTTCTATATCAATTTGTGTTTTCACTCGCACAATTTCAATATTCAATATCTCAAATACTCAATTCAATTTTTGTGGTTACCTAAAGTTTCTTGTGCCTTAAGTTTTGCTTATTCTTCACTTGCAACCTAAGTTACTTAATTGAGGAACACATGTTATTTCTGTTGCTTGTGAGATTTATGTTTTTACTCGGCTAATGTGTGTGTTCTAAATCGTGCGCACATTTAGAATACACACATTACTTTTTATCATATCACACACAGCTTACTTTTCCTCAATTCCTCTTTATTTGTTTTATACAGTAGCCCGAGCCCCCGTACCCACCAACTGAAGGTGGAACCTCCTAGTTCTTCACCCCCGGATCATGTGCATGCATGGAGGACCGTGCACAATTTAAGTGTGGGGGAGGATCGACAACTTCGAAGGGGGTAAAAATTCTTTTCTTAGACACTTTGCAATACCTTTTAGTTCTTTTTCTTCAATTTTTGCAATTTTGTTCTTACTTTGTTTAGTTTGGTTTGTTTGTATATATTTCTTTAAGTGTTTATAGTTATATAGTAGTAAATATTTGCATGTTGCATAATAGAGTGAATAATTTTCGTAAAAACAACAAAGAATTCTCATGAAATCCTTCCTAGGGTATGCTATTGATTGAATTGAAGAAAAATTGTTTTTCAACTTGCTTGGAGTATTCTTTTCATAGAACATAGAAAAACAGCTAGAACAACATACCTTGTGAGATTTGAGCTCTAATAGATGGTTGCATATTCTCAACCATAAAGTTTGTTCTTGTGTGATTATAATCCTTTTTTATTGTGATCTTAGATTTGCATGAATCTTTATGTCCTGTGTTTGATGTTTGGATGCATTTAGTATGATTGAAGACATTCTTGATATTAAACTCACCAACCTATATGGCCAACCCTTGCATTCACCTTTGTAACCCCTTTTTGAGCCTTTAAATCCCTGTTTGTTCTTATTCTAAGCACATTATTGTTCCTAAAACGAAAAACCATTGATGTCCTTGAATTACTCTTTGATTATCTTGGGTGGAGTAGTGTGTGTTACTCAAGTGTGGGAGAAGATAGTTGGAAAACATTGGTGATGAAGTTACATGGGGTATTGATTGAGAAAAATTGGAAAATGGGTAATACTCATGCATTCATTGTTCAAGAAATATACATCTCTTGTTGTTGACAAAAATAAGAAAATTTTGAGTTAAAAAAAAATCAAATCTTGTGCATAGTAGCATATGAAATAAAAAGCTAAATAAAGGATGCATATGTTTGTGTTTGGAAAGAAGATGCATGAGTAAATGTGAGAAAGTGAAATAAATGGATAGTTAGGTTGTTTTCCCATGTGTATATAGGTGATGTAGGATTAGGTGGACACTTGAGCTAATCAAAGATCTAATCCAGTAAGTCCACTTAACCATATTTATCCCACCTTAACCCTAGCCCCATTACAACCCTCCAAAGACCTCATGATATTTGTTTTTCATGCATCAAATATTAATTGATTGTTAGATGACTTGCATATCTTTGAAAAATATGATTAAAGGAGAATTGAGTGATTAATCCCTAAACACTGAGTGAATAGAGTGAATACACATCTGGTGAGGGGTTCGATCGCTCCATCCTATGTTCTTGTACCTGATGTTGTATCTTCTTGCAAGTTGTTTGGTTGCTAGTTTGAAAATTTCAATTCAATTCTTTGGACATTGGTCATATTGCTATACTTTCTTACTTTAGCCCCAAGGTTTTATTTTGGATTGACTGGAATTTTCTTGTTTGTTTTTGCTAAACTCAATAGGAGTCATAGTATAGATATAGATAGATAGCATTTAGCATAGTTGCATTTTGGCGAAGACTGTGAGACAACAGTGTAATTTGGTATTAGTTAGAAATCCCTAAGTTTAGATAACCCTATTTATGGTTATGGTTTAAGTTATTTATTTTTGTCAAGCTTGAATATTTGTATCGATTTAAAGTTCTAGGATTGCCTTTGGCATCCCGGAACCTTATATCTTACATATTGGGCACTATTACCATATTGAGAACCTCCGGTTCTCATACCATATGTTGTTGTTATTTTTCAAATGTAGGTTTCAACCCACCTCGGTGAGTTTGCGGATATGGTGACAGAGCGGAGGATGATCTTTCTTATGCTTTATTTTACTTTACTTTTGTTGTAGTATTTTCTCACCTTTTGTATATTTAACATTGTTGCCTTAGAGGCTTTATTTCTAAAAACTTTGAGAGATAGATTGTTACTATTTTAAACTTTAAAACTCTGATGTATTCAGTTTGACTAGCCGGCCTAAACTCCGCAGGATGTGACTAGTCCTCAAATTGTGGAGTTAAGGTTTATCTAATTTTGTGATTGTATTTGGATTTCACCGTGTATGCAATGATCACAATTCTTTTATTCTTTTAGAAAATACTTAAGTCTTATTTCTTTATTATTAGTGATTTGGTACATACCACTCCGGTTCTTGCATTCACCTTCTCTATGTTTTGTGAAACTTATGGATGTTTATATATGGAAACCGTGCTAACTATGGTTTCATTCAAGCATTTTGTTTCACACACTGATTAAACGTTAAAAGTTAACTTAGTTAACTCAGAATTTTGATTACTCTAAAGTCTGAGCTTGGGTCCCTTTGGTGTGAATTCTGATAATGATAAAGTAACTAAAAATATTGTAGATGAACGTTATTTGTTAAACAATTTATGATATGACTGTTTAATGCATGTTCTTTATAAATTAGATTATTTTGTCTAATAAAATGATATCAGAAAGCAATGAATCCCCCATACTTGATATATAATTGGCTTTTAACATATTTTTTCTGGTGAAAAATATTTTAAGCTTGTAGATCGTGTTTAGGTTTACCTTCGTTCTATTAGTTAATGCAGACGATGCGAATGATGTTGAAGGACTTCTACCAGAGGAAGACACTGGTCTACCAACCGAAGAAGCCGAGGGTGATTTATCGGATTCAGAGGAATTTTGGAAGCCATTTATTGCATCCTCACCAGTTGAGAAGTCAATCAAAGCTAACAATGGTTATGTTCCATGAAAGGAGCACAAGTCTAATCTTAAGAATGATGACTCCGAAGACATTGGTGAAGCCAACTTTGTGAAAGCATCCAATTCTGAACTCAAGTCGTCGAAGTCAGGGAAGAGGAATAAATGGAAACCTGAAGAAATTAAGAAGTTGATCAACATGTGTGGAAAACTACACAATAGATTTCAAATTGTGAAGGGAAGGATGGCTTTATGGGAAGAGATATCTCAGAGCTTGTTGGCTGATGGGATCAGCAGAAGTCCTGGACAGTGTAAATCGCTTTGGACATCTTTGGTACAGAAATATCAGGTATGTTTCTTCTTTCAAAAAAACCTGATGTTAATATTGTAAAGCTTGTCATTAAGTCATTAATAATCACACATAATTTTTGTTGTTTAATGCCTTGGTAAATTTGTATATTGTATAATATAGTCTTGTTTAAATAGGTTATGATGATAAAGAAACAGTCACCTATCTCTCTTTTGATGTTAAATATTTTTATGAGATAGAAACATAGTAAGGATCCAAATGAGAAAATTCAATTAATTTGTACAGCTTGTTGTTTATTACATAAGAAGGGGTTGCATTTCACTTGTAAATAATGTGTATGGTAAAATCCAATAGCTTTATAGAGTGAATAAAATAGAAGTGCATGAGATGGTTATTATTCTGACTAATAACATTTTATATTTAATGCAGGAGATCAAGAACGAGAAGGGTAGTGTAGCAAGAATAGTTGGCAATATCTTGAGGACATGGAAAAGATAATGCCTGATAGTGAAGCAATGACAACAAAATGATGAAAAAAGTTGGTAAAGGAAGGAACATGATAAAAAGAACATATATATAAAAAAGAAACACTTTGGGATGTTTCCACATGAAGATTGATACCAAGTGTGTGGATGTTAACAGTGCTGAAAGTTGCATCAGTTGCATGATTTGTGGTATGGACTCATGGCATTCAAGATCCATAGTTTTGTGAGGGCTGAAGATATAGACAACATTAAAGGGAAGTCAATGAGGGTAGTATTTTTGTTTGGGGGACTGCTGATATAATATCCCACCATAGTTACCCTCCCACTTATTTATATCCCTTTTCCTAATGATGTATCATATCTAATTTTATTATTTTTTTTATATGGGAACATCGGCACAATAAGCAACCATGGACAACAGTTAAATAGTGAAGGGAAAAATCTTTGATGTTTCTTATTGACTGTAGTAGCAACGACAAAATTTAAATGACTAGTATTAGAATTGAGTGCCAGGTGTTGGGATAAAAGCCACAATTGAGTCCTTTTCTTAACCAACAATTGAGTCCTAGATAATGACTAATTAGTTCTAAGAGAGTAATGCCACCTATAATTAACCAACTTTTGCTTACAGAAAAAACGTAACTAAAACTTTGGACCAATTCAAATCTCTAAGTTTTGATGGATTAAAATAATTGAAGTTGAAATTGGCAACTTATGTTTGCCTCTTATTTTTTGTATATTGTATCCTCTTTTCTTAGAGGATAAACTAGTGAATGATCCGTGCGATGCACGGTCAAAAAAATACATTAATCACACGGGAAATGCTCAGTACGGGAATAAAAAATACAATATGTATGCATATAACATAATATCAACCATTAATCAAATTAAATTAACACTTGCAGATTTCTCTATTGAATGAAAACTGAAATTATCCCTTACATATTAATTAATAATGTTAAGAAGCTTCTTTATGTCATATTACATAACAAAAAATAATTTCTCATGTTCATTGTATAGGAAAAAAATAGATCCAACAAAAAAAAAAATAAATACATGAATACAAAACATCTAAACTCACACATCCCTAAGTATGTTCACCTTTAATTCAAATGGATATGTTGATATAATCTTAAATATATATACATCCCCAACTTATTAAAATATCTATTAACAACTACTAAAAAACCTAAATAATCACATGCTTAATATCATATCATAGTCATCTGATAAAAATTGGGTAAGAAAAAAAAATACATGATGTGATACATACAAATCGTCCAACTGGCATCCAAGGGTGCACAGAACGGTGCCGTAGTAAACGTCATTTTGATCGCCGCTGACGTGGTTGTTGAAGATTTCTGTTCTACAACATGCGAAACCGTAGCCGCTCACAAGAACTCAACTTACTTATGGCTTGGGAATTCCGAACCCAGTGTTCGGAGAAATGCTCGTGGTCTATATTGACCAACTTGGCCAGCCTTCTGGCTGAGACCGCCACTGGACCCAAGGATGCTCTTCCTTGTGAGACTAATGGTGAATGGGGAGGACTCTGCTTGTGTTTTGTGCAATTTTTTTGTTGTGGCGGTAGCAGAGATAGTGGTTGTGCAATAACAACTTCCTCTTCAAATAACCTGTTATAAAATTGTGCAGCAAATCTGGTCAAGGTCTCAAGGTCCTCCATCCACTCTCCTTCACTACTCCTTAGCTTTAACACCCTGTTCTTCCTTCTTCTTTTGATCATTTTTGTATGATAGTATCTCGTATTGCGGTCACCCTCCACAATCCATCTCTCCTGTGACTTCTGCAACTAGAGAGTCTCTTCTCTATCAAGAAGCTCCTCCAACTCACCACTGAGTTTCTTTTCAAGCTTCTCAAGACATGGTTTTTTTTAATGTTCCTGAGCTCTCTGGATGCCTCTTAATCTGTTGAAAAGTTTTTGCTTCTGCTGCCCTACATGCCCAAAAATATCTTTATTCCACTGTTTCAAATCATTCATGAGCATTACTAGGGCTTGGTTGAGGCTGGCTCCTCTGTCCCATTTCTGGTTTACGAACTCCTCATATTCAGGGTGCATCTTTCACATTACCTCAAACCTAAAAGGTTTATTTCTGCCTTTCTGATTTTGGAGTTCAATAGTAACAAGAAGCGGGTGATGGTCCGAGTTAGTGCGCGTTAGCACATCCACTCTAGCTTCACCAAACCTTATTCTCCAATCGCATTAGACATAACTCTATCCAGCCGTTTAAACATCCTATCTCTTCCCTCCCATAGAGGCCCCTCCATGTAAATTTAGTACCTATATACCCTAAGTCAATTAAGGAACAAGCATTCATCCATTCTTTGAATCTCTGACACGCTCTAACATCCATTCTGCCACCACCTTTTTTTCTCTATTGGACAAGAAATTTCATTGAAGTCTCCTACCAACATCCAATCTTTGCTCACCCCATTAGCTAATCTTTTCAGTTCGGGCCACATTACTCTTCTATTAGCCTCTTAAGGGCTATCATAGATAGCAATGAGGATCCAACTCCTCTTATTAGGAAAAGTCACCTCCATATGAACAAACTATGTGTGAGATTTTAAAAATGTCATAAGAACATTTGGATCTTTTCATAACACCCAAATCTCCCCCACCACTGAACCCATTAGCCTCTTCAATTACACTATAATCAAAACCAAATCATTAATAGCTCTTCTAGCTTGTTCACCATTGCATCTAGTCTCATATAATATGATTATATTAGGTCGATAAAATACACATAAATTCATTGAGGGAGCAAGAGAATGCCTGGCTCACAGCACCTCTACAGTTCTAAGAAAACACAATCACAATTAACAATTTGAGAAAAGAAAATAAAAATCGAGACTTACTACTCCAATTGCATCTCATCCCCTTCAAGGGATATCTCCTTCCCCATGTCACTGCCTTTAGGGTCTCCAATATGACTAGCCTCATTCTTTAGCTCCTCCTCTTTCTTCATTCGTTCCTCAGACCTTTCTATCATTTCTGCCTCAAAGAGAAGGGCTGCTTCCACCATAATTGTTGACTCAATAGAGTGTGAATCAGGTGGGTCTGGTTTTCTTGGATACCCCATGTCCTCATCCATTATTGCTATTTCGGGGACAAAAGTTGCTGCCACCGGAGATTCTTGGGTCTCCATGCTGGTAGTATTATCTAAGTTTTGATTTTTCTGGTTGTTCTCTAAAATAAATCATGGTTAGCAGTTTGGGTTTTCTTTTGGATGGGCTGGGTGGGGTTACTAATAGATTGGGGTCTAGGCTAATTTTTATTTTGGGCATTTGGGTTAGCTTGGGAAAGAGCTGGGTTGTGTGGACCTTATGAGGTATCATTATTATTGGCATGGTTTAAGGGGCTTGTTAATTTTCTGTTTTTTGGGCTTGTTGGGTAACCGGATGTTTAGTTTCTGGTGTGTGTCATGTTATTGGGGCTATGAGTTGTAGGCTGGTTAGGAACATAGGGTGATTGGGACATAATTATAGGCCTTAAATTGTCATGATTTGTCGTTTATAGAAGGAACATTCTCTTTTTGCAAATGATTAGCCTCTGATTCCTTAGGATTCTTCTCATTTAACATTGCAAACCTGGTATCTGGCGTCTTCTTCGCATCTGTTTTGTCTCCTCCCCCACTACTCTCTCGTTTCGCTCCCCTACTCTTGCCAGTGTCACCTTTTTTTTTTGCCACGTGTAGTACGTTGTACTACCATCCAAGGGCCAAAATGTTCCTCTAAAATATTATTTTCTTTTATACTCTTTTCCTTTTCCAAAATTTCATGAGTTCCCTCCTTCTCCTTCGTCCCTCCGGTACCATCCGCCACCTCTTTTCCTGCCCTTCTGGTTACTTCCTCCACCGCTCATGCTCTTGTTGGTGCCTCTGCTTGCTTCTTTGGATAGTTTATCTTTTCATGTCCAACCATTCCACTTGAGAAGCAGATATCATAGAGTCCCTCAAACTCCACGAGGTATCTTACTCCATTAATGGAGTATTGTGATATCAATGGTGCAGTTAGGTCTAGTTTCACACACGTTATAGCAAACTATCCATGACATTTGTCTGCGGTGTTGGAGTCCACCTTGAGGGTTCCTCCCACCACATTGCCTATTCTTTCCAAAATACTCTTCTCGTGATACTCTATAGCTAGGCTTGGAAGGTGGATCTAAACTGCTACCGTATCGATAGTGGCCTCCATTGGGTTGAAGTTTGGTTTCCAAAACCTAATGGAGAGGTAGTGATACCTCCAAGATCCCTCTATTAGTGCATAGTCTAGATCCTCTTAGGAGAAAAATTTTACAAGAAAGAAATTATTTCCTAAGTCAATAACCTCAATAATGCTCCCTTGTTTCTCCCACATGGATTCAAGCTTTCTTGTTAGAACTTGTAGGGAGATTCTTCTACCCATCCGTTTCACAATCAAAGTTTCCCACCAAGGGTGTCTCAGACTCTTCATAGTAGCCTGGTGCACAAATTGTAAATCACACTTTTCACAACTCGTACCACTAACCAGCAAGTGCACTGGGTCGTCCAAGTAATACCTTACGTGAGTAAGGGTCGATCCCACGGAGATTGTTGGCTTGAAGCAAGCTATGGCTATTTTGTAATTCTTAGTCAGGAAATCAATAATAAGAGTGATTATATTTATGAAGAGTAAATAGCATAAAATAAATAATACTTGTTGTGCAGTAATGGAGAACAGTTTGAGGATTTGGAGATGCTCTGTCTTCTGAATCTCTGCTTTCCTACTGTCTTCTTCTTCACGCACGCAGGTCTCCTTCCATGGCAAGCTGTATGTTAGTGGATCACCGCTGTCAATGGCTACCATCCGTCCTCTCAGTGAAAATGGTCCAAATGCGCTGTTACCGCACGGCTAATCATCTGTCGGTTCTCACTCATGTCGGAATAGGATCCATTGATCCTTTTGCGTCTCTCACTACGCCCAGCACTCGTGAGTTTGAAGCTCATCACAGTCATCCCATCCCAGATCTTACTCGGAATACCACAGACAAGGTTTAGACTTTCCAGATCTCAGGAATGGCCGCCAATAATTCTAGCTTATACCACGAAGACTCTGATCTCACGGATTCAAATGCTCTGTTGTCAGGAGATGCAATCAAACGCGTGAACCAGGAATAAAAGAGATACACACTCAATCTAAGGTAGAATGGAAGTGGTTGTCAGGCACGCATTCATGTATTGAGAATGGTGATGAGTGTCACGGATCATCACATTCATCATGGTTAAGTGTGAGTGAATATCTTAGAACAGAGACAAGCGTGTTTGAATAAAAAACAGAAGTAATTGCATTAATTCATCGAGACACAGCAGAGCTCCTCACCCCCAATCATGGGGTTTAGAGACTCATGCCGTTAGAAATACAATGTAAAACATGAAAAATGTCATGAGGTACATAATAAATCTCTAGAAGTTATTTAAATACTAAAGTAGTAACCTAGGTTTATAGAAAATGAGTAAACTATGATAGATAGTGCAGAAATCCACTTCTGGGGCCTACTTGGTGTGTGCTGGGACTTAGACTTGAGCTTTACACGTGCCTAGGCTGTTTTTGGAGTTAAACGCCAGGTTGTAACCTGTTTCTGGCGTTTAACTCCAGAATAGGGCAGGAAGCTGGCGTTGAACGCCAGTTTGCGTCATTTATCTTCGAGCAAAGTATGGAATATTATATATTGATAGAAAGCCCTGGATGTCTACTTTCCAATGCAATTGAGAGCGTGCCATTTGGACTTCTGTAGCTCCAAAAAATCCACTTTGAGTGCAGGGAGGTTAGAATCTAACAGCATCTGCAGTCCTTCTTCAGCCTCTGAATCAGATTTTTGCTCAGGTCTCTCAATTTCAGCCAGAAAGTACCTGAAATCATAGAAAAACACACAAACTCATAGTAAAGTCCATAAATGTAAATTTTAATTAAAAACTAATAAAAATCTACTAAAAACTAACTAAATCATACTAAAAACTATGTAAAAACAATGCCAAAAAGCGTATAAATTATCCGCTCATCACAACACCAAACTTAAATTGTTGCTTGTCCCCAAGCAACTGAAAATCAAATAGGATAAAAAGAAGAAAATATACTATAAACTCCAAAATATCAATGAAACTTAGCTCCAATTAAATAAGCGGGACTAGTAGCTTTTTGCCTCTGAATAGTTTTGGCATCTCACTTTATCCCTTGAAGTTCAGAATGATTGGCATCTATAGGAACTCAGAATTTAGATAGTGTTATTGATTCTCCTAGTTCAGTATGTTGATTCCTGAACACAGCTACTTTATGAGTCTTGGCCGTGGCCCTAAGCACTTTGTTTTCTAATATTACCACCGGATACATAAATGCCACAGACACATAACTGGGTGAACCTTTTCAGATTGTGACTCAGCTTTGCTAGAGTCCCCAATTAGAGGTGTCCAGGGTTCTTAAGCACACTCTTCTTTTTGCTTTGGACCTCGACTTTAACTGCTCAGTCTCAGATTTTCACTTGACACTTTCACGCCACAAGCACATGGTTAGGGACAGCTTGGTTTAGCCGCTTAGGCCAGGTTTTTAATCCTTTTGGGCCCTCCTATCCACTGATGCTCAAAGACTTGGATCCTTTTTATTACCCTTGCCTTTTGGTTTTAAGGGCTATTGGCTTTTTCTGCTTGCTTTTTCTTTTTTTTTTATATTTTTTTTCTCTTTTTTTTTCGCTTTTTTTTTCTGCAAGCTTTGTTCTTCACTGCTTTTTCTTACTTCAAGAATCATTTTTATGATTTTTCAGAATATCAAATAACATTTCTCCTTTTTCTTCATTCTTTCAAGAGCCAACAATTTTAATATTCATAAACAACAAATTCAAAAGACATATGCACTGTTCAAGCATTCATTCAGAAAAAAAAAAGTATTGTCACCACATCAAAATAATTAAACTAATTTCAAGGATGAATTCGAAATCATGTACTTCTTATTCTTTTGTGATTAAAAACATTTTTCATTTAAGAACGGTGATGGATTCACAGGACATTCATAGCTTTAAGGCATAGACACTAGACACTAATGATCATGTAAGAACGACACAAACATAAATAAACATAAAGCACAGAGAGCAAAAACAAAAAATAAATAGACAAGGAGATTAAGGAATGGGTCCACCTTAGTAAGGGTGGCGTCTTCTTCCTCTTGAAGAACCAATGGTGCTCTTGAGCTCCTCTATGTCTCTTCCTTGCCTTTGTTGCTCCTCCCTCATAGCTCTTTGATATTCTCTAATCTCATGGAAGGTTGCCATATGGTTATGGAAAATTAAAAAGCGGGGCTTTTTCCACACCAAACTTAAAATGTTTGCTCGTCCTCAAGCAAAAGAAGAAAGAAAGGAGGAGATGGAGATGTGTGGTGGGTTCGGCCAAGGGAGGGTGATAGTGTGTATGAGGGGTTTATGATGGATGGATGTGAGTGGTGAAGAGAGTATGGAGAAGAGTGTTATGGAAAGGTGTGAAAAGGAGAGAAGAAGAGGTGGGGTAGGTAGGGATCCTGTGGGGTCCACAGATCTTGAGGGGTCAAGGACTTAGCATCCCTGCTTCATTGAGGCGTGCAAAACACCCTTAGAGTGCAATCCTGGCATTTAACGCCAGACTGCTGCTTGTTTCTGGTGTTAAACGCCAGCTTTTCCCCCTTTCTTGGCGTTGAACGCCAACTTAGTGCTTGTTTCTGGCGTTTAACACCAGTTTGATGCTTCTTTCTAGCGTTAAACGCCAGTCTGATGCTTCTTACTAGCGTTTAAACACCAGTAAGCTCTTCCTCCAGGGTGAGCTGTTTTTGATTTTGCTTTGATTTGTGTGATTCCACATGATCATCATCCTAAAGAAAATATAAAATAAAAAAGGAAAACAGAAAATTAACATAGATAAGTAAAAATTGGGTTGCCTCCCAATAAGCACTTCTTTATTGTCTTTAGCTAGACCTTGCTGAGCTTTTAATCTAGTCTCAGCTTTGAGCATTCTTGCTCAAGATTGCCTTCAAGATAATGCTTGACTCTCTGTCCATTAACAATGAACTTCTTATTAGAATCAATGTCTTGAAGCTTAACATAGCCATATGGTGACACACTTGTAATCACATATGGTCCCCTCCACCGGGATTTCAGTTTCTCGGGGAATAATCTGAGCCTAGAGTTAAACAGCAGAACCTTCTGTCCTGGTTCAAAGACTCTAGATGACAACTTTCTATCATGCCACCTTTTTGCTTTCTCTTTGTAAAGCTTGGCATTTTCGAAAGTAGTGAGTCTGAATTCCTCTAGCTCATTTAGCTGGAGCAATCTTTTTTCTCCAGCTAATTTGGCATCAAAGTTTAGGAATCTAGTTGCCCAGTAGGCCTTATGCTCCAGTTCCACGGGCAGATGACAGGCCTTACCATACACAAGCTGGTATGGAGAGGTCTCTATAGGAGTCTTGAATGCTGTTTTGTAAGCCCACAGAGCATCATCCAAGCTTCTCGCCCAATCCTTTCTACGGGTACTTACAGTCCATTCCAGGATTCTTTTAGTTCTCTATTAGAGACTTCATCTTGCCCAATTGTCTGTGGATGATATGGAGTTGCCACCTTGTGGCTAATTCCATACCGGACCATAGCAGAGTAAAGCTGTTTGTTGCATAAGTGAGTGCCCCCATCACTGATTAGTGCTCTAGGGACACCAAACCTACTGAAGATATGTTTCTGGAGGAACTTCAGCACTGTCTTAGTATCATTGGTGGGTGTGGCAATGGCCTCTACCCATTTGGATACATAGTCGACTGCCACCAGAATATAAGTGTTTGAGTATGATGGTGGGAAAGGCCCCATGAAGTCAATACCCCATACATCAAATAACTCAATCTCCAAGATTCCTTGTTGAGGCATGGCGTAATCATGAGGCAGATTACCAGCTCTCTGGCAACTGTCACAGTTACGTACAAACTCTCAGAAATCTCTATAGAGGGTAGGCCAGTAGAAGCCACATTGGAGGACCTTGGTGGCTGTTCGCTCACCTCCGAAATGGCCTCCATATTGTGACCCATGGCAATGCCATAAGATCTTCTGTGCTTCTTCTCTAGGCACACACCTACGGATTATTCCGTCTGCACATCTCTTAAAGAGATAGGGTTCATCCCACAAGTAGTACTTTGCATCAGTAATTAATTTTTTCTTTTGTTGCCTGCTGTACTCCTTGGGTATGAATCTTGCAGCTTTATAGTTTGCAATGTCTGCAAATCATGGTGTTTCCTGAATGGCAAACAAATGCTCATCCGGAAAGGTTTTGGAGATCTCAATAGAGGGAAAGGATGCCCATTCTACTGGTTCTATCTGGGACAGATGATCAGCCACTCGGTTTTCTGCCCTTTTCTATCTCTTATTTCTATATCAAACTCTTGCAGAAGCAACACCCATCTTATGAGCCTGGGTTTTGAATCCTGCTTTGTAAGTAGATATTTAAGAGCAGCATGATCAGTGTACACAATCACTTTTGATCCTACTAAATATGATCTAAACTTGTCAATGACATAAACCACTGCAAGCAATTCTTTTTCTGTGGTTGTGTAATTTTTCCAGGCATCATTTAAAACATGGCTAGCGTAATAGATGACATGCAGAAGCTTGTCATGCCTCTGCCCCAATACTGCACCAATGGCATGGTCACTGGCATCACACATTAGTTCAAATGGTAATGTCCAGTCTGGTGCAGAAATAACTGGTGTTGTGACCAGCTTAGCTTTCAGAGTTTCAAACGCCTGCAGACACTCTGTGTCAAACACAAATGGCATGTCAGCAGCTAGCAGGTTGCTCAGAGGTTTTGCAATTTTCGAAAAATCCTTTATAAACCTCCTGTAGAATCCTGCATACCCCAGAAAGGTTCTGATTGCCTTAACATTGGCAGGTGGTGGTAATTTTTCAATTACTTCAACTTTAGCTTGATCCACCTCTATTTCCTTGTTTGAAATTTTATGCCCAAGGACAATTCCTTCAGTCACCATAAAGTGACATTTTTTCCAGTTTAAAACTAGGTTGGTCTCTTGGCATCTTTTCAGAACAAGTGCTAAATGGTTAAGGCAGGAGCTGAATAAGTCTCCAAAGACTGAAAAGTCATCCATGAAGACTTCCAAAAATTTCTCTACCATATCAGAGAAGATAGAGAGCATGCACCTCTGAAAGGTTGCAGGTGCATTGCACAGACCAAAAGGCATCCTTCTGTAGGCAAACACTCCAGAAGGACATGTGAATGCTGTTTTCTCTTGGTCCTGAGGATCTAATGCAATTTAGTTGTAACCTGAATAGCCATCCAAAAAGCAGTAGTATTCATGACCTGTTAGTCTTTTTAGCATCTGGTCTATGAATGGTAAAGAAAAGTGATCCTTCCTGGTGGCTGTATTGAGCCTTCTGTAATCAATACACATACGCCACCCTGTAACTGTTCTTGTAGGAACCAATTCATTTTTTTCATTATGAACCACTGTCATGCCTCCTTTCTTGGGAACAACTTGGACAGGGCTCACCCAGGGGCTATCAGAAATAGGATAAATAATCCTAGCCTCCAGTAACTTGGTGACCTCTTTATGCACCACTTCCTTCATAGCTGGATTTAGCCGCCTCTGTGGTTGAACCACTGGCTTAGCATTGTCCTCCAATAGGATTTTGTGCATGCATCTTGCGGGGCTGATGCCCTTAAGATCACTTATGGACCACCCAAGAGCTATCTTGTGTGTCCTTAGCACTTGAAGTAGTGCTTCCTCTTCCAGTGGATTTAAAGTAGAGCTTATGATCACCGGAAAAGTGTTACCTTCTCCCAGAAATGCATACTTCAGGGATGGTGGTAGTGGTTTGAGCTCGGATTTAGGAGGTTTCTCCTCTTCCTGAGAAAGTTTCAGAGGCTCTTTCAATTCCTCTGAATCCTCCAGATCAGGCTGAACATCTTTAAAGATGTCTTCCAGCTCTGATTCAAGACTCTCAACCATGTTGATCTCCTCTACTAAAGAGTCAATAAGATCAACTTTCATGCAGTCTTTTGGTGTGTCTGGATGCTGCATGGCTTTGACAGCATTTAACTTAAACTCATCCTCATTGACTCTCAGGATTACTTCCCCCTTTTGGACATCAATGAGAGTTCGTCCAGTTGCTAGGAAAGGTCTTCCTAGAATAAGAGTAGCACTCTTGTGCTCCTCTATTTCCAGCACTACAAAGTCAGTGGGAAAGGCGAATGGCCCAACCCTGACAATCATGTCTTCAATCACGCCTGATGGGTATTTAATGGAGTCATCAGCAAGTTGAAGACATATCCGGATTGGTTTGACTTCTTCAGTTAAACCAAGATTTCTAATCGTGGATGCAGGTATTAGGTTGATACTTGCCCCAAGATCACATAAAGCTGTCTTGGTGCAATTACCCTCTAATATGCATGGTATCATAAAGCTCCCGGGATCTTTAAGCTTTTTTGGGAAGCTTTTCAGAATGACTGCACTGCATTCTTCAGTGAGGAGAACTCTTTCAGTTTCTCTCCAATCCTTCTTATGACTCAAGATCTCTTTCATTAACTTGGTATAAGAGGGTATTTGCTCAAGTGCCTCTGCAAACGAAATCTTTATTTCAAAAGTCCTGAGATAGTCTGCAAAGCGGGCAAATTGCTTATCCTGCTCCTCTTGGCGGAGTTTTTGAGGATAAGGCATCTTGGCTTTGTATTCCTCAACCTTAGTTGCTGCAGGTTTATTTCCTATAGAGGTGGTTAGAGAAGCCTTTTTAGAAGGGTTGCTATCAGCACTTGTGTGTGTCTGATCCCTCACTGGCGTTTGAATGCCAGGGTTAGAAGCTGGATTAGCGTTGAATGCCAACTTCTTACCTGTTTCTGGCATTTGAACGCCAGAACTGAGCTTTCATTGGGCATTTGACGACAGCTCCTTGCCTGTTTCTAGTGTTTGAATGCCAGAACTGCGCGTGGGTTGGGCGTTAAATGCCAACCTTGCATCTTTTTCTGGCGTTTGAACGCCAGAGTTATTCCTCTTTGTGCTCTTACTGTCCTCAGAGGGATTTTGGATAATATTTTGCTCATCCTCTGTTAGTTGTTCTTTTCTTGGCTTTCTGCTGCTCTGAAGTGAGGTATTTAATATTTTCTCACTTCTTAATTGAACTACCTGGCATTCTTCTGTTATCTGCTTTGATAACTGCTATTTTGTCTGATTTAATTGTGCTTCCATATTTTTATTAGCATTTTTAGTGTCTTGTAGCATCTCCTTGAATTCTGCTAGCTGTTTTGTTAGAAAACACAATTGTTGATTGAGTTCAGCAACTTGTTCTGGAGGACCAAGTTCAGTAGACACTGCTTTTGCTTCTTCTTTTATGGAGGACCTACTACTTATGTACAGATGCTGATTTCTAGCAACTATATCAATAAGCTCTTGAGCCTCTTCAATAGTTTTTCTCATGTGTATAGATCCACCAGTTGAGTGGTCTAGAGATATCTTAGCTCTTTCTGTAAGCCCATAGTAGAAGATGTCTAATTGCACCCACTCTGAAAACATTTCAGAGGGGCATTTTCTTAGCATCCCTCTGTACCTCTCCCAGGCATTATAAAGGGATTCATCATCCTCTTGTTTAAAGCCTTGGATGTCCAGCCTTAGCTGTGTCATCCTTTTTGGAAGGAAATATTGATTCAGGAATTTGTCTGACAACTATTTCCATGTTCTTATGCTTGCTGTGGGTTGGTTATTTAACCACGTTTTAGCTTGATCTTTTACGGCAAATGGAAACAGTAACAGCCTGTATACATCCTGATCTACCTCCTTGTCACGTACTGTGTCAGCAATTTGCAAGAATTGTGCCAGAAACTCTGTAGGTTCTTCCTGTGGAAGACCGGAATACTAGCAATTTTGCTGCACCATGACAATGAGCTGAGGATTTAGCTCAAAACTGCTTGCCTTGATAGGAGGTATACAGATACTATACCCGTATGCAGCAGTAATAGGGTTAGCATATGATCCCAGAGTCCTTCTGGACTGTTCATTTCCACTTTTGTCCATGATGGAGAAAGGGAGATGATGTGGATTGTAAATTTTTTTTTTGAAAACTGAAATTAAATAAAATAAAATAAAATAAAATAAGTGAAAATTCGAATATAAGTTCAAAAATTAAAAGGAAATTGAAAACTAAAATAATTAATTAATTAAAAAGATTTGAAAAATAAAGGGTAAGGATTTTCGAAAAATAAAGAGAGAGAAATTGGTTAGGAAGTTTTGAAAAAGATATGTCTTAAAATTAAAGATACTTGTAAGAAAATAAAATAAAATAAAATAAAATAAAAAGATATGAAAAAGATTTGATTTTAAGATTTGAGATTAGAAAAGATAAGATAAGCTAGGTAAGAGAAGATAAGGAATTTAAATTAAAAAGTTTTGAAATTTGAAATTTGAAATTTGAAATTTGGAAGTTGAAATTTGAAATTTGAAATAAGATAAGATAAGTCTTTTGAAAAAGATATGATTTTTTTGAAAAAGATTTGAATTTTGAAAATTTTTTTTACACTAAGATAAGATAAAATAGAAATTTTAAACTAAAAGTCTGAAATTCTTATGTAAATTTCAAAAATTAACTTAAAATGAAGAGAAAAGATATTTTTTTTTGAATTTAATGAGGAAAGAGAAAAACAATAAAATGACACCAGACTTAGAGTTTTTAGATCAAAACAAAGAAAATAAATAAGAAAACTTTAAATGTCAAGATGAACTCCAAGAACACTTTGAAGATCAAGATGAACACCAAGAACAACAAGAATAAAATTCAAAGACTCAAGAACATAAAAAGAACACCAAACTTAAAACTTTAGAAAACTAAAAATAAATTTTCGAAAATAAAAAAAAAATAACAAGAGGACACCAAACTTAAAAGTATGACACAAGATTTAATCAAAGAAAAATTATTTTTGAAAAAGTTTTAAAAAGGAAGATACCCAATTACTAAGAACATAAGCACAACGCTCTAGCCAACTAAGCTATAAATTTAACATGTTTTAAAAAAAGTATTTAATGTATATAAATTTTTTTTATATATATTTTTTTTGCTGATGATTTGAAAACGCACAAGAAAAACAAGAAAATATACAGAATAGGAAAAACTAAAGATCAAACAAAAAAAATAGCAAGAACAACTTGAAGATTAAGAAAGAACAATGAACACAAATTCGGAAATTTAAAAGAAAATAAAAGCATGCAATTGACACCAAACTTAAAATATGAAACTAAACTCAAACAAAAAAGCTCAATTATTAATTTATAAAGATTTTCAAAAAATTTAAAAAGAGAAAATAAGGATTAAAAAAAATTTCAACCAAAAACAATAATAGAAGATGCAATTTTAGCGACTCTAAACTAAAAAGATAAAATTTTCCTAATCTAAGCAACAAAATAAACTGGCAGTTATCCAAACTCGAACAATCCCCGGCAACGGCGCCAAAAACTTGGTGCACGAATTGTAAATCACACTTTTCACAACTCGTACCACTAACCAGCAAGTGCATTGGGTCGTCCAAGTAATACCTTACGTGAGTAAGGGTCGATCCCACGGAGATTGTCGACTTGAAGCAAGCTATGGCTATTTTGTAATTCTTAGTCAGGAAATCAATAATAAGAGTGATTATATTTATGAAGAGTAAATAGCATAAAATAAATAATACTTGTTGTGCAGTAATGGAGAACAGTTTGAGGATTTGGAGATGCTCTGTCTTTCGAATCTCTGCTTTCCTACTGTCTTCTTCTTCATGCACGTAGGTCTCCTTCCATGGCAAGCTGTATGTTGGTAGATCACCGTTGTCAATGGCTACCATCTGTCCTCTCAGTGAAAATGGTCCAAATGCGCTGTCACCGCATGGCTAATCATCTGTCGGTTCTCACTCATGTCGGAATAGGATCCATTGATCCTTTTGCGTCTGTCACTACACCCAGCACTCGTGAGTTTGAAGCTCGTCACAGTCATCCCATCTCAGATCTTACTCGGAATACCACAGACAAGGTTTAGACTTTCCGGATCTCAGGAATGGCCGCCAATAATTCTAGCTTATACCACGAAGACTCTGATCTCACGGATTCGAATGCTCTGTTGTCAGGAGATGCAATCAAACGCGTGAACCAGGAATCAAAGAGATACACACTCAATCAAAGGTAGAACGGAAGTGGTTGTCAGGCACGCGTTCATGGATTGGGAATGGTGATGAGTGTCACGGATCATCACATTCATCATGGTTAAGTGCGAGTGAATATCTTAGAACAGAGACAAGCATGTTTGAATAGAAAACAGAAGTAATTGCATTAATTCATCGAGACACAACAGAGCTCCTCACCCCAATCATGGGGTTTAGAGACTCATGCCATCAGAAATACAATGTAAAACGTGAAAAATTTCATGAGGTACATAATAAATCTCTAAAAATTGTTTAAATACTAAACTAGTAACCTAGGTTTATAGAAAATGAGTAAACTATGATAGATAGTGCAGAAATCTACTTCCGGGGCCCACTTGGTGTGTGCTGGGACTGAGACTTGAGCTTTACACGTGCCTAGGCTGTTTTTGGAGTTAAACGCCAGGTTGTAACCTGTTTCTGGTGTTTAACTCTGCTTTGCAACCTGTTTCTGGCGTTTAACTCCAGAATAGGGCAGGAAGCTGGCGTTGAATGCCAGTTTGTGTCATTTATCTTCAAGCAAAGTATGGACTATTATATATTTCTGGAAATTCCTGGATGTCTACTTTCCAACACAATTGAGAGCGCGCCATTTGGACTCTTGTAGCTCTAGAAAATCTATTTTGAGTGCAGGGTGGTCAGAATCCAACAGCATCTGCAGTCCTTCTTCAGCATCTGAATCAGATTTTTGCTCAGGTCCCTCAATTTTAGCCAGAAAGTACCTAAAATCACAGAAAAACAAACAAACTCATAGTAAAGTCCAGAAATGTGATTTTTAATTAAAAACTAATAAAAATCTACTAAAAACTAACTAAATCATACTAAAAACTATGTAAAAACAATGCCAAAAAGCGTATAAATTATCCGCTCATCGTAGCCTCGCTAATCACAAAGTTATAAATTTCATTAATTTTTTCCACTCTAATCTCCGGTTCGATGCTCTTCTCCCTCTCCTCACCATTACCTCCTTCCCCTTCATCATCCTCCATATTCTCCTTTGAGCTCTTAGACTCTGAAAAACTATCATCTTCTTCTACTAACACTAGTGTTTAACCTCCTTTCACCATTTCACAAAACGAACGCCTCTGAATATGTTCTTGCTCACTACGCCATTAACATTCATCCATTCTTATACTCTTGGTGCAAGGGAGGTATCTCCAATGTAGCCTTTCCCAGCTCCTTCCATTCTTACCTTTTTGGCGGACCTCATTGTCTTTTTTTTTTAAAATCTGTCTAGGTAGTTCATGGCTCTTTGAATGTCTTCCTCAGACGAATCTACCCTAATCGGTTGCTTGGTCATTGGTCAAGGTTGAAGAAGCAAAGATGTACGGAAAGATTTTATTTTCTATTTCCTCTGATAGTTTCTATTGGAACTAAAGAATGAAATAATTATAATGACTGTTCATATCTTGATCTTGAATTCATTTAATTACTTAGCATGTTTAGTGTGACAACACCACTTCTGAAGCATATACAAATTTATTTTTGGTTTTTTTTTCATACAAATTGTAAGTAATCTCTCGTATCAAAAGAAAATAGAATTTTGTTAATGATATTATTATTTTATTAAGAACTACATGTAAATTCTAATTTTATTTTTATTCATCACAATTGTTGGTAATAATGATATTATTATTTTATTTTTCTTTCAAATTATATTTTCTCAAGCTAAATACAGTAATTTTATTTTAAAAACCAACAAAATCAAATTGATAATATTGGTTTCTTTGAGATGAAACCACGCTTAAATCTCTAGATAATGGCATAATACTAACACATGCACCTAAATCACACATGCAGTCAATAAATTGTACACCCCCTATAGTGCAAGTAACCATACATGGATCGAGATTACCACATTTTTCCGATATAGCACCCATTAAAGTAGAAATAGAACTACCCAAAGGAATAGTTTCTAAATCATGTATCTTTTCATTATTCATGCACAAATCTTTTAAAAACTTAGCATATTTAGGCACTTGGCGAATAGCATCATAAAGGGGAATAGTTACCTCAACCTTTTTGAAGATCTCCACCATCTTGGGATCTAGCTCCACTTGTTTCTTAGTTCTCCTAGCAAGGTGTGGGAAAGGGATGGCAATGGCTTCTCTCACAGTATCTTTCTTAGACACTCAATTCCTTAGTTGAGCAACTTCTTCTTCAACCGCATCTTGTACCTCATCCTCTTCTTCAACATCTTCTACCTCAACAACATCTTCAACTTGAATATCTTCTCTTGAGCTTGCCTCTTCGGAACTCTTCTCTTGAAATGTAGTGCCGGACCTCAAAGTGATGTCATTGATTTCACCCTTGGGGTTGGGTAAAGGTTAAGAGGGAAGTGCACTAGAGCTTGAAGGTTAATTGTTGGGGATAGATGGTAGGTCCATATGGGATAGAAGAGCTTGGATGGTAGAGGTAAGACCGGTGATGCCAGAGGCAACTGTGGCTTGAAGCTCTTTTTGTCCTTGCGTAAGAGAGCAAAGCATTTCATCATTGGAAGTAGACGGAGGGTAGGTAACTTGGAGGGCTTGTGGTTGGTTGGGTTGAAGTGCTTGGGCTTGTCTTTGGTGAGGTGCTCAGTATGGAGGATTTTGTTGATACCGGTTTTGTTGATAGTTATTATTCTACCTTTGATTTCCACCATTGTCTCTGCCTCCTTGGTTGTAGTTATCCCTCCATCCTTGGTTGGAATTGTCTCTCCATCCTTGGTTGGAATTGTCTTGCCAACCTTGATTGTAGTTACCACCTTAGTTATAATTACCGCCTTATTGATAGTACCCTTAATTCGGACGGTTGTAATAAGCATTTGTAGCCACCAAGGTGTTGTCTTCTTGGAATTGTGGACACTCATCAGTATAATGAGAGTAGCAAGCACAAATTCTACAGACTCTCTGAGGGACCAACTGTTGACATTGCTGCTGTGGAGGAGGTGGGGGTTGTTGTTGAATAAGCTAGAGCTGCTTAAGTATATTGGTCATCTCTCCCAGAGTCTCGGTGAGAGCAACGGTCTCACTACTAGAAGAAAATTCTACAATAGCTTTAGGATGATTAGTCCTTTAGCTTGTATTTGTAGAACCTATGCACAATTACTCAAGAGGGGGGGGTGAATTGAGTATTGCAACAACAATGAATCTTTTTGCGAAAGTTAAAGACAATATACAAAAGTGTTATTGTACTAGTATTTTTCCAAGAGCTTAACTCAATTGCTAAGCATTTATAAGGAGCTTTTACTTTCCAATAGACACCAACTCAAATAAATTGATCAAGCTTTTCACCAATCGGACTTAAGCTATTCCTTAAGTACTTACGAAGCTACTTTTCGATCACAATTTATTTGCTCAAAGGTAAAATACAATAATATTGAAGAGATGAGTTTGGAGAGATGCAAACGCTATTTAGAGTGGTTCGGCACAATCCTTGTCCTACGTCCACTTTCTTTCTCAATCGCTATTGAGAAGTTCCACTATTGCCAAGCTTCAAGGTGCTCGCGCAAAACCTTTTACAATCCGAGTCCTTAGTTTCTAACACCTCATGGTATATGATCACCACTCGTATACTAACCCACTCCACTTAAAGATACCTTCTCTAAGATTTGCCTTGAGTACTTAGTATACTTCTTTGGTATCCTCACCGACTATAGTGTTTATAACTCTTGACTCAACCTTGGAGATCACACTCCAATTTACAAAGTGTACAAGAAAACAATTCTCAAAGAATTGCTGAGACGAAATGAGTACTCTCTAGAAGAGTGTATGATTACAAGTTTAGCACTATTGAACCAATTGATATTGCTCTCTCAAATTGTGTATTATAACACCTTAAAAAAAATGTGTAGAATGAAAGAATATGAACAAGATAGTTTGCAAATACTCAAGTGTATGAAATAAGGCTTCAATCCATCTATTTATAGACTCCCCAAACCTTAGAAATGTTGGGGAGTTAATGGGATGGAGCCTTTTTGTCAAAACTAGCCGTTTTTTATGTTTTTGAATCATTTGCATCGATGCATAACACTTTGCATCGATGCAAATGTGTCTTTGAAGCTGAAATTTGAATTTTCAGCTAGGTTGCATCGATGCAAACATCTTTGCATCGATGCAACAAGTCGTCGCATGCTTTGCATCGATGCAAGATGAGTGTGCATCGATGCAAACCTTAAAGAATGGCTTAAAATCACTTCAAAATACTTAGGATTGATCTCAAACTTGTTGGAGTCAATTCCTATGCTTTTGTACCTTTGAAAACAAGTTTTTAAACCATTTGGCTAGCATCGAATTGCAAGATGTGCATCAAAACATTTTGTGAGTGTGTGTTGAGAGATTTAGCAATTGGTTCTTAACAAGAAGTTACCTAAGCCCTAAGACACTATACTTGTCTTCAAATGTTGTGGACTTGAGTTTCTTGTTGTTGTTGTGTTGCTTTCAACTCTTCATTCCTCAACGTTGAATGTTGGTTGATCTTTCAACATGCTTGTTTATTCAAGTTGTTTGTTGGTTTGTCTTTCATGTCGTTTGTTGGTTTGTCATTCATCAAAACCTACGAATACAAACTTCGCATACAAGCAACATGATTTACAATTTCCCCCTTTTTGATAATGACAAACCAATTTTGAGGATATGCATTTATAAATGATTTTGAAAGCAACAATAATGCACTTTGTTTTATAGAAAGCTTTGGAGAAGACTTCACAAAAAAATTTTGCAGGAGTTCCCCCTAAATATGTGCATTTGTTCCCTTAAAGGGCGTTTATCAAAGAAAACGATTTAGATATCAAAAAGTTTTTTGCTTAGCGGAAGTCTTTTTGAAATCATTGTTTCGCAAACTTATTTCTTCTTTTCAAATCCTCAAACTTCTTCTTTTTCAAAAGTTCAAAACTTCAAATATCCTCAAACTTTTCTTCCCCCTTTTGACATTATCAAAAAGAAAGGAGTTTGAAATGTGTCATAGAAGCATGCATAAAACAATGAATTTTTTAAGTTCAATATCTCTATTAATCTCAAGGATGAGATATTCCCCCTTTCAAAAAGAATTTGATTTCCTCTTTTTATATATAACATGCATGCATAATTCCCCCTAAAGAAGTGAAATATATCAAGGCATGCACATTAACTTAAAATAGGGGTACCAAGCCTATTTTGAGTTATTCACCAAATAAGCATACAAGCATTAATCATTAAACAAAATTATGAAGGAAATATCAAAGTATTTAAACCATAATAGAAATCCTTAGCTTACTAGGAGTTAGTTTAACAATTCATATAATCAAATAAACATAAAGCAATAAAAAGTGACTTGATGAAGAGGAGACAATCAATCTTGGTCTTCATCATCATCATTATCCTCTTCATACGGTAGGTGGATGCCGAAATGCTCATATAAGTCATCAATACGACGATCCAAGCGACCCGTGCGATGATCTACACGAGACACACGACGATTAAGTGCTTCAAGTTGCCTACCATGCTCTACTTCAATCCTTTGGATGTTTTGGTTGATGGATTGTAATTCTCTCATTACATCAACCAAGGAGGGTTGTTCTTGAGCTTGAGGTGCTTGTGGAGGAGCTTGCTCTTGAGGACCTTGTTCATCAACATTTCTTCTTCCCATTTTGTTGAGAATATGAGTGTTGATACAAGATTGAGGTGGCACTTCCTTGGCAATCTCATTTGATATATCAATACCAACATAATCAAAGACTTTAGACCATAGGCAAAGGAATCCTAATCCACCATTCCTATCCTTCATCTTGAGCCTAATCATATGTTGTACTATAAAGTATGGCCAATTAATCTTAATCCCATTCATCATAGCCCACATGACAATCAAATCTTCATCATTTACATTCGCATGCCCGGATATTCTAGGTTGCAGTACATAGGTGACTAGATATAACAAAGTTCTATGTTCCGCACTCATTGAATTTCAACTAATTTTGGAGTGAGCTCCTTGTACAAGGTTGAACAAATGCATGGCATTGTCCTTTGAATAACCCCATTCATCAATTGGGGTTTTACCACCTTGAAACAAGTCACCTTGATTTGGCAACTCCCAAATGGTGGCTAACTCATCACCATCTAGCCTATAATCCTTTCTTCCTATCTTGAAGAATAATGTGAAATTTGATTCATCTTCCTCATTAATCTCAAGCATGAGTGTACTATAGGCTATGGCAACTAAATCCGGATAATATTTACTCTTAATTTGAACAAAATCCATGAGGCCTTGATGAACTAGAATAGCCATAAGAGTATCAAACTTATGAATAACAAGAAGGGTCGGATCCAAATACCTCGGAGGAATTTCCTTTCTTCCGGCGAGCCTTGCCTCATAGAATTGAAGATCTTCATTAGAAGCAAAGTACCTTGCCAAAGGATGATCATTTGGAGGTGGAACCACACTTGAAGAGCCTTTTGACTTCTTGATGGTTCTCTTGATTCTAGGCATTGTGGATGATTTTGTTTTATGGGTTTTGTAGAGGAGAATGTGGGGACTTCAAATATGTAATTTGTTTGTAGTGGGTATCTAAGTTTTGTGAGTTGTATGAAGCTATATGTGAGCTTGTTTTGGAGGTTATGGAGGTTTGAAAGTGGGGATATGAGTTGTGAGGTTGAAGATGATGAAAAAGTGGGGTTTTGTTGCTCAAAAATGCCAAATTCACGTGTTTTTGTGCAATTTGGTCGTGTTTGCATCGATGCAATAGGCTTTGCATCGATGCACATAGCACGTTGTGTGCTTTGCATCGATGCAAAGCTTGGTTGCATCGATGCAACATGCATCATTTTGCCCAAAATCACCAAATTTTCATCCTTTGGTGGTTCTTTCTTCAATCCTTTGAGTTCCATCATGTATATACTCACTTAAACTATTATAAACTTCAATTTGTTGATCCTCCATTGTTTATAATCTTCAAATTCTTCAATCTACCTCAAGATTAATCACTCATTCATCAACTCATAAACCTACAAAACAATGGCTAATTGGATATCTCCAATGCTTAAGTTAGTAAGAGATACAAAAATAGCAATATAAATACAATGAATTCAAACAAATCATATTAGATTAGAATCCAAGATACCAAGTTCATTTCGGATGTTAAAAAAACTTTCTTTACATAAAGGTTTAGTGAAGATGTCCGCTAGTTGTTTACTAGTTTCGACAAATTCAATAACCACATCACCCTTTTCAACATGGTCTCTTATGAAGTGATGTCTAATCTCAATATGCTTGGTTCTTGAATGTTGAACCGGATTCTTGGTTAAATTTATTCCACTAGTATTATCACATTTGATAGGAATGTGATCAAGCATGAGTCCATAGTCCACAAGTTGTTGTTTCATCCATAAAATTTGAGCGCAACAACTACCGGCGGCTACATACTCGGCTTCGGCAGTAGACAAGGCTACACTTACTTGTTTCTTACTATGCCATGAAACAAGAGAGTTTCCTAGCAAGTGACAAGTGCCGCTAGTGCTTTTCCTATCCAATTTGCAACCGGCAAAATCGGAATCGGAATAACCAATCAAATCACAAGTGGATTCTTTCGGATACCACAATCCAACATTTAATGTTCCTATGAGATACTTCATAATCCTTTTCACCGCACTTAAGTGAGATTCCTTAGGATTAGCTTGGTATCTCGCACACATGCATACACTAAACATGATATCTGGCCTACTTGCCGTTAGATAAAGTAATGATCCTATCATGCCTCTATACTTCTTTACATCTATGTTTTTACCTTGTTCATCTTTGTCAAGGTAGCAAGTAGTGCTCATTGGTGTGTCCATTGCCTTAGCATTGTCCATTCCAAATCTTTTGAGCAATTCCTTGCAATATTTGGTTTGGCTAACGAAAGTTCCTTCTTTTCCTTGTTTGATTTGAAGACCAAGGAAGAAGTTGAGTTCGCCCATCATGGACATTTCAAATTCACTTTGCATGAGGTTTGAGAAAAACTTGCAAAGTGATTCGTTAGTTGAACCAAATATTATGTCATCGACGTAAACTTGTACCAAAAGGATATTTTTGTTTTCAATCATGATAAATAAAGTTGTATCAACCTTCCCTCTTCTAAAACCCTTTTCTGTTAAAAACTTGCTCAAACGTTCATACCAAGCTCTTGGAGCTTGTTTAAGACCATAAAGAGCTTTCTTGAGTTTAAAAACATGATTAGGATTTTCATAATCCTCAAAACCGGGAGGTTGTTCAACATATACTTCTTCTTGAATGAAACCATTAAGAAAGGCACTCTTAACATCCATTTGATAAAGTTTGAAGTTATAAGAGGATGCAAAAGCAAGTAACATCCTAATAGCTTCTAATCTAGCTACGGGAGCATAAGTTTCGTCATAATCAATGCCTTCCTCTTGATTATAAACTTTAGCTACCAATCTAGCTTTATTTCTAACAATTGTACCATTTTCATCGAGTTTATTTCTAAAAAACCATTTTGTTCCTACAATTGTTTGATTACTTGGTTTAGGCACCAATTCCCAAACGTCATTTCGTTTGAATTGGTTAAGCTCCTTTTGCATTGCCATAGCCCAATGTTCATCATCAATTGCGGACTCAATGGTAGATGGTTCAATTTGAGAAACAAAAGCACTATATGCAAATAAATTTCTAAAAGTGGATCGAGTTGTTACCCCTTTCGAAACATCACCAATGACGTTGTCTAGAGGATGATCCTTTGAAGTACGCCAGTCCTTTGGAAGTGCATTTATTTGTGCTTGTGATGGTTCAATTTCTTCAACTTGAACACTATCCTTTGTTGAGCTTGTAGAGGCTTCATTTAAATCTTTTTCTTTGTCTTCACCATTCAAATTTAGTGAATCAAAGTTTTCTACATTTTCATCAAAATCTTTTCTAGCACAACAACGGTTAGTTTCATCAAAAGCGACATGAATACTTTCTTCCATAGTCATGATGCGTTTATTATATACTCTAAAAGCTTTGCTAGTTAAAGAGTAGCCTAAGAAGATTCCTTCATCAGCCTTAGCATCAAATTTGCCTAAGTTATCTTTTCCATTATTTAGAATAAAGCATTTACAGCCAAAGACGTGAAGGTGGGAAATATTTGGCTTTCTTCCTTTGTACAATTCGTACGGTGTTTTCTTAAGAATAGGTCGAATGATAATCCTATTCATAACATAACACGCGGTACTAACCGCATCCGCCCAAAAGTACTTAGGAATATTAGCCTCATTGAGCATAGTTCTCGCCATTTCTTCTAAATGACGATTTTTCCTTTCAACCACACCATTTTGTTGTGGTGTTCTAGGAGAGGAAAAATTATGCTCAATGCCATTTTCTTCACAAAAAGTTTCAAAAAGATTGTTTTCAAATTCTCCACCATGATCACTTCTAATAGATGATATATGCAAATTCTTTTCATTTTGAATAACTTTGGCTAATCTTTTGAATGCTCGAAATGCATCACTCTTGTTTGCTAGGAACAAGGTCCATGTAAATCGAGAGTAATCATCAACAATAACTAAAGCATAGTAATTGCCACCAAAGCTCATAGTCCTAGAAGGACCAAATAAATCCATGTGCAAAAGTTGTAATGGCCTTGTTGTTGAAACAATGTTTTTGGATTTAAAAGAGGCCTTTACTTGTTTTCCCTTTTGACATGCGTCGCAAAGGACGTCTTTTTCAAAACGTAGCTTTGGTAAGCCAATTACTAACTCTTTAGAGACCAACTTGCTAAGATGGTCCATGTTAGCATGAGCTACTCTACGATGCCATAACCAAGTTTCATCATTTTTACTAACAAGGCATTTCACATCATTTGAGGAAACTTCATCTAGATTAATCATATATACATTGTCAACACGGTGCCCAATTAGCACAATTTCATTAGTGTCTTGCCTTTTTATCAAACAACATTTTGAATCAAAGGTGACTAAGTTTCCTTTGTCACAAAGTTGGCTAACACTAATGAGATTATGTTTGAGACCTTTGACAAGTATAACATTATCTATGGAGGTAGAAGAATTTTTACCAACTTTTCCAACGCCGATTACTTTGCCGGTGTTGTTGTCTCCATAGATCACGTTTCCTCCGTTTGTAGGCTCTATTGTGGTGAACTTTGATTCATCCCCGGTCATGTGTTTGGAGCATCCACTATCAACATACCAATTTGTATCCTTAGCTCCAACACGTACCTACAAAACAATTAAAATTGGGATTTAGGTACCCAAGTGAATTTGGGTCCTTGATGGTTAGTATGAGCATAATGCCCATAAGGTGCCCATCTCGTATCTTGACTACGAAAGTTTATATGTTTAATTCTAGTAAAGCATACGGGTGCTATATGACCTACTTTATTACAATAATGACATATGACATTTGGATTATGCATCCTATGCATGTTTCTAAATGGTTGCCTAGGTTGTTTCCTAAATGCAACATCTTTTGATCTATATGCATTGTGATTATAATTTCTAAATGAAGCATGTTGAGGAGGATGTTTAAAGGCTTCATTCCTTTTAGGCATGCTTGCCTTTTGGGCTTGCGGTTGCCTAATAGGAGTTTTAGTATTTTTAAATTTTCCTTTTTCAAAACCTAAACCTTCCTTATTATGAACATGCTTTTGATTTTTCAACATTTTATCTAAGTTCTTTGAAGATTCATTGAACTTAGCTAAAGTGTTCTTAAGATTTGTAATTTCATTTTCATGCATTTTACAAGATTTGTATGGATCACTACTTGTGCTACACTTATCTTTTCCAAGATTGATATTCTCGTTTTTCAACATCTCATTTTGTTTTAAAAGATCCATATTCTTTTTCTTTAGGAGAGAATAATCTTGGGTAAGTTTTGTGTACACCTCAAGTAAGGCATCATATTCATCTTGTAAATTAAAAGAAGTGGAGTTGTCATCACTAACCTTTTCTTCGCTTGCCATTAAGCAAAGATTTGCAACCTCGTCGTCATCGGAGTCGGATTCATCCTCGTTCTCCCATGATATGTATGCTTTCTCCTTCTTCTTAAATTTCTTGTTTTTGTCCTCCTTTTGAAGTTTTGGACAATTGGGTTTAATGTGTCCAACTTCTCCACACTCATAGCATTTTGGTACCTTTGTTTTGCTCTTGAAGTTTTTCTTCATTGCAAACTTATTGAATCTTTTTAATAAGAGTGCAAATTCTTCATCTCCTTCTTCTTCATTATCATCACTCTCTTCTTGTAGTGATGTTGTTTTAAGGGCGAGACTTTTCTTCTTGCTTTCTTCACCTTTTTGTCTATTTAGCATAGTCATTTCATAGGTGAGAAGATTACCTCGTAGTTGATCAAATGTAAGTTGATCATAGAGCCTTCCTTCCACAATGGCGTTCACTTTGGAGTTCCATTTTGGTGTAAGGCTTGTAAGCACCTTGGTCACAATTTGTTTATCATTGTATTTTGTGCCAAGCATGCTTAGGTTGTTGAAGATCTTGGAGAGTCTTTCAAGAGCTTCTTCAATGGTCTCTTCATCTTTCATTTTAAAATTTTTCCATTCATGAACCAACATAAATACCTTTGATTCTTTAACGTGGTCGGTTCCTTCGTAAGTGATTTGGAGTTTATCCCAAATCTCTTTAGCGGTTTCACATGTAGAGATCTTCATATAATCATGCTCGTTAAGTGCACAATGAATGAAGTTGATGGCTTTATCATTCATTGCCACTTTCTTCCAATCATCGTCACTATATTCATCTTCTCCTTTCGGTACTTGCTTTGAGACGGAGACTTCTCCTTCTTTAGCGCTTGTTGTCTTTGTTGGAATGTGATTTCCATTCTCAATCACTTTCCAAATTCTCACATCTTGAGAACGGATCCAAATTCTCATCTTATTTTTCCAATAAGAGTAATTTGTTCCGCTAAAAAGAGGAGGTCTAGCGGTTGAGTTACCTTCACTAGTGTTGTTGTTGTTAAAGCTTGTGCTTGCCATGATCTTTTCCCTTAAACGGTTAAGTCTTTCAAAGGGTTAAGCTCTGATACCACTTGTAGAACCTATGCACAATTACTCAAGAGGGGGGGGGGTGAATTGAGTATTGCAACAACAATGAATCTTTTTGCGAAAGTTAAAGACAATATACAAAAGTGTTATTGTACTAGTATTTTTCCAAGAGCTTAACTCAATTGCTAAGCATTTATAAGGAGCTTTTACTTTCCAATAGACACCAACTCAAATAAATTGATCAAGCTTTTCACCAATCGGACTTAAGCTATTCCTTAAGTACTTACGAAGCTACTTTTCGATCACAATTTATTTGCTCAAAGGTAAAATACAATAATATTGAAGAGATGAGTTTGGAGAGATGCAAACGCTATTTAGAGTGGTTCGGCACAATCCTTGTCCTACGTCCACTTTCTTTCTCAATCGCTATTGAGAAGTTCCACTATTGCCAAGCTTCAAGGTGCTCGCGCAAAACCTTTTACAATCCGAGTCCTTAGTTTCTAACACCTCACGGTATATGATCACCACTCGTATACTAACCCACTCCACTTAAAGATACCTTCTCTAAGATTTGCCTTGAGTACTTAGTATACTTCTTTGGTATCCTCACCGACTATAGTGTTTATAACTCTTGACTCAACCTTGGAGATCACACTCCAATTTACAAAGTGTACAAGAAAACAATTCTCAAAGAATTGCTGAGACGAAATGAGTACTCTCTAGAAGAGTGTATGATTACAAGTTTAGCACTATTGAACCAATTGATATTGCTCTCTCAAATTGTGTATTATAACACCTTAAAAAAAATGTGTAGAATGAAAGAATATGAACAAGATAGTTTGCAAATACTCAAGTGTATGAAATAAGGCTTCAATCCATCTATTTATAGACTCCCCAAACCTTAGAAACGTTGGGGAGTTAATGGGATGGAGCCTTTTTGTCAAAACTAGCCGTTTTTTATGTTTTTGAATCATTTGCATCGATGCATAACACTTTGCATCGATGCAAATGTGTCTTTGAAGCTGAAATTTGAATTTTCAGCTAGGTTGCATCGATGCAAACATCTTTGCATCGATGCAACAAGTCGTCGCATGCTTTGCATCGATGCAAGATGAGTGTGCATCGATGCAAACCTTAAAGAATGGCTTAAAATCACTTCAAAATACTTAGGATTGATCTCAAACTTGTTGGAGTCAATTCCTATGCTTTTGTACCTTTGAAAACAAGTTTTTAAACCATTTGGCTAGCATCGAATTGCAAGATGTGCATCAAAACATTTTGTGAGTGTGTGTTGAGAGATTTAGCAATTGGTTCTTAACAAGAAGTTACCTAAGCCCTAAGACACTATACTTGTCTTCAAATGTTGTGGACTTGAGTTTCTTGTTGTTGTTGTGTTGCTTTCAACTCTTCATTCCTCAACGTTGAATGTTGGTTGATCTTTCAACATGCTTGTTTATTCAAGTTGTTTGTTGGTTTGTCTTTCATGTCGTTTGTTGGTTTGTCATTCATCAAAACCTACGAATACAAACTTCGCATACAAGCAACATGATTTACAGTATTTTCGATAGACTCAGCTAGATCGGTGATCAATTGCCATGCTTCTGTCGCCATCTTGTACTTCGTCAGAGAGCCATTACTCGCAGCATCTAAGAGGGTCTTGTCTCCAAGCTTCATGCCTTGGCTAAAGTAGCTAATCAACACCAATTGGTCAATCTTGTGGTGGGGACATGAGTCTAGGAGATTCCTGAAGCGTTCCCAATACTCGTAGAGAGTTTCTAATTCACCTTGAATGATACAGGAAATTTTCTTCCTCAATCTATCTGTAACATCTGCTGGAAAGTACTTGTCTAGGAATTCCCTTCTGAGCAGGTCCCAATTAGTAACAACAGCTTCTGGTTACGTGTAGAACCACTCCTTTGCCTTTCCCTCAAGAGAAAATGGGAAGGCATATAGCCAGACGGCCATCTCATCCGCACCATGTCGCCTAGTAGTTGAGCAAGCTGTCTGAAAATCCCTAAGGTGCTTGATAGGTTCTTGAGCAGGTAAGCCATGAAACTTAGGCAGTAGATTAATCAATGCGGACTTCAATTCAAAATTCGCAGTCAAATTCGGATGACGCGCTTGATATGGTTGCAGTGTAAAGTCTGGAGCTCCTGCTTCCTTGAGAGTAATCCTTCTAGGCTCTGCCATAGTATCTGCACTTAAATCAATAGAAGAGGCGTCAATAGAATCAGTAGAAGAGGAACTAGTTTCTTCCTCAAATGACACTTCAGACTCGACCTCAGATAAGACTGGTGAATTGGGCGAAACCCCTTCACCACCCTCAGAGGCTAACCGACGCCGAGCTCGCCTAATACGTGAAATAGCCTTTTCGATTTCAGGATCAAATGCGGCTAAACTCGGATCCGGTAATGAACGCGTCATTCAATAAAAAAAACATAGAGCTCATGGTAATAATATATAATAAAACTACTAATAAAAATGGAAAGCAAACAAATAAAATAAAATAAAATAAATGCAATTATGTAAATATAAAAATATTTACACCAACCAATAATTTAGCACACTGTTGTAACTCCCCGTCAACGGCGCCAAAAATTGATGGGTGGAAAAATGCCGGTTAAGATTTTCTTGGTAAAAGTAGCGTTGCAAGTACAGTTCTTAACCGAAAAAAATTCCACTATCAATTTAGAAGTATGTCACAATTAAAATTAAATAACTGGGAGTAGAATTCCCAGGTCATTTTCCAAAGAGTTGACACAAGGTGCAATTTATTGTTTAGGATTTTTCTGAGTAATTTTTGAAGTGGAGAACGGAAAAGTAAATGGTATCAATTAAAGCAGAGAGTAATGACAAGAGGTGTTATGTATTTAGTAAAAGGCCTTGGCTAGGAGACAATTAATTGGAGTTTCTATCCTTGTTGATTTTTTCAAGTATAATAGTAAAAGGTTGTTGCTTCCACTTAGTTATCCTCTAACTAATAAAGGAAAGTCAAGTGGGTAACGCTAACTCTGATTCACAAGTCTTAATCACTTCCTAGGGAAGGATTAGAGTTAATGAAAATTGAGTTAGCCAGCAATCTCCAATTACAAATTAATACTTGAGTATTCCAACTCAAGGGTTTCCAATTAATCAACTCCCAAGCTAAGTTGAGATCTTTAAATCAATAACATGAATGCCATTTTCAACAACATAGAATAAGAATAAATAGGAGACATGGTAATTAAAATAAATTAGTAAAATTAAAATTGGCACTGATAATTAATTAAAAGAAATTAAACAAATAATAAAATTAAATACAAAAATAATTCATTGTATTAATAGAGTTCAAAAATAACAATATCCAAATATGAACACGAGGTAATTAAATGGAAAAGAGTAATTGAGTTATTAGAAAAGCAAACTATAGAGATGACGACTTCAACAGAAGGTAAGAGCAGCTCTCTCTATATCCAATTCGAAGCAAAAGTTAAGAAATCAAAGAACCCTAGAGTGAAGCAGTATTTCTCTCTCTAGAATTCAAAAAAAATAAAACTAAACTAAAGTGAAAGTAAAGTGAAGTGTCCTCAGTCTCAGCTACACCCCTGCCTCTAGTCTGCATTTTTGGGCTTGAAACTGGGTCCAAAACAGCCCAGAAATTGCCCCTAGCGAGTTCTGATATGTGCAGCACGTGACGCTCTGTCACGCATTCGCGTTGGTCACGCGTACGCGTTGCTGGACTTTTGCGCTTGTCATGCGTACGCGTCGCTCACGTGTACGCGTCGCTGTGAAATGCACCCATTCACGCGCACGCGTCATCCATGCGTGCGCGTCACTCCTCGCTTCTAATCTCTTTAGTTTCTTGTGTTCCTTCCACTTTGACATGCCTCCTCTTCATCTTTAAGCCATGCATGCCCTGTAAACCTGAAAACACTTCACAAACACATCATGGCATAGAATGGTAATGAAGGAGAATTAGAAAATTAATAATTTAAAGGCTTAGGAAGCAAGTTTTCAATCATGGAACAAAATTAGGAAGGATTTGTAAAACCATGCAGTTTGTATGAATAAGTGTGCGAATAATTGATAAAATCTACTCAATTTAGTACAAGATAAACCATAAAATAGTGGTTTATCAAGAAGATTACAATAGTGACAGTGAGGAAGAGTTTGAAAGCAATTACGAAGTTGTTGCTCCAGACAGAGAAGAAGATCAAGGTGACAGGGCGATGGCTCCGAATGTGGCAGACGTCGCAAATGCACTCGCAAATGAACCTCCGTTTGAGGAGCCATCTTTTATGCGGGTTCTAGACTTGGAAGCCATGCATGCGCCGGAGTTTTCGAAATATATGAGTGCTGGTACGTAAATGCATATATTTATACGAAGGATTAAACTTTTGGTAATAATCTATATTGATCGATGTATCAAATAGATAAGTGACGTATGAAACTATGCTCAATTAACAATTGTTTGTCTTTATGTAGTTAAAATTAGGATAATAATATTTTTAGTGAGTTATTGATTTAGTTAAATATTAATTAATATGCATTAATCCATGTTTATTTATGTGTTTATGTTTTTATTATGTTAAAAGTGAGATGATAACATGATGGAAAGTTTGTTTATATTAATGTGGATGTAGTGAGCATTGATTTACTTTTAATTTTAGTTATTAAATATTTTTGTATTAAATATTTTTCATATGGCTATCGTCATGGTAGAAATTCCTATGGTCGCAGATGGTGAATTTACAGTCGGAATGGAATTCGGTTCCAGGGAAGCTGTTATTATGGCGATGAAAGATTATACCATCCGAAGAGGCGTAGACTACCGGGTGTTTGAGTCGGAGCCTTTGACCTTTTATGCCAAGTGTACACAGTATGGATTAGGGTGTGATTGGCTTATCAGGGTTAGCATGATCAGCAGAAAGTACTGTTGGGTTATGAGGAGGTACAACGGTAGTCACACTTGTACTAGAGCCACTATTTCTCAGGATCATTCGAAGTTGGATTCGAACACAATTGCAGAAGCAATAAAGTCATTGGTTGAGACTGACCCCTCGATAAAGGTGAAATCAGTTATTGCGGAAGTGCAGTCGAAGTTTAATTACACCATCAGCCATCGGAAAGCATGGTTGGCTAAGCAAAAATCAGTGGAAAAAATATTTGGAGGTTGGGAAGCATCATACGAAGCTTTGCTCATATGGTTTGAGGCCATGTGTCAAAAGAAGCCATCATCAGTCGTCCATTTTGAGACTATGCCTGCATATCAAGGCAATGACTTGGTAACTAATATCCGGGTATTGCATAGAGTCTTCTGGAGTTATTACTCCTGCATTAGAGTGTTCAGACATTGCAAGCCAGTTGTCCAGGTGGATGGGACTCACTTGTACAAAAAGTATAAGGGTTGTCTATTGGTTGTAGTTTCACAGGATGGTAACAATAATATCGTCCCAATTGCGTTTGCTATTGTGGAGGGAGAGACTTCTGATGCATGGCACGTTTTTCTTAGTAACTTGCGACAATATGTTGTGACTCGGGATGGTGTGGGACTGATTTTTAACCGACACGAATCCATCACTGCAGCTGTGGCCCAGAGTAACGGAGCTTGGTCGCCTCCGAGAGCTTTCCACATGTTTTGCATTAGGCATATAGAGTCGAATTTTTTGAGAAAGTTCAAGGCAACGTACCTGCAAAAACTTGTAGTCAATATAGGCACCGTACTATGTATGAATAAATACAATTAACAAAAATAATCTTACTAAATCTAATTTACTTGACAATTAACTAATTCCTATACCACTAACTACAGTTTCTAACTAACTATTAATAATAACAACTAATAGACAAATCCAGTTCTTATTTAACTAATAATGTTAAACTTTATTATTAAAACCTCAACTACAATAACATATATATTCATGTCAATTAAAAAGCTAACAACAAACATATAATTAATACTGAAAAACAAATATATTATATTTTACAACACCTAATTATTAATCAAAATTCCCAATATTATTACAAAAAATTATACACCAACTTAGTTTATTTATTGTTACAAAAAATTATCATAATTCTTAAAATTATAACTTCTAAAATTAATCATAAAAGTTAATTAATTAATTAGAATTTCTAAAACTATTACAAAAATTTTCTAAAATATTCTCTAACTAACTACATATAAATATAATAACAAAAAATTATCATAATTCCTAAAATTATAATTTCTAAAATTAATCATGAAAGTTAATTAATTAATTAGAATTTCTAAAACTATTACCAAAAATTTCTAAAATATTCTCTAACTAACAACATCGAAACATAATAACAAAAAATTATCATAATTCCTAAAATTATAATTTCTAAAATTAATCATAAAAGTTAATTAATTAATTAGAATTTCTAAAACTATTACAAAAAATTTCTAAAATATTCTCTAACTAATAACAACATCTAAACATAATAACAAAAAATTATCATAATTCCTAAAATTATAACTTCTAAAATTAATCATAAAAGTTAATTAATTAATTAGAATTTCTAAAACTATTACCAAAAATTTCTAAAATATTCTCTAACTAACGACATCTAAACATATAACTCTAACTATTATTTAAATATATATTTCTAAATTTCTAACAATAATAATATTTCTGTCATATTATTGAGTTAAGAAATTAACTAAATTAATTAATGATAACAAACATTATTTTGGGTAAAATAAATAATTAGTACTGATTATCAATAATTGTATGTTACTAATTATTTTACTAAATGTTGCAGGACAAAATTAAATCTAATAGCCCAAATTGGAATGTAAATAATACAACTAGGTTGGTGGGCTGGTAAATCAAGTGAAGCCCAAAAGAAAACAAAGCTGAGGAACCAACGGGCTGAACTTGAGTGGAACTCGATCCAAGCCCGATCTGATTTCACCAAATCCCTCCATCTTGCTCCCAAAACAACGTTCCTTTTTTCTGTCTCAGTCAAATCATAGAACTTAGAAAAAGTAAGAAAAAGAGCTTAGTTCCTAAGCTAGTCATGAAAGAAGAAAGAAAGAGAAAGGCCAAGCTTGAAAGGCAGAAGTCGAATCATCCATTTCAAACCAAATCAAGCTTAGGTAAAGGTTAAAGGTAACCCATTTTCTTTTACATGCATCAGATCTTC
This sequence comes from Arachis ipaensis, assembly GCF_059453495.1. Taxonomy (NCBI): domain Eukaryota; kingdom Viridiplantae; phylum Streptophyta; class Magnoliopsida; order Fabales; family Fabaceae; genus Arachis; species Arachis ipaensis. The sequence continues at coordinate 100,473,771 of NC_142441.1, forward strand.
TTCTCTTCATCTTCAACATTTTTCCTATCCATTCTGAGTTATATGGAAAAGAGGATTTCTGTTCTTCTCTGCTGTGCATCAACGGTTGAAAATATATCTTGGGGACCAAGTTGTGTTTCAATGATCAAGATCTGGATTTACCATTGAAAAAATCTTTTTCTGCTGATAATGTGGCTTTCGGTCAAGAAAGGAAAGTCAGAAGCAAAGTTTCCATTGTAAGGATTAATGAAAAAAGTGAGACAGTGGGTTGGTGAAGCTCAAGGCTTAAGAAGTTGACCTAGGAAGAGCAACCAAACAACATGCAAGGAGATAAAAGAAGTCTTGCTGTTCATTCAGGAGCCAAGGAGAGATAACCCAGTGTATTGAGGTTTTTGTTCTGAGAAGAAACTCTCTGAAGAAGTTCATCTACTTGGAAAGTGCTTTCTTTCAAAGAAACATTCTGCCAAAAATGAAGAACTGAATCAGAGACATGCAAATCTGGTTTATCACATAGCAAAGAGGCTGTTGAAGAAGTCAATCTCCTTCATGTTTTACAGATTGTAATTTACTTTTCAATATTTATCTTTCTGTAATTTCTTGAGTGAAAAAGCATATTGAGAGAGCTCAAGTAAAAGCCATGAGTGGAAAGAGGCTGAGTGATACACTTGAGAGAAAAGCCTAGAGTTATTCTCAGATTTCTTTAGGTATATTCATGTCTTGTATCTTGTACCTGTGAGGTATCCCTTTCTTAATTAGTTGGGTTAGCACTAAGAGTGAATAGTTAGGTATTAGCATAGCCAATGTCAAGTTAGGTTAGAACTTGAGTGTGAAAGGATTGTGTCAATCCTGTGGAATTTGTGTATGTAATACTGTTAACTATAGTGGAAATTCCTCCTTTATTATAGAGGAGACTGGACGTAGGTTGCATAGCATAAGGCAACCGAACCAGGATATATGCTGGTGTTAGCTTTTCTCTTCTCTGCATTGTTCTGTTTTCTGATATTCATGAGACAAAAATAAATTGTCTTATAAATTTCCGCTACTGAGTTCAAACAGAATCAGAATTCAAATATTGTTTGAAAGGGTCAGTTCAGAAACTTAAAAGAAAGGCATAGATTCAACTCCCTTCTCTAAGCCTACCACAACCTTCAATTGGTATCGGAAACTAAGGTCTCAAGAATCAAGCTTAACCGCTTGGAACAAAGATCTAATGACGAACAACTTGGGCACAACTACAGTTGCCTACACCCTCATCGAAGGCCAGTCAAACAACCGGCCACCTTTCTTCAACGGGAAGAACTATGCCTACTGGAAAGAAAGGATAAGGATCTTCATCCAATCCATTGACTACAACATATGGAAGATTGTTGTGAGCGGTCCTAAGATCCCAACAAAAATAAGTGCTGATGGAGTGGTGACTCCAAAAGAAGAAGCTGAATGGAATGAAGATGATAAGAAGAAGATGGAGCAGAATGCTAAAGCAATCAACCTTCTTCATTGTGCTATCAGCTTTGAAGAGTATCGGAAGGTGTCTAGATGCAAGACAGCCAAAGAAATCTGGGAAAAACTCCAGGTTACACACGAAGGCACTAAACAAGTCAAAGAAATGAGGATCGATATGCTGCGAAAAGAGTATGAGATGTTCAACATGAAGGATGGAGAAAGCATTGATGAAGCATTTGAGAGATTCTCAATCATAATCAACAACCTTGATGCTATGGGTACAAACTACTCAGAACAAACCCTAGTGAGAAAACTCCTTAGAAGCCTCACAAAAGAATGGGAAACGACTGCCACTGTCCTAACCGAGAGCAATAACCTAATCCCCATAACCTATAATGAGTTGAGAGGAAAAATCCTTGCCTATGAAACCACACACACAAATCCAGACTCAAAGAAAAAGGGAATAGCCCTCAAGTCAAAAATAGAACCAAAAGAGAGTGAGTCCAGTGATGGTATTTCAGATGATGAGCTTTTATTTTTTGCTAGGAGATTTAGAAAGATGATGAAGAACAAGGGAAAATACAAGGGTTCAAGCTCAAAGGAACACAAGATTGACTTGAGCAAGGTGACGTGTCATCATTGCAAGGAGGCTAGACATTTCAAGCTAAACTGTCCAAAGCTCAAAAAGGAGGACAAAGGAAAGAAGGAAAGGAAAAGAGTGCTCATGGCAGCTTGGGAGGATCTCGAGAATGACTCCAATGAGGAAGAAGAGTCTGAAGGTGAAGATAAAGACTGTTTCATGGCTGGAAACAAAAATTTTGATGAGGTAAATTACTTTGATTTGTCTATGGATGATCTACATGCTATTATTGATGATCTCACCTTAAACACCTCAAAACTGCTTGACAAGTACAATGAGTGTGACAAACCCCATTTGTAGGGTTTATCTTGTGCTTAATTTAGGGGATTTTATGACCTTTTACCCACATTTATTCAATGAAATAGCATAGTTTCATGATTGTCTCCTAATTTGTGCTTAAGTGTGAAAACATGCTTTTTAGGCCCTCAATTGTTTGATCTTGATTTACCTTTGATTCCATTAGATGCCTTGATATGTTTGTTAAGTGATTTCAGATTTAGGAGGCAAAGATTGGATCAAATGAATGAAGGAAAAGCATGTAAAAATGGAGAACTCATGAAGAAATAAAGGAATTGCAAAAGCTGTCAAGTCGACCTCTTCGCACTTAATCGGCCATAACTTGATCTACAGAGGTCCAAATGATACGGTTTTAATTGCGTTGGAAATCTAACATCCGGGGCTTCGAAATGATATAAGATTTGCCATATTTTTATCGCAGATAGGGGCACACACGCGCACAGTACGTGTACCCGCCGATGGTGCCACATGATTCACTTAATACAACTCGTGGCCAGCGATTTTAGAAGCCTTGTGGGCCCAATCCAACTCATTTCTGATGCTATTTAAGGCAATGATTGAAGGAAAATTAACATAATTTTGATCATTAGTTTAGTTTAGGTTAGTTTTGGGAGGGAAAGTTAGTTTTAGAGAGAGAAGCTCTCACTTCTCTCTAGGATTAGAATTAGGATTAGGTTTAGATCTAGATATACTTCTTCTTCTTCTCTCTTAATTTTTCTCTTTCATCCTTAATTGCTCTCTTGTAATTGTAGCATTCTACTTCTCTTGTAATTCCTTTGCATTGTTAGTTGTAGCTTATGAACTTTCTTTTGTAGATATACATTTCTTCTTCAATACAATTGGTAAGTTCTTTGTTGTTTCATAATTATTTTGCCTTTCTATTATTAATCTCTTACTTTTGTAGTTGTAGATTCCTTTAATTCTTGCAATTAATAATGTTTTCCATTATTGCCTTCTATGTGTTTGTTGAAATGCCTCTTCTAGATATGAGTTAGATTTTGTTCTTCTTGGCTTGGGAAGGTAACTTAAGAACTCTTGAGTTACTAATGTCCAAGTAATTGATGATTGAGAGCCATTAACTCTAGATCTCACTAATTGATTTGGTGGAGAACTAGGACTTATGGACTTGGATTGACATAGCTCATTTGACTTTCCTTTACTAGTTAGAGGATGACTTAATGGGGTTGATCCTTGCCAATTCTCATGTTGTGGTTAGTGATTAGGATAGAGATCCTTGACCACCAACCCTTACCAAGGCCTTTTGTTATTTGAATTTCCTTGCCATTTACTTTTCATGTTTCTCATCAAAAACCCCAAAATATAACTCATAACCAATAACAAGAACACTTTATTGGAATTCCTAGGGAGAACGACCCGAGGTTCAATACTCCGGTTTATAGATTTTAGGGGTTTGTTACTTGTGACAAACAAATTTTTATATGAAAGGATTAATGTTGGTTTAGAAACTATATTGTAACGAGAGTTTATTGTGAATTCTAAACCATACAAAAGTCTACTCATCAAAATAGCGTCGTTGCCGGGGAATTGCAATGGTGTTATGTTATTGGTTATTGTATATATGTGAATATTGCGAATAGTTTGCCTGTTTGATTTAGTAGCTATATTTTATCTCCTTGTTTTTGTGCCTTTTATTTTTTTTGTCTTTGCTATCATGAATTCTCACTTTGGCTATGAGTTTAGTTCTAATTGTGTTGTAGAAAATGTGAACTTCAATGACCACATGCATCAAGGATGGAACCAACAAAGATTGGAGGAGCCTCAAGAAATTGATCACTCCTATTGGCAATAACCTCCGGATACTTATAGGTATAATCACCATCCTAATACATGTCAATTCAATGGCTATGGTGAATATTCTTGTGACAATCAACAACCACCATCATATGATTATGAATCTTGTCCTCAACATGAACCTCAACCATACTCACAAGCCTTTCCATACCAAACATCTTCCTATTATCTATATCCATCATATGACCAACCACCCATACCACATCCTTATGACCATTATGAGCAAGAACCTTTGGAACCACCACAACCTTATCATGACTACTATGAAGAACCACCTCAATACTCACCATCTCCATACCCCTACCAAGAAGAACCAACTTCCTACTATGACCCCTTTCTCCAAAATAATGAACCTTCCTATCCACCCCAAGTCCCAATAGATAATTCTCTTACCTTGCTACTTCAAGGCCAAGCGGATATGCAAAGGAACACCTTAGAGTTTGTGATTAACTTGACCAAGATAGTGCATACTTTAGCCTACCAATGCTTGAATACTCAAGGTGCTTCCGTGGCCACATATGAAAAAGCAAAAGAAGAGCAAAGTATGAAGGAGAAATTGGAAAATCCGGTGGAGAAGAAGGAATAGTCGAATTTTGTGTTGGAACAATTGGAGAAGCCTATGGTTATTGAAGAAAACGAAGAAGTGGTTGAAGATTTAGGAGATGTTGAAAGTCCATGGGAATGTAGCATCATGGAGCACTCTTCCAAGAGGCTTGATATTGATGTTGAGGAGGGTGCGCAACCTCCAAAGCATATCATAGTTGGAGACTTGGAAGAGGTCTATCAAGAGATGGATTCAATCATGGATGAATTTCTATCTACAATTGAATCCTCTTGACGATCGGATTTCTGCTGGTAAAGAATTTTATAAAAAATAATCGCGTTATAAGTGTAGTTTCTAAACCAGCAAAGAATCCTTTCGTACAAAAGTTTGGTTGTCACAAGTAACAAAACCCAATAAAATTGATAACCGAAGTATTGAAACCTCGGGTCGTCTCTCAAGGAATTGCAGGGAAGTGTGTTTATTATTGGTTATGGAAAAAAGTATATTTTTGGGTTTTTGAAATAGGAAACAAATAAATTAAATGGCAAGAAAAATAAATTAATAATTAGAAAAACTCTTGGCAAGGTATGAGAACCGGAAATTCCATCCTAGTTATCCTTATCAGGTGTGATGAGAATTGTTTATTGCTCCCACTTAGTTAACCCTTACTAAATAAAGGAAAGTCAAGTGGACCAATTAACTTGATTCCTCAAGTCCTAGTCAACTCCTATGGAAAGACTAGCTTTAGAGGGATCCAAATCAATCAGCAATTTCCAATTTTTAATCAACCGCTGAGTTTGACAACTCAAGTATCACCAATTACTCAACCAAAGCCAAAAGGGGAAAAATCTAAATTATTTATATCATAAATAGAAGAAAGCAATCATAAATCTGAAATACTTCAAATTGTATTTAACATAAATTCAAATCTAACATGGGAAGGTTCATAAGCCAATTTGGCAACATAAGTAATTAACAAGTAAAAGTATTAGAGTAAATAAAAGTAGAAGAGAAACATAAATTAAAGGAACATTGAACCTGAAATGAAGAAGCAATCATAAAATTAAGAGAAATCCTAATCCTAAAACCTAAGAGAGAGGAGAGAGCCTCCCTCTCTAGAAACATCTAAAACCTAAAATTGTGAATTATGAATGTTATATGAATTCTTGTTGAATGAATGAATGGATTCCCCCATTTATAGCCTCTAATATGTGTTTTCTGGGCCAAAAACTAGGTCAAAAACAGCCCAGAAATTGCCCCCAGCGATTTCTGGTACGTACAGGTCGCTGCAAAGTCACGCGTTAGCGTCGTCCACGCGTTAGCGTGGATTGGGTTTTTGCCAGGTCACGTGTCCGCGTGATCTACGCGTTCACATCACCTGGCTTCAGGGAAGCTATGGCAAATTATAGATTGTTGCGAAGCCCCGGACGTTAGCTTTCCAACACAACTAAAACTGCATTATTTGGACCTCTGTAGCTCAAGTTATGGTCGATTTAGTACCAAGAGGTCAGGCTGGACAGCTTTAGCAGTTCCTTCAGTTTCTTGTATTCCTTCCACTTTTGCATGCTTCCTTTCCATCCTCTAAGCCATTCCTGCCCTATAAACTCTGAAATCACTTAACACACATATCAAGACATCAAATGGTAATAAGAGAGGATTAATATTAGCAAATATAAGGCCAAAGAAGAATGTTTTCAATCATAGCACAAAATCAGGAAGGAAAACGTAAAACATGCGAATTGTATGAATAAGTGTGAGAATAATGGGTAAAATCCACTAGATTAAGCACAGGATAAAGCCTAAAAATGGGGTTTATCACCTCTCCCATTGGACATGAAGTTGAGATTATAGAAGAATATGCACAACCTCCCATACCCTTGGTGAGCAATGAGAAACAGAGTGAATCGGAAGAGAGCTACCAAGGGGAAAAAGTTAAAATGGTGTATATCAAAATTGAAGAATATAAAGAGGTTGATCAAAAGATGGATTTATTCATCAATGAATTCCTATCCAAAATTGACTCACCTTCCCTTGGGCAAGATGAAGTTCTTGAAGACAACTCCAAGCCAAGTGATAAAAGGAAAAAGGTTAAAATTGAAGAAGCTTGCAAAGAGGTGGAGATAGTCAAAGAAGAGCACAAAGGAGTGGAGCTTGCAAGATCATTAGGACCACCCCTCCCTAAGTTACCATCCTACACAATATTCAAGTGGGTAAAATTCTTATCCCTAAGCTTTACTTTCTCACTTGAATATGGTTTGATTGAAAATGATGGTCAACTTAGAGCTCTTTGTGGAGTTAAAAGTAGACGAGAGTTGTGTAGTGGTTGGAAACATCACTCTAAGTTCATGATGGTTGCACGCTCAAAGTTGTATAGTAATAATTGGTGGAGAACCAAATTGCATGAGTCTAGGAAGTTGTTTGGTCGCTTACATGAGAATTCTAAAGTCATGCCACCCGGATGGACTAATAATGATCAACTTCAAGACGGGTGTGAAAATAAAGTGTGGGATCCCGGATCGCACAAGGAAAATCAAATTTGGGAGCTCATAGCTTGTGCGGAACTCCATCAAGGCTTGAAGATATTAACTTTGAAGAATGGAGCTTATTGGAGATTCAAGTATTGGTGGATGTTCAAAGATAGCTTCAAGCACAAGCCTCCTTGATAAGAAGCTCCCCATAAGTCCAACTTAAGGACAATAAACAAAAGAGCTAGGTGGGAGACACCCCACCATGGTAACTTCTTTTCATTTTCTCTTTTTGTGCATATTGGTAATTAGTTTAAATTCATGTTTTGTTTTGATTTTTTGAGTATAATTGGTAGTTTAGTATGTTAAATAAGGTTTTATGGTATTTTGGTAGCTGTTTGGAGGTTTGGAATGCTTGGATTGGTGCAAAAACATAGGAAAAATTTTGAAAAATAGAGCACCATCCGCGCGTACGCGTACTGCGCGCGTACGCGTGCATCAAAGCATTTTCGCCTATCCGCACACACGCGCCATGTACGCGTACGCATGGATTGAGAAATTCCACTTCCAAGCCAAAAACCCGAGAGTTGTGCGAACGCTACGCTAGCATTGTGCCTTTCGCACAAACTAACTCACGCGGACGTGCACATGACGCGTACGCGTCGCTCTCGAAATAAGCCATCCGCGCGCACGCTCCATCTACGCGTATGCGTCGCGTCCATTGCACCACCATCCGTGCGCGTGCCATGCGCACATACGCGCGGATGCCCTTCCTTCACTTCATTTCTTTTCTTCTCCTCTTTTCATTTCTTTCCTTCTCCTTTCTTCTCCCCTTCTCCTACTCCTCGTCCAACACTTCCAAACACCATTGATAACCATTTATTTTAGTTAGTTAATTAGTTAATTAGTTAGTTGATTAGTTAGTTTTAGCTTAGTTTTCATTCTTTCTTTTCTCTTTTTCATTATAAGTGTTGGATTATTACTTTTGTTGATATATATTGCTGCTTATTCCTAATTGCATGCTATCTTAGCATAATTGTTTTTGGATATTCATTGTTGGATTCCTTGATTGAGGTTATATTTTGCTACTTGGTTTTAAGTTCTTCATACTTACCTTTTGAAAATACCAAGTGATGAGGATCGCCTTCGAGCTTGTAACTCTTCTTGAATTGCATGATTTGGCCACCATGTAATTGGAATCCTTTTCCTCGATTAGGCAATCTCTTGATATTGGATGTTGAGCATTTATCTTAATGCATTGTATTTCTTGATTATATGCATCCATATGTTTATAGTTTGAATGCCTTCATGCTTCTTTAATGCTTGTTTTACCTTACAAGTTTACTTAAAGCATCTCAAGCACACTAGGATGAGTGATGTACATGCTTCTTTAGTGACATAGCTTTTATGCTAATGTGTGTTCTAAACCGCGTGCAATTTAGAATTCACACACTTATTTGTCATTAATGTCACACTAATTCACTCACTCAATTCTAGTGATTAGTACCTCATTCCAACAATGTATGCTTCCTTGCTTTTGTATTTTCTCATCTTATGGTGTTCTTTTCTATTTTTCATGATTGATGCACCACAAGCGAAAACGGAAGTGGAAGACAAAGAACACGCAGCAATCGGTTGACCTACCAGCTGAAGGTAGCAATCCGGAAAGTTGTCATACCCCCTTGCTCATCTTTGAGTGCACCGAAAACGGTGCAAACTTTTAAGTGTGGGGAGGTCGTCTGACCGATCGGTAATTTTGGGTGACAAATTTCTAATTCCAACACTTTTGCATTTCATTTTAGGTTTTTAGGAATTTTGTTACGTTTTCTTAATTTTGCATATATATACACAATAAGCTTAGTCAAAATAATGAGATTTTTCAAGAATTCTATCTATAGGACACCAATTGATTTGAGTGAAAACTTTTCATTGAAACTTGCTTGAATCACATATATTGTGGAATATATTTTGAGCTAAGAACACAAGCAAGTGAGATTTGAGCCTAATGGTGTGGTTACATCTTATAACTACTTATTTTCCTTCTTGTGTGCATTGTTCTCTTTCTACGATTATAATCTTTGATTTGTTTGATTCTCTATGTCCATTATTTTGTGTAGACATACATTTAAATGATTGAGGCCATCATTTCATGTAGCTCACTTACCCAAATAACCTTACCTCTTATCATCCATTGTTAGCCAATTTGAGCCTATGATTAACTCACTTATTCTTAATTTTAGCACATTACAAGCCCTAAAGCGAAAAACAATAAATGTCCTTAATTTGGATCTTTGATTAGCTTAGGCTAGTGTGTGTATCATTCAAGTGTGGGAACCTTGGGACATTGGGTATATGCTCATGTGTTAATTAAAATGTAAAACCTTATGCATTGATGTTTTTGTATATATTGCAAAGCAAAAAGAAAATGGATGAGAAAGACAAAAAAAAAAAGAAAAAAGAAGAAGAAGAGTATGGAAAAGAAAAGAAAAGAAAAAAATTAGAAAAGGAAAGAAAAAACGAAAAAGAAAAGAAATAAAAAGGGGACAAAATACCCCAAAGCAAGTGAAGCTCAATAAAATCAATGCATATGAGTTGTGAAATGGAAAGAAGATGCATGAGTATGTGAAAAAATGAAAAAATGGGTAGTTAGGTTAGTTTTTAATTATATAGGATGTCATAGGTTAGGTGGGAAGTCTAAGCTTATCAAAGATTCAAATTTCAAGCTCACTTAACCATATATGCATCTTACCTTGACCCTAGCCCCATTACAACCAATGAAAAGACCTCATGATACTTGTATGCATGCATGAAAATAATGTCGATTGTTAGAAAAAAAATAAATCTTGGAAAGCATGAAGTAGGGGAGAATTGAGTGAATCAACCCTAAACACTTGAGCGAATAGAGTGCAAACACTATCGGTGAGGGTTCGATTGCTGAATTACATGTTTTCCACCTATGATCATCACTCCTCATGCAAGTTTGTAAAAATATTTAATAGCTCAATTCAATTGTGGTTTGGCATGGTTGTTAATACCCTTAGCCCTTGTGCATATATGTATTCTTGGGAATTGACTTATTTTGACCAAGCAATTGCATTCATGTAGATAGTTGCATATAGGTAGTTTGCATTTAGATTAGTTTACATTGAATAAATGTTGATATCCTTTGTTCTTTCTTGGTTTAAGCATGAGGACATGCTTGGTTTAAGTGTGGGGAGGTTGATAAGCCCCATTTGTAGGGTTTATCTTGTGCTTAATTTAGGGAATTTTATGACCTTTTACCCACATTTATTCAATGAAATAGCATGGTTTCATGATTGTCTCCTAATTTGTGCTTAAGTGTGAAAACATGCTTTTTAGGCCCTCAATTGTTTGATCTTGATTTACCTTTGATTCCATTAGATGCCTTGATATGTTTGTTAAGTGATTTCAGATTTAGGAAGCAAAGATTGGATCAAAGAAATGAAGGAAAAGCATGTAAAAATGGAGAACTCATGAAAAAATGAAGGAATCACAAAAGCTGTCAAGCCGACCTCTTCGCACTTAATCGACTATAACTTGAGCTACAGAGGTCCAAATGATGCAGTTCTAGTTGTGTTAGAAAGCTAACATCCGGGGCTTCGAAATGATATAAGATTTGCCATATTTACATCGCGGATAGGGGCGCGCATGCGCACAGTACGCGTACGCGCCGATGGTGCCACATGATTCACTTAATGCAACTCGTGGCCAGCGATTTTAGAAGCCTTGTGGGCCCAATCCAACTCATTTCTGATGCTATTTAAGCCAAGAATTGAAGAGAAATTAACATACTTTTGATCATTAGTTTATTTTAGGTTAGTTTTGGGAGGAAAAGTTAGTTTTAGAGAGAGAAGCTCTCACTTCTCTCTAGGATTAGAATTAGGATTAGGTTTAGATCTAGATATACTTCTTCTTCTTCTCTCTTAATTTTTCTCTTTCATCCTTAATTGCTCTCTTGTAATTATAGCATTCTACTTCTCTTGTAATTCCTTTGCATTGTTAGTTGTAGCTTATGAACTTTCTTTTGTAGATCTACATTTCTTCTTCAATACAATTGGTAAGTTCTTTGTTGTTTCATAATTATTTTGCCTTTCTATAGTTAATCTCTTGCTTTTGTAGTTGTAGATTTCTTTAATTCTTGCAATTAATAATATTTTCCATTATTGCCTTCTATGTATTTGTTGAAATGCCTCTTCTAGATATGAGTTAGATTTTGTTCCTCTTGGCTTGGGAAGGTAACTTAGGAACTCTTGAGTTACTAATGTCCAAGTAATTGATGATTGGGAGCCATTAACTCTAGATCTCACTAATTGATTTGGTGGAGAACTAGGACTTATGGACTTGGATTGACATAGCTCATTTGACTTTCCTTTACTAGTTAGAGGATGACTTAATGGGGTTGATCCTTGCTAATTCTCATGTTGTGGTTAGTGATTAGGATAGAGATACTTGACCACCAACCCTTACCAAGGCCTTTTGTTATTTGAATTTCTTTGCCATTTACTTTTCATGTTTCTCATCAAAAACCCCAAAATATAACTCATAACCAATAACAAGAACACTTTATTGCAATTCCTAGGGAGAACGACCTGATGTTCAATACTTTGGTTTATAGATTTTAGGGGTTTGTTACTTGTGACAAACAAATTTTTGTATGAAAGGATTAATGTTGGTTTAGAAACTATATTGCAACGAAAGTTTATTGTGAATTCTAAACCGTACAAAAGTCTACTCATCAGAGTGCAGATCTGAAAGAGATGTGTTAAGAGCTAAAAATGATTTTTAAAAAAAAAGTGAAGGAAATTGAATGTGCTTTAAACATCATTGAAGAAAACAGATTTCTAAAATCTGAACTTGAAAAATTAAAAGAAAATCACATTGTGGATCCTTCTCATGAGTTAATTGCTGAAAATGATAGATTAAATGATATGATTAAAAGACTGAATGGCGACTTAGCAAAATTTGCTCAAAGTTCCAGTAACTTGGACAGATTACTTGCAAGTCAAAGACCATTATTTTAAAAATCTGGTTTAGGCTATATAGCCAAGGAAGATGTAGTTTTCAATGATTCCTCTATAAAATTTGTGGCTTCTTCATCAAATACTAAATCCACACCAATCAAATCTGGTATTGGATATGTTCCAACATTTGAAGAAAAATTTGATGAAGTATACACTAGTGAAACTGAGCCTTCACCAAGAACTGAACCTAGTTCAAATAGGCCAGGTTTGGGATACATTTCAAAAAATGAGGTCGCTTTCAAGAAACCACTTTTTTACAACAAAACCTCATTTTCGAAAAACCCAAAAGTTTTCAAAAATTCTGGTGAAAATGCTTTTGAAAAGAGGAATAATTATAACAAAAATTAGTTTGTCAAAAGAAATACACCTCTTCCAAAAACCATAAAATTTCAATCATTTAATCATTTCCAGCATGGTAGCTCATCTAAATTTCAGGAACATGTATCAGAAAATCATTATTTTAATTGAAAAAAATTTGATCACTCATATGCACAATGTTTCATTGAAAAGAGAGTTGTGAGAAACCAAATTTATAATGTTGTTTGTGATTTCAATGCACTTGGGCAACCAAGATGGATTAACTTCAAAGGATCCAAATTAATTTGGATACCTAAGGCTACTTAAAACTCTTCATGCAGATTTACCTAGCATCCAAGAACAAAAAGGATATGTGGTACATGGATAGTGGATGCTCAAGGCACATGACTGAAAGGTCAACTTATTTCATCAAACTAAACAAGTATGATGGAGGTTCTGTGACCTTTGGAGATGATAGTAAAGGTAAACTTATTTCTATTGGAAAAGTAGGTAATGAACAATCTACTTTCATTGATGATGTACTTTTGGTATGTGGTTTGAAGTACAATCTTTTGAGTATAAGTCAGCTGTGTGATTTAGGATATTTAGTGACTTTCAAAAGACTTGAATGCTGTGTTGTTAATGAGAAGACAAATGAAGAGATTTTTGTTGCCAAGCATTTTAATAATATGTATGGACTTACTCTTGATGAACTAAAGGATCAAAATGTAGCATGTTTTTATTCTAAAGAATCTGAAAAGTGGTTATGGCACAAGAGATTGGGTCATGCAAGTATGTTTCAAATAAACAAACTTGTAAAGAAAGAATTAGTAAGAGGCCTTCCTTTGATAAAGTTTGACAAAGACATCACTTGTGATGCTTGCCAAATGGGAAAACATACAAAAATTTCTTTTAAACCAAAGGAAGACATCTCTACTAAAAGACCACTTGAGTTGCTACACATTGATTTATTTGGTCCAACAAAAACTCAAAGCCTAGGTGGTAAACATTATGGTTTAGTGATTGTAGATGACTATACTAGGTTTGGTTGGGTTTTATTTCTTGCACACAAAAATGAAGCCTTTTTGGCCTTTGAACCTTTTTACAAGAAAATTCAAAATGAAAAGGATTTAAAGATTTCTTCTATAAAAAGTGATCATGGAACTGAATTTGAAAACAATTTATTTGAATGTTTTTGTGAGGAATTTGGAATATCTCACAACTTCTCTTGTCCAAGGACACCACAACAAAATGGTGTGGTGAAAAGAAGAATAGAAGCATACAAGAAATGACAAGAGCTATGCTTTGTGAGAGTAATGTTCCAAAATTCCTTTGGGCTGAAGCGATTAACACAGCTTACCACATTTTGAATAGAACAATCATAAGGAAATTTTTGAAGAAAATCCCTTATGAACTTTGGAAAGGCTACCCACCAAACTTAGATTACTTGCACATCTTTGGATGCAAATGTTTTGTTTTAAATAACAAGGATAATTTGGGTAAATTTGATCCAAAGGCGTATGAGTGTTTGTTTGTAGGATACTCTACAACTAGTAAAGCATATATGGTTTATCATCAAGATGCTAGGATTATTGAGGAGTTTATACATGTTACATTTTGTGATACTAACTTGGTGCAAAGTATTTTGGAAGATTATGATGCAGGAAATCAAGCTCAAAAGGACGTTGAAACTGTGCAAAATCAAGAAAATGGAAATTCTGTTCAAGCTGACCAGAAACTGCTGTTGCTGAAAATTAAAGAGACAATTCCATTTTGTCTCATGAATCTGAAGGAAACCTTGAAGCCAGCAGCACCCAGAATCCCTTGGATCTGAATCTGCCTCCAAGTCCACCAGACCTCGTGAATGGAGATTCTTGAAGAATTATCCTGAGAAATTTGTTATTGGGGACATCTCTCATGGGGTTAGAACTCAGTCTTCCACAAGAAAGGCAAATGAAGGAACAAACATTGCCCTTCTCTCTAAAATAAAGCCTCAAAACGTCAAGGAAGCCCTTGGTGACCCTTCTTGGGTAAAGGCAATGGAAGATGAGCTCCAAGAGTTTGAGAAGAACCAAGTGTGGACTTTAGTTCCAAGGCCAAGTGGAAAGAAAGTGACTGGCACCAAGTGGATTTTTCGGAACAAGTTAGGAGAGGATGGTAGCATTGCAAGAAACAAGGCAAGGCTAGTGGTACAAGGATATGACCAAGAAGAAGGAATAGACTTTGATGAATTCTTTGCCCCTGTTGCCCGAATGGAAGCCATAAGACTTCTCTTAGCTTATGCTGCATTTTTGTGGTTTTAAACTATATCAAATAGATGTGAAATGTTCATTTTTGAATGGTGTGATAGATAGAGAAGTGTATGTGGAGCAGCCACCTGGTTTTGAAAATAAAGAGCATTCTAATTATGTTTTCAAATTATCAAAAGCTCTCTATGGTTTAAGACAAGCTCCTAGAGCTTGGTATGAGAGACTTAGCTCTTTTCTTTTGAAAAATAGTTTTCAAAGAGGCACCACAGACACAACTTTATTTATCAAGAACTCTAATGATTTCTTTATTCTAGTCCAAATATATGTTGATGACATTATTTTTGGATCAGCCAATGAATCCCTTTGTTCTGAATTTGGAAAATTCATGACAAGTGAATTTGACATGAGTATGATGGGTGAACTTAATTTTTTCCTTGGGCTACAAATTAAACAAACTGAAAAAGGTATTTTCATTCATCAAGAGAAGTATGCCAAGGAATTAGTTAAGAAATTTGGTATGGAAAATGCCAAACCCATGGGAACTCCCATGCACCCTAATTCAAAATTAGATAAGGGAGAAACTGAGAAAGATGTTGATGAGACTAGGTATAGAGGAATGAGTAGTTCTCTTATGTACTTAACTTCCTCTAGACCCGATATTGTGCAAAGTGTTGGATTGTGTTCTAGGTTCCAATCCAAACCAAAAGAGTCACATCTTTCTGCAGTTAAGAGGATCATTAGATATGCTCATGGCTCATCCAATTTTGGTCTTTGGTATCCTAAGATTGATGATTTTTTTGCAGTTGGTTATTGTGATGCAAATTTTGTCCAAAAAGGCTTTCAGGTTGATTTATTTTTTTTTTGTTCAAAAAGGATTTTTTAAAATTTAAAATTAATTTCCTGTTTTATTTTAAAATCAAATAAAATCTTTCTTTTTATGAGGTCATGTATTTTCAAGTCATATCAAAAGGTAATGCAGTTGCATGGTTTGAGAAACTTTCTTTTGGGTACGATTACCAACACTCCTTCTCTTCCCTCCATAACTCCTCCTCAAACCTTTCGGTTTCTTCCCACTATATTTACTGCTTCTCTTCCCTCAAAAGCCTGAAACTAACCAAATGAGGAAGAAAACCATTGTTAAAAGGCCTCCTCGTGAAAAAGTTTACAAGCTTCCTTCAAAAACAAAGCCTTCTACTCGTTCAAGAGATCAGACCTTCACTCCCTCACCTTCTCCTCCTACCTCTCCTCCTCGTTCTAATCCCATGGCGCAGACCAAGACCACACCAAGATATCCTGCCTCTGCCAAGCCGATGCCACCACCAAATGCAACGCCTTCCAAACCAAGCTCTTCGAAACCTAGCTCATCCAAGGGAAAGTGCCCTACTGCTGAAGAACCTGTTCCTGAGTCAACACAACCTAAGCCAAGGTCTGTTCCATTGTGTTCACAAAGAGGTAACCCTCGTCTCCCTCTCAAATCAGTTAGAGAACCAGACATTGATCCTTTTGCTCACAAATCTCACTTCATGACTTCTCACTCAAACTATAACTCCCATCGATTCAAATCTGCCATGAACCACGATTTTTATGAAGGAGAGATTCAGTATCGTACTATGTGCCCCCCCTTTTCTTGCTGATTTACCAACTTTGAAAAAGAAAGGTTTTCCTTTTGTTGAAAATCTAGAATTTTTAGACTGGAATCACCTTTTCAAAATCAAAAAACCTGTGTATCCTCTGTTGGTTAAAGAGTTTTATGCAAATATGACTTACCATGAAGGAAGTGTACATTCTTATGTTAAGGGCAGAGACATTGTTTTAAATGATGAAACAATCAGTGATTCTTTAAAGTACACTGATGTTGGGCCGTGTGCTTATACATCTGTAAAGTGGGATGAAGGGGTTGGTATATCTTACCATGATGCTTTGGCTCATATTTGTGAACATGTTTCCTTAATTGATGGCATCACACCCACTCATAAAGTCCTAGGATATGAACGTGCTTAGTTGCACCGAATTGTCAACTACATCTTACTTCCTCAAAGTGGTTCATATCAAAGGGTTTCCTACACAGACACACTTGTTTTGTATGCCCTAATCACAAAAACAGAAATCTCTTTTGCCTATTTGATGGCTAGATACATGTTTGATTCTGTTAGAAGTGAGAAAGATAAAGCACTACCTTATGGCATATTTTTAACTTGCATATTTGAGCATTTTGGTGTTGACCTATCAAATGAGGATTATGAAAATAGACATTCATACCTAAAAGGGGGTAGTTCAGTGAAATAACAAAAGGAAACCACTCGTTCAGAGAAAGTTGTATTGGATGATGATGATGATGACTTTATCCCTGAGGAATCTCCTCCTCCTTCCACCGAGGGTAACTCCATCTCTACTAGCCAGAAATCTGCTCTGCTGAATGTTGTAAAGGATGTTGTTCAGGAGTTTGTCTCCCAATCTAATCACATGATTTCTATGAGCAAATAGCAAAGAAAGCTAGCCAGCAAACATGAGAACTTCCTCCGAAAGTCAAGAGATAGAGTGGCTGTGTTCATGACTTTCACAGATAACCTTCAAAAGTATGAAGACCCTGCCACTGATGCTGATGAAGAAGTTGATTCGGAGGAAAATGGTTTGGATGCCTAGGGTTGCTACATGACGCTGCTGCTGACTGCTGTTTTTGTCTCATGAATTCTGTTTATTTTGCTACTTTGGGGCTTATGTTTCCTATTTCTGGATGACTGTAATATCTTAACAACTGCTGACATTACTTTTAATTTATTAGATATTTTGAACTGTGTTCTAACACCTTCTTGCAGGTTTAAGGTGATGTCTTTGTTGATCTTGCTTATTATCCACCCTTGATGACAAAAGGGGGAGTAATAGGTGCAATAGCTGGAATGCTGAATGATAAATTGACTAAAGTTGTCTTTGATTATTTTTTTGACTAAAGTTGTCTTTGAATGAGGTTGGAAACTTGCTTTATGATATGTTGCTGTATTGACCCTGACCTTGACATGTTAATGCTCTGTTTTGGCTAAAATACTAGTTGCTTCATCTTTGGTTAGTATAAAGTATCTGCTTGGTTCCAAATAAGCATATGTAAACAGGAAAGAAGAGAAGAGCATAAATCCATGAGGAGCTACTCTTGAAAAAGAAAGGGGGACCAATCATACGACGGAAATCAGCCAGTTAAGAATTTATAATATAAGAACAGCGTTGTAAGCACAGCTCTTAACCAACTAAAATCTGCTTATCAATTTAGAAAGGTTCTCATAAAATTAGAATAAAAATACTGGGAGTATGAATCCCAGGTCGTCTCCCAACGAGTTGACAAAAGGGTGCTATCTTATTAATCAGGAGTTTTCCGAGAAATTTTGAGAGTTGAATAACAGAAAATAAATAATTGTAAATTAGCGCAATGAAAATTAAAAGAGATATATTTATTCAAAATAAAAAGCCTTGACCGGGGGAATGATTAATTGAAAGTTCTATCCTTATTGGAATTTTCTCAAGTGTAGCATCAAGAGGTTGTTGTTTTCACTTAGTTAACCCTTACTAAATAAAGGAAAGTCAAGTGATTGAGCTAACTCTTATTCGCAAATCCTAATCCTCTCCCTTGGGAAGGACTAGCATTAGTAAATAGAGAATTAGCCAACAACTTCCAATTTAACTAATCACTTGAGCATTCCAACTTAAGGGTCTCCTTTTAATCAACCCCCAAGTCAAGTTGGGAGTCTACTCCATTGACATGAAAATTACTTGCATAGAATTAAAAAGGAAATAAAAGGAAGACATGATAAATAATAACTGAAAATTAATTAAAAGTAAAAGTAATCCTTTGCATTAATAAATTCTAGAAACAATCCAATTGTAACTCTGAACAAAGATTAAGGATATGGAAGAGTAAGGGAATAAGAAACAAACTAGAATAGCAACTTCAATGGAGGTAATGACTCTTCTTATATCCAAAAGCGAAAGCATAAAACTAGAAATCTATGAATGTAAAAGAAAACCTAGAGGACGAGTAATTTTTCTCTTAGATCTCCAACTAAAACTAAAACTATGCTAATGAGAATGTGTGTTGAGTCTCTGCTCGTCCCCTGGCTCTAGTCTATATTTCTGGGCCAGAAACTGGGTCCAAATTCGGCCCAAAATTGCCCCCAGCACTTTCTGCAATTTCTGTAGATCGCGCATGTCACGTGTACGCGTCAGGCACGCGCACGCGTTGTTGTGCAAACTCCAATTCACGCACACACGTGAGCCATGCGTGCGCGTCGCTCCTCGCTGATTGTCTCCTTTATTTCTTGTGCTCCTTCTATTTTTGCAAGCTTCCTCTCCATCCTCTAAGCCATTCCTGCCCTATAAAGCCTGAAAACACTTAACGCACAGATCACGGCATCAAATGGTATAAAGGGGAATTAAAATACACAAATTAAAGGCTTAGGAAGCAAGTTTTCAACCATAGAACAAAACTAGGAAGGAATTGTAAGACCATGCAATTTGTATAAATAAGTGTGCAAAGACTTGATGAAACCACTCAATTGAGCATAAGATAAACCATAAAATAGTGGTTTATCAAACTCCCCACACTTAAACATTAGCATGTCCTCATGCTAAGCTCAAGGAGATCAAAAGAATAAATAGGGGAAAAGTAAGACTCATGAAATGTAACCTATATGTGAATACAACTATATGCTAAAATATTTCTGCCTACTTGGTTAAAAGTAAACAAGTTCTCCAAGACAAAAATAAATCAAATTCCACTAATTCAAATCATATAATAAAAGACAAGTAAATTTGTGAGACGATAGCTCATAAAAGTAGGGAACATAGAATCAAGCATTGAACCCTCACTAGTAGTGTATATGCACTCTAATCACTCAAGTGTATGGGGTAATCCACTCTAGTCTTCTCTAGTCATGCTTTCTAAACTTTGTTCTTCACCTAACCAATCAACAAATATTTAATGTACCAATACAAACATCATGAGGTCTTTTCAAGGTTGTAATGGGGTTAAGGTAAAGGTGAGGATATATATATGGCTAAATGAGCTATAAATTGAATCCTTGACTAACCTAAGCTCTCACCTATACACACACACACTCTATATAACTCTAAAATTATGCGTAGCTACCCAAAATTCCTATTTTTACATCTCATACTCATGCATCAACTTTTCCTTTAATTTTTTTTTCACATATGCATTGATTTTTCATTAACTTAACATTGGGGTAATTTTGTCCCCTTATTTATTTATTTATTTATTTAATTAAATTTTTGAATTTTTTTATTAAAAATATAAAACTAAACATAACGTATCAATGCACATGGATTTTTTAAATTTTTTGGTCTCACATTAGTAGGTACCCAAATTCCTAATATTTTATCATAACACATTCCCTATTAACCCATGTTCCCATAGTTTCCCCACACTTAGTTGATACACAATCTCTAACTTAAGCTAACCAAAGATTCAATTGGGGTAATTAATTATTTTTTCGCTTAAGGCTAGTGATGTGGTAAAATATAGAACAAATGGGGATTAAAAGGCTCAAGGTGGCTAACAAAGGTGATTGAAATGGTAGGCTATTTGGGATAAGTGAGCTAATAATCAAATAATGGCCTCAATCATATGCAAGCATGTGAATACACTAAACATTGGACATATAGAGTGAAATAAAATAAAGATTACAATTATAGAGAAGAAAACACACAAGAATAAAATATCATGGTTAGATAATGTAACCATACAATTAGGCTCAAAATTCTCACTGGGTTGTGTATTCTTAGCTATAATTCATGTTCCAATTTACAGTCTTCAAACAAATTCTTTTTTAAATTTTTTAATTTAAATTAGTGAAATATTATAAAATAGAGTCTTGAAAAGAAATTTATTATTTTAACCAAGCAAACATACATGCAAACAATTATTATCATGCAATCTATTCTATCTGACAAAAGAAAAACTAAAATGTTGGTGTTAAGAGAGAGAGATTACCTTCAGAAGCCAGGTACTGACCGACCTCCCCACACTTAAAACATGGCATTAGTCAGGAACAAAGGGGGGCTGGTAACAGCATCTCCACAATCGGGGTTGTCATGGCTCCCGGTGCTGGTAGGTGAGGTGGAGTCCGGAGTGTCTGGTTCTTCTTCAGGTGGGTGGTTACCAACAATCAGCTCCTTGAGGTATATAAATTGGTGCTTGTTACGGTGCTTGTTACGGTGCTCTCTTTACTTTGCCTGCCGGTCAAGCCGGTCCAACCTCTGAAGTATCTGTAGGAGCAACTAATTTGTTGAAGGTGCTTGTGATGTGGAAGGTGAAGGAATATCTCTGGCCGGGTCTGCGGTCTGGCTGGTAGTGGCTGCTACAGGTCTGATATACTTCCTGTTGGGGACAATCTGATCATCCCGTGAAATTATGGTCTTGGTGTCTCCAGCTCTGTAGGAGACTCCGGCTGCCGAGACTATATCTGAAACTAAGGCGGGAAAGGATAGGTTGCCCGCAATCTGTACGTGTCCCATGGCATATCGGAGGTGTCTTGGTAAATTGAGAGGCTGGTCTGTAAGGATACACCACAGGAGAACAGTCATATATGCAGTGAAGGAAGACTTGTGAGTGCTCAAAAAGATGTAGTGAGACATAATCTGTGCCCACACTCGAGCATCCAAGGTAAGTGCTGAAGCCAATATGCCCTTAGGTCGGGATTGATGGTATCCATAGATCCATCTGCTGCCAGGTTGTGCTATAACTCTGAAGACGTCGTCCCAGTCAAATTGGTATGTCTGGCGCTTGACAGAGGCTTCTTGATATGCGTCCAATCCTTCTGGGGTAGGGGGGAGATCTAAAGCTCGCTGAATGGCCCCTTCGGAGATAGGGATTTACTTTTGATGAACATAGACAGACTGCAGGGTTGGCATGTGAAAATTGGAGTAGAATTCAACTACCCATGAGAGGTTGACCTGCCGTGGCTATCTCCGTAAGAATCTCCATTGTCTGCGCTCAATGCAGGGCTCTACAAAATCAACAATATGGGTATGGAGGATGAGTAGGTGCTCACTGTTATAGTTCTGCTCAGCCAGGATGGGGAACATCTGCTCACAGTAGCAGTTAGTGAACCGTGTAGTGTCCCTTGCTGGAAAGGCTTTCTCTGTTTCATCGACCTTGATGATCCTCTTGACTCATTTTGTGGATGATTTGACTGATGTTGAGGATGGTTCTGCAGCTAGCACTCTTTTTGTTCCTCTCATCACCGGTGGTTTGTTAGAGGCTTTCTCTTTACCCTTCTTGGTGGCTATCCTGAAAAGGGAGAAAAGAAAGGAACATGAAATCAAGTAGCTAGAACCCGGAGGAGGAAAATACAAGGGATAATCAATGCCAGGGTAAAGAAGAATGTCGTAAACACATGGTCGCGATTCCATGTAGTTAGGACATCAATGGAAATATAGCATGATAAATTAAGATAATTAGATGCAAGATGTTTATTGGCATGCCGGCAAAGGCATGAGTAGCATAGATCAAGCATTAAGAGCTTAATTTGATTATCCAATGTAACAAACTAACAATCACGTTTGTATTGATAATTATAATTAATTAATAAAAGATTGCAAGGGTTTTATGAAAAACAGGCAGTGGAGTAGAAGAATAGAATAATTAATAATTCACAATGCGATACGGATTTTTCACAAATACTTGGTATGCATGTAAAATATGTTAAGGAAAGTATGAAGTCCAACATGCATGCAATCCCAAAATTAGTATTAATTGTCAAATCACATCCTAATATATCCACAAGCAAAATATAGAAGAAAACAATCACCAATTGAAATATCTAACACCAACATAAAAATGCATGGAAGAAGAAAGAAAAGAAACCATAGATAATGGAATTAAAAGAAAAATAAAGAAGAAGGAAACATAAATTAAAGTAATAAGGAGAGAGTAAAAGGGGGAGAAGAAAAGAACCTGGATGAAGAAGATGAAGAAGGGAAGAAGAAAGTAATAGAGAGTAAGAAAGAATAAGGAAGAAGAAAGAAAGAAGAAAGAAGAGATAATTAGTATTGAAAAGAATTAGGATTGGAGGGGTGGAAGATGTGAAATCAGGCGCTGAGGTGTTTTAGTTGTGCGTCGCATGCGACGCGTACGCGTACATCACGCGTACACGTGGGGCGTGCAAATTTCAGGCGACGTGTACACGTCAGGGACACGTATGCGTGACATGGGTTGTGCAATTGGCGCGAGAGTAGCCGCGTACACGCACAACTCTCTGTTCAGATACGCACATATGCCAAAATTGCTTATGACGCGTGCGCGTCAGGGATTTGTCTATACACCCATTTATGCCGATTTGCAAGGTCACGCGTACGCATGAGGGACGTGTACGCGTGGGCTTGTTTATGCGTATAGCACGCTTCCAGCCCTGCTCCCGCGTAACTCTCTGTTTACTTTCTATTTACCTCGCATGCACATATGACGCAGACGCGTCAGCAACGCTTGCGCGTCGTGCAGGTTTTTTTTTTTTTGCAGAATGCAGAATGCAGCATGCAGATGAATATGCAGAAATTATGGATAAATGCTAATAAAAATAAAATAAAATAAAATAAAATAAGACTGAGAATAAAAGGGAACAATCATACCATGGTGGGTTGTCTCCCACCTAGCACTTTGCTTTTACGTCCTTAAGTTGGACAGTCTTCAAGCTCATTCTGCTTCTGTTGGTGGGTCCTCCAAGAGGAAGACCTCTAGCTCATTGTGTTCCTTCATCTTCTCACCATTATAAAGCTTTAAGCGATGTCCATTGACCTTGATGAAATTGGAATTTGAGGGATGACTCAGGTGGAAGACTCCATATGGCTCTGCCTTCTCTACTCTATAGGGGCCTTCCCATCTGGATCTCAGCATTCCTGGCATGAGTCTCAGCCTGGAGTTGTAAAGGAGAACCAGATCTCCAGGTCTGAATTCTCTTCTCTTGATATGCTTGTCATGCACAGCCTTCACCTTCTCTTTGTATAATCTGGAGTTGTCATAAGCTTCGACTCAAAGGGTCTCCAGTTCTGCTAGTTGCAGCTTCCTTTCAGCACCAGCTTTCTCAAATCCTATGTTGCACTCCCTCACAGCCCGGAAAGCCTTGTGCTCCACCTCTACTGGGAGGTGGCAAGCCTTTCCATACACTAAGCAAAGGGACTCATCCCAATGGGTGTCTTGTACGTTGACCGATATGCCCAGAGCGCATCAACAAGTCTGGTGCTCCAGTCCTTCCTATGAGGCTTTACTATCTTCTCTAGAATGCGCTTTATTTCTCTGTTAGACACCTCTGCTGGCCCAATGGTCTGGGGATGGTAAGCTGTTGCCACTTTGTGAACGATTCCATGCTTCTTCAGTAATCCTGCTAGTCTCCTGTTACAAAAGTGAGTGCATTGATCACTCACGATTGCTCGTGGTGATCCAAAGCGACAGATAATATGGTTTCTAACAAAGGAGACAACAGTGTTAGCATCATCAGTGCAGGTAGAAATTGCTTCCACCCATTTACATACGTAATCTACAGCTAACAGTATATATAAGAAACCATCAGAGTTTGGGAATGGACCCATGAAGTCAATGCCCCAAACATAAAAAGTTTCACAAAATAGCATAATCTGTTGGAGCATCTCATCCCTCTTAGATATATTACCAAACCTTTGGCATGGGGGACAAGATTTACAAAAGGCAGCAGTATCCTTGAAAAGAGTGGGCCACCATAATCTACAGTCTAAAATTTTCATAGCTGTTCTTTAAGGGCCAAAATGTCCACCACTTTCAGAGGAGTGGCAGGCCTCTAAAATGGACTGGAATTCTGATTAAGGCACACACCTTCTAATTATCTGGTCAGCACCATACCTCCATAAATATGGGCCATCCCATATATAATATTTGGACTTGCTTTTCAGCTTGTCTCTTTGATGCTTAGTAAAATTGGGAGGGAAAGTATGGCTAACTAGATAATTAGCTACAGGTGCATATCAAGGAACTACTTCAGATACTGTGTGCAAGCTGTCAAATGGAAAAGCATCATTAATAGGAGTACAGTCATCTTTGATGTGCTCAAGGAGACTCAAGTGGTCTGCCACTAAATTCTGGGAACCACTCATATCCTTAATTTCTAAATCAAATTCTTGCAGCAACAGTATCCAGCGTATTAACCTTGGTTTGGACTCTTTTTAGCTAATAAATATTTTAGAGCTGCATGGTCTGAGTACAGTACCACCTTAGTACCAAGTAAATAGGCTCGGAATTTATCCAGAGCAAAAACAATAGCCAGAAGCTCTTTTTCAGTGGTAGTGTAATTAGACTGAGCAGCGTCTAAGGTCTTAGAAGCATAAGCAATTACGAAGGGATCCTTACCTTCGCGCTGAGCTAGTGCTGCTCCTACTGCATGGTTGGAAGCATCACACATAATCTCAAATGGCTGGCTCCAGTCTGGTCCTCTCACAATCGGAGCTTGAGTTAAGGCGATCTTTAGCTGATCAAATGCATTCATGCAGTCCTTACTCAGCTCGAACTCAACATCTTTCTGCAGCAGTCTAGATAAAGGCAATGCTACCTTACTGAAATCCTTGATAAATCTCCTGTAGAAACCTGCATGGCCAAGGAACGAACGGACTTCCCTCACGGAGGAGGGGTAAGGTAAACTACAAATGACATCTACCTTTGCTGGATCTACAGAAATACCAGTATTAGAAACAACATGTCCTAGTACAATGCCTTGTTTTACCATAAAGTGACATTTTTTAAAATTTAAAATAAGGTTTGAACTAACACACCTGTCTAATACTCTAGCTAAACTATCCAAGCAAAGGCTAAATGAATCACCATAAACGCTAAAATCATCCATGAAAACTTCCATACAGTTCTCAATAAGATCTGAGAAGATACTCATCATGCATCTTTGGAAAGTAGCTGGTGCATTACATAAGCCAAAAGGCATCCTTTTGTATGCATACGTTCCAAAGAGACATGTAAAAGTAGTCTTCTCCTGATCTTCAGGAGCTATATGAATTTGAAAATAGCCTGTATAACTATCTAAAAAGTAGTAATGTGAGATTTACCTGACAGGCGATCAAGCATCTGATCAATAAATGGCAAGGGATAATGATCCTTGCGAGTAGCTTGGTTGAGACGCCTGTAATCAATGCAAACCCTCCATGAATTCTGTACTCTAGTTGTCAAGAGCTCTCCATGCTCATTCTTTACTGTTGTGACTCCAGGCTTTTTGGGTACCACTTGTACTGAACTGATACATTCACTATCTGAGATGGGGTAGATGATATCTGCTTCAAGTAGCCTGGTCACTTCTTTCTTGACAACTTCTAAGATGGTGGGGTTCAGTCTCCTTTGAGGTTGACGGACAGGCCTTGCTCCCTCTTCTAAAAATATCCTATGCTCACAAACTTGAGGGCTGATGCCTACTATATCCGCCAAGCTCCACCCAATTGCTTTCTTGTGTCTTCTCAGCACACTAAGCAACTGCTCCTCCGGTTGGGAAGTGAGTTCCCTTGCAATGATAACTGGGAGCTTCTGATTATCCTCAAGATAAGCATACTTGAGGTGGGGTGGAAGGGGCTTCAACTCCATTCTCTGCTTATGGCTAGGCACTTGATCATCTGGAGCTAGTGATGGTTGATTGGTTGTAACTTGCCTTTATTTTGTCCAGGGGGTATTGATAAACCATTATTTTATGGTTTATATTGTGTTTAATTGTGTGGTTTTATCAAATTCTTACCTACTTATTCATTAAATTAGCATGTATTTACAATTCCTTCCCGAAATTACTCCATGATTGAAAACTTGCTTCCTAGAGACTTTTAATTATATATTTTAATTCTCCTTTATTCCATTCGATGCCGTGATCTGTGTGTCAAGTGTTTCAGGTTTTATAGGGCATGAATAACTTGGAGATTGGAAAGGAAGCTTGCAAAAAATGGAAAGAAAACAAGAAATTGAGGAGATGACCAGCGAGAAGTGACGCGGTCACATGGCTCACGCTACCGCGCGAAATACAGAAAATTGCAGTGACGCGCTCGCGTGCCTGACGCAAACGCGGGAATTGGAAGCTGCAAGAGTGACGCGAATGCGTGGACGATGTGCACGCGTGGCAAGGCAAAACGCTAGATGACGCGATCGCGTGACGTGCGCGATCTGCAGAATTTGCAAAATTTGCTGATGGCAATTTTGGGCCATATTTTGACCCAGTTTTCGGCCCAGAAAAGCAGATTAGAGCCAGGGAACATGCAGAGACCAGAGGACAACATTCATTCCGCATAATTTTAGTTTTAGATCTAATTTTACTCCTCCTCTAGGTTTTCTCTCTACACATTCATAGTTCTTAGGATTTTGATTTTATTGCTTTTTCGACTGGGATATTGAGAAGAGTTATTACCTCTGCCAAGACTTCATCATTCTAGTTTGTTTCCTTACTTGTCACTTACTCTTTCTTATCCTTATTTTGTTCAAAATTACTATTGGATTATTTTTAGAATTTTTTAATACAAGAACTATTTTATTTTTAATTGATCTCTTTGATTATTATTTATCATGTCGTCCTTTATTTCCCTTTCTTATTTTGCGAAGTTTACATTCATAATGAGCGAGTAGTTCCATAACTTGATTGGGAGTTAATTGAAAGGAGGACCTTGAGTTGGAATGCTCAAGAGTAAAATTATAGTTGGGTTTAGCATTGGGTCGCCCTCTAATCACTAACACTAGTCCTTCCCAAGGGAGAAGATTAGAACTTGTGAATAGAAACTGACTTCCAACTTGCTTAACTTTCCTTTATCTGGTAAAGGATAACTGAGCAGGCAACCTTCAATTATCAATTGATCTTGGGAGAACTCAATCAAGGATAGGACTTCCAACTAATCTACTCCCAGTCAAGGATTTTATTTAAATTACATAAATTCTCTGATTTAATTTTCTGTTTATCAACTCAAACCTCTTTAGAAACATCTGATTAATAAAATAGCACACATTTCTGCAACTCGTTGGGAGACGACCTGGGATTCATACTCCCAGTATTTTAATTCTAATTTTGTGACAACCACTTCTAAATTGATAAGCGAATTTTTGGTTGGTTAAGAACTATACTTGCAACGCATCTCTTATAATAATTTCTTAACTCACCAATTTCTGCCACGTCAATTTTTGGCACCGTTGCCGGGGACTTGCAATAGAGTGCTAAGTTATTGATTGGAATTTATTTATTTGTATTTTATTTTATTTTGCTACTATGAGCTGCATGTTTCTTTCATTAAATGACGCGTTCACTTCCTGATCCAAGCTTGCCAGTATTTGATCCTGAGATTGAAAGAACTATTTCACGTATAAGGCAAGCTCGGCGTCGGTTAGTCCTCCCCGAGGACGAATCTGAAACGTCATGTAAGGGAGAAACAAGCTCCCGTTCTACTGATTCGGTTGATTTATGTGTAGGTGACATGGCACCACCTAGGAGAGTTACTATCCAGGAGGCTGGAGCCCCTGATTTTACAATGCAACCGTTTCAAGCGCATCACCCAGCGGTGGCTACAAACTTTGAAATAAAGACTGCACTGCTCAACTTGATGCCTAAGTTTCATGGCTTACCTGCTCAAGAGCCTATCAAGCACCTTAGGGATTTCCAAGAAGCCTGTTCTACTGTCAAGCGTGATAGTGCAGATGAAACTTCTATTCTGTTAAAAGCCTTCCCATTCTCTCTTGAGGGAAAGGCAAGAGAGTGGTACTACACTCAACCTGCAGCAACCGTTTCTGACTGGGATATGCTTAGAAGAGAATTTTTGAAAAAATTCTTCCCAGCTGAAGTTACTGATAAACTAAGGAAAGACATTTCCATGATTGTTCAGGACGAATCCGAGACTCTTTACGAATACTGGGAGCGCTTCAACAACCTTCTGGAAGTATGCCCCCACCATATGATTGACAAGATAGTGTTGTTCGGCTACGTCACACAGGGCATGAGGCCTCAAGATAAGACCACATTGCAAAGTGCTAGCAATGGGTCTATGAAAAAGTACAAGACCACTGATGAGGCATGGCAATTGATCAGCGACTTGGCTGAATCTATTAGGAATCACAGACAGAAACAAGGCCGGTCAAAAGCTGTTGCAGAGGTATCTTCTAGCAAGGAGACTACTGCTCTGACTCAGAGTATATGTGAAATGACCAACTTACTGAAGCAGATGTAGTTGAGTCAACAACAAGCACAGCAAAGCCAACAGCTAGTCCCACAAAGAGTGTGCGGAATCTGTGCTGATTATAGCCATTATACTGATGAATGTCCGCAGCTCCAGCAGGAAGACAACACTGTGGCAGCCACTCATAACTTCTATGACCGCCTCAATCAATGATACAATCAAGGTGGCAGTTACAACCATGGATGGCAGGACAATTCCAACCAAGGTCGGAGAGATAATTCTAACCAGAGTTGGAGGGACAACAATAATAGAGGAGGCAGAGACAATCAAGGATATCAGAGGTGGAATAATAATAACAACAGGCAGCAGAACCAGAACCAGCCTTACAGAGCACCTTACTTGAGGCAGTCCCAAGGACCACAGCACAACCAACAACAAGTTCCGCAGATCACTCAATCTAGTTCCTCTCTGAGTGACGAGGCACTTCAATCCATTGCGCAAGGACAAAAGAACGTGGAAAGTTCACTTAATGGCCTAGCATCCGTTATACAAGCTCTCATCTCTTAGCTGGCATCACCCAATACTTCAAACACTCAACAAGCAAGCTCCAGTGGGATTCCTTCTCATCCCTTACCCAATCCAAAGGGTGGCATCAATGCCATCACCCTAAGGTCCGAAACCACACTGCAAGAGAGGAATCAGGAAGAGCCAATCCCATCAGAACACGCCTCAGCTGAAGAGGAAAAGGACATACAAGACATGGTTGAAGAAGAAGAAGCCCAACCACAGAATGAAGCACAAAAGGATGCAGACACTGCAGAAAACGTCCTTCCTATTTCATTTCCACATATTGCAAGGAAGCCCAGAAAGCAGATGGAACTTGATCCCAAAACGATAGAAATATTCAAAAAGGTTGAGGTAACTGTTCCCCTTTTTGATGTTATTCAGCAGGTACCTAAATACGCAAAGTTTATAAAAGATTTATGTACACATAAAGACAAAATTCATGAATTAGAAACTATTCCTTTAGGTAGTTCTATATATGATACTTTAAGGTTCCCTCCCTTAAAAAGGTCGGCAGCTCGTTTTGTGTTAGCAGATAAAAGCATCATTACAGTAGTTGGAATTGTTGAAGATGTATTAGTGAGTATTAAGGGGCTCACATTTCCCATTGACTTCTATATCCTGGAAATGCCCCCTAATGACTCAGGAAGGCCATCATCAATCCTGCTTGGAAGACCATTCCTGAAGACTTCAAAGTTCAAGCTGGTCGTATTTTCCGGAACTTATTCCTTTCAAATAGATGGCAGAATAGTGAAATTCAGTTTAAATGGAGCTATGGAGCACCCTCCGGATGATCATTCTATCTCCCAGTGTGACATCATAGATGAAACCGTGGCTGAAGTTCACCAGGAGGAATTAGAAGAGAAGTACACAGGACGAGGTCCAAGTGTAGGGACACTCTTAGAGGACAATGAGGGCACTTTGCCATTATCACCAACTCCGGATGATCCAGAGCCTGGCCATTAGCATAAATTGGAACTAAAGCCCCTCCATCCACACCTCAAGTATGCTTACCTTAAGGACAAGCAGAAGTTTCCAGTTATCATTGCAAGGGAACTCACTTCCCAACAAGAAGAACAGCTACTCAGTGTGCTGAGGAAACACAAGAACGCAATTGGATGAAGCCTAGTGGATATAGTAGGCATCAACCCTCAAGTTTAAAAAGCCCGTCTGTCAACCTCAGAGAAGACTGAATCCCACTATCTTAGAAGTTGTCAAGAAAGAAGTAACCATGCTACCTGAAGCAGATATCATTTATCCCATCTCAGATAGCGAATGGGTCAGTCCAGTTAAAGTGGTGCCCAAGAAGTCTGGAATCACAACAGTAAGAAATGAGCATGGAGAGCTTCTGACAACTAGAGTACAGAATTCATGGAGAGTTTGCATTGACTATAGGCGTCTCAACCAAGCCACTCGCAAGGATCATTACCCCTTGCCATTCATTGATCAGATGCTTGATCGCCTGTCAGGTAAATCCCATTATTGTTTTTTAGATGGTTATACAGGCTATTTCAAATCCCTATAGCTCCTGAAGATCAGGAAAAGACTACTTTTACATGTCCTTTTGGCACTTATGCTTATAAGAGAATGCCCTTTGGCTTGTGCAATGCACCAGCTACTTTCCAAAGGTGCATGATGAGTCTTTTCTCTGACCTTATTGAGGACTGTATGGAGGTTTTTATGGATGATTTTAGCGTTTATGGTGATTCATTTAGCCTTTGCTTGGATAGTTTATCTAGAGTATTAGATAGATGTGTCAGTACAAACCTTGTATTGAATTTTGAAAAATGTCACTTTATGGTAAAATAAGGGATTATACTAGGACATGTTGTGTCTAATACTGGCATTTCTGTAGATCCAGCAAAGGTGGACGTTATTTCTAGTTTACCTTATCCCTCCTCTATGAGGAAAGTCCGTTCGTTCCTTGGCCATGTAGGTTTTTACCGGAGATTCATTAAGGACTTTAGTAAGGCAGCACTACCCTTATCCAGACTACTGCAGAAAGATATTGAGTTCGAGTTCAATGAAGATTGCAAACAAGCGTTTGATAAGCTGAAGACCGCCCTGACTCAAGCTCCAATTGTGAGAGGACCAGACTGGAGCCAGCCATTTGAAATCATGTGCGATGCTTCCAATGATGCAGTATGAGCAGCGCTGGCTCAGCGTGAAGGTAAGGATCCTTTTGTAATTGCTTATGCGTCTAAGACTTTAGACACAGCTCAGTCTAATTACACTACTACTGAGAAAGAGCTTCTTGCTATTATTTTTGCCCTGGATAAATTCCGAGCCTATTTACTTGGTACTAAAGTAGTAGTGTACTCAGACCACGCAGCTCTAAAGTATTTATTAGCTAAAAAGGAGTCCAAACCAAGGCTTATATGTTGGATACTGCTACTACAAGAATTTGATTTAGAAATTAAAGATAGGAGTGGTAACCAAAATCTAGTGGCAGACCACTTGAGTCGCCTTGAGCACATTAAGAATACCTCCACTCCTATAAATGATAATTTCCCATTTGATAACCTGCAAGCAGTATCTGAAGTAGTCCATAGGTATGCGCCCGTAGCTAATTATCTAGTTACCCGTACTTTTCCTCCAAACTTTACTAAGCATCAAAGAGACAAGCTGAAAAGTGAGTCCAAATATTATATATGGGATGACCCATATTTATGGAGATATGGCATTGACCAGGTAATTAGACGGTGTGTGCTCAATCAGAATTCCAGTCCATTTTAGAGGCCTGCCACTCATCTGAGAGTGGAGGACATTTTGGCCCTCAAAGAACAGCTAGAAAAATTTTAGACTGTGGATTCTGGTGGCCTACCCTTTTTAAAGATGCTGCTGAATTTTGTAAATCTTGTTCCCCATGTCAAAGGTTTGGTAATATATCCAAGAGGGATGAGATGCCTCAACAGACTATGCTTTTCTGTGAAATCTTTGATGTTTGTGGCATTGACTTCATGGGTCCTTTTCCAAATTCTAATGGTTATTTTTATATATTGTTAGCTGTAGATTACGTTTCTAAATGGGTGGAAGCAATTCCTACCCGCACTGATGATGCTAACACTGTTGTTTCCTTTGTTAGAAACCACATTATTTGTCGCTTTGGATCACCACGAGCAATCATGAGCAATCAAGGCACCCATTTCTGTAACAGGAGACTAACAGGATTACTGAAGAAGCATGGAATAGTTCATAAAGTGGCAACAGCCTACCATCCCCAGACTAATGGGCAAGCTGAGGTTTCTAACAGAGAGATAAAGAGTATATTGCAGAAGATAGTCAAACCTAATAGAAGAGACTGGAGCACCAGGCTACAAGATGCACTCTGGGCATACAGAGCATCTTACAAGACACCCATTGGGATGAGCCCCTTCCGTTTAGTTTATGGAAAGGCCTGTCACCTCCCAGTTGAGGTAGAGCACAAAGCCTTTTGGGCAGTGAAGGAGTGCAATATGGAATTTGAGAAGGCCAGAACTGAGAGGAACTTGCAACTGCAAGAATTAGAGAGCCTACGCCTAGAAGCTTATAAGAACTCCAGGCTGTACAAGGAAAAGATGAAGGTTGTGCATGATAAGCACATCAAGAGGAGAGAGTTCCAACCTGAGGACTTTGTCCTCCTTTACAACTCTAGACTGAGGCTCATGCCAGGCAAGCTAAGATCAAGATGGGAAGGTCCATATAGAGTCGAGAAGGCCGAGCCATACGGAGTTTTCCACCTGAGTCATCCTTCAAGCTCTGGATTCATCAAAGTTAATGGACATCGCTTAAAGCTATATCATGGTGGGAAGGCAACAAAAACCAAGGAGCTAGAGATCTTCCTTTTGGAGGATCCACCCACAGCAGAAGACTGAGCTAGTGGAGCGTCCAGCTTACGGACGTTAAAGCAAAGTGCTAGGTGGGAGACAACCCACCATGGTATGATCGTTCCTTTCTTTCTTCCTAGTTTTATTTTTCAATAACTCTTCTCATTATTAGCACATTTAGTTTGCATCTTCATTTGCACAATTGCATATATATAAAAAAAAAGGGTCACGCAACGCGACAGCGTCGCCGACACGTCCGCGTCGCAGGTGAGTAAGAAAGAAAAATAAATCGAACAGAAAGTCACGCGAGAGCGTGGCTGGAGGCATGCCTTAGGCACAAATTGATCCACGCGTCTGCATCACCCACGCGGACGCGTGACCTGAAAATTGACGTAAGAAAGGGTGCATGGCCGAAAGTTGTGATGGAGTGGTGTTGGGCTGGCGCTAGACGCACAAGCATTACCACGCGAACGCGTGCCTCACGCACCCGCGTCGTATCCCAATATTGGCCACCCACGCGATCGCGTCCACCACGCGAACGCGTCACCCTGGAATTTGGCAATAATGAGTTTCGAACAGAGAGTTGTGCGAGCGCGAGGCTGCCCTCGCGCCAGTAGCACCGAACGAGTCATGCGGCCGCGTGACCGACGCGACCGCGTCAATTCATATAAGCGCCATCCGTGCGAACGCATACTCCATGCGTCCATGTCGCTTGCACCGCACAGCTTATCCTAATCTGCCAAAATATCTTATCTTTCTCTTCCCGAAATCCTACTTTTTCTTTTCTCTTCTTATTTCTTTCTTTCCCTTTTCTTCCTTCTTCCTTCTTTCTCAATTTATACTTTCTCTCTCTCTCTCACCACCATTATCAAGGTTTTTTCTTTTCTTCTTCCCCCCTTACTTTTCTATTCTTCTTCTTTTTATGTTTTCTTCTTCTTTTCTTTTTCTTTTCACTTTCATTATCCATGTTTTCTTTTTCTTTCTTTTTCTTTTATTTGGTGTTGGAAATTTATTTGGGTCATTGTTTCTTATGATATGCTTGTGGATTGTTGCAAAATTGTTTGGCAATTATATATTAATTTTTAAGGGTTGCTTGCATGTTCAATTTATTATTTTCATTAGCTTATTTACCATGCATGCTATGTGTTTGTGAAAACACTCGTATGGTATTGTGCACTGTTTTTCGATATCTTTTATGCTACTACTCTAAAATGCTTGCTTTTCACAAAAACCTTCTTCATATCATATTAATTCAATATAATTGTCATTACAAACAAGTTATTAGTTTGAAAGGCTCGGTAATCTAACTTTGACATTGAACGCTTGATCTATGCTACTCATGCCTTTGCCTGCATGCCAATAAACACCTTGCATTTAATTGTCATCATGTGCACTTGCTATATTTTCGTTGATGATTTTTCACATGTAGTCATGACCATGTGTTTACATCATTCATCTTTTAATGTGCATTAATTACCACCTTTCCCGTTCTCTTCCTTGCTCCAACCCTTGATATTTTAACATATTCTCTCTTTTCTTTCTTTTAGGATGGCCACCAAGAAAGGCAAGGAGAAAGCTACTCCTAAATTAACAGCAAGGAGAGGAACTAAACGAGCTTTAGTGGCAGAGCCATCTTCAACTACAGTTAAGCCCTCAACAAAAAGAATTAAGAGGATTATAAAGGTTGATGAAAAAGAGAAAGCCTTCCCAGCAAAAGACACTGCACGATTTACCAATCGCTACTGTGAGCAGATGTTCCCTATCCTGGCAGAAAGGAGTTACAACAATAAATACCTTTTTATCCTCCCGACCCGTATTGCTGAATTTGTTGAGCTGCAAATTGAAAGAAGACAATGGGGTTTCCTTCAGAGACAGCCACGGCAGGTTAATCTTTCCTGGGTAGTCGAGTTCTACTCTAATTTCCACCTGCCAACCCTACAGTCTGTCTATGTCCGTTAGAAGCAAGTTCCCATTACAGAAGAGGCCATTCAGCGAGCTCTAGATCTCTCCCCTACTCCAGAAGGACTGGATGCATTTCAAGAAGCCTCACTCAAGCGCCAGACGTACCAATTTGACTGGGACACTATTCTCAGAGTTATCACACTACCTGGCAGCAGATGGATCTACGGATACCATCGTTTCCATCCTAAGGGAATATCGGCTTCCGCACTTACCTTGGAGGCTCGCGTATGGGCACAGATTATGTCCCATTATGTCTTTCTGAGCACCCATGAGCCCTCCTTCACTGCAGACATGGCCGTTCTACTATGGTGCATCCTTACAGACCAGCCTCTGAACCTACCAAGACACATCCGAATGCAATGGGACACATACAAATTATGGACAACTTACCTTTTTCCCGCCTTGGTTTCAGATCTCGTCTCAGCAGCCGGAGTCTCCTACAGAGCTGGAGACACCAAAGCGATGCCCCCACGGGATGATCAGTACGTCCCTAAAGGGAAATATATCAAACCTCCAGCAGCCACTACAAGCCAGCCTACTGAACCGGCTGAAGACATTCCTCCTTCAACACCACAAGCACCTACAACAACCCAACTGCTCCATCAGATACTTAAAAGGTTGAATTGGCAGGAACACAAAGCAAAGCTAAGAGAGCACCGTAATGATGAGCGGATATTTTATACGCTTTTTGGGGTTAATTTCATATAGGTTTTAGTATGTTTTAGTTAGTTTTTAGTTTATTTTTATTAGTTTTTAGGAAAAATTCATATTTCTGGACTTTACTATGATTTGTGTGTTTTTCTGTAATTTCAGGTATTTTTCTGGATGAAATTGAGGGAGCTGAGCAAAAATCTGATTCAGGCTGAAAAAGGACTGCTGATGCTGTTGGATTCTGACCTCCCTACACTCAAAGTGGATTTTCTGGAGCTACAGAACTCGAAATGGCGTGCTTCCAATTGCGTTGGAAAGTAGACATCCAGAGCTTTCCAGCAATATATAATAGTCCATACGTTGCTCAAGGATAGACGATGTAAACCGGCGTTCAACGCCAGTTCTCTGCCCAATTCTGGCGTCCAGCGCCAGAAAAGGATTAAAAGTTGGAGTTCAACGCCAGAAATGGATCCAAACCTGGCGTTGAACGCCCAAAATGGCCTTATGCACGTGAATTACTTAAATCTCAGCCCCAGCACACACCAAGTGGGCCCCAGAAGTGGATCTCTATACCATCTGTTATAGTTTACTCATTTTCTGTAAACCTAGGCTACTAGTTTAGTATTTAAACAACTTTTAGAGATTTATTTTGTATCTCATGACATTTTAGATCTAAACTTTGTACTCTTTGATGGCATGAGTCTCTAAACTCCATTGTTGGGGGTGAGGAGCTCTGCTGTGTCTCGATGAATTAATGCAAGTATTTCTGTTTTCCATTCAAACATGCGTGTTCCTATCTAAGATATCCATTCGCGCCTAACTATGGAGAAGGTGATGATCAGTGACACTCATCACCTTCCTCAATCCATGAACGTGTGTCTGACAATCACCTCCGTTCTACATCAGATTGAATGAATATCTCTTAGATTCCTTAATCAGAATCTCCGTGGTATAAGCTAGATTGATGGCGGCATTCATGAGAATCCGGAAAGTCTAAACCTTGTCTGTGGTATTCCGAGTAGGATTCAGGGATTGAATGACTGTGACGAGCTTCAAACTCGCGAGTGCTGGGCGTAGTGACAGACGCAAAAGGAGGGTGAATCCTATTCCAGCATGATCGGGAACCTCAGATGATTAGCCATGCTGTGACAGAGCATTTGGATCATTTTCACAAGAGGAGGGGATGTAACCATTGACAACGGTGATGCCCCAACACACAGCTTGCCATAGGAGGATGTGCGTGCGTGAATCAGAGAACAGAGAAAAGCAGAGATTCAGAAGACAAAGCATCTCCAAAACTCCAACATATTCTCCATTACTGCATAACAAGCAACTTTTAACCCATGCTCTCTTGTTTATTCACAATTCAATTGATAAATACAATTGACTTCCTGACTAAGAATTGCAAGATAACCATAGATTGCTTCAAACCAACAATCTCCGTGGGATTCGACCCTTACTCACGTAAGGTATTACTTGGACGACCCAGTGCACTTGCTAGTTAGTGGTACGAGTTGTGAAAAGTGTGATTCACAATTTGTGCACCAAGTTTTTGGCGCCGTTGCCGGGGATTGTTCCTGTTTGGACAACTAACGGTTTATTTTGTTGCTTAGATTAGGAAAAATTTCTCTTTTTGTTTAGAGTCTCGTATTATTGTCGTGCTAAAACTTTAGAATCCTTATTTTCTTGTTAAAATCTTTTTCAAAAATAATTTTTCTATTAAATCCTGTGCCAAATTTTAAGTTTGGTATTTTCTTGTTTATTTCTCTGTGTTTTTCGAAAATTTTAGTTTGGTTTTCTAAAAATTTTAAGTTTGGTGTTCTTCCTTCGTGTTCTTGTGTTCTTGTGAATCTTCAAAGTGTTCTTGAGTTTTCCTTGTGTCTTGATCTTAAAATTTTTAAGTTTGGTGTTCCTTAGTGTTTTTCCCTTAAAAATTTTCGAAAACAAGGAGCATCAGATCTAAAAATTTTAAATCTTGTGCTATCTTATTGTTTTCTCTCTCCTCTTTAAATTCAAAAATATCTTTTCTCTCTGTTTTAAAAGCAAATTTTCGAAATCTATTTCTAAAATTCAGATTTTTATTTCAAAATTTAAAACCTTTTTCAAAAAAAATCATCATATCCTTTTCAAAACTTCCTAACCACTTTCTCTCTCCTCAGTTTTTCGAAATTCTTCACTCAATTTTTTTATTTATTTTATTTTAATTTATTTCATTTTTGAAATAAATAAATAAATAAATAAATAAATAAATAAATAAATAAATAAATAAAAATATTTTCTCTATTTTACATCATCTCCCTTTCTCCATCATGGACATAAGCGGAAATGAACAGTCCAGGAGGACTCTGGGGTCATATTCTAACCCCTCTACTGCTTCATATGGGAGTAGTATCTGCATACCCTCCATTGGAGTCAGTAGCTTTGAGTTGAATCCTCAGCTCATTATCATGGTACAGCAAAATTGTCAGTATTCCGGTCTTCCACAGGAAAAACCTACAGAGTTTCTGGCACAGTTTTTACAAATTGCTGACACAGTACATGAT
Organism: Arachis ipaensis; assembly: GCF_059453495.1. Lineage (NCBI taxonomy): Eukaryota > Viridiplantae > Streptophyta > Magnoliopsida > Fabales > Fabaceae > Arachis > Arachis ipaensis. Next base: position 100,512,228 of record NC_142441.1, read on the forward strand.
AAGGAAATAGATCAGGATGTCTACAGACTATTACTGTTTCCATTTGCTGTGAAAGATCAAGCTAAAAGGTGATTAAATAACCAACCTAAGGCCAGCATAAGGACATGGAAACAGCTGACAGAAAAATTCCTGAATCAATACTTTCCCCCAAAACGGATGACACAGCTAAGGCTGGACATCCAAGGCTTTAAACAAGGAGATAATGAATCTCTTTATGATGCCTGGGAGAGATACAGAGAGATGCTAAGAAAATGCCCCTCTGAAATGTTTTCAGAGTGGGTTCAGTTAGACATCTTCTATTATGGGCTTGCTGAAGGAGCTCAGATGTCTCTAGATTACTCAGCTGGTGGATCTATCCACATGAGAAAGACAATTGAAGAGGCTCAAGAGCTCATTGATACAGTTGCCAGGAATCAGCATCTGTACCTAAGCAGTGACCCTTCCATGAAAGAATAGGTTAAAACAGCAACTGCTGAACTCGGTCCTGTAAAACAAGCTGCTGAATTCAATCAGCAATTGGACTTTCTAACAAAGCAGTTAGCCGAATTCAAAGATAGACTACAAGAGACAAGGATGGCTAATATACATATGGACGAACAGTTTAAGCAAACAAAGCAGCAGCTGTCAAGGCAAATAACAGAAGAATGCCAAGCAGTTCAACTAAGAAGTGAGAAAACATTAAATACCCCACCTCAAGGCAGCAAAAAGCCAAGAAATGAGCAAACCACCCAAGATTCACCTGAGGACAGTAAGAGCCCAGGGAAAAATAATTCTGGCGCTAAAACGCCAGAAAATTGGTGGAAGGCTGGCGCTGAATGCCCAGACCATGGCCAAAACTGGCGTTCAATGCCAGAAACAAAGCAGGATTGGCGTTCAACGCCAGAAATGGGCAAGGATCTAGCGTTGAATGCCCAAAATGGGTAGGATCTGGCGCTGAACGCCCAAAATGGGCACAATTCTGGCGTTCAGACGCCAGGAACAGAGAAGGAGTTGGCATCTAACGTTACTCCAGTCTCTAACTCTGGCACTCAATTGCCAGTGAGGGATCAGACACACACAAATGCTGAAAGCAACCCCTCTAAAAAGGCTTCTTCAACCACTTCTGTAGGCAATAAACCTACAACAACTAAGGTTGAAGAATATAAAGCCAAGATACCTTATCCTCAAAAACTCCGGAAAGAAGAGCAGGATAAACAATTTGCTCGCTTTGCAGATTATCTCAGGACTCTTGAAATAAAGATTCCTTTTGCAGAAGCACTTGAGCAAATACCTTCTTATGCCAAGTTCATGAAAGAGATCTTGAGTCATAAAAAGGATTGGAGAGAAACAGAAAGAGTTCTCCTCACTGAAGAATGCAGTGCAGTCATTCTGAAAAGCTTTCCTGAGAAGCTCAAAGATCCTGGGAGTTTTCTGATACCATGCATATTAGAAGGTCAATGCACCAAGACAGCTTTATGCGACCTTGGGGCAAGCATCAACCTAATACCTGCATCCACTATCAGAAAGCTTGGCTTAACTGAAGAAGTTAAACCAACCAGGATATGTCTCCAACTTGCTGATGGCTCCACTAAATACCCATCAGGCGTGATTGAAGACATGATTGTCAGAGTTGGGCCATTCGCCTTTCCCACTGACTTTGTTGTGTTGGAAATGGAGGAGCACAAGAGTGCTACTCTCATTCTAGGAAGACCCTTCCTAGCAACTGGACGATCCCTCATTGACGTCCAACAGGGGGAAATAACCCTGAGAGTCAATGATGATGAGTTTAAGTTGAACGCTGTCAAAGTCATGCAGCATCCAGACACATCAAAAGACTGCATGAAAGTTGATCTTATTGACTCTTTGGTAGAAGAGATCAACATGGCTGAGAGTCTTGAATCAGAGTTGGAAAACATCTTTAAAGATGTTCAGCCTGATTTAGAGGATTCAGAGGACATGAAAGAGCCTCTGAAATTTCTTCTGAAAGAGGAAAAACCTCCTAAACCCGAGCTCAAGCCATTACCACCATCCTTGAAATATGCATTTCTGGGAGAAGGTGACACTTTTCCAGTGATCATAAGCTCTGCTTTAAATTCATAGGAAGAGGATGCACTTATTCAAGTGCTAAGGACACACAAGACAGCTCTTGGGTGGTCCATAGGTGACCTTAAGAGCATAAGCCCAGCTAGATGCATGCACAAAATCTTATTGGAGGATAATGCCAAACCAGTGGTTCAACCACAGAGGCGGCTAAATCCAGCCATGAAAGAAGTGGTGCAGAAAGAGGTCACCAAATTACTAGAGGCTGGGATTATTTATCCTATTTCTGATAGCCCCTGGGTGAGCCCTGTCCAAGTCGTCCCAAAAAAGGGAGGCATGACAGTGATTCATAATGAAAAAAATGAACTGGTTCCTACAAGAACAGTTATAGGGTGGCGCATGTGTATTGACTACAGAAGGCTCAATACAGCCACCAGAAAGGATCATTTTCCTTTACCATTCATAGACCAGATGCTAGAAAGACTAGCGGGTCATGATTATTACTGCTTTTTGGACGGCTACTCAGGCTATAACCAGATTGCAGTAGATCCTCAGGATCAAGAGAAAACAACATTCACATGTCCATCTGGAGTGTTTGCTTATAGAAGGATGCCATTTGGGTTGTGTAATGCGCCTGCAACCTTCCAGAGATGCATGCTCTCTATTTTCTCTGATATGGTGGAAAAATTTCTGGAAGTCTTCATGGATGACTTCTCAGTATATGGAGACTCATTCAGCTCCTGTCTTGATCACCTGAAACTTGTTCTGAAAAGATGCCAAGAAACCAACCTAGTTTTAAACTGGGAAAAATGTCACTTCATGGTGACTGAAGGGATTGTTCTTGGGCATAAAATTTCAAACAAGGGAATAGAGGTGGATTAAGCAAAAATAGAGGTAATTGAAAAATTACCACCACCTGCCAATGTTAAGGCAATCAGAAGCTTTCTGGGGCACGCAGGATTCTATAGGAGGTTTATAAAGGATTTTTCAAAAATCGCAAAACCTCTAAGCAATCTGCTAGCTGCTGACACGCCATTTGTGTTTGACACAGAGTGCCTGCAGGCATTCGAAACGCTGAAAGCTAAGCTGGTCACAGCACCAGTCATTTCTGTACCAGACTGGACGTTACCATTTGAGCTAATGTGTGATGCCAGTGATCACGCCATTGGTGCAGTGTTTGGACAGAGGCACGATAAGCTTCTGCACGTCATTTATTACGCCAGTCGCGTTCTAAATGATGCCCAGAAAAATTACACAACCACAGAAAAAGAATTACTTGCAGTGGTTTACGCCATTGACAAGTTCAGATCATACTTAGTAGGATCAAAAGTGATTGTGTATACTGATCATGCTGCTCTTAAATATCTACTCACAAAGCAGGATTCAAAACCCAGGCTCATCAGATGGGTGTTGCTTCTGCAAGAGTTTGATATAGAAATAAGAGACAGAAAAGGGACAGAGAACCAAGTGGCTGATCATCTATCCCGGATAGAGCCAGTAGAAGGGACACCCCTCTCCTCTCTTGAGATCTCTGAGACTTTTCCAGATGAGCATTTATTTGCCATTCAGGAAACACCATGGTTTGCCGATATTGCAAACTATAAAGCTGCAAGGTTCATACCCAAGGAGTACAACAGGATACAAAAGAAAAAATTAATTACTGATGCAAAGTACTACTTGTGGGATGAACCTTATCTCTTTAAGAGATGTGCAGACGGAATAATCCGTAGGTGTGTGCCTAGAGAAGAAGCACAGAGGATCCTGTGGCATTGCCACAGATCTCAATATGGAGGCCATTTCGGAGGTGAGCGAACAGCCACCAAGGTCCTCCAATGTGGCTTCTATTGGCCCACACTCTATAAAAATTCCCGAGAGTTTGTACGTAACTGTGACAGTTGCCAAAGAGCTGGCAATCTGCCTCATGGTTACGCCATGCCTCAACAAGGAATCTTGGAGATTGAGTTGTTTGACGTATGGGGAATTGACTTCATGGGACCTTTCCCACCATTATACTCAAACACTTATATTCTGGTGGCAGTTAATTATGTATCAAAATGGGTTGAGGCCATTGCCACACCCACCAATGATACTAAAACAGTGCTGAAGTTCCTCCAGAAACATATCTTTAGCAGGTTCGGTGTCCCTAGAGTACTAATCAGTGATGGGGGCACCCACTTCTGCAATAAACAGCTTTACTCTGCCATGGTTCGGTATGGGATTCGCCACAAGGTGGCTACTCCATATCATCCACAAACTAATGGGCAAGCTGAAGTCTCTAACAGAGAATTAAAGAGAATCCTGGAACGGACAGTAAATACCCGTAGAAAGGATTGGGCACGGAGCTTGGATGATACTCTGTGGGCTTACAGAACAGCATTCAAGACCCCTATAGGGACCTCTCCATACCAACTCGTGTATGGTAAGGCATGTCACCTGCCCGTGGAACTGGAACATAAGGCCTACTGGGCAACCAGATTCCTAAACTTTGATGCCAAATTAGCAGGAGAAAAACGATTGCTCCAGCTAAATGAGCTAGAGGAATTCAGATTTACAGCTTTCGAAAATGCCAAGCTTTATAAAGAGAAATAAAAAAAGTGGCATAACAGAAAGCTGTCATCTAGAATCTTTGAACCAGGACAGAAGGTTCTGTTGTTTAACTCTAGACTCAGGCTATTCCCCGGAAAACTGAAATCTCGGTGGAGGGGACCATACGTGATTACAAGTGTATCACCATATGGTTATGTGGAGCTTCAAGATATTGATTCTGATAAGAAGTTCATTGTCAATGGACAGAGAATCAAGCACTATCTTGAAGGCAACATTGAGCAAGAATGCTCAAGGCTGAAGCTAGATTAAAAGCTCAGCAAGGTCCAGCTAAAGACAATAAAGAAGCGCTTGCTGGGAGGCAACCCAGCCATGGGGCAACAATCCTCTAAGCATTTTGCCCTATTTTTTATTTTTATTTGTTTATATAAAGTTCACTGACACTAAGGTGAGGAATCATTTGTATAAGTCCACAGAGTTATAGAAGGACTCGGCACACAAAACAGAGAAAGAGAGCTCACTGGCAAGAAAACGCCAGTAAAAGTGTATTTTGGGCGTTCAACGCCCAAAATGGGCATCCACTGGGCGTTGAACGCCAGTAATGGTAGCAATCTGGGCATTCAACGCCATAAATGGGCACCCACTGGGCGTTGAACGCCAGTAATGGCAGCAGCTGGGGTGTTGAACGCCCAGGAGAGCAGCATTTGGGCGTTGAACGCCCAAAACAGGCAGTGTTTGGGCGTTCAAACGCCAGGATGGCAGGGAGGAGACAAAACTCATTTTTATTCAAATTTTTTCATTCTAAATCTTGATTTTCATACTTCAATACATGATTTCTTACATAAACATGTTAAGAACCCTAATTTTTAAAATCCCTAATTTCTAAAAACCCTACCTTAAAAATATCAAATGTATTTTAATCCATAAGCACCAGGCCTCTTTACAAATTCAATCCAACTCTTTTCAAAACTTTTTTTTACAAATCTATCTTTTCAACTCATCAATATCTTTTTCAAAACCTCCACTTTATCTTTTTCAAAAAAACTAAATCTATCTTTTTCAAAAATCTTTCATATCCTCTCAATTTTAAACTATATCTTCTCTTATCATATCTTCTATCTTATCTTTTCCAAATAAATCTTTTTATCATATCTTTATCTCTTTTTTTCGAAAACCCACCCTCCCTCCCTATAAATTTGAGTTCGGCCTCCCTCCCCTCCCATCAACAATTGCACCTAGCTCTCCTTCTATCCCTCTCCTTTCTTTTCTTTTGCTTGAGGACAAGCAAACCTCTAAGTTTGGTGTGTTTATCCGTGATCACTAAGATCATGGCTCCCAAAGGAAAACAACCTACTCCAAGAGGCAAGAAAGAGAGCGTTCCAAAACCACTTTGGAATCAAGGGAAGTTCTTATCTAAAGAACATTCGGACCATTATAACAAAATAATGGGTCTGAGATCAGTGATCCCGGAAGTTAGATTCGATCTGAAAGAAGATGAATATCCAGAGATCCAGGAGCAAATTCGAATCAGGAACTGGAAGTCCTAGCTAATCCTGAAACGAAAGTGGGAAGGAATATGGTCCAGGAGTTCTATGCTAATATGTGGCAGACTGACAAGCAAAAACTATCTGGAACTGCTTTCTATGAATATTAGACCATGGTCAGAGGAAAGATTGTTCATACCATCCCTGATAAGATCAGAGAGATCTTAAAGCTACCTCAGCTGAAAGACGATCCAGACTCCTTCAACAGGAGAATGATGAGAACAGACAAGGGCCTGGATAAGATTCTAGAGGACATATGTATCCCTGGAGCCAGGTGGACCACCAACACAAAGGGTGTCCCAAATCAACTCAAGAGAGAGGATCTCAGACCAGTTGCCAGAGGATGGCTGGACTTCATTGGGCATTCTCTGTTGCCTACTAGCAACCGTTCTGAAGTCACAGTTAAAAGAGCAGTGATGATCCACTGCATAATGATGGGAAAGGAAGTGGAGGTTCATCAACTGATCTCATCTGAATTCTACAAAATTGCTAACAAAAATTCTAAAGAGGCCAGGTTGGCTTATCCAAGCGTGATTTCTCTGCTCTGCAAGGACGCCGGAGTAAGAATGGGAATAACTGAGTATATCTCAGTTGAGAAACCAATTACCAAAGCATCAATGGAAAAACAACAAGCGCAGGAGGATCCCACCAAGAAGAAAACACAGGAATTTCTCCCAGAAATCCCTCAATCTGAATACTGGGAGTATCTTGAGACGTCTGTCACCAAGATCCGGGAGGCTATGGAGCAAATAATAAAAGAACAGAAGGAACACAGTCAAATGCTGACCTATATGTTTAAAAAACAAGAGGAGCAAGGGCGTGACTTAAGGGAATTGAAGCGCCAAATGTTTTCTCTTGAAGAATCAAGCACCCCACAGATCAGAGGAACACCCATTTCCCAGAACAAAGGTTGTTAAATTCCAATTTCTGCTTTAACTCTGTGATAGTGTCGTTATAGAAGTTCACCTTAGGAGTCATATAGTAGTAATTAGTATCTATTTTGATTTTATCTCCAATTAAGCCATAGTTTATTTTTCTCATCATCAGCAAACATGAATAAAATATTAGATCTTTTGAATAAGAGGCAATAAAATTTCGAGTTTTAATAAGAGAAATTCTAATTAGTTACATGTGGTGGCAATACTTTCTGTCTTCTGAATGAATGCTTGAACAGTGCATATGTCTTTTGAATTTGTTGTTTAAGACTGTTAAATATGTTGGCTCTTGAAAGAATGGTGAACATGAGACATGTTATTGATAATCTGAAAAATCATAAAAATAATTCTTGAAGCAAGAAAAAGCAGCAAAAAAAAAACAGAAAAAGCCAATAGCCCTTAAAATCAAAAGGCAAGGGTAATAAAAAGGATCCCAAGGCTTTGAGCATCAGTGGATAGGAGGGCCTAAGGGAATAAAATCCTGACCTAAGCGGCTAAACCGAGCTGTCCCTAACCATGTGCTTGTGGCGTGAAGGTGTCAAGTGAAAACTTGAGACTGAGCGGTTAAAGTCAAGGTCCAAAGCAGAAAGAAGAGTGTGCTTAAGAACTCTGGACACCTCTAATTGGGGACTTTAGCAAAGCTGAGTCACAATCCAAAGGGTTCACCCAATTATGTGTCTGTGGCATTTATGTATCCGGTGGTAATACTGGAAAACAAAGTGCTTAGGGCCACGGCCAAGACTCATGAAATAACTGTGTTCAAGAATCATCATACTGAAATAGGAAAATCACTAACACTATCTGAATTCTAAGTTCTTATAGATGCCAATCACTCTGAGCTTCAATGGATAAAGTGAGATGCCAAAACTGTTCGGAAGCAAAAAGCTGCTAGTCCCGCTCATCTGATTAAAATCTGAGCTTCACTCAAAAACTCTGAGATATTATTGCTTCTCAACCTATTAGTCTTCTGTTTTATTTGTCTGGTTGCTTGAGAACAAGCAACAGTTTAAGTTTGGTGTTGTGATGAGCGGATATTTTATACGCTTTTTGGGGTTAATTTCATATAGCTTTTAGTATGTTTTAGTTAGTTTTTAGTTTATTTTCATTAGTTTTCAGGAAAAATTCATATTTCTGGACTTTACTATGAGTTGTGTGTTTTTCTGTAATTTCAGGTATTTTTCTAGTTGAAATTGAGGGAGCTGAGCAAAAATCTGATTCAGGCTGAAAAAGGACTGCTGATGCTGTTGGATTCTGACCTCCCTGCACTCAAAGTGGATTTTCTGGAGCTACAGAACTCGAAATGGCATGATTCCAATTGCGTTAGAAATTGGAAATCCAGGGCTTTCCAGCAATATATAATAGTCTATACTTTGCTCAAGGATAGACGACGTAAACTGGCGTTCAACGCCAGTTCTCTGCCCAATTCTGGCGTCCAGCGCCAGAAAAGGATTAAAAGTTGGAGTTCAACGCCAGAAATGGATCCAAACCTGGCGTTGAATGCCCAAAATGGCCTTATGCACGTAAATTACTTAAATCTCAGCCCCAGCACACACCAAGCGGGCCCTAGAAGTGGATCTCTATACCATCTGTTATAGTTTACTCATTTTCTGTAAACCTAGGCTACTAGTTTAGTATTTAAACAACTTTTAGAGATTTATTTTGTATCTCATGACATTTTAGATCTAAACTTTGTACTCTTTGACGGCATGAGTCTCTAAACTCCATTGTTGGGGGTGAGGAGCTCTGCTGTGTCTCGATGAATTAATGCAAGTATTTCTGTTTTCCATTCAAACATGCGTGTTCCTATCTAAGATATCCATTCGCGCCTAACTATGGAGAAGGTGATGATCAGTGACACTCATCACCTTCCTCAATCCATGAACGTGTGTCTGACAATCACCTCCGTTCTACATCAGATTGAATGAATATCTCTTAGATTCCTTAATCAGAATCTCCGTGGTATAAGCTAGATTGATGGCGGCATTCATGAGAATCCGGAAAGTCTAAACCTTGTCTGTGGTATTCCGAGTAGGATTCAGGGATTGAATGACTGTGACGAGCTTCAAACTCGCGAGTGCTGGGCATAGTGACAGACGCAAAAGGAGGGTGAATCCTATTCCAGCATGATCGGGAACCTCAGATGATTAGCCATGCTATGACAGAGCATTTGGATCATTTTCACAAGAGGAGGGGATGTAACCATTGACAACGGTGATGCCCCAACACACAGCTTGCCATAGGAGGACGTGCGTGCGTGAATCAGAGAACAGAGGAAAGCAGAGATTCAGAAGACAAAGCATCTCCATAACTCCAACATATTCTCCATTACTGCATAACAAGTAACTTTTAACCCATGCTCTCTTGTTTATTCGCAATTCAACTGATAAATACAATTGACTTCCTGACTAAGAATTGCAAGATAACCATAGGTTGCTTCAAACCAACAATCTCCGTGGGATTCGACCCTTACTCACGTAAGGTATTACTTGGACGACCCAGTGCACTTGCTGGTTAGTGGTACGAGTTGTGAAAAGTGTGATTCACAATTCGTGCACCACGTAACAAGCGCCAATTCACATACCTCAAGGAGCTACTTATGGGAAAATACAAAGACCCAGACACCCCGGACTCCACTTCCTTTACTAGCAGAGGGAGCCATGACGGTCTCGACTGTAGAGATACTGCTACCAACCCACCTTTGTTCCTGACAGATGGCACCGAGGACGGTGCAAAGCCTTAAGTGTGGAGAGGTCAGTCAGTACCTGACTTCCGGAGGTAATTTCTCTTCCCTAACACCAATAAAATAGGATATTTAGTTAGTTTTTCTTTTGTAGAATAGGATAAATTGCATAGTAATAGGTTAGTTGCATGCATGTTCTACTTGATTGAAAAGACAATAAGTTTCTTCTAAGACCCTATTTTTAGAACAAAATTTCACTAATTTTAATCAAAACTTTTATGTTAAAATTGCTTGAAGTTGTATTTGAAACATGGTTTTTGAGCTAAAAAACACATAACCTGTGAGACTTTGAGCCTAAATACATGGTTACATTATTTAATCATAATTATTTTATTCTTGTGTGTTTAGTTCTCTATGATTGTGATCTATATTTTGTTTCATCCTATATGTCCAATGCTTAATATATTTATATGCTTGCATATGATTGACGCCATTATTTGTTTAGCTCACTTATCCCAATTAAGCCTACCCTTTCAATTACCTTTGTTAGCCACTTTGAGCCTTTAAATTCCATTTGTTCTTTATTTTACCACATCACTAGCCTTAAGCAGAAAAACAATTATATATCCCAATTGAATCTTTGGTTAGCTTGAGATAGAATTGTGTGTTAATTGAGTATGGGAAGATTGTGGGAACAAAAGATAATAAAGGAATGTGTCATGATAATATAATGGGAATTTGGGTGCCTACTCATGTGAAACTATAAAAATTAAAAATCTATATGCATTGATAAACTATGTTTATTTTTATGTTAAAAAAATCCAAAAATATTCAATAATTAATAAGGGGACAAAATTATCCCAATGCTAAGTTAAAATTCAAGGATCAATGCATATATGATAAAATTAAAATAAAAGTTGATACATGAGTATGGAATGTGAAAGGAAAAATTTTGGGTAGCTAGGTGTGAAATTTTAAGTTATAAAGAATATATGTGTGTTGGGTGAAAGCTTGGGTTAATTAAAGATTCAATTTATAAGCTTACTTAGCCATATATGTACCCTTACCCTTACCTTGGCCCCATTACAACCTTGAAAAGACCTCATGATGTTTGCATTGGTACATTAAATGTTGTTGATTGGTTAGGTGAAGAACAAAAAAAATTAGACAGCGTGATTAGAGAAGGATAGAGTGATTACCCTATACAATAGAGAGGTTAGAGCGTACATACATCATCAGTGAGGGTTCAATGCTTAAATTCTATGTTCCCTGCTTTCATGAGCTACCTTCTTGCATTTTTATCTGTTGTTACTATATAAATTAAATTAGTGGAATTTGATTTGTGAGTGTCTTGAAGAGCTTATTTACTTTTGACTAAGTAGACAAGAATCATATAGTTGCATTCACATATATAGGTTGCATTGCATAACATGAGTTTTACATGTTCCTGCTCATTTATTTTATCTCCTTCAACTAAGCATGAGGACATGCTTATGTCTAAGTGTGGGGAGGTTGATGAACCATTATTTTATGGTTTATATTATGTTTAATTGTGTGGTTTTATCAAATCATTACCCACTTATTCATTAAATTAGCATGTATTTACAATTCCTTCCCGAAATTACTCCATGATTGAAAACTTACTTCCTAGAGACTTTTAATTATGTATTTTAATTCTTCCTTATTCCATTCGATGTCGTGATCTGTGTGTCAAGTGTTTCAGGTTTTATAGGGCATGAATAACTTGGAGATTGGAAAGGAAGCTTGCAAAAAATGGAAGGAACACAAGAAATTGAGGAGATGACCAGCGAGAAGTGACGCAGACGCATGGCTCACGCGACCGCGCAAAATAGAGGAAATTGTAGTGACGCGCTTGCGTGCCTGATGCGAATGCGTGAATTGGAAGCTGCAAGAGTGACGCGAATGCAAGGACAACGCGCATGCGTGGCAAGGCAAAACACTGGATGACGCGATCGCGTGACGTGCGCGATCTGCAGAATCTGCAGAATTCGCTGGGGGCAATTTTAGGCCATGTTTTGACCCAGTTTTTGGCCCAAAAAAGCATATTAGAGCCAAGAAACATGCAGAGACCAGAGGACAACATTCATTCCGCATAATTTTAGTTTTAGATCTGATTTTACTCCTCCTCTAGGTTTTCTCTCTACAAATTCATAGTTCTTAGGATTTTGATTTTACTGCTTTTTGGACTGGGATATTGAGAAGAGTTATTACCTCTGCCAAGACTTTATCATTCTAGTTTGTTTCCTTACTTGTCACAGAATTACTATTGGATTATTTTTAGAATTTTTTAATACAAGAACTATTTTATTTTTAATTGATCTCTTTGATTATTATTTATCATGTCGTCCTTTATTTCCCTTTCTTATTTTGTAGAGTTTATGTTCATAATGAGCGAGTAGTTCCATAACTTGATTGGGAGTTGATTGAAAGGAGGACCTTGAGTTGGAATGCTCAGGAGTAAAATTATAGTTGGGTTTAGCGTTGGGTCGCCCTCTAATCACTGACACTAGTCCTTCCCAAGGGAGAGGATTAGAACTTGTGAATAGAAACTGACTTCCAACTTGCTTAACTTTCCTTTATCTGGTAAAGGATAACTGAGCAGGCAACCTTCAATTATCAATTGATCTTGGGAGAACTCCATCAAGGATAGGGCTTCCAACTAATCTACTCCCGGTCAAGGATTTTATTTAAATTACATAAATTCTCTGATTTAATTTCCTGTTTATCAACTCAAACCACTTTAGAAACATCTGATTAATAAAATAGCACACCTTTCTGCAACTCGTTGGGAGACGACCTGGGATTCATACTCCCAGTATTTTAATTCTAATTTTGTGACAACCCCTTCTAAATTGATAAGCAGATTTTTAGTTGGTTAAGAACTATACTTGCAACGCATCTCTTATAATAATTTCTTAACTCACCAATTTCTGCCACGTCAATTTTTGGCGCCGTTGCCGGGGACTTGCAATAGAGTGCTAAGTTATTGATTAGAATTTATTTATTTGCATTTTATTTTATTTTGCTACTATGAGCTGCATGTTTCTTTCATTAAATGACGTGTTCACTTCCTGATCCAAGCTTGCCAGTATTTGATCCTGAGATTGAAAGAACTATTTCACGTATAAGGCAAGCTCGGCGTCGGTTAGTCCTCCCCGAGGACGAATCTGAAACGTCATGTAAGGGAGAAACAAGCTCCCGTTCTACTGATTCGGTTGATTTACGTGCAGGTGACATGGCAGCACCTAGGAGAGTTACTATCCAAGAGGCTGGAGCCCCTGATTTTACAATACAACCGTTTCAAGCGCATCACCCAACGGTGGCTACAGACTTTGAAATAAAGACTGCACTGCTCAACTTGATGCCTAAGTTTCATGGCTTACCTGCTCAAGAGCCTATCAAGCACCTTAGGGATTTCCAAGCAGCCTGTTCTACTGTCAAGCGTGATGGTGCAGATGGAACTTCTATTCTGTTAAAAGCCTTCACATTCTCTCTTGAGGGAAAAGCAAGAGAGTGGTACTACACTCAACCTGCAGCAACCGTTTCTGACTGGGATATGCTTAGAAGAGAATTTTTGGAAAAATTCTTCCCAGCTGAAGTTACTGATAAACTAAGGAAAGACATTTCCATGATTGTTCAGGACGAATCCGAGACTCTTTACGAATACTGGGAGCGCTTCAACAACCTTCTGGAAGCATGCCCCCACCATATGATTGACAAGATAGTGTTGCTCGGCTACGTTACACAGGGCATGAGGCCTCAAGATAAGACCACATTGCAAAGTGCTAGCAATGGGTCTATGAAAAAGTACAAGACCACTGATGAGGCATGGCAATTGATCAGCGACTTGGCTGAATCTACTAGGAATCACAAACAGAAACAAGGCCGGTCAAAAGCTGTTGCGGAGGTATCTTCTAGCAAGGAGACTACTGCTCTGACTCAGAGTATATGTGAAATGACCAACTTACTGAAGCAGATGCAGTTGAGTCAACAACAAGCACAGCAAAGCCAACAGCTAGTCCCACAAAGAGTGTGCGGAATCTGTGCTGATTATAGCCATTATACTGATGAATGTTCGCAGCTCCAGCAGGAAGACAACACTGTGGCAGCCACTCATAACTTCTATGACCACCCCAATCAAGGATACAATCAAGGTGGCAGTTACAACCATGGATGGCAGGACAATTCCAACCAAAGTTGGAGAGATAATTCTAACCAGAATTGGAGGGACAACAATAACAGAGGAGGCAGAGACAATCAAGGATATCAGAGGTGGAATAATAACAACAATAGGCAGCAGAACCAGAACTAGCCTTACAGAGCACCTTACCTGAGGCAGTCCCAAGGACCACAGCACAACTAACAGCAAGTTCTGCAGATCACTCAATCTAATTCCTCTCTGAGTGACAAGGCACTTCAATCCATTGCGCAAGGACAAAAGAACGTGGAAAGTTCACTTAATGGCCTAGCATCCGCTATACAAGCTCTCATCTCTCAGCTAGCATAACCCAATACTTCAAACACTCAACAAGCAAGATCCAGTGGGATTCCTTCTCAACCCTTACCCAATCCAAAGGGTGGCATCAATGCCATCACCCTAAGGTCCGGAACCACACTGCAAGAGAGGAATCAGGACGAGCCAATCCCATCAGAATATGCCTCAGCTAAAGAGGTGGTGGAAGTAGAGGATGCTGAAGAGGAAAAGGACATACAAGACATGGATGAAGAAGAAGAAGCCCAACCACAGAAAGAAGCACCAAAGGATGCAAACGCTGCAGAAAATGTCCTTCCTATTCCATTTCTACAAATTGCAAGGAAGCCCAGGAAGCAGATGGAACTTGATCCCAAACTGGTAGAAATATTCAAAAAGGTTGAGGTAACTGTTCCCCTTTTTTATGTTATTCAGCAGGTACCTAAATACGCAAATTTTCTAAAAGATTTATGTATACATAAAGACGAAATTCATGAATTAAAAACTATTCCTTTAGGTAGTTCTATATCTGCTTTAATGGGAGGTATACCTGAAAAGTGTAGTGATCCAGGTCCATGTATGGTTAATTGTACTATTGGTAGTGTGATATTTTCTGACTGCATGTGTGATTTAGGAGCATGTGTTAGTATAATGCCTTTGTCTATATATGATACTTTAAGGCTCCCTCCCTTAAAAAGGTCGGCAGCTCGTTTTGTGTTAGCAGATAAAAGCATCATTACAGTAGTTGGAATTGCTGAAGATGTATTAGTGAGCATTAAAGGGCTCACATTTCCCATTGACTTCTATATCCTGGAAATGCCCCCTAATGACTCAGGAAGGCCATCATCATTAGAGAAGGATAGAGTGATTACCCTATACAATAGAGAGGTTAGAGCATACATACATCATCAGTGAGGGTTCAATACTTAAATTCTATGTTCCCTGCTTTCATGAGCTACCTTCTTGCATTTTTATCTGTTGTTACTATATAAATTGAATTAGTGAAATTTGATTTGTGAGTGTCTTGAAGAGCTTATTTACTTTTGACTAAGTAGACAAGAATTATATAGTTGCATTCACATATATAGGTTGCATTGCATAACATGAGTTTTACATGTTCCTGCTCATTTATTTTATCTCCTTCAACTAAGCATGAGGACATACTTATGTCTAAGTGTGGGAAGGTTGATAAACCATTATTTTATGGTTTTATTATGTTTAATTGTGTGGTTTTATCAAATTATTACCCACTTATTCATTAAATTAGCATGTATTTACAATTCCTTCCCAAAATTACTCCATGATTGAAAACTTGCTTCCTAGAGACTTTTAATTATGTATTTTAATTCTCCTTTATTCCATTTGATGCCGTGATCTGTGTGTCAAGTGTTTCAGGTTTTATAGGGCATGAATAACTTGGAGATTGGAAAGGAAGCTTGCAAAAAATGGAAGGAACACAAGAAATTGAGGAGATGACCAGCGAGAAGTGACGCAGACGCATGGCTCACGCGACCACGCGAAATAGAGGAAATTGCAGTGACGCGAACGCGTGAATTGAAAGCTGCAAGAGTGACGCGAATGCATGGACGACGCGTACGCGTGGCAAGGCAAAACGCTGGATGAAGTGAATGCGTGGATGACGCGATCGCGTGACGTGCGCGATCTGCAGAATCTGCAAAATTCGCTGGGGGCAATTTTAGGCCATGTTTTGACCCAATTTTTGGCCCAGAAAAGCAGATTAGAGCCAGGGAACATGCAGAGACCAGAGGACAACATTCATTCCACATAATTTTAGTTTTAGATATGATTTTACTCCTCCTCTAGGTTTTCTCTCTACACATTCATAGTTCTTAGGATTTTGATTTTGTTGCTTTTTGGACTGGGATATTGAGAAGAGTTATTACCTCTGCCAAGACTTCATCATTCTAGTTTGTTTTCTTACTTGTCACTTACTCTTTCTTATCCTTATTTTGTTCAGAATTACTATTGAATTATCATGTCGTCCTTTATTTCCCTTTCTTATTCTGCAAAGTTTACATTCATAATGAGCGAGTAGTTCCATAACTTGATTGGGAGTTGATTGAAAGGAGGACCTTGAGTTGGAATGCTCAAGAGTAAAATTATAGTTGGGTTTAGCGTTGGGTCGCCCTCTAATCACTGACACTAGTCCTTCCCAAGGGAGAGGATTAGAACTTGTGAATAGAAACTGACTTCCAACTTGCTTAACTTTCCTTTATCTGGTAAAGGATAACTGAGCAGGCAACCTTCAATTATCAATTGATCTTGGAAGAACTCCATCAAGGATAGGGCTTCCAACTAATCTACTCCCGGTCAAGGATTTTATTTAAATTACATAAATTCTCTGATTTAATTTCCTGTTTATCAACTCAAACCACTTTAGAAACATCTGATTAATAAAATAGCACACCTTTCTGCAACTCGTTGGGAGACGACCTGGGATTCATACTCCCAGTATTTTAATTCTAATTTTGTGACAACCCCTTCTAAATTGATAAGCGGATTTTTGGTTGGTTAAGAACTATACTTGAAACGCATCTCTTATAATAATTTTTTAACTCACCAATTTCTGCCACGTGAGGTATCCCCACACTTGTACCTTGCTCTATGTGCCTCTCTTCTACTTCCTCCCGGTGAACTGCAGCTACCGTCTCATCAATGATGTCGCACTGGAAGATGGAATGATCTTCAGGAGGATGCTTCATAGCTTCATCCATATTGAAGCTCACTGCTCTGCCATCTATCTCAAAAGAGTAAGTTCCTGAGAAGGCATCCGGCTTGAACTTTGAAGTCTTTAGGAATGGCCTTTCAAGCACGATGGATGATGGTCTTCCTAAGTCATTAGGGGGCATCTCCAAAATATAGAAATCAATAGGAAATGTGAGCCCCTTAATGCTTACCAGCATGTCCTCAGCAATTCCAACCACAGAGATAATGCTTTTATCTGCTAAAACAAAACGAGCTGCCAACCTTTTTAAAGGAGGGTGCCTTAAGGCATCATACATATACAATGGCATTATACTAACACACGATCCTAAATCACACATACAGTTAGAAAATTCCACACCATCTATAGTAATAGTAACCATGCATGGACCTGGGTCACTACATTTTTCAGGTATATCACCCACTAAAGCAGAAATGGAACTACCTAGAGGAATAGTTTCTAAATTCTATAATTTATCTTTATGCATGCACAAATCTTTTAGAAACTTAGCATATTTAGGTACCTGCTGAATGGCATCAAAAAGTGGAATGGTTACCTCAACCTTTTTGAATATTTCTACCATTTTAGGGTCTAGTTCCATCTGCTTTCTGGGCTTCCTAGCAAGGTATGGATATGGAATAGGAATGGCGCCACTTGTAGCTTCTGCGTCCCTTGGTGCTTCATTCCTTGGTTGAGCTACTTCTTCTTCAACCATGTCTTGTACTTCATCTTCCTCTTCAACATCCTCCACTTCAACCATGTTCTCAACTGGGGCATTTTCTTCTGGGCTTGGCTCCTCATGATTCCTCTCTTGCAGTGTGGTTCCGAACCTCAAAGTGATGGCAATAATTCCACCCTTGGGGTTGGGTATAGGTTGAGAAGAAATTGCACTAGAGCTTGAAGGCTGATTGTTGGAAGTGTTCATTGAACCAATCTGTGAGGAAAGAGCTTGTACAGCAAAGGTCAGACCATTTAAGGTGGAGCTAAGTGTGCTCTCCATGGTCTTTTGTCTTTGCTCAATAGACTGAAGCAATTCGTCATTAGAAGAGGAAGGGGGGTAAGTGATTTGAGGGGTCTGTTGTTGGTTGTTCTGAGGCGCTTGGGACTGCTTTTGGTGAGGTGCTCTGTAAGGCTGGTTTTGGTTCTGCTGTCTGTTGTTGTTGTTCCACCTCTGATTTCCATTGTTGTCTCTGCCTCATCTGTTGTAGTTGTCTCTCCATCCTTGGTTGGAATTATCTCTCCATCCCTGGTTGGAATTATTTCTCCACCCCTGGTTGGAGTTGTCTTGCCAACCTTGATTGTGGTTTCCACCTTGGTTGTAATTGCCTCCTTGTTGATTGTATCCTTGATTCGGGCGATCATAGAAATTATGAGTAGCTGCCAAGGTGTTGTCTTCTTGTTGGAGCTGCGAAAACTCATCAGTGTAATGAGTGTAATCAGCACATATTCCGCATACTCTTTGAGGAACCAACTGTTGACTTTGTTGTGGTAAGGGAGGCTGAGATTGTTGTTAATTTAGCTGTATCTGCTTCAGTAGGTTGGTCATCTCACATATAGCCTCTGTGAAGGCAGTAGTCTCACTACTAGAGGAAACCTCTGTAACAGCCTTAGGGTGGTTGTTCCTGTGCCTGTGATTCTGAGTGGACTCAGCTAGGTCGCTGATCAGTTGCCACGCTTCATCTGCGGAGCTTGTACTTTTTCAGAGAACCATTACTTGCACCATCCAATGTAGTCTTATCTCGAGGCTTCATGCCTTGAGTGAAGTAGCTGATCAACACCAACTTGTCAATCATGTGATGGGGGTGTGTGTCCAGAAGATTCTTGAAGTGCTCCCAATACTCATAAAGAGTCTCTGATTCACCTTGAATAATGCAGGAGATCTCTTTCCTCAGTCTATTTGTAACTTCAGCTGGAAAGTATTTTTTCAAGAATTCTCTCCTGAGCGTATCCCAGTTGGTAACAGTTGCTTCAGGTTGAGTGTAGTACCACTCCCTCGCCTTTCCCTCAAGAGAAAATGGGAAAACGGTTAGTAAAATAGAAGTTTTATCTGCACCATGACGCCTAACAGTAGAACAGGCTGTCTGAAAATCTCTGAGGTGTTTGATAGGCTCCTGAGCAGGTAAGCCATGAAACTTGGGCATCAAATTGATTAGCGCAGTCTTCAGTTTATAATCTGCAGCCAAATTTGGGTGACACACTTGATACAGTTGCAGAGTAAAGTCTAGAGCTCCAGCTTCCTGGAGAGTAATCCTCCTAGGCTCCGCCATATTACCTGCACGTAAATCAACCGAATTAGTAGAAAAGGAGCTTGTTTCTTCCTCAAATGGTGCTTCAGATTCGTCTTCAGAAGAGACTGGTGAATTGGTAGTAACCAGTTCACCACCCTCAGAGGCTAACCTACGCTGAGCTCGCCTAATACTTGAAAGAGTCCTTTCAATTTCAGGATCAAATGTGGCTAAGCTCGGGTCAGGCAGTGAACGCGTCATTCAACGAAAGAAACATACAGCTCATGGTAATAAAATAAAATAAAAATATGCAAATAAAATAAAATAAAAAATATTTACACCAACTAATAATTTAGCACGCTATTGCAACTCCCCTGCAACGGCGCCAAAAATTGATGCGGGCGGAAATCAGCCAGTTAAGAATTTATAATATAAGAACAGCGTTGTAAGCACAGCTCTTAACCAACTAAAATCTGCTTATCAATTTAGAAAGGTTGTCACAAAATTAGAATAAAAATACTGGGAGTATGAATCCCAGGTCATCTCCCAACGAGTTGACAAAAGGGTGCTATCTTATTAATCAGGAGTTTTCCGAGAAATTTTGAGAGTTGAATAACAGAAAATAAATAATTGTAAATTAGTGCAATGAAAATTAAAAGAGATATATATATTCAAAATAAAAAGCCTTGACCGGGGGAATGATTAATTGGAAGTTCTATCCTTGTTGGAATTTTCTCAAGTGTAGCATCAAAAGGTTGTTGTTTTCACTTAGTTAACCCTTACTAAATAAAGAAAAGTCAAGTGATTGAGCTAACTCTTATTCGCAAATTTTAATCCTCTCCCTTGGGAAGGACTAACGTTAGTAAATAGAGAATTAGCCAAGAACTTCCAATTTAACTAATCACTTGAGCATTCTAACTCAAGGGTCTCCTTTTAATCAACCCCCAAGTCAAGTTGGGAGTCTACTCCATTGACATGAAAATTACTTGCACAGAATTAAAAAGGAAATAAAAGGAAGACATGATAAATAATAACTGAAAATTAATTAAAAGTAAAAGTAATCTTTTGCATTAATAAATTCTAAAAACAATCCAATTGTAACTCTGAACAAAGATTAAGGATATGGAAGAGTAAGGGAATAAGATACAAACTAGAATAGCAACTTCAACGGAGGTAATGACTCTTCTCAATATCCAAAAGCGAAAGCATAAAACTAGAAATCTATGAATGTAAAAGAAAACCTAGAGGAAGAGTAATTTTTCTCTCAAATCTCCAACTAAAACTAAAACTATTCTAATGAGAATGTGTGTTGAGTCTCTGCTCGTCCCCTGGCTCTAGTATGTGTTTTTGGACCGGAAACTGGGTCCAAATTCGGTCCAAAATCGCCCCCAGCGCTTTCTGCAATTTTTGCAGATCGCGCATGTCACGCGTGCGCGTCGTTTGACATTTTTCTTGTCACGCGTACGCGTCAGGCACGCGCACGCGTGAGCCATGCGTGCGCGTCGCTCCTCGCTGATTGTCTCTTTTATTTCTTGTGCTCCTTCCATTTTTGCAAGCTTCCTTTCCATCCTCTAATCCATTCCTGCCCTGTAAAGCATGAAAATACTTAACGCACAGATCACGGCATTGAATGGTATAAAGGGGAATTAAAATACACAAATTAAAGGCTTAGGAAGCAAGTTTTCAACCATAGAACAAAACTAGGAAGGAATTGTAAAACCATGCAATTTGTATGAATAAGTGTGCAAAGACTTGATGAAACCACTCAATTGAGCACAAGATAAACCATAAAATAGTGGTTTATTAAGCAACACTAAAGCAAGAAACATCAATCAAAGGGAGGTTTTCTAACTTTACAAAAATTCAATTCCTTTTGGTTATTGCTTAATTATGTTTGTCATAAAGGGGGAGATTGTTGAGTTAAGAAATTAACTAAATTAATTAATGATGACAAACATTATTTTTGGGCAAAATAAATAATTAGTGTTGATTATTTATAATTGTATGTTACTAATTATTTTACTAAATGTTGCAGGCCAAAATTAAATCTAATAGCCCAAATTGGAATGTAAATAATACTACTAGGTTGGTGGGCTGGTAAATCAAGTGAAGTCCAAAAGAAAACAAATCTGAGGAACCAACAGGCTGAACTTGAGTGGAACCCGATCCAAGCCCGATCTGATTTCACCAAATCCCTCCATCTTGCTCCCAAAACAACGTTCCTTTTCTCTGTCTCAGTCAAATCACAGAACTCAGAAAAAGTAAGAAAGAGAGCTTAGTTCCTAAGCTAGTCATGAAAGAAGAAAGAAAGAGAAAGGCCAAGCTTGAAAGGCAGAAAACAAGTCATCCATTTCAAACCAAATCAAGCTTAGGTAAAGGTTAAAGGTAACCCATTTCCTTTTACATGCATCAGATTTTCTTCTCTTCATCTTCAACGTTCTGCCTATCCATTCTGAGTTATATGGAAAAGAGGATTTCTGTTCTTCTCTGATGTGCATCAACGGTTGAAAATATGTCTTGGGGACCAAGTTGTGTTTCAATGGTCAAGATCTGGATTTACCATTGAAGAAATCTTTTTCTGCTGATAATGTGGCTTTCGGTCAAGAAAGGGAAGTCAGAAGCAAAGTTTCCATTGTGAGGATTAATCGAAAAAAGTGAGACAGTGGGTTGGTGAAGCTCAAGGCTCAAGAAGTTGACCTAGGAAGAGCAACCAAGCAACATGCAAGGAGATAAAAGAAGTCTTACTGTTCATTCAGGAGCCAAGGAGAGATAACCCAATGTATTGAGGTTTTTGTTCTGAGAAGAAACTCTCTGAAGAAGTTCATCTACTTGGACAGTTCTTTCTTTCAAAGAAGCATTCCGCCAAAAATGAAGAACTGAATCAGAGACATGCAAATCTGGTTTATCACATAGCAAAGAGGCTGTTGAAGAATTCAATCTCCTTCATGTTTTACAGATTGTAATTTACTTTTCAATGTTTATCTTTCTGTAATTTTTTGAGTGAAAAGGCATATTGAGAGAGCTCAAGTAAAAGCCATGAGTGAAAAGAGGCTGAGTGATACACTTGAGAGAAAAGCCTAGAGTTATTCTCAGATTTCTTTAGGTATGTTCATGTCTTGTATCTTGTACCTGTGAGGTATCCCTTTCTTAGTTGGGTTAGCACTAAGAGTGAATAGTTAGGTATTAGCATAGCCAATGTCAAGTTAGGTTACAACTTGAGTGTGAAAGGATTGTGTCAATCCTGTGGAATTGGTGTATGTAATACTGTTAACTATAGTAGAAATTTCTCCATTATTGTGGAGGAGACTAGACGTAAGTTGCATAGCACAAGGTAACCAAACCAGGATATATGCTGGTGTTAGCTTTTCTCTTCTCTGCACTGTTCTGTTTTCTGATATTCATGAAATAAAAATAAATTGTCTCATAAATTTTCACTACTGAGTTCAAACAGAATCAGAATTCAAATATTGTTTGAAAGGGTCAGTTCAGATACTTAAAAGAAAGGCATAGATTCAACCCCCCTTCTCTAAGCCTACCACAACCTTCACATATATATACCTAACTTCAATTTCTAACAACAATACTCAAAAAAAATTCTTAACAAAAATAATTATAATTCTGAAAAATTTGAAAAAATTTAAGAAAATAAACTTACATAATCAGGATGGCGTAGATAATTTACAATATGAAATTCAGGACGATCAACATCTTTAGCTTTGTGTTTCCTTGGCATTGTTTAATTTTTTTTGCATGCACTATGAAGAACCACCGAAGGAAGAAGAAGAAGAAGAAGAAGAAGAGAGAATAGAATGGCTGTGAGGGTTAAGGAGATTTTGAAAGTGAGATTTCGGACAGAGAAAATGGGGGCAACAAGGGGTATGTTGGGTTCAGGGGCACCGTTCTGGGGAGCTTGGCTTGCGCGACACGTGGCTGTAAAGCCACAAATCAGACCGTGCGTGTGGTCCCTGCAAATCGGACCGTCCGATCTCCTTTCTCCCTGTCGCACCGTCCGATTTCTCTCTACCTGACACCACCTGGTAAAGCATACACGCCCCCCATATCTGTGGCCTACTCCATAAAAGGCTCCATATGA
This sequence comes from Arachis ipaensis, assembly GCF_059453495.1. Classification (NCBI taxonomy): domain Eukaryota; kingdom Viridiplantae; phylum Streptophyta; class Magnoliopsida; order Fabales; family Fabaceae; genus Arachis; species Arachis ipaensis. Next base: position 100,535,485 of record NC_142441.1, read on the forward strand.
AAATTAAAAAGCGACAAAAATACAAATCGTAATTCACTATCATAATTCACTCACAAATCTAAAATTGTCTTTCAATATATAAATTGTGGCAAGATAATGGAATTTTAAAGTTGCATATAAAATTCACTAGTACAAAAAACAAAGACTCATATCTTATCATAATTTATGCACAACTAACCAAAAACACAACATATCGAATTTTAGGAGTGAACGCAGATCGGATCGAATTGGATATGGCCAAAATCTCAATATGATCTGCACTAAAATCATCGGCTCGGATTGGATCCAATATCCGCAGTTTTTAAACTTGGATTTGATCTTATCCGATCCGCATATATCCGCAAAACACAAACATATTTTTAAAAGCTTATTTTTATTAAAAAAATATTAATAAAATTTCTTTTTTCTATTCTTTTAAATATGTTTACTCTTAAAATAATATTAAACATACTTTTCTTAAATAATAAAATTAAAATAATACAATATATATGATAATTATTAGTTGAAATAAAACATAAGAAAATATTTAATTATTTATTTATTTATTTTTGTGGTTCCACGGGTACCTACATAAAATCCACAATCCGATCCTATAAGTGTGCGGATCAAATTGGATCGGATCTGATCCAATCCGATAACCTTAGCTTGCGGATCGGATCTATATCCGTAATTTTCATATCGAATTCGGATAAATACCGTGGATATGCGGATCAGATCTAATCCATAAACATCCTTATCAAATTTCATTGAGTAAAAAGTAAGAGAAACATAAAACAATATATATTACGAATAAGATTCATACAAAAAGAAAATTTATTTTATAAATTATAATAACAAAATATTAAATAATAACATAAAATTTAAATTGGTAACATAAAAATTGTCCTGATAAAAAAATGCATTTCATACATATGAAAATTATGATCCAAATGCTACATTTTTAAATTGAATTAATCGAAAAAAAATTATAATTACTTGCAAATTAGTATTTGAAAGGTATTGTTCTTTCAAATTAGTGAGACACAAACTTTTTACGACCTTGTTCTTTTCTACAAACCATAAATATTTTCCTAATCATAATGTTTTTAGGATTTTAATTTGAAAAGGATCCTATAAAATTCTTATACTGATAATATCCTAGTATCATAGTAATATCTTTGTATCATAATGGTACTAATCTAAACTAAAAATAATAACTAGATGGGAGATTATCTTCTTTCGGTAGATAGATTGGAGATAATTTTGCTGCCATGTTGGCGATGCTAGTTATCTCATAAAAAAATGTTAAGAGGCCATTAAAATTTTTTTGCTTGCCCACAGTATTTAGTTCGACAATGCATTAATCTGTTGTAAATTTAAATTCTATTTAAGGGTTAATTTGTTGTGGATTTTGTTGGTTAATAAGTTGCTGCATATAAAAAACAGTATTCAAATTCTGACACTTATTTAAACAGACGAGTGAGCTGATCATTCGACCAACATAAGCTAGTTAAAAATTTATTATTATTGATCATCACTTATCCGTTAACTCAATTTTTTATTTTAATAATTTAAATAACATATTTTATCATATACTTTTAAATATTAATAGTTAAGTTAACTAATGACTAAAAATAAAAAAATTTAAATAGCCCTCTACCATTTTTCTTTCATAAATTAACAATCTGACTATATGACATTTGTTCGTTAGCCTCCTCCAGTCATAAAAAATCGTGTTTATTGTTAGTCCTCAAAATATTAAAATAATAAAAATTACATATACTCTTACTCGCCTAAAATCTAACAAATTTAAAATATTAAAATTTAATTCTCAAAATAAAAAATTAGATTGATTCTGATAAATAAAAATAGATCCTTAAAATAAAATAAATAAATTATTAAATATGAATCAAACCCTCCATTATGTTAGTCACCAAAAAACCCTCCATTATGTTCTAAATTTATAAATTCTAAATCACAAATTTTAAATTCTAAATATTAAAATCTAACATTTAAATCTTAAACTCTAAATTTTAAAGACTAAATCATATATAATTAGAGAATAACTTTTGTGGAGTTAAATTTGAGAGATATCTTTATATTTTGGTTAATTTAATTTAATAAATAATTTACAAAAAAAATCAGGCATTAGTGTTGAAATTTTGGTAAGGAAGAAAAATTAGGAATAGGAGTTAAAGAATTAGTAAGGGGAAAAAAAGAAATTAAAGGTTTTAAATCAATGTGTTACATTTACATCTAATGGGACTAAAAGAATTAGGAAAACAAACAAATGGTGACTGGAGTAACTAATAAAAGTGGTCTACTAGAATGGAGTAAGTAATAAAACTAAAGTGATCTACTAGATGTATTATTCATTTTCCTTTCCAGCTCCAAAATCTTGATGACAGAAGTTTTATCCAAAAACTTAATTAAAGGATATAATTAATATATGCCTTTAATGTTACTATTAATAATTTTTTTTAATTTTTTTTAGTAAATCTATAACAGATTTATCATATATTTTCTGTTGAAAAATTACTTTAATTAATTTGTATGCAATGAATACGAGTCTAAACGCCTACCAGATGTGAGGATATGGATGAAACAGTGCGCCATTTTGCTAAGACGGTCTGGCACCACCTTCCACAGCAAGACCATGTCAAAGAGTTCTTCAGTCTCGGCCTCAATGAATGGTTATGTAATAATCTTGCTGGAAAACTGGACTGGCCATGTCTGTTTGGAGTGGCGATATCATCTCTTTGGTATTGTGAAATAAACTCATATTTGGAGGAAAAAACTCACTCACCCAAGTGCAGTGGTGACTTCCATTAGAACCCATAGTGCTGAAATAGCGAATGTGATGAACAAAATGAAGCCACCTGGGAAACAGAACCTGGAGCGGGAGTCTTTAATTTCCTGGGTTCCCCCTTCTTGGAAGATTCATGAAGAACTTTTCCTGCAATCTTGGAAGCCGCACCATAATGCAAGCTGACCTCTGGGGCATCGTCAAAGGCTTCCATATAGCTACGGCTAGTGGTTATCAAAAGCTTATTATTTTGACGGACTCGTCCATGGCAATTCGGTTCATAAAGGAGGGAGTCCCTTCCTCACACCCTTGCAAAACTCTCCTGGAAGATATCAGAATCCTCTCGAGTCGCCTATAGCATATAGAATGGGTGCACACACTTCGGGAAGCCAACTTCGCAGCTAATACTCTAGCAAGGAAGGGCCAAGAGCTACCTCTCGGAACTCACATCTTTGACATGCCAAGTTGCCAACCGCTCATATCTGCCCTACACTTGCAGAGGGTTGTCTAGGAACTCCCAGATAAAGGGGCACTAGTTAGCCCTGACTATTTTTCTTTTTTAGTTGCTTGTCTTGCACTTTCTTTCGGGTATTTGAAAAAAAAACAAAACAAAACAAAACAAAAAAAACCCCTCTAACCCCCTCCCTCCTCCTCCTCTTGTATTTTAGAAAGTAAAATATAATTTTCTACCCTTAAATGGTTTCTCTCTCATATTTATTATTGGTTCCACCTATAAAATAAATAGTGAGAGGTCACACTTTACCCTCTAAAATGAAATTCAATCCAAATCTCCCTTTCCCTCTCCCTCCCACCAAAATATAAAGTATTATTTCCCAGGGCTTGAAGTTACATTTACAGATGTTACCACCAGTGCCCTGTAGGATTGATCTTCTGATATACAACTTTCGTGTCCACTATGGAATACGAGGCAATTTTCACCACCCAGAACCCGCCGGGGGTGGGGGAATGGGGTTTGACCAAAAGAACAAAAAAAATGGGAAGAATGTTTTGACGTCCACTTTATTCTAATTTCGTATGTGCTTTGTTTCTTCCACTTCTAAGAGAAACCTATCATAAAAATAAAAAGCTAACACGGAATAAAATTCAAATAACCAAATACATCTATGAATCTTTTGTGGCCAGTCATTAATGACACAGAAAACAAGGATTATCATAAAACAATTGATATCAAAGAATCTTAAGAATGTCAGAAAAAAAAAATGGGGGCATTAACTGTCAGCAATAACATCCCGTTAACATGTCCACAACTCATGAGGTTTAGCCAATGCAAACTACCCATATCTAAACAATCTAAAATACGCGGATTGCACTCCCCATTGTACTCTTGAGGTACAAGCATCTCACCTGTTTCAACAAACAAAACATAAATGAAAAGACGGTTAACAAAAAATTAAAAAAATAAAATAAAGACATCACTTTTCAAAGACAGCATTCCTTTTCAAATCAAAACAAAGGTAGTTGAAAATGATTCTCTGCTTAACAACGAGACTAAGTTAGTGCCTATTCAACATCACGCTGCCAGCATTTGGCTACAAAGACATCACTTAAAAGATACGTGTAGTTGCCTAAGCTTTTTTATGAACACATCAACGGGCAGTAATAGAACAATTTCAAATATATTCATGCTTGTTAATATAATAGAATATATTGACATCATGAAATAAACACATCTCACGCTGAGATTAATTAGCTTGCCTATATCTTATCTTGGATAGAACAAACAGTTTCAAATAAGACCCAAAATTTTGTATACTTAAACCAAAAGCCCAAAAGACTCTCAAACTTAATGCTCCAATATTGAGAACCTTAATACTGATACTCATATAAGGCCTCGAACAGTCAAACTTACATTTTGCCAGTTTTTCTTCAATAATGAAACAAGGAAATTGACACTGAGTTGTACATTCTGGAATATCTGTTTCTCCTCCATTGAGCAATTTCCAACAGCAACACCCATGCAAAGAACTTTCTTAAGTTGAAACTTCACCATTGCTTTTGTTTCATTAACTTTTGACTCTAAGGATTCCTGATGTGTCACTAATGTTGGAAACTTACCTGCATTGGTGGGTTCATATAGTCAACTGATCATATACAGAGCAACATATTATAATCCGAAACCGCAAAAATGAAATTTCAATCCATTGTAGCCTTGTTAAGAATAAAAAAGGTAGGGAAAATGTGAAAGGCTGCTTGAGGAACAATCAATGAGCTTGCAGAGTCCCTTCAAAAGGCCTCTCTCAAAGGATCCCAAAGTTAATTGGGTTCCAATTGCTGTCCGCCCCCTAACTAAACCACATATGAAATTGATTATTTTCATAGGGCTACTCAAAGAGGCATAGGTTACATTACTTGGTTAAGAACTTCACTATAAGAGAATTATGTTGCTGAAAACTTTTTCCATCGGCAGAAAATAGTAGGTCTTCCTAAACCCCAAAGCAGATAATAGAAAAGCAGGCAATGAAGTGAATAGTCCTATACTAAGCAACAAATTAAAATATGAAACTGCAAGAATTTTCAATCCAATGTACACTTGAATAAAAAAGTTAGACAAAATGTGAAAGGCTCCTTGAGTGATAATCAATATGAGACTAGAGAGTCCCTTCAAGAGGCCTCTCTCAAAGGACCCCAAAAGCTAATTTGGTTCCGATTGATGTCCGCCCCCTAACTAAGCCACATATGAAACTGATTATTTTCATAAGGCTACTCAAAGAGGCATACATTCCGTGAAAGTCAAAAGAGAATCTACAGTGTTGAAAACTTTTTTATCAGCTTCCTAGTTCTGATTTCCGCATAATCAAGATGTTATTCCCAAATCACACAGAAGATAATAGAAAAGCCGGCAATGATGCATGATGCAAATAGTTATATATCATAATCCAAAAATGAAAGAATAATTTTCAATCTACTGAGCCTTGTAGGTAGAAGAAAATGTGAACGACTGCTTGAGGGACAATAAATATTAGATTGAAGAGTCCCTTCAAAAGGTCTTTCTCAAAGGATACCAAAAGTTAATTTGGTTCCTGTTGATGTTTGCCCCCTAACTAAGCCGCATATGGAATTTGTAATTTTCATAGAGCTACTCAAAGAGGCATAGATTACAAGACCTTGTCATGAACGTAACTACAGGATAATCTATGGTGTTAAAAACGTTTTCGTTGTCTTCCTAACTCTGATTCCCAGATAATCAAGATGTTCTTCCTAAATCACACAGAAGATAATAGAAAAGCTGGCAATGATGGCATGATGCAAATTAGTTATATACTAAGCAACATATTGTAACCAATGATGGCTGCGTGAGGGACAATCAATACGAGACTTGAGTCCTTTCAGCAGGCCTCTCTCAAAAGATCCCAAAAGTTAATTTGGTTCCAATTGATGTCCACCTCCCAACCACATATGAAATGGTATATTATTGTGCTACTCAAAGAGGCAAGAAGTAAATGACTCAGTTAAGGACCTCTATGAAAGAGAATCTATGGTGTTGAAAACATTTTCATCAGCTTCTTAGCTATGATTTACACACAATCAAGATGTTCTTTCAAAACCTCAAAATAGATAATAGAAAATCAGGCAATGGTTCAAAAGAATAACAAATTTTACATGCCCACTGAAACAAGGTTTCATAGAGAGAAACAATCAATAGAACGAATATCATAACAAGTGAAGTTACTTGCCTGCCTTGTTCAAACCAGGGCCTAAGAGGCGAGGAATTTGCTTGATGACAGCTTCAGAAGCTAGAAAAGCATGATACTTCTTAGCAAGCTTCTTCACAAGTTTCTTGTTCTTATTAAGCTTTTTCAGTGCCTCGACATCCATCCAATCCAGCCCAATTTTTTCAGCCTATGTTACAACACAAATGCATCAAAACCAATCAAAATCACAATAACTAACCTATAACACTATCTTTACCTAACGATGAGTAACAATCGACAACACAGCACACGAAACGATTATTATGACAAAGATTTAACCTCTTCGACGTGCTGAGCGTCACCAAGCATGCAGATCTTCATCTTGGGGCGAGGAATATGAGGAAGCTTAACGGAACCGCTGAAACGCTTGTCTTTCTGGGGGTCATAGTTCTTCAAACCAATCTGAAGTTCAACTGTCTCAGTGAATTTGCGCTTCTTCTCGTTCGCATTCGCAACGAGCTGAGATATGGCCTCTCTCAGTGCATCACTCTGTAGCTTACTGAAATGTAATAATTACACACATTAAATTAAACACTGATTAATAGTCACTAAGCAATGAAATAAGAATATCGATTGGATTGGAATAGTACCTCATTGTAAGGAGCAGAGGTTTGGTGTTTGAGGTGCCGCCACAAAAGATTATTCTGCAAATAGAACAAGCTGCTATTATAACGAAAATGCGGATAATGTGTAATGTGTTGTAGCTAACGCATTGAGAGAGAGCGCGAGTTACCGTGGCCGCCACAAACCCTAGTCAGCAGCTCAGTAACTAAGTCACAAATATACATATATATATTTTTCCTATAATATATATATGCATCATAGCTACTTTGTTTGAGACGCTGGATAATTTTTTTTGGTAGTATTAATTGATCAAACATCAAAGGGTCCAAAATCTTTAAATGCTAGATTACATATGTATGTTGGAGTCTCTCCCACCAAATAGTATTTAGTATAGTAAATTCCTATAATGTTAGATTCTGACCCTCCTGCACTCAAAGAAAGGATTGCAGATGTTGTTAGATTCTGACCCTCCTGCACTCAAAGTGAATTTTTTGGAGTTACAGAAGTTCAATTGGCGCACTCTCAATTGCGTTGGAAAATAGACATCTTGGGCTTTTCAGAAATGTATAATAGTCCATACTTTGCCCGATATTTGATGATCCAAACTGGCGTTTAAAAGCCAGGTAGAGACCCTTTTCTGGCGTAAAATGCCAGAACTGGTACCAGAACTGGAGTTAAACGCCCAAACTGGCATCCAAGCTGGCGTTTAACTCTAGAAAAAGCTTATGCACGTGTAAAGCTCAATGCTCAGCCCAAGCACACACCAAGTGGGCCCCGGAAGTGGATTTCTGCACTCTCTGCACTTAGTTACTCAATTTCTGTAATCTTTAGTAACTAGTTTAGTATAAATACTAGTCTTTCCTATTGTTTTAGAGAACTTTGGACTTTTATGTTACATTTTGGAGGCTGGCCACATGGCCATGCCTAGACCTTTTTCTCTTATGTATTTTCTACGGTGGAGTTTCTACACCTCATAGATTAAGGTGCGGAGCTCTGCTGTTTTTCATGAATTAATGCAAGTACTATTGTTTCTCTTTCAATTCACGCTTACTTCTTCTCCAAGATATACTCTCGTACTTAATTCAGTTAATTCAGAATGAAGGGGTGACCCATGACAATCACCCACTATCTTCGTTACTCGCTTAGCCAAGATCCGCGTGCCTGACAACCACAAGCGGTCTACATGATATTCAACGTAGTCATTGGACGACAGCCAGAGTATAGTCTCTTGGGTCTCTGATTCACGGACCGAGTCCGTGAGATTAGAACCTTCGTGGTAGAGGCTAGAACCAATTGGCAGCATTCTTGAGATCCGAAAAGTCTAAACCTTGTCTGTGGTATTCCGAGTAGGATCTGGAAAGGGATGACTGTGACAAGCTTCAAACTCGCGAATGTTGGGCACAGTGACAGTGTGCAAAAAGATAGAGAGATCCTATTCCGACACAAGTGAGAACCGACAGATGATTAGCCGTACGGTAGCTGTACCTGGTATTTTTCATCTGAGACGAGAAATCCGACAGTTGATTAGCCATGCAGAAATCGTACTTGGACCATTTTCACTGAGAGGATCATACAGTTTGCCATGGAAGGGAGCACGCATGATTGGATGAAGACAATAAGAAAGCAGAGGTTCAGAAGTAACAAAGCATCTCCAAACGCTTATCTGAAATTCCCACCAATGAATTACATAAGTATCTTATTTTATTTTATGTTTTATTTATCTTTTAATTATCAAAACCTCATAACCATTTGAATCCGCCTGACTAAGATTTACAGGAGAACCATAGCTTGCTTCAAGCCGACAATCTCTGTGGGATCGACCCTTACTCGCGTAAGGTTTTATTACTTGGACGACCCAGTGCACTTGCTGGTTAGTTGTACCGGAGTTGTGAAAAGTGTGATCACAATTCCGTGCACCACAAAGCCTCTATGGTACCCCACCAAAAACCGTGACCATAGCCCCTATGGTCACCCCTCATTAAACCGTGAACATAGCCTTATCTATGGTCACGGTTTTGGCCGTAACCATAGCCTCTATGGTCACCCGTCACCAAAACCGTGACCATAGCCTTATCTATGGTCACGGTTTTGGCCGGGACTATAGCCTCTATGGTCACCCCACCTTAAACCGTGACCATAGCCTCTATGGTCACCCCTCACCAAAACCGTGACCATAGCCCCTATGGTCACCCCTCCTTAAACCGTGACCATAGCCTTTATGGTCACCCCACCTTGACCGTGACCATAGCCTTATCTATGGTCACGGTTTTCACCGTGGCCATAGCTTATCTATAGTCACAGTTTTTACCGTGACTATAGCCTGTTTTATGTTATGAGATTTAATTTTTTCAAAGCATAATCACATCCCAAATGATGATAATCACAAAATAAATCTAAGAATGAAAAATTTGATAAATCCAAATCATTAAAGTTTCATTAAAAATTAGATATTCATTACAACACTAATCAAAATAGGGTGTAATTTATCCATTACATATAATATCGGATAAAGTCTCTTATCAAAAAGTAAAGAACACATCAAAATAATACATTTAGATAACCAAACTCATTATAAGACCCATCCCATCTTATACAGGGTGCCACAACAACTAGTCAACTCCTTTTTTCTTTACCAGTCCAAAAAAATTATCCTGTATACAAAACAAAACAAAAAATTCCTCGTAAAGAACATTCAAGAGTAGGTAAACAAAATAATCAATTAACAAATATTAATCCTAAATTAATATAAAATACAAAATAATTTCTAATTTAAACTTCCTAAAAATAATCAATCTTAAAATGAGACATAATCAAGCATGTTCTGGAAAATATTTGCAATTTAGCAATTGAAGATTTTACATATCAATAATTATAAAATATCTTTGAAAAACAGAGCTATTTAAAAAATCAAAGAAAATAGATACAAAAACATTTAAAATTTTTACATACTAATCACATAAATAAAGTTTATGCATGACCTCTGAAAAATAAATAAAATTAAAATTCCTAATCTATCGTTAAGACAAAAAATAGTGATATCATATCATCTACATGACATTTATAAAGTGATGTGTTTTGATGAGTGAAATCAAAATGATTTAGTAGTCCCCATATATATTTCTTTGGTAAAATTGGAATGAGAAATTTCATGCAAAAATTTACTCTTAGTGCTTAAATTCATCACTGTTACAACTCATTATATTCACCCATTTGTTTAGTGTAAAACCTTGCTATTACCAATTTCAGAAGAAACAAGAAATGCTAATCCCTAGGTTAGTTCAAAAAACTCTAAATTCACGGACAGTCCCAACAAATAACCATCCTACAAGCATACCAAACAAGTTGTTTATCGCTGCATTGAAAAATTGAAAACACAGAAAATTTCACTGAGAACTAGCCATAAGAATTCACATTTGAGAACAAGGAAATCTGCTACTTGACTAAGTTTAAATCAGAGAAAATAAAAATAGCCTAAAAAGATGCATTGAAACCTAGGATATTAAAGATGAAGAGAATATACTGGCATTAGAAATATAATCTCATCGAAGTGCCAATTATCATTGGCAAAGCACACAACCGGAAAGCCCTACAATGTTCATCTGCATCAGCAATCTAGCCACTGAATAGACTTCCAATTAACGCACCACCAAGACATATGCTCACCACCAGACCTACATTCAAAATCACACAACAATAAATAAACAAATCAAACCAAATCAAATTATTTAAAACTTTTAAGAATGCATCAAATTAAGCATGGTATTGGAATTTTAGTTTCACCTTCTGCCAAGGTATTTTCCCTGAAGCCAAGATCCACAAATATGCTTTCAAGTAGTTCATTAACTACTTTGGATAAAACAAAAAACAGAGGATCAATATTGAAAAGTTAACTAGACTACCAATCAAAGTCAAGGAAGAATGCAAAGGAGAAACTATAAAACACAAACCCAAGATGGTATCCAAATAGAAATGATGAAAGGGTCTCCACAAGTATATGTGGTAAGGAGAGCTTCCAAGAAGGATTCGATGTTTCTTTCTCCAAGAAGGATTTAATGCATCCATATCTTTTGAACCTTATTTTGCTGGAAATTAATTAATTAGATTAGGCTTATGCTTAATATATAGATAGTTGGATATTTATCACTAAATATGCTAAGCAATATTATATATTTTGCTGTAAATATTAATGTTAACAATCAAATCATGCCAGTTAATGTCCTATCCACCGAAAGAACAATCATCCAAGATTTGAAATGCACAGCAACCAGCAGCAAAGAAAAAAGTTAAATAAATCCAACAAGAAACAACTAACACAGCAAGCAAAAAGTGAAGGGGTACATTAAAATATTAAAGCTATCAGATTTAAAGTTATCAGATTACAACTTAATAAAACCCTAAAGCTCAATTTGGTTTTTATCTTACAACTAGCCACTGGCCTGCGTTCTCTTTTCCCTCTCTTCTTCAATGGCGACGCAAGAAAATCAAGAATCAAGAAAATCAAGAAAATGAAGCAGATTATCATCAAGGCAGCAGCAAACAAGATAGTGACACAGAACAGAATTCAATCCTACCAGGGGAAGGCAGAATAGAACAACAATGGTAGCCTAGACAGTAAGGGTTTTTGGTGATTCCAACAGCAATACTCAGTGGCAAAGGCTTTGGCGTCTGCGAAAATCAAAAGCAGAAACGGCGGAGAAGCGACGCTCACTCTCTTCGGGCCTCGTTCATCTCTCCCTCTGGGCTTCTTCCACTATGATGGTGGCACCTTCAATCGACGACGGCGGCTCCGACCACACCAGCGACGATGGTGACGGTCCCTCCCATCTTTGTCGCGAGCTTTCCTCTCAGTCGCGCTTCTCTCTCTCTCTCTCTCTCTCCCCCTCTCTCTCTCTCTTACCCTCGTGCTCGATGGCTACAGCGACGGCGGCGAGGCCTCAGCCAGCGTCGTTCCTTCCTTCTCCCTCCCTTCTCCTTCTTCTCCTCCGTTCCCCCCCCCCTCTCTGTTCCCCTTTCTCTTCTGCTCTGTGTGCGTGCGTTTTTCATTATGTTAGGGTTAGGAATTTATAAAATTAGGGTTTTTTTGTGACTTTATAAAATTAGGGTTTAATTTAAAATTTTGATTTACGATAAAATACATATGACCAGTATAACAATTTTATAAAATATTTGAGATAGAATAATAATTTAAAATTCAGATATAATACAGTGAAGATTATTTTCAGAATACATAAAATTTCATTTATCAACATATCATTGAGTTTAAATAATTATTTTTAATTTAAATCATAAAATAAGTCTAGTCATCACATTTTATAAAATATGATTTTAAACCTAAAATATCGATTACCTAAATTAAATTATATTACATTTCATTATTTTTCTATCACAACTTTAATTTCAACTTCTATAAAGTAACTAATTATAAATCATTTTTTAAATCATTATTAAGTTATTAAATCATTTTTTATGTTATTAAGTTTTAAATCTTTTTTAATTTAAAATTAATAGTATTCAACTTAATTTTTTATTTATAAAATTAAATTTAAAATTTTAATATTTAAAATAAATCATATAAAATTATTATTAGTTTTTAATTATTAAAATTTTTAAAAGATAAAATACTTAAAATTATAAAAAATACATAAAAATTTTAATTAATTTAAACTCAAATGATTAAAACTGTGACTATAGACCCTTTAGGACACCCTCCAAAACCGTGACCATAGACCTTTTTAGATCACCCTTTTGAAAAACCGTGACTATAGACACTTTTTGGTCATTGTAAAAAACCGTGACCATAGACCCCTTTAGGTCACCCTCAAAACCGTGACCATAGACCCTTTTAGGTAACCCTTCCGAAAAACCGTGACCATAAACCCTTTTTGGTCACTATAAAAAACCGTGACCATAGACACCTTTAGGTCACCCCTAAAACTGTGACCATAGACCCTTTTAGGCCACCCCCAAAACCGTGACCATAGAACCCTTTAGGTCATCCCCAAAATCGTGACCATAGACCCTTTTAGGTCATCCTTTTTTGAAAAACCGTGACCATAGCCCCTTTTTGGTCACTGTAAAAAACCGTGACCATAGACCCCTTTAGGTCACCCCTAAAACCGTGACCATAGACTCTTTTAAGCCACCCCCTAAAACCGTGACCATAGACCCCTTTAGGCCACCCCCTAAAACCGTGACTATAGACCCCTTTAGGCCACCCTCCAAAACCGTGACCATAGACCCTTTTAGGTCACCCTTTTTTGAAAAACCGTGACCATAGACCCTTTTTGGTCACTGTAAAATACCGTGACCATAGACCCCTTTAGGTCACCCCTCAAAACCGTGACCATAGACCCTTTTAGGCCACCCTTTTTTAAAAAATCGTGACCATAGGTACTCTATGGTCACCCTTTCCAAAAAAAAATGTGACCATAACTTTTTTTGGTCATCCTAAAAAACCGTGACCATAGAGGGTCTATGGTCACAGTTTTTTACCGTGTCCAAAAAAACCGTGGCCATAGACCTAAAATGTTGTAGTGTCGCGTGAATTTCAGGAATTATTATGGGAATTTACTCTATTTAGTATGGTACAAACCAATTTTACTAGAGAACGTACTACTAAGTTTTCCTCTTTTTTAACATGAAATCCTCTACATGATCTAAATTTTGTCAAAAAACTCCTACAATTAGAAATAATGAGGGATTGCAAAACAATCCGCATCCACGAATATTCATTGTAGGTAAATAGGAAGACTAACAAAGATCCGCCAAGTTCTCACAGAGAAGGGGATAGAGATTGAAATACCTGCCCCACGAAAACCCACGAAATCCCTACAAAAGAAAATTTGCTTAAATTCTTTTAGACAGCATTTGGAAGGGAGATTGAGATTGAGAGACAGAGACAAAATAAAATTTTTGTATTATGTTTGAAGTAAAATATACTGAACTAAATTATGTCTCAGTATCATGTTTGGTTTAAGATAAATATAGATATTGACAGATAGATTTGGAATTTGAAGAATTAAATGAGAATATTTTTGAAAGAAAATGTTATAAAAGTTTCAGTCTCCATCTCTAGAAATTTCAGTTCCTTGTGTCTTCAGTTTCTAGAGGTACTAAAAGTACTAAAATTTTGTGTCTCGAGATTGTAATTTTAGTTATAGTCTCTAATTACCAAACATAATACTCAGTCTCAGTCTCTTAGGTAGCATTTGTTTGCGAGACAGAGACCAAGAGACAGAGACAGAGACAGAAATAAGTATTAGTATTGTGTTTGGTGTAGAAGTGTACAAGATTGATTTATGTCTCAGTATCCTGTTTGGTTTGAAATAAAAAGTAGAGACTAGATATTTAAAATTACAAAAATGCCCTTAAATTTAATTAACAACCCTAACCCCCAAATCCAATTTCATTTTCCTCAGCATGCAACCCTAACCCCTTTTCTCCTCTCCTCTATCCTTTCTCGTCTCCTCTCCTACGAATGAATCCTGGAGCCTGACCCGCCGCTGGTAGCACCTCCAAGGGTCAGAACGATGACGACGCCTCTCCAATTCTCCTTTGGTTCATTGTTCGTGGCCCAAGTTGCTCCCGTAGGTTTGTGATGCTGCTGTAGTGTCTGCACCTGTAGGTTTGCGTCGCCGCCGTCGCCACCGTCTCGGAGCTGTGCGTCTGGTGTCCGTTGTTTCTCTGTCAACGGAGCTGGTATCTTCTTTCTATTTACCTTATTTGCTTGTTAATTTTGTGAAGTTCAAGAGGGATTTTTGATTCCCTCACTTTCTGATTTGTGAAGCCTTCATCTTCTGATTTGTCCTCATATTGATGAAAATGTATAAATCTCTTGTTGGATGATTTGAGACTTGCCCTGATTTGGTTAAAATTGCTGATTTCTGCTTCATCAATTGTTGAATATTTCTGATGTTGTTGTATTCGAGTTCTTATTTGCCCTCATTTGCATATTTATATATTCCTGTGTCATTTTTTTTAAGATTTGGGAATGTGTGACTGTTGAGTGCTGATTCCATGGTTTGCGTATTATATAAATTTTTTTTAGCTTACTTGTGCTTGTTAATTGCTGATTTGTGAATTTGTGATTGTTATTTTTTTAAATTTATTTATGATGATTACTGTATAGAAAAACAAAGAAGATGATTTGGGAATTGTGTATCATAATTATGTTCCTATCATCACTCTTTTTTGTTATCGAAATTAGTACTCACTGGTTGGAAATATGACAAAGACATCTCTTCCTTGGAAATATCTTGAATTGGAAAATTTGTTTTGATTAGATTCATTAAATAATTTTATTTGGACTAGTTGATTTATTTTTATGTTGTGTTACTATTTCTTGATAACCTGGAAAATAAATTTTGCTTACTGTTAAATGTATAGCCTGGTTAACAATGGCTTCCACAAGTAGATCTACAAGTGGTTCGTACGGCAGCGGCAATGTAACAGGAGAGCGTTTTTGTGAGTGTGGTTTAAGAGCATCGTTACAAGTCTCGAATAGCATGGCCAACCTGGGTAGAAAGTATTACGCCTGTCTTGCAAGGTGATGTGGATGGTTTAGATGGGCAGGTACAAGTATCCAAAATTCTGACATTGGAAATTATCGCTCTTTCTAATAGAATTCTAATTTGAAAACGACCGAACGAGTTGAAAATCTTCATACTGATGTTGTGTATCTAAAATTGTTAGCGTTCCTTCAACTTGTTGTTTCAATAGTCTGGGTTGTCTTGGTCATAGTATTGTTGTTTAAGTTATAATTTGACCTTTGAGCTCAAATAGGCAAATGACAAATTGTAATAACTAGTTTGGAAATATGTTTCAGTATTTCTTATTGTTAAATATAAAATGAGTACGGGTTCAACATCTCTTCTTCTCTTTCTCACTCTAGTCTTTTTTACTTCACTACTACTCTCACTATATTCTTTTCATATAAAAAATAAAAAAAATGTTGGTACTATGAAAATGCTTTTCCAAAAATGTTGCTAGCTTTCCGTGAATATTTGATTGACACAAACCAATCTAAGAACAGCATATATGGGATTTTATGAATTGAGCCATGAAACATTTTCCCTTTTGAGGTAAGTACATACAAGATCAACTATCTAAGTTGTTTGTTGCATGTTGTTTTAATACATGTTTTGTGTAAGATTTTATGCCTGCCTTTGATTTTGATTATAATAGTTTTTTTAATAATGATAGAGTTGAATAAGTTTGAATTCAAGGAAAAAAATGGAGTTATGCAATTGTCTTTTCAACAGTTTAGGAAACCTGATCAAACCCATTTTGGTTTTGTAACTAATTCTTACTTCTTTAGCCATAAAAAGGGGAGAAAAAAAGCACTAGTTGGTTTTCAGGCTTTCTTTGTAGAATCTGTTTGATTTCCCACTTCTTCATTAACATATTCAATAATTTCAATATACACAATATCATTTGAGAACCACAAATTATCAGAATGGGACAGTTGATGACTAAAAACTAACATAATTTTCATTAACATGATCATGACTATAAATATTATACTTAGCCAACAATTCCTGCTCAAGCAACCAAAATAAATGCCATACCACAACACCAATAAGATTGTACGAAGAACCTACACCTATTCTGAACAGAGCAAAATACAGGCATTACCAAAATATCTATCCAAATGCATACCAAATATAAGTTTGTACATTAAACCATCTTAAATATAACCATCTCACAAAATCCTAAAACCCTATAGTGAAAAATTTAATACCCTAAGCCAAACTTAATACCCTTATCCAACAGTCAACTTCATATAATGGAATGCACAAGACTAATCATCTGTGAATCTGACAAGTCCCAGAAGTCTGCATACACATTAGAACTCCCAGCAAACTTCAAAATCGCCCTCACCACCTTGTCATCACCGAACCCAAGCTGTGTGAGCTTCTACCCAACCTTCCACTTCTCGTTCACACCAACAATGGCATCAGCTATCAGTTGGACATTCTTCCTTTGGTCAGCCGAAGATTGTTGAATATGGTCAGCCATCCTCTCCAGTACGTCAGCTTGTTTTCTCTTCCTCCCATATCACCTTGTGCTTCCTGCACTTGCACCAGCTTCAGAATGTGATGCTTGTCCTTGCATTGCTGGATCTCTGTCATTGTCTAGATGTGGAGACATCTCAGACTCATCAAATCCAACTGCATTGTCTTCTATCTTTTCATTAACCTGTTCCTCCGCATCAAAGCCACTAACTGCTGCTCCTCCCGTGGCTCTATCCCTGCCAAATATACCCTCTAGCCAGTGAAATAGAGAAAATAGCTTGCCAGGACTGTAGAACTTGGTTAGATGTTCCTGTGAAAATATAAACCCAATTTAGAAAATTTTTGATGAAGTTCCTGCTATAAAAGTAGTGACATTAATGAAGTTCCCAATAATTTAATAATGCCACAGCTACATTATCAAATTATTGGTAGTTACTATCACTAACACAAATATTAATTATTACATTTATTTTAATCAATGTAATTTGTAGAGGGAAACATGCAAAGGAAAATACAGAAAAAAAGAAAGATCAAATTTAACATGAACACAAGAGGTACGCAACTTGTGGATAAAAATAGGAAAATGGATTAACAAGTTTAGGATCAACAAATTGTGGATTACTAAAGCCAAGGAAAGGGGTCAACGATGATGCTTCCAATATTTATTATATTGCAGTTAATTTTGTATGATCCTTCCAAAGATGATAGACCACAAGCCTAGATAGATGTATAGATATAGTTTAGACATAAGGCATGATGGGTAATACTAAAATATCATATTATAAACTTTTCTATTTTCCTTAACAAAAAAATTATTCTGATTGTGAACAAGTCTCCAAATAAATAGTGAAACAACAAGCATTTTGTAAGGATATGCTCGTATCATTAAGATTATTATGTCAGGGACGCACCAAAACAGAATTTCAAAGAACTCATTCAAGTCATAGACTGCAACAAATTTTAACTACTAGATGCGTAGCTAATGCAATTGTGAAATAATTCTACATATCATTGCCAAGGTCAGTTTCCACTTCAAAATTCTACGTCAATGCATGATGCACTTCAGATTTTGTGGGTTAACAGAAATTTAGGCAGGGTAGTTTATGAGAGATATCAAGCGACCATCTTACCAGCAAGTTTTCATTCAGACAAGAACCAAATAACACACTCAGAATTGAGAATATCTAACCCAGAATTCGATAAAAAGATGTAGGATTCAAATATATAACAGTCTTTATTCTTCTTAAAGTGTGAAATACGGTATTTATTATATGACCATCCACTTAAGCCTCGCAGACACAGTAACTAGGTAAGCCAAGTCTAAAGTTCTCTAAACCAGAAGTATACTAGCATAATTATTGATCATAGATTCAGTTATTAATGCATTATTCAACTAGAATTGTTCAAGAGGTTCAAAGTGGCTCAGATTCAATATAAACCGTATAGTTCTATACAAATGTTTATATGATACATTAAAAAGTAGGAATCACACTCACCTTCAACCATGCATCAAGGACATCTTTGCTGTCAACCTTGACATATTGTTTCTCATGATTCCAGTCGAATCCACTGCATCCAAGCATATCAACGGCGTACTGATACTTCTCCTTCACCTGCTTGTGCTTATTCTTGCAGTGCTTTGTGGTCAGGGTACAACCGGGGAAGGCCTCTAGCATCTTCAGAGAAGGTTTCTCAAATGTTCCATATTTGAACTGCGCACAGTCAGCCCTCTGGCCGTCTACCACAAACTCCTCCATGAAGCCAACAAAAGTGTTTGCTCTTCATCACTCCACATGCGCTTGTTCTCCATTTTCACCTACCAAAATTAAGATAATCAAAATTGTGCATAATTAAATTTTGTAGACATAAATTATCTAAATTATAGTTAATTAACATAAACTAACAAAACATTGTAAAACAGCAAACAATAACACAAATAACCATGACTAATCCACAACCTAAAATTCATCCAATAAGGAAGTATAAATATGTAAATCTGAACCACAAATAGTTAGTTGCTATTACAAATGAAGAGGTGCTATTACAATGTTTCCCGTCTCAACAAGTCATACAAATTAAAATGCAACCATTACAACAATACTCAATCGATTACAATGTTCATTAAGCTGCTCTTACAATACTACTCCATACGACTTGTACGTCACTTGTAACGACCCAATTCTCAGTACGCCTAGGACATACCGAAAACTGAGTGCTACCAATTTGTCGTCCTAATTATTATCTATTATTTATTATATGAGCCTGATTCGTTGTTAAAAGCGTAGTTATTTTGCGAGGTGCTTTTTTTTGAAAACGTTTGAATTAATAAACAGAATCATTTATAATCAATTCACAAATAATAATAGATAAAACAGTTATAAACAACCACACATAAATACATCACAAGTAGTTGACAATATTCAATGATTCAGCCTTTATTAGAGTATAGACCGTTAGTTAGAACACCCCTAGATATAGCTAGATAATAACTATATACATATATATACATACAACATCCCAGGCCCTGACCTGTTCAAGAAGTCCCTAAGCTGGCACCCAGGCTAGCCTAGACTCTTTATTCACCTAGTCCCTCTAAACTACTAAAGCGAGGAAAAGTACGTTCTAAGTCTTCAAAACTCAAGTCTGGTGGAACATCATCAAAAGGTAGAACATCATTTGTTACTCTTCTGCACGATCAGACATTGCCATATGACGTCTCTCTGGTACCTCATCAAGTAGCCACACAACAAGAGTCTCATACACAGGATTTAGGTTAAAGTTCACGTACAAACGGGGTGCAGACATTGGCTGGTCTCACAGTATATACATATAAACAGAAAATGAGATTCACCTAGACTCAGAAGACTACCTAGAGCGGAATTCTTTTTACGAACGGTCGTCAGTGAACTACGGAAGGGTACTCATGCTTCCATCTGAAGGGGAAGGGAGAGAGAAGGGGTAAGAACTGGGGAGTTCTTAGTAGGGTCGGGGTTATTAGTTACGTTCATTAATTATATGTTGTTGCAGACGAATAGCAAAATACAGAGAAGTAGTAAATAGAAGATACATATAAATAGAGAAAATAGAGAAACAGAAAATAGAACACAAATAGAAGAATACAAGAAAGTAAAACACAGACACAGTGAATAGAATACAAACAAAGAAAGCATACATTCAAACAACAATCATAACAGAGGAAATGCGCAACCAAATATGATGCATGTCTAGCCCTAGTGCAGGTAATGAGCTCATTTGTCGGTTACATATCCGCTCCCGACGTTACCCAGCAACATCTGTCTGGATAAGGCTTTCCTATTGGCAATACCCACTGCAAGCAACCTTTGTCTTGCAGGGTATCCACTGCAAGCAACCTTTGTCTTGTAGGGCAGCACTTATTAGCCGATATACGCCGAACACACTCACTGTAGGCAACCTCTGTCTTACAGGAGCAATGACACACTTACTGTAAGCAACTTCTATCTTACAGGAGAACACTAATCTTGATACCTCTGTAAGCAACCTCTGTCTTACAGCAAAGCATTATAGCAAGGTATTCTAGGAAAGCACTCTCAGTGGTTGTACCACCATCTATCTGACTGCCTCTCTGCAGCAGATTCTTACATAATCATTCTCATTATCATCATTCTCATTATTCATCATCACTTTTACATTCTTATGTACTACCTCTTTCTTTCTCTGTTCAATCATATTATACAAACTTTATAGCTTTTACTTTTACATCTTAACTCAAACCATTTCTCTTTATCAGATTACTCTTTTCTCTTTGTCTTTTTACTCTAATCCGATTACTCTTTTCTCTTGATCTCTTTACTCTACTCTGGTTATTCTATTCTCTGTATCATTTTACTCTGCTCTGGTTACTCTTTTCTCTGCTTAACATATGTATTTAAAGCTTATGTAAATTTCGGTATGAATAGTTAGCCTGTCCCAAGTAGAGGTTCATTAAGTCTATACTGAAACAGTTTAACTTTTCATATAATACCTAACCCTAGTCGCAACTCAAGGACTAACTATGTTGCACTAGTTCGTTCACTAATTCCTGTCTGTTTTTCTGTCATTAAAACTTTATAGAATTTTCTTTGGTTTTTATCTTTTCTTTAACTTCTTATCTTTCCTTTATCTTTGCCTCACTATAATGTTATTACCACTCTCTAAGTGTTTTATGAAGGTAATTATAAGATTCTGCGCTTAAAGTTATCTTTCTAAAGCTTTTACAGAAAACTGTCTTTTCCATATTATTTTATTATTTTTATTATAATATTATTTTTAATTAAATATTATTATTTAATATTTTATTATTATTTATTATTTTATTATTAAATTTTCGAAAATTAACTTTACTTTAACCTTTAACCTTTAAAATTCACTTTTTACCACCCGTAACTTTTAATATTTCTACTTTTACCACCCTAACTTTCAGAAATTACCAAATAACCCCTCAAACACCAAAATAATTACAACCTTGCCCTTTTTAAGATCTAAAAGGTGTTCTTCAATGTTCTTCACCACACTCAAAGTGTTCTTCGTGTTCTTCGTAAATTCTTCAGATTCTTTCTCTGTTTTTATCCGTTTTTCAATCTTTTCAGCAACCGATTTTTACCAAAATTCATAATAAATTCCCAGCCACTAAAACCCCATATTTTTCACATGATTTCAACACAAATTGAACCCCAATTTAAGAGTTAGGGTTTCGTTTTCTAGCAGCCATAAAGAACATAAGTTCAAAGTTGAATATCATCAAATTTCATCAAATTTTCATCAAAATTTCAACAAGAATCACTCATATAAACCATCAATTTCAAGCACAGCCAAACCATATCATAATCACACAACTCAAACACAATCAATCAAGATTAATTTCATCAAACCCTACCTAGTTTTGCTACTCCTAATTCGGTTATGTCCTTAGGTGGTCCTTAAGCACTTTTTCCTCCTAAATCACATCAAGAACAAATTTAAATCCACAAACCCTAAACTGACCAAATCTCTCTCAGCACATTAGGAAAGGATATCTCACCTTAGACTTACTGGAATTAACATTTCTTAGCCCTCAAGTCAAGTTAAGCATGATTCCTAAGGAAGAACATCAAGAAAACACATGTTTAAGCATGTTTCCTTGAAAACTGAATTGAAAGGGGAAAGGAACAACCATCTCATCTTATTTCTATCTTTGATAAGTTACATGGTTATGTAGAGGAAGAAGAGAGGATCATTTTGGTGAAATCAGAGTTTTGATTTGAGTTTTAGTTCAGAAGAAATCAAGCTTTGAAGATTAAGTGTTCATAAAGTTTTCTCTCTTTTTTCTCCTTTCAATTTCGGCCAAAGGGAGTAAATGACCAGCCTTGGAGTGTTTTGGAGGTGTAAGGTGAGTTGTGATTGGTTGGCTTGGAGGTGGATTAAAATAATATTAAAATATCTCAGGTGTATAACTACTAAAACTAGGTGTATCAGAACACTTGTAAAAACATCTCTAAAAATTATTTTCTGAGCTACTAGCATAAATGACACTAGTAACATATTTATTATGAGAATAGAACATGTATGATGAGGCCTTAGCATTGCTAAAGTCATCAGAGAGTACTGGTGCTAAGCTGCACCAGTAAACTGTAAACTTGGTTAAACCGATTTCCTGTTTTTAACTAAAACAGACCAGGTAACCTTATAATATCATTCAAGCAGCTTCTAATACTAATATAATGATAATATTATACTATTATCTCTCTTCTCTCATGAATCGAGTGCGGTTCATCAAACAGAGACTATTTACAAAAATTAGAATTAAAACTCCTAACCGATACGGTTCAAAAACTAGGTTCTTCATGATTGCGTTATCAAGCTTGCCCCAAAAAAGATTCTAGCTTAAAGATGACACAATGACAATGAAGATTGAGATGCTTGATGATACATTAGAGGTGTTCCCTTTACTGATCATCCGGAGAAATCCGTACCTTCAGAAAAGATCTCGCGTACTCGAAAATTGGGTTGTTACATCACTCTTCATACATCTCAGTTGCTATGTTGTCATGCCAGTGAGTCCACTCATTCGTGTTTTCAACCACATCAATCATTCCATCCTATGCTTCATCTCTATCAGGCATAAATTCATCCAATATGCTACATTCCTCCTCTGGATCCATATCCATACTCTTTCGAATGAAATTTTGCAGCAAACAACAAGCAATAATTATTTGAGATTGTGTCTTTTGAGGGTAAAAGCTAAGGCTTCTTAAGATGGACCACCTCTTCTTCAGCAAATCAAAGCATCGCTCAATGATATTTCTTGAGGAAGAATGAACCCTATTAAAATATTCTTGGTAATTGCGTGGTGCACGTGCTCCTTGGGCCCACTCTCTAACATGATATCGAGTGCCTCTATATGGTGTGAGAAACCCTGGGCAATTTGTGTAACCAGCATCAACTAAATAGTAATTACCTATAGACAAGTAATAAAAACAGCATAAGACGTTGACTATCGTGAACTCAAGCTATTTGTATAGGATTAACTCCATAGATGGCATAATTACCGTGGGGTATCTTAGGACTATTACGACGCGTTATTGCATCTCAAAGTACCCGTGAATCAGATGCCGATCCCTCCCATCTACTGAGTACATAGATGAAAGCCATCTCCCGGTTACACACTCCTAAGACGTTAGTGCAGATTTTACCCTTTCGTGTTCAGTATCTTGCCTTCTCAAACTCGGGGACTATCACCTCTATATAGGTGCCATCTAATACTCCCAAGCAACCCTATCATCCATAGAAAATTATGATACTCAGATATAGAATCCTTCAGGCAATTATGAATCATATACAACATCGAATAAGCTCTACCTTAAACCTTCTTCATGTGGGGTCAGGACAATCCTCTTCAACTGGTGTAGTCTTGGTAAACAAAATTCTCTGAATCTGTATTACAGCCTTTAAAACTTTATTAAAATACTTACTAACTGGCTCGCCGAACCTACAAAATCTAACCTGCAGACTACAATTTTTTTGTGATGCGTTAAGATAATTAAGAAAGTTGCAACCTGCTCCGGCAGGCTTACATGACCATCCTCTTTAAGTCCTCCTTGAACTTGGAACAACTCACATAAATTAGCAAAGGCATTTGTGTTCATTCTCAACTCCCAAATATAATTCCTATCACCCTCACCAACAATACGTTCTAAAGTCTCACGTCTAATTCTACTATTCATTCTTCCGCCTAAGGACAGTTGGCCACTAGTTCTATCCCTAAAGTAAACAAATAGCGTAAGCACAAAGAACAATATCAAATCTTCATGCTTAGATCTCATCTCTTCATAAAAGCACACGCATCGCTTAATAATTTCCGACCGCTCCATTTCTTCCTAGAAAAGTCATCACAATAAAAAATGCAAAAACATTCAAAGAAATCTAACACTACTTGATGCAAAATCTGCTAAATCTTCTTAGAACAAAAAACAAGATCAAAAAACCGGAACCAAAAGACAGTTAACAATATTTAGGTCTAATCATATATTTTGAAGTTTCTCAAATTTAAGAATCTGATGCTCTTCTTTGGAACCTTAATTAAGAAACCTAGTTGATGTAATTGGAAACTTAAAATTAATTAATCAATTAAGCATCCATGATTACCATATCAGATGCAAGTTCCTGCTACAAGGTTGGCTGAATATTAAAAGAGGCAAACAAAAGTAAAGGCACCACTCACCTATAAATTATTAAGATTGGAGTGTCTAATAGAAGCATTATCCATACAGGAATTCAAATTTTTGTCACATGTGACCAAAAATTTATGTCATAATACTATATATATATATATATATGTATATATATATATAAAGAGAGTATGATATAATAATTAATAAACTGAATTGATCCTGTACTTAACAAAACTGCATATATGAAGTTTCGTAATATAGAAAAACTTAAAAGTTTGGTGCAGTTATATAAAATTTTATTAGCTATATTTGAATATCAAAGTATGTTAATGGAGTGTCACAACTCTTTAAACTACAACTAAGCTAACAAATTTCTCATCAACACGATTTCAGAAATCACTGTGAGTGCGCTGGTTATAGCCACAACAATCATACATTTTACAAAACAATTTACACATTTTCACATCAAACAGACGTAAATTAGGCAAAAAGAGCATCCCAAATTTCAGAATCAACAAATGCATAAAAATGAATTCCAAAAAACCAAGCATGACCAAAACCAATTCATAAGAAGCACAGCACAAACGAAATTAATGAAACAAGACATGAGGACATAGAAACAAATCCACAGAAGCTATCTACGCATCTATACATCAGAACAACGAACCAAATCGAATTGAAGAGAGAAAAAGAAAGATTCTTTCTATGCATCTAGTTGAACAAAGAACTAAATCCACAGAGCATAAGTCGCGACATAAAAAATCGACCAAAATCACTAAGGAAATTTGACCACAACTAACCTAGGTTACACAAGCTGTGACGACGACAACGAACTTTGATGAACTCGACAGCAACAGGGGCGACTCTCTCAAGTGGGTTCCTCGAACGTTATCTTGTGAAGGAGCAAATGAAGACATGAGAACCCGCGGCCTAGGAAGACAAACTTCAACGGCAACTCACTTACCTTGCGGTGGTTACGACGGCGGCGACGAGGGGGATGTGCTGACACTGGCGACGCAGAGGCTGGAAGCAATTCGAAGCACAAATGAGAAGATGGAGTGAGGGGCTGCTCACACTGAAGCCCTAATCTGATTTGAAGAAAGGGTAAAGTTGACATTAGTTAATTACAATAGGGGTATTTTAGGTACAAAAATATTATTAAAGTTTTTGTCTCTGTCTTTAAAAATCTCAATCTCCAGTGTCCCTACTTTTTGGAGGTACTGAAATACTGAAATTTTTTAGACATAGACACAAATTTAAGTACCAGTCTCTACCTCAACAAACATAATATTGAGTTCTTGTCCCCCAGTCTCAGTTCCAGTCTCTGCAAATAAACGCTACCTTAGTCTCTATCCTAGCCCCAAAAAACAACAGCCTTCTATATTTAAGTAATGAAAGTAATCCTAATTTATTTTATTTTAATTTGTATGTTAAATTTGTGTTTGAAATGTATTTGATTTGATACATTTAGTTGAATTATATTGAATTTTATTATAGTTGTGTTAATTTTTTTTAAACATATGATAAACTCTAATTTTGTAGTTTATCTTGTGTTGAATTTAGGGGATTTTATTAACTTATCTCACACTTATTCACTAAAATAGCATGGTTTTGTAAAATCTCCCTAATTTGTGCTTAAGAGTGAAAATATGCTTTTTAGGCCTTAAAATTGTTAAATTTAATTCACTTTAATTCCATTCGATGCCTTGATATGTTTGTTTGAGCGATTTAAGGTTTTGAAGGCAAGAATGACTTCAAAGAAATGGAAGAAAAGCATGCAAAGTGGGAGAACTCATGAAGAAATGAAGGAATTGCTAAGTTGTCAATCATGACCTCTTCGTACTAAATTGATCATTACTAAATCGATCACTTTAATTTATTAGATATTTTGAACTGTGTTCTAACACCTTCTTGCAGGTTTAAGGTGATGTCTTTGTTGATCTTGCTTATTATCCACCCTTGATGACAAAAGGGGGAGTAATAGGTGCAATAGCTGGAATGCTGAATGATAAATTGACTAAAGTTGTCTTTGATTATTTTTTTGACTAAAGTTGTCTTTGAATGAGGTTGGAAACTTGCTTTATGATATGTTGCTGTATTGACCCTGACCCTGACATGTTAATGCTCTGTTTTGGCTAAAATACTAGTTGCTACATCTTTGGTTAGTATAAAGTATCTGCTTGGTTCCAAATAAGCATATGTAAACAGGAAAGAAGAGAAGAGCATAAATCCATGAGGAGCTACTCTTGAAAAAGAAAGGGAGACCAATCATACGACGAAAATCAGCCAGTTAAGAATTTATAATATAAGAACAGCGTTGTAAGCACAGCTCTTAACCAACTAAAATCTGCTTATCAATTTAGAAAGGTTCTCACAAAATTAGAATAAAAATACTGGGAGTATGAATCCCAGATCGTCTCCCAACGAGTTGACAAAAGGGTGCTATCTTATTAATCAGAAGTTTTCCGAGAAATTTTGAGAGTTGAATAACAGAAAATAAATAATTGTAAATTAGCGCAATGAAAATTAAAAGAGATATATTTATTCAAAATAAAAAGCCTTGACCGGGGGAATGATTAATTGAAAGTTCTATCCTTATTGGAATTCTCTCAAGTGTAGCATCAAGAGGTTGTTGTTTTCACTTAGTTAACCCTTACTAAATAAAGGAAAGTCAAGTGATTGAGCTAACTCTTATTTGCAAATCCTAATCTTCTCCCTTGGGAAGGACTAGCATTAGTAAATAGAGAATTAGCCAACAACTTCCAATTTAACTAATCACTTGAGCATTCCAACTCAAGGGTCTCCTTTTAATCAACCCCCAAGTCAAGTTGGGAGTCTACTCCATTGACATGAAAATTACTTGCATAGAATTAAAAAGGAAATAAAAGGAAGACATGATAAATAATAACTGAAAATTAATTAAAAGTAAAAGTAATCCTTTGCATTAATAAATTCTAAAAACAATCCAATTGTAACTCTGAACAAAGATTAAGGATATGGAAGAGTAAGGGAATAAGAAACAAACTAGAATAGCAACTTCAACGGAGGTAATGACTCTTCTTAATATCCAAAAGCGAAAGCATAAAACTAGAAATCTATGAATGTAAAAGAAAACCTAGAGGACGAGTAATTTTTCTCTTGGATCTCCAACTAAAACTAAAACTATGCTAATGAGAATGTGTGTTGAGTCTCTGCTCGTCCCCTGGCTCTAGTCTATGTTTCTGGGCCAGAAACTGGGTCCAAATTCGGCCCAAAATTGCCCCCAGTGCTTTCTGCAATTTCTGTAGATCGCGCATGTCACGTGTACGCGTCAGGCACGCGCACGCGTCGTTGTGCAAACTCCAATTCACGCACATACGTGAGCCATGCGTGCGCGTTGCTCCTCGTTGATTGTCTCCTTTATTTCTTGTGCTCCTTCTATTTTTGCAAGCTTCCTCTCTATCCTCTAAGCCATTCCTACCCTATAAAGCCTGAAAACACTTAACGCACAGATCATGGCATCAAATGGTATAAAGGGGAATTAAAATACACAAATTAAAGGCTTAGGAAGCAAGTTTTCAACCATAGAACAAAACTAGGAAGGAATTGTAAAACCATGCAATTTGTATAAATAAGTGTGAAAAGACTTGATGAAACCACTCAATTGAGCATAAGATAAACCATAAAATAGTGGTTTATCAAACTCCCCACACTTAAACATTAGCATGTCCTCATGCTAAGCTCAAGGAGATCAAAAGAATAAATGGGGGAAAAGTAAGACTCATGAAATGCAACCTATATGTGAATACAACTATATGCTAAAATGTTTCTGCCTACTTGGTTAAAAGTAAACAAGTTCTCCAAGACAAAAATAAATCAAATTCCACTAATTCAAATCATATAATAAAAGACAAGTAAACTTGTAAGACGATAGCTCATAAAAGTAGGGAACATAGAATCAAGCATTGAACCCTTACTAGTAGTGTATATGCACTCTAATCACTCAAGTGTATGGGGTAATCCACTCTAGTCTTCTCTAGTCATGCTTTCTAAACTTTGTTCTTCACCTAACCAATCAACAAATATTTAATGTACCAATACAAACATCATGAGGTCTTTTCAAGGTTGTAATGGGGTTAAGGTAAAGGTGAGGATATATATATGGCTAAGTGAGCTATAAATTGAATCCTTGACTAACCTAAGCTCTCACCTATACACACATACACACTCTATATAACTCTAAAATTATGCCTAGCTACCCAAAATTCCTATTTTTACATCTCATACTCATGCATCAACTTTTCCTTTAATTTTTTTTTTCACATATGCATTGATTTTTCATTAACTTAACATTGGGGTAATTTTGTCCCCTTATTTATTTATTTATTTAATTGAATTTTTGAATTTTTTTATTAAAAATATAAAACTAAATATAACGTATCAATGCACATGAATTTTTTAAATTTTTTGGTCTCACATTAGTAGGTACCCAAATTCCTAATATTTTATCATAACACATTCCCTATTAACCCATGTTCCCATAGTTTCCCCACACTTAGTTGATACACAGTCTCTAACTTAAGCTAACCAAAGATTCAATTGGGGTAATTAATTATTTTTTCGCTTAAGGCTAGTGATGTGGTAAAATATAGAACAAATGGGGATTAAAAGGCTCAAGGTGGCTAACAAAGGTGATTGAAAGGGTAGGCTATTTGGGATAAGTGAGCTAATAATCAAATAATGGCTTCAATCATATGCAAGCATGTGAATACACTAAACATTGGACATATAGAGTGAAATAAAATAAAGATTACAATTATAGAGAAGAAAACACACAAGAATAAAATATCATGGTTAGATAATGTAACCATACAATTAGGCTCAAAATTCTCACTGGGTTGTGTATTCTTAGCTATAATTCATGTTCCAATTTACAGTCTTCAAACAAGTTTTTTTTTTTAAATTTTTTAATTTAAATTAGTAAAATATTATAAAATAGAGTCTTGAAAAGAAATTTATTATTTTAACCAAGCAAACATACATGCAAACAATTATTATCATACAATCTATTCTATCTGACAAAAGAAAAACTAAAATGTTGGTGTTAAGAGAGAGAGATTACCTTCAGAAGCCAGGTACTGACCGACCTTCCCACACTTAAAGCATGGCACCATCTTCGGTTCCATTAGTCAGGAACAAAGGGGGCTGATAACAGCATCTCCACAGTCGGGGTTGTCATGGCTCCCGGTGCTGGTAGGTGAGGTGGAGTCCGGAGTGTCTGGTTCTTTTTCAGGTGGGTGGTTGCCAACAATTAGCTCCTTGAGGTATGTAAATTGGTGCTTGTTACGGTGCTCTCTTTACTTTGCCTGCCGGTCAAGCCGGTCCAACCTCTGAAGTATCTGTAGGTGCAACTGATTTGTTGAAGGTGCTTGTGATGTGGAAGGTGAAGGAATATCTCTGGCCGGGTCTGCGGTCCGGCTGGTAGTGGCTGCTACAGGTCTGATATACTTCCTGTTGGGGACAATCTGATCATCCCACGAAATTATGGTCTTGGTGTCTCCAGCTCTGTAGGAGACTCCGGCTGCCGAGACTATATCTGAAACTAAGGCGGGAAAGGATAGGTTGCTCGCAATCTGTACGTGTCCCATGGCATGTCGGAGGTGTCTTGGTAAGTTGAGAGGTTGGTCTGTAAGGATACACCACAGGAGAACAGTCATATCTGCAGTGAAGGAGGACTCGTGAGTGCTAAAAAAGATGTAGTGAGACATAATCTGTGCCCACACTCGAGCTTCCAAGGTAAGTGCTGAAGCCAATATGCCCTTAGGTTGGGATTGATGGTATCCATAGATCCATCTGCTGTCAGGTTGTGCTATAACTCTGAGGACGTCGTCCTAGTCAAATTAGTATGTCTGGGGCTTGACAGAGGCTTCTTGGTATGCGTCCAATCCTTCTGGGGTAGGGGGGAGATCTAAAGCTCGCTGAATGGCCCCTTCGGAGATAGGGATTTACTTTTGATGAACATAGACAGACTGCAGGGTTGGCATGTGAAAATTGGAGTAGAATTCAACTACCCATGAGAGGTTGACCTGCCGTGGCTGTCTCCGTAAGAATCTCCATTGTCTGCGCTCAATGCAGGGCTCTACAAAATCAACAATGTGGGTATGGAGGATGAGTAGTTGCTCACTGTTGTAGTTCCGCTCAGCCAGAATGGGGAACATCTGCTCACAGTAGCGGTTAGTGAACCGTGTAGTGTCCCTTGCTGGAAAGGCTTTCTCTGTTTCATCGACCTTGATGATCCTCTTGACTCATTTTATGGATGGTTTGACTGATGTTGAGGATGGTTCTGCAACTAGCGCTCTTTTTGTTCCTCTCGTCACCGGTGGTTTGTTAGAGGCTTTCTCTTTACCCTTCTTGGTGGCCATCCTGAAAAGGGAGAAAAGAAAGGAACATGAAATCAAGTAGCTAGAACCGGGAGGAGGAAAATACAAGGGATAATCAATGCCAGGGTAAAGAAGAATGTCGTAAACACATGGTCGCGATTCCATGTAATTAGGACATCAATGGAAATATAGCATGATAAATTAAGACAATTAGATGCAAGATGTTTATTGGCATGCCGGCAAAGGCATGAGTAGCATAGATCAAGCATTAAGAGCTTAATTTGATTATCCAATGTAACAAACTAACAATCACATTTGTATTGACAATTATAATTAATTAATAAAAGATTGCAAGGGTTTTGTGAAAAATAGGCAGTGGAGTAGAAGAATAGAATAATTAATAATTCACAATGCGATACGGATTTTTCACAAATACTTGGTATGCATGTAAAATATGTTAAGGAAAGTATGAAGTTCAACATGCATGCAATCCCAAAATTAGTATTAATTGTCAAATCACATCCTAATATATCCACAAGCAAAATATAGAAGAAAACAATCACCAATTGAAATATCTAACACCAACATAAAAATGCATGGAAGAAGAAAGAAAAGAAACCATAGATAATGGAATTAAAAGAAAAATAAAGAAGAAGGAAACATAAATTAAAGTAATAAGGAGAGAGTAAAAGGGGGAGAAGAAAAGAACCTGGATGAAGAAAATGAAGAAGGGAAGAAGAAAGTAATAGAGAGTAAGAAAGAATAAGGAAGAAGAAAGAAAGAAGAAAGAAGAGATAATTAGTATTGAAAAGAATTAGGATTGGAGGGGTGGAAGATATGAAATCAGGCGCTGAGGTGTTTTAGTTGTGCATCGCATGCGACGCGTACGCGTGCATCACGCGTACACGTGGGGCGTGCAAATTTCAGGCGACGTGTACACGTCAGGGACACGTACGCGTGACATGGGTTGTGCAATTGGCGCGAGGGTAGCCGCGTACATGCACAACTCTCTGTTCAGATACGCACATATGCCAAAATTGCTTATGACGCGTGCGCGTCAGGGACGCGCACGCGTGGATGGCCTAGATGGGAAAACGACCCGTGCGCGTTAGGAACGCGTACGCGTGATAGGATTTGTGCTTTCAGCACAGTTCCAGCCCACACCATCATAACTCTTTGTCCATACACCCATTTACGCCGATTTGCAAGGTCACGCGTACACATGAGGGATGCGTACGCGTGGGCTTGTTTATGCCTATAGCATGCTTCCAGCCCTGCTCCCGCGTAAC
This sequence comes from Arachis ipaensis, assembly GCF_059453495.1. Taxonomy (NCBI): domain Eukaryota; kingdom Viridiplantae; phylum Streptophyta; class Magnoliopsida; order Fabales; family Fabaceae; genus Arachis; species Arachis ipaensis. The sequence goes on from NC_142441.1 coordinate 100,567,875, forward strand.
TCTCTGTTTACTTTCTATTTACCTCGCATGCACGTATGACGCAGACGCATCAGCGACGCTTGCGCGTCGTACAGGTTTTTTTTTTTTTGCAGAATGCAGAATGCAGCATGCAGATGAATATGCAGAAATTATGGATAAATGCTAATAAAAATAAAATAAAATAAAATAAAATAAGACTGAGAATAAAAGGGAACAATCATACCATGGTGGGTTGTCTCCCACCTTGCACTTTGCTTTTACGTCCTTAAGTTGGACGGTCTTCAAGCTCATTCTGCTTCTGTTGGTGGGTCCTCCAAGAGGAAGACCTCTAGCTCATTGTGTTCCTTCATCTTCTCACCATTATAAAGCTTTAAGCGATGTCCATTGACCTTGATGAAATTAGAATTTGAGGGATGACTCAGGTGGAAGACTCCATATGGCTCTGCCTTCTCTACTCTATAGGGCCTTCCCATCTGGATCTCAGCATTCCTGGCATGAGTCTCAGCCTGGAGTTGTAAAGGAGAACCAGATCTCCAGGTCTGAATTCTCTTCCCTTGATATGCTTGTCATGCACAGCCTTCACCTTCTCTTTGTATAATCTGGAGTTGTCATAAGTTTCGACTCGAAGGGTCTCCAGTTCTACTAGTTGCAGCTTCCTTTCAGCACCAGCTTTCTCAAATCCCATGTTGCACTCCTTCACAGCCCAGAAAGCCTTGTGCTCCACCTCTACTGGGAGGTGGCAAGCCTTTTCATACACTAAGTAAAGGGACTCATCCCAATGGGTGTCTTGTACGTTGACCGATACGCCCAGAGTGCATCAACAAGTCTGGTGCTCCAGTCCTTCCTATGAGGCTTTACTATCTTCTCTAGAATGCGCTTTATTTCTCTGTTGGACACCTCTGCTGGCCCAATGGTCTGGGGATGGTAAGCTGTTGCCACTTTGTGAACGATTCCATGCTTCTTCAGTAATCCTGCTAGTCTCCTGTTACAAAAGTGAGTGCATGGATCACTCACGATTGCTCGTGGTGATCCAAAGCGACAGATAATATGGTTTCTGACAAAGGAGACAACAGTGTTAGCATCATCAGTGCAGGTAGGAATTGCTTCCACCCATTTAGAGACGTAATCTACAGCTAATAGTATATATAAGAAACCATCAGAGTTTGGGAATGGACCCATGAAGTCAATGCCCCAAATATAAAAAATTTCACAAAATAGCATAATCTATTGGAGCATCTCATCCCTCTTAGATATATTACCAAACCTTTGGCATAGGGGACAAGATTTACAAAAGGCAGCAGTATCCTTGAAAAGAGTGGGCCACCATAATCTACAGTCTAAAATTTTCATAGCTGTTCTTTGAGGGCCAAAATGTCCACCACTTTCAGAGGAGTGGCAGGCCTCTAAAATGGACTGGAATTCTGATTGAGGCACACACCTTCTAATTATCTGGTCAGCACCATACCTCCATAAATATGGGCCATCCCATATATAATATTTGGACTTGCTTTTCAGCTTGTCTCTTTGATGCTTAGTAAAATTGGGAGGGAAAGTATGGCTAACTAGATAATTAGCTACAGGTGCATATCAAGGAACTACTTCAGATACTGTGTGCAAGCTGTCAAATAGAAAAGCATCATTAATAGGAATACAGTCATCCTTGATGTGCTCAAGGAGACTCAAGTGGTCTGCCACTAAATTCTGGGAACCACTCATATCCTTAATTTCTAAATCAAATTCTTGCAGCAACAGTATCCAACGTATTAACCTTGGTTTGGACTCTTTTTAGCTAATAAATATTTTAGAGCTGCATGGTCTGAGTACACTACCACCTTAGTACCAAGTAAATAGGCTCGAAATTTATCCAGAGCAAAAACAATAGCCAGAAGCTCTTTTTCAGTGGTAGTGTAATTAGACTGAGCAGCGTCTAAGGTCTTAGAAGCATAAGCAATTACGAAGGGATCCTTACCTTCGCGCTGAGCTAGTGCTGCTCCTACTGCATGGTTGGAGGCATCACACATAATCTCAAATGGCTGGCTCCAGTCTGGTCCTCTCACAATCGGAGCTTGAGTTAAGGCGATCTTCAGCTGATCAAATGCATTCATGCAGTCCTTACTCAGCTCGAACTCAACATCTTTCTGCAGCAGTCTGGATAAAGGCAATGCTACCTTACTGAAATCCTTGATAAATCTCCTGTAGAAACCTGCATGGCCAAGGAACGAACGGACTTCCCTCACGGAGGAGGGGTAAGGTAAACTACAAATGACATCTATCTTTGCTGGATCTACAGAAATACCAGTATTAGAAACAACATGTCCTAGTACAATGCCTTGTTTTACAATAAAGTGACATTTTTCAAAATTTAAAATAAGGTTTGAACTAACACACCTGTCTAATACTCTAGCTAAACTATCCAAGCAAAGGCTAAATGAATCACCATAAACGCTAAAATCATTCATGAAAACTTCCATACAGTTCTCAATAAGATCTGAGAAGATACTCATCATGCATCTTTGGAAAGTAGTTGGTGCATTACATAAGCCAAAAGGCATCCTTTTGTATGCATACGTTCCAAAGGGACATGTAAAAGTAGTCTTCTCCTGATCTTCAGGAGCTATATGAATTTGAAAATAGCCTGTATAACTATCTAAAAAGCAGTAATGTGAGATTTACCTGACAGGCGATCAAGCATCTGATCAATAAATGGCAAGGGATAATGATCCTTGCGAGTAGCTTGGTTGAGACGCCTGTAATCAATGCAAACCCTCCATGAATTCTGCACTCTAGTTGTCAGGAGCTCTCCATGCTCATTCTTTACTGTTGTGACTCCAGACTTTTTGGGTACCACTTGTACTGAACTGATACATTCACTATCTGAGATGGGGTAGATGATATCTGCTTCAAGTAGCCTGGTCACTTCTTTCTTGACAACTTCTAAGATGGTGGGGTTCAGTCTCCTTTGAGGTTGATGGACAGACCTTGCTCCCTCTTCTAAAAATATCCTATGCTCACAAACTTGAGGGCTGATGCCTACTATATCCGCCAAGCTCCACCCAATTGCTTTCTTGTGTCTTCTCAGCACACTAAGCAACTGCTCCTCCTGTTGGGAAGTGAGTTCCCTTGCAATGATAACTGGGAGCTTCTGATTATCCTCAAGATAAGCATACTTGAGGTGGGGTGGAAGGGGCTTCAACTCCATTCTCTGCTTATGGCTAGGCACTTGATCATCTGGAGCTAGTGATGGTTGTAACTTGCCTTTATCTTGTCCAGGGAGTATTGATAAACCATTATTTTATGGTTTATATTGTGTTTAATTGTGTGGTTTTATCAAATCGTTACCTACTTATTCATTAAATTAGCATGTATTTACAATTCCTTCCCGAAATTACTCCATGATTGAAAACTTGCTTCCTAGAGACTTTTAATTATGTATTTTAATTCTCCTTTATTCCATTCGATGCCGTGATTTGTGTGTCAAGTGTTTCAGGTTTTATAGGGCATGAATAACTTGGAGATTGGAAAGGAAGCTTGCAAAAAATGGAAAGAACACAAGAAATTGAGGAGATGACCAGCGAGAAGTGACGCGGTCACATGGCTCACGCTACCGCGTGAAATAGAGGAAATTGCAGTGACGCGCTCGCGTGCCTGACGCAAATGCATGAATTGGAAGCTGCAAGAGTGACGCGAATGCGTGGATGATGCGAACGCGTGGCAAGGCAAAACGCTGGATGACGCGATCGTGTGATGTGCGCGATCTGCAGAATTTGCAGAATTTGCTGTTGGCGATTTTGGGCCATGTTTTGACCCAGTTTTCGGCCCAGAAAAGCAGATTAGAGCCAGGGAACATGCAGAGACCAGAGGACAACATTCATTCCGCATAATTTTAGTTTTAGATCTAATTTTACTCCTCCTCTAGGTTTTCTCTCTACACATTCATAGTTCTTAGGATTTTGATTTTATTGCTTTTTCGACTGGGATATTGAGAAGAGTTATTACCTCTGCCAAGATTTCATCATTCTAGTTTGTTTCCTTACTTGTCACTTACTCTTTCTTATCCTTATTTTGTTCAGAATTACTATTGGATTATTTTTAGAATTTTTTAATACAAGAACTATTTTATTTTTAATTGATCTCTTTGATTATTATTTATCATGTCGTCCTTTATTTCCCTTTCTTATTTTGCGAAGTTTACATTTATAATGAGCGAGTAGTTCCATAACTTGATTGGGAGTTAATTGAAAGGAGGACCTTGAGTTGGAATGCTCAAGAATAAAATTATAGTTGGGTTTAGCATTGGGTCGTCCTCTAATCACTGACACTAGTCCTTCCCAAGGGAGAAGATTAGAACTTGTGAATAGAAACTGACTTCCAACTTGCTTAACTTTCCTTTATCTGGTAAAGGATAACTGAGCAGGCAACCTTCAATTATCAATTGATCTTGGGAGAACTCTATCAAGGATAGGGCTTCCAACTAATCTACTCCCAGTCAAGGATTTTATTTAAATTACATAAATTCTCTGATTTAATTTCCTGTTTATCAACTCAAACCTCTTTAGAAACATCTGATTAATAAAATAGCATACCTTTCTGCAACTCGTTGGGAGACAACCTGGGATTCATACTCCCAGTATTTTAATTCTAATTTTGTGACAACCCTTTCTAAACTGAGAAGCGAATTTTTGGTTGGTTAAGAACTATACTTGCAACGCATCTCTTATAATAATTTCTTAACTCACCAATTTCTGCCACGTCAATTTTTGGCGCCATTGCCGGGGACTTGCAATAGAGTGCTAAGTTATTGATTGGAATTTATTTATTTGCATTTTATTTTATTTTGCTACTATGAGCTGCATGTTTCTTTCATTAAATGACGCGTTCATTTCCTGATCCAAACTTGCCAGTATTTGATCCTGAGATTGAAAGAACTATTTCACGTATAAGGCAAGCTCGGCGTCGGTTAGTCCTCCCCGAGGATGAATCTGAAACATCACGTAAGGGAGAAACAAGCTCCCGTTCTACTGATTCGGTTGATTTATGTGTAAGTGACATGGCAACACCTAGGAGAGTTACTATCCAGGAGGCTGGAGCCCCTGATTTTACAATGCAACCGTTTCAAGCGCATCACCCAGCGGTGGCTACAGACTTTGAAATAAAGACTGCACTGCTCAACTTGATGCCTAAGTTTCATGGCTTACCTGCTCAAGAGCCTATCAAGCACCTTAGGGATTTTCAAGCAGCCTGTTCTACTGTCAAGCGTGATAGTGCAGATGAAACTTCTATTCTGTTAAAAGCCTTTCCATTCTCTCTTGAGGGAAAGGCAAGAGAGTGGTACTACACTCAACCTGCAGCAACCGTTTCTGACTGGGATATGCTTAGAAGAGAATTTTTGGAAAAATTCTTCCCAGCTGAAGTTACTGATAAACTAAGGAAAGACATTTCCATGATTGTTCAGGACGAATCCGAGACTCTTTACGAATACTGGGAGCACTTCAACAACCTTCTCGAAGCATGCCCCCACCATATGATTGACAAGATAGTGTTGTTCGGCTACGTCACATAGGGCATGAGGCCTCAAGATAAGACCACATTGGAAAGTGCTAGCAATGGGTCTATGAAAAAGTACAAGACCACTGATGAGGCATGGCAATTGATCAGCGACTTGGCTGAATCTATTAGGAATCACAGACAGAAACAAGGCCGGTCAAAAGCTGTTGCGGAGGTATCTTCTAGCAAGGAGACTACTGCTCTGACTCAGAGTATATGTGAAATGACCAACTTACTGAAGCAGATGTAGTTGAGTCAACAACAAGCACAGCAAAGCCAACAGCTAGTTCCACAAAGAGTGTGCGGAATCTGTGCTGATTATAGCCATTATACTGATGAATGTCCGCAGCTCCAGCAGGAAGACAACACTGTGGCAGCCACTCATAACTTCTATGACCGCCTCAATCAATGATACAATCAAGGTGGCAGTTACAACCATGGATGGCAGGACAATTCCAACCAAGGTTGGAGAGATAATTCTAACCAGAGTTGGAGGGACAACAATAATAGAGGAGGCAGAGACAATCAAGGATATCAGAGGTGGAATAATAACAACAACAGGCAGCAGAACCAGAACCAGCCTTACAGAGCACCTTACTTGAGGCAGTCCCAAGGACCACAGCACAACCAACAACAAGTTCTGCAGATCACTCAATCTAATTCCTCTCCGAGTGACGAGGCACTTCAATCCATTGCGCAAGGACAAAAGAACGTGGAAAGTTCACTTAATGGCCTAGCATCCGTTATACAAGCTCTCATCTCTCAGCTGGCATCACCCAATACTTCAAACACTTAACAAGCAAGCTCCAGTGGAATTCCTTCTCAACCCTTACCCAATCCAAAGTGTGGCATCAATGCCATCACCCTAAGGTCCGAAACCACACTGCAAGAGAGGAATCAGGATGAGCCAATCCCATCAGAACACGCCTCAGCTGAAGAGGTGGTGGAAGTAGAGGATGCTGAAGAGGAAAAGGACATACAAGACATGGTTGAAGAAGAAGAAACCCAACAACAGAATGAAGCACAAAAGGATGCAGACACTGCAAAAAATGTCCTTCCTATTCCATTTCCACATATTGCAAGGAAGCCCAGAAAGCAGATGGAACTTGATCCCAAAACGGTAGAAATATTAAAAAAGGTTGAGGTAACTGTTCCCCTTTTTTATGTTATTCAGCAGGTACCTAAATATGCAAAGTTTATAAAAGATTTATGTATACATAAAGACAAAATTCATGAATTAGAAACTATTCCTTTAGGTAGTTCTATACCTGCTTTAATGGGAGGTATACCTGAAAAGTATAGTGATCCAGGTCCATGTATGGTAAATTGTACTATTGGTGGTGTGATATTTTCTGACTGCATGTGTGATTTAGGAGCATGTGTTAGTATAATGCCTTTGTCTATATATGATACTTTAAGGCTCCCTCCCTTAAAAAGGTCGGCAACTCGTTTTGTGTTAGCAGATAAAAGCATCATTACAGTAGTTGGAATTGCTGAAGATGTATTAGTGAGTATTAAGGGGCTCACATTTTCCATTGACTTCTATATCCTGGAAATGCCCCCTAATGACTCAGGAAGGCCATCATCAATCCTGCTTGGAAGACCATTCCTGAAGACTTCAAAGTTCAAGCTGGACGCATTTTCCGGAACTTATTCCTTTGAAATAGATGGCAGAATAGTGAAATTAAGTTTAAATGGAGCTATGGAGCACCCTCCGGATGATCATTCTATCTCCTAGTGTGACATCATAGATGAAACCGTGGCTGAAGTTCACCAGAAGGAATTAGAAGAGAAGTACACAGGACGAGGTCCAAGTGTAGGGACACTCTCAGAGGACAATGAGGGCACTTTGCCATTATCACCAACTCCGGATGATCCAGAGCCTAGCCATGAGCATAAATTGGAACTAAAGCCCCTCCATCCACACCTCAAGTATGCTTACCTTGAGGACAAGCAGAAGTTTCCAGTTATCATTGCAAGGGAACTCACTTCCCAACGAGAAGAACAGCTACTCAGTGTGCTGAGGAAACACAAGAAAGCAATTGGATGAAGCCTGGTGGATATAGTAGGCATCAACCCTCAAGTTTAAAAAGCCCGTCTGTCAACCTCAGAGAAGACTGAATCCCACTATCTTAGAAGTTGTCAAGAAAGAAGTAACCAGGCTACCTGAAGCAGATATCATTTATCCCATCTCAGATAGCGAATGGGTCAGTCCAGTAAAAGTGGTGCCCAAGAAGTCTGGAATCACAACAGTAAGAAATGAGCATGGAGAGCTTCTGACAACTAGAGTACAGAATTCATGGAGAGTTTGCATTGACTATAGGCGTCTCAACCAAGCCACTCGCAAGGATTATTACCCCTTGCCATTCATTGATCAGATGCTTGATCGCCTGTCAGGTAAATCCCATTATTGTTTTTTAGATGGTTATACAGGCTATTTTCAAATCCCTATAGCTCCTGAAGATCAGGAAAAGACTACTTTTACATGTCCTTTTGGCACTTATGCTTATAAGAGAATGCCCTTTGGCTTGTGCAATGCACCAGCTACTTTCCAAAGGTGCATGATGAGTCTTTTCTCTGACCTTATTGAGGACTGTATGGAGGTTTTTATGGATGATTTTAGCGTTTATGGTGATTCATTTAGCCTTTGCTTGGATAGTTTATCTAGAGTATTAGATAGATGTGTCAGTACAAACCTTGTATTGAATTTTGAAAAATGTCACTTTATGGTAAAACAAGGGATTATACTAGGACATGTTGTGTCTAATACTGGCATTTCTGTAGATCCAGCAAAGGTGGACGTTATTTCTAGGTTACCTTATCCCTCCTCTGTGAGGGAAGTCCGTTCATTCCTTGGCCATGTAGGTTTTTACCGGAGATTCATTAAAGACTTTAGTAAGGCAGCACTACCCTTATCCAGACTACTGCAGAAAGATATTGAGTTCGAGTTCAGTGAAGATTGCAAACAAGCATTTGATAAGCTGAAGACCGCCCTGACTCAAGCTCCAATTGTGAGAGGACCAGACTGGAGCCAGCCATTTGAAATCATGTGCGATGCTTCCAATGATGCAGTATGAGCAGGCTCAGCGTGAAGGTAAGGATCCTTTTGTAATTGCTTATGCGTCTAAGACTTTAGACACAGCTCAGTCTAATTACACTACTACTGAGAAAGAGCTTCTTGCTATTATTTTTGCTCTGGATAAATTCCGAGCCTATTTACTTGGTACTAAAGTAGTAGTGTACTCAGATCACGTAGATCTAAAGTATTTATTAGCTAAAAAGGAGTCCAAACCAAGGCTTATACGTTGGATACTGCTACTACAAGAATTTGATTTAGAAATTAAAGATAGGAGTGGTAACCAAAATCTAGTGGCATACCACTTGAGTCGCCTTGAGCACATTAAGGATACCTCCACTCCTATAAATGATAATTTCCCATTTGATAACCTGCAAGCAGTATCTGAAGTAGTCCATAGGAATGCGCCCGTAGCTAATTATCTAGTTACCCGCACTTTTCCTCCAAACTTTACTAAGCATCAAAGAGACAAGCTGAAAAGTGAGTCCAAATATTATATATGGGATGACCCATATTTATGGAGATGTGGCATTGACCAGGTAATTAGACGGTGTGTGCTCAATCAGAATTCCAGTCCATTTTAGAGGCCTGCCACTCATCTGAGAGTGGAGGACATTTTGGCCCTCAAAGAACAGCTAGAAAAATTTTAGACTGTGGATTCTGGTGGCCTACCCTTTTTAAAGACGCTGCTGAATTTTGTAAATCTTGTTCCCCATGCCAAAGGTTTGGTAATATATCCAAGAGGGATGAGATGCCTCAACAGACTATGCTTTTCTGTGAAATCTTTGATGTTTGTGGCATTGACTTCATGGGTCCTTTTCCAAATTCTAATGGTTATTTTTTTATATTGTTAGCTGTAGATTACGTTTCTAAATGGGTGGAAGCAATTCCTACCCGCACTGATGATGCTAACACTGTTGTTTCCTTTGTTAGAAACCACATTATTTGTCGCTTTGGATCACCACGAGCAATCATGAGCAATCAAGGCACCCATTTCTGTAACAGGAAACTAACAAGATTACTGAAGAAGCATGGAATAGTTCATAAAGTGGCAACAGCCTACCATCCCCAGACTAATGGGCAAGCTGAGGTTTCTAACAGAGGGATAAAGAGTATATTGCAGAAGATAGTCAAACCTAATAGAAGAGACTGGAGCACCAGGCTACAAGATGCACTCTGGGCATACAGAGCAGCTTACAAGACACCCATTGGGATGAGCCCCTTCCATTTAGTTTATGGAAAGGCCTGTCACCTCCCAGTTGAGGTAGAGCACAAAGCCTTTTGGGCAGTGAAGGAGTGCAATATGGAATTTGAGAAGACCGGAACTGAGAGGAACTTGCAACTGCAAGAATTAGAGAGCCTACGCCTAGAAGCTTATGAGAACTCCAGGCTGTACAAGGAAAAGATGAAGGCTGTGCATGATAAGCACATCAAGAGGAGAGAGTTCCAACCTGAGGACTTTGTCCTCCTTTACAACTCTAGACTGAGGCTCATGCCAGGCAAGCTAAGATCAAGATGGGAAGGTCCATATAGAGTCGAGAAGGCCGAGCCATACGGAGTTTTCCACCTGAGTCATCCTTCAAGCTCTGGATTCATCAAAGTTAATGGACATCGCTTAAAGCTATATCATGGTGGGAAGGCAACAAAAACCAAGGAGCTAGAGATCTTCCTCTTGGAGGATCCACCCACAGCAGAAGACTGAGCTAGTGGAGCGTCCAGCTTACGGACGTTAAAGCAAAGTGCTAGGTGGGAGACAACCCACCATGGTATGATCGTTCCTTTCTTTCTTCCTAGTTTTATTTTTCAATAACTCTTCTCATTATTAGCACATTTAGTTTGCATCTTCATTTGCACAATTGCATATATATATAAAAAAAAAAGGGTCACGCGACGCGACAGCGTCGCCGACGCGTCCGCGTCGCAGGTGAGTAAGAAAGAAAAATAAATCGAACAGAAAGTCACACGAGAGCGTGGCTGGAGGCGTGCCTTAGGCACAAATTGATCCACGCGACCGCATCGCTGACACGTACGTGTCATGTGGTAAATATACCTCCCACGCGTCCGCATCACCCACGCGGACGTGTGACCTGAAAATTGACGTAAGAAAGGGTGCATGGCCGAAAGTTGTGCTGGAGTGGTGTTGGGCTGGCGCTAGACGCACAAGCCTTACCACGCGAACGCGTGCCTCACGCGCCCACGTCGTATCCCAATATTGGCCACCCACGCGATCGCGTCCACCACGCGAACGCGTCACCCTGGAATTTGGCAATAATGAGTTTCGAACAGAGAGTTGTGCGAGCACGAGGCTGCCCTCGCGCCAGTAGCACCGAACGAGTCATGCGGCCGCGTGACCGACGCGACCGCATCAATTTATATAAGCGCCATCCGTGCGAACGCATACTCCATGCGTCCACGTCGCTTGCGCCGCACAGCTTATCCTAATCTGCCAAAATATCTTATCTTTCTCTTCCCCAAATCCTACTTTTTCTTTTCTCTTCTTATTTCTTTCTTTCCCTTTTCTTCATTCTTCCTTCTTTCTCAATTTCTACTTTCTCTCTCTCTCTCTCACCACCATTATCAAGGTTTTTTCTTTTCTTCTTCCCCCTTACTTTTCTATTCTTCTTCTTTTTATGTTTTCTTCTTCTTTTCTTTTTCTTTTCACTTTCATTATCCATGTTTTCTTTTTCTTTCTTTTTCTTTTATTTGGTGTTGGAAATTTATTTGGGTCATTGTTTCTTATGATATGCTTGTGGATTGTTGCAAAATTGTTTGGCAATTATATATTAATTTTTAAGGGTTGCTTGCATGTTCAATTTATTATTTTCATTAGCTTATTTACCATGCATGCTATGTGTTTGTGAAAATGCCCGTATGGTATTGTGCACTATTTTTCGATATCTTTTATCCTACTACTCTAAAATGCTTGCTTTTCACAAAACCCTTCTTCATATCATATTAATTCAATATAATTGTCATTACAAACAGGTTATTAGTTTGAAAGGCTCAGTAATCTAACTTTGACATTGAACGCTTGATCTATGCTACTCATGCCTTTGCCTGCATGCCAATAAACACCTTGCATTTAATTGTCATCATGTGCACTTGCTATATTTTCGTTGATGATTTTTCACATGTAGTCATGACCATGTGTTTACATCATTCATCTTTTAATGTGCATTAATTACCACCTTTCCCGTTCTCTTCCTTGCTCCAACCCTTGACATTTTAACATATTCTCTCTTTTCTTTCTTTTAGGATGGCCACCAAGAAAGGCAAGGAGAAAGCTACTCCCAAATTAACAGCAAGGAGAGGAACTAAATGAGCTTTAGTGGCAGAGCCATCTTCAACTACAGTTAAGCCCTCAACAAAAAGAATTAAGAGGATTATAAAGGTTGATGAAAAAGAGAAAGCCTTCCCAGCAAAAGACACTGCACGATTTACCAATCGCTACTGTGAGCAGATGTTCCCCATCCTGGCAGAAAGGAGTTACAACAATGAATACCTTTTTATCCTCCCGACCCGTATTGCTGAATTTGTTGAGCTGTAAATTGAAAGAAGACAATGGGGTTTCCTTCAGAGACAGCCACGGCAGGTTAATCTTTCCTGGGTAGTCGAGTTCTACTCTAATTTCCACCTGCCAACCCTGCAGTCTGTCTATGTCCGTCAGAAGCAAGTCCCCATTACAGAAGAGGCCATTCAGCGAGCTCTAGATCTCTCCCCTATTCCAGAAGGACTGGATGCATTTCAAGAAGCCTCACTCAAGCGCCAGACGTACCAATTTGACTGGGACGTTGTTCTCAGAGTTATCACACTACCTGGCAGCAGCTGGATCTACGGATACCATTGTTTCCGTCCTAAGGGAATATCGGCTTCCACACTTACCTTGGAGGCTCGCGTATGGGCACAGATTATGTCCCATTACATCTTTCTGAGCACCCATGAGCCCTCCTTCACTGCAGACATGGCCGTTCTACTATGGTGCATCCTTACAGACCAGCCTCTGAACCTACCAAGACACATCCGAATGCTATGGGACACGTACAAATTATGGGCAACTTACCTTTTTCCCGCCTTGGTTTCAGATCTCGTCTCAGCAACCGGAGTCTCCTACAGAGCTGGAGACACCAAAGCCATGCTCCCACGGGATGATCAGTACGTCCCTAATGGGAAATATATCAAACCTCCAGCAGCCACTACAAGCCAGCCTACTGAATCGGCTGAAGACATTCCTCCTTCAACACCACAAGCACCTACAACAACCCAACTGCTCCATCAGATACTTGAAAGGTTGAATCGGTAGGAACACAAAGCAAAGCTAAGAGAGCGCCGTAACAAGCGCCAATTCACATACCTCAAGGAGCTACTTATGGGAAAATACAAAGACCCAGACACCCCGGACTCCACTTCCTTTACTAGCAGAGGGAGCCATGATGGTCCCGACTGTGGAGATACTGCTACCAGCCCACCTTTGTTCCTGACAGATGGCACCGAGGACGGTGCAAAGCCTTAAGTGTGGGGAGGTCGGTCAGTACCTGATTTCTGGAGGTAATTTCTCTTCCCTAACACCAATAAAATAGGATATTTAGTTAGTTTTTCTTTTGTAGAATAGGATAAATTGCATAGTAATAGTTTAGTTGCATGCATGTTCTACTTGATTGAAAAGACAATAAGTTTCTTCTAAGACCCTATTTTTAGAACAAAATTTCACTAATTTTAATCAAAACTTTTATGTTAAATTTGCTTGAAGTTGTATTTGAAACATGGTTTTTGAGCTAAAAAACACATAACATGTGAGACTTTGAGCCTAAATACATGGTTACATTATTTAACCATAATTATTTTATTCTTGTGTGTTTACTTCTCTATGATTGTGATCTATATTTTGTTTCATCCTATATGTCTAATGTTTAATATATTTATATGCTTGCATATGATTGAGGCCATTATTTGTTTAGCTCACTTATCCCAATTAAGCCTACCCTTTCAATTACCTTTGTTAGCCACTTTGAGCCTTTAAATCCCATTTGTTCTTTATTTTACCACATCACTAGCCTTAAGCAGAAAAACAATTATATATCCCAATTGAATCTTTGGTTAGCTTGAGATAGAATTGTGTGTTAATTGAGTATGGGAAGATTGTGGGAACAAAAGATAATAAGGAAATGTGTCATGATAATATAATGGGAATTTGGGTGCCTACTGATGAGCGGATAATTTATACGCTTTTTGACATTGTTTTTAGTATGTTTTTAGTAGGAGCTAGTTACTTTTAGGGATGTTTTTAATAGATTTTGTGTTAAATTCATATTTCTGGACTTTACTATGAGTTTGTGTGTTTTTCTGTGATTTCAGGTATTTTCTGGCTGAAATTGAGGGACTTGAGCAAAACTCAGATTCAGAGGTTGAAAAAGGACTGCTGATGCTGTTGGATTCTGACCTCCCTGCACTCAAAGTGGATTTTCTGGAGCTACAGAACTCGAAATGGCGCGCTTCCAATTGCGTTGGAAAGTAGACATCCAGGGCTTTCCAGCAATATATAATAGTCCATACTTTGGCCAAGAATAGACGACGTAAACTGGCGTTCAACGCCAGCTTTCTACCCAAATCTGGCGTCCAGCGCCAGAAAAGGATCCAAAACCAGAGTTGAACGCCCAAACTGGCGTTCAACTCCACAAATGGCCTCTGCACGTGCAACACTTAAGCTCAGCCCAAACACACACCAAGTGAGCCCCGGAAGTGGATTTATACATCAAATACTTACTCATGTAAACCCTAGTAGCTAGTTTATTATAAATAGGACCTCTTACTATTGTATTAGGCATCTTTGGATCTTTGGATTACCTTATGATCCTTTGATCACGTTTTAGGGGGCTGGCCATCTCGGCCATGCCTGGACCTTCACTTATGTATTTTCATACGGTAGAGTTTCTACACTCCATAGATTAAGGTGTGGAGCTCTGCTGTTCCTCAAAGATTAATGCAAAGTACTACTGTTTTCTATTCAATTCTTCTTATTTCGCTTCTAAGATATCCATTCGCACCCAAGAACGTGATGAAGGTGATGATTATGTGTGACGCTCATCATCCTTCTCCCTTATGAACGCGTGCCTGACAAACACTTCTGTTCTACATGAATTAAGCTAGAATGAGTATCTCTTAGATCTCCTAACCAGAATCTACGTGGCATAAGCTAGAATGATGGCGGCATTCAAGAGAATCCGGAAAGTCTAAACCTTGTCTGTGGTATTCCGAGTAGGATTCAATGATTGAATGACTGTGACGAGCTTCAAACTCGCGAGTGCTGGGCGTTAGTGACAGACGCAAAAGGAGGGTGAATCCTATTCCAGCATGATCGAGAACCGACAGATGAATAGCCGTGCCGTGACAGGGTGCGTGAGCATATTATTCACTGAGAGGAGGGGATGTAGCCACTGACAACGGTGATGCCCTTGCATACAGCCAGCCATGGAAAGGAGTAAGACAGATTGGATGAAGATAGAAGGAAAGCAGAGGTTCAGAGGAATGAAAAGCATCTCCATTCGCTTATCTGAAATTCCTACCAATGATTTACATAAGTATCTCTATCTCTATTTTATTATATATTCGAAAACACCATTATCACTTTATATCCGCCTGACTGAGATTTACAAGGTGACCATAGCTTGCTTCATACCAACAATCTCCGTGGGATTCAACCCTTACTCACGTAAGGTATTACTTGGACGACCCAGTGCACTTGCTGGTTAGTTGTATCGAAGTTGTGACAATTATGAATTAAGATCAAAGCACCAAGCTTTGGAGCCATTACCAGGGATTGTTCGAGCCTGGACATCACAATTTCATGCACCAAGTTTTTGGCGCCGTTGCCGGGGATTGTTCGAGTTTGGACAACTGACGGTTCATCTTGTTGCTCAGATTAGGTAATTTTCTTTTTGTCTTGTTTTCAAAAAATTTTTCAAAAATCTTTCAAAAATTCTTCCTTTGTTTTCGGAAAAAAAAAATTTTAAAATAAAAATGTTTTCAAAAATATATTTTCCTTTCAGAATTTTTAAGAATGAATTCTAGTGTTTCATGAAGCATGTGAAGCATGGCTGGCTGTAAAGCCATGTCTAATTCTTTTGGATAGAGCATGTTAGGCTTGTCATGTCTGAATTACGCTCATATTTTGATTAAAGCTTGGCTGGCTATTAAGCCATGCCTGACCCTTTGATTGGAGCTTTAAGACTAACATGGCAAGATTCCTGGAATTCATATTAAAAATTTTGGAATCCTTATTTTCTTTTTCAAAAGAATTTTTCGAAAAACATAAAATAAAAATCCAAAAAAAATTAGAAAATCATAAAAATCAAAAATATTTTTGTGTTTCTTGTTTGAGTCTTGAGTCATATCATAAGTTTGGTGTCACTTGCATATGCATCTTGCATTTTTTCGAAAATATCATGCATTCATAGTGTTCTTCATGATCTTCAAGTTGTTCTTGGTAAGTCTTCTTGTTTGATCTTGATGATTTTTTGTTTTGTTTCTTTTCATGTTTATCATATGCATTCTTGAATTCTTAGTGTCTAAGCATTAAAGAATTCTAAGTTTGGTGTCTTGCATGTTTTCTTTGCATTAAAAATTTTTCAAAAATATGTTCTTGATGTTCATCATGACATTCATAGTGTTCTTGGTGTTCATCTTGACATTCATAGCATTCTTGCATGCATTCATTGTTTTGATCTAAAAATTTCATGCATTGCATCATTTTTCTTGTTTTTCTCTCTCATCATAAAAATTAAAAAAAAAAAATTATCTTTCCCTTTTTCTCTCATCAAATTCGAAAATTGAGTTGACTTTTTCAAAAAATTTTAAAAATCAAAGTTGTTCCTTATGAGTCAAATCAAATTTTCAATTTGAAAATCTTATCTTTTTCAAAATCTTTTTCAAAAATCAAATATTTTTCAAAATTCTTAGTTATTTTCGAAAATTAAAAAAAAAATATTTTTCAAAAATCTTTTTCTTATTTTTATACCAAATTTTCGAAAATAGCATAAACAATTAATGTTTTGATTAAAAAATTTGAAGTTTGTTACTTGCTTGTTAAGAAAGATTCAAACTTTAAGTTCTAGAATCATATCTTGTGATTTCTTATGAATCAAGTCATTAATTGTGATTTTAAAAATCAAATATTTTTCAAAACTAATTTCAATCATATCTTTTCAAAAATATCTTCTTATCTTTTTCAAAAATTTGATTTCAAAATATCTTTTCTAACTTCCTAACTTCTTATCTTTTCAAAATTTGTTTCAACTAACTAACTAACTTTTTGTTTGTTTCTTAACTTTTTCAAAACTACCTAACTAACTCTCTCTCTCTAATTTTCGAAAATATCTTCCCTCTTTTTCAAAAATTTCTTTTTAATTAACTAATTAATTTTATTTTTTATTTTTGATTTCAAAAATTTTCGAAAATTACTAACATTTTTCAAAAACCATTTTCAAAAATCACTAACTCTTTTTCAAAAATATTTTCGAAATTTCTCTCTCTCCCATCTTATTCTATTTATTCATTCATTTACTAACATCTCATCTCGCATCTCAACCCTCCTCACAGATGTGTTTCTTCCATTACATTACATTCTTTGTCTCCCCCTCTTTTCTTCCACTCACAAAGGGATCCCTATACTGTGGTATAAAGGACCCATATTATTATTATTATTATTTTTGTGCGCCCTCTTCTTTGTCATATGAGCAGGAGCAAGGACAAGAACATTCTTGTTGAAGCAGATCCAAAACCTGAAAGGACTCTGAAAAAAAATTGAGAGAAGCTAAATTACAACAATCCAGAGATACCCTTTCAGAAATTTTCGAACAAGAAAAGGATATGGCAGCCGAAAATAATAATAATGCAAGGAAGATGCTTGGTGACTTTACTGCACCTAATTCCAATTTACATGGAAGAAGCATCTCCATTCCTGCCATTGGAGCAAACAATTTTGAGCTGAAACCTCAATTAGTTTCTCTGATGCAGCAGAACTGCAAGTTTCTTGGACTTCCATCTGAAGATCCTTTTCAGTTCTTAACTGAATTCTTGCAGATATGTGATACTGTTAAGACTAATGGAGTAGATCCTGAAGTCTACAGGCCCATGCTTTTCCCTTTTGCTGTAAGAGACAGAGCTAGATTATGGTTGGATTCTCAACCTAAAGACAGCCTGAACTCTTGGGATAAGCTGGTCACGGCTTTCTTAGCCAAGTACTTTCCTCCTCAAAAGCTGAGCAAGCTTAGAGCTGATGTTCAAACCTTCAGACAGAAAGAAGGTGAATCCCTCTATGAAGCTTGGGAAAGATACAAACAGTTGACCAAAAAGTGTCCTTCTGACATGCTTTCAGAATGGACCATCCTAGATATATTCTATGATGGTCTGTCTGAGTTATCTAAGATGTCATTGGATACCTCTGCAGGTGGATCCATTCACCTAAAGAAAACGCCTGCAGAAGCTCAAGAACTCATTGACATGGTTGCTAATAACCAGTTCATGTACACTTCTGAAAGGAATCCTGTAAGTAATGGGATGCCTATGAAGAAGGGAGTTCTTGAGGTTGATACTCTGAATGCCATATTGGCTCAGAATAAAATATTGACTCAGCAAGTCAATATGATCTCTCAGAGTCTGCATGGAATGCAAGCTGCATCCAACAGTACTCAAGAGGCATCTTCTGAAGAAGAAGCTTATGATCCTGAGAACCCTGCAATAGCAGAGGTAAATTACTTAGGTGAACCTTATGGAAACACCTATAACTCAACATGGAGAAATCATCCAAATTTCTCATGGAAGGATCAAAAGCCCCAACAAGGCTTTAATAATGGTGGAAGAAACAGGTTTAGCAATAGCAAGCCTTTTCCATCATCCACTCAGCAACAGACAGAGAACTCTGAACAAAATGCTTCTAATTTAGCAAATCTAGTCTCTGATCTATCTAAGGCCACTGTAAGTTTCATGAATGAAACAAGGTCTTCCATTAGAAATTTGGAAGCACAAGTGGGCCAGCTGAGTAAAAGGATCACTGAAATCCCTCCTAGTACTCTCCCAAGCAATACAGAAGAGAACCCAAAAGGAGAGTGCAAGGCCATTGACATAAGCGCCATGGCCGAACCTGTGAGGAGAGGAGAGGACGTGAATCCCAAGGAGGAAGACCTCCTGGGACGTCCAATGATCAATAAGGAGCTTCCCTCTGAGAAACCAAAGGACTCTGAGGCTCATCTAGAGACCATAGAGATTCCATTGAACCTCCTTATGCCCTTCATGAGCTCTGATGAGTATTCCTCTTCTGAAGAGAATGAGGATGTCACTGAAGAGCAAACTGCCAAGTTTCTTGGTGCAATCATGAAGCTGAATGCCAAATTATTTGGCATTGATGCTTAGGAAGTTGAACCTCCCTTGTTCATCAATGAACTAAGTGATCTGGATCAACTGACATTGCCTCAGAAGAGACAGGATCCTGGAAAGTTCATAATCCCTTGTACCATAGGCACCATGATCTTTAAGGCTCTGTGTGACCTTGGTTCAGGGATAAACCTCATGCCCCTCTCTGTATAGAGAAACTGGGAATCTATGGGGTGCAAGCGGCTAAAATCTCACTGAAGATGGTAGATAGCTCAAGAAAACAGGCTTATGGACAAGTAGAAGATGTATTAGTAAAGGTTGAGGGCCTTTACATACCTACTGATTTCATAGTCCTGGATACTGGAAAGGAAGAGGATGAATCCATCATCCTAGGAAGACCTTTCCTGGCCACAGCAAGAGCTGTGATTGATGTTGACAGAGGTGAAATATTCCTTCAATGGAATGAGAAGTCCCTTGTGTTTAAAACTCAAGGATCTCCCTCTGCAACCATGGAGAGGAAGCAGAAAAAGCTTCTCTCCAAGCAGAGTCAACCAGAGCCCCCACAGTCAAACTCTAAGTTTGGTGTTGGAGAGTTTCAACAATGCTCTGCACATCTGTGAGGCTCCATGAGAGCCCACTGTCAAGCTATTGACATTAAAGAAGCGCTTGTTGGGAGGCAACCCAATGATTATCTAATTCTTATTTTTATTGTTTTTCATGTTTTCTTAGGTTCATGATCATGTGGAGTCACAAAATAAACAAAAAATTCAAAAACGGAATCAAAAACAGCAGAAGAAAAATCACACCCTGGAGGAGCATCTGTCTGGCGTTCAAACGCCAGAACAGAGCATAGTTCTGGCGCTGAACGCCCAGAATGGGAGCATCCTGGCGCTGAATGCCCAGAACAAGCATGGTTCTGGCGTTCAACGCCAGAAATGGCAGCAAATGGGCGTTGAACGCCCAAAATGGGCACCAACCTGGCGCTGAACGCCCAGAGTTGTGTGCAAGGGCATTTTGCATGCCTAACTTGGTGCAGGGATGTAAATGCCTTGACACCTCAAGATCTGTGGACCTCACAGGATCACCTCAGGATCTGTGGATCCCACAGGATCCCCACCTACCTCCACTCACTCTCTTCTCTCTTCTCAATCATCCTCTATTCCCAATAAACACTCTTCCCTAATTAACCCTTTACCACTCACATCCAAACACCCACTTTCCTTCAAAATTCAACATCTCTTTCCCACCCAATCCCACCCATATGGCCGAATACACATCTCCCTCCATCTCCTCCATATCTTCTTCTTATTCTTCTATTCTTTCTTCTTTTGCTCGAGGGCGAGCAACATTCTAAGTTTGGTGTGGTAAAAGCATAGCTTTTTTGTTTTTTCCATAACCATTGATGGCACCTAAGGCCAGAGAAACCTCTAGAAAGAGGAAAGGGAAGACAAAAGCTTCCATCAAGGGTCTATAGCTCAGTGGTAGAACATTTGACTGCAAATCAAGAGATCCCTGAGATACCTCAGGGGATACATTTTCTTCCACACAATTATTGGAAGCAACTAAAGGTGGAACATCAAGAGCACTCCATCATCCTTCATGAAATCAGAGAAGATCTAAAAGCAATGAAGGAGGATCAACAAAGACAAGGAAGAGACATAGAAGAGCTCAAGGACATCATTGGTTCCTCAAGAAGGAAACGCCACCATTACTAAGGTGGATTCATTCCTTGTTCTTATTTCTTCTGTTTTTCGTTTTCTATGTTATGTGCTTATCTGTGTTTGTGTCTTCATTACATGATCATTAGTAGTTAGTAACTATGTCTTAAAGTTATAAATGTCCTATGAATCCATCACCTCTCTTAAATGAAAAATGTTTTAATTCAAAAGAACAAGAATTACATGAGTTTCGAATTTATCCTTGAACTTAGTTTAATTATATTGATGTGGTGACAATGCTTCTTGTTTTCTGAATGTATGCTTGAACAGTGCATATGTCTTTTGAAGTTGTTGTTTAAGAATGTTAAATATGTTGGCTCTTGAAAGAATGATGACTAGGAGACATGTTATTTGATAATCTGAAAAATCATAAAAATGATTCTTGAAGCAAGAAAAAGCAGCAAAGAACAAAGCTTGCAGAAAAAAAATAGGCGAAAAAAAAAATATATAGAAAGAAAAAGAAAAAGCAAGCAGAAAAAGCCAAAGCTCTTAAAACCAAGAGGCAAGAGCAAAAAGCCAATAACCCGTAAAACCAAAAGGCAAGGGCAAATAAAAAGGATCCCAAGGCTTTGAGCATCAGTGGATAGGAGGGCCTAAAGGAATAAAATCCTGGTCTAAGCGGCTAAACCAAGCTGTCCCTAACCATGTGCTTGTGGCGTGTAGGTGTCAAGTGAAAACTTGAGACTGAGCGGTTAAAGTCAAGGTCCAAAGCAAAAAAAAAAAAGAGTGTGCTTAAGAACCCTGGACACCTCTAATTGGGGACTTTAGCAAAGCTGAGTCACAATCTGAAAAGGTTCACCCAATTATGTGTCTGTGGCATTTATGTATCCGGTGGTAATACTGGAAAACAAAGTGCTTAGGGCCACGGCCAAGACTCATAAAATAGCTGTGTTCAAGAATCATCATACTGAACTAGGAGAATCAATAACACTATCTGAACTCTGAGTTCCTATAGATGCCAATCATTCTGAACCTCAATGGATAGAGTGAGATGCCAAAACTATTCAAGAGGCAAAAAGCTACAAGTCCCGCTCATCTGATTGGAGCTATGTTTCATTGATAGTTTGGAATTTATAGTATATTCTATTCTTTTTATCCTATTTTGATTTTTAGTTGCTTGGAGACAAGCAACAATTTAAGTTTGGTGTTGTGATGAGCGGATAATTTATACGCTTTTTGACATTGTTTTTAGTATGTTTTTAGTAGGAGCTAGTTACTTTTAGGAATATTTTTAATAGATTTTGTGTTAAATTCATATTTCTGGACTTTACTATGAGTTTGTGTGTTTTTCTATGATTTCAGGTATTTTCTGGCTGAAATTGAGGGACTTGAGCAAAACTCAGATTCAGAGGTTGAAAAAGGACTGCTGATGCTGTTGGATTCTGACCTCCCTGCACTCAAAGTGGATTTTCTGGAGCTAAAGAACTCGAAATGGCGCGCTTCCAATTGCGTTGGAAAGTAGACATCCAGGGCTTTCCAGCAATATATAATAGTCCATACTTTAGCCAAGAATAGACGACGTAAACTGGCGTTCAACGCCAGCTTTCTACCCAAATCTGGCGTCCAGCGCCAGAAAAGGATCCAAAACCAGAGTTGAACGCCCAAACTGGCACAAAAACTGGCGTTCAACTCCACAAATGGCCTCTGCACGTGCAACACTTAAGCTCAGCCCAAACACACACCAAGTGGGTCCCGGAAGTGGATTTATACATCAAATACTTACTCATGTAAACCCTAGTAGCTAGTTTATTATAAATAGGACCTCTTACTATTGTATTAGGCATCTTTGGATCTTTGGATTACCTTATGATCCTTTGATCACGTTTTAGGGGGCTGGCCATCTCGGCCATGCCTGGACCTTCACTTATGTATTTTCATACGGTAGAGTTTCTACACTCCATAGATTAAGGTGTGGAGCTCTGCTGTTCCTCAAAGATTAATGCAAAGTACTACTGTTTTCTATTCAATTCTTCTTATTTCGGTTCTAAGATATCCATTCGCACCCAAGAACGTGATGAAGGTGATGATTATGTGTGACGCTCATCATCCTTCTCCCTTATGAACGCGTGCCTGACAAACACTTCTGTTCTACATGAATTAAGCTAGAATGAGTATCTCTTAGATCTCCTAACCAGAATCTACGTGGTGTAAGCTAGAATGATGGCGGCATTCAAGAGAATCCGGAAAGTCTAAACCTTGTCTGTGGTATTCCGAGTAGGATTCAATGATTGAATGACTGTGACAAGCTTCAAACTCGCGAGTGCTGGGCGTTAGTGACAGACGCAAAAGGAGGGTGAATCCTATTCCAGCATGATCGAGAACCGACAGATGAATAGCCGTGCCGTGACAGGGTGCGTGAGCATATTATTCACTGAGAGGAGGGGATGTAGCCACTGACAACGGTGATGCCCTTGCATACAGCCAGCCATGGAAAGGAGTAAGACAGATTGGATGAAGATAGCAGGAAAGCAGAGGTTCAGAGGAATGAAAAGCATCTCCATTCGCTTATCTGAAATTCCTACCAATGATTTACATAAGTATCTCTATCTCTATTTTATTATATATTCGAAAACACCATTATCACTTTATATCCGCCTGACTGAGATTTACAAGGTGACCATAGCTTGCTTCATACCAACAATCTCCGTGGGATTCAACCCTTACTCACGTAAGGTATTACTTGGACGACCCAGTGCACTTGCTGGTTAGTTGTATCGAAGTTGTGACAATTATGAATTAAGATCAAAGCACCAAGCTTTGGAGCCATTACCAGGGATTGTTCGAGCCTGGACATCACAATTTCATGCACCACCTACTCATGTGAAACTATAAAAATTAAAAATCTATGTGCATTGATAAACTATGTTTATTTTTATGTTAAAAAAAATCCAAAAATATTCAATAGTTAATAAGGGGACAAAATTATCCCAATGCTAAGTTAAAATTCAAGGATCAATGCATATATGATAAAGAATATATGTGTGTTAGGTGAAAGCTTGGGTTAATTAAAGATTCAATTTATAAGCTTACTTAGCCATATATGTACCCTTACCCTTACCTTGGCCCCATTACAACCTTGAAAAGACCTCATGATGTTTGCATTGGTACATTAAATGTTGTTGATTGGTTAGGTGAAGAACAAAAAAAATTAGAAAGCGTGATTAGAGAAGGATAGAGTGATTACCCTATACAATAGAGAGGTTAGAGCGTACATACATCATCTGTGAGGGTTCAATGCTTAAATTCTATGTTCCCTGCTTTCATGAGCTACCTTCTTGCATTTTTATCTGTTGTTACTATATAAATTGAATTAGTGGAATTTGATTTGTGAGTGTCTTGAAGAGCTTATTTACTTTTGACTAAGTAGACAAGAATCATATAGTAGCATTCACATATATAGGTTGCATTGCATAACATGAGTTTTACATGTTCCTGCTCATTTATTTTATCTCCTTCAACTAACCATGAGGACATGCTTATGTCTAAGTGTTGGGAGGTTGATAAACCATTATTTTATAGTTTATATTATGTTTAATTGTGTGGTTTTATCAAATCATTACCCACTTATTCATTAAATTAGCATGTATTTACAATTCCTTCCCGAAATTACTCCATGATTGAAAACTTGCTTCCTAGAGACTTTTAATTATGTATTTTAATTCTCCTTTATTCCATCGATGCCGTGATCTGTGTGTTAAGTGTTTCAGGTTTTATAGGGCATGAATAACTTGGAGATTGGAAAGGAAGCTTGCAAAAAATGGAAGGAACACAAGAAATTGAGGAGATGACCAGCGAGAAGTGACGCGGACGCATGGCTCACGCGACCGCGCAAAATAGAGGAAATTGTAGTGACGCGCTTGCATGCCTGATGCGAATGCGTGAATTGGAAGCTGCAAGAGTGACGCGAATGCGTGGACAACGCGCATGCGTGGCAAGGCAAAACACTGGATGAGGCGAACGCGTGAATGACGCAATCGCGTGACGTGCGCGATCTGCAGAATCTGCAGAATTCACTGGGGGCAATTTTGGGCCATGTTTTGACCCAGTTTTTGGCCCAAAAAAGCATATTAGAGCCAGGGAACATACAGAGACCAGAGGACAACATTCATTCTGCATAATTTTAGTTTTAGATATGATTTTACTCCTCCTCTAGGTTTTCTCTCTACACATTCATAGTTCTTAGGATTTTGATTTTATTGCTTTTTGGACTGGGATATTGAGAAGAGTTATTACCTCTGCCAAGACTTCATCATTCTAGTTTGTTTCCTTACTTGTCACTTACTCTTTCTTATCCTTATTTTGTTCAGAATTACTATTGGATTATTTTTAGAATTTTTTAATACAAGAACTATTTTATTTTTAATTGATCTCTTTGATTATTATTTATCATGTCGTCCTTTATTTCCCTTTCTTATTTTGCAGAGTTTACGTTCATAATGAGCGAGTAGTTCCATAACTTGATTGGGAGTTGATTGAAAGGAGGACCTTGAGTTGGAATGCTCAGGAGTAAAATTATAGTTGGGTTTAGCGTTGGGTCGCCCTCTAATCACTGACACTAGTCCTTCCCAAGGGAGAGGATTAGAACTTGTGAATAGAAACTGACTTCCAACTTGCTTAACTTTCCTTTATCTGGTAAAGGATAACTGAGCAGGCAACCTTCAATTATCAATTGATCTTGGGAGAACTCCATCAAGGATAGGGCTTCCAACTAATCTACTCCTGGTCAAGGATTTTATTTAAATTACATAAATTCTCTGATTTAATTTCCTGTTTATCAACTCAAACCACTTCAGAAACATCTGATTAATAAAATAGCACACCTTTCTGCAACTCGTTGGGAGACGACCTGGGATTCATACTCCCAGTATTTTAATTCTAATTTTGTGACAACCCCTTCTAAATTGATAAGCAGATTTTTAGTTGGTTAAGAACTATACTTGCAACGCATCTCTTATAATAATTTCTTAACTCACCAATTTCTGCCACGTCAATTTTTGGCGCCGTTGCCGGGGACTTGCAATAGAGTGCTAAGTTATTGATTAGAATTTATTTATTTGTATTTTATTTTATTTTGCTACTATGAGCTGTATGTTTCTTTCATTAAATGACGCGTTCACTTCCTGATCCAAGCTTGCCAGTATTTGATCCTGAGATTGAATGAACTATTTCACGTATAAGGTAAGCTCGGCGTCGGTTAGTCCTCCCCGAGGACGAATCTGAAACATCATGTAAGGGAGAAACAAGCTCCCATTCTACTGATTCGGTTGATTTACGTGCAGGTGACATGGCAGCACCTTGGAGAGTTACTATCTAGGAGGCTGGAGCCCCTGATTTTACAATGCAACCGTTTCAAGTGCATCACCCAACGGTGGCTACAGACTTTGTAATAAAGACTGCACTGCTCAACTTGATGCCTAAGTTTCATGGCTTACCTGCTCAAGAGCCTATCAAGCATCTTAGGGATTTCCAAGCAGCCTGTTCTACTGTCAAGCGTGATGGTGCAGATGAAACTTCTATTCTGTTAAAAGCCTTCACATTCTCTCTTGAGGGAAAAGCAAGAGAGTGGTACTACACTCAACCTGCAGCAACCATTTCTGATTGGGATATGCTTAGAAGAGAATTTTTGGAAAAATTCTTCCCAGCTGAAGTTACTGATAAACTAAGGAAAGACATTTCCATGATTGTTCAGGACGAATCCGAGACTCTTTACGAATACTGGGAGCGCTTCAACAACCTTCTGGAAGCACGCCTCCACCATATGATTGACAAGATAGTGTTGCTCGGCTACCAGGGCATGAGGCCTCAAGATAAGACCACATTGTAAAGTGCTAGCAATGGGTCTATGAAAAAGTACAAGACCACTGATGAGGCATGGCAATTGATCAGCGACTTGGCTGAATCTACTAGGAATCACAAACAGAAACAAGGCCGGTCAAAAGCTGTTGCGGAGGTATCTTCTAGCAAGGAGACTACTGCTCTGACTCAGAGTATATGTGAAATGACCAACTTACTGAAGCAGATGCAGTTGAGTCAACAACAAGCACAGCAAAGCCAACAGCTAGTCCCACAAAGAGTGTGCAAAATCTGTGCTGATTATAGCCATTATACTGATGAATGTTCGCAGCTCCAGCAGGAAGACAACACTGTGGCAGCCACTCATAACTTCTATGACCGCCCCAATCAAGGATACAATCAAGGTGGCAGTTACAACCATGGATGGCAGGACAATTCCAACCAAAGTTGGAGAGATAATTCTAACCAAAATTGGAGGGACAACAATAATAGAGGAGGCAGAGACAATCAAGGATATCAGAGGTGGAATAATAACAACAACAGGCAGCAGAACCAGAACTAGCCTTACAGAGCACCTTACCTGAGGCAGTCCCAAGGACCACAGCACAACCAACAACAAGTTCCGCAGATCACTCAATCTAATTCCTCTCCGAGTGACGAGGCACTTCAATCCATTGCGCAAGGACAAAAGAACGTGGAAAGTTCACTTAATGGCCTAGCATCCACTATACAAGCTCTCATCTCTTAGCTAGCATCACCCAATACTTCAAACACTCAACAAGCAAGCTCCAGTCGGATTCCTTCTCAACCCTTACCCAATCCAAAGGGTGGCATCAATGCCATCACCCTAAGGTCCGGAACCACACTACAAGAGAGGAATCAGGAAGAGCCAATCCCATCAGAACACGCCTCAGCTAAAGAGGTGGTGGAAGTAGAGGATGCTGAAGAGGAAAAGGACATTGATGGGATATTTTCGCGGAAAAACGAATTTCTCCCAAAACACCCAAACTTAACCGGCAAGTGCACTGGGTCGCATCAAGTAATAATAACTCACGGGAGTGAGGTCGATCCCACAGGGATTGAAGGATTAAGCAATTTTAGTTTAGTGGTTGATTTAGTCAAGCGAATCAAGATTTAGTTGAGTGATTTGTGATTTGCAGAATGTAAATTGCTTGGAAAGTAAAGGGAATGGGTAATTGGCATGAAAGTAAAGAGAACTGAAAATTATAGTGCTGAATCTTAAAGAACAAGAAATTAAATGGCAGAAACTTAGAACGTAAGAAATGTAAATTGCAAAATCTTAAAGTGCAAGAAATGTAAATGGCTTGAATTGTAAAGGGAATGGGGAGTTGGATTTGCAGAAATTAAACAAGGAAATGTAAAATTGCAACAAGCAGAGGAATAAAAGAACACTTAGATTGAATCAGATCTAGAAACAGAATTGTAAATGAGCATGAAAACAGTAAACAGGGAATGGGAAATGGGAAATCCAGATCTCAGGACCCAAGAGACTAGAAAACCAAGTCTAGATCTCAATGCCTTCCTAGATCCAACAAGAACAATTGCAAAGGAAATTGTAAATTGCAAAGAAAGTAGATGAAGAACAATTAACCGAAACTGAAATTTAATTAAGCAAAAAATTAAACAAGATCCCAAGGTGAGATTGAAACAGAATTTCTTCAACTCTCCACCCAAAATCCAAGACAATAAAAGTAAAGAGTGCTGGGCAAGAACAAGGAAGAAGAGAGATCAATTCTCCTCCCAAATTCTCTTGAATTAAAACAACAATGCTAAGAAAAATAAAAGTGAGCTCCAAGCCAAAACCGAAAAGAAAGTTCTTCTGCAAAACTAAAAGCGAAGCTCCCTTCAAAACTTAAATTCTAATCTATTTATACACTTTCTTCAAATGGTCTTCAAGCCTTCAATTGGGCCTTTGCTCTTGTGGAATTGGGTTGAGAGAGGCCTTGGTTGATTGCTCTTGGAGTTTGGAGAAGAACCGAATTGAACCGGGTTGGAATCATGAAAGCTTGAGTGAAAGTTGGAGTAAAAGTTAGGGTCTAACTTTTGCTCCAACTTTTCATATCAGCACCCTTGTTTTGCTGATACCAACGTTGGGGCAAAAGTTAGGGGTCTAACTTTTGCTCCAACGTTGGCCTCCCCTTAGTTCTTCATGGCGCCAATGTTAGCCAGAAAGTTAGGGGCTAACGTTGGCGCAAACTTTTGCTAGCCCAGGGAGTTTTTCAAGCGCCAACGTTAGCCAAAAAGTTAGGGGCTAACGTTGGCGCAAACTTTTGGTGCATCCAGGGAGTGTTTTTCATGCCAAAAGTTAGCCAAAAAGTTAGGGGCTAACTTTTGCTCCAACTTTTGCCCAAAAGTTAGCCAAAAAGTTAGGGGCTAACTTTTGCTCCAGCTTTTGCTCAAAAGTTAGCCAAAAAGTTAGGGGCTAACTTTTGCTCCAGCTTTTGCTTCCTGGTTCATAATTTATCCAAGACTCAAGTCATTCCTCCTAGCCATTGCATCAACCTTTCTCCAAGCTTTCTTCACCTATCATTAATCAACCAAACACATCAAAGATATGCTCAAAATCATGAGATATTCATTCTTTCATAATATATGACAATTATAGCATAAAACCTCATGAAATAGCATGAATTCATACATGGTTGATTAAATCAAAGGAAACATGAAAATCTACTCAATTGGCTTGCTTTTGACTCAAGAAAAGTGCATAATTCAATTGAAAACAAAAGAAAAAGGCTAGTGAAACTAGGCTAAGATGACTTGTCATCAGACATACAAGACATGGATGAAGAAGAAGAAGCCCAACCACAGAAGGAAGCACCAAAGGATGCAGACGCTGCAGAAAACGTCCTTCCTATTCCATTTCTACAAATTGCAAGGAAGCCCAGGAAGCAGATGGAACTTGATCCCAAAATGGTAGAAATATTCAAAAAGGTTGAGGTAACTGTTCTCCTTTTTTATGTTATTCAGCATGTACCTAAATACGCAAATTTTCTAAAAGATTTATGTATACATAAAGACAAAATTCATGAATTAAAAACTATTCCTTTAGGTAGTTTTATATCTGCTTTAATGGGAGGTATACCTGAAAAGTGTAGTGATCCAGGTCCATGTATGGTTAATTGTACTATTGGTAGTGTGATATTTTCTGACTGCATGTGTGATTTAGGAGCATGTGTTAGTATAATGCCATTGTCTATATATGATACTTTAAGGCTCCCTCCCTTAAAAAGGTTGGCAGCTCGTTTTGTGTTAGCAGATAAAAGCATCATTACAGTAGTTGGAATTGCCGAAGATGTATTAGTGAGCATTAAGGGGCTCACATTTCCCATTAACTTCTATATCCTGGAAATGCCCCCTAATGACTCAAGAAGGCCATCATCATTAGAGAAGGATAGAGTGATTACCCTATACAATAGAGAGGTTAGAGCGTACATACATCATCAGTGAGGGTTCAATGCTTAAATTCTATGTTCCCTGCTTTCATGAGCTACCTTCTTGCATTTTTATCTGTTGTTACTATATAAATTGAATTAGTGGAATTTGATTTGTGAGTGTATTGAAGAGCTTATTTACTTTTGACTAAGTAGACAAGAATTATATAGTTGCATTCACATATATAGGTTGCATTGCATAACATGAGTTTTACATGTTCCTGCTCATTTATTTTATCTCCTTCAACTAAGCATGAGGACATGCTTATGTCTAAGTGTGGGGAGGTTGATAAACCATTATTTTATGGTTTATATTATGTTTAATTGTGTGGTTTTATCAAATCATTACCCACTTATTCATTAAATTAGCATGTATTTACAATTCCTTCCCGAAATTACTCCATGATTGAAAACTTGCTTCCTAGAGATTTTTAATTATGTATTTTAATTCTCCTTTATTCCATTTGATGCCGTGATCTGTGTGTCAAGTGTTTCAGGTTTTATAGGGCATGAATAACTTGGAGATTGGAAAGGAAGCTTGCAAAAAATGGAAGGAACACAAGAAATTGAGGAGATGACCAGCGAGAAGTGACGCAGACGCATGGCTCACGCGACCACGCGAAATAGAGGAAATTGCAGTGACGCAAACGCGTGAATTGGAAGCTGCAAGAGTGACGCGAATGCATGGACGGCGCGTACGCGTGGCAAGGCAAAACGCTGGATGACGTGAACGCGTGGATGACGCGATTGCGTGACATGCGCGATCTGCAGAATCTGCAAAATTTGCTGGGGGAAATTTTGGGCCATGTTTTGACCCAATTTTCGGCCCAGAAAAGCATATTAGAGCCAGGGAACATGCAGAGACCAGAGGACAACATTCATTCTGCATAATTTTAGTTTTAGATCTGATTTTACTCCTCCTCTAGGTTTTCTCTCTACACATTCATAGTTCTTAGGATTTTGATTTTATTGCTTTTTGGACTGGGATATTGAGAAGAGTTATTACCTCTGCCAAGACTTCATCATTCTAGTTTGTTTTCTTACTTGTCACTTACTCTTTCTTATCCTTATTTTGTTCAGAATTACTATTGGATTATCATGTCGTCCTTTATTTCCCTTTCTTATTTTGCAAAGTTTACATTCATAATGAGCGAGTAGTTCCATAACTTGATTGGGAGTTGATTGAAAGGAGGACCTTGAGTTGGAATGCTCAAGAGTAAAATTATAGTTGGGTCGCCCTCTAATCACTGACACTAGTCCTTCCCAAGGGAGAGGATTAGAACTTGTGAATAGAAACTGACTTCCAACTTGCTTAACTTTCCTTTATCTGGTAAAGGATAACTGAGCAGGCAACCTTCAATTATCAATTGATCTTGGGAGAACTCCATCAAGGATAGGGCTTCCAACTAATCTACTCCCGGTCAAGGATTTTATTTAAATTACATAAATTCTCTGATTTAATTTCCTGTTTATCAACTCAAACCACTTCAGAAACATCTGATTAATAAAATACCACACCTTTCTGCAACTCGTTGGGAGATGACCTGGGATTCATACTCCCAGTATTTTAATTCTAATTTTGTGACAACCCCTTCTAAATTGATAAGCGGATTTTTGGTTGGTTAAGAACTATACTTGCAACGCATCTCTTATAATAATTTTTTAACTCACCAATTTCTGCCACGTCAGGTATCCCCACACTTGTACCTTGCTCCATGTGCCTCTCTTCTACTTCCTCCCGGTGAACTGCAGCTACTGTCTTATCAATGATGTCGCACTGGAAGATGGAATGATCTTCAGGAGGATGCTTCATAGCTTCATCCATATTAAAGCTCACTGCTCTGCCATCTATCTCAAAAGAGTAAGTTCCTGAGAAGGCATCCGGCTTGAACTTTGAAGTCTTTAGGAATGGCCTTTCAAGCAGGATGGATGATGGTCTTCCTAAGTCATTAGGGGGCATCTCCAAAATATAGAAATCAATAGGAAATGTGAGCCCCTTAATGCTTACCAGCACGTCCTCAGCAATTTCAACCACAGAGATAATGCTTTTATCTGCTAAAACAAAACGAGCTGCCAACCTTTTTAAAGGAGGGTGCCTTAAGGCATCATACATAGACAATGGCATTATACTAACACACGATCCTAAATCACACATACAGTCAGAAAATTCCACACCATCTATAGTAATAGTAACCATGTATGGACCTGGGTCACTACATTTTTCAGGTATATCACCCACTAAAGCAGAAATGGAACTACCTAGAGGAATAGTTTCTAAATTCTGTAATTTATCTTTATGCATGCATAAATCTTTTAGAAACTTAGCATATTTAGGTACCTGCTGAATGGCATCAAAAAGTGGAATGGTTACCTCAACCTTTTTGAATATTTCTACCATTTTAGGGTCTAGTTCCATCTGCTTTCTGGGCTTCCTAGCAAGGTATGGAAATGGAATAGGAATGGCGCCACTTGCAGCTTCTGCGTCCCTTGGTGCTTCATTCCTTGGTTGAGCTGCTTCTTCTTCAACCATGTCTTGTACTTCATCTTCCTCTTCAACATCCTCCACTTCAACCATGTTCTCAACTGGGGCATTTTCTTCTGGGCTTGGCTCCTCATGATTCCTCTCTTGCAGTGTGGTTCCGGACCTCAAAGTGATGGCATTAATTCCACCCTTGGGGTTAGGTATAGGTTGAGAAGGAATTGCACTGGAGCTTGAAGGCTGATTGTTGGAAGTGTTCATTGAACCAATCTGTGAGAAAAGAGCTTGTACAGCAAAGGTCAGACCATTTAAGGTGGAGCTAAGTGTGCTCTCCATGGTCTTTTGTCTTTGCTCAATAGACTGAAGCAATTCGTCATTAGAAGAGGAAGGGGGTAAGTGATTTGAGGGGTCTGTTGTTGGTTGTTCTGAGGCGCTTGGGACTGCTTTTGGTGAGGTGCTCTGTAAGGCTGGTTTTGGTTCTGCTGTCTGTTGTTGTTGTTCCACCTCTGATTTCCATTGTTGTCTCTGCCTCATCTGTTGTAGTTGTCTCTCCATCCTTGGTTGGAATTATCTCTCCATCCCTGGTTGGAATTATTTCTCCACCCCTGGTTGGAGTTGTCTTGCCAACCTTGATTGTGGTTTCTACCTTGGTTGTAATTGCCTCCTTATTGATTGTATCCTTGATTCGGGCGATCATAGAAATTATGAGTAGCTGCCAAGGTGTTGTCTTCTTGTTGGAGCTGCGAAAACTCATCAGTGTAATGAGTGTAATCAGCACATATTCCGCATACTCTTTGAGGAACCAACTGTTGTCTTTGTTGTGGTAAGGGAGGCTGAGATTGTTGTTAATTTAGCTATATCTGCTTTAGTAGGTTGGTCATCTCACATATAGCCTGTGTGAAGGCAGTAGTCTCACTACTAGAGGAAACCTCTGTAACAGCCTTAGGGTGGTTGTTCCTGTGCCTGTGATTCTGAGTGGACTCAGCTAGGTCGCTGATCAGTTGCCACGCTTCATCTGCGGAGCTTGTACTTTTTCAGAGAACCATTACTTGCACCATCCAATGTAGTCTTATCTCGAGGCTTCATGCCTTGAGTGAAGTAGCTGATCAACACTAACTTGTCAATCATGTGATGGGGGTGTGTGTCCAGAAGATTCTTGAAGTGCTCCCAATACTCATAAAGAGTCTATGATTCGCCTTGAATAATGCAGGAGATCTCTTTCCTCAGTCTATTTGTAACTTCAGCTGGAAAGTATTTTTTCAAGAATTCTCTCCTGAGCGTATCCCAGTTGGTAACAGTTGCTTCAGGTTGAGTGTAGTACCACTCCCTCGCCTTTCCCTCAAGAAAAAATGGGAAAGCGGTTAGTAAAATAGAAGTTTCATCTGCACCATGACGCCTAACAGTAGAACAGGCTGTCTGAAAATCTCTGAGGTGTTTGATAGGCTCCTGAGCAGGTAAGCCATGAAATTTGGGCATCAAGTTGATTAGCACAGTCTTCAGTTCATAATCTGCAGCCAAATTTGGGTGACACACTTGATACAGTTGCAGAGTAAAGTCTAGAGCTCCAGCTTCCTGGAGAGTAATCCTCCTAGGCTCCGCCATATTACCTGCACGTAAATCAACCGAATTAATAGAAAAGGAGCTTGTTTCTTCCTCAGATGGTGCTTCAGATTCGTCTTCAGAATAGACTGGTGAATTGGTAGTAACCAGTTCACCACCCTCAGAGGCTAACCTACGCTGAGCTCGCCTAATACTTGAAAGAGTCCTTTCAATTTCAGGATCAAATGCGGCTAAGCTCGGATCAGGCAGTGAACGCGTCATTCAACGAAAGAAACATACAGCTCATGGTAATAAAATAAAATAAAAATATGCAAATAAAATAAAATAGAAAATATTTACACCAACTAATAATTTAGCACGCTATTGCAACTCCCCTGCAACGGCGCCAAAAATTGATGCGGGCGGAAATCAGCCAGTTAAGAATTTATAATATAAGAACAGCGTTGTAAGCACAGCTCTTAACCAACTAAAATCCGCTTATCAATTTAGAAAGGTTGTCATAAAATTAGAATAAAAATAATGGGAGTATGAATCCCAAGTCATCTCCCAACGAGTTGACAAAAGGGTGCTATCTTATTAATCAGGAGTTTTCCGAGAAATTTTGAGAGTTGAATAACAGAAAATAAATAATTGTAAATTAGTGCAATGAAAATTAAAAGAGATATATATATTCAAAATAAAAAGCCTTGACCGGGGGAATGATTAATTGGAAGTTCTATCCTTGTTGGAATTTTCTCAAGTGTAGCATCAAGAGGTTGTTGTTTTCACTTAGTTAACCCTTACTAAATAAAGAAAAGTCAAGTGATTGAGCTAACTCTTATTCGCAAATTTTAATCCTCTCCCTTGGGAAGGACTAGCGTTAGTAAATAGAGAATTAGCCAACAACTTCCAATTTAACTAATCACTTGAGCATTCTAACTCAAGGGTCTCCTTTTAATCAACCCCCAAGTCAAGTTGGGAGTCTACTCCATTGACATGAAAATTACTTGCACAGAATTAAAAAGGAAATAAAAGGAAGACATGATAAACAATAATTGAAAATTAATTAAAAGTAAAATTAATCTTTTGCATTAATAAATTCTAAAAACAATCCAATTGTAACTCTGAACAAAGATTAAGGATATGGAAGAGTAAGGGAATAAGATACAAACTAGAATAGCAACTTCAACGGAGGTAATGACTCTTCTCAATATCCAAAAGCGAAAGCATAAAACTAGAAATCTATGAATGTAAAAGAAAACCTAGAGGAAGAGTAATTTTTCTCTCAAATCTCCAACTAAAACTAAAACTATGCTAATGAGAATGTGTGTTGAGTCTCTGCTCGTCCCCTGGCTCTAGTATGTGTTTTTGGACCGGAAACTGGGTCCAAATTCGGTCCAAAATCGCCCCCAGCGCTTTCTGCAATTTTTGCAGATCGCGCATGTCACGCGTGCGCGTCGTTTGACATTTTTCTTGTCACGCGTACGCGTCAGGCACGCGCACGCGTGAGCCATGCGTGCGCGTCGCTCCTCGCTGATTGTCTCCTTTATTTCTTGTGCTCCTTCCATTTTTGCAAGCTTCCTTTCCATCCTCTAATCCATTCCTGCCCTGTAAAGCATGAAAATACTTAACGCACAGATCACGGCATCGAATGGTATAAAGGGGAATTAAAATACACAAATTAAAGGCTTAGGAAGCAAGTTTTCAACCATAGAACAAAACTAGGAAGGAATTGTAAAACCATACAATTTGTATGAATAAGTGTGCAAAGACTTGATGAAACCACTCAATTGAGCACAAGATAAACCATAAAATAGTGGTTTATTAAGCAACACTAAAGCAAGAAACATCAATCAAAGGGAAGTTTTCTAACTTTACAAAAATTCAATTTCTTTTGGTTATTGCTTAATTATGTTTGTCATAAAAGGGGAGATTGTTGAGTTAAGAAATTAACTAAATTAATTAATGATGACAAACATTATTTTTGGGCAAAATAAATAATTAGTGTTGATTATTAATAATTGTATGTTACTAATTATTTTACTAAATGTTGCAGGCCAAAATTAAATCTAATAGCCCAAATTGGAATGTAAATAATACTACTAGATTGGTGGGCTGGTAAATCAAGTGAAGTCCAAAAGAAAACAAATCTGAGGAACCAACAGGCTGAACTTGAGTGGAACCCGATCCAAGCCCGATCTGATTTCACCAAATCCCTCCATCTTGCTCCCAAAACAACGTTCCTTTTCTCTGTCTCAGTCAAATCACAGAACTCAAAAAAAGTAAGAAAGAGAGCTTAGTTCCTAAGCTAGTCATGAAAGAAGAAAGAAAGAGAAAGGCCAAGCTTGAAAGGCAGAAAACAAGTCATCCATTTCAAACCAAATCAAGCTTAGGTAAAGGTTAAAGGTAACCCATTTCCTTTTACATGCATCAGATTTTCTTCTCTTCATCTTCAACGTTCTGCCTATCCATTCTGAGTTATATGGAAAAGAGGATTTCTGTTCTTCTCTGATGTGCATCAACGGTTGAAAATATGTCTTGGGGACCAAGTTGTGTTTCAATGGTCAAGATCTGGATTTACCATTGAAGAAATCTTTTTCTGCTGATAATGTGGCTTTCGGTCAAGAAAGGGAAGTCAGAAGCAAAGTTTCCATTGTGAGGATTAATCAGAAAAAGTGAGACAGTGGGTTGGTGAAGCTCAAGGCTCAAGAAGTTGACCTAGGAAGAGCAACCAAGCAACATGTAAGGAGATAAGAGAAGTCTTACTGTTCATTCAGGAGCCAAGGAGAGATAACCCAATGTATTGAGGTTTTTGTTCTGAGAAGAAACTCTCTAAAGAAGTTCATCTACTTGGACAGTTCTTTCTTTCAAAGAAGCATTCCGCCAAAAATGAAGAACTGAATCAGAGACATGTAAATCTGGTTTATCACATAGCAAAGAGGCTGTTGAAGAAGTCAATCTCCTTCATGTTTTACAGATTGTAATTTACTTTTCAATGTTTATCTTTCTGTAATTTTTTGAGTGAAAAGGCATATTGAGAGAGCTCAAGTAAAAGCCATGAGTGAAAAGAGGCTGAGTAATACACTTGAGAGAAAAGCCTAGAGTTATTCTCAAATTTCTTTAGGTATGTTCATGTCTTGTATCTTGTATCTGTGAGGTATCCCTTTCTTAGTTGGGTTAGCACTAAGAGTGAATAGTTAGGTATTAGCATAGCCAATGTCAAGTTAGGTTACAACTTGAGTGTGAAAGGATTGTGTCAATCCTGTGGAATTGGTGTATGTAATACTGTTAACTATAGTGGAAATTTCTCCATTATTGTGGAGGAGACTGGACGTAGGTTGCATAGCACAAGGTAACCGAACCAGGATATATGCTGGTGTTAGCTTTTCTCTTCTCTGCACTGTTCTGTTTTCTGATATTCATGAAATAAAAATAAATTGTCTCAT
Organism: Arachis ipaensis; assembly: GCF_059453495.1. Classification (NCBI taxonomy): domain Eukaryota; kingdom Viridiplantae; phylum Streptophyta; class Magnoliopsida; order Fabales; family Fabaceae; genus Arachis; species Arachis ipaensis. The sequence goes on from NC_142441.1 coordinate 100,605,269, forward strand.
AAATTTTCGCTGCTGAGTTCAAACAGAATCAGAATTCAAATATTGTTTGAAAGGGTCAGTTCAGATACTTAAAAGAAAGGCATAGATTCAACCCCCCTTCTCTAAGCCTACCACAACCTTCACATATATATACCTAACTTCAATTTCTAACAACAATACTAAAAAAAAAATTCTTAACAAAAATAATTATAATTCTGAAAAATTTGAAAAAATTTAAGAAAATAAACTTACATAATCAGGATGGCGTAGATAATTTACAATATGAAATTCAGGACGATCAACATCTTTAGCTTTGTGTTTCTTTGGCATTGTTTAATTTTTTTTTGCATGCACTGTGAAGAACCACCGAAGGAAGAAGAAGAAGAGAGAATAGAATGGCTGTGAGGGTTAGGGAAATTTTGAAAGTGAGATTTCGGACAGAGAAAGTGGGGGCAACAAGGGGTATGTTGGGTTCAGGGGCACCGTTCTGGGGAGCTTGGCTTGCGCGACACGTGGCTGTAAAGCCACAAATCAGACCGTGCGTGTGGTCCCTGCAAATTGGACCGTCCGATCTCCTTTCTCCCTGTCGCACCGTCCGATTTTTCTCTACCTGACACCACCTGGTAAAGCATACACGCACCCCATATCTGTGGCCTACTCCATAAAGGGCTCCATATGAAAATTAAAAAGCGACAAAAATACAAATCGTAATTCACTATCATAATTCACTCACAAATCTAAAATTGTCTTTCAATATATAAATTGTGGCAAGATAATGGAATTTTAAAGTTGCATATAAAATTCACTAGTACAAAAAACAAAGACTCAATATCTTATCATAATTTATGCACAACTAACCAAAAACACAACATATCGAATTTTAGGAGTGAACGCAGATCGGATCGAATTGGATATGGCCAAAATCTCAATATGATCTGCATTAAAATCATCGGATCGGATTGGATCCAATATCCGCAGTTTTTAAACTTGGATCCGATCTTATCCGATCCGCATATATCCGCAAAACACAAACATATTTTTAAAAGCTTATTTTTATTAAAAAAATATTAATAAAATTTCTTTTTTCTATTCTTTTAAATATGTTTACTCTTAAAATAATATTAAACATACTTTTCTTAAATAATAAAATTAAAATAATACAATATATATGATAATTATTAGTTGAAATAAAACATAAGAAAATATTTAATTATTTATTTATTTATTTTTGTGGTTCCGCGGGTACCTACATAAAATCCGCAATCCGATCCTATAAGTGTGCGGATCAGATTGGATCGGATCTGATCCGATCCGATAACCTTAGCTTGCGGATCGGATCCATATCCGTAATTTTCATATCGAATTCGGATAAATACCGTGGATATGCGGATCAGATCTAATCCATAAACATCCTTATCAAATTTCATTGAGTAAAAAGTAAGAGAAACATAAAAAAATATATATTACTAATAAGATTCATACAAAAAGAAAATTTATTTTATAAATTATAATAACAAAATATTAAATAATAACATAAAATTTAAATTGGTAACATAAAAATTGTCCTGATAAAAAAATGCATTTCATACATATGAAAATTATGATCCAAATGCTACATTTTTAAATTGAATTAATCGAAAAAAAAAATATTATAATTACTTGCAAATTAGTATTTGAAAGGTATCGTTCTTTCAAATTAGTGAGACACAAACTTTTTACGACCTTGTTCTTTTCTACAAACCATAAATATTTTCCTAATCATAATGCTTTTAGGATTTTAATTTGAAAAGGATCCTATAAAATTCTTATAATGATAATATCCTAGTATCATAGTAATATCTTTGTATCATAATGGTACTAATCTAAACTAAAAATAATAACTAGATGGGAGATTATCTTCTTTCGGTAGATAGATTGGAGATAATTTTGCTGCCAAGTTGGCGATGCTAGTTATCTCATAAAAAAATGTTAAGAGGCCATTAAAATTTTTTTGCTTGCCCACAGTATTTAGTTCGACAATGCATTAATTTGTCGTAAATTTAAATTCTATTTAAGAGTTAATTTGTTGTGGATTTTGTTGGTTAATAAATTGCTGCATATAAAAAGCAGTATTCAAATTCTGACACTTATTTAAACAGACGAGTGAGCTGACCATTCGACCAACATAAACTAGTTAAAAATTTATTATTATTGACCATCACTTATCCATTAACTCAATTTTTTATTTTAATAATTTAAATAACATACTTTATCACATACTTTTAAATATTAATAGTTAAGTTAACTAATGACTAAAAATAAAAAAAATTAAATAGCCCTCTACCATTTTTCTTTCATAAATTAACAATCTGACTATATGACATTTGTTCGTTAGCCCCCTCCAGTCATAAAAAATTGTGTTTATTGTTAGTCCTCAAAATATTAAAATAATAAAAATTACATATACTCTTACTCGCCTAAAATCTAACAAATTTAAAATATTAAAATTTAATTCTCAAAATAAAAAATTAGATTGATTCTGATAAATAAAAATAGATCCTTAAAATAAAATAAATAAATTATTAAATATGAATCAAACCCTCCATTATGTTAGTCACCAAAAAACCCTCCATTATGTTCTAAATTTATGAATTCTAAATCACAAATTCTAAATTTTAAATATTAAAATCTAACATTTAAATCTTAAACTCTAAATTCTAAAGACTAAATCATATATAATTAGAGAATAACTTTTGTGGAGTTAAATTTGAGAGATATCTTTATATTTTGGTTAATTTAATTTAATAAATAATTTACAAAAAAAAATCAGGTATTAGTGTTGAAATTTTGGTAAGGAAGAAAAATTAGGAATAGGAGTTAAAGAATTAGTAAGGGAGAAAAAAAAGAAATTAAAGGTTTTAAATCAATGTGTTACATTTACATCTAATGGGACTAAAAGAATTAGGAAAACAAACAAATGGTGGCTGGAGTAACTAATAAAAGTGGTCTATTAGAATGGAGTAAGTAATAAAACTAAGGAAAAACTACCAAAAGTATTCATAAAGTTTTCGAACGCTGACAAAAGTACCCATAAATTAAGAAAATTAACGTTGTACCCATGAAAGATGGGTTCCGTATGACAAAAGTATCTAAATCTTAATTTTTTGTTGATTTTTTAATAAAATTCCTAAACTATCCTATACTCAACCTCAATTCACTTTTTCAATCTTTCATAACTTAATTTGCACCAACTCTTGTTATGGAGTCCAAAACTACTCCTACAACAAACCAAACCGAAATCAATGGTAGTGATGGTGATGGTAGAGAATCCGACCTCAACCGATTCATTCATAAGTTTATAATCCATACCCAAACCAAATTAATAAAACACCAAAAAATACTCAAAACATAAAAATTTTCAAATCCATTCATCCAATTTCAATTCACTTTAGCAAAACTAGAAATAGAAAAAGACATCAACCATAAAAAATCAACAAATTCATTCATCCAATTTGAAATTTATTTCAGCAAAAATCAGAAGTAGAAGTAGCCATCAACTGGATCTTCTGTAAATCAATCTCAGCCTTCATAAAATATAAAAGCATATTTAAAAAAAAAATAGAACAGTATCATTTTAGTAGTAACTAAATCAATTTCTGAAAAGAAGAAAAATAAAATAAAAATATTTTAAAAAAAAGAAATACCTTTTTTTTCGCTGGCCGACTGTAACATCGTCAATGGGAGAACCTCCATCCACAATGCTGCCTCCCTTTCTTCTCTGATTTCTCTTTACCGAACCCGATTTCTACATGCAAGAGTACCACGACCCCTCTCTCTTCTCAGGTGTGCGACGACGGTGTTCTCCTCGGCTGGGTCAGACGCGCCACGACGACGTTCTCCTCGGCTGCAACAGGCGCGCCACGGCAGCATTCTCCTCAGATTGGGTCACAGGTGTGCGATGAAGGTGTTGTAGTCACCTTAATAGTGAGAGGGAGGAGCAGTGAGAGGGGAAGAGATTGGCGGTAATGGAGTAAGTGGGTGGCGGACGACAATGAGGAGGTAGGAGGAGAGTTTCTGTGACTCTGCGAGGGTTTTTGAGGGATAAGTGAGGAGAGAGGAAGAAGAGAAGAGAGGGAGTGACGATAGAATGGGGTTAAGGTGGGGTAGTTTAGGAATTTTATTACAAAATCAACAAAAAATTAGGATTTGGATACTTTTGTCATATGGAACCCATCTTTCATGGGTACAGCGTTAATTTCCTTAGTTTATGAGTACTTTTGTCAGCGATTGTAAACTTCGTGGGTACTTTTGGTAGTTTTTCCTAAAACTAAAGTGATCTACTAGATGTATTATTCATTTTTCTTTCCAGCTCCAATATCTTGATGACAGAAGTTTTATCCAAAAACTTAATTAAAGGATATAATTAATATATGCCTTTAATGTTACTATTAATAAATTTTTTTAATTTTTTTTAGTAAATCTATAACAGATTTATCATATATTTTCTGTTGAAAAATTACTTTAATTAATTTGTATGCAATGAATACGAGTCTAAACGCCTACCAGATGTGAGGATATGGATGAAACAGTGCGCCATTTTGCTAAGACGGTCTGGCACCACCTTCCACAGCAAGACCATGTCAAAGAGTTCTTCAGTCTCGGCCTCAATGAATGGTTATGTAATAATCTTGCTGGAAAACTGGACTGGCCATGTCTGTTTGGAGTGGCGATATCATCTCTTTGGTATTGTGAAATAAACTCATTTTTGGAGGAAAAAACTCACTCACCCAAGTGCAGTGGTGACTTCCATTAGAACCCATAGTGCTGAAATAGCGAATGTGATGAACAAAATGAAGCCACCTGGGAAACAGAACCTAGAGCGGGAGTCTTTAATTTCCTGGGTTCCCCCTTCTTGGAAGATTCATGAAGAACTTTTCCTGCAATCTTGGAAGCCGCACCATAATGCAAGCTGACCTCTGGGGCATCGTCAAAGGCTTCCATATAGCTACGGCTAGTGGTTATCAAAAGCTTATTATTTTGACGGACTCGTCCATGGCAATTCAGTTCATAAAGGAGGGAGTCCCTTCCTCACACCCTTGCAAAACTCTCCTGGAAGATATCAGAATCCTCTCGAGTCGCCTATAGCATATAGAATGGGTGCACACACTTCGGGAAGCCAACTTCGCAGCTAATACTCTAGCAAGGAAGGGCCAAGAGCTACCTCTCGGAACTCACATCTTTGACATGCCAAGTTGCCAACCGCTCATATCTGCCCTACACTTGCAGAGGGTTGTCTAGGAACTCCCAGATAAAGGGGCACTAGTTAGCCCTGACTATTTTTCTTTTTTGGTTGCTTGTCTTGCGCTTTCTTTCGGGTATTTGAAAAAAAAAAAAACAAAACAAAACAAAAAAAAACCCCTTTAACCCCCTCCCTCCTCCTCCTCTTGTATTTTAGAAAGTAAAATATAATTTTCTACCCTTAAATGGTTTCTCTCTCATATTTATTATTGGTTCCACCTATAAAATAAATAGTGAGAGGTCACACTTTACCCTCTAAAATGAAATTCAATCCAAATCTCCCTTTCCCTCTCCCTCCCACCAAAATATAAAGTATTATTTCCCAGGGCTTGAAGTTACATTTACAGATGTTACCACCAGTGCCCTGTAGGATTGATCTTCTGATATACAACTTTCGTGTCCACTATGGAATACGAGGCAATTTTCACCACCCAGAACCCGCCGGGGGTGGGGGAATGGGGTTTGACCAAAAGAACAAAAAAAATGGGAAGAATGTTTTGACGTCCACTTTATTCTAATTTCGTATGTGCTTTGTTTCTTCCACTTCTAAGAGAAACCTATCATAAAAATAAAAAGCTAACACGGAATAAAATTCAAATAACCAAATACATCTATGAATCTTTTGTGGCCAGTCATTAATGACACAGAAAACAAGGATTATCATAAAACAATTGATATCAAAGAATCTTAAGAATGTCAGAAAAAAAAAATGGGGGCATTAACTGTCAGCAATAACATCCCGTTAACATGTCCACAACTCATGAGGTTTAGCCAATGCAAACTACCCATATCTAAACAATCTAAAATACGCGGATTGCACTCCCCATTGTACTCTTGAGGTACAAGCATCTCACCTGTTTCAACAAACAAAACATAAATGAAAAGACGGTTAACAAAAAATTAAAAAAATAAAATAAAGACATCACTTTTCAAAGACAGCATTCCTTTTCAAATCAAAACAAAGGTAGTTGAAAATGATTCTCTGCTTAACAACGAGACTAAGTTAGTGCCTATTCAACATCACGCTGCCAGCATTTGGCTACAAAGACATCACTTAAAAGATACGTGTAGTTGCCTAAGCTTTTTTATGAACACATCAACGGGCAGTAATAGAACAATTTCAAATATATTCATGCTTGTTAATATAATAGAATATATTGACATCATGAAATAAACACATCTCACGCTGAGATTAATTAGCTTGCCTATATCTTATCTTGGAGAGAACAAACAGTTTCAAATAAGACCCAAAATTTTGTATACTTAAACCAAAAGCCCAAAAGACTCTCAAACTTAATGCTCCAATATTGAGAACCTTAATACTGATACTCATATAAGGCCTCGAACAGTCAAACTTACATTTTGCCAGTTTTTCTTCAATAATGAAACAAGGAAATTGACACTGAGTTGTACATTCTGGAATATCTGTTTCTCCTCCATTGAGCAATTTCCAACAGCAACACCCATGCAAAGAACTTTCTTAAGTTGAAACTTCACCATTGCTTTTGTTTCATTAACTTTTGACTCTAAGGATTCCTGATGTGTCACTAATGTTGGAAACTTACCTGCATTGGTGGGTTCATATAGTCAACTGATCATATACAGAGCAACATATTATAATCCGAAACCGCAAAAATGAAATTTCAATCCATTGTAGCCTTGTTAAGAATAAAAAAGGTAGGGAAAATGTGAAAGGCTGCTTGAGGAACAATCAATGAGCTTGCAGAGTCCCTTCAAAAGGCCTCTCTCAAAGGATCCCAAAGTTAATTGGGTTCCAATTGCTGTCCGCCCCCTAACTAAACCACATATGAAATTGATTATTTTCATAGGGCTACTCAAAGAGGCATAGGTTACATTACTTGGTTAAGAACTTCACTATAAGAGAATTATGTTGCTGAAAACTTTTTCCATCGGCAGAAAATAGTAGGTCTTCCTAAACCCCAAAGCAGATAATAGAAAAGCAGGCAATGAAGTGAATAGTCCTATACTAAGCAACAAATTAAAATATGAAACTGCAAGAATTTTCAATCCAATGTACACTTGAATAAAAAAGTTAGACAAAATGTGAAAGGCTCCTTGAGTGATAATCAATATGAGACTAGAGAGTCCCTTCAAGAGGCCTCTCTCAAAGGACCCCAAAAGCTAATTTGGTTCCGATTGATGTCCGCCCCCTAACTAAGCCACATATGAAACTGATTATTTTCATAAGGCTACTCAAAGAGGCATACATTCCGTGAAAGTCAAAAGAGAATCTACAGTGTTGAAAACTTTTTTATCAGCTTCCTAGCTCTGATTTCCGCATAATCAAGATGTTATTCCCAAATCACACAGAAGATAATAGAAAAGCCGGCAATGATGCATGATGCAAATAGTTATATATCATAATCCGAAAATGAAAGAATAATTTTCAATCTACTGAGCCTTGTAGGTAGAAGAAAATGTGAACGACTGCTTGAGGGACAATAAATATTAGATTGAAGAGTCCCTTCAAAAGGTCTTTCTCAAAGGATACCAAAAGTTAATTTGGTTCCTGTTGATGTTTGCCCCCTAACTAAGCCGCATATGGAATTTGTAATTTTCATAGAGCTACTCAAAGAGGCATAGATTACAAGACCTTGTCATGAACGTAACTACAGGATAATCTATGGTGTTAAAAACGTTTTCGTTGTCTTCCTAACTCTGATTCCCAGATAATCAAGATGTTCTTCCTAAATCACACAGAAGATAATAGAAAAGCTGGCAATGATGGCATGATGCAAATTAGTTATATACTAAGCAACATATTGTAACCAATGATGGCTGCGTGAGGGACAATCAATACGAGACTTGAGTCCTTTCAGCAGGCCTCTCTCAAAAGATCCCAAAAGTTAATTTGGTTCCAATTGATGTCCACCTCCCAACCACATATGAAATGGTATATTATTGTGCTACTCAAAGAGGCAAGAAGTAAATGACTCAGTTAAGGACCTCTATGAAAGAGAATCTATGGTGTTGAAAACATTTTCATCAGCTTCTTAGCTATGATTTACACACAATCAAGATGTTCTTTCAAAACCTCAAAATAGATAATAGAAAATCAGGCAATGGTTCAAAAGAATAACAAATTTTACATGCCCACTGAAACAAGGTTTCATAGAGAGAAACAATCAATAGAACGAATATCATAACAAGTGAAGTTACTTGCCTGCCTTGTTCAAACCAGGGCCTAAGAGGCGAGGAATTTGCTTGATGACAGCTTCAGAAGCTAGAAAAGCATGATACTTCTTAGCAAGCTTCTTCACAAGTTTCTTGTTCTTATTAAGCTTTTTCAGTGCCTCGACATCCATCCAATCCAGCCCAATTTTTTCAGCCTATGTTACAACACAAATGCATCAAAACCAATCAAAATCACAATAACTAACCTATAACACTATCTTTACCTAACGATGAGTAACAATCGACAACACAGCACACGAAACGATTATTATGACAAAGATTTAACCTCTTCGACGTGCTGAGCGTCACCAAGCATGCAGATCTTCATCTTGGGGCGAGGAATATGAGGAAGCTTAACGGAACCGCTGAAACGCTTGTCTTTCTGGGGGTCATAGTTCTTCAAACCAATCTGAAGTTCAACTGTCTCAGTGAATTTGCGCTTCTTCTCGTTCGCATTCGCAACGAGCTGAGATATGGCCTCTCTCAGTGCATCACTCTGTAGCTTACTGAAATGTAATAATTACACACATTAAATTAAACACTGATTAATAGTCACTAAGCAATGAAATAAGAATATCGATTGGATTGGAATAGTACCTCATTGTAAGGAGCAGAGGTTTGGTGTTTGAGGTGCCGCCACAAAAGATTATTCTGCAAATAGAACAAGCTGCTATTATAACGAAAATGCGGATAATGTGTAATGTGTTGTAGCTAACGCATTGAGAGAGAGCGCGAGTTACCGTGGCCGCCACAAACCCTAGTCAGCAGCTCAGTAACTAAGTCACAAATATACATATATATATTTTTCCTATAATATATATATGCATCATAGCTACTTTGTTTGAGACGCTGGATAATTTTTTTTGGTAGTATTAATTGATCAAACATCAAAGGGTCCAAAATCTTTAAATGCTAGATTACATATGTATGTTGGAGTCTCTCCCACCAAATAGTATTTAGTATAGTAAATTCCTATAATGTAATTATCCGTCTTGGTCTTCGAAATTTAAAATTATGTATAGTGGGCTTTTAGATTTAGGTTCGGACACTAATGTAGTCTTTTGACTTTTTTCGGCAATGACTGGACAAACAGAGTGCTGAAGTGGCACCCTCCCTACCACGTTAGTCGCTGCAACGGTTAGCTGACGTAGCAAGAGTTGTATTTATATCCAATTTGATTCCTAAAACCCTAATTTTCTCTCATTATTTATCTAACTTAGGTCCTTCTTCATCAACCTCCATTTTCCTTCTTCTTGTCTTCTTAGTCCTCTTTATCTTCTTCTTTTTGTTGTTCTTCTCCTTGTTAAAGCTTAGTCACCCATTGCTATTAGTTGAGGCACTATGATGGATGGTGGAAGCACCACAGCTGGAAGCTCTCTTCGCTCCTTTGAACAATAACTAGACCAGGTCGCAAAGTCAGAACAGAAGTGCGAGGGTGCCAGAATGGTGTGAGTGTGGCTGCTGTCCAGCTCTGCGATGGTCTGCAAAACCGGCCTCCTAGTTGTCAAGTAAGGAACTATAGGTGGACCTCTTGCTACCATTCTTTCCATGTCACTTCGATTGGTAACTACCAATGTTTACAGAATGGCAGCAACGGCCATCGGAGTGTACTGTGCGAGTAGATATGCTGCTGACATGGTGAAGTGGCAAGAGGAAGACTTGACTAAAAGGTTGGCCACTGGGTTGCTTCATGTTGTTGAACCACAAATCCATGTGGCTCTTATACCTCCTCAATCTTCTTCTCAACCCTAAGTTCTTAGTTATTAATTATAAGTGCTTATTGTTATCTTTGTTCAAATATTTTCTATTAGGGATAAGTATTGTTTTGGTCCCTGACGTTGAGGGTCCAAATCGAAACCGTCCCCATTGTAATTTTGGATTTAAAATCATCTTTAACGTTTTTTTTTGTATTAAAATCGTCCTTTTAATTTTTTTGGACAAAAATACCCTCACCACTACCAACACAATTACCTCCTCCACCACCACTACCACTAACACCAACACCAACACCACCACCACCTCCAGCACCACCAATACCAACACCAACACCAACACCAACACCAACACCACCACTACCACCACCACCACCACAACCACCACCACCACCAACACCAACACAAACACCACCACCAACACAAACACCACCACCAAGAACACCAAACAACAGCAACAACACCAAACCAAGAAGCAGAAACAGAAAATAAGAAAGCAGAAACAAGAAAGCAAAAAATAGAAAGCAAGAAAGCAGAAGTAAGAAAATAGGCGACAAGGTTACGAGGCGGAGGCGGCGAGGCGGCGAGGCTGAGGCGACGAGGCAGAGGCGGCGAGGTTGCGAGGCGGCCGCCGTCCCCCTCCCCATCCCCCTCCCCCTCTCCCCTTCTCCCCACCGCCATCCCGCGTCCTTTCTCCTTCCCCCCACCCCCGAACCCGCGTCCCCTTCCTCTTCTTCTCTGGCTTCTTCCACTTTCCCTCCCCCATCTCCTCCATCACCACCACAAAGTCACCGTCGCTGTCCCCCCTCCCCCCTTTCCCCTTCCCCCTCCCTCTCCCCCTCTCCCCTTCCCCCTACCCCACCCCACGTCCTTTCCCCTTCCTCCCACCCCGAACCCGCATCCCCTTCCTCTTCTTCTCTGGCTTCTTCCACTTCTCCTCCCCTCTCCTCCATCACCACCACCACAGAGCCGCCATCGCCGTCCCCCCTCCCCCTTCCCCTTCCCCCCTTCCCCCTTTCCCTCCCCTCCCCCTTCGTATACCCTTTTCCTCCCCCCACCCAAACGCGTTTTCTTTTATTTTTTAAATTTTATAATTTTTTAATATAGTAGGGGTAGTTTAGGAATAAATTAAAAAATTTTATTAGAAATGACGATTTTAAAATAAAATGCAACATTAAGGACGATTTTAAGTCAAAAGTTATATCAGGGACGGTTTCGATTCTGACCCTCAACGTTAGGGACCAAAACAATACTTATCCCTTTCTATTAACAATATCCTTAAAGTGATTCTCATGTCCTTTTTTCATTTTCATCTTGGAATGTAACCAAATGCAAATGTGATTGAAAGATTCTATAGGAATGGAACTACATAAAGTTATACTTTTGTTTGTATATGTCTTTCTTGTTTCTAGATACTTTTTGCTTTTTGTTACTTGAGTTATGAATCTTTGCTTGGATATTTTCTATTAGGTAAAGGTTTATCGAGATGAAAAAGTGAGTTTGAACATTGAAAAAATCTGAATTATTTTATAGAAAAATTAGAAATAATCACACAACTCAAACAAGCAAAACTTATTAGGATATTGTTCTGAGGGTTACCTGAAACTGAAGGTCGATCTCGGATGAGATCTTCTGATGTGGCCGGAGCTGTTGCATCTGACTTGTTGGGTCTTGATGTGCTGCTAATCCTTGGTCACTGAAGGGTGGTGGTACCTGCAAGAGACTCTGATGCTTAAGTTAGCATGGGCTTTATGCAGGTTTTTTGTAGAATCAGAGTGTGAGTTATACCTGGGTACTCCAGTATATTTATAGTAGTGTAGAGTGACCTCCCTTAAGATAAGTTTGTTATTTTATCTTATTTTTTTGTGGATGAAATCACCTATCTTTTGGTCAGCCGCCTTCAGGTGCACTGCGACCTTCTGCTCTGGGTCGGTTGGGCCTCAATAGTAATTTGGCTGAGCTCTTTACGCAGAGGTCAGAGGCGGACCAACTTTAGAACATGTCGGTCGTTTTTATCTTCGTCCAACCCGGACCTTATAGCTCGGTTCAGAGTATGAACAATGCCCCTGCTTGAGCTTCGATCTTCTTCATGAGGTCATGCTTCTAGGCTTCGATCCCTTAGAGGAAGTCGTGTTCAAGCATTTGTTTGGGTGGGTTCAGAGCAGCTCCTCTTTGAACGAATCTTTAGCGTTGCTTTCTTAAATGCGAAGCGTTTTTAGCTTTTTTAATTTGCGGCGCATTTTTGGGATGCTATTAGCTTCTTTGGGAACGTGCGAGCGCCTTTAAAAACCTCATTAATAGGGTTTTCAATTTGTTTTTCCGTTTCTTTTCCCTTTTTAAACCTTCGTTTGAAATCAAAGAAGAGGTTTTGCTCTTAGTTTCAGTTCCTTCTCCCTTCTGTTTCATCCTTCAATCTTACCCCTGAGCTCGTTATTCTTCCTGAAGTTCACTCTTTGCATTTCTTTTGCCCAGCGAAAGGAGCTACCTTTCCTTCTTCTTTAAGATCGTCCCTTTCTTGGACCTTTGGAGCTTCCATTACCTTGGATGAAGTTTGTTCATGGCTTGCAGTATTGCTCGTTTAGCTTCTTCCGCAGGTTGGTGCTCTTACTTCGCTCCTTTTTATATTATGCTTTTTGATTGTCGTGCTTCTCTGCACTTTACTGTTGCATGCTTTTCTTGTACAAAGCTTTTGCTATTTGAGGGCTTTTTGGTGATTATGCTTCTTTGAAGTTGCAACCTTTTGGTCTTCGTTGCTTGGTTTGGGGAAATATAGGTGCTTTAGGTGGACCTTCTTCCTTTTTGGTGATGGGGCCAGGATTTTGATCTTCCTATGTGTCTCTTCTGCATCTGTGCTGCCTCCAAAGGGTGCCCCTGAGTTTTTCTTTTTTTTTTTTGGTGTTTGTTTTCTTTGTTTTACATGAATCCTGGGGTACCCTTTTGCTGCCGTACTTGTTACTTATTAGTTGTTCCTTCATTTTCTGTAGCTGTCCGAGTTGTTTTGGTAGTGACTCCTTTTGTTTTTCTTGTTGTAGGTGTAGTTGCTTTATGTCTTCTCGTAAGAACATTGTCAAGATGTCCACCAAGGTCCCTGCTGGTATGGCCGATTGGTTAGACTCTATAGTGTTGATGTATGTTACTGTTGCCGACCCCGAGTAATGTGAGAAACTTAGGAGGTTTCATAGGATTTGTAGTAATAGGGAGGATGAGAAGAATTATGAATTGGTGTCGCCTGACCCTGAGGAGAGGGTTAGCTTCCCTCCATTAGGTCGGGAAGAGTGTCCCTTTTACTTTTTTTTCCTTGCTAAATATTACTATTTCTTTTACTGCCTTTGAGACCGAACTCTTGTGGAACTGTAATGTGTCCCCTTCTCAGCTTCATCCGAACTCTTGGGCCTTTATAAAGATCTTTTAGTTACTGTGCCAAGAAATGGGTGTCCGACCTATCATTCATCTTTTTCTTTATCTCTTTGTTTTGACAAAACCGGGGGTGGCTAAGAAAAAAGCTTCTTGGATTTCCTTTCGAGCTACTCAGGGGAAGAAAGTGTTTTCGATGTTTGATGAGTCCTTTTGGGATTTTAAGAACTACTACTTTAAGGTCCGAGCTGTTGAGGATGCTCGCCCTTTCTTTTTAGATGAAAATAATGAGCCGAACTTTCCTGTATGGTGGCAAAAAGAGCCTATAGTCCTTAAATATCCTTGGGAGAGTTTAGATGAGGTGGAATAAGCTTTTGTGAATGTTTTAGAGGAGCACTGGGGAGAGCCTCCTCATCTTGAAACAAAGAGATTTCTAGGAGATCCTTCCCTCCTCTATGCCGAGCTAGGTAGTGCCCGAGCTCTTCTTTTGTGAAAATTGTCCTTTTGTATTGACTTGGGATTTTGCCTTCATCTATTATTGTAACTGTTTTTCTAGCTTCCTTTTCAGAGATGGTGAAATCTTCAGATTCTATGAAGTCTTTTCGCAAGGCCAAGAAGGTCGTGGCTACCCAGAATTTGTCGCAGAAGACTTCGGGAGAGGGGTCCTCGGCACAGTTGCCTCCCAAACAATCGCGAGTTTAGTCTCAGGGCCCGAGAAAGATTATCCCGACTCCGCGTGTTCGGTCAGTTCTGTCCGACCCGTCCCAGACGACCTCTGGTGCTGTCTCTTCACTACTTCTGCTGGCCCCCATCCTAAAAAGTAGGGGTGTGCATGGGCCGGGTAAAACCGGGTTTGATGTGACCTAGACCCGACCCGAAATATATATCGGACCTATTTATTAGACCCGAACCCGACCCTAGACCCGATGAAACCTGTAAACTTTCGGGCCACGATTATACCGGGTAAAAATCGGGCAAAAACCGGGCCATTAACATTACATTACCTTGATACTTTTTTATAAGCTAGCATGTGAAAATATCCAAATTTCCAAGACTCAAACCATTATTTGACATGGTAAAATTCACTTAGAAAAATATAACAAGAAGTAACTCTTCTCTGAAATTAAAGTATAACCATAATCAATACTAATATTGTCTAATAACACCAAATATTTAAATCAATACAAATAACACAATATTATGCATTAGTCTAAAATCTTATGCATTTTAAACATAAAATATTAACTTATAGTCTTATAATAACTAATAACACAAAATATTAAGGTTTACAATACTTAAATTCCACATAAAAATAGCTATCATCCATCACTAATAACACAAAATATTAATTGTGTATGATGATCGGGCCACCGGGCCGAGTTCGGATGACCCGAGCTATATAGCCCGGACCCGACCCAAAATAATGACCGGGTCTATTTTTGAGACCCTTACTCGGCCCTAGATCCGGTGAAATCACACCAAATTAGCCCCTAAAGTGTTTGGGGCTGGGCCGGATCTTTGGGCCGGGCCGGTCCATGCACACCCCTACTAAAAAGCAAAAGACTACTGAAACTTACAACTTGGATGACAAAGAGTTTGATGGTGTGGATTTTGCTATGGAGCTCATTGCTCCTTATGGTCAAGTTTCAACTGATGATGTGTCTATCCCTCACCATCTTGATTTTATAACAAGCAATATTATTCGGATGGCCAATCTTGGTGCGGCCTTATCCCGAGTTGTCCAGGAGTCCCCGATTCGTGCTACCAAAGCCTTCATGGAGGATGTTAAATCTGAGTATGACAAGATCAAGGCTTTGAAAGATGAGCTGGATGCTAGGGTGGCTAAGTTGGAGCTTGATATTAAAAAGGAGAAGTCCAGAGCTACTACTGTTGAGGCGTCTACCAACTTGGCCGAGGAGATGGCCAAGAAGTCCAAAGAGAGCTATACCCGCACATATAGCGAGCTATTGGAGACTAAGGAAAGGCTTCAATCTGCACAGGATGACTATGCCGAGCTCCAGGGGCATATGGTGAGCAGCATGACCGAGATGTATGAGAATTTAAAGGCTCAAGTCCGGGTTCTTGCTCCCGAGCTCGACCTCACCTTATTTAGTATGGACAACGTGGTGGAGGATGGCAAGATTGTGCCTGCCCTTGATGATGAAGATGAGGGTCCTCCCCATGTGCCACCGGCCAAGTCTGCTGCAGCTTCAGCTTCTACGACCCCATCTGTCAAGGTGGTCCCTCCTGAGCCCAAGCCTGATGTTGAGGTTCTGACTGGGTCGGATGGAGTTGTTAATGCTACCCCAATCTCGACCGTGCCTCCTCCTCCTAAGGGTGCCGCTGCCAATGCGACTTCAGATCCTTGATGATTTCTTTAGATCTTTATTTTGTATTTGGTATAGTCCGACTTGTGGACTTTATTGAACTTGTCAGCTTTTGTAATTATCTGTGGTTGAATGATAAACCATTATTTTATGGTTTATATTGTGTTTAATTGTGTGGTTTTATCAAATCTTTACCCACTTATTCATATGATTAGCATGTATTTACAATTCCTTCCCAAAATTACTCCATGGTTGAAAACTTGCTTCCTAAGAGACTTTTAATTATGTATTTTTAATTCTCCTTTATTCCATTCGATGCCATGATCCGTGTGTTAAGTGTTTCAGGCTTTATAGGGCATGAATGACTTGGAGATTGGAGAGGAGGCTTGCAAAAATAGAAGGAACACAAGAAATCAAGGAGATGACCATTGAGAAGCGACGCGAACGCATGGCTCACGCGACCGCGCTAAATGGAGAAATCGGAGTGACGCGCTCACGTGCCTGACGCGAACGCGTGAATTGGAAACTGCACAAGTGACGCGAATGCGTGGACGATGCGCACGCGTGGCAAGGCAAAACGCTAGATGACGCGAACGCGTGGATGACGCGATTGCGTGACGTGCACGATCTGTAGAATTTGCAGAATTCGCTGGGGGCAATTTTGGGCCATATTTTGACCCAGTTTTCGGCCCAAAAAAGCATATTAGAGCCAGGGAACATGCAGAGATCAAGGAGAGACATTCATTCTGCATAATTTTAGTTTTAGATCTAATTTTACTCCTCCTCTAGGTTTTCTCTCTACACATTCATAGTTCTTAGGATTTTGTTTTTATTAATTTTTGGATTGGGATATTGAGAAGAGTTATTACCTCCGCCAAGACTTCATCATTCTAGTTTGTTTCCTTACTTGTCACTTACTCTTTCATATCCTTAATTTATTCAGAGTTACTATTGGATTATTTTTAGAATTTATTAATACAAGAACTATTTCTATTTTTAATTGATCCTTTTGGTTATTATTTATCATGTCTTTCTTTATTTCCCTTTCTTATTTTGTGAAGTTTACATTCATAATGAGCGAGTAGTTCTATAACTTGATTGAGAGTTGATTGAAAGGAGAATCTTGAGTTGGAATGCTCAAGAGAAAAATTGTAATTGGGTTTATCGTTGGATCGCCCTCTAATCACTAACACTAATCCTTCCCAAGGGAGAGGATTAGAACTTGTGAATAGAAATTGACTTCCAACTTGCTTGACTTTCCTTTATCTGGTAAAGGATAACTGAGTAGAACAACCTTCAATTATCAATTAATCTTGAGAGAACTCCAACAAGGATAGACTTTCCAACTAATCTACTCCCGGTCAAGATTTTTATTTAAATTACATAAATTCTCTGATTTAATTTCCTGTTATCAAACTCAAAACCATTTTTTGAAAACATCTGATTAATAAAATAGCACGCCTTTTTACAACTCGTTGGGAAACGACCTGGGATTCATACTCCCAGTATTTTAATTCTAATTTTTGTGACAACCTTTCTAAATTGATAGGCAGATTTTTGTTGGTTAAGAACTGTACTTGCAACGTATCTCTTATAATAATTTCTTAACCCGCCAATTTCCGCCACATCATTGACTCTCTGACATTTAATTGCTTCCTAGCAACTCAACAAACACTTTAAACTCTTGGGCTGCCATTTAGGCAGCCTTTGAGTCTTTAATGTTTTGTGTTGAATGATTTGACTTTGCTCATGTTGTTTTTCAACCTTTGTTTGGAGGGGGTTGTTCTACAACCTTTATGTAAGCGCTTTGGATTTCCTTTGGTTTGACACCCTTTGAGGTGGTGTTTCACCTTTCGGGTTACCCTATAGCCTTCTGGTTCCATTTTCTCTTTGGCTAGCTATATCATCTTTGCGACTTGCCGCCCGGGCTTTTTAGTCGAATTCCAAACAACTTTGTAGTGTTCTCGTGTGGAACCTTTTTAGTTTGTTTGGATGACATTTTAGCTCCGTTTTTAGACCGTGCTTCTAGCTTTAAGTAGAATCCTTTTCAGGACCTTGTACCTTTTTAGCTAAGCACTTTTTTGTCCTTTGCAAGATGTTTTTTGTCCCTTTTTAATTATCCTTTCATTGGTCTGACTTCTCTATCGAGCCTTCTTAAGTTATAACTTCTTGCATTAACTTGCTTATACCGCTTCACTTTGCCGATCTCTTGTAATCGGGCGATGAATTTTTGCATTTTGTGAGCTTAGATTAATGCGTCTTGGTAGGAAACTTTCTAGGAAATTGATAGCTTTTATTTGAATAATAATAAGATAAAAATATAAATGAAAGTATGTACATATGATTGCTTACCCTTGTAGGTCGGGCAGTTTTTTAGATCTCGGTCTGGCGCCTCATTAAAAAATCTTTTTAGGAAAAAGAGTGCGCCTTGACCTAAGATCTTTACTATTTTCTAGCTATAGTACCTTCTTAGGTTACAGGCATTCCATGACCTTGGTAGCTCCCGCCCTTCGAGGTCGGCCACCCTGTAGTAACCTTTCCCCAGTACTTCTGTAACTCAGTATGGTCCTTTCCAGTTGGCTGCTAGCTTCCCTTCTCCTGACCGACCTGCTCCGATATCATTTCAGATTAAGATGAGATCGTTGGTGGTGAAGCTTCACTGGACTACCTTCCGATTATACCTCAGAGCTATTCAACGCCTTAAGGCTTTCTCTCTGATCCGAACTCTTTCTCGGACTTCTGGAAGTAGGTCAAGCTCTTCTTTTTTAGCTTGGAAGTTGGTGTCTTCATTGTAGAAGATCACTCTAGGGGATCCTTTTTCTACTTCCACGGGAATCATTGCCTCCATTCCATAAGTGAGTCGGAATGGTGATTCTCCGATGGTGGAGTGTGGCGTTGTCCGATATGCCCATAGGACTTGCGGGAGCTCGTTGATAGATGAGAATTCATGTTGATTTAGAATCACTCAAAACAAGAATCACTTCGTTAGTAGCATAGTCTAAACCAACAATGAATCCTCATGATCAAATGTTAAATTCAAATTAAAATAACCGAGAGTATTAAACCTCGGGTCGTCTTCCCTAGAAGTTGCAATTAAGTGTACAATTATTGGCTATGAGAGAAAGCATGGGGAATTGTGAATGCAAGAGAGAAGCAAGAAATTAAAATGCAAGGAATGTAAATAAGCATAAAAGGAATTAACGAAAATGAAAATGGAAATTAAATGACAAAAAGAGCTCTTGGTGAGGATTGGGGAATTAAGGATTTCTATCCTAGTTATGGACCACAAACATGATAATTGTGTAAAATTAATCCCAATTAGTCAATCCTACTTGAGAATTAGTCAAAAGGGCATAATTGATTCCAATCCCTAAGTCCTAAGTCAACACTAGTGGGTCACTTAGAGTCAAGGAAAACCAAACCAATTAACAATCCTCACACAATGTGGAATGGGCATCCACAACTTAATTCCACCCAAACACCCAATTTCTCAACCAAGAGTGTGAAAACTAAACATGCAAGAAACTAAAAGTCAAAGCGATAAAAGTCAAAGCAAGGAAAATTAAAATGCAAGAAACCTCTTGGAAAGTAATTGAGAGCTAAGATTACCTATCCTAGGTATTGACCACAAACACATGATGATTATGAAGAGTTAATCCCACTAAGTCAACCCTAACATCGAGGATAAGTCAACTAGGCATAGTTGATTTCAATCCATAAGTCCTATGTCAACACTAAGGGTCACATAGAGTCAATGAAAACCAAATCAACTAACTACTCTAATATATCAAACAGGAATGAACATCAATGACTCAAGAATCACCAAAGTCATCAACTTCAAGCCAAGAGTGAGAAAAAACTAAGTAAAAACTAAGCCAAATATTTTATCAAACACTTAGTATGCATGAAAATAAAATAATATTAAATTGAAATAAAAATAAAAGCTAGCTACCAAAAGCAAGAAAATGACAATAACAATAAAAGAAAACAATAAATGAACATAAAACATAAATTGGCATTAATTGAAATTAAAATAACAAAATTATCCATAAACATAAAAATGACAAGATAAAGGAAATAAAAATGGAAATGAAGAAGAACAAAGATGCAATAAAAATAAATGACAAGGAAAAGTAAATGAAAATAAGAATTAAAAGTAGAAATTACAAGAAATTAAACTAAAGAACCCTAATTCTAGAGAGAGGGGGAGCTTCTCTCTCTAGAAACTAAGAGAAAAGCATGTAAAAGCTAAACCTAATTGCCATCCCCCCCTTCACATGGAAGGAGGCCCTCTTTGATATAGCACTCAATCAGCTTCAGAAGGTCCAAAATTGGGCTCTGGAGACCCAAAAATCGCCCCTAGTGATTTGCATTAAATGAGTCACGCGCTGGGACCTGTGCGTACGCACACATGCTGATTTTCTTCTTGTGCATACGCACAGGATGTTGTGCGTATGCACACATGGATGAGTGGTTCTTGTGTGTACGCACACGCCAATGTGTGCTTCTCCTTTGATTTCTTCATGTTTTCTCCCAATTCCATGCTTTTCTTCCACTCATATCAAGCCATTCTAACCTATTACACCTGAAATCACTCATCAAAACCATCAAGGCATCAAATGGGATAAAAGTGGGATAAAATTAATCAAATTAAGCACAAAATAGTATGTTTTCACAATTAGGCTCAATTTAGAGAGAAAACACAAAAGTATGCTATATAAGTGAATAAATGTGGGTTTATATGATGAAATTCACTCAAATCAAACCAAAATATATTGTCAAATATGGATTCATCACTCGTCTGCCTAAGCTCCCTTGGCGTCATGTAGTCTCTGTTTTAACCCGGCCAGTATGACTTTGTTGGTGGCTTCTGCCTGTCCATTGGCTTGTGGGTGCTCGACAGAGGTGAACTGGTGCTTGATCTTCAAATCGGCTACCAGGTTTCTAAAGCCCGTGTCGGTGAACTAAGTGTCATTGTCTGTGGTAATAGAGCATGGGACCCCAAACCTTGTGACAATGTTTCTATACAAGAACTTCTAATTTCTTTGGGCGGTGGCAGTGGCTAAAGGTTCAGCCACGATCCATTTTGTGAAATAGTCTATTCCTACAATGACGAACTTGACTTGTCCCGATCCCTGGGAGAATGTTCTGAGGAGGTCGAGCCCCCACTTTACGAATGACCAGGGTGAAGTGATGCAAATGAGTTCTTCGGGTGGTGCGATGTGAAAGTTGGCGTGCTTCTGACATGGAGGGCATGTTTTGACGAACTCTGTTGCTTTCTTTTGCAAGGTCGGCCAGTAAAAACCGGCTCGGAGTACCTTTTTAGAAAGAGCTCGCGCCCCGAGGTGGTTACCGCACATGCCACTGTGGACTTCTTCTAAGACTTCCCTCGTAGCGGAGGTCGGGACGCATTTTAGGAGGGGTGTAGAGATTCCTCTCCTATATAGGACGTCATGCATTATGGTGTAGTATTGTGCTTCTCGTACTAGCCTTTTTGCCTCCTTTCTAACTGCGGGGAATGTTTCAGACATGAGAAAATTGATTATGTGAGTCATCCACCCTTGGTCCTGGTCTGATGTGCTTAAGACCTTCTTTTCTTCCGAGGTTGACAGATTTTGTAGTGTTTCTTGGATGAGGCTTCTATTGTTGCCCCTTGGTTTGGTATTGGCTAGTTTCGAAAGTGCATCAGTTCGGGCATTTTGTTCTCGAGGTATATGTCAGATCTCATATCCTGTGAATTGTCTGAGCTTTTGCCTTGTCTTGTCTAGGTACTTCTTCATGATGGGATCCTTAGCCTGATAGGTCCCTTATTTGTGAGGTGACGACTTGTGAGTCGCTGAAGATGGTAAGCTTCTGAGCTCTTACCTCCCTAGCCAGTAGGGCTTCGTATTTAGCTTGGTTATTTGAGGTGGGGAACTCGAACTTTAGTGAGAGCTCGATTTGGGTTCCCTAGTCACTTTCTAAAATGACGCCTGCGCCACTCCCGATTTTGATCGAGGAGCCATCCACGTAGAGGCTCCACTCTGTGGGGGTGCTCGGGGTGTCAGTGTACTCTGCAATGAAGTCGGCCAAGTATTGAGACTTAATAGCTGTCCGAGCTTCATATTTAAGGTCAAATTCGGATAACTCGACTGCCTATTGTAGGATTCTTCCAGCTAGGTCTGTTTTCTGTAAGATACCTTTTATGGGTTGGTTGGTCTGTACTCTAATGGTGTGAGCTTGAAAGTATGGTCAGAGTCGTCGGGAGGTGAGTATAATGGCATAAGCGAACTTTTCTATCT
Source organism: Arachis ipaensis (assembly GCF_059453495.1). Taxonomy (NCBI): domain Eukaryota; kingdom Viridiplantae; phylum Streptophyta; class Magnoliopsida; order Fabales; family Fabaceae; genus Arachis; species Arachis ipaensis. The sequence goes on from NC_142441.1 coordinate 100,627,394, forward strand.
TTTAATAGTTTAGTTCAGCCCCTTGCAAAGCCTTACTAATGAAGTAGATAGGTTTTTGCCCGTTTTTGTCTTCTATAACCAGTGCTGAGGCTATCGCCCGATTTTCTACGGCGAGGTATAGGATTAGTTCCTCACCTTCCCTAGGCCGGGTTAACATAGGTGGTTGCCCCAGGAATGTCTTAAAGTTTCGAAAGGCTTGTTCACATTCTGAGGTCCACTCAAACCTTTTTCTTTTCTTTAGTGTTGCATAGAAAGGAAGAGATCTTAAAGCTGAACCAGCTAGGAATCTGGACAGAGCTGCTAGCCTTCCATTGAGCTGCTGAACCTCTTTTGCACAGGTTGGACTTTTCATGCTGAGTATGGCCTGGCATTTATCCGGGTTCACTTCGATCCCCCTTTGAGTGAGCATGAAGCCCAAGAATTTGCCACCCTGTACCGCGAAGGTGCACTTTACAGGATTAAGTCTCATCCCATGCTTCCTTATGGTGTCGAACACTTCGGTTAGGTTGGATAACAACATCTCCTCCCTTTGTGTCTTTACCAACATGTCGTCTACATAAACCTCCATCAGCTTCCCAATATGATTGGCGAAAACTTTGTTCATCAATCTTTGGTATGTAGCCCCTGCGTTTTTGAGTCCGAATGGCATGACTACGTAGCAGTAGTTTGCTTTTGGGTTAGGAACGAAGTTTTCTCCTGGTCGGGTTGATACATCGGGATTTGATTATAGCCCGAGTAAGCGTTCATGAAGGAGAGGTACTTATATCCCAATGAAGCGTCGACTAGTGTGTCGATGTTCGGAAGTGTGTAAGGATCCTTTGGGCAGCCTTTGTTGAGGTCGGTGTAATCCGTGCACATCCGCCACTTTCCATTTGACTTTTTGACCAATACTACATTGGCTAGCCATAACGGGTATTTTACCTCCCTTATGAACCCTGCTTCCAAAAAGGCTTGTACCTGCTCCTCAACGGCTTGTGACCTCTCTGGGCCGAGTTTCCTACGCTTCTGTTGCACTGGCCAAGACTGATGCACGGAAAACTTGTCTCGCAACAAATTTCCTTCGGCAAGTGTACCGAATTCGTCGTCAAGTAATAACTCACAAAAGAGTGAGGTCGAATCCCATAGAGATTAACGGATTAAGCAATCAATGGTTAATTGATTATCCTAGTTAGATGAATCAAATTTGAATGATGAGCAGCAGGAAGTGTAAATTGCATGAATGTAAAGAAAGCAATAAAGTGCAGAAAAGTAAAATGGCAAGAAAAGTAAATGTAAGAACTAAAAATAAAATGAACATTGGGATCAAGAGATATTGCAATCCTCCGGATCAAGTTCATTCTCATCTCTTCCTCAATCAATGCATTCATTGATCTCCTTAGCAATCTTAAGTGATCGAATTACAATTCCTTGTAATTCGATCTCTCAAATCTTGATCAATAGCCAATTCCTTGGTCAATTGCTCATGAGAAGAGATGAAGTATGGTCACTGATTATACCACATGCATTTCCCAAATCAAGTGTTGGAAGGATTATAGTCACATATCCATCCACACCCAATTTGGTCCAGCATGAGAAAGCATTTCTAGCATGATCTCTTCATTCCTCTTTCAAGGTTCAGAAGAGGTCCAAGTATGAATAGTTTTTTTTCCAAGATAACTACCCAATTGGATGAAGATCGAAAGCTCTCTAGTAAAATCAAGAGGAAAGAAAGAAGAAGAAGAATAAGAACTACACTTAATCCATTGAATCACAATAGAGCTCTCTAACCCAATGTAAAGAGTTAGTTGATCATTGCTCTACAAAAATAGAAAAGAAAGAAAGTGCAGAAAAGTAAAGATGAAGATTAAAACTTAAAATTGAAACTTCAAAATTCATAAATGAAAAGTACAAATAAAAGAAAGAAAAGGAAAAGTGTGTGAGGGGAGGGAGTCCGAAGACCCCTCTCTAATCCCCCATTCCAGAATTTCCAGATTTCAGTCCCCCTTTCAATGTAAAAACTAAGGCCTTTATATAGGCTCTCCTAAATTACAAAATGAAATTAAAAGCAAATTACAATTAAATGAAAATTCCTATTCTAGATGCTTCTTGTGGTCTTGATTGGTTGACAATTGTGGGCTTGCTTGCTTGAGCTTTGAAGTGGACTTGAGAGAGAAGTGGGTCAAGTTGAGGTTCAGGTGCTAAAGTTAGTGCTAAAGTTAGCCACACTAACGCTACAAGTGTGGCGTTAGTGCTAAAGTTATTGTGGCTAACGTTGCACTTGCTGCCCAGTTGGTGTTTTTGGGGCTTAAAAGATGCCTCTTATTTGTGCTCCAATTTCATGCCCACTATAAAGTATTATATATCGTTGGAAAGCTCTAAATGTCAGCTTTCTAACGCAACTAAAATCACCTCAATTGGACCTCTTTAGCTCAAGTTATGCTCCTTTGAAGTGGACATGGTCGCTGGTCTAGTTGCCAACGTTAATGGAAAACTTGAGTGCCAATAACGCTAGCAATCAGGGCTTCATTATTGCCAGTTTCTGGAGCTCAAACTTAGTGTCCACCCCATACTATTATATATTGTTGGAAAGCCCTGGATGTCTACTTTCCAATGCCTTTGGAAGCGCATCATTTGGAGCTCTACAACTCGAGTTACACTTCTTGGAAGGTGAAGAGGTCAGTTGGCCTTAATACAGGTTGATACCATGTTCATCATTGCACTTTCGGGGCAGGTTTTCTCCCTCAAATTTAGTGTCAACCATGTAGTGCCATATATGCTTGGAAAGCTCTGGAATCCTACTTTCCAATGCCACTGGAATCACCTCATTTGAAGCTTTGTGGCTCAAGTTATGCGTGTTTGAAGAAGGCATGGTTAGGCTGCCAGGTGGGACTTTTGCCCACATTAACTACCACGTTAACTAAGTTAACGTGGGAGTTTAACGTGGCTCATAGTGGCTTGTGTGGGCTCATTCCAACGTTAGTGACAATGTTGGGTGTCACTAACGTTGGTGATCACCTTCCTTCTTCACGTTAGCTTCCACGTTAACTAGGTTAACGTGGGAGTTAACGTGGCTTATTATGACTTGGCCAACGTTAGTGATAAAGTTGAATGTCACGAACGTTGGCTTCCCCTTTACTTCTTAACGTTAGAGGCCACGTTAACTAAGTTAACGTGGCAACTAACGTGGCCACTTATGAGCTTGGTCCAACGTTAGTGATAATGTTAAGTGTCACTAACGTTGGCTCCATTTCCTTTCTTCAAAGTTAATGCCACTAACTTTTCTCACTAACGTTGGGGCTTTCCTTCCTTCCACGTTAGTGCCCACGTTAGTGTAACTAACGTAGCCACTAACGTGGCTTCTTCTTTTCTTCTTTTGGCCTAAAATCAATCAAACAAAGTGCATCAAAGTCTTGCTCTTAATCATGGGATCATGCATCATCCAATTTATCATATAATTCATGCAAAATCCTCATGAAATCATGTAAAGTGCACAATGTATGCTTGAATCAAAATGTAAGAGAATATCTACCCAAAACTAGCTTATTTCCTAAGAAAATGCATGAAACTACCTTAAAAATAGTAAAGAAAAGGTCAGTGAAACTGGCCAAAATGCCCTGGCATCAAAGACCCAGGATATACGGCTAACTTATGACACATTAGTCTAGGATCTATACCGGGCATGTCGGCGGCCTTCCATGCAAAGAGGTCGGAATTATCCCTTAGGAGCATTGTTAGTAGTTCCTTTAGGTCTCCTCGTAGATTCGCTCCGATATTTGTTATTTTGTCTTGAGTGTTTCCGATTTGAACTTCTTCGGTCTCACCTTCTGGTTGAGGGCGGAGTTCCTCACGAGCACGAATTCTCCCGAGTTCTAAGGTAATGGTTTCCTTTTCTTTGGGGTCACCTTTAAGGTTCATACTTTCGTTGTAACAACGTCGCGCAAGTTTCTGGTCCCATTTTATGGTAGCGATCCCTTCTGTAGTTGGGAATTTCATGCATAGGTGCGGAGTGGAGACCACCGCGGTGAGCTGATTTAACGTTATCTGACCTATAAGGGCGTTGTATGCGGAGCTCAAGTCGACTACTATGTAGTCTATGCTCAGTGTTCTAGATTGTGTTCCTTTTTCGAATGTTGTGTGCAACGGGATGTACCCAAGTGGTTGGATTGGGGCGTCTCCGAGTCCGAACAAGCTATTTGGGTAAGCTCGGAGCTCTTTCGCTTGTAGGCCGAGCTTGTCGAATGCGGACTTGAACAGGATATCTGCGGAGCTTCCTTGGTCTACCAATGTTCGATGGAGATTGGCGTTGGCGAGTATGATGGTAATGACCACAGGGTCATCACGCCCCGGGATGATGCTTGCGGCATCTTCTTGAGTGAAAGTAATGGTGGGGAGGTCGGGTGACCTGTCCCTTTCTCGACATGATACACCTCTTTGAGGTGTCTTTTGAGGGATGACTTAAAGATCCCTCCTCCTGCGAATCCTCCACTCATCGTGTGAACATGTCTCTCAGGGGTGTGAGGGGGACGTTTACCTCGTCCGACCTCATCATTCCTTCTCCTCTTTCTTGGTTCTTCCGCTCTATTGGCTAAGAACCGATCTAGTCGCCCTTCTCGTGCTAGTTTTTCAATGACGTTCTTTAGGTCGTGACAGTCATTGGTAGAGTGCCCATAGATTTGGTGGTATTCGCAATACTCTGTCCGAATTTCTCCTCTCTTGTGTTTAATCGGGCGAGGCGGTGGGATCTTCTCAGTGTTGCATATCTCCCGGTAAACATCCACAAGGGACACCCGAAGAGGGGTGTAGCTGTGGTACTTTCTGGGTTTCTCAGTAGGTTGTTCTTCTTTTTTCCTAGACTCTTTGTCCTTGTCTCGAGGTGGGTAGGAGAGTCCGGTCTTTGAGGTCTCTCCTAATCGGGAGTTCTCCTCCATATTGATGTATTTTTCCGCCCGTTCTTGTACCTCATTCAGAGATGTTAAGTGTTTTTTGGATATAGAATGGCTAAAGGGCCCTTCCCGTAGACCGTTGATGAGTCCCATAATCGCTGCTTCTGTAGGAAGATTCTGTATGTCCAGGCATGCTTTATTAAATCTTTCCATGTAACTACGAAGGCTTTCCCGATCTTCTTGTTTAATCCCTAGCAGGCTTGGAGCATGTTTGGTTTTGTCCTTCTCTATGGAGAACCTGGCTAGGAACTTCTTAGCGAGGTCGTCAAAGCTTGTTATCGACCTTGGTGGCAAGCTATCGAACCACTTTATCACTGTCTTGGTCAAGGTGGTCGGGAAGGCTTTGCACCGGATTGCATCTGAGGCATCTGTGAGATACATTCTGCTTCTGAAATTGCTGAGATGATGGCTCGGATCAGACGTACCGTCATACAGGGTCATGTCGGGAGCTTTGAAGTCTTTTGGGACTTTAGCTTTCATGATCTCCTCTGTGAATGGGTCTTGGTCCTTATGAGGGCTATCCTCGAGACTGGGTTATGTTGTCTTAGTTTTAAGGTCGGCCTCGAGCTTTAGGAGCTTGTCCTCCGGCTCTCTTCACCGTCTCGTTTCTCTCCGGAGGTCTCTCTCGGCTTCTCACTGACGTTTGGCCTCTTGTTTGAGCTGTTTGAGGCGATCCTGTTGTTCACGGATGGCATTTAAGATTTCTGTGTTTTGAGGTTATTTGTCTCCCTTGGATTGGTGTGTGTCCTTTGGGGAGTTTGGTGTGGCATCCGTGTCCTTTAGTGGCGTTACTTCTTCTACTCTGGAGTTTGCCATGTCGATGGGATGACTTCCAGATTCTCCGGCAACAGCGCCAATGTTCCAAGGGTTACCTGAAATTGAAGGTCGATCTCGGATGAGATCTTCTGATGTGGCTGGAGCTGTTACGTCTGACTTGTTGGGTCTTGATATGCTGCTAATCCTTGGTCACCGGAGGGTGGTGGTGGTGGTGGTCTTGATGTACTTGCAAGAGACTCCGATGCTTAAGTTAGCATGGGCTTTAGGCAAGTTTTTTGTAGAATTAGAGTGTGAGTTATACCTGGGTGCTCCAGTGTATTTATATTAGTGTAGAGTGACCTCCCTTGAGATAAGTTTGTTATCTTATCTTATCTTTTTGTGGGTGAGATCACCTATCTTTTGGTCAGCCGCCTTCAGGTGCGCTGTGACCTTCTGCTCTGGGCCCGTTGGGCCTCAATAGTAATTTAGCCGAGCTCTTTATGTAGAGGTCGGAGGCGAACCAACTTTAGAACAGGTCGGTCATTTTCATCGTTGTCTAACCCGGACCTTATAGCTCGGTCTAGGGTATAAACAGATATCATCAACAGAAGTGAATTGATTGGATCATCATGAACTTTACTATCTTATTGACACTTTATAGACATCAAGAACTTAAACATATTGTGTAGTTTATTACAATACTTAGCAATCCCATTGTTCAACAATTTATGTCACTTCTTAGTCATGAACATGACTAACAACATAGTGTACTCTAGCTTTTCTTCTTCTAACTTCATCACAAGCCTCTTTTATATTTAAGGAATAACTCATCAATTATCCATTCACCAAACTCTTCCTTTATCATCGGTTCACAAGTAGCCCTTACATGTTTAGCTATGAAATCAACACTTATATCTATATCATCATTGCCATTGTTCTTGTTCAAACCCTCATCCAAAGGGTTATTGATAGCTTCAAGCTTTTGAAGAGTAAAAAACCCTTTTGACTCAATCACTTGTATCACTTCTTCTGGTGTTGCACCATATCTTGGCATGTTCATTGAATCTAATTTTTCTTCTTCAATCAAAGACCTTTCTGACCCAAGAGAGCGTAAGAATAATGACACAATTTTTCTCTCGTCTTTGTCTTGATTTTTCTGGAAACTACCCCCATAATGTATCATGATATCAATTTCAGTCATCTACACAATCACAAAAGAGATCATATAGCCTTAGAATAAAATTATGTATCATTAACATCATGAGTTAAAGACAAATATCATACATCATACACTATTTTTTGTATACTTCATAGATGAAAACCAAAACCTAAAAAAATAGTTTAATATTGCATAGCCCTAATCCTATCAACATCATTCCCTATTCTATTCATAAAAAAATAGAACACCCCCAAATCCCAGCCCAACGTATAAGCAATCAATGAAACCCTAGAAAAAAAATAGCATGAAAGCATAATGGTTCTCCGTTGACAAGAACATCGGCACCATAGAGCACAATCATATATGCATTTCAAAAGTAAATTAAAAAAATTAAAACCACTAAACTCAACATTAATGATTACCTTAGCTGAGAATAAGAGGGGAGCAACCTCCTTCTTTCGAAACATTGTGATTTTCACTTTAACCTAGTTGTGCATTAGTTTAATCAAAGTGATAAAAGATTTCAATAACCCTTTACTAGCACCATTAATTAGAGACGAAGAAGAATAGTGGAGGTAGAGAAGAAGAAGAATACTTTATTATGGGTCAAAACCATTTCTTTTCCCTTCATATATAAAACGACAACATTTCTGACTTCTTTAAGTGCCAAAGGGTAATCGACGTCGTTTACCCATCATCCAATGTGGCAAGGAGAGTGCCACTTCAGCACTCTATTTGCCTAGTCATCGCCAGAAAAGTATCGAAGGACTATATTGGTGTCCGGACCTGAATCTGGAGGATCACTATAGGTAATTTTAAATTTCGAAGACCAAAATGGCTAATCGCACTACAAAGAAAAGGTCTATGGTTAGTGAAAAGGCTGACCAAAGGTCTATGGTCACGGTTTTTGACCTATGGTCACGGTTTTTCCACCATGGCCTATTCTCTCGTGGCCATAGATCTATGGTCATGATTTTTTTATCTATGGCCACGGTTTCAATGGTCACGGTTGTAATGTTCAAATTCTAGCACTTTAGGCCACGTTTTATTACCGTGACCATAGGTTAATCTATGGTTACGCGATAAAATCGTGACCATAGCCTTATCTATGGTCACGGTTTTGGCCATGACCAAAGTGATGAGCGAACAATTTATATGCTTTTTGGCATCGTTTTTACATAGTTTTTAGTATGTTCTAGTTACTTTTTATTATATTTTTATTATTTTTTATGCAAAAATCACATTTTTGGACTTTACTATGAGTTTGTGTGTTTTTTCTTTAATTTCAGGTATTTTCTGGCTGAAATTGAGGGACCTGAGCAAAAGTCTAATTCAGAGGCTGAGAAAGGACTGCAGATGCTGTTGGATTCTGACCCTCCTACACTCGAAGTGGATTTTCTAGAGCTACAGAAGCCCAATTGGCACGTTCTCAATTGCGTTGGAAAGTAGACATCCTGGGCTTTCCAGAAATATGTAATAGTCCAAACTTTGCCCGAGATTTGATGGCCCAAACTGGCATTTAAATGCCAGCCAGAGACCCTTTTCTAGCGTAAAATGCCAGGACTGGCACCAAAACTGGAGTTAAACGCCCAAACTGGCATCCAAGCTGGTGTTTAACTCTAGAAAAGGCCTATGCACGTGTAAAGCTCAATGCTCAGCCCAAGCACACACTAAGTGGGCCCCAGAAGTGGATTTCTGCACTCTCTGCACTTAGTTACTCAATTTCTGTAATCTTTAGTAACTAGTTTAGTATAAATACTAGTCTTTCCTATTGTTTTAGAGAACTTTGGACTTTTATGTTACATTTTGGAGGCTGGCCACATGGCCATGCCTAGACCTTTTTCTCTTATGTATTTTCTACGGTGGAGTTTCTACACCTCATAGATTAAGGTGCGGAGCTCTGCTGTTCTTCATGAATTAATGCAAGTACTATTGTTTCCCTTTCAATTCACGCTTACTTCTTCTCCAAGAGATACTCTCGTACTTAATTCAGTTAAGTCAGAATGAAGGGGTGACCCGTGACAATCACCCACTATCTTCGTTACTCGCTTAGCCAAGATCCGCGTGCCTGACAACCACAAGCGGTTTATATAATGTTCAATGTAGTCATTGGACGACAGCCGGAGTATAGTCTCTTGGGTCTCTGATTCACGGACCGAGTCCGTGAGATTAGAACTTTCGTGATAGAGGCTAGAACCAATTGGCAGCATTCCTCAGATCCGAAAAGTCTAAACCTTGTCTGTGGTATTCCGAGTAGGATCTAGGAAGGGATGACTGTGACGAGCTTCAAACTTACGAATGTTGGGCACAATGATAGTGTGTAAAAGGATAGAGTGATCCTATTCTGACACAAGTGAGAACCGACAGATGATTAGCCGTGCGAAAGCTGTACCTGGTATTTTTCATCCGAGACGAGAAATCTGACAGTTGATTAGCCGTGCAGAATTTGTACTTGGACCATTTTCACTGAGAAGATCATACAGTTTTCCTTGGAAGGGAGCACGCATGATTGGATGAAGACAATAGGAAAGTAAAGGTTTATAAGCAACAAAGCATCTCTAAACGCTTATCTGAAATTCCCACCAATGAATTACATAAGCATCTTATTGTATTTTATGTTTTATTTATCTTTTAATTATCAAAACCTCATAACCATTTGAATCCGCCTGACTAAGATTTACAGGAGAACCATAGCTTGCTTCAAGCCGACAATCTCTGTCGGATCAACCCTTACTCGCGTAAGGTTTTATTACTTGGACGACCCACTGCACTTGCTGGTTAGTTATACTGGAGTTGTGAAAAGTGTGATCACAATTCCGTGAACCAAGTTTTTGGCACCGTTGCCGGGGATTGTTCGAGTTTGGACAACTGACGGTTCATCTTGTTGCTTATATTGGGTAATTTTATTTTATGTTTAAGCTTTTATTTTTATTTTAAAAAAAAAAATACAAAAAGATTTAATAAAATCATAAAAACCAAAAAAATTTTGTGTTTCTTGTTTGAGTCTTGTGTCAAATATTAAGTTTGGTGTCAATTGCATGTTTTTAATTTTTCTTAAATTTTCGAAAATTCATCATGTGTTCTTTCTTGATCTTCAAGTTGTTCTTGATGATTTTCTTTGTTTGATCTTTACATTTTCTTGTTTTGTGTCTTTTCTTGTTTTTCATATGCATTTTCAAATTCATAGTGTCTAAACATTAAAAATTTCTAAGTTTGGTGTCTTGCATGTCTTTTTTTTTTTAAATTTTCAAAAATATGTTCTGATGTTCAACATGATCTTCAAAGTGTTCTTGGTGTTCATCTTGACATTCAAAGTGTTCTTGCATGCATTCTTTATTTTGATCTTAAATTTTTATGTTTTATTTTATTTTGTTGTTTTTCTCTCTCCTCATTAAAAATTCAAAAGTCAAAAAAATATCTTTTCCTTATTCTTCTCATAATTTTCGAAAATTTTAGTTGACTTGGTCAAAATTTTTTAAAATTTAGTTGTTTCTTATTAGTCAAGTCAAAATTTCAATTTAAAAACTTTATCTTTTCAAATCTTTTTCAAAAATCAAATCTTTTTCATTTTTCTTCTTAATATTTTCGAATTTCTTAAATAAATTTTCAAAATCTTTTTCTTATTTTTATTTCATATTTTCAAAAACTTTACTAACAATTAATGTTTTGATTCAAAAATTTCAAGTTTGTTACTTTCTTGTTAAGAAAGGTTCAACCATTAAATTCTAGAATCATATCTTTTAGTTTCTTGTTAGTCAAGTCATCAACTTTAATTTTAAAAATCAAATCTTTTTAAATTTCTTTTTCAAATCTTTTTCAAAATTTAAAAATCTTTTTCTAACTTCTTATCTTTTCAAAAATTTGACTTTCAACCCTTTTCAACTAATTACTTGATTTGTTTGTTTTAATTTTAAAAAAGTTTACTATTTCTTATCTTTTTTAAAATCACCTAACTACTTTTCCACTTCTAATTTTTGAAAAGCACTAACCACTTTTTCGAAATTCTTTTTAATTAACTAATTGTTTTAAATTCTAATTTTATTTATTTCTTTCAATATTTTCGAAACTAACTTAATTAATTAAATAAAAATAAAAATATTTTTCTTTTCCCTCTTCTTAAAATTCGAATACTCTCTCTCATATCTTTCTATTTATTTTATTTATTTACTAACACTTCTCTTCTACTCATAATTTGAACCCCTCTCTCTTCTCTCTGTTCGAATTACTCATCTCATCTCTCTACCTCATTCATCTATTCTTCTATTCTTCTACTCATATAAAGGAATCTCTATACTGTGACATAGAAGATTCCCATTCTCTCTTTGTTCTCTTCTTTTTCATATGAGCAGGAACAAGGATAAGAACATTCTTGTTGAAGCTGATCCTGAACCTGAAAGGACTCTAAAGATGAAGCTAAGAGAAGCTAAAGCACAACATTCTGGAGAGGACCTTACAGAAAATTTCGAAAAAAAAGCAGACATGGCAGCCGAACCCAACAACAATGGTAGAGATGCAAGGAAGATGCTTGGTGACTTTACTACACCAACTTCCGACTTCTATAGAAGAAGCATCTCAATTCCTACAATTGGAGCAAACAACTTTGAGCTTAAGCCTCAATTAGTTTCTCTAATGCAGCAGAATCGCAAGTTTAATGGACTTCCACTGGAAGATCCTCATTAGTTCTTAGCTGAATTCTTACAGATTTGTGATACTGTTAAGACCAATGGGTTAATCCCGAGGTCTACAGACTTATACTTTTCCCCTTTGCTGTAAGAGACAGAGCTAGGATATGGTTAGACTCATAACCTAAAGAAATCCTGAACTCTTTGGAAAAGTTGGTCAATCCTTTCTTGGCCAAATTCTTTCCACCTCAAAAGATGAGCAAGCTTAGAGTGAAAGTCCAAACCTTCAGACAGAAGGAAGGTGAATCCCTCTATGAAGCTTGGGAAAGATACTAACAATTGATCAGAAGGTGTCTTTCTGACATGCTTTTAGAATGGAGCATCTTATGTATATTTTATAATGGTCTGTCTGAATTGTCCAAGATGTTATTGGACCACTCTGCTGGTAGATCTCTTCATCTGAAGAAAACCCCTGCAGAAGCCCAGGAACTCATTGAGATGGTTGCAAATAACCAGTTCATGTACACTTCTGAAAGAAATTCTATGAATAATGGGATGACTCAGAAGAAAGGAGTTCTTGAGATTGATACACTGAATGACATATTGACTCAGAATAAAATATTGACTCAGCACGTCAATATGATTTCTCAGAATCTGACTGGAATGCAAGCTGCATCCGGCAGTACTAAAGAAGCTTCCTCTGAAGGAGAAGCTTATGACCCTGAGAATCCTGCAATGGAAGAGGTGAATTACATGGGAAAATCCTATGGAAACACCTATAATCCTTCATGGAGAAATCATCCAAATTTCTCATGGAAGGATCAACAGAAGCCTCAACAAGGCTTCAATAACAATAATGGTGGGAGAAATAGGTTTGGCAATAGCAAGCCTTTTCCATCATCCTCTCAGCAACAGACAGAGAATTCTAAGCAGAGCCTCTCTGACTTAGCAACCATATTCTATGATCTATCTAAGACCACTCTCAATTTCATGACTGAAACAAGGTCCTCCATCAGAAATTTGGAGGCACAAGTGGGTTAGCTGAGTAAAAGAGTTACTGAAATCCCTCCTAGTACTCTCCCAAGCAATACAGAAGAGAATCCAAAGAGAGAGTGCAAGGCCATCAATATATCCAAAGTGGCCGAACCTATAGAGGAGGAAGAGGCAGTGATTTCCATTGAGGAAGACCTTAATAGACGTCCACTGACCACTAAGGAGTTCCTTAATGAGGAACCAAAGGAATCTGAGGCTCATATAGAGACCATAGAGATTCCATGGAACTTAATGCTGTAGTTCATGAGCTCTAATGAAGATTCTTCCTCTGATGAAGATGAAGATATTGTTGAAGAGCAAGTAGCTTGGTATTTAGGAGCAATCATGAAACTGAATGCCTTGGTTCAACAGAAATTACCTCAGAAGAAACCGGATCCCAGAAAGTTCTTAATACCTTGTACCATAGGCACCATAACCTTTGAGAAAGCTCTGTGTGACCTGGGGTCAGGAATAAACCTCATGCCTCTCTGTAATGGAGAAACTAGGTATCTTTGAGGTACAAGCTGCAAGAATCTCATTGGAGATGGCAGACAAATCAATGAAACAGGCTTATGGACTTGTAGAGGATGTCTTAGTGAAGGTTGAAGGCTTGTACATCCCTGCTGACTTCATAATCCTAGACACTGGGAAGGATGAGGATGAATCCATCATCCTTAGAAGACCCTTCCTAGCCACAGCAAGGGCTATGATTGATGTGGACAGAGGAGAGTTAGTCCTTCAATTGAATGAGGACTACCTTGTGTTTAAGGCTCAAGGATCTTCTTCTGTAAACATGGAGAAGAAGCATGAAAAGATTCATCCAATTCTCTCCATGCAGAGTCAAGCAGAGCCCCCACATTCAAACTCTAAGTTTGGTGTTGGGAGGCCACAATCATGCTCTGAGTATCTGTGAAGCTCTGTAAGAGCTCACTGTCAAGCTATTGACATTAAAGAAGCACTTATTGGGAGGCAACCCAATTTTATTTATCTATGTTAATTACTTTCTCATTTCATTTTCCATTGTTATTTTATATTTTCTTTAGGTTGATGATCATGTGGAGTCATAAAAACAGCTGCAGAATTAAAGAGGAATCAAAAACAGCATCAAAAATAGCACACCCTGGAGGACAGGCTTACTGGCGTTTAAACACCAGTAAGGATAGCAGAATGGGCGTTTAACGCCCATTCTGGCAGCATTCTGGGCGTTAAACGCCAGAATTGGCAGACAGACTGGCGTTTAACGCCAGAAAAGGCAGAAAGGCAGCAGAGCTGGCATTAAATGCCAGAAATGGAACACAGAGGGCGTTTAAACGCCAAAAAGGTGCAGGGAGCAGAATTCCTTGACACCTCAGAATCTGTGGACCCACAGCCCCCCCACCTACCCCAACTCTTTTTCTCTCATTCTCATACCTTTCTATAATACTCTTCTCCAAAATAACCTCCACCAATCACCTCCATTTCTCCTCCAAAACCATCATACAACCCACCTACCCCCACCCATTCAAATTCAAACCATCTCCCTCCCAAACCCAACCCCTATTATAAGAATTCCCTCTCCACTCCACTCCTATATAAGTCCCTCATCACTCCTTCAATTTCACACATCATAAACACTTAAACCCCCCTTGACCGAATTCAAAACACCCCTCTATCTCCTCCATTTCTTCTTCTTCTCCTCTTTTCTTTCTTATTTTGCTCGAGGACGAGCAAACCTTTTAAGTTTCGTGTGGGACAAAGCTTTGCTTTTTGTTTTTTTGTAACCATTAATGGCACCTACGGCCGGAGAAACCTTCAGGAAGAGGAAAGGAAAGGCAGTTACTTCTAACTCTGAGTCATGAGAGATGGAGAGATTTATCTCAAAAGCCCATCACTAGAAAGAGGATGGAGTAAACAAGAGAGCCCGCTCATGGACCTCAACAAGAGCATGAGGAAATTCCTCATCAAGAAATTCCTGAGATGCCTTAAGGGATACACTTTCCTCCACAAAGCTATTGGGAGAAACTCAACACCTCTTTAGGAGATTTGAGTTCCAACATGGAGCTACTAAGGATAGAGCACCAAGAGTACTCCATTATCCTCCATGAAATCAGAGAGGACCAAAGAGCCATGAGGGAGGAGCAACAAAGGCAAGGAAGAGATATTGAGGAGCTAAAGAACTCTATTGGTTCTTCAAGAGGAAGAAGAAGTCACCATCACTAAGGTGGACCCATTCTTTAATCTCCTTATTTATTTTCTTTTCTATTTTCGATTTTTATGCTTTATATTTTAACTATGTTTGTGTCTTCATTACATGATCATTAGTGTTTAGTGTCTATGTCTTAAAGCTATGAATGTTCCATGAATCTTTCACCTTTCTTAAATGAAAAATGTTTTCTGAAAAAGAAAAAGAAGTACATGAATTTCGAATTCTATCTTGAAAATAGTTTAATTATTTTGATGTGGTGGCAATACTTTTTGTTTTCTGAATAAATGCTTGAACAGTGCATATTTTTTATAGTGAAGTTTATAAATTTTAAAATTGTTGGCTCTCGAAAGAATAATGAAAAAAAAAAAGAGAAATGTTATTGATAATCTGAAAAATTATAAAATTGATTCTTGAAGCAAGAAAAAGCAGTGAAAAGCAAAAGCTTGCGGAAAAAAATGCAAAAAATAAGGAAAAAAAAGAAAGAAAAAGAAAAAGCAAGCAGAAAAAGTCAGTAACCCTTTAAACTAAAAGGCAAGGGTAAAAAGGATCCAAGGCTTTGAGCATTAATGGATAGGAGGGCCCAAAGGAATAAAATCCTGGCCTAAGCGGCTAAATCAAGCTGTCCCTAACCATATGCTTGTGTCATGAAGGTCCAAGTGAAAAGCTTGAGACTGAGTGGTTAAAGTCGTGATCCAAAGCAAAAAGAGTGTGCTTAAGAACTCTGGGCACCTCTAACTGGGGACTCAAGCAAAGCTGAGTCACAATCTGAAAAGGTTCACCCAGTTATGTGTCTGTGGCATTTATGTATCCGGTGGTAATACTGAAAAACAAAATGCTTAGGGTCACGGCTAGGCACGGACCCATGCTTATGAATGGGGGGCACTTGCCCCAGTGTCATTTGATATTTTTAAACTAATATATATATAGCCTAATTAGCCTAATTATTAAAAGTCCAAGTCCATTTTATCTTTTTATGATTTTGACTATTAGTTAACCTAATTAAATTTAGTCTTCTTCTGTTTTAAATTTCAGCCGTCACTCATTTATTCTCTTAAACCCTTTTCTTAGTTTCATATTTTCAATCTTCTTTTTCTATTCCTTGTCTAATGGTCAGCTTCTCTTCATCAAAAGGTAAATTTTAAATTCTCTATTTTGTTTTATATAGCTCTCTATGACTCTATGTATCTTTCAATTTCATTGTTTCTCTTTTTGATATTTTCAATTGCAAATTTTAATTCAAACAATTATAGTTTAAGTATTAATCTATTTTTTTATTCTCTTCATGAATTTATATATTTTATTTTATTCTCAATTTAATGATCCTTATTATTTATTTGTTTATCTTTCATTCTATTCTATTATATGTAATTATACTGCATATAAATTTTTAAAGTGAATTGATCAATTTATTAATTTAGAATATATATTTTTATTTTTATAAATAGTAATGAAAAATATTTCAAAAGAAAGCTACCACTAGAATCTGAAGTCACTCCATTAGTCTTTTCTAATAATGTGCACTTTTATATTTTAAATTTAAATTAATATATATTTTGATAGTAATATGTATTATTTTTGCCCCCTAACATAAATTTTCTGGGTCCGTCACTGGTCACGGCCAAGACTCATAAAGTGGCTGTGTTCAAGAATCAACATACTAAACTAGGAGAATCAATAACACTATCTGAATTCTGAGTTCCTATGGATGCCAATCATTCTGAACTTCAAAGGATAAAGTGAGATGCCAAAACTGTTCAGAGGCAAAAAGCTACTAGTCCTGCTCGTCTAATTGGAACTAAGCTTCATTGATATTTTGAAATTTATTATATTTTCTCTTCTTTTTATCCTATTTTGTTTTTAGTTACTTGGGGACAAGCAACAATTTAAGTTTGGTGTTGTGATGAGCGGATAATTTATACGCTTGTTGGCATTGTTTTTACATAGTTTTTAGTATATTTTATTTACTTTTTATTATATTTTTATTAGTTTTTATGCAAAAATCACATTTCTGGAATTTACTATAAGTTTGTGTATTTTTCTGTAATTTCAGGTATTTTCTAGCTGAAATTGAGGGACCTGAGCAAAAATCTGATTCAGAGGCTAAGAAAGGACTGCAGATGTTGTTAGATTCTGACCCTCCTGCACTCAAAGTAAATTTTCTGGAGCTACAGAAGTCCAATTGGCGCACTCTCAATTGCGTTGGAAAATAGACATCTTGGGCTTTCCAGAAATGTGTAATAGTCCATACTTTGCCCAAGATTTGATGACCCAAACTGGCGTTTAAAACCCAGCCAGAGACCCTTTTCTAGCGTAAAATGCCAGAACTGGCACCAGAATTGGAGTTAAGCGCCCAAACTGGCATCCAAGCTGGTGTTTAACTCTAGAAAAAGCCTATGCACATGTAAAGCTCAATGCTCAGCCCAAGCACACACCAAGTGGGCCCCGGAAGTGAATTTCTACACTCTCTGCACTTAGTTACTCAATTTCTGTAATCTTTAGTAACTAGTTTAGTATAAATACTAGTCTTTCCTATTGTTTTAGAGAACTTTGGACTTTTATATTACATTTTGGAGGCTGGCCACATGGCCATGCCTAGACCTTTTTCTCTTATGTATTTTCTACGGTGGAGTTTCTACACCTCATAGATTAAGGTGCGGAGCTCTGTTGTTTTTCATGAATTAATACAAGTACTATTGTTTCTCTTTCAATTCACGCTTACTTCTTCTCCAAGATATACTCTCGTACTTAATTCAGTTAATTCAGAATGAAGGGGTGACCCGTGACAATCACCCACTATCTTCATTACTCGCTTAGCCAAGATCCGCGTGCCTGACAACCACAAGCGGTCTACATGATATTCAACGTAGTCATTGGACGACAGCCGGAGTATAGTCTCTTGGGTCTCTGATTCACGGACCGAGTTCGTGAGATTAGAACCTTCGTGGTAGAGGCTAGAACCAATTGGCAGCATTCTTGAGATCCGAAAAGTCTAAACCTTGTCTGTGGTATTCCGAGTAGGATCTGGGAAGGGATGACTGTGACGAGCTTCAAAATAGCGAATGTTAGGTACAGTGACAGTGTGCAAAAGGATAGAGAGATCCTATTCCGATATAAGTGAGAACCGACAGATGATACCTGGTATTTTTCATCTGAGACGAGAAATCCGACAATTGATTAGCCATGTAGAAACCGTACTTGGACCATTTTCACTGAGAGGATCACACAGTTTGCCATGGAAGGGAGCACGCATGATTGGATGAAGACAATAGGAAAGCAGAGGTTCAGAAGTAACAAAGCATCTCCAAACGCTTATCTGAAATTTCCACCAATGAATTACATAAGTATCTTATTTTATTTTATGTTTTATTTATCTTTTAATTATCAAAACCTCATAACCATTTGAATCCGTCTGACTAAGATTTACAGGAGAACCATAGCTTGCTTCAAGCCGACAATCTCTGTGGGATCGACCCTTACTCGCGTAAGGTTTTATTACTTGGACGACCCAGTGCACTTGCTGGTTAGTTGTACCGGAGTTGTGAAAAGTGTGATCACAATTCGGTGCACCACAAAGCCTCTATGGTCACCCCACCAAAAACCGTGACCATAGCCCCTATGGTCACCCTTCATTAAACCGTGAACATAGCCTTATCTATGATCACGGTTTTGGCCGTAACCATAGCTTCTATGGTCACCCGTCACCAAAACCATGACCATAGCCTTATCTATGGTCACGGTTTTGGCCGGGACTATAGCCTCTATGGTCACCCCACCTTAAACCGTGACCATAGCCTCTATGGTCACCCCTCACCAAAACCGTGACCATAGCCCCTATGGTCACCCCTCCTTAAACCGTGACCATAGCCTTTATGGTCACCCCACCTTGACCGTGACCATAGCCTTATCTATGGTCACGGTTTTCACCGTGGCCATAGCTTATCTATAGTAACAGTTTTTACCGTGACCATAGCCTATTTTATGTGATGAGATTTAATTTTTTCAAAGCATAATCACATCCCAAATGATGATAATCACAAAATAAGTCTAAGAATGAAAAATTTGATAAATCCAAATCATTAAAGTTTCATTAAAAATTAGATATTCATTACAACACTAATCAAAATAGGGTGTAATTTATCCATTACATATAATATCGGATAAAGTCTCTTATCAAAAAGTAAAGAACACATCAAAATAATACATTTAGATAACCAAACTCATTATAAGACTAGTCACCAAAAAAAAAAACTCATTATAAGACCCATCCCATCTTATACAAGGTGCCACAACAACTAGTCAACTCCTTTTGTCTTTACCAGTCCAAAAAAATTATCCTGTATACAAAACAAAACAAAAAATTCCTCGTAAAGAACATTCAAGAGTAGGTAAACAAAATAATCAATTAACAAATATTAATCCTAAATTAATATAAAATACAAAATAATTTCTAATTTAAACTTCCTGAAAATAATCAATCTTAAAATGAGACATAATCAAGCATGTTCTGGAAAATATTTGCAATTTAGCAATTGAAGATTTTACATATCAATAATTATAAAATATCTTTGAAAAATAGAGCTATTTAAAAAATCAAAGAAAATAGATACAAAAACATTTAAAATTTTTACAAACTAATCTCATAAATAAAGTTTATGCATGACCTCTGAAAAATAAATAAAATTAAAATTCCTAATCTATCGTTAAGACAAAAAATAGTGATATCATATCATCTACATGACATTTATAAAGTGATGTGTTTTGATTGAGTGAAATCAAAATGATTTAGTAGTCCCCATATATATTTCTTTGGTAAAATTGGAATGAGAAATTTCATGCAAAAATTTACTCTTAGTGCTTAAATTCATCACTGTTACAACTCATTATATTCACCCATTTGTTTAGTGTAAAACCTTGCTATTACCAATTTCAGAAGAAACAAGAAATGCTAATCCCTAGGTTAGCTCAAAAAACCCTAAATTCACAGACAGTCCCAACAAATAACCATCCTACAAGCATACCAAACAAGTTGTTTATCGCTGCACTGAAAAATTGAAAACACAGAAAATTTCACTGAGAACTAGCCATAAGAATTCACATTTGAGAACAAGGGAATTTGCTACTTGACTAAGTTTAAATCAGAGAAAATAAAAATAGGCTAAAAAGATGCATTGAAACCTAGGATATTAAAGATGAAGAGAATATACTGGCTTTAGAAATATAATCTCATCGAAGCACCAATTATCATTGGCAAAGCACACAACCGGAAAGCCCTACAATGTTTATCTGCATCAGCAATCTAGCCACTGAATAGACTTCCAATTAACGCACCACCAAGACATATGCTCACCACCAGACCTACATTCAAAATCACACAACAATAAATAAACAAATCAAACCAAATCAAATTATTTAAAACTTTTAAGAATGCATCAAATTAAGCATGGTATTGGAATTTTTAGTTTCACCTTCTGTCAAGGTATTTTCCCTGAAGCCAAGATCCACAAATATGCTTTCAAGTAGTTCATTAACTACTTTGGATAAAACAAAAAACAGAGGATCAATATTGAAAAGTTAACTAGACTACCAATCAAAGTCAAGGAAGAATGCAAAGGAGAAACTATAAAGCACAAACCCAAGATGGTATCCAAATAGAAATGATGAAAGGGTCTCCACAAGTATATGTGGTAAGGAGAGCTTCCAAGAAGGATTCGATGTTTCTTTCTCCAAGAAGGATTCAACGCATCCATATCTTTTGAACCTTATTTTGCTGGAAATTAATTAATTAGATTAGGCTTATGCTTAATATATAGATAGTTGGATATTTATCACTAAACATGCTAAGCAATATTATATATTTTGTTGTAAATATTAATGTTAACAATCAAATCATGCCAGTTAATGTCCTATCCACCGAAAGAACAATCATCCAAGATAGAAACGATAAACTAGCAACATAGCAGCAAGATTTGAAATACACAGCAACCAGCAGCAAAGAAAAAAGTTAAATAAATCCAACAAGAAACAACTAACACAGCAAGCAAAAAGTGAAGGGGTACATTAAAATATTAAAGCTATTAGATTTAAAGTTATCAGATTACAACTTGATAAAATCCTAAAGCTCAATTTGGTTTTTATCTTACAACTAGCCACTGGCCTGCGTTCTCTTTTCCCTCTCTTCTTCAATGGCGACGCAAGAAAATCAAGAATCAAGAAAATCAAGAAAATGAAGCAGATTATCATCAAGGCAGCAGCAAACAAGATAGTGACACGGAACAGAATTCAATCCTACCAGGGGAAGGCAGAATAGAACAACAATGGCAGCCTAGACAGTAAGGGTTTTTGGTGATTCCAACAGCAATACTCAGTGGCAAAGGCTTTGGCGTCTGCGAAAATCAAAAGCAGAAACGGCGGAGGAGCGACGCTCACTCTCTTCGGGCCTCGTTCATCTCTCCCTCTGGGCTTCTTCCACTATGATGGTGGCACCTTCAATCGACGACGGCGGCTCCGACCACACCAGCGACGATGGTGACGGTCCCTCCCATCTTTGTCGCGAGCTTTCCTCTCAATCGCGCTTCTCTCTCTCTCTCTCTCTCTCTCTCTCTCTCTCGTGCTCGATGGCTACAGCGACGGCGGCGAGGCCCCCAACCAGCGTCGTTCCTTCCTCCTCCCTCCCTTCTCCTTCTTCTCCTCCGTCCCCTCCCCTCTCTGTTCCCCTTTCTCTTCTGCTCTATGTGCGTGCGTTTTTCATTATGTTAGGGTTAGGGATTTATAAAATTAGGGGTTTTTTTGTGACTTTATAAAATTAGGGTTTAATTTGAAAATTTTGATTTACGATAAAATACATATGACCAGTATAACAATTTTATAAAATATTTGAGATAGAATAATAATTTAAAATTCAGATATAATACAGTAAAGATTATTTTCAGAATACATAAAATTTTATTTATCAACATATCATTGAGTTTAAATAATTATTTTTAATTTAAATCATAAAATAAGTCTAGTAATCACATTTTATAAAATACGATTTTAAACCTAAAATATCGATTACCTAAATTAAATTATATTACATTTCATTATTTTTCTATCACAACTTTAATTTCAATTTCTATAAAGTAACTAATTATAAATCATTTTTTAAATCATTATTAAGTTATTAAATCATTTTTTATGTTATTAAGTTTTAAATCTTTTTTTAATTTAAAATTAATAGTATTCAACTTAATTTTTTATTTATAAAATTAAATTTAAAATTTTAATATTTAAAATAAATTATATAAAATTATTATTAGTTTTTAATTATTAAAATTTTAAAAGATAAAATACTTAAAATTATAAAAAATACATAAAAATTTTAATTAATTTAAACTCAAATGATTAAAACTGTGACTATAGACCATTTAGGACACCCCCCAAAACCGTGACCATAAACCTTTTTAGATCACCCTTTTGAAAAACCGTGACTATAGACACTTTTTGGTCACTGTAAAAACCCGTGACCATAGACCCCTTTAGATCACCCTCAAAACCGTGACCATAGACCCTTTTAGGTCACCCTTCCGAAAAACCGTGACCATAAACCCTTTTTGGTCACTATAAAAAACCGTGACCATAGACACCTTTAGGTCACCCCCAAAACTATGACCATAGACCCTTTTAGGCCACCCTCAAAACCGTGACCATAGAACTCTTTAGGTCATCTCCCAAAATCGTGACCATAGACCCTTTTAGGTCACCCTTTTTTGAAAAACCGTGACCATAGCCCCTTTTTGGTCACTGTAAAAAACCGTGACCATAGGCCCCTTTAGGTCACCCCTAAAACCGTGACCATAGACTCTTTTAACCCACCCACTAAAACCATGACCATAGACCCCTTTAGGCCACCCCCTAAAACCGTGACTATAGACCCCTTTAGGCCACCCTCCAAAACCGTGACCATAGACCCTTTTAGGTCACCCTTTTTTGAAAAACCGTGACCATAGACCCTTTAGGTCACCCCTCAAAACCGTGACCATAGACCCTTTTAGGCCACCCTTTTTTAAAAAACCGTGACCATAGGTACTCTATGGTCACCCTTTCCAAAAAAAATGTGACCATAGCTTTTTTTGGTCATCCTAAAAAACCGTGACCATAGAGGGTCTATGGTCACAGTTTTTTACCGTGTCCAAAAAAACCGTGGCCATAGACCTAAAATGTTGTAGTGTCGCATGAATTTCAGGAATTATTATGGGAATTTACTCTATTTAGTATGGTACAAACCAATTTTACTAGAGAATGTACTACTAAGTTTTCCTCTTTTTTAACATGAAATCCTCTACATGATCTAAATTTTGTCAAAAAACCCCTACAATTAGAAATAATAAGGGATTGCAAAACAATCCGCATCCACGAATATTCATTGTAGGTAAATAGAAAGACTAACAGAGATCCGCCAAGTTCTCACAGAGAAGGGGATAGAGATTGAAATACCTGCCCCACGAAAACCCACGAAATCCCTACAAATGAAAATTTGCTTAAATTCTTTTAGACAACATTTGGAAGGGAGATTGAGATTGAGAGACAGAGACAAAATTAAATTTTTGTATTATGTTTGAAGTAAAATATACTGAACTAAATTATGTCTCAGTATCATGTTTGGTTTAAGATAAATATAGATATTGACAGATAGATTTGGAATTTGAAGAGTTAAATGAGAATATTTTTGAAAGAAAATGTTATAAAAGTTTCAGTCTCCGTCTCTAGAAATTTCAGTTCCTTGTGTCTTCACTTTCTAGAGGTACTAAAAGTACTAAAATTTTGTGTCTCGAGATTGTAATTTTAGTTATAGTCTCTAATTACCAAACATAATACTCAGTCTCAGTCTCTTAGGTAGCATTTGTTTGCGAGACAGAGACCAAGAGACAGAGACAAAGAGACAGAGACCAAGAGACAGAGACAGAGACAGAAATAAGTATTAGTATTGTGTTTGGTGTAGAAGTGTACAAGATTGATTTATGTCTCAGTATCCTGTTTGGTTTGAAATAAAAAGTAGAGACTAAATATTTAAAATTACAAAAATGTCCTTAAATTTAATTAACAACCCTAACCCCCAAATCCAATTTCATTTTCCTCAGCATGCAACCCTAATCCCTTTTCTCCTCTCCTCTATCCTTTCTCGTCTCCTCTCCTGCGAATGAATCCTGGAGCCTGACCCGCCGCTGGTAGCACCTCCAAGGGTCAGAACGATGATAACGCCTCTCCAATTCTCCTTTGGTTCATGTTCGTGGCCCAAGTTGCTCCCGTAGGTTTGTGATGCTGCTGTAGTGTCTGCGCCTGTAGGTTTGCGTCGCCGCCGTCGCCACCGTCTCGGAGCTGTACGTCTGGTGTTCGTTGTTTCTCTGTCAACGGAGTTGGTATCTTCTTTCTATTTACCTTATTTGCTTGTTAATTTTGTGAAGTTCAAGAGGGATTTTTGATTCCCCCACTTTCTGATTTGTGAAGCCCTCATCTTCTGATTTGTCCTCATATTGATGAAAATGTATAAATCCCTCGTTGGATGATTTGAGACTTGCCCTGATTTGGTTAAAATTGCTGATTTCTGCTTCATCAATTGTTGAATATTTCTGATGTTGTTGTATTCGAGTTCTTATTTGCCCTCATTTGCATATTTATATATTCTTGTGTCATCTTTTTTTTAAGATTTGGGAATGTGTGACTGTTGAGTGTTGATTCCATGGTTTGCATATTATATAAATTTTTTTTAGCTTACTTATGCTTGTTAATTGCTGATTTGTGAATTTGTGATTGTTATTTTTTTTAATTTATTTATGATGATTACTGTATAGAAAAACAAAGAAGATGATTTGGGAACTGTGTATCATAATTATGTTCCTATCATCACTCTTTTTTGTTATCGAAATTAGTACTCACTGGTTGGAAATATGACAAAGACATCTCTTCCTTGGAAATATCTTGAATTGGAAAATTTGTTTTGATTAGATTCATTAAATAATTTTATTTGGACTAGTTGATTCATTCTTATGTTGTGTTACTATTTCTTGATAACCTGGAAAATGATTTTTGCTTACTGTTAAATGTATAGCCTAGTTAACAATGGCTTCCACAAGTAGATCTACAAGTGGTTCGTACGGCAGCGGCAATGTAACAGGAGAACATTTTTGTGAGTGTGGTTTAAGAGCATCGTTACAAGTCTCGAATAGCATGGCCAACCTGGGTAGAAAGTATTACGCCTGTCCTGCAAGGTGATGTGGATGGTTTAGATGGGCAGGTACAAGTATCCAAAATTATGACATTGGAAATTATCGCTCTTTCTAACAGAATTCTAATTTGAAGACGACCGAACGAGTTGAAAATCTTCATACTGATGTTGTGTATCTAAAATTGTTAGCGTTCCTTCAACTTGTTGTTTCAATAGTCTGGGTTGTCTTGGTCATAGTATTGTTGTTTAAGTTGTAATTTGACCTTTGAACTCAAATAGGCAAATGACAAATTGTAATAACTAGTTTGGAAATATGTTTCAGTATTTCTTATTGTTAAATATAAAATGAGTACGGGTTCAACATCTCTTCTTCTCTTTCTCACTCTAGTCTTTTTTACTTCACTACTACTCTCACTATATTCTTTTCATATAAAAAATAAAAAAAATGTTGGTACTATGAAAATGATCTTCCAAAAAGGTTGCTAGCTTTCCGTGAATATTTGATTGACACAAACCAATCTAAGAACAACATATATGGGATTTTATGAATTGAGCCATGAAACATTTTCCCTTTTGAGGTAAGTACATACAAGATCAACTGTCTAAGTTGTTTGTTGCATGTTGTTTTAATACATGTTTTGTGTAAGATTTTATGCCTGTCTTTGATTTTGATTTTAATAGTTTTTTCAATAATGATAGAGTTGAATAAGTTTGATTTCAGGGAAAAAAATGGAGTTATGCAATTGTCTTTTCAACAGTTTAGGAAACCTGATCAAACCCATTTTGGTTTTGTAACTAATTCTTACTTCTTTAGCCATAAAAAGGGGAGAAAAAAAAGCACTAATTGGTTTTCAGGCCTTCTTTGTAGAATCTGTTTGATTTCCCACTTCTTCATTAACATATTCAATAATTCCAGTATACACAGTATCATTTGAGAACCACAAATTATCAGAATGGGACAGTTGATGACTAAAAACTAACATAATTTTCATTAACATGATCATGACTATAAATATTATACTTAGCCAACTTCCTGCTCAAGCAACCAAAATAAATGCCATACCACAACACCAATAAGATTGTACGAAGAACCTACACCTATTCTGAACAGAGCAAAATACAGGCATTACCAAAATATCTATCCAAATGCATACCAAATATAAGTTTGTACGTTAAACCATCTTAAATATAACCATCTCACAAAATCCTAAAACCCTATAGTGAAAAATTTAATACCCTAAGCCAAACTTAATACCCTTATCCAACAGTCAACTTCATATAATGGAATGCACAAGACTAATCATCTGTGAATCTGACAAGTCCCAGAAGTCTGCATACACATTAGAACTCCCAGCAAACTTCAAAATCGCCCTCACCACCTTGTCATCACGGAACCCAAGCTGTGTGAGCTTCTACCCAACCTTCCACTTCTCGTTCACACCAACAATGGCATCAACTATCAGTTGGACATTCTTCCTTTGGTCAGCCGAAGATTGTTGAATATGGTCAGCCATCCTCTCCAGTACGTCAGCTTGTTTTCTCTTCCTCCCATATCACCTTGTGCTTCCTGCACTTGCACCAGCTTCAGAATGTGATGCTTGTCCTTGCATTGCTGGATCTCTGTCGTTGTCTAGATGTGGAGACATCTCAGACTCATCAAATCCAACTGCATTGTCTTCTATCTTTTCATTAACCTGTTCCTCCGCATCAAAGCCACTAACTGCTGCTCCTCCCGTGGCTCTATCCCTGCCAAATATACCCTCTAGCCAGTGAAATAGAGAAAATAGCTTGCCAGGACTGTAGAACTTGGTTAGATGTTCCTGTGAAAATATAAACCCAATTTAAAAAATTTTTGATGAAGTTCCTGCTATAAAAGTAGTGACATTAATGAAGTTCCAAATAATTTAATAATGCCACAGCTACATTATCAAATTATTGGTAGTTACTATCACTAACACAAATATTAATTATTACATTTATTTTAATCAATGTAATTTGTAGAGGGAAACATGCAAAGGAAAATACAGAAAAAAAGAAAGATCAAATTTAACATGAACACAAGAGGTACGCAACTTGTGGATAAAAATAGGAAAAGGGATGAACAAGTTTAGGATCAGCAAATTGTGGATTACTAAAGCCAAGGAAAGGGGTCAACGATGATGCTTCCAATATTTATTATATTGCAGTTAATTTTGTATGATCCTTCCAAAGATGATAGACCATAAGCCTAGATAGATATGTAGATATAGTTTAGACATAAGGCAGGACGGGTAATATTAAAATATCATATTATAAACTTTTCTTTTTTCCTTAACAAAAAAATTATTCTGATTGTGAACAAGTCTCCAAGTAAATAGTGAAACAACAAGCATTTTGTAAGGATATGCTCGTATCATTAAGATTATTATGTCAGGGATGCACCAAAACAGAATTTCAAAGAACTCATTCAAGTCATAGACTGCAACAAATTTTAACTACTAGATGCGTAGCTAATGCAATTGTGAAATAATTCTACATATCATTGCCAAGGTCAGTTTCCACTTCAAAATTCTACGTCAATGCATGATGCACTTCAGATTTTGTGGGTTAACAGAAATTTAGGCAGGGTAGTTTATGAGAGATATCAAGCGACCATCTTACCAGCAAGTTTTCATTCAGACAAGAACCAAATAACACACTCAGAACTGATAATATCTAACCCAGAATTTGATAAAAAGATGTAGGATTCAAATATATAACAGTCTTTATTCTTCTCAAAGTGTGAAATACGGTATTTATTATATGACCATCCACTTAAGCCTCGCAGACACAGTAACTAGGTAAGCCAAGTCTAAAGTTCTCTAAACCAGAAGTATACTAGCATAATTATTGATCATAGATTCAATTATTAATGCATTATTCAACTAGAATTGTTCAAGAGGTTCAAAGTGGCTCAGATTCAATATAAACCGTATAGTTCTATACAAATGTTTATATGATACATTAAAAAGTAGGAATCACACTCACCTTCAACCATGCATCAAGGACATCTTTGTTGTCAACCTTGACATATTGTTTCTCATGATTCCTGCCGAATCCACTGCATCCAAGCATATCAACGGCATACTGATACTTCTCCTTCACCTGCTTGTGCTTATTCTTGCAGTGCTTTGTGGTCAGGGTACAACCAGGGAAGGCCTCTAGCATCTTCAGAGCCAGTTTCTCAAATGTTCCAGGTTTGAACTGCCCACAGTCAGCCCTCTGGCCGTCTACCACAAACTCCTCCATGAAGCCAACAAAAGTGTTTGCTCTTCATCACTCCACATGCGCTTGTTCTCCATTTTCACCTACCAAAATTAAGATAATCAAAATTGTGCATAATTAAATTTTGTAGACATAAATTATCTAAATTATAGTTAATTAACATAAACTAACAAAACATTGTAAAACAGCAAACAATAACACAAATAACCATGACTAATCCACAACCTAAAATTCATCCAATAAGGAAGTATAAATATGTAAATCCGAACCACAAATAGTTAGTTACTATTACAAATGAAGAGGTGCTATTACAATGTTTCCCGTCTCAACAAGTCATACAAATTAAAATGCAACCATTACAACAATACCCAATCGATTACAATGTTCATTAAGCTGCTCTTATAATACTACTCCATACGACTTGTACGTCACTTGTAACGACCCAATTCTCAGTACGTCTAGGACATACCGGAAACTGAGTGCTACCAATTTGTCGTCCTAATTATTATCTATTATTTATTATATGAGCCTGATTCGTTGTTAAAAGCGTAGTTATTTTGCGAGGTGCTTTTTTTTGAAAACGTTTGAATTAATAAACAGAATCATTTATAATCATTTCACAAATAATAATAGATAAAATAGTTATAAACAACCATACATAAATACATCACAAGTAGTTGACAATATTCGGTGATTTAGCCTTTATTAGAGTATAGACCATTAGTTAGAACACCCCTAGATATAGCTAGATAATAACTATATACATATATATACATACAACATCCCAGGCCCTGACCTGTTCAAGAAGTCCCTAAGCTAGCACCCAGGCTAGCCTAGACTCTTTATTCACCTAGTCCCTCTAAACTACTAAAGCGAGGAAAAGTACGTTCTAAGTCTTCAAAACTCAAGTCTGGTGGAACATCATCAAAAGGTAGAACATCATTTGTTACTCTTCTGCACGATCAGACATTGCCATATGACGTCTCTCTGGTACCTCATCAAGTATCCACACAACAAGAGTCTCATACACAGGATTTAGGTTAAAGTTCACGTACAAACGGGGTGCAGACATTGGCTGGTCTCATAGTATATACATATAAACAGAAAACGAGATTCACCCTAGACTCAGAAGACTACTTAGAGCGGAATTCTTTTTACGAACGGTCGTCAGTGAACTACGGAAGGGTACTCATGCTTCCATCTGAATGGGGAAGGGAGAGAGAAGGGGTAAGAACTGGGGAGTTCTTAGTAGGGCCGGAGTTATTAGTTACGTTCATTAATTATATGTTGTTCTGCAGACGAATAGCAAAATACAGAGAAGCAGTAAATAGAAGATACATATAAATAGAGAAAATAGAGAAACAGAAAATAGAACACAAATAGAAGAATACAAGAAAGTAAAACACAGACACAGTGAATAGAATACAAACAAAGAAAGCATACATTCAAACAACAATCATAACAGAGGAAATGCGCAACCAAATATGATGCATGTCTAGCCCTAGTGCAGGTAATGAGCTCATTTGTCGGTTACATACCCGCTCCCGACGTTACCCAGCAACCTCTGTCTGGATAAGGCTTTCCTATTGGCAATACCCACTACAAGCAACCTTTGTCTTGCAGGGTATCCACTGCAAGCAACCTTTGTCTTGCAGGGCGGCACTTATTAGCCGATATACGCCGAACACACTCACTGTAGGCAACCTCTGTCTTACAGGAGCAATGACACACTTACTGTAAGCAACCTCTGTCTTACAGGAGAACACTAATCTTGATACCTCTGTAAGCAACCTCTGTCTTACAACAAAGCATTATAGCAAGGTATCCTAGGAAAGCACTCTCAGTGGTTGAACCACCATCTATCTGACTGCCTCTCTGCAGCAAATTCTTACATAATCATTCTCATTATCATCATTCTCATTATTCATCATCACTTTTACATTCTTATGTAGTACCTCTTTCTTTCTCTGTTCAATCATATTATACAAACTCTATAGCTTTTACTTTTACATCTTAACTCAAACCATTTCTCTTTATCAGATTACTCTTTTCTCTTTGTCTTTTTACTCTAATCCGATTACTCTTTTCTCTTGATCTCTTTACTCTACTCTGGTTATTCTGTTCTCTGTATCATTTTACTCTGCTCTGGTTACTCTTTTCTCTGCTTAACATATGTATTTAAAGCTTATGTAAATTTCGGTATGAATAGTTAGCCTGTCCCAAGTATAGGTTCATTAAGTCTATACTGAAACAGTTTAACTTTTCATATAATACCTAACCCTAGTCGCAACTCAAGGACTAACTATGTTGCACTAGTTCGTTCACTAATCCCTGTCTGTTTTTCTGTCATTAAAACTTTACAGAATTTTCTTTGGTTTTTATCTTTTCTTTAACTTCTTATCTTTCCTTTATCTTTGCCTCACTATAATGTTATTACCACTCTCTAAGTGTTTTATGAAGGTAATTATGAGATTCTGCGCTTAAAGTTGTCTTTCTAAAGCTTTTACAGAAAACTGTCTTTTCCACATTATTTTATTATTTTTATTATAATATTATTTTTAATTAAATATTATTATTTAATATTTTATTATTATTTATTATTTTATTATTAAATTTTCAAAAATTAACTTTACTTTAACCTTTAACCTTTAAAATTCACTTTTTACCACCCGTAACTTTTAATATTTCTACTTTTACCACCCCAACTTTCAGAAATTACCAAATAACCCCTCAAACACCAAAATAATTACAACCTTGCCCTTTTTAAGATCTAAAAGTTGTTCTTCAATGTTCTTCACCACACTCAAAGTGTTCTTTGTGTTCTTCGTAAATTCTTCAGATTCTTTCTCTGTTTTTACTCGTTTTTTAATCTTTTCAGCAACCGATTTTTACCAAAATTCATAATAAATTTCCAGCCACTAAAACCCCATATTTTTCACATTATTTCAACACAAATTGAACCCCAATTTAAGGGTTAGGGTTTCGTTTTTCAGCAGCCATAAAGAACATAAGTTCAAAGTTGAATATCATCAAATTTCATCAAATTTTCATCAAAATTTCAACAAGAATCACTCATATAAACCATCAATTTCAAGCACAGCCAAACCATATCATAATCACACAACTCAAACACAATCAATCAAGATTAATTTCGTTAAACCCTACCTGGTTTTGCTGCTCCTAATTCGGTTATGTCCTTAGGTGGTCCTTAAGCACTTTTTCCTCCTAAATCACATCAAGAACAAATTTAAATCCACAAACCCTCAACTGACCAAATCTCTCTCAGCACATTAGGAAAGGATATCTCACCTTAGACTTGCTGGAAATTAACATTTCTTAGCCCTCAAGTCAAGTTAAGCATGATTCCTAAGGAAGAACATCAAGAAAACACATGTTTAAGCATGTTTCCTTGAAAACTGAATTGAAAGGGGAAAGGAACAGCCATCTCACCTTATTTCTATCTTTGATAAGTTACATGGTTATGTAGAGGAAGAAGAGAGGATCATTTTGGTGAAATCAGAGTTTTGATTTGAGTTTTAGTTCAGAAGAAATCAAGCTTTGAAGATTAAGTGTTAATAAAGTTTTCTCTCTTTTTACTCCTTTCAATTTCGGCCAAAGGGAGTAAATGACCAGCCTTGGAGTGTCTTGGAGGTGTAAGGTGAGTTGTGATTGGTTGGCTTGGAGGTGGATTAAAATAATATTAAAATATCCCAGGTGTATAACTACTAAAACTAGGTGTATCAGAACACTTGTAAAAACATCTCTAAAAATTATTTTCTGAGCTACTAGCATAAATGACACTAGTAACATATTTATTATGAGAATAGAACATGTATGATTAGGCCTTAGCATTGCTAAAGTCATCAGAGAGTACTGGTGCTAAGCTGCACCAGTAAACTGTAAACCTGGTTAAACCGATTTCCTGTTTTTAACTAAAACAAACCAGGTAACCTTATAATATCATTCAAGCAGCTTCTAATACTAATATAATGATAATATTATACTATTATCTCTCTTCTCTCATGAATCGAGTGCGGTTCGTCAAACAGAGACTATTTACAAAAATTAGAATCAAAACTCCTAACCGATACGGTTCAAAAACTAGGTTCTTCGTGATTGCGTTATCAAGCTTGCCCCAAAAGAGGTTATAGCTTAAAGATGACACAATGACAATGAAGATTGAGATGCTTGATGATACATTAGAGGTGTTCCCTTTACTGATCATTCGGAGAAATCCGTACCTTCAGAAAAGATCTCGCGTACTCGAAAACTGGGTTGTTACATCACTCTTCATACATCTCAGTTGCTATGTTGTCACGCCAGTGAGTCCACTCGTTCGTGTTTTCAACCACATCAATCATTCCATCCTATGCTTCATCTCCATCAGGCATAAATTCATCCAATATGCTACATTCCTCCTCTGGATCCATATCCATACTCTTTCGAATGAAATTTTGCAGCAAACAACAAGCAATAATTATTTGAGATTGTGTCTTTTGAGGGTAAAAGCTAAGGCTTCTTAAGATGGACCACCTCTTCTTCAGCAAACCAAAGCATCACTCAATGATATTCCTTGAGGAAGAATGAACCCTATTAAAATATTCTTGGTAATTGCGTGGTGCACGTGCTCCTTGGGCCCACTCTCTAACATGATATCGAGTGCCTCTATACGGTGTGAGAAACCCTGGGCAATTTGTGTAACCAGCATCAACTAAATAGTAATTACCTATAGACAAGTAATAAAAACAGCATAAGACATTGACTATCGTGAACTCAAGCTATTTGTATAGGATTAACTCCATAGATGGCATAATTACCGTGGGGTATCTTAGGACTATTACGACGAGTTATTGCATCTTGAAGTACCCGTGAATCAGATGCCGATCCCTCCCATCCACTGAGTACATAGATGAAAGCCATCTCCCGGTTACACACTCCTAAGATGTTAGTGCAGATTTTACCCTTTCGTGTTCAGTATCTTGCCTTCTCAAACTCGGGGACTGTCACCTCTATATAAGTGCCATCTAATGCTCCCAAGCAACCCTATCATCCATAGAAAATTATGATACTCAGATATAGAATCCTTCAGGCAATTATGAATCATATACAACATCGAATAAGCTCTACCTTAAACCTTCTCCATGTGGGGTCAGGACAATCCTCTTCAACTGGTGTAGCCTTGGTAAACAAAATGCTTTGAATCTGTATTACAGCCTTTAAAACTTTATTAAAATACTTACTAACTGTCTCGCCGAACCTACAAAATCTAACCTGCAGACTACAATTTTTTTGTGATGCGTTAGGATAATTAAGAAAGTTGCAACCTGCTCCGGCAGGCTTACATGACCATCCTCTTTAAGTCCTCCTTGAACTTGGAACAACTCACACAAATTAGCAAAGGAATTTGTGTTCATTCTCAACTCCCAAATATAATTCCTATCACCCTCACCAACAATACGTTCTAAAGTCTCACGTCTAATTCTACTATTCATTCTTCCGCCTAAGGACAGTTGGCCACTAGTTCTATCCCTAAAGTAAACAAATAGCGTAAGCACAAAGAACAATATCAAATCTTCATGCTTGGATCTCATCTCTTCATAAAAGCACACGCATCGCTTAATAATTTTCGACCGCTCCATTTCTTCCTAGAAAAGTCATCACAATAAAAAATGCAAAAACATTCAAAGAAATCTAACACTACTTGATGCAAAATCTGCTAAATCTTCTTAGAACAAAAAATAAGATAAAAAAACTGGAACCAAAAGACAGTTAACAATATTTAGGTCTAATCATATATTTTGAAGTTTCTCAAATTTAAGAATCTGATGCTCTTCTTTGGAACCTTAATTAAGAAACCTAGTTGATGTAATTGGAAACTTAAAATTAATTAATCAATTAAGCATCCATAATTACCATATCAGATGCAAGTTCCTGCTACAAGGTTGGCTGAATATTAAAAGAGGCAAACTAAAGTAAAGGCACCACTCACCTATAAATTATTAAGATTGGAGTGTCTAATAGAAGCATTATCCATACAGGGATTCAAATTTTTGTCACACGTGACCATAAATTTATGTCATAATACTATATATATATATAAAGAGTATGATATAATAATTAATAAACTAAATTGATCCTGTACTTAACAAAACTGCATATATGAAGTTTCGTAATATAGAAAAACTTAAAAGTTTGGTGCAGTTATATAAAATTTTATTAGCTATATTTGAATATCAAAGTATGTTAATGGAGTGTCACAACTCTTTAAACTACAACTAAGCTAACAAATTTCTCATCAACACGATTTCAGAAATCACTGTGAGTGCGCTGGTTATAGCCACAACAATCATACATTTTACAAAACAATTTACACATTTTCACATCAAACAGACGTAAATTAGGAAAAAAGAGCATCCCAAATTTCAGAATCAACAAATGCATAAAAATGAATTCCAAAAAAACCAAGCATGACCAAAACCAATTCATAAGAAGCACAACAGAAACGAAATTAATGAAACAAGACATGAGGACATAGAACCAAATCCACAGAAGCTATCTACGCATCTATACATCAGAACAACGAACCAAATCGAATTGAAGAGAGAAAAAGAAAGAATCTTTCTATGCATCTAGTTGAACAAAGAACTAAATCCACAGAGCATAAGTCGCGACATAAAAAATCGACCAAAATCAGTAAGGAAATTTGACCACAACTAACCTAGGTTACACAAGCTGTAACGACAACAACGAACTTTGATCAACTCGACAGCAACAGGGGCGACTCTCTCAAGTGGGTTCCTCGAACGTTATCTTGTGAAGGAGCAAATGAAGACATGAGAACCCGCGGCCTAGGAAGACAAACTTCAACGGCAACTCACTTACCTTGTGGTGGTTACGACGGCGGCGACGAGGGGGATGTGCTGACACTGGCGACGTAGAGGTTGGAAGCAATTCAAAGCACAAATGAGAAGATGGAGTGAGGGGCTGCTCACACTGAAGCCCTAATCTGATTTGAAGAAAGGGTAAAGTTGACATTAGTTAATTACAATAGGGGTATTTTAGGTACAAAAATATTATTAAAGTTTTTGTCTCTGTCTTTAAAAATCTCAATCTCCAGTGTCTCTACTTTTTGGAGGTACTGAAATACTGAAATTTTTTAGACATAGACACAAATTTAAGTACCAGTCTCTACCTCAACAAACATAATATTGAGTTCTTGTCCCTCAGTCTCAGTTTCAGTCTCTGCAAACAAACGCTACCTTAGTCTCTATCCTAGCCCCAAAAAACAACAACCTTCTATATTTAAGTAATGAAAGTAATCCTAATTTATTTTATTTTAATTTGTATGTTAAATTTGTGTTTGAAATGTATTTGATTTGATACATTTAGTTGAATTATATTGAATTTTATTATAGTTATGTTAATTTTTTTTTAAACATATGATAAACTCCAATTTTGTAGTTTATCTTGTATTGAATTTAGGGGATTTTATTAACTTATCTCACACTTATTCACACTTGTTTGAGCGATTTAAGGTTTTGAAGGCAAGAATGACTTCAAAGAAATGGAAGAAAAGCATGCAAAGTGGGAGAACTCATGAAGAAATGAAGGAATTGCTAAGTTGTCAATCATGACCTCTTCGTACTAAATCGATCATAACTTGAGCTACAGAAATCCAAATGAGGCGGTTTCAGTTGCATTGAAAAGCTAACATTTGAGGCTTCAAAATGATATATAATTTGTCATAGTTTTCTTGGGATTAGGTGACGCGTACGCGTTGCCCATGCGTGTACGTTGCAGGATCAGCGTGACTCACTTAAAGGCAACACGTGACCAGTGATTTCTGAAGCATTTTGGGCTCAATCCAACCCATTTCTGATGCTAGTGAACCAGCGATTGAAGGGAGAATGAACCAAGTAGTCATAGTTTAGTTCTAGTCATGTTTTAGGTTAGCTTACTAGAGAGAGAATCTCTCTCTTCTCTCTAGAAATTAGGATTTTATATTACTTCTCTCTATAGATTTAGGTTTCAATTATTGTTTTGATGTAGTTTTCTTTACTATTTCTTGTTATTACATCTTTGTTCTCTTAGTTTTACTTGTTGTTTCCTTTATTTTGTTAATTTCATGTTTATGAACTCTTGTTAATCTTGATTTCTATTAATGCAATGTGATGTTTTATGTTTCTTTGATGCTTGTTTGAGTTGTTATTATTGTTATTTTGCATTTGGTAGTCATAGATTTTATATTTCTTGCTATTTTAATATGCTTTCCTTTGATGCCTTCCAAGTATTTAATAAAATACTTGGTTGGATTTTAGAGTAGATTTTTGTGTTCTTGGCTTGGGATGGTAATTTAGGTGACCTAGAGTTACTAATGTCCAAGCGATTGATAATTTGTTGCCATTAACACTAGTCTCACTAAATTAATTAGTGAATGGCTAGGACTTATGGACTATGATTGATAAAGCTCATTTGACTTTTCTTCACTTGTTAGAGGATGACTTAATGAGATTGATCCTTATAATTATCACATTGTGGTTAGTGACAATAATAGAGATCCTTAACCATTAACCCTTGCCAAGACCTTTTTACATTTGAGTTCCATTTACTTTCTTACAATTTACATTTCTTGTCCCTTATTCAAAACCCCAAAATATATAACCCATAGCCAATAACATGTACACTTTCCTGTAATTCCTTGAGAGATGACCCAAGGTTTGAATACTTCGGTTTTTTTTATTGGGGTTTGTACTTGTGACAAACAAATTAAATATTCATTGAGGATTATTGTTGGTTTAGAACTATACTTGCAACGAGAATTCATTGAGAAATTCTATACCGATAATTTTCCTCGATCAAGTTTTGGCGCCGTTGTCGGGGAATTGCAATGATGTTATGTTTTTTGATATTGTGAATATGTTAATATTGTGAATTTCTTACTTTTTGGTTATTTCTAGGTCTTTCTTGTAATTAGGAGTTGACTCTTTCTTTGCGTCTTTGATATTTTTGTTTTGATTTCCTCTTTTCCATATGAATTCTCATCCTTGTGATTTTGGATATAGTTGTGACTATGTTGTAGGTAATAAAAACTTTAATGATGGCTCACATTATGGAAGAGATGAATTCTTGAGAAGGGAGCCATATACATATGAGCAATTACCGTGGCAACCTCCTCAATCGAGCTACTATGATTGCAACCCCTCCTATAATGCATATCATTCCAATTGATATGATAGTTCTTATCATGGTTATGCCACTCAACCACTATCATTCGATACACCATACTCTCAACATAGTCCTCAAACACCATCATTCCAACCACCATATTCTCAATCCATATCTTATTTCCATCAATCACCCCCACACAATCATAATCCATATCCTCCATATGCACACACTTATAATTATTATGAACAAGCACCCATGGAACCACCACCACTTCAACATCACTACCCTCGCAACCCTTCTTTTTCCTCCAACCAAGCCCCTATGGATGATACGCTTGGTATCATTCCCCTAAAGCAAGAAGAGCTTCAAACCGCATTCTCCAGTTTCACCTCTACCCTCCAAGAACTTATGTCCCGTATACTCCCACCTTCTACCAACAACCAAAACATCTTCTAACGTCCAAGCTTTGATGAACCTCCTTTCCAACCACATGATGAATTCTCCTTTCCATCACAACCCTCTATGGAAAAATATCTATGTCCATCAATCCAAGAGTAATATGATCCTACTTATGTTAGCAAAATGGAAAAGAACCAAAGGATCGTCTCAAGAAAGCAATGGATCGGCTTCAAGCAACCATCCGTCAAAAGTTAGACTCATAGGATTCATGCCACAAGCAAAACATGTCCACTGATGATTGTGGAGAAGCAACCGAAGAGAGGAGTATGAGGGAGATTTTAGAGTCTCAACTTGAGAACAAGGAAATGGAGTGTGTTTTGCAATAAGTGGAAGGGATGGAGATGGTTGAAGAAGAAGAAGTTGAAAAAGATCTAAGGGATGTTGAACAAGAAGAAAGCTCCATCATTGAAGACAACTCTTAACCATGTGACAATGGTGATCTTGTTGAAGCCTCTCCCATTAAATGTGAAACTGATGTTGAGGAAGAATATGCACAACCTCCAATACATATTTTGATTAATGAGAAAGAGTTGGCAGAAGTTAGCAAACAAGGGAAAATTGAAGAGAGTTGTCAAAAGATGGAAGTCATCAAGAAGGAGCCAAAGGAAGTGGAGCCTACAATGTCAAAACCATTGAATATCTTCCTTGCTAAGTCACCATCCAAATTACAAGTTGAATGGGTAATCATCTCATCTTTCAATTTCCTTGGCCCATATCAATAGGCATTGTTAGAAATGGATGGTTAACTTAGAACTCTTTATGGGTTAGAGAGTAAGAAAAAGTTGGATGTTGGTGGGCAATTTGAATCAAGGTGCATAGGGGATGAAAGTTCAAACTTTGAAATCCAAAAGTGGAATGAAGCTCAATTCTATGGAATTAGGATGAGGATTAGGAGTTCTAAGGAGAATTCAAGAAGTTTGCCAACCAAGTCACCCAATTGGAAGCATGAATTTCAAGAAGAAAGGGGGTTGACAAACAAAGTATAGGACCCCGGAATATATATAGACAATTGATGAGCGGATAATTTATACGCTTTTTGGCATTGTTTTTACATAGTTTTTAGTATGATTTGGTTAGTTTTTAGTATATTTTCATTAGTTTTTAATTAAAAATCACATTTCTGGACTTTACTATGAGTTTGTATGTTTTTCTGTGATTTCAATTATTTTCTGGCTGAAATTGAGGGACCTGAGCAAAAATCAGATTCAGAGGTTGAAGAAGGACTGCAGATGCTGTTGGATTCTGACCTCCCTGCACTCAAAGTGGATTTTCTGGAGCTACAAAACTCCAAATAGCGCACTTCAAATTGCGTTGGAAAGTAGACATCCAGGGCTTTCCAGAAATATATAATAGTTTATACTTTGCCTGAGTTTAGATGACGCAAACTGGCATTAAACGCCAGTTTTATGTTGTAGTCTGGCGTTCAGCGCCAGAAACAAGTTGCAAAATGGAGTTCAATGCCAGAAACACGTTACAAACTGGCGTTCAACTCCAAAATTTACCTCTCCACGTGAAAGCTTCAGGCTCAGCCCAAGCACACACCAAGTGGGCCCCGGAAGTGGATTTCTGCATCAATTACTTACTTCTGTAAACCCTAGTAGCTAGTCTAGTATAAATAGGACTTTTTACTATTGTATTTAAAATCTTCGGATCATCTTTGATTAGTTTTATGCTATCTTAGAGTTTCATGGGGGCTGGCCATTCGGCCATGCCTGGACCATTATCACTTATGTATTTTCAACGGTAGAGTTTCTACACTCCATAGATTAAGGTGTGGAGCTCTGCTGTTCCTCAGGAATTAATACAAAGTACTACTATTTTTCTATTCAATTCAAGCTTCTTCCTATTCTAAGATATCCATTCGCACCCAAGAACATGATGAATGTGATGATTATGTGACGCTCATCATCATTCTCACCTATGAACGCGTGCCTGACAAACACTTCCGTTCTACATGCAAATAAGCTAGAATGAGTATCTCTTAGATATCTAATACAGAGGACCGAGTCCGAGATATTAGAATCTTCATGGTATAAGTTAGAACCCATGGATGGCCATTCCTGAGATCCGGAAAGTCTAAACCTTGTCTGTGGTATTCCGAGTAAGATCCGGGAAGGGATGCCTGTGACGAACTTCAAACTCGCGAGTACTGGGCATAGTGACAGACGCAAAAGGAGGGTGAATCCTATTCCAGTATGATCGAGAACCTCCAGATGATTAGCCATGCAGTGACAGTGCATTGGACCATTTTCACAGAGAGGATGGGAAGTAGCCATTGACAACGGTGATGCCCTACACAAAGCTTGCCATGAAAAGGAGTAGGATTGATTGGATGAAGACAGCAGGAAAGTAGAGGTTCAGAGGAACGAAAGCATCTCTATACGATTATCTGAAATTCTCACCAATGAATTACATAAGTATCTCTATCTTTATTTTCTGTTTAATTATTATTATTATTCGAAAACTCCATAACCATTTAATATCTGCCTGACTGAGATTTACAAGATGACCATAGCTTGCTTCATACCAACAATCTCCGTGGGATTCGACCCTTACTCACGTAAGGTATTACTTGGACGACCCAGTGTACTTGCTGGTTAGTTGTACGAAGTTGTGAAATAGAATTAAGATCATGAACGTGCGTATTGAGTTTTTAGCGCCGTTACCAAGGAAGCAATGATCACGATTTCGCACACCAAGTTTTTGGCGCCGTTGCCAGGGATTGTTCGAGTTTGGACAACTGACGGTTCATCTTGTTGCTCAGATTAGGTAATTTTCTTTTTCGTTTTATTTTCAAAAAAAAAATTGTTTTCAAAAATCTTTCAAAAAAAAATTTTTTTCCTTTTGTTTTCGAAAATTATTCTAAATTTTTAAGAATGTATTCTAGAGTTTCAAAATAATATGCTGAAGCTTGTCTGGCCATCAAGCTTTAGACTAACCTGGTATGATTCATGGGATTTTAATTGAGGACTTTGAATTCATTACTTCCTTTTTCCCATATGTTTTCAAAAAAGTAAAATAAAATACAAAAAAAAAAAATATAAAATCATAAAAAAAATGTTTTGTGTTTCTTGTTTGAGTCTTGAGTCAATTTTTAAGTTTGGTGTCTGATGAGCGGATAATTTATACGCTTTTTGGCACTGTTTTTAGTATGTTTTTAGTAGAATCTAGTTACTTTTAAGGATATTTTTATTAGTTTTTATGTTAAATTCACATTTCTGGACTTTACTATGAGTTTGTGTGTTTTTCTATAATTTCAGGTATTTTCTGGCTGAAATTGAGGGACTTGAGCAAAAATCAGATTCAGAGGTTGAAGAAGGACTGCTAATGTTGTTGGATTCTGACCTCCCTGCACTCAAAGTGGATTTTCTGGAGCTACAGAACTCAAAATGGCGCGCTACCAATTGCGTTGGAAAGTAGACATCCAGGGCTTTCTAGCAATATGTAATAGTCTATACTTTGGCCGAGTTTAGACGATGTAAAAGGGCGTTGAATGCCAGTTCTACGCTGCTGTCTGGAGTTAAACGCCAGAAACACGTCACAAACCAGAGTTGAACACCAGAAACACATTACAACCTGGCGTTCAACTCCAGAAAGAGCCTTTGCACGTGTAACATTCAAGCTCAGCCCAAGCACACACCAAGTGGGCCCCGAAAGTGGATTTATGCATCAATTACTTACTTCTGTAAACTCTAGTAGCTAGTTTATTATAAATAGGACCTTTTACTATTGTATTAGAGATCTTCGGACCATCTTTGATCAGTTTTATGCTTTCATGGGGGCTGGCCATTCGGCCATGCCTGAACCATTATCACTTATGTACTTTCATACGGTAGAGTTTCTGCACTCCATAGATTAAGGTGTGGAGCTCTGCTGTTCCTCAAAGATTAATGCAAAGTACTACTATTTTTCTATTCAATTCAACTTATTCCGCTTCTAAGATATTCATTCGCACTTCAACCTGAATGTGATGAACGTGACAATCATCATCATTCCCTATGAATGCGTGCCTGACAACCACTTCTGTTCTACCTTAGATTGAATGAGTATCTCTTGGATCTCTTAATCAGAATCTTCGTGGTATAAGCTAGATTGATGGCGGCATTCATGAGAGTCCGAAAAGTCTAAACCTTGTCTGTGGTATTCCGAGTAGGACTCTGGGATTGAATGACTGTGACGAGCTTCAAACTCGCGATTGTTGGGCGTAGTGACAGACGCAAAAGGAGGGTGAATCCTATTCCAGTATGATCGAGAACCTCAGATGATTAGCCGTGCTGTGACAGAGCATTTGGACCATTTTCACAAGAGGATGGGATGCAGCCATTGACAAGGGTGATGCCTCCAGACGATTAGCCATGTAGTGATAGCGCATCGGACCATTTTCCAGAGAGGATAAAAAGTAGCCATTGACAACGGTGATGTCCTTACATAAAGCCAGCCATGGAAAGGAGTAAGATTGATTGGATGAAGACAGCAGGAAAGCAGAGGTTCAGAGGAACGAATGCATCTCTATACGCTTATCTGAAATTCTAACCAATGAATTACATAAGTGTTTCTATCCTTATTTTCTATCTATTTATTATTTATGTTCGAAAACTCCATAACTATTTTATATCCGCCTGACTGAGATTTACAAGGTGACCATAGCTTGCTTCAAGCCGACAATCTCCGTGGGATCGACCCTTACTCACGTAAGGTTTATTACTTGGACGACCCAGTGCACTTGCTGGTTAGTTGTATCGAAGTTGTGAATGAAAAACGATTTATTAAGACGTGCGTACAGAGTTTCTGGCGCCGTTGCCGGGGATTGTTCGAGTTTGGACAACTGACGGTTCATCTTGTTGCTCAGATTAGGTAATTTTCTTTTTGTTTTATTTTCAAAAATTTTTCAAAAATCTTTCAAAAAATTTCTTATCTGTTTTCAAAAAAAAATTTTAAAATAAATGTTTTCAAAAATATATTTTTCTTCAGAATTTTTAAGAATGAATTTATGTGTGACCTTGGTTCAGGGATAAACCTCATGCCCCTCTCTGTAATAGAGAAACTGGGAATCTTTGGGGTGCAAGCTGCTAAAATCTCATTAGAGATGGCAGACAATTCAAGAAAACAAGCTTATGGACAAGTAGAGGACGTGTTAGTAAAGGTTGAAGGCCTTTACATCCCAGCTGATTTCATAATCCTTGATACTGGGAAGGATGAGGATGAATTCATCATCCTTGGAAGACCTTTCCTAGCCACAGCAAGAGCTGTGATTGATGTTGACAGAGGTGAATTAGTCCTTCAATTGAATGAGGACTCCCTTGTATTTACAACTCAAGGTTACCCTTCT
Organism: Arachis ipaensis; assembly: GCF_059453495.1. Lineage (NCBI taxonomy): Eukaryota > Viridiplantae > Streptophyta > Magnoliopsida > Fabales > Fabaceae > Arachis > Arachis ipaensis. Next base: position 100,670,470 of record NC_142441.1, read on the forward strand.
GTAAATATGGAAACGAGGCACAGTAAGCTTCTCTCAAAACAGAGTCAACCAGAGCTTCCACAGTGAAACTCTAAGTTTGGTGTTGGGAGGCCACAACCAAACTCTAAGTTTGGTGTTGAACTCCTATATCCAAACTCTAAGTTTGGTGTTGGGAAGTCTCAACAACGCTCTGAACATCTGTGAGGCTCCATGAGAGCCCACTGTCAAGCTATTGATATTAAAGAAGCGCTTGTTGGGAGGTAACCCAATTTTTATTTATCTAATTTTATTTTTCTTGTTCTTTCATGTTTTATTAGGTTCATGATCATGTGGAGTCACAAAATAAATATAAAAATTGAAAACAGAATCAAAAACAGCAGAAGAAAAATCACACCCTGGAGGAAGACCTTACTGGCGTTTAAACGCCAGTAAGAAGCATCTGGCTGGCGTTCAATGCCAGAACAGAGTATGGTTCTGGCGCTGAACGCCCAAAATAGGCAGCATCTGGGCGTTTGAATGCCAGAATTGCACCCTCGAGAAAGAGCTGGCGTTGAACGCCCAGAACAAGCATGGTTCTGGCGTTCAACGCCAGAAATGGGCAACAAATGGGCGTTCAACGCCCAGAACAAGCACCAATCTGGCGCTGAACGCCCAGAGTTGTGTGCAAGGGCATTTTGCATGTCTAATTTTGTGCAAGGTTGTAAATCCTTGAACACCTCAGGATCTGTGGACCCCACAGGATCACCTCAGGATCTGTGGACACCACAGGATCCCCACCTACCTCCACTCACTTCTTCTCACCCCTCTTTCACACAATCTCATAAACACTCTTCCCCAAAACTCTTCACCAATCACCTCAATCTCTCTTCCCTATAACCACTTCACCACTCACATCCATCCACTCTTCCCCATAAACCTACCTCATAAACCCCACCTACCTTCAAAATTCAAAATCAATTTCGCACCCAAAACCCACCCTTCTTGGCCGAATACACCCCTCCCCCCTCTCCTCCATATCTTCTTCTTCTTCTTCATCTATTCTTTCTTCTCTTGCTCGAGGGCGAGCAATATTCTAAGTTTGGTGTGGTAAAAGCATAAGCTTTTTGTTTTTCCATTACCATTGATGGCACCCAAGACCGGAGAATCCTCTAGAAAAGGGAAAGGGAAGACAAAAGCTTCCAGATTCATCTCCAAAGCTCATCAAGACCACTTCTATGATGTTGTGGTCAAGAAGAAGGTGATCCCTGAGGTCCCTTTCAAGCTCAAGAAGAATGAGTATCCGGAGATCCGACATGAAATCCAAAGAAGAGGTTGGGAAGTTCTAACAAACCCCATCCAACAAGTCGGCATCCTAATGGTTCAAGAGTTCTATGCCAATGCATGGATCACTAGGAACCATGATCAAAGTAAGAACCCAAACCCAAAGAATTATATTACAATGGTTCGGGGGAAATACTTAGATTTTAGTCCGGAAAATGTGAGGTTGGCGTTTAACTTGCCTATGATGCAAGGAGATGTACGCCCCTACACTAGAAGGGTCAACTTTAATCAAAGGTTGGACCAAGTCCTCATGGACATATGTGTGGAAGGAGCTCAATGGAAGATTGACTCCAAAGGCAAGCCGGTTCAATTGAGAAGACTGGACCTCAAGCCTGTGGCTAGAGGATGGTTGGAGTTCATCCAACGCTCCATCATCCCCACTAGCAACCGATCTGAAGTTACTGTGGATCGGGCCATTATGATTCATAGCATCATGATTGGAGAGGAAGTAGAAGTTCATGAAGTCATCTCCCTTGAATTCTACAAAATAGCCGAAAAGCCCTCTCCTGGGGCAAGGCTAGCTTTTCCTCATCTTATTTGCCATCTATGTTACTCAGCTAGAGCTTTCATAGAAGGAGACATTCCCATTGAGGAAGAGAAGCCCATCACTAAGAAAAGGATGGAGCAAGCAAGAGAGCCCATTCATGGATCTCAAGAGACGCATGAAGCTCATCACCATAAGATCCCGGAGATGCCTCAAATGCATTTTCCTCCACAAAACTATTGGGAGAAAATCAACACCTCCCTAGGAGAATTAAGTTCCAACATAGGACAATTAAGGGTGGAACATTAAGAGCACTCCATCATCCTTCATGAAATAAGAGAAGATCAAAAAGCAATGAGGGAGGAGCAACAAAGACAAGGAAGAGACATAGAAGAGCTCAAGGACATCATTGGTCCCTCAAGAAGGAAACGCCACCATCACTAAGGTGGACTCATTCCTTGTTCTTACATTCTCTATTTTTCGTTTTCTCTATGTTAAGTGCTTATCCATATTTGTGTCTTCATTACATGATCATTAGTATTTAGTAACTTTGTCTTAAAGTTATGAATGTCCTATGAATCCATCACCTCTCTTAAATGAAAACTGTTTTAATTCAAAAGAACAAGAAGTACATGAGTTTTGAATTTATCCTTGAACTTAGTTTAATTATATTGATGTGGTGACAATGCTTCTTGTTTTCTGAATGAATGCTTGAACAGTGCATATGTTTTTTGAAGTTGTTGTTTAAGAATGTTAAATATGTTGGCTCTTGAAAGAATGATGATAAGGAGACATGTTATTTGATAATCTGAAAAATCATAAAAATGATTCTTGAAGCAAGAAAAAGCAGCAAAGAACAAAGCTTGCGGAAAAAAATAGCGAAAAAATAAAAAAAAAAAAAGGAGAGAAAAAGCAAACAGAAAAAGTCAAAAGCTCTTAAAACCAAGAGGCAAGAGCAAAAAGCCAATAACCCTTAAAACCAAAAGGCAAGGGTAAATAAAAAGGATCCCAAGGCTTTGAGCATCAGTGGATAGGAGGGCCTAAAGAAATAAAATCCTGGCCTAAGCGGCTAAACCAAGTTGTCCCTAACCATGTGCTTGTGGCGTGAAGGTGTCAAGTGAAAACTTGAGACTGAGCGGTTAAAGTCAAGGTCCAAAGCAAAAATAGAGTGTGCTTAAGAACCCTGGACACCTCTAATTGGGAACTTTAGCAAAGCTGAGTCACAATCTGAAAAGGTTTACCCAATTATGTGTCTGTGGCATTTATGTATCCGGTGGTAATACTGGAAAATAAAGTGCTTAGGGCCACGGCCAAGACTCATAAAATAGCTGTGTTCAAGAATCATCATACTGAACTAGGAGAATCAATAACACTATCTGAACTCTGAGTTCCTATAGATGCCAATCATTCTGAACCTCAATGGATAAAGTGAGATGCCAAAACTATTCAAGAGGCAGAAAGCTACAAGTCCCGCTCATCTGATTGGAGCTATGTTTTATTGATAGTTTGGAATTTATAGTATATTCTCTTCTTTTTATCCTATTTGATTTTCAGTTGCTTGGGGACAAACAACAATTTAAGTTTGGTGTTGTGATGAGCGGATAATTTATACGCTTTTTGGCACTGTTTTTAGTATGTTTTTAGTAGAATCTAGTTACTTTTAGGGATATTTTTATTAGTTTTTATGTTAAATTCATATTTCTTGACTTTACTATGAGTTTGTGTATTTTTCTGTGATTTCAGGTATTTTCTGGCTGAAATTGAGAGACTTGAGCAAAAATCAGAATCAGAGGTTGAAGAAGGACTGCTAATGCTGTTGGATTCTGACCTCCCTGCACTCAAAGTTGATTTTCTGGAGCTACAGAACTCAAAATGACGCGCTTCCAATTGCGTTGGAAAGTAGGAATCCAGGGCTTTCCAGCAATATATAATAGTCCATACTTTGGCCGAGTTTAGACGATGTAAAAGGGCGTTGAACGCCAGTTCTACGCTGCTGTCTGGAGTTAAACGCCAGAAACACGTCACAAACCAGAGTTGAACGCCAGAAACACGTTACAACCTGGAGTTCAACTCCAGAAAGAGCCTCTGCACGTGTAACATTCAAGCTCAGCCCAAGCACACACCAAGTGGGCCCCAGAAGTAGATTTATGCATCAATTACTTACTTCTGTAAACCATAGTAGCTAGTTTATTATAAATAGGACCTTTTACTATTGTATTAGAGATCTTCGGATCATCTTTGATCAGTTTTATGCTTTCATGGGGGCTGGCCATTCGGCCATGCCTGAACCATTATCACTTATGTACTTTCATACGGTAGAGTTTCTGCACTCCATAGATTAAGGTGTGGAGCTCTGCTGTTCCTCAAAGATTAATGCAAAGTACTACTGTTTATCTATTCAATTCAACTTATTCCGCTTCTAAGATATTCATTCGCACTTCAACCTGAATGTGATGAACGTGACAATCATCATCATTCCCTATGAACGCGTGCCTGACAACCACTTCCGTTCTACCTTAGATTGAATGAGTATCTCTTGGATCTCTTAATCAGAATCTTTGTGGTATAAGCTAGATTGATGGTGGCATTCATGAGAGTCCGGAAAGTCTAAACCTTGTCTGTGGTATTCCGAGTAGGACTCTGAGATTGAATGACTGTGACGAGCTTCAAACTCGCGAGTGCTGGGCGTAGTGACAGACGCAAAAGGAGGGTGAATCCTATTCCAGTATGATCGAGAACCTCAGATGATTAGCCGTGCTGTGACAGAGCATTTGGACCATTTTCACAAGAGGATGAGATGCAGCCATTGACAAGGGTGATGCCTCCAGACGATTAGCCATGCAGTGACAGTGCATCGGACCATTTTCCGGAGAGGATAAAAAGTAGCCATTGACAACGGTGATGTCCTTACATAAAGCCAACCATGGAAAGGAGTAAGATTGATTGGATGAAGACAGCAGGAAAGCAGAGGTTCAGAGGAACGAATGCATCTCTATACGCTTATCTGAAATTCTAACCAATGAATTACATAAGTGTTTCTATCCTTATTTTCTATCTATTTATTATTTATGTTCGAAAACTCCATAACTATTTTATATCCGCCTGACTGAGATTTACAAGGTGACCATAGCTTGCTTCAAGCCGACAATCTCCGTGGGATCGACCCTTACTCACGTAAGGTTTATTACTTGGACGACACAGTGCACTTGCTGGTTAGTTGTATCGAAGTTGTGAATGAAAAACGATTTATTAAGACGTGCGTACAGAGTTTCTGGCGCCGTTGCCTGAGATCACAATTTCGTGCACTAGTGTCAATTGCATTTTTTTCTAAAAATTTATGCATTTTTTGAAAATTCATGCATTCATAGTGTTCTTCATGATCTTCAAGTTGTTCTTGGTAAGTCTCCTTGTTTGATCTTGATGTTTTCTTATTTTGTGTCTTTTGTTGTTTTTCATGTGCATCTTTGCATTCATAGTGTCTAAGCATTAAAGATTTCTAAGTTTTGTGTCTTGCATGTTTTCTTTGCATCAAAAACTTTTCAAACACATGTTCTTGATGTTCATCATGATCTTCAAAGTGTTCTTGGTGTTCTTCTTGACATTCATAGTGTTCTTGCATGCATTGTGTGTTTTGATTCATAATTTTTATGTTATGTGCTATTTTTCATGTTTTTCTATTTCCTCATTAAAAATTCAAAAAAGAAAAAATATATCTTTCCCTTTTTCTCTCATAAATTTTCGAAAATTTGAGTTGACTTTTTCAAAATTTTTAAAATCTAGTTGTTTCTTATGAGTCAAATCAAATTTTCAATTTGAAAATCTTATCTTTTTCAAAATCTTTTTCAAAAATCAAATCTTTTTCATTTTTCTTATTTATTTTCAAAAATTTTAAAAATATTTTTCAAAAATCTTTTTCTTAATTTTATCTCATAATTTTCGAAAATATTATCAACAATTAATGTTTTGATTCAAAAATTTCAAGTTTGTTACTTGCTTATTAAGAAAGATTCAAACTTTAAGTTCTAGAATCATATCTTGTGATTACTTGTGAGTCAAGTCATTAATTTTGATTTTAAAATTTCAAATCTTTTTCAAACAAATCTCTTTCAATCATATATTTTCAAACTTTGATTTCAAAATCTTTTTCTAACTTCTTATCTTTTCAAATTTAATTTTCAAATCTTCTTAATATCTTTTCAATCATATCTTTTTAATCATATCTATTTTTCAAAATAAATTTCTATCATATCTTTTTAAATCTTATCTTTTTCAAAAATTTGATTTTAAAATATCTCTTCTAACTTCTTATCTTCTTATCTTTTCAAAATTGAATTTCAAATCTTTTTCAACTAACTAATTGACTTTTTGTTTGTTTCTTATCTTTTTCAAAACTACCTAACTAAATCTCTCTCTCTAATTTTCGAAAATCCCTTCCCTCCTTTTCAAATTTCCTTTTTAATTAACTAATTGTTTTAATTTTAAATTAATTTAATTTCAAACTTAATTTTCAAAATTTAACTTTCAATTTTATTTTTTATTTTAATTAATTTTCGAAATTCCCTCTCTCTCATCCCCTTCTATTTATTTATTCATCTACTAACACTTCTCTTCCACCCAAAATTCGAACCCCATCTCCCTCTTTGTGTTCGAATTTTTTCTCTCATCCTTCTTATATTCTTCTCTTCTCATACTTGCATGAGGAATCCCTATACTGTGACATAGAGGATTCCATATTTTCTTTGTTATTCCCTTCTTTGTCATATGAGCAGGAGCAAGGACAAGAACATTCTTGTTGAAGCAGATCCTGAACCTGAAAGGACTCTAAAAAGGAAACTAAGAGAAGCTAAAATACAACAATCCAGAGACAACCTTACAGGAATTTTTGAAAAGGAAGAGGAGATGGCAGCCGAAAATAATAATAATGCAAGGAGGATGCTTGGTGATTATACTACACCTACTTCCAAGTTTGATGGAAGAAGCATCTCAATCCCTACCATTGGAGCAAACAATTTTGAGCTGAAACCTCAATTAGTTGCTCTAATGCAACAGAACTGTAAATTCCATGGACTTCCATCAGAAGATCCTTATTAGTTTTTAACTGAATTCCTGCAGATCTGTGAGACTGTTAAGACTAATGGAGTAGATCCTGAAGTCTACAGGGTCATGCTTTTCCCTTTTGCTATAAGAGACAGAGCTAGAACATGGTTGGACTCACAACTTAAAGATAGCCTGAACTCTTGGGATAAGCTGGTCACGACCTTCTTGGCTAAGTTATTTCCTCCTCAAAAGCTGAGCAAGCTTAGAGTGGATGTTCAGACCTTCAAGCAAAAAGATGGTGAATCCCTCTATGAAGCTTGGGAAAGATACAAGCAGATGACCAAAAGGTGTCCTCCTGACATGCTTTCAGAATGGACCATTCTGGATATATTCTATTATGGTCTGTCTGAGTTTTCTAAGATGTCACTGGACCATTCTGCAGATGGATCCATTCACCTAAAGAAAACGCCTGCAGAAGCTCAAGAACTTATTGACATGGTTGCAAATAATCAATTCATGTATACTTCTGAGAGAAATTCAGTGAATAATGGAACACCTCAGAAGAAGGGAGTTCTTGAAATTGATGCTCCGAATGCCATATTGGCTCAGAATAAAGTGTTGACTCAGCAAGTCAACATGATTTCCCAAAGTCTGAATAGATGGCAAAATGCATCCAACAGTACTAAAGAGGCATCTTCTGAAGAAGAAGCTTATGATCCTGAAAACCCTGCAATAGCAGAGGTAAATTACATAGGTGAACCTTATGGAAATACCTATAATTCATCATGGAAAAATCATCCAAATTTCTCATGGAAGGATCAACAAAAGCCTCAACAAGGCTTTAATAATGGTGGAAGAAACAGGCTCAGCAATAGCAAGCCTTTTCCATCATCTTCTCAGCAACAGACAGAGAACTCTGAACAAAATACCTCTAATTTAGCAAACTTAGTCTCTTATCTGTCCAAGGCCACTCTAAGTTTCATGAGTGAAACAAGGTCCTCCATAAGAAATTTGGAGGCACAAGTGAGCCAGCTGAGTAAGAAAATCACTGAAACACCTCCTAGTACTCTCCCAAGCAATACAGAAGAGAATCCAAAGAGATAGTGCAAGGCCATTGATATAACCAATATGGCCAAACCTACAAGGGAGGAAGAGGACGTGAATCCCAGTGAGGAAGACCTCCTGGGACGTCCAGTGATCAACAAGGAGTTTCCCTTTGAGAAACCAAAGGACTCTGAGGCTCATCTAGAGACCATAGAGATTCCATTAAACCTCCTTATGCCCTTCATGAGCTCTGATGAGTATTCTTCTTCTGAAGAGAATGAGGATGTTACTGAAGAGCAAGTTGCCAAGTACCTTGGTGCAATCATGAAGCTGAATGCCAAATTATTTGGTAATGAGACTTGGGAAGATGAACCTCCCTTGCTTATCAATGAACTGAGTGATCTGGATCAACTGACATTGCCTCAGAAGAAACAGGATCCTAGAAAGTTCTTAATACCTTGTACCATAGGCACCATGACCTTTGAGAAGGCTCTGTGTGACCTTGGGTCAGGGATAAACCTCATGCCACTCTCTGTAATGAAGAAACTGGGAATCTTTGAGGTGCAAGCTGCCAGAATGTCATTAGAGATGGCAGACAACTCAATAAAACAGGCTTATGGACAAGTAGAGGACGTGCTAGTAAAGGTTGTAGGCCTTTACATCCCTGCTGATTTCATAATCCTAGATACTGGGAAGGATGAGGATGAATGCATCATCCTTGGAAGACCCTTCCTAGCCACAGCAGGAGCTGTGATAGATGTTAACAGAGGAGAATTAGTCCTTCAATTGAATGGGGACTACCTTGTGTTTAAAGCCCAAGGCTATCCTTCTGTAACAATGGAGAGGAAGCATGAAAATCTTCCCTCAATACAGAGTCAACCAAAGCCCCCACAATCAAACTTTAAGTTTGGTGTTGGGAGTCTATAAAATTGACCTGATCACCTGTGTGGCTCCGTGAGAGCCCACTGTCAAGCTATTGACATTAAAGAAGCGCTTGTTGGGAGGCAACCCAATTTTTATTTATTTAATTCTATTTTTATTTTTATTGTTCTTTTATGTTTTATTAGGTTTAGGATCATGTGGAGTCACAAAATAAATACAAAAATTAAAAACAGAATCAAAAATAGCAGAAGAAAAATCACACCCTGGAGGAAGGACTTACTGGCGTTTAAACGCCAGTAAGGAGCATCTGGCTGGCGTTCAACGCCAGAACAGAGCATGGAGCTGGCACTGAACGCCAGAAACAAGCATGGAGCTGGCATTCAACGCCAGAAATATGCTGCATATGGGCGTTGAATGCCCAGAACAAGCATCACTTCGGTGTTTAAATGCCAGAAATGCATGCAAAGGCATTTTACATGCCTAATTGGTGCAGGGATGTAAATCCCTGACACCTCAGGATCTATGGACCCCACAGGATCCCCACATACCTCCACTCACCTTCCCTCCTCATAATCCTATATCACCCTTTCCCAAGAACCCTTCACCAATAACCTGAATCTCTCTTCCCCATCACCTCTTCACCACTCACATCCATTTCTCTTCTTCTACTTCTTTTCTTTCTTCTCTTTCTCGAGGGCGAGAAATTTTCTAAGTTTGGTGTGGTAAAAGCATAAGCTTTTTGTTTTTCCATTACCATTGATGGCACCTAAGACCGAAGAAACCTCTAGAAAAGGGAAAGGGAAGACAAAAGCTTCCACCTCCGAGTCATGGGAGATGGAAAGATTCATCTCCAAAGCCCATCAAGACCACTTCTATGATGTTGTGGCCAAAAACAAGGTGATCCCTGAGGTCCCTTTCAAACTCAAGAAAAATGAGTATCCAGAGATCCGACATGAGATCCAAAGAAGAGGCTGGGAAGCCCTAACCAACCCCATTCAACAAGTTGGAATCCTAATGGTTCAAGAGTTCTATGCAAACGCATGGATCACTAGGAACCATGATCAAAGTGTGAACCCGAATCCAAAGTATTGGCTCACCATGGTTCGGGAGAAATACTTAGATTTTAGTCCGGAGAATGTAAGGCTGGCGTTCAACTTGCCAATGATGGAAGAAAACGCACGCCCCTACACAAGAAGAGTCAACTTTGATCAAAGGTTGGACCAAGTCCTCATAGACATATGTGTGGAAGGAGCTCAATGGAAGATTAACTCAAAAGGCAAACCGGTTCAACTGAGAAGACTGGACCTTAAGCCTGTAGCTAGAGGATGGTTGGAGTTCATTCAACGCTCAATCATTCCCACTAGCAACCGGTCTGAAGTTACTGTAGACCGGGCCATCATGATCCACAGTATCATGATTGGGGAGAAAGTGGAGGTTCATGAGATTATACCTCAAGAACTCTACAAGGTGGCTGACAAGTCCTCTACTATGGCAAGGTTAGCCTTTCCTCACCTCATTTGCCATCTATGCAATTCGGCTGGGATTGACATAGAGGGAGATATCCTCATTGATGAGGACAAGCCCATCACTAAGAAAAGGATGAAGCCAACAAGAAAGCCTATTCATGGATCTCAAGGGACGCATGAAGAAGCTCATCACCAAGAAATCCCTGAGATGCCTCAAGGGATGCACCTTCCTCCACAGAATTTTTGGGAGCAAATCATCACCTCCCCAGGAGAATTAAGTTCCAACATGGGACAACTAAGGGTGGAACATCAAGAGCACTACATCATCCTTCATGAAATTAGAGAAGATCAAAGAGCAATGAGGGAGGAGCAACAAAGACAAGGAAGAGACATAGAAGAGCTCAAGGACATCATTGGTTCCTCAAGAAGGAAACGCCACCATCACTAAGGTAGACTCACTTCTTGCTCTTAAATTTTTTGTTTTTCATTTTTTATGTTAAATGTTTATCTATGTTTGTGTCTTATTACATGATCATTAGTATTTAAGTGTCTATGCCTTAAAGTTATGAATATCAATCCATCACCTCTCTTGAATGAAAAATGTTTTAATTACAAAAGAACAAGAAGTACATGGTTTCGAATTCATCCTTGAAACTAGTTTAATTATTTTGATGTGGTGACAATACTTTTTGTTTTTTGAATGAATGCTTGAACAGTGCATATGTCTTTTGAAATTGATGTTTAAGAATGTTAAATATGTTGGCTCTTGAAAGAATGATGACAAGGAGACATGTTATTTGATAATATGAAAAATTATAAAAATGATTCTTGAAGCAAGAAAAAGCAGTGAATACAAAAACTTGCAGAAAAAAAAAAGAGAAAAAAATAGCGAAAAAAAATATAATGGCGAAAAAAAAGAGAAAGAAAAAAAAGCAAGCAGAAAAAGCCAATAGCCCTTAAAACCAAAAGGCAAGGGTAATAAAAAGGATCCAAGGCTTTGAGCATCAGTGGATAGGAAGGCCTAAAGGAATAAAATCCTGGCCTAAGCGGCTAAACCAAGCTGTCCCTAACCATGTGCTTGTGGCGTGAAGGTGTCAAGTGAAAACTTGAGACTGAGCGGTTAAAGTCAAGGTCCAAAACAAAATAAGAGTGTGCTTAAGAACCCTGGACACCTCTAATTGGGGACTCTAGCAAAGCTGAGTCACAATCTGAAAAGGTTCACCCAGTTATGTGTCTGTGGTATTTATGTATCCGGTGGTAATACTGGAAAACAAGGTGCTTAGGGCCACGGCCAAGACTCATAAAGTAGCTGTGTTCAAGAATCAACATACTGAACTAGGAGAATCAATAACACTATCTAAACTTTAAGTTCCTATAGATGCCAATCATTCTGAACTTCAATGGATAAAGTGAGATGCCAAAACTATTCAAGAGGCAAAAAGCTACAAGTCCCGCTCATCTGATTGGAGCTAAGTTTCATTGATATTTTGGAATTTATAGTATATTCTCTTCTTTTTATCCTATTTGATTTTTAGTTGCTTGGGGACAAGCAACAATTTAAGTTTGGTGTTGTGATGAGCGGATAATTTATACGCTTTTTGGCATTGTTTTACATAGTTTTTAGTATGATTTGGTTAGTTTTTAGTATATTTTTATTAGTTTTTAATTAAAAATCACATTTCTAGACTTTACTATGAGTTTGTGTGTTTTTCTGTGATTTCAGGTATTTTCTAGCTGAAATTGAGGGACCTGAGCAAAAATCAGATTCAGAGGTTGAAGAAGGACTGCAGATGCTGTTGGATTCTGACCTCCCTGCACTCAAAGTGAATTTTCTGGAGCTTCAGAACTCCAAATGGCGCGCTTCCAATTGCGTTGGAAAGTAGACATCCAGGGCTTTCCAACAATATATAATAGTCAATACTTTTCCCGAGTTTAGATGATGCAAACTGGCGTTGAACGCCAGTTCCATGTTGCAGTCTGGCGTTCAGCGCCAGAAACAAGTTGCAAAGTGGAGTTCAACGCCAGAAACACGTTACAAACTGGCGTTCAACTCCAAAATTTACCTCTCCACGTGAAAGCTTCAGGCTCAGCCCAAGCATACACCAAGTGAGCCCCAGAAGTGGATTTCTGCATCAATTACTTACTTCTGTAAACCCTAGTAGCTACTCTAGTATAAATAGGACTTTTTACTATTGTAGTTAAAATCTTCGGATCATCTTTGATTAGTTTTATGCTATCTTAGACTTTCATGGGGGCTGGCCATTCGGCCATGCCTAGACCGTTATCACTTATGTATTTTCAACGGTAGAGTTTCTACACTCCATAGATTAAGGTGTGGAGCTCTGCTGTTCCTCAGGAAATAATACAAAGTACTACTATTTTTCTATTCAATTCAAGCTTATTCCTATTCTAAGATATCCATTCTCACCTATGAATGCGTGCCTGACAAACACTTCCGTTCTACATGCAAACAAGCTAGAATGAGTATCTCTTGGATATCTAATACAGAGGACCGAGTCCGAGATATTAGAATCTTCGTGGTATAAGTTAGAACCCATGGATGGCCATTCCTGAGATCCAGAAAGTCTAAACCTTGTCTGTGGTATTCCGAGTAGGATCCGGGAAGGGATGGCTGTGATGAACTTCAAACTCGCGAGTACTGGGCGTAGTGACAGACGCAAAAGGAGGGTGAATCCTATTCCAGTATGATCGAGAACCTCCAGATGATTAGCCATGCAGTGACAGCGCATCGGACCATTTTCACAGAGAGGATGGAAAGTAGCCATTGACAACGGTGATGCCCTACACAAAGCTTGCCATGGAAAGGAGTAGCATTGATTGGATGAAGACAACAGGAAAGCAGAGGTTCAGAGGAACGAAAGCATCTCTATAGGCTTATCTGAAATTCTCACCAATGAATTACATAAGTATCTCTATCTTTATTTTCTGTTTAATTATTATTATTATTCGAAAACTCCATAACCATTTAATATCTGCCTGACTGAGATTTACAAGATGACCATAGCTTGCTTCATACCAACAATCTCCGTGGGATTCGACCCTTACTCACGTAAGGTATTACTTGGACGACCCAGTGCACTTGCTGGTTAGTTGTATGAAGTTGTGAAATAGAATTAAGATCATGAACGTGCGTATTGAGTTTTTAGCGCCGTTACCAAGGAAGTAATGATCACGATTTCGCACACCAACAATCATCAACTTTGGGGCCTTGTCACTTGCTTAAGCTTCCTTGAAGGCCTTGTGCGCCTAATTTAGGATCCCAGAGGCTATTGGAAGTGCAAACATTGGTAGGGATTCAAGGAAGAGTTCAAGCATAAGCCACCCTAGCAAGGACCCCACCAAATGTCCAACTTAAGGACAATAAATAAAAGTGTTAGGTGGGAGACACCCCACCATGGTAAATTCGTCCCATTTTTCCTTTTGTTTATATTGGTAATTAGTTGAATTTTTATTTTTAATTGGGTTTATTTAGTTTTGGTTGTGATTTAGCTTGTTTAATAATGTTTGGCATTGCTTTGGTAGCTTGTTAGTTTCTTAATAAGCTTTTGAAAAAAATTGCCTTCCACGCGCGCGCATGGATGATGCGCACACGTGGCTATGCTGTTGCTGCTCCCTAGTACAAAAACCAGAGAGTTGTGTTGATACCGTGCAGCCACTGTACGCTGGGCACGATTCACGCCCACACGTACGCATCAACTTCACTTTTCTACTTTCCACGTGTACGCGTGGGTGACGCTTACGCGTCACTAAGGCCTTCCGCTTTTAGCGCGCACGCGTGATCTAGGCGTGCGCGTCGCATGCGCATCTTTGGCTGCCTTGTTCCTTCTTTCTTCCCTCCCTCTTTCTCTCTTTCTTCCCTCTTCTTTTTCCTTTTGCCCCTTCCCCATTTCTTTTCTCTCGTATCTTCTCTTCTCTTCTCATTTTTCTTATCATTTCTTACTTACTTTTCCCTATTTCTCCCTTTGCCTCTCTTCAAAATTCCATTTCTCATTTTTCTTATTTTTTTTTCATCTTCTTTCGTATCTTGCTTTTGCTTATTTTCATTCATTGCATTTTAATTTTGTTTTTGTAGCTTGTTCTTATTTTCTTTTCTAAGTTTCTTATTTTAATATGTGTTGAATTCTCCTACTCAATTGTTGAGACTTTCTTGGTTAGTTTTGGTGCTTCTTGACTTGTTTGATATTGATGGGTGATGAAACTTCTAAGTTAATGCTTAACCTTTGATGATTCTTGCATCCTTTGTGCATTGATATGAACTCGCATGTCTTTCATGACCTACTCTTTCTTGTTTGAACTTGATGCTCAACATTCTCTTCATGCCATTTACTTGTGCTTTGATTTTACTCTTGTATCAAGTGTTAGTTGATATGCCCTTTGCTTATATTTCTCTCTCACTTACATGTTGTAGCTACCATGTAGTTGAGAACCTCACTCTTATTTGGCATTAGCCCCACCTATATTCTATTTGCTTTGATATCTTTGTTGTGGGCTTAATTTTCTTTCTTTTTCTCTCCTTTTAGGCTAGCCACCAAAAGGGGAAAGGAAAAGCTTCAAAATGGGGCAACAAGCGAGTCCCTCCGCACAACCTTTTGAAGAAACTCATCAGTTATAGCAACCTATCCACCTTACTCTTCTTTGCATGCATCGAGGACGATGCAATCTTTAAGTGTGTGGAGGTCGAGGACCGACTTTCGTGGGTAACTACTTCCTTTTTCAACACCCATATCTTAGTGTCTTTGTTAGTTAGTATAATTTGCTTTTTGAAGTTAGTTGCATTGCATGATACTTTTAAAGCTTGTACATATTCCACTTATCTTTATGTTAGAACTACTTGGTTAGAGTCACGATTCTTTTCTAAGAAACTGTTTTTAGGGCACCCTACCAATTTGATAAAATTTTTGTGTTGAACTTTCTTGAAGGAATTAATTTTGGAAAAGGTTTTTGAGCTAAGAACACACAAGCATGTGAGTTTTGAACCCGATTGCGTGGTTACATCATATAACTACTTATTTTCATTCTTGTGTGAATTGTTCTCTTTCTATGATTACAATCCTTGATTTGTTTGATTCTATATGTCTATTATTTTGTGTATGAATGCATTTATATGATTGAGGCTATTATTTCAATAGCTCACTTACCCAAATAGCCTTAACCCTTTTATCTACCATTGTTAGCCAATTTTGAGCCTATATTAAATCCCTTTTGTTATTAATTTTAGCAGATTACTAGCCTTAAAGTGAAAAACAATAAATGTTCTTAATTTAGATCTTTGATTAGCTTAGGCTAGTGAGAGTGTTTATCAATTAAGTGTGGAAAAGCTTGGGAACATTGGTTGAGGTAAAAGTGTATTTTTATATTTTGTTGAAGATTTTGGGAATTTGGTACATACTCATGCATTAAATGTTTAAACCATATGCATTGATGTTCTTGTATAGTTTGAAAAAAAATGAGAAAAAGAAAAGAAAAAAATAAAAATAAAAATAAAAATAAAAATAAAAAAAGAAAAAATAAAATAGAAAAAGAAAAAAGAACCAATAAAAAAGGGACAAAAATGCCCCAAAGCAAAGTAATAATAACAATGCATATGGAATGTGAATTGAAAAGAATGCATGAGTATGTGAAAAAGTGGGAATCATGGGTAGCTAGGTGGTGTTTTAGAATTGTATAGGTTGTTATATATGTTTGGTGAGAGCCTAGGTTAGTCAAAGATCTAAATTTCAAGCTCACTCAACCATATATATATATATATATATATATATATATATATATATATATATATATATATATATATATCCTTACGTTTACCCTAGCCCCATTACAACCTATGAATAAGTCCTCATGATAAATGTATGTATGCATTGAATAATTGTTGATTGTTAGATGAAAAACAAATCTTGGAAAGCATGATTAGAGGAGAATTGAGTGAATTACCCCTATACACTTGAGCGACTAGAGCGGATATACTTCCGGTGAGGGTTCGATGCTCAATTCCTTGTTCCCTGCTGTTCATACCCCAGTCCGAACTACAAGCCCGTGTCGGACCAAGACAAACCTGCCGACCTTTTACTGGGTTAGTCGAGCACCGACCTCTCTACAAAGAGGTAGGACAAACCGTCGCAGGAGACCCAAGAAAGGCCCAAGGAGGCCCAAAAAGAAGAGTCACCGCCCACTAGAAGGCAGCTGGCCAAAAGATAAACGATCTCACCCACAAAAGATAAGATAAGATAACAAACTTATCTCAAAGGAAGATCGTCAAGCACTACTATAAATACACTGGAGCACCCAGGTATAACTCATACTCCAATTCTACAAAAAACCTACCTAAAGCCCGTACTGACTTAAGCATCGGAGTCTCTTGCAGGTACCACCCCCTCCGATGAACGAGGACCATCAGTGCCCTCCACTCCAACAAGTCAGACACGGCGGCCTTGATCAGTACAGCAGATCTCGTCCGAGATCGACCTCCAAGTTTCAGGTAATCCTCAGAACATTGGCGTCATCACCGGGGAACCTGGAAGTCATCCCATCAACATGCCAAGCAACCCTACCAACGACCATAACTCTGGATTGGAAGAAGGAACACCAATCAAGAACATGGATGCCACACCAACCTCCCCAAAGGACGCACACCACTCCAAAGGAGACAATTAACCTCAGAATATAGAAATCTTAGATGCCATCTGTGAACAGCAGGATCGCCTCAAACAGCTCGAACAAGAAGCTGAACGACAGCGAGAAACCGAGCGAGATCTCCGGAGAGAAACAAGGCGGCGTCGGGAACTGGAAGAAAAACTCCTAAAACTCGAAGCCGATCTCAAAACTAAAGCCACTCAATCTGACCGCGAAGATAGTCCTCACAAGGACCAAGACCCATTCACAAAAGAAATCATGAAGGCTAAGGTCCCAAAAGACTTCAAAGCTGCCGACATGACCGCATATGATGGCACATCCGACCCAAGCCATCACCTCAGCAACTTTAGAAGTTGGATGTACCTCACAGATGCTTCAAATGCAACCCGTTGCAAAACCTTCCCAACTACTCTGACCAAGACGGCAATAAAGTGGTTCGACAGCCTGCCACCAAAGTCGATCACAAGCTTCGATGACCTCGCCAAAAAGTTCTTCGCCAGGTTCTCCATTCAGAAGGACAAAGCCAAACACGCTCCAAGCCTACTGGGGATCAAACAAGGAGATCGAAAAAGCCTCCGCAGCTACATGGAAAGATTTAACAAAGCATGCCTCGACATACAAAATCTCCCTACGGAAGCAGCCATCATGGGACTCATCAATGGCCTACGAGAAGGACCTTTTAGTCATTCCATATCCAAGAAGCATCCAACATCTCTAAACGAGGTGCAGGAATGGGCCGAATAGTACATCAATATGGAAGAAAACTCCAAATTAGGAGATACCTCCAAAGCCGGATTCTCCTACCCACCTCGGGATAAGGATAAAGAGTCCAGGAAAAAAGAAGACCAATCCGCAGAGAAGCCCAGGAGATACCATAACTACACCCCTCTTCGGGTATCCCTCATGGATGTTTACCGAGAAATATGCAACACTGAGAAGATCCCGCCCCCTCGCCCGATTGAACACAAGAGAGGAGGAAGTCGGACAGAGTATTGCGAATACCACCGAATCTACGGGCACCTTACCAACGAGTGCTACGACCTGAAGAATTTCATAGAAAAACTGGCCCGAGAAGGGAGACTAGATCGGTTTCTAGCCAACAAAGCGGACGAGCTAAAAAAGAGAAGAATGGACGAATAGGGTGGACGAGCTGAATGCCCCCTCACACCCCTGAAAGACATGTTCACATGATCAATGGAGGATTCGCAGGAAGAGGGATCTCCAAATCATCCCGCAAAAGACACCTTAAAGAGGTATACCACGTCGGAGAAGGGGACAGGTCGCCCGACCTTCCCACTATCACCTTCACCAAAGAAGATGCCACGGGCATCATCCCTGGGCATGATGACCCCGTGGTCGTTACCATCACCGAACACTAGTTGATCAGGGAAGCTCCGCGGATATCCTATTCAAATCCACCTTTGATAAACTCGAGCTACAAGAAAAAGAGCTCAGAGTGTATCCCAACAGCCTGTTCGGACTGGGAGATGCCCCAATCCAACTACTCGGATACATCCCACTACACACTACCTTTGGAAAAGGAACGCGGTCTAGAACACTAAGTATCGACTACATCATAGTCGACGTAAGCTCCGCACACAACGCCCTCATAGGTCGGACAACGCCAAATCAGCTCGCCACAGTAGTCTCCACTCCACACCTATGCATGAAATTTCCAACCCTAGAAGGGATAGCCACCATAAAGGGAGACCAAAAACTCGCGTGACGTTGTTACAACGAAAGTCTGAATCTTAAAGGCGATTCCAGAGGAAAAGAAACCAACACTATGGAACTCGGGGGAGCCCGAGCTCGCGAAGAACTTCGCTCTGAACCAGAAGGCGAGACCGAAGAGATTCAAGTCGGAGATACACAAGATAAAACAACAAACATAAGGGCGAACCTAAAGGGAAACCTAAAGGAGCTGCTGATAAAATTCCTAAGGAAGAATTCCGACCTATTTGTATCGAAGGCCGTGGACATGCCCGACATTGATCCCGGTCTAATGTGCCATAAACTGGCAGTGTACCCTGGATCTCAGCCAGTACAACAGAAGCGCAGAAAGCTCAGCCTAGAGAGATCGCAAGTCGTGGAACAACAGGTACAGGCCTTACTGGAGGCAGGGTTCATAAGGGAGGTCAAGTACCCATTATGGCTAGCCAATGTCATACTGGTCAAAAAGCCAAATGGAAAGTGGCGGATGTGCATCGACTACACCGACCTCAACAAAACCTGCCCAAAAGATCCCTACCCACTCCCGAATATCAACATCCTAGTCGACGCCTCGTCGGGATACAAATACCTTTCCTTCATGGACGCCTATTCAGGGTACAACCAGATCCCAATGCATCAGCCCGACCAAGAGAAAACCTTGTTCCTAACCCCGAAAGCAAACTACTGCTACGTAGTCATGCCATTCGGACTCAAGAAAGTGGAGGCTACATACCAGAGGTTGATGAACAAAGTTTTCGCCAGCCACATCGGGAAGCTGATGGAAGTCTACATAGACGACATGTTGGTAAAAACACAAAGAGAAGAAATGTTGTTACCTGACCTCGCCGAAGAATTCAGCACCATAAGAAAGCACGAGATGAGACTGAATCCCACGAAGTGCACTTTCGCGGTAGAGGCCGTCAAATTCCTAGGGTTCATGCTCACCCAGAGAGGAATTGAAGCAAACCCAGATAAATGTCAGGCCATACTCAACATGAAAAGCCCGACCTGCGTCAAAGAGGTATAGCAGCTAAATGGAAGACTAGCATCCCTGTCTAGATTTCTAGTCGGATCGGCCTTGAGATCACTCCCTTTCTATGCAACACTAAGGAAATGAAAGAGGTTCGGATGGACCCCAGAATGTGAACAAGCCTTCCAAGACTTCAAGACATTTCTGGGGCAACCACCCAACCTCGGCGAGGAGAAGAACTGATCCTATACCTTGCCGTGGAAAGTCGGGCGATAGCCTCAGCCCTAGTCAGAGAAGACAAGAACGGACAACAACCCGTCTACTTTATCAATAAGGCTCTACAAGGGGCTAAACTAAACTGCCAAAAGATAGAGAAGTTCGCCTACGCCCTTATACTCACTTCCCGACGACTCCGACCATACTTTCAGGCCCACACCATCAGAATACGAACCAACCAACCCATAAAAGGTATCCTACAGAAAACTGACTTAGCTGGAAGAATCCTACAATGGGCAGTTGAGTTGTCCAAATTTGACCTTAAGTACCAAGCTCGGACAGCCATCAAGTCTCAATACCTGGCCGACTTCGTCGCAGTGTACACCGACACCCTAGGCACCCCCACTGACTGGAACCTCTACGTTGATGGCTCATCGAACAAAGCCGGGAGTGAAGTGGGCGTCATTCTAGAAAGTGATCAGGGAAACCAACTCGAACTCTCCTTAAGGTTCGAATTTCCTACCTCAAATAACCAAGATGAGTATGAAGCCCTACTGGCTGGTTTGAAGCTGGCTAGGGAAATCGGAGCTCAAAAGCTTACCATCTTTAGCGACTCACAAGTAGTCACCTCACAAATAGAAGGAAGCTACCAGGCAAAGGATCCCACCATGAAAAAATACCTAAACAAGACCAGAGAACAGCTTAGAAAATTCATGGGATACGAGATCCGACATATACCTCGAGAAAAAAATGCCCGAGCTGATGCACTTTCAAAACTAGCCAGCACCAAACCAGGGGCAACAATAGAAGCCTCATCTAAGAAAAATTTAAGTGTGGGAAATTTTATGGGAACATAGGATGATATGAAAAGGTAGGGAATTAAATTGAATAAGTTATTTGAAAATTTGGGAAGTATGCTCATGTGAAATCAAAATAATTAAATTACCATGTTCATTGAAGAAAAATATATTAAGTAATTAAATAAGGGGATACAAAAAAAAGAGAAGAAAAGAAAAATGAAAAAAAAATACCCCAAATGAAAAAAAATCAATGCACATGGGACAAAATTCAAAAATAAGTTTGATACATGAGCATGTAATACAAAAGTGGGGAAATTTTGGGTAGCTAGATAAAGTATTTTTAAATTATATAAAGTATGTATATGTTAGGTGAGATCTTAGACTAATCAAGGATTCACTTTGTTAGCTCACTTAGCCTTATATATATATACCCTCACCCTTACCTTAGCCCCATTACAACCTTGAAAAGACCTCATGATGTTTGCATTGGTACATTAAATTTTTGTTGATTGGTTAGATGAAGAACAAGGTTTAGAAAGCATGACTAGAGAAGAGTAGAGTGAATTACCCTATACACTTGAGAGATTAGAGTGATATACACTTCCAGTGAGGGTTCAACACTTAAATTCTATGTTCCCTGCTTTCATGAGCTGTCTTCTTACAAGTTCACTTGCTTTTTATTGTATGATTTGAATTAGTGGAAATTGGTTTGTATTTGTCTTGGAGAACTTATTTACTCTTAACCAAGTAAGTAAAAGCATTTAGCATGCAGTTGCATTCATAGGTTGCATTTCATACCATTCCTCTTCATCTTTATAGCTTCTCTTGAGCTTAGCATGAGGACATGCTAGTGTTTAAGTGTGGGGAGGTTAATAAACCACTATTTTATGGTTTATCTTGTGCTCAATTGAGTGGTTTTTATTAACTCTTTACCCACTTATTCATACTATTTGCATGGTTTTACATTTGCCTTCCTAATTATGTGCTTTGATTGAAAACATGCTTCTTTGATCTTATATTTGCTTATTATTAATCCTCTCTTATCACCATTAGATTCCTTGATATGTGTGTTAAGTGTTTTCAGATATTATAGGGCAGGAATGACTTGGAGGATGGAAAGGAAGCATGCAAAAGTGGAAGGAATACAAGAAGATGAAGAAGTTGCTAAGCTGTCCAGTCTGACCTCTTCAAACTCAAACGGCTATAACTTTAGCTACAGAGGTCCAAACGACTCGGTTCCAGTTGCGTTGGAAAGCTAACGTCCGGGGCTTCGATTTGATATATAATATGCTATGGTTCCCCTGAAGCTAGGCGACGCGACCGCGTGATCCATGCGGCCGCGTCGCAGTGACGGAAATCAGCGTATTTGAATTCTTCTCCAGCGAATTCTGGGCTGTTTCTGACCCAGTTTGCGGCCCAGAAAACACAGATTAGAGGCTATAAAGTGGGAGAATACATCCATTCATCAGGAGGCTCTCATAATTCACTTCTCATGATTTAGATTAGTTTTGAGAGAGGTTCTCTCCTCTCTCTCTTAGAATTTAGGACTTCTCCTAGTTTTAGGAGTAACTCTCAATCCCAGGTTCTTTATTTTTATTTTCCCAATTGGCTTATGAACTTTTCCATGTTAGATTTTACTACTTTGAATATATTTTATTTGAGGTATTCCAGATATTTGTGATTTATATTTTAGCTTTTTACATTTTTGGTTTTGGTTAAGAAATCAGTAACTCAAAAGTTATCCAACTCAACAGCATAATTGATAACTGTTATCTTTGCTAATTGAACTGAGCTTCAATAATCCCAACCTTTTCTTAGGAAATAAATAGGATTCGAAGATCAAACTAATTAGTCCCTTGACTTACCTTTACTTTAGTAAAGGTTGACTAAGTGGAATTGAGATTCAACTTTCATTGTTGTTGATAAGAATAACTAAGTCTGGACTTCCAATTTCTCATACCTTGCCAAAAGTTTGCTTTACAGTTATTTATTTATTTTTATTGCTTTGAAAATATACCAGTGCCCATTGCCCAAACTCCAAATTTTCCCAATTTACAAACTCATAACCAATAATAAGAACATACCTCCCTGCAATTCCTTGAGAAGACGACCCGAGGTTTGAATACTCGGTTAACAATTTTTTAAAGGGGTTTGTTACTTGTGACACCCAAAACGTTTGTATGAAAGGACTTTTGAAGGTTTAGAAACTATACCTGCAACGAGGATTTATCCGTAATTTTCTAGACCACGCAAAAGTTCTCTTATCAAAATGGCGCCGTTGCCGGAGAATTGCAAACGTGTGCCTTATTATTGGTTATTGTAAATATTTGAAAAAAAAATTTCAGATTTTTATTTTAAAATATTTTTATCTTATCTTATCTAATTTTTCAAAATTCAATTTTTTTAAAAATCATCTCTTTTTCAAAATATTTTCTTTTTGTTAGTTTTTATTTTTATTTTCTCCTACTACTATGAATTCTCACCCCTCTGGCTTCAAGTTTGATTCCAATGTTGTTGTTAGGAATGGAAACTATAATGAGAACAGGCATCAAGGTTGGAAGAATCAAAGATGGAAGGAGCCACAAGGATTTACTCAACCCTCATGGCAACAACCGCCTCTAATGGACTATCAACAACCATTCTGTGATGCATATCAAGGTAATGGCTATGGTGGGCGCTCTTTTGATTATCAACAACCACCACCATACGCCTATGAACCCCCTCCTCAACATGACTTTGGACCACCATACTCACAAGCCCCTTTCCGCCATTCACCTCCATATGACTCTAACCCTCAACCACCATACCAACCACCTTATGAACCAAATGAACCATACATAGATCCACCCCAAACCTCCATGGAGAAAGCACTTGCCAATCTAAACTATACTATACAAGCTCTCGTCGCCCAAATCAGACCACCAAATACCTTCAACAATCAACCCTCAAGCTCTAGTGCACTTCCTTTTCAACCACAGAATGATCTCTCCATCCCATCACCACCATCCATGGAAGAGCACCCACATCCATCAATCCAAAAGCAAGATGATCCCAATTATGCTATTGATATGGAACAGGAAAGAAGGAATCATCTTCGCGAATCCATACTTCATAAAGAGCTAGAGGAGGCCCTACGGGTAAGGGTAGGAGAGACCCTTGAAGATGAAAGAATAGTTGAAAGGAGTTGTCATGGAAAGAAAAACATCGAGGATGAGTACGATTTTATACTTAAACAACTGGACAAAGCAGCAATTATTAAAAAGGAAGAAGTAGTTGCAGACTTAAGAGATGCTGTACCTCCATTGGAAAGTCCAGTCACAGAGCCTCCTTCCACGGTGTTTGATGTTGATGTTGAGAAGAGCGTACAACCTCCAAGGCAGATCATGGTTGAAGATTTTGTAGAGGTTGATCAAGAGGTAGAAGATGTCAAAGAAGAGCACAAGGGAGTGGAGCTTGAAATTAGCTTGCCAAAGTTGTTGGAAACCCCTCCCCCTAAGTTGCCATCATCCTTCACAACATTCAAGTGGGTAAAATTCATATCCCTTAGCTTTCTAATCCCACTTGAATATGGGCTACTGGAGACGGATGGTCAATTTAGAGCTCTTTGTGGCATTAAGAGTAAGAGGAAGATGACCAGTGGTAAGAATTGTCCTGCAAGGTTCATTATGGTTGGAAGCTTTAAGTTTAAACGCAAAGGTTGGTGTAGAGCTCAACTGAATGGGTCTAGGAAGTTGTTTGACCGCTTTAGTGAGAATTCAGATTGCTTGCCACCCGGATGGAATCATGATGATCAACAAGAAGACAGGTACAATAGCAAGGTTTGGGATCTTGGAATCTGTTATGACATCCAACACCCCGGGAGCCTAAGAATCTGTTTGAAGCTGCTCAAAGACTTCACGTGCCTTGTTTGGGATCCCAGAGGATATTGGAATCACAAACATTGGTGGAGATTCCTGGATGAGTTCAAGCGCAAACCACCATAACAGGAAGCTCATCAAATGTCCAACTTAAGGACTTTAACTAAAAGTGCTAAGTGGGAGACAACCCACCATGGTATAATCGTTCCTTTTTCATATTTATTTAGTTTTATTTGTTTTTGAGTTTCATTTTATTTTATTATATTGAACCTGGAGTTTTGCATCACATTCATATTAACACTGCATTCTGCATCTTTTCAAATTAAAAAAAAAAAGCGAGCACGCGACGCGACTGCATCAGCGACGCGTCCGCGTCACAAGGAGATGGGAGACAATATTAATATGAACAGAGAGTTTCGCAGGAGCAGCGCTGGAGGCGTGCCAATGGCATAAATCACCCCACGCGACCGCGTCATATGGGAATAATGGCCTCCCACGCTACCGCGTCACCCACGCGGCCGCGTGACCTGAAATCGAAGTAAAAAGGGTGTATGGCCGAAAGTTGAGCTGGAATTGGGCTGGACCCGTGCTAGTAGCACAAGCCCAGCCACGCGAACGCGTCACCCACGCGTTTGCGTCATATTGGAAATAAGGCCACCCGCGCGATCGCGTCGACCACGCGACCGCGTCACCCTGGATTTTGGCAATACTGAGTTTTGAACAGAGAGTTGTGCGACCGCGAGGCTGCACTCGCGCCACTAGCACAAATCAAGTCACGCGATCGCGTGCCCCACGCGTCTGCGTCACCCAACCTTATCGTGAACCACGCGACCGCGTCACCCACGCGACCGCGACGCCAGCGTCGCACAACCTATCCAGATTAGTGCCAATTTTCTTATCTTTTCTTTTCTAATCCTAATTTCTTCCTTCTCTCTCCTTTCTCACTTTCTTTTTCTTCTTCTCATCCTTTTTCCCTCTCATTCTATTTTATTTAATTTATTTGCATACTTTCATTCATTGCATTATTTTCATTGGTGTTAGAAATTTATTTGGGTCATTATTTTTATATATTTTTGGATTATTAAAATGGTTTGACAATTATATATTACTTTTTAAAGGGTTGCTTGCATGTTCAATTTAATACTTTCTAATAGCTTATTTACCATGCACGCTATATGTTTGTGAAAACGCCCGTATGCCATTGTGCACTATTTTTAAGATTTCTTTTAATCTACTATTATAAATGCTTGTTTTTCACAAAACCCCTTTCATGTTTTATTGTTTAAATATAATTGTTATTACAAACATGTTGATAGTTTGAAAGACTTGGTAATCTAGTTTGGACATTGAATGCTTGATCTATGCTACTCATGCCTTTGCCAGCATGCCAATAAACACCTTGCATTCACTTGTCATCATATGCACTAGCTATTTTCCATTGGTGACTTTTCACATGTACTCATGAGCATGTGTTAACGTCATTCTTCTTTATTGTGCATTGATTACCACCTTTTCCACTCTCTTCCTTGCTCTAACCTTTAGCTTTTAAAGTCACTTTCTTTTTCCCTTTTCAGGATGGCCACCAAGAAGGGTAAAGAGAAAGCTACTCCCAAACTACTGGCAAGGAAAGGAACAAAAAAGAGCCCAGCTGAGGAACCATAACTCCCGTCCACTTGCAAATCTCAGCATGCACCGAGGACGGTGCAATCTTTAAGTGTGGGGAGGTCGATACTGATCTCCGTGGGTTAGTACCTTCCTATCTCAAACACCAATGTTTTATTTTTTCTTGTTAGTTGTTGCATTTGCATATTTAATTGCATGTTTATTTGATTTTATGCATTTAGTTACTACTTGGTTGAAGTAATATTTTCTTTTTCAAGAAATTTTATAGCATTAAAAAAAAATTTTATGTTAAAACTTGTTTGAAGTTGTATTTGGAACATGGTTTTTAAGCCAAAGAACACACAACCTGTGAGATTTGAGCTTATTTATATGGTTACATTATTTAACCATAAATATTTTATTCCTGTGTGTTTCCTTCTCTATGATTGTAATCTATTTTTTTGTTCCATTCTATATGTCCAATATTTAGTGTATTTACATGCTTGCATATGATTGAGGCCATTGTTTGATTTTAGCTCACTTATCCCAAAAATTAGCCTACCTTTTACATCACCCTTGTTAGCCCCCTTGAGCTTTTAAATCCCTTCTGTTTTATAACCACATTACTAGCCTTAAGCAGAAAAATAAAATAAGATTCCCAAGTTAAATCCTTGGTTAGCTTAAGATATTGTGTAAAATTTAAGTGTAGGAAATTTTATGGGAACATGGGATGATATGAAAAGGTAGGGAATTAAATTGAATAAGTTATTTAAAAATTTGGGAAGTATGCTCATGTGAAATCAAAATAATTAAATTACCTTGTGCATTGAAGAAAAATATATTAAGTAATTAAATAAGGGGATACAAAAAAAAAGAAAAGAAAAGAAAAATGAAAAAAAAATACCCCAAATGAAAAAAAATCAATGCACATGGGACAAAATTCAAAAATAAGTTTGATACATGAGCATGTAATACAAAAGTGGGGAAATTTTGGGTAACTAGGTAAAGTATTTTTAAATTATATAAAGTATGTATATGTTAGGTGAGATCTTAGACTAATCAAGGATTCACTTTGTTAGCTCACTTAGCCTTATATATATATACCCTCACCCTTACTTTAGCCCCATTACAACCTTGAAAAGACCTCATGATGTTTGTATTGGTACATTAAATTTTTGTTGATTGGTTAGATGAAGAACAAGGTTTAGAAAGCATGACTAGAGAAGAGTAGAGTGAATTACCCTATACACTTGAGAGATTAGAGTGATATACACTTCCAGTGAGGGTTCAACACTTAAATTATATGTTCCCTGCTTTCATGAGCTGTCTTCTTACAAGTTCACTTGTTTTTTATTGTATGATTTGAATTAGTGGAAATTGGTTTGTATTTGTCTTGGAGAACTTATTTACTCTTAACCAAGTAAGTAAAAGTATTTAGCATGTAGTTGCATTCATAGGTTGCATTTCATGCCATTCCTCTTCATCTTTATAGCTTCTCTTGAGCTTAGCATGAGGACATGCTAGTGTTTAAGTGTGGGGAGGTTGATAAACCACTATTTTATAGTTTATCTTGTGCACAATTGAGTGGTTTTTATTAACTCTTTACCCACATATTCATACTATTTGCATGGTTTTACATTTGCCTTCCTAATTATGTGCTTTGATTGAAAACATGCTTCTTTGATCTTATATTTGCTTATTATTAATCCTCTCTTATCACCATTAGATGCCTTGATATGTGTGTTAAGTGTTTTCAGATATTATAGGGCAGGAATGACTTGGAGGATGGAAAGGAAGCATGCAAAAGTGGAAGGAATACAAGAAGATGAAGAAGTTGCTAAGCTGTCCAGCCTGACCTCTTTGCACTCAAACGGCTATAACTTTAGCTATAGAGGTCCAAACGATGCGGTTCCAGTTGCGTTGGAAAGCTAACGTCCGGGGCTTCAATTTGATATATAATATGCTATAGTTCTCTTGACGCTAGGCGACGCGACCGCATGATCCATGCGGCCGCGTCGCAGTGACAGAAATCAGCGTATTTGAATTCTTCTCCAGCGAATTCTGGGCTGTTTCTGACCCAGTTTGCGGCCCAGAAAACACATATTAGAGGCTATAAAGTGAGGGAATGCATCCATTCATGAGGAGGCTCTCATAATTCACTTCTCATGATTTAGATTAGTTTTGAGAGAGGTTCTCTCCCTCTCTCTTAGGATTTAGGACTTCTCCTAGTTTTAGGAGTAACTCTCAATCCCAGGTTCTTTATTTTTATTTTCCCAATTGGCTTATGAACTTTTCCATGTTAGATTTTACTACTTTGAATATATTTTATTTGAGGTATTCCAGATATTTTTGATTTATATTTTAGCTTTTTACATTTTTGGTTTTGGTTAAGAAATCAGTAACTCAGAAGTTATCCAACTCAACAGCATAATTGATAACTGTTATCTTTGCCAATTGAACTGAGCTTCAATAATCCCAACCTTTTCTTAGGAAATAAATAGGATTCGAAGATCAAACTAATTAGTCCCTTGACTTACCTTTACTTTAGTAAAGGTTGACTAAGTGGAATTGAGATTCAACTTTCATTGTTGTTGATAAGAATAACTAAGTCTGGACTTCCAATTTCTCATACCTTGCCAAAAGTTTGCTTTACAGTTATTTATTTATTTTTATTGCTTTGAAAATATACCTGTGCCCATTGCCTAAACTCCAAATTTTCCCAATTTACAAACTCATAACCAATAATAAGAACATACCTCCCTGCAATTCCTTGAGAAGACGACCCGAGGTTTGAATACTCGGTTAACAATTTTTAAAAGGGGTTTGTTACTTGTGACACCCAAAACGTTTGTATGAAAGGACTTTTGAAGGTTTAGAAACTATACCTGCAACGAGAATTTATCCGTAATTTTCTAGACCACGCAAAAGTTCTCTTATCAAAATGGCGCCGTTGCCGGAGAATTGCAAACGTGTGCCTTATTATTGGTTATTGTAAATATTTGAAAAAAAAAATTTAGATTTTTATTTTAAAATATTTTTATCTTATCTTATCTTATTTTTCAAAATTCAATTTTTTTTAAAATCATCTCTTTTTCAAAATATTTTCTTTTTGTTAGTTTTTATTTTTATTTTCTCCTACTACTATGAATTCTCACCCCTCTGGCTTCAAGTTTGATTCCAATGTTGTTGTTAGGAATGGAAACTATAATGAGAACAAGCATCAAGGTTGGAAGAATCAAAGATGGGAGGAGCCACAAGGATTTACTCAACCCTCATGGCAACAACCGCCTCTAATGGACTATCAACAACCATTTTGTGATGCATATCAAGGCAATGGCTATGGTGGGCGCTCTTTTGATTATCAACAACCACCACCATACGCCTATGAACCCCCTCCTCAACATGACTTTGGACCACCATACTCACAAGCCCCTTTCTGCCATTCACCTCCATATGACTCTAACCCTCAACCACCATACCAATCACCTTATGAACCAAATGAACCATACATAGATCCACCCCAAACCTCCATGGAGAAAGCACTTGCCAATCTAAACTCTAGTATACAAGCTCTCGTTGCCCAAATCAGACCACCAAATACCTTCAACAATCAACCCTCAAGCTCTAGTGCACTTCCTTTTCAACCACAGAATGATCTCTCTATCCCATCACCACCATCCATGGAAGAGCACCCACATCAATCAATCCAAAAGCAAGATGATCCCAATTATGCTATTCATATGGAACAGGAAAGAAGGAATCATCTTCGCGAATCCATATTTCATAAAGAGCTAGAGGAGGCCCTACGGGTAAGGGTAGGAGAGACCCTTGAAGATGAAAGAATAGTTGAAAGGAGTTGTCATGGAAAGAAAAACATCGAGGATGAGTACGATTTTATACTTAAACAACTGGACAAAGCAACAATTATTAAAAAGGAAGAAGTAGTTGCAGACTTAAGAGATGCTGTACCTCCATTGGAAAGTCCAGTCACAGAGCCTCCTTCCACGGTGTTTGATGTTGATGTTGAGAAGAGCGTACAACCTCCAAGGCAGATCATGGTTGAAGATTTTGTAGAGGTTGATCAAGAGGTAGAAGATGTCAAAGAAGAGCACAATGGAGTGGAGCTTGAAATTAGCTTGCCAAAGTTGTTGGAAACCCCTCCCCCTAAGTTGCCATCATCCTTCACAACATTCAAGTGGGTAAAATTCATATCCCTTAGCTTTCTAATCCCACTTGAATATGGGCTACTGGAGACGGATGGTCAATTTAGAGCTCTTTGTGGCATTAAGAGTAAGAGAAAGATGATCAGTGGTAAGAATTGTCCTGCAAGGTTCATTATGGTTGGAAGCTTTAAGTTTAAACGCAAAGGTTGGTGTAGAGCTCAACTGAATGGGTCTAGGAAGTTGTTTGACCGCTTTAGTGAGAATTCAGATTGCTTGCCACCCGGATGGAATCATGATGATCAACAAGAAGACGGGTACAATAGCAAGGTTTGGGATCCTGGAATCTGTTATGACATCCAACACCCCGGGAGCCTAAGAATCTGTTTGAAGCTGCTCAAAGGCTTCACGTGCCTTGTTTGGGATCCCGGAGGATATTGGAATCACAAACATTGGTGGAGATTCCTGGATGAGTTCAAGCGCAAGCCACCATAACAGGAAGCTCATCAAATATCCAACTTAAGAACTTTAACTAAAAGTGCTAGGTGGGAGACAACCTACCATGGTATAATCGTTCCTTTTTCATTTTTATTTAGTTTTATTTGTTTTTGAGTTTCATTTTATTTTATTATATTGAACCTGGAGTTTTGCATCACATTCATATTAACACTGCATTCTGCATCTTTTCAAATTAAAAAAAAAAAAGCGAGCACGCGACGCGACCGCATCAGCGACACGTCCGCGTCACAAGGAGATGGGAGACAATATTAATATGAACAGAGAGCTTCGCAGGAGCAGCGCTGGAGGCGTGCCAATGGCACAAATCACCCCACGCGACCGCGTCATATGGGAATAATGGCCTCCCACGCTACCGCGTCACCCACGCGGCCGCGTGACCTGAAATCGGCATAAAAAGGGTGTATGGCCGAAAGTTGAGCTGGAATTGGGCTGGACCCGTGCTAGTAGCACAAGCCCAGCCACGCGAACGCGTCACCCACGCGTTCGCGTCATATTGGAAATAAGGCCACCCGCGCGATCGCGTCGACCACGCGACCGCGTCACCCTGGATTTTTGCAATACTGAGTTTTGAACAGAGAGTTGTGCGACCGCGAGGCTGCACTCGCGCCACTAGCACAAATCAAGTCACGCGATCGCGTGCCCCACGCGTCTGCGTCACCCAACCTTATCGCGCACCACGCCACCGCGTCGCCAGCGTCGCACAACCTATCCAGATTAGTGCCAATTTTCTTATCTTTTCTTTTCTAATCCTAATTTCTTCCTTCTCTCTCCTTTCTCACTTTCTTTTTCTTCTTCTTATCCTTTTTCCCTCTCATTCTATTTTATTTAATTTATTTACATACTTTCATTCATTGCATTATTTTCATTGGTGTTAGAAATTTATTTGGGTCATTATTTTTATATATTTTTGGATTATTAAAATGGTTTGACAATTATATATTACTTTTTAAAGGGTTGCTTGCATGTTCAATTTAATACTTTCTAATAGCTTATTTACCATGCACGCTATATGTTTGTGAAAACGCCCGTATGGCATTGTGCACTATTTTTAAGATTTCTTTTTATCTACTATTATAAATGCTTGTTTTTCACAAAACCCCTTTCATGTTTTATTGATTAAATATAATTGTTATTACAAACATGTTGATAGTTTGAAAGACTTGGTAATCTAGTTTGGACATTGAATACTTGATCTATGCTACTCATGCCTTTGCCAGCATGCCAATAAACACCTTGCATTCACTTGTCATCATATGCACTAGCTATTTTCCATTGGTGACTTTTCACATGTACTCATGAGCATGTGTTAACGTCATTCTTCTTTATTGTGCATTGATTACCACCTTTTCCGCTCTCTTCCTTACTCTAATCTTTAGCTTTAAAAGTCACTTTCTTTTTCCCTTTTCAGGATGGCCACCAAGAAGGGTAAAGAGAAAGTTACTCCCAAACTACCGGCAAGGAAAGGAACAAAAAAGAGCCCAGCTGAGGAACCATAACTCCCGTCCACTTGCAAATCTCAGCATGCACCGAGGACGGTGCAATCTTTAAGTGTGGGGAGGTCGATACCGATCTTCGTGGGTTAGTACCTTCCTATCTCAAACACCAATGTTTTATTTTTTCTTGTTAGTTGTTGCATTTGCATATTTAATTGCATGTTTATTTGATTTTATGCATTTAGTTACTACTTGGTTGAAGTAATATTTTCTTTTTCAAGAAATTTTATAGCATTAAAAAAATTTTTTATGTTAAAACTTGTTTGAAGTTGTATTTGGAACATGGTTTTTAAGCCAAAGAACACACAACCTGTGAGATTTGAGCTTATTTATATGGTTACATTATTTAACCATAAATATTTTATTCCTGTGTGTTTCCTTCTCTATGATTGTAATCTATTTTTTTGTTTCATTCTATATGTCCAATATTTAGTGTATTTACATGCTTGCATATGATTGAGGCCATTGTTTGATTTTAGCTCACTTATCCCAAAAATTAGCCTACCTTTTACATCACCCTTGTTAGCCCCCTTGAGCTTTTAAATCCCTCATGTTTTATAACCACATTACTAGCCTTAAGCAGAAAAACAAAATAAGATTCCCAAGTTAAATCCTTGGTTAGCTTAAGATATTGTGTAAAATTTAAGTGTGGGAAATTTTATGGGAACATGGGATGATATGAAAAGGTAGGGAATTAAATTGAATAAGTTATTTAAAAATTTGGGAAGTATGCTCATGTGAAATCAAAATAATTAAATTACCATATGCATTGAAGAAAAATATATTAAGTAATTAAATAAGGGGATACAAAAAAAAAGAGAAGAAAAGAAAAATGAAAAAAAATACCCCAAATGAAAAAAAAGCAATGCACATGGGACAAAATTCAAAAATAAGTTTGATACATGAGCATGTAATACAAAAGTGGGGAAATTTTGGGTAACTAGGTAAAGTATTTTTAAATTATATAAAGTATGTATATGTTAGGTGAGATCTTAAACTAATCAAGGATTCACTTTGTTAGCTCACTTAGCCTTATATATATATACCCTCACCCTTACTTTAGCCCCATTACAACCTTGAAAAGACCTCATGATGTTTGCATTGATACATTAAATTTTTGTTGATTGGTTAGATGAAGAACAAGGTTTAGAAAGCATGACTAGAGAAGAGTAGAGTGAATTACCCTATACACTTGAGAGATTAGAGTGATATACACTTCCAGTGAGGGTTCAACACTTAAATTATATGTTCCCTGCTTTCATGAGCTGTCTTCTTACAAGTTCACTTGCTTTTTATTGTATGATTTGAATTAGTGGAAATTGGTTTGTATTTGTCTTGGAGAACTTATTTACTCTTAACCAAGTAAGTAAAAGTATTTAGCATGCAGTTGCATTCATAGGTTGCATTTCATACCATTCATCTTCATCTTTATAGCTTCTCTTGAGCTTAGCATGAGGACATGCTAGTGTTTAAGTGTGGGGAGGTTGATAAACCACTATTTTATGGTTTATCTTGTGCTCAATTGAGTGGTTTTTATTAACTCTTTACCCACTTATTCATACTATTTGCATGGTTTTACATTTGCCTTCCTAATTATGTGCTTTGATTGAAAACATGCTTCTTTGATCTTATATTTGCTTATTATTAATCCTCTCTTATCACCATTAGATGCCTTGATATGTGTGTTGAGTGTTTTCAGATATTATAGGGCAGGAATGACTTGGAGGATGGAAAGGAAGCATGCAAAAGTGGAAGGAATACAAGAAGATGAAGAAGTTGCTAAGCTGTCCAGCCTGACCTCTTCGCACTCAAACGGCTATAACTTTAGCTACAGAGATCCAAACGATGCAGTTTCAGTTGCGTTGGAAAGCTAACGTCCGGGGCTTCGATTTGATATATAATATGATATAGTTCCCCTGAAGCTAGGCGACGCGACCGCGTGATCCATGCGGCCGCGTCGCAGTGACGGAAATCAGCGTATTTGAATTCTTCTCCAGCGAATTCTGGGCTGTTTCTGACCCTGTTTGCGGCCCAGAAAACACAGATTAGAGGCTATAAAGTGGGAGAATGCATCCATTCATGAGGAGGCTCTCATAATTCACTTCTCATGATTTAGATTAGTTTTGAGAGAGGTTCTCTCCTCTCTCTCTCTTAGGATTTAGGACTTCTCTTAGTTTTAGGAGTAACTCTCAATCCCAGGTTCTTTATTTTTATTTTCCCAATTGGCTTATGAACTTTTCCATGTTAGATTTTACTACTTTGAATATATTTTATTTGAGGTATTCCAGATATTTTTTATTTATATTTTAGCTTTTTACATTTTTGGTTTTGGTTAAGAAATCAGTAACTCAGAAGTTATCCAACTCAACAGCATAATTGATAACTGTTATCTTTGCTAATTGAACTGAGCTTCAATAATCCCAACCTTTTCTTAGGAAATAAATAGGATTCGAAGATCAAACTAATTAGTCCCTTGACTTACCTTTACTTTAGTAAAGGTTGACTAAGTGGAATTGAGATTCAACTTTCATTGTTGTTGATAAGAATAACTAAGTCTGGACTTCCAATTTCTCATACCTTGCCAAAAGTTTGCTTTACAGTTATTTATTTATTTTTATTGCTTTGAAAATATACCTGTGCCCATTGCCCAAACTCCAAATTTCCCCAATTTACAAACTCATAACCAATAATAAGAACATACCTCCCTGCAATTCCTTGAGAAGACGACCCGAGGTTTGAATACTCGGTTAACAATTTTAAAAGGGGTTTGTTACTTGTGACACCCAAAACGTTTGTATGAAAGGACTTTTGAAGGTTTAGAAACTATACCTGCAACGAGGATTTATCCGCAATTTTCTAGACCACGCAAAAGTTCTCTCATCAGCGAGCCCTACATGCTTATATATGTATGTTCTTAGAGATTGATTCATTTTTAACCAAGTAGGTAGAAGTAATTTGCATTTAGTTGCATTCATGTAGATAGATTGCATTAAATAAATGTTCATACCCCCTTTTCTTGTCCTTCTTTATTCTTAGCATGAGGACATGCTTGGTTTAAGTGTGGAGAGGTTTGATAAACCCCAATTTTATGATTTATCTTGTGTTGAATTTAGGAGATTTTATCAACTTATCTCACACTTATTCACTAAAATAGCATGGTTTTGTAAACTCTCCCTAATTTGTGTAGAGTAAAAATATGCTTTTTAGGCCTTAAAATTATTAAATTTAATTCACTTTAATTTCATTGGATGCCTTGATATGTTTTTTTGAGTAATTTAAGGTTTTGAAGGCAATAATGGCTTGAAAGAAATGGAAGATAAGTATGCAAAGTGGGAGAATTCATGAAGAAATGAAGGAATTGCTAAGCTGGCAATCCTGACCTCTTCATACTAAATCAATCGTAACTTGAGTTACAGATATCTAAATAAGGCTATTCTAGTTGATTTGGAAAGCTAACATCCGAGGCTTCAAAATGATATATAATTTTCCATAGTTGCCTTGAGTTTAGGTGACGCGTACGCGTCACCCATGCGTGCGCGTCGCAGGATCAGCGTGACTCACTTAAAGACAACACGTGACCAGCGATTTCTGAAGCATTTTGGGCCCAATTCAACCAATTTCTGATGCTATTGAACCAAGGATTGAAGGGGGAATGAACCAAGTAGTCATAGTTTGGTTCTAGTAATGTTTTAGGTTAAATTTCTATAGTCTTCTCTCTAAAAATTAGGATTTTAGATTACTTTTCTCCATAGATTTGGGTTTCAATTATTGTTTTGATATAGTTTTCTTTACTATTTCTTGTTATTACATCTTTGTTCTCTTAGTTTTACTTGTTGTTTCCTTTATTTTGTTACTTTCATGTTTATGAACTCTTCTTAATCTTGATTTCTATTAATGCAATGTGATGTTTTATGTTTCTTTGATGCTTGTTTGAGTTGTTATTATTGTTATTTTGTATTTGGTAGTCATAGATTTTATATTTCTTGCTATTTTAATATGTTTTCCTTTGATACCTTCCAAGTGTTTGATAAAATGCTTGGTTGGATTTTAGAGTAGATTTTTGTGTTCTTGGCTTGAGATGGTAATTTAGGTGACCTAGAGTTACTAATGTCCAAGCGATTGATAATTTGTTGCCATTAACACTAGTCTCACTAAATTAATTAGTGAATGGCTAGGATTTATTGACTAGGATTGATAAAGCTCATTTGACTTTCCTTCACTTGTTAGAGGATGACTTAATGGGATTGATCCTTGCAATTATCATATTGTGGTTAGTGACAAGGATAGAGATCCTTAGCCATCAACCCTTGTCAAGACCTTTTTACATTTGAGTTCCATTTACTTTCTTGCAATTTACATTTTTTGTCCCTTATTCAAAACCCCAAAATATACAACCTATAGCCAATAACATGTACACTTCCCTACAATTCCTTGAGAGATGACTCGAGGTTTGAATACTTCGGTTTATTTTTATTGGGGTTTGTACTTGTGACAAACAAATTAAACGTTGATTGAGGATTGTTGTTGGTTTAGAACTATACTCGCAACGAGAATTCATTGAGAAATTCTATATCGATAATTTTTCCTCTATCAACATAATATCCATGGATACTCATGGGTATTCGCCTCCCTTGTGGTGGAAATAAACGTAGACTCGTGACAAGGATAGAGCGAGAATGGGGCATTTTACTAAACTAGGATGGGGGCGGAAAAGGGATCTTCAGCCCCATGGAGACCTATTGCCATCCCTAGAAATAATAGTACTAAAATTGTTAGCCCAAGTAATACTACTACCTTTGTAACAATGGGAGAAGAGGCTAAAACATTAGGCACAATGGAAGAAACAAGAATTGTAGTTGTTCAAGATGAAGTCAATAGGCCAGAAATGAGAGGCAAGAGTACTAAGCCCAAATCAGCTCCTAAATGGATGCAGGACTATGTGAAGAAATAGCCTATGCCATACCAAATTATATTTTTCTGAATAGTTTGTTAAGAAATACTTAAAAAATCCTTATCACCTCTGATTCAAAGGAAGGGATTATCCAGATCCTTATCATTTTTCTTTTTCATACACTTTCTTCTAATCTTTCAATAATACACATTTTCGCACCAATTCTTACTATTTCATTGCATTACAGTTTCTACAGTACAATCTTAATTTTGGAGACTAACATTTGGTGCTTTCGTTGAAAGATTTTGTCATGGTGGATCCTTCTGAACTCACCCGTTTCCAGAAGGAGATTGCTGACCTCCAACGTTAATAGGTTGAGATCAACAGTGGCATTTTAGCTACCAATAATTGCATGGTTACAATGGAAGAATCACTACAAAAGATCCATAATTTGCTAAAAGAGTCTTTGAAGATAAAACAGTCAGATTTCGAGCTAGCCAGCAGCTCCTTCTCGCCAGGTGGCTCCTTCTCACCAGGGAATGTCTTCCCCACAACCAACAATTGACCAATTGTGAAAGGTATAAGGTTGAACTCCCTCTATTTGATGGTGAAGTGGTTGATAAATGGGTGTTCAAGGTGCCAGAATATTTTAAATGGTATTATGTATCCGTTGATATGCATGTGTATATGATTTCCATCCACCTAACTGGCCCTACATACACATGGTATAGATGGGGAATTAATAACAATATTTCATACAATTGAAACTTATTTAGGTAACTTATAAGGGAAAATCTTTGATGGTGCTAATTGATGGGGGTAGCACTCACAATTTTGTGAAAGCTAGCATTACTAAGAAGTTGAAGCTACCAATTCAGCAAGTTACCCCATTACAGGTGCTAGTGAAAAATGGAGATGTGATTGGGTGAAAGGCTTAATGTGAGAAAATTCCTTTGGTGATGCAAGAATTCCAATTCACAGTGGGCGCATATGTTTGGAGTTACAAGGAGCTGACATTGTCTTGGGAGTACAATGGTTAATGTGCCTTGGATATGTCAACTACAGGCTGCTTACTATGGAGTTTACGGTTGATGGCCTTCCCATTAAGTTGCAAGGGGAACACCTGTTGTAATCAGGATGTTTCAGTAACCAAATGTTATAGAAGTTGGTTCACACAAAGGTAGCCACAACTTTCTACCACCTAAAGTTGTTGGATGATGGAGCAACTTCAGCAGAGGTGGCTACCCAGCCTCCACAAGAGGTACAAGAGATCCTCGAGAAGTTTCAGGTGATTTTTGAAGAGCCTAAATAGCTGCCCCACATAAAGGTATTGATCACGACATTAAATTAATGCCTGGTTCACAACCGATTAATGTTAGACCCTACAAGTATCCTCATTTTCAAAAATTGGAGATTGAGAGATTGGTTTCTGGGATGCTTGAATTGGGAGTGATAAGGGAGAGTTAAAGCTCTTTTTCCAACCCCATGTTGTAGTAAGGAAAAAGGGCGGAAGTTGGCGCTTTTGTGATATCTAGCAGGCACTTAATGCTATAAATGTAAAGAACAAATTTCATATTCCCACCATTGAAAAGATACTAGATGAACTCTTTGGTGCAGAATATTTTTCTAAGATTGATCTATGGTCCAATTATCATCAGATTATTATGAATGCGAACTGTAATACTCTGTTTCTCCACAGAATTTATTCTCAAAAATTCTATGATGAGAATTCGATAAATATCTGAGAATCACCTTATCATATATTATAAGGTGGATTTAGATTAGATGAGTAAAAGGAATAGATATGCCGTGAAAGATAAAAACGTTCCCTAAGCCGAAAATCGTACCAATAATGATGAATATAACCGCCGAGTTAAAATCATCTATAAAATCTTTACTACTAGCTTTTCTTGGTTGAATTAGCTTAGTAGAATATTTTAAACTTGATTTGGAGCCGAAATACTCTCTGCTACCATTTCTTTAGTTGCCGGTTGTTTAAACCAATATGGTTTGAAAATGGTAATCTTATAGTTTAATCATTAAACTGTGTTCTTCTTTCTTTGGTAGTTAGGCCAAACCATCAGGAAGGTTATCTTCAACTGAAATTCATGAAGCCACATAATGAACTAAAATTGTAACACCCTCACTATTAGAATGTCATACTTCTGGCTGCGCCACTCTGATAGCGAGAATATTACGACGACTCACATATATTTAATAATAACATATGAGCCTTTAACTCAAAACCGTATCGCTATTTTCTTTGAAAAATCAGAAATACTTTTTATTTCAGTCAAACATGCATATATAATTGATGACAAGTCATCTTAGGCTAGTTTCACATGTATTTTTTATATGTTTTCATTAGGTTTCATGCACTTTCTTAAGCAATAAGTAAGCAATTAGATTGGAAACTCATACATATCTCAGCTCAATTAAACATGGTTAAATTGGTGCATTTTCATAAGATTTATGCAAGATTTATGTGATTATTATGAATGATACAAAACCTTGTGATTATGGCAAATTTTGATGCAATATTTTTATTAATGATAGGTGAAGAGAAGCAAGAAAGAAGCAGAGGAAGTAACGTTGGTGGCCAAAGTTGGCTCACCAACGTTACCTCAAACGTTGGAGGAGAAGGGGGTATGCAATGTTGGTGGCCAATGTTGGTCCACCAACGTTGCAAGCAACGTTCTGGTAAAATGGGTGCCAACGTTGGAGGGAACATTGGTGAACCAACGTTACCTCCAACATCTTCGATAATTTTCAAAATCTGGAGCTGAGAAATTTTTTGCGACGCGTACGCGTGAAAGTATCATTCTCGTGAACGCATGAGCTACGCGCACGCATGAATCGGAAAAATTGACCATTCACGCGTACGCGTGGGTCACGCGTACATGTGACTAAGAAAGCGTTGGGGGTCAAACGTTGCCTCAAACGCTACCTCTAACGCCCTCGATGAGAAGCCCAAAATTTGGAGTTTGGAAAATTGCATTGACGCACACGCGTCCTGACGCGTACGCGTGGATGAAATTTTAGCCATCCTCGCAAACGCGTGAGCAATGCACACGCGCAAAACGTTGTTTTCACGCGTACGCGTGGGCGACGCGCACGCGTGGATGATAAAACGTTGGTGCACCAACATTGAGTCAAACGTTGAGCACCAACGTTGACACCAGCTCCAAGGCAATTAAGCACCCATGCAGATCATGAACATGAAT
This sequence comes from Arachis ipaensis, assembly GCF_059453495.1. Classification (NCBI taxonomy): domain Eukaryota; kingdom Viridiplantae; phylum Streptophyta; class Magnoliopsida; order Fabales; family Fabaceae; genus Arachis; species Arachis ipaensis. The sequence goes on from NC_142441.1 coordinate 100,710,775, forward strand.
TACCAAATGCCCCTCTTCAACCTCACTAAGACCCATTCTAGCTTACTTCAATAGAGGCCAAAAAGAAGCCCAATCAAAGGACTTGAAGACTGAATTGGAAAGTGTATAAATAGAGAAGAATTTGATTTAGAAAGGGAGTTGGAGAGAGATCTGGGAGGCTAGGGAGTCAGAGACCCAAATTGGGAAACTCTGCACTCAATTTTATTTGTATTTTTTCTTCTGCAACTCTTCTGCATTTTCTATTTTTTTTTTTTGTTTTTACATGTGCAATGATGAACTAAACCCTAAATTCATTAGGGGGAGGAGCTCTATTGTAATCACAATGAATCAATGAAATTCTTCTTCTTCTCAATCCGCTTGGGTAGCTATAGGATAACTTCTGTTTTGATTGTGAATTATTCACTCTAGAAGGGGGTTTAATTCAACTGAATGCTTATTTGAGCTTCGGAAGGGGAATCACTTGCATTAGAATTAGAGCTCTATCCTTCACAATTCTCTTAACCAATACCATTCGGGAGGAATTGAGGTTTTGAGAATTTGTGTGGCTTATGGATAAGAGAACATGCTCTAACTCTTCTCATGACAATTAAATCAAGGAATTGGCAAGATTGATTGTGATTAGAGAGATTGGATTGCCAAGAAATTGGGATCCAATCAATTTCAATCCGCCATAGATCTACTCATATGATTGAGAAAGGAGTTGAGACCCATTTGATTCATGTTGGATTATGATATCTTCGATCCCTAATGAATCACTTTCTTTGAATTTCTTCAGTTTGAATCTCTCTGAATTTACTTTAATTTGCAATTGTTCACTGCTTTTTTGATTCCCTGCACCCAGTTCCCTTTATATTCATGCAATTCAAGTTCACTACAATTTAGATTCTGCAATTTTACTTTCTTGCACTCTAAGATTCAGTCATTTACATTTTCTGCAATCTAAGATTCAGCACTTTTAATTTCTTGCTCTTTAAGTTTTAGTTATTTAAGTTTCCTGTCAGTTACCTTTCAAGAAATTTACATTCTGTATTTTACATTCACTGCAATTTACATTCTGTTACTCAAAGTTCACTAAACTCTTGCAATATTCGCTTAACTAGACATATCACTTCACTAAAATTGCTCGATCCATCAATTCCTGTAGGATCGACCTCACTCCGGTGAGTTTTAATACTTGATGCGACCCGGTACACTTGCCGGTTAGTTTGTGCGGAATCGATTTTTCGCCATCAATAATCCATTTCAAATCACAATTTCATAAGATATATACATATACATACAAAACTTCTTATACAAGAAAATTACAAATATACATATTATTACAACTCCTATCCCTTTTTCAAAAATACAATAATAACAAGGGCGAGGGAAAAGTAATAACTAAGAAAAAAACGTAAAGATCTCTTCACAAGCTTCTTCGTCCGTTTCCTGAAAAGAAAAAACTGTAGGGGGTGAGAACATCGTCCTCGAAAGGGTTCTCAGTAAGGGATTTTAAAGAATTGTCATAAGAGGATATTTAAAAGAAAACTATTTTTTAATTGCAGTGATCATCGCTCGTCTTATGAATCTTTTTGAAAATCAACTATTAATCATCCAAAAACCAGACCTTTTCAAAAAACCATAAGTTAATTATCCTATAATCCGGATTCATATTTTGAACTTTTAAAAAATCCAATTAAACACAATATCACATCATGGCCTCTGGCCCAAAACAGTATCACATCATGGCCTTCAGCCCATTCAATAAAATCACATCACACTCCAACCGCCATAAACCAAACCAACAATTACAATCACAAGTAATACAGTTCAAACACAATCAAGAGCAATTACATCACGTATAGCAATTAGCAGTTAAATAGAATCATTCACATAGGCAAACTAAGTACAATATATACACCCAAACAATGTCACATTAATGCATATGATGCATGCCTGTCCTACTAGTTGTGATATCACATTGTCGGTTATAATTTGTCAACCCGACACATCCTTTTGGATGTAGCCTTTCTGCCACGTTAGGGATAGAGTGCCATGCACACTATTATTCTGAGGATATAGTGCCTAGCACACTGTTATTCTGAGGATATAGTGTCTGGCACACTATCGTTCTGAGGATATAGTATCTGGCACACTTGCATGCTCATTCCTAAAATATAATACCTGCCACACTCTAATTCAATTCTTTTCTTCTCTTCTCTTTTGCTTGAGGACAAGCAAAGTATTAAGTTTGGTGTTGTGATGCAGCCGCATCTTTAGTTGTTTTTTCTTTTGAACTGCATAAAATAAGCTAAGAATCCTTGTTAAATAGGCAATGATTTCATGATTTAATGAGCATTGTTAGTTTGAATTTATTTGCTACATGAGAAATTGATTAATTTTACTAAATACATGTTTATCTCAAAAAGTCCACATTTTTCTTTCACTAAATTTATGCCTTAAAATTATTAGTATAATTGGGTCATTTTTTAATTTATTCATTATAATTTTACTAGTTTAGAAGTCATCCATACAATATAAAAAATAGTATAGAAAATCATCACAACTACAAAAATGACATATTTTCTCTAGTCCTTAAAAAATCACTTTATACTTTTTTCATTATAGATAAATCTTTAAACTAGTGATTAGTCATTAACTCCCAATCAATTAATATATAAAAAAAATATACAAGAAACAACTTTTAGATACTCAGCATTAATCATTTAGTCAATTAAAAATTGAAATTTAAAAATTTATAATTTAAAATTTAAAAATTAAAATAAACAAAATAATTTAAAAAAATCGACTAATATTGGCAAAAAAATTAAGTACAAATTGATTTGACAATTTTTATTTTTATGTTTTTTATATGAAAAATATAAAAAAATCATCCGTTCCAAAAAAACAGTCATATATCAATGAAAAAAAAGGATGATGAATTTATTTTTGGATTTTTTTAAATAAATAAAATAAATATTTTAATTATTGAAATATATAATTTGGAGCGTTTTTACCGAAATGCATTGCATCTCTTATCTTGTTTACAGTATAAATGAAATAAGATAACACATGTCTCGTTTAAACTTTAAATGAGATAAGACCAAGAAAAAATGAAGCGTATATATCGTTTACACTGTAAACGAGATAAGAGATTAATTACGACATTTATACTGTAAACAAGATTTAAGACAAATTTCTAGCAACTATAAAAGGATGTGCAACGCTTTGTATTCTTCATAAATATTTCACTACTTCTTTTCTACCTATTACTTCTAAAAATAAGTCAGAATGTCTAGTAATAATGAATACTTGGTTGTAAGTGTGTATCCCAATTGTCGTATGAGAAATAGTGATAATGGGGTGACATTTAAGTGTGAGAATCCCATTCTGTTGTGTACCCAGTCAGTAAGTTCATTGGCAGAATTGAAGAGTCTGATATTGGGTAGCGTCAGTGGTAGTGGGAGAAAAGAGATCGGAAGGGTGGGGTATATGTTGCTAGCACAGATAGAAAATGGAGTTTTTTGGTTTCGTCTATTTTGGCTCCATGAAGACGAATATGTGCACCTGATGTTTGACATCCATGGGAGAATCATGGCGGAGCAAGTGATCGAGCTTTCTGCGGAGATTGGCAACGTCAATGGTGGTGGATCTGGGTTGTCAGACTTCGTCTAGGATGATCCACCTCTCGCACCACCACAATTCATATTGTTAGTCTAGTGAAAAACATGGAGGTCGATGAAGAGGATTCTGATGAGGAGTATGTTGCGGATAGCAACAAAAGCAGTTCCTCCGAGGATAATGATGAGGAAGAGTTTGTATCAGAGATCCCGATTAAGGCATCACATAGGTATCTTCTGCCTCCCCCGCACCCAATTCTAGCCTTGTCATCTGTACCCAATCCCAATTACTAGATACGTTGGATCTGAACGCGATGCATGAGAAAAACCCATTTTCCAACACGGGTGAGGAAGATTACAACTTGGACGGTGATGTGGAGTTTAGAATTGGCCATAAATTCAAAAGTAGAGATGCAGTAATGTAGGGTGTGAAGAATTACAGTATTCGTAGAAGTGCTGAATACCGAGTGGTGGAGTCGGATAGATTAAAGTACCATATGCGTTGCCGATAACATGTAACAGACTGCCCTTGGAGTCTCCGTGTTGCTCTCCGACAGAATCTCGAATACTAGTAAGTTAAAGATTCATTGTGTTCTGTATTTTTAGTTGTCATTGTTATGCTTGTTGAACCTATTTACCCCTGTTATTCTATTTCGCTAGGGAGCTACGTAGAGTGGGAGGAGGGCACACGTGTTTGGCACCCACAATGTCGCAGGACCACCGACAATTGGACAGCAGTCTCATCTGCCGTGTCATCCTCCCGTTGATACAATCAAATCTGTCTGTCAGCATCTCAATCCTACAAGGTGCAGTTAGACAGAGTTATCACTTCAAACCCTCGTATAGGAAGGTTTGGATGGCGAAACAAAAGGGGATTGCACAGATATATAAGCATCTGCATCTCTTATTTCGCTTACAATGTAAATGAAATAAGATAACACGTATCTCGTTTACACTGTAAACGAGATAAGAGCATTAGACAATACATATATAAACGTGATACGACCACGTCGTCCCATGCTTTATCTCGTTTATGTTATCTTATTTTGTATACACTGTAAATAAGATAAGAAATACGATACTTTTCAGTAAAAACGCTCCAAAATGTATATTTTGGTAATTAAAACATTATTTTATTTATTTTAAAAAAAAATCCGTCTACTCTTATAGTGCAACAAAAATTAGAGAAATGATAAATGGTACCAAAGCATCCTTGATCGAATAATATGAAAATTTATTTCAGCCTTATAATATTCTCCACCTGCCACTTTTCACTGGCATGTTTCAGCTTTCAACTTTGCTCAGTAACTGATTATTGTTCAATTTGATTGACCTTAAATGTTATGAGTCCACAAGGATTTTCTTCATATGATCCACTAGTTCTTGCACCTGCTCCCTAGAATGAAGGGGTGATGGGTATACACAAGCACAATCCAACTTTCCATTCCTTATGGTGTCGAATATGGCGATCGATGGGCCGACACCATGAGCAGAAGCACAACCCACATAGTCCTCTAATCCAATCTCTTTATGAATGTCATCTGATTCATCAATGATAGGGTCCTCAAAAACTGAAATCAAAGCAGTTCTCATTGATGATGATGGCGTCAAACCAGGGTTCTCGATCGCCTTGCACATTAGGTAGTTCAGGTCAGACATGTCTGAGAAATGCTTGTTGCAATTCATGGCATTTGCAAAGGCCATGTAACTTCTCTTTGCTAGATCCCATAGGGTTTCTCCACATACATCATGTGTGTTCAATATTGCAGAATGATAAAATCCTGAACCCAAAAACTGAACCTTTTATAATTATAAACAAAGTAACTAAAGCAAATTATTCTGACCACAGAAAACTGGATTATTCCAATATAGAACGCATAAGAGCTCTTATTAATATCAGACGAAAGCGAATAATTTGGAGTAGAAAGTTTTCATGTCAAAAAGAAGCAAGCTTCAAGCAATGATCTAATTTATTAACTAGAATTGGTCTTATTAATCAATGATATACCAATCGTCTTAGTTTCGTTAAACTGAGACTATCTCTTCCTGTGCATACACGATTTTCTTTTTTCCTTTTTTTTTCCATTAGAGTAAACTTTTCTTTAAACCAGATGTAGAAGTCTAGAGGTAGCAAGAACATATGAAAACAAAACACACATTCTGAAAATTGCAGATTACCAAGATGGTTGCTGGAAAGGACTGGATCAAGAAGAGAGCGGCAATCAATGAGTGTTACCACACCATACTTCTCCTTTTGATAACTGGGTAGGTTTTTGGAGGCCCAGGCGGCAATCATTCCAGCTGCTGCAAGTGCCCCACAAAGTTTAATTTCTCTTGATTTGCATTCCTACATGATCTTGCAAAATTAATTGTAATATTTTGAATCATCATGACCTTACCAAATCATAGTCAGAATGTCAAATTATCAATTATACGTCATAACAATCAGAATATAAATCCTTGGTAGCCTAAGAAGCAGATCATCGTATACTGAAGAAATATGTATCAACTATTACACACACCATTCTATTCTCTATGAAATCTTTGCTATTTTCTGATATTAAGCCAAGGAGCTCACAAATGCATGAATCCTCTGTGATAGAAAAGAATTTAATAAAATAATGCAGCTGATATTCGTTGATCTCAACTTCGATCTTAGTCCATACATCAAATATGAATAATTTATGAAAAGTTTTGATCAAATTATCAAGTAGTCGATTAAAGAGCATGAATACTAGTATATCGATTTAATGACAGACAGAAAATCCTTATTTATCATAGCATGACTTGTAGAACGAGTCTCTCCTTTGTTATTGGAATCCAAAGCCAGAAGCCATAACTATAAAATTTTGGATAGAATATACACCAATTCACATGCACTGAGTTCTTTTGAAAGTGGTTCTCTAACACACCATACCTTAACTTTTCATTTTAGCAAACATAATGCAGTGATAATTTCTAACTCCAATAATTTATAACACATCCAAATGGCAAGACACTTGGATTGGTATACACGTCCAATAATTTCTAACGAATTATTTCTCCAGATTCCAGAATAAAATGGAGATTCCCAAAGCCCCTCACACTTGTCTCTATCGTGAGTATCATTATCTTATCTCCAATAAATCTTGCCATACTTGGATCTAGATAGCCTTATCAGTTAGGCAAGCTGTATCCTAAAATATTGCACTCTCCAATCAAAACAAAGTTAGCCATACCAACCCGTACTGCCTTTGGTGGTTCACTTTTTCTTTTCTAATAAAATTAAGCGACGTTACGAAAGGAGACAAAAGAAGTAACTAACTCGTCCCTGAAGCAAGAATTTTCTTCCCCCTTTATTCTCTTTATAAAATCAAAGCAGAAATAAATGCATAACTTATGTTTATATGAGCTTAAGATTAAAAAATAAAAAACAAAATAAAAACCTAGATATATGCACTTAAAGGGGATTTCTATTACTATGTACGATAATTTAGAGTGTGTCACGAAAATAACTTATCTTCCATAACCAAATGTTTTTTCGAATTGGATGTGAAAAGAAAAAAGGAAAGAAAAAGCCTAAAATTCCAATCCAATTATCCCACTTATCAAACACGAGAGATTAGTAGCCATATTGTTTGACATTATATATCCATGGTGTGACAAAATTGATCTAATCTAATCATCCGTACTATATATATACATACCTAGTGCACAATTTTTTATTTTTCCATTTTAAACTTTTTCACTAGTACCCAACTTTCTTTTTTTTTTTTTTTTTCTTTTTCAAAGAAAATATTTTCCATTTAGGCCGTTATATTACATTTTTTTGTACCTATGAACAAACAATACTGAAGCAGAACTATTTACTCTAACATGGAATCTGTGTTGCCTATGGATACGGTAGTTGCAGTAGCTAAACAATTTTAACAATTAAAAAATTCACTTTTTTGCTGAAATTAAATAGTCACTGTAATCACTATAGTTATAGATACTATAATATGTACTTTATTATAATTTTTGCTTTTTGAACAACCTACTCATTTTTTTTTTATTTTTGTTATTGCCTTTTGTTCTTTTATTTTATTTTTGCAGGAAAAACTTTGCAGCACAGGCACTAGTTACTCTAAAATGGATTAAGAAATACATAATCAATCACTGAATCACCTGATTGTCTATTAATCAACTAGCAACGAAACCAATAATATTCACACAAAAAACAAGTGTGGTACTTACAGCCACAAGCTGGCGCGTGTGGTGAGCGTCCAATTGCAACCTCACAACCTTGGAGCTCCGAGGCGAGTCCGCATCCACGAATTCCAAATTCCCAAGCCTGAATGAGTTCAGTGAGTAACCAAGCATGTCCAAACCACGCGCCCAAAACGGCTTGTTCCTCTTCTCTACCGGTATCAGATCCTCAATCGCCATTCCCATTCCCTTCTCCTCTGCCTCTCCGATACTCTCTCCACCGCATCCAACCTTCACCAGCAGCTCCCTCAGCAGAGTCACCGCCGCCGCACGGTCGCATCCCGACGTGTGCAGCCGCAAAAACACTCCCCATCGCCTCTCGCTTATCGCGTACACACTCACGCACAGTACGCCGTAGCCATCGCCACTAGGATCGCGCCACTTGTTCAGGTTCAGCTCGTGCTCCAGAATCAGGTGGAAGTCAGCATCTCCGTCGCCGGAACTACAGCCGAGGATTGCGGAGGTGGATTGAAGATCGAGGCACTGGATTTGAACGTTGGAGGTTGGGGGAGTTCGGAAGTGGTAGGAATTGGCGTTGGAGTCGAAGTGGATTGTTGAGCGAAGGATAGGATGGTTACTTTGGAGGTTGCGGAGTACGGTTTGGAGTTTGGGAATGTGTGGCGGTTTAGAGAGGAGGAGGCCGAGGACGGTTATTCCGGTGCCGCCGGGAACTGCCTTGCACCAGCTGTATTCGGTGCCGCCAACGGCACGAGTGGTGAAGTGCTGTTGCAGTTCTTGTTCTTTTTCTTCTTCACTGCTGCTACTACTCATTTTGATGGTTCTTGTTGTTGGTGGTTGTATCCGACGAGAGTATGGTATAGAGAGTAACGCTATTTACTTTGGATCAATGATGATGATAATGATGATAATAGGATTGGAAAGTGGTCCATTAAGTAGAAAATCGGCCAATAAGACCAAACTAATTAAAGCCGCTATCGAGTATCCTCTAAAGTACACTAGTCAGTAGACAACTCTGACCCCACTCATCGTCTTCATTCGACCAAAATTAATAAATAATTATCCACACGTGACACGTCTTCCTCGATCAAGTAAGTTATCAGGGAAGTAAGGAGCATTGTTGTTGCAACATTCGGAGAGCAACAAGTCTATGCGACGATCGTAACTCATAAGAATGTAAGATGACTTAAGAATTCGGATCTATGTCTAAAATAATGGGCCGAACAAAAACCCCCGCTAGACTTAATGGGTTCAGAATCTTAATCCAAACTGTCTTTTTAAGGTTTTGGCGTGTTGGCCAAGAGGACTTGGTCCATTTTGCCATTCTTAGTCACGTTAAATATTATATAACATAAAGTCATCCATAAATTTTTAAATAAAACTTTGATTCACAATGAATTAATTTTTGGTCTATTGAATTGGATGATACCACAAAAAACTAAAAAAAAATATATTACATAATATGATGATATGACAAGTTAACAAATTGATTGGTCACAAAAAATTAAAATATAACACGTCAATTAATTAACTATTTTTATGACACATGATATTAACTTGTTATGTCATTTAGCATGGCATATTATTATTTAAGTGATAAAATCACTATTTAACTTATTGTTATATCTTTAAAGAACTAATATGACTATAAATAAAAATAGGTCAGATAATTTGTGAGTTGTAAAAGACCTACAACTTTATCTGTATTTAGTCTAACTTATTATAAAATAAATTTAGACCCAAATTATTTTAAAAAGTTAAACTTATTAATAGGCAAAATTCAAATTCACAAATTAATCGTATAGACTTGTCAGATCTGTCTGTATCTATTAAAATATAAATAATTATGTAAATAATTTTGTTATGATTAAAAATTTATTAAAACTTTTAAATTTATTATATTTTATTATAAATAATATTACACGTTCTAAATATTTTAAATGTTTAAATATTTTTGTAAACATTAAATTTGGTATGTTATACATAAGTGAATTTTTTATTAAAAGATATATATTTGAAATAATAATTTCAAAAAATTATTTTTATTAAAAAAAATGTCAAATTTTTTAATAGACTTTAGATCAGGCCAAACTTAACAATAGACTAGACTTAGTACTTAAAAATAAATCTATAAAAAACTGCAGGTCTAATTCAAATTAATTAACTACATTACAAGTCTATTTTATTATGGATAAAATTTAGTCCAATCTTACTTCTTTCTACCTTTAAATATTATTAACAAAATCTTTTAAGAACCAATTTTAAAAACGACTTATTCTTCAGGAACAAATTTAAATATTAACCCTCTAAAATAAATATTAAAAGTACCCCATGTACTATTTATTAAAATTATAAAAGAACCCATTTTTTTTTACTTTTGATATTGTTTCATTCCTCTTTTTGCCCTATTATTGAACACCAACACCAACAACTTAATCTCTCTTCCTCCCCTTTTTTCTTGGTTTCCAACAACTCAAAATCACATATTAAATATATATTTCTTAACTAAGATGCTTAACATTTAAAAATTATTATGTACAAAAAATCATGCAATATATTCACACTGTTGTGATAAGAATGACAGATGGATGCCCATTAATAATACGGACAGCTAAAATTTTTAAGAGAGAGAGTTGAGATTATTATGTAAACCAATTTTAATGAAAGCTGAATTTGTAAAGATATAAATAAGGCTTCGTAGCCTTACGTACAAGACACAAACAATAAAACAAAAATTTATTCTCTCTCTTTCTTTATTTTCAATACTTCTTTCTCTCTTTATATATATACATTACAACATATAATATTAGTAAATACATATAGGAATTATTATTGAGCTAATTATATTAATACTAGAGTCTTCAATTTATACATCTTTATTTTATATTTAGTATATCTTTTATTTATTTTACAACACATTATCAGCACGAGACTCTGATCAAATTTTAGGAAGACTTAGGTAACAAATTTTCATTATGTCAAAGCTCTCTCATCTTGAATTCAATGCTCTTAATATATCTGGAAACAACTATTTATCATGGATACTAAATGCTGAAATTCATCTTGATTCAATGGATCTTGGAGATACCATTAAGGCTGAAAATAATGCATCACAGAAAGATAAAGCCAAAGCCATGATTTTTCTTCGTCGTCATCTTGATGAATGATTGAAAAATGAATATATATCTCACATTAAAAGATCCTGCAGATCTTTGGAAAGACCTTGAAGAAAGGTATAATCATCAAAAAACGGTGATACTTCCTCAAGCCCGATATGAGTGGACGCACTTGTGTCTGCAGGATTTTAAATTCATAAATGAATATAATTCTGCAATGTTTCGAATTACCTCACGAATGAAATTATGTGGGAAAAAGATAACTGACCATGATATATTGGAGAAAACTTTCTCAACTTTCCATGCCTCGAATATGCTCCTGCAGCAGCAGTATCGAGAAAAAGGATTTAAAAAATATTCTGAGTTAATTTCTTGCCTTCTTGTTGCTGAACGCAACAATGAGTTGCTCTTGAAAAATCATGAAGCACGCCCAGCTGGTGCCGCCCCATTTCCTGAAGTAAATGCGGCAAATTACCCCAGAAAAGGTAAATGACAAGGTTTTAATAACAAGAAAAATTATGGAAGGAAAAGGAATTATATTCAAAAGAGGGGATCTCACCAGAAGTGGGATAAAGAAAGAAATATCGGGCAGAATAAATCAACAGAGGATAAGTGTTTCCGTTGTGGTGGAAAGGGCCATTAGTCACGTACCTGTCGTACCCCAAGGCACCTAGTCGATCTTTACCAAGCATCTTTAAAAAAGGATGACAAAGGAAAGGAAACAAATTTTGTTTCAAATGATGCTGAAAATTTCACCACTCATTATGATGTATCTGATTTCTTTGAGGATCCTGAAGAAAATATTGGTCATTTGATCAATAATTGAATAGTTTAAAATGTGGGATTGTTATGTATCCATGTAAATAAATAATGTAAAGAACTTATTGTTAAGTTTTATTTTCTATGTATTTAAGTTTCAAATGTGATATATATAAATAATGAAATATTAATGTTCATGAATTTTGAAATCATTAAATATGTCAAGTTTTAAAATAAAATTTCAGTATGTGACATTATTTTTAGGTACAGTGTTTCTTAGAAAAATAATTCCGATCAAGTATTCAATTTAACTGTGCATACTACTCATTTTATTATTATTATTTGTCTTTGAAGAAAATGGCAAGGATATATAATGAAGATGTATGCCTTGCGGATAGTGCAAGTTCGCATACCATTCTCAAAAGTGATATATATTTTACCCATCTTGTACCAAAAGAGGAATATGTTAATACTATTATTGACTCAGGCAATGTGATAAAGGCTCCGGAAGAGCTATAATTTTGTTTTCTGGAGGAACAAAATTTATAATAAATAATACACTATTATCTACCAAGTTCCTAAGGAACTTGTTGAGTTTCAAAGATATTCGCCGAAATGGATATCATGTTGAGACAATGAATGAGGGAAATCATGAGTATTTATGTATCACAACTCATGATTCAAATAAGAAACTTATATTAGAAAAATTACCCTCACTTTCATCTGGGTTATATTACACCAAGATTAGTGCAATTGAATCATATGCCATTGTAAACAAGAAGTTTACTAGCCCAAATGAATTCATAACTTGGCATGATAGATTGGGTCATCCGGGAACAACCATGATGAGGAGAATTATTAAAAACTCTCATGGACATTCACTAAAGAACCAGAAGATTCTTAAAACTAGTGAATTTAGTTGTGCTGCATGTTCTCAAGGGAAGTTAATTTTAAGGCCATCACCAGTAAAGATTGGATTTGAGTCTCCTGAATTTTTAGAAAGGATTCAAGGTGATACATGTGGACCTATTCATCTACCATGTGGATCTTTTAGATATTTTATGGTCCTAATAGACGTATCTTCGAGATGGTCACACGTGTGCTTATTATCTTCTCGCAACTGGCGTTTGCGAGATTATTGACTCAAATTATTCGATTAAAAGCACAATTTCCAGAAAATCCAATCAAAGCAATTCGTCTTGATAATGCTAGTGAATTTACTTCCTAAGCTTTTGATGCTTATTGTATGGCTAATGGAATAAGTGTTGAACATCCAGTAGCTTATGTTCACACACAAAATGGGTTAGCTAAATCACTTATTAAATGCCTCCAGTTAATTGCTAGACCCTTACTTATGAGAACAAATCTCCCAACCTCGGTTTGGGGGCATGCTATTTTACATGCCGCAGCACTTATTCGTTTGAGGCCAACGAGTTACCATCAGTTCTCTCCTATGCAATTAGCATTTGGCCAGCAGCCAAATGTTTCCCATTTAAGAATATTTGGGTGTGCGATATATGTTCCTATTGCACCACCTAATCGCACCAAAAAGGGACCCCAAAGAAAATTGGAGATATATGTTGGATATGATTCTCCCTCTATAGTGAGGTATCTTGAGATACAAACTGGAGATGTATTTAAAGCCCGGTTTGCATATTGTCATTTTGATGAATCAATGTTTCCAATATTAGGGGGAGAGAATAAGCTTCCTGAAAAGGAACTTAATTGGAATGCATCATCGTTGATGCATTTAGATCCTCGATCAGGGCAATGTGAACTAGAAGTTTAAAAGATTATACATTTGCAAAGAATAGCAAATGAATTTCCTGATGCATTTTTCGATACAAAGAGGATAACCAAATCTTATATACTAGTAGAAAATGCCCCAATTGGAATTGATGTCCCAGTAGGACAAGTAGCCACTGAAGCAAATTCACGCCAGAAGCGTGGCAGGCCTGTCGGTTTCAAAGACAAAAATCCTCGAAAGAGAAAAGAGGTTAATACTATTCCTGTTGAAAAAGACATAGTAAAGACACCTGCAGTTGTCTAAAATTCTGATATAGTTTTAACGCCAGAAGACGTTTAGGTACCTGAAAATTGTAAAAATGACGAGATCTCGATAAATTATGTCTTTACAGGAAAGAAATGGAACCGAAATAAGACAATTGTCAATGAAATATTTGTATATAATGTGGCATTAAATATCATGCATGAAACTAAGGATCTTGAGCCAAGATCAGTCGAAGAATGTCGACAAAGAAATGATTGGCCAAAATGGAAAGAAGCCATGAAGGCTGAGTTAGACTCACTTGCAAAACGTGAAGTCTTTGGACCTGTAGTTCGTACACCAGAAGATGTAAAACCTATTGGATACCGATGGGTATTTGTGAGAAAACAAAATGAGAAAAATGAAGTTGTGCGCTACAAAGCCCGACTTGTGGCACAAGGTTTTTCACAAAGTCCCGGTATAGATTATGAAGAAACGTATTCCCCTGTAGTGGATGCAATAACATTGCGTTATTTGGTCAGTTTATCTGCATATCATAAACTGCATATGCATTTAATGGATGTGGTAACAGCCTATTTATACGGCTCATTAGATTGGGATATCTATATGAAAGTCCCTGAAGGACTAAAGATATCTAAACCATCCAATGAATATTCACACGGGTTATACTCAGTTAAATTGCAAAGATCTTTATACGGTCTAAAGCAATCTGGATGAATGTGGTATAATTGTCTTACTGAGTATCTGACCAAAAATGGATTCAAGAATGATGATATCTGTCCATGTGTTTTCATAAAGAAATCTACATCTGGATTTATTATAATTGCTGTGTATGTTGATGATTTAAATATCGTTGGGACTCCTGAAGAGATTCCAACAATTATAAAAACTCTAAAAGAAGAGTTTGAGATGAAAGATCTTGGAAAGACTAAATTTTGTCTCGGCCTGCAGATCGAACATACAAAAAATGGGATCTTTATTCATCAAACAACATACACAGAAAAGATCTTGAAGAGATTTTATATGGATAAGTCACATCCCTTGAGTACCCCAATGATCGTGAGATCGTTGGATGTGGAGAAGGATCAATTCCGTCCTAAAGAAGAAAATGAAGATATCCTTGGTCCAGAAGTACCATATCTTAGTGCCATTGGAGCGCTAATGTATCTTGCTAATAATACACGACCCGATATATCATTTGCTGTGAACTTACTAGCAAGGTATAGTTCCTTTCCAACCAGAAGACATTGGAATGGAATCAAGCAAATCTTTCAATATCTTCCAGGAACGGTTGATATAGGATTGTTTTATCCCTATGAATCCAAGTCACAACTAGTTGGCTATGCAGATGCTGGCTACTTGTCTGATCCACATAAAGGAAGATCTCAAACAGGATACCTGTTCACATATGGTGGTACAGCTATATCATGGAGGTCCATGAAACAGACGATAGCAGCAACCTCCTCTAATCATGCTGAAATACTAGCGATTCACGAAGCTAGTTGCGAGTGTTTTTGGCTGAGAAGTCTGATTCAATATATTTTGTCATCATGTGGACTGATTGATCATAAGATAGCTCCAACTGTCCTGTTTGAAGATAATACATCATGTATTGCTCAACTTAAAGGCGGATACATCAAAGGTGATAGAACAAAGCATATTTCTCCCAAATTCTTCTTCACTCATGATCTTCAAAATCAAGGGACAGTTGATGTTCAACAGATCCGCTCAAGTGACAATCTGGCAGATTTATTCATAAAGTCTCTCCCAAAATCCTCCTTTGAAAGATTGGTACATGAGATTGGGATGCACCGGTTTCAAGACATTAAATGATGTCGACAAAAGGGGGAGACTGTACTCTTTTTTCCTTGGTCAAGTTTTTTCCCATTGGATTTTTTCTTGACAAGATTTTTAATGAGGCAGTCCCCATCACTAAAGGATATTGTACTCTTTTTCCTTCACTAAGATTTTTTTTTCCAATGGGTTTTTCTTTAGTAAGGTTTTAACGAGGCAATAATCCTAAATGGTCATTCAAGGGGGAGTGTTGTGATAAGAATGACAGATGGATGCCTATTAATAATACGGGTGGCTGAAGTTTTCAAGAGAGAGAGTTGAGATTATTATGTAGACCAACTTTAATGAAAGCTGAATTTGTAAAGCTATAAATAAGGCTTCATAGCCTTACGTACAGGACACAAGCAATAAAACAAAAATCTATTCTCTCTCTTTCTTTATTTTCAATACTTCGTTCTCTCTTTATATATATATATATATATATATATATATATATATATATATATATACACATTACAACATATAATATTAGTAAATACATATATAAATTATTATTGAGCTAATTATATTAATACTAGAGTCTTCAATTTATACATCTGATACGTCCGTTACAAATTCGATGTCATAATTCGGCATTATATACAATAACTCAGCATTATGCACTATAACTCGGCGCTTTACATTATAACTTGGCGTTATACATTACAATCAGACTCAACGGACTACATCCTGGAATAAAAACGTCCGACCAGACATTATCACTTATTAAAACCTATTAATTGCTCTTCAATTCAGATGATCAATAGAAACGTAACCGACCTATTTTATCTCACCTATAAAGGTATGATATTTTATCTTCAAAGGATACATTGAATTCCCAATACTGACTTAAGCTTCGGAGTGCAAGGTACACTCCCCTCCCCCCCCCCTGTTTCTTGCTCAAAACTCTACGCGATTGGACATCCTCTTGAGTAAAGCTCGGATTACCACAAAGCTCAAAGGTCAGTACCGAAGATAAAAATTCAGCATCGATTCCCAGAGACCGAGCTCTCCCTCCAGGTATCCATACAAGAACAATTGGCGCCCACCGTGGGGCCTCGAAATAAACACCCTTCTTTCTATAGGCCCCATTTCCTTCCAATGGTTTCAAACTTACCTGCACCTTTGTAAATAAATGTCATATAGTAAATCATTAAGGCCCGAAAAAGGCCGATCTATATCTATTTTTCTGATCATTATCTATCATCTCTGTATTTTTCAAATCATCTCTGGTGTATTTATTTGCCGATCTATATCTATTTTTTCGATCATTATCTGTCATCTCTCTATTTTTCAAATCATCTCTAGTATAATTATTTGCCGATATATATCTATTTTTCTGATCAATATCTGTCATCTCTATTTTTCAATTCATCTGGTATATTTGTTTGTCGATCTATATCTGCTTTTCCGATCAATATCTGTCATCTCTATTTTTCAATTCATCTATGGTATATCTATTTGCTGATCTATATCTGCTTTTCCAATCAATATCTGTCATCTTTATTTTTTAATTCATCTATGGTATATCTATTTGCCGATCTATATCTATTTTTCTGATCATTATCTGTCATTTCTGTATTTTTTAAATCATCTCTAGTATTTTATTTACCGATCTATATCTACTTTTTCGATCAATATTTGTCATCTCTATTTTTCAATTCAACTCTAGTATATCTATTTGCCGATCTATATCTGTTTTTTCGATCAAATATCTGTCATCTCTATTTTTCAAATCATCTCTGGTATAATTATTTGTCGATCTATATCTATTTTTTCGATCAATATCTGTCATCTCTATTTTTCAATTCAACTCTAGTATATCTATTTGCCGATCTATATCTGTTTTTCCGATCTATATCTGTCATCTCAATTTTCCAATTTATATGTTATATCTATTTGTCGATCTATATCTGTTTTTCTCATCTATATCTGCCATCTCGATTTTTCAATTTATATCTGTTATATTTATTTGCCAATCTATATATGTTTTTTCGATAAAAAAATCTTTCATCTCTATTTTTCAAATCATCTCTGGTATAATTATTTGCCGATCTATATCTATTTTTCTGATCTATATCTGTCATCTCGATTTTCCAATTTATATGTTATATCTATTTGTCGATCTATATCTGTTTTTCTCATCTATATTTGTCATCTCGATTTTTCAATTTATATCTGTTATATTTATTTGCCAATCTATATCTGTTTTTCCGATAAAAAATCTGTCATCTCTATTTTTCAAATCATCTCTGGTATAATTATTTGCCGATCTACATCTATTTTTTCGATCAATATCTGTCATCTCTATTTTTCAATTTATATCAATCATCTCTAACTGCCGATTTATATAAAAAATCTCTATTCGCCGATCTAGAACAGTCATCTCTATTATCCGATTTATATCAATCATCTCTATTTTTTTATCTATATCAATCATCTCTATATTCTGAATTATATCTGTTATCCCTATTTGCCAATTTATATCTGTTATATCTATTGTCCGATTTATATCAATCATCTCTAAGTGCCGATTTATATAAAAAAATCTCTATTCGCCGATCTATAACAGTCATCTCTATTATCCGATTTATATCAGTCATCTCTATTATCCGATTTATATCAGTCATCTCTATTTTCTGATTTATATCAATCATCTATATATTTCGATTTATATCCGTTATCCCAATTTGCCAATTTATATTTGTTATATCTATTGTCCGATTTATATCAATCATCTCTAACTGCCGATTTATATAAAAAAATCTCTATTTGCCGATCTATAACAGTCATCTCTATAATCCGATTTATATCAGTCATCTCTATTTTCTGATTTATATCAATCATCTCTATATTCCAATTTATATCTGTTATCCCTATTTGCCAATTTATATCTGTTATATCTATTGTCCGATTTATATCAATCATTTCTAACTGCTGATTTATATAAAAAAAATCTCTATTTGCCTATCTATAACAGTCATCTCTATTATCCGATTTATATCAGTCATCTCTATTTTCTGATTTATATCAATAATCTCTATATTTTGATTTATATCTGTTATCCCTATTTGTCAATCTATATCTGTTATATCTATTTGCCGATTGATACTAAAAATTGTTGTTGGTCTAGATTTTCTTCCTAAAGAAAGGAATTACTTCGTTGTAAGCATAGCTCCAAACCAACAAACAACTCTCACATCAAATTAAAATATGGTTTTTTCACAAATAACAAATCCCAAATAAGAATTAACCAAAGTATTTGAACTCCGGGTCATCTCACAAAGAATTGTAATGAAGTGCTCAATTATTGGCTATAAATGGGGTAAGGGGTTTTGATTTTGTGTTTTGGCAAGAAAATAAATGGCAAGAAAAGTAAATGAATAATGAACTAACAAAATAAATGGAAAAGAACTCTTGGCTAGACATAGGTAATTGAGATCACCATCCTTGTCTACATACCAAATATTGACAATTATGAGAGGCCAAGCTCATAAAGTCTACTTCCAAAAGTCTTAAGTACGTAATATCTACTCCTAGACTTGAAGTACGTCAAATGGCTTTGATCACATCAATCCATAAGTACCAACCTACCTACTAATTAGATTAGTAGTGGGTTGGTGTCAATGAGTATCAAATTGATCACCAAGGGTTCTCAAATCACCAATTCAATGAGACCCAATGACTCAAGGTCACTCAATTCCCTTAGCCTAGGCCAAGAGTCAAGAAAACTACTCAAGAACTAAAGGAAACATTATATCAAACACTTAGTGTGCAAGAAAAGTAAACATCATAAAATGCAAGAATTAAAGGAACCCATAACCAATCATAAGCAAGAAATCAATAATAGCAACTAAGATCAACATAAAAGAACGTGGAAACATAAAAATTGCATTAAAGAAAATTGAGATCCAACAAGGTTCATGAACATATAAGCAACAAACTAAAGGAAATGATCAAGAGAAACTAAGAAGATTAAGATGTAATAATAAGAAATTAACAAGGGAAAACTAAATCAAAACAAGAATTGAAAGTGGATTTAAGAAAATTAAACCTAAACTACCCTAAATTCTAGAGAGAAGAGAGAGCTTCTCTCTCTAGAATTCTACCTAAAACATGATGAAAACTCCACTATGACTACTTGCTTCATTCCCTCCTCAATCCTTGGGTTCAATAGCATCAGAAATGAGTTGGATTGGGCCCAAAATGAGCTAGAAATCGCTGGGGGCGATTTCACTAAAGTGGACCCCTGAGATCAAAGTAACATATGAAAAATTTTATATCATTTTGAAGCCCCGGATGTTAGCTTTCCAATGCAACTTGAACTGCCTCATTTGGACCTTTGTAGCTCAAGCTATGGTCGATTGAGTGCGAAGAGGTCGGACTTGACAGCTTTACGGTTCCTTCATTTCTTCATGAGTTCTCCCACTTTGTATGCTTTTCTCCTCACTTCTTCCATCCAATACTTGCCTTATGAACCTGAAATCACTCAACAAATATATCAAGGCATCGAATGGAATTAAAGTGAATTAAAATCACCAATTTTAGGGCCTAAAAAGCATGTTTTCACATTTAAGCACAAATCAAGGGAGAATTGCAAAACCATGCTATTTCATTGAATAAATGTGAGAAAATGTGATAAAATTCCCCAAATTAAGCACAAGATAAACCACAAAATCGGGGTTTATCAAATCTCCCCACACTTAAACTAAGCATGTCCTCATGCTAAGAATAAAGAAGGACAAAGAAAGGGATATGAACATATATTCAATGCAAATAAACTATGTGCACCTATCTATATGAATGCAACTAAATACAAAATGATTCTACCTACTTGGTTAAAAGTAAATCAATTTCCAAGAACATATATGAACAAGTAGGGCTAAGATCATATGACGATTCATGGATCCTACCAATTTGAATATCAAAATAAAGTACAAATAGACTTGCAAGAAGAACGCTCATGAAAGCCGGGAACAAGGAATTGAGCATCGAACTCTCACCGGAAGTGTATCCGCTCTAGTCGCTCTAGTGTATAAGGTCGATCCACTCAATTCTCTTCTAATCATTCTTTCCATGATTTGTTTTTCATCTAACAATCAAAAATTATTCAATGCATGCATACATTCATCATGAGGACTTATTTATAGGTTGTAATGGGGCTAGGGTCAAGGTAGGATGCATATGGTCAAGTGAGCTTGAAATTTGTATCTTTGATTAGCCTAAGCTCTCACCTAACACATGTAACAACCTATACAATTCTAATACACAACCTAGCTACCCATGATTCCCACTTTTCACATACTCATGCATTCTCTTTAATTCACATTCCATATGCATTGATTTTTATTAAACTTTACTTTGGGGCATTTTTGTCCCCTTTTTATTGTATTCTTTTTTTTCTATATATATATATATATTTTTTCTTTTATATATATGTGTGTTTTTTTTTAAGTATATACAAACGTATCAATGCATATGGTTTTACATATAGTGCATGAATATGTACCCAATTCCCAATATTTTCAACAAAAATAAAAATTACACTTTTACCTCAACCAATGTCCCAAGTTTCCCATACCCAAGTGATACATACTCTCACTAGCCTAAGCTAATCAAAGATCCAAATTAAGGACATTTATTATTTTTCACTTAGGGGTAGTGATGTGCTATAATTAAGAACAAAAGGGATTCAATAGACTCAAATTTGGCTAACAATAGTTGATGAAAGGTAGGCTATTTGGGTAAGTGAGCTAAATAAAATGATGGCCTCAATCATATAAATGCATGTATGCATGGAATAATGGACATAAAGAATCAAACAAATCAAAGATTACAATCATAGAAAGAGAACAATGCACACAAGAATGAAAATAAGTGGTTATAAGATGTAACCACGCAATTGGGCTCAAAATTCACATGCTTGTATTCTTAGCTCAAAAACCATGTTTCAAAATAAATTCTTCAAGCAAGTTTGTCACAAAAAAAAAAAATTTCAAATTGGTAGGGTGCCCTAAAACAGTTTCTTGGAAAAGAAATCATCACCCTAACCAAGTAGTCCTAACATAAAAAAAAGTGGTAAAATATGTACAAATTCTAACTAACATGCAATCTATCATGCAATGCAACAACTAATCTAACAAAGACAAAAATTAAAAATTGGTGTTGAAAAATGAAGTTGTTACCCATGGAGGTTGGTCGGACGACCTCCCTACACTTAGAAATTTGCACCGTCCTCGGTGCATGCAGAGGAGAGCAAGGTGGACGGGTTGCTACAATTGATGAGCTCCTTCAAAGGGTTGTGCGGGTGAACTTGTTTGTTGCCCCGTTTAGAAGCCCTTCCATTCCTTTCCTTCTTGGTGGCCAACCTCAAAGGAGAGAAAAAGAAAGAAAATTAAGCCTACAACAAAGATATGAAAGAAATTAGAACATAGGCGGGGGCTAATGCCAAATAAGAGTAAGGTTCTCACTACATGTTAGCTACGCATGTAAGTGAGAAAACAATATAAGCTAAGGCATATTAACTAACACTTGATGCAAGAGTAAAGTCAAATGACATGAAGAGCATGTTGAGCATCAAGTTCAAACAAGAAAGAGTGGGTCATGAAAGACATGCAAGTTCATATCAATGCACAAAGAATATAAGAGTTATACAAGCTTAAGCATTGATTTAAAAGTTTCATCACCCAACAATATCAAACAAGTCAATAAGCACCAAGATTAACCAAGAAATTCTCAACAATTGAGTAAGAAAATTCAACACCATTATTAAGAAACTTAGAAAAGAAAATAAGAATAAGCTATAAAAATACAATTAAAATGCAATGAATGGAAATAGGCAAATGCAATAAAAGAAAATGGAAAAAAAAATTTTACCGGCACGGACGCGTCATGCACGCTTCCGCGCTGATGCGCAGTTTGGCCAAAGGACGCGTACGCGCCAGGTGCGCACACGCGTGGGTTGTAGGCACAGAATAGGCACAAACTGGGCATAACTCTCTGGAACATGTACCAGGAGGGCAGGTGGCGCTATCGGCGTGCACGCGCATAGCGTGCGTCTGCGCGCATTGCACGATTGGCTTGAAGGACGCGTACGCGCCAGGTGCGCGCACGCGCGGGTGGTTTGTGCCTCGCGCACAAAGTAGGCGCAAGTTAGGCACAACTCTCTGGAATTTGGCTTGGAGGTGAAATCTTTGCATCCACGCGTACGCGTACATGGCGCGTCTGCGTGGATGATCGAAAATGTTTGGGGCGCGCGTACGCGCCAGGTGCGCGCACGCGCGGGTTGGTGCTCTGTTTTTCAAAATTTTTCCAAGTTCTTGCACCAAACCAAGCCTTCCAAACCTCCAAACAGCTACCCAAACACCATAAAACCTTATTTAACATATTAAACTACCAAATAAACTCAACAAACTAAACAAAATATGAAATCAAACCTATTCTACCAATATTTACAAAAGAGAAAAATGAAAAGAGGTTACCATGGTGGGGTGTCTCCCACCTAGCACTTTTAGTTTAAGTCCTTAAGTTGGACTCATGGGGAGCTCCTCATCAAGGTGGCTTGTGCTTGAAGCTATCCTTGAACATCCACCAATGCTTGAATCTCCAATAAGCTCCATTCTTCAATTTTAATATCTTCAAGCTTTGATGGAGTTCTTCACAAACCATGAGCTCCCAAATTTGATTCTCCTTGTGTGATCCGGGATCCCACACTTTGTTTTGACACCCATCTTCAAAGTGATCATCATGATTCCACTTGGGTGGTTTAGCCTTGGAATTCTCAAAGAAGCACCCAAACATTCTCCTAGACCCATGTAATTTGGTTCTACACCAACCATTGTACTTAGACTTTGAGTTTCCAACCATAAGGAACCTTGATTGGCATTTCCACCCACTAACCAATTCTCTCCTACTCTTGACTCCACAAAGAGCTCTAAGTTGCCTATCCGTCTCAAGCAAACTATATTCAAGTGAGAAATTAAAGCTTAGGGATAAGAATTTTACCCACTTGAATGTTGTATTGGATGGTGACTTAGGAAGGGATGTCTCCAATGGTCTTGCAAGTTCCACTCCCTTGTGCCCTTCTTTGATTATTTTCACCTCTTCACAAGCTTCTTCAATTTCAACCTCTTCCTCTTGGTAGCTTCCTTCCAATTCAATCTCTTCTTCATTGCTTACCAACGGCATAGGAGGTTGTGCATCTTCTTCTTTGATCTCAATTTCAAGCCCAATGGGAGAGGATTCAATTGTAGATAAGAACTCCTCAATGATTGAATCCATCTCTTGATCAACCTCTTCAAAGTCTTCAATCAAGATATGCTTTGGAGGTTGTACACCCTCCTCAACATCAACATCAAGCATCTTGGAAGAGGGCTCTCTAATGCTACATTCCCATGGACTTCCAACATCTCCTAGGTTTTCAACCACTTCTTTCGGCTCATTTATCTCAACTTCTTCCCCTTGTGACAATTCTTGCTTCAATTCCTCTTCTTCATCTTGAAGCTCTAACCTCACTCCCTTACTATGCTCCTTAATTGCCTCTCCACATTCATCAATGGGAGTCTCTTGGTTGCTTAGGCTTAGTCGGGAGGAGACCATGTTGCTAACGGCTTCCGCTATGATAGCCATCTTGTTTCCTAGCTCCTTAAACTCATTTTCCATCCCCTCTTCCGCTATGATGCACATCCTCATTGTAGCTCCCATTTCCTACAACATAATTTGAACCAAACTCATAGCCAAAGTGAGGATGAGAATTCATAATAGCAAATAAAAGCAAAAGCTAACAAAAATAAGAACAAAGTCCTAAAGCTAACAAAAACTAACAAATAAGCAAAAGGCAAACATATTCACAATATTCACAATAGCCAATAATATAACACCATTGCAACTCCCCGACAACGGCGCCATTAATTTGATACTAAAAATTGTTGTTGGTCTAGATTCTCTTCCTAAAGAAAGGAATTACTTCGTTGTAAGCATAGCTCCAAACCAACAAACAACTCTCACATCAAATTAAAATATGGTTTTGTCACAAATAACAAATCCCAAATAAGAATTAACCGAAGTATTTGAACTTCGGGTCGTCTCACAAAGAATTGCAATGAAGTGCTCAATTATTGGCTATAAATGGGGTAAGGGGTTTTGATTTTGTGTTTTGGCAAGAAAATAAATGGCAAGAAAAGTAAATGAATAATGAACTAACAAAATAAATGGAAAAAACCTCTTGGCTAGACATAGGTAATTGAGATCACCATCCTTGTCTACATACCAAATATTGACAATTATGAGAGGCCAAGCTCATTAAGTCTACTTCCAAAAGTCTTAAGTACGTAATATCTACTCCTAGACTTGAAGTACGTCAAATGGCTTTGATAATATCAATCCATAAGTACCAACCTACCTACTAATTAGATTAGTAGTGGGTTGGTGTCAATGAGTATCAAATTGATCACCAAGGGTTCTCAAATCACCAATTCAATGAGACCCAATGACTCAAGGTCACTCAATTCCCTTAGCCTAGGCCAAGAGTCAAGAAAACTACTCAAGAACTAAAGGAAACATTATATCAAACACTTAGTGTGTAAAAAAGGTAAACATCATAAAATGTAAGAATTAAAGGAACCCATAACCAATCATAAGCAAGAAATCAATAATAGCAACTAAGATCAACATAAAAGAACATAGAAACATAAAAATTGCATTAAAGAAAATTGAGATCCAACAAGGTTCATGAATATAAAAGCAACAAATTAAAGGAAATGATCAAGAGAAACTAAGAAGATTAAGATGTAATAACAAGAAATTAACAAGGAAAAACTAAATCAAAACAAAGATTGAAAGTTGATTTAAGAAAATTAAACCTAAACTACCCTAAATTCTAGAGAGAAGAGAGAGCTTCTCTCTCTAGAATTCTACCTAAAACATGATGAAAACTCCACTATGAA
The DNA here is from genome assembly GCF_059453495.1 of Arachis ipaensis. NCBI lineage: Eukaryota > Viridiplantae > Streptophyta > Magnoliopsida > Fabales > Fabaceae > Arachis > Arachis ipaensis. The sequence goes on from NC_142441.1 coordinate 100,736,219, forward strand.
TACTTGCTTCATTCCCCCCTCAATCCTTGGGTTCAATAGCATCAGAAATGAGTTGGATTGGGCCCAAAATGAGCTAGAAATCGCTGGGGGCGATTTCACTAAAGTGGACCCACAAGCAGCATCGGCGCGCACGCGTACATGGCGCGTGCGCGCCCCTGAGCGCAAAATAACATATGAAAAATTTTATATCATTTTGAAGCCCCGGATGTTAGCTTTCCAACGCAACTTGAACCGCCTCATTTGGACCTTTGTAGCTCAAGTTATGGTCGATTGAGTGCGAAGAGGTCGGGCTTGACAGCTTTACGGTTACTTCATTTCTTCATGAGTTCTCCCACTTTGCATACTTTTCTCCTAACTTCTTCCATCCAATACTTGTCTTATGAACCTGAAATCACTCAACAAATATATCAAGGCATCGAATGGAATTAAAATGAATTAAAATCACCAATTTTAGGACCTAAAAAGCATGTTTTCACATTTAAGCACAAATCAAGGGAGAATTGCAAAACCATGCTATTTCATTGAATAAATGTGAGAAAATGTGATAAAATCCCCCAAATTAAGCACAAGATAAACCACAAAATCGGGGTTTATCACTGATCTATATCTATTTTTCTGATCTATATCTGTCATATCTATTTTTCAACTTATATCTGTTATCTCTATTTTTTCGATCTATATATGTCATCTCTATTTTTCAATTTATATCTGATATATCTATTTACCAATCTATATCTGTTATCTCTATTTTTCTGATCTATATGTCATCTCTATTTTTTTATTTATATCTGTTATCCCTATTTGCCGATCTATATATGTTATCTGATTTTTTGATCTATATCTGTCATCTCTACTTTCTGATTTACATCTGTTATCTCTATTTGCCGATCTTTATCAGTTATCTCTAGTTGCCAATTTATATCTGATATCTCTATTTGCCGATCTATATTTGATTTTTCGGTCTACATCTGTTATATCTATTTGCCGATCTATATCTATCATCTCTACTTTCTGATTTATATCAGTTATCTCTATTTGCCGATCTTTATCAGTTATCTCTATTTGTCGATCTTTATCAGTTATCTCTATTTGCCAAATTATATCTGATATCTCTATTTGCCTATCTATATCTGATTTTCTGATCTACATCTGTTATATCTATTTGCCGATCTATATCTGTAATCTCTATTTGCAGATTTATATCTGTTATCTCTATTTGTCGATTTACATGTTATCTCTATTTGCCGATCTATATCTGTCATCTTTATTTGCCGACCTATATCTGTTATCTCTATTCGCCAACCTATATCTGTTTTTCTATTTTCAAATCTATATCTATTATCTCGGTTTTCATATTTATATCAATCATTATCCGAGCTATATCAATTATTATCAGTCATTGTCAAATCTATATCAACTATCATCAGATCTATATCAACGATCTTCAATCAATTATCCATTCGCGATAATTCTTCAATTCAAAGTCGCATCGTTTACACATGCGCAATCAAACTCAATCTTCAATTCCGAACTATGACTATCAACAGTCAACAAACTCAATCACATATCATACAAGTACAAACATTGATCCATTCGCGACAACTCTTCAATTCAAAGTCGCATCGTTTACTCATGCGCAATCAAACTCAATCAAATCACCAAACAATGGTGAACTAACTCAATATTCTCATCCAACCAATTCACTTTTATCAAAATCGTCTGAGCAACTATTCAAATTAACTATTCAGTTCCATGAAAAAACCTAACCGTTGCATCTATTAAATCAACGGTTCAAAATTACATTGAAAAAATCAAAGGCACAATCAATGACAAGACTACTACACTTTCCAATACACGTTAACTTCAAATCACGTCTGAAATTCAAATTATTCATTATTTTAATAAAGTAAGTTGATCTGGGGGCTCCATACCTATAACTCAAATCGCCGAGTTATAACTAAAAAAGCTCAACCTACTTTATCAAAATATAGTCAGGCTAAGCTTGTGGGCTATGATACGGCCGTTACAAATTCGATGTCATAATTCGGCATTATATACAATAACTCAGCATTATGCACTATAACTCGGTGCTTTACGTTATAACTCGGTGTTATACGTTACAATCAAGCTCAACGGACTATATCTTGGAATAAAAATGTCCGACCAGACATTATCACTTATTAAAACCTATTAATTGCTCTTCAATTCAGATGATCAATAGAAACGTAACCGTCCTATTTTATGTCACCTATAAAGGTATGATATTTTATCTTCAAATGATACATTGAATTCTCAATACTGACTTAAGTTTCGCAGTGCCTTTGCAGGTACACTCCCCCTGTTTTTTGCTCAAAACTCTACGCGATTGGACATCCTCTTGAGTAAAGCTCGGATTATCACAAAACTCAAAGGTCGGCACCGAAAATAAAAACTCGACGTCGATTTCCAGAAACCGAGCTCTCCCTCCAGATATCCATACAAGAACAATATCTTTATTTTATATTTAGTATATCTTTTATTTATTTTACAACACATACGCCTGAACGTATGTTTTGAGGAACTAATATTTAAGAATGAAAAAACTTCGAAACTTGGTCCAATATTGGTGTGGAAGACTATACAATAAATCTTAATAAGAATATAAGTTGTGTTAGTGTGGAATTCGAGTGGTGATATACGTGATTCGTTGGAAGAATATTAGGACAAAAAAGAACTAAATGGTTTAATAAAGGTATTTACTGAAGAGATGGTATTGGAGCTTCCAATTGGAAGGTTGAATATAAGGAGGTGCACCTACAAATGAAGGAATGAAAGATGCGACTAATGAGGGGGTGGAATGAAAGAATTAAAGAGATGACAAAGACAAAGACAAATGAGGTGAGAACTATGGTATGGTTTTGGTGATGTTTCGTAGTTTCTAAATTTGATTTTATTTAATTTTATGTTGGTGTTCTATTTTTTTATTTTTATGTATGTGTTATTTTTTAAGGTTCTCAATGAATTATAGAAAAAATGGATTGAATATAGGGCCATTTTTTATATCATTTAAACTCAGTCATTAAAATAATATTTGAAATTTAGTTGGTGCAATGTCTGTTAAAATTATTATACAAGAGACAATTTAATTTTGTCGCATAATATCAGAAATTAAAATAGAGCAAAGAAATAAAGTTTTTACCATTATATATTTTGATTCAGCTACTTAGTATAATGTAACTTAATTTCAGTTTCTACCACAATAATAGTAGAATTTTTACTATAATTTTCAAAAATTATAAATACCAATTCTCTAGGATTCTTCTTAATCCTATCAAGGAATATACAAATTTCAACCAAGTTTGCTTGTTTCGGCTGACCTAGACTTCAATATTAAATGCTCTTCCAACTTAGTAAGGAGAATCTCTCAAATTCATGACACGAAACAGAAAAAATATAAAGAGTTTGACATATTCAATGATTTTTTCTTCAAGTATTTTTTTTTTTTTATCTTTTTTCTCAGTGGCTTTTATCAATACTTCTAAATATATGTCTTTTTCATTAAAAATAAATAAATATAAACTTAAAAAGCTAAGTATTCAATACAACAACATAAAAGAGAAGATAAATTAATAAGAATGCTATAAAAATTCAGATTTAGTGCTCTCACTCTTTATTTTCGATTTCTGGCTGATTACTTCTTTTTGTATAATTGTAATGCTTTCAAAATTTAAAATTGCCCTTGACGACAATGACTAAGCATAAGGATAGTAAAGTGCTTGCTTTCTTCTTCTAAAATCAAAGTATTATAGAAAGGGTAGCGGAAGTGCAAAAATGCAGAAGAATATTACAGTAGCAGGATCATGTTTGTAGTCTGTAGAGTAGTGCTTAGTTTGCTGTCCATTTTGTCCTCTTTTCTTCCTTTTAGTAGCACCTTGTCCTTATTGTATCATTTTGGCTCCAAGTTTAATCCTTTTCCTCCATCTTATTTTGAAGCAATTGATTTGGTGCCAAATATAAAATATTTTTAATTTTATGTCATCTATCTGTGATGATGCAGCAGCTTCATTTCTTTCTAGCATTGAGTGGCTTTCTTGAGACTTGTTTGGAATGTTGTAGACTTGGTCCATATTGTTAATTAAGTCAAACACTAATATGTACTTATATCACCAACAATGGGCTAACTTTTTTGCCATTAAACAATTAATGTGGGTTTGCACAATAATGCACTCATCAAACACATTTTTAGGCTTTTAAATTCAATCAATTATGTGTTTGTCTTTAACAAAAATATTATTATTTTTTAACTCAATAATTTTGTTGTTTTGGTATTTTTTTGGGACCCCATCAAGCTAATTATTGGCTTTGAACTTTGTTCCTTATAAGCTCTTTGCTAAGCATAGAAAATAAAGAAGGAATTGAGATATTGAGGTTAGATTGGATGAAGAATAAAATATTAAAAAATAAAAAATATGCAGGACTCTTTTTATTTTAAACAATAAAATATGGAATATTCTTTATAATATTTTAAGGATGGGCAAAAATAATCCTCTCATTAACAAGGTCACCAAAACCTTAGTCAAATAGGATTTAGGAGTTTAAAAATAGAATATGATTTTAACGATTGTAAAAGAGTTTTTGATGATCATAAATAGGAACATAATAAATATGTAAGGAGTAATAGTCAAATATGTCCTAAAAAGATTATGTGTTTTTTATTTTTATTTTTTGATAATTTTTTTAATCACATTTGTCTCTGAATAATTTTATTTAAATCATATTCGTTCCTTCACATTGTCGTTAATGATTTGTCATTAAGGAGTGTGTGGATTTTAAATATTGTCATTTTGAAAGAAGGAATTAACTCTTCATCATCTCTTAAACAAGAGTCTTCATTTGCTCTTCTTCACTCTCATTTGACTCTCTTCTTCACTCTAATTTTTACTGTCTGTTTCTCTAACCTATGACCACCATTAGAGTAGTCGTAAAGCATTGTTAACGTGTCCGTTTTGGAGCTTGGTGGAAATCTCGTTGACAACGAAGCAGATTTTGGTTCTGCGGCAACCGCACCGCCATTCTGCAGCCTCAAGACTCTCACTCCTCCGACCTCGGAATCAACCTCAATGAGACAAAAATAAAGTATCTCCAGCCTCCTACTCAAGATAACTCAATCGAATCCAAGTTTAAAAGCAAATTAAAAGAGGCCAAGATTTAACCTTCTTTTTTCTTAGTCACTGATTATCATTATTAACTAATAATATTTTTAACATTCATATCACTCATTCCATTAATTATTAATGTCAAATTTAATAGTAGGATAAAATTGAACCTATTTAAAACTTTTTTTTGGACAAAAATAAGATATTTAAAATATTAGAGATCAAATTAAAATTTGACCAAAATGCTGAAAACCAAAATAATACTTTACCTTAAAATTAATCACAATAACAATAATAATTATTAACAAATAAAAAAAATAAATAGATGAATATAATAGTAATATATTATAAATGGCTACCTACAAATTTATGAGTATTGATCTAAATATATATACATTTTTTTTTTGAGAAAAAAAAAAGCTCTTGTATGGATAAAAACTCACTTGATATGTCTCAAATTTGTTATAATAGAAATACAATTGTACGTTAAAGATTGTGTAATAATCAGAGCATTTCCAATATTTAATTTTAATTTTATTTTATTTTAGATTTTATAAAATATCACATATTTATGAAATTATATATCATAAAATTTGATTTAAAATTCAGATTTGTCACTCTAATTTTTAGTTTTATTTTAGTTTAAACTTTAAATTATTTTTAATATTTCAAATAATTTTAATTAAATTATAAAAATTTAACTAAAAATAAAAATTAAAAATTAAAAAATTAATAATTATATACCATATTTAAAAGATATTACACACTAATAAAAATAAATTTTAAAATATCACCTAACTAAGCATAACAACATTAAAAAATACATTACATATTAAGAAAACACATACATACTTAAAATATTACATAAATAAAATAATGACAAAGACAAGGTAATATTAAGCTCTAAACTTATTAACTTATTAAGCATTGTGTACTCATATTTTTTACTATTGAATTAAATGAAGTAGAAAATAAAAATGGAAGTGATATTGAACTTTGATTATTCGTGAAAAATAGAACTTATAAATTGGATGGGACTTGAAATTGAAAAAAAAAACTGAGTATTTGAATTTTGGCTCATTGAATTTAAAAAATATTTGCAATGAAAAAATTAAAATTTGGTAGGTGTGAAAATTGAAATTTTTGTGCATTTGAACGGGGATAAAAAATTAAAATTTTGTAAATAATTAAAAAAACTTATCAAATTGATAAGAAGATAACAAAAAAAAATAGAATAACAAATATAAAAGTACAAATATATTTTGATTGAAACTTTATTATAATGTTACAATATCTATTTAATAGATTTAATAGATTATACAAATAGTAATATTTCTTTGATTTTTTTAAAAATAATACCGTCTCTCCTTATTGTAGGATTATCATGTGTTCATAACACGTCGTTAGAAGAAAAGAAAGTAATCCTAAAGATTTATTTTGTGTTTAAACTTTATTCCAATAATAAATATATAGTAGATCAGATCTAAATACCTGAGTATGCTAGTAAAAAATTTTTTCTCCTTCGATGGTACGAAGACGCTATGCATATTCACACCGAGACCAACCTTTGCTGTCAACTCCTTAGACCAATGGATATTTGATCTAAATTGAGAAATCTCTTGCAACTCTTGGCACGCCATAAAATTCTTCTCCAAGAAGAAGGCTCACATACGTTTATGTGTGTAGAGGTAAAGGAATAATACTCTTGTGTTTTATTCTTATCTTTTGTTCCTCTACTCTTGGTATACATATATATAGTATGAATCTTTCAAATTTATGAATCATATTATAACTCAATTTCAAACAGAATTAGTTAGGATCTCATCCAAATTCAAAATTCAAATTTGAAAATAGAATAACTAATTATTCTCAAATCTCATTTAATATTCTCAATTATCATATTATTATTAATTCTTGGTGCTAGCAAAGAATACAATAATATTCAATTTGAATTAATATAATTATTTATTTGATCAAATCAAAATAATAATTAAATGATTCTACAGCAAAGATTAGAACACTCGTTAGTGTGTGACCCCATAGGTTCAATACTAAGCGGGTAGTAAATTAGTCATACTAAATTTACTAATCAAGATTGGCATCTAGCAACACTCCTCAACGATCCGATAGTATGAAGTAATATATTTTTACTAAGAACTTTAAAAGAACAAAGTATAATTCCTTCCATCTTTCCTACTCTTGGTTAACCCTTAGAGTATGGTTTAATTGTCAAACTCTAACTTCTTACCATTATTATAATGAACTGTGAATGACTTAAGATACTCATTTCTTTATTCATTCAATCTCCTTTGCCAAGGTTTTATTAATCTCAGTCATTATAATTATAGAGCTCAAACTCTTTACCGAGAGTTGACGAATTCTTTATTGACTAATCATTAATTCTACAAGTATTTAAATTATACCCAATATCCATTCAACTAGCACATTAGGGTATTAGGTGTTCGGAATCAAAGTATAATAAATACATTATTAATTACTATGACAGTCGCAGGTCAAAGGAAACTCTATCATCATATTCATCTTGAGAATATTCGATTAACAAATATGCGATAATTATAACCATTAGAAATTCTCAAAGTGAGTCAGTTCAACGGTCATATCTCTATACGCACCATCTATATATATAATTTAATAAATGAGATCTATTAATTTTCATCCAATGAAAACCATTATATATATATATATATTGATCTTTCCGGATTATTAATGTCCTTTTTAATAATTCTATAACCAAGAACAATTTAAATTAAATTATAAAAGATTTATCTCTCAATATTATTGATATGGTCGTCATTAATACGAGTTATAACTTGGTCTCATAACCGTTATCAATATGTGTTATAACTCATTATTATCTGTTACTGCTCGAATTTTATGAGACACAGCTCGGTGACATCAATACTCCTATCATAACCGACATCCCAAACGGCGTAATAAAATCGGTTACAATATCAATCATTTCAGAAACCGACGATTTATTGCCGAGAATGCAATGGACGGATAACTCATCATATAAAGGAAGGTAAAATATTTCTTGACTAAGTTCGAACAAGATATCACACTGACTTAAGGTTTGGAGTGCCTTTGCAGATACACTTCTCCTCCTTTCCATTGATCATACTTTCACACAACAATACGAAGAAAAGCTCGGATTCAAGGGTTGGACGTTCAGCCTCCGAGTATATAGCTCGATTGATACCAGAGAGTTGAAGCCGATCTATTTCACAGGCAAAATCAATTATGATCACTATACAATGATAAATTTTTAAATTTAATAAAGGATTTTGTTATATTAATATTTTAATATAATAATAATAACAAATTATTTAACACATGATTAATTGGATTATGGTCTTACTACTTATTCTTAACACTTATTAATATTAGGATCATTTAAAAAATTATATCCAACTTAAATTTTAATTATAAATTAGTTTAATTACTGTAAAATTAAAAATGATATTCAAAATTGAGCCCATTAAAATTATTCTTAATACACATTATTAATATGAGAGATTTCATTATTTTTATACTCGTATTCCTAGTCAAACCAAACATTAAGGTAGCGTTTGTTTTGAGGTACTGAAACAGAGACTGAGAGACTGAGACTCAGTATCATGTTTGTTGGTTCAGAGACTGGTACTAAAATTTCTGTTTCTGTCCCTAAAATTTCAGTATTTCAGTACCTCCAAAAAATGAGGACACAGGAGACTAAAATTTTTAGAAACAGAGACTGAAACTTTAATAACATTTTATACCTAAAATATACTTATTTCAATTAATTAATTCCAATTTTACCTTTTGGACAAATTAAATTAGAGTTTCATTCTTGTTTTAGTTTCTGTCTCTCATTTTGCACCAAACTGAATACTGAGATTTATTTCTGTCTCTGTCTCTTAGTCTCTGTCTCTCAGTCTCAGTCTTTCAGTTTCTGTCTCTAGGTAATATTTGGTGGAGAGACAAAGACTGAAAGACTAAGACAGAAAGATAAAGACTAAGAGATAGAGACTGAAATAAATTTCGGTATTTTGTTTGATGTAAAATAGGAGATAGAAATTGAAACAAGAATAAAACTCTAATTTAATTTGCACAAAAGATAAAATTAGAATTAATTAATTGAAATGAGAGTATTTTAGGTATAAAATGTTATTAAAATTTTCGTTTTTATCTTTAAAATTTTAGTCTCCTATATCCCTACTTTTTTTAGGTACTGAAATACTGAAATTTTAGAGATAAAGACAGAAATTTTGACCAACAAATATTATACTAAATTTCATTCTTTTAATTTCTGTCCCAATATCTCAAAACAAACACTACCTTATCACCTAGGAATTTCTTAAAACATGACTAATATAGAGATCTAGTTGTTAATGTTGAGTCAATGTAATTTTATAAATATAAAATATACTTTTTTTTCTAAGTGATAGATAGACTCGTGGTTGAAAATATTTACTTTAAACTAATAGAATTTAAAATTTAATGTTTGAATTAAATCTATTAAATTTATTTTTTCAAAGGTTTAAATTTTAAAATTATATTCGAAGAATTTAAATTTAAAATTCAAAATTTAAATCCAAAAATTGGCCGGCTTTGTTGAGAATTTGTCAAAAAAAAAAAAAATTCAAAGTTGACATTATTTTTTTTATTTATTTACTTTGGAGAATATTGACTAACCACAATAATAGAGTTTGAATTTAAAATAATCTTATGTGTATCTATTGCACAAAAATAATTATGCCACTATAGCTACTATATACTACAGTAATAACTTGCTATATATATATAAACAAAAATATACATAAATTTTTGGTGTTTGCTACGGTACGATGATAAATTCATACGTACCGATACGTTTAAAATATGGATAAATAATAATAATTCACGTGGAATTTATTTTCCACATCAACATTTAATTTTTGTTTTTTTTAAATATATATTATATCACAACTTTTACTAATACACCCCTTTAATTAAATAAAAATAAAAAATATTTTTTATTTAATTTTATAAAAAGTCTTAAGCATCTTTCTTTTATTTGATTAGACAAGAATATCCTTTTAAATTAACGAAATTTTAGAATTCAATTAATCCTAATTTTATAGTTTCAAATAATTTAAACAACAAAACAAAAACATATTAAAAAAAATAAAAAATCAAAATTTCTTCATCTTCTCCAATTTCTCTAATTATTCGTGCCTCCCTCTAAGCAAAACATATCAAAGAAACAAAAAATTAATCGTTCTTCATCTTCTCCAATTATTCCTCTGAAGCAAAAGCAGTAAAAATTCCAAACTAAAACCCTAGATTCTTCACCGCTGCCAAATATTGGTAATTGATAATAAAAGAGACTGTTTCTATAAAGCTACAATTGTGTTCTAATCAAATAATTAACATTCCTATCAATCTGATATGAAATAGAAACTACCACTTAACAGTTTTTTTACACTTTACAGTTTCTCAACAGTATTATAATTTCCATTAGAGAGAATGATTTTCTCTTCTCACTAAACTTGGGTAATTCATTATTAAAACCTTTATCCATATGCTATCTTATTCTATTATCAGGTCAAATTCTCAAGAAAAAAAGAAAGGTAAGTAATCTGTGAACAACTGAACATATACTGATAGCATTGATGTTCTTGTGTGTTATGGATACACTTGAAACAATGAAATTGTATTCCATCTTTTTTTCACAGTATAGTGATTCTCCCTGCTTCACAATTCCTCTGCTCTTGTATCAGCCATGGAATTCACAATGCCATTGTCACAATTACCACTAACTATTGTTCCATTACTTGCATCTATATATCTTGACTTTGAAGAATTACTCTCTAAAGATTCTGTGCTCTTTCTCTTCCTCTTTGAGTTGAGAAATCTGTACTCAAGAGGTTCCAATGCTTTTGTGGTCAATGGTCGGTTTCTAGTGCTCGTCCGACGGCTGACAATGCCGGATTGCTGCACCTTATCATGATGATCAGGAGATTCCTGTATGGCATTGAGCTGCGCTGTGTCAGATGGAGAGGACGGCGGCGGCAAAGAACCTAGGGTTTTGATTTGGGACTTTCACTACTTTGTTTTAGATGGGGTAATTGGAGAAGATGAAAAACGATCATTTTTTTTTATTTTTTTTTTATATGTTTTGCTTAGAGAGGACACGAATGATTAGAGAAATTGGAGAAGATGAAGAAATTTTGATTTTTTGTTTTTTAATATGTTTTTATTTTATTGTTTAAATTATTTGAAACTATAAAATTAGGATTAATTGAATTCTAAAATTTTGTTAATTTAAAAGGATATTTTTGTCTAATCAAATAAAGATGTTTAAGACTTTTTATAAAATTAAATAAAAAATATTTTTTATTTTTAGTTAATTAAATGGGTGTATTAGTAAAAGTGGTGATATAATATATATTTAAAAATACAAAAATTAAATGTTGATGTGAAAATTAAATTCCACGTGGCTTGTTATTATTTGTCCATATTTTAAACGTATCGGTACGTATGAATTTATTATCATACCGTAGCAAATACCTAAAATTTTATGCAGTATATATAATTATGACTGAATCATTTAATAAAGGGTTAAGTACTGAAATCGTCCCTAAGGTCTGGGGTGAAAATCAAAATCGTCCCCGACCTTTTTTGTTATTAAAATCATCCTCAACGTTACAAAACGTTATAAAATCGTCCTTTTCTATTTTTTTGGACCAAATTACCCTTAACTATTAATAAAAATAATATTAAAAAAAATAAAACCCCACCCCCACCCACACCCAGATCTCTTCGTCTCTCCCTCCACCCCAAACCCCCTCTCTCACTCACTCTCTTCATCAGATCCCACTCCCTCACTCCTTCACCCCCTCACCCCCTCACTCCACTGTCGCTGCCCCTGCGTCCAACCAGCTGCCGTCGCCCCTGCGTCTAACCCGCGCCGCCCTTGCGTCCAACCCGCGCGACCCACCTGCGTCCAACCCGCCGCCGCCGTCCCTGCGTCCAACCCGCCGCCACCCTTCGTTCTTCCTATTTTTATTTTTTATTTTTTTAATTTTTGAAGAACATATACATGATTGATGATTATTGAACTTTTGCTTCTTCCTCTGCTCTACTTGAACTTCTACTTCTAAAATTGTAACTTGATGATTATTGAACTTTTAGATCTGAAAACTAAAATTGTAGTTGATGATTATTGAATTGTTGTTTATTAAAATTGATGTGATTATTGGAATTGTTATGCTTCTTCTGCTTCCAATTTGCTATTAATTTGTTTTGTGGGGTGATTGGGTGGATGGGGTGATGGGTGATGGGTGAGGGATGAGGAATGAAGGGTGGGGGTGAGGAGGTGGGCTGAAAGGGTTACGGGAGGGTGAGGGAGGGGGGGAGGCGGAAGGGGTGAGGGGTGGGGGTGAAGGAGTGGGCTGAGGGGGTTACGGGAGGGTGAGGGAGGGGGAGGACGGAGGGGGAAGGTTGAGGGGTGGGAGGGGGGTTTATTTTATTTTTTTAATATTATTTTTATTAATAATGAAGGGTAATATGGTAAAAAAAATAAAATTAAAGTGGAAAATGACGATTTTATAACGTTTTGTAATGTTGAGGATGATTTTAATAACAAAAAAAGGTCGGGGACGATTTTGATTTTCACCCCAGACCTTAAGGACGATTTCAGTACTTAACCCTATAATAAATTATGTGTATATAACTATATATTAATATTGATGAGTTTGGAAAACTCTAAATTAATATGTGTGATGACTAAACATTATTAAAATTAATTAATTGCAAAATTATTTGATCTGAATTTTTATTCAATACATTGATGATTATAATTTTGCTGCAGGTTTAATCATGGGCCGGAAACAAATGTATTGTGCTAAGCCCAATTTTCACTCAGCCTTGGTTTTAATAACAAAAAATGAATGTGGCTGATTTAATGTTACTTGGGCCAAATAATTTTGATTGCTCCAAACCCAAGTGTGTTACATGCTTTCCATTTGTTTTATGCATGCTCCAAATTTTATCAGGAAAGCAAATGTTATTAATGGGCCAAGATCAAATAATATTGCAACCAAGCCCAATTTTATAAGAATTCCTCATGCATGATCCGAAACTAAAGAAGGAAGAAAGCAAAATTGCTTTCAACGGATCCAAAGATTCAAACATTAGATGGATTCCAAAATTCATTTAATTGCAATGTGTTGCATGGGAACTATGAGAGAGAACATGAGTGACTTTGATTTGATGGACATTATTGAATCTACACGTTACTCAGTAAAGGGAAGTAAACATTTACTTTGCTTTATCAAACCACTTTAGTTAATGTCCATATTCTCTTTCTTCTCTCTCACAACTCTTTCTCTCTTCGGTCATTACTCAGGAAATATTGGCAGCCATGGAAGCAAAAGTAAGCTACCGAGATGAAGAGAAAGCAAGCTTAAAGACCATCACAATGATGGCAAGAAAACATACTAAAATAAAAATGAGTTGTGGCTAAGATATTCACCAAATGTGGTTAGATTTGGTGAGGTTATCTTGAGTCTTTCATGCTCAAAAATGGAAGAAGAAGATTCGGCCAGCTGGAGGAGATTCTTGAAGCATGGCTTGTCTTTGATTCTGCTCAACCACCACAGGGAGTAGCTAGAGTGGCGAAGTGATGGTTGAAGGTAGAGATTGAAGCAGATGAAGTCATCATCATCATGAAGCATCAAGGGCCAGAATTTCATCTTGGAGAGCAAGCCAAAGATGGAGAGCTCGGATTGATGAAGGGTGATGATCAAGAAAGGACTAGAGGTAATTGCATGTTGGTTATTGCATGGTTATCTCTTCTCTCTCTATGTGGCCGAACCGGTTTTGTTGAAGGAGGAAGAAGTTGGTTCGGTTTTGGCTTCAATAAGTGGAGGCTCCCCTCTTCTATATTAAGGGTGGACAGCCACTGTTTGAAGCAAGGAGAAAATTTGAGAGTGCAAGGCACAGAGTTCTCAGAGCTACCTGAGCTAACAGTTTTCTCTTCTCCTTCAATGTATTCTGTTTAGTGTTTTTCTGTTTAATTTTGTCATGTCTTGAGTCTCATGGTAAAAGGCAAACAGTGAGGTTTGTAATGAAAAAGCCATAGAGCGGAAAAAGGCAGAGAGTGCAAAATTAAAAGAAAAAGCCATAGATGTCTTAGAGTTCCTTTGTTCATCTATGTTGTGTTTCATGATTCTGTGGGAATCCCCTTGTAAGTTGGGTTAGCACTTTACAAGTTGTAATCTGTTTGATTATAGTGAAATTCCATCATTGTTGTGATGGAGACTGGATGTAGGCTGCACTGCACTTAGCAGCCGAACCAGGATATATCTTGGTGTAATTTTCTTCCCCTCCTACTCCATTTCTGTTTTCTACTGCACAGGAGCAAAAACAAAAAATGTCTCGTGCCAAGTGACGAGACAAAATGAAAATGTCTCGTGGCTAGGGACGAGCTAAAAACAGAAAAGTCTCCTCTGAATCCAGCAAGTGTTAGCAAGCAAAAAAGGGGCTAAGATTCAACCCCCCCTTCTCTTAGCCACTGAAACCATCAATTGGTATCAGAGCTTGGTCTCAAAGAGATCAAGCTTTGCAGCTTGGAGTAAAGATCCTCATGGCAGAAAACAGTGGCGCAAATGTGGTGTCTTATAATCTAACTGAAGGACAATCAAGCAACAGACCCCCTCTTTTCAATGGGAAAAACTATACCTATTGGAAGGAGAGGATGAAGATATTCGTACAAGCAGTGGATTACAGACTTTGGAAGATTATCCTCGAAGGGCCTAAATTTCCAACTACCACAAGTGCAGAAGGAGTTGTTTCTATCAAACCAGAAGCAAGATGGACCGAGGAAGATAGGAAGAAGGTGGAGTTAAATGCCAAGGCAATAAATCTGCTCAATTGTGCTATCAGCTTTGAGGAGTACCGACGGGTATCAAGATGCACAACGGCAAAGGAAATCTGGGACAAATTGCAAATCACCCATGAAGGAACCACCATTGTCAAGAAGACTCGGGCAGATATGCTAAACAGAGAATATGAAACGTTTGCAATGAAGGAAGGAGAGTCCATTGATGAAATGTTTGAACGTTTCAATGCTATCATTGTTGGCTTAGATGCTCTGGGAATTACACATTCTGATTCTGTGCTAGTGAGAAGAGTGTTGAGATGTCTCACAAAAGAGTGGGAAACTAAAGCCTTAATTATTACTGAGAGCAGTAGCTTAGACTCTATGACTCTTGATGATTTGAGAGGAAATCTTCTTGCTTTTGAAAATACCTATTTAAAAAAGGATACAAAAAAGAAAGGAATTGCATTTTCTTCTGTGACTAACCCCCTGGATGATGAATCCAGTGATAACTCTTCTGAAAATGAGTTTGTTTTATTTGCAAAAAAATTCAGGAAAATGGCTAAGCTCAGAGGCAAAGGCAGCAGCACAAGGAAAGTGAAGAAAGACCTCAGCAAGGTAACTTGCTACAATTGCAAGGAAATGGGGCATTTCAAATCTGATTGTCCCAAGCTGAAGAAGGAGGAAAAGCCAAAAAGAGGAAAGAAGAAAGGACTGATGGCCACATGGGAAGACTTGGAGAATGATTCTGATGATGATGATGAAGAAACCGAGACCAAGTCACAAACATGTCTCATGGCAGACCACATAGATCAGGTAGTCTTTCATAACCCTAACACTGAAGATCTCCACCTTATGATAGACCACCTTTCTGAAAAAATAAGATGTTTTCTGCTGGAAAATCAAGAACTTGAACAGCAAATTACCATTCTTAAGGCCGAAAACAGTTTTCTAAAAGAAAAGGTGAGAGAGGCCGAAACTGCTTGTGATCTTGTTGAAGAAAATAAGCAGTTAAGAGCCCAAGTTAGGAGCTGTGAAAGTAACCATTGTGTTCTTGCATATGTGGACTGTTTTAAACAAAATGAAGAGTTGCTTAAAAAGGTTAAAAGACTTGAGGAAGACTTGGCCAAATTTACACAAAGTTCTGAAAGTTTAAATCACATCTTGGCCAGTCAAAAACCTCTTTATGATAAGGCTGGGTTGGGGTTTCATAAATCTGAAAATTCACATTTTGAAAAAATTGCTTCATCTTCTAATGACACAAGATTTCAAGATCCCACCTACTTTAACAAAAAGGCAACTCCAAGGTTTTGTAGACTATGCAATCGGAATGGACACTTTCCCATTCAATGCTTTTTCGGTGAAAGAATGGTTGGTGACAAAATTTATAAAATTGTTTTTGATTACAATGGCTTAGGACATAGAAGATGGTTTAACGTAAAAGGATCCAAAAAGATTTGGATACCTAAGGTTACTTAAGCATTGTTTTGTAGGTGTGCCTAGCATCCAAAAGGAAGGAAAATGTGTGGTATATGGACAGCGGATGCTCTAGGCATATGACCGGAAAGGCAACCTTCTTCATAAAGCTTGATGACTATGATGGAGGACTTGTCACTTTCGGTGATGATGCAAAAGGAAAAATTGTGGCTGTTGGGAAAGTTGGTAAAAACTTTTCTTCTTGTATAAATGATGTTCTCCTTGTACATGGCTTGAAACATAATTTGCTTAGTGTTAGTCAACTTTGTGATTTGGGTTTTGAAGTTATTTTTAAGAAATCTGTTTGTTTAGTTGTGTGTGAAAAAACTGGGAATGTTCTTCTTGAAGCTAAAAGATGCAACAATGTGTATGGATTAACTCTTGAGGATTTAAAGGAACAAAATGTAACATGCTTCACATCTTTTGAATCTGAAAAATGGCTTTGGCATAGAAAGTTGGGACATGCTAGCATGTATCAAATTTCTAAGCTAGTCAAAAGAAATTTGGTTAGAGGAATTCCAAACATCAAGTTTGATAAGGATCTTACTTGTGACGCTTGTCAATTAGGCAAACAAGTAAAATCCTCTTTTAAATCAAAAGATGGAATCTCAACCAAAAGGCCATTGGAAATGTTACATATTGATCTTTTTGGTCCTACTAAAACTCAAAGTTTAGGAGGTAAACATTATGGTCTTGTGGTGGTAGATGATTACTCTAGATTTGGTTGGGTACTTTTCCTTGCTCATAAGAATGATGCCTTTCATGCTTTTTCCACCCTTTGTAAGAAAATTCAAAATGAAAAGGATTTGAAAATTGCCCATTTAAGAAGTGATCATGGAAGAGAATTTGAAAATCAAGATTTTGAAAAATTCTGTGATGACTTAGGGATTTCTCATAATTTTTCATGTCCTAGAACCCCCCAACAAAATGGGGTGGTTGAGAGAAGGAATAGAAGCCTTCAAGAAATGACTAGGGCTATGTTATGTGAAAATGAAATTCCTAAATTCTTATGGGCTGAAGCTGTGAACACAGCATGTTATATTTTGAATAGAACAATCATTAGAAAAGGGTTAAAGAAAACACCTTATGAGCTATGGAAAGGAACCCCTCCAAATCTTAAGTATTTTCATGTTTTTGGATGCAAATGTTTTGTGCTTAATAATAAAGAAAATCTTGGAAAGTTTGATCCAAAATCCTATGAAGGAATGTTTGTTGGATACTCCACCACAAGCAAGGCCTATAGAGTTTATCTCAAGGAGCATAGGACAATAGAGGAATCCATACATGTTACTTTTTGTGATTCTAACTTAATTCCCAGTATTGTGAAGGATATTGATTCAGATTGTGAAGAGGCTGGAACAAGTAAAGAAAACCCCAAATCTGTTCAAAGTGAAGAATCTGTCAGCCCGGTTTTGTCTCGTCAGATTGGAGGAGACATTTCCATTTTGTCTCCTGAACAGGCACGAGCAACTGAAACAGTGAGACCACCAGAAGATCATCAAAGTACTACACCCATCCGAAAGCCTAGAGAATGGAAATCTATGAGGGGTTATCCTCATGATTTCATCATTGGTGATCCCTCTCATGGTGTAACAACAAGATCATCCACCAAAAGGCAAGCCGAACCTAGCAATCTTGCTCTCTTGTCACAAATAGAGCCCAACAATGTCAAAGAAGCTCTTGAGGATCCATCTTGGATTAAAGCAATGCAAGAAGAGCTTGCTCAATTTGACAAGAATGAGGTTTGGACACTAGTACCTCATCCGGATGGTAAGAAAGTTACCGGTACTAAGTGGGTATTTAAAAATAAACTTGGTGAGGATGGACAAGTTGTTCGAAACAAGGCTAGATTAGTGGCCCAAGGTTACGATCAAGAAGAGGGTATAGATTTTGATGAGTCTTTTGCTCCGGTAGCTAGAATGGAAGCAATTAGATTGCTTCTTGCCTATGCCGCCCATAAAGGTTTCAAAATGTTTCAAATGGATGTTAAGTGTGCTTTCCTTAATGGCTTTATTGATAGAGAAGTGTATGTGGCTCAACCCCCCGGTTTTGAACAAAAAGAGTTTCCAAATCATGTTTTCAAATTAACTAAGGCTCTTTATGGTCTTAGACAAGCTCCAAGAGCTTGGTATGAAAGGCTTAGTGCCTTCTTGTTGGAAAATCAATTTCAAAGGGGTACCACCGACACTACTTTATTTATCAAAGCATCTAATGATGACATACTTCTTGTTCAAGTTTATGTTGATGACATTGTATTTGGATCGGCCAACATTTCCTTGTGTGAAGAGTTTGGAAAACTCATGACTAGTGAGTTTGAAATGAGTTTAATGGGAGAGCTTACTTTCTTTCTTGGCCTCCAAATTAAACAAACTCATAGTGGTACTTTTATTTACCAAGGAAAGTATGCAAAAGAACTTATCAAAAAGTTTGGCCTAGAAAATTCCAAAGCAATGGGTACACCAATGCATCCCAACACAAAACTTGAAAAGGATGATGATGGTCAAGATGTGGATGAAACAAGGTATAGAGGAATGATAGGTTCACTCATGTACCTTACCTCCTCTAGACCGGATATTGTTCAAAGTGTGGGTGTATGTTCAAGATTTCAATCTCACCCAAAAGAATCCCATCTTACGGCTGTTAAACGCATCATAAGATACATTAAGGGAACTTGTGATTATGGCTTGTGGTATCCTAAATCTGATGAATTTTGTGCAGTAGGGTTTTGTGATGCAGATTATGCGGGAGATAGAGTGGATAGAAGAAGCACGTCCGGCATGTGTTGCTTCCTTGGAAGCTCACTCAATATGTGGTCAAGCAAGAAACAAGCCACAGTGGCTTTATCCACCGCTGAAGCAGAATATATTTCCGCATCTGCATGTTGCACTCAATTAATTTGGTTAAAAACACAATTGGAAGATTACAAATTAAAAATCAATAGTATACCCCTATTTTGTGATAATATGAGTGCAATAAATATTTCAAAAAATCCTGTTTTGCACTCAAGAACTAAGCACATTGAGATAAAGTATCATTTTATTAGGGAACATGTGCAAAAGGGTACTATTGATATTCAATTTGCAAAATCAGAAGACCAAATTGCTGATATTTTTACAAAACCCCTCTGTGAAGACAGATTCTGCACCTTGAGAAAAAGATTGGGAATGTTTGATTTAAGTTTTATTGAAAATTTGTGAATATTTGATTCTGTTCAGTTTTGTCTCGTAGGTTTGGACGAGATAAAAAACGCAAGCTTGATGGAGGAGCTCTGTTCAGGGGGAGGCAACACAAATTTAAATTCTTCTGGGCCCCACCTAATAAATTCTGACCCCACCATGGCAGTTTAGTTAGTTATTCCTTCCTTGAAAAAATAAAATCACAAAATTTTTTAGATTGTCTTTTCAAATCTAGTTGGAAGATACATGTTGTCAAATCATATCTTCTCCTTCCAACTAAATCCCTTGATTCAAGGAAAAACTCCCTCTTTATCACTTTTTGAAACTCCCATTTGGATAATAACCGTGCCATTATGGTCATTAACCTCCCATCATCTCTCTCCAATCCTCATTTATTGCACCTCTAACCTCCTTCCATCCTCCTCTCATTCGGCCCTCACCCCTTCATATTCAACCCCTCATTCATCCACCATGAAAAAGAAAACCGCTGTTAGGCGAAGTAGCCGAACCCCCATTCCAAAAAACCCACCTTTCTCATCACCTCCAACCCATACACATATCCATCTCCATTCTACCTCATCCTCTACTCAGTCACCTCCCTCCAAGAAAACCGAAACCATGCGCCGAAAGGTTATTGCTCAGAAAACTTCAGGGAGAGGCAAGACAGGGAAGAACAAGCAACCAAGTGTTGAAGAAGATGAAGAAACATCACATACTACTCCACCTCCATCACCACCAAAAAGAACTACCCCTCATGCAAAAAGCTCCCAAAAGAAACAGAAAACCTTTGCTCTGCATGACACAAGCGAACCCCCCAATCTGGAATCTCTAGAGTTCAAAAACAAATTCCACAAAACTCATTCACATTTTGATCCTTCTCGCTTCCACTCATGTGCATTCTATGAATTTCACAAAGACGTTCTTCTGCAGCGCAATCTCTGCCCCTCTTACTTGGTGAACCTTCCAAATCTTGCCACCAAAGGAATGAACTTTTCGTCTCTGTTTGATGCTCTGAAATGGACTCCTCTGACTCACATTCAGAAATTGGTATACCCGGGGCTGGTCCGGGAATTTTATGCAAACATGCGCTTGATTGGTGGGTCAATCCACTCTTATGTCAAGCGTGTTTACATAACCCTCACTCCTCAAACCATTGGTGCTGCCCTTGGGTATGAAGATGAGGGACCAAAGGTTTATATGGTTGATAAATGGGATGATCAAGTGGGAGTTACTCAACAAACTGTAATGCAACACATCTGTGCCAACCTGTCCGGGCTTGATGGATTAATCCCAACTCACAAATCCCTCGGCCCAGAGAACTCTCTGTTACACCGTATCATCACTCATATCATCACTCCTCAAAGTGGTTCTCATCATAGAGTAACAGTTTCTGACTCTATCATCCTCTTTGCTCTTATTACTTCCACTCCAATTTCATTTGCTTATATTATGACACGTCATATGTGGGAAGCAGTAAGAAGCACAAAAAAGGCTAATCTTCCTTACGGCATGTTTCTTACATGTATATTTGAATATTTTAAGGTTGATTTGTCTAATGAATCTGTTGAGAACAAAGTGTCACAGATTAAAGGAGGAGGAGTTTCGAACAAGAAAAGCAAGCAGTCTGTTGCCTCCGAACCCTCTCTAAGCGATTTGGAAAGCCACCCTGAACCCTCAAAGGTCACGGCATCCATCAGGGAGGCTCTCAGTGAATTCCGCAATATGTCCAAATTGATGCTAAAGTCAAGCAAGGCTGCCCGAAAATTGGCATATGCAAATGAGAAAGCCTGGAAGAAGTGCTATGAAAGGGTCGGTTTCATGATTCAAACCTTTGATGATGAAATGGGAACAGGAGATTCTGAAGATGATTCTGGTTCTGAGTTCAATGTTTCTGATGATTAGTGACTATTCCTCTACTTTTATTTGATATTGGCAACAATAGGCTCAATCCTTCTTTTGTTTTTTGTAAAGGCATAACTTGATACTCCCTGCCGTATGATACTCTGAACAATTACTGCTTTGTTATAAATATTATGTATTGCTCATGTCTCTTGTTGCAGGTCTTTTATGCCCCTTGATGCCAAAAGGGGGAGGAAATTTAGATTCCAAAATTGAAATTGGAATAAAACAGGGGCTGGAAAAACAGGGGACAAGGGTTGAAATTTTCAAATTGAAAATTCATGACTATCCTTGTTCAAAGAATGCATTTGTTCTATTATGATCCTTGATGTATGAACTGCATTTGGTGTTTGATTTATGGTGATGCCTGGCTGATGGTTCATATTTGACAAACTTGTTGGTTTGAAAATTTATTTTTGGCAGTTCCTTTAAACTGTGTTATCTAACATCTGCCATGCTTTGATGTGCTATTATGTGTTTCAAAAATATTTTCCTTATTTTGAATGACATTGCTCTGATATCTGGACTGGAAAATATTTGGAAATTTTCTGAACAACACTGGTTTGTGTTCTGTTGATATGTGTATGTTTGAGCAGAAAATCAAATTATTGATAACAAATGAGTTTTGATTATCATCCAACTCTGCTCATAAATCAAGCATTTAGCATCATGTAATAAATATGCTAAATAACATTGTTATTTGAAGCTTGATTAAAATTGTTACAGGTTAATGCTTCCCTTGGTAAAAACAGCATATATTAAGGGGGAGCAATGTGACATTTTGAAAGGGGGAGAAATACAAATTTAAAGGGAGTACTCTTACTCAATTTTAAATTTCTTTCCATTTCAATTTTAATATTGTTTGTCATCAAGGGGGAGATTGATGAGTTTGGAAAACTCTAAATTAATATGTGTGATGACTAAACATTATTAAAATTAATTAATTGCAAAATTATTTGATCTGAATTTTTATTCAATACATTGATGATTATAATTTTGCTGCAGGTTTAATCATGGGCCGGAAACAAATGTATTGTGCTAAGCCCAATTTTCACTCAGCCTTGGTTTTAATAACAAAAAATGAATGTGGCTGATTTAATGTTACTTGGGCCAAATAATTTTGATTGCTCCAAACCCAAGTGTGTTACATGCTTTCCATTTGTTTTATGCATGCTCCAAATTTTATCAGGAAAGCAAATGTTATTAATGGGCCAAGATCAAATAATATTGCAACCAAGCCCAATTTTATAAGAATTCCTCATGCATGATCCGAAACTAAAGAAGGAAGAAAGCAAAATTGCTTTCAACGGATCCAAAGATTCAAACATTAGATGGATTCCAAAATTCATTTAATTGCAATGTGTTGCATGGGAACTATGAAAGAGAACATGAGTGACTTTGATTTGATGGACATTATTGAATCTACACGTTACTCAGTAAAGGGAAGTAAACATTTACTTTGCTTTATCAAACCACTTTAGTTAATGTCCATATTCTCTTTCTTCTCTCTCACAACTCTTTCTCTCTTCGGTCATTACTCAGGAAATATTGGCAGCCATGGAAGCAAAAGTAAGCTACCGAGATGAAGAGAAAGCAAGCTTAAAGACCATCACAATGATGGCAAGAAAACATACTAAAATAAAAATGAGTTGTGGCTAAGATATTCACCAAATGTGGTTAGATTTGGTGAGGTTATCTTGAGTCTTTCATGCTCAAAAATGGAAGAAGAAGATTCGGCCAGCTGGAGGAGATTCTTGAAGCATGGCTTGTCTTTGATTCTGCTCAACCACCACAGGGAGTAGCTAGAGTGGCGAAGTGATGGTTGAAGGCAGAGATTGAAGCAGATGAAGTCATCATCATCATGAAGCATCAAGGGCCAGAATTTCATCTTGGAGAGCAAGCCAAAGATGGAGAGCTCGGATTGATGAAGGGTGATGATCAAGAAAGGACTAGAGGTAATTGCATGTTGGTTATTGCATGGTTATCTCTTCTCTCTCTATGTGGCCGAACCGGTTTTGTTGAAGGAGGAAGAAGTTGGTTCGGTTTTGGCTTCAATAAGTGGAGGCTCCCCTCTTCTATATTAAGGGTGGACAGCCACTGTTTGAAGCAAGGAGAAAATTTGAGAGTGCAAGGCACAGAGTTCTCAGAGCTACCTGAGCTAACAGTTTTCTCTTCTCCTTCAATGTATTCTGTTTAGTGTTTTTCTGTTTAATTTTGTCATGTCTTGAGTCTCATGGTAAAAGGCAAACAGTGAGGTTTGTAATGAAAAAGCCATAGAGCGGAAAAAGGCAGAGAGTGCAAAATTAAAAGAAAAAGCCATAGATGTCTTAGAGTTCCTTTGTTCATCTATGTTGTGTTTCATGATTCTGTGGGAATCCCCTTGTAAGTTGGGTTAGCACTTTACAAGTTGTAATCTGTTTGATTATAGTGAAATTCCATCATTGTTGTGATGGAGACTGGATGTAGGCTGCACTGCACTTAGCAGCCGAACCAGGATATATCTTGGTGTAATTTTCTTCCCCTCCTACTCCATTTCTGTTTTCTACTGCACAGGAGCAAAAACAAAAAATGTCTCGTGCCAAGTGACGAGACAAAATGAAAATGTCTCGTGGCTAGGGACGAGCTAAAAACAGAAAAGTCTCCTCTGAATCCAGCAAGTGTTAGCAAGCAAAAAAGGGGCTAAGATTCAACCCCCCTTCTCTTAGCCACTGAAACCATCAAATATAATGCTCCAAATCTCATCATCTCGTTTTGTTGCATTATGCCATCTTATTTTCGTTAGGATTTTAGAATTTTTTTCAATTTGTATTGTTGCAAAGAGGGATGATTGAAGTAAATTCTTTTATTTAAATATTAAAATTTAACATTAAATATTTAATTTATCGTTTAAAGAACCACTCACTAATGAATCCAATGTTAAATTGGACGAAATCGTTACACGTGTGTATTTTTATTATTGAAGACACATTTTATTGTTGAAATGGTGGATGTGAGCACCAAAACATTATATTCGTGTATATACATAACTTACTAAACAATTGGGGTATAATTATATCATTTATATGAATTTTTATGTGTACTTTTATATTTTATCCATATATATATATATATATATATAGGTGAGGTCTCTGGTGGCTTAATAATAGGTGGTTAAGCATGGCCAAAATGTTGACTAGCCTTTCAATAGATGACACATGGCAAAGAGTTTACTCATCATACATTTAAAGGGAATGTTGAGTGTAGTAAGTGCCATAAATTACTGATGGCAAAAAGAAAAATGCAATGCAAAAAATTGTTTTTGTCTCTTGGGCCTTATAATAATTAAACCAAAAAAACTCTTGCTACTTTTAATTTAAAAAAGAAATGATGATAATAAAAGAGAGATAGTTCACAAAAAGGAAAAAAAAACATATAAAATGATGAATTACTTTTTTTTAAATATATTATATTTATGAAATATACTAATTTAATTACACATTTTTATTCATTTAAAAATAGTTTTATCTATCCATAATAAATTTAAATGTTACTAAGATTTATTTTTATATTATTATATTATAATTATTTGAAAATAAAAAATATTAGAATATATTAAAAAATTATACCTTCGTAGCTTTTTGTTATCAATTATTTTAATTTTTTCTTTTTGTTTTGTTTTATAATTTCGTCCGCTTTCAATTTTTTTTCCCAACGTAGTTATTGCTCTTGAAAAATTATTTTAAAAACAAAAACATTAATATCTTAAATGTGTAATATATATTCGATTTGTTTTTTTTATCTAGTCAGTTTAATATTTTTTTTAAAGTATTACCTAAAACTAAAAAAGTAAATACTTACATGTAGTTATTTTTCTATAAAATTAATAGTTGAAAGCTATTACATAATAATTTATTCAAAATTTTAAGAGAAAAGGACAAATAGGTCCCTGATTTTTTGTCTCGCGGATATTTTTGTCCCTAACCATTGAAAAATACTTTTAAGTCCCTGACTTTCACAAAACTTAGACGGATCAGTCCTCTGTCCAAATGCCTCCGTCAGGGACTGATCCGTTCAAATTTTATGAAGGTCAAGAACTTAAAAGTATTTTTCAATGGTTAGAGACGAAAATGTCCGCGGGACAAAAGGTCAGTGACCTATTTGTCCTTTTCTCAAATTTTAAATATATCAAATTTGGAAAAATTAATACTTACATGTAATTAATAGTTATTTTAGATAATTTGATATATTTAAAATTTTGAATAAATTATTATGTAATGGCTTTCAACTATTAATTTTATAGGAAAATAACTACATATAAGTATTTATTTTTTTAGTTTTAGGTAATACTTTAAAAAAATATTAAACTGACTAGATAAAAGAAACAAATCGAATATATATTACACATTTAAGATATTAATGTTTTTGTTTTTAAAATAATTTTTCAAGAGCAATAACTACATTGGAAAAAAATTGAAAGCGGACGAAATTATAAAACAAAACAAAAAAAAATTAAAATAATTGATAACAAAAAGCTACGAAGGTATATTTTTTTAATATATTCTAATCTTTTTATTTTCAAATAATTATAATATAATAATATAAAAAATAAATCTTAGTAACATAATAATATAAAAAATAAATCTTAGTAACATTTAAATTTATTATGGATAGATAAAACTATTTTTAAATGAATGAAAATGTGTAATTAAATTAGTATATTTCATAAATATAATATATTTAAAAAAAGTAATTTATCATCTTATATGTTTTTTTTTTCTTTTTGTGAATTATCTCTCTCTTTTATTATCATCATTTCTTTTTTAAATTAAAAGTGGCAAGAGTTTTTTTGGTTTAATTATTATAAGGCCCAAAAAACAAAAACAGTTTTTTTGCATTACATTTTCCTTTTTGCCATCAATAATTTATGGCACTTACTACACTCAACATTTCCTTTAAATGTATGATGAATAAATTCTTTGTCATATGTCATCTATTGAAAGGCTAATCAACCTTTTGGCCATGTTTAGCCATCTATTATTAAGCCACCAGAGACCTCACCACATATATATATATATATATAAAAGAAATTGTTTGCGCTGGCCTTATTTTGATAAAGCCTATTTGTATCTCAATTTTATATATATTTACCATCTTCATTCAAAAAGAGTGATAAGCGATCAATATTCCTCCATCATCAGTGGAAAACGATGCTAAACAGCTTCTTCGGATTCATTTAAATTCTTTTTCTTCCGTATTAATGTTTTATTACAAAGTTATTTATTATTATCCTAAAACTGCTACGCTATCAAAAAGAAGAGCATGATTGGGCGTAACTAACTAATATTACATTAAGAAATATGCCAGTGTCATTGTCATATGCATTGTGGCAAAGAATGTGCATGGTTGATTGTAATAAATACATGTATGTATAAATAATATATGTAAGGATAAATAATGATGTATGTACATATGTGCAATTGAGAAAAGGGAACGACTGATACGTATATATATATATATATATATCGAAATGAAAAAGTATAGGGCTAGCTAGCAACTTTTGTATTTTATGATCAACACTTAACTATTAATAGAAAAGTTATGATCTTTTATTATTGGATGTAATTTCATATCATTAAAAAATATTATTAATAACTAATTGATGATTACAAAACACAAAAGTTATTGTTACCTAACATTCTTCTATAAAAATTAAAGCATACATAGCATGTCAGAAAAGTTTAATTTATCAAGTATAGTTGCTACAAAAAATATATTTTAATTTAAAGTTAACTTTAATAAATTATATTTGAAAAAAGACTTCATATCAAATACAATTCAGGAACTTTTTTTTTTTTCCCTCAAGAAAGAAAAATTAGAGAGAAGAGAGAAACTGAAAAGGCAAGTAGCTAGTAAGAAGAAGCGTGAAAATGGATGAAGAAAGAACATACAACACCAA
Organism: Arachis ipaensis; assembly: GCF_059453495.1. NCBI lineage: Eukaryota > Viridiplantae > Streptophyta > Magnoliopsida > Fabales > Fabaceae > Arachis > Arachis ipaensis. Next base: position 100,763,705 of record NC_142441.1, read on the forward strand.
TAATAGGTAAATAGGTAATAATAGAGTGGGTTTGTGAGATACATGGATGGATTATTATGCCTATGGCTGGCAGGTCTTGCCAGCTTCAATAAGAATAGCCTTCATGTTGTTAACAAGGTCTTGCATCTGCTCCCTGGAGTGCAATGGCGCAGGGTACACGCACACACAATCCAAGCCTCCATCTCTAATGGTATCAAAGATCCCCATGGAGGGGCCCACACCATGCACCGAAGCACACCCCATGTAGTCCTCCACCCCAACATGGCGCTGCATCTCGGTGCTGTCATCCACCACCGCGTCCTCGAACACCGACATGATGGAGGTTCTAAGAGCTGAAGATGAGGTTAGGCTGGGGTTGTCTATGGCCTTGCACATGAGGAAGTTCGTGTCAGCCATGTCTGTGAAGTGCTTCTTGTTGTTCTTGGAGGTTGCAAATGCTCCATATGTCTTCTTCGCCAGCTCCCATAGACTTTCCCCTCCTTTCATCACGTGGTTGTTGATAATGGCCGAGTTATAAAACCCTGCAACACTTTTCTCCTCAGCACCCAAACTATTAATAACTCTAGATTAATTGAATGCATTCTGTTATATACTTATAATAATATCTTCACTCCTTTAAGATATTTTTATTTTTAGCTTTCGATGTTTTTTTAATTTTTAAAACTTTAAGAAAGATTTTATCAAACAGAAAATACTTAAATGAAAATAGAAAATAAAAATATAAATACAATTAAAAATGTCAAATTTTCAATATATATATTGAATATAATAACTCTTTGATATATTACTTTTTAAAAATTTGGCAGCATTTTTATTCTTTTTCTGATACAACATTTGTTAGTAGCACTTAGCACGTGAGCATGTGACATAGGAAATTAGGAACAACATACTTTCGTGATATAAATGCTTCGAACATGGTTTTTGGTTTAATACACCAAATTGGTATTAAACGGCTAAGTGTTGTTATGTTTATCTAATCTCATGTGTATTATTTCGTACAAAATGCTATTTTGTTTTATATAAATATATGTTATTTAACTTATTTTTAATATATATTTTAAATTATTAATTACTTTTAATGTCAAATTTTGATATACACTTAATATAACTTAATATAACTGTATTTTGTATTCTATATATGTCTCTCTCTTTTTATCACTTCTAAGTTTTATTTTTATAAAAAAAAGTTTCTATTGCATACTAATTATGATTTAAAAATTAAAATCGGAAGAAAAGTGTTACAAAAAGGGGTATATATATATACACATAACTTTTCATTGTGTTAAAGTGAGAAAAAATAACATCAAAATTGTGATGATGGCTTGGTATCCAAATTGGTCCGATCCCGTCTAATTGAATGGATGGCATCAATAGGAGACAGACACTATAGCCTACTTGGGTACTTTGCATAGCCTTGAACATAAATAGAGCATTTATGTTGATGTGGCGTCAATAATGCAGCTCTGAACTTTCAAATGCTGCCAAACGGCACCTCGCTCACAATTTATGAATAGTCTATTACTATTTACTACTAAGAACGAGCAGCAGGTAATCCCTGCCAATACACAACTACCTATTTTTTGCAAGTGACACAGCAATTACCAAATAGGACGTTGGAAAATGACAAAAGCTCATCAATTAGTTCCATCTAAAATAGCCTTCAATAAATTGGTGATTGATAAGGAAATCAACCTGTCTGAAATTTTTGTGCAAATATTGGAGAACAACTCATTTATTTCGGGTTTGAAATTCTTACAACTACATACACAGATATTCTAGTAGCTATGATGTGATATATATTACTAGCCGTGGTCTCATGAATTAATTTCACAAAATAAAAAATATTTTGTTTACAAATATTCTAACGAGATTTTTTTAAGATTTAGAAATGAAAAATTATTACAACAAATATGAGATTTTGAAGTTTACAATGACATTAAATACATAAAAAAAATTTTGTTAGAACAGTAATTGGCAATTGTTTTCTTTTATATTCTTAATAAATATTTTTATTGGTAATACTAGAAAAAAAAGGACAAAATTTATCTTATTTTTTATTTTTATTAATTTTTATAGTAATTAATAAATACTAAATATAAGATAAATTTTGACTATTTTTAGTTAATTTTTTTATTATTAAATATTTTTATATTTTTATTAAGTACTCTTAGGATATATGATAGTAAAAATTTAAAGGAAATCAATTAATGCAAACAAACTTATAATAAATTGTACTATAAGTTTGAGAAATATTTTTTAAAGCTTGCTATTTGGCTCACAGTTTCACACTGTGCACAAATCCATCACAAAAGAATAAAGATACAAATATGACCGGTATTGGATGAATTCCATCAATTTGCTGAAACTGTGAATAAACAGTGTGAAATAAATTTAAGAGACACTCATAAACTGTAAAATTTTGTTTGTACAGTTTAGTATTTAATATTTGTTGAGCTGTATATATTTTTTTAATCTATACCTAATTAAAAAGGAGACTAATTAAAAGTACTCAAATTTTAGTAGTTCATTATCTGTTCTTTGTCTCTTACCTAAGCTTTGTTCATGTGTACCAATTATTTTTATAAGGAGGGGGCCAACACTTTTTAAAGTAATATTAGTTAATATTTAAATGAATATATATTTTCATACTATTAGAATTTAAGATATAAAATTTAATCTTTATTATTTAAAATTGGCCAAATATTACAAAATAAATAAATTTCATTAATTATATAATATTATTTTTTTTAATTTTATATATTTATTTAATCAATTTTAGTGCATAAAAAAAACCCATTTTATTTCATTTGTATAAACTATGCAAAACAATATCATTTTTAATCTAATAATTTATAGCAAATAGATGTTTTCATTAAAAAATAATAGTTTAGATAGTGACATGTATTATAATAAATAATTTACTTAAAATATATTAAATTAGCTAAAAAGTTATTATTTTTAGTTTTTTTACTCAAAAACTCTTTGTTTGAATAATCTCCTAATGATATACACTTTAACCTTCTTTATAAAAATATTTTTATCTAAATATAGTATCATAAACTGTTAAATAATTTAGTGAAACATATTAAATCAAATTATTCAAAGATTCACTAGTCACCTTTATTTTATTCTAACCATCCAGAACAGATCAAATAGTAGTGAATTGAGCGAGAGAGTGAAGGAGTTCCGCATAGTACAAGAAGCATTATTAAAGATGAAACTTACCAAAGTCGTGAAAAGAAAGGGGTGGATCGAGGCTGGATCGGCAGTCGGTGAAGGTTATGACCCCATATTTCCTTGAGCTGTTCTTTGAGCTATGCGCAGCCATCAACCCTGCAGCCGTCAATGCTCCGCAAAGTTTAATCCTGTTACGCTTGCAACCCTGATACAATAATCATCTTAATTAATTAAATCGGTGAAATGATTATCAGAATTTGCTAGTTAATTAATTAATCAAACTTGCTTACAGCTAAAACCCTCTTGGTGTCGTTCTGGTTTAGTTGCAGTCTCACAATTTGCGAAAACCTCTTGCCTCTCGTGTCATGAAATTTCAGATTCGTTTGCCTGATAGAGTTCACCGAGTAACTAAGCACATCGATGCCACGTGTCCAAATAGCCTTCTTCGCCATCCCACAAGGCACAAGATCCTCAATCGCCAAAGCCAACCCTCCACCCGAATCTCCATTCTTGCTCTCTTCCTCTTTCTCTTCCTCCTCCTCCGTCATCACCAGAAGAAGCTCCTTCAACAGCGACACCGCCGTCGTACGGTCACAAGCCGCCACGTGCAGCCTCATGGCTGCCACCCACGTCGTCTCACTCACCGCATACATGCTCGCCAGAAACATATCGGAGCCTCCAGTGGTATTCAAATCGCGCCATGTGTTCTGGTTCAGTTCATGCTCTAGGATCTTTTGCAACGGGGAAGAAACGGTATCGTTTCCTTCTCCTCCGATGATCTTAGAAGTGGCAGAGAGGCTGTACGATTCGATCTTGACGTAAGGAGTGGGAGAAGTGAGAAATGACAAGCCTGTTCCTGTCCCTGTCCCTCCGCCTTCTGATCCAGAGTTGGAGTAGACAAGCCTCGTCTTGAGGATAGGATGAAAATTTTGCAGTTTGTTGAGTCCTTGCTGGAGACGGTTAATATCAAAGGGCTTAGCTATGAGCAACGCCAACACCGCAATGCCGGTGCCTCCGCGAGCCGCTTTGCACCAATTACTCTCTGTTCCACCAGCAACTCGACTACCACTCTGCCCCTTCTTCATTGCTAAAATGTTAAACCCTTTAATACCTTAGTTTTTTATTCTATATTTGTGCATGGATATGTTTATTTTATGGTATGTATATATAGGAAATTAGGAGTAGGAGCGAGCTAGGTGATGGTGATGCCGTGTTGGTATTTGGTAGGTATTTCTGTGGTGGCCTGGTGGGACTATTAGAAGGCTTCTTAAATGTGATATTAAGTACGCTCTTCGGTTCTGTTGATGTATTGAGTGATAGAGAAATAACATTGGCGTCCATCTCTTAGTTAATGTGCCCATCAACCAACCACATGATGCACTTAATTAATTTCTCTCATCGGATGTTTCGGAATTTTATCATCCTAAAGTCTACAACGTGAGTCTTATTTGTTGATTTATTGTTTCTGTATATTTTCTTAGGATGTATCGGGGATCCAAATATTGTGATAGTAATAATTTTATTTTGATATACTCACTCTACATTTAGCTAAAAAATTAGATGGAATAAGTGATATATCTCAGCGTACTCTAAATTTTTTTAATTTTTTAAACACAAATTAGAGGATTAGATTTGTGTACTCCAAAAATGGGACGATCCAATTTTTATACCTCTTAAAAATAGAATGGTCCGATTTTTACCCTTTAAATTAAATTATTTCACACTTTAAAAAATATCACAGTAGTTTACAATTAAAAAATTATTATTAATTTAATATTAAAAATAAAAATGTGTTGTACACTCTAAGTGTGATTTTGAATAAAGACCGAAGATGCATCTAGTAGTCTTAAACTAACATGAGGTTCGGTGAATAAATTAAAGGAATATACTATGTGTACATCAAAATTTATTGATCATTAAGATAATTTATTAGTATAAAATACATATTAAAATATAAATACATATTGAAAATAAATTAAATTATACATATATTTATATAAAAATATATTAATAGCTAATTTTAATTATTAATTTTGATATACGAATAACATTTTTTAAAATTAAAACAAACAAAACAAAGTGAATCACTCTAATGCTTTTTTTTTATCTAAATACAAATAGTATATCTATTATTTTTGTAAATAATTTATTAGTATAAAAAAGAAGGTATGAACGCAAAAGGAAAATAGGTATAAAAAAAATTATCTGAAGAATTCCAGTCTGAAAAAAAAAAGAGGAAATGAGACTTTCATACAATATCTTAATTGAATTCTATGTAATGATCAATAATTTCAGTTTTATTCTATTCTATATCTATATGGATATTAAACTCCCAGCAACAATTATTTTTTTGAGATGGAATTGACGAACAACTAATACCATTAATAGTGTTTATGAATGTCGAATAAAGAGACTAATTAGCCAACACTTACCCAATAAGTCCAATAAATTCAATTTTAAAATATAATTTTTTGAATTTAATTTTTTTTATTCGATCTTAAACTGCCGTATAAGATATTTTATTCACAGTTCCTTTTTTCCACTAATAAACTAGATCCTACAGAATTAGAAAATCGTTTGGACTTTTCAAACAGTGTAGAAAAGAACTTTTAATTAACTAACATTAACTAACTTTTAAAATCTAAAATTTAACATAAATAAAATAATTTTAAAAAAATTGATTAATATTTACAAAAAAAAAAAATTGACTCTCTTAACATTACTCTTAATTTTTTCCAGGTAACTTGCTTTTGGAATTTAAAAAATTCAAACACCGTTTAATTGCTAACTTTTTTTTCCCTTTTTCATTTCAACTTCATTCACCATCCTACCATTATTTTGCTTTTCATTCACCATCTTCCAGCACTATTTCAATACACTTTTTCATGTGTACATTTTCTCCGTTTTTTAATCTTTCATGCACCAAGTTGATTTTTTTTTTGTAAATGATACTTTTTTGTTCCTGAAGTTTAGTAAAAATTTTAAAAATATTTTTAAATTTTATTTTGTTTCAATTTTGTCTCAAAAGTTTTTGATTTGCATAAAATATACCTCCGACGGCTAAATTTTCAAAAAATTTAAAACCAATCCAATAATAGAGCATGAAAATGATGCTTGATTTGCTTGTGTTGAGGGTTGTTCTTATAAAATTGTTGTTGAATTAGTCTTAAATTTTTGAAAAATTAGCCGTCAAGAGTATATTTGATACAAATTAAGAATTTTTAGGATAAAATTGAAACAAAATAAAATTTAGAAGTATTTTTAAAACTTTTATCAAACTTTAAAGACAAAAAGTATACTTTAGTTTTTTTTTTTATAAACCATTGCTTTGCTTTGCTTTGCATTGACCATATTACATGTTCTCTAATGATTAAGCGGCTCTGCTTTGCTGAATAATGATGAAGCTTGTTATACCAATTTTTTTTGAATGAAAAAATGAGCTCAACACATTCAGTGGAGCATACAAAAAGTATTAAATAAAGTTTTGCAACTTCTATGTTATTTTCGCTATAGTTATCAATAACATGAGTTACCTCTTGCACCACTCTCTAAAACGACAAAACGTTCTTGCAACACAATCTTTCACTTTCGCTGTTTTATTCTGAAAAATGACCTCATTTCTACACAACCAGATGTTCCATATAACTGAAAAGAATTTCACTAACCATGTTTTTCGCACATCTTTTCTCAAATTCATCATCCTCCAACTCTCAAAATGTTCTTTTATGGATCCTGGGACGCTCCAAATAAAACCCACATGACTTATCCATGCGCACCACACCTGCCAAGTAAACTCACACGTAATAAACAAATGTTGTATAGTTTTAATTTTCTTGCTACACATAACACAGATGTTATCACTTTGTTCAATGATGCCTAATCTGCTCAAGCGATCCTTTGTATTAACTCGGCCTACAAGCACAAACCAAGTAAACAACTCTACCCGCGGTGGAACAATTCCTTTCCAGATTTTATTTGTGAACTTATAGCTAAGGATATCATCCGTCAATTACTCTATTGGTTCCCATAGTTTCGTGCAATTTTTAACTAGGTCTCCATATATTTTTTTTCTTTTTAATTAAGTTCCTGTACCAATTTTTTTTTTAATTAGGTCTCTTTTAACAGTAATTGACTTAATTATATAAGAATCCAATTAAAAAAAAATAGTGCAGAGACCCAATTAAAAGGAAATAAAAGTATAGGGACTTAATTAAAAAAAAAAGAAATTGATTCAAGGACTCAATTAAAAAAAAAAGTATAGAGATATAATTAAAAATTTCGTAAAACTATAAAAACCAACAGAATAATTAAACCTTTAATTTTTCTGCCCTAATGTTATAAGCTCTCTAACTTGAATTGTGTAAATGGTTAATAGAGAGATATCCATGCATTATGAAGATGATCAGACATCCAAATATAATAATTAGATTGCATAATTCAAAGGTATGAGAAAATTATGTATCTTTCCTAACAAAGCATATCTAAAATAATTCATGTAGACACAATTTCTTCTGAACATGTCCAAAAGTAGTATTCAATATCCAAAATTTTCTATGCACACAAAAATTATTATCAAGCACATCTAAAAGTTGTGCGAAATTTAAAAATGACAAAATTCAACAAGAAGAAGAAGAGAGGAATGATCTATGGAAAAATTATAGTATTTTGAATGAGTTTATGATATTCTTTTTTCTTAACCAAGAGTATTAATTAATTAAATGTATCTAAATAAATTTAATAATTAATTAGATCCTGTTATTTATTATTGATCGAAAATTGGCTAAAGAGTATTGTAACATCTTTACTACCAGAATATTATGCTTCTGGCGGCGCTACTTTGATAACTAGATAGAATATTACGACGATTTTTATATACTTAATAATAAAATATGAGCCTTTAATTCAAAACCATATTGCTGTTTTCTTTAAAAACTGAAAGTTCTTTTTCACTTGACAAACATGCATATACATAAATACAAAACTTCTTACACAAACAACTTATAAATATTATATACATACATATCATTGCAACTCCTATCCCTCTTACAAATCATAATAACAAAGATGAAGGAAAACTATAACTAATATATCTAAACAAAACATCACAGCTAAGAACTGAGTAAAAACTTCATACAGCTTTTTCGTCCGTCTTGAAAAGAGAAGTCTGTAGGGGGTGAATACATCGTCCTCACAGGTTTTCAGTAGAGGATTTAAGAATTGTCATAAGAGGATACGTATAAAAAGAAGAATGAATTTTAAAAGTAATAATCATCGTTCGTCTTATGAATCTTTCTCAAAGATCACAACAAATGATTATCTAGAATTCAAATTCACTATTTGATTTCAAAAATTTCAAAGCTCACATAATATCCCATAGCATAATCAATACATACCTAACTTATCAACCACGGTCTCTGGTCCAAATAAACCGACCTTGACCTCTGGCCCACATAAAACTGACCACGGCCTCCGACCCAATAAAATCAAATTACGGCCTTTGGCCTAACAGATAATCAATTTACGCCTCCAGCCTAACCAATAAGCAAACCACGGCCTCTCGCCCAACATATAAGCAATCACGATCTCCGACTCAAATAAAATCAACCACACTATCAACAAAAGCATCAATGTATTCACCAATACTCAGTCTCAATACAGAACAAACAATACAAGACAAACACAATCTGAAAATAGTTACAACTAGTATCACAATTAACAGTTAGATAAAATACTTAAGCACACCCAAACAATAGCAAACAAATATAGTATGATGCATGCCTGTTCTACTGGCCGTGAGCTTACGTGTCGGTTAAATTACCAAAATCCGACACATCTGGTAGCTAACCTGGACATTGTCTCTAGGTTGCGCATCCTCAGGAAGAACACAAACAAAGGAGAGTACCTTTTCACATCGAAGAAGTGTGCCTTTCCACCTTCTCCTTGAGGAATTACGAAAGAGAGTGTCTTTCCACATCGAAGGAGTGTGCCTTTCCACAGAGAAAGATGTGGGAAAAAATAATACGAATGAGAGTGCCATTCCACATTTTTCATATCCATACCATGACAAGAGAGAGAATCTTTCATCCTCACCTTGCCAAATCCGTGAGCGGAAAAAAACCACAGTCCTCACAACATCAACCATATTCACATTTCAATCTCAAATACGCAAGCACGATAAGACCACTATCCTTGCCAATCACATTTCAATAATATTCACAATCAATCATGCTCAAAATCACTAGCAACGGGTAAAACGGTGGCAGAAGCTCGGTGATGGTAACTGGCCCCAGTAGCGGCGGCAACAGCGACGATTCCAGCTCCTTTCCCTCTTTGTGTTCTCTCCTTTCACTAGCACTTTGACGGCAACGCTGAAAACCTTGACGGCGGCATGCAGTTCGGTGATGGCCCAACAACGACGACGGCGAACATCTCGCAACTCCATGGATGGCGACGCGGGCAGTGGCGGGGACGAGCTCTGCAATCGCGTCGTCTCCCTTTCGGCCTTCCTCCCTCGCGCAGTCCTTCTCTCTCCTCCACGACGGTTCAACAGCGACGGTGACGTCCCTCTTCGCCGGCGCCGTCTCCCCCTCTCATCTCTTCTTCTCTCCTTCCGCCGCCCGAGAGGGGGGCGGTAGTGTGTATCTGTTTTGAGGGAAGAGGGTGGCCGCTAGAGTTTTGGAAGAGTGAGTGAGCGTAAAGTTTATGTTAGAGTTTTAGAATTTGTTGTAGAAATTAGAATTTGTTTTGAGAATTTTAGGGTTAAGATAGATAGTGTAGTAATTAAAAACCAATTTTAATCCAACAAAATTATTTTAAAAAAAAATACTATTTGTTTATTAAATAAATATTCTAACTCAAGAATTAGAGGTAATAAAATTAATTTTTTATTTATAAAATAAAGTTTAAAATTTAGATATTAAAATTAAAATATATAAAATCCTCATTATATTTTAATTACTAAAATTTTAAATTTAAATATAAAAATTATCCAATTAATAATAAAATATATGAAAATATAATTTTAAAAAATATGAGGTCTTTCCATTAGTAGTTACCTGCACTGAAATAGTCTTCTCTAACGACTTTTGACCTCCAATTATTGTCTTTGGTTCTCTGCTACGTATTTTGAATTTATGTATTCAACTTGGCTTATTGTTAGATGATAAAGTTGCAATGAATGAAAGACCATTGTAGGAAGTACCTGGATTCTATCATTTTCTCATCCATTAAGTCTTATTAAATTTTATATCCTAACTTTTAAACACTAAATTTTAATAGTATAAAATAAGGTGTTAATTTAAATTATTGATTAATGCTAATAAAAAAATATTAATTTCTAATATTTCTCTTGATTAAATATTAATTTTGCTTTTTTTTTTCGGATAAAAAACTCTATCTAGTTCAAAATAAAGAGACTTCTTTTGCAATTTGTGTGACATGATTATGATAAATTATTGGAAGGACTAATTAATAAATCTAATGATTCTCTTAATTCTATAAAGTTGACATTTATCAAATTTGTCCATATCTTATTCATGTGCATTTTTCTTTTCTAATCATAAATTTTTTATTCTTAATTTATCCACACATTTAGTTTTATATCACTTTCTATTCCCTCAAATTCTTTTTGTTGTATAGAGATGTATGCCAAGAATATGCTAAAAACATGGTGAAATTAAACTAGCGTTAGAGTTGATGCATGGAACTTATTGCTCCACACTATATACTTATTAGAAATAACTCAAATAAGTAATGCTAATGTAAATATGCACAGCTCCAAAGCATAACCCTCACCTACACTTGCGGGACAACCGTGAACATTACAACAAAAATTCACCAAAGAATTGTGAAAGTCCTAATAGAAAGGGATATGTGTAGAGTTTGAGAATAGAAAGGAGCAGAAACCAAGGAAACTTGATATAAAATAAAGTTGGGTGAAAAGTAAAGATTGTAATTAAATTTTTAAGAAAATGTGTATTGTATATGATGCTTTTATTATTTAAATATTTTTCTATTGTAAAACAAATAATTTTTACTTTTTACTTAATTTTATTCTTCATTATGATATTTCCCTAAAATTAAGAGAGTGTGTGTAAATTAGGAATAAAAACTTTTATGACTAGGAGAGAAAAATATATATCAATAAAATATAAAAAAAATTAACAAGGATCAATCTTATAAAATTAAGAAGATAATTAGGCTTATCAAGAATGCGTTTGGTTTGTCTTTTATTTTCTATTTTTATTTTTAGTATTTTTTATTTTTAGAATTTTATAAAAAAAAAAGAAAAAATAACAAATAAAAATAAAAAATAAAATTTTATTGATTTTACTCTTTTTTTCACAAAATTTTAGAAATAGAATAAAAATACTAAAAATAAAAATAAAAAATAAAAATACAAACCAAATACATCCTAATTATTAATCCTCCTAATCATTTTTCTATTATTATTATTATTATTATTATTATTATTATTATTATTATTATTATTATTATTATTATTGATTTATCATTGTCTAATCTCTACTGCTTATATTACATTCATGTTCTCAACTTTATTAAATATATAATTATTCCCATGTTTTTATTTAATCATTTAAGTTTTAAATTTTTTTTAAATATTTTATGATATAATATTAAAATTTAAAAAATATTAAAAGACTATCATAATTTATTATTTTTGGCTATTAGTTAGTCACTAATGTTTAAAAATATAGAATAAAATATATATATTATTAGATTACTAGACTAAAAAAATTAAAAAAATTAAATTAATAACAAAATAATAGCTAAAAATAATAAATTTTGATAGCTTTCTAACATTCATCTTAAAATTTTTATAACCAAAATTTTTTAAACAAATCAGATTGTTAAGTTTATTTCGCTCAAAAGATTCAATCTTTTAACTGTGTTAAAAGAACTGACATATTAAACATGCATTACACGGATTACTGCAACTTTTTTGTTCCAATTTGGAATTTATTTTTGAGAGGTAATGACCAAATCAGTACTCGAAAGATTCAAACGCGGACATTTTGGTACTTCACTATTGTTATTGATAAAATGGTCCTTAAAAGATTTTAAAATTTGACAAGCGTACCCACGAGTTTACCGAAGCACATTTCTAACAAGCACAGTGCTGACATGGCCACTGCGTTTTGATGACATGGCAAATACCCTTCTCCATCCTAATTCTTCTCCTTCTCCTTGAAATGCTAAATGGAATCTGCAAATCATTTTGAAAGGTTAGCGAAAATTGATGAATTTATTAAAAGGGGTAAGAGAAGGGGATTAGAGTTTAGAAAGGGGGATTTTAGATTGAGAAGGGGGGAAGTGCGTTGGAGATGGGGGATTAAGATTAGGGAGGGGAGGGAAGGATTAGGGTTGGGGAGGGGGGAGAATGCATTCAAGAAGGGGAAGGGGGGGGGGAGTGCGTTGGGGAGGGAGAAGGAGAAGGAGAAGAATTAGGGTGGGGAAGGATATTTGCCATGTCATCAAAACGCAGTGGCCATGTCAGCACTGTGCTTGCCAGAAATGTGCTCCGGTGAACTCGTGGGTACGCTTGTCAAATTTTAAAATCTTTTAAAGACTATTTTGTCAATAACAATAGTAAAGTACCAAAATGTCAGCATTTGAATCTTTCGAGTACTGATTTGGTCATTACCTCTATTTTTAAATGACATTTTCATTCAATATTTTGAATATGGAATGATATTTTTATCAAATAACACATACCCATTTAGCGCTTTTGGATAACACAACAATATGCTTTAATTTTGGATTAATTTTTGGAACTTATTTAAAAACATGATGAAATCTTTTTTTTAATGACAATGCTACATAACTAAGTCATATTAGTACAAATTAGTTCAATAGCTAATTGAAATAATAAAAATCAGTCGAAAAAAATATAAAAATTATAAAAAAATTTTAGTTAAATTTAATTATAAAAATAATTTATTCATTTAATATTTTTTTTCTAATGACATACCTTGTTTGTTATGCTAGCCTATAACAGTCATAATTCGATTTTATGTTTTAATATCATCATTTAATGTAAGTTTTAGCCGAAATTTTTTATAATGATAATCATCGTTAGAGGTCACAAATGAAAAAGTCTATCCCACTCTAAAAATTTGTTTTTGGTGGGCAGTGGGTTAGCCGAGCAAAACCGCTAAATTTCTCTTTTTTTATTATTAAGTATTAAATAATATATATAATTTTATAATTATTTTAATAAATTTATAATTTTTAAAGAAATAAAAAAGTATAATTTTTAAATTTACAAACATTAAAGTCTTTATAATTATAAATATATAATAAACATAATCATAAATTAAATTTTTTGAAATAAAATAATAAAATTAATATTGTCTAAAATAAAATAAATATTGTCCAAATACATAATTAGACATCTACAAGTTTAGAACATAATCAATCAAACGTAAAACATAATTCAAAACACTAAATTAGAACATCTTCAAAAAAATCCTGAGCCCAGTGGGAAAGTCCGCCTGGCGCCGCTAAAATTCGTGGTTTAAACGGTGCGGAGTAGGCGAGCTTTTGATATGTGACGGTCTCAATTTTTTCAACTCGACCCGCCTTTTTAATAGATTACGTGAACCGACCCGACGAATTTAGGCTCGTTTACCACCCTAATCATTGAAAATTTAATGGCCAACACATAGTCAAAAATATCAATTTTTTATGGTAATTCATCCATTAAATGATTACATATATAGTTATCCAATTATGCTAAGTAATCAATTAGGATATCAAGCCAAACAATATTTAATTATTAATTAAGCTACAAACAAACAAACAAAAATATTAGTTGAAAAGAAATATCCAAAAACAAAAGAAAAGAAACATTTAAAATATAACAAAAAAATATCTAAAACTAAATAGAAAAAATCCAAAATCATTATAAATATAATAAAAAATTTTAATTATGGTAAAAACATCTACAATATAAAAAAGAAAACTCGTTCAAAATCTATAAAAAAAAAACACATACAAAATCTAAGAAATGCAAATATTTAAAACTATTAAAAAGAATCATACAAAATCTGAAAAAAAAATCAATATTATTAAAAAAAATCCTTTTATTTCTCGACTTTAGAAAGGTGGAAGTGGCGGTAATTCAAAAAAGAAGGGAGAGACGTAGAGGGAGAGGCGTGGAAGAAAAGAAAGAAGAAGAAAAAGAGACATGGTGCAAGGATGCATGGTTGCTGGCGATGGTTTTCGAACGCAGTTTATGGTGTAATCGTGACAGTTGTTCTCGTGCACCGTTCGAAGTTGAGGATGCATGGCTGCTGGGTGCGAATGACTTCTGAGAGAGAGACGTGATGGGAAAGGAGAAGAGAGATGAAGAAGAGTAGGGAGATGCGTGTTTTTTTAGCGTAAAATTAGTTTTTGAAAATTTAAAATCATGATTTTTTAAAAAGTTAACTGCTTCGCTACATATAAATAAGTTGGTTTCCTAAACTTTTTTTTTATAGTTATCAGACTCGATTTGAATTGAAAACTCAATCATCCAATCGATCAAACAAGATCCAGTCTCTAAATTAAATTAGATAATCATTTAAATCGGTTAAATAATCAATAATTTAGTCAAATTTAATCAAACCCAATCAAAACGGGCCAAATTTGGTCAAAATCGAAAAACTCAGTTAAATCTAGCCAAACCAATCCAAAGCCAAGATAAGGCTTAGTTTATCACTAGTGTTAGAAATAAGAGAGTAATCTGAAATAGTGTATTATTCAGGTTATGTAAAAGTACAATGTACAAGGGGTGTATATTGCTGCTAGTAGAATCCTACAATTAATATACAGATACGCTATATAAGTACAAATGATACTAATTGATCTAATTTGATTCTAATGATTCTCTTAACATCCCCCCTCAAACTCAAGTGAGAGCTAAGGATACCATCTTGAGTTTGGATAATAGAGTCCGGAAACGAGTCGGATGATGAACCTTCGTGAAGATATCAGCAGTCTATTCCAGTGTTCCAACAGCGATGAGACGAACAGCACCAATAAGGATACGTTGCCAAACAAAGTGGCAATCAATCTCAATGTGTTTGGTGCTTTCATGGAACACATCATTATGGATAATCTAAATAGCACTGCGGTTGTCACAAAAAACATCAGTAGAGGACGATTAAGGAGCACCTATATCTTTGAGAAGCCAACGAATCGAGACAACCTCAGCAGTGGTGTCAGCAAGAGCACGGTACTCAGCCTCTGTGTTTGAACGAGTAGTGAATGTTTGCTTTTTAGCACGCCAAGAAATGAGAGCGTCGCCAAGAAACAAACAGTAACTAGTAGTAGAACGACAATCAGTGGGACCACCAGCCCAATCAGCATCGTAGTATGCCTGAAGGGACAAGGAGGAATGGGCAGAAAAGTAAAGGCCATGAAATAGGGTGCCTTTGATGTAGCGAAGAATGCGAAGAACTACCACATAGTGAGTAGTACGAGGAGCTGACAAGAACTGGCTAAGAATATGAATCGGATAGGCAATGTTTGGTCGGGTGACAGTTAAGTAGACGAGTCCTCCAACTAGCTGTCAATAAAGAGTAGGATTATCCAAAACAGTGCCATTCATAGGAGTAAATCAAACATTAGGCTCAAGAGGGGTATACTCAGTGCGACTATCTGTAATTCTAGCTCGAGCAAGAAGATTTGAAGCATATTTAGCTTGAGAGAGATAGATGCCATCATTGGTGGATGACTTCTAGACCAAGAAAATAGTTGAGAGAACCAAGATCTTTCATCTCAAAAGTACGTTGAAGGGATGCCTTGAGATCAGAGATACCATCAACATCATCTCCAGTAATTATCATGTCATCAACATACAGAAGTAGAAGAACAACTCCACGTTCACTTTTATGAATAAAGAGAGCATTCTCATGAGGGCTGCAAGTGAAATCAAGACTGCATATGGTAGTGCTGAACTTGTCAAACCATTCACGAGGAGCTTGTTTAAGTCCATAGAGTGTCTTGTGAAGGAGACAAACTTTGCTAGAAGGACAAGGATAACCTGGAGGGGGTTTCATATAGACTTGCTTTTTTAAATCTCCATTAAGAAAAGCATTCTTCACATCCATCTGACTGAGAGACCATTTTTTGACCGCATCAATGGCAAGAAGAGCTCAAACAGATGTGAGACGAGCAACAGGAGCAAAAGTCTCTTCATAGTCAATAGCATACTCTTGCGTACAACCCTGAGCAACTAATCGTGCTTTATAATGGTCAATAGAACCATCAGAGCGAGTCTTGATCTTGTATACCCATCTGCTTCCCACAACTTCCTGATTAGAAGGAGGATCAACCAAATTCCAAGTGTGTGCTTTTTCAAGCGCCTGTATTTCTTCTTGCATTGCTTGTTGCCAATTTAGATTTGTGGGGGACTCTCTGAATGACTTAGGTTCACGTTGATAAAGAATAGTAGAAAAATAATGATAATCAAGAAGATAAGGAGGTGGATTTCTTACCCTGGAAGAATGAGTGGGAGGAGGAGGCATGACAGTAGGAGCAGGAGCGTCGGCCGGTTCGAAATCATCGGGAGATGGAGAAGGTGGAAGAACATGAGGCTGTGGAGAATGACTCGAGATAGAACCTGTAGAATCATCACTAGGAAACAGATCAATATTGGGGTTAGTGAAAAAAGGTGACTAAGTAGGAGGAATGGACTTAAAGGATGAGAACCGAAAAAACATGTGCTGCTCCTAGAAGACAACATGACGAGATATATAAATATGGTTAGACAGAGGATCCCAACAATGATAACTCTTGTGTTTAGTGCCATAACCAAGGAAACAACACATACGAGCCCGAGGCTCAAGTTTACTATGTTCATGAGGCTGAAGAAGAACAAAACAGACACAACCGAAAACTCAAAGAGAACTATAATCTGGGGAGGTATGATAAAGATGCTCAAAGGGAGTAACATTACCAAGAATAGAGGAAGGGAGTCTATTGATAACATGGACAGCAGTGAGAACAGCTTCACCCCAAGTACGCTCAGGACACGAAGACGAAAGAAGCATTGCACGAACAGAGTCAAGAATGTGACGGTGTTTGCGTTCAGCTCGGCCATTTTGTTGATACGTACCAGGGCAAGAAAACTCAGACAAGGTACCCTATTCTGCAAGAAAGGTTAAGAGTTTGAAATCACGGTATTCCATAGCATTATCACGGCGAAAAACCTTAATGACCTTGGAAAATTGAGTTTTAATCATAGTGGTGATAAACCACTATTTTATGGTTTATCTTGTGCTCAATTGAGTGGTTTTTATCAAGTCTTTGCACACTTATTCATATAAATTACATGATTTTACAATTCCTTCCCAATTTCGTTCTATGGTTGAAAACTTGCTTCCTAAGCCTTTAAATTGTGTATTTTAATTTCCCTTTATACCATTCGATGCCGTGATCTGTGTGTTAAGTATTTTCAGGCTTTATAGGACAGGAATGGCTTGGAGGATGGAAAGGAAGCTTGCAAAAATGAAAGGAACATAAGAAACTAAGGAGAGAACCAGCGAGGAGCGATGTGCACGCATGGCTCACACGTGCACGTGCTTTGGAGATTTTTATGGCGACGCGTGCGCGAATCTGACGCGTACGCGTGACATGCGAAGATGACAATCGACGCGTACATGTGACTGACGCTTACGCGTGACATGCGCCACGTGCAGAAAGTGCAGAAGACGATGGGGGCGATTTTGGGCTAATTTTGGGCTGAGTTTGAACCCAGTTCTAAGCCCGAAAAACACAGAATAGAAGCTGAAGAGTGGGGGAATCACAATGATTCATTCACACAACTTTCATTCACATAATTTTAGGTTTTAGATGTAGTTTTCTAGAGAGAGATACTCCCTCCTCTCTCTAGGTTTTAGGATTCTTAGGTTTAGTGGTGCACGAAATTACAATCACACTTTTGCAATCCCGCACAACTAACCAGCAAGTGCACTGGGTCGTCCAAGTAATACCTTACGTGAGTAAGGGTCGATCCCACGGAGATTGTCGACTTGAAGCAAGCTATGGTTATCTTGTAACTCTTAGTCAGGATATCAATAATTCTGAGATTTAATTGTAAAAAGTAAAAGAACATGAAATAAATACTTATTATGCAGTAATGGAGAACATGTTGAGGTTTTGGAGATGCTTTGTCTTCTAAATTTATGCTTTCCTACTGTCTTCTTCTTCATGCATGCAAGGCTCCTTCCATAGCAAACTGTATGTTGGTGGATCACCGTTGTCAATGGCTACCATCCGTCCTCTTAGTGAAAATGGTCCAAATGCGCTGTCACCGCACGACTAATCATCTGTCAGTTCTCACTCATGCTGGAATAAGATCCATTGATCCTTTTGCATCTGTCACTACGCCCAGCACTTGCGAGTTTGAAGCTCGTCACAGTCATCCTATCCTAGATCCTACTCAGAATACCACAGACAAGGTTTAGACGTTCCGGATCTCAAGAATGCTGCCAATTAATTCTAACTTATACCACAAAGACTCTGATCTGAACCAGGAGGCTAAAAGATAATCACTCAGTCTAAGGTAGAACGGAGGTAGTTGTCAGGCACGCGTTCATAGGTTGAGAATGATGATGAGTGTCACAGATCATCACATTCATCAAGTTGAAGTACGAGTGAATATCTTAGAATAGAAGCAAGCGTGATTGAATGGAAAACAGTAGTAATTGCATTAATTCATCAAAACACAGGAGAGCTTCTCACCCCCAACCATGGGGTTTAGAGACTCATGCTGTAGAAGATACAATATGAAACGTGTAGAGTGTCATGAGGTACAAGATGAATCACTAAAAGTAGTTTTTATAATAAACTAGTGACCTAGGGTTACAGAAAATGAGTAAGCTAGAATAGTTAGTGTAAAAATCCACTTCCGGGGCCCACTTGGTGTGTGCTTGGGCTGAGCATTGAAGCTTTCATATGTAGAGATCTTTCTTGGAGTTAAACACCAGGTTTTGTGCCAGTTTGGGCGTTTAACTCCAGCTTTCATGCCAGTTCTGGCGTTTTGACGCCAGAATTTCTATGCTGACTTGGAACGCCAGTTTGGGCCATTAAATCTCGAGCAAAGTATGAACTATTATATATTTCTGGAAAGCCCATAATGTCTAATTTCCAACGCAATTGAGAGCGCGCCAATTGGGCTTCTGTAGCTCCAGAAAATTCACTTTGAGTGTAGGGAGGTCAGAATCCAACAGCATCTGCAGTCCTTTTTCAGCCTCTGAATCAGATTTTTGCTCAGATCCCTCAATTTCAGCCAGAAAATACCTGAAATCACAAAAAAACACACAAACTCATAGTAAAGTCTAGAAATGTGATTTTTAAATAAAAACTAACTAAAATATACTAAAAATGTACTAAAAACAATGCCAGAAAGCGTATAAATTATCCGCTCATCACAACACCAAACTTAAATTGTTGCTTGTCCCAAGCAACTAAAAATAAAATAGGATAAAAAGAAGATAATATACTATAAATTCCAAATTATCAATGAAACTTAACTCCAATTAGATGAGCGGGACTAGTAGCTTTTTGCCTCTGAACAGTTTTGGCATCTCACTTTTTCCCTTGAAGTTTAGAATGATTGGCATCTCTAGGAACTCAGAATTTAGATAGTGTTATTGATTCTCCTAGTTCAGTATTGTTGATTCTTGAACACAGTTACTTTATGAGTCTTTGCCGTGACCCTAAGCATTTTGTTTTCCAATATTATCACCGGATACATAAATGCCACAGACACATAACTGGGTGAACCTTTTCAGATTGTGACTCAGCTTTGCTAAAGTCCCCAATTAGAGGTGTCCAGAGCTCTTAAGCACACTCTTTTTTCTTTGGACCATGACTTTAACCGTTCAGTCTCAAGTTTTTACTTGACACCTTCACGCCACAAGCACATGGTTAGGGACAACTTGGTTTAGCCGCTTAGGCCAGGATTTTATTCCTGTGTATCCACTGATGCTCAAAGCCTTGGATCCTTTTTATTACCCTTGCCTTTTGGTTTAAAGGGTTATTGGCTTTTTCTTTTTCTTTCTTTTTCTTTTCGCCAAATATTTTTTTTTCACTGCTTTTTCTTGCTTCAAGAATCAATTTTTTTTTATGATTTTTCAGATTATCAATAACATTTCTCTTTTTTATTATTGTTTCAAGAGCCAACAAATTTAACATTCATAAACAACAAATTCAAAAGACATATGCACTGTTCAAGCATTCATTCAGAAAATAAAAAGTATTGTCACCACATCAAAATAATTAAACTAATTTCAAGGATGAATTCGAAATCATGTACTTCTTGTTCTTTTGTGATTTAAAACATTTTTCCTTTAAGAAAGGTGATGGATTCATAGGACATTCATAGCTTTAAGATATAAACTTTAAATTTTTTTTATTAATTATGGAAAAAAAATAAGACTCAAAAATAAATATAAGAGCAGACCAATAATAGTAGAAGACAAAAATTAAAAACAAAAAAATAAATGACTCTTAAAATAGATTCCTAATAATAAAGGTTATCACAGAGTTAGGACTCAACAACCTTGATTTTGAGAAGTGGATGCTCCTTCAATCTGTGGGGTGTTTGATCCTTCAAGGGAGAGCTTCTGGCGCTTCAGCTCCTGTAGCTCACGCCCCTGCTTCTCATGTTCCTTAAGCAGCTTGCAGAACATGCAGTTTTGATTCTGTTGTTCTTCCTTAAGTTGATCCATAGCTTCTTGCAGCTTGGCGACATATGCTTCTAGGCGGGTCCAGTAGTCAATTTCAGGGATTTCTAGGAGGAACTCCTGCGCCCTCCTTTTGATGAAGTTGTCTTGCACTTGTTGTCCTTCCATTGACTTCTTGGTGATTGGGTGTTCGATTGGGATGAATTCATCTACTCCCATCCTCACCCCAGCATCTTTACATAGCAGAGAAATTAAGCTTAGGTATGCCAGTTTGGCTTCAGTGGAGTTCTTGTTTGCAATTGTGTAAATCTCACAAAAAATCAGATGATGAATCTCCACTTCGTTTCCCAACATAATACAATGAATCATCACTGCTCTTTTGATAGTGACCTCAGAACGGTTGCTAGTGGGCAATATGGAACGCCCAATGAAGTCCAACTAGCCTCTTGCGACTGGTTTGAGATCTCCTCTCTTGAGTTGGTTTGGGACACCTTTTGAATTGGTTATCTACTTAGTTCCAGGGAGGCATATGTCCTCTAGAACTTGGTCCAACCCCTTATCCTCTCTCACCATTCTCCTATTAAAGGATTCTGGATCATCTTGTAGTTGAGGCAGTTTGAAGACCTCTCTTATTTTGTCCAGATAGAAGTAAATAATCCTCCCTCTGACCATGGTTCGGTAGATATAAAAGGCGGTTCTAATTATTCTCTGCTTATCTGTCATCCACAGATTTGAATAGAATTCCTGAACTATGTTTCTTCCAACCCTTGTTTCAGGATTAGCTAGAATTTCCCATCCTCTGTTTCGAATTCACTCTTGGATCTCTGGATATTCGTCTTCTTTCAGATCGAATTTAACTTCCGAGATCACTGATCTTAGACCCATTATTTTATGGTAATGGTGTGCATGTTATTTGGTGAAGAACCTCTCTTGATTCTAAAGATTCTTTGGAGTATTCTCTTTCTTACCTCTTGAATTGGTTTGTTTTTCCTTAGGAGCCATGATCTTGATGAGTCTTAGCTCGGTGATCACAGAAAAATATACCAAACTTAGAGGTTTGCTTGCCTTCAAGCAAAAGAAAGGAAATGGGAGAGAGAGGAGGAGAGGAAAATTCGAATGGTGGAGAGATGGGGATGGCCAAATGTGTATTTATAAGTGGAGGGGAGGGATTTTGTAAATTTTGAAAAAGATATGACATAAAGATATGATTGGTGGAAGAAAATAGAGTCATGATATGAAAAAGATGAGATTTTTAAATGGAAAGGATATAAAGAGGTTAAATCTGAAAATTTGTTTATTCATCTAAGAATTAAGAGATGATATGATGAGTTGGAAAAGATTTGGAAAGAAATTGAAAAGATACTTGAGTTTTTGAAGAAGATTTGGGAAGGATTTGAAAGAAATTTGAAAAGAGATTTAGAAAATTGTTGAATTTTTGAAAATTGAGGGTGAATGATGAAAGTTTGAAACATGTTTATGTAGAAAATTATGAGTCAAAACATGAAAATTTGAAAAATTTTAAAGTGGAAAACAAAATCTTCCCCCTGTCTTTCTGGCGTTAAACGCCTAGAATGGTATCCATTCTGGCATTTAACGCCCATATGTTGGCCATTGTGGGCGTTTAACGCCCAGCCAGGTACCCTAGCTGGCGTTAAATGCCAGAAATCTTTTGTTACTGAGCATTTTTCTGAACGTCCAGGATGTTACAATTCTGGCGTTAAACGCCCAAAATTGTATCTTTACTGGCGTTAAACGCCCAGAATGGTATCCATTCTGGCGTTTAACGCCCAAAATGCCCCTTACTGGCATTTTCTTACCAGTGAGCTCCTTTTCTATGCTTTTTGCGCTGAATCCTTCTGTAACTCTATGAATTCCTACAATTTGATGATTAATCTTAAAGAGAATTTATATTAAACTTCTCTAAGTATTAAGTAAAACAAATAACTTGCTAATGGCTGAGTTGCCTCCCAGCAAGCGCTTCTTTATTGTCTTTAGCTGGACCTTGACTGAGCTTTATTCAAGCCTCAGTTTTGAGCATTC
The DNA here is from genome assembly GCF_059453495.1 of Arachis ipaensis. NCBI lineage: Eukaryota > Viridiplantae > Streptophyta > Magnoliopsida > Fabales > Fabaceae > Arachis > Arachis ipaensis. The sequence continues at coordinate 100,786,618 of NC_142441.1, forward strand.
TTGCTCAAAATTGCTTTCAAGATAATGTTTGATTCTCTGTCCATTAACAATAAACTTTTTTTCAGAGTCAAAATCCTGAAGCTCAACATATCCATATGGTGATACACTTGTAATCACATACGGTCCCCTCCACCGGGATTTCAATTTCCCGGGGAATAGTCTGAGCCTAGAGTTAAATAGCAGAACCTTCTATCCTGGTTCAAAGACTCTAGATGATAGTTTCTTGTCATGCCACTTTTTTGCTTTCTCCTTATAAATTTTAGCATTTTTAAAAGCATTGAGTCTGAATTCCTCTAGCTCATTCAGCTGGAGCAATCTTTTCTCTCCAGCTAACTTGGCGTCCAAGTTTATGAATCTGGTTACCCAATAGGCCTTATGTTTCAGTTTCACGGGCAGATGACAGGCCTTGCCATACACAAGCTGGTAGGGAGAGGTTCCTATAGGAGTCTTGAATGCTGTTCTGTATGCCCATAGAGCATCATCCAAGCTTTTTGCCCAATCCTTTCTACGGGCAATCACAGTCCATTCCAAGATTCTTTTTAGCTCTCTATTAGAGACTTCAGCCTGTCCATTTGTCTGTGGGTGATATGGAGTTGCTACTTTGTGGCTAATTCCATATCAGACCATAGCAGAGTATAGCTGTTTATTGCAGAAATGAGTGCCCCCGTCACTGATTAATACTCTGGGGACGCCAAATCTGCTGAAGATATGTTTCTGGAGGAATTTCAGCATGGTCTTAGTATCGTTAGTGGGTGTGGTAATTGCTTCTACCCATTTAGATACATAGTCTACTGCCACCAGAATGTAAGTGTTTGAGTATGATAGTGGGAAAGGACCCATGAAGTCAATACCCCATACATCAAACAAATCAATCTCTAAGATCCCTTGTTGAGGCATGGCATAACCATGGGGCAATTTGCCAGCTCTTTGGCAACTGTCACAGTTACGCACAAACTCTCGGGCATCTCTATAGAAAGTAGGCCAGTAGAAGCCACATTGGAGGACCTTAGTGGCTGTTCGCTTACCTCCGAAATGTCCTCCATATTGTGATCCATGGCAGTACCATAGGATCTTTTGTGTCTCTTCTCTGGGTACGCATCTGCAGATCATTCCGTCTGCACATCTCTTAAAGAGATATGATTCATCCCATAAGTAGTACTTTGCATCAGAAATTAGTTTTTTCGTTTGCACTCTACTGTACTCCTTGGGTATGAACCTCACAGCTTTATAATTTGCAATGTCTGCAAACCATGGTGCTTCCTGAATGGCGAAGAGTTGCTCATCAGGAAAGGTCTCAGATATCTCAGTAGGAGAGAGGGACGCCCTTGCTACTGGTTCTATCCGGGACAGGTGATCAGCTACCTGGTTCTTTGCCCCTTTTCTGTCTCTTATTTCTATATCAAACTCTTGCAGAAGCAACACCCATCTTATGAGTCTGGGTTTTGGATCCTGCTTTGTGAGTAGGTATTTAAGAGCAGCATGGTCAGTATACACAATCACCTTTGAACCTACTAAATAGGATTGAAACTTGTCAATGGCATAAACCACTGCAAGCAACTCTTTTTCTGTGGTTGTGTAATTCTTCTGTACATCATTTAAAGCATGGCTAGCATAGTAAATGACATGCAGAAGCTTGTTATGCCTCTGTCCCACTACTGCACCAATGGCATGGTCACTGGCATCACACATTAGTTCGAATGATAATGTCCAGTCTGGTGCAGAGATGACTGGTGCTGTGACCAGCTTAGCTTTCAGGGTTTCAAACGCCTGCAGACACTCTGTGTCAAAGACAAATGGTGTATCAGCAGCTAGCAGATTACCCAGAGGTTTTGCGATTTTTGAAAAATTCTTTATAAACCTCCTGTAGAATCCTGCATGTCCCCGAAAGCTTCTGATTGCCTTTACATTGGCAGGTGGTGGTAATTTTTCAATTACCTCTACCTTAGCTTGATCTACCTCTATTCCCTTGTTTGAAATTTTATGCCCAAGGACAATTCCTTCAGTCACCATAAAGTGACATTTTTCCTAGTTTAAAACTAGGTTGGTCTCTTGGCATCTTTTCAGAACAAGTGCTAAATGGTCAAGACAGGAGCTGAATGAGTCTCTGAATACTGAAAAGTCATCCATGAAGACTTCCAAAAATTTCTCTACTATATCAGAGAAGATAGAAAGCATGCACTTCTGAAAGGTTGCAGGTGTATTGCACAGACCAAAAGGCGTCCTTCTGTAGGCAAATACTCTAGATGGACATGTGAATGCTGTTTTCTCTTGGTCTTAAGGATCTACTGCAATTTGGTTGTAACCTGAATAGCCATCCAAAAAGTAGTAGTATTCATGACCTGCTAGTCTCTCTAGCATCTGGTCTATGAATGGTAAAGGAAAATGATCCTTTCTGGTGGCTGTATTGAGCCTTCTATAGTCAATACACATACGCCACCCTGTAACTGTTCTTGTAGGAACCAGTTCATTCTTTTCATTATGAACCACTGTCATTCCTCCCTTCTTAGGGACAACATAGACAGGGCTCATCCAGGGGCTATCAGAAATAGGATAAATAATTCCAGCCTCTAGTAACTTAGTGACCTCTTTCTGCACCACCTCCTTCATGGCTGGATTTAGCCGCCTCTGTGGTTGAACCACTACCTTAGTATCATCCTCTAATAGGATCTTGTGTATGCATCTTGCTGGGCTAATGCCTTTAAGATCACTTATGGACCACCCAAGAGCTGTCTTGTGTGTCCTTAGCACTTGAATTAGTGCTTTCTCTTCCTGTGGATTTAAAGCAAAGCTTATGATCACTGGAAAAGTGTTACCTTCTCCCAGAAATGCATATTTCAGGGATGGTGGTAGTGGTTTGAGCTCGGGTTTAGGAGACTTATCCTCTTCCTGAGGAATTTTTAGAGGTTCTTTTATTTCCTCTGATTCCTCCAGATCAGGCTGAATATCTTTAAAGATGTCCTCTAGCTCTGATTCGAGACTTTCAGTCATATTGATCTCTTCCACCAAAGAGTCAATAATATCAGTGCTCATGCAGTCATTTGATGTGTCTGGATGCTGCATAGCTTTGACAGCATTTAACTTGAACTCATCCTCATTGACTCTCAGGGTCTTCCCCTTTTTGGACGTCAATGAGAGTTCATCCAGTTGCTAGGAAAGGTCTTCCTAGAATGAGAGTTGCACTCTTGTGCTCCTCTATTTCCAGCACTACAAAGTCAGTGGGAAAGGCAAATAGCCCAACCTTGACAATCATGTCCTCAATTATGCCTGATGGATATTTAATGGAGCCATCAGCAAGTTGAAGACATATCCGGGTTGGTTTGACCTCTTCAGTCAAGCCAAGCTTTCTGATAGTGGATGCAGGGATTAGATTGATACTTGCCCCAAGGTCACATAGAGCTGTCTTGGTACAAGTACCCTCTAATGTGCACGGTATCATAAAGCTTCCTGGATCTTTAAGCTTCTCTGGTAAGCTTTTCAGAATGACTACACTCCATTCTTCAGTGAAAAAAACTTTTTCAGTTTCTCTCCAATCCTTCTTATGACTTAAGATCTCTTTTATGAACTTAGCATAAGAGGGTATTTGCTCTAGTGCCTCTGCAAACGGGATCTTTATCTCAAGAGTCCTGAGATAGTCTGCAAAGCGGGCAAATTGTTTATCCTGTTCCGCTTGGCAGAGTTTCTGAGGATAAGGCATCTTGGCTTTATATTCTTCAACCTTCATTGCTGCAGGTTTATTCCCTACAGAGGTGGTTGGAGAAGCCTTCTTAGAGGGGTTACTATCAGCACTTGCAGGTGTCTGATCACTCATTGGCGTTTGAACGCCAGGATTGGGTGTTGGATGGGCGTTTAACGCCAACTTCCCACCCTTTTATGGCATTTGAACGCCAGAACTGGGCAAGGAATGGGTGTTCAACACCAACTTTTCTCCCTTTTCTGGCGTTTGAATGCCAGAAGTGGGCATCCACTGGGCATTTGACGCCAATCTTTCATCCTTTTCTGGCGTTTGAATGCCAGAATTATTTCTCTCTGGGCTCTTGCTGTCCTCAGAGGGATTTTGGGCAGTGGTTTGGTCATCCTCTGTCAGTTGTTCCTTTCTTGGCTTTTTGCTACTTTGAGCTGAATTATTCAATGTCTTCCCGCTCCTTAGTTGGACATCTTGTCATTCTTCTGTTATCTATTTAGATAGTTGCTGTCTTGTCTGATTCAATTGTGCTTCCATATTCTTGTTAGCAGTGTCTTGGAGCATCTCTTTAAATTCTAATAATTGTTTTGTCATAAGGAGTAATTGCTGATTAAGTTCAACAATCTGTTCTTGAGGATTAGGATCAGTAGTTACTGTCCTAGCCTCTTCTTTTATAAAGAACTCACTGCTTGAGTACAGATGTTGATTTCTAGCAACCGTGTCAATGAGTTCTTGAGCTTCTTCAATCGTCTTTCTCATGTGTATGGATCCACCAGCTGAGTAGTCTAGAGACATTTGAGCTCTTTCTGTAAGCCCATAGTAGAAGATGTCTAACTGTACCCACTCTGAAAATATTTCAGAGGGGCATTTTCTTAGCATCCCTTTGTACCTCTCCCAGGCATTATAAAGGGATTCATGATCCTCTTGTTTAAAGCCTTGGATGTCCAGCCTCAGCTGTGTCATCCTTTTTAGAGGGTAAAATTGAGTTAGGAATTTGTCTGATAGCTATCTCCATGTTTTTATGCTTGCTGTGGGGTGGTTATTTAACCACCTTTTAGCTTGATCTTTTACAGCAAATGAAAATAGTAATAATCTGTAGACATCCTAATCCACTTCTTTATCACGTACTGTGTCAGCAATTTGTAGGAACTGTGCCAGAAACTCAGTAGGTTCTTCCTGTCAGCAAAAAACGAGAAAACAGACGACAAAATCGGAAAGAGCTCACCAAAAAATCTTAGGGAGGGCCCCACTGTATGACACGTCAGCTGCCACATCAGATTACACGTCAGTAGGAAGGTGACACGTGGCAACGTATGAGTGGATAAGAGAAGCCTCGTCAGCGCTGAGTCAGCGAGGTGGTGCGCGGGTCGCAAAGCTGTCTGGGTCGGGTCGGGTGCGAGCGCGGGTTACTGGAGGCGCTGATTTCGCGACACGTGACGCTTGCTGGACCGGTGGATCGTTGCTGAAGATCGAACGGTGCAGGGTGGGCGCTGATGTTGGGGGCGTGGCTTCGCGACACGTGGGTCAATCCTGGGTGTTGATGCTGAGATCAGACGATCCTGGAAGCGTCTAGAAGAAGGAGAAGAAGCAAAACAGACGGTGACCTTCAGACGGCGCGTGGCGGCGCGTGCTGTGGTTTCTAGCGACGAGGCTGGTCTCGTTGAACTCGCAACAACGAGACGAGACGGTGGTAGGGGCGGTAACGAACCAAAACTTTAGGAAAGGATCGAAAAATGATGCCAAAGAACACTGCCGGAAGAGGAAAAAATCAAGGGGCTATGAATGAATTTTCATTGGGAAAAAAAAATATATGCTCTTGATACCATGTTAGAAATAAGAGAGTAATCTGAAATAGTGTATTATTCAGGTTATGGAAAAGTACAATATACAAGGGGTATATATAGCTGCTAGTAGAATCAAAATAATAAAAGTATAGAATCCTACAATTAATATATAGATACGCTATATAAGTACAAATGATACTAATTGATCTAATTTAATAGGTTAAATTGTTGTTTATTATACATGATTTTTTTATTTTCAAATTATATTTTTAAATTTAAAATAATATATTTTTTATTAATTTCAATATATTTTATATTTCTATATTTATGGTCTTTATTTAAGTCATTTTATCTTCCAACAGAGAACAAATTTTAAAAGTTCTATAAATTCTTTTTCATATTTTTTTTGTAGTAAATGACTAAAATAATATTTAAAAGTTCATATTGCTGATAAAATTAACTTTAAAAAATACTAACAATAAATAAATTCTCAAATAATTTAAAAATAAAATAAAAATAACACAAAATATAATATTTTTTATAAGTAATAAACAAATTTTGTATTTAATAAACGACTTATCTATTTGATTTCAATTATTGTGAAAACATTTGAATAACTATGTAGAAGGTACATAGAAAAAAAAATTCGATCTATAGGATTTTTTTTTAATTCTTTTAAAAAATTTTGTCATTTGCAAAAAAATATTAAAAAATATTCACTTGATGTAAAATCATTAAATTTTAAGAATAAATATGTATTATTTTCTAATAATACTACAAAAAATCTCATCAAGATCTTATTTTTAAATTTTTTTAAAAATATATATTTAATATCTGATTATGTTTATGACATTTTCATATATTTCAAAAATTTATTTGTTATTTGTATTTTTTAAGATTATTTTTGTTTTCAATATAAATCTTCGAGTATATTTTAGTAGTTTACTGTTTACCCCTTTTTCTTATAATGTTCTATATCATGTATTATACCAGTCATACATACTCATCACTTGAAACATCGATTTTTGAGAAAGGGTTGAGAGTTAAGCTTTCTATCCTAGTCATTAATCATAACAGTGATTAACAAGAATTTATCTTATTTCGTCATCTCTAATGTTGGAAGAAGGTGTAAGTTATCTTCCATGAGAGAAAGTCAAACAAGACTAGTTAATCTCAATCCAAAAATCCTAATCAACTCACTAATTGAATTAGCAAGAGATTAGAATCAATGTAAATAATATTTACTAACAACTCTAGATCACCAATCTAAATTGGGTATTAATGACTCAAGATTGCCTAATTTCTCTTTCCAAGCCAAGAATGCTCAAAAAGTTACTCTAACATGCAACCAAACATTTTGTCAAACACTTGGAAGACATAAAAGGAAAACATAATAAATTGCAAGGAAAGATAAAATCTACAACTACTCAATTCAAGAAAAGTAAAATTAATAACTCAAATCAATAATAAAGGAACATCAAACATCAAATTGTATTGAAGAAAACCAAATCCAACAAGAGTTCGTCAACAAAATGAGAAATTAACAAAAAGACATAGGAAAATCAAGACAACAGAACAAGAAATTATAAAGGAAACAAGATGAGGACAAGAAATTAAACCTAGATCTAAGAGAATTTAACCTAATCCTAACCTAATTCTAAAGAGAAGAGGGAGCTTCTCTCTCGAAAACTAACTAAAGGTTCATCATAACTATTCTAAGTGCTCCCCCCTTGTCCAATCCTCAATCCTGCATGAAATAGTCTCTAGAATTAGTTGGATTTGGGCTTGGAAAGCTCAGAAATCGCCCCCAGCATTTTCACTTTAATGAGGTCACGTGCGAGCTACGACGCGTATGCATGGGTCACGCGTACGCGTCGCCATGCGACTTCATATCCATGCGTGTGCGTCTGTCACGCGTGCGCGTCGATGAATGCACTCCTAATCCTTGATTTTTCATGAATCCTCCACTTTGCATGCTTTTCTTTTCACTCCTTTGATCCATTCCTAGCCTTTTCAACCTGAATTCACTAACAAACACATCAAGGCATCTAGTGGAATCAAAGGTGAATTAAAACTAGCAAATTAAAGGCCTAAAAAGCATGTTTTTGCACTTAAGCACAAATTAAAGGAGAATTACAAAACCATGCTATTTGATTGAATAAATGTGAGAAAGTTGATAAAATCTCCTAAATTAAGCACAAGATAAACCACAAATTGGGGTTTATCAAGTACTTTCTGAATTCTTTGGCATCGTCTTGTTCGGACACATTCTGTACTTCCTTTGTGATGTAATTCTTCACGTCTTTCTCTATAAAACTTAGTTCCTGATGACTGCTGGCTACTGCTATGAATGATTGGTAAGTTTTGCTCAGTCTGATTCCGACTTTTTCGTTGGTTTTGATGGTGCGACGCACGAACATGCTTAGCTCCCTGTGTTGTTTGAGCATCTCTGCATGGTCTGGACAGCAGGGGTGTGAATGATTCAGAATAATTTTGGAAATTGTCCAAAGACCGGCGTCCTTCATTATGTGTACGTAAATCCTAGCTGAACAGTTTAACCTAGCTGAGGGGTTTGTCTTCAGAGTTGGAGATATCTTGGATTTTCACCTCCCCTCTCTACTGCATGTGATTAGTTGATTCTTAACTTCATCTCCCTTCCGAGTCGTGTTCCTTATTTTGGTAGAAAAACCGGCAAGTTTGGAATAATTTTTGTAGAACTTTTCAACTTCTTCTAGTGTCTTGAAAATCATCCCAACCTTTGGAACAAATTGTTTATCCACAACACACTTGGACTGCATAATGAACTGAACATGTTATTAAGGTGAAACAATTGTATAGTACTGAATGAACGGAACATTATCTATTATATAAATTCAAATTCGAAAGACTGTCTGCATAATGAACCGAACATGTTTCATATAGTACTAAATGAACAGAATATTATCCATGATATAAATTCAAATCTGAAAAGCTCACTGCACAATGAACCGAATACCTTATTAAGGTGAAACAATTGTACAGTACTAAATGAATGAAACATTATCCATTATATAAATTCAAATTTGAATAGCTGTCTGCACAATGAACCGAACACCATATTAAGGTGAATCAATTGTATAGTATTAAATGAACGGAACATTATCCATTATATAAAATCAAATTCAAAACACCTGTGTCTACAATTTAGAGATTATCAATTCAATTCAATTCAATTTAACAATTACATTCCAAACCTCGTCCGCTTGATAGGATTCAGAAGAATAATCCAAATCGCTCTCATTCAACTGATTTGAAGTTGAATCATTCATTGTTTCAATTCAAAGATAAATGCTATGTCTAGATCGAAGAAAAAAATGAAGAAGAATGGGAAGAAGAAAACGAAGAAGATGGATGCGTGCAGGGAAGAACGACAAAGCTTATTACGTTGAATGGAATGCAAATCGAAGAAGAAGAACGAAGAACGACAAAGCTTATTACGTTGAATGGAATGCAAATCGAAGAAGAAGAAGAAGAAGAGCAGAGAAAAAGGTTTAGGTTGCAGTAGAGAAGGTTTACGTTAATATGCTAGGTGCATGTATTACAAATGAGTTGGAGAGTGGAGAAGATGCGTCTAACAAAAACTGCTCAGATAACTTGGATGTATTTTTTGTATGGATGTGAAGCATTATTGATACTATAAACCGTTAAAAACTTTAATTTTTCATGTGTTTCATAAAACTATTTGATATCAAATATCTTAAGAAATAGTGTGTTACCAAAACTCTTACTTGTAAACCAAAGATGTATCTGGTGGCTTATCTCATCAGAGCTGTTGTGCACTGTGTTCGCGGTCGAGTTGCTCTCTAAAGGTTAGTTGTTAATATTAAATGCCAAATACCGATCAAAGCTAAGCTTAAGCTAAGACACTTTGTTCAAGACTTGCAATTTGGAAAAAGAAGCCTCTGTCCATTAATTAATACCAGTACGTCTCATCCAGGCAATCGGGTAAGGCTGCCACTACATTTTTTTGCATTTGCATAATTTAAGTAGAAGAAGATTTGTAGCTAACTTTCCATATATAGCTTTCTTGTTGTAAACTCTGTGTCGGTCACCGATGGCTGAAGTCTGAACCCTTTGTGAACTGCCCAATAACAGTTATTAAGGACTCTACTTCTTACAACTATTGTAATATCTCTCTGTTGCGCAAATAATTAAACGATGTCATGACTTATCATTTTCAAACCCGAAGGCAGAGCAGCTACATTTTAGAATTTTATGACAAAAATACAAATACATAAGGTAGCGTTTGGTGGAGAGACAGAGACTGAAAGACTGAGACTGAGAGACAGAGACTAAGAGACAGAGACAGAAATAAATCTCAGTATTCAGTTTGGTGCAAAATGAGAGATAGAAACTAAAACAAGAATGAAACTCTAATTTAATTTGTCCAAAAGGTAAAATTGGAATTAATTAATTGAAATAAGTATATTTTAGGTATAAAATGTTATTAAAGTTTCAGTCTCTGTTTCTAAAAATTTCAGTCTCCTGTGTCCTCATTTTTTGGAGGTACTGAAATACTGAAATTTTAGGGACAGAGACAGAAATTTTAGTACCAGTCTCTGAACCAACAAACATGATACTGAGTTTCAGTCTCTCAGTCTCTGTTTCAGTACATCAAAACAAACGCTACCTAAAAGTTCCACCACAATAAGCAATCAAGCGGGAAAATGAATGAGGCCCTTCTGTTTTTGTCTTTGCATAAGATTAGGTACTTAGGGATGAAGCCCATTAGACCAGGATTGGGGCTCCTTAAAAATGAGGCCATTAAGAAACACACATAAAAGTATATTAGCACAGGGCCTCCAACAGTTTAATAGTTAGGCCTTAAAAAGCCCAATTGAGTCCAGTTCTTTCCAACAACCAAAAATAGTGAGCGACAGGTAGAATATAATAAATTAATAATAGAGACTAGAGAGCCCTCAGGACCAAAAAAAAAAAAAAAAATAATAGAGCGCTCTGGAGAGATTTTATAAATATAAATATAAAGTACAAATATAATACAGATCAAGAGCGGATTACGAAAATTCAAATTTCAAACTCAACAGTCACCGCCCCTCGCTCTCTCTTTCTCTCTCTCCTTCCCCCCGACCCCATTTCACATACATCTCACGCAGACAGAGAGGGGAGTTTCTGAAGCGGATCTATCTATCTCTATCTACTAAACTGAACAAAACAGAGTGAAGAAGAGAGGGTCTTTCTCTATCTATCTCTATCTCCCTCTCCCACAACCGACAATGTCTCTTCGCCACGAGAAAGAGAAGGGAGTGAATGTGCAGGTCCTCCTCCGCTGCCGCCCCTTCAGCGACGACGAGTTGCGCTCCAACGCCCCCCAGGTTGTCACCTGCAATGACTATAACAGAGAAGTCGCCGTCTCTCAGAACATCGCCGGCAAGCACATTGACAGGGTTTTCACTTTTGACAAGGTATTCTTCAATGGACTTTGCTACTGATTTGCAAATAATTTTTTTTCTTGCTTATAAGCCTTGGATTTGTTCAAATTGAAATTAGTATTGTTTGTATTGACAGAAATGAATAATAATTTTGTTACAAGTTTTGAGCAGTGAATACTGGAGCGACTGTTTTTAGGGTATCTGATGTGTGATCATGTTCTATGTTCTATTTTGCAGGTTTTTGGTCCTAATGCACGACAACAAGATCTTTACGATCAAGCTATTATTCCTATTGTAAATGAAGTTCTAGAAGGATTTAATTGTACTATATTTGCATATGGTCAAACTGGTACTGGAAAAACATACACTATGGAAGGTGAATGCAAAAGGTCAAAGGTATGAAGTAGCATTTTGTGCTAGTTAGTATTCTACCTATCACAACGAATGTTATTTTGATTTATTTGACTGCTGTATTGTAGAGTGGTCCCAATGGAGAGTTGCCTGCAGAGGCTGGAGTCATTCCTAGAGCTGTTAAACAGATTTTTGACACTCTTGAGAGCCAAAATGCTGAGTACAGTGTCAAAGTCACTTTTTTGGAATTGTACAATGAAGAGATCACCGATTTGCTCGCCCCCGAAGAACTTTCGAAAGTTTCTTTGGAAGATAAGCAAAAGAAGCAGCTGCCACTTATGGAGGATGGCAAAGGTGGAGTTCTTGTAAGGGGATTAGAGGAAGAAATTGTGACGAGTGCTAGCGAGATTTTTACCCTTCTGGAGAGAGGGTCTGCCAAAAGACGCACTGCAGAAACTCTGTTGAACAAGCAGTCAAGGTAGTTGTTGTTATTATTGCTTGAATTGTTAGAACTTAGAATGTCATATTTTGATTTTATATTAAGATTTAGTTATCTTTTTCAGTCGGTCACATTCATTGTTTTCAATAACAATCCACATCAAAGAGGCAACCCCAGAAGGTGAAGAACTAATCAAATGTGGCAAACTGAATTTAGTGGATCTGGCTGGCTCGGAAAATATATCTCGTTCTGGTGCTAGGGAGGTAATACATTGGGCGGATACCTCCTAGTTTTATCCTTCACCCTAGGCTTTACACAATAATCTTAATTTGTTTGATTTTGTAACATATCTTAGGGTCGTGCAAGAGAGGCCGGAGAAATAAACAAGAGCTTGCTTACTTTAGGGCGGGTGATCAATGCACTTGTGGAGCACCTTGGTCACGTTCCTTACAGGTTTTTATGTTTATCTTTGTTTTTTTGTTTCCCTCCTTTTAATAAACAAATTGGTCGACGCTCTTTGAGTCTTTGTATATTCCTCATTTATATGCTTACACGGAAAAGATGGTATATAGGGATAGCAAGTTGACACGTTTACTGCGTGATTCCCTTGGGGGAAGAACCAAAACATGCATCATAGCGACAGTATCCCCTGCAGTTCATTGCTTGGAAGAAACTTTGAGCACGCTCGATTATGCACATAGGGCAAAGCACATTAAAAATAAGCCTGAGGTATGTTCATGATTAAAGTTATTTAAGTGTCGAGAATGTTTCTTACACCATGCATCTTTAGCAGTATAATTTGGCTCATAAATATATTGCTTTTACAAAGATTACATGACTGTTATTCTGTATATTACATCTGTATCATACATAAAAACATATAAACAGATATAGTGTTTTGGGTACACCATTTGATCAATTATTTGTAATGGCAACGTCTTATGAGAGTTCACTTTTTGGTTCACATGAACCAAGTGAACTGGGGCAGATTAAGTGCTTTTAATCCCATTTTGTTTTTTAAAGGAATTTTTACTAACTAGTCCTTACTAGTTTTGGCTATTTTCTTATTGGAATCTGTACTGCAAGGTAATGGAGATGTTTATCATGTGTTTTGTTGTGATTCATTGCCTTGATTTAGAATTTTTTTCTCCCCTTTTTTCTTTAATTAGGTTAATCAGAAGATGATGAAGTCAACTCTTATTAAGGATCTTTATGGGGAAATTGAACGCCTGAAGGCAGGTGAGTTGCTCTAAATTTCATTGTTGTTCATGGAAAGAATAACTTGGCTCTTCATATTACTGCTAAAATTGCATTGTTGCTGATGAAGTTTGTGATTTTGATCAGAGGTTTATGCTACACGTGAGAAAAATGGAGTGTATATACCAAAGGAGAGATTTTATCAAGAAGAAAGTGAAAGAAAGGTAGTTTTTTCTGCCATCATTAGTACCGATATAGCAATATTAGTTCATAAGAAAATATTTTTCCATGTGATTTCACCTGCTGAGATTGAAATGGAATTACTTTTCTTTTTCCCTCTCGTTCTTGTGCTTGGTATAATAAATTGGTTTCATATATTGTTCTCATGGTGTTACATTGATCCAAGATTTTTCACTGTTTAGGCCATGGCAGATCAGATTGAGCAGATGGGGCAGACTATAGAAAATCATCAGAAGGTTGGTTTTCTTAAAAAACCAATAGCTATATCTGCAGATGATATTGTGCGCCTGTGTATTCCTATTTTGCTTGATATTTTTTTCATGTTTGGACCAGCAATATGATGATTTGAATAGTAGATACATTGAGCAAGTTCGACATTGCTCTGATTTGAGCAACAAACTTGATACCACACAGGTTAGCTATCTATAGGTTTTGGTCCTTTATTGTTATGTTAATATACATCTACTTATCAGGAAAAGAATAAAAAACTACAGAAAAACTTGAACAAGACCAGTGAGTTGCTCACTAACACAGAGGATGAATTGAGGAGATGTAAGTATACCGTGAAAGAGAAAGACTTCATCATTTCTGAGCAGAGAAAAGCAGGTAGATTCATTATTGTGTTTTTGTCTTTATCTCTTATTACACAGTATTAAGTTGAGATGGTGGTTAAAACAATTGTGTGTGACAGAAAATGCTCTAGCTCATCAAGCTTGTGTATTACGGGCTGATTTGGAGAAAGTTCTTCAGGATAATGCTTCACTGTTTTTGAAAATTGGTAGGCATTTATCCTTTTCTGTGCAATTATTGACAAAGAATCCAAGTTGTACCGTTAATGACTTGTATACATCTGTTATCGTAGGTAGAGAAGACAAGCTGAACCTGGATAACAGGGCTGTGGTGAACAATTTTCAAGCAGAGCTTGCCCAGCAGGTTGGTTATCTTTGCAATATTGTTGCGACATCATTGTCAGAACAGAGTGAACATCTGACATGTGTGGAGACGCTCTGCCATTCTTTTCTAGGTGTTCATGATAAGGTGGGTACCTCAATTATCTAATGCTGCTGCTTTTTTTTGGTCATATTCTTCTATGTTTTTATTTAATATGTTGAATCCTCTTAATTCACTGTTCGTTGTTATTTTGGCTTGTTTATTTCATCGCTATGCATTTGCTTGGATGTTATGATATAATTCATTAATTCTCCTCATCTTGTTGCGTATAGGTGGTTTTGGATTTAAAAAACAAAGTGACAGGTTTAAGAAACCTGTACTTATCACACATTGAGGCAGTGCAAAATGTGGTCCGTTTGCATAAGGCGAGCTCAGATGGTGTTTTAGAGGAATTATCTTCTCTGATATCCTCCAATGGTCGTTCTATTCAAGAAGTATGTTTGAACCATCTCAATTTGTATTCCTTGTTATTATATATTTATTTATTTATTTATTTATTTACATCTCTGTTCAGCATTAACAAAGTATTTTTTCCCCTTGGTCAATCAGTTTCTTGAATCTGAGGCCACTCAAGCTGGAGCAATATTTGATGAACTTCAGAGCTCTCTTTCAACTCAGCAGGGTGAACTGGCAGTTTTTGCTAGGGAAATGCGCCATGTATGATCTTTAACTTCTCTCTTCGGCTATAAGACTATAACATAACTATGCACAAATCAATCTTACCTGTTTCATTTTTATTTCTTTATTCTATGCAGTTTCTTTTGCTGTATTTTGTTTATCTTTAGCTGAGTGGTGTTTTTTTCTTTCTTTCTTTTTTTTTTTTTGGGGGGGGGGGGGGGTTCTGTTTATTCAAAATGCAGAGATTCAATCTTAGCGTTGAACAAATAAAGGATATATCTGATCGCTCTCAAGAATTTGTTGATAAGCTTTTTGAAGAATCAAAAAAGCTTGAAGACTTTGCATCAGAGGCTGAGCAAACACAACTGAATTGTATTGCTGACTTTAGGAAGTCTTTCGAGGTTGTGATGTAAAATATTAATATTTATTAATGCACTCTTTCTATGGTGGCTTATGGTGGTTGACCTATTCTTTACAGGAGCAATCAAGATCTGATTCAGAGAAGCTTATTGCGGATATGACCAGCTTAGTTTCTGATCATATTCGTCGTCAAATGGATCTGGTCCGATTTGAGTATTACTTCGTCAATGTTTCTTAGTAAATGTTTCTTATTTGGGGTTGGCAGTTTAGTTTCTTATGGACGATGGTGAATTATTCAGGTGGATGAAAAGCTTGTTGATCTTAGACAGAGCAGCATTAAGAGCAAGACTTTCTTGGACGAACATGTGTCATCAGTAGGAGAAATTGTGTCCCATGCAAAAAGGAAATGGCAATCTTTTTGTGTGCAAGCAGAGAAAGAGACCAAGGATACTGCTGATTATTCTGCAGCAAAGCATTGCCGTATGGAGTTACTCATGCAGCAAAGGTCAGTGGCTTGCCCATGGTTTCTTGATCAAGCCCTCCTTTAGCAAAATTCGTAGTGTCTTATTTTTATATCTGTAGTGTAAGTACCGCTGGATCAGCTTTAGAGCATATGAAGAGGACTCATGAGGCTGTAAATGAGAAAGAGTCCAAGCATATTTCTGCAGCAGTGTCACTAATCAGGTATCTAGTGAATTGATTGTAAGAAACTGAGAATAACTGTCAGTAATGCCCATGCTTATTGAAAATGTGCTTCATTGAGTCCTTATCCGCTCTTAAACTAATACTTTTGTGATCAACTGATTAGTTTGTTCCATGTGATGCAATATCAATCACTTGTGTACAGTAATTCTTCTAATAGCAATGAGCAACATGACATGGAGATCAATTCTGCTCGTGTTGCAGCAGAGGAAGATGTGGCAAAGAACAGCAAGGATCTCTTTGAGCAGTTTGATGGTAAGCGTATGGTTTCATTGCATAGCAAAATTGGTTGCAAAAAAGCAGCTTCAGGTGTCTGCAAATTTATCTTAGCTAAAACAACTTAATGAAGGGGTCTACCTGTTGTGCAGAACAAACTAGTCAAATTTTTTTTTCCTCTTAAAAATGAGTCTCATTTTGCATTCATTTGATCCTCTATTTTATTTTATTTTTGCAGTCATGTCTGCGCAAGAGCGGGAATCCATTTCTGGAATGCTGGATGTAGTAAAGACTCATTCAAATACACTTGAGACCTTCAGAGAAGACCATGCTGGCCAAGCCTCTTCGATTGAAGAGAAGGCTCGCGAAACTTTTCAACAGCACTATAGGGTACTTTAACTCTATTTATTAACTACAAGTTTTATCAATGAAGCATCACTAAACGTTTTCTGCCTTTCATGCATTGCATGGCTTGTTGCTTTGTCTTCTCTTTGCAGGACTATGAGCCTAGTGGAAATACACCAGTAAGATGTGAAACAGACGTTCCGAGTAAAGGAACAATCGAGTCTCTTCGATCATTGCCAGTGGAATCGCTTCTTGAGGAGTTCCGGGAAAACAATTCAAGTGAATCCTCAGTAAAGGAGTTGAAACCATCGCTTATTCCACGTTCTCCTCTTAGCGCACTGAACTGATGGTTCAACTAAATTGCATGCTTTGGTCCTTAATGAAATTAAATTTGTTTGTATCTGTAACATTGCATTGGTTTTTTTTTGGTTACCATTAGTAGTTCCATGCTTGAGAAGCATCAGGTGATGAGATACAATGTGAAATCTAGGCCAAATTACTTATGTAAAATCCCATCTTGGGATGGAATATAGAGGTCAAATAATGTTTGTAACGTTAGGGTAATGATGTCGTATGTAGTTAATTCTTATTCTTGACCTGTCAATTATTTGGCAGATACCTGTTTACTTAATGTCTCTTGTAATGATGAACACATTTATATCAAGTGAAAATGGGAACCAGGGTTATGTTGGAACTATTTAAATGGGAACCAGTTTCTTTAGATGATGGACACATTTATACATTTTTAACCGTATGTTGATAATGTTGATAATATGGCGTCAGCACGGTTGGTGGGGGGAGGGGGTTGCAACAACGCAGGTGAGGCTGCGGCAATGAGAGAAAAATCGGAGATTAGAAGGTTACGATGAAATTAGAAATATGTAATGTAAATAGATTTAATTACTAATCTTAATTTTTAAAATTTTAAAATTTAAAATTAAATAATTAATTAATAATCTAATTTTTAATTATAATTTTACTTTTTTTTTAATTTATTATTTACATTGTTTACCATTATCATTATTTTTCTATATTTTTTCATACTTAAGAGTTACTTGTAATTTATTTGGTGAGTACATGTGTTGATTATAATTTAATTTCTAAAATTTATGGTCAGCTCTTTGACCCACCACTTGAGATCTAAAATTATAATAATACTTAGTAGATATTATTATAATTCTTCTTAAAACTCTTGGCGCTCTTTATTTATCCTTTTTTGGTGTTTTTTCTTAGGAAAAGAAAAAATACTAGTAACTAGATAGACATAACTAATAATTAAGACTACTAATATAATAACACCTCTTAAATGTAAATCTGATTGTGTGCTGTTTTATGGGTAAAACTGTAGAAGACTGTTAGGAAGGTCTAAACATACACTAAAAAATCTCAACATTCAAGTTAAGAAGTGATATCATATGAGGAGTTTTCTAGGGTTTACAACGAAGATATTTTATATCTATAAAACAAATATACTTTTGTGATTATTTTTTTATGTCTCTAATTTATCTCCAATTAGTATTAAATCTATGCGGTGTACAATTTTTATTCTAGTTTAACATGGTAAATTGAATATGATATAAAATATAAATTTAACATAGTAAATTAATATGATAAATTATCAATACGTAATAAATATAGTTAATATGTTATTTTATATTTATTTAATATAAAATATAAATTGAATAGTTTAAAATTTATAATATTTTTTAATTATAATAAAAAAATAAAAAAAACATATATGTAATTGTATTATTAGTATATTAATTGTGTCATATATTTTCTATTTATATTTAAAATAAAAATAAAAATAAAAATTAAGTAATATTTTTTTCCAAACATATATAATTAAATAACTTATGCTCTTTTATTTTATTTTTATATCTAATTCTACTCATATATATATATATATCACATCATAATAATTAAACTTAATAATTAAACTTAAAAAGTTTAGAAATGCGATGAGGGAGGTATATTGAGCCGCTAATAATAATAACGGTCTTATATATCTTTTTATGGTAGGATCATCTCTTATTTCTAGATTTATGAAGCTATTTAAATAAAGATTGCATGTATTTTTTTTAAGATATATCTTTCGTAATAATGTTTTGTTACACAACAATTTAAAATAGTAATAATAAGATTCTGTTATTCTTTTACTCTTTTGTCTATTTCTTTAAAATAAGTCTGAGAGTGTTTGGTTAGAGATTAAAGGAGGATGAAAATTTAAGAGAGTAATTTTGTTTTGTAAATTTGAAAAACAAGTCACCCTAAAAATTAAAACGAAAGAAAAATGTCAGCCACTTACAAAACAAGAAATTTTGGGTTTGTTTTTCAAAATAAATAAAATAAATTCATTATTTATTTATTTATTTATTTATTTTTTACCAAAGATAAGAGACTCGAACCCGCAATCTCTTAATTGAGTATAGGGAGACTGTGCCATTTGAGCTATTACTCATTGACAAATTCATTATTTATTTATATATACTTTTTAAAATATTTTTATTTTTCCTCTTGTTCTTGTTTGAAGAGAAATTTAAAAACTATATTTAAACGTATCTCGATATGTATTAAGTTTTTTTTTTTGTAGCAGTAGACTTAGATCAATTTAAAAGATACAATTTTTTTGGTGACATTTAAAAGATAAAATTAATTAATATAATTTATTATGACGATATCAGTTCATTTATGTTTAAATTAAATCAGTTTTAAATTTGGATATCATATCATTTAAATTACAATGTTTTTAACATAAAAATTTAAAATTAATATAAATTTTTAAAATGATAATTTAAAATTTTTAAATTAGAATTTTTTAAAGTTTAAAAATTAGATAAGACATAATTAAAAAATTACAAATCTTTTAAAATTTAAAATTTAGATGAGATATAAATCAGTTCAATCAAAATCATAAGAATTTGATTAAAAAATAAATACAATATAAGTAGTGATCTTCTGAATAAAATTGAATTCATTTAAAAAAATAAATATTAAATGACAATATCTAAATTTTAATAAATTATATCGATTTTATCTTTTAAATTAATATAAATTTTACTGAAAATATATATATTCTATAAAAGAGATACATATCTGGTATCTCGTTGTTATGACAAATAAATCAAATACTATTACACATATATTTAGTTGCGAACGTCAAAAATAATAAAAAACATAAATATTTTTAAAAATACATATATAAGTAAATAATCAATTTATTTATTTATTTAAAAATATATCGAGTTTGAGGTAGGGTACAAAAAAAACAATGTATCTCTCTAAGATCACGTAGGTAAATGAATCTTTGAAAAAATATAATCGTATTCATAAATTCTTCTCCTTCTTATGTATTTTTAAAATTTTGAATGATGTATTCTTAATAGATAAAATTAGATTCAGTCAAGAAGTTCTTGTGGATTTGACTTTTTTAAAATAAAAGATAAATCCAAAAAAGATACATACTATATTGTAATCTTATCTATAGAATAATAATCTATAACAGAAAAAAGAGAAACTACCGCTTTAGATAAAATCTAAATTAAAAACTACTTTAGCCTTTAACCACTCTTTCTTGTATCTCATCTTATAAATATGGCAATGGAATCCCTTCTTCTTCTCATAGTTTTTGATTTTTCTTCCGTTTTCCATCCAAGGCTACTCCACACAAATTACCAAACCCTCTTTAACTTTTCATAAGATACATTCTATTTGCTTGAATTGAATGAGTCAATTAAGGTGCATCCACTCTTTAATAGCGGTGTTATTTTTTACTGTAATACTCATAATTAGCAATAATGGTGTTGATGCTTTTCACAAAGTACACCCACATCTTCAATCTGTTTCAAGGATTTCTGTGAGCGGCAAACACAGAACTGGATACCATTTTCAACCTCCTAGGAATTGGATTAACGGTTTGTGTAACCGTTTTATTCCCTTCATATTCATATTCTTTTGTTCATATATGCTTCATTTGGATGGTAATTCATCAATGATAAAAAGCGAAGAACAACGTATATAATTTAAAATATTGTTAGCGTTGTAACGACCTCGTAGCATTGTATAATAAAGGTTGGGAATAAAAGATGGAAAATATTAAAATAAACGTCCTGCTAATTACGTTAGGGTTTATCCAATAACTTTGATCAAAGGGGGAGGGGGGGGGGGAATAAAATTGGGCTTTGAACTTTGATAGGATAAAATGTCAAACATGTAAATTTTAATTACGTTAGGGTTTATCCAATAACTTTGATCAAAGGGGGGAGGGGGGGGGGGGGGGAAATAAAATTGGGCTTTGAACTTTGATAGGATAAAATGTCAAACATGTAAATTTGGGAGAATGAATTTTTTTAATTTTTTTAATTATTTGGTAAAGTATGATTTTTTATCTAACATTTTTTAAGTAAAATAAAAAAAATATCTAAAAAAATATTAAATAATAAAAAACATACTTAAATAAATAATTAAAAGAAAAAATTGAAAAAATCAATTCCCATAAATTTTGTCTTATTATAAATGTTCCTCTCAAATTTATTTGGAAAGACGTTAATAATCTGAAAATTTCCCAAATTTGTCCTTTCATATGTTCTTGTCAATTAATGTGTTTGCTAGCGTGTGGAATATGTTTTTCTCCCATATAATAATGGCCTTTGATACAGTTAGTTGCTAGTAAAGTTGCTTGGCTATTAGTTTATTTTTTATTTTTTTTATTTTTTAATAATATGAATGCTTATTAGCTATAGAATTTAATTTTACATGTGCATCAAAAGTAAAATCTTAGTTATATATAGAAGACAATAGTACAATATACATAAGCCCAAGCTTATGAAGCTGAAAGTTTATATATGCACTCGGAACTCTTGTTTTGTGCATTTGTCTCTAAAATTATCTTGAAGGGGTATATTAGGTAACTAATAACTTTGTTGAACAACATGAATAATAAACTCTAAATTTAGTTATTATTAGATATTAATTACTCATGTCACTAATTAAATTTAGGATTAATTTACTTTTTTAATTTTATTATTCACATTGTTAGCAATATTATTTTCTATCTATATTTTTTCTATCTTGAATCTTGAATCTCCATTCATCGTTGGTTATTGATACTGGCTAATTAAATTTCTTTGCTTTTCTTAATCCTTTTATATGGTCCCGCAATTGGTTAATGGACGCTACAATCAAATTATGCAGATCCAAATGGTTAGTATTTATTTTTCCTCTTTAATTTCTTTCTTATTTTTTTTAATGATTATTTTTCTGACAACCTTAACCAATATATAGCAATAAATTTATTTTTATTTTTTATTCCTTAAAAAATATTTTCAACATAAAACTGTTAATAGTGTAATATGATATTCAATTAATTATATAAATTATAATACATGTTGAAATAAAAAATCTATGTGAAAATATGTTAATTATACTCTTATTTATAATACATGTTAATAATTTTGAAGAATGCATGTTGGAAATATAAAATTTACAATAAAAATAAGTTAAATTAGATATATTTATACATAAATATATAACAATTAATTTGGTGACTTGTGAATGTCATTTTGAATAGTTTAATGAACACAAATGAATTAATACAGGACCTATGCACTACAATGGATACTACCATCTGTTTTATCAATACAACCCTAAAGGTTCAGTGTGGGGTAATATTGTATGGGCTCACTCAGTCTCAAAAGATCTCATCAATTGGAAAGCACTTGAGCCGGCCATTTATCCATCGAAACCCTTCGACAAGTTCGGGTGTTGGTCAGGCTCAGCCACCATCATCCCCGGAAAAGGGCCGGTGATCCTCTACACCGGAATAGTCGACGCGAACAAGACTCAAGTTCAATGCTATGCCGTCCCAGAAGACTTATCCGACCCCTTCCTCACAAAATGGATCAAACCGGACGAGTATAATCCCATCGTGGTCGCCGGCCCCGGCGTTAATAGCACCGACTTCCGGGACCCAACAACTGCATGGTTCAAAGACGGACACTGGAAGATTTTGGTTGGTAGTAGAAGAAAGCATAGAGGAATTGCATACTTGTATAGGAGTAGGGACTTCAAGAAATGGATTCGAGCCAAACACCCTATTCATACTGCTGCTGGAACGGGTATGTGGGAGTGTCCAGATTTCTACCCGGTTTCTATGGAGGGGACAATGGGATTGGATACGTCTGTGGTTGGTAATCATGTTAAGCATGTGTTGAAGAATAGTCTTGATGAGACTAGGTTTGAGTATTATACTTTAGGTACCTATTTCACCAATATAGATAGGTATATACCGGACAACACCTCTGTTGATGGTTGGGCTGGTCTTAGGTATGATTATGGTAATTTCTATGCATCCAAGTCCTTCTTTGACCCCACTATGAATAGAAGGATCTTGTGGGGTTGGGCTAATGAGTCTGATACTAAGGAAGATGATATTCACAAAGGATGGGCAGGAATTCAGGTACGTTTTAATATGATTAAATAAATTAAAGTATTTAGAATAGATAAAAATATATATATTAAAATTCGTACTCAAAATTATTTCAAGGATATAGAATTTAAAATTTAAAAATTTAGAGTGTATTGATATTGATAAACTTTAATCTAAATTTTTGTATGTCCATTCTAAATTATTTTAGTATACTTTTGTCTATTTATTTTTTTAATAATTTATACAAGTCTTTCATAATTCAATTAGAATAGTACTATATGAGCATATACCATTGTTTCAGTCACCATCACTCACTACAAATGTTAGGTTAAATGTGAATTTGGTTTAGTTATTATAACAAAGAAGAGAAATGTGTGAATATATTTTGTCGGTGGTGGTTATCTTATAGTGTACATAAAGCATTTCTGGTTACTATTGTTAGTATAGTATTAATAAAATTTTATATAAATTTTGATGAATGCATACATCTGTTGTTAAAATTTCAGGCAATTCCAAGAACTTTGTGGCTTGATCCTAGCGGTAGACAATTGGTACAATGGCCTATTGAGGAATTAAATAGCCTTAGGGACAAAGAAGTAGAGATTAGCAATCTAAAGCTTGCAAAGGGAGATTATGTTGAAGTTAAAGGAATTACTGCTGCTCAGGTCAACTTCTAAATTATTTAAACATCAACTTATTAATTGATTTCTATGTTGCATGCATTTTAAAGTGCTAACAATTATATTATATGGCATGACACACCAGGCAGATGTAGAAGTTACCTTCTCATTTTCAAGCTTGAACGAGGCTGAAGCATTTGATCCAAGTTGGGTCAACGCAGAGGATTTGTGTGGCAAAAAGGGTTCAAATATTCAAGGTGGAGTTGGCCCTTTTGGTATTCTAACATTGGCTTCAAATAATTTGGAGGAATATACTCCTGTCTTCTTTAGAATTTTTAAAGCTTCGAACAAGCATGTAGTGCTCTTATGCTCCGATGCAAGAAGGTTTGTGTTTGACGAATAATTCAAATGGATTTTAGAATGTTACCTTATTTTCGTGTCTTCTAATTGATTAACTTACTTCAATTTCTTGTTTTTCAATAGTTCTTCTTTGAAGAGTGAGTTGTACAAGCCATCATTTGCTGGATTTGTAGATGTGGATTTGTCTACTACTAAGAAGCTTTCTCTTAGGAGTTTGGTATGTACAAATGCAAACCCTCCATATTCTTATTATTGGTGTTAACATTTATGTGATATGAGAATTACTATATTAATATTGGCTAACATTCTATGCTATTTTCAATTAAATGACAGATCGATCATTCTGTAGTGGAGAGTTTTGGAGCAGGCGGAAAAACAAATATTTTATCTAGGGTTTATCCTGAGTTAGCTGTGGCAGATCAAGCTCACTTATTTGTGTTTAACAATGGAACTGTACCAATCGTTATGGAAAATCTTAGATCATGGTGCATGAAATCTGCTGTTATAAATTGACATGCCGAAAGATTATTTAGTTTATCTTAAAACTTGAAAAATGTACTTTTATCTATTTTTAATTGAATTTTTTTGTTATCTTTTTATATCATTTTCATAAATTTTAGAAGGTTAATAATTTTTTTCCAACGCACTAATACCCTAATTTACACACAAGTTACAGGGTAGATATGCCCAATTTGGGTAAACAACTTAATTATTAAACTATTTTTGAAAAATAGCTTAAATAATAAATGATTATATTAAAAGTAGTTTATAAATAAATTATTTTGTGTTTAGATTTTTAGTTCTAAAAGCACTTATTTTATACAAATGTGATAAAAAGTAGTAGCATTATGAGAGAAGTCTTTTTTTTTTAACTTCTTTATAAGCTCCTAAATAATTTTTTAGAAAGCTACCATTTGATTTTGAAAATTGTACCAGACATTAATACTATTACTTTTCATAAATCAAAAGTCCAAAAAAATTACTTTTGGAACTTTCCAAACGGACCCTAAATATATATGCACAGTAATAGAATAATAAAATTGATGGTGTAGGAGCAAAAATAATACATATTACTATAAAAAGTATATTAATTCTAATTTATAAAAGATAAATACACATTAGTTATCAGAATACAAAATAAAAAAAAATTATATTAGTCACTGACTTTTTTTTAGTTGAAATCTTTAAGGTATTTATCTTGTATTCATATTTTAAAAATGCTAAATAATTATTTTATTATCAATTTGATTAAATATTTTTTTATACATGTTTTATAGTTTAAAATGAGCTATGATTGGTGTTTAGGGAGATAGTCCCCTAACAAGCCTAACAGATTCGAATATAATATAAATAAAAAGGTTACAAATATTTTTAATAAATTTATATTTTTTAGAATAAATAATTACATATTTAACAAAAAATAAAATAAATAAATATGAATGGATCCTATTTATGATATATGGAGCAGATAACATCTAAGAACTCAATAAAAAAATAGGTATTTATTGCACATTATTACTCTTGAATAGAAAGATTCACATAAATAAATATTTATTCCCAAAAAATATTTTTAAAAAAATGGAATGAATTTTATAACTCAATAACTAGACAGTATATCTATAATTCACATAAAACTATATAAATATTATTATAAAATAATTTTAGTTAAAAAATAATAATTTATATGAATAAGTGAATCAAAGAGTTTGCATACAAAAATCAAACTAAAAGTCCACACTTAGCAACTTCACTTCTACGAATAGTCGTTCTTTCTTGTGTGTTTTAATAATGTGTCTTAATAGAATACATATCTAATATAATTATTTTTGTTTAAGTGTGTTGCTAACTCTCTTAATTATCTTGTCTTGTACTATTAATGTTAATAATTTTTTTTTCATGTTCATTTTGGCCCTTTACTAAAATAAAATAAAAGGAAAATGAAGGAGAAAATAAATTGCATTTTTTGTGATGTTTTATACTATTTATCCATTATTTTATAGTCACGAGGTAAGGAATTTTTTTATTAGTATACTTAATATTTAAAGTCATGATAATAATTATTTTAAAGAGGACTGTGTCAAAGAATTTTTGATAAGAGAAAAGGGAGCATGTTAATTTATGTAATAATTACTGTTTTTAATTTTTATGATTGTTCAATTGTCTTTTTTAGTGTGTATTATCAAATATTTAATTTGTTTTGTTTTGTTTTTTTGTTATTGCTTCTATCTTATTGCTTTGTGGTTTTGATTTATGATTGTTATGGGTATTCTATTTTCGTTCTATGATGGTTGTTGTTTCGTTTTTCTTGCCTTTTTGTGTTGTTGCTTCTCATTAATTTCTTTAACTTCATTTACTTCCAATGTTTTAAGGTTGGTCTACAAATATTATAGATTTTAGAAAAAGTTTGGTAATCAAAATTTTTCAGCCATAATTAACTAAAATTTTCTATAATTCACTTCATTTATATTATTTAATATCAGTTTTATTTTTTATTCCACTCTCTTATCATTCTACTTATCACCGTTCTTATCAAATCTACTTATTAATGATATTAATTATAAAATCATATCCCTTTTTATTAGACATTATTGTAATCAATACTTAATATTTTTTTATAATTTGATTTTTATATATAAAAATACAATAAAGATTAATAATAATTATATTTAAGAACGGTAATTATAATATCAATTACATTAAATAATTGCAATTGATTCTTTGTCCGTTATGGTATTTATTATCAATTATTGGAGATATGAAACATGAAACCTATCCTAATATATACTTTATGTTAATTCAATCATATTCATTAAAAAATCACAAGAATAACACCATTGCAAGAACAATAGTGTATAAGCTAAGAAATTTTACAAGAAATTATTTTTAACTAGTTTTGATGAGATATGGTAATAAACCGGTTTTTTTTTTGTGTTTTTATGTGTATTTATAATTATATTGTACTACTATGTTCATATACATAACATTCATACGTTTATATACATAACATCCATAATTACATACAACTAACATCTAAAAATTAAATTCATGTTTATTAGATATTACAACCATACACGTATCATTTTTTAGTTATTGCATAAGTAACTATTAAGTTAACACAAATAAATTTAAATTTTATCATAATTGAATTTAAAAAAATGTCAAATTCTTAAATTAATTTATTCAATTGATAAATTTACTCATAACATCCATAAATTTATTCACATAACATCTATAATTTCATATTAATAACATCCATAATTTATACTCATAATATTCATAATTTCATACCTATGATGTCTATAATTAATAAATTTTTATAATTAATATTATCAAATTTTAAACTATACGTCTTATTGTATTCTTCAAATTATCTCATATGTGCACTAGTAGGTCGTGATTTTAATTATTTTAATTTTTTTAATATTCATATATATGCTTATTTATTGATTTTAATATGATGAGTTAATAATTATTTTTAAAAAATTATTTTTAAATTTTGTTTATATTTTATATTTTATTTTTTATTTTTAATAGTCTATATGTAAAATATAAGTTGTATAGTAGAAGTTGTTAAAATTTTTTAATTATTTAACTTTCATAATTTTTACAGAGAATTATTACATTTAATGGATAATAATGTGATTGAGAGATGTTAGAGATTTGATTTAAGAGAAACTGAAATTGATTTTGGAAAGACCATTAATGATTCCAAATATGCAGCAAAATGATAGGTGATAAGGAGGATAAGTGATAAGAAAGTGTATGTCACTTGCTTATCAAGAGAATGAAAATTTTTACATGACATTTCTATATTATAATTATTTTTTGGCTACCTAACATTACCCATAGATTTTTAGGCTTTGTATTTTCTTTCTCTTCTTTGATTATAAAAGATTGTGTCCTTTAAAATTAAAAAAAAAATTAAAAGAAGATATATGTTTGTTTATCTAGACTGTCTCTTGACTAATTAATAAATTTTGATATTAGAAAAGTATTTTCAATATATATATATAGTTACTTATTTTTTTTGTCTTTAATATCTTGGGACAAAATTAAAATTGTTTCTAACCTTTTTTTTTCTTATTAATATCATTCTCAAAGTTATTGAATATTTTAAAATTATCTTTTTGAACATAATAATTTTTTAAATGACACAAATGCTCTTTTTCTATTATCACTACCATTACCCCATTCACCGTTATCCCCATTTCTTCCTACCTAAAACAGAAAAACCAAAACGAAGAAAAAGAATAAAAGAGGAAGAAGAAAGAGAAAAAAAGGAAGAAGAAGAAGTGACAACGAAAAAAAGGACGGCTGCTGCCATCGCTTTGTGACTGTAGAGAGAGATAAAACAAGGATATGAGAGATAGAACAAGAGAAGAGAGAAACAAAGAAGGAGAAGAAAGGAAAGAAAAGGAAGAAGATGGAGGTGACGGCGGAGAAGCTAAGAGTGCGGTCGCCACCGTCGCGCCATGAAGGAGAGATGACAGCGGGAAAGAGTGCGGCCGCCGCCATCGTATCGTGACTGAAGTGGGAGCTGCTATGTCAGCGTCGAGCTCCTTCACTGTCGTCGAGTTTTTGGTGGTGAGAGGACCTGCTCTTCCCCCTCTCTTGATCTGATATGTCTCATAAAAACATATAGTCTCATGTGCAAATTAGAATGAGCTTAACAAGAATAGATATTTTGTTTTAATAAATCGATCATTCAAGCCAAATTAAAATTTTTTGATAGTAATTTTGATAATAATCTTTGTAAGTATAATTATAAGTTCAACGCACCGTATACTAAAAAAATTATAGACGAAAAGCAAAACAGTTATAAATATAAACTCTACTAACAATTTGGTCCCAAGGAACTAAAGATACCGAACCTGAAGTGCCAAATTCAAGGTAAGGAGAATTGAAATAGAATGGAATAAATGAGTGTAGAATTTGGACCGAGACAGTGACAAGGTGGAATTGGAGATAGTTCTGAGAATAAAAAATAGAGCAAAACTATAGTTGAATTAAAACAAAGACAATGCAGATTAAATGGTGGCAGAATAGGACATAAAAGCTAGAGCAGAATCAGGAAAAAAAAGGCTAGACTGGGATAATGACAGGAATAGTTCAGCTCTGGCGGCATGATGAACGGATTCTTGACGGTTTAGAATTTCTCTAATGAGATCTCGTTGCAAGTATAGTTTCTAAACTAACATTAATCCTTTCATACAAAAATTTGTTTGTCACTAAAACAAACCCCAAAATTTATAAACTGAAGTATTGAACCTCGGGTCGTTCTCCCTAGGAATTGCGATAGAGTGTCTTGTTATTGGTTATGAGTTATGTTTGGGGTTTTGATAAGAGACATGAAAGATAAATGGCAAGGAAGTAAACTAATAGCTTCAAAGGTCTTGGCAAGAGTTGGTGGTCAAGGATCTCTATCCCTATCACTAACCACAACATGAGAATTGGCAAGGATCAATCCCCTTAAGTCATCCTCTAACTAGTAGTAAAGGAAAGTCAAATGAGCTATATCAATCCAAGTCCATAAGTCCTAGTTCTCCACCAATTCAATTAGTGAGATCTAGAGTTAATGGCTCCCAATCATCAATTACTTGGACATTAGTAACTCAAGAGTTCCTAAGTTACCTTCCCAAGCCAAGAGCATAAAATTCTACTCTAACATCCTTCCAAGCATTTTATCAAACACTTAGAAGGCACAAAATGAAAGCATAGTAAAATTGCAAGGAAAGTAAATCTACACTACTCAATTGCAAGGAATTAAACAACAACAAATCAAATGAACAATAAAGGAATATGAAAACATAAATTGTATTAAAGAGAAATAGAAGAACAAAAGTGCATCAACATAGAAGTAAAGAATTACAAGAATTAAATACAAAACTAGAAAGAGAAAAGGTAGAAGAAGAAGAATTACAAGAGAAAAAGTAAATCAAAGCATGAATTAAACCTAGATCTAAGAAATTCTAATCTAGATCTAAAACCTAATCCTAATTCTAGAGAGAAGTGAGAGCTTCTCTCTCTAGAAACTAACTTTCCCTCCAAAATTAATCTAAAACTACACTAGTGTCTAAAGTGTCTCATCCCTCTTCAATCCTTGGGTTAAATAGCATTATAAATGAGTTGGATTGAGCCCACAAGGCTTCTAAAATTGCTGGCCACGAGTTGCATTAAGTGAATCATGTACAACCATCGATGCGTACGCGTACTGTGCGCGTGGGTGCCCCTATGCGCGATGCAACTATAGAAAATCTTATATCATTTCAAAGCCTCGGATGTTAGCTTTCCAACACAACTGAAACCGCATAATTTGGATCTCTGTAGCTCAAGTTATGGTCGATTAAGTGCGAAGAGGTTGGCTTGACAGCTTTTGCGATTCCTTCATTTCTTCATGAGTTCTCCATTTTCACATGCTTTTTCTTCATTCCCTTGATCTAATATTTGCCTCCTAAAACCTAAAATTACTTAACAAACATATCAAGGCATCTAATGGAATCAAGGTGAATTAAATTCAGCTATTTTAAGTCATAAAAAGCCTGTTTTCACTCTTAAGCACAATTAAGGGAGAAGTTATAAAACCATACTATTTCATTAGATAAATGGGAAAAAGGTTGACAAAACCTTCTAAATTCAACACAAGATAAACCCTAAAAATGAGGTTTATTATGGCACCAATAAACTCCGACAGCAAGGATGATAGCTTGATTCAGGTTCACTCGAACGGCGACGGTGATGGCTCCTCCCGACTCCACGAGCAACGATGGTGCACGGCGACCGCGAGGAGGAAGCCTTTCTCCTCTTCCCCATTGCGCACTTCCTTTTCCTCTGCGTCTATCTTTTTTTTTCGCTCGATCTTCCTCTCTCTCTCCTCTGCTCTGTTTCTCAATGGTGACGGTGGCTCCCAGTTCTGTTGGTGCTGTCTCTTTCCTCCCTTCTCTCTTCTCTGAGCATGGGTGAGAATGAGAATGAGAATGCGTGTGTATGGGGCTGAGAGATAGTGAGAGGGTGAGGTAAGTGAAAAAAGTTAGTGTATGGCTAAGATTAGAGAAAGAAGAAAAATATGTAAGAGTAGACTCCACCATCTTACTTATTTATTGATAAAGTCATTTCTAAAGTTCATATACAACTTAATTTCATAAAAAAAAATACACAAGTAATTTTATGAATATATATAATGCATAACAATCAAGTAAAGGAACATAATACATAAATTTATATTACTAAAAATTTATAATATTAGAAAAAAATTGAAAATAAAATATTAAAGAGATTAAAAATTACATAAATAATTTGAATATTTAAATATTTAAAATAACAATAGTTAATTAAAATTCAAGAAAGTATAAAAAAGAAGATAGTTTTACCTCAATAAAGTTAAGTTGGAGTCAAGTTTTTTTTTTTTTTTTACCAAAATATTTGGATTGAGAAATTGAGAAGTTAGGTAGAAATAAAGATAGAAAGAGATAAGAGAATAAAGTGATACACGAATATGAGTAAAAATAGGTTAGATAGACCTATTATAAAAGAAGCAGTCTGTTCTGTTACAAAAGAGACTCAAGCTCAGACTATTATAAAAGTTTTAATATATTAATAAGTCGGTCCTAAGTGGAAATGATAATGGGACTCCATGGGGGCGGGGACCCCTTGCCGCATCTCCCGTCCCTGTTTAGTAAAGCCCTTCATTTCGTCTTCTTCTCGTCACAGGTCCCCATTTATTTTTTCTCACTAGGAAAGCGAATCCTCACAGATATCTATAGATATTAAATTTAAATGAAATTTAAAAAGTAACAATATCATAATAAAATCTAATACAATTCAATTAAATATATCAAATTAAAACATAATCTAAATACAAATTTAACATAATCAATATACACACAAGATTTTCAATGTACAATTTAAAATAAAATGAAATAGAAAAAGCTTCCAACAAAATAATATAACAATTCTTGGTGGTTGATCATAGCTGGATAATAATATCCCCTTGTAAAACACAAATTTGAATAATTAGTTATTACAAATTTAAATATTATACACATCATTAATTTGTTTCTTGATAAAACTTAAAAAAGTCATTAAACATACACTTACATAAAACCAAGTTGGATTGGTCTAGTGGTTAGTTCACTAATCTGCTTAAGCAAATGTTGGGGGTTTGAATCCCGCCTTGTGCATGCTGCAACCCATTGACCAGCAGCAAACCCTTAAATAGAGCTCAATACTGCGGCAGATCAATCATTGGCATGTCAGGTTGGAGGATACCGTGGAAAACTAAAAAAAGATACACTTAAGGATATTTAAGTAATTTTTTCGCAGAAATTTCACGGATAGGTCCCCATGGGACGGGTTAGCGGATACCTCAATTTCCGCTCCAATCCCCATGGAGATTTTGCGGATCCTCATTAGCTCTCCTATCGTGGGTAATCCCTACGGGTATCCACGGATGTCAGACGTGTGGATGCAGATTTTTTTATTATTTTTAGGCCCAAACTTACTGATAAACCACTATTTTATGGTTTATCTTGTGCTCAATGGAGTGATTTTTATCAAGTCTTTGCACACTTATCCATACAAATTGCATGATTTTACAATTCCTTTCCAATTTTGCTCTATGATTGAAAACTTACTTCTTAAGCCTTTAAATTGTGTATTTTTTATTTTTCTTTATACCATTCGATGCTGTGATCTGTGCGTTAAGTGTTTTCAGGCTTTATAGGGCAGGAATGGCTTAAAGGATGGAGAGGAAGCTTGCAAAAATGGAAGGAACACAAGAAACTAAGGAGCTGACCAGCGAAGAATGACGCACGTGCTCACATGACGCGTGCGTGTGATGTGGAGATTTGCACAGCGACACGTGCGCGTACCTGACGCGTACGCATGACACGCGAAGATGACCATCGACGCGTACACGTGACTGACGTGTACGCATGACATGCGCCACATGCAGAAAACGCAGAAACCGCTGGGGGCGATTTTAGGCTGAGTTTGGACCCAGTTTTCGGTCCAGAAACACAGACTAGAGCCAGGAGACAAGCAGAGACTCAACACACATTGACACATTCTCATTTGCATAGTTTTGAGTTTTTAGTTTTGAATCTTAGAGAGAAAATCACTACTTCCTCTAGGGATTCTTCACGTTCATACTTTTAGAGTTTCAGGCTTTTGATTTGGATATTGAGAAGAGTTACTACCTCCGTTGAAGTTTTCATTATTCTAGTTTGTTTCCTTATTCCTTTACTCTTTTTAATTGCCCATTAACCCTGTTCAGATACGTATGTTTATGGTTTTGAAATTTATTAATGCAAAGAACTATTTTTATTTTTAATTAATTTTCAGTTATTATTTAATTTATCATGTCTTCTTCTTATTCCCTTTATATGCTTGTGAATGTTGTATTCATGTCAATGGAGTAGACTCCCAACTTGACTTGGGAGTTGATTAAAAGAAAACCCTTGAGTTGGAATACTCAAGTGTTAATTGGTAATTAGAAGTTGTTGGCTGACTCTCTAGTCTCTGACTCTAATCCTTCCTTAGGAGAGGATTAGAACTTGGGATTCAGAGTTGGTTAGTTAGTTACTTGACTTTCCTTTATTCAGTAAAGGATAACTAAGTAGAACAACAACCTTTTACTATTACACTTGGGAAAATCCAACAAGGATAGAAATTCCAATTAATCTTCTCCCGGTCAAGGCTTTTATTTTAATTCTATAAACTCTCTCGTTAATTTTCATTGCTTTAATTTACAATTGTTTATTTTCCTGTTCTCCAACTCTTAAAATTTCTCGGAAAACTTCTGATCAATAATTCGCACTCTTTTGTCAACTCGTTGGGAGACGACCTGGGATTTCTAATCCCAGTATTTTTATTCTAATTTTGTGACAACCCTTTCTAAATTGATAAGCAAAATTTTCGTCGGTTAAGAACTGTACTTGCAACACTGTTCTTATTATAATTTCTTAATCGGCAATTTTCCGCCACGTCAATTTTTGGCGCCGTTGCCGGGGAGTTGCAGTAGTTTGCTAAATTATTGGTTGGTGTAAATATTTTTAATTTTTGCATATTTTATTTTATTTTATTACCATGAGCTATATGTTTCTTTCATTGAATGACACGTTCACTGCCTAACTCGAGTTTAGCCGCCTTTGATCCTGAAATTGAAAGAACTATTTTACGTATTAGGCGAGCTCAACGTCGGTTAGCCTCTGAGGGTGGTGAAGTGGTTCTCACCAATTCACCAATCTCATCAGAGGGCGAATCTGAAGCGCCATCTGAGGAAGAAACAAGCTCCTATTATACTAATTTGGTTGATTTACGTGCAGGTAATATGGCGGAGCCCAGAAGGATTACTCTACAGGAAGCAGGAGCTCCAGACTTTACACTGCAACCGTATCAAGCGCGTCACCCAAATCTGGCTGTAGATATTGAGCTGAAGACTGCGCTGATCAACTTACTGCCCAAGTTTTATGGCTTACCTGCTCAAGAGCCTATCAAGCACCTCAGGGATTTTCAGACAGCCTGCTCAACTACTAAGCATCATGGTGCAGAAGAGACTACTATTTGGCTGTATGCCTTCCCATTTTCCCTTGAGGAAAAGGCAAGGGAGTAGTTCTACACTCAACTTGAAGCAGTCGTTACCAACTAGAATCTACTCAGAAGAGAGTTCCTGGAAAAGTACTTTCGAGCTGAAGTTACAGATAGACTAAGGAAGGAGATTTCCTGCATTATCCAAGGTGAGACAGAGACTCTCTACGAATACTGGAAACGCTTCAGAAATCTCCTGGACTCCTATCCCCACCACAAGATTGACCAAATGGTATTGATCAGTTACTTCACATAAGGCATGAAGCCTCAGGATAAGACCACATTAGATGCTGCAAGCAATGGCTCTCTGAAGAAGTACAAGACGGTGACAGAAGCGTGACAACTGATCGCTGATCTAGCTGAGTCTACCCGGAATGCTAGGCATAGGAACAACCATCCCAAGGCTGTTGCGGAGGTTTTCTCTAGCAGTGAGACTGCTGCTCTCACACAGACTCTGGAAGAGATGACCAACATCCTGAAGCAGCTACAGCTGAATCAACAACAACCTCAGCCTCTCCCACCACAACAGAATCAACAGTTATTTCCTCAAAGAGTGTGCGGGATATGTGCCTGCTATACTCATTACACTGATGAGTGTCTGCAGCTCCAACAGGAAGACAACACTTTGGCAGCTACTCACAATTTCTATGACCGCTCGAATCAAGGGTACTATCAACAAGGTGGCAATTATAACCAAGGTGGGAACTATAACCAAGGTTGGCAAGATAGCTCCAACCAAGGGTGGAGGGACAACTATAACAGAGGAGGTAGAGACAACCAGGAAAATCAAAGGTAGAATAATAATAACAATCAACAAAACCGATATCAGCAAAACCCTCCCTATCAACAGCAGAACCAAAACCAGCCTTACAGAGCACCTCACCTCAGGCAGTCCCTGATGACAAGTCATCTTAGCCTAGTATCACTAGTCTTTTTTTTTGTTTTCAAATGAATTATGCACTTTCTTGAGCCATAAGCAAGCCAATTGGGTAGATTTTCATGCTTCCTTTGATTTAATCAACCATAGATGAATTAATGCAATTTCATGAGGTTTTATGCTATAATTGTCACATATTATGAAAGAATGAATATCTCATGATTTTGAGCATAGCTTTGATGTGTTTGGTTGATTAATAATAGGTGAAGAAAGCTTGGAGAAAGGTTGAAGCAAGAAGGAATGGCTAGGAGGAAGAGAGGACAAAAAGTTTGAGCAAAAGTTTGCCTCAAACTTTAGCTCAAACTTTTGGAATAAGTGAAAACGAACCAGGGAGCAAAAAGCTTGACCAAAAGTTTGCCTCAAACTTTTGCGCAAACTTTTGGGCAAAAAGCTTGAGCAAAAGTTTGCCTCAAACTTTTTGGCAAACTTTTGGGAGAAAAGCTTGAGCCAACGTTTGCCTCAAACTTTTTGGCAAACGTTGGCCTCACAAATCAACACCCTGGAGAGCAAAAGTTTGCGCCAACGTTTGCCTCAAACTTTTTGGCAAACGTTGGCGCCATGAACAACACACCCTGGAGAGCAAAAGTTTGCGCCAACGTTTACCTCAAACTTTTTGGCAAACGTTGGCGCCATGAGTGTGCAAGGGGGAGCCAACGTTTAAGCAAAAGTTTGACCCCAAACTTTGGCTCAAACGTTGGTAGCAGCAAGGATGGGGTGGCTGATATAAAAAGTTTGAGTAAAAGTTTGCCTCAAACTTTTACTCAAGCTTACATGATTCCGAACCCGGTTCACTTCGGTTCTTCTCCAAACTCCAAGAGCAATCAACCAAGGCCTCTATCAACCCAATTCCATCAAGAGCAAAGGCCCAATTCAAGGCTTGAAGACCATTTGAAGAAAGTGTATAAATAGCTTAGGATTTGAAGTTTCAAGAGAGCTTCCTTTTTAGAATTTTCATCACTTACAGTAGAGGGCTTTCTTTTCGGTTTGGATTGAATGCACTTAGTAGAGAGCTCAACTTTACATTTAGCATTGTTGTTTTAATTCAAGAGAATTTGGGATGAGAATTGATCTCTCTTCTTCCTTGTTCTTGCCTAGCACTCTTTACTTTTCTTGTCTTGGATCTTGGGTTGGAGAATTGAAGGAATTCTGTTTCAATCTCATCCTGAGATCTCTCTGTTTAATTTTACTGCATAATTGAATTCCCAATTCTGTTACTTGCTTCTTCATCTACTTTCTCTGCAATTTACATTTCCTTTGAAATTGCTCTTGTTGGATCTAGGAAGGCATTGAGATCTAGACTTGGTTATCTAGTCTCTTGGGTCCTGAGATCTGAATTATCATTTTACTTTCTCTGTTTAACGCTTTTCATGTTCATTTACATTTCCGTTTTAGATCCGGTTCAATCCAAGCCATCTTTTACTCTTCTGTTTGTTGAATTTTACTTTTCCTTGTTTAATTTCTGCAAATCCAACTCCCAATTCCCTTTACAATTTAAGCCATTTACATTTCTTGCACTTTAAGATTCTGCAATTTACATTTCTTGCGTTCTAAGTTTCTGCCATTTAATTTCTTGCTCTTTAAGATTCAGCACTTTATTTCCTGTTCCCTTTAATTTCATGCCAATTACCCATTCCCTTTATTTTCCATGCAATTTAAATTCTGCAAATCACAAATCACTCAACCAAATCTTGATTCGCTTGACTAAATCAACCACTAAACTAAAATTGCTCAATCCTTCAATCCCTGTGGGATCGACCTCACTCCCGTGAGTTATTATTACTTGATGCGACCCGGTGCACTTGCCGGTGAGTTTTGTGTCGGATCGTTTTCCGCACATCAAGTTTTTGGCACCGTTGCCGGGGATTGAAAAAGATTGACAATGAATAAGTGAAGTGGAGATCTAGATCAAGCACTTTTTCTTTTCTATTTCTTTAACTTTTGACTAACACGCTAACTGTTTGAATTTTTGCCTAAGCTAACTAATGTTTCACTTCAGCCATGGATTGAAGTGTTATTGCTTTTCTGGTATTGTGTGATTCTTGTGTTTTGCTTGTATGTCAGATGCAAGAAGAGAGATCCCTACCTTTCATGAAACTGACGAAAGAATCCTCCGAAGGCTAAGAAGAGAAGCAAGAGAAAAAAATGTTGCTGGAGAGGAAGAATCAGATGAAGAATATCATGAATTGGAGGAACACTCAACAAATCCAACAAATCCACCAGTGAGAATGGCCAACAACAATGGTCAACCCCAAAGGAGAATCTTGGCTTCATATACATTTGCTAATCCAAGGCATTGTGGGAGTAGCATCCTTACCCCAAATGTCGATGCAAATAACTTTGAATTGAAGCCCCAACTCATCACCTTGGTGCAGAACAACTGTTCTTATGGAGGAGGCCCCTTGAAAGATCCAAACCAGCACCTATCCACCTTCCTGAGGATATGTAACACAGTGAAGACCAATGGTGTACATCCTGACAGTTACAAATTGTTGTTGTTTCCATTTTCCCTGAGGGACAAAGCTACTCAATGGTTGGAGTCATTTCCAAGAGAAAGCATCAACAATTGGGAGGATCTAGTGAGCAAGTTCCTAGCAAAGTTTTATCCTCCTCAAAGGATCATCAGGCTCAAAACAGAGGTTCAAACATTTACTCAGATGGATAGAGAGTCATTGTATGAAGCATGGGAGAGATACAAGGCTCTAATCAGGAAGTGCCCTCCTGAGATGTTTAATGAATGGGATAAACTCCAAAATTTCTATGAAGGACTGACAATGAAAGCTCAAGAGGCACTTGACTATTCCGCAGGAGGCTCGATGCAACTTATGAAGACAGCTGAAGAAGCTCAGAACCTCATTGATATGGTGGCAAACAATCAATACTTCTTTGCTCATCAGAGACAACGCCAACCATCACTAAGGAAAGGAGTGTTAGAAATGGAAGGGGTGGACACCATCCTAGCTCAAAACAAGATAATGCAGCAGCAGATTCAAGAACAATTTGAGCAGATGGCTAAAAAGATTGATAGTTTACAAGTTGCAGCAGTGAATACAAGCCAACCATCAACCACATGGGGACAAAATAAAGAAAACCAAGAAAATCAGCAGCAGGAACTACCTCAATATGTGCACAACCAAGGCTCAGGCCAAAATGAGGTTTATGGTGACACCTACAATCCATCCTGGAAGAACCATCCAAATCTCAGATGGGGAGATAACCACACCCACAGCCAGCAACCGTGGCAGAAAAACTCAAACCAAAACAACTCAAGAAACACAACTTACTCAAACCACGACCAGCAAAACACTAATAATAATCAATACAAGAAACCACAAAATACATATCAACCACCCCACCACAATCCACAAACTCATCAAAATAGCATTTCCGCACCAACATCTAACCCCCAAAACTACCACACTACCCCTACAAATAACTTCCAGCAACCACATTCCACCCCCATCATACCACCAATAGAC
Source organism: Arachis ipaensis (assembly GCF_059453495.1). Taxonomy (NCBI): domain Eukaryota; kingdom Viridiplantae; phylum Streptophyta; class Magnoliopsida; order Fabales; family Fabaceae; genus Arachis; species Arachis ipaensis. The sequence goes on from NC_142441.1 coordinate 100,825,336, forward strand.
CATCATGAAAGTAGAATTTCAAGTCTTGAGGCAGCCATACAAGCAATTGCTCAGTCCACTCAAAGCTTAGTCAAAGTGCAAGAGAGAAATGAAGCTACCATGAAGAGCCTTGAACGACAAGTGGGACAATTGGCCAAACAAGCTAAACGGCCAACCAATGTTCTCCCAAGTGATACAATCTCCAATCCAAAGGACAAAGGAAAAGCTACAAAGTGGGAGGAGTGCAAAGCAATCATAGTGGGAAGTGAAAAGACTAGGGAGAAGGAAGCCATCAATCAAGAAGAACACAACAGAGAAGTTCCACAAGAAGAGACAGAAGAGAGAAGTGAAGAGGAGAGAAAGACCAAGAATGCAAAAAGCTCAAAGAAAGATGAGGACATCCTTGAAACACAGCTACAAGAGAAGAAGGAAGGGGTGAAGCCAGATGTCCCCAAACTTCCGTACCTTCAGAGGTTCAAAAAAGAAAACGAGGATAAGCAATACTCAAAATTCCTGGATATATTCAAGACTCTCAGCATCAATATTCCTTTCTTAGAAGCACTTGAACAGATGCCATTATATGCCAAATTTATGAAAGAAGTACTCACAAAGAAAAGATCCCTGAAGGAAGGACAGATTGTTGAGATGACAAAGGAATGTAGTGCTATCCTCCAAAGAGAGTTGCCAGAGAAGAAAGATGATCTTGGGAGTTTTTACATACCTTGCACCATAGGAAACATAACAATTGAAAAGTCATTTTGTGACCTCGGTGCAGGTATAAACTTGATGCCTTTGTCTCTAATGAGGAAACTTCAAATTTCTGAGCTGAAGTCCACACGAATAGTTCTCCAAATGGCTGATAAATCCATTAAGCAAGCACTGGGAGTTGTGGAGAATGTGTTGGTAAAAGTGGGAAAATTCTTTCTCCCAGCTGATTTTGTCATCCTGGATATGGATGAAGACCCTAACACTCCCATCATCCTGGGGAGGCCTTTCCTGGCTACGGGCAGAGCATTGATAGATGTTGAAAAATGAGAATTGTTGTTAAGAGTGCATGATGAGCACCTAGCATTCCATGTTTTTAAAATCCTGCATGAGCCCACTCAAGAAGAAGATTGTATGAAGGATAAGGCCAAGGATCAAAGCTTGAAGGAGGCATTCAATGAGTTAACTCCAAGACTTCTACATCCATGCTTGAAAGAAGTAGAGATGGTGCAACAGACCAAAGAAATCAAGGAGGAACTAGATCCAAAACCCCCAGATGAGAACCTCAACATTCCAGATAAAGAACCACCAAGGCACGAATCATCTCTTAAGAAAGAAGAGAAGAAGAAGAGGCCAAAAGGGTGGAAAAACAAGAAAATTCCCACTAAAGGCTTTTCACCAGGGGATAAAGTAGTGTTAAACACCCAACCAATGAAGGTGTCCCCACAATCATCTGAATGCTATACTGTGAACCGGATCCTTTCACTTGAACACCTAGAGATCATCAAAGAGGAGACCGGAAGAAAGTTCACAGTAAGAGGAGAAAAGCTGAGACACTATGATTTTCAACCTCCATGATCAAAAGAACAAGATGTCAAGCTAGTGACATTAAAAGAGCGCTTGTTGGGAGGCAACCCAACCTGAGGTAATTTTCTTTTCATAGCTTTTTCAATAAAAATGTTGAATAATTAAGTATGTATTGCAAGGAGCTAAGTTTGGTGTTGCGCACCAAAACAATTTAAGGGAGAATGAAGGATTCTAAGTTCGGTGTTCCACCAAAATCTCATTTAAAAGCATATTCTCACCTCTTGCATAATGATAGCTCCAAGCAATCAGACAAATTATTCAACCAGTTAATTGCTTCTTAGTGTGGTTCCATAACCTTTAGCAAGGCCAAAAGAATTTATAAATGTACAACCTGTTGCATTAGAGACAGTGGCAAGGAATTAAGTTTGGTGTTCCCACACCAAATTGAATCCAAAAAGCCACACTCAATTCATGCATACTAACCAGTCACCTAAGGGCTTGAGAAGCAAGCAACTTTTGAGAATTATGCAGGGAACGAACCACCATTTGAAGACATTATGCATCATGACTCAAAAGGGGCACAACAGAAGGAAGAACAAAAGAACTGCAAACCAATAGGTTGTATTTATACTTAACTTTTGCTGTTGAGAAGTGCTTTGATTTATGTCTTGCTAAAGTGTTCATCTAGTTCAAGTAGATTCAATTTTCTTTTGCAATAAGTAAGCTAGTCCAAGTGTGTGCTTGTATGTTTACTTTCACTTAACTAACTGCATGCTTTGTCCCCTGCATCTTTAATTCAATAAAAAGAAATGTTTAGAATGTGAAGTAAGATAGTTCTCTGTTAGATAGAAGTACAATAAAAGTAAGTGGTGGTATGCATGTGTGATTGTATGATAGCTCACTTTTAGTGAATAAGAGAACTAGGATGTCTCCTTCTAAGTAGAAAGTAGCCTACTGTCTATGAATCTCAATCAAATAAAATTTCTTGGTTAAAAAGAAAAACAAAAAGAGAAAAGAAAAAGGCCAAAAATGGCAACAAAACAAAAGAAAAAAGAAATAAAGCTAGACACCAATAGCTTGAACCTTAGAATATATGCCTGTGGTGTCTTTGTACTAGGATCTGCTTGGATTATTAAGTTCTTTGGAGTGCATCAACACTTGGTGACTTGGGTTAACTAACCCGGGATCATCAGCTGAAAGTCCACTATCAAGAGCAACCTAACTACAAGGCATTTAGTAACCCAAAGAGGTGCTGGGCATCAATGTTTTAAGAAGGAATGTAAGCCAAGTGTCTATAGTGAATAATGTGTCAAGTATAAAGAAAAGAAAATGAACTTGCTACACATGACACTCAAATAAAGCTTATGAACAAAATAATAGCCAAGGATAAAGGAATAATGAGAGGTCATAGCAGTATGTTATTTGAAGCTTGAAGGAGACTTTCTAGGCTTAAGAGTCAATAAGAAGTGAGTGTTTACATATCCACATAAAACCCCATGAACTACCAATAACACTCTACTAGCATGAACATCCTCTTCCATTTCATTCTTTCTTCTCAATAAATCTTCTCTTGCTTGGGGACAAGCAAGCTTTAAGTTTGGTGTTGTGATGACAAGTCATCTTAGCCTAGTTTCACTAGTCTTTTTCTTTTGTTTTCAAATGAATTATGCACTTTCTTGAGCCATAAGCAAGCCAATTGGGTAGATTTTCATGCTTCCTTTGATTTAATCAACCATAGATGAATTAATGCAATTTTATGAGGTTTTATGCTATAATTGTCACATATTATGAAAGAATGAATATCTCATGATTTTGAGCATAGCTTTGATGTGTTTGGTTGATTAATAATAGGTGAAGAAAGCTTGGAGAAAGGTTGAAGCAAGAAGGAATGGCTAGGAGGAAGAGAGGACAAAAAGTTTGAGCAAAAGTTTGCCTCAAACTTTAGCTCAAACTTTTGGAATAAGTGAAAACGAACCAGGGAGCAAAAAGCTTGACCAAAAGTTTGCCTCAAACTTTTGCGCAAACTTTTGGGCAAAAAGCTTGAGCAAAAGTTTGCCTCAAAATTTTTGGCAAACTTTTGGGAGAAAAGCTTGAGCCAACGTTTGCCTCAAACTTTTTGGCAAACGTTGGCCTCACAAATCAACATCCTGGAGAGCAAAAGTTTGCGCCAACGTTTGCCTCAAACTTTTTGGCAAACGTTGGCGCCATGAGTGTGCAAGGGGGAGCCAACGTTTGAGCAAAAGTTTGACCCCAAACTTTGGCTCAAACATTGGTAGCAGCAAGGATGGGGTGGCTGATATGAAAAGTTTGAGTAAAAGTTTGCCTCAAACTTTTACTCAAACTTTTACTCAAGCTTACATGATTCCAAACCCGGTTCACTTCGGTTCTTCTCCAAACTCCAAGAGCAATCAACCAAGGCCTCTATCAACCCAATTCCATCAAGAGCAAAGGCCCAATTCAAGGCTTGAAGACCATTTGAAGAAAGTTTATAAATAGCTTAGGATTTGAAGTTTCAAGAGAGCTTCCTTTTTAGAATTTTCATCACTTACAGTAGAGGGCTTTCTTTTCGGTTTGGATTGAATGCACTTAGTAGAGAGCTCAACTTTACATTTAGCATTGTTGTTTTAATTCAAGAGAATTTGGGAGGAGAATTGATCTCTCTTCTTCCTTGTTCTTGCCCAGCACTCTTTACTTTTCTTGTCTTGGATCTTGGGTTGGAGAATTGAAGGAATTCTGTTTCAATCTCATCCTGAGATCTCTCTGTTTAATTTTACTACATAATTGAATTCCCAATTCTGTTACTTGCTTCTTCATCTACTTTCTCTGCAATTTACATTTCCTTTGAAATTGCTCTTGTTGGATCTAGGAAGGCATTGAGATCTAGACTTGGTTATCTAGTCTCTTGGATCCTGAGATCTGAATTATCATTTTAATTTCTCTATTTAACGCTTTTCATGTTCATTTACATTTCCGTTTTAGATCCGGTTCAATCCAAGCCATCTTTTACTCTTCTGTTTGTTGAATTTTACTTTTCCTTGTTTAATTTCTGCAAATCCAACTCCCAATTCCCTTTACAATTTAAGCCATTTACATTTCTTGCACTTTAAGATTCTGCAATTTACATTTCTTGCATTCTAAGTTTCTGCCATTTAATTTCTTGCTCTTTAAGATTCAGCACTTTATTTCCTGTTCCCTTTAATTTCATGCCAATTACCCATTCCCTTTATTTTCCATGCAATTTAAATTCTGCAAATCACAAATCACTCAACCAAATCTTGATTCGCTTGACTAAATCAACCACTAAACTAAAATTGCTCAATCCTTCAATCCCTGTGGGATCGACCTCACTCCCGTGAGTTATTATTACTTGATGCGACCCGGTGCACTTGCCGGTGAGTTTTGTGTCGGATCGTTTTCCGCACATCAGTCCCAAGCGCCTCAGAACAACCAACATCAGACCCTTCAAATCACTTACCCCTCTTCCTCTTCTAATGATGAGATACTTCGTTCTCTTACACAAGGACAACAAGACATTCAGACTACACTTAACTCTACCATAAACGGTCTGAATGCCACTTTACAAGCTCTCGTCTCCCGGATGGATTCATTGTCTACCCCCAACAATCAACCTTCAAGCTCCAGTGCAATTTCTTCTCAACCTTTACCCAACCCCAAAGGTGGAATCAATGCCATCACTTTGAGGTCCGGAACCACACTACAAAAGAGGAGTCAAGCTCAAAGGAGAACATTCAAGTTGAAGATATTGTTGAGGTGGAGGATGCTGAAGAGGAGGATGAAGTACAAGACATGGTTGAAGAAGAAGCAGCTCAACCAGAGATTAGCGCACCAAAGGAAGCTGAAGCTACAAGAGACGCCATCCCTATCCCCTTTCCACACCTTGCTAGGAAGTCCAGAAAGCAGATGGAGCTCGACCCAAAGATAGTGGAGATCTTCAAAAAGGTTGAGGTAACCATTCCCCTTTTTGATGCCATTCACCAGGTACCTAAATATGCGAAGTTTTTAAAGGATTTGTGCATGCATAAGGATAGAATACAGGATTTAGAAACTATTCCCTTAGATAGCTCTATATCTGCTTTAATGGGTGCCATACCAAAAAAATATGGGGATTCGGGGCCATGTATGGTTACCTGTACCATTGAGGATGTAACATTTTCTGACTGCATGTGTGATTTAGGAGCGTGTGTTAGCATTATGCCATTGTCTGTATATGATGCTTTGAGGCTCCCTCCCTTAAAAAGGTCGGCAGCTCGTTTTGTTTTGGCAGATAAAAGCATAATCACGGTGGTTGGAATTGCTGAAGATGTGCTGGTGAGCATTAAGGGGCTCACATTTCCTATTGACTTCTATATTTTGGAGATGCCCCCTAATGACTCAGGAAGACCATCATCCATCCTGCTTGGAAGGCCATTCCTAAAGACTTCAAAGTTCAAATTGGATGCCTTCTCAGGAACTTACTCTTTTGAGATAGATGGCAGAGCAGTGAGCTTCAACTTGTATGAAGCTATGAAGCACCCTCCGGAAGATGATTCCATCTTCCAGTGCAACATCTTTGATGAGACTGTAGCTGCAGTTCACCAAGAAGAAGTAGAAGAGATGCACATGAAACACGATCCAAGTGTGGGAAAACCCTCTGAACATAATGAGGACACTTTGCCACCATCACTAGCTCCAGATGATCAAATGCCTAGCCATGGGCAGAAAATGGGGTTAAAGCCCTTTCCACCCCACCTCAAGTATGCTTACCTTGAGGATAATCAAAAGCTCCCAATTATCATTACAAGAGAACTCACATCCCAACAGGAGGAGCAGCTGCTTAGTGTGCTGAGAAAACACAAGAAAGCAATTGGGTGGAGCTTGGCGGATATAGTAGGCATCAGCCCTCAAGTTTGTGAGCACAGAATATTTTTAGAAGAGGGAGCAAGGCCTGTCCATCAACCTCAAAAGAGATTTAATCCTACCATCTTGGAAGTTGTCAAGAAGGAAGTGACCAGACTGCTTGAAGCTGATATCATCTATCCAATCTCGGATAGTAAATGGGTAAGCCCAGTACAAGTGGTACCCAAGAAGTCTGGAGTCACAACAGTGAAGAATGAGCATGGAGAGCTCATAGCAACTAGAGTGCAGAATTCCTAGAGAGTTTGCATTGATTACAGGCGCCTCAACCAGGCTACTCGCAAGGATCACTACCCCCTGCCATTCATTGATCAAATGCTTGATCTCCTGTCAGGTAAATGACACTACTGCTTTTTAGACGGTTACACAGGCTATTTTCAAATTCATATAGCTTCTACTAAAGATCAGAAAAAGACTACGTTTACATGTCCCTTTGGAACGTATGCATACAAGAGAATGCCTTTTGGCTTATGTAATGCACCGGCTACTTTCTAAAGATGCATGATGAGTATTTTCTCAGATCTTATTGAGAGCTGTATGGAAGTTTTTGTGGATGATTTTAGTGTGTATGGTGATTCTTTTAACCTTTGCTTGGATAGTTTAGCTAGAGTATTAGACAAGTGTGTTAGTTCAAACCTTGTATTAAATTTTGAAAATGTCATTTTATGGTAAAACAAGGAATTGTTCTAGGACATGTTGTTTCCAATACTAGTATTTCTGTAGATCTAGCAAAGGTAGATGCGATTTCTGGTTTACCTTACCCCTCCTCCGTGAAGGAAGTTCGTTCTTTCCTTGGTCATGTAGATTTCTACCGGAGATTTATCAAGGACTTCAGTAAGGTAGCATTGCCTTTATCCAGACTGCTGCAGAAGGATGTTGAGTTCGAGCTGAGTGAGGACTGCATGGAAGCGTTTGATAAGCTGAAGATCACCTTGACTCAAGCTCTGATTGTGAGAGGACCAGACTGGAGCCAGTCATTTGAGATTATGTGTGATGCCTCCAACCATGCAGTGGGAGCGGCGCTAGCTCAGCGCGAAGGTAAGGACCCTTTTATAATTGCATATGCCTCTAAGACCTTAGACGCTACTCAGTCTAACTATATTACCACTAAAAAGAGCTTCTGGCTATTGTTTTTGCTCTGGATAAATTCCGAGCCAACTTACTTGGTACTAAGGTGGTAGTACACTCAGACCATTGATGAACGAATTTTTGACGGTTTAGAATTCTCAAATGAAATCTCGTCGAAGTATAGTTTCTAAACCAACACTAATCCTTTCATGCAAAAAATTTGTTTGTCACTAAAACAAACCTCTAAAATTATAAACTGAAGTATTTAAACCTCGGGTCATCTCTCAAAAGAATTGCAGGGTAGTATTCTTGTTGTTGGCTATGGACATGTATATTTTGGGGTTTTGATTAGCAAACAAGAAAAGTAAATAATAAAGGAATTCAAATGATAAAAAGGTCTTGGCAAGGGTTGGTGGTCAAGGTTCTCTATCCTTATCACTAACCACAACATGATAATTGCAAGGATCAATCCCACTAAGTCATCCTCTAACAAGTAAAGGAAAGTCAAATGAGCTATATCAATCCAAGTCCATAAGTCCTAGCTATTCACTAATTGAATTAATGAGAGCTAGAGTCAATGGCTACCAACTATCAATCACTTGGATATTAGCAACTCAAGAATTCCTAAGTTACCTTCCCAACCTAAGAACATAAAATTCTACTCTAACATCTTTTCAAGCATTTTGACAAACACTTGGAAGGTATAAAAGAAAAACATAGTAAATTGACAACAAGAATGGAATCTAACAATAATTATTGCAAGGAATTAACAACAAAAATCAAAAGGAACACAATTATTATGAATTACCTCAAATTGCATTAAAAGAAAATAAAAGAAACAAAAGTAGATCCACAACAAAGTATAGAAACAAAATAGAAGAAATTACAACAAGAGAATGAAAGAACAAGATATAGAAACATAGAATTGAAAGGTAGAAGTAGATGAAAGCAAAGATTAAAACCTAGATCTGAGAGGAGAGATTAACCTAAACCTAATCCTAATTCTAGAGGGAAGAGAGAGCTTCTCTCTCTAGAAAACTAAGCTAAAACTAGATCTAAAGTGTAATGAATGTCTAATGGTGTGAAGTGATGCCTTCCCTTTCAATCCTTAGTTTCTTTTATCTTTTCCTTCAAAAACTCAGCTCCAAATGAGGCCAGAAACCCTCCAACATCGCCAGGCACGAGTTTGACTAAGAAAATCACGTATGGCCTTCGGCGCGTACATGTCCATGGAGCTTTTCGCAATCCACGTGGGAGCGCTTAGTGCACGCGCGCGTCCATGGGCGTTTTCCAAATCTTTGACTTTTCATGATTTCTCTACTTTGTATGCTTTCCTTTCACTCCTTTGATCATTTCCTAGCCCTTTTCAATCTAAAATCACTAACAAACAAATCAAGGCATCTAGTGGAATCAAAGGAAGATAAAAATCATCAAATTAAAGGTCTAAAAAGCATGTTTTCACATCTAAGCACAAATAAAGAGACAACCATAAAATCATGCTATTTCATTGAATAAATGTGAGGAAAGGTTATCAAAATGCTCTAAATTCAACACAAGATAAACCCTAAAAAGGGGTTTATCAACCTCCCCACACTTAAACCTTAGCATGTCCTCATGCTAAATTAAGAAGGAAACAAGGGGAATGACATTTATTCAATGCAACTAAACTATCTAAATGCAAACTATCTATATGGATGCAAATGCTTGGTCAAAACAAATCAACTTCCAAGAGAACGTATACAAGCACAAGGGCTAACTCAATAAGAATCAAATCCAACCCACAATTGTATTGAACTATTAAAAATATTTACAGACTTGCAAAAATATAGATGATAGTGGTGAATACATGTAATTGAGCAATCGAACCCTCACCGGATGTGTATCCGCTCTATTCACTCAAGTGTTTAGGGGTTGATTCACTCAATTCTCCCCTAATCATGCTTTCCAAAATTTGTTCTTCATCTAACAATCAACAATCATTCAATGCATGTATACAAATATCATGAGATCTTTCCATAAGGTTGTAATGGGGCTAGGGTCAAGGTAGGATCATGTACGGTTAAGTGGACTAGGATTTGAATTTTTGATTAGTCTAGACTTTCCCACGTAACCTATATAATAACCTAGTACTAACCTAACTACCCATCCTTCACTTTTCACATACTTATGCATTTTCTCTTGATTTTCACAACACTTATGGATTGGCTCTTATTGGACTTTACTTTAGGGCATTTTGTCCCCTTTTATTGTTTTTCTTCTTTTTCTTTCTTTTTCTTTTTTTTCTTTTCTTTTCCTTTTCACATTTATTTTTTTTCTTTTTCTTTTGTTTTTCTCATTTTTTTCTTTCAAGTTACATACAAGAATACCAATGCATAAGGTCTATACATTTAATCAATACATGAGTACGCACCTAATTCCCAAATATAGAAATACAAAACACCCTTTATCCCAACCAATGTTCCCAAATCTCCCTAAACTTGAATAGTAAACACTCTCACTAGTCTAAGCTAATCAAAGATCCAAACAAGGAATTTTTATTGTTTTCCGCTTTAGGCTTGTAATGTGCTAAAATAAAGAACAATTGGGTTAAGCGTAAGCTCAAAATTGGTTGACAATGGAGAGTAAAAGGTAGGCTATTTGGGTAAGTGAGCTAATAAAATAATGGCCTCAATAATATAAATGCATAAATACAAGGAATAATTGGACATATAGACTTAAACAAATCAAGGATCACAATCATAGGAAGAGAACAATTTCACACAAGAAGAAAAATAAGTGGTTATAAGATGTAACCACACAATTAGGCTCAAAACTCACAAGCTTGTGTTCTTAGCTCAAAACATGCTTCACAAAATATGAATTCATGCAAGTTCATCAAAAATTTTTCAATCAATTGAGGTGGTGCCCTATAGATAAATTCCTTGGAAAATTTTATTGTTTTGACTAAGCTTATTAATGTAATGTTGTGATTGAGAAATTTTAAAAATTCCTTAGTTAATCCCTTTTTCAATCAAACGGTGTCATATGTAAAAAGGGTCAATTAGGTCTCAACAGTCCAAAATATTTTTCTAATCACAACCAAAGGCTCAAACAAGCTATAACAACTATATAGAGCAAAAGTGAACATATAAAGCAAAAGTGTAAAATCCAGCAAACTAAACAAAAGTATCCATGATAAACCACTATTTTATAGTTTATCTTGTGCTAATTTGAGTGGTTTTTATCAAGTCTTTGCTCACTTATTCATATGATTTGCATGGTTTTACAAATCCTTCCTTATTCTGTGATATGGTTGAAAACATGTTTCCTAGACCTTTAAACTGTTAATTTTGAATATCCTTTATTACCATTCGATGGCGTGATTTGTGTGTTAAGTATTTTCAGGCTTTATAGGGCAGGAATGGCTTAGAAGATGGAAAGGAAACATGCAAAAGTGGAAGGAACGCGAAAAATGGAGTTTTGAAGAGCTTGCAGCGACGCATACGCGTGACTGATGCATACGCGTGAAAAGGAATTCGCCAAATGACGAGTACGCATGACCTACGCGTACGCGTGACATGCATCACTTGCAGAAAGTTGCAGAAAGCGCCGGGGGCGATTTCTGGGCTCCTTTTTGGCCCAATTCCAAGCACAGGAACACAGAATAGAGGCTGGAGAATGGGGGAATCATTGATCATTCATTCATAATTCACAATTTAGGTTTTAGATGTAGTTTCTAGAGAGAGAGAGAGGCTCTCTCCTCTCTCTAGGTTTTAGGATTTAGGATTTCTCTTAGGTTAAGTTTACTTCTTCTCCATTCTAGGTTCAATGTTCCTTTAATTTAGTTTCTCTTCTACTTTTATTTATTCTAGTGATTTGGTTCATCTATTTCTCTTGTTAATTACTTATTTTCCCAATTTGGTTTATGAACCTTCCAATGTTAGATTTGATTTTATATTTAATACAATTTGAGGTATTTCAGATTTATGATTTTAATTTAGCTTTTTACATTCTTAGCTTGAATTGATTAATTCGAGACACTTGAGTTATCAAACTCCTTTGTCAATTGATAATTGGAATTTGTTGGTTGGTTTGGATCCCTCTAAAGCTAGTCTTTCCTTAGGAGTTGACTAGGGCTTGAGGAATCAAGTTGATTAGTCCATTTGACTTTTCTTTATTTAGTAAGGGTTAACTAAGTGGGAGTAATGAACAATTCTCATCACAATTGATAAGGATAACTAGGATAGGACGTCCAGTTTTCATACCTTGCTAAGAGTTTTATTAGTTATTAATTTAATTCTTACAATTTACTTTTCCTTGTTCCTTATTCAAAAATCCCGAAAAGATAATCTTCTATAACCAATAATAAATACACCTCCCTATAATTCCTTGAGAGACGACACGAGGTTTGAATACTTTGGTTATTATTTTTATTGGGTTTGCTTTAGTGACAAACAAGTTTTTGTACGAAAGGATTCTTTGTTGGTTTAGAAACTATACTAGCAACGAGGATTTATCTGTGAAATTTCTTTACTGACAGAAAATCCATTCGTCAATCCACAATCCACAATACTAATATATACAATGATCCAAAAGGTGCAAAATAAAGCAAAATAACATAAACTAGGAGATAGTGCCCGAAAATGTTCACCAAATCCACCGACGGCGACGATGGTGACCTCCCCACACTTTATCATCCTCGATGCTACTGATCAGGCTCATGGTGAGGGTCAACAGTCGTATCTGGCTCCGGCTGGGTCTCAGGCTGGGGCACTGGCTCCTCGGGAGGCTGCTGAGTGTCCTGGGTAGCCTGCGTCTGTGGGGGTTCCTCTTGCTGAGTCGGCTCCTCAACATGCTCCTCCGCGTGCTCTTCCTCGTGATTCTCCTCATCGGATGCGGAAGAGTTGGGAAGAGGGGGTAGTTGAATGCCCTGTGCTGCGAATGCCTGATCCACTCTATCAAGGCGCCGCATAATACGGCACTCACTGCGCTCTATGAATCGAAATAGACGCTGAACCAGAAGATAGGTCGGCTCGGGTCCTGGTGGTGGTAAAGGTGCTACTGCTGCCACTGAAGAAGAGGGTCCTACCGCTGCGGTAGAAGATGAAGGTCTAGCTACCTCTACTGCTGCTCTACTCAAGAGCGGCGCCTGGATGGGGGCTTCTCGTGCACCCACGTACCCCACAGAATAGTAACCTCCTTGTCGTCGTCATTTGGGGGTGGTGGTGTCACGTCATCGTCCCTCCATGGGGCCTCGACTAACTCAATCATCCTAGTGACCAATGTGGAAAATGGTAGTAGGCCACGGATGTGTGCTTTCCACATGCATCGCCTGATCAACCGGGGGAAGTATACCTCCTTCCCCTCCATAACACAGCCAATCAGAAGAAGCATATCCATCGGAATATCAGAAACATGGGTAGTAGGCAGGACATAGTGGGCGAATATCTGCTGCCAAGTCCTAGCCTCTCTAGACAGATAAGCAAATAACATCCCCTTGGGCCTCTTGTTGTCAGAATCCATTACCCAAGGGGTGTTCGGTGTGGCAATAACGCACTTCAGCGCCTCATAATCAAAGGTCATAGTATTTATTGCGATCTCCGCCTGCTGATAGGCACATGTGTCACCAGTCTGAGGTAGGCAATGCAATACACCCTCAATAGCAGCCTCAGTCACTAAGATCTGCCCGCCCCGTAGGTAGACTGAATCAAGAGTTATGCGAAAGAAGTTGCAGTAAAACTCCTTGACCCATGAAGTGTTTATTCTTCCCAAATCCCTATCAACAAAGCCTAAGCCCAATCCCTGAATACGGGTATTAATGGAGCATCTCAGGTCATTGGGAAGGGCCAATTTCTTCTCAATATTCAGATTTTTCTTTCGATAGGTAGGGAAACGAAGCTCACAGTACAGATTCAGAAATCTGTCCGTGTCAGTAGGCAGTAGCTGCTGATTCTCTTTATCCACTTCATTAAGTGGGTTCTTGGCATAGTTGGCATAAGGAGAGATAGTAGAGGCATGAGATTTCTTCCTCTTTCTTGAGGTAGTAGCCTTAGCTTTTCCTTTATCCGACATTCTGAAAAACAGATATGATATGAGTAATTAGCCAGGTAGAGGTATAGCAAGCAAGGCATGACATATTCATGAAGTGACTGAAGAAGATGGAATTCTTGGAATGCAAGTAATCACAAAGTAGAAAAGAAAACAAGGTCACAAACCAAGAATGCAAACAATAATCACATCATGCTTGTAGCTCAATGAGCATCATACCCAAAAAGAATGGTTAAAGAGTTACTTGAAAACTAAAAAGGAAAATTCCGTATGTTAGGCAAGTTAAAAGTTAGAAAAACTAGTTCAAAGGTTAGGGATGTGACGATCATTTGCTTAATTAGGAAGAATGCAGAAAATTAAGGATAACAAGCATACTCACAATCATGAGGGAGAAGCAGTCATTGATGATGAAATATGAGATTGCAAAAGAAGCAATTAATTGAAAGTAAGTTATCAATCAATGTCACGGTCACGGATTAAGCAATAATTGGTGTTACAAAGGGTGAAATGCACTTTGTGTAACATAAACCAAGTTAGAAACCAATTTGAATCAAGTGGGTTACACAAGTGAAATACACCAATTATTGTAAAAGAGGGAACCATGTTCAAGGAAATTGCCAAGTTAAATCAAATGGTGAATGTAGCACAATTCAAAAGGCATTTTATTAACTTGAAAAATGAAAGCACGTACAGGTTCGAATGGATATCACGGGAATAAAAGGAAAGACATGGAAATGCCGACCAATTCATCCTATGAACTGAACTTGGCGAGGTAAAGAAATCTGAATTATTAAAAGTTACAAGTTCAGTCATAGGTGTCAAGTTTTAAGAACAAACATTTCCCAGAAATTTGGGCAGCATTCCAGTAGTAATTCAGATGTTCCTGGATAACAAAAAAGCAGCAACAATTCACATATGTATTCAGAAATCTCATCAAGCAGGAGAGAAGCATGGAATACATATACACAGGCAACATGAAACATAACAACTAGAATTCAGCAGGGCAGCAGTGAAATAGCAGCAAAGCAGTATCAATATAGATACAGAACAACTCATCATCCATCACTCAGCAAACAAGGAATATGCATTCGGAAGATAAACAAATACGGAGCAATTATCAGGCCTAGAATCATCTAACCACATCCTAACTACCTAACCACATTTATTTCTATCTAGCCTATCATGCAGAATTAATCAACTAACTAATCTAATCTAATCATGCTAAAATTAATGAAAGCAGTAAGGAAACAGAGCAATGGGGCAGGGGGAGGTGGATGACCTGGGGTGAAAAAGTAGAGTGAAGTCGAAATAGAAAAAATGGGAAGGAGGGGGCAGCAAAGCGGTGCTGTCAGCAGCGGCGGCTCACGGCGGCGCCGGTGGTTGCAGCGGTGGAGCAGAAAAGGGAAGCGCAGAACAGAGCACGGTGCAAAGGGTAGCTCTGGCGCAAGGGTGTTGGCAGAGTAGTGAGTGTGAGTGGTGAGAAGAGAGACGAAGAGGGAGAAGAGGAGGATTGGTGGTGGTGGTGGGTGACCGCGGTGGTGTGCAGTGAGAATGAGAGGCTGAGGGTGAGAGAGAGAGAGCAGAGAGGAGAGAAAAGAAGAGAGGCTGGAGGAGAGGAGAGGATGGTGGCGGCGGCAGTGGCGTCGCCAGCGCGGTGGTGGGTGGTTGCAGGGATTGGGGTGGCTATGGAGGTTTGAGAGAATGAGAGGGAAGAGTGAATGTTGAAGAGAAGAGGGAGTGAGGGTTGCGCGACTGCACTAGGGTTCACCGCGTCCTTGGGTTAAAGTTTTTTGAATCTACGCGTGCGCATACCGTGCGCCCCGCGTGGCGGGGAAATGAGTGAGTGGCACAGAAGCGTCAGGTGCGCCTTCGCGTAGATGGGGATGTAGGCATGGGTGCGGACGCGTACAGTGCACCTCCGCGTGGGGTGAGTTGGGCCAGAGGCTTAAGACTAGCCCAGAGTTAGCACACTCTCGGGTTATAGGCCTGGGAACTACGTCAGCGCATTGACGCGCACGTGGTATGTGCGTATCCGCGTACATTTCCTTCTAAGCGTATGGGCGCGCATGCGTGTTGTGCGCATCTGCATGTATGGAGTTGTGCTTGAAGCATAGTGTTTGCGCAGGGGTGGCCTAACTCTCTGGAAAATGTATGGGCCTGCATCCGCGTACGGACGTGCACGCGCACAGCGTGCGTACGCGTCCTTGCCCCCTTTGTTTTTTTTTTTTCAGAAATAGCAAAAACAGCTCAACATCCTCCTAACACTACCTACAGCTCAAAATTAGCCAAAAATACAAAATGACAAAAATTCTTTTTGGCTTTTTGAGAATCTTCAAATACAAGCAAAAGAGATTTGCTCTACAAGCAACTTATAACCAATTTATTGAAACAAGTATATGGAAAGAAAACTATCTACAATGGTAACTCAAATCACTTATTAATAAAAAATGCAAGAGGATGGAAAGAGTTTACCATAGTGGGGTGTCTCCCACCTGGCACATTTAGTTTAAGTTCTTAAGTTGGACATTTGGGAAGCTCTTTGTCATGGTGGCTTATGCTTGTACTCATCCTTGATTCTCCAAGGATCTTTACTCCTCAAATGGTTGACAGAAGTTCCAACCATCTTCACCAAGTTTAGATGGAGTTCCACCCAAGATACGAGCTCCCATAGTTGGTCTTCGTGCTTCGATCCGGGATCCCATATCTTATTTTTGCACCCGTCTTCAAGTTGATCTTCATGAATTGTCCATTCGGGTGGTTGACAAATAGAATTCTCTTTAGCACACCAAGTCTTTTTCCTAGACCCATGTAAAGTAGCATTCATCCAATCATGGTCCCTATACCTTGAGAACTTGACCTCAATGAGCCTAATTTCCAACTTCCAACCACTACACAACTCCTTTTTACCCTTAGTTCTACAAAGAGCTCTAAGTTGTCCATCTGTCTCAATCAAGCCATATTCAAGTGAGAAAGTGAAGCTTAAGGGTAAGATTTTTACCCACTTGAATGTTGTGTTAGATGGTGGCTTAGGGAGGGGAACCTCCCCACACTTAGACAATGCAAGGTCGACTTCCTTATGCTCTTATTTGGGTATCTCAACCTCTTGACAACTTCTTTCATCTTCTTCTTGCTTGTTGACTTCTTCCAATTCCTCCTCATCATCAATCGAGTCAAATTTGGGAGGTTGTGTGAAACCTACTTCCATATCAACTTCACCTTTGATGGAAGAGTCTTCAATGAGATCGCCAACATCATTTGGTGTTGAGTTGTCTTCAATAGCGTCAATTTCACACCCCATGGGAGAGGATTCAATGTTTGATAAGAAATCATTGATGATTGAATCCATCTCTTGATCAACCTTCTCATATTCTTCAATCTTTATATGCTCCGGAGGTTGTTGAGATCCACATGGTGGTTCCGCATCTCCTAGATCTTCAACCACTTCTTTCTTTTCTTCAATGACCCTAGGTTTCTCCAATTGCTCCAATACAAAGCTCAACTCTTCCTTCTTCACCAGATTTTCCAATCTCTTTTTCATGCTTTGCTCATCTTTTGATTTTTCACATGTGGCCACGGAAGCACCTTGAGTGTTTAAGCATTGGTAGGCTAAAGTATGCACTACCTTAGTCAAGTTAGTCACAAACTCTAGGGTGTTCGTTTGCATATTTGCTTGTCCTTGAAGTAGCAAGGTGAGAGAATCGTCTATTGAGGCTTGGGGTGGATAGGAGGGTTCATTATTTTGGAGAAATAGTTCATAGTAGGAAGGTGGTTTTTCATAGTAGTCATGATAGGGCTGTGGTGGTTCCAAAGGTTCTTGCTCATAATAGTCACAAGGATGTGGTATAGGTGATTGGTCATACAATGGATATGGGTCATAGAAGGTGCTTGGTAAAAATGGGCTTGTGAGCATGGTTGATAGTCAAGTTGAGAATGAGGTTCATAAGCTTATGGTGGTGGTACTTGATTATCGCAAAAAGAGTCATCATAGCCATTGAATTGGCATGCACTAGGATGTGAATTATACCTATAAGTATCCGGAGGTTGTTGCCAATAGGAGTGATCAATTCCTTGAGACTCCTCCCATCTTGAAGTGTTCCATCCTTGGTACATGTTGTCATTAAAGTCCACATTTCCTACAACATAGTGAGAACTAAACTCATAGCCAAAGTGAGAATTCATAGTGGAAAAGCAAAATAAAACTAATAAAACTAGAAAACAAGCAAAAGACAAGCTATTCACAATATTCACATATATACAATAACCAATAACATAACACCATTGCGATTCCCCGGCAACGGCACCATTTTGATGAACGAATTTTTGACGGTTTAGAATTCTCAAATGAAATCTCGTCGAAGTATAGTTTCTAAACCAACACTAATCCTTTCATGCAAAAATTTTGTTTGTCACTAAAACAAACCTATAAAATTATAAACCGAAGTATTTAAACCTCGGGTCATCTCTAAAAGGAATTGCAGGGTAGTGTTCTTGTTATTGGCTATGGACATGTATATTTTGGGGTTTTGATTAGCAAACAAGAAAAGTAAATGATAAAGGAATTCAAATGACAAAAAGGTCTTGGCAAGGGTTGGTGGTCAAGGTTCTCTATCCTTATCACTAACCATAACATGATAATTGCAAGGATCAATCCCACTAAGTCATCCTCTAACAAGTAAAGGAAAGTCAAATGAGCTATATCAATCCAAGTCCATAAGTCCTAGCTATTCACTAATTGAATTAATGAGAGCTAGAGTCAATGGCTACCAACTATCAATCACTTGGACATTAGCAACTCAAGAATTCCTAAGTTACCTTCCCAAGCCAAGAACATAAAATTCTACTCTAACATCTTCTCAAGCATTTTGACAAACACTTGGAAGGTATAAAAGGAAAACATAGTAAATTGACAACAAGAATGGAATCTAATAATAATTATTGCAAGGAATTAACAACAACAATCAAAAGGAACACAATTATTATGAATTACCTCAAATTACATTAAAAGAAAATAAGAGAAACAAAAGTAGATCCACAACAAAGTATAGAAATAAAATAGAAGAAATTACAACAAAAGAATGAAAGAACAAGATATAGAAACATAGAATTGAAAGGTAGAAGTAGATGAAAGCAAAGATTAAAACCTAGACCTAAGAGGAGAGATTAACCTAAACCTAATCCTAATTCTAGAGAGAAGAGAGAGCTTCTTTCTCTAGAAAACTAAGCTAAAACTAGATCTAAAGTACAATGAATGTCTAATGGTGTGAAGTGATGCCTTCCCCTTCAATCCTTGGTTTCTTTTATCTTTTCCCGCAAAAAACTCAGCTCCAAATGGGGCCAGAAACCCTCCAAAATCGCTAGGCATGAGTTTGACTAAGAAAATCACGTGCGGCCTTCGGCGCGTACATGTACAGCGCGCGTACGCATCCATGGAGCTTTTCGCAATACACGCGGGAGCGCATAGTGCGTGCGCGCGTCCATGGGCGTTTTCCAAATCTTTGACTTTTCATGATTTCTCCACTTTGTATGCTTTCCTTTCACTCCTTTGATCCTCTCCTAGCCCTTTTCAATCTGAAATTACTAACAAACAAATCAAGGCATCTAGTGGAATCAAAGGAAGATAAAAATCATCAAATTAACGGTCTAAAAAGCATGTTTTCACATCTAAGCACAAATAAAGAGACAATCACAAAATCATGCTATTTCATTGAATAAATGTGAGGAAAGGTTATCAAAATACTCTAAATTCAACACAAGATAAACCCTAAAAATGGGGTTTATCAACCATGCAGCTCTAAAATATTTATTAGCTAAAAAAGAGTCCAAACCAAGGTTAATACGTTGGATATTGTTGCTGTAAGAATTTGATTTAGAAATCAAAGATAGGAGTGGTTCCCAGAATTTAGTGGCGGACCACTTGAGTTGCCTAGAGCACATTAAGACTGACTCCACTCCTGTCAATGATGCTTTTCCATTTGATAGCTTGCATGCAATATCTGAAGTAGTTTCTTGGTATGCACCTATAGCTAATTATTTAGTTAGTCATAAATTCCCTCCCAATTTTACTAAGCATCAAAGGGACAAGCTGAAAATCGAGTCCAAATATTATATATGGCATGACCCATATTTATGGAGGTATGGTGCTAACCAGATAATTAGAAGGTGTGTGCCTCAATCAGAATTCCAGTCAATTTTAGAGGCCTGCCACTCTTCTAAGAGTGGTGGACATTTTGGTCCTCAAAGAACAGCTAAAAAAATTTTAGACTGTGGATTCTGGTGGCCCACTCTTTTTAAGAATGCTACTGCCTTTTGTAAATCTTGTTCCCCATGCCAAAGGTTTGGGAACATGTCCAAGAGGGATGAGATGCCCTAACAGCTTATGCTATTCTGTGAAATTTTTGATGTTTGGGGCATTGACTTCATGGGTCCATTCCCAAATTCTAGTTGTTTCTTATATATCTTGTTAACAGTTGATTATGTTTCTAAATGGGTGGAAGCAATTCATGCCCGTACTGATGATGCTAACATTGTTGTCTCTTTTGTTAGAAATCATATTATCTGTCGCTTTGGATCACCACGAGCAATCGTGAGTGATCAAGGCACTCACTTTTGTAACAGGAGATTAGCAGGTCTACTAAAGAAACATGGCATTATTCACAAGGTAGCCACAGCTTACCATCCCCAGACCAATGGGCAAGCAGAGGTGTCTAACAGAGAGATAAAGCGCATCTTGGAGAAGATAGTCAAGCCTCACAGGAAAGACTGGAGCACCAGGGTTGTAGACGCACTTTGGGTTTATCGGACAGCATACAAGACACCCATACGGAAAGGCTTGTCACCTCCCAGTGGAGGTGGAACACAAGGCTTTCTGGGCTGTAAGGGAATGCAACATGGGATTTGAGAAGGCTGGTGCTGAAAGGAAGCTGCAACTAGCAGAACTAGAGACCCTTCGACTCGAAGCCTATGACAACTCCAGGCTATACAAAGAGAAGGTGAAGGCTGTGCATGACAAGCATATCAAGAGAAGAGAGTTCAGACCTGGGGAGCTAGTTCTCCTTTACAACTCAAGGCTGAGGCTCATGCCAGGCAAGCTGCGATCAAGATGGGAAGGCCCCTATAGAGTAAAGAAGGCGGAGCCATACAGAGTCTTCCACCTGAGTTATCCCTCAAGTTCCAAATTCATCAAGGTCCATGGACATCGCTTAAAGCTGTATAATGGTGAGAAGATGAAGAATAACAAGGAGCTAGAGATCTTCCTCTTGGAGGATCCACCAACAGAAGCAGACTGAGCTTGTGGACCGCCCAACTTAAGGACGTAAAAGTAAAATGCTAGGTGGGAGACAACCCACCATGGTATGATCGTCCCTTTTCATTCCTAGTTTTATTTTATTTTGTTTTTCACAAGTGTTCATGCATAATCATCTGCATTCTGCATTCTGCATAATAAAAAAAATAGTGGACGACGCGCAAGCGTCACTGACGTGTACGCGTCATGTGTGAGTTCACACCACCAAAGAATTGACCCGAGAGTCAGGCAGGTGCGGCGCTGGAAGTGTGCTTTGCGCACAAGCAAGTCCACGCGTACGCGTCTCTCACGCGTGCGCGTCGCTTGCGCTTTTTCCAGTCCACGCGTATGCGTCCCTCACGCATACGCGTCACACTAGAAATTGGTGTAATTTGATGTTTGACCTGAGAGTTGTGCTGCCCTCATGCTGGAACTGTGCTAGAGGCACAAATTGACCCACGCGTACGCGTCCCTGACGCGTGCGCGTCAGTTTCACAACTGGGCGATCCACGCGTGCGCGTACTTGACGTAATTGGCACAAACCGCTATCACGCGTACGCATCCCTGACGCGTGCGCGTCACTTCAAACATGGGCGATCCACACGTACACGTGTCGTACGCGTACGTGTCGCATGCGACGCACAATTACACCAGTTCGCCACCTGATCTCCAATCTTCCCTCCCCCAATCCTAATTATCTTTCTATTATCATTCTTTTTTCTTTCTTCTTCCTTCTTTCTTCCTTATTCTTTCTTATTCTCTACTACTTTCTTCTTTCCCTTTTTCATCTTCTACATCAGGTTTCTTCCTCTCCTCCACTCTTTTCTTTTCTTCTTTTATTCATTGCATTTAATTACTTTTCCTTCTTCCCAATTTTTCTTTTATGCTTAGTTATTTATGGTTTCTTTTTCATTCTTTTCTTGTTCCATGCATTTTCATGTTGGTATTGGAGTTTTATTTGGGTAACACCTTATTATCATTAAGCTTGTGGATATTACGAGGAGTGATTTGACAATTGACATTTAATTTTGGATCTCATATACATTTGGATACCTTATTTTCATTCCTATTATAAGTTGCACACTAAGTGTTTGTGAAAAAGCTCTTATGGCTTTTTGAATCATATTTTCTTTTACTCTTTTACT
Source organism: Arachis ipaensis (assembly GCF_059453495.1). Classification (NCBI taxonomy): domain Eukaryota; kingdom Viridiplantae; phylum Streptophyta; class Magnoliopsida; order Fabales; family Fabaceae; genus Arachis; species Arachis ipaensis. The sequence goes on from NC_142441.1 coordinate 100,847,263, forward strand.
TGAATGCCTCTTTTTTATAACACTTGTGCTCCACATGTATTTGGGATTATCATTCACAATTGTCATAATTACAAATGCTCTTTTATTTGGCACATTTATTACTTGATGCTTGAGTTATGCTTCTCATACCTATTACTTGCATGCTTTTACCCTCTTGCATCCAATTATTCTAAATTGCCTTTTTGCTTTTACTTGATGTCTTACCTACATGTTGTAGCTACCATGTATTTAAGCTACTATCTTTTCTTTGGCATTCATTATTACTTGGAATTTTCTCTCTTCTGGTTTTTAGTTATCTATATTTACCATTCTTCCTCTTTTCTTCTTCCTTAGGCATAGGTACCAAGAAAGGAAAAGAGAAGGCCACTAACAAGCCACCAGCAAGGCGAAGAACCAAGAGAACACCAGCCAAGACACCACCATCTACCAGTGTTAAGCCACCAACAAAGAGGGTAAAGAGGATCATTAAAGTTGACGAATTAGAGAAAGCCTTCCCCGCACGGGACTCCTCACGGTTCCCTAACTATTATTGTGAACAGATGTTCCCCATCCTAGCCGAGAGGAACTACAATAATGAGCATCTACTCATTGTTCCAACACACTTTATTGATTTTGTGGAGCCCCGCATAGAGAGGAGACAGTAGAGATTTTTGAGGAGGCAGCCGCGGGAGGCCAACTTATCATGGGTAGTTGAATTCTACTCCAACTTCTACTCGCCTACCCTCCAGATTGTCTATGTTCGTCAGCAGCAAATTCCTGTCTCCAAGAGTGCCATACAGAAAGCACTGGATCTTCCACCCAGTCCAGAGAGATTGGATGCATATCAAGAAGCCTCTCTAAAGCGCCAGATGTATCAGTTCGACTGGGCCAGTGTCCTTGGAGTTATCGCCCAACCTGGCAGCACTTGGATCTATGGGCCGCATCGATCAAAACCCAAGAGCATCTCAGCCCAGTCACTTACCTTGGAGGCTCGCGTGTGGGCACAGATTATGTCCCACTATATCTTTCTGAGTACTCACGAGTCCACATTCACAGCAGATATGGCTGTCCTCATCTGGTGCATCCTGACAGAGCAACCCCTCAACCTGCCCCGACACATCCGGCAAGCCATGGGACACGAACAGATTGCGAATAACCTGCCTTTTCCTGCCTTGGTTTCATATTTAGTCTCTGCAGCAGGTGTGTCCTATCAGGCAGGAGACACGAAGGTCATGATCTCTAGGGCCGACCAGTATGTCCCACATGGGAAGTACATCAGGCCACCAGTTCCTTCTACGAGCAGGCCTACAAGCCCATCTTTGGATACTCCTCCTTCTTCCACTACACCTTCATCCACACCACAAGCACAATTCACCCATCAGATGTTTATTCAGATCCTTGAGAAGTTTGACTGGTAAGACCGGCGGATGGAGCAAATGGAGTACCGTAACAAGTACCGATACAACTACCTGAAGGAACTCATTATTGGTACTCACCCACCTCTAGAACAGAAGGACACCCCGGACTCCCCTTCATCCAGTAGCACAGGAAGGCAGGGCGAACCAGACAGCGGAGGCGATGCTTCCAGCCCTACCTTGCTCCTTACTGGTGGCACGGAGGACCGTGACAAGCCTTAAGTGTGGGGAGGTCAGTCCTTGACTTCCGAAGGTAACTTCTCTCTCTTGACACCAACATTCTAGTTTTTATTTTGTTAGATAGGATAGATTGCATGATAATAGCTGCTTGCATGTATGTTCTGCTTGGTTGAAGTAATAAATTCTTTTCAAGACCTTACTCTATAGCATTTCACTGATTTAAATTGAAAGTTTTTGTAAAATTTGTTTGAAGATTGTAATTTGGAACATGAATTATAGCTAAGAACACACAACCTGTGAGATTTTGAGCTTGATTATATGGTTACATTATTTAACCATGATTTTTATTCTTGTGTGTTTTCTTCTCTATGATTGTAATCTATGCTTTGTTCCATTCTATATGTCCATTGTTTAGTATATTTGCATGCATACATATGACTGAGGCCATCATTTGTCATTAGCTCACTTATCCCAAATAGCCTACCATTTCAATTACCTTTGTTTGCCACTTTGAGCCTTTTAATCCCCATTTGTTCTTTATATTACCACATCACTAGCCTTAAGCAGAAAAATAATTAATTACCTGATTTGAATCTTTGGTTAACTTAAGATAGTGTGTTAATCAAGTGTGGGGAATTGTAAAAAACCTGGGTTAATGGGAATGTGTTGTATTTCTACTTTACTTAAATATTGAGAATTTGGGTGCCTACTCATATGAGATCAGAAAAACCATATGCATTGATATGTTATGTTTGCTTTCATGTTTAAAAATAAAAAAATTTTGAATACATAAATAGTACAATATAAATAAATAAATAAATAAATAGGGGACAAAATTATCTCAATGTTAAGTTTAATAAAAGATCAATGAATATGTGGTGAAATTAAAAGAAAAATTTGATACATGAGTATGTAATACAAAAGTGGGAATTATGGGTAGTTAGGCTTGATTTTACAAGTACATAGAGTGTGTGTGTGTGTGTGTTAGGTGAGAGCTTAGGTTAGTTAAAGATTCATATTATAACTTACTTGGCCATACATATATCCTCACCCTTACCTTAGCCCCATTACAACCCTGAAAAGACCTCATGATTTTTGCATTGGTATACTAAATATTTGTTGATTGGTTAGATGAAGAACAAAGTTTTAGAAAGCATGACTAGAGAAGAGTAGAGTGATCAATCCTAGACACTTGAGAGATTAGAGTGCATATACACTACCAGTAAGGGTTTAATGCTTGATTCTATGTTCCCTGCTTTCATGAGCTATCTTCTTACAAGTTTACTTGTCTTTACTGTATGATTTGAATTAGTGAAATTTGATTTATGTTTACCTTGGAGAACTTGTTTACTTTTAACCAAGTAGATAGAAACATCTTAGCATATAGTTGCATTTATAGGTTGCATCTCATGAGTCTTACTTTTCCCCATTTATTCTTTTGATCTCCTTAAACTTAGCATGAGGACATGCTAATGTTTAAGTGTGGGGAGATTGATAAACCACTATTTTATGATTTATCTTGTGCTCAATGGAGTGGTTTTTATCAAGTCTTTGCACACTTATCCATACAAATTGCATGATTTTACAATTTCTTCCCAATTTTGCTCTATGATTGAAAACTTGCTTCTTAAGCCTTTAAATTGTGTATTTTTTATTTCTCTTTATACCATTCGATGCCGTGATCTGTGCGTTAAGTGTTTTCAGGCTTTATAGGGCAGGAATGGCTTAGAGGATGGAGAGAAAGCTTGCAAAAATGGAAGAAACACAAGAAACTAAGGATCTGACCAGCGAAGAACGACGCACGCGCGCACATGACGCGTGCGTGTGATTTGGAGATTTGCACAGCGACGCATGCGCGTACCTGACGCGTACGCATGACATGCGCCACGTGCAGAAAATGCAGAAACCGCTGGGGGTAATTTTGGGCTGAGTTTGGACCCAGTTTTTGGCCCAGAAATACAGACTAGAGCCAGGGGACAAGCAAAGACTCAACACACATTGACACATTCTCATTTGCATAGTTTTGAGTTTTTAGTTTTGAATCTTAGAGAGAAAATCACTACTTCCTCTAGGGATTCTTCACGTTCATAGTTTTAGAGTTTCAGGCTTTTGATTTGGATATTGAGAAGAGTTACTACCTCCGTTGAAGTTTTCATTATTCTAGTTTGTTTCGTTATTTCTTTACTCTTTTTAATTGCCCATTAACCTTGTTCAGATACGTATGTTTATGGGTTTGGAATTTATTAGTGTAAAGAACTATTTTTATTTTTAATTAATTTTCAGTTATTATTTAATTTATCATGTCTTCTTCTTATTCCCTTTATATGCCTGTGAACGTTGTATTCATGTCAATGGAGTAGACTCCCAACTTGACTTAGGAGTTGATTGAAAGGAAACTCTTGAGTTGGAATACTCAAGTGTTAATTGGTAATTGAAAGTTGTTGGTTGACTCTCTAGTCTCTGACTCTAATCCTTCCTTAGGAGAGGATTAGGACTTGGAATTCAGAGTTGGTTAGTTAGTTACTTGACTTTTCTTTATTCAGTAAAGGATAACTAAGTAGAACAACAACTTTTTACTATTACACTTGGGAAAATCCAACAAGGATAGAAATTCCAATTAATCTTCTCCCGGTCAAGGCTTTTATTTTAATTATATAAATTCTCTCGTTAATTTTCATTGCTTTAATTTACAATTGTTTATTTTCCTGTTCTCCAACTCTTAAAATTTTTCGAAAAACTTCTGATCAATAATTCGCACTCTTTTGTCAACTCGTTGGGAGACGACCTGGGATTTCTACTCCCAGTAATTTTATTCTAATTTTGTGATAACCCTTTCTAAATTGATAAGCGAAATTTTCGTCGGTTAAAAACTGTACTTGCAACGCTGTTTTTATTATAATTTCTTAATCGGCAATTTTCCGCCACGTCACTTACTAATTAATTTTATTAACTTGTCAGATCTGTCTGGACCTATTAAAATATAAATAAATACATAAATAATATTTTTTATTAACAAAGTTATTATATATTTTATATTTATTATATTTTAAAAGTTCAAAAATTCTTGTAAACATTAATTTGGCAGATTACATATAAGCAACTTTTTATTAAAATTTTTTTTTAAATAATATTTTTAAAATTTTTATTTTTATAAAAAATATTGTCAAAATTTTTAATACATCTCAAGTTAGATCAGGCTCAATAATAAGTTTAGACTCAATATTTAAAAAAAAAATTAATAGACTATAGATTAAAGTTTAAACTAATTAATTATATGACAAAGTTAACCTGTTAAGAGTAAAATATGATCAGACTTGGACTATTTCTATACCGTCTATATACGAGTGAAAGAGGAGAGTGAATTGAAAAAAAAATTGACTCTCAAAAATAAAAAAATAGAGAGAAAATAATACAGTGATATTAGTATAATTTTTTAGGTTTTTTTAATAAAGTAAAATAATAAGTTTAGATTTTCTTTGTTATTGTTATTATTAAATTTAATAAAACTTAATTTATTATTACAGAAAATAAATTAATAAAATAATTTTACTAATAAAATAAAATTTAAAATATACTTTTAATTATATTGGGGGGTAAATATTCATATACTATAAAAGTTTTTTTTTAAAATCTCAATTGCCCCCACATAGTATTGTGTGCAGTGGCCAGTGGGTCTGTGCCTGTATATGCATATATATTGTGCAGAAAATAATATGTACAAAGGTGCACAATAAAAGGGTGCATGCATGGTGTCGAGTAATTCAATCTTCTACCTACATCGTGAAAAAAAAAATAAATTTTTGAATCTACCTTTTAAATAGAATAATAATACAATAAAATAATATAATATAATAATACCACAATCATAACATAATTTTCATGAATAAAGACCTCCAAAACATCACACCAACCAAATATAGGTGTGAGCGAGTATCATTCATTAGTCAAATATTTGTTTCGTTTATATAAGAATATTGGGATCCTCTCTTTTATTATTCATTGCAAAAAAATATAAGAATGATATACATAGCAAATCATGCTAAAAACACTAAACCCTATTAATTATTATAGTAGATATATATAAGTTAAAATATGATTAAAAAACAATTAATCACTAAAATAATTAAAATTTTATCGTAGAATGTTCAAACATATTTTGATATAATAATTAAACTTTTTAATTGCAGCATAATCTTACTTTTCTATAAACATCAAATATATAACTTTGTAAGGTACCTTTCTATTAATTTTTGTATTTAATATTTATTATTTTAAATTATCGACGAGCAAGAAACAAAAAAGAAAATCAATTACAAAGAAACAGCACGAGGAAAGGCAACTCAAAATCCATAAAGAATTAGAACGAAATTATAGTAGAAAGAGAATTATAAACAATTAAAAAAAAAAGATATATGCAACAAAAGGGGAGGCTGCATGAGAACTTTTAAACTGCTTTGGAGGAACTCCAAAGCAAACATGAAATCTACTTCAACCTAAATATTGTGATATCTTTTTTGGGAGGCAATTGAAAGCCCATGGAAGATACTAGAAAGTTAAGCTAGATAGAGTGATAGAGTAAGTTTCTAAACTTGCACTAAAAATTTCAATAAAATTCTCATAGTAGTCTCGAATGATACTACTGCAGGCTGCCAAACCAAATTCACTAACGGAGCCATCTGTGTTGATCATAATCTAGAATTAAGATATGGGCACTGAGATACGTGGATAATAGATAATTCTACCACAAGGGATTTACTTTTTTCAACACATTTTACTGTAAATTGATATTCCTTAGCCAGACTCAAGTTTTCTACGAAGAAAAGAATCATGGCTATAACCTAAGCTTTAGGCAAGTAGTTGCAAAGAAAAAGGGTCACAGAATCCAATTGAAAGTGAGATCAAGATCCTCTAAAATAAGGGAGTTGGTAAAATAATAAAGTGAATGATTAATCATACTTAAATTGATAATATGGTTCATATATAATAAAAGTTACATGATTAATGATAATTAATTATATATAACTATATTTCAACTTTAGAATTTGACTTTTTTTTTTGCAAATTAATAAAAATCAGGAATTAGATGAGAATTATTTAAAACACAAAGAAGTGTTGGACTAATTAGGATTATTGTTTGGGTCTATCTAATGTCTTAAGTGCACTTATTAAAGTGTTAAACATGAAAATTTTCTTATTAAAAATAAAAGTTTGAAAGATTTCCATTCTTTTATAATATATTTATTAAAAGAAATTAAAAATTGTCTTAACGGCGTTGTTAGCAAATTCTTATATTTAATTAAAAGAAGTCTTCCTTTAAGAAGAAACATGCCTTTTTTGTGAGAAATTATTTGTCTCAATTGAAAAATTCGGTGAAGGGGCTAATATAATTGAATGACTAGAATTCTACGGTTACGAGATCGCGACAAAATTAATAGAGGGACTGGTTGTTTGAAAAAATGATGATTAAAGTCGAATTATTATTTTCTAATTATAAAGGGACAGATAGTCCTTCCTTAAAATAACCAGAGATGTGGGGTTTCACTCTTAATATATATGAATTGCCAATATATTAAAAGATATAGATCCTAAAGCAAAAATAATTTCAGAACCATATCAACCAAGTCCTTCCATGAGTAAGAATGCTTTATATCAAGGGGCTGCAACTAGGCACTACAAATGGAACTGGAACTGGCCACAGCCAGCAAGGGAAGAAGCCCTTGAAATCAGGAATCTCATGCGGCCGAGTTGACAGATGTACTGCTGGCCTTACTTTCTCAAGGTTTGGGATTATAAGAAACTAGGTGAAGGATCTAACCGCCTTTGGAGACAGGTCGGGTGTTGGTCCATTACTATCTATACTGTCCTCAACCGGAGTTATCATTAGGACTACATATTCATAATTCTGCTTCATATTCACGTCCCAGAGGTACAACATAAGCATGGTGAATTATGAGTAGATGAAAATCATGTGCAGATCATAGTCTTTAATCATAGTGAATTTGTATCAACCTCCTCTAAAGTGAAGAGATTGGTAAATGAGAAAGTAAAAGTCTAATCAATCTTGAATTAAGATAGTAAAATTCATCTATGATAGAAATTATAAATTCAATGGTAATTAACTCTTCACTTTTATCACTTTATCAACCTTTTTAATTTAGATTATCCAAATTTAGAGAATTCACTCCGCTATTGATAGTTTTTTAATTTCACATGCTAACTCAAAGGTTCTAAGTTAAACTAAAATAATTTACAAATTTTAGATGACTTCTAATAGAGAGTACAATAGTCCTAAGTAGTACAGTATTTTAAATAACTCTAAAAAAGAACTAACCATTAGTGCATATTTTTTAGAGTTTTGGAAAAAATATGAAGGATCCAAAACTGCATAGACCTCTCTACCAGAATAAGATTTTCCTAAAAACCAATCTATCTATAGAGAATTTAGATTGAAGGAAAATGGAGATACCAAAGGGTTTTCTAACAAGTTTAAAATAGTACATAAATAATATCTCAAGCAACTTTAGGTATGGCTGAAAGCACTCCTTAATAATTACGGATCAATTATTATCCTAGACTTTTTCTGTACTAATTTGTTCTTATATCAATCTATATCAAACATGCCATTGCAGATTTAGACATTTGGAGAATGTGTATTTCAGAGTATATTTTTATAATCCTCAAAATTTTACACAAGAAATCTTGAATAAAAATGTTTTTTCAATGTAAAATTCCAAAGAATGTAAAAATATTGCACGATAAATAGGTCCCTTGGTGTTATTATATTATTCTGTACCGCTGAACGTTTAAGGGACTAAGTGCATTGCAAAACCCAATCGGGAACTTAAATGATACCATAGGAATTTAGAAGAGAGACTAAGATTGAGAGAGATAGAGACGAAGAGTTTGAAATTAAATTAAGTCTCTCTGTATTATATTTGGTGAAAAGTATATAAAAGTATGTCTTAAAATCCTATTTGATTTAAGATAAATATGGAGTATGTCTTAAAATCCTATTTGATTTAAGATAAATATGGAGACTGAAACAAACAAAATTACTTAAATATTTTGTTAATTAAAAAATAAAAATTAAATAATTTGTCAATCCAAGAAGATTTTTCCTAACAAGACACGCCGTGATAAGAGAATTTTTGCCGGTTTAGAATCAAGAATCAATTCATGAGTAGCATAGTCCAAACCAACAATGAATTCTCTTAATCAAATGTCAAATTCAAATTAAAATAACCGAGAGTAATGAAACCTCGGGTCGTTCTTCCTAGGAATGCAAATAAAATGTTACTTCTTTCGGTTGTGAAGAGGGCAAAAGGGATTTTGTAATTAAAGAACAAAAGATTAAAATAATTTAAGAAATAAAAGAACTAAGGAATGCTCAAAATTGATGTAGTTGCAATAAAAGCGAAGGCAAGATCAAAACTTAGTGAAAATGCTATAAATGCAATAAAAGAACCCTGACTTGGGCATGAGTATCCAAGGAACCTTATCATTGCCATAACCACAACTATAGTAATTATCAGGAGTCAATCTCGCCTAGTCAACCCCAACCATCGAGGAGTAAGTCAAGCAAGTATAATTGACCTTAATCCATAAGTCCTGACCAACTTACCAAACTAGTTGATAAAAGGCTAGTGTCAATGGAAACAAGAGTTAACTAACTACCCAAGAATTACCACTAAATGTTAGACATTATGACTCTAGTATCCTAGGAACTCAAACCACAAGCCAAGGTAGGAAAATCTACTCAAAATCTAGAGTTGGCATTTTCACAAACACCTTGTGTGCATAAAAGTAAAGTATGGAAAAATTGCAAAGTAAAATGTAAAATTACAACCAACTATCAACAAAACCAAACATAAACAAGCAATCAAACATAAAGGAAGCATGAAATGTAAAATTCATCAATCAAAACTTCAAGAAACACAAAATTACAATATAAACAAAGTAACTTGAACCAAAAGAAAATGAAAGTAAAAGTGCTTGAATTAAAGAGGAAACTGAGAGTACTTATAATTGAAGAAGTAAAATCAAAGATCAAAGCTTGCTATAAAATGCTACAATGGAAATTGATAAACTCTAGGAGAGCTATCTACTCTACACTACTCCTACTCCTAATTACTATGTAAACTATGTAAAAATTGCTCCAATGCCTCCCCCCTTGATAAGTCTTCAATTCTCCTTCATATAGCACTTCCAAACAGCAATCCATCCTTCCAAAATGGACCAAGAGGCCTCCAAATTCGTGCAACACATGCCTCATTAATGAAATCACGTGCAGAGACCTGTGCGGACGCACAGACGTGTGCGTCCGCACACGCGGCTAAAAATTGACCTGTGCGTGCGTACGCACACATGGGAATTCTCGCTTGTGCGCGCACACGCAGGGCTGTGCGCACGTACGCTTTGCTGTGTGTGCTTTTCCTTGTTTTCTTCATTTTTTCTCCATTGTACATGCTTTCTTCCACTTTTGCCTAGCCAACCTTGCTTAAATGACCTGAAATCACTCACGAAATAGATCACGGCATCGAATGGCACAAATGTGGGATTAAATTACTCTATTAAAGTACAAAATTGCATGTTTTCACCTTTAGGATCAAATTAGGGATCAAACACAAAAGTATGCTATTTTGGTGCTTAAGTGTAAGTTCATGTGCTAGAATCCATCCAATTGAGTCAAAATATACCATCAAATATGGACTCATCAACTTTCCCACACTTAAACAATATCATGTCCTCATGCTAAACTAATAAGGAGAATGATCAAAGGGGGTAATCAACTTATTAAATGCAACTACCTATATGCATGCGAGTATGTAAATACCATATATCTATCTATCTATCTATCTATCTATCTATCTATCTATCTATCTATCTATCTATCTATCTATAGTGTCTATATAAAATTGGTGAAAACAAACAATCAAATTCCCAAACAAGTATGGACAAATAGGGCTAAGCAAGGAAATGATCCAATGCAATCAAAAATCTAAAGAATTGATTTAACTCATCAAAGTGAAGCAACTTGCAAGAATACATGAAAAGAAGAATAAAAACATAGAATTGAGTCATTGAATCCTCACTAGGTGTGTGTACACTCTAAGCACTCGGTGTTTAGGTTTCAATCACTCAAATCTCTTCCTAATCATGCTTTCAAGGAATTGCTTTTCTTCTAACAATCAACACAAGTGATGCATGAATGCAATTATCATGAGGACTTCATATGATTGTAATGGGGTTAGGAAAAAGGTGGGATAGATATGGCTAAGTGGACTAAAATGATTGAATCCTTGATTAGTTTAGGTATCCAACTCAACCCATATCGATCAAATCAAAATCAAAATGCAATCCTAACCTTCCATCATTTCTTATTCATTAACATTCATGTATTTTTTCTCACAACACATCACATATGCAATTCTTTATTCATTTGTTTACCCTTTTGGGTGACTTTGCACCCTTTTTATGATGAAGGTTTTTTTTTAGTTTAGAATTGCATATGGTTATATAGTTCATACATGAATGTTCTCATTTTCCAAAATTTCCAGTAAATACCCAAATTGAACATTTTTTCTACTACCAAAGTTTCCCAAAATTTTCCCCACACTTAAATGAAACACACTCCTCAACCTAAGCTAATCAAGGATACAATCCAAGGTAATTCATGGTTTTCCGCTTAAGATTGTAATGCGCTAATATCAAGAACAATGGGATAAATAAAGCTCAAAATGGGTTAACAATGGTAGATGCAAAGGGTAAGGCTATATGGGTAAAGTGAGCTTTTAAACAAAGATGGCCTCAATCATGCTCAATGCAATTCAAAACATCAATCATTGGAAATAAAGAATTAAGCAAAACCAAGATTGCAATCATAGAAGAGATATATCACACAATGAACAAAGTTAGTGGTTAAAATGTGTAACCACTCAATATAGCTCAAAAACTCACAAGGTATTTGTTCTTTACTCTTCTATGTTCCCAAAAAGAAATCATTCAAGCAAGTTTGAAAACAGTTTTCTCAATCAATTCAATAGAATGCCCTTGACAAAATTCTTGGAAATCCTTGTTGTTTTTCACCAAAGTTATTTCCTATATGTATGTATGATGTTATGGATGCAAAATTTTTCAAAATTTCCTAGTTCTTTTCCTAATTTTCAACAAGAAAAAAGTAACATGAACAATTAGGATCAAGATAACTAGGCATAAGCTATTCACATCATCCAATCACAATCCATATCTATACTATATACCAAGCAATATAAAGATGCAATATATATATACCAAAACTAGAAATGCAATACTAAAAATAACTAAAAGTGACTAATATATATATACCAAAAGTACTAAGCAGTAGCAAAAAGTAAAGTGCTGTCAATATCCACAAAAGCATAATAAAAATAAAAATAACTAAATGAGAGTGTTTGGAAAGAATATTTACACCCAAAAATGTCGCAGATTCTCCCCCACGCTTAAATCATGCACTATCCTCAGTGCTCAAAATAATCACTCGGGGGAGAGATCATCCATGTGAAGTTCGACCGCCCGGCGGTGGTGGGTGGTGATGACGCTGGTATACGATGATGGAGTTGGATGGCTGTGTGGTGGTCTCAACACTCGGCTCGGCTACAGCTGCCGGCTCCTCGGCTCAATGCTCCTCAGCTCTGTCAACTACTACCTCCTCAGCTGTGGTCTCCTCCGGTTTTTGGTCAGGGTGCTCGACTGCCTGGCCAGCTTCAGCTGCTGGCTCCTCAGATGCAGGCTCCTCGGCCTCAGGCTGGCCAATCTTTTTCAGGACTGCATCCAAAGATATTTTGCCCGTGGTGACATCCGTCATTATTTGAGTATAATCGTCCTTAGCCGGAGGAATATGTGGAATATCCAAGAGGGCCTCTAAAGCAGTATTAGAGGTGTCCAAGGTGACACCTCTTAAAAAGACAGTTTGGGCATCCCTCTTGAGGAGATTGGCGTAAAATTCCTTGACCTGGTGTTCATTCACTTCCACCGGGTTAGATTTTACGAATCCTCAATAAAAAAATTTATTCTGTCAAGTATTGCATCCGCATGTTTCTCGGGCAAGTTAAGCTTCCTCTCATAATGAAAGGCGAGCTTTTCTAGCTTCTTATATTGTTCTTGGGAATCGGAATTGATGAAAGTGTCTGAATGGTCACTGGGAGGCACGGGAGGAGGACGAGCCAAGGGGTTGGCTTTCTCCTTGCCCTTGCAGCCCATCCTGAAAAAGACAAAAACATAATACAACTCAGAAAACAGATAAAATCACAGAAAGAAGAAGGATATAATCAAACAATTCAATTAAGAGCCAGTCAGATAAATAAATACTCAATCAGGGAAAACATGTGTAAAACAATAGAATGTTTAAAAGAGAATGCATTTTCCCAAAATCAAGCAACCTAAGTGACAAATCAATGAGTAAACAACAATGAGATCATATATGGGACTTAGGTGTACAATGCAGGTGAATTGAAGTGGAAGACATCGATTATTGCACTTTTGTATTAGGAATTGGAAAGTGTGCAAAAGTTGGAATAAAGAGCAATAATCAAGGTCGCAGTCAAAGCATGTACATATTCATGTTAAAAATATAAGAATCGACCACATGTACATAGCTTCTTGTCCAAAACAATACTCCATTGAAAAACAAGGCGCATTGCTCAAAAACATAAAGGAACAAGTGGCTATGTACATGGCTTTGATGTTAAAAACACATGAACAAGCAATTGATCAATTCATGGAGAAAGCAATGTATGTACTGTTGCCAATAACACCCAACAGATTTCAAAATTGGAAGTTCAATGCTAGTTTTGTGTATATATGGAAAGCAGTGGCAATCAGCGCATAATGCAGTAATTCAATATGCTATGCTCTTACAAATATCAAATAGACTGATTAAAGTTGTAAATTTCACTCAGAAGATAAAATCACAGCAAAATGACGTTCAGTTTGATATTCTAACAAAATGATCAAGTAAGTGCGTGGCTAGCAATGCATTAGGTGAAGTGTAGTATGCATAGGAACAACGAACACCAACAGAAGAGACAAAGATGTAAATTGCAGGTTCAAAGTGGTGTTCAGGCCTAAATACAAAATGCATAAGCTAGCTCATTTCAGGCAGCATTTAGAATGAACAGAAAATTACACCATATGAAAATAGAATGCCAAATGAAAGCAAAATCCAAGCTCTTATGCTGATCAAACAAAGAAATTAGATCAAAAACCTCATTCAAGCATTTTGACAAGCATAATATATGCAGAGAATGTGCAGACTATAGTTCAGCATTCATGGCAATATTAATAGAGACAGTAGGTACAGGTTATACATAGCAACATTCCTAGTTCCAAAAAAATCTAAACAATCAGCCAGCATCAATCAACATTCAATCCTAAAAACAAAAGTCATATATGCTAATACCACCTAATTACTAAAACAGAATGAAAAAACAAAGCTAAAAAGAAGCAGTAAAATAAAGAAAAAAAGAAAAAGAGACAGAGCAGGGAAACAGGGCTTAAACCTGTAATGCAGAAGAAGAAGGATTGAAGGAAGGTGAGGGCGAGACAGAAAGGGCGCAGCGGCACAGGGGTCCACCGCTGTTGGTGGCTGCTCGTTGGGACAGGGATGCGCAGCCTAGGGCTAGTGGCGCTGGCGCGGAAGCAAGGCCAGGAACGAGAGAGAAGGGGGAAATGTAGAGGAGAGGGAAGAAGAAAAAGGAAGAGAGAGATGGAGGGAGTGAGCGACGGCGTCATGGTGGTCGCCGGCGTGGCAGGAACGGAGGGTTGGTCGTGGTGGAGGGAGAAGAGGGTGAGTGTGTGTATTCAGAGAGAAGAGGAGAATAAGGAAAGGGTTACTGGGGAAACTAAAGCGCGAGTCCCTTTTTCTTTTCGAATTAACGTTCTAAAAGTGACCTGTACGGACGCACAAGGTCGTGCGGGCGCTACGAGCAGAAGGTGAAACGCAGCCTGTGCGGGCGCACACGCGGTGTGCAGACGCACAGAAGAGGGGAAAGGGGACCTGTGCACACGCACAGCCTGTGCGTGCGCTGCGGCCAGGGGGTAATCAAGGTCTGTGTGGGCGCACAGGCTCTATGCGCTCGCACAGGTGGGTTTCTTTTTTTTTTTTGAATATGTGCTGCCGCACGCGTGGTGTGCAGGCGCATAAAAGGGAAAAGAAGGTGGTGTGCACACGCACAAGCCTTGCGTGTGCTGCGACTAGAGGGAATGTTGAGGGGCGTGTGTGTGTACGATGCTGTGCGGACGCACAGGTCTCTGTTCCTGCAACAAAAATTATGCCTTTAAGGCATAAAACTTGACATCCCAAACAGGTTTTTAAGTCCCAAAACATCACAAAACTCCGTAAAACACATTATTCTACCAAAATTTCTCAACAAACATGAAAATAAAACCAACCAACCAAGCAAAATAACCAATTATTCATGAAACAAAAGCTAAAAGAGAGAGGGTTAGAAGGATATTACTATGGTGGGGTGTCTCCCACCTAGCACTTTGGTTTATAGTCCTAAGTTGGACTTGGTGAGGAGATCCTTGTTAGGGCGGCTTATGCTTCCACTCCTCCTTGAATCTCCATCCAAGTTTGCCATTGATTTGACCTCTGGGGTCCCAATTAGGTTGCATCAAACTCATGAGAGAATTCAAGCTAGTAACTAGGATCCTTAAGTATTGATTCTTGAAATTAATGCCCGGATCCCATATTTGAGTTCCTCTATCACCACTGACATGCTTGTGTACTCCCCGAAATCCACTAAAGTGACTCTTGCACCAAAATTGAGCTCTAAATATTGGATTGGCTCCGTTGATGAACTTACCATTCTTTAGCCAATCAACATTCTTCTCTTCACCACCTACTACTCCAAGAAAGGTTCGAAGTTGACCATCCGTTTCTAGAATGGCACATTGGTGTGGGGCTAGAAATCTTGTTAGAGAAGTCTTCGCCTGCTCAATTCGTTCTTGCACAACTATCTTCGCTTTTTGGTAAAAAAAATCTTCCTCAACCTCTTTTGAATCTTCTTCATCATCACTCAAGTAAAAAATTGGAGGTTGTGTGAAGTCCACATCAACATCTCCTTCCAAATTCAATAATGGAGTTTAGAGACTCATGCCATCAAAGAGTACAAAATTCAGATCTAAAATGTCATGAGATACAAAATAAGTCTCTAAAAGTTGTTTAAATACTAAACTAGTGGCCTAGGTTTACAAAAAATGAGTAAACTATGATGGATGGTGTAGAGATCCACTTCTGGGGCCCACTTGGTGTGTGCTGGGGCTGAAACTTAAGCAATTCACGTGCATAAGGCTGTCTTGGGCGTTCAACGCCAGGTTTGGATCCATTTCTGGCGTTGAATTCCAACTTTTGATCCTTTTCTGGCGCTGGACGCCAGAATTGGGCAGAGAACTGGCGTTGAACGCCAGTTTACGTCATCTATCATCATGCAAAATATGGACTATTATATATTGATGGAAAGCCCTGGATGTCTACTTTCCAACGCAATTGGAAGCGCGCCATTTCGAGTTCTGTGGCTCCAGAAAATCCACTTTGAGTGCAGGGAGGTCAGAATCCAACAGCATCAGCAGTCCTTTTTCAGCTTGAATCAGATTTTTGCTCAGCTCCCTCAATTTCAGCCAGAAAAATACCTGAAATTACAGAAAAACACACAACTCGTAGTAAAGTCCAGAAATATGAATTTTTCCTAAAAACTAATAGAATTAAACTAAAAACTAACTAAAACATCCTAAAAACTATATGAAATTAACCCCAAAAAGCGTATAAAATATCCGCTCATCACAACACCAAACTTAAACTGTTGCTTGTCCTCAAGTAACTAGACAAATAAAATAGAAGACTAATAGGTTGAGAAGCAATAATATCTCAGAGTTTTTGAATGAAGCTCAGATTCTAATTAGATGAGCGGGGCTAGTAGCTTTTTTTTTTTGCTTCTGAACAGTTTTGGCATCTCACTTTATCCATTGAAGCTCAGAGTGATTGGCATCTATAGGAACTCAGAATTCAGATAGTGTTATTGATTCTCTTAGTTCAGTGTGATGATTCTTGAACACAGCTTCTTTATGAGTCTTGGCCGTGGCCCTAAGCACTTTGTTTTCCAGTATTACCACCGGATACATAAATGCCACAGACACATAACTGGGTGAACCTTTTCGGATTGTGACTCAGCTTTGCTAAAGTCCCCAATTAGAGGTGTCCAGAGTTCTTAATCACACTCTTCTTTTTGCTTGGACCTTGATTTTAACCGCTCAGTCTCAAGTTTTCACTTGACACCTTCACGCCACAAGCACATGGTTAGGGATAGCTTGGTTTAGCCGCTTAGGCCAGGATTTTATTCCTTCTTGGCCCTCCTATCCACTGATGCTCAAAGCCTTGGGATCCTTTTTATTACCCTTGCCTTTTGGTTTTAAGGGCTATTGGCTTTTTGCTCTTGCCTCTTGCTTTTAAGAGCTTTGGCTTTTTCTGCTTGCTTTTTCTTTTTCTTTCTTTTTTTTTTCGCTATTTTTTTTTCTGCAAGTTTTGTTCTTTGCTGCTTTTTTTTGCTTCAAGAATCATTTTTATGATTTTTCAGATTATCAATAACATGTCTCATGTTCATCATTCTTTCAAGAGCCAACATATTTAACAGTCTTAAGCAACAAATTCAAAAGACATATGCACTGTTCAAGCATTCATTCAGAAGACAGAAAGCATTGCCACCACATTTAACTAATTAGAATTTCTCTTATTAAAACTCAAAATTTTATTGCCTCTTATTCAAAAGATCTACTATTTTATTCATGTTTGCTGATGATGAGAAAAATAAACTATGGCTTAATTGGAGATAAAATCAAAATAGATACTAATTATTACTACTATATGACTCCTAAGGTAAACTTCTAAAAGGACACTATCACAGAGTTAAGGCAGAAATTGGAAATTAACAACCTTTATTCTGGGAGAATGGGGGTTCCTCTGATCTTTGGGGTGCTTGGTCCTGCAAGAGATAACTTCTGGCGCTTCAAGTCCCTTAAGTCACGCCCTTGCTCTTCTTGTTCTTTAAACATATAGGTGAGAATTTGACTGTGTTCCTTCTGTTCTTTTATGATTTGTTCCATAGCTTCCCGTATCTTGGTAACAGACGTCTCAAGATATTCCCAATATTCAGATTGAGGGATTTCTGGGAGGAATTCCTGCGTTTTCTTCTTGATGGGATCATCCTGTGCTTGTTGTTTTTCCATTGATGCCTTGGTGATTGGCTTCTCAACTGAGATGTACTCAGTTATTCCCATCCTTACTCCAGCATCCTTGCAGAGCAGCGATATCACGCTTGGATAAGCCAACCTGGCTTCTTTAGAATTTTTGTTAGCAATTTTGTAGAGTTCGGTTGAGATCAGCTGATGAACTTCCACTTCTTTTCCCATCATGATGCAATGGATCATCACTGCTCTTTTAACCGTGACTTCAGAACGGTTGCTGGTAGCCAACAAAGAATGCCCAATGAAGTCCAGCCATCCTCTGGCGACTGGTTTGAGATCCTCTCTCTTGAGTTGATTTGGGACACCTTTTGTGTTGGTGGTCCACCTGGCTCCAGGGATACATATGTCCTCTAGAATCTTATTCAGGCCCTTGTCTGTTCTCATCATTCTCCTGTTGAAGGAGTCTGGATCATCTTTCAGCTGAGGTAGCTTTAAAATCTCTCTGATCTTGTCAGGGGTGGTATGAACAATCTTTCCTCTGACCATGGTCCGATATTCATAGAAAGCAGTTCCAGATAGTATTTGCTTGTCAGTCTACCACATATTAGCATAAAATTCCTGGATCATATTCCTTCCCACTTTCGTTTCAGGATTGGCTAGGACTTCTCAGTTCCTGATTCGAATTTGCTCCTGGATCTCCGGATATTCATCTTCCTTCAGATCGAATCTAACTTCCGGGATCACTGATCTCCGACCCATTATTTTATTATAATGGTTTAAATGTTCTTTAGATAAGAACTTTCCTTGATTCCAAAGTGGTTTTGGAACGCTCTCTTTCTTGCCTCTTGGAGTGGGTTGTTTTCCTTTGGGAGCCATGATCTTAGTGATCGCGGATAAACACACCAAACTTAGAGGTTTGCTTGTCCTCAAGCAAAAGAAAAGAAGGGAGAGGGAGAGAAGGAGAGCTAGGTGCACTTGTTGATGGGAGGGGAGGGAGGCCGAACTCAAATTTATAGGGAGGGAGGGGGTTTTCGAAAAAAAGAGATAAAGATATGATAAAAAGATTTATTTGGAAAAGATAAGATAGAAGATATAGTTTAAAATTGAGAGGATATGAAAGATTTTTCTGAAAAAGATAGATTTAGATTTTGAAAAAGATAAAGTGGAGGTTTTGAAAAAGATATTGATGAGTTGAAAAGATAGATTTGTAAAAAAAAAATTTGAAAAGAGTTGGATTGAATTTGCAAAGATGCCTGGTGCTTATGGATTAAAATACGTTTGATATTTTTAGTGGTAGGGTTTTCAGAAATTATGGAATTAAGAAATCAGGGTTCTTAATATGTTTATGTAAGAAATCATGAATTGAAGTAAGAAAATCAAGATTTAGAATGAAAAATTTGAATAAAAATGAGTTTTGTCTCCTCCCTGCCATCTTAGCGTTTGAACGCCCAAACACTGCCTGTTTTGGGCGTTCAGCGCCCAATTGCTGCTCTCCTGGGTGTTCAACGCCCAGCTGCTGCCATTACTGGCGTTCAACGCCCAGTGGGTGCCCATTTCTGGTGTTGAACGCCCAGATTGCTACCATTACTGGCGTTCAACGCCCAGTGGATGCCCATTTTGGGCGTTGAATGCCCAAAATACACTTTTACTGGTATTTTCTTGCCAGTGAGCTCTTTTTCTCTGTTTTGTGTGCCGAGGTCTTCTGTAAATGATTCCTCACCTTAGTGTCAGTGAACTTTATATAAACAAATAAAAATAAAAATAGGACAAAATGCTTAGAGGATTGTTGCCCCATGGCTGGGTTGCCTCCCAGCAAGCGCTTCTTTATTGTCTTTAGCTGGACCTTGCTGAGCTTTTAATCTAGCTTCAGCCTTGAGCATTCTTGCTCAATGTTGCCTTCAAGATAGTGCTTGATTCTCTGTCCATTGACAATGAACTTCTTATCAGAATCAATATCTTGAAGCTCCACATAACCATATAGTGATACACTTGTAATCACGTATGGTCCCCTCCACCGGGATTTCAGTTTCCCGGGGAATAGCCTGAGTCTAGAGTTAAACAACAGAACCTTCTGTCCTGGTTCAAAGATTCTAGATGACAGCTTTCTGTCATGCCACTTTTTTTATTTCTCTTTATAAAGCTTGGCATTTTCAAAAGCTGTGAATCTGAATTCCTCTAGCTCATTTAGCTGGAGCAATCGTTTTTCTCCTGCTAATTTGGCATCAAAGTTTAGGAATCTGGTTGCCCAGTAGGCCTTATGTTCCAGTTCCACGGGCAGGTGACATGCCTTACCATACACGAGTTGGTATGGAGAGGTCCCTATAGGGGTCTTGAATGCTGTTCTGTAAGCCCACAGAGCATCATCCAAGCTTCGTGTCCAATCCTTTCTACGGGTATTTACTGTCCGTTCTAGGATTCTCTTTAATTCTCTGTTAGAGACTTCAGCTTGCCCATTAGTTTGTGGATGATATGGAGTAGCTACCTTGTGGCGAATTCCATACCGAACCATGGCAGAGTAAAGCTATTTATTGCAGAAGTGAGTGCCCCCATCACTGATTAGTACTCTAGGGACACCAAACCTGCTAAAGATATGTTTTTGGAGGAACTTCAGCACTGTTTTAGTATCATTGGTGGGTGTGGCAATGGCCTCAACCCATTTTGATACATAGTCAACTGCTACCAGAATATAAGTGTTTGAGTATGATGGTGGGAAAGGTCCCATGAAGTCAATTCCCCATACGTCGAACAACTCAATTTCCAAGATTCCTTGTTGAGGCATGGCGTAACCATGAGGCAGATTACCAGCTCTTTGGCAACTGTCACAGTTATGTACAAACTCTCGGGAATCTTTATAGAGTGTGGACCAATAGAAGCCACATTGGAGGACCTTGGTGGCTGTTCGCTCACCTCCAAAATGGCCTCCATATTGAGATCCGTGGCAATGCCACAGGATCCTCTGTGCTTCTTCCCTAGGCACACACCTACGGATAATTCCGTCTGCACATCTCTTAAAGAGACAAGGTTCATCCCACAAGTAGTACTTTGCATCAGTAATTAATTTTTTCTTTTGTATCCTGTTGTACTCCTTGGGTATGAACCTTGCAGCTTTATAGTTTGCAATATCGGCAAACCATGGTGTTTCCTGAATGACAAACAAATGCTCATCTGGAAACGTCTCAGAGATCTCAAGAGAGGGGAGGGGCGTCCCTTCTACTGGCTCTATCCGGGATAGATGATCAGCCACTTGGTTCTCTGTCCCTTTTCTGTCTCTTATTTCTATATCAAACTCTTGCAGAAGCAACACCCATCTAATGAGCCTGGGTTTTGAATCATGCTTTGTGAGTAGATATTTAAGAGCAGCATGATCAGTATACATAATCACCTTTGATCCTACTAAGTATGATCTGAACTTGTCAATGGCGTAAACCACTGCAAGTAATTCTTTTTCTGTGGTTGTGTAATTTTTCTGGGCATCATTTAGAACGCGACTAGCATAGTAAATGACATGCAGAAGCTTGTCATGCCTCTGTCCCAATACTGCACCAATGGCGTGATCACTGGCATCACACATTAGCTCAAATGGTAACGTCCAGTCTGGTGCAGAAATGACTGGTGCTGTGACCAGCTTAGCTTTCAGCATTTCAAACGCCTGCAGGCACTCTGTGTCAAACACAAATGGCGTGTCAGCAGCTAGCAGATTGCTTAGAGGTTTTGCGATTTTTAAAAAATCCTTTATAAACCTCCTATAGAATCCTGCATGCCCCAGAAAGCTTCTGATTGCCTTAACATTGGCAGGTGGTGGTAATTTTTCAATTACCTCTATTTTTGCTTGATCCACCTCTATTCCCTTGTTTGAGATTTTATGCCCAAGAACAATTCCTTCAGTCACCATGAAGTGACACTTTTCCCAGTTTAAAACTAGGTTGGTCTCTTGGCATCTTTTCAGAACAAGTTTCAGGTGATCAAGACAGGAGTTGAATGAGTCTCCATATACTGAGAAGTCATCCATGAAGACTTCCAGAAATTTTTCCACCATATCAGAGAAAATAGAGAGCATGCATCTCTGGAAGGTTGCAGGCGCATTGCACAGCCCAAATGGCATACTTCTATAAGCAAACACTCCAGATGGACATGTGAATGCTGTTTTCTCTTGATCCTGAGGATCTACTGCAATCTGGTTATAGACTGAGTAGCCGTCCAAAAAGCAGTAATAATCATGACCTGCTAGTCTTTCTAGCATCTAGTATATGAATGGTAAAGGAAAATGATCCTTTCTGGTGGCTGTATTGAGCCTTCTGTAGTCAATACACATGCGCCACCCTGTAACTGTTCTTGTAGGAACCAGTTCATTTTTTTCGTTATGAATCACTGTCATGCCTCCCTTTTTTGGGACGACTTGGACAGGGCTCACCCAGGGGCTATCAAAAATAGGATAAATAATCCCAGCCTCTAGTAATTTGGTGACCTCTTTCTGCACCACTTCTTTCATGGCTGGATTTAGCCACCTCTGTGGTTGAACCACTGGTTTGGCATTATCCTCCAATAAGATTTTGTGCATGCATCTGGCTGGGCTTATGCCCTTAAGATCACTTATGGACCACCCAAGAGCTGTCTTGTGTGTCCTTAGCACTTGAATAAGTGCCTCCACTTCCTGTGAATTTAAAGCAGAGCTTATGATCACTGGAAAAGTGTCACCTTCTCCCAGAAACGCATATTTCAAGGATGGTGGTAATGGCTTGAGCTCGGGTTTAGGAGGTTTTTCCTCTTTCAGAAGAAATTTCAGAGGCTCTTTCATGTCCTCTGAATCCTCTAAATCAGGCTGAACATCTTTGAAGATGTTCTCCAACTCTGATTCAAGACTCTCAGCCATGTTGATCTCTTCTACCAAAGAGTCAATAAGATCAACTTTCATGCAGTCTTTTGATGTGTCTGGATGCTGCATGGCTTTGACAGCGTTCAACTTAAACTCATCATCATTGACTCTCAGGGTTATTTCCCCCTGTTGGACGTCAATGAGGGATCGTCCAGTTGCTAGGAAGGGTCTTCCTAGAATGAGAGTAGCACTCTTGTGCTCCTCCATTTCCAACACAACAAAGTCAGTGGGAAAGGCGAATGGCCCAACTCTGACAATCATGTCTTCAATCATGCCTGATGGGTATTTAGTGGAGCCATCAACAAGTTGGAGACATATCCTGGTTGGTTTAACTTCTTCAGTTAAGCCAAGCTTTCTGATAGTGGATGCAGGTATTAGGTTGATGCTTGCCCCAAGATCGCATAAGGCTGTCTTGGTGCATTGACCTTCTAATATGCATGGTATCAGAAAACTCCCAGGGTCTTTGAGCTTCTCAGGAAAGCTTTTCAGAATGACTGCACTGCATTCTTCAGTGAGGAGAACTCTTTCTGTTTCTCTCCAATCCTTTTTATGACTCAAGATCTCTTTCATGAACTTGGCATAAGAAGGTATTTGCTCAAGTGCTTCTGCAAATGGAATCTTTATTTCAAGAGTCCTGAGATAATCTGCAAAGCGAGCAAATTGCTTATCCTGCTCCTCTTTCCGGAGTTTTTGAGGATAAGGTATCTTGGCTTTATATTCTTCAACCTTAGTTGCTGCAAGTTTATTGCCTACAGAAGTGGTTGAAGAAGCCTTTTTAGAGGGGTTGTTATCAGCATTTGTGTGTGTCTGATCCCTCACTGGCAATTGAGTGCCAGAGTTAGAAGCTGGAGTGAAACTGGACGCCAGCTCCTTATCTGCTCCTGGCGTCTGAACGCCAGAACTGTGCCCATTTTGGGCGTTCAGCACCAGATCTTGCCCATTTTGGGCGTTCAACGCCAGATCCTTGCCCATTTCTGGCGTTGAACGCCAGTCCTGCCTTGTTTCTGGCGTTGAACGCCAGTCCTGAGCATGGTCTGGGCGTTCAGCGCCAGCCTTCCACCAATCTTCTGGCGTTTTAGTTCCAGAATTACTTTTCCCTGGGCTCTTACTGTCCTCAGGTGAATTTTGGGTGGTTTGCTCATTTCTTAGCTTTTTGCTGCCTTGAGGTGGGGTATTTAATGTTTTCCCACTTCTTAGTTGAACTGCTTGGCATTCTTCTGCTATTTGCCTTGACAGCTGCTGCTTTGTTTGCTTAAACTGTTCGTCCATATGTATATTAGCCATCCTTGTCTCTTGTAACCTGTCTTTAAATTCGGCTAGCTGCTTTGTTAGAAAGTCCAATTGCTGATTGAATTCAGCTGCTTGTTTTACAGGACTGAGTTCAGCAGTTACTGTTTTAACCTCTTCATTCATGGAAGGGTTGCTGCTTAGGTACAGATGCTGATTCCTGGCAACTGTATCAATGAGCTCTTGAGCCTCTTTAATTATCTTTCTCATGTGGATAGATCCACCAGCTGAGTAATCTAGAGACATCTGAGCTCCTTCTGCAAGCCCATAGTAGAAGATGTCTAACTGAACCCACTCTGAAAACATTTCAGAGGGGCATTTTCGTAGCATCTCTCTGTATCTCTCCCAGGCATCATAAAGAGATTCATTATCTCCTTGTTTAAAGCCTTGGATGTCCAGCCTTAGCTGTGTCATCCTTTTTGGAGGGAAATATTGATTCAGGAATTTTTCTGTCAGCTGTTTCCATGTCCTTATGCTGGCCTTAGGTTGGTTATTCAACCACCTCTTAGCTTGGTCTTTTACAGCAAATGGAAACAGTAATAGTCTGTAGACATCCTGATCTATTTCTTTATCATGTACTGTGTCAGCAATTTGTAAAAACTGTGCCAGAAACTCTGTAGGTTCTTCCTGTGGAAGACCGGAATACTGGCAACTTTGCTGCACCATGATAATGAGCTGAGGATTCAACTCAAAGCTACTGACTCCAATGGAGGGTATGCAGATACTACTCCCATATGAAGCAGTAGAGGGGTTAGAATATGACCCCAGAGTCCTCTTGGACTGTTCATTTCCACTTAGGTCCATGATGGAGAAAGGGAGATGATGTAAAATAGGAAAAATATTTTTATTTATTTATTTATTTATTTATTTCGAAAACAAAATAAATCAAAATAAAATAAATAAAAATGAGTGAAAGATTTTTGAAAAAATTGAGGAGAGAGAAAGTGGTTAGAAAATTTTGAAAAGGATATGATGATTTTTGAAAAAGGTTTTAAATTTTGAAATAAAATCTGGATTTTAGAAATAGATTTCGAAAATTTGCTTTTAAAATAGAGAGAAAAGATATTTTTGATTTTTAAGAGGAAAGAGAAAAACAATAAGATGGCACAAGATTTAAAATTTTTAGATCTAATGCTCCTTATTTTCGAAAATTTTGGAGGGAAAACACCAAGGAACACCAAACTTAAAAATTTTAAGATCAAGACACAAGGAAAACTCAAGAACACTTTGAAGACTCACAAGAACACAAGAAAATGAAGGAAGAACACCAAACTTAAAGTTTGGCACAGGATTTAATAGAAAAATTATTTTTGAAAAAGGTTTTAATAAGAAGATAAGGATTCTAAAATTTTAACACGACAATAATACGAGACTCTAAACAAAAAGAGAAATTTTTCCTAATCTAAGCAACAAAATAAACCGTTAGTTGTCCAAACACGAACAATCCCCGGCAACGGCGCCAAAAACTTGGTGCACAAATTGTGAATCACACTTTTCACAACTCGTACCACTAACCAGCAAGTGCACTGGGTCATCCAAGTAATACCTCACGTGAGTAAGGGTCGAATCCCACGGAGATTGTTGGTTTGAAGCAATTTATGGTTATCTTTTAAATCTTAGTCAGGAAGTCAATTATGTTTATCAGTTGAATTGCGAATAACCAAGGGAGCATCAATTAAAAGTTACTTGTTATGCAGTAATGGAGAATATGTTGGAGTTTTGGAGATGCTTTGTTTTCTGAATCTCTGCTTTCCTCTGTCTTCTGATTCACGCACGCACGTCCTCCTATGGCAAGCTGTATGTAGGGGGTCACCGTCGTCAATGGCTACATCCCATCCTCTCAGTGAAGAATATGCTCACATGCTCTGTCACAGCACGGCTAATCATCTGTCGGTTCTCGATCATACTGGAATAGGATTCTTCGTCCTTTTGCGTCTGTCACTAACGCCCAGCACTTGCGAGTTTGAAGCTCGTCACAGTCATTCGATCATTGAATCCTACTCGGAATACCACAGACAAGGTTTAGACTTTCCGGATTCTCATGAATGCCGCCATCAGTTCTAGCTTATACCACGAAGATTCTAATTAAGAGATCTAAGAGATACTCATTCAGTCGGATATAGAACGGAGGTGGTTGTCAGGCACACGTTCATGGTTTGAGGAAGGTGATGAGTGTCACGGATCATCACCTTCATCACAGTTAAGCGCGAATGAACATCTTAGATAGGAACAAGCGTGTTTGAATGGAAAACAGAAATACTTGCATTAATTCATCGAGACACAGCAGAGCTCCTCACCCCCAACAATGGAGTTTAGAGACTCATGCCGTCAAAGAGTACAAAATTCAGATCTAAAATGTCATGAGATACAAAATAAGTCTCTAAAAGTTGTTTAAATACTAAACTAGTGGCCTAGGTTTACAAAAAATGAGTAAACTATGATGGATGGTGTAGAGATCCACTTTTGGGGCCCACTTGGTGTGTCCTGGGGCTGAGACTTAAGCAATTCACGTGCATAAGGCTGTCTTGGGCGTTCAACGCCAGGTTTGGATCCATTTCTGGCGTTGAATTCCAACTTTTGATCCTTTTCTGGCGCTGGACGCCAGAATTGGGCAGAGGACTGGCGTTGAACGCCAGTTTACGTCATCTATCCTCGTGCAAAATATAGACTATTATATATTGATGGAAAGCTCTGGATGTCTACTTTCCAACGCAATTGGAAGCGCGCCATTTTGAATTCTGTAGCTCCAGAAAATCTACTTTGAGTGCAGGGAGGTCAGAATCCAACAGCATCAGCAGTCCTTTTTCAGCCTGAATCAGATTTTTGCTCAGCTCCCTCAATTTCAGCCAGAAAAATACCTGAAATTACAGAAAAATACACAACTCATAGTAAAGTCCAGAAATATGAATTTTTCCTAAAAACTAATAGAATTAAACTAAAAACTAACTAAAACATCCTAAAAACTATATGAAATTAACCCCAAAAAGCGTATAAAATATCCGCTCATCATGGCATGAACACAATGAAGCTAAATGATTCAAAGCTTTTGCTAAGGTAGACATGACTTGCTCTTGCTTCTTCCGGAACTCTTGTTGTTCTTGAATGAGCATGAAAAGTACTTCTTGTGTGGTTTGATCCATGTATGAAGATGAAGATTGAGGTGATGAAGGTTGACAATCAAACTTATGAGGGTAAGGGTTTTGGTTTTGTATGTAGTGAGGGAATGGTGTGTAAGATTGGTGATTATGAAGGTAAATGTTGGGTTCTATTGGGGTGCATTGTGGTGATGGTGTGAAAAAATCATCAAGAAAGTATGAATAAAAACCTACTAATAAAAGCAAACAAACAACCAAAGAGAGCTATTTGCACTATTAACATATTCACAACAACCAAAAGATATAACACTGTTTGCAATCCCCGGCAACGGCGCCAAATTTGATAAGAGAATTTTTGCCGGTTTAGAATCAAGAATCAATTCGTGAGTAGCATAGTCCAAACCAACAATGAATTCTCTTAATCAAATGTCAAATTCAAATTAAAATAACCGAGAGTAATGAAACCTCTGGTCGTTCTCCCTAGGAATGCAAATGAAATGTTATTTCTTTCGGTTGTGAAGAAGGCAAAAGGGGTTTTGTAATTAAAAAACAAAAGATTAAAAGAACTTAAGAAATAAAAGAACTAAGGAATGCTCAAAATTGATGTAGTTGCAATAAAAGGGAAGGCAAGATCAAAACTTAGTGAAAATGCTATAAATACAATAAAAGAACCCTGACTTGGGCATGAGTATCCAAGGAACCCTATCATTGCCATAACCACAACTATGGTAATTATCATGAGTCAATCTCGCCTAGTCAACCCCAACCATCGAGGAGTAAGTCAAGCAAGCATAATTGACCTTAATCCATAAGTCCTAACCAACTTACCAAACTAGTTGATAAAAGGCTAGCGTCAATGGAAACAAGAGTCAACTAACTACCCAAGAATTACCACTAAATGTCAGACATTATGACTCTAGTATCCTAGGACTCAAACCACAAGCCAAGGTAGGAAAATCTACTCAAAAACTAGAGTTGGCATTTTCACAAACACCTTGTGTGCATAAAAGTAAAGTATGGAAAATTGCAAAGTAAAATGTAAAACTATAACCAACTATCAACAAAACCAAACATAAACAAGCAATCAAACATAAAGGAAGCATGAAATGTAAAATTCATCAATCAAAACTTCAAGAAACACAAAATTGCAATATAAACAAAGTAACTTGAACCAAAAGGAAATGAAAGTAAAACTGCTTGAATTAAAGAGGAAATTGAGAGTACTTACAATTGAAGAAGTAAAATCAAAGATCAAAGCTTGCTATAAAATGCTACAATGGAAATTGATAAACCCTAGGAGAGCTATCTAATCTACACTACTCCTACTCCTAATTACTATGTAAACTATGTTAAAATTGCTCCAATGCCTCCCCCTTGATAAATCTTCAATTCTCCTTCATATAGCACTTCCAAACAGCAATCCAACCTTCCAAAATGGGCCAAGAGGCCTCCAAATTCGCGCAGCACATGCCTCATTAATGAAATCACGTGCAGGGACCTGTGCGGATGCACAAACGTGTGCGTCCGCACACGCGGCTAAGAATTGACCTGTGCGTACGCAGAGGTGCCTGCGTATGCACACATGGGAATTCTCGCTTGTGCGTGCGCACACAGGGCTGTGCGCACGCACACTTCGCTATGTGTGCTTTTCCTTATTTTCTTCATGTTTTCTCCCTTGTACATGCTTTCTTCCACTTTTGCCTAGCCAACATTGCTTAAATGACCTGAAATTACTCACGAAATAGATCACGGCATCGAATGACACAAAGGTGGGATTAAATTGCTCTATTAAAGTACAAAATTGCATGTTTTCACCTTTAGGATCAAATTAGGGATCAAACACAAAAGTATGCTATTTTGGTGCTTAAGTGTGAGTTCATGTGCTAGAATCCATCCAATTGAGTCAAAATATACCATCAAATATGGACTCATCACATCGCATCAACATCCCTTCACCCTTGCACTGTCGGCGCACCGAGGTTTTTTTAGGTATCTCTCAACCTTGTACAACAACTTATATAGACGAATTATTTGACCCAATTGAAATAACCATCCATGTATTACTTAAAATAACCATCCGCTTACATATTGAAATGAACATCCAACATTTGTTAATTATATACACTTAAACCGAATCCAAAAAATAACCATCCAAGTAAGAATTAAAATAATCATCCATATACCTAGTGATTTAAATATTAGCGGTGCGGCTATGGCGTGTCAACGTGGGGTTATGACGGTGTCAGCACGGGCGGTGGGGGTAGACAGCGGCGTGGGGTGAGGCTGTAGTGGCGTGCCCAGGCTGCGGTGTTTCCAGGGTGAGGGGGAACGGCGGCGTTATACTGTGTCTGAACGGCTGTCTCCGACAATGATGGCAAGTTTTGGCCGTGGACCAGAGATCGATGACGGCGAGTTTTGGACGTGGACCGGAGATTAAAAGGTTATGGTGAAATTGGAATTAACTGTATATAGTGTGAATGTGTTTAATTGTTAATCCTAATTTTTTAAATTTTAAAATCCGATGTTAATTAATTAGTTAAGAATCTGATTTATAATTTTAATAATTTTAATTTTACCTTCCTTTTTTAATTCACTGTTCACATTGTTTACAATCATCATTATTTTTCTATACTTTCTCAATTAAAATTTTGTGTTCTAGAACTAAAATTTTAGTTCCAGTCTTTAACCACCAAATACAATACTGGGACCTAATCTCCAAATTTCAGTCCCAGTTTCTAAAACCAAATGCTACTATAATGTTATTATAACAATATAATTCTTAATTGCCAAAATAAACTCTAAACTAATTCGACATTAGCTAAAACAAAAAACATAATATCAAAAACTAATCCGATTCTAACATCAACAAGAGAAGAACTACATAATCTAGAATTTACTTGATCTTTTTCTTTAGTCTCAATGGTAAGAGTTAAATAAAATTTGAGTTCAACTCTGACTTTCAACAATTAAGCAAATAGAAGAATTATAAAAAAAAAAGATAAATTTCATGTAACATCATAATCATACACTAACCTGGTTAGCATGACCACACTTCTTCTTGCGGTAGTTAACCGCCCTTGGGTGAAGGCGAGCATAGCACTTGAAATAGCAAAATAAAAGATTAAGTACAATTTTGGTTTTTAGATATAGGTTAAAAAATTTTTTTGTTTTTAACTTTTTTTACGTATAAAATTGTCCCTAAATTTCAACGTAATTTTAAAATCGTCTTTCGGATCAAAATACCTTTCTCTCCTTTTTTTCTTCTTCTTCATCAAAACATCTCTTCTTCTTCTTCATCGTAATCATTTATGAGCTTTCCGGTAACTTTTCTCCACGAAAGGGTTGCTCCTTAAGTTCATTCAACAATGCCTTATGCAAAATCTTATCACCTTTGGTCAAACCAGTTACACTAACACCACCAGGATCCTGAAGAAAAGGATTTCAACCCTTCCAAATTAGACCTAAGCATCTTATCCTTCCTCAAAAAGTCACCATTTTTATCAAACCAATCACCCCAACCTTCCCTTAAAGGCAAATTTTTTCTTCCCAATTTCAAAAGAAGAGCATCTTCCACACGTTTTACCTCAACAACCTTCCTCGGAACACATTCATCAACTGGAATATCACCAGAGCCAAACGTTGTCTTGCTCCGATCTTGGCAAGACCCATCTTCGCAATCCTATGGGGAACTCTTGGTGAAGGCCTTTTTAACGGCACCACCGACATAGTAGAAAAAGTAGCCGAAAACCTTAAGTGGGATGAAGGAGGGTTCTTCGCCGGCGTCAGCAGTGTCGTCATCATCGGATGTGTGATCGAAAGAGGACTGTTCATTGACGATGTTAAGGGCGTCGATGGCGTCCTCACTGAAAGATGCAGCATCGATGACGCAAATGGAGAGGAGGGTGTCGTAGTTGACCAATTGGTGGAAGGGACAGATTCTTCGGAGAAAACAACGATGATGGTGGTGACGGTGATGATGGTGGCGGTGTTAGTGGGGGTTGTTGGATTGAGATGTGTGGTGAAAAGAAAAGAGGAAGAGGAAGAGGGTTGAAATGACGACAAATAGCAACAACCAGTAGCGGGGGCGCCACTGTGATCGGAGCCAGGATCGGAGATTTTAAAACAGCTTTTTCGGTGATTAGGGAAAAAGTTTCTATTTTGTATGTAGCAGTTTTGCTTTTTTATTTTGTTTAACAATATTTATTGCTGTCTTGAATTTGAATACTGTGTTGTTAAATATTGTATGTTGTTATTGTTGTTGGTGTTCTATTAATGATTTATTTTTTATTTTTTTTTTTGTAATGGCTTCTCTGTTCTTTTTTTATTTTATATTTTTTTATTAAGAATAATTTGATCCAAAATTTATAATTTAAGTAAAACAGACCGTTTTAAAATTTAACTGAACCTTAAGAATAATTTTGTATAAAAAAAAAGTTAAAAAGAAAAAAAATTTTAGTTATACTTTAAAAACTAAAATTATACTTAACCTTAAAATAAATTAAACACTTGAAACAAACACTTTGGAAAAATGTAAAATAACAAATTGTTCTCCAATTGTCACAAACTTAAAGTATTAAACTCCACTCAACAAATAGGATAAAGGATCTCAGATAATAGCAAGTATGCAGTAAAAAATTAGATCCTATATTCTAAGTTCTAAAATAATGTACCAACTTTGAAAATTAACGGATAATAAACTAAGGCCAATTAATAGAGTAAGAGATGGACGTAAATCTAGGGAACAAATATAACCCCTAGAGCATTAGAAAAAAATCTAAAGGGGCTAAGTTATCGTCCCAAGGCAGAGTAAAATTGAAAATAAAATTCAAAATGAAAAAATGACAAATCATCTTGGCTTGATTGTATTTGTGGGTTAAAGCCATGAGAGAAGGCTCAATGATGCAACCGCAAAGCCTGAGGACAAGGTGAAGCATTGATTCCTTCTGGATGTTGTAGTCATCCAAGGTGATAGATTAGAAAATGTGTAATAGGATTTGTAATGAATTTGTATAATAAGAAGAAAGTATACTGAATTAGTGTTGTATTACTAGTGAATAGCATGAATGAAAAGGAGTACGAACACAAACGTTTCCCTGCTTCGAGTGAGGGTTATACTCCAGAGCCAATTCTCTAATGGCCAAATGATAATTCTCTACTCTCTCCTGATGCTACTTTTACCCTATATCAATCATTCTCATACTCAAACGTAACTAACTTTGCCACGTAGGCATTCTAGAAACAATTTGTTACATCACATAATCTTTGTGCCAAGTTGGGCGTTTCTTTCTTCTAGGACCCAACATCTTTGGCCCATGACTCCCTTCTTTTTCATCTTCAATTGGTTCCTCTTCAGCTGGGCCTTGTTGGTTTGTGTTTGGATTTGCATCACTTATTCCCCTCTCCACCACTATGACCTTGTCCTCAAGGTCCACATCCGGAAACTCTCTGCTAAGTTCAACCATATCTACCCATGTGGTCTCATGGTGAGGAACTCCTTCCCAATCAACAAGGAGTTCAGTTCGAGGTCCTGTCGGAGTGGAGACAACACGACTTGCTATGATGGCGGCTGGGCGTGGCTGCAGGGAAGACGGTAATTCAGCTGCAGATGGCATTGACACTGGCAGAGGACCGTGGAAGGGTTTCAGCACTGACACATGGAAGACCGTATGAAGGGCACACGACTCTGACAACTCCAACTAGTAAGTCACCTTCCCTACCTTCTGAATGACTTTGTAGGGACCATAATATCTCTTCTGCAGTTTATTATGTGGCTCCAAGGATAGGGATCAATATCCTTGGAGCTCTGCCTATAGGGTTTAATCTTGAGTAAAACCCAATCCCCAAGGTTAAATTCCATGTCCCTTATATGTGAATCAGCTTGCTTCTTCATTTTATTTTGAGCCCTTTGAATAAAGTAAGTCAGTTCCTTATTCAGAACCTCCCTCACCTTTAACATCTCATCCACCTCTATAACACTCGTAGTACTTGAGGAGTACCTAGGGAGTACATTCATGGAAAATCCAAATAAAGCTTCGTGTGGAGTCATGTTAATAGTAGAATGGTAGGAGCCATTGTAATAGAACTCTGCCCATGGTAAATAGGAGGTCCACTGTTTCGGATAGGTGTGTGTGAATACGCGTAGATACTGCTCAAGTGTTCGATTAACCACCTCTATTTGGCCATCACTCTGAGGGTGATAGAGCTATAAAGTAACTTAGTCCCACTTAATTCAAACAAACTCTTCCAAAACCGACTCAAGAAAATCAGATCTCGATCCGAAATAATAGTAACAGAAAAGTTATGTAACCGGACTACTAAATTAATGAATACCTATGCCATATCCTTGGCTGTAAACCTAGGTTTCAGAGCATTGAAATGACCCACTTTGCTGAAATGGTCCACCACCACTAAGATCCCTGTAAACCCAGCCGACTTAGGAAGTTGCACAATAAAATCCATGGAAATATCGGCCAATGGTCTAACCGGAATTGGTAAGGGATGTAGCAAACCTTGGGACTTGGCAGGAATGTACTTAGTGACTTGGCACTCTTGACAGTGCTCAACAAACCTGTGAATTTGGCCTCGCATTCCAGGCCAAAAATATAACTCCCCAAGGGCCTTGTAAGTCTTGAGAATTCCCCCGTGACCGCCCCTATGTGACGAGTGAAACTCTTGCAACAATAATTCCATCAACCCTTTGAAATTGGGAACCCAAACTCACCCTTGATACATCAAAAGACCCTCCTTGACTGTATAATCTGGCCCCAATTCCCTTGTTTTCAACTTATCATGAAGGCGCAGTATGGCTGGATCAGTCTGATTCCCTTCTAATAAATCCTCCATCAGTGTGAGATGGATTGAGGTGAAAGCCCTGAATTCATGAGATATAGTTGTCTCTGGATGCCTAGACAGTGCGTCTGCCACCTGGTTTTGTTTTCTCGGTTGGTATTCTATGTCAAAATCATATCCAGTAATTTGTGCAAATAAAATTGTTGTTCAAAGGTCAACACCACCTGTGTCAGCAGCTCTTTTAAACCCTGATGATCAGTTTTTACGGTGAATTTTTTGCCTAGTAGATAATGACGCCATTTGGCAATCGCCTTAGTAATGGCATACAACTCTCGAATATAAGCAGAAGACATAGCCAACTTCGGGTTTAGTTTCTTACTAAAGTAGGCTAAAGGGTGCCCATTCTGGGATAGGACAGCACCTATCCCGGTGTTAGATGCATCGGTCTCAACAGTAAACCTTTGAGAAAAATCTGGAAGGGATAGCACAGGTGTGTGAGTCATGGCTGTCTTTAATTTGTCAAATGCCATGTCCGCTTCAGCACCCCAACTCCACCAACTAACCAAATCCCAACAACAACGAGAGCACCAATGATAGATTAGAAAATATGTAATGGGATTTGTAATGAATTTGTATAATGGGAAGAAAGTATACTGAATTAGTGTTGTATTACTAGGGAATAGCATGAATGAAAAGGAGTACGAACACAAACGTTTCCCTGCTTCGAGTGAGGGTTATACTCCAGAGCCAATTTTCTAATGGCCAAATGATAATTCTCTACTTTCTCCTTATGCTTTTACCCTATATCAATCATTCTCATACTCAAACGTAACTAAATTTTCCACGTAGGCATTCTAGAAGCAATTTATTACATCACATAATCTTGGTGCCAAGTTGGGCGTTTCTTTCTTCTAGGACCCAACATCTCTGGCTCATGACTCTCTTCTTTTTCATCTTCAATTGGTTCCTCTTCAGCTGGGCCTTGTTGGTTTGGATTTGGGTTTGCATCACAAGGTGCGTCCATTTTCCAGCTGCTTCCTGGCGAAGATCAACCGCCACTCTGGTGGAATCCTTGGTATGTATGTGAAAACATGCGATTAAATTTTAAACATTACATATATGACTGAGTGTTCTTTTCAGGCTCTAACCACCATGCTCAGACTACTATTTTTGGTTGTGCCATTGTTTCAGATGAGAGTTTACAGACATATAAATGGTTGTTGGAGACCTTCCTGGAGACAATGAAGAATAAGCATCTTAAAGTAGTTGTGACTAATGGTGATATGGCAATGAAGGGAGCTATTCCAACAAAGTTTCCATATGAAACGCATAGATTTTATTCATAGCACCTTCAACAAAAGGCATGTGAGAACGTAAAAAATTTTAAGTTTTTGGTTGATTTCAAGACTTTAATTTACAAAACTATTCTCCAAAGGAATTTGAGAGCATTGGTTAGAGATGGTTGAAAAGCATAGTTTAGGAGAGAACAGTTGGATTAAAAAAATCCATAAGAGTAGGAGGTCGTGGGCTCATATATATCTACAGAATAAATATTTTGGACACCTCCAAACCACTTCTCAATGTGAGGGGATCAATTCAATGATAAAGACGTACATTAAAAGAAAGAACACTATCATTGAGTTTGTCAGCAATGTTGATCTTATTCTATGTGATTATATAAACAATGAACTTGTAGCCAACTTTAAGACAATGCATACAGAGCCTGAAAATGCTCTCTTAAGAAGTTTGTTGCCAACACTTACACCTTAAGCTTGTTTAAGAAAGTTAGATACAAGATTAAGAAGGAAGAAGCACTAACTATTATTGTGTTGATTAATGAAGATGGTATAATTAACTTCAGAACAAATGCATTTTGTAAAGTGTTGAAGAAATGTTTTACTGCCATTGTCATTTATTTGAAACCAGAGGGATTCCTTACAGGCATGTGTTTACTGCAATGAGGAACCAACACATGGAAAAATTTTCGGAAGGGAGGATTTGTAAGCAATGGAGAAAAATGGCTAAAGTCCCTTAGGGTTCGTGTTGGTACCTTAGCCACAGATTGTAGTCAGTTGATGGATTTGGCATCCAAAAATATTAAAGACCTTGTTGAGATCAAGAATGATGTTAACAAACTAATCAGTAAGTTACATGTTCGATAAGGCATCCCTAGACAACACAATGTTGAGTTTGGTGGCATATGAGATCTGCTTGTTATTAAGACAAATGGTGCACCAATGAAGCATACCCGTGAGAACAGGAGTAGACATTGTTCTAGCTGTAACAAAGTCGGGCATACTTATAGAAAGTGTCTAAAAACTGACAAAAGAGTAGGCAGCAATAAAGAGACAAACTTTTTCGAGTATAAAGTGCATTCAAATGCTAAGGAGAGTGTTAAGACTAATAATATTCATTGTTTTATTTATGCTATATTTAATATCATTTTATATTGAAAATCATGAGTATATTTGTAACAAATGGTGTTTGATTTAGTATGTTAATTTTTCTCCTGTTAAAATATTTCATATGCTAGGTGACAACAATGAAAACCAGTGGCTTGAAAAGAGAAACCAACATAGTAACCATTATTTAGGCACTCAACAATCTGTTAGCCATTAGAAAATAAAAACTCAAGATCAAATTTTATAGTCAAAGGTAGTATGTTCTTTTGTTTGACATACATGCATTGTGTATTATTTTCATGATTTTTGTTCAAATTAAGTATGTGTTCAATATTGTTCAATATTTTTTTGATTTTCTTAAAACAGAAACAGATTGAGAAGGCGCCATCCGCTAACAATATTGCTTCCTCTTGACCTCTTCAAAGAAACTTCCAACTTAGCAACAACTTGCAGTGCATGTGCGGTTATTTTTCATTCATTAGGGTTTGTGTTATAAAATTGTCAGCAAATATATTCACATTTCATTTATGTGATGTGCTGTTTATTAAATCCACTTTGGGTAGGATAATATGAGGCCTAACATTTTTACCCATCTGGGGTGGTCACAAAATGCCATTGATGCTTAGATTTTCTATTTTCTATTCAATGCAACAACATATTCCATTACCTCATATCCAGGCAATACAAGTATCAATGCACATGCACCCTCTAGTCCAACAGGTGAGAACATGATTTGATTATGTGTTTGAACAACTTGTAAATAAATTATGAAAGAACCAAGTTTGAATAATTGATGTTGAATGAATGCGGAATAATGTGTCATTTCAGTTCGTCAGTGGAGTTCATGCGAAACCCAAGAACAATAGCAGGAGCCTATAATTTTGTCATGTGTTTTCTTGAAAGGATCTATTTTTGAAGTTTTGGAAATTTTACAATATACCAACTGTTAGAAGATGTTAAATTTAGGAAACAATAATTATATTTTTGGTGATGACAAACATATATTTGGTTGGGTTGAAAGTCTAAAAGTTTGTTCGATGTGAGTATTAATTGTGCAGGTGTAACGATCCATATTTTTAAAAATATAAATAAGTTATAATTTATTTTATAAATTGGAGTTCTTTATTTTTAGACATTATTTTATTATAATTAATTAAATTAATTTTATAACTATTTGAATTCAATCAAATTCATATTCTTGTATATATTTTTGTTATGATGAAATATTTTACGTAATTAAATCTATAATTCTAGTAATTTATAAGTAATGAAAGTTATATGTATATTTTAATTTGAGTAATTGATATTTTTAATTTTAAAAAAATAGAGTTTAGTTAATAATATTATTATCGAGCTCAATATCCGCCGATATGAGTAAATATCGGTAACTTTTTGAATGAACTTAGCTTTGCTAATGCTTCATCAAATATCTTTCATTCTCAAGTTACTAATGTCATTTATATTAGTAACTCATATATATGTAACCATATATATATATATATATTATTACTTGTGTTTTAATATATTCAGTTTTTATAAATATCTGTTTGAGATATTTATAACTTGAACCGCCGACTCGGTTACACCAAAACTTGACACCTCGCCATATTCATTAATGATAAAGCAAGCAAGCAGAGTAATCTTAAAAGTTTTAGAGAACACAGACTTAATTAAAGAACTTTATAATTCTTTTCCATAAGACACTTAGGAAATGACAACGGAATAATGCGAAGATAATTTATATTGTGGAATGATAAGAAAGAAAGAACGAAAAGAAAATGAAATAAGCAGAGATACGGTGATGAGTCCAGTCAGTCCACCAAGATTTGCTTTCCAGAGATACATCAGCCAATTCAGGGGATAGTCGCACCTGTAAGACAGAAGTTGCTTACAGAGGTTATCAATACATATATTAGCTAGAGAGAGCCTCACCTGTAAGACCGAGGTTGCTTACAGAGATTATGTTTTCATACATCGACTCAAGAGAGTCGCACCTGTAAGACAGAGGTTGCTTACAGAGCTTATAACACTGGAAGCCAAACTCAGACAAAGGTTGCTGAGTTGAGCCGGGATCTGCCACAGGAGAGCAGATGCGCTTGTTTGGGCCTTAGTGTTAAATGAATAGTGGGGACACCCACACAATGAGAACTGTTTTTTAGATGTAAGCATATTCAAATACATTTAAAAGTCGCACTGTATGCGGCCTGATCGTAAGACTTATATGCACACTGTATGCATCTGGAAAACTATATCTGTGACTTGTGCCCAGGTAATGTCGGGAGCAGGTAGGCAACTGACACATGAGCTCATGGCCTGCGATAGGAATAGACATGCATCATCCTTGCTGTGCATTTGTATTTTTCTTGATGATGTGAAATTGATTGTGATTGTCTTCTTATGTTTGTGCATTCTTTAATTGTATACTGAATTATTATGAATGGTTGCTTCTCTGTGAATCTTGTATAATTGGCTGTGAATTAAACTGAACTGTGATAATCCTGACTTAACTAACTATCCCCGACCCTACTAAGAACTCCCCAGTTCTTACCCCCTATTTCCACCCCCTTTCAGCTACAGGTACGAAGGTTTAGTGCGAAGCTACAGGAGCATAGAAGATTATGTTTACGAATTGAGTTGTTAGGTTTTATTTTTCCTTCGTCATTTATTATTTTGGTTTTTAGAGGGGTAGAACTTGTAGTTGAGGATCTTTGAATAAGTCTATGTATATAATGCTACGTAGATATATATATATTTTGTGATTAAATGGTTTAAAGTATAGACTCTTTGTTTTCTTGGCTAAAATTTTGGTTCGTATTCACAAATGCTCAATATTAAATAAAGATAGTATAAAAGAAAAAGGTTTAGAGGTAAGTAACGTTTGAGCCTTTGGTATGATCATCAGGTGCTAAAAGTTAGGGTGTTACAGCAGGCCCATATGACAGTTGAAATTGACAAAATGGGCTAAACGATTTTGATTTAATTAAACATTGGATGGAGCCACAAGCTGCTGCCTTTTCTGATCAAACAAAAACATATATTGAGACTCATTGATGTTGTATTCTGTTCAAATTAGTTTGGGTAGTAGTAACTTTGAGAAACAAAGTTGCTAATCTTTAACCAAAGGAAATAAGAGTTCCATAAGCTATTAAAGATAGAGCCTCACCATTCCAGGCTCAAGTGTTATAGTGTAGCCCAAACAATGGAACCAAGTATCCAAACCTTAGCGACTTGGACCAAGTTCTTAATCCAGCCCATTGCCTTCATGAAAGGAAAAACATCTAGTTGCTGCTGGAGTTCTGGTGATTCGAATAAGGCACAAAGAAGAAAGAGGGGTTTACTTTTTCACTAAGCACCAAAGAGGAAGGAAGGAAAAGCAAATGTTGGAGGCTATATCAAATTAGATTGGAGCCGAAATCAATATGCTCAAGTTAAGCTAAATCAAAAGAAAAAGGTAAAATGTTTCCATTAACATGCAAGTCAATTACTTGTTGATTTTACCTTTTCTCTATACAAGCATTTCGGGTAACAAAAGGAAAATAGAGTCTACTTCCTTCTGCTGTGTGTCAATGACTAATATTGAAATTTGGGGCCAAAGCACAAGATTAAGGGTTTTAATTTATCAAAACCATTGAGGATCTGTTTCCAATGAAGTCGCTGCTGCACTGCTTACCTTTGATTCTTAATCCCTGATTTTATAGTCTGATTGATAAAAAGAAAAGGGAAGACTTTAGCTAGTTCAAAATTCAATGAGTTGACTTAGTTCAGCAAACCCTAGTCTTGGCAACTGTACTCCATACAAAAAGAAAAAATCAACTTCAGTTCCGGGCAAGGAGAGTGAACCAAAATATGGGTTTCATTGAGAGCTTTTCTATTGGTTTTACTCAACGTTTTGGACAGTATTTCTAAATCAAAGAATCATTCCACCAAGATGGAGAGCTACATATGAGAGAGTTGAATCAGATTCATCTTACAACTTCAGAGTTGTTCTATATTATCTCCTTCATGTTTTATTATTGAATATTCTATTTGTATATTGTATCTTTCTTTGTTTCTATTCAGTGGTAAAAGGAACATAAGTGAGGCATTAAGAAAAATTCATTGAGAGAAAAGGCAAAGAGAGGTACTTGGAGAGAAAAGCCAAGATTTATGTCTTATCTTTTTTTATTGTATCTCTATTTTGTATGATATACTTGTGAGGTATCCCTTACTAAGTTGGGTGAGCACTTAGTGTGTTGAGAGTCTAGAGAGTGAACCTATAGGCTCTCACCCCTTCCTTTTCCTTTTTCCCCCAGATGGAGGATTCCGACTTGACTTCCGTCACTGGAGTTATATTCAGAAGGGTACTGGAGGAGCATGTATTTTCGAACCCTACAGAAGATGCTCGAGATTAGTTTTGAGATGATGCCTGTAGACTTGTGCCCCGATGATGAGAAGAATGTGGGATAGATGGTCTTTATTCCTTAGACTTTGCTTTCCCTCACTTGTGTAGCATTTTTTAAAGGTAGAACTTGATATTTTTCTTTTCTTTTTTTAGCCTGGATACCAGTTTAGAGGTTTTCTATATGAACCAGGTATTTTGAAAAGTTGTCAGTTTTATATAAGTTTATATGTATATCTATATATAGTTAAGCATGTCAAGTTTGTATGAACTAACTTAAGACATATATATGTATGAAAATTTTTCTGTAATCTTGTTGCCATTTGATTTTGCTATTAGTTTGGGTTTGTTAAGAAAAGCATATGATAAAAATAAGCTAACATATACGATCCCGTTAGTACAAAAGGCTCATATATAGTAAATATTATTGAGTCTAGAGTTTTATAGGATTATTGGGAAGTGACACCTGATGACTGGCAGTGATCCGGACCTGCCAGAAGTTAGGTCGTTACAACATGTATTATTATTCTATACTCTCATTCAACTCACTAAAATAGCTTTTTTGTTTTTTTACTCAAAATGCAAAATAAGAAGTTCTCAAGAAAAAAGAAGACTCATTTCCTAATAAATCACACTCAAAACGTTCAGAAGAAAAGAAGATCCTTCACCCCCTTATACTTCATTTATACCTTTTTACTTAGACAAGCACAAAATGGGATCACTAAGTAGATAATTTGTCTTGGCAAACTAGCAAATGATCCCACCATTTTGCAATTCACCATTTTCATTATGTCTTTTAGTAATAAAATAATATTTAGCCTACACAAAATGCCAAGCCTGACTTGTTATCAGAAAATTAAAAAATATTTCCTCCATAATATGCTAAAACCAAATGGCTCTTTAGAAAATATAAAATTTTAGTTTTTAGAATTTGTTCCTGACGAATTGTTTGTTTCGCAAAACATCCCTTCAACTGTGTTAAACACCAAATCATCCAATATTTGGGTGTTTCACCAAATATAAGATAATAAAGATTAATGTCTAAATAAATAAAAAGCTTTGTCACTAAAACACCTTGAAGTTTTTCTCCTTCTGTGCTCTAAAAAAAAGGTAAAAAAAGACAGTGTTAAGGATTGTTGCCGCCTCCTCAGCATTCACGGCAGCGGTGGCCATCCCTCTTTCTTCTCTTAATCTTCTTCTCTTTTCACTTTCTACCCTTTCATTCTCCCTATTTATTTCTCTTCATATGCGTGTTTTTTTTTTCTTCTTTCTTTCCTCTTTTTTAATTCTCTTATCTCGTTTTTTTTTTCCTCTTTTTCTTCTTGCTCTTCTCTTTTTCTTCTTTCTTCTTTCTAGTCTCTTCTGTTTTTATTTTCTATATTTATGCTATAATAAACCTTTAATGGTATATCTCTCTCCTTTTATGGTATGTTTAGTTTCTTTTATAGTTGTTGGTACAATAATGCATATCTTTTTAGATTAAAAAAATCATTTTAAAAAAGTTTTTTATTTATAGAAATATTCTTCGGTTTATAAAATATTTAAATTTATGCTAAAAAGACAAAGAAAGAATTATCTCATTGTATTATAGCACATTTATGAAAATTAAAAAAAAAACTCAAATTTATCTTTAGTTTTACTTATTAAAATTTTTTGTAATTAAATATTATACTTTCTTTTAGTACAACATGAAAAGATTTTATCTTCTATTTTATATATGATTTAGAAGTATTATTTAGCTATTTCTATGAATTAAACTTTCTTTTTGTCATAAAAAAATAATAATAAATAAATAAAAAGCTTTGCCGTATTTAGAATTTAAGTCCATTGGTTGTGGGACCCACAGTAGGTGGACCTTCACTTCCTTCCACTTTTCTTTTTCCATCTTTCGTTCTTTAACGAAATCTGCGACCCTCCGCCACATCGTCTTATTATTCACTCTGACTCTTTTTACTTCACTCACTCCGTCTTGCTCTTCCTCTTTCTCTTTCACGCCCACTAACCACTCAAATGGACCCTACACGATCCCTTCACCGCCGATCGTCTTCCTCCTCATCCAACCGCCTCCTCCATCACCTCACCTCCCCCACCGCCACCACACCAACCGGCTCCGCGGCCGACGATCTCAACGAAGCCGAGCTTTTCTGGTCCATAGAGGTCTCCGAACCAGAAAATGAATACCCCATCCCCCTTCCGGCAGACAATAACCGGCGCCGGAATTTCGATCGGCCTCAAAACTCCGGCATCCTTGCCGTGCTAGCGGAACCCGATCAGGTGCCGGTGTTTCGCCGGAATCCATCCGTCTCGTCGTCCCCGAGGCTGATTCCTTCGCTTACAAGACCTCCAGCTCAGAATTCGGAGTTTCTGGCGCAGTCCGCTCCTTCTAGAAAGTTCCAGCAGTCCGCTCCTGTGATGGTTCCGATTCTGATGTCAAAAGCTGCCCCGCGGCGGAGGAAGGGCGACGAATTAGCCGTCGTCTGCGACGGCGATGTGGACGGCGACGATGAGGTGCTTCCGCCACACGAGATCGTGGCAAAGGGTTCGGGATTTTCGCCGAACATCACTTTCTCGGTGTTGGAAGGTGTGGGGAGAACGCTCAAAGGGAGGGATCTCCGTCAGGTGAGGAACGCTATATGGCGCAAAACAGGTTTTCTTGATTAAATTATTTTTGCTCTTATTATATTCTTAATATTACTTTTTTTGAAAAATTACGTGAGGAAGCTCAATTTTCATAGCTTCTATTCACCCCGGATGAGAGGATAGCTAAAATGAACATGTGCTACACATAGCCTTTTACTTTTGTATCTTGAGTTTTGAATAGTAGCTTTATCTTTTACTTTTGTGTAATAAGTGTCATGTGATCTCTAGAATATGAAAGTGATTGGTTCTGTATATTGAATATTCTCGTTTCTTATGCGGATTTTGCTTTGATTATTATCTAACAGTTAAAGTTTTTGTTGTAATTCAATCAAAATATTAGCATGTGCCTCCTAAAGTCTAAACGCATTAAAAGGATTTAAAACCTGATATTTTATAAGGAATTAAGGATAATGTCGATAAATTTTGGAGTTCTTAAATCCATACATGGTTAAACTACTGTAGTCAGTCATATCTTGTCTTTTTCCCTTTTATTCTAAACCAAATATTAGAATGTGTTTTTTCAATGTAAAATCCCATAGAATGTAAAAACATTGCACGATAAACGGGTCCCCTTAGGGTTATTATGCTGCTCTGTAGTCTGTGCCGCTGAACGTTTT
Organism: Arachis ipaensis; assembly: GCF_059453495.1. Taxonomy (NCBI): domain Eukaryota; kingdom Viridiplantae; phylum Streptophyta; class Magnoliopsida; order Fabales; family Fabaceae; genus Arachis; species Arachis ipaensis. Next base: position 100,891,136 of record NC_142441.1, read on the forward strand.
AAGTGACTAAGTGCATTGCAAAACACAATCGGAAACATAAGTGATATCATAATATCATCATAACAATATAATTGAAAGTTGCCGAAATAAACTCCAAAATAATGCAACATTAGCTAAAACAAGAAATATAATATCAAAAACAGATCCGATTCCAACATTAACAAGAGAAGAACAACTGAACAGGTGGGATAAGCATTGAAGACTTGAAGAGATGCTGCACCGGGTGATATCTTTTAAGATTTATGGCAAAGTGGGAGACGGGAAATGCTATAAAGGTGAGTAACTTTTGCATGAAGATAAAACTGGACTATTATGGGATGGATCCTATAAAGTATAATAGGGGAACTATTAGGAGAAGTGGATGATTAATTGTCCAGTAGATGTTGAATTGAGCGTTATTACTTATCGGGGAAAAAAATTCTAACCAAATGGCAAAACTAATTTCGTTAAGGTATTGAGTATACTTCAAGAATTTTGATGAATGAAGATAATTGCCGCTTTTCTGGTTATTGTAAACTTTCTTAGTTAACTGTACAGGGTTGTAACCCAAAGAAAATTCACAAGTCCAAGTTTCCTGGCAATACTTTTGAAGTTAGTTTATCGTTTATCTTTTTGATTGTTAGTGATAATTAATAAGTCACTACTTTGAAAGTGGCTGTGGCCTGAGAAAAACATTTGTCGTCCTCGGCAGTCAAATTAGTTTCTAAAAATGGGTCATTTATTAATTTCGTTCTTACAAAATTTTAGAGTAAAATATCGTGTTTGTTCTTGATGGTCCCAAAGTTGTCCTAACGTTTCAATCGTATTGACTCAATATTATTCTGTCGTTAGGGATCTGTTAACAGAATTAATGACGGGACAAAATTGAGACGATTTTGAAACGTTAGAGACTTAAATAGGACAAAAATGTTGGGGACAAAAACAATACATAAAAATAAATTTAATTTAATTTTATCTTTCAATAATATCAATTTTTTACTGTACGTATTTAATTATTTTTTAATTACATCTAAGTAAATTACACTTAATCACATTACTTTCATTTTAAATAAATTTGTTTTTTTATAATTTTAAAGAATTTTGATACATCAAAGTCAAAGGGTATAATTTATATTTTATTGTATATATATGTATTTTTTTTTCACAAATTTATATACTAGTCATTTTATAAACATTTCATGATAACTAAAAATCTTTAATTGAATATAAACATTTCATGATAAAAAAATTAATTTATTTAGAATGAAAATAATATAATTACATGTAATTTACTTAGATGTGATTAAAAAATAATTGAATATTATGTATAGTAAAAATTGATATTATTGAAAAATAAAAATAAAATTTATTTTTATGTATCGTTTTTGTCCCCAACGTTTTTGTCCTATTTAAATCCCTAAATTTTCAAAATCGTCTCAATTTTGTCTCGCCGTCAATTTTGTTAACGGATCCCTAACATCAGGACAACATTGAGTCAATTTTAAAACGTTAGGAACTTAAATAGGACGATTGAAACGTTAAGAACAACTTTGGAACTTACCCAAACATTGTAGACAAAAATACTTTACTCAAAAATTTTATAAATTAAATTAGTCTTTTAAAAATTATAAATTAATTATTTTTTGTCTTCTATCACTTAATTAATAGTTTCCATTGACAATATATGATATAAAACATTTACTAATAATGTACATGATACCTAACATATTTAATTAGATAATAAATAAATATATTTATAAAAATTTATCAATTTAATTTATTTTTTAATTATATAAATTTTAATTTTAATATAATTTAACAATACTAAATTGATACATTTTTTATAAATATATTTATTTAATATCTAATTAAATATATTAAGTATCATGTATAATGTAAATTAATATTCTATATCATCAATTATTTAAAAAACAATTAATTGAATGATTAAAAAATAAAAATAATTAATTTATAATTTTTAAAAAACTAATTTAATTAATAAAAATTTTTAAAAATAAATTTAAAAAATAAATATTTTTTAGAGATTAATTTAACTATTGAGGATAGGTACGTTCGTACTTACTACTAAAGTATAATCAATTTACTCAATACTAAAGTATAATCAATTTACTCATGTATGACTAATTAATAATCTAAGAAGTTACGAGTTCCAAACTCTTATCATTGCTAAAAAAAAAAAAACGCATTGCCCTTATTCTTGTCAATACTCAATACCAAACTTGGAAAATTATAGCGTTGACTTTGATTAGGGTAGATGATTACTTACACCCAAAGTTTACGACCATTTAACTCTTGGTCATCTAATTTTCATGACTGAAACTGATTGTTTGGTACACACGTAGGTAAACTAGTGTGAGACTGAGAAGTAAAGTCGGTGTTAACTAGTTACAAGAACTTGATAAATTAAATTGCTTCTAGAACTGGCCTGCGTCATATAAAAAGACCACCAATCATTAATGTTGTTATTATACTGTACGATAGTCCAGTGGCGAAACTTAAAATAAAATTTTGGAAGGGTTAAATAGCAGAGGAACTTGAAATAAAATTTTTGGAGGATTAGATAGAAGATAATTGTTAAGATGCTTTTGACATGCACTTCATTTAAAATAAGTTCATTTAATCTCATCTCTCTAATTTGGATGATATTACCAAATTTAAAATCGTTTTCTAAGGTCTTGTTCCAAAGAATTAAGGTCAAACTCATCAAATGCAACTCTTTAAACTTTTGGAAGTTGTATCTCATTTTTTTCGTAATTTATTAAAGTAGAAAAACTATCTACATGTGTTGATATTGTAAAAATTATATGTTTTTCTTCTTAAATATTAACCTTCCTCTTAAAAAATACATCAATTCTTTAATTTTTCATGATTATTTTATATGTAAAATATGAAAGAAGTTAGAATGACAAATATTAAAATTTATAATATTTATTGAATTTTTTTTATCAATTTATACAAATACAATAATATCAATACTTATTATTGAATATTCTAATATTTTTTATGATATAAAAAATTAAATTAGATAAACAGTAAAATGTAAAATGTAAAATAATACTAAATTACATAAATAAAAAATATCTAATTTTTTTATATTTGAACTCAAATGTAGAGAAAGTGTTGCTTATTGAATAGAGCAGAGCTGCGAAATACGAATACACTTAGTTAAATCCAAATCTAACATGTTTTGAATATTTAAAACTAAAAATTATTGTGCAATAAAAACAAAAGATGAAGATTGAACTTTAATATTTTAAGTCATAGCAAAGTATTTGAGCCAATTGAACTAATTTTTTATTTTGGAAGAAGTATTACTAATTTTTTTTATCAAAAATTTGGACCCTTATCTTAACTAAACTCACTAAGCTCTGACGATAGGCATTAATCAGCTACTACTCATCAACAACAAACAAGAGGAAAGAAAACAGAGAATGTGTTTGGATAAGAGACACTGAAATACAAAATTAGGAGATAAGAAAAACACTTTTTAATTTTCATATGGACCCCCGGGTTATAGGAAGGGGGTGCTGAACATAGATGTGGTGTCAAAATGTCAAGCAAATCGGACCGTGCGACAGACAATGAACAACACGGAGGGTCCGACTTGTTGCAACGAAAACGGAGGGTCCGAGTTGATATATGGTGGACACGCAACGCTCAAACCTTGCTCCCCAGACGGTGCCCCACATACCGAGTTGCTGGATGCAACAAAAACTCTCACCATCCGAGTTTTAACTATGAGCCTTTACTTTCAACCCCAAAACTCCATTGCTATTCTTCATTCCTCTGTTGGTGGTGGGTTTGCATGGTGGAGTGAATAGAAAAATGTCAAAAAGAAATAAAATTAAAGATGTTGATCGCCTTGAGTTTCATATTATGCACTATCTCAGTTTCTCAGATTATGTAAGTTTGTTTAAAATTTTTTTAATTTTTATAATTATAGTTATTATTGTTAAAAATTTAGTTGTTATTATTATTGTTAGGATCTAAACTTAAAAATATACATAGAATGATTAGGACTAATTTAATTTTTTTTATTTTTTCACTATTTTTGTATAAAAGTTAATATTATTAGTGTGTTAATTATTATTATTATTGTTAGTGTGTTACAATGATGATGCTATATACGATTCTTGTTGTTGCAGTTTAAAAGAAAGAAACACAATATTTTTTTTAATTTGTTTAATATTTTTTTTTATAATTTTTAGAATTTTCGAAGAAGTGAAATATTAAAATATTTAGAAAATAAATTATAAAATTTAAACCGAATTGTTATTAATTTTTGGATACAATTTGTTTTTTGAAATATTTTATAATTTTTTAATTATTTATAATTGTTACGATATTATTTAATATTGTTGTGACTACAATGAACAGTTGGACATAATCGGTGAATTTTAGTATTAATTTATAAAAGTGTGTTACTTTATTGTAGTTAATTGTAATTATCATTGTTAGAAAAGTTAATTATTATTATTATTAAAAAATGAATTTAAGAAGATATTGACGATAATTATTAATATTTTTTAAAATTTCGAAATATATGTTTAAATTTATTTAAGTAATAGCTAATAGGTAATTAATAAAACAGATAATAATAATGTTATATATTAGAAAAATTATTGATATATCGTAAATAAAAAAACAAACAGCATCTCTAATTTACTAATTTTATTGAGATTTGAGTAGGAAAGTATGTATATGTATGTATTATGAATATATGTATTTGTATCTATTAGTTAATGTTATTAATAATTCATTTTGGAAGTAGTAATTATTTGTTTTAGTCAAGTTAAGTCAAATAATTTATAACAGATGTTTGGTTTCAAGTAATATTTGTTATTGAGTTAGTTGTGAAGATTTTGTTAGTAAGTGTCTGTAGTTTAAAAATTCTTGCTTTGTAGTAGTAAATTAGCAATAGTTTGTGAGTTGACTAATAACTTGTTATGTTTTTTTGTAGAAATTAAGAATGTTGACCTGTGACCATCCAGTTTCGCTGGATCGGTACAACGATCGGGTGGAGGACCATTTACAAGTTACTAGATTCTATCATGCATCTCAAATTGGTATCGTACAAAATCAGAAAGCACTCGTGAATGCTCTAATAGAACGGTGGCACCCAGATACACATATGTTTCACCTTCCAATTGGTGAGTGTGCCGTAACTCTTGAAGACGTGGCTTTAATTCTTGGTCTCCCGATGGATGGTCTTCCAGTTACTGGGATGACAATGAGTAGTTTCTCAGCGTTGGAGGCAGAATGTTTGCATCAATTTGGAGTGGCACTGCGTAAGTCGGAGTGTAGAGGATGCTGCATAAAACTGACTTGGCTGCGGGATCTAAAAGAAAATATTCAGTTGACTGATGAATTAAGTATACAGAGGTATGTGAAGTGCCATATTATGTTGCTGATCGGGACGATCTTGTTTGGGGATAAATCTGGGGCAGGTGTGCACTGGAAGTTTCTACCATTGCTTCGTGATTTTGCCAGTATTGGACATTATAGTTGGGGTTCGGCATGCCTAGCACACCTCTACAGGAGGTTATGCAGGGCATCTCGTTATAACTGTAAGGAAATTGATGGTTCAATAACACTTCTGCTCGGTTGAGCTTGGATCCGACTGCCATATCTATCGCCGCTCCCTAGAGAACCCCACAGTTTTCCACTAGCCAACAGGTAATGTTACGTTACAATCTACCCGTAGCTTTATATTTAAAATTCAGTTTAGCTAATTGAATATATGATATTAGGTGGCGTAACTGGGAGCGTGGTGACCGACGATATAGATATTTGAATCTAGCTCACTTTAGGAAGGCCTTTGATGAACTCCAGGAAGGCCAGGTGTCTTTTAATTAAAGATTTATGAGTTTGGGGTATTTTTATGAGGCATTTTTATTGTTATTGATATTCTGGGTTGTAATCATGAGTTTCCTTTATTTTTCCCAATTTGTGTGGGTTGCATATGCTGTGGACCGCGTGGATCCGAACATAATTCCTCCTGAGATCTATATGCAGTCGGTTGTGTGGTCCGTTACTGTTCCGTTGGTGTCATTTGAATGTATCGAGTGGCATGCTACCGATAGGTATAGGCGACAGTTCGGTTTCGTTTAGGGAGTACCTCAGCAGGAGCAGAATCTGGACAAGGCGCATGGAGAAGTCCTGACTGGTCCTAAGAATCTTAACTGGGCCACAACACCGAGTCATTCAAGTTGGGTTATGCATTGGACAAACAGGTATCACTACGTTCTTTCTAAGCTTCCCATGCCTTCACAACATCCATTGGAAACTTATATGTACTGGTACCGGTCAAAATATAGGGACCACTTGAACTTGTCGAATGTTGTGGGTCAAAAAAGTGATGAGGATAATCAGGATATGGATGAGGGTAATCAGGATATGGATGATGGTGGTGAGGGTATGGATGAGGATAGTCAGGATGCGGATAATGACAATGAGGAACTGGAGCCACAATCGGTGCCACCTCCTACTTCGAATCCACTTCCACAAGAACAACCTCAGTTCTCAAGCCAGTATGTAACTCAGACACAGTTCTCCCCGTCATTTCCAATGCCGCAACAATATTGGGGTATGTCACAGTTTGAACCAGGAGAAGGAGGTTCTTTTAGCCAGTTGCTTGAGTTCATGGCTGCAGATGCAGGACAACCACAATATGCCAATCAGCCTGAGTTCTTGGCAGGTAGGTATTCATTGGATGCGAGGCTCCCGTGCCATACCTCATCGGTCGCTTCCGGAGGGTTCGTATTTGTTGACTCTAGTAGAAGTGTAGGTGGACGCGGAGTTTTTAATAGTCAAAATCCTAACCGTATTGACATGGGACCACTTCAAGAAGATGCTAACCCACTCGAGCAAGAGACTAATGCGTATCTAGTAGATGACCCGGATGACGAGGATGATGATGACGAGGATGAAATAGAGGAGTTCGATGAGGATGAGGAATCCCGTAATGATGGTATTATGCTTCGTATTTTGCTTTACATGTTCGATTGGCTATTCATTTTGTGTTCATAAGTGGTATCCATGTTGGTTTGACTACCTAATGTCATAATATTTAATTATTTTTATTATTTTGTATACAGGCCGGGCACAAACTCCGGATGACAAAGACAAAGGTTACAATATGAGGATTGATCCATCACGTCGTAGCGCTAATCGCTACACGCCATCTGTGTTAAAAAAGGCCGCAAAAAATGCAAGAACTTCGTGAATGATGTAAAGTGGGTAATGAGAAAGTAGTTGTGGTGTAATACTCTTATTTATGCTTTAAAAAATGTGGACAATGTTTAGAGTTCTTTGCATGTGTTGGTCATTATGTATGCACGACTTGGACTATTTAGGGTTTAGGGTAATTATGTATTAATAATGATCTGGACTATGGTTTGTTTAGAGTATTTATGTATTAATAATTTGGACTATGGACTATGTTTTAGTAGATGGTTTGTTTAGAGAATTTATGTATTTATGAACTTATTGAAGGGATTAAATATGTGGACTATGTATTAATTGATGTCATATTATAAAATGCTATAGATGGAGAGTAAGGCTGGGTTGCCGTAGTTTATAACACAACACAGAACAGGTTACATATATCATACTTGCTTAACTCAAATGGACAACTCATGACAAACCATATATTGCCACATATATAATGTCACATATATAATGTCATCTCAGAATAAGAATCTACTAATGATCTCTGTTGGCATTTGCACCACCTTGCTGACGGCATCTGCTACGGCTGTGTCCCTCAGCTCCACATAGCGTACATCGCCTAGGCCGACGTAACATTCGCGTGTCCATCTAATTCAAGAAGCGCGTCATTTTTGGGCGACCTTTCGTGACGCGTCTCAGGAACGGATTTGGGATGAACCGAGGTCCGTTGTAAGCAGGCCATGTAGTGGGGTTACCTAGTGGCCTAAACCTTGCTCGGTACACCCGCCGAACTTGGTCCATCTTATACACATCATGAACATATACTTGCCAATCCAGTCGTTGGTTGGCACAACATGCAAACACATGTCGACAGGGGATCCGGTCCACCTGAAACTCACCACAGTCACATCGAAGGCCACGTAGATTCACTGCAAACTCCAGTCCACTTGGCATCTCACGCACCTCAAAGACCTCATTCTGCCGGTCAAAGCAACTAACCTGAATGTTTCCTAATGCAAGTTGGTTTGCATGCAACTTCGAGGTCACGACATCAGAAAACACATGGCCAGCATTAATACGGGCTTCCGCCTCCGCTCTTTTTCGGGTAAACAACTCGTTCAGCCTGTAGAATGTTACCTTCACAAGGGCAGTCACGGGGAGATTACGTGCACCCTTCAATACTGAATTGATGCATTCCACTAGATTTGTCGTCATATGACCCCATCGATATCCACCATCAAAAGCCAACGCGTACTGTTCCCGGGGGATTCGGTTTAACCAGTCAGTGTAGCCCTCGCCCCGTTCTCGTAAACGTTGGTAACGCACCTCGTACTCCCGCACCGTCCTCGAATATCTTGCAGGATAGAAAGAAATATTTGAAACAATAGAGGTCAACACACGAATTGAATGGAACTCTGTTACTAAATTAATTAGCTACTCTGAGCGTTACCTATGTTGACGACCAGTTTCTGTAAGTACGGCGCCTTGAATTTTCTAAAAAAATTCGACTCTATATGCCTGATGCAAAACATATGAAAGGCTCTCGGAGGTGACCAAGCCCCGTTACTCCTTTCCACAACTGCATTTATGGATTCGTGACGGTCGGATATCAGTCCCACACCATCCCGAGTGACAACGTGCTGACGAAGGTTACTCAGAAAAAAGTGCCACGCATCTGAAGTCTCTCCCTCCACAATTGCAAACGCAATTGAGACGATATTGTTGTTGCCATCCTGTGACACTGCCACTAGTAGACAACCCTTGTACTTTCCGTACAAGTGAGTCCCATCCACCTGGACAACTGGCTTACAATGTCTGAAAGCTCTAATGCAGGGGTAATAACTCCAAAAAACACGATGCAATACCCGAATATCAGTCACCAAGTCATCGCCTTGATATGCAGGCATAGTCTCAAAATGAACAACAGCTGAAGGCTCCTTGTGACACATGGCATCAAACCATATAGGCAACGCTTCGTACAATGCCTCCCAGCCTCCAAATATTTTTTCCACTGCCTTTTGCTTAGTCAACCATGCTTTCCGATAACTAACAGTGTAGTTGAACTTCGGTTGCACCTCTGCTATAACCGATTTTACCTTTAAGGCGGGGTCAACCTCAACCAACGGCTTAGTTGCTTCTGCAATCGTGATCGAATCCAGCTTAGAATGATCCTGAGAAATTGTGGCTCTGGTACATGTGTGACTACCATTATACATCCTTACAACCCAATAGTACTTCCGGCTGATCATGCTAATCCGGATAAGTCAATCACACTCTGACCCATACTGTGTACACTTCGCATAAAATGTCAACGGCTCAGACTCATACACCCGGTAATCTACGCTTCTTCGTATAGTATACTCTTTTATCGCTTTAATAACAGCTTCCCTGAAACTGAATTCCATCCCAACGGCAAATTCACCATCTGCGACAAAAGGAATTTCTGCAACCAGGACAGCCATACAACCAATTTTAAAAACATAAATATTTAAACATTCGAAAATAAAGGTAAAACAAATTTTTACTGCATCAATTATAATAAAACCCTCCAAACTATTTATATTTAACTAATTTACTAACAAATACTTATTTGTATTCAACTAATCTACTAACAAATACTAATTTTAATTTAACTAATTTACTAGTTATTACTTAATTAACTAATAAATTCCTATTTATATTCACTTAATTTTAATTTAAATAATTTAACAAATTTTAATTTAACTAACTTACTTATATTGACTTAATAACTTCGAATTTAACCAATTTTAATTAAACTAATTTACTAGTTATATTTACTTAATTTACTAATAAATTCTTATTTATATTGACTTAATTTTAATTTAACTAAATTTAACCAATTTAACAAATTTTAATTTAACTAATTTACTTATATTTACTTAATAAATTCCAATTTAACCAATTTTAATTAAACTAATTTACTAATAAATTCCAATTTATAATTACTTAATTTACTAAATTAACTCATAAATACTAACGGATATTTAACTAATTTACCACTTAACCAATAAATTCTAATTTATATTTAACTAAATCAATAACTCTCTTATAAATTTACTATCTTAGAGTTAAATACACAAATAAGTAAACAAAAAGAAATACTAATCGAGTATATTTTCAAACCTCAGTTAGCTATTTGATCCAACTATCAAGATAAATTAATAAAAAATTCCAATCTTTCGTATAATTATGGAGAATTACGTACCTGCATTGATATAATCCGGAAACTCCGGAACATGCATGGCTTCCAAATCCAAAACTCGCATGAATGATGGCTCCTCAAACGGCACATCGTTTGCCAGTGCAGTTGCCACATTAGACACATCTGGAGCCATAGCTCCGTCACCTTGAACCTCATCTCCATCTGGACCAACAACTTCGTAGTTGTTTTCAAATTCTTCTTCACTGTCACTATTGTAATCCTCCCGTAGAATATTCCGGTCGGCCTCAGATTACTCAAACTCAACATACAACTCGATGAACGAGAGTTGACTCCGATTTTCAATATACATGGAGAACATATCTTGCATGCTCACTTCGTCCGTTACATATTTCATTTGAAACTGGACGAATCCACCAAACACTTGTATAGAATTTCTGTATAGAATACATGATATCCTTCTTACCCTCTCAGAATGAATCTTTTCACAGATCACACCTTTGAGCTTTTCAAATGAGATTGTAAAAGGAATCACCAAATCTAACGGACTCCTTCGGATGTTTGTAACAAAATCTGACCAAAATAATACACTTTCAATAACACTCTGTTACTCATTTCTCTCAATCATATTAACAAGCTCATAAACTTGAGTTTTAGATTTTTGCTCCTTTACTAAACAAGTAACGAAACAGAGGAACTAAAAACCAGAAGGACCGTTAAAGAAGGAGAAGAAGATGCGAGAGTGGTTGTTCTGATCCAATTTTCACCAACTTTTATTTAAAGTCCCAACCAAATCAGACCATGCGATTACCTCTATTGAATTCAAAAAAATAATAAAAAAAATACATGTCGAACCCTCCGATTTCATAACACAAACACAAAAAAAAAAACCAACACTTCTAACAACTTTGATGGTACGATTTTCATCATCCAGAATTTCATCATCTCTTCCTCCTCAAATTGGACTACCGATTTGCTATGCAAAACAGGACGCTCAAACAACTCGCACCATCCGAGTTGTTAGACCTGACATTAGCAAAAAAGCTACCCCACATATCTATATTGCGCTCTCATGCATCCATATCCAAGTACCATACACAAAGCCTCCATATCAATAAAAATGAGCCTAAGAAAAACCATTTGGTTTTAAAAATGGAGACATAATTATTTTTGTTGTATCTGATTTTTTATTTATGTTACAAAGACAAGATTTATCATGTTATTATTATATCATTTTTTTTCTTTAATTTTAAAAATATACTAACATTTTCGTCGGGAACATTGTTCAGGATCGAAAACAAGCTAATTCTCTCCACTGCTCCAGTTATAGTTTCAAACTAGTAAACCATTAAGGGAGAAAGAAAAGGACAGCCATGTATGCAAGAATTTCGCATATAACATTTAAGTAAAAAATAGAATTCAACCAATAGTTATAACATTTCGAGGGGGCAGTATATATATATATATATATATATATATATATATATATATTCATGTCAAGCTATGTCTTCATCGAATTAAAGAATCGCAATGATAGAAAACGTTCTAATTTTTTGCTGTTTTAACAAAATCCAGCTTCATCATTGTGGTTAATCTCAAGAAATTGTATTGTAAATATCGGCAAGTCAGATATTGAATGGATATGCCTCAAAAGATTAAGTTCAAAAAGGAATTCTCCTTTCACACATCTAATTGGTTCATCATCCTTGCCCTTTATTTTCCGAAAAAAAAAATAACAAAAGAAAAAACAATTTGATGAAAATGTTTCCCACCTGAAACAGAGGCATTGAATAAGGACCTAGGTCATGGGGCTGAAAACAACAATTTGTTGAAAACCCAAATCGGCCACAGCCATTTTGCGTAAAGATCAACAAACGGGAAATAACACCAGGAACCAAGGTAAAAGGATCTATGCCTCGTTTACAGGAAAAACAAAATGGGAGAGAGGATCCAAAAGGAAAACCCTAGAGAGAAGCCTCAATAGTTTTGATGTGGCGTAGCTATGACTCAAAACGCTTCCATTATCGATAAGGAAGGCGATCTTAAGGGCCACGCTTTTTAAGATCAGAACATTAAGAAACTTAAACAGAAAATCGTAAGAGTTATGTTACAGTAGGCAAAGATAAAACCCTAGATTTGAGTTGAAGATGAAGATGAGGGGGGAGGAAGGTAACTAAGAGTATATATAGTATCATTGGCAATGCTGGTGGACCAGTGTGAAACGTTGTTTTATTTTGGGTCAGCAATGAAAGTGTTTAAGTTTGGGCTTTTCTGTATGGGCTTTGGATGATGTGCGTTTTTCCACATCTTCATTTCCAAATGATTTTGGGAACTAATTTAGGGTGCTTTTAGCCTTTTAGTTTGTGTTTATATTTTTTATTTTTATTTTTATTATTTTTTAATTTTTAGATTTTATAAAAAAATAAATACAATAAAAAAATAAAATTTTATTTTTTATTTTTACTTTTTTTTTTCATAATTTATAAAATAAAAATAAAAAATAAAAATACAAACTAAACAGACTCTTAATTTTTCTAAAGATTTTAGTGGTTCGAACACACATACAATTATTTTGATAAAATTTTATCATTTTAAATTTATTTTATTAAATGGGCTTCGCCCGTACTCAACCAAGAAAAAGAAATTAGTTTTATTAAAAGTTAAAACTAATTTTTTAAAAATAATTTTTCAAAAGTTATAATAGCTATATTTGATCTAATAATACTATATAGTCAATAAATATTATTATTTTAGGTTAATATTTAATTAACAACAATTTTTATCTATATTTATATGTATTTACATGCAAACACATAATTTACACTTATATTTACTCGAGACAGGGATATAGAGACAGAAAATCATATTTAACAGATGAAAAATAAATAGAAATATTGTATCTAGAGACACTGAATTAATATATTTAGGACAATGAGACACTAACGAAAAATACAAAATTTTTTTCTTTCATTATTTTTATTAATTTTTTGTAATTATATTTTTTATTATTATATTTTTTTAAAATTTTTTAAATAAAAAATAAGAATAAATTAAACTTTTATAATATTTATTCTAGTTTATCACCAAACAAAATACAAAAATACTAAATTAATAAAAAAATAAATTATTTTTATATCTTATCTTGTCCTTTTTTTTTTTATCAAAGATATGAGACTCGAACCTGCAACCTCTTAATTGAGTATGGGGAGACTATGCCATTTGAGCTATTACTCATTGGCTATCTTGTCCTATTCTCATAACTAAATATAACTATATTTATCAGAATTTATACAAATAAATTAGTAATTTTTTTTATTAAAAATAATTTGATACTCGAGCTGATCAATACTGATCAAAATTAATAAAAAATATTGGTCCCAAAAATTTCTATATTTGATAAATTAAAGTTAAAACTAGTGTTTCAAAAATAGTTTTGTCATTTTACATGTCAGTACGAATACTTTAAAAAAAAAAAAATCAAATTCGGTCTTTAAATCTTCATTTTATATTTATATTGGTTGGCTAACAAAAGTTCATTCATTTTGTTAAAAAAAAAAACCAAAACAAAGATTTTCGTTAAAAATGAATGTAAACTTTTTATATTTGAGTTTACAGGCTTTAAATTTTATTTTATTTTTTTAATACAAATATTTAATTCTCTTTCTCTGATAAAATCTAAGAATTATCTATTATCCACTGCGACTAGGATAAAATACGGATAGAGACTTTATCTGCATCTCTAATATATTATATAATATATATTTAAAATGATATATAATAAAAAAAATAGGTATTAAACCTACTTTTTTTTATAAAAAAATAATCACTAAATTAATTATTTAAATTAATAATTTACTATATTTATTATTTAAAGAGTAATATTGTAAAAAATTGGAGTTAAAGAGTAACAAGATATTTATCTTTTGTTTATGTTATTTTAATTTTTTTTAGAATTTGATAATTATGTTATTTGTAATTTTATGTTGGATTTTTTTAAAATTTTATTGTTTTTAATTTTAATTTAAACTTAATTTTTTTATTTTATTAATATGTATCAAATATGGAATAATTAACTTTTATATTTGCTTAAAAAGTTTTTCTATTGATGAGGTAGAATTAAGAATTTTAAGATGCGGGTAAAATTAGGTTATTTTCAATCCGTGAGTGGATTTTTTTAAATAAATATTTTAATTATTTTATTTACCGAAATAGATATTTTAGATGTTATTTATGTTTTTAGGTCTCATTACATATCTCGAAATTATTATACATTTATTTTATTTACATGATAAACGAGACAAAACACGATTTTAATTGGATTTATCTCGTTTGCAAACGAGATAAATTCATAATTATCTCGTATGAGAGTATTATTACAAAAAAAAATTACGATTAAAATAATATTTATATTATAATTTGGATTGATTTACCAAATAAAAATGATATAATTTATCACTATTTGGATCAAATCATAAGTAAATTTTTATTTTTTTTATCAATTTTTATTAAAGATAGAAAGACTCGAATCCGCAACATTTTAGATGAATATAAGGATACTATGCCATTTGAGTTATAACTCATTGATATAATAATAATATAATTTAGTTATAACTCAAATTGGATCAATTTACATATAAAATTTAACTATAATATAATTTAAATTAAAAATAAAATTTAGTGATAAATTGGCACCGGTACCGTTCATGAGACCCAGGTTTCTTGAAAAATAACTGCAACTCTGCAAGTGTTTCTATTTCACGAATCATTAATAACTAATTTTTCTATTATTGTATTTTCACTCACAAGTATTTTTTATCTTCTACGTTATAAAATTAAACTGTTATTCTCTTCTACAAATTTATAAATTTTTTATTTTTTCTGACATTCTCAACATAGTAAATGACCTTACAACAAATAAAATTTAAAATATATAATTTAAATTTAAAAATTAATACTCAAGAGAGTATATAAAAATTTAAAAATTAAAAAATGTCAAAAAAATAAAAAATTTGTAAATTTGTGGGAGAGATTAATCACTTGTTTAATTTTATTAAAAAAATTAACTGTTTAAATATGGAAGATATGTTATAACGCAGTTATAATGACTTTTATCGAAAAATTATTTGCAGTTATTTTTTCTAAAAACTAGGTCTCGTGAACTGTAATAGTAGTAATTTATCTCTAAATTTTATTTTTTAATTTAAATTATATTATATCTAAATTTTACTTGTAAATTTATCTAATTTGATCTAAATAACCATAAATTATATCATTTTTTATTTTGTAAATCGATCCAAATCATATCATAAATATTATTTTAATCGTAATTTTTGTTGTAATAATACACATGTTTACTGTGTGAACGAGATATAGCCAATTAAAAATTTGTCACATATCTCGTATGCACCCGAGATGTAGCGTAAACAAAATTGATGTATCTAAACAAGATATTTGTTTAATTATCTCGTTTACAGTGTAAACGAGATAAATAATATGACATAAATTAGTAAACACCCTTAAATTACGTATTTAAGTAAATAAAATATTTAATTTATTTATTTAAAAAAAAATCCCCACATATAAGATAGAGTTGAGTTTTAAAAAAGTTTTCAACTCGTAGGTAGGATATGGTAGAAATAGGATTAAGGTAAAGTCCAAACTCTATTCTATTCTTCCCATTGCAGTCCTAGCTATAAGAATTTTTTTTCTTATAACAAAAAATAAAATAGATAAAATAAATGCAGGATCACTTAGACCAACAACAATGAAAAAGATGGGATTTTCCAACAAAAGATATCAAAGAATTCTTTATCTATAAGAAGAGACAAAACAATAATTTTGTTCATATCCTGGCTCAAATAACTTGGGACCAAAGACCCAGTAAAAGTTGGGTCATTCTACGACTACAAGAAAAAACAATATTTGTAAAGCTTGTAGGTCCAATACAATTGGATTCTAGATCCACTAATCCGATTTCGTTGGGGCAAAAGTTTCGTGACCCGTGCTCAATTCAACTTGTGTAGTAAGTAAAGCTTTGTCACCCCATTATCTCATATACTATTTACAGATTATTATCCCTTATAATGTGGAATAACTTTCTAAGATACAAAGGAAGAAAATCACACATTATCCACAAATAAAATGATAACCAAGTCATCATCCTTTATAAATACCTTGCCAAACTCAAGTATTTCTCAATCTCAACTCACGTAAACCTGCCTTAAACTCTTGCTAACTTAAGTATTAGAGTCCATTGCAGGTACCCCATCATTATCCATTCAAAGACGTCGGTAGGTTCACCTCCCTGGTGAACAAATTGGAACCATCATTCAGATGAGTTTGGACCTCATGTCTAAGCCCATACCACATTGGTTTTATGTATTTTCTCAGAACATTGACGCTATTGCTGTGGACCTAGAATTCAACCATCAACCATAGCGGACGCACATCCCGAAGATAGACGTACTACATCTAACTCAGGATCACAAAATAGGGATCATCCTAATAACAATCAAGCACTTGCTACAATCCAGCATCCTGAAAGATATGAAGGGGATCAAGGAGGACGGAGAATGAATTCTCAAATTTACATCCTAAAAGGATTGAGAACTAGAAAGGGAGGGATCGAACGAACCTATAAAAATTCCAAAACATCTCTACATGATTGCAAGGGGTTCGCAGGAAGGGGTATCTCAAAAACCTCCCGAAAAAGACACTTAAAGGATGTGTATCAGGTTGGGGCGAGGAAGTAAAGCCCTTATCTACCCCAGATTACCTTCACTAAAGAGGATGCCTGAGATGTATTACTCGGTCATGATGACTTTCGGTAGTAATCATGATGGTTTTGGCAAACGCCAATCTACACAGAACTTTAGTTGACTAAGGCAGCTCAGCCAACATCCATTTTAAGGAAACTTTTGATAAAGCCAGACTAGACATGAAAGTTTTGAGAGCATACCTAGACACTTTATTTGAGTTAGGTGAAACACCCATTTATCCTCTCGAATTCATTAGTTTATACACGACCTTCAGGAAGAGTCTAAGGATCAGCACCATAAAAATTGACTACACAGTGGTCGATATCCCTTCATCTTACAATGCACTCATTGGACGGGTTACATTGAATCGGTTAGCAGTAATGATTTCTACACAACATTTGTGCATAATGGTGCGGAATTTAAAGTCCACAAACTAACCGGCAAGTGCACCGGGTCGTACCAAGTAATACCTCAGGTGAGTGAGGGTCGATCCCACGAGGATTGATGGACTAAGCAACAATGATTGAGTGATTTACTTAGTTAGATAAGTAGAAAATGGTGTTTTGAGAGTTCAAAAGCATTAACAGTAAATTTAGAATATCAGAAAGCAAGCAGTAAATTGATTAGAAAAATATATGGAGAAAACAGTTAAGGTTTCAGATATATCTATCTTCCAGATTGACTTTTCTTACTAACTATTTTAATCATGCAAGATTCAATTCATGGCAAACTATATGTGACTAAACCCTAATTCCTTAAACCTTTTCAGTCTCCTAACCTTCATCAACCGCCAATTCCTTGGTCACTTAATTCTAATTAGAGGGTGAAGTTCAATTCTAGTTTATATGCCATAGAAATCCTAATTACCCAAATATAAGAGGATTATATATCACGTATCCCGTTAAGTTCATATAATTAGAAATTTAGGAGAAATTATTTACAAGTTGTTGTTCAAGTAAAGAGCTTTTCCAAGTTATACAAGAACTCAATTAGAACAAGGGTCATACTTCCGTTCCACCCAAATTCATAAGATAAAGAACGAAAACAATTCTTGAAATAGAAATCAGTACATGAATTAAAATAGAAAAGTAATAGTATCAATCCATACAATAGACAGAGCTCCTAACCTTAATAGTGGAGGTTTAGTTGCTCATGGTTCAGAGAGAAAAAATAGAATTCTGTAAAACTGTTAATTGTGGAATGAGGTAGAAGAGAGTAGAGAGAGCCCGAAGGGTTGATTCTTTTCCCTTTTATATCTAATCCTAATTAATGTAAAATATATTTTCTAAAACTAAATAATATCTTTTCCTATTTAAAAATAAAATAAGTTTAAATAAAAATTAATTAAATCCTTCGTGCAGTTTGAATTTGACGAATGGGGACCATAATGTTCTCAAAGGTTGGCGCCAAACTTGAGTAGTCTCAAGTTTGGCTTGGAGTAATACGTGAAGCATTCTTCAATTTTGCTTGCTTGGCGCCAAACTTGAGGTTTCTCAAGTTTGGCTTCAGCAAGTCAGCGTGCAATCCTTCAAAGTCCTCCTTGCTGGCGCCAAACTTGAGGTTTCTCAAGTTTGGCTTCAGCAAGTCAGCATGCTTTCCTTAGAGAGTGAGTGTGTGGCGCCAAACTTGAGGTATCTCAAGTTTGGCGCTGTGAAGGCCAAGAGTACTGGAGAAGAAGTGTGCACTATTATACATCGTTGGAAAGCCCTGAAATTTAGCTTTCCAATGCCGCTAAAATCACGTCAATTGAACCTCTGTAGCTCAAGTTATTTCTTGTTGAGTGCAAGGAAGTCGGGGTTGACAGCATCATTTGCTTTCTTCCTTTCCTGCCACAAAACTCCGTCAAATCCATCCGAATGCTACCTGAAATAAACAGAATTGCACACAACTCAAAGTAGAATCCATAGTTGCTAAAATATATTTAAATCTTGATTAAACTCAACAATTTGAATGCAAATTCACTAGGAAAAGATAGAGAAGATGCTCACGCATCACAACACCAAACTTGAATTGTTGCTTGTCCTCAAGCAACCAAAACTAATATAGGCCTAGGATGTGAATTTGCATGAGGAGTGAGAGTTCAATTAGGTTTATGTCTCCTCTTGAAGTGGGGTCTATCTATTGTAATACTGAACAGTTTTGGCATCTCACTCTCCTTTGAATCAGAAGAGTGTCACTGTTATTCGGAATTAGAATCCGGTTAATATTATGAATTCTCTAATCGTTAAACTGCAATTTAATCCTTGAACACAACAAATATCTTTTAATTCTCTTTTTATTTGGTGCTTTGCACCTTGAGCCTAGCCGTGACTTTAAATGCTTTGTCTCAAGGGTTACTTGACACAAAAACACCACAAGCACTTAACTGGGAAACTCTCTTTCAGTTCTGATTTTTCTTTCAGTTACTCCCAGACAGTGGTACTCAAAGCCTTTGGCATACTCTGTTAAATGCATTTGATCTCGACTTTTAGTGCTCCGTCTCAAGGGTTACTTGACACATTCACACCACAAGCATATGACTAGGGAAACAACTCTTTGAGCTTTTAATCATGTCTGACCTCTAGTCATTGATGCTCAGAGCCTTTGACCTTGCTTTTATTTTATTTTTTTGCTGTTCTTTTGCTTCAGGGATCAAGTTTTCACTTACTTCAGAGAATTCATAATAGTTCTCTAAATTCCTGTTCCTTATACATCAACATCCTTTGATTCAAATTCAAACATGCACGGTTCATGTCATGCATTCAGAATCACAAATAATACCACCACATTTAAGTAAATAAGACTACTATTTAATATAAACTCAATTTCTCATGCAATACATGACTTCTTTTTTTTTCTTTTTAGATTCAAGCTCAATAAACGGTACGTGAGACATCGCTTTAATTAAAAGATAAATAACTGAAATTTTAAAATAACAGAATTAAACTAGACCTAGGACTCAGAATTACTAAAGATCATGCAGACATTCAAGTAAAATAGCAGAAAACAAGAATATAACATAATAAGAATGGAAGAAAATCTAGAATGAAAGGAACTCAACCACCTCAGTTATCTTAGTGGCCGTGTCATTCTTCAGGCTGTACTCCTCCGTGAAGATGATTCGTCTCCCTTTGGTGCCATTAAAATAAATAGAAAAGTCACAAGCGAAGCGACAACACCAAACTTGAAAGTTTGCTTGTCCTCAAGCAAAGGAAATCTGAAAACAGGAAGGGACATAAAAAGTGCAGGAAGAGTAAAAACAAAAATTAGTACATAAAAAAAAAGAATAAAAGGACAAGAAAGATTAAAATTAGTTAAAATATATATATATATAGGTATTTATTTATTCATGTAGTTTATTTATTTAATTATTTATTTATTTTCTTATTTAAATATATATAGATATATAAAGGGGGGGTGGGGAGGGATTATATCTTTAGGGCTAATCCTAAAACTTACAACATAGTCGGGTTCAAGCCCAGCAGGAGTACATCCAGGCCAGGTTATTCGCAGGGAATATCAAAGATACGAAGGACAAGTCTAAAGTGACCAAGCCACCCCCAGCCCATGGAATTAGATGTCAAATGAGTATGATTTCGAGCATAAAGAGAGAAGAAAAAGGAACTTTTTAGCAAGATAGCTGCCAGAAAGACTGAGCTTAGGTGCATAGCACTAAAATAAGTGGTTGAAGAGTAGCTTTCCATCCCGACAATGACTCTTTCGAATGATTCTAGCTCTCAACTAGGTCTTTTTCACTCGTGCTTAACACATGATTAGTGGAAATCTGTGAAGCGTATGATCCTTCGGCACCTCTGGAGGTTTCCAAACCAAAGTAGCGGACTTAGCAGTCCCTATATATATATAAGGGGGGGGGGGAACGGATATATGTACATATATAGGGGGGAGTAGTATATATATGGAATAGGAATAGGAATAGGAATGGGAAAGGAATCTAATCAGGGGGTGGGGATTTTTAAAAGAAGGGGACAAGGCTCGAAGGAAATCTTGTAATTGATATGGGTGGGATTCGGTGCAAGAACAGGGGATTATGTTTGGAATTGGTTAAAGGTGAATAGCTGGCGCCAAACTTGGATGTATGGAAGGTTGGCGCCGTGACTCCTGAATGGCATATCTTAGTTTAGTGTCAACCCCCAAATTTTTTTTTTAATTTAACTCATGCCAAACGCCAGGAGAGCCAAGTCTGGCGTCCTCCTGGCAGAGAAAATAGACTTCATAATTTTTCATGGTGGCGCCAAACCCCAAGAACCAAGTTTGGCGCCACCCTCCCTTGAATTAGCTCCTTAGTACGTCGTGTCCAACGCCAAACTTGGTATTTTTCAAGTTTGGCTTCAAACCTCCAGAAGACAACTCCTCTTTGTGCGCTATGTCGCACGCCAAACTTGGAAATTCTAAGTTTGGCTTCAACCCTCCAGAGCCATATTCCACTTTTGTACGTAGCATTCGGCATCAAATTTAGAAATCCTAAGTTTGGCGTCACCTAATCCGCATCATATATACCCAGGGTGGTTGAAAATTCTTCTAAGTGTCTTGGTTCCTGTTCTATATATTCTACATGATCAAAACACACGTAAAACAAAGGAAAAACAGTAGAAACTCAAATAAAATCAAACAAATAAAAAAATCAACGCGACAGAAATTAAACCAAGGATACGAAATTATCGGGTTGTCTCCCGACAAGCGCTTCTTTACCGTCACTAGCTTGACGGTCAGCTCCTCCAAGGAGGAGGATCATAGGGGCTCAGCTCTTCACCCCTCACTGTGAATTTCTTTCCTGTGCTTTCATGGATCAACTCTAT
Source organism: Arachis ipaensis (assembly GCF_059453495.1). Taxonomy (NCBI): domain Eukaryota; kingdom Viridiplantae; phylum Streptophyta; class Magnoliopsida; order Fabales; family Fabaceae; genus Arachis; species Arachis ipaensis. Next base: position 100,913,041 of record NC_142441.1, read on the forward strand.
ATGCTCAAGAGACAGGATCTTGTTCACTGTATGAGGCAGGATTGAGCATGTAGTGAATACCACCTTCATTCCTGGGGAGAAGTCTTCAGTGGGAATCTTTTTATTTCTCCTTCCCCTGGGTACTTTCTTCTTTTTGGGAGCCTCCTCCTTGGTGGATGATGCATTCCCAACACCAAACTTAGGTTTGATGTCAGGAGAAATTTTATTGATTATCACCAAAGGAGGTTTGAGCTGCAGATTCTGTTGTGCATCATCAGGGGGTTCTTGAAGGTTTGGATTAATAAGCTCAGTCTGCATGTACCTCTCCTCTTCACTTGTTGAATGCATATCTTTGAAGATATGAAAGACTAGTTGCTTATTATGCACTCTAAGCACTAATTCACCCACTTCTACATCAATTAGAGCTCTCCCAGTGGCTAGGAAAGGTCGTCCTAGGATTATAGAGGCATTCTCATCCTCCCCCGTGTCAAGAATCACAAAATTTGCTGGGAGGAAGAACTTACACACTTTGACCAAGATATTCTCTACTAATCCGTATGCAGACTTTATAAATTTGTCTGCCATCTATAATGCTATCCTTGTGGGTTGTGCCTCTTGGATTTGCAACTTCTTCATCACAGACAAGGGCATTAAATTGATGCTTGCTCCCAGATCACATAATGCTTTCTCAAATGTTGTGCTCCCAATGGTGCATGGAATTTGAAAACTTTCTGGGTCTGGCATTTTCCTTGGCAAGTTGTTTTGAATGATGGCACTACATTCCTTAGTCAGGACCACTGTCTCATCTCCCTTTAAAGGTTTCTTCTTTGACAACAACTCCTTCATGAACTTGTCATAGAGAGGCATTTACTCCAAAACCTCAGCAAAAGGAATATTGATTTGCAACTTTCTGAAGATCTCCAAGAACTTTGAAAACTGCTTGTCTTTGGTCTCCTTTTGAAGTCTTTGAGGATATGGTATTTTAGGCTTGTACTTAGGCGCCTTAGGCACTGTAGGATGAGCGTCAAGAGAGACTGGGAATGGATTATCTGCACGCCTAGGAGGGGCGTGTTCCACCTCCTCTTTCTTCTCCTCTAGAGCTCCTTTTTCAACTAGCTCCTCATTAACTTGTGCTTCCGTACTTGCCACTTGTCCACTTATCAAGGTGATAGCCTTGCATTCCTCTCTTGGATTTGGAATTTGGTTACTAGGAAGGCTATTAGTGGTCTTCTGATCAATTTCATTAAACTTTGTGGCTAATTGACTCATCTGAACCCCCAAGTTTTTTTATTGATGCTTTGGTTTCCTGTATAAAGCTCGCCATTAGTGCTTCCAAATCAGTGTTCTTCTGAGATTGAGGAGTTGCTTGCTAAGATGACTGCAATTGGTGGTTATTGAAATTGTTCTGATGGAAATCGCCCTGAAAATTATTATTAAAATTATGTGCCCTTTGAGGTTGCTCTCTCCACCCTAAATTTGGGTGATTTCTCCACCCCTGATTATAAGTCTTAGAGTATGGATCATTATTGGGGTTTCTAGGAGCATTCCCCATGTAATTCACCTGTTCAGAAGAAGTTTGAGCATAATCATAATCCTCACCTTGCATAGAGCTACCAGTCATGTAATAAGAGGCCTCCTGAGGTGCACTCTGAGTGTTGACAGCTGAAACCTGCATCCCACTCAATTGTTGAGTAAGCAAATTCATCTGCTGAGACAAAATTCTATTCTGAGCAAGAAGAGCATCAAAAGCTTCTGCTTCCATAACGCTTTTCTTCTGAGGAGTCCCAGAGTTCACAGGATTCCTGTTAGAGGAGTATAAATATTGGTTGTTAGCAACCAAATCAATAAGCTCAGTAGTCTCCTCTGGTGTTTTCTTCATGTGTAATGAACCACCTGCAGAATTATCCAAACACATCTTGGACATTTCACATAAGCCCTCATAAAAGATATCCAGCTGAGTCCATTTAGAAAACATGTCCAGAGGGCATTGCCTAGTCAGTAGCTTGAATTTCTTCCAAGCTTCATAAAGTATCTCACCATCCTTTTGTCTGAAGGTCTGAAGCTCCACCCTTAGCTTAGTCAGCTTTTGTGGTGGAAAAAATTTAGTCAGAAAGCCAGTGACCACCTTATCCCAAGTATCCAGATTCTCCTTGGTTGAGAATCTAACCACAACTTTGCTCTATCCCTCACAGCAAATGGGAAGAGCATGAGTTTATATACCTCAGGATTCACTCTATTGGTCTTCAGAGTATCACAAATCTGTAGAAAATTAGAAATAAATTGATTTGGATCTTCATGAGAAAGTCCATGATACTAGCAATTTTGTTGCATAAGAGTGACCAGCTGTGGCTTCAGTTCAAAATTGTTTGTAGCTATAGGAGGCGCCACAATGCTTTTGCCATAAAGGTCTGCATTGGGAGCAGTGTATGAGCCAAGTAGGTTGCTCATTGTCATTCAGATTTGCCATATTGGCATTCGCAACACGATTCTGATCCATGCTCAGATTTTCACTAGCCTTGTAAATTCTACCTTGTTGCAAACACCGCCTCAAATTCCTTTCAGGCTCAGGATCAAAATCTAATAGAGTTTTCTTGTTCCTGTTCCTGCTCATAAACAGACAGAAGACAAGAAAAGTGGGATTCTCTACGTTAGAGTGTAGAGAATTCCCAATGAGGTAACCTGTGTAAAGAAATAAAATAAAACACTAAATAAACTAAGATATAAAATTCAAAAATTTCAAGTAAAATTAAGACAAAAATTTCGAAATTATTAAGAAAAATAAATAAGAAAAATTAAAATAAAAATAACCAAACTTAATTTCAGAAATTACGAAAAAACAAGAGTACTATTTTCGAAAATTGTAAGCAAGAATTAAATAGAATTAAACTAAAATGCATAATCTAAGAAATCAAACAACTAATAGTTGTCAATCACAGTTAATCCCTGGCAACGGCGCCAAAAACTTGGTGCGAAATTTAAAATCCACAAACTTACCGGCAAGTGCACCGGGTCGTACCAAGTAATACCTCAAGTGAGTGAGGGTCGATCCCACGAGGATTGATGGACTAAGCAACACTGATTGAGTGATTTACTTAGTTAGACAAGAATAAAATGGTGTTTTGAGAGTTCAAAGCATTAACACTAAATTCAGAATATCAGAAAGCAAGCAGTAAATTGATAAGAATAATATATGGAGAAAACAGTTAAGGTTTCAGAGATATCTATCTTCTGGATTGACTTTTCTAACTAACTATTTTAATCATGCAAGATTCAATTCATGGCAAACTATATGTGACTAAACCCTAATTCCTTAGACCTTTTTAGTCTCCTCTAACCTTCATCAACCGCCAATTCCTTGGTCACTTAATTCCAATTAGAGGGTGAAGTTTAATTCTAGTTTATATGCCACAAAAACCCTAATTACCCAAATATAAAAGGATTATATGTCATGTATCCCGTTAAGTCCAGATAATTAGAAATTTAGGAGAAATTATTTTCAAGCTATTGTTTAAGTAAAGAGTTTTTCCAAGTTATGCAAGAACTCAATTAGAACATAGGTCATACTTCCTTTCCACCCAAATTCATAAGATAAAGAACAAAAATAATTCTTGAAATAGAAATCAGTACATGAATTAAAATAGAAAAGTAATAGTATCAATCCATACAATAGACAGAGCTCCTAACCTTAACAGTGGAGGTTTAGTTGCTCATGGTTTAGAGAGAAAAACTAGGATTCTGTAAAACTGTCAATTGCAGAATGAGGTAGAAGAGAGTAGAGAGAGCCCGAAGGTTTGATTCTTTTCCCTTTTATATCTAATCCTAATTAATGTAAAATATATTTCCTAAAACTAAATAATATCTTTTCCTATTTAAAAATAAAATAAGTTTAAATCAAAATTAATTAAATCCTTCGTGCTGCTTGAATTTGACGAATGGGGACCACAATGTTCTCAAAGGTTGGCGCCAAACTTGAGTAGTCTCAAGTTTGGCTTGGAGTAATACGTGAAGCATTCTTCAATTCTGCTTGTTTGGCGCCAAACTTGAGGTTTCTCAAGTTTGGCTTCAACAAGTCAGCGTGCTATCCTTCAAATTCCTCCTTGCTGGCGCCAAACTTGAGGTTTCTCAAGTTTGGCTTCAGCAAGCTAGCATGCTTTCCTTAGAGAGTGAGTGTGTGGCGCTAAACTTGAGGTATCTCAAGTTTGGCGCCATGAAGGCCAAGAGTGCTAGAGAAGAAGTGTGCACTATTATACATCGTTGGAAAGTCCTAGAAGTTAGCTTTCCAATGCCGCTGAAATCATGTCAATTGGACCTCTGCTAACAAAAGCCTAATATAAGAAAATCTTCAAGTTTCTTCTAGTGCCAATAACTCGGACCTACCAGTGTTAACAGTGACAAGCAATGGGATGGATGAACCCGAATTTAGAGCACCTTAAGTTTGACATCCTCCCTACTGACCAAAAGAAAGCTAAAAAGCTTGTCTGGAATGCCCAATACTTCACCTTAGTACGAGGGACCCTCTAGAAAAGGGAAATTATTACACCATTGCTCAAGTGTGTCCCGACATCTAAAATTGAGAAAGTGCTAGAAGAAGTCCATGCAGGTACCTATGGAAACTATCTCAGAGCATGGTCACTAACTAAAAGAAAAAAATACTCCGAGCAGGGTTTTATTGACCTACTTTGTAGAAAGATGGCACTACATATGTGCAGAAATGCCTGACTTATCAACTCCACACCAACTTTTATGTAGCACCACCCAAAGAGCTCATCAACGTCACCTCACCTTAATCTGGTCCTTAGCAAAATAGGGAATGAATATACTGACCCTTCCCGGGCACAAGCCTCTAGGCAAGTGAAATACTTGATCGTGGTTTGGATTATCTCACAAAATGGATAGAGGCAGAGCCCTTAGCTTCCATCATGCTCGACAGAGTAAACAGTTCTTGCTTAGAAATGTCATCACCCGATTGGCATTCCAAACTCTATCACTACGGACAATGGAATGCAATTCATAAATACAACCTTTGGAAAGCTAGTGTCCGATCTCAAGATCAAGTATTAATTCACTCGCGTCAAACATCCTCAAGTCAATGGGCAAGCTAAAGCAGCAAACAAAGTTATACTTGTAGGATTAAAAAGAAAGTTAGATAGAAAACTTTATTCTCTAATATACTCTTTTTTTTTTACTTCATAGGTTTTTTCTATTGGGTTTTACTGAAGGGGTTTTAATGAGGAATCAAAGCAAAGGCTAGAAGTGAAAACCTATAAAGTTGTTAGTAGCAACTAGCGCAAATCTTGTAAAAATTGCTTCATTAATAAAAAACAAAATTCATTCAACTATCTTCTCTCCTTTTTCAAATCACACCCACTCAAGCTAAAAAAAAATGCAAAAGCTATGACTGACTTGATGGGGTTGGCACAACAAAGCAACGAGGACTGAGTCGAGATGTATGAGTTGTAAATACAATACAAGTGTTCATACCCTGGGTCAAGCTATGCGATCCGGGTTGGACGAAGACAAGAACGACTGACCTCTTATAAGGTTGGCTCGTCACTGACCTCTTCCCAAAGAGCTCGGCCAAATCGCTATAAGGGCCTAAGCAGGCCTGATGAACGGATTTCTGACGGTTTAGAATTCCTCAATGAATTCTCGTTGCTAGTATAGTTTCTAAACCAACAAAGAATCCTTTCATATAAAAATTTGTTTGTCACTAAAGCAAACCCAATAAAAATAAACCGAAGTATTTAAACCTCAGGTCGTCTCTCAAGGAATTGCAGGGAGGTATGTTACTATTGGTTATGGAAAAGTATCTTTTTGGGTTTTTGAAATAAGGAACAAGAAAAGTAAATTGCAAGAATTAAACTAATAGCTAATAAAGCTCTTGGCAAGGTATGAGAATTAGAAGTCCTATCCTAGTTATCCTTATCAATTGTGATGAGAATTATCCATTGCTCCCACTTAGTTAACCTCTAACTATGAAGAAAAGTCAAGTGGATGAATCAATTTGATTCCTCAAGTCCTAGTCAACTCCTAAGGAAAGATTAGCTTTAGAGGGATCCAATCAACTAGAAACTTTCAATTATCAATTAACAAAGGAGTTTGATAACTCAAGCGTCTCCAATTACTCTACCAAAGCCAAGAGGGGAAAAATCTAACTTAAAATCCAACTAAGCATTTTGTAACATAGAAATTAATAAGAGATAATAAAACCTAAGCAACCAATTTCAAGGAATCAATAACAACAAATGAGAAAAGAAGTAATAAACATGAAATACCTCAAATTGCATTAAATAGGAAATTGAATCTAACATGAAGAGTTCATAAATTAAATTGGGAAAATAAATAAACCAACAAGAGAAATAGATAAACTAAAGTTCTAGAACAAATAAGAGTAGAAGAGAAACTAAATTGAACTAAGATAGAAATATGAAATTGAAAAGAATTAAAACTAGGAATCCTAAAACCTAGAGAGAGGAGAGAGCCTCTCTCTCTAGAAAACTACATCTCAACCCTAAAATTATGTGAATGAAAGTTGTATGCTTGAATGAATCTGATTCCCCCACTCTGCAGCCTCTAATCTGTGTTTTTCAGGCTTGAAACTGGGCCAAAAACAGCCCAGAAATCGCCCCCAGCATTTTCTGATACGTCCAGCACGTGGCTCTATCACGCGTACGCGTCACACACATGTACGCGTCGCTGAATTTTTGCACGGTCACACGTACGCGTCATGCACGCGTGCGCGTCGCCTAGAATCATGAAAACTATAAAAAATTATATATCATTTCGAAGCCGCAGATGTTAGCTTTCCAACGCAACTAGAACTGCCTCATTTGGACCTTTGTAGCTCAAGTTATGGTCGATTTAGTACGAAGAGGTCAGGGTTGACAACTTAGTAATTCCTTCAGTTTTCTTGTATTCCTTCCACTTTTGCATGCTTCCTTTCCATCCTCTAAGCCATTCCTACCCTATAAACCTTGAGATCACTTAACACACATATCAAGGCATCGAATGGTAATAAGAGAGGATTAAAATTAGCTAATTTAAGGCCAAAGAAGCATGTTTTCAATCATAGCACAAAAATTAGGAAGGAAAATGTAAAACATGCGAATTATATGAATAAGTGTGAGTTTAGCGGATAAAATCCACTCAATTAAGTACAAAATGTACCATGAAATATTGGTGCATCAAATCTCCCCACACTTAAACATTAGCATGTCCTCATGCTAAGCTTAGGAGAAGCTACAAAGCAATGAAGAGGAATGGTAGAAATTATGAAATGCAACCTATCTATATAAATGCAACTACATGCAAAAATGCTTTTACCCCCTTGGTTAAAAGTAAACAAATTCTTCAAGACAAACATAAACTAGATTCCACTAATTCAAATCACAAAATAAAGTACAAGTAAACTTGCAGAAGAAAATAGCTCATGAAAGCCGGGAACAAATAATCGAGCATCGAACCCTCATTGGAAGTGTACATACACTCTAATCTCTCAAGTGTCTAGGGTTCGATTCTCTCAATTTTCTACTAAACTTGCTTTCTAAGACTTGCTCTTCTTCTACCAATCAACAAAAATTTAATGCACAAATACACATATCAAGAGGTCTTTTAAGGGTTGTAATGGGGGTCAGAGTCAAGGTAGGATTGTATTTGGCCAAGTGGGCTAAAATCTGAATCCTTAATTAACTTAAATTTCCCACCTAACTTAAGACAATATATGTAATCACAATACAAAATCAAACTACCATTTACTATGTTTACCACATATTCATGCATCCGATTTTGAGTACAGTACATATGCATTGCTATCACAATTTACTTTGGGGCATTTTGTCCTCTTTTATTATTTGCTCTTTTTCTTTTTCTTTTTTTTTTCCTTTTTTCCTTTTTTCCTTTTTTTATTTTTTATTATTATTTTTTTTCTCAATGCATATGATTAAATTATTAAATGCATGAACATGTCCCAAACATTTCTTTCATATTTTCATAAAGATATACAACATCTAATTCTTAAACCAAATGTTTCCATACCCAACTTCCCCACACTTGAATCATGAACACTCTCACTAGTCTAAGCTAACCAAGGATTCAAATTAAGGACATTATTATTTTACGCTTAGAGTTAATGATGTGCTAGAGTAAAGAACAAATGGGATAAGTAGGCTCAATCATTGGTTTACAAAGGATAATGTAAAGGTTAAGGCCATATGGGTATGTAAGCTTAGTAAAACAAGGCCTCAATCATATAAGTGCATGCATACATCAAATAATGGAAATATAGAATTAAGCAAGACAAAGATCACAATTTTAGAGAGAAAAACACACATCAAAAATAAAATATTAGTTGGTAAAATGCAACCAATCAAATAGGCTCAAAATCTCACTGGTTTTGTATGTTCGAGCTCTAACCTATGTTCCAAAATAAAATTCTTCAAGCAAGGTTTAACAAAAGTTTTAATTCAAATTAGTGAAATGCTATAAAAAGTTTCTGAAAAAAAGAATTCGTCACTTCAACCAAGTAGTGGTAAAATATGCACAAAATCAAGCAAATATGCAATCAAACATGCAAATGCAACAACTAATTTAACAAGGAGAATTAAACATTGGTGTTGAGAAGGAAATAACTAACCCATGGAAGTCAGTATCGACCTCCCCACACTTAAAGATTGCATCGTCCTCGGTGCATGCTAATATGTGTAAGTGGACGGGCTGCTACAACTGATGCTTTTCTCCAAAGACTGTGCAGATGGACTTGTCTGTTGCCCCATTGAGAAGCTTTTCCCTTCCCTTCTCGGTGGCCATCCTGAAAGAAGAGGAAAAAGAAGAAAAGTAACCCAGAAATTAAAGTAAGAAAACAAATAAAGTATGGGTGGGTTAGTGCCAAATAATAAGAGTCTCAATTACATGGTAACTACAACATGCAAGTGAGAAAATAGTAGAAGCAAATAGCATATCAATAGTGCAAAAATTGCAACAAAGGGGAAGAGGTAGTGGGTCATGAAAGACAGTATAAGTGTATAGCAATGCAAATGGAATACCAGTGTCAGAAAAATTTAGCATTGACCTATGAATAATAATGCCCAACAATTTAAAACAAGTCAAGATGCACCAAAATAATACAAGAAAAGATGCAACAGTTGAAGAAGAACATTTAACACCAAGGGAAAAATAATAAACTTTAGAAAAGAAAATAAAAATATGCACAAAATTAAAATGCAGTGAATGAAAGTATGCAAATACAATAGGAAAAATAGAATGAAAGAGAATAAGGATGAAAAGTTAAATAAATGAAGGAGAAGAAAGTAAGGAAGGAGGAAGAAAGAATAAGAAAGGAGAGAAGAAAGAAGAAGTAAATGAAAAACAGGACGCGACGCGTGCGCGTACATCATGCGTATGTGTGAAAACTGAAATGGCCATACGACGCGTAAGCGTCTGGCACGCATACGCGTGGGTGGTCTGAAAGCGAAAGGACGTGCACGCGTCAGGGACGCGTTCGCGTGGGGTGATTTTGTGCCTCTAGCACAATGCCAGCCCCAAACCATCACAACTCTCTGTTCAGCACGCTAGTTACGCCGATTTTCATCCGTACGTGTCTGGCACGCGTACGTGTGTGGTGGCTTGTGCGCCACGCACCCCTCCCGCACGTCTCCATCACAACTCTCGACCCCATATTATTAATACTGTGAACTTGCATGGGACGCGTCCGCGTCATCGACGCTTACACGTCGTTCGCAGGTTTTTTTTTATTTATGTATGCAGAATGCAGGTGATGATGCAGAAATTATGAATGAACACTGATAAAAATAAAATAAAATAAAACTAAGAATAAAAATGAAAGATCATACCATGGTGGGTTGTCTCCCACATAACACTTTTAGTTAAAGTCCTTAAGTTGGACATTTGGTGAGCTCCTTGTCATGGTGGCTTGTGCTTGAATTCATCTTGAAACTGCCACCAACACTTGGAATTCCAATAAGCTCTATCAATTCCAAGTAAATTCCCCAAGCTTTGATGGAGTTCTTCACAAGCTTTGAGCTCCCAAAGTTGATCCTCTTGTATGCCGGGATCCCAAATCTTGTTCCTATACCCGTCTGTAAGTTGTTCATCATCGCTCCAACCGAGTGGCAAGCAATCCGAATTCTCAATGCAATACCAAACTCTTCTCTTAGATCCAACCAAATGTTCACTAGCTCCACCCTTGCATCTAGCTCTTGAAGTATCGACCGTGATGAGCCTTGATTTGCAACTCCAACCACTAAACATCCTTCTCTTACGCTTAATGCCACAAAGCTTCCTAAGTTGGCCATCCGTTTCAAGAATACCATATTCAAGTGGGATAGTAAAGCGAATAGAGATAAGTCGTACCCACTCAAATGAAGGAGTAGATGGCCACCTAGGTGGAGAAGTCTCCAACGTTCTTGACAAAGCGTACTCAACTCCCGTCCACCCTTTTCGAAGGACTTCCGCTTCCACATCATTCTCAGACTCAATCAGAGAAGAGTCTTCATATTCAAGGAGTTCATTTGCGGATGTAGATTCATCACTAGGAGGACTTGATTCATGATCATCATCACCAAGGGAACTTGCTTCTTGATCTATCCCATCCAAGTCTTCATAAGGAATATGCCATGGAGGTTGTGCACTAGCCTCCTTGACATCAATTTCAATCTTCTTAGAGGAATACTCTACAACTCTAGATTCCCATAGGGGTTCAGCATCTCCTAAGTCTTCAACCACTTCTTCCTCTTCAACTATTACGGCTTCATCCACTTGTTCCAATACAAAATCACGCTCCTCATTGTCCACCGAAGTTTCTAGTGTCTCCTTCATGCTACGCTCTTCTATTGATTCTCCACATGTAGCCATGGGAGTGCTTTGAGTGTTGATGTGCAGAGAGGCTAAATTACTTACTACCTCAGTCAAGGTAGCTATGAACTCTTGTGTCGTCCTTTGCATCTCTCTTTGCCCTTGAAGAAGAACACTTAGAGTGTCATTCATTGGAGATTGGAGTAGATATGAGGGTTCATTATCTGGGAGGAAAGATTCATGATAAGAGGGTGGTTTATCATAATAAAGATGTGGTGGTTCATCACTCTCCATCTTTTCCACTTGTTGCACAACACACTTCAATTTCTTATTCTCAAGTTGAGATTCTTTAGCCATGAGATCTTTGTGTGCTTTCTGGTTTACCACTCGCTCCAATTGGTGGAGGAATCGATCCATTATTTCTTTGAGACGATCCTTTGATTCTTCTTCCGCTCGGATTGCATGATTAGGATCATATGGCTCTTGGGTTGATGGATATGGACATGGTGTATATGGAGGTGGTGGTTCTTGGGAGTAATTGGGTTGGAATTGGGGTGGTCCTATGTATGGTTCATATGGCTCATAGGGTGGTTGATATGGTGGATATGGGTTAGGATCATATGAAGGTGTTTGGTAGTAGGGTGCTTGTGAGTATGGTGGTTCAAAGCTATGTTGAGGAGGGGGTTCATATGCATATAGTGGGGCTTGTTGGTAACTACAAGGGGGTCCACCATAGTTATTGAATTGACATGCGTCCTGGAATGGCTCTTGTTCATAGTATGTTGGTGGAGGTTGTTGATTGTCACAAAAAGGTCCACCATAACCATTGTCTTGGGGTGCATCGTAGAATGGTTGTTGCTCATAGTGCATTGGAGGGGGTTGTTTCCAAGAGATTTGATCAAATCCTTGTGACTCCTCCCATCTTTGATTGTTCCAACCTTGATGCATGTTCTCATTGTAGCTTCCATTCCCTACAACATAATTTGAACTAAACTCGTAGCCAAAGGGATGAGAATTCATAGTAGCAAGAGAAAATAAACAAAAACTAATAAGAAATAATGAGAATAAATTCCTAAAACTAGAAACAACTAACAAAGAAACGAAAAAGCAAAATTATTCACAATGTTCACAATAACCAATAATAAGGCACACGTTTGCAATTCCCTGGCAACGGTGCCATTTTGATGAACGGATTTCTGACGGTTTAGAATTCCTTAATGAATTCTCGTTGCTAGTATAGTTTCTAAACCAACAAAGAATCCTTTCATACAAAAATTTGTTTGTCACTAAAGCAAACCCAATAAAAATAAACCGAAGTATTTAAACCTCGGGTCGTCTCTCAAGGAATTGCAGGGAGGTATGTTACTATTGGTTATGGAAAAGTATCTTTTTGGATTTTTGAAATAAGGAACAAGAAATGTAAATTGCAAGAATTAAACTAATAGCTAATAAAGCTCTTGGCAAGGTATGAGAATTAGAAGTCCTATCCTAGTTATCCTTATCAATTGTGATGAGAATTGTCCATTGCTCCCACTTAGTTAACCTCTAACTATGAAGGAAAGTTAAGTGGATAAATCAATTTAATTCCTCAAGTCCTAGTCAACTCCTAAGGAAAGACTAGCTTTAGAGGGATCCAAATCAACTAGCAACTTTCAATTATCAATCAACAAAGGAGTTTGATAACTCAAGCGTCTCCAATTACTCTACCAAGGCCAAGAGGGGAAAAATCTAACTTAAAATCTAACTAAGCATTTTATCAAATACTTGGAAGGCATAACATAAAAACATAGAAATTAATAAGAGATAATAAAACCTAAGCAACCAATTGCAAGGAATCAATAACAACAAATGAGAAAAGAAGTAATAAACATGAAATACCTCAAATTGCATTAAATAGGACATTGAATCTAACATGAAGAGTTCATAAATTAAATTGGGAAAATAAATAAACCAACAAGAGAAATAGATAAACTAAAGTTTTAGAACAAATAAGAGTAGAAGAGAAACTAAATTGAACTAAGATAGAAATATGAAATTGAAAAGAATTAAAACTAGGAATCCTAAAACCTAGAGAGAGGAGAGAGCCTCTCTCTCTAGAAAACTACATCTCAACCCTAAAATTATGTGAATGAAAGTTGTATGCATGAATGAATCTGATTTCCCCACTCTGCAGCCTCTAATCTGTATTTTTCAGGCTTGAAACTGGGCCAAAAACAGCCCAGAAATTGCCTCCAGCATTTTCTGATACGTCCAACACGTGGCTCTGTCACACGTACGCGTCACACACATGTACGCGTCGCTGAATTTTTGCATGGTCACGTGTACGCGTCATGCACGCGTGCGTGTTGTCTAGCAGCATGGCAACTATGACAAATTATATATCATTTCGAAAATCCGGATGTTAGCTTTCCAACGCAACTGAAACCGCCTCATTTGGATTTTTATAGCTCATGTTATGGTCGATTTAGTACGAAGAGGTCAGGGTTGACAGCTTAGTAATTCCTTCAGTTTTCTTGTATTCCTTCCACTTTTGCATGCTTCATTTCCATCCTCTAAGTCATTCCTTCCCTATAAACCTTGAGATCACTTAACACACATATCAAGGCATCGAATGGTAATAAGAGAGGATTAAAATTAGCTAATTTAAGGCCAAAGAAGCATGTTTTCAATCATAGCACAAAATTAGGAAGGAAAATGTAAAACATGCGAATTATATGAATAAGTATGAGTTTAGCGGATAAAATCCACTCAATTAAGTACAAAATGTACGATGAAATAGTGGTGCATCAAGGCCCAAAGCAGAAGATCACAGCCCACCTGAAGGTGGCTGGCCAAAAGATAAGTGGACTTACCCACAAAAAGATAAGAGAAGATAACTAACTTATCTCAAGCGAGGTCACTCCAGACTACTATAAATACACTGGAGCACCCAGGTAAAAGTCATATTCCAATTCTACTAAAAAACCTGCCTAAAGCCCGTGCTAACTTAAGCATCGGAGTTTTTTGCAGGTACCACCACCCTCCGGTGACCAAGGATCGACAACATCTCCAGATCCAGCAAGTCGGACCCAACAGCTCCGATCACACCCGAAGATCTCATCTGAGATTGATCTTCAGTTTCAGGTAACCCTCGGAACATTGGCGTCATTGTCGGGGACCCTGAAAGTCATCCCACCATCATGGCAGACAATCCTAACAATGATCATAACTCTGGTTTAAAGAATGCCGCATAAGAACACGGATGCTGCATCAAAGGAAACACCTCAATCCAAAGGGGACAAGCAAACCCCAAATATAGAGATCTTAGATGCAATCTGTGAATAGCAAGATCGCCTTGAACAGCTCGAACAAGAAGCTGAACGGCAGCGAGAGGCCGAGAGAGACCTCCGAAGAGAAACTAGACGGCGTCAAGAGCTTAAGGAAGAACAGCAGAATCAAAACTGCATGCTCTGCAAGCTGCTTAAGGAACAGGAGAAGCAGGGGCGTGAGCTACAGGAGCTAAAGCGCCAGAAGCTCTCCCTTGAAGGACTAAACACCCCACAGATTGAAGGAGCATCCACTGCTCAAAATCAAGGTTATTGAGTCCTAACTCTGTGATAACCTTTATTATTAGGAATATATTTTAAGAGTCATTTATTTTTTTGTTTTTAATTTTCTGTCTTTTATTATTATTGGTTTGCTCTTATATTTATTTTTGAGTCTTATTTTCATTCTATGATTAATAAAAATTTAAAGTTTATGTCTTAAAGTTATGAATGTCCTATGAATCCATCACCTTTCTTAAATGAAAAATATTTTTAATTGCAAAAAGAAAAAGAAGTACATGAATTTCGAATTTTAAAACAGATTAATTATTTTGATGTGGTGGCAATACTTTTTGTTTTTCTGAATGAATGCTTGAACAGTGCATATTTTTGATATTATTGTTTATGAATGTTAAAAATGTTGGCTCTTGAAAGAATAATGAAAAAAAGGAGAAATGTTATTGATGATCTGAAAAATCATAAAAATGATTCTTGAAGCAAGAAAAAGCAGTGAATAAAAAAGGCTTGCAGAAAAAAAGTATATGCGAAAAAAAAAGAAAAAGAAAGAAAAAGAAAGAAAAAGAAAAAGCAAGCAGAAAAAGCCAATAGCCCTTTAAACCAAAAGGCAAGGGTGAAATAAAAAAGGATCCAAGGTTTTGAGCATCAGTGGATAGGAAGGCCCACAGGAATAAAATCCTGGCCTAAGCGGCTAAACCAAGCTGTCCCTAATCATGTGCTTGTGGCGTGAAGGTGTCAAGTGAAAACTTGAGACTGAACGGTTAAAGTCATGGTCCAAAGCAAAAAGAGTGTGCTTAAGAGCTCTGGACACCTCTAATTGGGGACTCTAGCAAAGCTGAGTCACAATCTGAAAAGGTTCACCCAGTTATGTGTCTGTGGCATTTATGTATCCGGTGGTAATACTGGAAAACAAAATGCTTAGGGTCACGACCAAGACTCATAAAGTAGTTATATTCAAGAATCAACATACTAAACTAGGAGAATCAATAACACTATCTGAACTCTGAGCTCCTATAGACGCCAATCATTCTGAACTTCAAGGGATAAAGTGAGATGCCAAAACTGTTCAGAAGCAAAAAGCTAATAGCCCCGCTCATCTAATTAAGACTGATCTTCATAGATGTTTTTGGAATTCATTGTATATTCTATTCTTTTTATCCTATTTGATTTTCAGTTGCTTAGGGACAAGCAACAATTTAAGTTTGGTGTTGTGATGAGCGGATAATTTATACGCTTTTTGGCATTGTTTTTAGTATGTTTTTAGTATGTTTTAGTTAGTTTTATTATGTTTTTATTAGTTTTTAAATAAAAATCACATTTCTGGACTTTACTATGAGTTTGTGTATTTTTCTGTGATTTCAGGTATTTTCTGGCTGAAATTGAGGGACCTGAGCAAAAATCTGATTCAGAGGCTGAAAAAGGACTGCAGATGCTGTTGGATTCTGACCTCCCTACACTCGAAGTGGATTTTCTGGAGCTACAGAAGCCCAATTGGCGTGCTCTTAATTGCGTTGGAAAGCCGACATCCTGGGCTTTCCAGCAATATATAATAGTCCATACTTTGTCCGAGATTTGATGGCCCAAACTGGCGTTCCAAGTCAGCATAGAAATTCTGGCGTCAAAATGCCAGAACTGGCATGAAAGCTGGAGTTAAACGCCCAAACTGGCACAAAAGCTGGCGTTTAACTCCAAGAAAGGTCTCTACACGTGAAAGCTTCAATGCTCAGCCCAAGCACACACCAAGTGGGCCCCGGAAGTGGATTTCTGCACTAACTATTCTAGCTTACTCATTTTCTGTAACCCTAGGACACTAGTTTATTATAAAAACTACTTTTAGTGATTCATCTTGTACCTCATGACACTCTACACGTTTCATATTGTATCTTCTACGGCATGAGTCTCTAAACCCCATGGTTGGGGGTGAGGAGCTCTGCTGTGTTTTGATGAATTAATATAATTACTACTGTTTTCCATTCAATCACGCTTGCTTCTATTCTAAGATATTCACTCGTACTTCAACTTGATGAATGTGTGATGCACGGAAACTTGTCTCTCAACAAATTTCCCTTCGGCAAGTATACCAAATTGTCGTCAAGTAATAACTCACAAAAGAGTGAGGTCGAATCCCATAGAGATTAATGGATTAAGCAATCAATGGTTGATTGATTATCCTAGTTAGACGGTTCAGATTTGAATGATGAGCAGCACGAATTGTAAATGGCATAAAAGTAAAGAAAGCAATAAAGTGCAGAAAAGTAAAATGGCAAGAAAAGTAAATGTAAGAACTAAAAATAAAATGAACATTGGGATCAAGAGATATTGCAATCCTCTGGATCAAGTTCATTCTCATCTCTTCCTCAATCAATGCATTCATTGATCTCCTTGGCAATCCAATCTCTCTAAGCTTGAACAATTTCCCAATTCCTTGATTTAATTGCTCATGGGAAGAGATGAAGTTTGGTCACTGATTATACCACACACATTCATAGATCAAAGTATTGGTAGGATTAAATGTCACAATATCCATCCAACCCCCAACCTAATCTAATGTGAGAGAGCATTTCTAGCATGATTTCCTCATTCCTCTTCCAAGGTTCAGAGAAAATCCAAGTATGAGCAATTTCTCTTCCGAGACAATTACCCAATTGGATGAAGATCGAAAGCTCTCTAGTAAAATCAAGAGAAAAGAAAGAAGAAGAAGAATGAAAACTACAATTGATCCATTGAATCACAATAGAGCTCTCTAACCCAATGAAAAGAGTTAGTTGATCATTGCTCTACCAAAATATAAAAGAAAGAAAGTGCAGAAAAGTACAGATGAAGATTAAAACTAAAATTGAAACTTCAAAATTCATAAATGAAAAGTACAAAGAAAAGAAAGAGAAGGAAAAGTGTGCGAGGGGAGGGAGTCCGAAGACCCCTCTTCCATCCCCCAATTCCAGAATGAATTGAATGTTAAAACTAAGGCCTTTATATAGGCTTTCCTAAATTATAAAATGAAATGAAACTAAAAGTAAATTACAATTAAATGAAAATTCCTATTCTAGATGCTTCTTGTGACCTTGATTGGTTGACACTTGTGGGCTTGCTTCCTTGTGGTTGGGTGGTCCTTGAAAGAGAAGTGAATCAAGTTGAGGTCCAGGTGCTAATCATTAGTGCTACCGTTAGCCACACTAACGCTACAAGTGTGGCGTTAGTGCTGAAGTTAGTGTGGCTAACGTCACACTTGCTACCCAGTTGGTATTTTTGGGGCTTAAAAGATGCCTCTGTTTTGTGCTCCAATTTCATGCCCACTATAGAGTATTATATATCGTTGGAAAGCTCTGAATGTCAGCTTTCTAACGCAACTAGAATAACCTCAATTGGATCTCTGTAACTCAAGTTATACTCCTTTGAAGTGGACAAGGTCGCTGGCATAGTCGCTAGCGTTACTGGAAAAAGCAAGTCACAATAACATTAGCGATCAGGGGCTTAATATTGCCAGGTTCTGGAGCTCAAACTTAATGTCCACCCCATACTATTATATATTGTTGAAAAGCCCTGGATGTCTACTTTCCAACGCTATTGAAAGCGCATCCTTTGGAGCTCTATAGCTCGAGTTACACTTCTTGGAAGGTGAAGAGGTCAGCTGGCCTTACTACATGTTGATACCATGTTCATCTTTGCACTTTCGGGGCAGGTTTTCTCCCTCAAATTCAGTGTCCACCATGTAGTGCCATATATGCTTGGAAAGATCTAGAATCCTACTTTCCAATTCCATTGGAATCACCTCATTTGGAGCTTTGTGGCTCAAGTTATTCTTGTTTGAAGAAGGCATGGTCAGGCTGCCAGGTGAGACTTTTGCCCACGTTAATGTCCACGTTAGTGTAACTAACGTGGCCATTAACGTGGGTCTTCCTTTGCTTCGCAAACGTTAGTGGCACTCACTTTTTCCACTAATGTTGGCACTTCCCTTTCCTTCCACGTTAGTTTCCACATTAATGTAACTAACGTGGAAGCTAACGTGGGTCTTCTTGCTTCGCTAGCATTATTAGCACTCACTTTTGCCAATAACGCTACTCCTTCTTCAAAGTTAATGCCATTAACTTTCTCACTAACGTTGGAGCTTCTCTTTTCTTCCACGTTAGTGCCCACGTTAGTGGAGCTAACAGGGTCGCTAACGTGGGTCTTCTTGCCCTTCGCTAACGTTAGTGGCGTTAACATTCTCACTAACTTTCCAAGCTTTCCTTCCTTCCACTTTAATGGCCACGTTAGTGGCACTAACGTAGCCACTAACATGGCTCTTCTCTGCTTCTTGTTACCTGAAATCAATCAAACAAAGTACATCAAAGTCTTGCTCTTAATCATGAGATCATGCATCATCCATTTTATCATTCAATTCATGCATAATTCTCATGAAATCATTCAAAATTCACAATATTTGCTTGAATCATTGTATGAATGCATTTTTAACCAAATACTTGGTTATTTCCTAAGAAAATGCATGAAACCAACCTAAAGCCTACAAAAAATGGCTAGTAAAACTAGCCAAGATGCCCTGGCATCACAACACCAAACTTAAATCTTGCTTGTTCCCAAGCAAGAAAAGAAGTATGCACAAAGAATTCTCTTAATTGGAATGTATTGAAGAATTGCTTATGATGCCTTAGTGGGTGAAGTGAATAAGTGACAGTGGGGTTAACTCTAATTTGTATGTTTATGCAAGGATTCCAGTGCTCATTAGTCCTTACATTTTAGAGGTCTTAGATCTTAGGACTTTCATTCAAATGATATTATGGAATCCTCTTTATAGATTGTCAACTTTGAAGCAGCACTTATTTTCTAGCATTTTTCTTTTTGTATCTTGGCCTCGACTCTAGGTATCATGTCTCAAAGCGGCTTTTTAAGATAAGCTTTCAATCAATACTCCCAAACCAGTTGGTCTAAGGTATTAGGTGTTGAAGCACCCCTTAGGATATACTTGCTCAAGCCTCTCTCTTTGACACAAATCCACCACAAGCATGTAACTAGGACAATAACTCTTTGAGTTTTTGTTTCTTTCTTTTTCTTCCTAGTAATTGATGCTCAGAGCCTTGGACTTGTTCTTTGTTTTTCTTTTTCTTTTGTTTTCTTTTTGTTGCTGCTTCTTGGATCAATAGATGTTTGAGAAATTCCATAATACTTCTCTAAATTTCAATTCATGTCTATGAGCTCCATGCAAGTTTTCACAAACATGCAACCTCAATACACAATCATACAATCAGAACCTCCACTCCTCTTAATCTTTTGCTTGCCCCAAAAATTCTTCAACATTTTCCTTTGAAAAGAATGATTTCTTTGTTGCAGTCTTAAAGATATTGGGTGCAAGTAAAATTCAAGATGATAATCGTGATATCATAGCAACATGTTACAAATCAAATATCAAATTATGCTTATCACAAGGAGTAATCACACATGCATAAATAGAAGACAATCATGCAATTTAAAGTGCTGGAAATAAGTAAGAGAAAAAAGGAACTTTACCACCTTGTAGTTTATCTTCATTGTTGTTGTCCTTTTCCTCTTATTCTTCCCCTTCCCACACCAAACTTAGAATGATTGCTTATCCTTAAGCAACAAGTAAAACAGTGGTGATGGGTTTTATGATGGATCATGAATGTCTTAGAATAAAGTGTGAGTATGCATGTGTTTCAGCAAGCAAGATTAAGGATCACAATAAAGGCACAAGAACTAAAAACAGCAACATTATGATGGCATTAATAAGTGGTGTTGGCATGGTACTTTGCATGAAAGTTAAGTGGCAACACCAAACTTAGTGTGACACTGTCATTTTAGAATGATGCAAATACCTAGTGAAGATTGAAAATCATTTTGTTGCATGGCAACACCAAACTTAGAATACAATCATATGTCAAATTATTGAAAGTAAACTAAGCAAGGAAAGAAAATGTTACCTACGGTTGGGTTGCCTCCCAACAAGCGCTCTTTTAATGTCATTAGCTTGACATGTTGTTCATGAATTTCTTCCTCTTCTTCCAGTTTGTTAAGAGGAATGACCTCAAGAGGAAAGAGGAGCCAGTTAATGCCCCTTGTTTTGAGTACCTCTCTCCAGCAAGCCTTCTTCTGTTGTTAGCTTGAGTAAACTTACTTGTTGGGGGTAGGGGTGGGATGGCTTTTGGTTGACCTTTTCTTCTTCATGGACATTGTCCTTATTTTCTTGGTCACCATCCTCTTTTTAGTGCTCATGTTGATTGCCTTCACCACCTTGATTTTAGTACTTGGGTGTTGTATGATGGTTGGAGCATCCTTTTCATCAAGAGCTTCTTGAATTGGTGGTTCAATGAACTCACCCTTTGTGCAACTCTCTGTTTCGTTGGAGTAGTGTGAACTCCCTTGATTGACTTCCTCCCTTTCTTCTACATGATGTTACATTGAGTCTTTTGGGAGTGAGTTTGTATGTTCCTTTGTCACTCCTAGTAACCTCTGTGGGTCTGGAACTTTAGGCTTATATACTCTCACAGCCTCCTCCTTCTTCATATGAATCTCACTTGGTATGACTGCCTCTTTTTCTTGTTCTTCTGATTCCTCCCTTGTTCTTGACCTTTGAATGAACTCCTCTATTTCTGGAGAGAGTGAAGTGGTCTCTCTTTGTAATCTCAGCTCTTCAATGAATTGTTCTTTAGAATAGAGTTGTGCATTCTGTCTCAATTTTTTTTCATGGTCTCTTTTTGCTATTTTCTTCTCTTCGTTTGTCTTTATCATTTCTTCAAGGAGGAGTTCTATCCTAGCGAGTCTCTCTTCTTCTCTACTTTTTTTGAGTTCTTCAATGATGAGTTCCATCCTAGCAAGTCTATCTAAAGGAGGGTGGGTTGGTTGTAATGGTTGGTCAGGGTTGGCTTGTGAATGGAATTGGTTATTTTGTGGTTGTGTGTTCTGAAAGTGGTATGACTCTTGTGGGTAGTGGATTGAGTTTTGTGGATGGTGAAATGAATTGTATGGATTTGGGATAGACTTTTGTGCTGAGGCATACTCAAATGATGAAGAATTTAGGCATGTAAAACTTGGAGGTGAGGTTGTATAATTGAGAGGTGATGGCTCTTGATGAATGAGGTATGAATGAGTGAAATCTCTTTGATTTTGATCTTCCCAGCCACAACTTGAGTAGTGATCAAATTCACCAAAATATGGACCATTTTGTGACTCTGGAAAGTACCCCATTTCATATTCTTGATACTCCTACCCACCATGAGCATAGTAAAGTGGATCATTCTGTGGTAGTGGAGAGTTTCCCATGAAATTTGTTTGACTACAATATGATGGATGCTCCTTTCTTTCCTGCAAAAAGCTCTGTCTCAAACAATAATCACCAAAAGAAATTAGAATCTCCATTGTAATAAATGAGGGATTCTTAGTGAGGCAATATCACAAACAGTTAGTTAGCAAAAGAAAATAAAGAAACAAAAGAAAACAAAGACAAAAGAAAAGTGTCTAATCTAGTAAAACAATCAACCGGTAGTTCGTTAATCACAATTAATCCCTGGCAACGGCACCATAAACTTGATGCACGGAAACTTGTCTCTCAATAAATTTCCCTTCGGCAAGTATACCGAATTGTCGTCAAGTAATAACTCACAAAAGAGTGAGGTCGAATCCCACAGAGATTAACGGATTAAGCAATCAATGGTTGATTGATTATCCTAGTTAGACGGTTCAGATTTGAATGATGAGCAGCAGGAATTGTAAATGGCATAAAAGTAAAGAAAGCAATAAAGTGCAGAAAAGTAAAATGGCAAGAAAAGTAAATGTAAGAACTAAAAATAAAATGAACATTGGGATCAAGAGATATTGCAATCCTCCAGATCAAGTTCATTCTCATCTCTTCCTCAATCAATGCATTCATTAATCTCCTTGGCAATCTTAAGTGATTGGATCCCAATTCCTTGGCAATCCCATCTCTCTAAGCTTGAACAATTTTCCAATTCCTTGATTTAATTGCTCATGGGAAGAGATGAAGTTTGGTCACTGATTATACCACACACATTCATAGATCCAAGTATTGGTAGGATTAAATGTCACAATATCCATCCAACCCCCAACCTAATCCAATGTGAGAGAGCATTTCTAGCATGATTTCCTCATTCCTCTTCCAAGGTTCAGAGGAAATCCAAGTAGGAGCAATTTTTCTTCCGAGATAATTACCCAATTGGATGAAGATCGAATGCTCTCTAGTAAAATCAAGAGAAAAGAAAGAAGAAGAAGAATGAAAACTACAATTGATCCATTAAATCATAATAGAGCTCTCTAACCCAATGAAAAGAGTTAGTTGATCATTGCTCTACCAAAATATAAAAGAAAGAAAGTGCAGAAAAGTACCGATGAAGATTAAAACTAAAATTGAAACTTCAAAATTCATAAATGAAAAGTACAAAGAAAAGAAAGAGAAGGAAAAGTGTGCGAGGGGAGGGAGTCCGAAGACCCCTCTTCCATCCCCCAATTCTAGAATGAATTGAATTTTAAAACTAAGGCCTTTATATAGGCTCTCCTAAATTACAAAATGAAATGAAACTAAAAGTAAATTACAATTAAATGAAAATTCCTATTCTAGATGCTTCTTGTGACCTTGATTGGTTGACACTTGTGGGCTTGCTTCCTTGTGGTTGGGTGGTCCTTGAAAGAGAAGTGAATCAAGTTGAGGTCCAGGTGCTAATCGTTAGTTCTACCGTTAGCCACACTAACGCTACAAGTGTGGCGTTAGTGCTGAAGTTAGTGTGGCTAACGTCACACTTGCTACCCAGTTGGTATTTTTGGGGCTTAAAAGATGCCTCTGTTTTGTGCTCCAATTTCATGCCCACTATAGAGTATTATATATCGTTGGAAAGCTCTGAATGTCAGCTTTCTAACGCAACTAGAATCACCTCAATTGAACCTCTGTAACTCAAGTTATGCTCCTTTGAAGTGGACAAGGTTGCTCGCATAGTCGCTAGCGTTACTGGAAAAAGCGAGTCACAATAACGTTAGGTATCAGGGGCTTAATATTGCCAGGTTCTGGAGCTCAAACTTAATGTCCACCCCATACTATTATATATTGTTGGAAAAAGCCCTGGATGTCTACTTTCCAACGCCTTTGAAAGCGCATCCTTTGGAGCTCTACAGCTCGAGTTACACTTCTTGGAAGGTGAAGAGGTCAGCTGGCCTTACTACAGGTTGATACCATGTTCATTTTTGCACTTTTGGGGCAGGTTTTCTCCCTTAAAATTAGTGTCCACCATGTAGTGCCATATATTCTTGGAAAGATCTGGAATCCTACTTTCCAATGCCATTCGAATCACTTCATTTGGAGCTTTGTGGCTCAAGTTATTCTTGTTTGAAGAAGGCATGGTCAGGCTGCCAGGTGAGACTTTTGCCCACGTTAATGTCCATGTTAGTGTAACTAACATGGCCATTAACGTGGGTCTTCCTTTGCTTCGCAAACGTTAGTTGCACTCACTTTTTCCACTAACGTTGGCGCTTCCCTTTCCTTCCATGTTAGTTCCCACGTTAATGTAACTAACGTGGAAGCTAACGTGGGTCTTCTTGCTTCGCTAGCGTTATTGGCACTCACTTTTGCCAATAACGCTGCTCCTTCTTCAAAGTTAATGCCATTAACTTTCTCACTAACGTTGGAGCTTCTCTTTTCTTCCACGTTAGTGCCCACGTTAGTGGAGCTAACGGGGTCGCTAACGTGGGTCTTCTTGCCCTTCGCTAACGTTAGTGGCGTTAACGTTCTCACTAACTTTCCAAGCTTTCCTTCCTTCCACTTTAATGGCCACGTTAGTGGCACTAACGTAGCCACTAACGTGGCTCTTCTCTGCTTCTTGTTACCTAAAATCAATCAAACAAAGTACATCAAAGTCTTGCTCTTAATCATGAGATCATGCATCATCCATTTTATCATTCAATTCATGCATAATTCTCATGAAATCATTCAAAATTCACAATGTTTGCTTGAATCATGGTATGAATGCATTTTTAACCAAATACTTGGTTATTTCCTAAGAAAATGCATGAAACCAACCTAAAGTCTACAAAAAATGGCTAGTAAAACTAGCCAAGATGCCCTGGCATCAATGTGATGATCCGTGACACTCATCACCATTCTCAACCTATGAACGCGTGCCTGACAACCACCTCCATTCTACCTTAGATTGAGTGCATATCTCTTAGCCTCTTGATTCAGATCAGAGTCTTCGTGGTATAGGCTAGAATTATTGGCAGCTATTCTTGAGATTCGGAAAGTCTAAACCTTGTTTGTGGTATTTCAAGTAGGATCTGGGAAGGGATGACTGTGACGAGCTTCAAACTCGCGAGTGCTGGGTATAGTGACAGACGCAAAAGGATCAATGGATCTTATTCCAGCACGAGTGAGAACCGACAGATGATTAGCCGTGCGGTGACAGCGCCTTTGGACTATTTTCACTGAGAGGATGGATGGTAGCCATTGACAACGGTGATCCACCAACATACAACTTGCCATGGAAGGAGCCTTGCGTGCATGAAGAAGAAGACAGTAAGAAAGCAGAGATTCAGAAGACAGAGCATCTCCAAAACCTCAACTCGTTCTCCATTACTGCATAACAAGTATTTATTTCATGTTCTTTTACTTTTTACAATCAATTCTGAGAATTATTGATATCCTGACTAAGAGTTACAAGATAACCATAGCTTGCTTCAAGCCGACAATCTCTGTGGGATCGACCCTTACTCACGTAAGGTATTACTTGGACGACCCAGTGCACTTGCTGGTTAGTTGTGCAGAGTTGCAAAAGTGTGATTGTAATTTCGTGCACCACACGAGAAGGGAGATTAGATTGGTTCTTAGCCAATAGAGCGGATGAACCAAAAAAGAGAAGAAGGGATGAAAAGGTCAGACGAGCTGAACGTCCCCCTCACACCCCTGAGAGACATGTTCACATGATAAATGGAGGATTCGCAGGAGGAGGGATCTCTAAGTCCTCCCACAAAAGACACCTTAAAGAGGTGCACCATGTCGGAGGATGGGACAGGTTGGTTGATCTCCCCACTATTACCTTCATTCAAGAAGACGTCGCAGGCATCATCCCGAGGCATGATGACCCCGTGGTCATTACCATCATACTAGCCAATGCCAACCTTCATCGAACATTGGTCGACCAAGAAAGCTCTGCGGATATACTGTTCAAATCCGTCTTCGATAAGCTCGGCCTACAAAAAAAAAGAACTTAGAGCATATCCAAATAGCCTGTTCGGGCTAGGAGACGCCCCAATTCAGCCACTAGGGTACATCCCACTACACACAACCTTTGGAAAGGGAACTTGGTCTAGGACATTAAGTATAGACTACATCATATTCAACGTGAGTTCAGCCTACAACGCCCTAATAGGTCGGACAACACTGAACCAGCTCGCCGCAGTGTTCTCCACTCCGCACCTATGCATGAAGTTCCCAACTCCAGAAGTGATTGCTACCGTAAAGGGAGACCAAAAACTCGCGTGACGCTGTTATAACGGAAGTCTGAACCTTAAAGGTGACCCCAGAGGAAAGGAAACCAATGCTATAGAACTTGGGGAAATCCGGGCTCGCGAAGAACTCTGCCCTCAATCGGAAGGTGAGACTGAAGAAATTCAAATCGGTGAAACTCAAGACAAAACAACAAATATAGGGACAAATCTCAAAGGAGACCTCAAGGAGCTGTTAACAAAGCTCCTAAAGGATAATTCCGACCTCTTTGCATGGAAGGCTACGGACATGCCTGGCATCGATCTCGGACTAATGTGCCATAAACTAGCAGTATACCCTAGATCTCGGCCAGTACAACAGAAACGAAGAAAGCTCGGCAAGATCGCAAGCTGTAGAGGAACAAGTACAGGCTTTGTTGGAGGCAGGGTTTATAAGGGAGGTAAAGTACCCACTATGGCTAGCCAATGTAGTATTGGTCAAGAAGTTAAATGGGAAGTGGCGGATGTGCACTGATTACACTGATCTCAACAAAGCCTGCCCAAAGGATCCCTACCCACTCCCGAACATAGACACACTAGTCGACACTTCATCGGGATATAAGTACCTCTCCTTCATGGATGCTTACTCGGGATACAATCAAATCTCGATGTATTAACTTGACCAGGAGAAAACCTCATTCTTAACCCCAAGAGCAAACTACTGCTACGTAGTCATGTCCTTCGGACTCAAGAACGCAGGGGCTACATATCAAAGATTAATGAACAAAGTGTTCGCCAATCACATCGGAAAGCTGATGGAGGTTTATGTAGATGACATGCTGATAAAGACACAAAGAGAGGAAACGTTGTTATCTGACCTCACTGAAGTGTTCGACACTATAAGAAAGCATGGGATGAGACTTAATCCCGCGAAATGCACCTTCGCGATAGAAGCTGGCAAATTCTTAGGCTTCATGCACACTCAAAGGGGGATCGAAGCAAACCTAGACAAATGCCAGGCCATACTTAGCATGAAAAGCCCGACCTGTGTTAAGAAGGTCCAGCAGCTCAACGGAAGACTGGCAGCTCTGTCTAGATTCCTAGCTGGATCGGTATTAAGATCTCTCCCTTTCTACGCAATACTAAGGAAAGGAAAGAGGTTCGAATGGACCCCAGAATGTGAAAAATCCTTCCAAGACTCCAAGACATTCCTGGGGCAACCACCCATCCTAACCCGACCCAGGGGAGGTGAAGAGCTAATCCTATACCTCGCCATAGGAAGTCGGGCAATAGCTTCAGCACTAGTCAGAGAAGACGAAAATGGGCAACAACCCATCTACTTCATCAGTAAGGCTCTACAAGGGGCTGAACTAAACTATCAAAAGATTGAAAAGTTCGCCTACGCCCTTATATTCACTTCTTGACGACTTCGGCCATATTTTCAAGCTCACACCATCAGAGTACGGACCAAGCAACCTATAAAAATTATTCTACAGATTAATGCATAGCTGGAAGAATTCTACAATGGGCAGTCGAGTTGTCCGAGTTCGATCTCAAGTATGAAGCCTGGACAGCCATCAAGTCTTAATATCTGGCCGACTTCATTGCAGAATACACCGATACCTCAGACACCCCCACCGGCTGGAACCTCTACGTTGATGGTTCATCAAACAAAGCCGGAAGTGGAGCCAGAGTAATCCTAGAAAGTAATCAAGGAACTCAACTTGAGCTCTCCTTAAAGTTCGAGTTTTCCGCCTCAAATAACCAAGCCGAGTATGAAGCCCTACTGGCAGGTTTGAAGCTACCAGACTAAGGATCCCACCATGAAGAAATACCTAGACAAGACCAGAGAACAACTCAAAAACTTCATGGGATATGAGATCCGACATATACCTCGAGAACAAAATGCCCGAGCTTATACACTTTTGAAACTAGCCAGCACCAAAATTGGGGGCAACAATAGAAGCCTCATCCAGAAAACACTACAAAATCCGTCAACCTCGGAAGAAAAGAAGGTCTTAAGCATATCAGACTAGGACCAAGGGTGGATGACTCCCATAATTAGTTACCTTAAATTTGAAACACTTCCCGCGGATAAAAAGGAGGCAAAAAGGCTAGTACGAGAAGCACAGTACTACGCCATAGTTCACGACGTCCTATATAGGAGAGGAAAGTATACACCCCTCCTAAAATGCGTCCCGACCTCCACTACAAGGGAAGTTCTTGAGGAAGTCCACAGTGGCATGTGCGGTAACCACCTCGGGGCGCGAGGTCTTTCCAAAAAGGTACTCCAAGCTGGCTTTTAATGGCCGACCTTACAAAAGGAAGTAACAGAGTTCGTCAAAACATGCCCCCCATGTCAGAAGCACGCCAACTTTTACATCGCACCACCCGAAGAACTCATTTGTGTCACTTCACCTTGGCCATTCGCAAAGTGGAGGCTGGACCTCCTCGGACCATTCCCTCAGGGATCAGGACAAGTCAAGCTCCTTATTGTAGGAATAGACTATTTCACAAAATGGAACGAGGCTGAACCTTTAGCCACTGCCACCGCCCAAAGAAGTCGAAAGTTCTTGTACAGAAATATTGTCACAAGGTTTGGGGTCCCATACTCTATTACCACAGACAATGGCACTCAGTTCACTGACACAGGCTTCAGAAACTTGGTGGCTGATTTGAAAACCAAGCACTAGTTCACCTCTGTAGAGCACCCACAAGCCAATGGACAGGTAGAAGCCACCAACAAAGTCATATTGGCCGGGTTAAAATGAAGAATACAGGACGCCAAGGGAACTTGGACCGAAGAGTTCCCACAAGTCCTATGGGCATACCGGACAACACCACACTCCACCACCAGAGAATCACCATTCTGACTTGCCTACGGAATGGAGGCAATGATTTCCATGGAAGTAGAAGAAGGATCCCCTAGAGTGATCCTCTACAACAAAGACACCAACTCCCAAGCTCAAAGGGAAGAGCTCGACCTACTTCCAGAAGTCCGAGAAAGGGTTCGGATCAGAGAGGAAGCCCTAAAGCGTCAAATAGCTCTAAGGTATAATCGAAAGGTAATTCAGCGAAGCTTCGCCACCAACGATCTCATCTTAATCCGAAATGACATCGGGGCAGGTCGGTCAGGGGAAGGGAAGCTAGCAGCTAATTGGAAAGGGCCATATCGAGTTACAGAAGTACTAGGAAAAGGCTACTATAAGGTGTCCGACTTCGAAGGGCGAGAGCTACGAAGGTCATGGCATGCCTGTAACCTGAGAAGGTACTATAGCTAGAAAATAGTAAAGATCTTAGGTCAAGGCGCACTCTTTTTTCTAAAAAATGTTTTTTAATGAGGCACCAGGCCGAGATCTAAAATACTGCCCGACCTAGAAGGGTAAGCACTCATATATACACACTTTTATTTATGTTTTATGAAAGTTATCAATTCCTTAAAAAGTTTCCTACCAAGACGCATTAATCTAAGCTCATAAAATGCAAAAATTCATCGCCCGATTACAGAGCAATCGGCAAGGTGAAGCGATATAAGCAAATTAATACAAGAAGTTATAAAAAGTAACCTATAAAAAGTGACCTGACGAGGTCTAACTAAAAATGGGATTACTAAAAATAACTTCAGAAGGCCCAACAGAGAAGTCGGATCACTGAAAGGATCACTGAAAAGGGACAAAAAAAGGGGCCAAAGAAAGGTTAAAAAACTAAGTGCTTAGCTGAAAGGCACAAAGTTTCGAAAAAAGACATTACTTAAAAAACAAAAGCACAAGTCGGAAGAAGGCTAAAAAGTCATCCAAACAAACTATAAAGAAAAGGTTCCCCATAGGAACACTACCTAAAAAGTTGATTGGAATACGACGAAAAGCCAGGACAGTAAAGGCATACAGGTCGACACCAAAAAGGGACGACCTAAAGAGACAAATACAAAAAAGAGCATAGGTAAGAGTCCAAAAAGTCAAAAATCCTAAGGGTCAAAGCGCCTAACCAAAAAGGGTACAAGACTCCTGAAAGGAGATATTACTCAAAAGAAAAAAGCATAAAAAGTCATCCAAACATACTAAAAAAGTTCCACCCGAGAACACTACCTAAAAAGTTGTTTAGAATTCGACTAAAGAGCTTGGACGACAAGTCGCAAAGAAAATACAGCTAAGGTGGCCCGCAAGGGAGACCAAGGCAAACCCCACCTCAAGGGGTGTCAAACCAAGGGAACCCAAAGCGCCTATATAAAGGTTGAAGAACAATCCCCTCCAAACAAAGGTTGAAAAACAAATATAAAGCATATCGTCACAAGCAGAGTTAATATATCATTCAACACAAATTAAAGCATTAAAGACTCAAAGGCTGCCTAAACGGCAGCCCAAGAGTTTAAAGTGTTGTTTTTGAAATAAAGTTGCTAGGAAGCAACTAAATGTCAAAGAGTCAGCCACAGAAACTTACAAAAAAGTTCAACAAAGTCCACAGGTCGGACTATACCAAATACAAAACAAAGCTATAATAAGGAATCATCAAGGATCTAAAGTCGCGTCAGCAGCGGCACCCTTAGGAGAAGGAGGCATGGTCGAGATTGGGGTAGCATTGACAACTCCATCCAGCCCGTTCAGAATCTCCACGTCAGGCTCGGGCTCAGGTGGGACCACCTCGCCAGAAGGAGCTGCAGTAGTGGAAGCTGAGGAAGCCTTAGGTGGTGGCACAAGAGGAGGATCTTCATCTTCATCATCTGGGACAGGCACGATCTTGCCATCCTCCACCACATTGTGCATACTAAGTAAGAAGAAGTCGAGCTCGGGAGCAAGAACACGGACTTGTTCCTTTAGATTTTCATACATCTCGGTCATATTGCTCACCATATGGCCCTGAAGCTCGGCATAATCATCTTGGGCAGATTGAAGCCTCTCCTTAGCCTCCAATAGCTCACCATAGGTCCAAGTATAGCTCTGCTTATACTTCTTAGCATCCTCCTCGGATAGATTAGCAGCTGCCTCTGCCACAGTAGCCCGATCCTTTTCCTTTTCTACATCAAGCTCCAATTCAGCCACCTTGGCATCCAGCTCATCTTTCAAAGTCTTAATCCTATCATATCCAGACTTAGCATCTTCCATAAAAGCTCTGGTAGCATGAACCGGAGACTCCTGGATAACTCGAGATAAGGCCGCACCAATATTGGCCATCCGAATGCTATTGCTCGTTATGAAGTCAAGGTGGTGAAGGATCGAAATGTCGTCCAGAGGGACTTTCCTAT
Source organism: Arachis ipaensis (assembly GCF_059453495.1). NCBI lineage: Eukaryota > Viridiplantae > Streptophyta > Magnoliopsida > Fabales > Fabaceae > Arachis > Arachis ipaensis. The sequence continues at coordinate 100,944,043 of NC_142441.1, forward strand.
GAGGAGCAATCAATTCTGTGGCAAAAGCCACACCATCAAATTCTTTGTCATTAAGGTTATAAGTCCTAACAGTCTTTTGCTTCTTGGGAGGAGGACCAGCAGCAGTAGGAAAAGAGGCAGCACCAGAGGTCGTCTGAGACGGGTCGGACAGAACTGGCCAAACTCTCGGGGTTAGGATAATCTTCCTCGGACCCTAAGACTCAGCCGCCGGCTTCTTTAGAGGCAGCTGTGCCGAAGACCCCTCCCCCGACGTCTTATGTGACAGATTATGGGCCGCCATCACCTTCTTGGTCTTCCGAAAGGACTTCATAGAATCCGAAGATTTAACCATCTCTGAAAAGAAGCCAGGAAAACAATTACATTGTCGGAAGTGGATAAATTCACAAATAAGAATAGAAAACTATATGTAAAGAAAGAGGTCGGATGCTACCTAGCTCAGCACGAAAAAGGGAAGGATCTTCTAAAAACTTCTTAGTATCCAGGTGAGGAGGATCCCCCAATGCTCCTCCAAAACACCCACAAAATCCTGTTCTACCTCATCTAAACTCTCCCAAGAGTATTAGGGCTACATGATCTTTCTGCCACCATAAAGGAAAGGTCGGCTCATCATTCTCATCCAAAAAGAAAGAGCGAACGCCCTCAACAGCTCGGACTTTAAAATAGTAATTTTTAAAGTCACGAAAAGATTCATCAAACATTGAGAACACTTTCTTCCCCTGGGTAGCTCGAAAAGAGATCCAAGAAGCTTTCTTCTTAGCTACTCCAGGTTTGGTCAAAACAAACAGGTAAAGGAAAAGAGACTGGGAAGGATGAACACCCAGTTCTCGACACAGCAACTGAAAAATCTTTATAAAGGCCCAAGAGTTCGGATGAAGTTGCGAAGGGGCCACATTACAGTTCCACAAGAGCTCAGTTTCGAAGGCAGTAAAAGGAATTGTAATATTCATCTGGGAAAAGAAGTAGTCGTAGGCATAAAAGTTTCTCACAGACCCTATGAAAGCGCCTAAGTTTCTCACAGTACTTAGGATCGGCTATAGTAACACACATCAGGACTATGGAGTCTAGCCAATCGGCCATACCAGCAGGGACCTTGGTGGACATTGATGAGTGAATTAGTGTCGATCTAGAATTTCTCAAAATAAGATCACTTCATTGCAAGTATAGCTAAATCAACAACCAACTCTACTCAACATCAAAGTTTAGTATTTTCAATTCAAAACATATAAACCGAGAGTAATTCAACCTCGGGTCGTTCTCCCTAGGATGCAATTGGAAGTGTCATGCTTTTGGTTGTGGAGGCAAAAAGGTTTTTTTTTTTAATTAAAGAACGAAAGATTAAAGAAACTAATAATTAAAGAACTAAGGAATGAGCAAAATTGGGAATTAATGCAAGTAAAGAGAAGATGAGATCAAAACTAGTGAAAATACTATAAATGCAATAAAGAGCCTTGACTTGGGAATGAGTATCCAAAGAATCCTATCATTGCCATAACCACGACTATGGTAATTATGATGAGTCAATCTCGCCTAGTCAACCTCAACCATCGAGGAGTAAGTCAAGCAAGCATAATTGACCTTAATCCATAAGTCTTAGCTAACTTATCAAACTAGTTGATAAAAAGCTAGCGTCAATGGAAACAAGAGTTAACTAACTACCCAAGAATTACCACTAAATGTCGGACATTATGACTCTAGTATCCTAGGAACTCAAACCACAAGCCAAGGTGGGAAAATCTACTCAAAATCTAAGGTTGGCATTTTCACAAACACCTTGTGTGCATAAAAGTAAAACATGGAAAATTGCAAGGAAAAATAACAAACTATCACCAACTATCAATAAAACCAAACATAAATAGGCAATCAAACATAAAGGAAGCATGAAACATTAAATTCATCAATCAAAACTTCAAGAACTCAAAATTGCAATTATAAACAAAGTGCTTGAACTAAAGGAAATGAAAATAAGATAACGTAATTAAAGAGGAATTAAAGAGTACTTACAATTAAAGATGATCAAAATCTAAAATTAAGCTTGCTATAAAATGCTACATGAAGATGGAAATTGAAACCCTAAGAGAGCAATGCTACACTACTCCTACTCCTAGTCCTACTATAAGAAACTATGGAAAATAAAATCTAAGTCCGAATGCCTTCACATGTGTTGATATCTCCTTTATATAGCCTTCCATTTCAGCCTTCCAGCCTTCCAAAATGGGCCAAGAAGCCTCAGAATTCGTGCAGCACGTGTTTCATTAATGCAATCATGTGTAGGGACCTGTGTAGACGCACAGATGTGTGCGTCTGCACACGCGGCTGAAAATTGACCAGTGCGTACGCACAGGTGCGTGCGTACGCACACGTGAAAATTCTCGCTTGTGCGCACGCACACAGGGCTGTGCGCACGCACACTTCGCTGTGTGTGCTTTTCCTTGTTTTCTTCATGTTTTCTCCCTTGTACATACTTTTCTACACTTTTGGCTATCTATTCTTACCTCCAAGGCCTAAAATCACTCACAAACCATATCACGGCATTAAATGACACAAAAGTGGAATTAAAAATCACTAATCTAAGTATTAAAATGCGTGTTTTCACATTTAAGATAAAATCTGGGATCAACACAAAAGTATGCTATTTTGGTGCTTAAGTGTGAGTTCATGTGCTAGAATCCATCCAAATTGAGTCAAAATATACCATCAAATATGGACTCATCAGACATCTCGACAATGTTCTTACGAGAAGACATAAAGCAACTACACCTACAGCAAGAAAAATAAAAGGAGTCACTACCAAAAACAACTCGAACAACAACAGAAAACAAAGGAACAACCAACAAGTAACAAGTATGGCAGCAAAAGGGCACCCTAGGATCCATGCAAAGCAAAGAAATCAAACACCAAAAAACCCAGGGGCACCCTTTGGAGGCAGTACAGATGCGGAAGAAACCTATAGGGAGATCAAAACCCTAGCCTCTTCACCAAAAAGAAAAGGTTCACCTAAAGCGCCTACTTTCCCCCAAACCAAACAGCGAAGACTAAAAGATCGCAACTTCAAAGAAACGTAATCACCAGAAAGCTCTCAAAAAGCCCAGCAAGATCAAAACTTTATACAAAAAAGCATGCAGCAGTAAAGTACAGAGAAGCACGATGATCAAAACGCGTAAGATAAAAAGGCGTGAAGCGAAAGCACCAACCTGCGAAAGAAGCTAAAACGAGCAAAGCAGCGAGCCACGAACAATCTTCACCAAAGATAACGGAAGCTCCAAAAAACCAAGAAAGGAACGATCTTGAGGATGAAGGAAAGGAAGCTTTTTTCACTGAGCAAGAGAAATGCACGAACAAACCAAAAAGCAAACTTCGTGAAAGAAACGAGCTTAGGGGCAAGATCGAAGGACGAAACGAAACAGAAAGGAGAAGGAAACTGAAACTAAGAGCAAAACCTCTTCTTTGATTTCAAACAAAAGTTTAAATAGGGAAAAAATGGCAAAACAAAATGAAAGCCCAATCAATAGGCATTAAAAGCGCGTGCGTATTCCCAAAAAAGTAACCCCTTCAAGAAACAAACGCGGCAATAAAGGAGTGAAAGCAAAAAGCTCTTCGCATTCAAACACAACTCGCAAACAGAAGAACATATTGGACCAAGATGCTTGAGCATGATCTCATGGAAAGGTCTAAGCTCAAGCAGGGGCACTGTTCATACCCTGGGTCGGGCTATGTGATCCGGGTTGGACGAAGACAAGAACGACTAACCTCTTATAAGGTTGGCTCGTCACCGACCTCTTCCCAAAGAGCTCGGCCAAATCGCTATAAGGGTCTAAGCAGGCCCAAAGCAGAAGATCACAGCCCACTTGAAGGTGGCTGGCTAAAAGTTAAGTGGACTCACCCACAAAAAGATAAGAGAAGATAACTAACTTATCTTAAGGGAGGTCACTCCACACTACTATAAATACACTAGAGCACCCAGGTATAACTCATATTCCAATTCTACTAAAAAACCTGCCTGAAGCCCGTGCTAACTTAAGCATCGGAGTCTCTTGTAGGTACTACCACCCTTCGGTGACCAAGGATCAGCAGCATCTCCAGATCCTGCAAGTCGGACCCAACAGCTCCGATCACACCCGAAGATCTCATCCGAGATCGACCTTCAGTTTCAGGTAACCCTCGGAACAACAAGTTATAATCAAAATTGCAAAAACAAATCAAGTAAACAAAGATGATTCAGAACAATAAACTAATAGTAAAAAAACATGCAATTAAATAAAATTCCTTAAAAGGAGAGCCAAAAATATACTTAAACTATAACAAATAAAGTCTTAAAAAAAGTGCACAATCCGGGGAGTCAAATATAAACAATGTAAAATAAAAAAACAAAAAGAGGCAGGAGCGGCTTCATTAGGATAAGAGGTCTTGCTAATTGGAGCAGGGGTAGAAGAAAAAGTTTTAGGATCGTCCAGCTTGGACTCCTCAAGGATAAGGATGATTTGACCATCGATCACGGCCACGACCTTGTCAAGATCCATGATCGAGATATCGTCCTCAGAAGCCAAGACTTGAAATTGGGGTCTTTAACTTATCCATAGTATCATCCAGGCCTTCACAAATGCATATTCCAAGTCTTTGTAATTCTGTTTCATCTTCTTGAGCACCTTTTCCAATTTGAGTTTTTCGCTGAAAACTCGGACGTAACTCACCTCGGCCTTCTTTTTAGCGGTCAATGCTGGCTCATAATCAATGTCTGCCTGCTTCACCATTCCCCTCAGCATGGTGATAAACCACTATTTTATGGTTTATCTTGTGTTGATTTGAGTGGTTTTTATCAATTCTTTGCTCACTTATTCATATAATTTGCACGGTTTTACAAATCCTTCATAATTCTGTGATATAATTAAAAATATGTTTCTTGGGCTTTTAAACTGTCAATTTTAATTATCCTTTATTACCATTCGATGCCGTGATCTATGTGTTAAGTATTTTCAGGCTTTATAGGGCAGGAATGGCTTGGAGGTTGGAAAGGAAACATGCAAAAGTGGAAGGAACGCGAGAAAATAAAGTTTTGAGAAGCTAGCAGCGATGCGTACGCATGGGCGATGCGTACGCGTGACAAGGAATTTCGCCAAATGACGCGTACAAGTGACTTACGCGTACGCGTGACAGAGCCACATGATGGACATATCAGAAAGCGCTGGGAGCGATTTTGGACTGAGTTTTGGTCTAGTTTTCGACCCAGAAAACACAGATTAGAGGCTGCAGAATGGGGGAATCAAACATTCATTCATTCACACAACATTAATTCACAATTTAGGTTTTAGATGTAGTTTTTAGAAAGAGAGGCTCTTTCCTCTCTCTAGGTTTAGGATTTCTCTTAGTTTTAGGTTTATTTCTTCTCAATTCCAGGTTCAATGTTCCTTTAATTTAGTTTCTCTTCTACCTTTAATTGTCTTAGCGTTCTAGTTTATTTATCTTTCCAATTGAATTTATGAACTTTTCATGTTAGATTTGATTTTCCCATTTAATGCAATTTGAGGTATTTCATATTTATGATTGTTTTCTTCAATTTATGTTATTGATGCTTTCAATTGGTTGTTTGGATTTTATTATCTCTTATTAGTTCTCTATGTTCTTATGTTATGCCTTCTAAGTGTTTGATAAAATGCTTGGGAGGGTTTTAAGTTAGATTTTTATATTCTTGTCTTTGGTTGAGTGATTGGAGACTCTTGAGTTATCAAACTCCTTTGTTGATCGATAATTGAAAGTTGCTGGTTGATTTGGATCCCTTTAAAGCTAGTCTTTCCTTAGGAGTTGACTAGGATTTGAGGAATCAAATTGATTAGTCCACTTGACTTTCCTTCATTGTTAGAGGTTAACTAAGAGGGAGCAATGAACAATTCTCATCACAATTGATAAGGATAACTAGGATAGGACTTCTAATTTTCAGACCTTGCCAAGAGTTTTCTTAGTTATTAATTTACTTTCTTGCCATTTTATTTCCTTGTTCCTTATTTCAAAAACCCCAAAAAGATAATCCACAACCAATAATAACTACACCTCCTTGCAATTCCTTGAGAGATGACCCGAGGTTTAAATACTTCGGTTATTAATTTTATTGGGTTTGCTTTAGTGGCAACCAAATTTTTGTATGAAAGGATTATTGTTGGTTTAGAAACTATACTTTCAACGAGATATTATTGTGAATTCTTTACTAGCAAAAATCCGTTCATCAAAATGGCGCCTTTGTTGGGGATTTGCAAACGTGTGCCTTATTATTGGTTATTGTAAATATTTACTTTTTGCTTGTTTGTTAGTTTTAGGACTTAGCTGCTTATTTTTATTAGTTTTTACTTTTATTTGCTACTATGAATTCTCACCCCTTCGGCTATGAGTTTAGTTCAAATTATGTTGCAGGGAATGGACGCTATAATGAGAACATGCATCAAAGTCGGAACAATCAAAGATGGGAGGAGCCACAAGGATTTGATCAACCCTTTCGGCAACAACCTCCTCCAAGGTACCATGGGCAACGACCATTCTACGATGCATCCCAAGACAATAGTTATGGTGGACCCTTTCGTGACAACCAACCTCCACCAAATTACTATGGTCAAGAGCCATTCTAGGGTACATACCAAGATGATGGATATGGTGGACCCCCTTGTAGTTACCAACGAGCCCTGCCATATGCCTATGAACCCCCTCCTCAACATAACTTTGAACTACCATACTCACAAGCCACCTACAACTATTCACCTCCTTATGACCCTAACCTTTATCCACCCAACCAACCACCATATGAACCGTATAAACCATACATAGACCCATCCCTATTCCAACACAATTACCCCCAAGAACCACCACCTCAATATTCACCATCTCCATACCCTTACCAAGAAGAACCACCTTCCTATTATGAACCCTTTCTCCAAAATAATGAACCCTCCTATCCACCCCAACCTCCACTGGATGACAACATCCTTAATATTATTCGCCAAAGGCAATTAGAGCTTCAAACCACACTTACCTTTGCTTTCACTGGTCTAACCTCTACTATCCAAGATTTCATATCCCGTGTGGATGCATCAATCCAAGAGCAACATGATCCCCATTATGCTATTGACACGGAACAAGAGATAAGGGATCGGCTTTGGGACTTAATGGATCAGGTTCACGCACCCATACTTCAAAAGAAGCAGGAGGAGGCCCAAAATGTGAAAGTAGAGACCCTTGAAGATGAAGAAGTAGCTGAAGAATTGGCGAGAGAAGACATCAAGGAGGAGTTCGATTTTGTATTAGAGCAAGTGGAGAAAGCCAAAATTATAGAAGAAGAGGAAGAAGCGGTTGAAGACTTAGGAGATGCGAAACCTCCATGGGAATCTAGAGTAGAAGAAAATCCCTCCAAGACGTTTGAAATTGATGTTGAGGAGGGTGTACAACCTCCAAGGCATATCATGGTTGAAGACTTTAAAGGGGATGATCAAGAGATGGATTCAATCATTGATGAATTCTTATCTACAATTGAACCCTCTCCCACTAGACTTGACATGAAAATTAAAGAAGATGGAGCATAACCTCCCATGCCTTTAGTAAGCGATGCAGAAAAGATTGAATTGGAAGAAAGCTACCAAGAGGAAGAGGTTGAAATTGAAGAAGCTTGCAAAAAGGTGGAAGTTGTCAAGGAAGAGCACAAAGGAATGGAGTTTGAAATCACCTTGCCAAAGTTGTTGGAGACCTCCCCCTCAAAGCCATTACCATCTAATACAACATTCAAGTGGGTAAAATTCATATCCCTTAGCTTTCTCATTCCACTTGAATTTGGTTTGCTTGAGACGGATGGTCAACTTAGAGCTCTTTGTGGCTTTAAGAGTAAGAGGGAGATGGTTAGTGGTAGAAGTTGTCCTGCAAGGTTCAATATGGTTGCACACTCCAATTTGAAGTGCAAGGATTGGTGTAGAGCTTGATTGAATGTGTCTAGGAAGTCGTTTGGGTACTTCATTGAGAATTCTGATTGCTCACCACCCAAATGGAAAAATGATGATCAACAAGAAGACGGGTGTAAAAGCAAGGTTTGGGACCCCAAAATTCATTCTAATAATCAACACTCTTGGGGCCTTGTCACTTGCTTCAACTTGCTTGAAGGATTTATGCGTCTAGTTTGGGATCCCGGAGACTATTGGAATTGCAAGTATTGGTGGGGATTCCTGGAAGAGTTCAAGCATAAGCCGCCCTAACAAGGAGCTCACCAAATTTCCAACTTAAGGACTTTAACTAAAAGTTCTAGGTGGGAGACAACCCACCATGGTATGATTGATGAGCGGATAATTTATACCCTTTTTGGCATTATTTTTGCATAGTTTTTAGTATGTTTTAATTACTTTTTATTATATTTTTATTATTTTTTATTCAAAAATCACATTTCTAGACTTTACTATGAGTTTGTGTGTTTTTTTTATTTTAGATATTTTCTGGCTGAAATTGAGTGACCTGAGCAAAAATCTGATTCAGAGGCTGAAAAAGGACTGCAGATGCTGTTGGATTCTGACTCTGCTGCACTCAAAATGGATTTTCTAGAGCTACAAAAACTCAATTGGCGCGTTCTTAATTGCGTTGGAAAGTGGACATCCTGGGCTTTCCAGCAATATATAATAGTCCATACTTTGCTTGAGATTTGATGGCCCAAACTGGCGTTCAAAACCAGCCTAAAACATCTTGGCGTAAAACGCCCAAACTGGCACCAGAATTGGAGTTAAACTCCCAAACTGGCACCAAAGCTGGCATTTAACTCCAGGAACAGCCTAAGCACGAAAAAGCTTCAATGCTCAACCCAAGCACACACCAAGTGAGCCCCGAAAGTGGATTTCTTCACTATCTGCATTGAGTTACTCATTTTCTGTAACCCTAGGTTACTAGTTTAGTATAAAAAAACCACTTTTAGAGATTTATTTTACGTCTTTGACCAGTTTTTCACTTTGATGTACGTTTGGAGGCTGGCCTCACGGTCATGCCTAGACTTCTTTCACTTATGTATTTTCTACGGTGGAGTTTCTACACCCCATAGATTAAGGTGTGGAGCTTTGCTATTTTTCATGAATTAATGCAATTACTACTGTTTTCTATTCAATTCACGCCTACTTCTTCTCCAAGATATACTCTCGTACTTAATTCAGTTAAGTCAGAATGAAGGGGTGACCCGTGACAATCACCCAATCTTCGTTACTCGCTTAGCCAAGATCGCGTGCCTGACAACCACAAAGCGGTCTACATGATGTTCAATGTAGTCATTGGACGACAGCCGGAGTATATTCTCTTGGATATCTAATACAAGGACCGAGTCCGTGAGATTAGTATCTTCGTGGTATAGGCTAGAATTATTGGCAGCCATTCCTTCATGCTACGCTCTTCTTTTGATTCTCCACATGCAGCCATGGGAGTACTTTGAGTTCTTAGATGTCGGGAAGCTATTAAATTTCCTACCTCAGTTACGGCAGTAGTGAGTTCCAGTACGCTCCTTTGCATCTTCGCTTGCCCTTGAAGAAGAACACGAAGTCTGTTGTCCATAGGAGGTTGGGGTAGGTATGAGGGTTCATTGGTTGGGGAGAGGGGTTCAGAACAAGAATGTGGTGGTTCTCAGGAGTAATTAGATTGGGATTGTGGTGGATAATGGTGAATGGTGAAAAGGAACTTGTGAGCGTGGTGGTTCAAATATGCGTTGAGAGGATGGTCTATAAGCACAGGGTGGGGCTCTTTGGTAATTGCAAGGTGGTCCACCATGTCTATTAGCTTGGTATTGATGCGCATAAACTAGTTATGCTACGATTTAGGAAATTGCACGATCGGCAAAATTCCTTCCGGCAAGTGCACCGGTTATCGTCAAGTAAAAACTCACAATAGAGTGAGGTCGAATCCCACAAGGATTGGTTGAGTGAGCAATTCGGATTAGAAGTGTGTTCTAGTTGAGCGGAATCAAGATTGAGATGAGAATTGCGGAATGTAAAATTGGCGGGAAAAATAAATGACAAGGAATTGAAATGGCGAAATCTTAAATTGCATGAATTAAAGAGCAGAAACTAAATTGCTGAAATTAAAAGGGAATGGGGGTGATTGCAAGAATTGAGTTGCAGAATGTAAAGAGAAGATGGAAATCAGAATTGGGGGATTCATTGGGTTATAGGAGATATTGAGATCTTCGAATCAAAACATGTTTATCTCTTCCTCAAGCAATGCGTTCATTGAATTTTGCTTGGCAATCTTATATGATTGGATCCCAATCCCTTGGTTCACCAATTCTCTCTAAAAATGAACAAATTCCCAATCCCTTGGTTTAAATGTTCATAAGAAGAGATGATGCTCGATCACTGATTATACCACACAGTTTCATGAACCACAATTTGGTAGGATTACATGTCACAATATCCATCCAAATCCCAATCCAATTCACTGTGAGAAAGCTTCTCTAGCATGAATCCTCCATTCCTTTCCCAAGGTTCCGAAGGATTCCAATTATGGGTAGTTTCTTTCCCAAGACAACTACCCAATGGAATTAGATCGAGAAGCTTTCTAACAAAATTCAAGAGAAAAGATTGAAGAAGAAGATAAACTATTATTGATTCATTGAATTACAATAGAGCTCCCTAACCCAATGAAAGGGGGTTTAGTGAGTCATAGCTCTGAATTCAATTACAAAGATATGAAAACTAGCTAAAAGTGAAGGTAAAAGTTCTTTCTAACTTAAATTCTATCCTATTTATACACTTTCTATATTGAGCTTCTGTTGTGTTTCTTGGGCTTTGAGGCCTCTCCCTGCTTTCCTTTTGCCTTGGGTTTATGATCCATAATCTTGATGAGGCTGCTGATCCAAATTCTGTAACATTCATTGAGCCAACTTAGTGATAATCAAATAATGGCACATGACTCAATAAATTGAAATTTCAGACTCATCAATCCTTCAGGCCCAATCCCATAAACCATGATATTCAATTGGGTTTCATACCAGAATAAGTTTAAGTTAATGTTTGTGCTCAAATACTAACTTAAACCACAATATTTTTGGTCCAGAAACCTTTTCCAAGAGTGGCGTTTAAGTTGCAGTTCAAGCTTAAACTGCAGCTTAAACGCCAGACACTTCCAGTGAGGCCTTTTGTAGAAGCACGTTTAAGCTTCAGTTTAAGGTTAAACTGAAGCTTAAACGTGGAAATGGAAGAAGGCAGCCCTGGAGAGTCATGTAGTCGAACACGTTTAAGCTTCAGTTTAAGGTTAAACTGAAGCTTAAACGTGGATATAGGAAGGGCAGCCCTGGAGGTCGAACACGTTTAACCTCCAGTTTAAGGTTAAACTGGAGGTTAAACGTGGAAATGGAAGGAGGCATCCTGGAGGTCGAACACGTTTAACCTCCAGTTTAAGGTTAAACTGGAGGTTAAACGTGGAAGCTTAGAAGGGTAGCCCTGGAGGTGTCGAACACGTTTAAGCTCCAGTTTGAGGTCAAACTGGAGCTTAAACGTGGAAATGGAGAGAGCAACCCTGGAGGAGGAAACTTGGTCGAACACGTTTAAGCTCCAGTTTGAGGTCAAACTGGAGCTTAAACGTGGAAATGGCTCCCTGGTGCTTTTCCCATTCTGGCGTTTAACCTCCAGTTTAAGGTTAAACTGGAGGTTAAACGTGGAACTCCTTCCTGAGTGGCATTATCATTCTGGCGTTTAACCTCCAGTTTGAGGTCAAACTGGAGGTTAAACGTGGAATGCTTCTTTGGTGAGACTTTTCATTCTGGCGTTTAACCTCCAGTTTAAGGTCAAACTGGAGGTTAAACTTCAATTCCAGCATTTCTTAGCCTTCATGATTCTGGCGTTTAAGCTCCAGTTTAGGCTTAAACTGGAACTTAAACTCCACATGTGATATTCAAGCTTCCTTTATTGATTTTGTTGCTTCCTTGCTTAGCCTCTTCTTCCCTGAAATCATCCAAACAAATGCATCAAAGTCTTGCAAAATTTCATGAGAAATCTTCCATTCATAGCATTCAAGTAATATAACTAAAACTCATGGAATTTGCATCAAAATCATATTGTTTGGATGGTTCATTGCTTTGTTATTCTTTTAACCATTCTTGGTTACTTTAAGCTCAAGAAAATGCATAAAACCACTAAAACTAACAGAAAAATACTAGTGAAACTAGCCTAAGATGCCTTGGCATCACAACACCAAACTTAATACTTGCTTGTCCCTAAGCAAGTCCTGAGTTATTTAAGAAGAAAGTATGAAACAGAAAGCAATTACATTGGCTATATTAGCAAGCATTTGAAGTTCCTCAGAAGGGTTTTATGCAGAAAGTTGCAGCATCACTTTTTCATTCTTATCAGGTAAGATTATCACTTTTTCATTGCATCCATCAAACACTGCTATGGCCTCTTGTTATTCTTATGTCCTTGGCACTTTTCTCTTCTTTGTTTTTCTTTTCTTTTTCTTAGAGCTTCTTTTGCTCCTTGTTTGCTAGTGTCATGTGTTGCACAAGCCTTTGGCATTTTCTTTTTCTTATCAGTGCACTACACATATCCACTTTAGGCATTTTAGTTCACATTTCTTCTTGAGACATTGGTGCCCAGCACCTCTTTGTGTGACTAAATGTTTTGTATTTAGGTTGCTCTTGATAATGGACTTTTGGTTGATAATCCCGGGTTAGTTAACCCAAGTTACCAAGTGTTGAAACACTCCTCAGAACCTATTCATCCAAGCATATCCTTAATACATAAACACCACAGGCATTTGTCTCAGAAGTTCAAACCATTGGTACCTAGCTTATTTTCTCAATTTTTTTTTTTTTGCTTTTTGGTTGCCCTTTTTCAGTGGCTTTTTCTTCTTCTTTTTCTTTCTTTTTCATGGCCAAAGACATTTATTCATCAAGATCCATAGACAGTTTTCAATTTCTACACAAAGAATGATAATTCTACACTCTAATTCCAGTGATCTGACTAAACAATCAAGCATGCATACCACCACTTAATTCTACTTGATTTGTCACTAATTTAGCCAAGTTACTTTTGTTCAAACTTTTCTTTTATTTTTGGAAACAGAACAAGCATGGCAAGCACTCGTTTAAGAAGGTGAAGTTATATCCAAACATCTAGGCATTCACTTTATTCAAAGCAATAAACAGACACTCATACTAAAAAAAAAAAAAAACTCCACATAACACTTAAATGACTTATGATGAAAGAAAGCTCATAAAGACAATCCACCAATGATCATTTGATTATTAAGGAACGAGACCACCTCTTATTTATTGCTTGATTCTTCTTAATTCTTGGGATCCTGCTTCTTCTTGCTTCCTGCCTCTTTCTGACCACTTGTGCTTCCTTTGTCTTTTCTTATGAGCTTTTTCCAGAATCCAGCCTTTTTCATCGTTTTTTCCACTCCTTTTTCAAGGACCATTGCCTTGTTTATTTCTCCTTCTTTCCTCTCTTTGAAATACTCATCAAAAGCTGGGAATGCTGGGTCCATCTTGTGTAGATGTTCCCCTATGTAGTTAAGCTTGATTTGCGAACTGATGTTGTAATCAGCTTGGACTGAGTATCTTGCATTCTGTAAAGTGGTGGCTTCCTTGATTGCCAAGACATTGGCATCTTGGTGTTGGCATATGTGGCTGAAGGATTCCTGTAAGTGTAAATTCTGTTCCCTTTGCAGATCGAAGAATCTTGATTCAAAGTTCCTTTGCATATCCATCATTTTTAGGTGAAAGTCCTCTTGTCTCTCCTGAGACCTCATGTATTGTTGAGACATTCCTTCCATGATTTCCTGCATTCTGCTCATATCCATGGGGTCTCTGGGAATTCGTTGTCTTCTTTCTGGAATTGCTTGCTCTTCTTGCTCTTCTTCTCTGTCTTCTCCTTCCTGTCTTTCTTGTTCTGCTTCTTGCTCGGCTTCCACTTGTTGCCCTTCTTCATTTCTTCTTCTTGTATGTCTTGGAGGAGTTGGGCCAAGAGTCATTCTGTACGCAGTTATGGCCAATCCAGGATATAGCCAATTAGGTCTTTCATCCTCAAGTGGTACTTGGGCATCGATGCATAGTCTAATGATAGTGCTAGGGAAGTGGAGCCAGGATTCAGGGTCACTTTTCTCACTAAACTCTTGTATCTGTTCAGCAATGAGTTTATGAACTTTGATCTCCCCTCCCACCATAATGCAATGTAGCAAAATGGCTCTTTTAGGGACTATTTCTGAAGAGTTTGCAGTGGGTAGGATGGATCTCCTAACTATTGCATACCACCCTTTAGCTTCAGGTGTTAGGTCTCCCCTTCTCAAGACTCTTGGAGCCCCTCTTGTTTTTCTCACCCATTCAGCTTTGATAGCACAAAGGTCTTCAGCAATAGTTGCATAGTCAGGTTCTCCTATCATCCTTTCTTCATAACTTGCTTGGCTGAAATGTATGTTTTTCAGGCCAAGGGTTTTCATGATTGCTTTGGGACTGAAGTCAACTTCCACCCCTCTCACATAGCTTTTGTATGTGGGTTTCTTGGTTGGATCCTCCCTTACTGCATTTGCATAAAACTCTTTCACCAAGTTGATGTTGATTTTAGTGATTGGCTTAGTCAGGAGCTCCCACTTCCTCTTTTTGATCTTTTCCCAAACACCTGGGAACTCATCCTTTTCAAGGTCAAATGGAACCTCAGCTAGTACCGTTTTAGGTCTCATCCATTCGGCTTGAATCTCATGGAAAACTGATCTGTATCTCCATGCATCGAATTCCCTGTTTTCCTCCATTGGCTGCTTGTCTTTTCTCCTCTTGTGGCTAGATGAAGCTGCCATTGGTTCTTTAGTTTTGGTAAGTGACAAGCTAAAGTTGACAAGGTGAAGCAAGAAGTGTTGTTGGAAGTGTGGGGAGGTTGTTTTCGGCAAGAGATAGTTTATGCTATGATGAAGGAAATGTGCATGAAGGAGATTTGGTGGTGTTGAACTTGTTCCCCAAGTGGTTCTTTATAGTGCCCGTAAGTGCAAAATGGACGGCTAGGGTGATTTGTGAAGGGTGGCTTGATGGAAAATATATGAATTAGGGAGAAGGACGAATTGCTTTTCATTTTCTTGGAAGTATTCTGGGTGCATTAGGTTGTACATGTAGCTATCTTTTCTTGCAGAACTTCCTTTTCCCATGTGTTAGTTTCAAAGACTTGTGAATTTTCTTTTTGACCAAGCATCGTACCTCCCTTTGTCTTTTTCCTCCATTTTTGTCTTTTCTTTTGTACCTGCACAAACAAACAAGTTTGCTATCATTTTTCGGTCCATGTGAATTATGAATAGTACTTGCACATGTAAATCAATGATTGTCTTTATGAGCTTCTAGCCGTGACTTCTACATGTATGCACACTTATTATTTGGACACCAAACTTAGTGTTTGGTCAAGTCTCCTGATGACATAAAATCCATATTGGTTGTCCTTAATGAATGTGCTTAATTCTAATAAATCATAGTCACCTTGGCTCTTCGATTCTAAACAAATTTACTACCCTAAGTAATTGAAACCAAAGTATTAAAACATGCGAGTGGTATACTTGTCATGAATTTTGAAATCCAGAGGAACTTCTTGCTTTTCATAAACTGTGTTCAAGAGGAACACCAAACTTAATGTTTGGTCGTGCACCTTGAATGAAAGATGGAATCCAATTTGAGTAAGATTTGGGAGTGCCTTCAGGCACACCAAACTTAGAGACCAATTGTAATTTACATGCAAAGTTTAGTGCACTTTATCAATAGTTGTCCTGAGGATTCAAGTTCATGCATAAGGAACCATGCTTTATTAGATGTAAAGCAAAGCACTAAAGATTAAGGATACTAAAAACATGGGTTGCCTCCCATGAAGCGCTTCTTTAACGTCACTAGCTTGACGGTTGTCCCTTGTTAGGGTGGATTGTAGTGCTTGACGTCTTCTCCTCTCACTATGCAAACGTCCCCACTTGATTCCTTCATGACCTCTAAATGTTCCATAGAAAGAACTTTCCTGATTGTGAACACTTGAGGGCGCTGGGAAGGAATTGTTTTGAGGCCAGGTGGGATTGGCAGATAATGACTTGATATCACTTTATCTCCCGGAGAGAAACCTTCAGTGGGAATTTTCTTGTTTCTCCACCCTCTTGGCAATTTCTTTACAATTCTTCCCTTTCTCTTGAAGCTTTCTTCATTGACCCTTATGCCGGGAGGATCCTTCTGATCTGTTTCCACTGATTCTTGTGGCTTTAACTCTTGCAACTCTTGTTTGCCTTCCAAGGACTGTTTTAGAGTTTCAGCTGCTGGATTACTTTCCTCCAAACACAGATGGCTACTATCATCCTTAGGCTTTTCAGGTTCTGGTTCAGGTTCAGATGCAGGTTTGAAAACTTTGAAAATGAGCTGTTCATCATGTATTCTCAGAATTAGCTCTCCTTGTTCTACATCTATGAGCGCTCTAGTAGTGGCTAGAAATGGTCTGCCCAGAATGATAGGGTGTAAGTAGCTTTCCTCCATGTCCACAATGACAAAGTCTGTGGGGAAGTAATAATCCCCCACTTTCACCAGCACATTTTCAACTACCCCTTCAGCTTGCTTCTGAGTTTTGTCAGCCAGTTGTATGATTACATCAGTGGATCTCACCTCATTCAGTTGTAGCCTCTTTATAAGAGTTAGAGGCATCACATTTATGCTAGCTCCTAGATCACAGAATCCTCTGTCAATTTTTGTTTCCCCTATGATGCAAGGGATATGAAAACTTCCTGGGTCCGTTTTCTTAAAGAGTGTGTCCTTCTTGATGAGAGCACTGCATTCTTTGTTCATTGTTACCGTTTGTCCTCCCTTCAAAACTCTTTTCTTGCTTAACAATTCCTTTAAATACTTGATGTGTGTAGGCATTTGATGGAGAATCTCAAGAAAGGGAATATTGACATGGAGAGAGTTAAATGTCTCTAAAAACCTTGAATAGGTTTTCTCTTTTTCACCTCCTCCTAACCTCTGAGGAAATGGTGCTTTTGGTTGGTATATTTCCAGCATGCCTTTTTGCAGTTCCTTGGCTTGCTCAGTTCCACTTTCCTGCTTAACTTCTTCCACACCTTCCTTCAAGATTTCTGGCTCCTGCTCTGAGGGCCTGATTCCTTCTTCTTCTGAAACTTCCTTCAATATGGTGATGGCCTTGCATTCTTCCCATCTTACTCTCTTTTGTTCCCCTTTAGGATTCTTTTCTGTGTCACTAGGGAACACTGCAGTTGATTTGACGGCCTGTTGAGATAGCTCTCCTACTTGAGACTCCATCCTCTTGAGTTTTTCACCATGGTTTCTTAAGGTAGCTCTCACATCATCCCTGAAGCTTTTCAATTCGGTTATGTCTTGACTCATGGTTGCCATCATTCCTTCTATCCGGTTTAATTGATCTTGAAATTGTTGGTTCGGATTAGGTTGGGTAGGTTGATTATTTTGGCCATGATATGATGGTTGGGGGTAAGTGTTTTGTGTGGCTTGGTATGATCTTTGGTTGGAGTTTTGGTATGTGGAATTGTTATGTTGGTTGTGGTTGTAAGGTTTGTGGTTTTGTGGTTGGGTTTGTTGGTTCCCCCACCCAAAGTTTGGGTGATTTTTCCATCCTGGGTTGTAAGTGTTGGAGTGTGGATCATATGATTGCCTTTGTTGGTTTCCCACATAGTTGGCCTCTTCCCAATCACCTCCTTCAATGCTTACTTCCTCTTGATCTTGTGTGTGTATTGCAGCCACTTGCTTTGTTTCTAATTGCCTGGTAATCTCTGCTAGTTGCTTGGCAAACACCTTGTTTTGGGCTAGAATTGTATCAACATGGTTCAGCTCCATGACTCCCTTAGTGTTGTGCCTTTCTGATGCATAGTAGTACTCATTCTCAGCCACTGTCTCAATCACTTCAATGGCCTCTTCCACAGTCTTTTTCCTGTTCAATGAACCTCCTGATGAATGGTCTACAGCCTTCCTTGATTCATAAGAGAGTCCATCATAGAAAATATGCAATTGCACCCAATCATGGAACATGTCTGGTGGGCATTTCCTTGTTAAGTCCTTGAATCTCTCCCATGCCTCGTAGAGAGTTTCACCATCTTGTTGTCTAAAAGTCTGAACCTCAGATCGAAGCCTATTGACCTTTTGTGGGGGGGTAGAAACGTGCCAGAAACTTGCTTTCCACCTCATCCCATGTTGTTAGACTCCCCCTTGGGAATGATTCCAGCCACTTAGCTGCTTTGTCCCTAAGTGAAAATGGGAACAAAAGCAGTTTATATGCATCTTCCTGGACTCCATTGGACTTCACAGTGTCACAAATTCTCAGGAATTTTGTGAGATGTTGGTTTGGGTCTTCATTAGCACTTCCACCAAATGAACAATGATTCTCCACAAGTGATATTAGCTGTGGTTTGAGTTCAAAATTGTTGGCCTGAATGGGTGGTTTCTGGATGCTGCTACCACAATTCCCAGAGGTTGGGTTTATGTATGAACTAAGAACCCTCCTCTCAGGAATGGCATTGTTTCCATCAGCTCTCTCATGGTTGTGAACTTCTCTATCCATGTTGAGATCTAAAGCTTCCTCAAAATTGTCCTCAGATTCTCCTTCAGATTCCTCTTCTCCCACTACTCTCTTCCCTCTTGCTTCCCTTCTCAGTCTATGAAGGGTCCTCTCTGGTTCCGTATATGGAGGAGTTGATGTCTCTCCTCTCCTACCTGTCATACAAGAACACAGCACAGGCAACAAACAAGTGAAATACTCTTGGTTAATGGAAGAGTATGGTTAGAGCAATTGAGGAATTAATTCAAACAGTTAGTGAGTCAGTGAGTTAGTTGCTTGAATTTAAAGGCATAAAGAAAGAAAGCATGTAACAGAGTGCAGAAATTAAAATTCAACAAGTAACTTGAACAGAATTAACAAAGCAAGAGAAATTGCTCAATCTAGTTAGCTTCCAATTGGAGAATTGTCAATCGAAAACTAATCCCCGGCAACGGCGCCATAAACTTGATGCGCATAAACTAGTTATGCTACGATTTAGGAAATTGCACGATCGGCAAAATTCCTTCCGGCAAGTGCACCGGTTATCGTCAAGTAAAAACTCACAATAGAGTGATGTCGAATCCCACAAGGATTGGTTGAGTGAGCAATTCGGATTAGAAGTGTGTTCTAGTTGAGCGAAATCAAGATTGAGATGAGAATTGCGGAATGTAAAATTGGCGGGAAAAATAAATGACAAGGAATTGAAATGGCGGAATCTTAAATTGCATGAATTAAAGAGCAGAAACTAAATTGCTGAAATTAAAAGGGAATGGGGGTGATTGCAAGAATTGAGTTGCAGAATGTAAAGAGAAGATGGAAATCAGAATTGGGGGATTCATTGGGTTATAGGAGATATTGAGATCTCCGAATCAAAACATGTTTATCTCTTCCTCAAGCAATGCGTTCATTGAATTTTGCTTGGCAATCTTATATGATTGGATCCCAATCCCTTGGTTCACCAATTCTCTCTAAAAATGAACAAATTCCCAATCCCTTAGTTTAAATGTTCATAAGAAGAGATGATGCTCGATCACTGATTATACCACACAGTTTCATGAACCACAATTTGGTAGGATTACATGTCACAATATCCATCCAAACCCCAATCCAATTCACTGTGAGAAAGCTTCTCTAGCATGAATCCTCCATTCCTTTCCCAAGGTTCCGAAGGATTCCAATTATGGGTAGTTTCTTTCCCAAGACAACTACCCAATGGAATTAGATCGAGAAGCTTTCTAACAAAATTCAAGAGAAAAGATTGAAGAAGAAGATAAACTATTATTGATTCATTGAATTACAATAGAGCTCCCTAACCCAATGAAAGGGGGTTTAGTGAGTCATAGCTCTGAATTCAATTACAAAGATATGAAAACTAGCTAAAAGTGAAGGTAAAAGTTCTTTCTAACTTAAATTCTATCCTATTTATACACTTTCTATATTGAGCTTCTGTTGTGTTTCTTGGGCTTTGAGGCCTCTCCCTGCTTTCCTTTTGCCTTGGGTTTATGATCCATAATCTTGATGAGGCTGCTGATCCAAATTCTGTAACATTCATTGAGCCAACTTAGTAATAATCAAATAATGGCACATGACTCAATAAATTGAAATTTCAGACTCATCAATCCTTCAGGCCCAATCCCATAAACCATGATATTCAATTGGGTTTCATACCAGAATAAGTTTAAGTTAATGTTTGTGCTCAAATACTAACTTAAACCACAATATTTTTGGTCCAGAAACCTTTTCCAAGAGTGGCGTTTAAGTTGCAGTTCAAGCTTAAACTGCAGCTTAAACGCCAGACACTTCCAGTGAGGCCTTTTGTAGAAGCACGTTTAAGCTTCAGTTTAAGGTTAAACTGAAGCTTAAACGTGGAAATGGAAGAAGGCAGCCCTGGAGAGTCATGTAGTCGAACACGTTTAAGCTTCAGTTTAAGGTTAAACTGAAGCTTAAACGTGGATATAGGAAGGGCAGCCCTGGAGGTCGAACACGTTTAACCTCCAGTTTAAGGTTAAACTGGAGGTTAAACGTGGAAATGGAAGGAGGCATCCTGGAGGTCGAACACGTTTAACCTCCAGTTTAAGGTTAAACTGGAGGTTAAACGTGGAAGCTTAGAAGGGTAGCCCTGGAGGTGTCGAACACGTTTAAGCTCCAGTTTGAGGTCAAACTGGAGCTTAAACGTGGAAATGGAGAGAGCAACCCTGGAGGAGGAAACTTGGTCGAACACGTTTAAGCTCCAGTTTGAGGTCAAACTGGAGCTTAAACGTGGAAATGGCTCCCTGGTGCTTTTCCCATTCTGGCGTTTAACCTCCAGTTTAAGGTTAAACTGGAGGTTAAACGTGGAACTCCTTCCTGAGTGGCATTATCATTCTGGCGTTTAACCTCCAGTTTGAGGTCAAACTGGAGGTTAAACGTGGAATGCTTCTTTGGTGAGACTTTTCATTCTGGCGTTTAACCTCCAGTTTAAGGTCAAACTGGAGGTTAAACTTCAATTCCAGCATTTCTTAGCCTTCATGATTCTGGCGTTTAAGCTCCAGTTTAGGCTTAAACTGGAACTTAAACTCCACATGTGATATTCAAGCTTCCTTTATTGATTTTGTTGCTTCCTTGCTTAGCCTCTTCTTCCCTGAAATCATCCAAACAAATGCATCAAAGTCTTGCAAAATTTCATGAGAAATCTTCCATTCATAGCATTCAAGTAATATAACTAAAACTCATGGAATTTGCATCAAAATCATATTGTTTGGATGGTTCATTGCTTTGTTATTCTTTTAACCATTCTTGGTTACTTTAAGCTCAAGAAAATGCATAAAACCACTAAAACTAACAGAAAAATACTAGTGAAACTAGCCTAAGATGCCTTGGCATCACAACACCAAACTTAATACTTGCTTGTCCCTAAGCAAGTCCTGAGTTATTTAAGAAGAAAGTATGAAACAGAAAGCAATTACATTGGCTATATTAGCAAGCATTTGAAGTTCCTCAGAAGGGTTTTATGCAGAAAGTTGCAGCATCACTTTTTCATTCTTATCAGGTAAGATTATCACTTTTTCATTGCATCCATCAAACACTGCTATGGCCTCTTGTTATTCTTATGTCCTTGGCACTTTTCTCTTCTTTGTTTTTCTTTTCTTTTTCTTAGAGCTTCTTTTGCTCCTTGTTTGCTTAGTGTCATGTGTTGCACAAGCCTTTGGCATTTTCTTTTTCTTATCAGTGCACTACACATATCCACTTTAGGCATTTTAGTTCACATTTCTTCTTGAGACATTGGTGCCCAGCACCTCTTTGTGTGACTAAATGTTTTGTATTTAGGTTGCTCTTGATAATGGACTTTTGGTTGATAATCCCGGGTTAGTTAACCCAAGTTACCAAGTGTTGAAACACTCCTCAGAACCTATTCATCCAAGCATATCCTTAATACATAAACACCACAGGCATTTGTCTCAGAAGTTCAAACCATTGGTACCTAGCTTATTTTCTCAATTTTTTTTTTTTTGCTTTTTGGTTGCCCTTTTTCAGTGGCTTTTTCTTCTTCTTTTTCTTTCTTTTTCATGGCCAAAGACATTTATTCATCAAGATCCATAGACAGTTTTCAATTTCTACACAAAGAATGATAATTCTACACTCTAATTCCAGTGATCTGACTAAACAATCAAGCATGCATACCACCACTTAATTCTACTTGATTTGTCACTAATTTAGCCAAGTTACTTTTGTTCAAACTTTTCTTTTATTTTTGGAAACAGAACAAGCATGGCAAGCACTCGTTTAAGAAGGTGAAGTTATATCCAAACATCTAGGCATTCACTTTATTCAAAGCAATAAACAGACACTCATACTAAAAAAAAAAAAAACTCCACATAACACTTAAATGACTTATGATGAAAGAAAGCTCATAAAGACAATCCACCAATGATCATTTGATTATTAAGGAATGAGACCACCTCTTATTTATTGCTTGATTCTTCTTAATTCTTGGGATCCTGCTTCTTCTTGCTTCCTGCCTCTTTCTGACCACTTGTGCTTCCTTTGTCTTTTCTTATGAGCTTTTTCCAGAATCCAGCCTTTTTCATCGTTTCTTCCACTCCTTTTTCAAGGATCATTGCCTTGTTTATTTCTCCTTCTTTCCTCCCTTTGAAATACTCATCAAAAGCTGGGAATGCTGGGTCCATCTTGTGTAGATGTTCCCCTATGTAGTTAAGCTTGATTTGCGAACTGATGTTGTAATCAGCTTGGACTGAGTATCTTGCATTCTGTAAAGTGGTGGCTTCCTTGATTGCCAAGACATTGGCATCTTGGTGTTGGCATATGTGGCTGAAGGATTCCTGTAAGTGTAAATTCTGTTCCCTTTGCAGATCGAAGAATCTTGATTCAAAGTTCCTTTGCATATCCATCATTTTTAGGTGAAAGTCCTCTTGTCTCTCCTGAGACCTCATGTATTGTTGAGACATTCCTTCCATGATTTCCTGCATTCTGCTCATATCCATGGGGTCTCTGGGAATTCGTTGTCTTCTTTCTGGAATTTCTTGCTCTTCTTGCTCTTCTTCTCTGTCTTCTCCTTCCTGTCTTTCTTGTTCTGCTTCTTGCTCGGCTTCCACTTGTTGCCCTTCTTCATTTCTTCTTCTTGTATGTCTTGGAGGAGTTGGGCCAAGAGTCATTCTGTACGCAGTTATGGCCAATCCAGGATATAGCCAATTAGGTCTTTCATCCTCAAGTGGTACTTGGGCATCGATGTATAGTCTAATGATAGTGCTAGGGAAGTGGAGCCAGGATTCAGGGTCACTTTTCTCACTAAACTCTTGTATCTGTTCAGCAATGAGTTTATGAACTTTGATCTCCCCTCCCACCATAATGCAATGTAGCAAAATGGCTCTTTTAGGGACTATTTCTGAAGAGTTTGCAGTGGGTAGGATGGATCTCCTAACTATTGCATACCACCCTTTAGCTTCAGGTGTTAGGTCTCCCCTTCTCAAGACTCTTGGAGCCCCTCTTGTTTTTCTCACCCATTCAGCTCTGATAGCACAAAGGTCTTCAGCAATAGTTGCATAGTCAGGTTCTCCTATCATCCTTTCTTCATAACTTGCTTGGCTGAAATGTATGTTTTTCAGGCCAAGGGTTTTCATGATTGCTTTGGGACTGAAGTCAACTTCCACCCCTCTCACATAGCTTTTGTATGTGGGTTTCTTGGTTGGATCCTCCCTTACTGCATTTGCATAAAACTCTTTCACCAAGTTGATGTTGATTTTAGTGATTGGCTTAGTCAGGAGCTCCCACTTCCTCTTTTTGATCTTTTCCCAAACACCTGGGAACTCATCCTTTTCAAGGTCAAATGGAACCTCAGCTAGTACCGTTTTAGGTCTCATCCATTCGGCTTGAATCTCATGGAAAACTGATCTGTATCTCCATGCATCGAATTCCCTGTTTTCCTCCATTGGTTGCTTGTCTTTTCTCCTCTTGTGGCTAGATGAAGCTGCCATTAGTTCTTTAGTTTTGGTAAGTGACAAGCTAAAGTTGACAAGGTGAAGCAAGAAGTGTTGTTGGAAGTGTGGGGAGGTTGTTTTCGGCAAGAGATAGTTTATGCTATGATGAAGGAAATGTGCATGAAGGAGATTTGGTGGTGTTGAACTTGTTTCCCAAGTGGTTCTTTATAGTGCCCGTAAGTGCAAAATGGACGGCTAGGGTGATTTGTGAAGGGTGGCTTGATGGTAAATATATGAATTAGGGAGAAGGACGAATTGCTTTTCATTTTCTTGGAAGTATTCTGGGTGCATTAGGTTGTACATGTAGCTATCTTTTCTTGCAGAACTTCCTTTTCCCATGTGTTAGTTTCAAAGACTTGTGAATTTTCTTTTTGACCAAGCATCGTATCTCCCTTTGTCTTTTTCCTCCATTTTTGTCTTTTCTTTTGTACCTGCACAAACAAACAAGTTTGCTATCATTTTTCGGTCCATGTGAATTATGAATAGTACTTGCACATGTAAATCAATGATTGTCTTTATGAGCTTCTAGCCGTGACTTCTACATGTATGCACACTTATTATTTGGACACCAAACTTAGTGTTTGGTCAGGTCTCCTGATGACATAAAATCCATATTGGTTGTCCTTAATGAATGTGCTTAATTCTAATAAATCATAGTCACCTTGGCTCTTCGATTCTAAACAAATTTACTACCCTAAGTAATTGAAACCAAAGTATTAAAACATGCGAGTGGTATACTTGTCATGAATTTTGAAATCCAGAGGAACTTCTTGCTTTTCATAAACTGTGTTCAAGAGGAACACCAAACTTAATGTTTGGTCGTGCACCTTGAATGAAAGATGGAATCCAATTTGAGTAAGATTTGGGAGTGCCTTCAGGCACACCAAACTTAGAGACCAATTGTAATTTACATGCAAAGTTTAGTGCACTTTATCAATAGTTGTCCTGAGGATTCAAGTTCATGCATAAGGAACCATGCTTTATTAGATGTAAAGCAAAGCACTAAAGATTAAGGATACTAAAAACATGGGTTGCCTCCCATGAAGCGCTTCTTTAACGTCACTAGCTTGACGGTTGTCCCTTGTTAGGGTGGATTGTAGTGCTTGACGTCTTTTCCTCTCACTATGCAAACGTCCCCACTTGATTCCTTCATGACCTCTAAATGTTCCATAGAAAGAACTTTCCTAATTGTGAACACTTGAGGGCGCTGGGAAGGAATTGTTTTGAGGCCAGGTGGGATTGGCAGATAATGACTTGATATCACTTTATCTCCCGGAGAGAAACCTTCAGTGGGAATTTTCTTGTTTCTCCACCCTCTTGGCAATTTCTTTACAATTCTTCCCTTTCTCTTGAAGCTTTCTTCATTGACCCTTATGCCGGGAGGATCCTTCTGATCTGTTTCCACTGATTCTTGTGGCTTTAACTCTTGCAACTCTTGTTTGCCTTCCAAGGACTGTTTTAGAGTTTCAGCTGCTGGATTACTTTCCTCCAAACACAGATGGCTACTATCATCCTTAGGCTTTTCAGGTTCTGGTTCAGGTTCAGATGCAGGTTTGAAAACTTTGAAAATGAGCTGTTCATCATGTATTCTCAGAATTAGCTCTCCTTGTTCTACATCTATGAGCGCTCTAGTAGTGGCTAGAAATGGTCTGCCCAGAATGATAGGGTGTAAGTAGCTTTCCTCCATGTCCACAATGACAAAGTCTGTGGGGAAGTAATAATCCCCCACTTTCACCAGCACATTTTCAACTACCCCTTCAGCTTGCTTCTGAGTTTTGTCAGCCAGTTGTATGATTACATCAGTGGATCTCACCTCATTCAGTTGTAGCCTCTTTATAAGAGTTAGAGGCATCACATTTATGCTAGCTCCTAGATCACAGAATCCTCTGTCAATTTTTGTTTCCCCTATGATGCAAGCGATATGAAAACTTCCTGGGTCCGTTTTCTTAGAGAGTGTGTCCTTCTTGATGAGAGCACTGCATTCTTTGTTCATTGTTACCGTTTGTCCTCCCTTCAAAACTCTTTTCTTGCTTAACAATTCCTTTAAATACTTGATGTGTGTAGGCATTTGATGGAGAATCTCAAGAAAGGGAATATTGACATGGAGAGAGTTAAATGTCTCTAAAAACCTTGAATAGGTTTTCTCTTTTTCACCTCCTCCTAACCTCTGAGGAAATGGTGCTTTTGGTTGGTATATTTCCAGCATGCCTTTTTGCAGTTCCTTGGCTTGCTCAGTTCCACTTTCCTGCTTAACTTCTTCCACACCTTCCTTCAAGATTTCTGGCTCCTGCTCTGAGGGCCTGATTCCTTCTTCTTCTGAAACTTCCTTCAATATGGTGATGGCCTTGCATTCTTCCCATCTTACTCTCTTTTGTTCCCCTTTAGGATTCTTTTCTGTGTCACTAGGGAACACTGCAGTTGATTTGACGGCCTGTTGAGATAGCTCTCCTACTTGAGACTCTATCCTCTTGAGTTTTTCACCATGGTTTCTTAAGGTAGCTCTCACATCATCCCTGAAGCTTTTCAATTCTGTTATGTCTTGACTCATGGTTGCCATCATTCCTTCTATCCGGTTTAATTGATCTTGAAATTGTTGGTTCGGATTAGGTTGGGTAGGTTGATTATTTTGGCCATGATATGATGGTTGGGGGTAAGTGTTTTGTGTGGCTTGGTATGATCTTTGGTTGGAGTTTTGGTATGTGGAATTGTTATGTTGGTTGTGGTTGTAAGGTTTGTGGTTTTGTGGTTGGGTTTGTTGGTTCCCCCACCCAAAGTTTGGGTGATTTTTCCATCCTGGGTTGTAAGTGTTGGAGTGTGGATCATATGATTGCCTTTGTTGGTTTCCCACATAGTTGGCCTCTTCCCAATCACCTCCTTCAATGCTTACTTCCTCTTGATCTTGTGTGTGTATTGCAGCCACTTGCTTTGTTTCTAATTGCCTGGTAAGCTCTGCTAGTTGCTTGGCAAACACCTTGTTTTGGGCTAGAATTGTATCAACATGGTTCAGCTCCATGACTCCCTTAGTGTTGTGCCTTTCTGATGCATAGTAGTACTCATTCTCAGCCACTGTCTCAATCACTTCAATGGCCTCTTCCACAGTCTTTTTCCTGTTCAATGAACCTCCTGATGAATGGTCTACAGCCTTCCTTGATTCATAAGAGAGTCCATCATAGAAAATATGCAATTGCACCCAATCATGGAACATGTCTGGTGGGCATTTCCTTGTCAAGTCCTTGAATCTCTCCCATGCCTCGTAGAGAGTTTCACCATCTTGTTGTCTAAAAGTCTGAACCTCAGATCGAAGCCTATTGACCTTTTGTGGGGGGTAGAAACGTGCCAGAAACTTGCTTTCCACCTCATCCCATGTTGTTAGACTCCCCCTTGGGAATGATTCCAGCCACTTAGCTGCTTTGTCCCTAAGTGAAAATGGGAACAAAAGCAGTTTATATGCATCTTCCTGGACTCCATTGGACTTCACAGTGTCACAAATTCTCAGGAATTTTGTGAGATGTTGGTTTGGGTCTTCATTAGCACTTCCACCAAATGAACAATGATTCTCCACAAGTGATATTAGCTGTGGTTTGAGTTCAAAATTGTTGGCCTGAATGGGTGGTTTCTGGATGCTGCTACCACAATTCCCAGAGGTTGGGTTTATGTATGAACTAAGAACCCTCCTCTCAGGAATGGCATTGTTTCCATCAGCTCTCTCATGGTTGTGAACTTCTCTATCCATGTTGAGATCTAAAGCTTCCTCAAAATTGTCCTCAGATTCTCCTTCAGATTCCTCTTCTCCCACTACTCTCTTCCCTCTTGCTTCCCTTCTCAGTCTATGAAGGGTCCTCTCTGGTTCGGTATATGGAGGAGTTGATGTCTCTCCTCTCCTACCTGTCATACAAGAACACAGCACAGGCAACAAACAAGTGAAATACTCTTGGTTAATGGAAGAGTATGGTTAGAGCAATTGAGGAATTAATTCAAACAGTTAGTGAGTCAGTGAGTTAGTTGCTTGAATTTAAAGGCATAAAGAAAGAAAGCATGTAACAGAGTGCAGAAATTAAAATTCAACAAGTAACTTGAACAGAATTAACAAAGCAAGAGAAATTGCTCAATCTAGTTAGCTTCCAATTGGAGAATTGTCAATCGAAAACCAATCCCCGGCAACGGCGCCATAAACTTGATGCGCATAAACTAGTTATGCTACGATTTAGGAAATTGCACGATCGGCAAAATTCCTTCCGGCAAGTGCACCGGTTATCGTCAAGTAAAAACTCACAATAGAGTGAGGTCGAATCCCACAAGGATTGGTTGAGTGAGCAATTCGGATTAGAAGTGTGTTCTAGTTGAGCGGAATCAAGATTGAGATGAGAATTGCGGAATGTAAAATTGGCGGGAAAAATAAATGACAAGGAATTGAAATGGCGGAATCTTAAATTGCATGAATTAAAGAGCAGAAACTAAATTGCTGAAATTAAAAGGGAATGGGGGTGATTGCAAGAATTGAGTTGCAGAATGTAAAGAGAAGATGGAAATCAGAATTGGGGGATTCATTGGGTTATAGGAGATATTGAGATCTCCGAATCAAAACATGTTTATCTCTTCCTCAAGCAATGCGTTCATTGAATTTTGCTTGGCAATCTTATATGATTGGATCCCAATCCCTTGGTTCACCAATTCTCTCTAAAAATGAACAAATTCCCAATCCCTTGGTTTAAATGTTCATAAGAAGAGATGATGCTCGATCACTGATTATACCACACAGTTTCATGAACCACAATTTGGTAGGATTACATGTCACAATATCCATCCAAACCCCAATCCAATTCACTGTGAGAAAGCTTCTCTAGCATGAATCCTCCATTCCTTTCCCAAGGTTCCGAAGGATTCCAATTATGGGTAGTTTCTTTCCCAAGACAACTACCCAATGGAATTAGATCGAGAAGCTTTCTAACAAAATTCAAGAGAAAAGATTGCAGAAGAAGATAAACTATTATTGATTCATTGAATTACAATAGAGCTCCCTAACCCAATGAAAGGGGGTTTAGTGAGTCATAGCTCTGAATTCAATTACAAAGATATGAAAACTAGCTAAAAGTGAAGGTAAAAGTTCTTTCTAACTTAAATTCTATCCTATTTATACACTTTCTATATTGAGCTTCTATTGTGTTTCTTGGGCTTTGAGGCCTCTCCCTGCTTTCCTTTTGCCTTGGGTTTATGATCCATAATCTTGATGAGACTGCTGATCCAAATTCTGTAACATTCATTGAGCCAACTTAGTGATAATCAAATAATGGCACATGACTCAATAAATTGAAATTTCAGACTCATCAATCCTTCAGGCCCAATCCCATAAACCATGATATTCAATTGGGTTTCATACCAGAATAAGTTTAAGTTAATGTTTGTGCTCAAATACTAACTTAAACCACAATATTTTTGGTCCAGAAACCTTTTCCAAGAGTGGCGTTTAAGTTGCAGTTCAAGCTTAAACTGCAGCTTAAACGCCAGACACTTCCAGTGAGGCCTTTTGTAGAAGCACGTTTAAGCTTCAGTTTAAGGTTAAACTGAAGCTTAAACGTGGAAATGGAAGAAGGCAGCCCTGGAGAGTCATGTAGTCGAACACGTTTAAGCTTCAGTTTAAGGTTAAACTGAAGCTTAAACGTGGATATAGGAAGGGCAGCCCTGGAGGTCGAACACGTTTAACCTCCAGTTTAAGGTTAAACTGGAGGTTAAACGTGGAAATGGAAGGAGGCATCCTGGAGGTCGAACACGTTTAACCTCCAGTTTAAGGTTAAACTGGAGGTTAAACGTGGAAGCTTAGAAGGGTAGCCCTGGAGGTGTCGAACACGTTTAAGCTCCAGTTTGAGGTCAAACTGGAGCTTAAACGTGGAAATGGAGAGAGCAACCCTGGAGGAGGAAACTTGGTCGAACACGTTTAAGCTCCAGTTTGAGGTCAAACTGGAGCTTAAACGTGGAAATGGCTCCCTGGTGCTTTTCCCATTCTGGCGTTTAACCTCCAGTTTAAGGTTAAACTGGAGGTTAAACGTGGAACTCCTTCCTGAGTGGCATTATCATTCTGGCGTTTAACCTCCAGTTTGAGGTCAAACTGGAGGTTAAACGTGGAATGCTTCTTTGGTGAGACTTTTCATTCTGGCGTTTAACCTCCAGTTTAAGGTCAAACTGGAGGTTAAACTTCAATTCCAGCATTTCTTAGCCTTCATGATTCTGGCGTTTAAGCTCCAGTTTAGGCTTAAACTGGAACTTAAACTCCACATGTGATATTCAAGCTTCCTTTATTGATTTTGTTGCTTCCTTGCTTAGCCTCTTCTTCCCTGAAATCATCCAAACAAATGCATCAAAGTCTTGCAAAATTTCATGAGAAATCTTCCATTCATAGCATTCAAGTAATATAACTAAAACTCATGGAATTTGCATCAAAATCATATTGTTTGGATGGTTCATTGCTTTGTTATTCTTTTAACCATTCTTGGTTACTTTAAGCTCAAGAAAATGCATAAAACCACTAAAACTAACAGAAAAATACTAGTGAAACTAGCCTAAGATGCCTTGGCATCACAACACCAAACTTAATACTTGCTTGTCCCTAAGCAAGTCCTGAGTTATTTAAGAAGAAAGTATGAAACAGAAAGCAATTACATTGGCTATATTAGCAAGCATTTGAAGTTCCTCAGAAGGGTTTTATGCAGAAAGTTGCAGCATCACTTTTTCATTCTTATCAGGTAAGATTATCACTTTTTCATTGCATCCATCAAACACTGCTATGGCCTCTTGTTATTCTTATGTCCTTGGCACTTTTCTCTTCTTTGTTTTTCTTTTCTTTTTCTTAGAGCTTCTTTTGCTCCTTGTTTGCTTAGTGTCATGTGTTGCACAAGCCTTTGGCATTTTCTTTTTCTTATCAGTGCACTACACATATCCACTTTAGGCATTTTAGTTCACATTTCTTCTTGAGACATTGGTGCCCAGCACCTCTTTGTGTGACTAAATGTTTTGTATTTAGGTTGCTCTTGATAATGGACTTTTGGTTGATAATCCCGGGTTAGTTAACCCAAGTTACCAAGTGTTGAAACACTCCTCAGAACCTATTCATCCAAGCATATCCTTAATACATAAACACCACAGGCATTTGTCTCAGAAGTTCAAACCATTGGTACCTAGCTTATTTTCTCAATTTTTTTTTTTTTGCTTTTTGGTTGCCCTTTTTCAGTGGCTTTTTCTTCTTCTTTTTCTTTCTTTTTCATGGCCAAAGACATTTATTCATCAAGATCCATAGACAGTTTTCAATTTCTACACAAAGAATGATAATTCTACACTCTAATTCCAGTGATCTGACTAAACAATCAAGCATGCATACCACCACTTAATTCTACTTGATTTGTCACTAATTTAGCCAAGTTACTTTTGTTCAAACTTTTCTTTTATTTTTGGAAACAGAACAAGCATGGCAAGCACTCGTTTAAGAAGGTGAAGTTATATCCAAACATCTAGGCATTCACTTTATTCAAAGCAATAAACAGACACTCATACTAAAAAAAAAAAAAACTCCACATAACACTTAAATGACTTATGATGAAAGAAAGCTCATAAAGACAATCCACCAATGATCATTTGATTATTAAGGAATGAGACCACCTCTTATTTATTGCTTGATTCTTCTTAATTCTTGGGATCCTGCTTCTTCTTGCTTCCTGCCTCTTTCTGACCACTTGTGCTTCCTTTGTCTTTTCTTATGAGCTTTTTCCAGAATCCAGCCTTTTTCATCGTTTCTTCCACTCCTTTTTCAAGGATCATTGCCTTGTTTATTTCTCCTTCTTTCCTCCCTTTGAAATACTCATCAAAAGCTGGGAATGCTGGGTCCATCTTGTGTAGATGTTCCCCTATGTAGTTAAGCTTGATTTGCGAACTGATGTTGTAATCAGCTTGGACTGAGTATCTTGCATTCTGTAAAGTGGTGGCTTCCTTGATTGCCAAGACATTGGCATCTTGGTGTTGGCATATGTGGCTGAAGGATTCCTGTAAGTGTAAATTCTGTTCCCTTTGCAGATCGAAGAATCTTGATTCAAAGTTCCTTTGCATATCCATCATTTTTAGGTGAAAGTCCTCTTGTCTCTCCTGAGACCTCATGTATTGTTGAGACATTCCTTCCATGATTTCCTGCATTCTGCTCATATCCATGGGGTCTCTGGGAATTCGTTGTCTTCTTTCTGGAATTGCTTGCTCTTCTTGCTCTTCTTCTCTGTCTTCTCCTTCCTGTCTTTCTTGTTCTACTTCTTGCTCGGCTTCCACTTGTTGCCCTTCTTCATTTCTTCTTCTTGTATGTCTTGGAGGAGTTGGGCCAAGAGTCATTCTGTACGCAGTTATGGCCAATCCAGGATATAGCCAATTAGGTCTTTCATCCTCAAGTGGTACTTGGGCATCGATGCATAGTCTAATGATAGTGCTAGGGAAGTGGAGCCAGGATTCAGGGTCACTTTTCTCACTAAACTCTTGTATCTGTTCAGCAATGAGTTTATGAACTTTGATCTCCCCTCCCACCATAATGCAATGTAGCAAAATGGCTCTTTTAGGGACTATTTCTGAAGAGTTTGCAGTGGGTAGGATGGATCTCCTAACTATTGCATACCACCCTTTAGCTTCAGGTGTTAGGTCTCCCCTTCTCAAGACTCTTGGAGCCCCTCTTGTTTTTCTCACCCATTCAGCTCTGATAGCACAAAGGTCTTCAGCAATAGTTGCATAGTCAGGTTCTCCTATCATCCTTTCTTCATAACTTGCTTGGCTGAAATGTATGTTTTTCAGGCCAAGGGTTTTCATGATTGCTTTGGGACTGAAGTCAACTTCCACCCCTCTCACATAGCTTTTGTATGTGGGTTTCTTGGTTGGATCCTCCCTTACTGCATTTGCATAAAACTCTTTCACCAAGTTGATGTTGATTTTAGTGATTGGCTTAGTCAGGAGCTCCCACTTCCTCTTTTTGATCTTTTCCCAAACACCTGGGAACTCATCCTTTTCAAGGTCAAATGGAACCTCAGCTAGTACCGTTTTAGGTCTCATCCATTCGGCTTGAATCTCATGGAAAACTGATCTGTATCTCCATGCATCGAATTCCCTGTTTTCCTCCATTGGTTGCTTGTCTTTTCTCCTCTTGTGGCTAGATGAAGCTGCCATTGGTTCTTTAGTTTTGGTAAGTGACAAGCTAAAGTTGACAAGGTGAAGCAAGAAGTGTTGTTGGAAGTGTGGGGAGGTTGTTTTCGGCAAGAGATAGTTTATGCTATGATGAAGGAAATGTGCATGAAGGAGATTTGGTGGTGTTGAACTTGTTTCCCAAGTGGTTCTTTATAGTGCCCGTAAGTGCAAAATGGACGGCTAGGGTGATTTGTGAAGGGTGGCTTGATGGTAAATATATGAATTAGGGAGAAGGACGAATTGCTTTTCATTTTCTTGGAAGTATTCTGGGTGCATTAGGTTGTACATGTAGCTATCTTTTCTTGCAGAACTTCCTTTTCCCATGTGTTAGTTTCAAAGACTTGTGAATTTTCTTTTTGACCAAGCATCGTATCTCCCTTTGTCTTTTTCCTCCATTTTTGTCTTTTCTTTTGTACCTGCACAAACAAACAAGTTTGCTATCATTTTTCGGTCCATGTGAATTATGAATAGTACTTGCACATGTAAATCAATGATTGTCTTTATGAGCTTCTAGCCGTGACTTCTACATGTATGCACACTTATTATTTGGACACCAAACTTAGTGTTTGGTCAAGTCTCCTGATGACATAAAATCCATATTGGTTGTCCTTAATGAATGTGCTTAATTCTAATAAATCATAGTCACCTTGGCTCTTCGATTCTAAACAAATTTACTACCCTAAGTAATTGAAACCAAAGTATTAAAACATGCGAGTGGTATACTTGTCATGAATTTTGAAATCCAGAGGAACTTCTTGCTTTTCATAAACTGTGTTCAAGAGGAACACCAAACTTAATGTTTGGTCATGCACCTTGAATGAAAGATGGAATCCAATTTGAGTAAGATTTGGGAGTGCCTTCAGGCACACCAAACTTAGAGACCAATTGTAATTTACATGCAAAGTTTAGTGCACTTTATCAATAGTTGTCCTGAGGATTCAAGTTCATGCATAAGGAACCATGCTTTATTAGATGTAAAGCAAAGCACTAAAGATTAAGGATACTAAAAACATGGGTTGCCTCCCATGAAGCGCTTCTTTAACGTCACTAGCTTGACGGTTGTCCCTTGTTAGGGTGGATTGTAGTGCTTGACGTCTTCTCCTCTCACTATGCAAACGTCCCCACTTGATTCCTTCATGACCTCTAAATGTTCCATAGAAAGAACTTTCCTGATTGTGAACACTTGAGGGCGCTGGGAAGGAATTGTTTTGAGGCCAGGTGGGATTGGCAGATAATGACTTGATATCACTTTATCTCCCGGAGAGAAACCTTCAGTGGGAATTTTCTTGTTTCTCCACCCTCTTGGCAATTTCTTTACAATTCTTCCCTTTCTCTTGAAGCTTTCTTCATTGACCCTTATGCCGGGAGGATCCTTCTGATCTGTTTCCACTGATTCTTGTGGCTTTAACTCTTGCAACTCTTGTTTGCCTTCCAAGGACTGTTTTAGAGTTTCAGCTGCTGGATTACTTTCCTCCAAACACAGATGGCTACTATCATCCTTAGGCTTTTCAGGTTCTGGTTCAGGTTCAGATGCAGGTTTGAAAACTTTGAAAATGAGCTGTTCATCATGTATTCTCAGAATTAGCTCTCCTTGTTCTACATCTATGAGCGCTCTAGTAGTGGCTAGAAATGGTCTGCCCAGAATGATAGGGTGTAAGTAGCTTTCCTCCATGTCCACAATGACAAAGTCTGTGGGGAAGTAATAATCCCCCACTTTCACCAGCACATTTTCAACTACCCCTTCAGCTTGCTTCTGAGTTTTGTCAGCCAGTTGTATGATTACATCAGTGGATCTCACCTCATTCAGTTGTAGCCTCTTTATAAGAGTTAGAGGCATCATATTTATGCTAGCTCCTAGATCACAGAATCCTCTGTCAATTTTTGTTTCCCCTATGATGCAAGGGATATGAAAACTTCCTGGGTCCGTTTTCTTAGAGAGTGTGTCCTTCTTGATGAGAGCACTGCATTCTTTGTTCATTGTTACCGTTTGTCCTCCCTTCAAAACTCTTTTCTTGCTTAACAATTCCTTTAAATACTTGATGTGTGTAGGCATTTGATGGAGAATCTCAAGAAAGGGAATATTGACATGGAGAGAGTTAAATGTCTCTAAAAACCTTGAATAGGTTTTCTCTTTTTCACCTCCTCCTAACCTCTGAGGAAATGGTGCTTTTGGTTGGTATATTTCCAGCATGCCTTTTTGCAGTTCCTTGGCTTGCTCAGTTCCACTTTCCTGCTTAACTTCTTCCAAACCTTCCTTCAAGATTTCTGGCTCCTGCTCTGAGGGCCTGATTCCTTCTTCTTCTGAAACTTCCTTCAATATGGTGATGGCCTTGCATTCTTCCCATCTTACTCTCTTTTGTTCCCCTTTAGGATTCTTTTCTGTGTCACTAGGGAATACTGCAGTTGATTTGACGGCCTGTTGAGATAGCTCTCCTACTTGAGACTCCATCCTCTTGAGTTTTTCACCATGGTTTCTTAAGGTAGCTCTCACATCATCCCTGAAGCTTTTCAATTCGGTTATGTCTTGACTCATGGTTGCCATCATTCCTTCTATCCGGTTTAATTGATCTTGAAATTGTTGGTTCGGATTAGGTTGGGTAGGTTGATTATTTTGGCCATGATATGATGGTTGGGGGTAAGTGTTTTGTGTGGCTTGGTATGATCTTTGGTTGGAGTTTTGGTATGTGGAATTGTTATGTTGGTTGTGGTTGTAAGGTTTGTGGTTTTGTGGTTGGGTTTGTTGGTTCCCCCACCCAAAGTTTGGGTGATTTTTCCATCCTGGGTTGTAAGTGTTGGAGTGTGGATCATATGATTGCCTTTGTTGGTTTCCCACATAGTTGGCCTCTTCCCAATCACCTCCTTCAATGCTTACTTCCTCTTGATCTTGTGTGTGTATTGCAGCCACTTGCTTTGTTTCTAATTGCCTGGTAAGCTCTGCTAGTTGCTTGGCAAACACCTTGTTTTGGGCTAGAATTGTATCAACATGGTTCAGCTCCATGACTCCCTTAGTGTTGTGCCTTTCTGATGCATAGTAGTACTCATTCTCAGCCACTGTCTCAATCACTTCAATGGCCTCTTCCACAGTCTTTTTCCTGTTCAATGAACCTCCTGATGAATGGTCTACAGCCTTCCTTGATTCATAAGAGAGTCCATCATAGAAAATATGCAATTGCACCCAATCATGGAACATGTCTGGTGGGCATTTCCTTGTCAAGTCCTTGAATCTCTCCCATGCCTCGTAGAGAGTTTCACCATCTTGTTGTCTAAAAGTCTGAACCTCAGATCGAAGCCTATTGACCTTTTGTGGGGGGTAGAAACGTGCCAGAAACTTGCTTTCCACCTCATCCCATGTTGTTAGACTCCCCCTTGGGAATGATTCCAGCCACTTAGCTGCTTTGTCCCTAAGTGAAAATGGGAACAAAAGCAGTTTATATGCATCTTCCTGGACTCCATTGGACTTCACAGTGTCACAAATTCTCAGGAATTTTGTGAGATGTTGGTTTGGGTCTTCATTAGCACTTCCACCAAATGAACAATGATTCTCCACAAGTGATATTAGCTGTGGTTTGAGTTCAAAATTGTTGGCCTGAATGGGTGGTTTCTGGATGCTGCTACCACAATTCCCAGAGGTTGGGTTTATGTATGAACTAAGAACCCTCCTCTCAGGAATGGCATTGTTTCCATCAGCTCTCTCATGGTTGTGAACTTCTCTATCCATGTTGAGATCTAAAGCTTCCTCAAAATTGTCCTCAGATTCTCCTTCAGATTCCTCTTCTCCCACTACTCTCTTCCCTCTTGCTTCCCTTCTCAGTCTATGAAGGGTCCTCTCTGGTTCGGTATATGGAGGAGTTGATGTCTCTCCTCTCCTACCTGTCATACAAGAACACAGCACAGGCAACAAACAAGTGAAATACTCTTGGTTAATGGAAGAGTATGGTTAGAGCAATTGAGGAATTAATTCAAACAGTTAGTGAGTCAGTGAGTTAGTTGCTTGAATTTAAAGGCATAAAGAAAGAAAGCATGTAACAGAGTGCAGAAATTAAAATTCAACAAGTAACTTGAACAGAATTAACAAAGCAAGAGAAATTGCTCAATCTAGTTAGCTTCCAATTGGAGAATTGTCAATCGAAAACCAATCCCCGGCAACGGCGCCATAAACTTGATGCGCATAAACTAGTTATGCTACGATTTAGGAAATTGCACGATCGGCAAAATTCCTTCCGGCAAGTGCACCGGTTATCGTCAAGTAAAAACTCACAATAGAGTGAGGTCGAATCCCACAAGGATTGGTTGAGTGAGCAATTCGGATTAGAAGTGTGTTCTAGTTGAGCGGAATCAAGATTGAGATGAGAATTGCGGAATGTAAAATTGGCGGGAAAAATAAATGACAAGGAATTGAAATGGCGGAATCTTAAATTGCATGAATTAAAGAGCAGAAACTAAATTGCTGAAATTAAAAGGGAATGGGGGTGATTGCAAGAATTGAGTTGCAGAATGTAAAGAGAAGATGGAAATCAGAATTGGGGGATTCATTGGGTTATAGGAGATATTGAGATCTCCGAATCAAAACATGTTTATCTCTTCCTCAAGCAATGCGTTCATTGAATTTTGCTTGGCAATCTTATATGATTGGATCCCAATCCCTTGGTTCACCAATTCTCTCTAAAAATGAACAAATTCCCAATCCCTTGGTTTAAATGTTCATAAGAAGAGATGATGCTCGATCACTGATTATACCACACAGTTTCATGAACCACAATTTGGTAGGATTACATGTCACAATATCCATCCAAACCCCAATCCAATTCACTGTGAGAAAGCTTCTCTAGCATGAATCCTCCATTCCTTTCCCAAGGTTCCGAAGGATTCCAATTATGGGTAGTTTCTTTCCCAAGACAACTACCCAATGGAATTAGATCGAGAAGCTTTCTAACAAAATTCAAGAGAAAAGATTGCAGAAGAAGATAAACTATTATTGATTCATTGAATTACAATAGAGCTCCCTAACCCAATGAAAGGGGGTTTAGTGAGTCATAGCTCTGAATTCAATTACAAAGATATGAAAACTAGCTAAAAGTGAAGGTAAAAGTTCTTTCTAACTTAAATTCTATCCTATTTATACACTTTCTATATTGAGCTTCTATTGTGTTTCTTGGGCTTTGAGGCCTCTCCCTGCTTTCCTTTTGCCTTGGGTTTATGATCCATAATCTTGATGAGACTGCTGATCCAAATTCTGTAACATTCATTGAGCCAACTTAGTGATAATCAAATAATGGCACATGACTCAATAAATTGAAATTTCAGACTCATCAATCCTTCAGGCCCAATCCCATAAACCATGATATTCAATTGGGTTTCATACCAGAATAAGTTTAAGTTAATGTTTGTGCTCAAATACTAACTTAAACCACAATATTTTTGGTCCAGAAACCTTTTCCAAGAGTGGCGTTTAAGTTGCAGTTCAAGCTTAAACTGCAGCTTAAACGCCAGACACTTCCAGTGAGGCCTTTTGTAGAAGCACGTTTAAGCTTCAGTTTAAGGTTAAACTGAAGCTTAAACGTGGAAATGGAAGAAGGCAGCCCTGGAGAGTCATGTAGTCGAACACGTTTAAGCTTCAGTTTAAGGTTAAACTGAAGCTTAAACGTGGATATAGGAAGGGCAGCCCTGGAGGTCGAACACGTTTAACCTCCAGTTTAAGGTTAAACTGGAGGTTAAACGTGGAAATGGAAGGAGGCATCCTGGAGGTCGAACACGTTTAACCTCCAGTTTAAGGTTAAACTGGAGGTTAAACGTGGAAGCTTAGAAGGGTAGCCCTGGAGGTGTCGAACACGTTTAAGCTCCAGTTTGAGGTCAAACTGGAGCTTAAACGTGGAAATGGAGAGAGCAACCCTGGAGGAGGAAACTTGGTCGAACACGTTTAAGCTCCAGTTTGAGGTCAAACTGGAGCTTAAACGTGGAAATGGCTCCCTGGTGCTTTTCCCATTCTGGCGTTTAACCTCCAGTTTAAGGTTAAACTGGAGGTTAAACGTGGAACTCCTTCCTGAGTGGCATTATCATTCTGGCGTTTAACCTCCAGTTTGAGGTCAAACTGGAGGTTAAACGTGGAATGCTTCTTTGGTGAGACTTTTCATTCTGGCGTTTAACCTCCAGTTTAAGGTCAAACTGGAGGTTAAACTTCAATTCCAGCATTTCTTAGCCTTCATGATTCTGGCGTTTAAGCTCCAGTTTAGGCTTAAACTGGAACTTAAACTCCACATGTGATATTCAAGCTTCCTTTATTGATTTTGTTGCTTCCTTGCTTAGCCTCTTCTTCCCTGAAATCATCCAAACAAATGCATCAAAGTCTTGCAAAATTTCATGAGAAATCTTCCATTCATAGCATTCAAGTAATATAACTAAAACTCATGGAATTTGCATCAAAATCATATTGTTTGGATGGTTCATTGCTTTGTTATTCTTTTAACCATTCTTGGTTACTTTAAGCTCAAGAAAATGCATAAAACCACTAAAACTAACAGAAAAATACTAGTGAAACTAGCCTAAGATGCCTTGGCATCACAACACCAAACTTAATACTTGCTTGTCCCTAAGCAAGTCCTGAGTTATTTAAGAAGAAAGTATGAAACAGAAAGCAATTACATTGGCTATATTAGCAAGCATTTGAAGTTCCTCAGAAGGGTTTTATGCAGAAAGTTGCAGCATCACTTTTTCATTCTTATCAGGTAAGATTATCACTTTTTCATTGCATCCATCAAACACTGCTATGGCCTCTTGTTATTCTTATGTCCTTGGCACTTTTCTCTTCTTTGTTTTTCTTTTCTTTTTCTTAGAGCTTCTTTTGCTCCTTGTTTGCTTAGTGTCATGTGTTGCACAAGCCTTTGGCATTTTCTTTTTCTTATCAGTGCACTACACATATCCACTTTAGGCATTTTAGTTCACATTTCTTCTTGAGACATTGGTGCCCAGCACCTCTTTGTGTGACTAAATGTTTTGTATTTAGGTTGCTCTTGATAATGGACTTTTGGTTGATAATCCCGGGTTAGTTAACCCAAGTTACCAAGTGTTGAAACACTCCTCAGAACCTATTCATCCAAGCATATCCTTAATACATAAACACCACAGGCATTTGTCTCAGAAGTTCAAACCATTGGTACCTAGCTTATTTTCTCAATTTTTTTTTTTTTGCTTTTTGGTTGCCCTTTTTCAGTGGCTTTTTCTTCTTCTTTTTCTTTCTTTTTCATGGCCAAAGACATTTATTCATCAAGATCCATAGACAGTTTTCAATTTCTACACAAAGAATGATAATTCTACACTCTAATTCCAGTGATCTGACTAAACAATCAAGCATGCATACCACCACTTAATTCTACTTGATTTGTCACTAATTTAGCCAAGTTACTTTTGTTCAAACTTTTCTTTTATTTTTGGAAACAGAACAAGCATGGCAAGCACTCGTTTAAGAAGGTGAAGTTATATCCAAACATCTAGGCATTCACTTTATTCAAAGCAATAAACAGACACTCATACTAAAAAAAAAAAAAAACTCCACATAACACTTAAATGACTTATGATGAAAGAAAGCTCATAAAGACAATCCACCAATGATCATTTGATTATTAAGGAACGAGACCACCTCTTATTTATTGCTTGATTCTTCTTAATTCTTGGGATCCTGCTTCTTCTTGCTTCCTGCCTCTTTCTGACCACTTGTGCTTCCTTTGTCTTTTCTTATGAGCTTTTTCCAGAATCCAGCCTTTTTCATCGTTTCTTCCACTCCTTTTTCAAGGATCATTGCCTTGTTTATTTCTCCTTCTTTCCTCCCTTTGAAATACTCATCAAAAGCTGGGAATGTTGGGTCCATCTTGTGTAGATGTTCCCCTATGTAGTTAAGCTTGATTTGCGAACTGATGTTGTAATCAGCTTGGACTGAGTATCTTGCATTCTGTAAAGTGGTGGCTTCCTTGATTGCCAAGACATTGGCATCTTGGTGTTGGCATATGTGGCTGAAGGATTCCTGTAAGTGTAAATTCTGTTCCCTTTGCAAATCGAAGAATCTTGATTCAAAGTTCCTTTGCATATCCATCATTTTTAGGTGAAAGTCCTCTTGTCTCTCCTGAGACCTCATGTATTGTTGAGACATTCCTTCCATGATTTCCTGCATTCTGCTCATATCCATGGGGTCTCTGGGAATTCGTTGTCTTCTTTCTGGAATTGCTTGCTCTTCTTGCTCTTCTTCTCTGTCTTCTCCTTCCTGTCTTTCTTGTTCTACTTCTTGCTCGGCTTCCACTTGTTGCCCTTCTTCATTTCTTCTTCTTGTATGTCTTGGAGGAGTTGGGCCAAGAGTCATTCTGTACGCAGTTATGGCCAATCCAGGATATAGCCAATTAGGTCTTTCATCCTCAAGTGGTACTTGGGCATCGATGCATAGTCTAATGATAGTGCTAGGGAAGTGGAGCCAGGATTCAGGGTCACTTTTCTCACTAAACTCTTGTATCTGTTCAGCAATGAGTTTATGAACTTTGATCTCCCCTCCCACCATAATGCAATGTAGCAAAATGGCTCTTTTAGGGACTATTTCTGAAGAGTTTGCAGTGGGTAGGATGGATCTCCTAACTATTGCATACCACCCTTTAGCTTCAGGTGTTAGGTCTCCCCTTCTCAAGACTCTTGGAGCCCCTCTTGTTTTTCTCACCCATTCAGCTCTGATAGCACAAAGGTCTTCAGCAATAGTTGCATAGTCAGGTTCTCCTATCATCCTTTCTTCATAACTTGCTTGGCTGAAATGTATGTTTTTCAGGCCAAGGGTTTTCATGATTGCTTTGGGACTGAAGTCAACTTCCACCCCTCTCACATAGCTTTTGTATGTGGGTTTCTTGGTTGGATCCTCCCTTACTGCATTTGCATAAAACTCTTTCACCAAGTTGATGTTGATTTTAGTGATTGGCTTAGTCAGGAGCTCCCACTTCCTCTTTTTGATCTTTTCCCAAACACCTGGGAACTCATCCTTTTCAAGGTCAAATGGAACCTCAGCTAGTACCGTTTTAGGTCTCATCCATTCGGCTTGAATCTCATGGAAAATTGATCTGTATCTCCATGCATCGAATTCCCTGTTTTCCTCCATTGGTTGCTTGTCTTTTCTCCTCTTGTGGCTAGATGAAGCTGCCATTGGTTCTTTAGTTTTGGTAAGTGACAAGCTAAAGTTGACAAGGTGAAGCAAGAAGTGTTGTTGGAAGTGTGGGGAGGTTGTTTTCGGCAAGAGATAGTTTATGCTATGATGAAGGAAATGTGCATGAAGGAGATTTGGTGGTGTTGAACTTGTTTCCCAAGTGGTTCTTTATAGTGCCCGTAAGTGCAAAATGGACGGCTAGGGTGATTTGTGAAGGGTGGCTTGATGGTAAATATATGAATTAGGGAGAAGGACGAATTGCTTTTCATTTTCTTGGAAGTATTCTGGGTGCATTAGGTTGTACATGTAGCTATCTTTTCTTGCAGAACTTCCTTTTCCCATGTGTTAGTTTCAAAGACTTGTGAATTTTCTTTTTGACCAAGCATCGTATCTCCCTTTGTCTTTTTCCTCCATTTTTGTCTTTTCTTTTGTACCTGCACAAACAAACAAGTTTGCTATCATTTTTCGGTCCATGTGAATTATGAATAGTACTTGCACATGTAAATCAATGATTGTCTTTATGAGCTTCTAGCCGTGACTTCTACATGTATGCACACTTATTATTTGGACACCAAACTTAGTGTTTGGTCAAGTCTCCTGATGACATAAAATCCATATTGGTTGTCCTTAATGAATGTGCTTAATTCTAATAAATCATAGTCACCTTGGCTCTTCGATTCTAAACAAATTTACTACCCTAAGTAATTGAAACCAAAGTATTAAAACATGCGAGTGGTATACTTGTCATGAATTTTGAAATCCAGAGGAACTTCTTGCTTTTCATAAACTGTGTTCAAGAGGAACACCAAACTTAATGTTTGGTCATGCACCTTGAATGAAAGATGGAATCCAATTTGAGTAAGATTTGGGAGTGCCTTCAGGCACACCAAACTTAGAGACCAATTGTAATTTACATGCAAAGTTTAGTGAACTTTATCAATAGTTGTCCTGAGGATTCAAGTTCATGCATAAGGAACCATGCTTTATTAGATGTAAAGCAAAGCACTAAAGATTAAGGATACTAAAAACATGGGTTGCCTCCCATGAAGCGCTTCTTTAACGTCACTAGCTTGACGGTTGTCCCTTGTTAGGGTGGATTGTAGTGCTTGACGTCTTCTCCTCTCACTATGCAAACGTCCCCACTTGATTCCTTCATGACCTCTAAATGTTCCATAGAAAGAACTTTCCTGATTGTGAACACTTGAGGGCGCTGGGAAGGAATTGTTTTGAGGCCAGGTGGGATTGGCAGATAATGACTTGATATCACTTTATCTCCCGGAGAGAAACCTTCAGTGGGAATTTTCTTGTTTCTCCACCCTCTTGGCAATTTCTTTACAATTCTTCCCTTTCTCTTGAAGCTTTCTTCATTGACCCTTATGCCGGGAGGATCCTTCTGATCTGTTTCCACTGATTCTTGTGGCTT
The DNA here is from genome assembly GCF_059453495.1 of Arachis ipaensis. NCBI lineage: Eukaryota > Viridiplantae > Streptophyta > Magnoliopsida > Fabales > Fabaceae > Arachis > Arachis ipaensis. The sequence goes on from NC_142441.1 coordinate 100,987,798, forward strand.
TAACTCTTGCAACTCTTGTTTGCCTTCCAAGGACTATTTTAGAGTTTCAGCTGCTGGATTACTTTCCTCCAAACACAGATGGCTACTATCATCCTTAGGCTTTTCAGGTTCTGGTTCAGGTTCAGATGCAGGTTTGAAAACTTTGAAAATGAGCTGTTCATCATGTATTCTCAGAATTAGCTCTCCTTGTTCTACATCTATGAGCGCTCTAGTAGTGGCTAGAAATGGTCTGCCCAGAATGATAGGGTGTAAGTAGCTTTCCTCCATGTCCACAATGACAAAGTCTGTGGGGAAGTAATAATCCCCCACTTTCACCAGCACATTTTCAACTACCCCTTCAGCTTGCTTCTGAGTTTTGTCAGCCAGTTGTATGATTACATCAGTGGATCTCACCTCATTCAGTTGTAGCCTCTTTATAAGAGTTAGAGGCATCATATTTATGCTAGCTCCTAGATCACAGAATCCTCTGTCAATTTTTGTTTCCCCTATGATGCAAGGGATATGAAAACTTCCTGGGTCCGTTTTCTTAGAGAGTGTGTCCTTCTTGATGAGAGCACTGCATTCTTTGTTCATTGTTACCGTTTGTCCTCCCTTCAAAACTCTTTTCTTGCTTAACAATTCCTTTAAATACTTGATGTGTGTAGGCATTTGATGGAGAATCTCAAGAAAGGGAATATTGACATGGAGAGAGTTAAATGTCTCTAAAAACCTTGAATAGGTTTTCTCTTTTTCACCTCCTCCTAACCTCTGAGGAAATGGTGCTTTTGGTTGGTATATTTCCAGCATGCCTTTTTGCAGTTCCTTGGCTTGCTCAGTTCCACTTTCCTGCTTAACTTCTTCCACACCTTCCTTCAAGATTTCTGGCTCCTGCTCTGAGGGCCTGATTCCTTCTTCTTCTGAAACTTCCTTCAATATGGTGATGGCCTTGCATTCTTCCCATCTTACTCTCTTTTGTTCCCCTTTAGGATTCTTTTCTGTGTCACTAGGGAACACTGCAGTTGATTTGACGGCCTGTTGAGATAGCTCTCCTACTTGAGACTCCATCCTCTTGAGTTTTTCACCATGGTTTCTTAAGGTAGCTCTCACATCATCCCTGAAGCTTTTCAATTCGGTTATGTCTTGACTCATGGTTGCCATCATTCCTTCTATCCGGTTTAATTGATCTTGAAATTGTTGGTTCGGATTAGGTTGGGTAGGTTGATTATTTTGGCCATGATATGATGGTTGGGGGTAAGTGTTTTGTGTGGCTTGGTATGATCTTTGGTTGGAGTTTTGGTATGTGGAATTGTTATGTTGGTTGTGGTTGTAAGGTTTGTGGTTTTGTGGTTGGGTTTGTTGGTTCCCCCACCCAAAGTTTGGGTGATTTTTCCATCCTGGGTTGTAAGTGTTGGAGTGTGGATCATATGATTGCCTTTGTTGGTTTCCCACATAGTTGGCCTCTTCCCAATCACCTCCTTCAATGCTTACTTCCTCTTGATCTTGTGTGTGTATTGCAGCCACTTGCTTTGTTTCTAATTGCCTGGTAAGCTCTGCTAGTTGCTTGGCAAACACCTTGTTTTGGGCTAGAATTGTATCAACATGGTTCAGCTCCATGACTCCCTTAGTGTTGTGCCTTTCTGATGCATAGTAGTACTCATTCTCAGCCACTGTCTCAATCACTTCAATGGCCTCTTCCACAGTCTTTTTCCTGTTCAATGAACCTCCTGATGAATGGTCTACAGCCTTCCTTGATTCATAAGAGAGTCCATCATAGAAAATATGCAATTGCACCCAATCATGGAACATGTCTGGTGGGCATTTCCTTGTCAAGTCCTTGAATCTCTCCCATGCCTCGTAGAGAGTTTCACCATCTTGTTGTCTAAAAGTCTGAACCTCAGATCGAAGCCTATTGACCTTTTGTGGGGGGTAGAAACGTGCCAGAAACTTGCTTTCCACCTCATCCCATGTTGTTAGACTCCCCCTTGGGAATGATTCCAGCCACTTAGCTGCTTTGTCCCTAAGTGAAAATGGGAACAAAAGCAGTTTATATGCATCTTCCTGGACTCCATTGGACTTCACAGTGTCACAAATTCTCAGGAATTTTGTGAGATGTTGGTTTGGGTCTTCATTAGCACTTCCACCAAATGAACAATGATTCTCCACAAGTGATATTAGCTGTGGTTTGAGTTCAAAATTGTTGGCCTGAATGGGTGGTTTCTGGATGCTGCTACCACAATTCCCAGAGGTTGGGTTTATGTATGAACTAAGAACCCTCCTCTCAGGAATGGCATTGTTTCCATCAGCTCTCTCATGGTTGTGAACTTCTCTATCCATGTTGAGATCTAAAGCTTCCTCAAAATTGTCCTCAGATTCTCCTTCAGATTCCTCTTCTCCCACTACTCTCTTCCCTCTTGCTTCCCTTCTCAGTCTATGAAGGGTCCTCTCTGGTTCGGTATATGGAGGAGTTGATGTCTCTCTTCTCCTACCTGTCATACAAGAACACAGCACAGGCAACAAACAAGTGAAATACTCTTGGTTAATGGAAGAGTATGGTTAGAGCAATTGAGGAATTAATTCAAACAGTTAGTGAGTCAGTGAGTTAGTTGCTTGAATTTAAAGGCATAAAGAAAGAAAGCATGTAACAGAGTGCAGAAATTAAAATTCAACAAGTAACTTGAACAGAATTAACAAAGCAAGAGAAATTGCTCAATCTAGTTAGCTTCCAATTGGAGAATTGTCAATCGAAAACCAATCCCCGGCAACGGCGCCATAAACTTGATGCGCATAAACTAGTTATGCTACGATTTAGGAAATTGCACGATCGGCAAAATTCCTTCCGGCAAGTGCACCGGTTATCGTCAAGTAAAAACTCACAATAGAGTGAGGTCGAATCCCACAAGGATTGGTTGAGTGAGCAATTCGGATTAGAAGTGTGTTCTAGTTGAGCGGAATCAAGATTGAGATGAGAATTGCGGAATGTAAAATTGGCGGGAAAAATAAATGACAAGGAATTGAAATGGCGGAATCTTAAATTGCATGAATTAAAGAGCAGAAACTAAATTGCTGAAATTAAAAGGGAATGGGGGTGATTGCAAGAATTGAGTTGCAGAATGTAAAGAGAAGATGGAAATCAGAATTGGGGGATTCATTGGGTTATAGGAGATATTGAGATCTCCGAATCAAAACATGTTTATCTCTTCCTCAAGCAATGCGTTCATTGAATTTTGCTTGGCAATCTTATATGATTGGATCCCAATCCCTTGGTTCACCAATTCTCTCTAAAAATGAACAAATTCCCAATCCCTTGGTTTAAATGTTCATAAGAAGAGATGATGCTCGATCACTGATTATACCACACAGTTTCATGAACCACAATTTGGTAGGATTACATGTCACAATATCCATCCAAACCCCAATCCAATTCACTGTGAGAAAGCTTCTCTAGCATGAATCCTCCATTCCTTTCCCAAGGTTCCGAAGGATTCCAATTATGGGTAGTTTCTTTCCCAAGACAACTACCCAATGGAATTAGATCGAGAAGCTTTCTAACAAAATTCAAGAGAAAAGATTGCAGAAGAAGATAAACTATTATTGATTCATTGAATTACAATAGAGCTCCCTAACCCAATGAAAGGGGGTTTAGTGAGTCATAGCTCTGAATTCAATTACAAAGATATGAAAACTAGCTAAAAGTGAAGGTAAAAGTTCTTTCTAACTTAAATTCTATCCTATTTATACACTTTCTATATTGAGCTTCTGTTGTGTTTCTTGGGCTTTGAGGCCTCTCCCTGCTTTCCTTTTGCCTTGGGTTTATGATCCATAATCTTGATGAGGCTGCTGATCCAAATTCTGTAACATTCATTGAGCCAACTTAGTGATAATCAAATAATGGCACATGACTCAATAAATTGAAATTTCAGACTCATCAATCCTTCAGGCCCAATCCCATAAACCATGATATTCAATTGGGTTTCATACCAGAATAAGTTTAAGTTAATGTTTGTGCTCAAATACTAACTTAAACCACAATATTTTTGGTCCAGAAACCTTTTCCAAGAGTGGCGTTTAAGTTGCAGTTCAAGCTTAAACTGCAGCTTAAACGCCAGACACTTCCAGTGAGGCCTTTTGTAGAAGCACGTTTAAGCTTCAGTTTAAGGTTAAACTGAAGCTTAAACGTGGAAATGGAAGAAGGCAGCCCTGGAGAGTCATGTAGTCGAACACGTTTAAGCTTCAGTTTAAGGTTAAACTGAAGCTTAAACGTGGATATAGGAAGGGCAGCCCTGGAGGTCGAACACGTTTAACCTCCAGTTTAAGGTTAAACTGGAGGTTAAACGTGGAAATGGAAGGAGGCATCCTGGAGGTCGAACACGTTTAACCTCCAGTTTAAGGTTAAACTGGAGGTTAAACGTGGAAGCTTAGAAGGGTAGCCCTGGAGGTGTCGAACACGTTTAAGCTCCAGTTTGAGGTCAAACTGGAGCTTAAACGTGGAAATGGAGAGAGCAACCCTGGAGGAGGAAACTTGGTCGAACACGTTTAAGCTCCAGTTTGAGGTCAAACTGGAGCTTAAACGTGGAAATGGCTCCCTGGTGCTTTTCCCATTCTGGCGTTTAACCTCCAGTTTAAGGTTAAACTGGAGGTTAAACGTGGAACTCCTTCCTGAGTGGCATTATCATTCTGGCGTTTAACCTCCAGTTTGAGGTCAAACTGGAGGTTAAACGTGGAATGCTTCTTTGGTGAGACTTTTCATTCTGGCGTTTAACCTCCAGTTTAAGGTCAAACTGGAGGTTAAACTTCAATTCCAGCATTTCTTAGCCTTCATGATTCTGGCGTTTAAGCTCCAGTTTAGGCTTAAACTGGAACTTAAACTCCACATGTGATATTCAAGCTTCCTTTATTGATTTTGTTGCTTCCTTGCTTAGCCTCTTCTTCCTTGAAATCATCCAAACAAATGCATCAAAGTCTTGCAAAATTTCATGAGAAATCTTCCATTCATAGCATTCAAGTAATATAACTAAAACTCATGGAATTTGCATCAAAATCATATTGTTTGGATGGTTCATTGCTTTGTTATTCTTTTAACCATTCTTGGTTACTTTAAGCTCAAGAAAATGCATAAAACCACTAAAACTAACAGAAAAATACTAGTGAAACTAGCCTAAGATGCCTTGGCATCAGGTATGCATTGAATAGTGGTCCTCGTCCATGATATCTTAGAGGGTGTTGTTGCCTAAAGGGTTGATCAGATCCTCTTGGCTCCATCCATCTATGATTGCTCTGACCTTGATGCATGTTCCTGCTATAGCTTTCGTTCCCTTCAACAATATTAGAACCAAACTCAAAGCGAGAGGGGTGAGAATTCATAGTAGCTAATGGAAATAAAAGGAGAAAGCAAAAACAGATAAACAAGTAAAAGAAAAATATTTACAATAACCAATAATAAGGCACACGTTTGCAGTTCCCCAACAATGGTGCCATTTTGACGATTTGGATTTCCTATCGGTAAAGAAATATAAAAATATGATCGCGTTGTAAGTATAGCTTCTAAACCAACAGAAAATCCTTTCGTACAAACGTTTTGGTTGTCACAAGTAACAAACCCCTTTAAAATTGATAACCGAAGTATTTAAACCTCGGGTCGTCTTCTCAAGGAACTGCAGGGAGGTATGTTCTTATTATTGGTTATGAGTTTTGTAAATTGGGGTTTTGAAAGTAAGGGACAAGTAATTTAAATGACAAATAAAATAAATAAATAACTGTAAAATAATCTCTTGGCAAGGTGTGAAAATTCGGAAGTCCTATCGTAGTTACTCCTATGAGAATGGAAGTTAATCCCACTTAGTTAACCCTTATGAAAGCAAGGAAAAGTCAAGTGAACTAATTAGTTAGATTCCCAAGTCCTAGCCAACTCCTAAGGAAAGACTAGAGTTAGCGGAATACCAGTCAAGTTAGCCGACATAATAACCAATCACGGATAGTTGATAACTCAAGAGCTTCCAGTTAATCAATTAAAGCCAATAATATAAAAATCTAAATAAGAATCTTAGATCTGAAATATCTCAATTGCATTAAATAAGAGAAAATCAATCTAAACATAAAGAATTCATAAGCCAATATGGCAACATAAGTAATTAAAGGATAGCATTAAAATATCTTAAAGTAAAAGAGAAATATAAAGTAAAATAAATATTGAACCTGATGAAGAGTTGAAATTCTAAATCCTTAAGAGGAATCCTAATCCTAAAACCTAAGAGAGAGGAGAGAACCTCTCTCTCTAAAAACTACATCTAAACTATGAAAAGTAAATAATTGAAGACCTCTCTCTCTGAATGAATGCATTTTCTCACTTTATAACCTCTAATCTGTGCTTTCTGGAGTTGGATCTGGGCCAAAAAGGGTTTCAGAAATCGCTGGGAGCTTTTTCTGCAGTTTCTGGTGTGTGGCGTCTATCACGCGTCCGCGTGGGTCACGCGGTCGCGTCATCTGGGAGTTTTCCTTGTAACGCGTTCGCTTCGATCACGCGTACGCGTCATCTGCATTCTGCTTAAGGCATGCGTCTGTGTCAGTCACGCGTTCGCGTCGCTGTCTTTTCGCGCTAGGCATGCGGCCGCGTCATTCATGTGTTCACGTCGCTGCCAGTTTCTTCAAAAAACTCCATTTTGTGCTTTCCTTCTATTTTTGTATGTTTTCTTTTCCATCCTTCAAGTCATTCCTGCCTTAGAAGATCTGAAACTACTCAACACACAAATCACGGCATCGAATGGTAATAAAGGGTAATTAAAATAATTATTTTTAAAGCATAGGAAATATGTTTTTTACATATATCACATAATAAGGAAGGGAAACTAAAACCATGCAATTTTCATGAATAAGTGGGTGAAGGGTTAAATAAATCACTTAAATTGAGCACAACATATATCATAAAATATGGGTTTATCAACCTCCCCACTCTTAAACAATAGCATGTCCTCATGCTAAATCCAAGATAAAGAGTAAGGTAAGGTTAAAGTGGTGGAATCTCATGCAATGCAATCTATTCTAAATGCAAATTACCTAAATGAATCATGCAATTCTAATTGTTATTCACTTGTATATAAAACTTACATGTAGTTAAATTAATTCATATCTTCAAGGAATCATATATGCATAGCCAAACCCTAGATAATGTTAAAGTACTTTTATAATTGAGATGGGTAAAAACATTTTACAAACTTGCAAGACAATTAACAATTTAAGCAGATATATGGTGATGAGCTATTGAACCCTCACTGGATTTTGTGTTTACTCTCTAGTCACTCAGTATTTATTGGGTTAATCACTCTATTCTTCTTTTTATCCTTACTTTCTATAACTTTGTTCTTCATCCAACCAATCAACAATTATAGAATATAGTCATACAAAAATCATGAGGTCTTTTTCAAGGTTGTAATGGGGCCAAGGTAAAGGTAAGGGTATATGTATAAGTCTAAATGAGCTAATAAGTGAATCCTTGATTAGTCTAAGATCTCACCTAACATACATATTTTATAAATCAAAGTTTCTTAACCTATTTGCCCAAGTTTTTCCACTTTGTAGTGCAAACTCATGCATTAAATTTAACTTTGTCCCATGTGCATTGATTCATTTTATTTTGCAATTGGGGAATTTTTGTATCCCCTTAATTAAGTATCGAAAATGAAAAATTATTATTATTATTATTATTTTTAATGCATATGGTAATTTAATTGTTTTGATCTCACATGAGCATGCTTCCCGAATTTTTATTTTGAAACATCTTTATTCTTTTTAACTTTCTACCTTTGTTTCTATCATCCATGTTCCCATAAAGTTCCCCACACTTAAACAATACACAATTTCTATCTTAAGCTAACCAAGGATTCAACTTGGGATTTTTATTTTATTTTTCTGCTTAAGGTTAGTAATGTGGTTTATAGAACAAGAGGGGATTAAAAAGCTCAAGGGGGCTAACAAGGGTGATGTAAAAGGTAGGCTAATTTGGGATAAGTGAAAAACAAAGTAAATCATATCTTAGTATGTATCTATACTCTATAATTGGACATATAGATTAAAACAAAGTAAAGAACATCGGAATGAAAAAGAAGGGCAAAACACACAGGAATGAAATTTATGGTTTGAATGTAACCATACCATTAAGCTCAAAACTCACAGGCTGTGTGTTCTCCAGCTCAAAAATCATATATCAGTTATACATGTCATGCAAGTAGAAATTAAGAGTTCTCATTATTCTCAAATGTAAATTTTTTTGGGTGGCTTTAAAGTTTAGTGTTCCTTCTTGAAGAAATGTTGTTAACTAACTAACATGTAATGCTATATATACAAGGTGTGTGGATTGTTTTGATTATGTTAAAGTCTCTAGTTTACTTCCTTTTTATTTTCAATTTAAACCAAACTATCATATGCTAAAAGGGTAAACAATACTAATTAATCCACATATTCTATAACTAATAAGTTTAGAATTGCAAACTAAACTGACTGGCTAAGGTATGAACTAAAGTGCAAAATATGAAAATAAAGTAAAAGTATAGCAACAACAATATATAAGTACTGAAAAATGAAAAGAAAAAATAAAAATAAAAATAAAGATAAAAATATAGAAAAATAAATAAAATAAGATAAAAAGAGTCTGTAGTGGTTCACAAAAAAGAAATACGCCAGGAATGGCGACCTCTCCACACTTAAAATAAAGCATCGTCCTCGATGCTCACTCAAACTAGGTGTGAAGGAGTGTCATCACTGGAAGGATGGGCTGCTGGAGTCTCGGTGGTGGCCTGAGGATCTGCAGACTAGATGAGGGTAGGAGGATCTGTCTGCTACAGAGGAGGCTCTGACTGGATGGAAATCTCTGGATTTGCGGCCTGAATCTGGTGTGGCACCTCCTGCTGTGGTGCAGCCTGCTCTGGTCCTGCCTGTGCAGCCTGGGTAGGTGTCTCCACCTCGTGTTCATCCTCCTCCACCTCAGATGTATCAGAAGGAGTGTCAGGCTCGGAGGGGATGTCGTCGCCGGATCAGATCATCAACTTGACGTGCTCATAGCGTCGCTTGTTACAACGCTCCATACGATCCAAGCGGGCGAAAAGTCGATGCACCAAATGGTAAATAGGCTCAGGAGCAGGTGGAGGTGCAGTGGGTGGGGCTGGTGCAGTAGTGGATGAAGAAGGGGCAGCTGAAGGTGTGGCTGTCTCATCAGAAGCGGTGAGGAATGGAGGTGTATAGCCTAAAGCCCGAAACTTCCTACTGTGAGGAATGATCTTCTTGCAGTCTGCAGCAGTCGGCTTCGCATAAGCCAGCTCCCAAGGCATGTCAGCTCGACGGCCTAGCTGGGTGATCAGATATGGGAACGAGAGGGTGCCTCTGACATGGACCCTGGCCATATAGTGCCGGATGAATCGTGGCAGATACAGATCTTTACCCTCCAGCACACACCAGAGAAGGGTGATCATAGTAGCAGGCATCTCTGTCTCATGAGTGCTCGGCATAGCAAAGTTGCTCAGGATCTAGTGCCAGAGCCAAGCCTCATCATTCAGATACATAAGCTTGATTCTTTTAGGCATTGTGGTGTTCTTACCCATGACCCATGGGATAGTCGGATCAAGGGCTATCCTATGCTTGACAACATCCCAGTCAAATCTCATAAAGCACATGTCCTCTTCAGCCTTTTGGTAACCGTCAGGCTGATCTGACTTAGGCTGAAGGCGCAGAATATCCTCAATGGCTTCCTCAGTGACCAGTATCTGTTTCCCTCTGAGGTGCACTGCATCCAGGGAAGTCTTGAAATAGTTGCAGTAAAACTCTCTTACCCAGGAAGCATTGACCTCTGTCAGGTTTCTCTCCAAGAAGAACCAGCCTCTCTGTTTTATCTGATCGGAGATGTACTGCTGTAGTTCTTCTAGAATTTTCAGAGTTTGCTCCAGGTACAGGTTTCTGGAGGTGGCAAACACTAGATACTTCAGCTCACAGTATCGGTTTGCAAATTTAATTGGATCATTGGCAGGGAGGAGCTGGTCAGCCTTCTCCTGCGGGGTAAAGTGCTTTTCCCGCTAGGAGTCATCATGCATAATGTCCAGGATAGACATAGAGGATTCACCTCTTTTCCTTTTACCAGTGGTTGCCTTGCCTTTTCCTTTTCTTTGAGGGTCAGACATCCTGAAAAGCAGAAATTTCAGGATATAAATGAAGAACAGAGCAGGAAAACAAGTAGGCAAATAGAATGATGGCAATATAAGCATATGGTGGCAAAAGAGCAGTAGAATTATGAAATGAGTTGAATAATTGTGCATTTTGGATTGTTTTGGAGTTAGAAATCTGAGATGAGAAATCACAATCCAAAATATATTATAAAGAGAATACCTGTTAATTAAGAGAAACAATAATCATGCCATGAGTGAAAAAGTTTGAAGGAGTTAGTTAAAAAGCAAAGGGGGAAGTTAGAAAGTTAAAAGTGAAAAAGTGGAAAGTAGTGAGTTAGGAGGAAAAAGTTAAAGTAAGTGGCGTTGAGAAATATTTCCTAGGTAATAAGAAATTCACAAATTTAAAGACTAGTCAATTCATATTAAAAAATATCAGGTTAGTGATGATGATTCATAAAGATATAAAAATAGCAAAAAAAATTAAATTCGAATCATCAAAAGTGCTATGTATTAGCCAGGGAATTGAAAGGGATAAGAATGCCGGCCCGTGCATTCATGAATTGGTTTGGTAAAAGCTAACTAATGCAAAATTCAAATTGCCAAAACCAAAAATTGAGAGAAAATCAAAACAATTTGCAAAAAAAAAATTGGACAGCATTCCGGCTAAAATTGGATATTCCCGGGTAATAAACAGCAAGCAAAATAGTTCATATAAATTAAAATAAAGCTGCAAATACATATACAGAATATGAACATGAAAGAGCAGTGTAAAAGCAGCATGAAACAGTAAAGAACAGCATATGAACAGTATTAACATCACAGTAACATCAGAATTGCGAAATTGATAAAACAAGAAGCCCGAACAGTGCAATTATCAGGCCTAAATCCACTAACCACATCCTAGCTACCTAACCACCTAGAATCCACTACAAACATGCATCTCTAACTAGCCTAATTTGAAACATAAACTGAAAAATATGCAACTAACTATGAATGAAAGAAAAGTGGTGAATGGTGGAACCTGGTATGCATATGAGCTAAGGTAGGGATCAGAGAGATGGCGGTGGTGAAGTGGCGGTGCTGGGAGGGTGGCACGGTGGTGCGGTGGTGGAACGGGGAGGTTGGCGCAGTGGTGGGTGGCTGTTTGTGGTGGCAGGGGGGTTTCGGTAAGGGTTAACGGTGGAGGGGGTGGTTTAAGAAGAATGGGGGTGAGGGTGGTGGTGGTGGGAGGCGTGGCGGTGATGGCGCGGTGGTGGTGGCTGGCCGTGGTGATGGAGGGGAGAGAAGGGAGGGGAGAAGGGGGAATGGGGGTTGTGGTCGTCGCGGTGGGTCTGGGTTGTTGGGGGTGGCGCGGCGATCGGAGATGGCTGGGGGTAGTGGTGGTGGTTGTGGGTGGCAGAGAGCAGAGAGGGAGCAGTGGGGGGGAGGGGTTTGGGGGGGAAGAGAATGGGGCGCGATGGGGGTAGGGTTTTGCGTCACTGGGGGTTAATGGATTTGAATCCACGCAAACGCGTGGAGCATGCGATCGCGTGGCTAGGGTGGAATGGGGTTGACGCGAGCGCATGGAATGGGAAAAAGGATGAATGATGCGGTCGCGTGAGGCACGTGACCGTGTCGCTGAAAATTGTGCTAAACGCACAATTCCAGCGTCGTTTCAGCGCAACTCTCTTTCTCTATTTAAGGTGTTATGCTATCCAAACGACGCGAACGCGTCGCTCACGCTTTCGCGTGGGATAAGTGTGTTGCAAGTGACGCGTTCGCGTCAGGGATGCGAACGCGTGAGCCGTTTTGTGCTAAACGCACAACAGCCGCACGATTCCAGCTCAGATTTTTGGGCGTTGGATTTTTACGCCGATTTCCAGATCAGGCGTTCGCGTGATTGACGCGGACGCGTGGGAGGTGTTTTTCGCAACCGACGCGAACGCGTTAGCAATGCGATCACGTCGCGCCCTTTTTTTTTATGCAATTATGCAATTATACAGTATGCAATGCTAATGAATAATATTCAGGTTCAGTAATATAATATAAAAATAAACAAAACAAAATAAAACTGAAAAAGAAACGACCATACAATGGTTGGTTGTCTCCTACCTAGCACTTTTAGTTAAAGTTTTTAAGTTGGACATTGGATGAGCTTCCTGTTATGGTGGCTTATGCTTAAATTCATCCAGAAATCTCCACCAATGTTTGGAATGCCTACAGCCTCCGGGGTCCCAAACTAGCATGTAAAGCTTTTGAGTAGCTTCAGACAGTTTCTCAGGATCCCAAACTTTGCTTTTAAATTTGCCTTTGTCTTGATCTGTATTCTTCAATCCGGGCAGTTTAGAAATTGTATTCTCACCAAGATGACCAAACATCTTCCGAGACCCATTCAATTGAACTTGGTACCAATCCGCGCACTTCGAATTGAAGCGTGGAACCTTATTGAACCTTGCGCACCAGCTCTGAGTACGAGCCATTTCCCTCTTACTCTTAAAGCCTCAGAGAGCTCTAAGCTGGCCATCTGTTTCAAGCAAACCATATTCAAGTGGAAAAGTAAAGATAAAGGTTAAGGATTGTACCCACTTGAAGCTTGTATTAGGTGGTAATGGCCTTGGGATAGGTGTTTCTAGTGGTTCTGTAGGTTCTACTCCCTTGTATTCTTCTGTGAATTCCTCCACTTCTTTGCAAAACTCTTCAACTGCAACTGCGTCCTGATCAGAGTCTTCTATGTCTTCCTCATCACTTAAGTCATACGTTGGAGGTTGAGAGAAATCTACCTCGACGTCATCTTCGTATTCACTTGGATAAGGTTCTTCAGGTTCAAGGAATTCAGTTGCGAATGTGAGTTCGTGACTAGGAGAGCTTGATTCGTGATCATCACTACCCATGGAATCAACTTCTTGGACTGTTCCGTCCAATTTTTGACAAGGTATATGCATTGGAGGTTGTGCACTGTCTTTTTTGGCATCAATTTCGGACTTCTCAGCGGAATCCTTTACAGTTTTTGTTTCCCATGGAGGTTCAGCATCTCCTAAATCTTCAACCACTTCTTCCTCTACAGCTATCATTGCTTCCTCTACTTGTTCTAATACAAAGCCATGCTCCTTATTATCCGCCAGAGTTTCTAGTGTTTCCTTCATGCTACGCTCTTCTTTTGATTCTCCACATGCAGCCATGGGAGTACTTTGAGTTCTCAGATGTTGGGAAGCTATTAAATTTACTACCTCAGCTACGACAGTAGTGAGTTCCAGTACGCTGCTTTGCATCTTCGCTTGCCCTTGAAGAAGAACACGAAGTCTGTTGTCCATAGGAGGTTGAGGTGGGTATGAGGGTTCATTGGTTGGGGAGGGGGGTTCAGAACAATAATGTGGTGGTTCTCGGGAGTAATTGGATTGGGATTGTGGTGGATAAGGGTCATACAGTGGTGAATGTTGAAAAGGAACTTGTGAGCGTGGTGGTTCAAATCTGCGTTGAGGGGATGGTCTATAAGCACAGGGTGGGGCTTGTTGGTAATTGCAAGGTGGTCCACCATGTCTATTAGCTTGGTATGCATTGTATAGTGGTCCTCGTCCATGATATCTTAGAGGGTGTTGTTGCCTAAAGGGTTGATCAGATCCTCTTGGCTCCATCCATCTTTGATTGTCTGACCTTGATGCATGTTCCTGCTATAGCTTTCATTCCCTTCAACAATATTAGAACCAAACTCAAAGCGAGAGGGGTGAGAATTCATAGTGCTAATGGAAATAAAAGGAGAAAGCAAAAACAGATAAACAAGTAAAAGAAAAATATTTACAATAACCAATAATAAGGCACACGTTTGCAGTTCCCCGGCAACGGCACCATTTTGACGATTCAGATTTCCTATCGGTAAAGAAATATAAAAATATGATCGCGTTGTAAGTATAGCTTCTAAACCAACAGAAAATCCTTTCGTACAAACGTTTTGGTTGTCACAAGTAACAAACCCCTTTAAAATTGATAACCAAAGTATTTAAACCTCAGGTCGTCTTCTCAAGGAACTGCAGGGAGGTATGTTCTTATTATTGGTTATGAGTTTTGTAAATTGGGGTTTTGAAAGTAAGGGACAAGTAATTTAAATGACAAATAAAATAAATAAATAACTGTAAAATAATCTCTTGGCAAGGTGTGAAAATTTGGAAGTCCTATCCTAGTTACTCCTATGAGAATGGAAGTTAATCCCACTTAGTTAACCCTTATGAAAGCAAGGGAAAGTCAAGTGAACTAATTAGTTAGATTCCCAAGTCCTAGCCAACTCCTAAGGAAAGACTAGAGTTAGCGGAATACCAGTCAATTTAGTCGACATAACAACCAATCACGGATAGTTGATAACTCAAGAGCTTCCAGTTAATCAATTAAAGGCAATAATATAAAAAGCTAAATAAGAATCTTAGATCTGAAATACCTCAATTGCATTAAATAAGAGAAAATCAATCTAAACATAAAGAATTCATAAGCCAATCTGGCAACATAAGTAATTAAAGGATAGCATTAAAGTATCTGAAAGTAAATGAGAAATATAAAGTAAAATAAATATTGAACCTGATGAAGAGTTGAAATTCTAAATCCTTAAGAGGAATCCTAATCCTAAAACCTAAGAGAGAGGAGAGAACCTTTCTCTCTAAAAACTACATCTAAACTATGAAAAGTAAATAATTGAAGACCTTTCTCTCTGAATGGATGCATTTCCTCACTTTATAACCTCTAATCTGTGCTTTCTGGAGTTGGATCTAGGGCAAAAAGGGTTTCAGAAATTGCTGGGAGCGTTTTCTGCAGTTTCTGGTGCGTGGCGTCTGTCACGCATCCGCGTGGGTCACGCGGTCGCGTCATCTGGGAGTTTTCCTTGTAACGCGTTCGCTTCGGTCACGCGTACGCGTCATCTGCGTTCTGCTTAAGGCGCGCATCTGCGTCAGTCATGCATTCGCGTCGCTGTCTTTTCGTGCTAGGCATACTGCCGCGTCGTTCATGCGTTCGCGTCGCTGCCAGTTTCTTCAAAAAACTCCATTTTGTGCTTTCCTTCCATTTTTGTATGTTTTCTTTTCCATCCTTCAAGTCATTCCTGCCTTAGAAGATCTGAAACTACTCAACATACAAATCACGGCATCGAATGGTAATAAAGGGTAATTATTTTTAAAGCATAGGAAACATGTTTTTCACATATATCACATAATAAGGAAGGGAAAGTAAAACCATGCAATTTTCATGAATAAGTGGGTGAAGGGTTGAATAAATCACTTAAATTGAGCACAACATATATCATAAAATATGGGTTTATCAATCACGATTCCGTGTACCAAGTTTTTGGCGCCGTTGCTGGGGATTGTTCGAGTTTGGACAACTGACGGTTCATCTTGTTGCTTAGATTAGGTAATTTTATTTTATGTTTAATATTTTTCTTTTTAAATTTCAAAAAAATTTAAAAAAAAAATATATTTGTTCGTCAGAATTTTTAAGAATGAATTCTAGAGTTTCAGATGATATGTGAAGCCTGGCTGGCTTCTAAGCCATGTCTAATTTTTTTGGACTGAGGCTTTCACTTATCATTGCAGGAGCTTTTTGATTCCTATCAATTTGGCTGTTGTATGTAATGCTCTGCTGAAGCTTGGCCAGCCATTTAGCCATGTCTAATCTTTTAGACCGAAGCTTTCATATAAAGCTTGGCTGGCTATTTAGCCATGTCTAAATTTTTGGACCGAAGCTTTAGACTAACATTCCTTGATTCCTGGAATTCTTATTAAAAATTTTGAATTTCTTTATTCTTTTTTTCCAAAATAAATTTCGAAAAATACAAAAAAAATTTAATAAATCATAAAACCAAAAATATTTTGTGTTTCTTGTTTAAGTCTTGTGTTAAATTTTAAGTTTGGTGTCTTGCATGTGTTTCTTTTCTTAAAAATTTTCAAAAATATGTTCTTGATGTTCACATGATCTTCAAAGTGTTCTTGGTGTTCATCTTGACATTCAAAGTGTTCTTGCATGCATTATTTGTTTTGATCTTGAATTTTTATGTCTTGTGTCATTTTTGTGTTTTTCTCTCTCATCATTAAAATTCAAAAATAAAAAATAATATATTTCCCTTGTTTTACTCTTCAATTTCGAAATTTTTTAAGTTGATTTGGTCAAAAAATTTTCAAAATTTAGTTGTTTCTTGTTAGTCAAGTCAAAGTTTCAATTTAAAAATTCTATCTTTTCAAAATCTTTTTCAAAAATCAAATCTTTTTCATTTTTCTTCTTTATTTTCTTTCGAAAATTTTAAAATTGATTTTCAAAATATTTTTCGTATTTTTATTTCATATTTTCAAAATTATTGCTAACATTTAATGTTTTGATTAAAAAAATTTTAAGTTGTTACTTGCCTATTAAGAAAGGATCAATCTTTAAATTCTAGAATCATATCTTTTAGTTTCTTGTTAGTCGAGTAATCAACTTTAATTTCAAAAATCAAATCTTTTTAATTTCCTTTTCAAATATTTTTCAAAATAATTTTCAATCATATCTTTTTCAAAATTTAATTTCAAAATCTTTTTCTAACTTCTTATCTTTTCAAAATTGATTTTCAAATCTTTTTCAATTAACTACTTGACTTTTTGTTTGATTTTAAAAGTTTTTTATTTCAATCATATCTTTTTCAAAACCACCTAACTACTTCTCTCTCTCCAATTTTCGAAAATAATTAACCCCTTTTTCAAAATTCCTTTTAATTAACTAATTGTTTTAAATTCTAATTTTATTTTATTTTCCTTCTTAATTTCGAATTTTAACTAATAATTAAAATAAAAACAAAAATATTTTTCTTTTCCTTTGAATTAATTTTCGAATTTCTCCCTCTCCCTCTCTTTGTGTTCAAATTCTTCTTCTCCCTTCTTCATTCTATTTCTTCTATTCTTCTACTCACATAAAGGAATCTCTATACTGTGACATAGAGGATTTCTCTTCTTTCCTGTTCTCTTCTTTTTCATATGAGCAGGAACAAGGATAAGAACATTCTTGTTGAAGCTGATCCTGAACTTGAAACGACTCTGAAGAGGAAGCTAAGAGAAGCTAAAACACAACACTCTGGAGAGGACCTAACAGAAATTTTCGAAAAAGAAGTAGTTATGGCAGCCGAAAATAACAACAATGGTGGAGATGCAAGGAAGATGCTTGGTGACTTTACTGCACCCATTTCTGACTTCTATAGAAGAAGCATGTCAATTCCTGCAATTGGAGCAAACAACTTTGAGGTTAAGCCTCAATTAGTTTCTCTAATGCAATAGAATTGCAAGTTTCATGGACTTCCATTGGAGATCCTCATCAGTTTTTAGCTAAATTCTTGCAAATCTGTGACACTGTTAAGACCAATGGGGTTAATCCTGAGGTCTACAGACTTATGCTTTTCCCCTTTTCTGTAAGAGACAGAGCTAGGACATGGTTGGACTCACAACCTAAAGATAGCTTGAACTCTTGGGAAAAGTTGGTCAATGCTTTCTTGGCCAAATTTTTTCCACCTCAAAAGTTGAGCAAGCTTAGAGTGGAAGTCCAAACCTTCAGACAGAAGGAAGGTGAATCCCTCTATGAAGCTTGGGAAAGATACAAGCAATTGATCAGAAGGTGTCATTCTGACATGTTTTCAGAATGGAGCATCATATGTATATTCTATGATGGTCTGTCTGAATTGTCCAAGATGTCATTGGACCACTCTGATGGAGGATCTCTTCATCTGAAGAAGACGCCTGCAGAAGCCCAAGAATTCATTGAGATGGTTGCAAATAACCAGTTCATGTATACTTCTGAAAGAAATCCTGTGAATAATGGGACAACTCAGAAGAAAGGAGTTCTTGAGATTGATACTCTGAATGCAATATTGGCTTAGAACAAAATATTGACTCAGCAAGTCAATATGATTTCTCAGAGTCTGACTGAAATGCAAGCTACATTAGGCAGTACTATAGAAGCCTCCCCTGAAGGAGAAGCTTATGACCCTGAGAATCCTGCAATGGAATAGGTGAATTACATGGGAGAATCCTATGAAAACACCTATAATCCTTCATGGAGGAATCATCCAAATTTCTCATGGAAGGATCAACAGAAGACTAATCAAGGCTTCAATAATAAAGGTGGAAGAAATAGGTTTGGCAATAGCAAGCCTTTCCTATAATCTTCTGAGGAACAGACAGAGAATTCTAAGCAAAGCCACTCTGACTTAGCAACCATATTCTCTGATCTATCTAAGACAACTCTCAGTTTCATGACTGAAACAAGGTCCTCCATTAGAAATTTGGAGGTACAAGTGGGTCAACTGAGTAAAAGAGTTACTGAACTTCCTCCAAGTACTCTCCCAAGCAATACAGAAGAGAATCCAAAAAGAGAGTGGAAGGCCATAACTATAACCAACATGGCCGAACCTGGAGAGGAAGAAAATGTAGTGATTTCCAATGAGGAAGACCTCAATGGACGTCCACTGGCCACTAAGGAATTCCCCATTGAGGAACCAAAGGAATCTGAGGCTCATACAGAGACCATAGAGATTCCACTGAATTTACTGTTGCCATTCATGAGCTCTGATGAATATTCTTCCTCTGAAGAGGATGAAGATATTATTGAAGAGCAAGTTGCTCAGTATCTGGTTGCAATTATGAAGCTGAATGCCAAGTTATTTGGTAATGAGACTTGGAAGGATGAACCTCCTTTGATCATCAAGGAACTGAATGATCTAGTTCAACTGAAATTACCTCAGAAGAAACAGGATCTCGAAAAGTTCTTAATACTTTGTACCATAGGCACCATGACCTTTAAGAAGGCTCTGTGTGACCTTGGGTCAAGTATAAACCTCATGCCATTCTCTGTAATGGAGAAACTAAGGATCTTTGAGATACAAGCTACAAGAATCTCACTAGAGATGGCTGACAATTCAAGGAAACAAGCTTATGGACTTGTAGAGGATGTCTTAGTGAAGGTTGAAGGGTTTTACATCCCTGCTGATTTCATAATCCTAGACACTGGGAAGAATGATGATGAATCCATTATCCTTGGAAGACCCTTCCTAGCCACAGCAAGAGCTGTGTTTGATGTGGATAGAGGAGAGTTAGTCCTTCAATTGAAGGAGGACTACCTTGTGTTTAAGGCTCAAGGATCTTCTTCTGTAACCATGGAGAGGAAGCATGAAAAGCTTCTCTCAATACAAAGTCAAACAAAGCCCCCACACTCAACTTCTAAGTTTTGTGTTGGGAGGCCAACATCAAGCTCTGAGTCTCTGTGAAGCTTTCTAAGAGCTCACTGTCAAGCTATTGACATTAAAGAAGCGCTTGTTGGGAGGCAACCCAATATTATTTAATTATAGTTATTTATTTTTCATTGTTATTTTATGTTTTCTTTAGGTTGATGATCATGTGAAGTCACAAAAACAAATGAAAAATCAAAAACAGCACACCCTGGAGGACAGGCTTACTGGCGTTTAAACGCCAGTAAGGATAGCAGAATGGGCGTTTAACACCCAGCCTGGCAGCATTCTGGGCGTTAAACACCAGAATGGGTAGCACTCTGGGCGTTTAACGCTAGAAAGGGCTGTCTGGCATCTGGCTGGTGTTAAACGTCAGAAATGGGCAGCAGACTGGCGTTTAACGCCAGGATTGGCACACAGTGGGCGTTTAAACGCCAGATTGGTGCAGGGAGCAGAATTCCTTGACACCTCAGGATCTGTAGACCCCACAGGATCCTCACCTACCCCACCTCTTCTTCTCTCCTCTTCACACCTTTCCATAACACTCTTCCCCAAATACCCTTGACCAATCCCATCATTAACTCTTCCCCATATCCTCTTCACCACTCACATCCATCCATCATAAACCCCACTTACCTCACCATTCAATTTCAAACCATTTCCCTCCCAAACCCACCCATTTTCACACGGATCCCCTCTTCCTCCTACCATATAAATAACCCTCCTCACTACCTCAACTTTCACACATCACAAACACTTCTTCCCCCTTGGCCGAACCACTCACCTCCTTCCATCTCCTCCATTTCTTCTTCTTCTACTCTTTTCTTTCTTCTTTTGCTCGAGGACGAGCAAACCTTTTAAGTTTGGTGTGGAAAAAGCCTTGATTTTTGTTTTTCCAAAACCATCAATGGCACCTAAGGCCAGAGAAATCTCTAGAAAGAGGAAAGCGAAGGCAATTGCTTCCACCTTCGAGTCATGGGAGATGGAGAGATTCATCTCAAAGGTCTATCAAGACCACTTTTGTGAAGTTGTGGCCAAGAAAAAGGTGATCCCTGAGGTCCCCTTCAAGCTCAAAAAGAGTGAATATCCGGAGATCCGATATGAGATTCAAAGAAGAGGTTGGAAAACTCTCACCAACCCCATTCAACAAGTTGGAATCTTAATGGTTCAAGAGTTCTATGCTAATGCATGGATCACTAGGAACCATGACCAAGGTGTGAACCCGAACTCAAAGAATTGGCTCACAATGGTTCAGGGGAATTACTTGGATTTTAGTCTGGAAAATGTGAGGTTGGCATTCAATTTGCCAATGATGAGAGGAGATCCTCATCCTTTCACTAGAATGGTCAACTTTGATAAAAGGTTAGACCAAGTCCTTAGGGAAATTTGTGTGGAAGGAGCTCAATGGAAGAGAGACTCAAGAGGCAAGCCGGTTCAACTAAGAAGGCTTGACCTCAAGCCCGTGGCTAGGGGATGGTTGGAGTTCATCCAATGCTCTATCATTCCTATTAGCAACCGGTCTGAAGTTACAATAGACCGGGCTATCATGGTCCATAGCATTATGATTGGAGAGGAAGTAGAAGTTCATGAGATCATATCCCTAGAACTCTACAAGGTGGCAGACAAGCCCTCCACTTTGGCAAGGTTAGCCTTCCATCATCTCATCTGTACCCTATGCAATTTAGCTGGAATTGTCATAGAGGAAGACTTCCTCATTGAAGAGGACAAGACCATCACTAAGAAGAGGATGGAGGAAACAAGAGAGCCCACTCATGCACCTCAACAAGAGCATGAGGAAATTCCTCATCATGAAATCCCTGAGATGCCTCAAGGGATGCACTTTCCTCCACAAAACTATTGGGAGCAAATCAACACCTCCTTAGGAGAATTGAGTTCCAACATGGGACAACTAAGGATGGAGCACCAAGAGTATTCCATCCTCCTCCATGAAATTAGAGAAGACCAAAGAGCCATGAGGGAGGAGCAACAAAGGCAAGGAAGAGACATAGAGGAGCTCAAGCACTCCATAATATCTTCAAGAGGAAGAACTAGCTACCATCACAAAGGTGGACCCGTTCTTTAATTTCCTTGTTCTTATTTTTTCTGTTTTTCGAAAATTATGCTTTATGTTTTGTCTATGTTTGTGTCTTTATTACATGATCATTAGTGTCTAGTGTCTATGTCTTAAAGCTATGAATGTCCTATGAATCTATTACCTTTCTTAAATGAAAAATGTTTTAAATTGCAAAAAAACTAGAAATGCATATTTTCAAATTCTATCTTGAAATTAGTTTAATTATTTTGATGTGGTGGCAATACTTTTTGTTTTCTGAATGAATGTTTAAACAGTGCATATTTTTGAATTTGTTGTTTATGAATGTTAAAATTGTTGGCTCTTGAAAGAATAATGAAAAAGGAGAAATGTTATTGATAATCTGAAAAATCATAAAATTGATTCTTGAAGCAAGAAAAAGCACTGAACACAAAAGCTTGTAGAAAAAAAAAAGTGGCAAAAAAAAAAAAGAGAAATAGAAAGAAAAAGAAAAAGCAAGCAGAAAAAGCTAATAGCCCTTTAAACCAAAAGGCAAGGGTAAAAAGGATCAAAGGCTTTTTGCATTAATGGATAGGAGGGCCCAAAGGAATAAAATCCTGGCCTAAGCGGCTAAATCAAGCTGTCCCTAACATGTGCTTGTGGCGTGAAGGTGTCAAGTGAAAAGCTTGAGACTGAGCGGTT
Organism: Arachis ipaensis; assembly: GCF_059453495.1. Classification (NCBI taxonomy): domain Eukaryota; kingdom Viridiplantae; phylum Streptophyta; class Magnoliopsida; order Fabales; family Fabaceae; genus Arachis; species Arachis ipaensis. The sequence goes on from NC_142441.1 coordinate 101,009,855, forward strand.
AAAGTCGTGGTCCAACACAAAAAGAGTGTGCTTAAGAGCTCTGGGCACCTCTAACTGGGGACTCTAGCAAAACTGAGTCACAATATGAAAAAGTTCACCCAGTTATGTGTCTGTGGCATTTATGTATCCGGTGGTAATATTGGAAAACAAAATGCTTAGGGTCACGGCCAAGACTCATAAAGTAGCTGTGTTCAAGAATCAACATACTAAACTAAGAAAATCAATAACACTATCTGAATTCTGAGTTCCTATAGATGCCAATCATTCTGAACTTCAAAGGATAAAGTGAGATGCCAAAACTGTTCAGAAGCAAAAAGGCTAGAAGTCCCGCTCATCTAATTGAAGCTAATCTTCATTGATAAGTTTGGAATTTATTGTATTTTCTCTTCTTTTTATCCTATTTTGTTTTTAGTTGCTTGGGGACAAGCAACAATTTAAGTTTGGTGTTGTGATGAGCGGATAATTTATACCCTTTTGGCATTGTTTTTGCATAGTTTTTAGTATGTTTTAATTAATTTTTATTATATTTTTATTAGTTTTTATTCAAAAATCACATTTTTGGACTTTACTATGAGTTTGTGTGTTTTTCTATGATTTCAGGTATTTTCTGGCTGGAATTGAGGGACCTGAGCAAAAATCTGATTCAGAGGCTGAAAAAGGACTGCAGATGCTGTTGGATTCTGACCCTGCTGCACTCGAAATGAATTTTCTGGAGCTACACAAGCCTAATTGGCGCTCTCTCAATTGCGTTGGAAAGTAGACATCCTGGGATTTCTAGAAATATATAATAGTCCATACTTTGTCTGAGATTTGATGGCCCAAACTGGCGTCCAAAGCCAGCCTAAAACATCTTGGCGTAAAACGCCCAAACTGGCACCAGAATTGGAGTTAAACGCCCAAACTAGCACCAAAGCTGGCGTTTAACTCCAGGAACAGCCTAAGCACGAAAATGCTTCAATGCTTAGCCCAAGCACACACCAAGTGGGCCCTGAAAGTGGATTTCTGCACTATCTGCATTGAGTTACTCATTTTCTGTAACCCTAGGTTACTAGTTTAGTATAAAAAAACCACTTTTAGAGATTTATTTTACGTATTTGACCAGTTTTTCACTTTAATGTACGTTTGGATGCTGGCCTTATAGCCATGCCTAGACTTCTTTCACTTATGTATTTTCTACGGTGGAGTTTCTACACCCCATAGATTAAGGTGTAGAGCTCTGTTGTTCTTCATGAATTAATGCAATTACTACTGTTTTCTATTCAATTCACACCTACTTCTTCTCCAAGATATACTCTCGTACTTAATTCAGTTAAGTCAGAATGAAGGGGTGACCCGTGACAATCACCCAATCTTCGTTACTCGCTTAGCCAAGATCGCGTGCCTGACAACCACAAAGCGGTCTACATGATGTTCAACGTAGTCATTGGACGACAGCCAGAGTATATTCTCTTGGATATCTAATACACGGACCGAGTCCGTGAGATTAGTATCTCCGTGGTATAGGCTAGAATTATTGGCAGCCATTCCTGGGATCCAGAAAGTCTAAACCTTGTCTGTGGTATTCCGAGTAGGATCCGGGAAGGAATGACTGTGACGAGCTTCAAACCTACGAATGTTGGGCGCAAGTGACAGTATGCAAAAGGATCAATGGATTCTATTCTGACGCTAGCGGGAACCGACAGATGATTAGCCATGCGGCAGCTGTACCTGGTATTTTTCATCCGAGACGAGAAATTCGACAGTTGATTAGCCGTGCAGAAACCGTAGAGGACCATTTTCGCTGAGAGGATCTTACATCTTGCCATGGAAGGAAGTAACGCATGGTTGGAAGAAGGCAATAGGAAAGCAGAGATTTAGAAGCAACAAAGAATCTCCATACGCTTATCTGAAATACCCACCAATGAATTACATAAGTAACTTTATCTTATTTTCTGTTTTATTTATCTTTTAATTATCAAAACCTCATAACCATTTGAATCCGCCTGAATGAGATTTACAAGATGACCATAGCTTGCTTCAAGCTGACAATCTTCGTGGGATCGACCCTTACTCACGTAAGGTTTATTACTTGGATGACCCAGTGCACTTGCTGGTCAGTTACGCGGAGTTGTGAAGAAGTGTTGAGATCACGATTCTGTGTACCAATGATGTTTCATTTTTATTCTCAGTTTTATTTTATTTTGTTTCTTTTCACAAGTATTCATTCATAATTTCTGCATAATCATCTACATTCTGCATTAAAAAAAGGACAACCCACGCGTGCGCGCAGGCCACGCGTGGGCGTCGATTCCAAATTTTGCTCTCCCATCTAACGAACAGAAAGTTGTGATGGAATTGGGCAGCTGGTGTGCAAAAAGCATAATTTGACCCATGCGTATGCGTCTAAGACGCGTGCGCGTCACCTGCAACATGGGAATTCCACACGTACGTGTCAAGCACGCGCACGTGTGAGTAGGAAAATAATCGTAATAAGCATGCTAACCCGAGAGTTGTGCTGCCCCCACGCTGGAACTGTGCTAGAGGCATAAAATCATCCACGCGTATGCGTTCCTGACGCGTGCGCATCCCTTTGCTTCCAGACCACCCACGCGTACGCGTAGGCGACGCTTATGCGTCGAATGGCCAACTCAGTTTTCACGTGTACCCGTGATGAAGGCGCACGCGTCGCCCCCTGTTTTTAAATTCTCACTTCTTTCTTCTATCCTTTCTCCTTCTTTCTTCCTCCTTTCTTCCCTTCTTCTTCTTCATCACCTCTCATCCTCATTCTCTTTCATTCTTATTTACTTATTGTATTTGCATACTTTCATTCATTGCATTTTAATTTTGTGCATATTTTTATTTTCTTTTCTAAGTTTATTATTTCTACTTTGGTGTTAAATGTTCTTATTCAACTGTTGTATCTTTTCTGATATTATTTTGGTGCTTAGTGACTTGTTTTACACTGTTGGATGATATTATTTATCCGTCAATGCCAATCTTTTATGATACCTATGTTCTTTTTGCATTGACATGAATTTATATTGTCTTTCATTACCTACTATCTCTTCCGCATTGTTGCAAATTTTGCACTATTCATATGCCATTTGCTTCTACTTTTTTCTCATTTGCATGTTGTAACTACCATGTAATTGAGACCCTCATTATTTGGCATTAACCCACCCATACTGTATTTGTTTCTTATCTTTGTTTCCGGGTTACTTTTCTTCCTTTTCATTTTCTTTCAAGATGGTCAACGAGAAGGGAAAGGAAGAACTTCTATATGGGGCAACAGACAAGTCCATATGCATAATCTTTGGAGAAAAAGCGTCAGTTGAAGCCACCCGTTCACTTGCACATCTTAGCATACGCCGAGGACGGTGCAATCTTTAAGTGTGGGGAGGTTGCCGTCTCCGACAGATTTTATTTTGGTGAACTATTTTAGACTTTTTATCCTATTTTTGCTTTATTTTGTATTTTGCTTTATTTTCTTTTATTTTATTTTTCTTTTAGTACTTGTACATTTCTATTTTATTGTACTCTTGTTTATTTTTACTTTGTTGCATTTTGCACTTTGGGTTGTACATATCTTAGATATTTAGCTTAAATTGCACTTTTAGTTTAGTAGTTGTGATGTGGAAAAACCATAGATTATTGAGCTTAGTCTACCCCTTTAGCATATGAGAATTTGGTTTAAGTGAAAATAGGGAGTAAAACTAGAAATTTTTAACTTTTCATAATCACAACATTTCATTTAGCATATATATATATATATATATATATATATATATATATATATATATATATATATATATATATATAATAATAATAATAATAATAATAATAATAATAATAATAATAATAATAATAATAATAATAATAATAATAATAATAATAATAATAAATGTTGGTCAATTGATGAAATTTTCAAGTAATGTATTTGTTTTTAGAAAAGACATTTAAGATTCACATTGATTTGAGTTAGAACCTTTTGGTAACTTTCAACTAATATATAATTGGAATATAGTTTTTGAGTTAAAGAACACACAACCCATGAGTTTTTGAGCTTAATTACATGGTTACATTATTTAACCATAATATTTTATTCTTGTGTGTTTTCTTATCTATGATTGCAATCTTTACTTTGTTCCATTCTATATGTCCATTATTTAGTGTATTTACATGCGTACATATGATTGAGGCCATCATTTGTTATTAGCTCACTTATCCCAAATAGCCTACCATTTCAATCAACCTTGTTTGCCACTTTGAGCCTTTTAATCCTCCTTTGTTCTATATTTTACCACATCACTAGCCTTAAGTAGAAAAATAATTAATTACCTTATTTGAATCTTTGGTTAGCTTAAGATAATGTGTTAATTAAGTGTGAGAAACTGTAAGAATCTGGGTTAATGGGAATGTGTTATGTTTTTACTTTATCTGAATATTGGAAATTTGTGTACCTACTCATGTGAGACCTGAAAAAATTAAAAACCCATGTGCATTGATGTGTTATGTTTGCTTTCAATTTCATAAAAAAAAAATATTTACGAATTGTAATATAAGTAAATAGATAAATAAGGGGACAAAATTACCCCAATGCTAAGTTTAATAAAAGATCAATGCATATGTGGTGAAACTAAAGAAAAATCTAATACATGAGTATGTGATGCAAAAGTGGGAATTTTGGGTAGCTAGGCATGATTTTAGAGTTATATAGAGTGTGAGTTCGAGAACGTTAGTGACAATCACCTTTTTCACTAACGTTCCTAACCGAAATATGATCACGTTGACTTCAACGTTAGTGGCACTAATGTGACCACTAACGTTGCCTCTTGGTCCTTCGCACACGTTATTGGGACTTACCTTTCCCAATAACGTGGAGAGTCCTCCCTTGTCCCTACGTTAGAGTCCACGTTGGCTTCTAACGTAGCAGTGCCAATTCTTCGAGAACGTTAGTGACACTTACCTTTGTCACTAACGTTCCAATGTGCCCCTTTCCCACGTTAGAGTCCACGTTAACTAGGTTAACATGGCTTCTAACGTAGTAATGCTAGCCATCCCCAACGTTAGTGACAAAGGTGAGTGTCACTAACGTTGGCTCATCATCTCTTTATCCACGTTAGCTTCCACGTTAACTAAGTTAACGTGGGAGTTAACGTTGCTCATGGTGGCTCTTGGTGGTTCACCCCAACGTTAGTGACAAAGGTAAGTGTCACTAACATTGGCTATCAATTGCTCTCTCCACGTTAGTTTCCACGTTAACTAAGTTAACGTGGGAGTTAACGTGGTTTATGGAGGCTTGGCCAACATTAGTGACAAAGGTGAATGTCACTAACGTTGGCTTCTCTTTTGCTTCTTAACGTTAGAGTCCACGTTAACTAAGTTAACATGGCCAATTATGAGCTTGGTCCAACGTTAGTGACAAAAGAGAGTGTCACTAACGTTGGCCTTGTTGTCTTCTTCCACGTTAGAGTTCACGTTAACTTAGTTAACGTGACTCTTAACGTGGGCTTATGATGGCTTCGAGGGCATTATTGGCGATTACCTTTCTCATTAACTTTGCAGGTTAGCACCCATTCCACGTTAGAGGTCACGTTAGTGGGACTAACGTGACTGCTAACGTGGTTCTTCTTTGCTTCCTTTGTCCTGAAATCAAGCAACAAAGTGCATCAAAGTTCTAGTCCAAGTCATGAGTCATGCATCATCCAATTTGTCATATAATTCATGCAAAATTCTCATGAAATCATGTAAAGTGCACAATGTATGCTTGAATCAAGATGTAAGTGAATATCTACCCAAAACTAGCTTATTTTCTAAGAAAATGCATGAAACTACCTTAAAAATAGTAAAGAAAAGATCAGTGAAACTGGCCAAAATGCCCTGGCATCACAACACCAAACTTAAAGCTTGCTTGTCCCTAAGCAAGTACTGGAACAAGAGAATGATGAATGGAATGCCAAGAGAAATGAGTCATTCTTGTGGAAGTCATGTTCCTGGTTTTATGGTGGTTTCATGCATAGCAACTTAGGTTCATTCCTTCACTGGCTTTCAGACCTTTATCATGTTCTAGAATACTCACTTGATTGCATCCCATGAGACTTTTATTCATTGATCCTTTTGTTGTCATTTCAGGGCTTATTTGTGTTCTTAGGCTAAATGCTCTGTAAGGGGGCAACTCTTTAGAATAAGCTTTCAGCCAACACTCCCGAACCAGTTGGTTCAAGGTGCTAGGTTTTGAAGCACTCCTAAGGACTTACTTCCTCAAGTCACTCCCCCATACATACATACCACAGGCACATGGTTTGTTTATTTTCTTTCCTTGAGGTCTTGGTGTCCAGCACCTCTTTGGGTTACTAAATGTTCTGTAGCAAAGATTGCTCTTGATAGTGGACTTTCAGCTGATAATCCCGGGTTAGTTAACCCAAGTTACCAGGTGATAAAGCACCCCTAAGAGCTTAGTAATCCAAGCAGATCCTTGGTACAGGAACACCACAAACACATCCCTCAAGACTTAAACCCTTGGTGCCTAGCCTCTTTTCTTGCTATTTTTCTTTTATTCTTCAACTTTGATTGTTCTTTCCCTTTTTCTTATTAGGATCTTGTTATTTAGCTAGTCTCATGGGGTGTGTTCAAGCATATGATTCATGACAGATAGTTGTCTTCCCACCTTGTGGTTGAACCAACTTAGCTAACTTATGACCACACCACAAACTCAGGAACTTACTCCATAGTATGAACTCCACTCTGGTCTTTTATAAAACACTCATTCTCTTTTCGTTAGATTTAAAAGGACAAGCATACAATTAAGTAAGGAAATGATGCAGTAATGACATTCAGACTAGAAAACATAGCCCTACTCAACAAAAAGTTTAAAAGACAGAATTTAAAAAGGTTCAAACTAACATGGAAGCATGTTCTATTTCATACAAGATCTTCCTTATTTAAAGCATAGAAAAAAAAATATGGACCAAAGAAGGAACTCCACCACCTTTTACTCATGTGGATGCCCATGCTCCCCTCCTTGTTTGTCCTCTTTGTGTCCCTCTTGAGTGCTCGTACTCCCACTCCCTTTGCTTTTTCCAATCAACTTCTTCAAGAAACCACCATCTTCCATCTTCTTCTTTAGTGTTTCCTTCTGCTGTTTCACCTTCCTTTCTTCTTGTTCTACAAAATATTTTTGGACCTCATCATATGTGGGGATAGCATAGTGTAGATGATGCATATGACTAGACATGTAGTTCAACTTGGCTTGAGTGTTTACGTTGAACTCCTCCCTATGTAGTTGCCGTCCTTCGTTAAGTACATTGAACTCATTGAATGCTTTCATCTGAGCTATTTGCCGCTGGTTGAGTTCTTGCAAGTGCTTATCTTGACGTTCTTGCCTCTCAGTAACTTGGTGGATGGCTTGAGTGAGTTGGGAGTAGTGTTCCTGTTGCTGCTCCATTTGTTGTTTCTGCCACTCCTCTTGTTGGCTCATCCAGTTGGACTGAAGGCGTAGTATTTGTTCTTGTCCTTCCATATGTCTCATCCCCAAATCTTCAATGGCTCTTAGAAGGTGATTCATATTCAAGTTGGTTGGGTCATGATGTTCTTCTTGTTGATATTCTTCCTGATGAGACTCTTCTTGGTGAGATCCTTCTTTTGGTTTTCATTTCCCTATTTGAGGCCTTCTTTGTTGCTGAGCAGGCATCGTATAAGTTAGACGCTGAAAGGTAATTAGCCTCCCAGGATTTAACCAATCTGGGTTGCTATCCTCGAAGACAACCCTGGCCTTCGTGCACTGTTTGAGGATGGTGCTGGGGTACCAAAGCCTGGCACCCGAATCAATCTTCTCAGCTGACTCTTAAATTCCTTCAGCTATCAGTTCATGCACGTTGATATCTCCACCCCGTACTAGGCAATGTACCATAGTAGCTCGAGTGACGTTGACCTCAGAATTGTTTGCGGCTGGGAGGATAGACCTCCTCACGAGTTCGAACCATCCCTTGGCTTCTGGGCTGAGGTCTCTTCTCTTGATGAATCGGGGTCTCCGATCCGCATACCTCTCCCAGTCAGCTGTTATAACACATATGTCATTCACGATTTGTTCGAGTTCATCATCATCAGGGCTCTTACTTACTCTTGCTTGATAACCAAGCTCATCAAAATGTGGTGATTTCAACTGAAGAGTCCTTGTTATAGCATTGGGGCTAAAGTCCACCTCTCTCCCTCTTACATAACTTTTGAAGGTGGGAGCCATGGTTTTGTCTTCTCTGACCACATTTGCATAGAACTCTTTGATGAGGTTTGAATTAATCTTCCCTTCCGGGTTTGTAAGTCTTTGCCAACCCCTTTGTTCAATCTTCTCTCGAATCTGTGGGCACTCATCCTCGTCAATTTAGAATGTTAACTCAGGCAGTATCTTCTTGAGCTTTATCCATTCGAATTCGAGTTCATGGAACACAGTTTTGAATCTCTTCTCGTCGAAAGAAATGCTCTCCACTGGTTCCTTCCTCTTTTGCCTCTTGGAGCTTGATACTGCCATGAATTTGAGTTACTGTGTGAAGAGAGTGGAAGGTACGGATAGATGAGGAATTTGGTTGGTTAGGACAAGGTGTGATTTGGATGCCGAAAGTGTGAAGTGTGGAGAATGGGGGTTTGAGTGTGAAGGGAAAGTACGGACTAGGACTCACTTATATAGGGAAATGATGAGGGAATGAAGGGTATGGATTGATGTGGTGGTTGTTGGATGGACGGATGGGGTTTTGCAGGGGATGGGCACAAGGATCATCGTCTTTATGAGGGGGCTTGGTTCGGTCTTCAAGGGTCTCATTCTTTTCAATGTTGCATGGCAACATTTTCCAATGCATCCCTCCTTGATGCACGTGTGTAGTACGCTCCTCTTGTGGTGTCCGAACCTTCCTCATTTAATTGTCCAATCAATCCCCTTCAATGCTCCTTTCCCTTTTCCTATAAAAATAAGAAAAATTAATATCATTGAGAAATTAAACTTTATGGCTAGAATAATAAAGAAAACGAACTAGATTGTCTATTCATGAACACCAACTAACTAACTAACTAACTGTGTATCCTTATATGCACATTGGTGGCACCTTGGGTGACACCAAACTTAGTTTGTAGCACTGTGATGAAAAAGTTTTGTTCAAGGCTCCAAGATTAGCATGCTCTGGTTTGCATTCATGCTCTCTCGGCATGCTTTGAACACCAAACTTATTCTTCACTATATACTGCCTAATAAGGATTTCACCAAGTGTTTGTCAAGTTTGGGTTGGAATTCATGAATATTGACTTATTCACTATTTTCTAAAAGCATATAAAACATGGGTTGCCTCCCATGAAGCGCTTCTTTAGCGTCACTAGCTTGACGTTTCTCCTTCATCAGGGAGGTTGATAATGCTTCAAGTCTTCTCCTCTGGCAGTAGACCTATAGCCAGTGGTTATATCAATGATCTCTACATGTTCCAAGGAGAGAACTCTGTTGATAGTGAAGACCTTAGGTAACTGAGATGGTACAGTGGGGAGATTAGGAGGGATATCTGGGAAGTAAGCTGAGATCACTTTATCCCCTGGAGAGAAGTCCTCGGTAGGGATCTTCTTGTTCCTCCACCTCCTTGGTACCTTCTTCTTTGTTCCTTGTGATGTTGTCTTACTCTTTGTGACCTCCTCCTCTAAGGAAATATGGTTACTGGTCTCATATGATTCTGGTGGTTTGGGTTCCTCCTGATTTTCTTTGAGCTGTGGCAATTGCTGTTTACCTTGTTCATCAATCAAGGGAGTTTCCAGATGTGCTGGTTGTGCTTCAGTGCTTGTTTCTTCCTTCAGTATCTCACTGTGATTCTTCCTTGGTTCCTTGTTCTCTTGATCTGTTTCTTGTGAGAGTTTGAAGACATTAAAGCTGAGTTGTTCATCATGGATCCTCAAAAGTAGCTCCCCTCGCTCTACATCTATGAGTGCTCTGGCTGTAGCTAGGAATGGTCTTCCCAATATGATTGGGTGAGTGTGACTCTCTTCCATGTCCAATATGACAAAGTTTGTTGGGAGGAAGTATTTCCCAACCTTTACTAACACATTTTCCACCACTCCTATTGCTTGTTTTTAAGTTTTATCAGCCAGCCTGATGACTACATCTGTGGGCATTATCTCATTGATCTGCAGCCTCTTCATAAGGGATAAGGGCATTAAGTTGATGCTTGCTCCCAAATCGCAGAGTCCCTTATCAAACATGGTTTCTCCGATGGCACAAGGAATGTAGAAACTCCCTGGGTCCTTTCTTTTTGTAGGCAACTCTGGTTGAATGAGGGCGCCGCACTCCTTGTTCATTACTATAGTTTGGCCTCCCTTGAGTGAGCTTTTTCTGGGAAGCAGTTCCTTCATATACTTGATGTATGCAGGCATTTGTTGGATGGTCTTGATGAATGGTATGTTTACATGCAGAGATGCAAACAAGTCAAGAAATTTTGAGTATATTCTCTTCTCCACAGCACCATTGACTAGTTGGGGAAAGGGTGCATAGAGTCTCAGCAGCTCCTGTTGTGAGATTTTTGGTTCTTGGTGATCTTTTTCCTTCTTCTCTGCTGAGGTATCTCCAGGTTATTCTGACGGCTTGTTTGGCTTGTCTTCAGTCTCCTTACCACTTATAGTGACCATCTTGCAATCTTCCCATCTTACTTTCTTTGTTTCACCTCTCGGATTTTTCTCTGTGTCACTTGAGAATCCATCTGTAGGTTTGGGAATCTGCTCAGAGAGATACCCCACTTGAGATTCCAACCTCTTGATGGTGTCTCCCTGGTTCTTAAAATTTGCTCACACTTTCTCCTTGAACACCTTGTTGTCTTGAATCTCTTTGCATATGCCTTCAAGCAGGTTCTCAATCCTTGAGAGTCTGTCATCAGATGATGGTAGGTTGGGATTGGAGGTAGAAGGATGAGGAGTGTTATTTTGGTTTTGATATGGATGTGGAGAGGTGTTGTTATGGTGGTGTTGATATGTTCTCTGTGTGAATTGTTGGTGAGATGCATTGTTGTTGGGGTTGTGACGTCTCTGATCTTGGCTTTGATCTTGTTGATTCCCCCACCCAAAGTTTGGGTGATTCCTCCAACCAGGGTTGTAGGTCTTGGAGTATGGGTCATGATTTTTTCTAGGTGAATTCCCAATGTAGTTGGCTTGCTCCTGCTCACTCTCTGCCTCTGCATTCACTCCCTCTTGGGTTGTTGATGAGGTGGTGATTGCTGCTACTTGGTTCCTCTCCATCTTTTTGGTGAGGTCAGCTAATTACTTGGTAATGAGCTTGTTTTGGGCCAGCAGAGCATCTACATTGTTTAGCTCCATCACTCCTCTAGTGTTCCCTCTTTCGGAGGCATAGAAGTAGTCATTCTCTGCTACAGTTTCAATGACATCTATGGCCTCCTCAATGGTCTTCTTCTTGTTCAGAGATCCCCCGGATGAGTGGTCTACTGCTTTCTTTGATTCATAAGAAAGGCCTTCATAGAAAATGTGTAGCTGCACCCATTCATTGAACATATCTGGTGGACACCTCCTTGTTAGGTCCTTAAACCTCTCCCATGCTTCATATAGAGTCTCACCATCCTGCTGCCTGAAAGTTTGAACCTCAGCTCTCAGCCTGTTGATTCTTTGAGGAGGATAGAATCTGGCTAAAAATTTGTTCACCACATCTTTCCAGGTTGTCAAACTCTCCTTAGGGAAGGATTCCAACCATTTAGATGCCTTATCCTTGAGTGAGAAAGGGAACAAAAGTAGTCTATAGGTGTTAGGATGAACACCATTAGACTTCACAGTATCGCATATCCTCAGGAAGGTGGTTAGATGTTGATTGGGGTCTTCTTGGACGCCTCCTCCGAATGAATAGTTGTTCTGAACAAGGGTGATGAGCTGTGGTTTTAGTTCAAAGTTGTTGGCATGTATGGTTGGCTTTTGAATGCTACTCCCACAGTTTCCTGGGTTTGGGTTGATGTAGGAGCCTAGAACTCTTCTCTCTTGCCCAGCATGATTTACTAGACCTTCTCTGCCATGGTTGTGAGCCTCTTCTTCATGAATGTTCTCCATATTCTCCTCCATGTCTAGTTCAAAGTACTCTTCCTCTTCCTCAGCACCCACTACTCTTTTTCCTCTTGCTTCCCTCCTTAATCTAAGGAAGGTCCTCTCAGGTTCAGAATCAAAGGAAGTTGAAGCCCCGCTTCTCCTCCCTGTCATACAACCAACAAGGTACAAGCAAGGAAAATAGATGCAGAGAGTATTCTGTTAGAATTACTGTTAGTGTGAGTGATGTAATATATCAAACAGTTAGTGGGCTAGTGAACTGAATTGTAAATAACTAAAAAAAATAAACAAAAAAGTAGGGGGAAGGGAAGAAATTAACTAAAACTGAAAGCGAATTAACTCAACAGAAATTTAAATCAAACAAAAGAAAAATGCTCAATCTAGTTATCTTCCAATTTAATCATTGTTGATTCAAAATCAATCCCCGGCAATGGCACCATAAACTTGATACGCACAAAACTTGTCTCTCAACAAATTTTCTTCGGCAAGTGTACCGAATTTGTCGTCAAGTAAAAACTCACAATAGAGTGAGGTCGAATCCCACAGTGATTGATTGATCAAGCAACTTTAATTAGAGGAATGTTCTAGTTGAGCGAATCAGAATTTGATTTGAGATTTGCAAAAAATTAAATGGCGGGAAAGTAAATAGCAGAAACAGTAAATGCTAGAAATAAAGAGATGAATGTAAATGGCGGAAAGTAAATTGCAGAATCTTAAATGGGAATGGAGTAATTGCTCATAAAAGTAAATGGCAGAAATTAAAGAGAATGGGTAAGATCAGAAATGGGGAGTTCATTGGGCTCAGGAGATGTTGCATTCTCTGGATTAAGTTCATTTTCATCTCTTTCTCAATCAATGCATTCGTTGATCTCCTTGGCAATCTTAAGTGATCGAATTCCAATTTCTTGGTAATTCAATCTCTCAAATCTTGATCAATAGCCAATTCCTTGGTCAATTGCTCATGAGAAGAGATGAAGTATGGTCACTGATTATACCACATGCATTTCCCAAATCAAGTTTTGGTAGGATTATAGTCACATATCCATCCAAACCCAATTTGGTCCAGCATGAGAAAGCATTTCTAGCATGATCTCTTCATTCCTCTTTCAAGGTTCAGAAGAGATCCAAGTATGAATAGCTTCTTTTCCAAGATAACTACCCAATTGGATGAAGATCGAAAGCTTTCTAGTAAAATCAAGAGAAAAGATAGAAGAAGGAGAATGAAAACTAATATTGATCCATCAAATTACAACAGAGCTCCCTAACCCAATGAAAGGGGTTTAGTTGTTCATAGCTCTGGAAAATGAAAACCAAGATGGAGAATACATGATGAAAGTAAAACTAGAAGTGCAAAGAAAGTAAAATACAGAGAGTAGTTCTATGCCAAAGGCTCCCTAAAGTTTCCAACTCTCTAACTAATTCAAAGCTACTCCTATATATACTACTCTTCTCATCTTCTAGTTGGCTCTTCAAGTCTTGGGTATGGGCCTCTGAATCTTGAGTTTGAAGCAGTTATCCTTTTCATCAGGCTTAGCTTTGCTTGCAGAGAGAAAAGGTGAAGTAGGCAGGGACTTTGACTCAAGACGTTAGTGGTGTCAACGTTAAGTGAAAGTGTGGGTTCGAGAACGTTAGTGACAATCACCTTTTTCACTAACATTCCTAACCCAAATATGATCAAGTTGACTTCAACGTTAGTGGCACTAACGTGACCACTAACGTTGGCTCTTGGTCCTTCGCACACGTTATTGGGACTTACTTTTCCCAATAACGTGGAGAGTCCTCCCTTGTCCCTACGTTAGAGTCCACGTTAACTAGGTTAACGTGGCTTCTAACGTAGCAGTGCCAATTTTTCAAGAACGTTAGTGACACTTACCTTTGTCACTAACGTTCCAATGTGCCCCTTTCCCATGTTAGAGTCTACGTTAACTAGGTTAACATGGCTTCTAACATAGTAATGCTAGCCATCCCCAACGTTAGTGACAAAGGTGAGCGTCACTAACGTTGGCTCATCATCTCTTTATCCACGTTAGCTTCCACGTTAACTAAGTTAATGTGGGAGTTAACGTTGCTCATGGTGGCTCTTGGTGGTTCACCCCAACGTTAATGACAAAGGTAAGTGTCACTAACGTTGGCTATCAATTGCTCTTTCCACGTTAGTTTCCACGTTAACTAAGTTAACGTGGGAGTTAACGTAGTTTATGGAGGCTTGGCCAACGTTAGTTACAAAGGTGAATGTCACTAACGTTGGCTTCTCTTTTGCTTTTTAATGTTAGAGTCCACGTTAACTAAGTTAACGTGGCAACTAACATGGCCAATTATGAGCTTGGTCCAACGTTAGTGACAAAGGAGAGTGTCACTAACGTTGGCCTTGTTGTCTTCTTCCACGTTAGAGTTCACGTTAACTTAGTTAACGTGACTCTTAACGTGGGCTTATGATGGCTTCGAGGGCGTTATTGGCGATTACCTTTCTCATTAACTTTGCAGGTTAGCACCCATTCCACGTTAGAGGTCACATTAGTGGGACTAACGTGACTGCTAACGTGGTTCTTCTTTGCTTCCTTTGTCCTGAAATTAAGCAACAAAGTGCATCAAAGTTCTAGTCCAAGTCATGAGTCATGCATCATCCAATTTGTCATATAATTCATGAAAAATTCTCATGAAATCATGTAAAGTGCACAATGTATGCTTGAATCAAGATGTAAGTGAATATCTACCCAAAACTAGCTTATTTTCTAAGAAAATGCATGAAACTACCTTAAAAACAGTAAAGAAATGGTCAGTGAAACTGGCCAAAATGCCCTGGCATCAGCCTTCCAAGTGTTTGATAAAATGCTTGGGAGGGTTTTAAGTTAGATTTTTATATTCTTGGCTTTGGTTGAGTGATTGGAGACTCTTGAGTTATCAAACTCCTTTGTTGATCGATAATTGAAAGTTGCTGGTTGATTTGGATCCCTCTAAAGCTAGTCTTTCCTTAGGAGTTGACTAGGATTTGAGGAATCAAATTGATTAGTCCACTTGATTTTCCTTCATTGTTAGAGGTTAACTAAGTGGGAGCAATGAACAATTCTCATCACAATTGATAAGGATAACTAGGATATGACTTCTAATTTTCACACCTTGCCAAGAGTTTTCTTAGTTATTCATTTACTTTCTTGCCATTTTATTTCCTTGTTCCTTATTTCAAAAAACCCAAAAAGATAATTTTCCATAACCAATAATAACTACACCTTCCTGCAATTCCTTGAGAGACGACCCGAGGTTTAAATACTTCGGTTATTAATTTTATTGTGTTTGCTTTAGTGACAACCAAATTTTTGTATGAAAGGATTATTGTTGGTTTAGAAACTATACTTTCAACGAGATATTATTGTGAATTCTTACTAGCAAAAATCCGTTCATCACATGGCATTGTTTGTCTTGAGAGCATTTTTTTTTGCCTCAAGTTGATTCTTCTCCTTCTAGAGGTCTCAGCTTAAGTTCTCAAGGTGGACATCTCAGCCTTCACAGCACTAGGGATTCTTTTGGTTTTTTTTTATATAGCAACAATGCGGATTCTACTCTTTATCAAAGTCTCCATGTTCTTCTCTAAATCAACATCATTGACATTGACAACAGTTTCAGGCATTACAAATTCATCCACAAAACCCGGAGCATCAAAGTCGGGATAAAAAACTCTCCTGCATTTGTCGCTTAGGGTCTTTCTCTTCCTGGATCACCGATACTCGGGCTTCTTCTCAGACTCCTGGAACTTACAAACAGGAGGGGGTTTAGGGTAACCTTCAGAGCTTGCACCTCAGGCTATGCTATCTCAGTAACTAGGGAAGAAGTCGGTAAGGGATCTGAGGGTGGGCTGAGCTATTGAGCCTACTGGGCTTCCTAGGCTTGGCGCTGGGTAATGTTCTTTTTGGAAGCCTTTAACCTCTTATATGCAGCTGAAAAGCTAACCATTCTCTCTAAAAAGAAAAAGCAAATTCTAGTTAAAATAAGGTTTTGGCAGAAAAGTTGGGAGATCGTCTCTAACACTCTTAAAATATCTCTACAATCAAAGCCTCTTTCTCATCCAAATTGTCTAGGTAATAACGAACAAACTCAGGATCAGAATTCCAATACAGATTAAATATGTACTCTGACATATCATTCAGCCAGAAAGGTCAGGAATCTCCCTTAGATTGGAGCTTAAAGTAGTAGTTCTTGAAGTCATGGAAGAATTTCTTGAATATTGAAAAAACTTTCCGATCTTTTATAGCTTAGAAAGAAGTCCATTGTTATCTTTTAGTTGAGCTAAATGGTTTAGTTAGGTAAGAAAAAATAGCAGAAAGCTTGGAGAGAGATAGGAAGCCTAAGGATTTGGCATACGACTTAGTAAATGCGCATGAAGGACCAAGAATTAGGGTGAGGCTGAGAAGAAGCTACTTTAGAAGCAAACAAAACGTCTATTTCGAACTTGGAAAAAGGGATCTTAATTCCTATCTTGTAAAAAAAACACTCATAATGGCAACTACAAAAGACCGAGTAAGTCAGAACTCCTCTAACATTTTCATGTCCACCACATAAATGGCACTCAACATGGTTGAATCTACCTATATTACACTCTCTGGTATGTTTGAAGGCATAATGGCAACTACAAAATGAGACATGAGATAATAGAAACTTATAAAAGAAAAAATAACTAAACATTTAAAAGAAGTTGGATAATGCAAACACATTGGATCACCTTCAAAAGCTCAAATCCATAACCTCTACCAACACGATTGGGTTGGCAAAGGGCTATTATATCAGTGGCGCTATTTCCATGAATGGCGATAATGCCACTGGAAGGCAAAGAAAAATCAGGCAACAAACACAGAAACAAGTACACAAGAAACCAGAAAAAGAAAATTGTAAGTAAAAAACCAAAAAATCTCCAGAAACCTAGAAATCCAAATAGGCATGCCCAAAAAAACATCAAAAGAGAGAAAAAAATCCAAGAATAAAAAGATACAATATTTTCTATAAAGGAAAGTATAAAATGATGGGGCATGGTCTTCCTATAAGAAAAAATACAACAGACACGAGAAAAACATAGTAATAACAACATTCATACATGCAAAGTGGAAAACATACAACAACACTAACTTTGAAGAACGAAGAAATGAAGATGGTGCAGAATAGCATGGCTAAGGAAGTCTTGGAAAGCCAAAAGGTGTAGAGAGAAACTGGAGAGTCTAAATCGAGAGTGTGAAACATTGGGGAAACAGAAGAAAGATGAAAAGGTGGAAAGAGAAAATGTATATATACACAACTAGGGGCAAAAAAGTAACTTTTTACTGAATTAAATGTTGTGCACGGCTACCAAATTTACTGAAGAGATGCACGAACAGTTGAATGATGCCATCATTAAAACATGTCGAGAACTTCAGCTATCCACGTGGCAAAACACGTCGAAATTTTGACCTCTTTGCAAAAATGTACAAACTTATATTAAAGAATGACCATAAAAGATTTGTCTTACGACTTGCTTGAAGCATGACCTCTTTTGAGCCTGGCTTCTAGTTGGGACATTGTTCATACCTTACCCATATAACTTGGAACCAAGGACCTAGTAAAGGTTGAGTCATTCTAAGAAAGTTCATTAAGCTTGTAGGTCCAATATACCTAGATTCAGGATCTACCAACCTAACCTCATCAGGCCATGAATTCCGTAACCTATGCTCAACTCAACTTGTGTAGTAAGTAAAAGTTTGTCACTCCATTATCTCAAACACTAGCTACAGATCATCATCCCTTACAACGCGAAATAACTTTTCAAGATATAAGGGAAGAAAACCTTTATAAATATCCTACCAAAGTCAGGTATTTGTCAATTCTAATTCATTTAAATATGCACTAGACTCTTACTAACTTAAGAATTAGAGTCTCTTGCAGGTATTCTCCACCATCTTTCACCCAAAGACATCGGTAGCTTCATGTCCCTGATGAACAAGTCAGAACCTTTATTCCAAAAAGTTTGGACCTCATGTCTAGATCCATACCACATTAGTTTCAGGTATTCTTTCGAAACAAATTTCTTATAAGAAGAACAAATAGATAAAAACAAAAAACATTAACCAAGGAAGCAACATTGGCTAACCATATGTTCTAGAGAAACATGGTATCCAGATTCAATCTATCTCTTAGCTTTCCCACTCTATACCAAATTAAACACCAGAACATGAAAAATTTGAGTAGTCTTACTTATAGTTACATAAATTCACCAATTAGGTATCGTATCATATATTGATACAAGTGTACCACATACTAATTCATTTGCATATCAGAATGTTATATGTATATTTTTCGGTGAAAACTCAAGTGCAGTCGACTTCACGTGAAGTGGATAGTTGAGAGCCGTTAGATGATTTGATTGATTTGACTAAATTTTTATCATCTAACGGCTCTCAGCTATCAACTTCACGTGAAGTCGATTGCACCTGAGTTTTCACCATATTTTTCACATAAAATATTTTATATATGGTGTACCGAATATCTGTATCTATTCTAATACTGAAACCTATTGCATTGCATGTATCTATGGTCGTAATCTAATTTAGCCACAACAGTTCACCAATGGCCTTGCTCTAACAAACATTATGTAAATTAAAGAGCAGTTTTTGGAATCGGCTTACACCAAGAAAAACATGGACAGTTGATCTATTTACTATGCAAAACATATTGGATCGAACAGAAAGGGTCTCGGACAATCCATAAAACAATGTGGAGCTACATTTCTGATGCTTAACACCATGAAAGCTTTTCCCCAAGCTTTTCCATTAACACCACTCGACAGTTTTTCTCAAAATGAACAAAATTAAAGAACAATCACAATAACAAAATTATCAATTTATTTGGGCCCAAAATATCTCAACTAATTTGGGAACTAATTCTCCAATTTATTGAACACAAAAGATCTCATTATGAGTACATGAAACCAGTCAAAAATGACAATCATTGATGCCAGTTACAATAATTTAAGTTGCTTTCATTTGGGTGATCAAATTTTGAATCTTACACTTCCATTAATCTTCTCAGTTTCATCCTAACATTACAATAATATATATTAGTTGTATCTCTTTTCTATCCCAATAAAATCATTTTTTTCAAACATACATTGGATGTATCATATGTAAATACAAATGAATTCTTTCAAATTGAATGATTTATTTAGAAGTAATTTTTCAACTTAATGGTTCAAAAACAAGGAAAAGTCTAGGAGGCCAGCAACTTTGTTAAATTGATCGTGCTTATTTGGTGGTTTGCATAATCCAAACTTACTTTTGCACACCCCATAATGAAATTGGGCATGACTGTATAATATCTTGTTTGCCGTTTTTCACTCATGTCACAAAACAGGCTTTTTGACTCAGCCAATTTCGCTGAAGGTATATATGGGAATTGAGAAGATGCCTTTCATTTTCATTCTTGGAACTACTTTTGATTTTCTTTTTTTAAATTCCGACATATTTTTTGTTTCCGTTCAAAATATTTATGTTCATTTTTAAAAATTTTACGTCAATTAAAATAATTGTCTATATTAAAAACTTAAATAATAAGATTTTTACCACGAGTATTTTTAGAAAGAAAAACTATTAAAAGTTTTTTAGACAATTAGTTAAAGAATTTATAAATTAAGATATTATAATAATTTCTTTGATAAATGAAGATATTTCAATAGTTATCTCAATTCATGTACATTATCAAAGCTAGAAAAATATTTTTAATTGTTTTAGTCTCAATTAAACCATAAGCATTTGGATCCCAATAATTATATATAAAAGTTAATTTTACTTTATATCATCTAAACAAAAATAATTCTTTAACATAAACTTGCTTTAACATATTTAAATCAAACACACAAAATTAGTTATTATATTTTGATTTGTTGAAAATGATTCTTTTACTTTGTTTTTTGACTTAATTCTTTTACAGTTAACTGCTTTAAAAGTAATTTCCCAATGGTATAACTTGCGCACGAAGAAAGCGTTTTTGACAATTCACTTTGAGAGAGACAGAAGACGCTTACCTTTCCATACAGGCTCATGCTTTCACCAAAGAAAATGCATGCACCATTCATGCATCATATTCATATCAAGGTACGAGTGTGAAAAGGACTTAATGTCCTAGACTATTGGGTTATTGAACCCTAAATATTCCCTCTCTGACTATTTGAATTGATTGCGAAAGTTGTTTGTTTGATATGGTGCTAGGAATTAAGTATTTCTGTATTTGGACTTATTATGGGCAAGTAATTTTAGAGTAGCTTATAGGGGTGATCAAAACTGAACCAGATCGAACAAAACTGACTAATTGAACCAAAAAAATCGAGAACCGAATAAACTAAAAATCGAAAAAAAAATCATATTTTGTTGTTTTTTATGCGGTTCGGTTCGATTTTCGATTCTGACACTGAAAACTCTAATCGAACCGAACCGAACCAGTTAACTAAACCATAAAAAACCATTAACCCCCAACCCACCAACCATCATATAAGCTAACATGACCTAACTCACTAACTCCTATTCTCCTAACCTAGCGCAGCCAAGAAATTCCATTACCCCAACCCCTTCCATCCCCTCCCAGCAGCGCCTCCTAGCCCTGCCTCCCAGCCCCTCCCAGTCCAGCAAACCAGCGCCTCCCAACCCCGCCTCCTAACGCCTCCCAGTCCGCAAACCAGCGCCTCCCAGCCGCGCCTCGTAGCAACGCCTCGCAGCAGTGCCGGACCAGCAGCGCCGGACCAGCAGCGCCGGACCAGCCCCTCCCAGCACCTCCTAACGCCGAACACCAGATATGGAGGCTCCAAGTCAGGTATTAATTTGAATAATTTCTTTTCTATGTTCAGTGAATTTTTGTTTGAATTTTTGGTAATTGTTAATAATTTTATTTTTTTTTGAATTTATGCTTTTGTTTGAATAATTTCTGTTCTAGATTCAGTGTAATTTTGTTTGAATTTCTGCTTCTGTTTGAATAATTTCTGTTCTATGTTCATTGTTTAGTGTATTTTTGAAATTATTGATGGTTGTTGATTGTTGTATTTGTTTATGCAGTTTGTTGTTTATTGTTTAATTTATTTGTTGTTGATTTACTGAAATTGTTTGTGATTGTTGTTCATTATTTAATATATTTGTTGTTAATTTTCTAAAATTGCTTCTGCTTGTTATTCTGTTGTTCACTGTTCATTATTCAATGTTCAAGCTCAGAGGATGTCCTTAACAATTAACACAGAAAGCTTTTCCCTTTTATGCATATGGTAGTTGTTAAAGATTTTCTGAAAATATAATCCACTTAAGAATCAATTTTACATGTTTTCATCTTCAAATTATATTAAACTTGCGTAGGGTTTAAATTTACATTTTACTATTATCAATAATGTGGTAAGAAATAATGACCAAATATATTAGAGTAGGTTTGATAAATTTGCATTTGTTGTATTTTTACTTTTGATGATTCAATTAGTTGTGTTTTTGCTTCTGATGATTCAATTAGTTGTTGTATTTTTGCTTTTGATGATTCAAATGGCGACGATAATATGCATTGTGGAACAATACCAAATTCATATATATACACGCACAGTCGCACACACATAATACACATATATGTATATTCCTGTATATCCAATATCATAATGTAAGGAACACATATATACATCGATTAATTCATATATTGATTCAGTAAAATAAAATTGAATATTTTCGATGATTAAATTATAGATGGCTCTGATACCATTTGTTGGAATAAATTATTTCATTAATTCAGATCATTCATATTGAATCACCAAAAATATATCATAATGCGGAAGCGTATCTTTACTCATAAAAATTAGAAATTAGAAATCAGAATTGATGAAAGGGTTGTCCCAGTTTTTGTCAACCAAAGACTTCGATATCCCTAATAGGGCTGAATTGTGACTCTTCTGATGAGGAAAGGGCAACAAAGACAGCTTTGGTGTATTGGAAACCGAAACTCAGAAGTCATTATTTATATTTGAGCATGGCACCTGTTCATATCCTGGGTCGAGATGTCTGACCCGGGATGATCGACAACAAGCCGACCGACCTCTTCAAGTCAGGACTATCCGACCTCTTCTCCAAGAGCTCGGCCAAATCACCAGAAAAGCCCAAAAAGGGCCCAAACAGAGGAACACGACCCAAATCCAAAGGCAGCCCAAGCCTATAGAGATAAGGGCGGTTCCCTTGAAGATAAGATGACTTCACTCAAAGATAAGATAAGATAAGATAACTATCTTATCTCCGGAAAGATCACTCTCAAACATTATAAATACACTGGAGCACCCAGGTATAACTCATACTCTGATTCTACTAAAAACCTGCTTAATACCCTTGCTAACTTACCATCAGAGTCCCTTGTAGGTACCCCCACCCTCCGGTGACAAAGGATCAGCAGCACCCTCAGCCCAACAAGTCATACGCAACAGCTCCGGCCACCACCCACAAGTCGGCACATCAGCGCCGACCACCACAGCAGATCTCATCCGAGATCGACCTTCAGTTTCAGGTAACCCACGGAACATTGGCACCGTTGCCAGGGAACCTGGAAGTCATCCCATTATCATGGTGGACAACCTTGACAATGACCACAACTCTGATTTGGAGAACAGAACGCTACATAAGAACGCGGAAGTCACAGAACGCCACATAAGAACGCGGAAGTCACACTAGATGATACTTCTCAACCTAACAAAGACAAGAACTCACCAAACACGGGAGCCATGGAAGCACTTCAGGATCAACTAAAACAACTCGAAAAAGAGGTCGAGTATCAACAGGAAGTTCCCAACCACAGAAGGGATAGCTATGATAAAAGCAGACCAGAAGACAGCGCGCCGTTGTTACAATGAAAGTCTGAACCTCAGAGGCAAAGGAGAAGAAATCCACACCATCGAACTCGGGGGAGTTCGAGGACGGGAAGAACTTCGCCCACTACCCGCAGGCAAAATAGAAAAAGTCCAAATCGGAGATGTCCCAGATAAAACAACCAATATCAGCACAATCCTAAAAGGAGACGTAAAGGAGTCCCTCATACAATTCTTAAGGAATAATGTCGACCTCTTTGCATGGAAGGCCGCAGACATTGTAACGACCCAATTTTCAATATGTCTAGATCATACCAGAAACTGAGCGCTACCAATTTGTCTTCCTAATTATTATCTATTATTTATCATATGAGCCTGATTCGTTGTTAAAAACGTAGTTAATTTACGGGGTCTTTTTGTTTTTGAAAACATTTGGATTAATAGACAAAATCGTTCATAATCAATTCATAATTGATAACAGATAAAACAGTTATAAACAACCAGACATAAATACATCACAAGCAGTCAACAATATTCGGTGATTTAGCATTTATTAGAGTATAGACTTTTAGTTAGAACACCCCTAGATATAGCTAGATAATAACTATATACATAAATATACATACAACATCCTAGGTCCTGACCTGTTCAAGAGGTCCCTAAGCTGGCACCTAGGCTAGCCTAGACTCTATACTCACCTAGTCCCTCTAAACTACTAAAGCGAGGGAAAGTACGTTCTAAGTCTTCAAAACTCAAGTCAGGTGGAACGTCATCAAAAGGTAGAACATCATCTGCTACTCCTCTGCACGATCAGACATTGCCATAGGACGTCTCTCTGGTACCTCATGAAGTAGCCACACAACAGGAGTCTCGTATACATGATTTAGGTTAAAGTTCACGTACAAACGGGGTGAAGATATTGGCTGGTATCACAGTATATACATATAAACAAAGAACGAGATTCACCCTAGACTCAGAAGAATACCTAGAGCGGAATCCTCTTTACGAAATGGTCATCAGTAGATTACGGAAGGGTATTCCTGCTTCTATCTGAAGGGGGAGGGGAGAGAGAAGGGGTAAGAACTGGGGAGTTCTTAGTAGGGTCGGGGTTATTAGTTACGTTCATTAATTACGTGTTGTTTAGCAGATAAATAGCAGAATACCGAGAAGTAGTAGACAGAAGAAACAGATAAATAGAGAAAATAGAAAGCAAAACAAAAACAAAAGAATACAAGAAAACAAAACACAGACATAGAGAATAGAATGAAAACAAAGAAAGCATATATTCAAACAACAATCATAACAGAAGAAATACGCAACCAAGTATGATGCATGTCTGTCCTATGCAGGCCATGAGCTCACGTGTCGGTTTACACCCTGCCGCCTGACATTATCCAGGAACTAGTCCTAGATATGGCTTATTTTCTGTAGGTGAACTTCGGCCTACAGAAATAGCACTCCCGTAAGTGAACTTCGGCTTACAAGAATAGTCTAAACACAACACAACAACTTTCTGTAGGTGAACTTCGGCCTACAGAAATAACACCTCTGTAAGTGAACTTTGGCTTACAGAATTGGTGCCCCTGTAAGTGAACTTCGGCTTACAGGAATAATATAAACACAACAGAACAACTTTCTGTAGGTGAACTTCGGCCTACAGAAATAACACCTCTGTAAGTGAACTTCGGCTTACAGAAATAGCGCCCCTGTAAGTGAACTTCGGCTTACAGGTATCACAACTCTCTGTAGGTAAACTTCGGCCTACAGGAGCAACACCCTGAGATACACAATTGATATTCACCGTAGGTGAACTTCGGCCTACAGGAATAACAACTTACTATAGGCAAACTTGGGCCTACAGGACCTCCAGGGCCAACAGAAAAGCAGTAGTTGAATATAAAATAGAATATCATGCCACAAGGCTTAACACTTTATTTTTACACTCTTTTCTTCTATTCTCTTTGTTATATTACTCTTTTCCCTATGCCTTTTTTCTCTGCTCTGGTTACTCTTTTCTCTGTATCTCTTTACTCTATTCTGATTACTCTGTTTAACATATGTATTTGAAGCTTATGTTAATTTCGGTATGAATAGTTAGCCTGTCCCAAGTATAGGTTCATTAAGTCTATACTGAAATATTTTAACTTTTCATATAATACCTAACCCTAGTCGGAACTCAAGAACTAACTATGCTGCCCTAGTTCGTTCACTAATCTCTGTCTGTTTTTCTGTCATTAAAACTTTACAGACTTTTTCTTCGACTTTTATCTTTTCTTCAAATTTTTATCTTTTATTTATCTTTGCCTCACTAATATGTTCTTACCACTCCCTAAGTGTTTAATGAAAGTAATTATGAGATTCTGCGCTTAAAGTTGTCTTTCTAAAGCTTTTACAGAAAACTGCCTTTTTCGCATTATTTTATTATTTTTATTAAAATATTATTTTAATTAAATATTATTATTTAATATTTTATTATTATTTATTATTTTATTATTAAATTTTCGAAAATTACCTTGCCTTTACCTTTTAACCTTTAAAATTAACTTTTTACCTCGGTAACTTTTAATATTTCTACTTTAACCACCCTAACTTTCAGAAATTACAAAATAACCCCTCAAACACCAAAATATTTACTTCCTTGCCCTTTATAAGATCTAAAAGGTGTTCTTCATTGTTCTTCACCACACTCAAAGTGTTCTTCATGTTCTTCATATATTCTTCAAATTCTTTCTCTGTTTTTACCCGTTTTTCAATCTTTTCAGCAACCGATTTTTACCAAAATTCAAAATAAATTCTCAGCCACTAAAACCCCATATTTTCTACATGATTTTAACACAAATTGAACCCAAATTTAGGGCCTAGGGTTTCGTTTTCCAGCTGCTCCAAGAACATGAACTTTAAAGCTTGAATTTCATCAAATTTCATCAAAATTTCACCAAATTTTCACCAAGAATCAATCATATATGAAACCAATTTTTAGCACAGAAAATTTATACAACATTCACACAACTCAAACACAAATAATCAAGATTAATTTCGTGACACCCTGCCTTGATTTGCTGCTCCAAATCCGGTTACTCTTTGAAGTGTTCTTAAAGCACTTTTTCCTCCTAAAACACATCAAGAACAACTTTAAAACTCTAAACCATCAACTAAACGAACTTCAGCAGCATCTTAGAAAGGTTATCCTCACCTTAAACATGCAGGAAATCAAAGATCTTTGGCCCACAAGTCAAGCTAAGCAAGAGATCTAAGGAAGAACATTAAGAAAACACTTGTTTAAGCATGTTTCCTTGAAAACCGAATTGAAGAGGGAGGGAGACAGCCATCTCACCTTATTTCCAGCCTTGATAAGTCACATGGTTATGTAGAGGAAGAAGAGAGGATCATTTTGGTGAAATCGGAGTTTTGATTTGAGTTTTAATTCAGAAGAAATCTAGCTTTGAAGATTAAGTGTTCATAAAAGTTTCTCTCTTTTGTCTCTTGTTATTTTCGGCCAAAATGATGAAATGAGACAGCCTTGGAGGTCTTAGGGGTGTAGGGTGAGTTGTGATTGGTTGTCTTGGAGGTGGATTAAAATAATATTAAAATATCTCAGGTGTATAACTACTAAAACTAGATGTATCGGAACACTTGCAAAAACATCTCTAAAAATTATTTTCTGAGCTACTAGCATAAATGACACTAGTAACGTATTTATTATGAGAATAAAACATGAATAATGAGGCCTTAGCATTGCTAAAGTCATCAGAGAGTGCTGGTGCTAAGCTGCACCAGTAAATTGTGAACCCGGTTAAACCGATTTTCTATTTTTAACTAAAACAGACCAGGTAACCTTATAATATCATTCAAGCATTTTTTAATTCTAATATAATGATAATATTATACTATTATCTATCTCCTCTCATGAATCGAGTCCGGTTCGTCAAACAGAGACAATTTACGAAAATCAGAATCAAAACTGCCAACCGATACGGTTCAAAAACTAGGTTCTTCGTGACCGCGTTATCGAGCTTGCCTCGGAAAAAGTTCTAGCTTAAGGATGACATAATGACAATGAGGATTGAGATACTTGTTGATATAGAAGAGGTGTTCCCTTTACTGATCTTCTGGCGAAATCCGTGCCTTCGGAAAAGATCTCGCATACTCGAAAATCAGGGTTGTTACATTCTACCCTCCTAAAAGAAAATTTTGCCCTCAAAATTTCAGCCACATGCAAGAATCCATCTTCAAGAAGTCTATTTACTTCAAGCCATCCTGACGAAGATATCAGTTCATTCCTTACAGCATCTAAATATCACATAGCCATGGCCATGGAGATCATAACAGCTATAAGAATAGTTGTGCCTCTCATGAATTTATCGTTCGGAACTCGATTAAACCATGCCTATTCACAGTCATTGAGGTCTTATCCACACCAAACAATCAATATTAAGGTGATCAGTCTTAATATCTCAAGTTAGGCACGAACATTCCTAAAATGAGCACTCATAGACATTCATGCCAAATGTATCTTGAAGATACCCTAACAGCATGGGACACAAAAGCAGAATATGCAATAAAGCATAGTCAGTCCACTCCCCAGGCTCTACTGGGAATGAACTGCTCTGATACAAAATTGTAACGATCCAATTTTCAATATGTCTAGATCATACCAGAAACTGAGCGCTACCAATTTGTCTTCCTAATTATTATCTATTATTTATCATATGAGCCTGATTCGTTGTTAAAAACATAGTTAATTTATGGGGTATTTTTGTTTTTGAAAACATTTGGATTAATAGACAGAATCGTTCATAATCAATTCACAATTGATAACAGATAAAACAATTATAAACAATCACACATAAATACATCACAAGTAGTCAACAATATTCGGTGATTTAGCCTTTATTAGAGTATAGACTTTTAGTTAGAACACCCCTAGATATAGCTAGATAATAACTATATACATATATATACATACAACATCCTAGGTCCTGACCTATTCAAGAGGTCCCTAAGCTGGCACCTAGGCTAGCCTAGACTCTATACTCACCTAGTCCCTCTAAACTACTAAAGCGAGGGAAAGTACGTTCTAAGTCTTCAAAACTCAAGTCAGGTGGAACGTCATCAAAAGGTAGAACATCATCTGCTACTCCTCTGCACGATCAGACATTGCCATAGGACGTCTCTCTGGTACCTCATGAAGTAGCCACACAACAGGAGTCTCGTATACATGATTTAGGTTAAAGTTCACGTACAAACGGGGTGCAGATATTGGCTGGTATCACAGTATATACATATAAACAAAGAACGAGATTCACGCTAGACTCAGAAGAATACCTAGAGCAGAATCCTCTTTACGAAACGGTCATCAGTAGATTACGGAAGGGTATTCCTGCTTCCATCTGAAGGGGGAGGGGAGAGAGAAGGGGTAAGAACTGGGGAGTTCTTAGTAGGGTCGGGGTTATTAGTTACGTTCATTAATTACGTGTTGTTTAGCAGATAAATAGCAGAATACCGAGAAGTAGTAGACAGAAGAAACAGATAAATAGAGAAAATAGAAAGCAAAACAAAAACAAAAGAATACAAGAAAACAAAACACAGACATAGAGAATAGAATGAAAACAAAGAAAGCATATATTCAAACAACAATCATAACAGAAGAAATACGCAACCAAGTATGATGCATGTCTGTCCTATGCAGGCCATGAGCTCACGTGTCGGTTTACACCCTGCCGCCTGACATTATCCAGGAACTAGTCCTAGATATGGCTTATTTTCTGTAGGTGAACTTCGGCCTACAGAAATAGCACTCCCGTAAGTGAACTTCGGCTTACAAGAATAGTCTAAACACAACACAACAACTTTCTGTAGGTGAACTTCGGCCTACAGAAATAACACCTCTGTAAGTGAACTTTGGCTTACAGAAATGGTGCCCCTGTAAGTGAACTTCGGCTTACAGGAATAATATAAACACAACAGAACAACTTTCTGTAGGTGAACTTCGGCCTACAGAAATAACACCTCTGTAAGTGAACTTCGGCTTACAGAAATAGCGCCCCTGTAAGTGAACTTCGGCTTACAGGTATCACAACTCTCTGTAGGTAAACTTCGGCCTACAGGAGCAACACCCTGAGATACACAATTGATATTCACTGTAGGTGAACTTCGGCCTACAGGAATAACAACTTACTATAGGCAAACTTGGGCCTACAGGACCTCCAGGGCCAACAGAAAAGCAGCAGTTGAATATAAAATAGAATATCATGCCACAAGGCTTAACACTTTATTTTTACACTCTTTTCTTCTATTCTCTTTGTTATATTACTCTTTTCCCTATGCCTTTTTTCTCTGCTCTGGTTACTCTTTTCTCTGTATCTCTTTACTCTATTCTGATTACTCTGTTTAACATATGTATTTGAAGCTTATGTTAATTTCGGTATGAATAGTTAGCCTGTCCCAAGTATAGGTTCATTAAGTCTATACTGAAATATTTTAACTTTTCATATAATACCTAACCCTAGTCGGAACTCAAGAACTAACTATGCTGCCCTAGTTCGTTCACTAATCTCTGTCTGTTTTTCTGTCATTAAAACTTTACAGACTTTTTCTTCGACTTTTATCTTTTCTTCAAATTTTTATCTTTTATTTATCTTTGCCTCACTAATATGTTCTTACCACTCCCTAAGTGTTTAATGAAAGTAATTATGAGATTCTGCGCTTAAAGTTGTCTTTCTAAAGCTTTTACAGAAAACTGCCTTTTTCGCATTATTTTATTATTTTTATTAAAATATTATTTTAATTAAATATTATTATTTAATATTTTATTACTATTTATTATTTTATTATTAAATTTTCGAAAATTACCTTGCCTTTACCTTTTAACCTTTAAAATTAACTTTTTACCTCGGTAACTTTTAATATTTCTACTTTAACCACCCTAACTTTCAGAAATTACAAAATAACCCCTCAAACACCAAAATATTTACTTCCTTGCCCTTTATAAGATCTAAAAGGTGTTCTTCATTGTTCTTCACCACACTCAAAGTGTTCTTCATGTTCTTCATATATTCTTCAAATTCTTTCTCTGTTTTTACCCGTTTTTCAATCTTTTCAGCAACCGATTTTTACCAAAATTCAAAATAAATTCTCAGCCACTAAAACCCCATATTTTCTACATGATTTTAACACAAATTGAACCCAAATTTAGGGCCTAGGGTTTCGTTTTCCAGCTGCTCCAAGAACATGAACTTTAAAGCTTGAATTTCATCAAATTTCATCAAAATTTCACCAAATTTTCACCAAGAATCAATCATATATGAAACCAATTTTTAGCACAGAAAATTTATACAACATTCACACAACTCAAACACAAATAATCAAGATTAATTTCGTGACACCCTGCCTTGATTTGCTGCTCCAAATCCGGTTACTCTTTGAAGTGTTCTTAAAGCACTTTTTCCTCCTAAAACACATCAAGAACAACTTTAAAACTCTAAACCATCAACTAAACGAACTTCAGCAGCATCTTAGAAAGGTTATCCTCACCTTAAACATGCAGGAAATCAAAGATCTTTGGCCCACAAGTCAAGCTAAGCAAGAGATCTAAGGAAGAACATTAAGAAAACACTTGTTTAAGCATGTTTCCTTGAAAACCGAATTGAAGAGGGAGGGAGACAGCCATCTCACCTTATTTCCAGCCTTGATAAGTCACATGGTTATGTAGAGGAAGAAGAGAGGATCATTTTGGTGAAATCGGAGTTTTGATTTGAGTTTTAATTCAGAAGAAATCTAGCTTTGAAGATTAAGTGTTCATAAAAGTTTCTCTCTTTTGTCTCTTGTTATTTTCGGCCAAAATGATGAAATGAGACAGCCTTGGAGGTCTTAGGGGTGTAGGGTGAGTTGTGATTGGTTGTCTTGGAGGTGGATTAAAATAATATTAAAATATCTCAGGTGTATAACTACTAAAACTAGATGTATCGGAACACTTGCAAAAACATCTCTAAAAATTATTTTCTGAGCTACTAGCATAAATGACACTAGTAACGTATTTATTATGAGAATAAAACATGAATAATGAGGCCTTAGCATTGCTAAAGTCATCAGAGAGTGCTGGTGCTAAGCTGTACCAGTAAATTGTGAACCCGGTTAAACCGATTTTCTATTTTTAACTAAAACAGACCAGGTAACCTTATAATATCATTCAAGCATTTTTTAATTCTAATATAATGATAATATTATACTATTATCTATCTCCTCTCATGAATCGAGTCCGGTTCGTCAAACAGAGACAATTTACGAAAATCAGAATCAAAACTGCCAACCGATACGGT
Organism: Arachis ipaensis; assembly: GCF_059453495.1. Lineage (NCBI taxonomy): Eukaryota > Viridiplantae > Streptophyta > Magnoliopsida > Fabales > Fabaceae > Arachis > Arachis ipaensis. The sequence goes on from NC_142441.1 coordinate 101,041,034, forward strand.
TCAAAAACTAGGTTCTTCGTGACCGCGTTATCGAGCTTGCCTCGGAAAAAGTTCTAGCTTAAGGATGACATAATGACAATGAGGATTGAGATACTTGTTGATATAGAAGAGGTGTTCCCTTTACTGATCTTCTGGCGAAATCCGTGCCTTCGGAAAAGATCTCGCATACTCGAAAATCAGGGTTGTTACATTCTACCCTCCTAAAAGAAAATTTTGCCCTCAAAATTTCAGCCACATGCAAGAATCCATCTTCAAGAAGTCTATTTACTTCAAGCCATCCTGACGAAGATATCAGTTCATTCCTTACAGCATCTAAATATCACATAGCCATGGCCATGGAGATCATAACAGCTATAAGAATAGTTGTGCCTCTCATGAATTTATCGTTCGGAACTCGATTAAACCATGCCTATTCACAGTCATTGAGGTCTTATCCACACCAAACAATCAATATTAAGGTGATCAGTCTTAATATCTCAAGTTAGGCACGAACATTCCTAAAATGAGCACTCATAGACATTCATGCCAAATGTATCTTGAAGATACCCTAACAGCATGGGACACAAAAGCAGAATATGCAATAAAGCATAGTCAGTCCACTCCCCAGGCTCTACTGGGAATGAACTGCTCTGATACAAAATTGTAACGATCCAATTTTCAATATGTCTAGATCATACCAGAAACTGAGCGCTACCAATTTGTCTTCCTAATTATTATCTATTATTTATCATATGAGCCTGATTTCGTTGTTAAAAACATAGTTAATTTATGGGGTATTTTTGTTTTTGAAAACATTTGGATTAATAGACGGAATCGTTCATAATCAATTCACAATTGATAACAGATAAAACAATTATAAACAATCACACATAAATACATCACAAGTAGTCAACAATATTCGGTGATTTAGCCTTTATTAGAGTATAGACTTTTAGTTAGAACACCCCTAGATATAGCTAGATAATAACTATATACATATATATACATACAACATCCTAGGTCCTGACCTATTCAAGAGGTCCCTAAGCTGGCACCTAGGCTAGCCTAGACTCTATACTCACCTAGTCCCTCTAAACTACTAAAGCGAAGGAAAGTACGTTCTAAGTCTTCAAAACTCAAGTCAGGTGGAACGTCATCAAAAGGTAGAACATCATCTGCTACTCCTCTGCACAATCAGACATTGCCATAGGACGTCTCTCTGATACCTCATGAAGTAGCCACACAACAGGAGTCTCGTACACATGATTTAGGTTAAAGTTCACGTACAAACAGGGTGCAGATATTGGCTGGTCTCACAGTATACACATATAAATAAAGAACGAGATTCACCCTAGACTCAGAAGAATACCTAGAGCGGAATCCTCTTTACGAAACGGTCATCAGTAGATTACGGAAGGGTATTCCTGCTTCCATCTGAAGGGGGAGGGGAGAGAGAAGGGGTAAGAACTGGGGAGTTCTTAGTAGGGTCGGGGTTATTAGTTACGTTCATTAATTCCGTGTTGTTTAGCAGATAAATAGCAGAATACCAAGAAGCAGTAGACAGAAGAAACAGATAAATAGAGAAAATAGAAAGCAAAACACAAACAAAAGAATACAAGAAAACAAAACACAGACATAGAGAATAGAATGAAAACAAAGAAAGCATATATTCAAACAACAATCATAACAGAAGAAATGTGCAACCAAGTATGATGCATGTCTGTCCTATGCAGGCCATGAGCTCACGTGTCGGTTTACACCCTGCAGCCTGACATTATCCAGGAACTAGTCCTAGATATGGCTTATTTTCTGTAGGTGAACTTCGGCCTACAGAAATAGCACTCCCGTAAGTGAACTTCGGCTTACAAGAATAGTCTAAACACAACACAACAATTTTCTGTAGGTGAACTTCGGCCTACAGAAATAACACCTCTGTAAGTGAACTTTGGCTTACAGAAATGGTGCCCCTGTAAGTGAACTTCGGCTTACAGGAATAATATAAACACAACAGAACAACTTTCTGTAGGTGAACTTCGGCCTACAGAAATAACACCTCTGTAAGTGAACTTCGGCTTACAGAAATAGCGCCCCTGTAAGTGAACTTCGGCTTACAGGTATCACAACTCTCTGTAGGTAAACTTCGGCCTACAGGAGCAACACCCTGAGATACACAATTGATATTCACTGTAGGTGAACTTCGGCCTACAGGAATAACAACTTACTATAGGCAAACTTGGGCCTACAGGACCTCTAGGGCCAACAGAAAAGCAGCAGTTGAATATAAAATAGAATATCATGCCACAAGGCTTAACACTTTATTTTTACACTCTTTTCTTCTATTCTCTTTGTTATATTACTCTTTTCCCTATGCCTTTTTTCTCTGCTCTGGTTACTCTTTTCTCTGTATCTCTTTACTCTATTCTGATTACTCTGTTTAACATATGTATTTGAAGCTTATGTTAATTTCGGTATGAATAGTTAGCCTGTCCCAAGTATAGGTTCATTAAGTCTATACTGAAATATTTTAACTTTTCATATAATACCTAACCCTAGTCGGAACTCAAGAACTAACTATGCTGCCCTAGTTCATTCACTAATCTCTGTCTGTTTTTCTGTCATTAAAACTTTACAGACTTTTTCTTTGACTTTTATCTTTTCTTCAAATTTTTATCTTTTATTTATCTTTGCCTCACTAATATGTTCTTACCACTCCCTAAGTGTTTTATGAAAGTAATTATGAGATTCTGCGCTTAAAGTTGTCTTTCTAAAGCTTTTACAGAAAACTGCCTTTTTCGCATTATTTTATTATTTTTATTAAAATATTATTTTAATTAAATATTATTATTTAATATTTTATTATTATTTATTATTTTATTATTAAATTTTCGAAAATTACCTTGCCTTTACCTTTTAACCTTTAAAATTAACTTTTTATCCCGGTAACTTTTAATATTTCTACTTTAACCACCCTAACTTTCAGAAATTACAAAATAACCCCTCAAACACCAAAATATTTACTTCCTTGCCCTTTATAAGATCTAAAAGGTGTTCTTCATTGTTCTTCACCACACTCAAAGTGTTCTTCATGTTCTTCATATATTCTTCAAATTCTTTCTCTGTTTTTACCCGTTTTTCAATCTTTTCAGCAACCGATTTTTACCAAAATTCAAAATAAATTCTCAGCCACTAAAACCCCATATTTTCTACATGATTTTAACACAAATTGAACCCAAATTTAGGGCCTAGGGTTTCGTTTTCCAGCTGCTCCAAGAACATGAACTTTAAAGCTTGAATTTCATCAAATTTCATCAAAATTTCACCAAATTTTCACCAAGAATCAATCATATATGAAACCAATTTTTAGCACAGCAAATTTATAAAACATTCACACAACTCAAACACAAATAATCAAGATTAATTTCGTGACACCCTGCCTTGATTTGCTGCTCCAAATCCGGTTACTCTTTGAAGTGTTCTTAAAGCACTTTTTCCTCCTAAAACACATCAAGAACAACTTTAAAACTCTAAACCATCAACTAAACGAACTTCAGCAGCATCTTAGAAAGGTTATCCTCACCTTAAACGTGCAGGAAATCAAAGATCTTTGGCCCACAAGTCAAGCTAAGCAAGAGATCTAAGGAAGAACATTAAGAAAACACTTGTTTAAGCATGTTTCCTTGAAAACCGAATTGAAGAGGGAGGGAGACAGCCATCTCACCTTATTTCCTGCCTTGATAAGTCACATGGTTATGTAGAGGAAGAAGAGAGGATCATTTTGGTGAAATCGGAGTTTTGATTTGAGTTTTAATTCAGAAGAAATCTAGCTTTGAAGATTAAGTGTTCATGAAAGTTTCTCTCTTTTCTCTCTTGTTATTTTCGGCCAAAATGATGAAATGAGACAGCCTTGGAGGTCTTGGGGGTGTAGGGTGAGTTGTGATTGGTTGGCTTGGAGGTGGATTAAAATAATATTAAAATATCTCAGGTGTATAACTACTAAAACTAGATGTATCGGAACACTTGCAAAAACATCTCTAAAAATTATTTTCTGAGCTACTAGCATAAATGACACTAGTAACGTATTTATTATGAGAATAAAACATGAATAATGAGGCCTTAGCATTGCTAAAGTCATCAGAGAGTGCTGGTGCTAAGCTGCACCAGTAAATTGTGAACCCGGTTAAACCGATTTTCTATTTTTAACTAAAACAGACCAGGTAACCTTATAATATCATTCAAGCATTTTTTAATACTAATATAATGATAATATTATACTATTATCTATCTCCTCTCATGAATCGAGTCCGGTTCGTCAAACAGAGACTATTTACGAAAATCAGAATCAAAACTGCCAACCGATACGGTTCAAAAACTAGGTTCTTCGTGACCGCGTTATCGAGCTTGCCTCGGAAAAGGTTCTAGCTTAAGCATGACATAATGACAATGAGGATTGAGATACTTGTTGATATAGAAGAGGTGTTCCTTTTACTGATCTTCTGGCGAAATCCGTGCCTTCGGAAAAGATCTCGCATACTCGAAAATCAGGGTTGTTACAGACATGCTGGGCATAGACCCCAAGCTAATGTGCCACAAGCTGGCAGTATACCCAGGATCTCGGCCAGTACAGCAGAGATGTAGAAAGCTCGGGCTAGAAAAATCTCAAGCTGTGGAAGAACAGGTACAAGCTCTACTAGAAGCAAGATTCATAAGAGAAGTCAAGTACCCACTATGGCTAGCCAACGTCGTCTTGGTGAAAAAAATCAAATGAGAAGTGGCGGATGTGCACTGACTACACCGATCTCAACAAAGCTTGCCCAAAAGATCTTTATCCACTCCCAAGTATTGACGCTCTGGTGGATGCCTCTTCTTGATACAAATACCTCTCGTTTATGGACGCCTATTCGGGATACAATCAAATCCCAATGTACCCACCTGATCAAGAAAAAACCTCCTTTTTAACTCCAAAAGCAAACTACTGCTACGTTGTCATGCCATTCAGACTCAAAAATGCCGGAGCCACTTATCAAAGATTAATGAATAAAGTCTTCGCAGACCACCTCGGGAAAGTCATGGAAGTCTACGTGGACGACATGTTAGTAAAGACACAAAGTGAGGAGTTATTACTGTCCGACCTCACCCAAGTATTTGACACTATAAGAAGGCATGGCATGCGACTTAACCCTGCAAAATGCACCTTCACAGTAGAAGCTGGCAAATTCTTGGGTTTTATGCTCACACAGAGAGGAATCAAGGCAAATCCGGATAAATGCCGAGCTATACTCGACATGAAAAGTCCGACCTGTGTTAAAGAGGTACAACAAATCAATGGAAGATTGGCAGCCTTGTCCAGATTCCTAGCTGGATCAGCAATAAGATCTCTCCCCTTCTACGAAACTCTAAGGAAGGGAAAGAGGTTTGAATGGACAACGGAGTGCGAGCAGGCCTTCCTGGATTTCAAAAGGTTCCTGGGACGACCACCTATTCTAACTCGGCCATGGAAAGGAGAACAACTTTTATTATACCTCGGAGTAGGAAATCGGGCAGTAGCCTCAGCACTGGTCCGAGAGGACGATAGTGGACAACAATCTATATACTTCATCAGCAAAGTACTACAAAGGTCCGAACTGAACTACCAAAAAATAGAAAAATTCGCCTATGCTCTCATACTAACATCTCGATGACTTCGCCCATATTTCCAAGCCCACATCATCAGGGTTCGAACCAACCAGCCCATAAAAAGCATTCTGCAGAAAACAGACTTAGCAGGAAGAATCTAACAATGGGCAGTCGAGTTATCCAAATTCGACCTTCAATATGAAGCTCGGACAGCTATTAAATCACAGTATCTGGCCGACTTCATTGCAGAGTTTACTGACACCCCAGAAATCCCCACTGAATGGAATCTCTACGTAGACGGCTCCTCGAATAAAACCAGAAGTGGCATAGGCGTAATAATAGAAAGTGACCAAGGAACCCAAATCGAACTTTCCCTCAAATTCGGGTTCCCTGCTTTAAACAACCAATCCGAATATGAAGTATTACTAGCCGGTTTGAAGCTGGCTAAGGAGGTTGGAGCTCAAAAACTTATCATCTACAGCGACCCACAAGTAGTCACCTCACAAATAGTAGGAAGTTACCAAGCTAAGGATCCTCGAATAAAGCTAAGGATCCGCCACATACCTCGGGAACAGAATGCTCGAGTAGATGCACTCTCAAAGCTAGCCAGCACCAAACTAGGGGGCAACAATAAAAGCCTCATCCAGGAAATGCTGCAGAACACGTCAATCTCTGAAGAAGAAAAGGTCCTAGCCATAACAGGTCTGGATCAAGGATGGATGACTTCCACAATTAACTACCTCAAAATAGAAACACTCCCTACAGATAAGAAGGAGGCAAAGAGGTTAAAACGAGAGGCACAATACTACACCATCATAAACAATACTCTATACAAGAGAGGGATTTCAACACTATTGTTAAAATGTGTGCCGACTTCCAACACAAAGGAAGTTTTAGAAGAAGTACACAGTGGCATCTGTGGCAACCACCTCGGAGCACAAGCTCTCACAAAAAAAGTACTCCGGGCCGGATTCTATTGGCCAACTTTACAAAAAGAAGCAATGGAATTCGTAAAGACTTGTCCACCATGTCAGAAGTATGCTAATTTTCACATGGCCCCACTAGAGGAGCTCATCAGTGTAACCTCACCCTGGCCATTTGCAAAATGGAGACTCGATCTCCTTGGACCCTTCCCTCAAGGATCAGGACAGGTCAAGTTTCTCATCGTCGGGGTAGACTATTTTACAAAATGAATTGAGGTAGAACCTCTAGCCAACGCCACTGCTCAAAGAAGTCGAAAATTCCTATATAGAAATATTTTCACAAGGTTTGGGGTTCCATACTCCATCACCACAGATAATGGCACTCAATTTACAGACACATGCTTCAGAAAATTGGTGGCCGACTTGAAAATAAAGCACCAATTCACATCCGTAGAACATCCCCAGGCCAATGGACAGGCAGAAGCCGCCAATAAAGTTATATTAGCCGGGCTAAAATGGAGATTACAGGATGCAAAGGGAGCCTGGGCTGAAGAGCTCCCACAAGTCCTATGGGCATATCGGACAACTCTACACTCCACCATAAAGGAATCACCTTTCCGATTAGCTTATGGAATGGAGGCAATGATCCTAGTGGAGGTCGAAGAAGGATCGCCCAGAGTGATCCACTACAGTAAACTAGCCAACTCCTAACTGCAAAGGGAAGAACTTGACCTACTTCCAGAAATCCGAGAATGAGCTTGGATCAAGGAAGAGGCGTTAAAACGTCGAATGGACTCAAGATACAACCGAAAGGTAGTACGGCGAGGTTTTACCGAGAACGACCTCGTCCTAATCCGAAATGATATCGGAACAAGTCGACCTGGAGAAGGAAAGCTGGCAGCAAACTGGAAAGGACCCTACCGAGTCATAGAAGTACTCGGAAAGGGCTACTACAGGCTGTCCGAACTCGAAGGGCGAGAGCTTCCAAGGTCATGGAACGCCTGTAACTTAAGAAGGTATTACAGTTAAGAGGTAATAAAGATCTTAGGATGAGGTGCACTCTTTTTCCTTAAAAAGGTTTTTTAACGAGGCACCAAGCCAAGATCCATGAAATATCTGACTTAGAGGGGTAAAACTTTCACATGTATATATTTGCATATTTTCTATTTTGAATAAAGATTTTCAGATTTCCTACAAATCCTCTTATCAAGATGCATTAATCTAAAACATAAAAAAATTCATCGCCCGATTATAAAGCTATAGATCGGCAAAAAGTGAAAATCAAATTCACTGCTCGATCACGATAGAGACCGACGGAGATGAAAACCAAATTCATCAAAGGTCGACCAAACGAGGATCAAACTCAATTTCTACAAAATCGGCAAAGATGAAAAGCGGCAAAAACAAAATAATGCAAGAAGTTATCGAAAGTGATCCATAGGAAAGGACCTGACGAGGTCTTAATAAAAATGGATTGCTAAAAATAACTTAAAGACGGACCGACTTAAAGAAGTCGGACCAGTCGACCACAACAAACAAAAGTTATAAAAAGTAAATCCCTAGAAAGAGGCCTGGCCAGCCCTAAAAAAGAGGATTACTAGAAATAACTTAGAAGGGACCGGCATGATGAAGTCGGCCCAACAAAATCACAGAAGTTATAAAAAGTAATCCATAAAAAGAGACCTGACATGGTCCGGACAAAATGGATTACTAAGAAATAACTTAAAAGGGACCGACATGACGAAGTCGGCCCAACGAAGCTACAAAAAGTTATACAAAGTAATCCATAAAAGAGACCTGACAAAAGGTCCAAATAAAATGGATCACCAAAATAGCTTAGAAGGGACCGACATGTAGAAGTCGGACCAAAGCTACAGAGTTATAAAAAGTAAACCCCAAGGGATTACTAAAAATAATTCGCAAAGACATCGATCGACAGAAGGTATGTGCCATAAAGGACTCCAAATTGGACCCATAAAGCCATAACCTCAAAATCAATCTACAAGTATTAAAATACAAAGGCAATTAAAAGAGGTCGGAAAACAAGATTACCAACACCCTGAAGATTCCGGGAAAGTGCTAGGCAAGCAACCAACAAGCATATTGTAAAGAAACAAAGTTGTTATAATAACAGACTCAGGAGGCCGCTTGAAGCCGACCCCAAGAGCTTGAGAAACTACTTTGTTTTTCCTAAATAAAGTTGCTAAAAGGAAAGCAACTAAAAATACCCAAAGTCAAATAGACCACCAGCTACAATATATAGAGTTCAAAAGCCCACAGACCGGGCTATACACAATATATCAGAGAAAAATTATAAAGGATCCAAAGACTTCCCAGTAGCAGCATCTCGGGGTGAAGGAGGACGAGTCTGAAGGGGTACCGCATCTACCGTCCCATCATCCCGGTTCAGAATCTGGACGTCAGGATCAGACTCGGGCTGACCGACCTCAGCCGCTGGAGTTGAGGAAGGCAGGGAAACAGAGGCTTTGGCAGATGGTACGGGAGGAGGGTCGACAACATCATCATCAGGGTCATTAGGGACAATCTTACCATCTTTTACAATGTTGTCCAAGCTAAAAAGGGTAAGGTCAAGCTCAGGAGCAAGAACTCAAACCTGATCCTTCAAATTCTCATAAGCAGCATTCACACTGCCTACAAGATGACCCTGGAGTTCGGAATAGTCAGCTCGAACAGATTCCAAAATCTCTTTAAGACCCATCATCTCCCCATAAGTTAAGACATAGCTCTCCTTATGCTTCAGCACCATATCCTCAGCCAACTTTGTAGAAGCCACAGCAGCAGTAGCCCGAGTCTTCTCACCCTCCAACTCTTTTTCCAGCTTCGCCACCTTCACCTCAAGCTCCTCCTTCAACCCCTTAATCTGGTCAAACTCTGATTTAGCCTCTTCCATAAAAGCTTTGATTGCATGAATGGAAAGATCTTGAGCAGTTTGATATAAAGCTGCTCCCATATGTGCCATCTTAATACTACTCCGAGTGATAAAGTCCAAATAACAAAGAAGGGAGACATCGTCAGTAGGAACAACACCATAAAGAGCAATTTGTTGATCAATAAAACCAACAGCATCAAAGTCGGGAGCATCCAGATTAAAAGGTTCCACAGTCCTCTGTCTTTTTGGAAGAGGGCCGGTAGAGAGAGAAGAGGTAGCAGCAGAAGTCTGGGGGGGATCAAATAAACGGATCTGAGGTGTAGGAATCATCTTCCTCGGCCCAGCAGTATTCAAAACAGGCTTCTTAGGAGGAACTTTAGAAGATCCCTCCCCTACAGTTTTAGCTGAGATGTTCTGAGCAGCTGTAGCCTTCCTCGCCTTCTTAAAGGCCTTCATGGAGTCATTGTTTTTAATCATCTCTGAAAATACACAAGAAACCAAGTTATAAACTGGAAAGAAAAGGAATGAACTCGACAAAATAAACAAGTACAACAAATACAAAAGAAGTTGACCCCTACCCAGCTCAGCTCGGAGAAGTGAGGGATTTCCTAAAAATTTCTTTGTATCTAGATGGGGAGGCTGCCCCCAGTTCTCTTCCAACACAGTTACAAAAACTTGCTCAATTTCATCCAACATCTCCCAAGTATACCTAGACACCACTACATTCTTTTTCCATTCTAAGGGAAAGCTAGGCTCGCCATTCTCATCCAAAAAGAAAGGCCGGGCTCCTTCAACAGCCCGGACCTTAAATAAGTAGTTCTTAAAATCCCTAAAAGACTCATCATACATAGAAAAAACTTTATATCCTTGGGCAGACCTGAAAGAAATCTAAGAAGCTTTTTTTTTTAGTAGTCCCAGGTTTGGTCAACACAAAGAGGTAAAGGAAGAGAGTTTGAGAAGATTTAACATCAAATTCTTGACAAAGCAATTGAAAGATCTTGACAAAGCCCCATGAGTTCGGATGGAGCTAGAATGGAGCTACGCTACACGACCACAACAAGTCGGTCTCAAAGGAGGTGAAAGGAAGGGTGATGTTCATTTGACTGAAAAAGAAGTCGTACACATAAAAGAAGGGGCGTTCCCCCTAGGTCAGAGAAGGAAAGCAAACCCTTTCATCAGAATCAGGCGCTACCAATTCATAGTTGTTCTCATGGTCCCTACTACTACAGATTCGGTGATGTTTTCTAAGCTTCGCACAGAACTCAGAATTAACTACGGAAACACACATCAGGACGAGGGAGTCCAGCCAGTCGGACATACCCTCAGGAACCTTGGAAGATGTCTCGACAATATTTTTACGAGAAGACATGGTCAACTAGTCCTACAGCAAGAAAAGAAAATAGATTACCAACCAAACCAGCTCGGGCAAAATCAAAGAAATTAGCTCGGACAAATCATGACTCAAGCATACAAACAGTAAAAGGAAAATCCCAAGACGCACACCAAGGTCCAGGGGCATCCTTTGGAGGCAGTGACAGAGTAAGGACTCAGAAAAATCTACAAGACTACATCCCAGCAAATCCCTCAACAAAGAAAATAATCCTCTTCCAAACAAACAACACTCCGAGAAGAAAAGTCGCAAACCAAAAAGTCTATCAGCAAAGAAAGCTATCAAAATCAAAACCAGACAAAGAGAAACCAGCAAAGGCACAATCTTCTTCAGAATTAAGCAGTTCATAAGCCTCAGTGACGACATGTGATAAACCCCGATTTTGTGGTTTATCTTGTGCTTATTTTGGGGGATTTTATCAACATTTCTCACACTTATTCGCAAGAAATGCATGGTTTTGTGTTCACTTCCCAATATTGCTCTGGTGCACGAAAATTACTTCACACTATGTAATTTCGCACAACTAACCAGCAAGTGCACTGGGTCGTCCAAGTAATACCTTACGTGAGTAAGGGTCGATCCCACGGAGATTGTTGGGTTGAAGCAGCTATGGTTATCTTGCAACTCTTAGTCAGGATATTAATTAGTGGCTATCAATTGACTTACAAATGAACAAGAGAGCATGAATTAAAGGTTACTTGTTATGCAGTAAATGAGACTATGTTGGAGTTTTGGAGATGCTTTGCCTTTTGAATCTCTGCTTTCTCTCTATCTTCTTCTTCACGCACGCACGTCCCTCCTATGGCAAGCTGTGTGTTGGAGGATCACCGTTGTCAATGGCTACCATCCTTCCTTTCAGTGAAAATGGTCCAGGTGCGCTGTCACCGCACGGCTAATCATCTGTAGGTTCTCGATCATACCGAAATAGGATTCGCTATCCTTTTGCGTCTGTCACTACGCCCAGCACTCGCATGTTTGAAGCTCGTCACAGTCATCCAATCCCAGAATCCTACTAGGAATACCAAAGATAAGGTTTAGACTTTCCGGATTCTCAAGGATGCTGCCAATGGATTCTAGCTTATACCACAGAGATTCCGATTAAGGAATCTAAGAGATACTCATTCAATCTAATGTAGAACGGAGGTGGTTGTCAGGCACATGTTCATAGGTTGAGAATGGTGATGAGTGTCACAGATCATCACATTCATCATAATAAGACACAAACGAATATCTTAGATAGGAACAAACATGATTGAATAGAAAACAGAAATACTGGCATTAACTCATCGAGGCACAGCAGAGCTCCTCACCCCCAACAATGGAGTTTAGAGACTCATGCCATCAAAAGGTACAAAGTTCAGATCTAAAAATGTCATGAGATACAAAATAAATCTCTAAAAGTTGTTTAAATACTAAACTAGTAACCTAGGTTTACAGAAAATGAGTAAACTATGATAGATGGTGCAGAAATCCACTTCTGGGGACCACTTGGTGCGTGCTGGGGCTGAGACTAAAGCTTCTCACGTGCATAGGGCTGTTTTGGGCGTTCAACGCCAGCTTTGGATCCAATTCTGGCGTTGAACTCCAACTCCTAACTTGTTTCTGGCGCTGGACGCCAGACAGCAGCATGGAACTGGCGTTGAACGGCAGTTTATGTCGTCTATCCTTGAGAACAGTATGGACTATTATATATTTCTGGAAATTCCTGGATGTCTACTTTCCAACGCAATTGAAAGCGCGCCATTTGGAGTTCTGTAGCTCCAGAAAATCCACTTTGAGTGCAGGGAGGTCAGAATCTAACAACATCAGCAGTCCTTTTTCAGCCTGAATCAGATTTTTGCTCAGCTCCCTCAATTTCAGCCAGAAAATACCTGAAATCACAGAAAAACACACAAACTCATAGTAAAGTCCAGAAATATAAATTTTACCTAAAAGCTACTGAAAATAAACGAAGAACTAACTAAAACACACTAAAAACTATATGAAATTAACCCCAAAAAGCGTATAAAATATCCGCTCATCACAACACCAAACTTAAACTGTTGCTTGTCCTCAAGCAACTAGATAAATAAAATAGAATACAAATAATTTAAGAAGCAATGATATCTCAGAGTTTTTGAGTGAAGCTCAGATTCTAATTAGATGAGCGGGACTAGTAGCTTTTTGCTTCTAAACAGTTTTGGCATCTCACTTTATCCATTGAAGCTCAGAGTGATTGGCATCTATAGGAACTCAGAATTCAGATAGTGATATTGATTCTCCTAGTTTAGTATGTTGATTCTTGAACACAGCTACTTTATGAGTCTTGGCCGTGGCCCTAAGCACTTTGTTTTCCAGTATTACCACCGGATACATAAATGCCACAGATACATAATTGGGTGAACCTTTTCAAATTGTGACTCAGCTTTGCTAAAGTCCCCAATTAGAGGTGTCCAGGATTCTTAAGCACACTCTTCTTTTTGCTTTGGACCTTGACTTTAACCACTCAGTCTCAAGTTTTCACTTGACACCTTCACGCCGCAAGCACATGGTTAGGGACAGCTTAGTTTAGCCGCTTAGGCCGGGATTTTATTCCTTTAGGCCCTCCTATCCACTGATGCTCAAAGCCTTGGGATCTTTTTTATTTACCCTTGCCTTTTGGTTTTAAGGGTTATTGGCTTTTTGCTCTTGCCTCTTGGTTTTAAGAGCTTTTGGCTTTTTCTGCTTGCTTTTTCTTTTTCTTTCTATTTTTTTTTCTGCAAGCTTTGTTCTTTGCTGCTTTTTCTTGCTTCAAGAATCATTCTTATGATTTTTCAGATTATCAATAACATGTCTCATGTTCATCATTCTTTCAAGAGCCAACATATTTAACAGTCTTAAACATCAAATTCAAAAGACATATGCATTGTTCAAGCATTCATTCAGAAGACAGAAAGCATTGCTACCACATGTAAATAATTAGAATGTTCTTATTAAAAACTCGAAAATTATTACCTCTTATTCTAAAGAAATTCTTCTATTTTATTCATGTTTGATGATGATGAGAAAATTAAATTATAGCTTAATTGGAGATAAAATCAAAAATATAGATACTAATTACTACTATATGACTCCTAAGGTAAAACTAGAATAAGAACAGTTATCACAGAGTTAAGGCTAAGATTGGAATTTAACAACCTTTGTTCTGGGGAGTGGATGTTCCTCTAATCTGCGGGGTGCTTGTTCCTTCAAGAGATAATTTCTGGCGCTTCAATTCCCTTAAGTCGCGCCCTTGCTCCTCCTGTTCTTTAATCAAATAGCAAAGAATGCTACTTTGTTCCTTCTGTTCTTTCATTATTTGTTCCATAGCTTCTTGCATCTTGGTAACTGATGTTTCAAGGTACTCCCAGTATTCAGATTGAGGGATTTCTGGGAGAAATTCCTGTGTTTTCTTCTTGATGGGGTCATCCTGTGCTTGTTGTTTTTCCATTGATGCTTTGGTGATTGGTCGCTCAATTGAGATATACTCAGTTATTCCCATCCTTACTCCAACGTCCTTGCAGAGCATAGAAATCAAGCTTGGATAAGCCAACCTGGCATCTTTGGAATTTTTGTTTGCAATTTTGTAAAATTCAGTTGAAATCAGTTGATGAACTTCCACTTCTTTTCCCATCATGATGCAATGGATCATCACTGCTCTTCTAATAGTGACTTCAGAATGGTTGCTAGTGGGCAGCAGAGAATGCCCAATGAAATCCAGCCATCCTCTGACGACTGGTTTGAGTTGATTTGGAACACCCTTCGTGCTGGTAGTCCACCTGGCTCCAGGGATACATATATCCTCTAGAATCTTATCCAGGCCCTTGTCTGTTCTCACATTCTCCTGTTGAAGGAGTCTGGATCATCTTTCAGCTGAGGTAGCTTTAAAATCTCCCTGATCTTGTCAGGGCGGGTATGAACAATCTTTCCTCTGACCAAGGTCCGATAGTCATAGATGGCAGATCCAGATAGTCTTTGCCTGTCTGTATGCCACATATTAGCATAGAACTCCTGGACCATATTACTTCCCACTTTCGATTCAAGATTAGCTAGGATCTCCCAGTTCCTGATTCGAATTTGCTCCTGGATCTCCGGATATTCGTCTTCTTTCAGATCGAATCTAACTTCCGGGATCACTGATCTTAGACCCATTATTTTGTAATAATGGTCTGAATGTTCTTTAGTTAAGAACTTCTCTTGATTCCAAAGTGGTTTTGGAACGCTTTCTTTCTTGCCTCTTGGAGTGGGTTATTTTCCTTTAGGAGCCATGATCTTTAGTGATCACGGATAAGCACACCAAACTTAGAGGTTTGCTTGTCCTCAAGCAAAAAGAAAAGAAAGGAGAGGGAGAGAAGGAGAGCTAGTTGCAATGGTAGATGGGAGGGGAGGGAGGCCGAACCCATATTTAAAGGGAGAGGGGGGTGGGTTTTCGAAAAATAGGGAGAAAGATAAGATAGAAGATATGATTTTTAGAAAAAAAATATGATAAGAAAAGATATGATTTAAAATTGAAAAGATATAAAAGATATTTGAAAAAGATAGATTTGGAATTTTGAAAAAGATAGTATGGATATTTGAAAAAGATATTGCTTAGTTGAAAATATTTTTGAATGAAAAGAGAGAGATTTGTTTTGAAAATTTTGAAAAAGAGTTGAGTTGGATTGAAAAAAAGGATTTGTGCTTATGGATTAAGATACATTTAATATTTTTAAAGAAGGGTTTTTAGAAATTAGGGATTTTAGAAATCAGGGTTCTTAACATGTTTATGCAAGAAATCATGAATTGGAACATGAAAATTAGGATTAAGATGAAAAATATGAAAAAAAAACGAACTTACCTCCTCCCCACCATCCTGGCGTTTGAACGCCCAAATGCTGCTTCTCCTGGGCGTTCAACGCCCAGCTGCTGCTTATTTCTGGCGTTGAACGCCAGGAAGTCCTTTGTTACTGGGCGTTTTTCTGAACGCCCAAAACGCTGTAAATCTGGCGTTAAACACCCAGAAAGAGCTTCTTTCTGGCGTTCAACGCCCAGATGGCTATCCTTACTGGCGTTCAACGCCCAGTGGATGCTTCTGTTGGGCGTTGAACACCCAAAACAGACTTTTACTGGCGTTTTCCTGCCAGTGAGCTCTTTTTCTCTGTTTTGCATGCAGAATCCTTCTGTAACCCTGTGAACTTATACAATTGACTCTTTACCTTAGGATCAATGAACTTTATATAAACAAATAAAATCAAGAATAGGGCAAAATGCTTAGAGGAAGTGATGCCCTATGGCTGGGTTGCCTCCCAGCAAGCACTTCTTTATTGTCTTTAGCTAGACCTTGCTGAGCTTTTAATCTAGCTTCAGCCTTGAGCACTCTTACTCAACATTGCCTTCAAGATAGTGCTTGATTCTCTGTCCATTAACAATGAACTTCTTATCAGAATCAATATCTTGAAGCTCCACATAACCATATGGCGATACACTTGTAATCACATATGGTCCCCTCCACCGGGACTTCAGTTTCCCCGGGAATAGCCTGAGCCTAGAGTTAAACAACAGAACCTTTTGTCCTGGTTCAAAGATTCTAGATGACAGCTTCCTGCCATGCCATTTTTTTTTATTTTTCTTTATAAAGCTTGGCATTTTCGAAAGCAGTGAATCTGAATTCCTCTAGTTCATTTAGCTAGAGCAATCTTTTTTCTCCAGCTAATTTGGCATCAAAATTTAGGAATCTGGTTGCCCAGTAGGCTTTATGTTCCAGTTCCACGGGCAGGTGACATGCCTTACCATACACAAGTTGGTATGGGGAAGTCCCTATAGGAGTCTTGAATGCTGTTCTGTATGCCCACAGAGCATCATCCAAGCTTCTTGCCCAATCCTTTCTACGGGTACTTACAGTCCGTTCTAGGATTCTTTTTAGCTCTCTGTTAGAGACTTCAGCTTGTCCATTAGTCTGTGGATGATATGGAGTCGCCACATTGTGGCGAATCCCATACCGGACCATGGCAGAGTAAAGCTGTTTGTTGCAGAAGTGAGTGCCCCCATCACTGATTAGTACTCTAAGGACCCCAAACCTGCTGAAGATATGTTTCTGGAGGAACTTCAGCACTGTTTTAGTATCATTGGTGGGTGTGGCAACGGCCTCTAACCATTTTGATACGTAGTCAACAGCCACCAGAATATAAGTGTTTGAGTATGATGGTGGAAAAGGTCTCATGAAGTCAATTCCCCATACGTCAAACAACTCAATCTCCAAGATTCCTTGTTGAGGCATGGCGTAACCATGAGGCAGATTACCAGCTCTTTGGCAACTGTCACAGTTACGTACGAACTCTCGGGAATCTTTATAGAGTGTGGGCCAATAGAAGCCACATTGGAGGACCTTGGTGGCTGTTCGCTCACCTCCGAAATGGCCTCCATATTGTGATCTATGGCAATGCCATAGGATCCTCTGTGCTTCTTCTCTAGGCACACATCTCCGGATTATTCCATCTGCACATCTCTTAAAGAGATAGGGTTCATCCCACAAGTAGTACTTTGCATCAGTAATTAATTTTTTCTTTTGTTGCCTGTTGTACTCTTTGGGTATGAACCTTGCAGCTTTATAGTTTGCAATGTCTGCAAACCATGGTGTTTCCTGAATGGCAAATAAATGCTCATCCGGAAAAGTCTCAGAGATCTCAGGAGAGGGGAGGGACATCCCTTCTACTGGCTCTATCCGGGACAGATGATCAGCCACTTGGTTCTCTGTCCCCTTTCTGTCTCTTATTTCTATATCAAACTCTTGCAGAAGCAACACCCATCTTATGAGCCTGGGTTTTGAATCCTGCTTTGTGAGTAGATATTTGAGAGCAGCATGGTCAGTATACACAATCACCTTTGATCCTACCCAGTATGATCTAAACTTGTCAATGGCATAAACCACTGCAAGCAATTTTTTTTCTGTGGTTGTGTAATTTTTTTGGGCATCATTTAAAACATGGCTAGCATAATAAATTACGTGCAGAAGCTTGTCATGCCTCTGCCCCAGCACTGCACCAATGGCGTAATCACTGGCATCACACATTAGCTCAAATGGTACTGTCCAGTCTGGTGCAGAAATAACTGGTGCTGTGACCAGCTTGGCTTTCAGCGTTTCAAACGCCTGCAGACACTCTGTGTCAAACACAAATGGTGTGTCAGCAGCTAGCAGATTGCTCAGAGGTTTTGCAATTTTTGAAAAATCCTTTATAAACCTCCTATAGAATCCTGCATACCCCAGAAAGCTTCTGATTGCCTTAACATTGGCAGGTGGTGGTAATTTTTCAATTACCTCTATTTTTGCTTGATCCACCTCTATTCCCTTGTTTGAAATTTTATGCCCAAGGACAATCCCTTCAGTCACCATAAAGTGACATTTTTCCCAGTTTAAAACCAGGTTGGTCTCTTGGCATCTTTTCAGAACTAGTTTCAGGTGATCAAGACAGGAGCTGAATGAGTCTCCATATACTGAGAAGTCATCCATGAAGACTTCCAGAAATTTTTCCACCATATCAGAGAAAATAGAGAGCATGCATCTCTGGAAGGTTGCAGGCGCATTACACAGCCCAAATGGCATCCTTCTATAAGCAAACACTCCAGATGGACATGTGAATGCTGTTTTCTCTTGATCTTGGAGATCTACTGCAATCTGGTTATAGCCTGAGTAGCCATCCAAAAAGCAGTAATAATCAGAATATAATCATGACCTGCCAGTCTTTCTAGCATCTGGTCTGTGAATGGTAAAGGAAAATGATCCTTTCTGGTGGCTGTATTGAGCCTTCTGTAGTCAATACACATGCGCCACCCTGTAACTGTTCTTGTAGGAACCAGTTCATTCTTTTCATTATGAACCACTGTCATGCCTCCCTTTTTGGGGACAACTTGGACAGGGCTCACCCAGGGGCTGTCAGAAATAGGATAAATAATCCCAGCCTCTAGTAATTTGGTGACCTCTTTCTGCACCATTTCCTTCATGGCCGGATTTAGCCGCCTCTGTGGTTGAACCACTGATGCGCAGAAATTGTGATTACACTTTGATTATGTAAAATTCAATGCTCTTTCTTTCCCTGGTGATGGCGTCAAAAATATGATGCCAATACCATGGTTCACAACTTCGCACAACTAACCAGAAAGTGCACTGGGTCGTCCAAGTAATACCTTACGTGAGTAAGGGTCGAATCCCACGGAGATTGTTGGTATGAAGCAAGCTATGGTCACCTTGTAAATCTCAGTTAGGCGGATATAAAATAGTAATGGGGTTTTCGAAAATAATTAATAAAATAGGGATAGAAATACTTATGTAAATCATTAGTGAGAATTTCAGATAAGCGAATAGAGATGCTTTTCGTTCCTCTGAACCTCTGCTTTCCTGCTATCTTCATCCAATCAGTCTTACTCCTTTCCATGGCTGGCTTTATGTAATGCATTACCATTGTCAATGGCTACTTTCGGTCTTTTCTCGGGAAAATGATCCAAATTCCCTGTCACGGCACGGCTAATCGTCTGGAGGCATCACCCTTGTCAATGGTTACATCCTATCCTCTCAGTGAAAATGGTCAACGCACCCTGTCACGGCACGGCTATTCATCTGTCGGTTCTCGATCATGCTGGAATAGGATTTACTATCCTTTTGCGTCTGTCACTACGCCCAGCAATCGCGAGTTTGAAGCTCGTCACAGTCATTCAATCATTGAATCCTACTCGGAATACCACAGACAAGGTTTAGACTTTCCGGATTCTCTTGAATGCCGCCATCATTCTAGCTTACACCACGAAGATTTCGATTAAGAGATCTAAGAGATATTCATTCAATCTAATGTAGAACGGAAGTGGTTGTCAGGCACGCGTTCATAGGGAATGACGATGATTGTCACGTTCATCACATTTAGGTTGAAGTGCGAATGAATATCTTAGAAGCAAAATAAGATGAATTGAATAGAAAACAGTAGTACTTTGCATTAGTCTTTGAGGAACAGCAGAGCTCTACACCTTAATCTATGGAGTGTAGAAACTCTACCGTTAAAATTACATAAGTGAAAGGTCCAGGCATGGCCGAGATGGCCAGCCCCCAAAACGTGATCACAGGATCAAAAATACAATCCAGGATGTCTAATACAATAGTAAAAGGTCCTATTTATAATAAACTAGCTATTAGGGTTTACAGAAGTAAGTAATTGATGCATAAATCCACTTTCGGGGCCCACTTGGTGTGTGCTTGGGCTGAGCTTGAGTGTTACACGTGTAGAGGTCATTCTTGGAGTTGAACGCCAGTTTTGGTGCCAGTTTGGGCGTTGAACTCCACTTTGCAACTTGTTTCTGGCGCTGGACGCCAGAATTGGACAGAGAGCTGGCGTTGAACGCCAGTTTGCGTCATCTAAACTTGGGCAAAGTATGAACTATTATCCATTGCTGGAAAGCCCTGGATGTTTAATTTCCAACGCAATTGGAAGCACGCCATTTCGAGTTCTGTAGCTCCAGAAAATCCACTTTGAGTGCAAGGAGGTCAGAATCCAACAGCATCAGCAGTCCTTCTTCAACCTCTGAATCTGATTTTTGCTCAAGTCCCTCAATTTTAGCCAGAAAATACCTGAAATCACAGAAAACACACAAACTCATAGTAAAGTCCAGAAATGTGAATTTAACATAAAAACTAATGAAAATATCCCTAAAAGTAACTAGATTCTACTAAAAACATACTAAAAACAATGCCAAAAAGCGTATAAATTATCCGCTCATCAACCACTGGTTTAGCATTATCCTCCAATAAGATTTTGTGCATGCATCTAGCTGGGCTTATGCCCTTAAGGTCACCTATGGACCACCCAAGAGCTGTCTTGTGTGTTCTTAGCACTTGATAAGTGCTTCCTCTTCCTGTGGATTTAAAGCAGAGCTTATGATCACAGAAAAAGTGTCACCTTCTCCCAGAAATGCATATTTCAGGGATGGTGGTAATGGTTTGAGCTCGGGAGGTTTTTCCTCTTCTAGAGGAAATTTCAGAGGCTCTTTCATTTCCTCTGAATTCTCCAAATCAGGCTGAACATCTTTAAAGATGTCTTCCAACTCTGATTCGAGACTCTCAGCCATGTTGATCTCTTCTACCAAAGAGTCAATAAGATCAACTTTCATGCAGTCTTTTGATGTGTCTGGATGCTGCATGGCTTTGACAGCATTCAACTTAAACTCATCCTCATTGACTCAGGGTAATTTCCCCCTATTGGACATCAATGAGAGTTCGTCCAGTTGCTAGGAAGGGTCTTCCTAGAATGAGAGTAGCACTCTTGTGCTCCTCTATTTCCAGCACTACAAAGTCAGTGGGAAAGGCGAATGGCCCAACTCTGACAATCATGTCTTCAATTACGCCTGATGGGTATTTAATGGAGCCATCAGCAAGTTGGAGACATATCCAGGTTGGTTTAACTTCTTCAGTTAAACCAAGCTTTCTGATAGTGGATGCATGTTTTAGGTTGATGCTTGCTCCAAGATCACATAAAGCTGTCTTGGTGCAATTACCTTCTAATGTGCATGGTATCAGAAAACTCCCAGGGTCTTTAAGCTTTTCAGAATCACTGCACTGCATTCTTCAGTAAGGAGAACTCTTTCAGTTTCTCTCCAATCCTTCTTATGACTCAAGATCTCTTTCATGAACTTGGCATAAGAAGGTATTTGCTCTAGTGCCTCTGTAAATAGAATCTTTATTTCAAGAGTCCTGAGATAATCTGCAAAGCGAGCAAATTGCTTATCCTGCTCCTCTTGGCGGAGTTTTTGAGGATAAGGTATCTTGGCTCTATATTCCTCAACCTTAGTTACTGTAAGTTTATTTCCTATAGAAGTGGTTGAAGAAGCCTTTTTAGATGGGTTGTTATCAGCACTTGTGTGTGTCTGATCCCTCACTGAAAATTGAGTGCCAGAGTTAGAAGCTGGAGTGACGTTAGACGCCAGCTCCTCATCTGTTCCTGGCATTTGAACGCCAGAACTGTGCCTCTTTTGGGCGTTCAACGCCAGACCCCTGCTTGTTTCTGGCATTGAACGCCAGTCCTGAGTATGGTCTTGGCGTTCAGCACCAGCCTTCCACCCAACTTCTGGTGTTTTAGCGCCAGAATTATTTTTCCCTGGGCTCTTACTGTCCTCAGATGGATTTTGGGTGGTTTGCTCATTTCTTGGTTTCCTGCTGCTTTGAAGTGGGGTAGTTAGTGCTTTCGCACTTCTTAGTTGAACTGCTTGGCATTCTTCTGTTATTTGTTTTGACAGCTACTGCCTTGTTTGCTTTAATTGTACTTCCATGTTTATATTAGCCATCCTTGTCTCTTGTAGTTTATCCTTGAATTCAGCTAACTGCTTTGTTAGAAAATCCAATTGCTGATTGAATTCAGCAGCTTGCTCTACAGGACTGAGTTCAGCAGTTACTGTTTTAGCCTCTTCTTTCATGGAAGGGTCACTGCTTAAGTACAGATGCTGATTTCTAGCAACTGTATCAATGAGCTCTTGAGCTTCTTCAATTGTCTTTCTCATGTGGATAGATCCACCAGCTGAGCAATCTAAAGAGATCTGAGCTCTTTCTGTGAGCCCATAATAGAAGATGTCTAACTGAACCCACTCTGAAAACATTTCAGAGGGGCATTTTCTTAGCATCTCTTTGTATCTCTCCCAAGCATCATAAAGAGATTCATTATCTCCTTGTTTAAAGCCTTGGATGTCCAGCCTTAGCTGTGTCATCCGTTTTGGAGGAAAGTATTGATTCAGAAATTTTTCTGTCAGCTGTTTCCATGTCCTTATGCTAGCCTTAGGTTGGTTATTTAACCACCTCTTGGCTTGGTCTTTTACAGCAAATGGAAACAGTAATAATCTGTAGACATCCTGATCTACCTCCTTATCATGTACTGTGTCAGCAATTTGTAAAAATTGTGCCAGAAACTCTGTAGGTTCTTCCTGTGGAAGACCAGAATACTGGCAGCTTTGCTGCACCATGATAATGAGCTGAGGATTCAACTCAAAGCTACTGACTCCAATGGAGGGTATGCAGATACTACTCCCATATGAAGCAGTAGAGGGGTTAGCATATGACCCCAGAGTCCTCCTGGACTGTTCATTTTCACTTAGATCCATGATGGAGAAAGGGAGATGATAAAAAAATATTTATTTTTATTTATTTATTTATTTATTTAATTATTTCGAAAAAATGAGGAGAGAGAAAGTGATCAGTAAGTTTTGAAAAAGATATGATTTGAAAAAGATTTTAAATTTTTGAAAAAAGAAAAATCTGAATTTTAAAAATAATTTTCAAAAATTTGTTTTTAAAAATAGAGAGAAAAGATATTTTTGAATTTAGTGAGGAAAGAGAAAAACAATAAAATAGCACAAGATTTAAAATTTTTAGATCTAATGCTCCTTGTTTTCGAAAATTTTGGAGGGAAAACACCAAGGAACACTAAACTTAAAAATTTTAAGATCAAGACACAAGGAAAACTCAAGAACACTTTGAAGACTCACAAGAACACAAGAACATGAAGAAAGAACACCAAACTTAAAATTTTAGAAAACCAAACTAAAATTTTCGAAAAACAAAGAAAAATCAACAAGAAAACACCAAACTTAGAGTTTGGCACAAGATTTATTCAAAGAAAAATTATTTTTGAAAAAGATTTTAAAAAAAGGATAGCCAATTACCAAGAACATAAGCACCACGCTCTAACTAATTGAGCTATAAATTTAAAGTGTTTTAACAATGTATAAATAATAAAAGACTCTAAACCAAAAAAAGAAAATTTTTCCTAATCTAAGCAACAAAATAAACCGTCAGTTGTCCAAACTCAAACCATCCCCGGCAACGGCGCCAAAAACTTGGTGCACGAAAATTACTTCACACTATGTAATTCCGCACAACTAACCAGCAAGTGCACTGGGTCGTCCAAGTAATACCTTACGTGAGTAAGGGTTGATCCCACAGAGATTGTTGGCTTGAAGCAAGCTATGGTTATCTTGCAACTCTTAGTCAGGATATTAATTAGTGGCTATCAATTGACTTGCAAATGAACAAGAGAGCATGAATTAAAGGTTACTTGTTATGCAGTAAATGAGAATATGTTGGAGTTTTGGAGATGCTTTGCCTTTTGAATCTCTGCTTTCTCTCTATCTTCTTCTTCACGCACGCACGTCCCTCCTATGGCAAGCTGTGTGTTGGAGGATCACCGTTGTCAATGGCTACCATCCTTCCTTTCAGTGAAAATGGTCCAGGTGCGCTGTCACCGCACGGCTAATCATCTGTAGGTTCTTGATCACACCGGAATAGGATTTGCTATCCTTTTGCGTCTGTCACTACGCCCAGCACTCGCGAGTTTGAAGCTCGTCACAGTCATCCAATCCCAGAATCCTACTAGGAATACCACAGACAAGGTTTAGACTTTCTGGATTCTCAAGGATGCTGCCAATGGATTCTAGCTTATACCACGGAGATTCCGATTAAGGAATCTAAGAGATACTCATTCAATCTAATGTAGAATGGAGGTGGTTGTCAGGCACACGTTCATAGGTTGAGAATGGTGATGAGTGTCACGGATCATCACATTCATCATAATAAGGCACAAACGAATATCTTAGATAGGAACAAACATGTTTGAATAGAAAACAGAAATACTGGCATTAACTTATCGAGGCACAGCAGAGCTCCTCACCCCCAACAATGGAGTTTAGAGACTCATGCCGTCAAAAAGTACAAAGTTTAGATCTAAAAATGTCATGAGATACAAAATAAATCTCTAAAAGTTGTTTAAATACTAAACTAGTAACCTAGGTTTACAGAAAATGAGTAAACTATGATAGATGGTGCAGAAATCCACTTCTGGGGCCCACTTGGTGTGTGCTGGGGCTGAGACTAAAGCTTCTCACATGCATAGGGCTGTTTTGGGCGTTCAACGCCAGCTTTGGATCCAATTTTGGCGTTGAACTCCAACTCCTAACTTGTTTCTGGCGCTGGACGCCAGACAGCAGCATGGAACTGGCGTTGAACACCAGTTTACATCGTCTATCCTTGAGCAAAGTATAGACTATTATATAATTCTGGAAAGTCCTGGATGTCTACTTTCCAACGCAATTGGAAGCGCGCCATTTAGAGTCCTGTAGCTCCAGAAAATCCACTTTGAGTGCAGGGAGGTCAGAATCCAACAGCATCAGCAGTCCTTTTTCAGCCTGAATCAGATTTTTGCTCAGCTCCCTCAATTTCAGCCAGAAAATACCTGAAATCACAGAAAAATACACAAACTCATAGTAAAATCCAGAAATATAAATTTTACCTAAAAGCTACTGAAAATAAACTAAAAACTAACTAAAACACACTAAAAACTATATGAAATTAACCCCAAAAAGCGTATAAAATATCCGCTCATCATGCTCCATGATGGAAAACATGCTTATTTTGCCTTAAAATTACCATATTTTAATCCTCTTCTATTGACATTCGATTCCGTGATGTATTTGTTGAGTAATTTCAGGAGTTATAGGGTAGGAATGACTTAGAAGAGAGGGAGAAAGCATGTACAAAAAGGGAGGAACATGAAGAATTGAGATCTTGGAAAAAGTAGCATCGGCGCGCCTGCGCACTCCACGCGCACGCATGGATGAGGTTGGCTGGAAGCGGTGCGCAAGGATGGACGCATCCGCGCAGATCAGAAGATTCCTATCGACGCGCACGCACGCTTGGCGCGCACGCGTGGATCACAAAAGCAATCGGCGCGCACGCACGCATGGCGCGTACGCGTGGGAAGCTGCACGTGACCTCATTAAAGGAAATTGTGCCTGGCAATTTCTGAGGCTCATGAGGCCCAATTCCAAGCTGTTTCTGCATGGAAAAGACCCAAGGATGCTAGGGGGAAAGGGGGGATCAATCATTTTACACTAGGACATAATTTTTAGCTAGTTTTTGGTTCTTGGGTGATTCTAGAGAGAGAAACCCTTGTTCCTCTCTAGATCTAGTTTTAATTTGATCTTCCCTTGTTGATTTATGAATTGGATCTTGTTAATTGCTAGTTTTAATTGTTCAATTTGAATTCCTTGCTACAATTTTGCTTATATCTTGTGATAGTTTATGAATCCTTGTTACATGTCATTTTATACCCATTTCATGAATGTTGTAATTCTTGACTTGTTGATGTTACATTGATGATTTCTATGTTTAGTCTTGTTATTTTGATGATTGTATGTTGATAATTGTTGGTGGGTATTTGTAGATTCCAATTTAATTGCTATTTTGAACATGTCTTTTGTTAATGCATACCATGTGTTCGATGAATTGTTTACTTTGATTATGGAGTAGTCTTCTTTACTCTTGGCCTAGGTCAAGGGAATTGGGTAAACTTGAGTCATTGGGTCTAATGGATTTGATGATTTGGGAGCCCTTGGTGGTCAATTTGATACTCATTGACGCCAACCCACTACTAATCTAATTAGTAGGTAGGTTGGGACTTATGGGTTGATGTGATCAAAGCCATTTGACGTACTTCAAGTCCAGGAGTAGATATCACGTACTTAAGACTTTGAGGGTAGACTTAATGAGCTTGGTTCCTTATAATTGTCAAGATATGGTTGTTAGACAAGGATGCTGATCCCAATTCCCATGCCTAGCCAAGAGTTGCTTTTATTATTCATATTTGAAAACCAACTTTCTCAATTATTTGCTTTAGTTATAGTTACTTGTTTGGTTTATAATAGAATTAAGTGGAATGTTACTTATTCATTGGAATTGCTCATGTTTTGCTTAGTTAATTGAATTAGTTTGTTGCAATTTAAGATTACTTGCTTGTTAAGATTCCCATTTATTTTTATGCTCATAACTCACAACCCCGGATTTCTATCTAATATTGAAGCATATGTTTACCCATTCCTTGTGAGACGACCCGAGGTTTGAATACTTCGGTTATTTCTATTGGGGTTGAACTTGTGACAACCAAATCCTTCTTCTAAATTTGACACCCGAGGATTGTTGTTGGTAGAGCTATACTTGCAACGCAATTTTATTGAAGAAAGTCTTTACCAATACACCCTTGGGAACAGTCGGGTCAACATGCAGATTCAAAATCAGAGGATACAAATCAGAAGCAATAAAGGCATGCAAAAACCCTAAAAACGTCGAACGCAAAAAAGGATAATTCAAAATTAAAGAGACTCCCAGAGCATACATTACAGTGATAAGTAAATACACGACAAACGCAAAAAAGATCCAAGCTTTTTTAAACATGAAACCAAGCAAGATCAAAACATTGCAAGTACAAAATAGTGCGGAAGGAATGAAGAAGAAAGAAAACCAACCTGCAAAGACGATGAACGCTGAAGAGGTTGAAAATGGGAAGCAAAACCAGGAATCACCTTTCGAACAAATGAAGCACCAACAACCACCAAATGGCGTCACAGAGAGAAGCGTGAAAACGCGAAAACAAAAGTCCCAGGAGAGCCAAACAAAATAGAAGAATAGAGAGAAAATGGGAAGTTACAGCAAGCAAAAGAATGAGAAACAGAAAAGAGAAAGCGTTGGTGTAATTCAAAATGAAATTAGAAAGCGGGAGGCAAAGGAAACGGAACATTAAGGAATTAATGGGGCATTAAAAACCCTCGCACGTTCCCAAGGCAAGGAACGCATGTTTTCAAAATTAAAGAAAAGAAAAAATGCTCCGTATTCAATGGAAAACTCTATAAAGAAATCGACAATGCTCGAGCTCGGCTTCTCCAGAGAAGGATTGAAGTCCTAAAACTAGGGACTCAACCTCAAAGGAAGACCACACTCGAGCAGGGACACTGTTCATATCCTGGGTCGAGATGTCCGACCCGGGATGATCGACGACAAGCCGACCGACCTCTTCAGGTCAGGACTATCCGACCTCTTCTCCAAGAGCTCGGCCAAATCACCAGGAAAGCCCAAAAAGGGCCCAAATAGAGGAACACGACCCAAATCCAAAGGCAGCCCAAGCCTATAGAGATAAGGGCGGTTCCCTTGAAGATAAGATGACTTCACTCAAAAATAAGATAAGATAAGATAACTATCTTATCTCTGAAAAGATCATTCTACAAATATTATAAATACACTAGAGCACCCAAGTATAACTCATACTCTGATTCTATTAAAAACCTGCTTAATACCCTTGCTAACTTAAGCATCGAAGTCCCTTGCAGGTACCCCCACCTTCCGGTGACAAAGGATCAGCAGCACCCTCAGTCCAACAAGTCGGACGCAACAGCTTCGGCCACCACCCACAAGTCGGACACATCAGCGCCGACCACTACAGCAGATCTGATCCGAGATCAACCCTCAGTCTCAGGTAACCCACTGAAAGATATATACATGCAAATAATTATAAAGTTAAACATATATATTGTATATATACATGCTAAAAAAAATTAAATTTATAATTATTTGCATATTTATAGTGAAAGCGGTTAACCAAATTTGAAAGGCTAAATGGTCAAATTAGTCCCTGAAAGATCGCTCGTTCTCTAAATTAGTCTCCAAAATATTTTTTAATCAAATTTGTCCTTTAAAGATTTTAAATTAGTCATGTTAGTCCTTCCGTCACTTTCTTTGTTGATGGTGTCAAAATTTGCTAATGTAGCACATTAAGTGACACTACAACAACAACACACACATAGGAGTCTTACTTGACTATTAACATAATAAGTTTAT
This sequence comes from Arachis ipaensis, assembly GCF_059453495.1. Taxonomy (NCBI): domain Eukaryota; kingdom Viridiplantae; phylum Streptophyta; class Magnoliopsida; order Fabales; family Fabaceae; genus Arachis; species Arachis ipaensis. Next base: position 101,069,491 of record NC_142441.1, read on the forward strand.
AAAAGTAGATCAAATAAAAACTTAATTAAGGGAAGAACTTGAGGCATTAGAATATCTCAATTTAGGGTTGATTTGATCTAATTTCATAAACTAATCATGTTAATAGTCAATTAGGACTACTAGGTTTGTGTTGTGATGTTACTTAATGTACCACTCAACAAACTCTGACACCATAAGTAATGGAAGTGATGAAAGTGTTAGGAAATTATTTAATTTCTAATTTGTTTGTAGACAATACATATATTAATTATAATCACAAATTATGCTATTTCAAATTAAATAACTTATATAATGATGATCTCATTTATTATTATAAATGCTAAATTGAATAAGTTATAATTACTTTTGATTTGGAATTAAATGAGGATAGAACCAGATATTATCTTTTAGACTTTAGATATATTATCTTTTGGACTTTAGGGTTTAATAGGTGCCATGCTCAAATATAAATAGTGACTTTTGGGTTTCGGTTCCCAATACACCAAAGCCATCTTTGTCGCCATTTCCCCATTAGAAGAGTCACAATTCAACCCTATTAGGGATACCAAAGGCTTTGGTTGAGGAAGACTGGGACAACCCTTTCATCAATTTCTAATTTCTAATTTTTAATTTCTATGAGTAAAGGTATGCTTTCGGATTATGATATATTTTTGGTGATTCAATATGAATGATCTGAATTAATGAAATAATTTCTTCCAACAAGTGGTATTAGAACCATCTATAATTTAATCATAAAAAATATTCAATTTTATTTTATTGAATCAATATATGAATTTATGTATATATGTGTTCCTTACATTATGATATTGGATATATATATATATATTTTGTTATGTGCTTGTAATGATAAAATATAAGCATGTTTTGGTTATTTTATTTATATATATATAAATTGATAATCATAAAATTAATGATTTATTCTGAAATATTAATGAAATATTGCTAAATTTTGATTGTCTAAAGATTTAAATTGTGTGTGCTATTAATTTGGTGTAAAGTTAATTGATTATGCTTTTGGGATATAAAGATTATTATGTATATGTCACGTATGCGAATATTAATTTACCCAAAGAAAGATTTATATTTGGCCAAGTTATGTGTACACATTAATAATATTTGAGTAACAGAAAATAATGTTCATTATTTATGCAAACAATAATCGGCCTAAGGAAGTTTATTGTTTGGCCAAATAATGAGCATTACACACTTTTGTTTATTTTCTATTAATTATGCGATCAATAATCAGCCCAAAGGAATGTTATTATTTGGCAAATCAATTGAAAATATATGCGGTAATAAATAGGTTGCGAAGTTTAAGTTTCCATGTACGCATTCAGTCAGTCCAAAAAATGGTTTAATGTGTGACAGGAATTTTGACAATATTTGATTATTGCAATGAGAGTGTCACTTACAGTTAATTTTTCTATCCAACGATTGAAAATTAATGTTGTTCTAGATATCTCAATATGGATTTTTTCTCATTATTTAACTAATGTTTACTGCATGTTTTTTTTGTTCTAATCCAGAAACTGTGGCTTCAGCTACCAATATTTCTGCACAAATTAGCAGTATTCCTATACTGAATAGTTCAAACTTTAAAGTTTGGAAGGATATCGTGGAGACTGTCCTCAGTTTTATGGATCTGGATATAGCTTTTCGAGAGGGGAAACCCACTTCCCTTTCTCTATCATCTCAATGAAGTTAGAATAGGAAAATGGGAGAGATCCAATCGAATGAGCATTATGATCATAAAATGCTCAATTACTGAGGATAAAGATGCCAGTTCGTAAAAGATGTTGAAAAATTCTTTGCTAAGAATGAAAAGGTGGAGGCAAGTACCCTTTTGAGCAAAATTGTTTCTATGAGGTATAAAGGTAAAGGGAATATAAGGGAGTACATTATGGAAATGTCTCATATTTTTTCTAAAATTGAAAGCACTAAAGTTAGAGTTGTCTACAGATTTACTCGTGCATTTCATTTTGATTTCTATTCCTGCACACTTTGGGCAATTCAAAGTGAGTTATAACACTCTGAAGGACACTTGGTCCCTAAAGGAGCTTATATCTCACTGATGCACGGAAACTTGTCTCTCAACAATTTTCCTCGGCAAGTATACCGAATTGTCGTCAAGTAAAAACTCACAATAGAGTGAGGTCGAATCCCATAGGGATTGATTGGTCAATCAACTTTAATTAGAGGAATGTTCTAGTTGAGCTAAGCAGAATTTGATGTGAGAGTTGCAGGAAATTAAATGGCAGAAAAGTAAATAGCAGAAAATGTAAATGCTGGGAATAAAGAGCTTAATATAAATGATAGAAAGTAAATTGTAGAATCTTAAATGGGGAATGGGGAATTTAGCATGAAAGTAAATTGCAGAAATTAAAGAGAATGGGTAAGATCAGAAATGGGGGATTCATTGGGCTTAGGAGATGTTGCATTCTCCGGATCAAGTTCATTTTCATCTCTTCCTCAATCAATGCATTCATTGATCTCCTTGGCAATCTTAAGTGATTGAATTCCGATTCCTTGGTAATTCAATCTCTCAAATCTTGATCAATAGCCAATTCCTTGGTCCAATTGCTCATGAGAAGAGATGAAGTATGGTCACTGATTATACCACATGTATTTTCAAATCAAAGTGTTGGTAGGATTATATGTCACTATATCCATCCAAACCCCAATTTGGTCCAACATGAGAAAGCATTTCTAGCATGATCTCTTCATTCCTCTTCCAAGGTTCTGAAGAGATCCAAGTATGAATAGCTTCTTTTCCAAGACAACTACCCAATTGGATGAAGATTGAAAGCTTTCTAGTAAAATCAAGAGAAAAGAAAGAAGAAGAATAGAGCTCCCTAACCCAATGTAAGGGGTTTAGTTGTTCATGGCTCTGGGAATGGAAAACAAAGATGGAGAATGCATTCTGAAAGTAAAACTAGAAGTTGCAGAGAAAGTAAAATTATACAGAGAGTAGTTCTCTTAATCCCCCAAAAGCTTCTCTCTTGTTCAAAACTACTCCTATTTATACTACTCTTCTGATCTTCTAGTTGGCTCTTCAAATCTTGGATATGGGCCTTTGGATCTTGAGTTGAAGCAGTTATCATCTTTAGTGGGCTCAGCTTCACTTGCAGAGAAAGTGTGCAGTAGGCATGGACTTTAGCTTAGGGCGTTAGTGGTGTTAACTAATGCACGGAAAACTTGTCTCATTACAAATTCCCTTCGGCAAGTGTACCGAATTTGTCATCAAGTAAAAACTCACAATAGAGTGAGGTCGAATCCCACAAGGATTGATTGATCAAGCAACTTTAATTAGAGGACTGTTCTAGTTGAGCGAATCCAGAATTTGAGTGGAGAATTACAGAAAATAAAATGGCGGGAAGGTAATTGACAGGAAAGTAAATGCTAGAATTATAGATCTGAAAGTAAATGACGGAAGGTAAATTATAGAATTGTAAATGGGAATGGGGGAATTGCTCATTAAAGTAAATAACAGAAATTAAAGAGAATGGGTAAGATCAGAAATGGGGAGTTCATTGGGCTTAGGAGATGTTGCATTCTCCGGATCAATTTCATTTTCATCTCTTCCTCAATCAATGCACTCATTGATCTCCTTGGCAATCTTAAGTGATTGAATTACAATTTCTTGTAATTCAATCTCTCAAATCTTGATCAATAGCCAATTCCTTGGTCAATTGCTCATGAGAAGAGATGAAGTATGGTCACTGATTATACGACATGCATTTCCCAAACCAAGTGTTGAGAGGATTATAGTCACATATCCATCCAAACCCAATTTGGTCCAGCATGAGAAAGCATTTCTAGCTTGATCTCTTCATTCCTCTTTCAAGGTTTAGAAGAGATCCAAGTATGAATAGCTTCTTTTTCAAGATAACTACTCAATTGGATGAAGATCGAAAGCTTTCAAGTAAAATCAAGAGAAAAGATAGAAGAAGAATAATGAAAACTAGTATTGATCCATCAAATTACAACAGAGCTCCCTAACCCAATGACAGAGGTTTAGTTGTTCATAGCTCTGGAAAATGAAAACAAAGATGGAGAATACATTATGAAAACTTAGAAGTGCAGAGAAAGCAAATACAGAGAGTAGTTCTATGCTAAGAGTCTCCCTATAATTTCCAACTCCCCAAAATATTTCAAAGATACTCCTATATATACTACTCTTCTGTTCTTCTAGTTGATTCTTCAAGTCTTGGGCCTTTGGATCTTGAGTTGGAAGCAGTTCTCTTCTTCATTGGGCTTAGCTTTTACTTGCAGAGAGAAAGTATGAAGTGGGCAGGGGCATTGGCTCAGGAAGTTAGTGGTGTTAACATTCAGTGAAAATATGGGTTCGAGAACGTTAGTGACAATCACCTTTTTTACTAACGTTCCTCACCAAAGTTAAAGGCCACGTTAACCTCAACGTTAGTGGCACAAACGTTGCCACTAACGTTTCCACTATGTCCTTCGCACACGTTATTGGGACTCAACTTTCCCAATAACGTTGAGAAGCCTCCCCCTTCCCTACGTTAGAGCCCACGTTAACTTAGTTAACGTGGCTCTTTTAACGTAGGCTTGCTGATGAGCGGATAATTTATACGCTTTTTGACATTGTTTTTAGTATGCTTTTAGTAGAATCTAGTTACTTTTAGGGATGTTTTCATTAGTTTTTATGTTAAATTCACATTTCTGGACTTTACTATGAGTTTGTGTATTTTTCTGTGATTTCAGGTATTTTCTGGCTGAAATTGAGGGACTTGAGCAGAAATCAGATTCAGAGGTTGAAAAAGGACTGCTGATGCTGTTGGATTCTGACCTCCCTGCACTCAAAGTGGATTTTCTGGAGCTACAGAACTCGAAATGGCGCGCTTCCAATTGCGTTGGAAAGTAGACATCCAGGGCTTTCCAGCAATATATAATAGTCCATACTTTGGCCAAGAATTGACGACGTAAACTGGCGTTCAACGTCAGCCTTCTGCCCAAATCTGGCGCCAAGCGCCAGAAAAGGATCCAAAACCAGAGTTGAACGCCCAAACTGGCACAGAACTTGGCGTTCAACTCCACAAATGGCCTCTGCACGTGCTACACTCAGGCTCAGCCCAAACACACACCAAGTGGGCCCCGGAAGTGGATTTATACATCAAATACTTACTCATGTAAACCCTAGTGACTAGTTTATTATAAATAGGACCTCTTACTATTGTATTAGCCATCTTTGGTCTCAATTTTATTCCATTGTTCATCTTAGGAGACTATTGATCTCGTTTAGGGGGCTGGCCATCTCGGCCATGCCTGGACCTTCACTTATGTATTTTCAACGGTAGAGTTTCTACACTCCATAGATTAAGGTGTGGAGCTCTGCTGTTCCTTAAAGATTAATGCAAGTACTACTGTTTTCTATTCAATTCATCTTATTTCGCTTCTAAGATATCCATTCGCACCCAAGAACGTGATGAAGGTGATGATTATGTGTGACGCTCATCACCATCTCCCCTATGAACGCGTGCCTGACAAACACTTCTGTTCTACATGAATTAAGCTAGAATGAATATCTCTTAGATCTCCTAACAAGAATCTTCGTGGCGTAAGCTAGAATGATGGCGGCATTCAAGAGAATCCGGAAGGTCTAAACCTTGTCTGTGGTATTCTGAGTAGGATTCAATGATTGAATGACTGTGACGAGCTTCAAACTCGCGAGTGTTGGGCGTTAGTGACAGACGCAAAAGGAGGGTGAATCCTATTCCAGCATGATCGAGAACCGACAGATGAATAGCCGTGCCGTGACAGGGTGCGTGAGCATATGATTCACTGAGAGGAGGGGATATAGCCACTGACAACGGTGATGCCCTTGCATACAGCCAGCCATGGAAAGGAGTAAGACTGATTGGATGAAGATAGCAGGAAAGCAGAGGTTCAGAGGAACGAAAAGCATCTCCATTCGCTTATCTGAAATCCCTGCCAATGAATCTACATAAGTACCTCTATCCCTATCTTACTATATAATATTCGAAAACACCATTATCACTTTATATCTGCCTGACTGAGATTTACAAGGTGACCATAGCTTGCTTCAAGCCAACAATCTCTGTGGGATCGACCCTTACTCACGTAAGGTTTATTACTTGGACGACCCAGTACACTTGCTGGTTAGTTGAACGGAGTTGTGTCCACACATAGTAAAGAGCCATAATAATGATTCCATACAATAACAAAGAGTACTACATTAGTGTGATCACAATTTCGTGCATCAAGTTTTTGGCGCCGTTGCCGGGGATTGTTTGAGTTTTCGGCAAGCTTTTGGTCTGGTAACATCAGTGCCAGATTCCCTTTTGATCCGGCAACAGCACCAAGTTTTTGGTGCCGTTGCCAGGGATTGTTTGAGTTTGGACAACTGACGGTTCATCTTGTTGCTCAGATTAGGTAATTTTCTTTTTGTTTTGTTTTCAAAAATTTTTCAAAAATCTTTCAAAAAAAATTTTTCTTTTGTTTTCGAAAAAAAAAAAATGTTTTCAAAAATAAATTATTCTATGGCTTCAAAATTTTTAAGAATGAATTCTAGTGTTTCATGAAATATGTTGAATCATATCTGGCTGTAAAGCCATACCCAAACTACTTTGGGATTGGTATTCAACTAATCACTCCAGCCCATGTAATTATATGTTAAAGCTTGGCTGGCTGTTAAGCCATGCCAGACCCTTTGATTGGAGCTTTAAGACTAACATGGTAAGATTCCTGGAATTCATATTAAAAATTTTGGAATCCTTATTTTTCCTTTTTCTAAATAATTTTTCGAAAAATATAAAATAAAAATCCAAAAAAACTAGAAAATCAAAAAAATCAAAAATATTTTCTGTTTCTTGTTTGAGTCTTGAGTCACATTATAAGTTTGGTGTCACTTGCATATGCATCTAGCATTTTTCGAAAATATCATGCATTCATAGTGTTCTTCATGATCTTCAAGTTGTTCTTGGTAAGTCTTCTTGTTTGATCTTGATGATTTTTTTGTTTTGTGTCTTTTCATGTTTGTCATATGCATTCTTGAATTCTTAGTGTCTAAGCATTAAAGAATTCTAAGTTTGGTGTCTTGCATGTTTTCTTTGCATTAAAAATTTTTCAAAAATATGTTCTTGATGTTCATCTTGACATTCAAAGTGTTCTTGGTGTTCATCTTGACATTCATAGCATTCTTGCATGCATCACATGTTTTGATCTAAAAATTTCATGCATTGCATCTTTTTAGTGTTTTTCTCTTGCATCATAAAAATTTCAAAAATCAAAAAAAAAAATATCTTTCCCTTTTTCTCTCATCAAATTCGAAAATTTGGATTGACTTTTTCAAAAATTTTTAAAATCAAATTGTTTCTCATGAGTCAAATCAAATTTTCAATTTGAAAATCTTATCTTTTTTCAAAATCTTTTTCAAAAATCAAATCTTTTTCAAAATTATTAGTTATTTTCGAAAATCTCAAAAAAAATATTTTTCAAAAATCTTTTTCTTATTTTTATACCAAATTTTCGAAAATAACATAATCAATTAATGTTTTGATTCAAAAATTTGAAGTTTGTTACTTGCTTGTTAAGAAAGATTCAAACTTTAAGTTCTAGAATCATATCTTGTGATTTCTTATGAATCAAGTCGTTAATTGAGATTTTAAAAATCAAATCTTTTTCAAAACTAATTTCAATCATATCTTTTCAAAAATATCTTCTTATCTTATCTTTTTCAAAAATATCTTTTCAAAATATCTTTTCTAACTTCCTAACTTCCTATCTTTTCAAAATTTGTTTCAACCAACTAACTAACTTTTTGTTTGTTTCTTAACTTTTTCAAAACCACCTAACTAACTCTCTCTCTCTCTAATTTTCGAAAATATCTCTCCTCTTTTTCAAAAATTTCTTTTTAATTAACTAATTATTTTTATTTTTATTTTCGATTTCAAAAAAAAAATTTCGAAAAATACTAACAAATTTTCAAAAACCAATTTTCAAAAATCACTAACTCCTTTTCAAAATAATTTTTGAAAATTATACCTCCCCCATCCTATTCTATTTATTCATTCATATCCTAACATCTCATCTCACATCTCTATTATTATTATCATTTTTCTGTCCATTCTTCCTTGTCATATGAGCAGGAGCAAAGATAAGAGCATTCTTGTGGAAGCAGATCCGGAACCTGAAAGGACTCTGAAGAGAAAATTAAGAGAAGCTAAATTACAACAATCCAGAGAAAACCTTTCAGAAATTTTCGAACAGGCAGAGGAGATGGCAGCCGAAAATAATAATAATGCAAGGAGGATGCTTGGTGACTTTACTGCACCTAATTCCAATTTACATGGAAGAAGCATCTCCATTCCTGCCATTGGAGCAAACAACTTTGAGCTAAAACCTCAATTAGTTTCTCTGATGCAGCAGAACTGAAAGTTTCATGGACTTCCATCTGAAGATCCTTTTCAGTTCTTAACTGAATTCTTGCAGATATGTGATACTGTTAAGACTAATGGAGTAGATCCTGAAGTCTACAGGCTCATGCTTTTCCCTTTTGCTATAAGAGACAGAGCTAGATTATGGTTGGATTCTCAACCCAAAGACAGTCTGAACTCTTGGGATAAGCTGGTCACGGCTTTCTTAGCCAAGTACTTTCCTCCTCAAAAGCTGAGCAAGCTTAGAGCTGATGTTCAAACCTTCAGACAGAAAGAAGGTGAATCCCTCTATGAAGCTTGGGAAAGATACAAACAGTTGACCAAAAAGTGTCCTTCTGACATGCTTTCAGAATGGACCATCCTGGATATATTCTATGATGGTTTATCTGAGCTATCAAAGATGTCACTGGATACTTCTGCAGGTGGATCCATTCACCTAAAGAAAACGCCTGCAGAAGCTCAAGAACTCATTGACATGGTTGCTAATAACCAGTTCATGTACACTTCTGAAAGGAATCCTGTGAGCAATGGGACGCCTATGAAGAAGGGAGTTCTTGAAGTTGATACTCTGAATGCCATACTGGCTCAGAACAAAATATTGACTCAGCAAGTCAATATGATTTCTCAGAGTCTGCATGGAATGCAAGCTGCATCCAACAGTACTCAAGAGGCATCTTCTGAAGAAGAAGCCTATGATCCTGAGAACCCTGCAATAGCAGAGGTGAACTACTTAGGTGAACCTTATGGAAACACCTATAACTCAACATGGAGAAATCATCCATATTTCTCATGGAATGATCAAAAGCCTCAACAAGGTTTTAATAATGGTGGAAGAAACAGGTTTAGCAATAGCAAGCCTTTTCCATCATCAACTCAGCAACAGACAGAGAACTCTGAACAAAATGCTTCTAATTTAGCAAATCTAGTCTCTGATCTATCTAAGGCCACTGTAAGTTTCATGAATGAAACAAGGTCTTCCATTAGAAATCTGGAAGCACAAGTGGGCCAGCTGAGTAAAAGGATCACTGAAATCCCTCCTAGTACTCTCCCAAGCAATACAGAAGAGAACCCAAAAGGAGAGTGCAAGGCCATTGACATAAGCGCCATGGCCGAACCTGTGAGGAGAGGAGAGGACGTGAATCCCAAGGAGGAAGACCTCCTGGGACGTCCAGTGATCAATAAGGAGCTTCCCTCTGAGGAACCAAAGGAATCTGAGACTCATCTAGAGACCATAGAGATTCCATTGAACCTCCTTATGCCCTTCATGAGCTCTGATCAGTATTCCTCTTCTGAAGAGAATGAGGATGTCACTGAAGAGCAAACTGCCAAGTTTCTTGGTGCAATCATGAAGCTGAATGCCAAATTATTTGGCATTGATGCTTGGGAAGTTGAACCTCCCTTGTTCATCAATGAACTAAGTGATCTGGATCAACTGACATTGCCTCAGAAGAGACAGGATCCTGGAAAATTCATAATCCTTTGTACCATAGGCACCATGATCTTTAAGGCTCTATGTGACCTTGGTTCAGGAATAAACCTCATGCCCCTCTCTGTAATAGAGAAACTGGGAATCTATGGGGTGCAAGCTGCTAAAATCTCATTAGAGATGGCAGACAGCTCAAGAAAACAGGCTTATGGACAAGTAGAGGACGTGTTAGTAAAGGTTGAAGGCCTTTACATTCCTGCTGATTTCATAGTCCTAGATACTGGAAAGGAAGAGGATGAATCCATCATCCTAGGAAGACCTTTCCTGGTCACAGCAAGAGCTGTGATTGATGTTGACAGAGGTGAAATAGTCCTCCAATGGAATGAGGACTCCCTTGTGTTTAAAACTCAAGGATCTCCCTCTGCAACCATGGAGAGGAAGCAGAAAAAGCTTCTCTCAAAGCAGAGTCACCCAGAGCCCCCACAGTCAAACTCTAAGTTTGGTGTTGGGAGGCCACAACCAAACTCTAAGTTTGATGTTAAACTCCCATATCCAAACTCTAAGTTTGGTGTTGGAGAGTCTCAACAAAGCTCTGCACATCTGTGAGGCTCCATGAGAGCCCACTGTCAAGCTATTGACATTAAAGAAGCGCTTGTTGGGAGGCAACCCAATGTTTATTTATCTAACTCTATTATTTTTCATATTTTCTTAGGTTAATGATCATGTGGAGTCACAAAATAAATATAAAAACTGAAAACGGAATCAAAAACAGCAGAAGAAAAATCACACCCTGGAGGAGCATCTGTCTGGCGTTCAGCTCCAGAACAGAGCATGGTTCTGGCGCTGAACGCCCAAAATGGGCAGCTTCTGGGCGCTAAACGCCAGAACAGGCATGGTTCTGGCGTTCAACGCCAGAAATGGCACACAGATGGGCGTTAAACGCCCAAAATGGCCACCAACCTGGCGCTGAACGCCCAGAGTTGGATACAAAGGCATTTTTACATGCCTAATAGGTGCAGGGATGTAAATCCTTGAACACCTCAGGATCTGTGGACCCCACAGGATCCACTCAGGATCTGTGGACCCCACAGGATCTCCACCTACCTCCACTCACTTCTTCTCACCACTCTCTTTCACAAAACCCCATAAACACTCTTACCCAAAAACCCTTCACCAATCACCTCAAACTCTCTTCCCCATCACCTCTTCACCACTCGCATCCACCCACTCTTCCCCATAAACCTACCTCATAAACTCCACCTACCTTCAAAATTCAAAACCAATTTCCCACCCAAACCCACCCATATGGCCGACCAATACCCCCCCTCCCTTCCCTATATAAAGCCCTCCATTCTTCATCAAATTCACACAACACACCCCTCTACACCCTTCTTGGCCGAAACACATCTCCCTTTCCCTCTCCATATTTCTTCTTCTTCTCCTTCTATTCTTTTGTTTATTGCTCGAGGGCGAGCAATATTCTAAGTTTGGTGTGGTAAAAGCATAGCTTTTTTTTTGTTTTTCCATTACCATTGATGGCATCTAAGACCGGAGAATCCTCTAGAAGAGGGAAAGGGAAGACAAAAGCTTCCACATCCGAGTCATGGGAGATGGAAAGGTTCATCTCCAAAGCCCATCAAGACCACTTCTATGACGTTGTGGCCAAGAAGAAGGTGATCCCTGAGGTCCCTTTTAAACTCAAAAGAAATGAGTATCCGGAGATCCGACATGAAATTCAAAGAAGAGGTTGGGAAGTTCTAACAAATCCCATCCAACAAGTCGGCATCCTAATGGTTCAAGAGTTCTATGCCAATGCATGGATCACCAAGAACCATGATCAAAGTAAGAACCCGGATCCAAAGAACTATGTTACAATGGTTCGGGGGAAATACTTAGATTTTAGTCCGGAGAATGTGAGGTTGGCGTTCAACTTGCCATACATGGAAGAGAACGCACGCCCCTACACAAGGAGAGTCAACTTTGATCAAAGGTTGGACCAAGTCCTTATGGACATATGTGTAGAAGGAGCTCAATGGAAGATTGACTCCAAAGGCAAGCCGGTTCAACTAAGAAGATTGGACCTCAAGCCTATAGCTAGAGGATGGTTGGAGTTTATTCAATGCTCAATCATTCCCACTAGCAACCGGTCTGAAGTTACTATAGACCGGGCCATCATGATCCATAGCATCATGATTGGAGAAGAGGTGGAAGTTCATGAGATTATACCTCAAGAACTCTACAAGGTGGCTGACAAATCCTCCACTATGGCAAGGTTAGCCTTTCCTCACCTCATCTGCCACCTATGCAATTCAGCTGGGATTGACATAGAGGGAGATACCCTCATCAAAGAGGACAAACCTATCACTAAGAAAAAGATGGAGCAAGCAAGAGAGCCCACTCATGGAGCTCAAGAGGCGTATGAAGCTCATCACCATGAGATTCCGGAAATGCCTCAAATGCACTTTCCTCCACAAAACTATTGGGAGCACATCAACACCTCCCTAGAAGAATTGAGTTCCAATACGGGACAACTAAGGGTGGAACATCAAGAGCACTCCATCATGCTGCATGAAATAAGAGAAGATCAAAAGGCAATGAGGGAGGAGCAACAAAGACAAGGAAGAGACATAGAAGAGCTCAAGGACATCATTGGTTCCTCAAGAAGGAAACGCCACCATCACTAAGGTGGATTCATTCCTTGTTCTTGCTTTCTCTGTTTTTCGTTTTCTGTATTATGTGCTTATCAATGTTTGTGCCTTTATTACATGATCATTAGTAGTAGTAACTATGTCTTAAAGTTATGAATGTCCTATGAATCCATCACCTCTCTTAAATAAAAATTGTTTTAAATTCAAAAGAACAAGAAGTACATGAGTTTCGAATTTATCCTTAAACTTAGCTTAATTATATCGATGTGGTGACAATGCTTCTTGTTTTCTGAATGTATGCTTGAACAGTGCATATGTCTTTTGAAGTTGTTGTTTAAGAATGTTAAATATGTTGGCTCTTGAAAGAATGATGACTAGGAGACATGTTATTCGATAATCTGAAAAATCATAAAAATGATTCTTGAAGCAAGAAAAAACAGCAAAGAACAAAGCTTGCAGAAAAAAAAGGCGAAAAAAAATAGAAAAAAAAATAGAAAGAAAAAGAAAAAGCAAGCAGAAAAAGCTAATAACCCTTAAAACCAAAAGGCAAGGGCAAATAAAAAGGATCCCAAGGCTTTGAGCATCAGTGGATAGGAGGGCTTAAAGGAATAAAATCCTGGTCTAAGCGGCTAAACCAAGCTGTCCCTAACCATGTGCTTGTGGCGTGTAGGTGTCAAGTGAAAACTTGAGACTGAGCGGTTAAAGTCAAGGTCCAAAGCAAAAACAAAGAGTGTGCTTAAGAACCCTGGACACCTCTAATTGGGGACTTTAGCAAAGCTGAGTCACAATCTGAAAAGGTTCACCCAATTATGTGTCTGTGGCATTTATGTATCCGGTGGTAATACTGGAAAACAAAGTGCTTAGGGCCACGGCCAAGACTCATAAAGAAGCTGTGTTCAAGAATCATCATACTGAACTAGGAGAGTCAATAACACTATTCGAAATCTGAAGTTCCTATAGATGCCAATCATTCTAAACTTCAATGGATAAAGTGAGATGCCAAAACTATTCAAGAGGCAAAAAGCTATAAGTCCCGCTCATATGATTGAAACTATGTTTCATTGATAGTTTGGAATTTATAGTATATTCTCTTCTTTTTATCCTATTTAATTTTTCAGTTGCTTGGGGACAAGCAACAATTTAAGTTTGGTGTTGTGATGAGCGGATAATTTATACGCTTTTTGACATTGTTTTTAGTATGCTTTTATTAGAATCTAGTTACTTTTAGGGATGTTTTCATTAGTTTTTATGTTAAATTCACATTTCTGGACTTTACTATGAGTTTGTGTGTTTTTCTGTGATTTCAGGTATTTTCTGGCTGAAATTGAGGGACTTGAGCAGAAATCAGATTCAGAGGTTGAAAAAGGACTGCTGATGCTGTTGGATTCTGACCTCCCTGCACTCAAAGTGGATTTTCTGGAGCTACAGAACTCGAAATGGCGCGCTTCCAATTGCGTTGGAAAGTAGACATCCAGGGATTTCCAGCAATATATAATAGTCTATACTTTGGCCAAGAATTGACGACGTAAACTGGCGTTCAACGTCAGCCTTCTGCCCAAATCTGGCGCCAAGCGCCAGAAAAGGATCCAAAACCAGAGTTGAACGCCCAAACTGGCACAGAACTTGGCGTTCAACTCCACAAATGGCCTCTGCACGTGCTACACTCAGGCTCAGCCCAAACACACACCACGTGGGCCCCGGAAGTGGATTTATACATCAAATACTTACTCATGTAAACCCTAGTGACTAGTTTATTATAAATAGGACCTCTTACTATTGTATTAGCCATCTTTGGTCTCAGTTTTATTCCATTGTTCATCTTAGGAGACTATTGATCTCGTTTAGGGGGCTGGCCATCTCGGCCATGCCTGGACCTTCACTTATGTATTTTCAACGGTAGAGTTTCTACACTCCATAGATTAAGGTGTGGAGCTCTGCTGTTCCTTAAAGATTAATGCAAGTACTACTGTTTTCTATTCAATTCATCTTATTTCGCTTCTAAGATATCCATTCGCACCCAAGAACGTGATGAAGGTGATGATTATGTGTGACGCTCATCACCATCTCCCCTATGAACGCGTGCCTGACAAACACTTCTGTTCTACATGAATTAAGCTAGAATGAATATCTCTTAGATCTCCTAACAAGAATCTTCGTGGCGTAAGCTAGAATGATGGCGGCATTCAAGAGAATCCGGAAGGTCTAAACCTTGTCTGTGGTATTCTGAGTAGGATTCAATGATTGAATGACTGTGACGAGCTTCAAACTCGCGAGTGTTGGGCGTTAGTGACAGACGCAAAAGGAGGGTGAATCCTATTCCAGCATGATCGAGAACCGACAGATGAATAGCCGTGCCGTGACAGGGTGCGTGAGCATATGATTCACTGAGAGGAGGGGATGTAGCCACTGACAACGGTGATGCCCTTGCATACAGCCAGCCATGGAAAGGAGTAAGACTGATTGGATGAAGATAGCAGGAAAGCAGAGGTTCAGAGGAACGAAAAGCATCTCCATTCGCTTATCTGAAATCCCTGCCAATGAATCTACATAAGTACCTCTATCCCTATCTTACTATATAATATTCGAAAACACCATTATCACTTTATATCTGCCTGACTGAGATTTACAAGGTGACCATAGCTTGCTTCAAGCCAACAATCTCTGTGGGATCGACCCTTACTCACGTAAGGTTTATTACTTGGACGACCCAGTACACTTGCTGGTTAGTTGAACGGAGTTGTGTCCACACATAGTAAAGAGCCATAATAATGATTCCATACAATAACAAAGAGTACTACATTAGTGTGATCACAATTTCGTGCATCACTTGCCATCCTTCGAGAACGTTAGTGACACTTACCATTGTCACTAACGTTCCAAATTGTCCCTATTTTCCACGTTAGAGTCCACGTTAACTAGGTTAACGTGGCTTCTAACGTGGCCTTGCTAGCCATTTCCAACGTTAGTGACAAAGTTGAGTGTCACTAACATTGGCTCATCCTTCCCTTATCCACGTTAGCTTCCACGTTAACTAAGTTAACATGGGAGTTAACGTGGCTCATGGTGGCATGTGTGGCTCCTTCCAACGTTAGTGACAATGTTGGGTGTCACTAACGTTAGCGATCACCTTCTTTCTTCACGTTAGCTTCCACGTTAACTAGGTTGACGTGGGAGTCAATGTGGCTCATTGGGGGCTTGTGTTCTTCCAACGTTTGTGACAATGTTGGGTGTCACTAACGTTGTCGACCACTTTGTTCCTTCACGTTAGCTTCCACGTTAACTAGGTTAACGTGGGAGTTAACGTGGCTTAATGTGCTTTGGCCAACGTTAGTGACAATGTTGAGTGTCACTAACGTTGGCTCCCCCCTTCCTTCTTAACGTTAGAGGCCACGTTAACTAGGTTAACGTGGACTCTAACTTGGCCACTCATGATCTTGGTTCAACGTTAGTGATAATGTTAAGTGTCACTAACGTTGGCTCTATTTCTTAACGTAGGCAATGATGGCTTCGAGAGCATTATTGGCAATCACTTTTCTCATTAACTTTGCAAGTTACTCCCATTCTACGTTAGTGTTAACGTTAGTGCAACTAACGTAGCCACTAATGTGGTTCTTCTTTGCTTCCTTTGTCCTGAAATTAAGCAATAAAGTGCATCAAAGTTCTAGTCCAAGTCATGGAAAATGCAACATCCAATTTGTCCTTAAATTCATGCAAAATCCTCATAAAATCATGCGAAATCCAATTTGGCCCAGATTTATATTAGTTGGATCATAGTACTCTTCTTGCTGGTATTCACCCTAATGAAACTCTTCCTGGTGAGGTTCTTCTTGTGATGTTCTTCTCCCTATTTGAGGCCTTATTTGTTGTTGGGCGGGTGCCACATAAGTTATACGCTGGAGTGTAACCATCCATCCAGGGTTTACCCAAGTCAGATTGCTGTCCTCGAAGATTACCTTGGCTTTCGTACACAGCCTAAGGATGGTGCTAGGGTACCAAAGTCTAGCACCTGGTTCATTCTTCTCGGCTGATTCTTGAATCTCCTCAGCTATAATTTCGTGCACATTGATGCCTCCACCCTTTATTAAGCAATGTACCATAGTAGCTCGAGTAGTATTAACCTCAGAATTGTTCGCAGCTGGGAGGATAGATCTCCTCATGAGCTCAAACCATCCTTTGGCTTCCGGGATGAGGTCTCCTCTCCTGATGAACCGGGGTCTCTGATGAGCGGATAATTTGTACGCTTTTTGGCATTGTTTTTAGTATATTTTTAGTAAGATCTAGTTACTTTTAGGGATGTTTTCATTAGTTTTTATGTTAAATTCACATTTCTGGACTTTACTATGAGTTTGTGTATTTTTCTGTGATTTCAGATATTTTCTGGCTGAAATTGAGGGACTTGAGCAAAAATCAGATTCAGAGGTTGAAGAAGGACTGCTGATGCTGTTGGATTCTGACCTCCCTGCACTCAAAGTGGATTTTCTGGAGCTACAGAACTCAAAATGGCGCGCTTATAATTGTGTTGGAAAGTAGACATCCAGGGCTTTCCATAAATGTATAATAGTCTATACTTTGGCCGAGTTTAGACGACGTAAAAGGGCGTTGAACGCCAGTTCTACGCTGCTGTCTGGAGTTAAACGCTAGAAACAAGTCACAAACCAGAGTTGAACGCCAGAAATACGTTACAACCTGGCGTTCAACTCCAGAAAGAGCCTCTGCACGTGTAACATTCAAGCTCAGCCCAAGCACACACCAAGTGGGCCCCGGAAGTGGATTTATGCATCAATTACTTACTTCTGTAAACCCTAGTAGCTAGTTTATTTTAAATAGGACTTTTTACTAATGTATTAGAAATCTTTTGATCATTTTGAGATCTCTAGACTCCCATGGGAGGCTGGCCACTCGGCCATGCTTACCCTCTATTATCACTTATGTATTTTCATACGGTAGAGTTTCTGCACTCCATAGATTAAGGTGTGGAGCTCTGCTGTCCCTCAAAGATTAATGCAAAGTACTACTATTTTCTATTCAATTTATCTTATTTCGCTTCTAAGATATTCATTCGCTCTTCAACCTGAATGTGATGAACATGAAAATCATCATCATTCCCTATGAACGCGTGCCTGACAATCACTTTCGTTCTACCTTCGACTGAATGAGTATCTCTTAGATTTCTTAATCAGAATCTTCGTGGTGTAAGCTAGATTGATGGCGGCATTCAAGAGGATCTGGAAAGTCTAAACCTTGTCTGTGGTATTCCGAGTAGGATTCAATGATTGAATGACTGTGACGAGCTTCAAACTTGCGAGTGCTGGGCGTAGTGACAGACGCAAAAGGAGGGTGAATCCTATTCCAGCATGATCAGGAACCTCAGATGATTAGCCGTGCCGTGACAGGGCATCTTGGACCATTTTCACAAGAGGAGGGGATGTAGCCACTGACAACGGTGATGCCCTTGCATAAAGCCAGCCATAGAAAGGAGTAAGACTGATTGGATAAAGACAGCAGGAAAGCGTAGGTTCAGAGGAACGATTGCATCTCCATACGCTTATCTGAAATTCTCACCAATGATTTACATAAGTATTTCTATCCTTCTTCTATTACTACATTTCGAAAACTACATAACTATTTTATATCCGCCTGACTGAGATTTACAAGGTGACCATAGCTTGCTTCATACCAACAATCTCCGTGGGATTCGACCCTTACTCACGTAAGGTATTACTTGGACGACCCAGTGCACTTGCTGGTTAGTTATGCGAAGTTGTGAAGATATGTAATAATTCACAACCTGAGTAACAATTTCGCATTATCAAGTTTTTGGCGCCGTTGTCGGGGATTGTTCGAGTTTGGACAACTGACGGTTCATCTTGTTGCTCAGATTAGGTAATTTTCTTTTTGTTTTGTTTTCAAAAATTTTTCAAAAAAATCTTTAAAAAAAAAATTTCTCCCTTGTTTTTGAAAAAAATTTTAAAATAAAAATGTTTTCAAAAATATATTTTTCTTCAGAATTTTTAAGAATGAATTCTAGTGTTTCATGAAGCATGTTGAAGCCTATCTGGCTGTAAAGCCATACCCAAACTGCTTTGGGATTGGTCTTCAACTAATCACCTCAATGGAGCCATGCCCAATCCTTCTGGATAGGGTATGTCAGGCGTGTCATGTCTGAGTTACATACTAAAGCTTGGCTGGCTATTAAGCCATGCCTGACCCCTTGATTGGAGCTTTAGACTAAAAAGTATAAGATCCCTGGAATTCACATTAAAAATTTTGGAATCCTTATTTTTGTTTTTCAAATAATTTTCGAAAAAAATACAAAAAAATTAGAAAATCATAAAAATCAAAAAATATTTTTTGTGTTTCTTGTTTGAGTCATGTGTCATGTTATAAGTTTGGTGTCAATTGCATGTTCATTTTGCATTTTTCAAAAATTTTCATGCATTCATAGTGTTCTTCATGATCTTCAAGTTGTTCTTGGTAAGTCTTCTTGTTTGATCTTTGCATTTACATGTTTTGTGTCTTTTCTTGTTTTTCATATGCATTCCTGAATTCTTTATGTCTAAGCATTAAAGAATTCTAAGTTTGGTGTCTTGCATGTTTTCTTTGCATTAAAAATTTTTCAAAAATGTGTTCTTGATGTTCATCACGATCTTCATAGTGTTCTTGGTGTTCATCTTGACATTCATAGCATTCTTGCATGCATTCATTGTTTTGATCCATAATTTTCATGCATTGCATCGGTTTCTTGTTTTTCTCTCTCATCATAAAAATTCAAAAATTAAAAAAATATCTTTCCCTTTTTCTCTCTTAAAATTTCGAAAATTAGATTTGACTTTTTCAAAAATTTTTAAAATCTAGTTATTTTTATGAGTCAAATCAAATTTTCAATTTAAAAAAATCTTATCTTTTTCAAAATCTTTTTCAAAAATCAAATCTTTCCCATTTTTCTTAGTTATTTTCGAAAATTATAAAAATATTTTTCAAAAATCTTTTTCTTATTTTTATATCAAATTTTCGAAAATAACAATAACAATTAATGTTTTGATTCAAAAATTTCAAAGTCTGTTACTTACTTGTTAAGAAAGATTCAAACTTTGAGTTCTAGAATCATATTTTGTGATTTCTTGTGAATCAAGTCATTAATTGTGATTTTAAAAATCAAATCTTTTTCAAAAACTAATTTCTATCATATCTTTTCAAAAATATCTTCTCATCTTATCTTTTTCAAAATTTAATTTCAAAATATCTTTTCTAACTTCTTATCTTCCTATCTTTTCAAAATTGATTTTCAAAATTTGCTTCAACTAACTAACTAACTTTTTGTTTGTTTCTCATCTTTTTCAAAACCACCTAACTAACTTTCTCTCTCTATTTTCGAAAATATCTTCCCCCTTTTTCAAAAATCTCTTTTTAATTAACTAATTATTTTATTTTTTATTTGAATTTTCGAAAAACTACTAACCTTTTTCAAAATTACTTTTCGAAAATTACTAACTCTTTTTCAAAAATTATTTTCGAAAATCCTCTCCCTCTCTCATCTTATTCTATTTATTTATTCATCTACTAACATCTCTTCCTCACATCACTCACCAAATTCGAACCCCCTCTTCTATCTATGTTTGAATTTTTTTTCTCTTCTTTTCTTCTTCTACTAACAATAAGGAACCTCTTTACTGTGACATAGAGGATTCCTCTTCTTTTCTTTTTCTCTTCTCTTTCTTAAGAGCAGGGACAAAGAAAAAGGCATTCTTGTTGAAGCTGATCCAGAACCAGAAAGGACTCTGAAGAGAAAACTAAGAGAAGCTAAATTACAACAATCCAGAGACAACCTTATTGAAAATTTTGAACAAGTAAAGGAGATGGCAGCCGAACCCAACAACAATAATGCAAGGAGAATGCTTGGTGACTTTACTGCACCTAATTCCAATTTACATGGAAGAAGCATCTCCATTCCTACCATTGGAGCAAACAATTTTGAGCTAAAACCTCAGCTAGTTTCTCTTATGCAGCAGAACTGCAAGTTTCATGGACTTCCATCTGAAGATCCTTTTCAGTTCTTAACTGAATTCTTGCAGATCTGTGATACTGTTAAGACTAATGGAGTAGATCCTGAAGTCTATAGGCTCATGCTTTTCCCTTTTGCTGTAAGAGACAGAGCTAGAATATGGTTAGACTCTCAACCCAAAGACAGCCTGAACTCTTGGGATAAGCTGTTCACGGCTTTTTTAGCCAAGTTCTTTCCTCCTCAAAAGCTGAGCAAGCTTAGAGCTGATGTTCAAACCTTCAGACAGAAAGAAGGTGAATCCCTTTATGAAGCTTGGGAAAGATACAAGCAGCTGACCAAAAAGTGTCCTTCTGACATGCTTTCAGAATGGACCATCCTGGATATATTCTATGATGGTTTATCTGAGCTATCAAAGATGTCATTGGATACTTCTGCACATGGATCCATTTACCTAAAGAAAATGCCTGCAGAAGCTTAAAAACTCATTGACATGGTTGCTAATAACCAGTTTATGTACACTTCTGAGAGGAATCCTGTGAGTAATGGGACGCCTATGAAGAAGGGAGTTCTTGAAGTTGATACTCTGAATGCCATATTGGCTCAGAACAAAATATTGACTCAGCAAGTCAATATGATTTCTCAGAGTCTGAATGGAATGCAAGCTACATCCAACAGTACTCAAGAGGCTTCTTATGAAGAAGAAGCTTATGATCCTGAGAACCCTGCAATAGCAGAGGTAAATTACATGGGTGAACCATATGGAAACATGTATAATCCATCATGGAGAAATCATCCAAATCTCTCATGGAAGGATCAAAGGCCTCAACAAGGCTTTAATAATGGTGGAAGAAACAGGTTCAACAATAATAAACCTTTTCCATCATCCACTCAGCAACAGACAGAGAACTCTGAACAAAATACCTCTAATTTAGCAAACTTAGTCTCTGATCTATCCAAGGCCACTGTAAATTTCATGAATGAAACAAGGTCTTCCATTAGAAATTTGGAAGCACAAGTGGGCCAGCTGAGTAAAAGGATCACTGAAATCCCTCCTAGTACTCTCCCAAGCAATACAGAAGAGAATCCAAAAGGAGAGTGCAAGGCCATTGACATAAACACCATGGCCGAACCTGTAAGGGAAGGAGAGGACGTGAATCCCAAGGAGGAAGACCTCCTGGGACGTCCAGTGATCAATAAGGAGCTTCCCTCTGAGGAACCAAAGGACTCTGAGGCTCATCTAGAGACCATAGAGATTCCATTGAACCTCCTTATGCCATTCATGAGCTCTGATGAAGCTAGATGCCAAATTATTTGGCATTGATACTTGGGAAGATGAACCTCCCTTGTTCACCAATGAACTAAGTGATCTGGATCAACTGACATTGCCTCAGAAGAGACAGGATCCTGGAAAGTTCATAATACCTTGTACTATAGGCACCATGATCTTTAAGGCTCTGTGTGACCTTGGTTCAGGGATAAACCTCATGCCCCTCTCTGTAATAGAGAAACTGGGAATCTATCGGGTACAAGCTGCTAAAATCTCATTAGAGATGGCAGACAATTCAAGAAAACAGGCTTATGGACAAGTAGAGGACGTGTTAGTAAAGGTTGAAGGCCTTTACATCCCTGCTGATTTCATAGTCCTGGATACTGGAAAGGAAGAGGATGAATCCATCATCCTAGGAAGACCTTTCCTAGCCACAGCAAGAGATGTGATTGATGTGGACAGAGGAGAATTGATCCTTCAATTAAATGAGGACAACCTTGTGTTTACAACTCAAGGATCTCACTCTGCATCCATGGAGAGGAAGCATAAAAAGCTTCTCTCAAAGCAGAGTCAAACAAAGCCCCCACAGTCAAACTCTAAGTTTGGTGTTGGGAGGCCACAACCAAACTCTAAGTTTGGTGTTGAACCCCCATATCCAAACTCTAAGTTTGGTGTTGGTGAGTCTCAACAATGCTCTGAACATCTGTGAGGCTCCATGAGAGCCCACTGTCAAGGTATTGACATTAAAGAAGCGCTTGTTGGGAGGCAACCCAATTTTTATTTATTTATCTAACTATATTTTTCTTAGTTATATGTCTTTATAGGTTCATAATCATGTGGAGTCACAAAATAAATATAAAAATTGAAAACAGAATCAAAAACAGCAAAAGAAAAATTACACCCTGGAGGAAGACCTTACTGGCGTTTAAACGCCAGTAAGAAGCATGTTTTGGGCGTTCAATGCCAGAACAGAGCATGGTTCTGGCGCTGAACGCCAGAAATGGGCAGCATCTGGGCGTTTGAACGCCAGAAATGCACCCTGGAGGAGAGCTGGCGCTGAACGCCCAGAACAAGCATGGTTCTAGCGTTCAACACCAGAAATAGGCTGCAAATGGGCGATCAACGCCCAGAACAAGCACCAACCTGGCGCTGAACGCCCAGAGTTGGGTGCAAGGGCATTTTACATGCCTAATTTGGTGCAAGGTTGTAAATCCTTGAACACCTCAGGATCTGTGGACCCCACAGGATCACCTCAGGATCTATGGACCCCACAGGATCCCCACCTACCTCCACTCACTTCTTCTCACCCCTCTTTCACACAATCCCATAAACACTCTTCCCCAAAACCCTTCACCAATCACCTCAATCTCTCTTCCCCATCACCTCTTCACCACTCACATCCATCCACTCTTCCCCATAAACCTACCTCATAAACTCCACCTACCTTCAAAATTCAAAATCAATTTCCCACCCAAACCCACCCTAAATGGCCGAACCTTCACCCCCCTCCCATCCCTATATATAACCCTCCATTCTTCCTCATTTTCACACAACACAACTGATGCGTGGAAAACTTGTCTCTCAACAAATCTCCCTTCGGCAAGTGTACCGAAGTTGTCGTCAAGTAAAAACTCACAATAGAGTGAGGTCGAATCCCACAGGGATTGATTGATCAAGCAACTTTAATTAGAAGAATGTTCTAGTTGAGCGAATCCAGAATTTGGGTTGAGAGTTGCAGAAAATAAAATGGCGGGAATGTAAATAACAGAAAAGTAAATGCTAGAATTAAAGGACTGGAAGTAAATGACTGAAAATAAATTGCAGAATTGTAAATGGGAATGGAGGATTTGCTCATAAAAGTAAATCGCAGAAATTAAAGAGAATGGGTAAGATTAGAGATGGGGAGTTCATTGGGCTTAGGAGATGTTGCAATTCTCCGGATCAAGTTCATTTTCATCTCTTCCTCAATCAATGCACTCATTGATCTCCTTGGCAATCTTAAGTGATTGAATTGTAATTCCTTGCAATTCAATCTCTCAAATCTTGATCAATAGCCAATTCCTTGGTCAATTGCTCATGAGAAGAGATGAAGTATGGTCACTGATTATACCACATGCATTTCCCAAACCAAGTATTGAGAGGGTTACAGTCACATACCCATCCAAACCCAATTTGGTCCAGCATGAGAAAGCATTTCTAGCTTGATCTCTTCATTCCTCTTCCAAGGTTCAAAAGAGATCCAAGTTTGAATAGCTTCTCTTCCAAGATAACTACTCAATTGGATGAAGATCGAAAGCTTTCAAGTAAAATCAAGAGGAAAGATAGAAGAAGAACAATAAAAATTAGTATTGATCCATCAAATTACAACAGAGCTCCCTAACCCAATGAAAGGGGTTTAGTTGTTCATAGCTCTTGAAAATGAAAATAAAGATAGAGAATACATCATGAAACTAGAAATTGCAAAGAAAGTAAATACAGAGAGTAATTCCTCAGCCTCCAGAACTATTTTACAATTCAAAGCTACTCCTATATATACTACTCTTCTCAGCTTCTAGTTCACTATTCAAGTCTTGGGCCATTGGATCTTGAGTTTGAAGCAGTTCCTTTCTTTATTTGGGCTTGGTTTTACTTGCAGAGAGAAAGTGTGGAGTGGGCAGAGACTTAAGCTCAGGGCGTAAGGAGTGTTAATCATTTAATGAAAGTCCAATTTCGGGAACGTTAGTGACATTTAACATTGTCACTAACGTTCCAATGCACCCCTTTGCCTCACGTTAAAAGCCACGTTAACCTAGTTAACGTGGCTTTTAACGTTTGCCTTGTAAACCTTCGAGAACGTTAGTGACACTCAACATTGTCACTAACGTTCCAGTGTGCCCCTTCTTGCTTCAGGTTAAAGCACACGTTAACTGGGTTAACGTGGCTTCTAACATGGCCTTTGCCATCCTTCGAGAACGTTAGTGACATTCAACATTGTCACTAACGTTCCAATGTGCCCCTAGGTCTCACGTTAGAGTCCACGTTAACTAAGTTAACGTGGCTTCTAATGTGGCCATCTTTTAGCCATCCCAACGTTAGTGACAATGTTGAGTGTCACTAACGTTGGCTCATCCTTCATTTCTCATCGTTAGCTTCCACGTTAACCAAGTTAACGTGGAAGTTAACGTGACTCTTGGGGGTTGTGTGGTTGCTTCAACGTTAGTGACAATGTTGAGTGTCACTAACGTTGTCGACAACTCTCCATTCTCCACGTTAGTTCCCACGTTAACCAAGTTAACGTGGGAGTTAACGTGGTACTTAGCACCATAGGCCAACGTTAGTGACAATGTTGAGTGTCACTAACGTTGGCTTCTCTCCCTCCCCCTTAACGTTAGAGGCCACGTTAACTAGGTTAACGTGGCTTCTAACGTGGCCACTTATGAGTAAGTGCCAACGTTAGTGACAATGTTGAGTGTCACTAACGTTGGCTCAACTTCTTTTCTCCACGTTAGAGTTCATGTTAACTTGGTTAACGTGACTCTCTAACGTGGGCATTGATGGCTTTTTGAGAGTGTTATTGGCAATCACTTTTCTCATTAATCTTTGCAAGTTACCTCTCCTTTTCTTGCTTCTTTTTGGTCCTGAAACCAAGCAACAAAGTGCATCAAAGCTCTAGTCCAAGTCATGAGTAATGCAACATAATATTTGTCACTAAACTTATGCAAAATCCTCATGAAATCATGTAAAATGCACAATGTATGCTTGAGTCAAGGCATAAGTGAATATTTACCCAAAACTAGCTTATTTCCTAAAGAAATGCATGAAACTATCCTAAAAACAGTAAAGAAAAGGTCAGTGAAATTGGCCAAAATGCCCTGGCATCACAACACCAAACTTAAAGCTTGCTTGTCCCTAAGCAAGTACTGGAACAAGAGAATGATGAAATGAATATCCAGAGGAATGAGTCATCCTTGTGGAAGTCATATTACTGATTTTATGGTGGTTTCATGCATAGCAACTTAGGTTCATTCCATTACTGGCTTTCAGACCTTTATCCTGTCCTAAAACACCCACTTTGTTCATATCCCATGAGACTTTTATTCATTGATCCTTTTATTGTTATTACAAGGGTTGTTTGTGTTATTTAAGCTAAGTGCTCTGTAAGGGGGCAACTCTTTAAGATAAGCTTTCAGCCAACACTCCCGAACCAGTTGGTTCAAGGTGCTAGGTGTTGAGACACCCCTAAGGACTTACTCCCTCAAGCCTATCCCCCATACATACACACTACAGGCATTTAGTTTATTTATTCTCTTTTCTTGAGACCTTGGTGTCCAGCACCTCTTTGGGTTACTAAGTGTTCTATGGTGAAGGTTACTCTTGATAGTGGACTTTCAGCTGATAATCCCGAGTTAGTTAACCCAAGTTACCAAGTGATAAGGCACCCCTAAGAGCTTATTCATCCAAGTAGATCCCTCACACAGGAGCACCACAGACACTTGCCTCAAGCTTAAAACCATTGATGCCTAGCCTTATTGCTTACTCTTTTTCTTTTGTTTTTCACTTCCATTGTTCTTTCCCTTTTTTTTCTTCTTAGGATCTTGTTATTAACTTAGTCTCATGGGTGTATCCAAAGCAAAGTATTCAGGATAGATAGTTGTCCTCCTAGCCTTGTGGTTGAACCAACTTAGCTAACTTATGACTACCTGGTGCACGAATTGTGAATCACACTTTTCACAACGCGTACCACTAACCAGCAAGTGCACTGGGTCGTCCAAGTAATACCTTACGTGAGTAAGGGTCGAATCCCACAGAGATTGTTGGTTTGAAGCAATCTATGGTTATCTTGTAAATCTTAGTCAGGAAGTCAATTATGTTTATCAATTGAATTGTGAATAACCAGTAGAGCATGAATTAAAAGTTACTTGTTGTGCAGTAATGGAGAATATGTTGGAGTTTTGGAGATGCTTTGTCCTCTGAATCTCTGCTTTCCTCTGTCTTCTGATTCACGCACGCACGTCCTCCTATGGCAAGCTGTGTGTTGGTGGATCACCGTTGTCAATGGCTACCTTCCATCCTTCCAGTGAAAACTATGCTCACGCGCTCTGTCACAGCACGGCTAATCACCGGTTGGTTCTCGATCCGGTTGGAATAGGATTTACTATCCTTTTGCGTCTGTCACTAACGCCCAGCCTTCAGGAGTTTGAAGCTCGTCACAGTCATTCAATCCTTGAATCCTACTCGGAATGCCACAGACAAGGCTTAGACTTTCCGGATTCTCATGAATGCCGCCATCAGTTCTAGCTTATACCACGGAGATTCTGATTAAAGAATCTAAGAGACACTCATTCAATCGGATATAGAACGGAGGTGGTTGTCAGGCACACGTTCATGGGTTGAGGAAGGTGATGAGTGTCACAGCTCATCACCATCATCACAGTTAAGCGTGAATGAACATCTTAGATAGGAACAAGCGTGTTTGAATGAAAACAGAAATACTTGCATTAATTCATTGAGACATAGCAGAGCTCCTCACCCCCAACAATGGGGTTTAGAGACTCATGCCGTCAGAGAATACAAAGTTTAGATCTGAAATGTCATGAGGTACAAAATAAGTCTCTAAAAGTTGTTTAAATACTAAACTAGTAGCCTAGGGTTACAAAATATGAGTGGACTATGATGGATGATGCAGAGATCCACTTCTGGGGCCCACTTGGTGTCCTGGGGCCCACTTGGTGTGTGCTGGGGCTGAGACTTTAAGCAATCCACGTGCAGAGGCCATTTGTGGAGTTGAACGCCAGTTTTTGTGCCAGTTTGGGCGTTCAACTCCAGTTTTTGATCCTTTTCTGGCGCTGGACGCCAGAATTGGGCAGAGGACTGGCGTTGAACGCCAGTTTACGTCGTCTATTCTTGTGAAAAGTATGGACTATTATATATTGCTGGAAAGCCCTGGATGTCTACTTTCCAACGCAATTGGAAGCACGCCATTTCGAGTTCTGTAGCTCCAGAAAATCCACTTTGAGTGCAGGGAGGTCAGAATCCAACAGCATCAGCAGTCCTTTTTCAGCCTGAATCAGATTTTTGCTCAGCTCCTTCAATTTCAGCCAGAAAAATACCTGAAATTACAGAAAAACACACAACTCATAGTAAAGTCCAGAAATATGAATTTTTCCTAAAAACTACTAGAAATAGACTAAAAACTAACTAAAACATACTCAAAACTATATGAAATTATCCCCAAAAAGCGTATAAAATATCCGCTCATCACAACACCAAACTTAAATTGTTGCTTGTCCTCAAGCAACTAGACAAATAAAATATAAGACTAATAGGTTGAGAAGCAATAATATCTCAGAGTTTTTGAATGAAGCTCAGATTCTAATTAGATGAGCGAGACTAGTAGCTTTTTGCTTCTGAACAGTTTTGGCATCTCACTTTATCCATTGAAGCTCAAAGTGATTGGCATCTATAGGAACTCAAAATTCAGATAGTGTTATTGATTCTCTTAGTTCAGTGTGATGATTCTTGAACACAGCTTCTTTATGAGTCTTGGCCGTGGCCCTAAGCACTTTGTCTTCTAGTATTACTACCGGATACATAAATGCCACAGACACATAACTGGGTGAACCTTTTCAGATTGTGACTCAGCTTTGCTAAAGTCCCCAATTAGAGGTGTCCAGAGTTCTTAAGCACACTCTTTTTTTTTTTTTTCGCTTGGACCTTGACTTTAACCGCTCAGTCTCAAGTTTTCACTTGACACCTCCACGCCACAAGCACATGGTTAGGGACAGCTTGGTTTAGCCGCTTAGACCAGGATTTCAGTCCTTTAGGCCCTCCTATCCACTGATGCTCAAAGCCTTGGGATCCTTTTTAATTGCCCTTGCCTTTTGGTTTTAAGGGTTATTGGCTTTTTCTGCTTGCTTTTTTTTTTTTTTCTGCAAGCTTTGTTCTTTGCTGCTTTTTCTTGCTTCAAGAATCATTTTTATGATTTTTCAGATTATCAATAACATGTCTCATGTTCATTATTCTTTCAAGAGCCAACATATTTAACAGTCTTAAACAACAAATTCAAAAGACATATGCACTGTTCAAGCATTCATTCAGAAGACAGAAAGCATTGCCACCACATTTAACTAATTAGAATTTCTCTTATTAAAACTCGAAATTTTATTGCCTCTTATTCAAAAGATCTACTACTTTATTCATGTTTAATGATGATGAGAAAAATAAACTATAGCTTAATTGGAGATAAAATCAAAATAGATACTAATTACTACTATATGACTCCTAAGGTAAAATTAAAATAAGAACAGTTATCACAGAGTTAAGGCTAAGATTAGAACTCAACAACCTTGAGGTTTGGGAAGTGGATGTTCCTCTAGTCTGTGAGGTGCTTGGTCCTTCAAGAGAGAATTTATGGCGCTTCAGTTCCTTTAAATCACGCCTTCCTTTAGGGGCCATGATCTTAGTGATC
Source organism: Arachis ipaensis (assembly GCF_059453495.1). Lineage (NCBI taxonomy): Eukaryota > Viridiplantae > Streptophyta > Magnoliopsida > Fabales > Fabaceae > Arachis > Arachis ipaensis. The sequence goes on from NC_142441.1 coordinate 101,098,698, forward strand.
ACGGATAAGCACACCAAACTTAGAGCTTTGCTTGTCCTCAAGCAAAAGAAAAAGAAGGAGGTGGGTAGAAGGAGAGCTCCTCCCTACCATCCTGGCGTTTGAACGCCCAAACACTGCCTGTTTTGGGCGTTCAACGCCCAAATGCTGCTCTCCTGGGCGTTCAACGCCCAGTTGTTGCCCTTTTCTGGCGTTGAACGCCAGATAGCTATCCTTACTGGCGTTCAGCGCCCACTGGATGCCCATTTTGGGCGCTGAACGCCCAAAATGGCCTTCACTGGCGTTTTCTTGCCAGTAAGCTCCCTATCTCTGTTTTGTGTATAGATTCCTTCTGTAACCCTGTAAACTTATGCAAATGATTCTTTACCTTAGTGTCAGTGAACTTTATATAAACAAATAAAAATAAAAATAGGGCAAAATGCTTAGAGGATTGTTGCCCCATGGCTGGGTTGCCTCCCAGCAAGCGCTTCTTTATTGTCTTTAGCTGGACCTTTGCTGAGCTTTTAATCTAGCTTCAGCCTTGAGCATTCTTGCTCAATGTTGCCCTCAAGATAATGCTTGATTCTCTGTCCATTGACAATGAACTTCTTATCAGAATCAATATCTTGAAGCTCCACATAACCATATGGTGATACACTTGTAATCACGTATGGTCCCCTCCACCGGGATTTCAGTTTCCCGGGGAATAGCCTGAGTCTAGAGTTAAACAACAGAACCTTCTGTCCTGGTTCAAAGATTCTAGATGACAGCTTTCTGTCATGCCATTTTTTTTATTTTTCTTTATAAAGCTTGGCATTTTCGAAAGCTGTGAATCTGAATTCCTCTAGCTCATTTAGCTGGAGCAATCGTTTTTCTCCTGCTAATTTGGCATCTAAGTTTAGGAATCTGGTTGCCCAGTAGGCCTTATGTTCCAGTTCCACGGGCAAGTGGCATGCCTTACCATACACGAGTTGGTATGGAGAGGTCCCTATAGGGGTCTTGAATGCTGTTCTGTAAGCCCACAGAGCATCATCCAAGCTCCTTGCCCAATCCTTTCTACGGGTATTTACTGTCCATTCCAGGATTCTCTTTAATTCTCTGTTAGAGACTTCAGCTTGCCCGTTGGTTTGTGGATGATATGGAGTGGCCACTTTGTGGCGAATTCCATACCGAACCATGGCAGAGTAAAGCTGTTTATTGCAGAAGTGAGTGCCCCCATCACTGATTAACACTCTAGGGACACCAAACCTGCTAAAGATATGTTTCTGGAGGAACTTCAGCACTGTTTTAGTATCATTGGTGGGTGTGGCAATAGCCTCAACCCATTTTGATACATAGTCAACTGCCACCAGAATATAAGTGTTTGAGTATGATGGTGGGAAAGGTCCCATGAAGTCAATTCCCCATACATCAAACAACTCTATTTCCAAGATCCCTTGTTGAGGCATGGCGTAACCATGAGGCAGGTTACCAGCTCTTTGGCAACTGTCACAATTACGTACAAACTCTCGGGCATCTTTATAGAGTGTGGGCCAATAGAAGCCACATTGGAGGACCTTGGTGGCTGTTCGCTCACCTCCGAAATGGCCTCCATATTGAGATCCGTGGCAATGCCATAGGATTCTCTGCGCTTCCTCTCTGGGGACACACCTACGGATAATTCCGTCTGCACATCTCTTAAAGAGATAAGGCTCATCCCACAAGTAGTACTTTGCATCAGTAATTAGTTTCTTTTTTTGTATTCTATTGTACTCCTTGGGTATGAACCTTGCAGCTTTATAGTTTGCAATATCGGCAAACCATGGTGCTTCCTGAATGGCAAATAGATGCTCATCAGGGAATGTCTCAGAGATCTCAAGGAAGGGGAGGGACGTCCCTTCCACTGGCTCTATCCGGGACAGATGATCAGCTACTTGGTTCTCTGTCCCTTTTCTGTCTCTTATTTCTATATCAAACTCTTGCAGAAGCAATACCCATCTGATGAGCCTGGGTTTTGAATCCTGCTTTGTGAGTAGATACTTAAGAGCAGCATGGTCAGTGTACACAATCACCTTTGATCCTGCTAAGTAGGATCTGAACTTGTCAATGGCGTAAACCACTGCATGTAATTCCTTTTCTGTGGTTGTGTAATTTTTTTGGGCATCATTTAAAACGCGACTGGCATAATAAATGACATGCAGAAGCTTGTCATGCCTCTGTCCCAGTACTCCACCAATGGCATGATCACTGGCATCACACATTAACTCAAATGGCAATGTCCAGTCTGGTGCAGAAATGACTGGTGCTGTGACCAGCTTAGCTTTCAGCGTTTCAAACGCCTGTAGGCATGCTGTGTCAAACACAAATGGCGTGTCAGCAGCTAGCAGATTGCTTAGGGGTTTTGCGATTTTTGAAAAATCCTTTATAAACCTCCTATAGAATCCTGCATGCCCCAGAAAGCTTCTGATTGCCTTAACATTGGCAGGTGGTGGTAATTTTTCAATTACCTCTATTTTTGCTTGATCTACCTCTATTCCCTTGTTTGAGATTTTATGCCCAAGAACAATTCCTTCAGTCACCATGAAGTGACACTTTTCCCAGTTTAAAACTAGGTTGGTTTCTTGGCATCTTTTCAGAACAAGTTTCAGTTGATCAAGACAGGAGCTGAATGAGTCTCCATATACTGAGAAGTCATCCATGAAGACTTCCAGAAATTTTTCCACCATATCAGAGAAAATAGAGAGCATGCATCTCTGGAAGGTTGCAGGTGCATTGCATAGCCCAAAGGGCATCCTTCTATAAGCAAACACTCCGGATGGACATGTGAATGCTGTTTTCTCTTGATCCTGGGGATCTACTGCAATCTGGTTATAGCCTGAGTAGCCATCCAAAAAGCAGTAATAATCATGACCTGCTAGTCTCTCTAGCATCTGGTCTATGAATGGTAAAGGAAAATGATCCTTTCCGGTGGCTGTATTGAGCCTTCTGTAGTCAATACACATGCGCCACCCTGTAACTGTTCTTGTAGGAACCAGTTCATTTTTTTCATTATGAATCACTGTCATGCCTCCCTTTTTTGGGACGACTTGAACAGGGCTCACCCAGGGGCTATCAGAAATGGGATAAATAATCCCATCCTCTAGTAATTTGGTGACCTCTTTCTGCACCACTTCCTTCATGGCTGGATTTAGCCGCCTCTGTGGTTGAACCACTGGTTTGGCATTATCCTCCAATAGGATTTTGTGCATGCATCTAGCTGGGCTTATGCCCTTAAGGTCACCTATGGACCACCCAAGAGCTGTCTTGTGTGTCCTTAGCACTTGAATAAGTGCTTCCTCTTCCTGTGAATTTAAAGCAGAGCTTATGATCACTGGAAAAGTGTCACCTTCTCCTAGAAATGCATATTTCAAGGATGGTGGCAGTGGCTTGAGCTCTGGTTTAGGAGGTTTTTCCTCTTTCAGAAGAAAGTTCAGAGGCTCTTTCATGTCCCCTGAATCCTCCAAATCAGGCTGAACATCTTTAAAGATGTTTTCCAACTCTGATTCGAGACTCTCAGCCATGTTGATCTCTTTTACCAAAGAGTCAATAAGGTCAACTTTCATGCAGTCTGTTGATGTGTCTGGATGCTGCATGGCTTTGACAGCGTTCAACTTGAACTCGTCATCGTTGACTCTCAGGGTTATTTCCCCTTGCTGGACGTCAATGAGGGATCGTCCAGTTGCTAGGAAGGGTCTTCCTAGAATGAGAGTAGCACTCTTGTGCTCCTCCATTTCCAGCACAACAAAGTCAGTGGGAAAGGCGAATGGCCCAACTTTGACAATCATGTCCTCAATCACGCCTGATGGGTATTTAGTGGAACCATCAGCAAGTTGGAGACATATCCGGGTTGGTTTAACTTCTTCAGTTAAGCCAAGCTTCCTGATAGTGGATGCAGGTATTAGGTTGATGCTTGCCCCAAGATCGCATAAAGCTGTCTTGGTGCAATCACCTTCTAATATGCATGGTATCAGAAAACTCCCAGGGTCTTTAAGCTTTTCAGGAAAGCTTTTCAGAATGACTGCACTGCATTCTTCAGTGAGGAGAACTCTTTCTATTTCTCTCCACTCCTTTTTATGACTCAAGATCTCTTTCATGAACTTGGCATAAGAAGGTATTTGCTCAAGTGCCTCTGCAAATGGAATCTTTATTTCAAGAGTCCTTAGATAATCTGCAAAGCGAGCAAATTGCTTATCCTGCTCCTCTTTCCGGAGTTTTTGAGGATAAGGTATCTTGGCTTTATATTCCTCAACCTTAGTGGTTAAAGAAGCCTTTTTAGAGGGGTTGTTATCAGCACTTGTGTGTGTCTGATCCCTCACTGGCAATTGAATGCCAGAGTCAGAAGCTGGAGTGACGTTAGACGCCAGCTCACTGTCTGTTCCTGGCGCCTGAATGCCAGAACTGTGCTCCTATTGGGCGTTCAATGCCAGATTCTTGCCCATTTCTGGCGTTGAACGCCAATCCTGCCTTGTTTCTGGCACTGAACGCCAGTTTTGGGCATGGTCTGGGCGTTCAGCGCCAGCCTTCCACCCCTTTTCTGGCGTTTTAGTGCCAGAATTATTTTTCCCTGGGCTCTTACTGTCCTCAGGGGAATCTATGGTGGGTTGCTCATTTCTTGAATTTTTGATGCCTTGAGGTGGGGTATTTAATGTTTTCCCACTTCTTAATTGAACTGCTTGGCATTCTTCTGCTATTTGCTTTGATAGCTACTGCTTTGTTTGCTTAAACTGTTCTTCCATATGTATATTAGCTATCCTTGTCTCCTGTAACCTGTCTTTGAATTCAGCTAGCTGCTTTGTTAGAAAATCTAATTGCTGATTGAATTCAGCAGCTTGTTTTACAGTACTGAATTCAGCAGTTACTGTTTTAACCTCTTCATTCATGGAAGGGTTGCTGCTTAGATACAGATGCTGATTCCTGGCAACTGTATCAATGAGCTCTTGAGCCTCTTCGATTGTCTTTCTCATATGGATAGACCCACCAGCTGAGTAATCTAAAGACATCTGAGCTCCTTCTGCAAGCCCATAGTAGAAGATGTCTAACTGAACCCACTCTGAAAACATTTCAGAGGGGCATTTTCGTAGCATCTCTCTGTATCTCTCCCAGGCATCATAAAGAGATTCATTATCTCCTTGTTTAAAGCCTTGGATGTCCAGCCTTAGCTGTGTCATCCTTTTTGGAGGGAAATATTGATTCAGGAATTTTTCTGTCAGCTGTTTCCATGTTCTTATGCTGGCCTTAGGTTGGTTATTTAACCACCTCTTAGCTTGATCTTTTACAGCAAATGGAAACAGTAATAGTCTGTAGACATCCTGATCTATTTCCTTATCATGTACTGTGTCAGCAATTTGTAAAAATTGTGCCAGAAACTCTGTAGGTTCTTCCTGTGGAAGACCGGAATACTGGCAACTTTGCTGCACCATGATAATGAGCTGAGGATTCAACTCAAAGCTACTAACTCCAATAGAGGTTATGCATATGCTACTCCCATACGAAGCAGTAGAGGGGTTAGAATATGACCCCAAAGTCCTCCTGGACTGTCCATCTCCACTTATGTCCATGATGGATATATGGATATAACTTGGACTGATTTATCTTTTTATTTATTTTATTTTATAAGAAGTAAATACTTAAATAAAATAAATAACTAAAAAGAATTTGAATTTTGAAATTTTTTTTTTCGTAAAAGATTAAAAATAATTAGTTAAAAAAAAAACAGAAATTTTTGAAAAAGAGGGGAGATATTTTCGAAAATTTTGAGAGAGAGAGAGTTAGTTAGGTAGTTTTGAAAAAGTTAAGAAACAAACAAAAAGTTGGTTAGTTAGTTGAAACAAATTTTGAAAAGATATGAAGTTAGAAAAGATATTTTGAAAAGATATTTTTGAATTTAGTGAGGAGAGAGAAAAACAATAAGATAGTACAAGATTTAAAATTTTTAGATCTAATGCTCCTTGTTTTTGAAAATTTTGGAGGGAAAACACCAAGGAACACCAAACTTAAAAATTTTAAGATCAAGACACAAGAAAACTCAAGAACACTTTGAAGACTCACAAGAACACAAGAACATGAAGGAAGAACACCAAACTTAAAATTTTTAGAAAACCAAACCAAAATTTTCGAAAATCAAAGGGGAATCAACAAGAAAACACCAAACTTAAAGTTTGGCACATGATTTAATAGAAAAATTATTTTTGAAAAAGAAGGTTTTAAAAAGAGTATAAAAGATTCTAACCCAATCAAATTAATGTTCTAGCCAAATGAGTTATGGGACCTTATTAAAGTTTGGCACAGGATTTAATAGAAAAATTATTTTTGAAAAAGAAGGTTTTAAAAAGAGTATAAAAGATTCTAACCCAATCAAATTAATGTTCTAGCCAAATGAGTTATGGGACCTTATTAATAGAAAAATTATTTTTGAAAAAGGTTTTTTTTAAAATATGATAGCCAATTACCATGAACATAAACACCACGTTCTAATTAACTGAGCTATAAATTTAAAGTGTTTTAACAAGGGATAAATAATAAAAGACTCTAAACCAAAAAAAGAGAAGATTTTTCCTAATCTAAGCAACAAAATAATCCGTCAGTTGTTCAAACACGAACAATCCCCGGCAACGGCGCCAAAAACTTGGTGCACGAATTGTGAATCACACTTTTCACAACGCGTACCACTAACCAGCAAGTGCACTGGGTCGTCCAAGTAATACCTTACGTGAGTAAGGGTCGAATCCCACAGAGATTGTTGGTTTGAAGCAATCTATGGTTATCTTGTAAATCTTAGTCAGGAAGTCAATTATGTTTATCAATTGAATTGTGAATAACCAGTAGAGCATGAATTAAAAGTTACTTGTTGTGCAGTAATGGAGAATATGTTGGAGTTTTGGAGATGCTTTGTCCTCTGAATCTCGCCTTTCCTCTGTCTTCTGATTCACGCACGCACGTCCTCCTATGGCAAGCTGTGTGTTGGTGGATCACCGTTGTCAATGGCTACATTCCATCCTTCCAGTGAAAACTACGCTCACGCGCTCTGTCACAGCACGGCTAATCACCGGTTGGTTCTCGATCCGGTTGGAATAGGATTTACTATCCTTTTGCGTCTGTCACTAACGCCCAGCCTTCAGGAGTTTGAAGCTCGTCACAGTCATTCAATCCTTGAATCCTACTCGGAATGCCACAGACAAGGCTTAGACTTTCCGGATTCTCATGAATGCCGCCATCAGTTCTAGCTTATACCACGGAGATTCTGATTAAAGAATCTAAGAGACACTCATTCAATCGGATATAGAACGGAGGTGGTTGTCAGGCACATGTTCATGGGTTGAGGAAGGTGATGAGTGTCACAGCTCATCACCATCATCACAGTTAAGCGTGAATGAACATCTTAGATAGGAACAAGCGTGTTTGAATGAAAACAGAAATACTTGCATTAATTCATTGAGACATAGCAGAGCTCCTCACCCCCAACAATGGGGTTTAGAGACTCATGCCGTCAGAGAATACAAAGTTTAGATCTGAAATGTCATGAGGTACAAAATAAGTCTCTAAAAGTTGTTTAAATACTAAACTAGTAGCCTAGGGTTACAAAATATGAGTGGACTATGATGGATGATGCAGAGATCCACTTCTGGGGCCCACTTGGTGTCCTGGGGCCCACTTGGTGTGTGCTGGGGCTGAGACTTTAAGAAATCCACGTGCAGAGGCCATTTGTGGAGTTGAACGCCAGTTTTTGTGCCAGTTTGGGCGTTCAACTCCAGTTTTTGATCCTTTTCTGGCGCTGGACGCCAGAATTGGGCAGAGGACTGGCGTTGAACGCCAGTTTACGTCGTCTATTCTTGTGCAAAGTATGGACTATTATATATTGCTGGAAAGCCCTGGATGTCTACTTTCCAACGCAATTGGAAGCACGCCATTTCGAGTTCTGTAGCTCCAGAAAATCCACTTTGAGTGCAGGGAGGTCAGAATCCAACAGCATCAGCAGTCCTTTTTCAGCCTGAATCAGATTTTTGCTCAGCTCCTTCAATTTCAGCCAGAAAAATACCTGAAATTACAGAAAAACACACAACTCATAGTAAAGTCCAGAAATATGAATTTTTCCTAAAAACTACTAGAAATAGACTAAAAAATAACTAAAACATACTCAAAACTATATGAAATTATCCCCAAAAAGCGTATAAAATATCCGCTCATCACTACCCCAAAGATTCATGAATGCACTTCCACAATTTGAACTCCACTCTGGTCTTTTAAAAACATAAGCATTCTCTTTTTATTTGATTTAAAGGGACAAGCTTACAAGTAGGTTAAGTGATGGTGCAGTGACATAAAGACCAGTGCATATAGACTCTCTTCAATACCAAAAACTAAAAATAACATGATTTGAAAAAGGTTTAAACATAACATGGAAGCAAGTTCTATTTCATACAGGATCTTCCTTACTTAAAGCATAGAAAAGATGAACTAAGAAGAACTCCACCACCTTTCATTCATGTGGATGTCCATGCTCCCATCCTTGTTTATCCTCATTGTGTCTCTCTTGAGTACTTGTACTTCCACTTCCTTTGCCTTTTCCAAGCAGCTTTCTCCAGAAACCACTATCTTCCATCTTCTTCTTGAGTGCCTCCTTTTGCTGTTTCACTTTTCTCTCTTCTTGTTCTACAAATTCTTTTTGAACTTCATCATATGCAGGGATGGCATAGTGTAGATGATGCATATTACTGGTCATGTAGTTTAACTCGCCTTGAGTGTTTACATAGAACTCCTCCCTATGTAGTTGCCTTCCTTCATTGAGTACACTGAACTCATTGAAAGTTTTCATTTGGGCTATCTGCCGCTGGTTGAGCTCTTGCAAGTGCTTCTCTTGAAGCTCTTGTCTTTCATTCACTTGGTTGATGGCTTGAGTGAGCTGAGAGTAGTGTTCCTGCTGCTGCTCCATTTGTTGTTTTTGCCATGCTTCCTGTTGGTTAAGCCGGTTCAGTATTTGCTCTTGTCCTTCCATATGTCTCTGTCCTAAATCTTCAATGGCTCTTAGAAGGTGAGTCATATTCAAGTTGGCTGGGTCATGATACTCTTCTTGTTGATGTTCTTCCTGATGGTATTCCTCTTGATGAACTTCTTCCTGGGTCCTTTGCCTTCCTATATGTGGCCTTCTTAGTTGCTGAGCCGGTGTGGTATAGACTATTCGCTCGAGTGTGACTGGCCTCCCTGGGTTTACCCAGTCTGGGCTGCTGTCCTTAAATACTACCTTGGCCTTGTTGCACAAGCGGAGAATGGTGCTGGGGTACCAAAGTCTGGCTCCTGAGTCAGCTTTCTCAGCTGACTCTTGAATCCCTTCGGCAATGAGCTCATGCACTTTGATTTCCCCACCTTGTACTAAGCATTGTACCATAGTGGCTCGATTGATGTTAAACTCCGAATTGTTAGCAGCTGGTAGGATGGACCTCCTTACAAGCTCAAACCACCCTTTGGCTTCAGGGTGAAGGTCTCCCCTTTTTATGAATTTTGGTCTCCCATCTGAGTACCTCTCCCAGTCAGCGGCTATGACACAGATATCTGATGCTATATCTGAGAGCTCATCCTTATCGGGGCTTCTACTTATCCTTGCCTGATAACTCTCCTCATCAAAATGAGGTGATTTCAATTGAAGAGCTCTTGTGATGGCACTTGGGCTGAAGTCCACCTCCCTTCCTCTTACATAACTTTTGAAGGTTGGGGCTTGGGTCTTATCCTCTCTAACTGCATTTGCATAGAATTCTTTGATGAGATTTCCATTGATCTTCCCCTCTGGACTGGTGAGCAATTGCCACCCCCTTTGTTCGATTTTTCTCCAAATTTGTGGTGATTCATTGGCATTGATTTGGAAGATTAATTCTTGCAATATCCTTCTAGCACTTATCCGCTCAAATTCATGCTCATGAAAGGCAGTCTTGAATCTCTTGTCATCAAAAGGAGCACTCTCCACAGGCCCCTTCCTCTTTTGCCTCTTTGAGCTTGATGATGCCATGACTTGAATTGTTGTTTGAGGGGGTTTGAGGCTTCGGATAGATGAAGAGAGGGTTGGTTAAAGCAATTTGTGATGAAGGGTTTAGCGTGCCAATAGAAGTGTGGAGATTGAGGATTTAAATGTGAGGAGTGAGCATGTACTACGGTTCACTTATATAAGAAAATCATGAGTGGATGAAGGGTGTGGATTGCATGAATGTTTACTAGATGAACGGATGGGGTTGTGTATGAAGGGAAGACAAGGATCATCACTTTAATGAGAGTGATTGGTTCGGTCTTCAAGGTTCTTCTTTCTCCAATGTTGCATGGCAGCGTTTCCCCATGCGTTCCCTCTTGAGACATGTGTGTAGTGCTCTTCATTAAGTGGCGAAATTTCCCCCATTTAATTGTCCAATCAATCCCTTTTCATGCTTCTTTTCTTTTCCTATAAAGATTCGAAATAAGGGAATTAATATATAAGAAAATTAAAACTCTACGGCTAGAATAACTTGAGAGAAAGGATTTGATTGTTTGTTTATGAATTTCAACTAACTAACTAACTATTGGTGGTTCCTTATATGCATTTTGGTGGCACCATGGGGTGACACCAAACTTAGTTTGAAGCACTGTGATGAAAGTCTTGTGTTCAAAGCTCCCAAGACTAGTATGCAACTTGGTTTGCTTTGAACACCAAACTTGTTCCTCACTATATTCTGCATAAGAAGATTTTCACCAATTGTTTGTTAAGTTTGGATTGAAGCCCATAAAGATTGACTTATTCATTATCATCTGAAAGCATATAAAACATGGGTTGCCTCCCATGAAGCGCTTCTTTAGCGTCACTAGCTTGACGTTTTTCCTTCATCATGGTGGTTGGTAGTGCTTAAAGTCCTCCCCTCTTGCTGTGGACTTGTATCCATTGGTTGGATCAATGATTTCCACATGTTCCAGGGAAAGAACTCTGTTGATAGTGAAGACCTTGGGTAATTGAGATGGCACAGTAGGGAGATTAGGGGGAATATCTGGGAAGTAGGCTGAGACAACTCTATCCCCTGGAGAGAAGTCTTCCGTAGGGATCTTCTTGTTCCTCCATTTCCTTGGTACCTTCTTCTTTGTTTCTTTTGAGGTTGCCTTCCCCTTGGTGACCTCTTTTCTCCAAGGAGTTGTGATGCTGTCTTCACCTGCCTCTAGAGGTTTGGGTTCCTCCAATTTTTCCTTGAGCTATGGCAGTTGCTGTTTTTCTTGTTTATCAATTGAGGGGGTTTCAGAATGAACTAGCTGTGCTTCAGTGATTGTCTCCTCCTTCAGTGTCTCCTTATCGTTTGTGCTTAGTTCCTTGTCCTCTTGATCTGTCTCTTGTGAGGAGTTGAAAACATTGAAGCTGAGTTGTTCATCATGGATTCTCAATATTAGCTCCCCTTTCTCTACATCAATAAGTGCTCTGGCCGTAGCTAGAAATGGTCTTCCCAATATGATTGGGTGAGTGTGACTTTCTTCCATGTCCAGAATGACAAAGTCTGTTGGGAGAAAGTACTTCCCAACCTTTAGCAACACATTTTTCACCACTCCTATTGCTTGCTTTTGAGTTTTATCAGCCAGTCTGATAATGACATCTGTGGGCATTATCTCATTGATCTGCAGCCTCTTCACCAGGGATAAGGGCAGTAAGTTGATGCTGGCCCCTAAATCACATAGTGCTCTATCGAACATGTTTTCTCCTATGGCACAAGGTATATGAAAACTTCCTGGGTCTCTTCTTTTTGTAGGCAATTCAGGTTGAATAAGGGCACTGCATTCCTTGTTCATCAGTATAGTCTGCCCTCCCTTGAGTGAGCTTTTCCTGGGAAGAAGTTTCTTCATATATTTGATGAATGCGGGCATTTGTTGAATTGCCTTGATGAATGGTATGTTCACATGCAGAGATGCAAACAAGTCTAGGAACCTTGAGTATATTCTTTTTCCCACAGCACCATTGAGCAGTTGGGGGAATGGTGCATAGAGCTTCAGCAGCTCTTGTTGTGAGATTTCTGGTTCTTTGTGATCTCTATCCTCCTCCTTTGTTGAGTTGTCTTTAGGTTGTTTGCACATTTTGCCTTGCTTGTCTTCAATCTCTTGATCACTTGTAGTGACCATTTTGCAATCTTCCCATCTTACTTTCTTTACTTCTCCCTTGGGGTTTTTCTCAGTGTCACTTGGAAAACTATCAGTAGGTTTGGGAATCTTTTCAGCTAAATATCCCACCTGGAATTCCAGCTTCCTAATGGTTTCTCCCTGGTTCTTAATATTGGCTCGCACCTCCTCTTTGAACACCTTATTTTCTTGAATCTCTTGGCTTATTCCTTCCAATAAGGCTTCAATCTTAGAGAGCCTGTCATCAATTGATGAGTGGTTCGGAGCAGATGTGCTGTTTTGGTTTTGATAAGTATGTGGAGAAGTGTTGTTGTGGGGGTGTTGAGATGTCCTCTGGGTGAATTGTTGATGAGCTGCATTGTTGTTGGAGTTGTAACGTCTCTGGTCTTGGTTTTGATCTTGCTCACTTCCCCACCCAAAGTTCGGGTGATTTCTCCATCCAGGGTTGTAAGTCTTGGAGTATGGATCATAGTTTTTCCTTGGTGAATTCCCAATGTAGTTGGCTTGCTCCTGACTCCCTTCTGCTTCTTGGTTTACTACTTCTTGTGTTGTTGATGAAGTGGAGATTGCTGCTACTTGGTTCATCTCCATCTTCTTGGTGAGGTCAGCCAGCTGCTGGGTAATGAGCTTGTTTTGGGCCAACAGAGCGTCTACATTGTTTAGCTCCATCACTCCTCTTGTGTTCCCTCTTTCGAAAGCATAGAAGTAGTCGTTTTCTGCTACTGTTTCAATAACATCTATGGCTTCCTCAATGGTCTTCTTCTTGTTCAAGGACCCTCCAGATGAATGGTCTACTGCCTTCTTTGACTCATAAGAGAGCCCTTCATAAAAAATGTGCAGCTGGACCCATTCGTTGAACATGTCAGGTGGACACCTCCTTGTTAAGTCTTTGAACCTCTCCCATGCTTCATACAGAGTCTCACCATCATGTTGCCTAAAGGTTTGGACCTCAGCTCTCAGCCTATTGATTCGTTGAGGAGGGTAGAATCTTGCTAAAAATTTGTTCACCACATCCTCCCAAGTTGTCAAGCTCTCCCTTGGGAAGGATTCCAGCCACTTGGCTGCCTTGTCTCTGAGTGAGAAGGAAATAAGAGTAATCTATAGGCGTCAGGATGAACACCATTAGATTTCACTGTGTCACATATTCTCAGGAAGGTGGTCAAATGTTGGTTGGGATCTTCTTGAACACCTCCTCCAAACGAACAGTTGTTCTGAACAAGGGTGATGAGCTGTGGTTTAAGTTCAAAGTTGTTGGCATGGATTGTTGGTTTTTGGATGCTACTTCCACAATTGCCTGGGTTTGGATTAATGTAAGAGCCCAAAACTCTTCTATCCTCCCCAGCATGATTTGCTCCACCTCCTCTGCCATGGTTGTGAGTCTCTTCTTCATGATGATTTTCCATGTTTTCTTCCATGTTTGGTTCAAAGTATTCCTCAAACTGTTCCTCTTCTTCTTTAGCACCAACTACTCGTTTTCCTTTTGCCTCCCTCCTTAGTCTAAGGAAGGTTCTCTCTGGTTCAGAATCAAAGGAAGTTGAAGCCCCGCTTCTTCTCCCTGTCATACAACCAACAAGTACAAGCAGAGAATATAGGTGCAGACAGTAATTGTGTCAGAATTGATGTTAGTTGTGGGTGATGCAATATATCAAACAGTTAGTGAGTTAGCAAACAGAATTGAAAATAACAAAGAAAAACAAAAGAGTAGAGGGAGAAGGGAAGAAGTTTAACTAAAACAAAAAGTAAATCAATCAAACAGAAAATGAAATACACAAAATAAAATGCTCAATCTAGTGATCTTCCAATCTAATCATTGTTGATGCACAATCAATCCCCGGCAACGGCGCCATAAACTTGATGAGTGGAAAACTTGTCTCTCAACAAATCTCCCTTCGGCAAGTGTACCGAAGTTGTCGTCAAGTAAAAACTCACAATAGAGTGAGGTCGAATCCCACAGGGATTGATTGATCAAGCAACTTTAATTAGAAGAATGTTCTAGTTGAGCGAATCCAGAATTTGGGTTGAGAGTTGCAGAAAATAAAATGGCGGGAATGTAAATAACAGAAAAGTAAATTCTAGAATTAAAGGACTGGAAGTAAATGACTGAAAATAAATTGCAGAATTGTAAATGGGAATGGGGGATTTGCTCATAAAAGTAAATCGCAGAAAATGGGTAAGATTAGAGATGGGGAGTTCATTGGGCTTAGGAGATGTTGCAATTCTCCGGATCAAGTTCATTTTCATCTCTTCCTCAATCAATGCACTCATTGATCTCCTTGGCAATCTTAAGTGATTGAATTGCAATTCCTTGCAATTCAATCTCTCAAATCTTGATCAATAGCCAATTCCTTGGTCAATTGCTCATGAGAAGAGATGAAGTATGGTCACTGATTATACCACATGCATTTCCCAAACCAAGTATTGAGAGGGTTACAGTCACATACCCATCCAAACCCAATTTGGTCCAGCATGAGAAAGCATTTCTAGCTTGATCTCTTCATTCCTCTTCCAAGGTTCAAAAGAGATCCAAGTTTGAATAGCTTCTCTTCCAAGATAACTACTCAATTGGATGAAGATCGAAATCTTTCAAGTAAAATCAAGAGGAAAGATAGAAGAAGAACAATAAAAATTAGTATTGATCCATCAAATTACAACAGAGCTCCCTAACCCAATGAAAGGGGTTTAGTTGTTCATAGCTCTTGAAAATGAAAATAAAGATGGAGAATACATCATGAAACTAGAAATTGCAAAGAAAGTAAATACAGAGAGTAATTCCTCAGCCTCCAGAACTATTTTACAATTCAAAGCTACTCCTATATATACTACTCTTCTCAGCTTCTAGTTCACTCTTCAAGTCTTGGGCCTTTGGATCTTGAGTTTGAAGCAGTTCCTTTCTTTATTTGGGCTTGGCTTTACTTGCAGAGAGAAAGTGCGGAGTGGGCAGAGACTTAAGCTCAGGGCGTAAGGAGTGTTAATCATTTAATGAAAGTCCAAGTTCGGGAACGTTAGTGACATTTAACATTGTCACTAACGTTCCAATGCACCCCTTTGCCTCACGTTAAAACCCACGTTAACTAGGTTAACGTGGCTTTTAACGTTTGCCTTGTAAACCTTCGAGAACGTTAGTGACACTCAACATTGTCACTAACGTTCCAGTGTGCCCCTTCTTGCTTCACGTTAAAGCTCACGTTAACTGGGTTAACGTGGCCTTTGCCATCCTTCGAGAACGTTAGTGACATTCAACATTGTCACTAACGTTCCAATGTGCCCCTAGGTCTCACGTTAGATTCCACGTTAACTAGGTTAACGTGGCTTCTAACGTGGCCATCTTTTAGCCATCCCAACGTTAGTGACAATGTTGAGTGTCACTAACGTTGGCTCATCCTTCATTTCTCATCGTTAGCTTCCACGTTAACCAAGTTAACGTGGAAGTTAACGTGACTCTTGGGGGTTGTGTGGTTGCTTCAACGTTAGTGACAATGTTGAGTGTCACTAACGTTGTCGACAACTCTCCATTCTCCACGTTAGTTCCCACGTTAACCAAGTTAACGTGGGAGTTAACGTGGTACTTAGCACCATAGGCCAACGTTAGTGACAATATTGAGTGTCACTAACGTTGGTTTCTCTCCCTCCCCCTTAACGTTAGAGGCCACGTTAACTAGGTTAACGTGGCTTCTAACGTGGCCACTTATGAGTAAGTGCCAACGTTAGTGACAATGTTGAGTGTCACTAACGTTGGCTCAACTTCTTTTCTCCACGTTAGAGTTCATGTTAACTTGGTTAACGTGACTCTCTAACGTGGGCATTGATGGCTTTTTGAGAGTGTTATTGGAAATCACTTTTCTCATTAATCTTTGCAAGTTACCTCTCCTTTTCTTGCTTCTTTTTGGTCCTGAAACCAAGCAACAAAGTGCATCAAAGCTCTAGTCCAAGTCATGAGTAATGCAACATAATATTTGTCACTAAACTTATGCAAAATCCTCATGAAATCATGTAAAATGCACAATGTATGCTTGAGTCAAGGCATAAGTGAATATTTACCCAAAACTAGCTTATTTCCTAAAGAAATGCATGAAACTATCCTAAAAACAGTAAAGAAAAGGTCAGTGAAACTGGCCAAAATGCCCTGGCATCAACAACCCTCTCTTCTCTTCTTGGCCGAAACACAACCCCTTCTCCCTCTCCTCCATTTCTTCTTCTTCTTCATCTATTCTTTCTCCTCTTGCTCGAGGGCGAGCAAAATTCTAAGTTTGGTGTGGTAAAAGCATAAGCTTTTTGTTTTTCCATTACCATTGATGGCATCTAAGACCGGAGAATCCTCTAGAAAAGGGAAAGGGAAGACAAAAGCTTCCACCTACGAGTCATGGGAGATGGAAAGGTTCATCTCCAAAGCCCATCAAGACCACTTCCATGATGTTGTGGCCAAGAAGAAGGTGATCCCCGAGGTCCCTTTCAAGCTCAAGAGAAATGAGTATCCGGAGATCCGACATGAATTCCAAAGAAGAGGTTGGGAAGTTCTAACAAACCACATCCAACAAGTCGGTATCTTAATGGTTCAAGAGTTCTATGCCAATGCATGGATCACTAAGAACCATGATCAAAGTAAGAACATTCGGGGGAAATACTTAGATTTTAGTCCGGAAAATGTGAGGTTGGTGTTCAACTTGCCAAACATGGAGGAGAACGCACGCCCCTACACAAGGAGAGTCAACTTTGATCAAAAGTTGGACCAAATCCTCATGGACATATGTGTGGAAGGAGCTCAATGGAAGATTGACTCCAAAGGCAAGCCGGTTCAACTAAGAAGACTGGACCTCAAGCCTGTAGCTAGAGGATGGTTGGAGTTTATCCAACGCTCCATCATCCCCACTAGCAACCGATATGAAGTTACTGTGGATCGGGCCATTGGTGCACAAAAATTACTTCACAATGTAATTTCGCACAACTAACCAACAAGTGCACTGGGTCGTCCAAGTAATACCTTACGTGAGTAAGGGTCGATCCCACGGAGATTGTTGGCTTGAAGCAATCTATGGTTATCTTGTAACTCTTAGTCAGGAAGACAATAAAATAATTCACTTATCAAATATGATTGCAAGGAGAAAAAGGGCAGAACACAAATTTTACTTGTATGCAATGATGGAGAATATGTTGGAGTTTTGGAGATGCTTCGTCTTCTGAAATTCTGCTTTCCTCTATTTTCTGATTCATGCACGCACATCCTCCTATGGCAAGCTGTGTGTAGGTGGATCACTGTTGTCAATGGCTACCATCCATCCTTCCAGTGAAAAGGGTCCAAATGCGCTGTCACCGCACGACTAATCATCTGCAGGTTCTCAATCGTACCGGAATAGGATTTACTATCCTTTTGCGTCTGTCACTACGCCCAGCACTCGCGAGTTTGAAGCTCGTCACAGTCATTCAATCCTTGAATCCTACTCGGAATACCACAGACAGGGTTTAGACTTTCTGGATTCTCTTGAATGCTGCCATCAATCTAGCTTATACCACGAAGATTCTGATTTAGAGATCTAAGAGATATTCATTCATTCTACGGTGGAACGTAAGTGGTTGTCAGGCACGCGTTCGTGGTGGAATGATGATGATTGTCACGTTCATCACATTCATATTGAAGTGCGAATGGATATCTTAGATAGGAACACGCATGGTTGAATGGAAAAAAGAAATACTTGCATTAATTCATTGGGACACAGCAGAGCTCCTCACCCCCAACAATGGAGTTTAGAGACTCATGCCGTCAAAGAGTACAAAATTCAGATCTAAAATATCATGAGATACAAAATGAATCTCTAAAAGTTGTTTAAATACTAAACTAGTAGCCTAGGTTTATAGAAAATGAGTAAACTATAACAGATAGTGCAGAAATTCACTTCTGGGGCCCACTTGGTATGTGCTGGGGCTGAGACTAAAGCTTCTCACGTGCCTGGGGCTGTTTTGGGCATTCAACGCCAGCTTTGGATCCTTTTCTGGCGTTGAACTCCAACTTGCAACTTGTTTCTGGCGCTGGACGCCAGAATTGGGCAGAGAGCTGGCGTTGAACGCCAGTTTACGTCGTCTATCCTTGGGCAAAGTATGGACTATTATATATTGCGGGAAAGCCCTGAATGTCTAATTTCCAACGCAATTGGAAGCACGCCATTTGGAGTTCTGTAGCTCCAGAAAATCCATTTTGAGTGCAGGGAGGTCAGAATCCAATAGCATCAGTAGTCCTTTTTCAGCCTGAATCAGATTTTTGCTCAGCTCCCTCAATTTCAGCCAGAAAATACCTGAAATTACAAAAAAACACACAAACTCATAGTAAAGTCCAGAAATGTGGATTTTGCCTAGAAACTAATGAAAATAAACCAAAAACCAACTAAAACATACTAAAATCTATATGAAATTAACCCCAAAAAGCGTATAAAATATCCGCTCATCACAACACCAAACTTGAACTGTTGCTTGTCCTCAAGCAACTAGACAAATAAAATAGAAGACTAATAAGTCAAGAAACAATAATATCTCAGAGTTTTTGAGTGAAGCTCAGATTCTAATTAGATGAGCGGGACTAGTAGCTTTTTGCTTCCGAACAGTTTTGGCATCTCACTTTATCCATTGAAGCTCAGAGTGATTGGCATCTATAGGAACTTAGAATTCAGATGGTGTTATTGATTCTCCTATTTCAGTATGCTGATTCTTGAACACAGCTACTTTATGAGTCTTGGCCGTGGCCCTAAGCACTTTGTTTTCCAGTATTACCACCGGATACATAAATGCCGCAGACACATAATTGGGTGAACCCTTTTAGATTGTGACTCAGCTTTGCTAAAGCCCCCAATTAGAGGTGTCCAGGGTTCTTAAGCACACTCTTCTTTTTGCTTTGGACCTTGACTTTAACCGCTCAGTCTCAAGTTTTCACTTGACACCTTCACGCCACAAGCACATGGCCAGGGACAGCTTGGTTTAGCCACTTAGGCCAGGATTTTATTCCTTTAGGCCCTCCTATCCACTGATGCTCAAAGCCTTGGGATCCTTTCTATTACCCTTGCCCTTTAGGTTTTAATGGCTTTGGCTTTTTCTGCTTGCTTTTTCTTTCTCTCTCTCTTTTTTTTTCTGCAAGCTTTGTTCTTTGCTGCTTTTTCTTGCTTCAAGAATCATTTTTATGATTTTTCAGATTATCAATAACATGTCTCATGTTCATCATTCTTTCAAGAGCCAACATATTTAACAGTCTTAAACAACAAATTCAAAAGACATATGCACTGTTCAAGTATTCATTCAGAAGACAGAAAGCATTGCCACCACATGTTACTAATTAGAATTTTTCTTATTAAAAACTCAAATTTTATTGCCTCTTATTCAAAAGATCTACTATTTTATTCATGTTTGCTGATGATGAGAAAAATAGACTATAACTTAATTGGAGGTAAAATCAAAATAGACACTAATTACTACTATATGACTCCTAAGGTAAACTCCTATAACGACAACTATCACAGAGTTAAAGCAGAAATTGGAATTTAACAACCTTTGTTCTGGGAAGTGGATGTTCCTCGGATCTGTGGGGTGCTTGGTCCTTCAAGAGATAACTTCTGGCCCTTCAATTCCCTCAAGTCACGC
Source organism: Arachis ipaensis (assembly GCF_059453495.1). NCBI lineage: Eukaryota > Viridiplantae > Streptophyta > Magnoliopsida > Fabales > Fabaceae > Arachis > Arachis ipaensis. The sequence goes on from NC_142441.1 coordinate 101,118,414, forward strand.
CCTTGCTCTTCCTGTTCTTTAATCAAATAGCAAAGAATTTGACTTTGTTCCTTCTGTTCCTTTATTATTTGTTCCATAGCTTCTTGCATCTTGGTAAATGATGTTTCAAGATACTCCCAATATTCAGATTGAGGGATTTCTGGGAGAAATTCCTGTGTTTTCTTCTTGATGGGGTCATCCTGTGCTTGTTGTTTTTCCATTGATGCTTTGGTGATTGGTTTCTCAATTGAGATATACTCAGTTATTCCCATCCTTACTCCAGCATCCTTGCAGAGCAGAGAAATTACGCTTGGGTAAGCCAGCCTGGCCTCTTTAGAATTTTTATTAGTAATTTTGTAGAATTCAATTGAAATTAGTTAATGAACTTCCACTTCTTTTCCCATCATGATGCAATGGATCATCACTGCTCTTTTAACAGTGACTTCAGAACGGTTGCTAGTGGGCAGCAGAGAATTCCCAATGAAGTCCAGCCATCCTCTGGCGACTGGTTTGAGATCTTCCCTTTTGAGTTGATTTGGGACACCCTTCGTGCTAGTGTTCCACCTTGCTCCAGGGATACATATATCCTCTAGAATCTTATCCAGGCCCTTGTCTGTTCTCATCATTCTCCTGTTGAAAGAGTCTGGATCATCTTTCAACTGAGGTAGCTTTAAGATCTTCCTGATCTTGTCAGGGATGGTATGAACAATCTTTCCTTTGACCACGGTCCAATATTCATAGAAAGCAGTTCCAGATAGTTTTTGCTTGTCTGTCTGCCACATATTAGCATAGAACTCCTAGACCATATTCCTTCCCACTTTCGTTTCAGGATTAGCTAGGACCTCCCAGTTCCTGATTCGAATTTGCTCCTGGATCTCCGGATATTCGTCTTCTTTCAGATCGAATCTAACTTCCGGGATCACTGATCTTAGACCCATTATTTTGTAATAATGGTCTGAATGTTCTTTAGATAAGAACTTCCCTTGATTCCAAAGTGGTTTTGGAATGCTCTCTTTCTTGCCTCTTGAAGTGGGTTGTTTTCCCTTAGGAGCCATGATCTTAGTGATCACGAATAAACACACCAAACTTAGAGGTTTGCTTGTCCTCAAGTAAAAGAAAAGAAAGGAGAGGGATAGAAGGAGAGCTAGGTGCAATTGTTGATGGAAGGGGGGGTGGCCGAACTCATATTTAAAGGGAGGGGGGTGGTTTCGAAAATTTAGAAAAGATATGATAAAAAAGATTGATTTGGAAAAGATAAGATAGAAGATATGATAAGAGAGGATATAGTTTAAAATTGAAAAGATATGAGAAATTTTTGAAAAAGATAAATCTAGATTTTGAAAAAGATAATGTGGAGATTTGAAAAAGATATTAGTTGAAAAGATAGATTTGTTTTGAAAATTTGAAAAAGGGTTGAATTGAATTGAAAAAGAGGGTTTGTGCTTATGGATTAAGATATATTTGATATTTTTAAGGTAGGGTTTTTAGAAATTAGGGATTTTAGAAATCAGGGTTCTTAACATGTTTATGCAAGAAATCATGAATTGAAGCATGAAAATTAAGATTAGAATGAAAAAATATGAAGAAAAAATGAATTTACCTCCTCCCCACCATCCTGGCATTTGAACGCCCAAACGCTGCATGTTTTGGGCGTTCAGTGCTCAAATGCTGCCTCTCCTGGGCGTTCAACGCCCAGCTGCTGCTTCTTTCTGGCGTTGAATGCCAGGAAGTCCTTTGTTACTGGGCGTTTTTCTAAATGCCTAGAATGCTGTAAATCTGGTGTTAAACGCCCAGAAAGAGCTTCTTTCTGGCGTTTAACGCCCAGATGGCTATCCTCACTGGCGTTCAACGCCCAGTGGATGCTTCTGTTGGGCGTTGAACGCCCAAAACAGACTTTTACTGGCGTTTTCTTGCCAGTGAGCTCTTTTTCTCTGTTTTGTGTTCAGAATCCTTCTGTAACCCTGTGAACTTATACAATTGACTCTTTACCTTAGGATCAGTGAACTTTATATAAACAAATAAAAATAAAAATAGGGCAAAATGCTTAGAGGATTGATGCCCCATGGCTGGGTTGCCTCCTAGCAAGCACTTCTTTATTGTCTTTAGCTGGACCTTGCTGAGCTTTTAGTCTAGCTTCAGCCTTGAGCACTCTTGCTCAACATTGCCTTCAAGATAGTGCTTGATTCTCTGTCCATTGACAATGAACTTCTTATCAGAATCAACATCTTGAAGCTCCATATAACCATATGGTGATACACTTGTAATCGCATATGGTCCCCTCCACCGGGACTTCAGTTTCCCGGGGAATAGCCTGAGCCTAGAGTTGAACAACAAAACCTTTTGTCCTGGTTCAAAGATTCTAGATGACAGCTTTCTGTCATGCCATTTTTTTTATTTTTCTTTATAAAGCTTGACATTTTCGAAAGCAGTGAATCTGAATTCCTCTAGCTCATTTAGCTGGAGCAATCTTTTTTCTCCAGCTAATCTGGCATCAAAGTTCAGGAATCTGGTTGCCCAGTAGGCTTTATGTTCCAGTTCCACGGGCAGGTGACATGCCTTACCATAGACCAGTTGGTATGGAGAGGTCCCTATAGGAGTCTTGAATGCTGTTCTGTATGCCCACAAAGCATCATCCAAGCTTCTTGTCCAATCCTTTCTACGGGTATTTACAGTCCGTTCTAGGATTCTTTTTAGCTCTCTGTTAGAGACTTCAGCTTGTCCATTAGTCTGTCGATGATATGGGGTCGCCACCTTGTGGCGAATCCTATATCGGACCATGGCAGAATAAAGCTGTTTCTTGCAGAAGTGAGTGCCCCCATCACTGATTAGTACTCTAGGGACCCCAAACCTGCTGAAGATATATTTCTGGAGGAACTTCAGCACTGTTTTAGTATCATTGGTGGGTGTGGCAATGGCCTCAACCCATTTTGATACATAGTCAACTGCCACCAGAATATAAGTGTTTGAGAATGATGGTGGGAAAGGTCCCATGAAGTCGATTCCCCATACGTCAAACAACTCAATCTCCAAGATTCCTTGTTGAGGCATGGCGTAACCATGAGGCAGATTACCAGCTCTTTGGCAACTATCACAGTTACGTACAAACTCTCGGGAATCTTTATAGAGTGTGGGCCAATAGAAGCCACATTGGAGGACCTTGGTGGCTGTTCGCTCACCTCCGAAATGGCCTCCATATTGAGATCCATGGCAGTGCCATAGGATCCTCTGTGCTTCTTCTCTAGGAACACACCTACGGATTATTCCGTCTGCACATCTCTTAAAGAGATAGGGTTCATCCCACAAGTAGTACTTTGCATCAGTGATTAATTTTTTCTTTTGTTGCCTGTTGTACTCTTTGGGTATGAACCTTGCAGCTTTATAGTTTGCAATATCGGAAAACCATGGTATTTCCTGAATGGCAAATAAATGCTCATCCGGAAAAGTCTCAGAGATCTCAAGAGAGGGGAGGGACGTCCCTTCTACTGGCTCTATCCGGGACAGATGATCAGCCACTTGGTTCTCTGTCCCTTTTCTGTCTCTTATTTCTATATCAAACTCTTGCAGAAGCAGCACCCATCTGATGAGCCTGGGTTTTGAATCCTGCTTTGTGAGTAGATATTTAAGAGCAGCATGGTCACTATACACAATCACTTTTGATCCTACTAAGTATGATCTGAACTTGTCAATGGCATAAACCACTGCAAGTAATTCTTTTTCTGTGGTTGTGTAATTTTTTTGGGCATCATTTAAAACGCGACTAGCATAATAAATGACGTGCAGAAGCTTGTCATGCTTCTATCCCAATACTGCACCAATGGCGTGATCACTGGCATCACACATTAGCTCAAATGGTAATGTCCAGTCTGGTGCAGAAATAACTGGTGCTGTGACCAGCTTAGCTTTTAGCGTTTCAAACGCCTGCATACACTCTGTGTCAAACACAAATGGCGTGTGAGTAGCTAGCAGATTACTTAGAGGTTTTGCGATTTTTGAAAAATCGTTTATATACCTCCTATAGAATCCTGCATGCCCCAGAAAGCTTCTGATTGCCTTAACATTGGCAGGTGGTGGTAATTTTTCAATTATCTCTATTTTTGCTTGATCCACCTCTATTCCCTTGTTTGAGATTTTATGCCCAAGGACAATCCCTTCAGTCACCATGAAGTGACATTTTTCCCAGTTTAAGACTAGGTTGGTCTCTTGGCATCTCTTCAGGACAAGTTTCATGTGATCAAGACAGGAGCTGAATGAGTCTCCATATACTGAGAAGTCATCCATGAAGACTTCTAGAAATTTTTCCACCATATCAGAGAAAATAGAGAGCATGCATCTCTGGAAGGTTGCAGGCGCGTTACACAGCCTAAATGGCATCCTTCTATAAGAAAACACTCCAGATAGACATGTGAAAGCTGTTTTCTCTTGATCCTGAGGATCTACTGCAATCTGGTTATAGCCTGAGTAGCCATCCAAAAAGCAGTAATAATCATGACCTGCCAGTCTTTCTAGCATCTGGTCTATGAATGGTAAAGGAAAATGATCCTTTCTGGTGGCTGTATTGAGCCTTCTGTAGTCAATACACATGCGCCACCCTGTAACTGTTCTTGTAGGAACCAGTTCATTTTTTTCATTATGAATCACTGTCATGCCTCCCTTTTTTGGGATGACTTGGACAGGGCTCACCCAGGGGCTATCAGAAATAGGATAAATAATCCCAGCCTCTAGTAATTTGGTGACCTCTTTCTGCACCACTTCCTTCATGGCTGGATTTAGCCGCCTCTGTGGTTGAACCACTGGTTTAGCATTATCCTCCAATAAGATTTTGTGCATGCACCTAGCTGGGCTTATGCCCTTAAGGTCACCTATGGATCACCCAAGAGCTGTCTTGTGTGTCCTTAGCACTTGAATAAGTGCTTCCTCTTCCTGTGGATTTAAAGCAGAGCTTATGATCACTGGAAAAGTGTCACCTTCTCCCAGAAATACATATTTCAGGGATGGTGGTAATGGTTTGAGCTCGAGTTTAGGAGGTTTTTCCTCTTCCAGAGGAAATTTCAGAGGCTCTTTAATCTCCTCTGAATCCTCCAAATCAGGCTGAACATCTTTAAAGATGTCTTCCAACTCTGATTTGAGACTCTCAGCCATGTTGATCTCTTCTACCAAAGAGTCAATAAGATCAACTTTCATGCAGTCTTTTGATGTGCCTGGATGCTGCATAGCTTTGACAGCATTCAACTTAAACTCATCATCATTGACTCTCAGGGTTATTTCCCCTTGTTGGACATCAATGAGGGTTCGTCCAGTTGCTAGGAAGGGTCTTCCTCGAATGAGAGTAGCGCTCTTGTGCTCCTCCATTTTCAGCACTACAAAGTCAATGGGAAAGGCGAATGGCCCAACTCTGACAATCATGTCTTCAATCACGCCTGATGGGTATTTAATAGAGCCATCAGCAAGTTGGAAACATATCCGGGTTGGTTTAACTTCTTCAGTTAAGCCAAGCTTTCTGATAGTGGATGCAGGTATTAGGTTGATGCTTGCCCCAAGATCGCACAAAGCTGTCTTGGTGCAGTTACCTTCTAATATGCATAGTATCAGAAAACTCCCAGGGTATTTAAGCTTTTCAGGAAAGCTTTTTAGAATGACTGCACTGCATTGTTCAGTGAGGAGAACTCTTTCTGTTTCTCTCCAATCCTTTTTATGACTCAAGATCTCTTTCATAAACTTGGCATAAGAAGGTATTTGCTCAAGTGCCTCTGCAAATGGAATCTTTATTTCAAGAGTCCTGAGATAATCTGCAAAGTGAGCAAATTGCTTATCCTGTTTCTCTTTCCGGAGTTTTTGAGGATAAGGTATCTTGGCTTTATATTCCTCAACCTTAGTTGCTGTAGGTTTATTGCCTACAGAAGTGGCTGAAGAAGCCTTTTTAGAGGGGTTGTCATCAGCACTTGTGTGTGTCTGATCCCTCACTGGCAATTGAGTGCCAGAGTTAGAAGCTGGAGTGATGTGAGACGCCAACTCCTTGTCTGTTCCTGGCGTCTGCACGCCAGAACTGTGCCCATTTTGGGCGTTTAGCGCCAGGTCTTGCCCATTTTGGGCGTTCAACGCCAGATCCTTGCTTGTTTCTGGCATTGAACGCCAGTCCTTGCTTGTTACTGGCGTTGAACGCCAGTCTTGGGCATGGTCTGGGCGTTCAGCGCCAGCCTTCCACCAGATTGCTGGCGTTTTAATGCCATAATTACTTTTCCCTGGGCTCTTACTGTCCTCAGGTGAATTTTGGGTGGTTTGCTCATTCCTTAACTCTTTGCTGCCTTGAGGTGGGGTATTTAATGTTTTCCCACTTCTTAATTGAACTGCTTGGCATTCTTCTATTATTTGTCTTGACAGCTGCTGCTTTGTTTGCTTCAATTGTTCTTCCATATTTATATTAGCCATCCTTGTCTCTTGTAGTTTATCCTTGAATTCGGCTAACTGCTTTGTTAGAAAGTCCAATTGCTGATTGAATTCAGCAGCTTGTTTTACAGGGCTGAGTTCAGCAGTTACTGTTTTAACCTCTTCTGTCATGGAAGGTTCACTGCTTAGGTACAGATGCTGATTCCTGGCAACTGTATCAATGAGCTCTTGAGCCTCTTCAATTGTCTTTCTCATGTGGATAGATCCACCAGCTGAGTAATCTAGAGACATCTGAGCTCCTTCTGCAAGCCCATAATAGAAGATGTCTAACTGAACCCACTCTGAAAAATTTCAGAGGGGCATTTTCGTAGCATCTCTCTGTATCTCTCCCAGGCATCATAAAGAGATTCCTTATCTCCTTGTTTAAAGCCTTGGATGTCCAGCCTTAGCTGTGTCATCCGTTTTGGGGGAAAGTATTGATTCAGGAATTTTTTTGTCAGCTGTTTCCATGTTCTTATGCTGGCCTTAGGTTGGTTATTTAACCACCTCTTAGCTTGATCTTTTACAGCAAATGGAAACAGTAATAGTCTGTAGACATCCTGATCTATTTCCTTATCATGTACTGTGTCAGCAATTTGTAAAAATTGTGCCAGAAACTCTGTAGGTTCTTCCTGTGGAAGACTGGAATACTGGCAACTTTGTTGCACCATGATAATGAGCTGAGGATTCAACTCGAAGCTACTGACTCCAATGGAGGGTATGCAGATACTACTCCCATATGAAGCAGTAGAGGGGTTAGCATATGACCCCAGAATCCTCCTAGACTGTTCATTTCCACTTAGATCCATGATGGAGAAAGGGAGATGATGTAAAATAAAAAATTTTTATTTTTATTTATTTATTTATTTATTTATTTCGAAAATAAAATAAATTAAAGTAAAATAAATAAAAATAGGTGAAGATTTTCGAAAAAATGAGGGGAGAGAAAGTGGTGAGGAAGTTTTGAAAAAGATATGATTTGGAAAAGATTTTAAATTTTGAAAACAAATCTGAATTTTTAAAAAAAATAATTTTCGAAAATTTGTTTTAAAATTAGAGAGAAAAGATATTTTTGAATTTAGTGAGGAAAGAGAAAAATAATAAAATAGCACAAGATTTAAAATTTTTAGATCTAATGCTCCTTGTTTTCGAAAATTTTGGAGGGAAAACACTAAGGAACATCAAACTTAAAAATTTTTAGATCAAGACACAAGGAAAACTCAAGAACACTTTGAAGACTCACAAGAACATGAAGAAAGAACACCAAACTTAAAATTTTTAGAAAACCAAACTAAAATTTTCGAAAATCAAAGGGAAATCAATAAGAAAACACCAAACTTAAAGTTTGGCACAAAATTTAATAGAGAAATTATTATTTTTGAAAAAGATTTAAAAAAAAAAGTATACCAAACTGCCACAGACTTAGACCAATGCTCTAGCCAATTGGACAGTAAATGTAACACTTGTTTTGAAGAAGGATATTTTTAACCAAGAACAATAATAAGAGACTCTAAACCAAAAAAAAGACAAATTTTCCTAATCTAAGAAACAAAATAAACCGTCAGTTGTTCAAACACGAACAATCCCCGGCAACGGCGCCAAAAACTTGGTGCACGAAAATTACTTCACAATGTAATTTCGCACAACTAACCAGCAAGTGCACTGGGTCGTCCAAGTAATACCTTACGTGAGTAAGGGTCGATCCCACGGAGATTGTTGGCTTGAAGCAATCTATGGTTATCTTGTAACTCTTAGTCAGGAAGACAATAAAATAATTCACTTATCAAATATGATTGCAAGGAGAAAAAGGGCAGAACACAAACTTTACTTGTATGCAATGATGGAGAATATGTTGGAGTTTTGGAGATGCTTCGTCTTCTGAAATTCTGCTTTCCTCTGTTTTCTGATTCACGCACGCACGTCCTCCTATGGCAAGCTGTGTGTAGGTGGATCACCGTTGTCAATGGCTACCATCCATCCTTCTAGTGAAAAGGGTCCAAATGCGCTGTCACCGTACGGCTAATCATCTGCAGGTTCTCAATCGTACCGGAATAGGATTTGCTATCCTTTTGCGTCTGTCACTACGCCCAGCACTCGTGAGTTTGAAGCTCGTCACAGTCATTCAATCCTTGAATCCTACTCGGAATACCACAGACAAGGTTTAGACTTTCTGGATTCTCTTGAATGCTGCCATCAATCTAGCTTATACCACGAAGATTCTGATTTAGAGATCTAAGAGATATTCATTCATTCTACGGTGGAACGTAAGTGGTTCTCAGGCACGCGTTCGTGGTGGAATGATGATGATTGTCACGTTCATCACATTCATATTGAAGTGCGAATGGATACCTTAGATAGGAACACGCATGGTTGAATGGAAAACAGAAATACTTGCATTAATTCATTGGGACACAGCAAAGCTCCTCACCCCCAACAATGGAGTTTAGAGACTCATGCCGTCAAAGAGTACAAAATTCAGATCTAAAATGTCATGAGATACAAAATGAATCTCTAAAAGTTGTTTAAATACTAAACTAGTAGCTTAGGTTTACAGAAAATGAGTAAACTATAACAGATAGTGCAGAAATCCACTTCTGGGGCCCACTTGGTGTGTGCTGGGGCTGAGACTAAAGCTTCTCACGTGCCTGGGGCTGTTTTGGGTGTTCAACGCCAGCTTTGGATCATTTTCTGGCGTTGAACTCCAACTTGCAACTTGTTTCTGGCGCTGGACGCCAGAATTGGGCAGAGAGCTGGCATTAAACGCCAGTTTACGTCATCTATCCTTGGACAAAGTATGAACTATTATATATTGATGGAAAGCCCTGGATGTTTACTTTCCAACGAAATTGGAAGCATGCCATTTGGAGTCTTGTAGCTCCAGAAAATCCATTTTGAGTGCAGGGAGGTCAGAATCCAACAATATCAGCAGTCCTTTTTCAGCCTGAATCAGATTTTTGCTCAGCTCCCTCAATTTCAGCCAGAAAATACCTGAAATTATAGAAAAACACACAAACTCATAGTAAAGTCCAGAAATGTGGATTTTGCCTAGAAACTAATGAAAATAAACTAAAAACCAACTAAAACATACTAAAATCTATATGAAATTAACCCCAAAAAGCGTATAAAATATCCGCTTATCAGCCATCATGATTCATAGCATCATGATTGGAGAGGAAGTAGAAGTTCATGAAGTCATCTCCCTTGAACTCTACAAAATAGCCGAAAAGCCCTCCCCTGGGGCAAGGCTAGCTTTCCCTCATCTTATCTGCCATCTATGTTACTCAGCTGGAGCTTTCATAGAAGGAGACATTCACATTGAGGAAGAGAAGCCCATCACTAAGAAAAAGATGGAGCAAGCAAGAGAGCCCATTCATGGAGCTCAAGAGGCGCATGAAGCTCATCACCATGAGATCTCGAAGATGCCTCAAATGCATTTTCCTCCACAAAACTATTGGGAGCAAATCAACACCTCCCTAGGAGAACTAAGCTCCAACATGGGACAATTAAGGGTGGAATATCAAGAGCACTGCATCATCCTTCATGAAATTAGAGAAGATCAAAAAGCAATGAGGGGGAGCAACAAAGACAAGGAAGAGACATAGAAGAGCTCAAGGACATCATTGGTTCCTCAAGAAGGAAACGCCACCATCACTAAGGTGGATTCATTCCTTGTTCCTATTTCTTCTGTTTTTCATTTTCTATGTTATGTGCTTATCCATGTTTGTGTCTTCATTACGTGATCATTAGTAGTTAGTAACTATGTCTTAAAGTTATGAATGTCCTATGAATCCATCACCTCTCTTAAATAAAAACTGTTTTAATTCAAAAGAACAAGAAGTACATGAGTTTCGAATTTATCCTTGAACTTAGTTTAATTATATTGATGTGGTGACAATGCTTCTTGTTTTCTGAATGTATGCTTGAACAGTGCATATGTCTTTCGAAGTTGTTGTTTAAGAATGTTAAATATGTTGGCTCTTGAAAGAATGATGACTAAGAGACATGTTATTTGATAATCTGAAAAATCATAAAAATGATTCTTGAAGCAAGAAAAAGCAGCAAAGAACAAAGCTTGCAGAAAAAAAAAAGAGAAAAAAAAATAATAGAAAGAAAAAGAAAAAGCAAGCAGAAAAAGCCAAAAGCTCTTAAAACCAAGAGGCAAGAGCAAAAAGCCAGTAACCCTTAAAACCAAAAGGCAAGGGCAATAAAAAGGATCCCAAGCCTTTGAGCATCAGTGGATAGGAGGGCCTAAAGGAATAAAATCCTGGTCTAAGCGGCTAAACCAAACTGTCCCTAACCATGTACTTGTGGCGTGAAGGTGTCAAGTGAAAACTTGAGACTGAGCGGTTAAAGTCAAGGTCCAAAGAAAAAAAAAAGAGTGTGCTTAAGAACCCTGGACACCTCTAATTGGGGACTTTAGCAAAGCTGAGTCACAATCTGAAAAGGTTCACCCAATTATGTGTCTGTGGCATTTATGTATCCGATGGTAATACTGGAAAACAAAGTGCTTAGGGCCACGGCCAAGACTCATAAAATAGCTGTGTTCAAGAATCATCATACTGAACTAGGAGAATCAATAACACTATCTGAACTCTGAGTTCCTATAGAAGCCAATCATTCTGAACTTCAATGGATAAAGTGAGATGCCAAAACTATTCAAGAGGCAAAAAGCTACAAGTCCCGCTCATCTGATTGGAGCTATGTTTCATTGATAGTTTGGAATTTATAGTATATTCTCTTCTTTTTATCCTATTTGATTTTCAGTTGCTTGGGGACAAGCAACAATTTAAGTTTGGTGTTGTGATGAGCGGATAATTTGTATGCTTTTTGGCATTGTTTTTAGTATGTTTTTAGTAGAATCTAGTTACTTTTAGGGATGTTTTCATTAGTTTTTATGTTAAATTCACATTTCTTGACTTTACTATGAGTTTGTGTGTTTTTCTATGATTTCAGGTATTTTCTGGCTGAAATTGAGGGACTTGAGCAAAAATCAGATTCAGAGGTTGAAGAAGGACTGCTGATGCTGTTGGATTCTGACCTCCCTGCACTCAAAGTGGATTTTCTGGAGCTACAGAACTCAAAATGGCGCGCTTCTAATTGCGTTGGAAAGTAAACATCCAGGGCTTTCCAGCAATGTATAATAGTCCATACTTTGGCCGAGTTTAGACGACGTAAAAGGGCATTGAACGCGAGTTCTACGCTGCTGTCTGGAGTTAAACGCCAGAAACAAGTCACAAACCAGAGTTGAACGCCAGAAATACGTTACAACCTGGTGTTCAACTCCAGAAAGAGCCTCTACACGTGTAACATTCAAGCTCAGCCCAAGCACACACCAAGTGGGCCCCGGAAGTGGATTTATGCATCAATTACTTACTTTTGTAAACCCTAGTAGCTAGTTTATTTTAAATAGGACTTTTTACTAATGTATTAGAAATCTTTTGATCATTTTGAGATCTCTAGATTCCCATGGGAGGCTGGCCACTTGGCCATTCTTACCCTCTATTATCACTTATGTATTTTCATACGGTAGAGTTTCTGCACTCCATAGATTAAGGTGTGGAGCTCTGCTGTCCCTCAAAGACTAATGCAAAGTACTACTATTTTCTATTCAATTTATCTTATTTCGCTTCTAAGATATTCATTCGCTCTTCAACCTGAATGTGATGAACGTGACAATCATCATCATTCCCTATGAACGCGTGCCTGACAACCACTTCCGTTCTACCTTCGACTGAATGAGTATCTCTTAGATTTCTTAATCAGAATCTTCGTGGTGTAAGCTAGATTGATGGCGGCATTCAAGAGGATCCGGAAAGTCTAAACCTTGTCTGTGGTATTCCGAGTAGGATTCAATGATTGAATGACTGTGACGAGCTTCAAACTCGCGAGTGCTGGGCGTAGTGACAGACGCAAAAGGAGGGTGAATCCTATTCCAGCATGATCGGGAACCTCAGATGATTAGCCGTGCCGTGACAGGGCATCTTGGACCATTTTCACAAGAGGAGGGGATGTAGCCACTGACAACGGTGATGCCCTTGCATAAAGCCAGCCATAGAAAGGAGTAAGACTGATTGGATGAAGACAGCAGGAAAGCGGAGGTTCAGAGGAACGATTGCATCTCCATATGCTTATCCGAAATTCTCACCAATGATTTACATAAGTATTTCTATCCTTCTTCTATTACTACATTTCGAAAACTACATAACTATTTTATATCCGCCTGACTGAGATTTACAAGGTGACCATAGCTTGCTTCATACCAACAATCTCCGTGGGATTCGACCCTTACTCATGTAAGGTATTACTTGGACGACCCAATGCACTTGCTGGTTAGTTATGCGAAGTTGTGAAGATATGTAATAATTCACAACCTGAGTAACAATTTCGCATTATCACTCTCCTATCCGAATACCTTTCCCAGTCAGATCCTATAACACACATATCGTTCACAATTTCTTCAAGTTCATCATTGTCGGGGCCATTACTTATTCTCACATGATAACTGGGCTCATCAAAATGTGGCGATTTCAGTTGAAGAGTCCTTGTTATGGCATTGGGGCTGAAGTCCACCTCTGTTCCTCTCACATAACTTTTGAAGGTGGGGGCCTTGGTTTTATCTTCTCTGACCACATTTGCATAGAACTCTTTGATGAGGTTTACATTTATCTTTGCTTCTGGGTTCGTGAGCCTTTGCCAACCCCTTTGTTCAATCTTCTCTCGAATCTGTGGGCACTCATCCTCATTGAACTGGAATGTTAGCTCAGGAAATATCTTTTTGAGCTTTATCCGTTCAAATTTGAGTTTATGGAATGCAGTTTTAAATCTCCCTTCATCGAAAGGGATGCTCTCCACCGGTTCCTTCCTCTTTTGCCTCTTAGAGCTTGATGATGCCATGAGTGACTTTTGAGATGTGAAGGTGTTGAGAATTATTGGTTAATGATGGAATTCGGCCGGTTAAGACAGGGTGTAGTGAAGGGAATGAGTGAGAGTGTTTTTGATGGGATAAGAGGTATTGGGTTCCGAAAGTTAGAAGTACAAAGAATGAGAATTTGGGATGTGGAAGGGGTATGGAATGAGAACCACTTTATATAGGGAGATGGTGATTGAATGAAAGGTGTGGATTGATGGAGTGGTTGTGTGAGGGTTCAGCATAGGATGAGCACAAGGATCATCAACTTTATGGGGGGGGGTTGGTTCGATTTCCAAGCGTGTCACTCTTCCAATGTTGCATGGCAACATTTCCCAATGCATCCCCCTTGAAAACACGTGTATAGTACTCTCCTTTTGTGGTGGCCAAATCCTCCTTCTTCAATTGTCCAGTCAATTCTTTCCAATCCTCCTCTCATTTCTCCTACAGGATAAAAGAACAAAATTAATAAGATTGAAAGTTGGCGGCAAATATTGGAAAAGTGGGATAACTACTTTTCAAAAAGAAGAAAAACAAAATTTTTTTGTTTGTTTTTGTTTTTAACTAACTAAGTGCTATTCATAAATGCAACCCAACTGACTAATTAATTGCCAATATATGCGACATTGGTGATACCAAACTTAGTTTGTGGTCATGTGGTGTAAAAAGAATTGTTCAAGGTGCTAAGAGTGACATGCTATGAGTTGCATTCATGTTCTCTTAGTGTGCCTTGAACACCAAACTTGTTCTCCACTATATGTTGCATAAAAGGATTCATTCAAGGATATGTCAAAGCTGATTTGGAATTCATGAACCTTGCATTATTAATTACTTTAAAAGCATATAAAACATGGGTTGCCTCCCATGAAGCGCTTCTTTAGCGTCACTAGCTTGACGTTCTGCCCTTTGTCAGGGTGGTTGGTAATGCTTCAGATCTTCCCCTCTTGCAGTAAACCTATATCCATTGGCTTCATCAAGGATCTCTACATGCTCTAGGGAGAGAACTTTGTGGATGGTGAAAACCTTAGGTAGCTGAGATGGGATGGTGGGAAGATGAGGTGGGATATCTAGGAAGTAAGCTGAGATCACTTTATCCCCTGGAGAGAAATCCTCTGTAGGGATCTTCTTGTTTCTCCACCTCCTTGGTGCCTTCTTCTTTGTTCCTTTTGATGTTGCCCTGCTCTTTGTGACCTCTTCTTTCAAGGAAATTTTGTTGCTGGTCTCATATGACTCTGGTGGTTTAGGTTCCTCCTGATCTTCCTTGGGCTGTGACAACTGCCGATTATCTTGTTCATCAACCAAAGGGGTTCCCAGGTGTACACCTTGTGCTTCAATGCTTGTTTCTTCCACCAGTGCTTTCTCGTGCTCTCCCCATGGTTTCTTGCTTTTCTGATCTGCTTCTTGTGAGGGTTTGAAGACATGGAATGCGAGTTGTTCGTCATGTATCCTCAATATTAGCTCTCCTCGCTCCACATCTATGAGCGCTCTGGCTGTAGCTAGGAATGGTCTTCCCAATATGATTGGGTAAAGGTGACTCTCTTCCATTTCTACTATGACAAAGTCTGTGGGAAGGAAGTAGTTCCCAACCTTCACTAACACGTTTTCCACCACTCCTACCACTTGTTTTTTGAGTTTTGTCAGCCAGCCTGATGACTACATATGTGGGCATTAGCTCATTGATCTGCAACTTCTTCATAAGGGATAAAGGCATTAAGTTGATGCTTGCTCCCAGATCACAGAATCCCTTATCAAACATTGTTTCTCCTATGGCACAGGGGATGTGAAAACTCCCTAGGTCCTTCCTTTTTGTAGGTATCTCTGGTTGAATGAGAGCACTGCACTCCTTATTCATCACTATTGTTTGCTCTCCTTTGAGTGAGCTTTTCCTGGTCAGCAGCTCCTTCATATACTTAATGTATGAGGGCATTTGTTGGAGGGCCTTGATGAATGGTATGTTTACATGGAGAGATACAAACATGTCAAGAAACCTTGAGTATATTCTCTTTTCTACACCATTCTTGAGTCTTTGGGGAAAAGGTGCATAGAGTCTCAGCAGCTCCTTCTGTGAAATTTTGGTTTCTTGGTGATCCTCTTCCTGTTTTCTGCTGATGTATCTCCAGGTTGTTCTAATGGTTTGTTCGGCTCTTCCTCAGTCCCCTTATCATTTATAGTGACCATCTTGCAATCTTCCCATCTGACCTTCTTTGCTTCACCTCTCGAGTTCTTCTCTATGTCACTTGGGAAGCTATCAGTAGGTTTGGGAATCTTCTCAGAGAGGTATCCCACTTGAAATTCCAGCTTTTTGATGGTGTCTCCCTGGTTCTTGATATTGGCTCGCACCTCCTCCTTGAACACTTTGTTATCTTGGATTTCCTTACATATGCCTTCAAGTAGAGTCTCAATCCTTGAAAGTCTGTCTTCGGATGATGGTGGGTTGGAGTTGGATGGATAAGAAGGGTTATTTTGGCTTTGGTATGGATGTTGAGGTGTGTTGTTAGGTGGGTGCTGATATGATCTCTGTGTGGAATGTTGGTGAGCTGCATTGTTGTTGGGGTTGTGGCGTCTCTGATCTTGGCCTTGATCTTGTTGATTTTCCCACCCAAAGTTTGGGTGGTTCCTCCAACCAGGATTGTAAGTTTTGGAATATGGATCATGGGTCTGCCTAGGTGAGTTTTCAATGTAGTTAGCTTGTTCCTGATCACCCTCTACTTCTTCATTCACTCTTTTTTGAGTTGTTGATGAGGTGGTGATTGCTGCAACTTGGTTCCTCTCCATCTTCTTGGTAAGGTCAGCCAGCTGCTTGGTAATCAGCTTGTTCTGGGCCAGCAGTGCATCCACGTTGTTCAGCTCCATCACTCCTCTAGTGTTGCCTCTTTCAGAAGCATAGAAGTAGTCATTCTTAGCTACAGTCTCAATGACATCTATGCCTTCTTCAATGGTCTTCTTCTTGTTCAGAGATCCCCCAGATGAGTGGTCTACTGCTTTCTTTGATTCATAAGAAAGACCTTCATAAAAAATGTGTAACTGCACCCATTCATTGAACATATCTGGCGGGCACCTTCTTGTCAAGTCTTTAAATCTCTCCCATGCTTCGTAGAGAGTCTCACCATCCTGTTGTTTGAAAGTTTGAACTTCAGCTCTCAACCTGTTGATTCTTTGAGGAGGATAGAATCTCGCCAAGAACTTGTTCACCACATCCTCCCAGGTTGTTAAACTCTCCTTTGGGAAGGATTCCAGCCATTTAGATGCCTTGTCCTTGAGTGAGAAGGGGAATAGAAGTAGTCTGTAGGTGTCAGGATGAACACCATTAGACTTCACAGTATCACATATCCTTAGGAAGGTGGTTAGATGTTGATTGGGATCTTCTTGGACGCTTCTTCCGAATGAACAGTTGTTCTGAACAAGGGTGATGAGCTGTGACTTTAGTTCAAAGTTGTTGGCATGTATGGTTGGCTTTTGGATGCTACTTCCACAGTTTCTTGGGTTTGGATTGATGTAAGATCCCAGAACTCTTCTCTCTTGCCCAGCATGATGCACTGGGCCTTCTCTGCCATGGTTGTGAGCCTCTTCTTCATGATGGTTCTCCATATTCTCATCCATGTCTGGTTCAAAGTACTCTTCCTCTTCCTCAGCACCAATAACTCTCTTTCCTCTTGCTTCCCTCCTTAATCTAAGGAAGGTCCTCTCAGGTTCAGAATCAAAAGAAGTTGAAGCCCCATTTCTTCTACCTGTCATACAACTAATAAGGCCAAAGCAAAAGGGAGATAGAGAGTATTATTGTTAAAAATACTGTTAGTGTGAGTGATGCAATATATCAAACAGTTAGTGGGTCAGTGAACTAAATAGTAAAAAAAAATGCAGATAACACCACAAACGAGTAAAGGGTAAAGGGAAGGAAATAACTAACACTGAAAGTAAATTACTCAAATGAAATTAAATCAAACAAAAGAAAAAATATGCTCAATCTAGTTATCCACCAATTTAATCATTGTTGATGCAAAATCAATCCCCGGCAACGGCGCCATAAACTTGATGCACGAAAACTTGTCTTTCAACAATTTCCCTCAGCAAGTATACCAAATTGTCGTCAAGTAAAAACTCACAATAGAGTGAGGTCGAATCCCATAGGGATTGATTGGTCAATCAACTTTAATTAGAGGAATGTTCTAGTTGAGCTAAGCAGAATTTGATGTGAGAGTTGCAGGAAATTAAATGGCGGGAAAGTAAATAGCAGAAAATGTAAATGCTGGGAATAAAGAGCTGAATATAAATGACGGAAAGTAAATTGCAGAATCTTAAATGGGGAATGGGGAATTTAGCATGAAAGTAAATTATAGAAATTAAAGAGAATGGGTAAGATCAGAAATGGGGGATTCATTGGGCTTAGGAGATGTTGCATTCTCCAGATCAAGTTCATTTTCATCTCTTCCTCAATCAATGCATTCATTGATCTCCTTGGCAATCTTAAGTGATTGAATTCCAATTCCTTGGTAATTCAATCTCTCAAATCTTGATCAATAGCCAATTCCTTGGTCCAATTGCTCATGAGAAGAGATGAAGTATGGTCACTGATTATACCACATGTATTTCCAAATCAAAGTGTTGGTAGGATTATATGTCACTATATCCATTCAAACCCCAATTTGGTCCAACATGAGAAAGCATTTCTAGCATTATCTCTTCATTCCTCTTCCAAGGTTCTGAAGAGATCCAAGTATGAATAGCTTCTTTTCCAAGACAACTACCCAATTGGATGAAGATTGAAAGCTTTCTAGTAAAATCAAGAGAAAAAAAAGAAGAAGAATAATGAAAACTATTATTGATCCATCAAATTACAACATAGCTCCCTAACCCAATGAAAAGGGTTTAGTTGTTCATGGCTCTGGGAATGGAAAACAAAGATGGAGAATGCATTCTGAAAGTAAAACTAGAAGTTGCAGAGAAAGTAAAATTATACAGAGAGTAGTTCTCTTAATCCCCCAAAAGCTTCTCTCTAGTTCAAAATTACTCCTATTTATACTACTCTTCTGATCTTCTAGTTGGCTCTTCAAGTCTTGGATATGGGCCTTTGGATCTTGAGTTGAAGCAGTTATCATCTTTAGTGGGCTCGGCTTCACTTGTAGAGAAAGTGTGCAGTAGGCATGGACTTTAGCTTAGGGCGTTAGTGGTGTTAACGTTAAGTGAAAATATGGGGTCGAGAACATTAGTGACAATCACCTTTTTCACTAACGTTCCTAACCCAAAATGGTCCACGTTAACTTCAACGTTAGTGGCACTAACGTGACCACTAACGTTGCCTCTTGGCCCTTCGCAAACGTTACTGGGGTTTACCTTTCCCAATAACGTTGAGAGTACCCCTTTCTCCCTACATTAGAGTTCACGTTAGTATAGTTAACGTGACCTTTAACGTAGGCTTGCCAAATCTTCGAGAGCGTTAGTGACATATACCTTTTTCACTAACGCTCCAAAACGCCCCTTTCCCACGTTAGTGCCTCACGTTAATTACATTAACGTGACCACTAACGTGGTGTTGATTGCCATCTCCAACGTTAGTGACAAAGGTGAGTGTCACTAACGTTGGCTCATCATCCCTTTCCTCCACGTTAGCTTCCACGTTAATGTAATTAATGTGGTAACTAACGTGGCTCATAGTGGCTTAGTCCAACGTTAGTGACAAAGGTGAGTGTCACTAACGTTGGCATTATCTTCCTCTTCCACGTTAGAGTTCACGTTAACTGAGTTAACGTGACTTTTAACGTGGCCAATTGCCCTTTTGGAGCGTTAGTGGCACTCACTTTTACCACTAACGCTTGGAGCTTCTTTTTCCTCCACGTTAACTACCACGTTAATGTAGTTAACGTGGTAATTAACGTGGGCTATGATGGCTTCGAAGACGTTATTGGCGATCACTTTTCTCCTTAACGTTGCAAGCTAGCTCCCATTCCACGTTAGTGGTCACGTTAGTTAGACTAACGTGGCTACTAATATGGCTTTTCCTTGCTTCCTTTGTCCTGAAATCAAGCAAATAAAGTGCATCAAAGCTCTAATCCAAGTTATGAGTCATGCATCATCCAATTTGTCATTAAATTCATGCATAATTCTCATGAAATCATATAAAATTCACAATGTTTGCTTGAATCAAGATGTAAGTGAAATTCTACCCAAAACTTGCTTATTTCCTAAGAAAATGCATGAAACTACCCTAAAACAGTAAAGAAAAGGTCAGTGAAACTGGTCGAAATGCCCTGGCATCACACACTATGTGCAAGAAGAAGAGAGGTTGCCGTAAGATAAGACTGAACGTGCTCACATGGTTTCATCTTCTCAGTATAAAAAAAAGTGTGATACTACTGCGGATGCCCCTTCTTAGCAGAAAAAGGCTAAGAAGCATGATCAAGCTTCAACATATTTCTTCTGTAAGAAGGTGGGACATATGAAGAATGATTGTACCAAATATATCACTTGGCGTATAAAGAAGGGTATGATTCTTACTTTCTTTTGTTCTGAGGCTAGTTTAAGTTATGCACATGTTGATACTTGGTGGGTAGATTCTGTTGCTACTACTCATGTAAGTATTACTATGCAGGGTTGCCTGTAGAGCCAACCGCCAAGTGATACTGAAATATACATCTCTGTGGCAGACGGTAATATAGTTTTAGTCGAAGCTATAGGAACCTTTAGATTATGTTCGACGAGTGAATTTTACTTGGATTTATTTGAGACATTTTATGTACCGTCATTTAGACAAAACTTAGTTTCTGTCTCTTGTTTGGACAAATCATGTTATTTTTTGTTTCTTCGAAAACAATAAAGTCAATCTCTTTTATAATTCGAATAATATTTGCTCTGCTCGCTTGGTGGATAATCTATATAGGCTTGATTTGAATTCCTATAATAATGAAATACTGCAAACAGGTACAAAACAAAAATTAAATGAGAATTCGGCATCATTATGGCACAAACGCCTAGGTCACATCTCTAAACAGAGAATTCAGAGGCTCGTGTTGGATGGAATTCTTGAACCCCTAAAATTGGTGGACTTTAAAGTTTGCATTGAGTGCATAAAGGGGAAAAGGACAAATGAAAGGAAATTAGGTACCGAGAGAGCTAAAGATGTCTTAGAATTGATACACACCGATATATGTGGCCCATTCCCTACTGTCTCTTGGAATGGACAATGGTTTTTTATTACATTCATAGATGATTACCCTCGTTACGGGTATCTATATTTAATTCATGAAAAAGTCCCAAACCTTGGATGTTTTCAAGTCTTTCAAAGTTAAAGTTGAACTTTAACTTGGGAAAAAAATTAAAGCTGTCAAATCTGATCGTGGTGGTGAATACTACGAAAGATATGACGGTTCAGGTGAGCAATGTTCCAGGCCTTTTACTCTTTTCCTAGAGGAGTACGATTGTTCCGCAATACACCTAACACGAGATAAATGTCGGTTAAGAAATTACCAAAGGATTTTTCAATTCAATATTGCAAAGTATAGTCCCAACCAACGAGATATCCCGAGTCAAAGTTTAAAATAATGTCACAACTATCAAATCAAATACCGGAAGTAGAATCCCAGGTCGTCTTTCCTAGGAATTTCAACGTGATGCATATCATTAGTTAGGAATTTTTGGGGATTTTTGAGTTGAGTACGAGAAAAGTAAAGTGACTAGAAATTAAAGCAATAACAACTAACAATTAAATAGAGGCAATTACACTATCCATCGAACAATCAACCAACTAATAAGCATACAATAAAGGAATGGCAATGATAATGACATATAATTGAATGCAAGTAATCAAGCTAAGAGGACCAAGGAATCAAAGTCAACAAGGGAAGAGCCAAGCAATTAAAATGAGAAATCTTGGCTAGGGGTGAAAATTAGAATTTCTATCTTTATTGCATTCCTCAATTGTGATGGTAATTGCCTATTACTCCCACTTAGTTATCTTCTAACGATTGAAGGAATGTCAAGTGAGAAATATTAACTCTAGCCCACAAGTCCTAGTCAAATCCTAGTGAAAGACTAGATTTAGTGGAGTTCAAGCTAATAAGCAATTTTCAATTACCCATTAACACTAAATTCTTGCAATTCAAGAGTCTCTAATTATTCCACCACAAGGCCAAGAGAGAAAATCTACTCTATAGTCATAAGTGATATTTCCTCAAACACTTGGTGAGGAATAATAACAAGCATAATAAAATTGTAAAATAATCCAAATTCAAGATACCCAATAGCAACAATCAACAATAAAAACTCAAATAACACAAATGGAATATGAAAAAGCTCAATGTATTACCAAAATCAAAATCCAACAAGATGCAAAATCATAACCCAAATTGGTAAAATTGCAAAAGTGCTAAGTAAAATTGAACAGTAGAAACTACAACAATTAAAACACTAAAAACTGAGATTAACAAGTGTCTAGTTTATGGGTTGAAATGAAAATGAACAAGAAACACTAAAACCTAGAGAGAAGGAGAAGTTTCTCTCTCTAAATTCAAAAACTATGTAAAACTAAGCTAATGGAATGTATGTCCTCAAGCTTGCTTTACCCCGAGACTCTAGTCTTCGAATTGGGCTTCAAACTGGGCCAAAAATAGTTCAGAAATTGCCCCCAGCGTGTTTCTACTAATGACTCACGTGACAGCAGTCCCGCGTACACGGCAATGTGGTCCGTGTACGTGGGCGATGGAAAAATGAAGTGTGCGTATGCACGCTGCAATGATGCGTACGCACAGATGCATATATCCAAAAAATCTTCATTTCTTCATGATTTTCTACTCTTGCTTGCTTCTTTTTCCATCTATTCCAGTCTAACCTTGATTCCTAAGACCTGAAATTATTTAACAGACATATCAAGGCATCGAATAGAATTTAAGAGGATTAAAATTAGCATTTTTGGAGCCTAAAAAGCATGCTTTTGCAATTAAGTGCAATTTGGAAGAAAATCACAAATGCATGCTATTTTAGTGAATAAGTGTGAGATTATGTAATGAAATCCATTCATTTCAAGCCAAAAATCATCATCAAATATGGATTTATCAATTTCCTCACACTTAGACAATAGCATGTCCTCATGCTAATCAAAATGAGAAAGTAAAAGAAGGGGTGAACAAGTTGTTGAATGCAACTACTCATGTGTATGCAACTATACTAATGCATGATATCTACCTATATCTATACCATAATGTCCTATGAAATTGGTAAAAAACAAACAACCAAACTTCCAAGCAAGTAAATAAGCATATAGGGCGACAACGAATCACAAGTGCAGTGCAATCATAATCCAAGGAATTGATTCAAGTTCATAATTGAGCAACTTGCAAAACAATATAAACAAGGTGTGGAGAAATAGAATTGAGCAATCGAACCCCTCACCAGATGTGTGTACACTCTAATCGCTCAGTGTTTAGGGTTTAATCGATCAATTCTCCTCTAATAATGCTTTCTCAAATTTGCTCTTCATCTAACAATCAACAAGTACTTGATGCATGAACACAATTACCATGAGGTCTTTAAAGAATTGTAATGGGGCTAGGGTCAAGGTAGGATTAATATGGTTAAATGGACTTTTAAATTGAATCTTTGATTAGTTTAAGTATCCTCACAACCTACATCATCTAATTACCATAAATGCAACCTACTACCTACCACTTCCTTTTTACACATTCATGCATTCTCTTTTTAGTCATAACACATATGCTTTATTACCATTTGTTTATTTTAGGGCATTTTGTCCCCTTTTTAGTGCTTTTTTTTAATGAAACATTGAGGAAAGATATTTTCATAATTGAAAATTTTGTTTTTCCTTCCTTTTATCAACACTAATTGCATATGGTTAAGCAACTTGTCATATGAATGCACACCTATTTCCCAATATTTTCAATGAAATACCCAAACAAAATTTTTCATTCACTACCAATGTCTCCCAACAATTTCCCCACACTTACTTAACACACACACCTCAACCTAAGGTAATCATAGATGCAATTTAAGGTTATTCATGGTTTTCACTTAGGTTTAAAGATGTGGTAACACATAGAACAAAAGGGGATTCAAAGGCTCAAAATTGGTTACAAAGGTAGATATAAGGGTATGGCCACATGGGTTAGTGAGTTTCAATTGAAATTATGGCCTCAATCATGCTAAATGCATTCAAAACATCAAATATTGGATATAAAGAATTAAGCAAATTCAAGATCACAATCAAAGAAGGAGTATATCACACAAGAATAGAAATTTGTGGTTGGAGTATGCAACCACACATTAAGGCTCAACAACTCACAAGGTTGCTTGTTCTAGCTCTTTCCTATACTCCAAAAAATATTTTAAGCAAGTTCAAAAGCAATTTTTGAATCAATTCAATAGAGTGCCCTTAAAAATCTTTCTTGGAAGCTTTTTATGTTGTTTTTACCAACTTATTCTTTATGTATGTATGTCCTATGTGTTGGATGCAAACCAAAATTCCTAGCTTTTTCCTAACTTCACTATCAAAGAATCACCATGACATTTAGGAAAACAAGCATGAACTAGGCGCTATCACTATTCACAATCATCCTATCACAATCATTATCCAAAGCATATATACTAAAATAAAAGGCAATATATACACTAACTAAGACAAAAGAGCATGTCATATTAGAAATGAAACTAGAGCTAAACCAAGATATGTAAACATCCAAAATAAAAGTGTGCAATGTAAAAGTCAAGAGTAGCAAATATCCACAGAGTTCTAACAACGTAAATAAAAATAGACATAACTAAAAGCAAAATATAATTCAAAGTGTTTGGAGTAGAAATTATGATCCAAAAGTGTTGCAAATTCTGCCCCCCACAATTAAACTTAGCACAGTCCTCCGTGCTAACAAAAGTGTCAAGAAATAGGAGGGGTAGGTGGTGCGGCCTTAGGCTACGGTGACGAAGCTACCCCAATGTCAGCCACTGGCATCTCAGCATCTACCGCATGTGTGTCAGTCTCGGCCTGCACCTCAGTTGCTGGCTCAGCATCCTCAGCCTCTAAAAGCTCATCAGGAGTGTCCAACACTTCAATCATGGGGTCCCACTCTCTGTTTTGCAGCTTGATATTCTCATATTTCCGGTTCATGCGCCTCTCTAAATGCTCCAGCCACTCCAATAGCTTGAGACCGAGCTCTTGAGTCATGGGGGCCTAAAGAGTAGATGATGATGGTGCTGGTGGTCGGCTCGATTCTCTGGTGGTTACTTTTTTCTTCTTCTTCTTGCTTTGATCACCAAGGCCCAGGTAATCCTTCAGCCAATCGCCATGAGGAATATAGAGGTCCTTGTTTGCCAGGGTAGGTGGATAATCATCGTTCTCCACTCAAGGCCGGCCTTGGCAATCATCTCAGTGACCATAACCGGAAAAGCCACTTTCTGCTTGAGAGATATCGGCACCTTCCACATCGATTGCTTGATAACCTTGGACAGATTCACTGGGTCTCCTTCTAACACAACCCAAACTAAAACAACCATCTCCCATGTAATAGTGGTCTCATGAGTAGTCAGTATGGTATAGTTGGTCAAGAGTTGTTGCCATATCCGAGCATCAAAAGTAAGTTGCTTAATTGGGAGTCCGAGTTGGCTTAGGATTATCCCCCAAACTCATAACCCATGCCGAGTCTGGAATAGCTATTTTCTTCAAAATCGTATCCCAATCCAAGGTGCCTAGTTGGCGGTCAGCTTGCGCCTTCACATAACCATACCGCTCTTTTTATCTTAGGCAGAATATTCAGAATCTCCGCAATTGCACCTTTCGTGATGGGATTTTGCTTGCCTCGGACAAGAGCGGACTTGAGGTTGGCATTGTGAAAGTTGGCATAAACCTCCAACACCCATGGTTCATTCGCCTCCCTTAGTTTCCTATCCAAAAAGCTCCACCCTCGGCTTTCAATGTGAGAATTCACTAATGGCCAAAGGTCAGAGGGTAACTCATCCATCTTCAGTTGTCGCTCGACATGCAACTTCTTGATATCCCAGAATTTTCCATATTGAAGGGCATAATACCGGTTGGCAAACCTAACTAGATCTTGAGCGAGTACGGATAAGTCAGGACTTTGTAGCATATTGACTTGCTCAACCAGTTTCTTGGGTTTCGGGGCCAGTTTCTTGGAAGCGGAAGCTTGTTTCTTTCCTTTAGTGGTCCTCATTCTGAAAGGAAGAATGGAGAAAACAATTGAGTTTCCAATCAAGCAACCATTAAGCACTTAAAACAATTGAACCATATATAATGCATATACAAAAAGAAACAACATAGTTCAATGGTTCAATATGAGAGAGAGAGATATGCACATTGGTCAAGATCATCCAAGATAAAGCAAATTTAACATATAAACCCGTATATCTCAATTAGACTCATCAATTGATTTCACGTAAAGAATTGTAAACACAAGATTAATCCATATTGCCTTACAAATAAATTTTTGCAATTTAACAAGTTCAATTCATAACTAAATAAATGATGAATCTTTAGCAAAGTAAGTAAAAAATCATCCAAACATACTCAATTCAGAGTTAAACTACCTAATAACATCATGGTTGAAAGCATATGGTGGCCACACATATGAATCAATCCCAGTTCTAACTTAGGCAATTCATCGAACAGTTGGTATGCATAGTTTGATGTCATCAAATTTAGTCAAAATCAAGCAACAATCCTCTAAAACAAAATCAATCCAACACTTGCAATCATGTTTAATAGAAATATACCAACCTAAATCAACTAATAATCATTAAAACAAAAACTAAAACTAGCTAAACTATTACCCAGAAACTAAAAGAAACAGAGAAACAAAAATGACCTGAGCTAAGGGATGGAGAAATGGAGGTGGGGGTGGCGCGGTGGTTGCGGGACGCACAGGAACGGCGGAGGTGTCGCCGGAAGGGAAGGCGCACAACTAAGCTGAGATAGGGGTGGCGATGGTGTCTATGGAGAAAAGACGGGTAGAGGAGGAGATGATGGAGAGAAAAGGAGAGAGATGTTGGCGGTGGGTGGCCAGCAACGACAGTGGCGCCGGACTGACTGAAATGATGGTGGTGGCATGGGGTGGTGCTAGGCTGGGCGATGGTAGTTGGGCCTAATGGAATGATAAGAAAGAAGAGTGAAGAGGGAAGAGAGAATCGCGACAGGGGTCATGAAGGGGGTTTAGCAATTTTGAATCTATGCGTACGCACGGCCAGGAGGTTGGATGGAGGAGTTACATACGCGAGTAGCACACATGCGAAGGTTGATCTTTGCCAGGGGCCTCTGTGTACACAGACATGGGCCACACATGTGTCTTGGGCGAAAATATGGATGATGCGTACGGAACAAGCTATCCACGTACGCGGGCATTGTGTGATGCCAGTGGAACATGCGCATGCTAGGGGGATGTGCACGTGAGCAGTTGGCTCGCAAAGAGAGGCGCGTGTATGCGGACATCAACCGCATACGCATCTTGGGCCAAAAAACGCATGATGCATACGTATACAGAGGGCTGCATACGCGAGCCAGCAAGGAAACAAAATTTTTGTTTCACCTTCTTAAAGGCTACCTCATACAGGATGCTACCAAATTCTATGTTCTAAGGCCTAAAACAAGCAAACAAAGTCCCTAAACCAATTAACCTCATAGACAAAAGAATCAAAGATCTAAAACAATCAAATTTCAATAAATTCAAGCAAGTATTCACATGAAAACAAAAAAATGGAAGATGATACCATGGTGGGGTGTCTCCCACCTAGCACTTTTCTTTAACGTCCTTAAGTTGGACGGTCATATTGCTCAATTCTCTTCCTCGGAAGGATCCTTCAAGAGAAATATCTCCAACTCTTTATCACACCATGGTAAAGTTTCAATCGGTGGCCATTCACCTTGAAGAAGTTAGGGCTTAAGGAATGGCTAAAGTGGACAACACCATATGGTTCAACTTTCTCCACCATATAAGGGCCATCCCATCTCAACCTCAATTTACCAGGCATTAACCTCAACCTTGACTCCAAGCCGAAATTCTCTTCTCTTGATATTCCGGTCATGCACCGCCTTCTCCCTTTCCTTGTAAAATCTTGAATTTTCATATGCCTCCAATTGTAGACACTCCAATTCTTCCAATTGCAACTTTCCCCCAGTTCCGGCTTTTCCCAACCCCAAATTGCATTCTTTGATGGCCCAAAATGTTTTGTGCTCAACCTCAACCGGTAGGGGGCATGCTTTCCCATAGACTATTCGGAATGGACTCATGCCTATTGGTGATTTATAGGCCGTCCAGTAAGCCCATAGAGCGCCCCCCCAGTCTTGAGCTCCAATCTCACCTATAAGGTTTCACTAGTTTCTCTAAGATCTGCTTAATCTCGCGATTAGAAACCTCAGCTGGACCATTTGTTTGGGGATGGTAAGCCGTAGCCACCTTGTGAAATGCCATACTTCTGCATCAAAGTTGTCATTCTCTTGTTGCAAAAATGAGAGCCTTGATCACTCACGATTGCTCGTGGCAATCTAAAGTGACAAATGAGGTGATTTCTTACAAAAGAAAACAACATTAGCATCATCAGTACGAGTAGGAATTGCTTCCACCCGCTTAGAGACGTAATCTACCGCTAACAAGATGTAGAGAAAACCATTGGAGCTTGGAAACGGACCCATGAAGTCAATGCCCCAAAACATAAAAAATTTCACAGAATAACATAAGTTGTTGGGGGCATTTCATCCTTCTTGGATGTATTCCTAAACCTTTGGTATAGGTGGCAAGAATTGCAAAAGGAGGTTGCATCTTTAAATAAGCTAGGCCACCAAAACCCATAGTCTAACACTTTTCTTGCCGTCCTTTGAGGACCAAAGTACCCACCACTTTCAGGAGAGTGGCACGCCTCTAGAATAGATTGGAATTCAGATTGGGCCACACACCACCTAATTACTTGGTCGGCACCACATCTCCACAAGTAAGCTTCATCCCATACATAATATTTGGACTCGCTTTTTAGCTTGTCCCTTTGGTGCTTAGAAAAGTGTGGAGGAAAGGTATGGCCTACCAAGTAATTGGCAATAGATGCATACCATGGAGTGACTTCCGAGATTGCTTGCAAGGCATCTAAGGGGAAAGCATCATTGATAGGGGTGGAATCACATGTCAAATGTTCAAAGCGGCTCAAGTGGTCCGCCACTAAATTTTGTGATCCACTCCTATCCTTGATTTCTAAATCAAATTCTTGCAAGAGTAATACCAATTTCAGTTTAGACTCTTTCTTTGCCAACAAATATTTTAATGCCGCATGATCCGAGTATACTACCTCATTGGAACCAAGTAAATAGGCCCGGAATTTATCCAAGGCGAAAACAATTGCCATCAATTCTTTTTCGGTGGTAGTATAATTGGATTGGACACCATCTAGAGTCTTAGAGTCATAAGCTATAATGTAAGGATTCTTGCCCTCGCGCTGTGCAAGCGTGGCCCCTACGACATGGTTAGATGCATCACACATGATTTCGAACGGGCTACTCCAATTTGGCCCTCTCACTATGGGAGTTTTGGTCAAGGCTTCCTTCAAGGTATCAAATGCTTCCATGCACACCTCATTGAAATCAAATTCTATGTCCTTTTAAAGAAAACGGGAAAGAGGCAAAGCTACCTTACTAAAGTCCTTTATGAACCGCTGGTAAAAATCTGCGTGACCAAGAAAAGTACGGACTTCCCTCACAGAAGAGGGGTAAGGTAATCCAGAAACAACTTCAACTTTTCTAGGATCTACAGAGATACCATTGCTAGAAATGATGTGGCCTAGCACAATACCTTGTTTTACCATGAAATGGCACTTTTCAAAATTGAGAACAAGGTTTGAGCTAGCACATCTTTCTAGCACTTTAGTCAAACTACTCAAGTAATCATCAAATGAATCTCCATATACACTAAAGTCATCCATAAAAATTTCCATGCAATGCTCAAGGAAATTAGAAAAGATGCTAGTCATGCACCTTTAGAATGTCGCAGGTGCATTACATAAGTCAAAAGGCATCCTCTTGTAAGCATATGTTCCGAAGGGACATGTAAAAATAGTCTTTTCTTGATCTTCTAGAGCTATATGAATTTGGAAAGTACCTGTGTAACCGTCTAAGAAATAATAGTGTGATTACCTGACAACCGGTCAAGCATTTCATCAATAAATAGAAGTTAGTAGTGGTCCTTCTAGGTTGCCAAGTTCAAGTGCCTATAGTCAATGCATACCCTCCAAGAGTTTTGTACCCTAGTTTCCATGAGTTCTCCACTTTCACTTTTGATCATGGTGACACCCTGCTTCTTTGGCACAACTTGCACCGAACTAACCCATTCACTATCTGAGATAGGGTAGATAATGTCGGCCCCTAGAAGTCTAGTCACATCTTTCTTAACAACTTCCATGATAGTAGGATTTAACCTTCTTTGTGGTTGGCAGACCAGTTTAGCTCCTTCCTCTAGAAAAATATGATGCTCACAAACATGGGGGCTTATACCAACAATATCTACCAAGCTCCACCCAATAGCCTTCTTATTCCTTTGCAGCACATCAAGTAATCTCTCCTCTTGATCGAAAGTGAGCTCCCTTGCAATGATCACCGGGAGTTTTTTATTGTTATTAAGAAAGGCGTACTTACGGTGAGGAGGTAGAGGTTTCAATTCCACACTTAACTCATGACTTGGTACATTGTTGTCCGGCAACCTTGGAGGTGGTAAAGTGTCTTCTTCATAATCATTTAGCTTCCCCCAGTTGCCCTTTTGCTCATATTCATCTCATCAAGGGACTCATGGTAAACCTCGGCCACAACTTTATCAACAATGTCACACTGGAAGATAGAGTGGTCCTCCGGTAGATGCTTCATAGCCTCATCCAAATTAAAGCTTACCGCTCTACTGTCAATCTCAAATGAATAGGTGCCTGAGAATGCATCAAGTTTAAGCCGAGAGGTCTTCAAGAATGGCCTCCTTAATAAGACGGATGACAGTTTCCCAGAGTCATTAGGAGGCATCTCAAGGATGTAAAAATCAATTGGAAAAGTCAATCATTTGATGCTCACTAAGACATCCTCAACAATACCAACCACAGAAATAATACTTTTATCGGCCAAAACAAAGCGTGCCACCGACCGTTTCAATGGTGGAAGGTTCAATTCATCATAAATAGACAAAGACATAATACTCACACAAGCACCAAGATCACACATACAATCCACAAATTGAACACCACCTATAGTGCAAGATACTAAGAAAGGTCCAGGATCCCCACGTTTTTCAAGAATAGCACCCATTAAAGTAGACATTGAACTACCCAAAGGAATAGTTTCCAATTCATTAATCCTTTTCTTGTTCATGCATAAATCCTTTAAAAACTTGGCATATTTAGGAACTTGGCGAATAGCATCAAAAAGGGGAATTGTTACCTCAACCTTTTTGAAGAAATTCACCATCTACGGATCTAACTCCAATTGCTTTTTGGTCCTCTTTGCCAAGCTTGAGAATGGGATTGGAATGGCTTGTTTCAATACATCTTCTTTAGAAACTCTTTCTCTTGCTTAAGCAACTTCCTCTTCAACAACTTCTTGTACTTCTTCTTCATCTTCTACATCCTCCACCTCAACAATATCTTCATCTAGAGTGGTGATGAGCAGATAATTTATACGCTCTTTGGCATTGTTTTTAGTATATTTTTAGTATGTTTTAGTTAGTTTTTATTAAATTTTATTTAAAAATCAGTTTTCTGGACTTTACTATGAGTTTGTGTGTTTTTCTGTAATTTCAGGTATTTTCTGGCTGAAATTGAGGGACCTGAGCAAAAATCTGATTCAGAGGCTGAAAAAGGACTGCAGATGCTGTTGGATTCTGGCCTCTCTGCACTCAAAGTAGATTTTCTGGAGCTACAGAAGCCCAATGGGCGCGCTCTCAATTGAGTTGAAACGTAGACATCCTGGGCTTTCCAGCAATATATAATAGTCCATACTTTGCCCAAGATTTGATAGCCCAAACAGGCGTTCTAAGTCAGCTCAAGAATTCTGGCGTTTAACGCCAGAACTGGTACAAAAGCTGGAGTTAAACGCCCAAACTGGTACAAAAGCTGGCGTTTAACTCCAAGAAAAGTCTCTACATGTGAAAGCTTCAATTCTTAGTCTAATCACACACCAAGTGGGCCTGGAAAAAGATTTCTGCATTAATTACCTATTTCTGTAACCCTAGGCTACTAGTTTTCTATAAATAGGACCTTTTGCTATTGTATTTTCATACTTTTACAAAAAATACTTTGATAGACCTTTTCACGTTTGGGGGCTGGTCTCATGGCCATGCCTAGACCTTGTTCTTATGTATTTTCAATGGTGGAGTTTCTACACACCATAGATTAAGGTGTGGAGCTCTGCTGTTCTTCATGAATTAATGCAAAGTACTACTGTTTTTCTATTCAATTCACGCCTACTTATTCTCTAAGATATTCATTCGCACACAAGAACATGATGAATGTGATGATTACGTGACACTCATCACCATTCTCACCTATGAACGCGTGCCTGACAACCACGTCCGTTCTACATGCAAACAAGCTTGAATGTGTATCTCTTGGGTTTCTAATCTAAGATTAGAACCTTCGTGGTATAGGCTAGAATCAATTGGCAGCATTCTTGAGATCCGGCACGTCTAAACCTTGTCTGTGGTATTCTGAGTAGGATCTGGGAATGGATGACTGTGACGAGCTTCAAACTCGCGAGTGTTGGGCGTGTGACAGACGCAAAAGGATCAATGGATCCTATTCCAACATGATTGAGAACCGACAGATGATTAGCCGTGCGGTGACAGCGTACGTAGAACATTTTCACTGAGAGGACGGGAAGTAGCCATTGACAACGGTGATGCCCAACATAAAGCTTGCCATGGAAAGGAGTATGAATGATTGGAAGAAGGCAATAGGAAAGCAGAGGTTCAGGAGGAACAAAGCATCTTCATACGTTTATCTGAAATTCCTACCAATGAATTACATAAGTATCTCTATCTCTATCTTTATTTTATGTTTTATTTATCTTTAATTATCAATCCTCCATAACCATTTAAATCTGCCTGACTGAGATTTACAAGATGACCATAGCTTGCTTCAAGCCGACAATCTCCGTGGGTTCGACCCTTACTCACGTAAGGTATTACTTGGACGACCCAGTGCACTTGCTGGTTAGTTGTGTGGAATTGTGACAAAGTGTGATTCACGTTTGAGAGCTCCAAGTCTTTGGCGCCATTGTTGATGATCACAATTTCGTGCACCAAGTTTTTGGCGCCGTTGCCGGGGATTGTTCGAGTTTGGACAACTGACGGTTCATCTTGTTGCTTAGATTAGGTACTTTTCTTTTTATTTTTCAGAATTTTTAAGAATGAATTCTAGAGTTTCAAGGTGATGTTCTTATCATCACAAAAGCTGATTGATTCTCATCAATTTAGCTGCTGAATGTAATGTCCTGCTGAAGCTTGGCTAACCATGTCTAATCTTTTTAGGCTGAAGCTTTAGACTAACATTGCATGATTCCTGGAATTCTTATTAAAAGTTTTGATTCTCTTTATTTTCTTTTCTATATAAGTTTTGAAAATCACAAAAAAATTTATAAAATCATAAAAATAAAAAATATTTTATGTTTCTTGTTTGAGTCTAGTGTCTAATTTTAAGTTTGGTGTCAATCGCATGTCTTTATTCTTCTAATTTTCGAAAATTTCATGCATTATGTTCTTCATTGATCTTCGAGTTGTTCTTGATGATTTCAGTGCTCTGATCTTTAATTTCTCTTATTTTGTGTCTTTTGTTGTTTCTTATATGCATTTTCAAATTGCTATAGTCCTTAGTATACAAACTTCTAAGTTTGGTGTCTTGCATGCATTGTTTATTTGATCTTAGTTGCATTCTTTTTATTATTGTTTCTCATCATTTAAAAAATTCAAATTTTTTTTAAATTGTGTCTTTTCAAGTCAATAACACAGAGAATTGAAGATTCAGAACATTCAGCAGAGGAATTACACAGAAAAAGCTGGGCGTTCAAAACGCCCAGTGAAGAAGGAAAACTGGCATTTAAAAGCCAGCCAGGGTACCTGGCTGGGCGTTAAACGCCCAAAAAGGTAGGATTTTGGGCGTTAAACACCATAATGGATGCCATTCTAGGCGTTTAACGCCAGGATGACACTAGAGGGAAGATTTTGTTTTTAATTCAAATCTTTTTCAAATTTTCATAATTTTTCAAAATCAAATCTTTTTCAAATCATATCTTTTCAATCATATCTTTTCAAAATCAATTTCTTTTCAACTTTTTTTATTTATTATTATTTTCGAAAATCCTTGCTACAATTAATAATTTAATTCAAAATTTTCTAGTTGTTACTTGCCTATTAAGAAAGGATCAAAAGTTTTAATTCTAGAATAATATCTTCTAATTTCTTGTTAGTCAAGTAATCAACTTTAATTTTAAAACTTTCTCTTTTTAATTTTATTTTCAATCATATCTTCTCAATCATATCTTTTCAATCACATCTTTTTCAAAATTAATTTTCAATCATATCTTTTTAATTTCTAATTTCAAAATCTTTTTCAAAATCACTTAATTTCTTTCCCAATTTTAGTTTTCGAAAATCATCAATCAAATTTTCAAAATTTCTTTTAATTATTTCAAAATCTTTTACTTTAATTTCGAAAATTCTTCCCCTTTTCTCACATCCTTCTATTTAAGGACTAACACTCCTCCACTATCAACAATTCGAACTCTATCCCTCTTGACAAGTTCGAATTCTTCTCTTTCTACCTTCTCCTTCTATTCTTCTTTTCCTCTGACACCTCAAGGAATCTCTATACTGTAACATAGAGGAGTCCATACTTTCTTGTTCTCTTCTCTTTCATATGAGCAAGAGTAAAGACAAAGGCATCCTTGTTAAAGCTGATCCTGAACCTGAAAGGAACTTGAAGAGAAAGCTAAGAGAAGCTAAGGCACAACTCTCTCTAGAGGGCCTAACAAAGCTCTTCAAGGAGGAAGAAGCCATGGCAGTCGAAAACAACAATGCCAACAATGCAAGGAAGGTGCTTGGTGACTTTACTGCACCTACTCCCAACTTTTATGGGAGAAGCATCTTAATCCCTGCCATTGGAGCAAACAACTTTGAGCTTAAGCCTCAATTAGTTTCTCTAATGCATCAGAATTGCAAGTTTCATGGACTTCCATTGGAAGATCCTCATCAGTTCTTAGCTGAATTCTTGCAAATCTGTGACATTGTCAAGACCAATGGGGTTGATCCTGAGGTCTACAGACTTATGCTTTTTTCTTTTGTTGTAAGAAATAGAGCTAGAACATGGTTGGATTCACAACCTAGGGAAAGCTTGAACTCTTGGGAAAAGCTAGTCAATGCCTTTTTGGCAAAGTTCTTTCCACCTCAAAAATTGAGCAAGCTTAGAGTGGAAGTCCAAACCTTCAGACAGAAGGAAGGTGAATCCCTCTATGAAGTATGGGAAAGATACAAGCAATTGATCAGAAGGTGTCCTTCTGACATGCTTTCAGAATGGAGCATCATAGGTATATTCTATGATGGTCTGTCTGAACTATCCAAGATGTCATTGGATAGCTCTGCTGGAGGATCTCTTCATCTGAAGAAGACGCCTGCAAAAGCTCAGGAACTCATTGAAATGGCTACAAATAACCAATTCATGTACACTTCTGAAAGGAATCCTGTGAATAATGGGACAAATCAGAAGAAAGGAGTTCTTGAGATTGATACTCTGAATGCCATACTGGCTCAGAACAAAATATTGACTCAACAAGTCAATATGATTTCTCAGAGTCTGTCTGGAATGCAAGCAGCAACAGGCAGTACTAAAAAAGCTTCCTCTGAAGAAGAAGCTTATGACCCTGAGAACCCTGCAATGGAAGACGTGAATTACATGGGAGAATTCTATCGAAATACCTATAATCCTAAATGGAGAAATCATCCAAATCTCTCATGGAAGGAGCAACAGAGGCCTCAACAAGGCTTCAATAACAATAATGGTGGAAGAAACAGGTTTAGCAATAGCAAGTCTTTTCCATCATCTTCTCAGCAACAGACAGAGGATTCTAAGCAGAGCCACTCTGACTTAGCAACTATAGTCTCTGATCTAATTAAAACCACTCAAAGTTTCATGACTGAAACAAGGTCCTCCATTAGAAATTTGGAGGCACAAGTGGGTCAGCTTAGTAAGAAAGTTACTGAACTCCCTCCTAGTACTCTCCCAAGCAATACAAAAGAGAATCCAAAGAGAGAATGCAAGGCTATAAACACGTCTCACATGGTCGAACCTGGAGAAGAGGAAGAGGCAGTGATTTCCACTGAGGAAGACCTCAATGGACGTCCACTGATCTCCAAGAAGTTCCCTAATGAGGAACCATGGGAATCTGAGGCTCACACTGGGACCATAGAGATTCCATTGAATTTAATTTTGCCATTCATGAGCTCTGATGAGTATTCTTCCTCTGAAGAGGATGAAGATGTTACTATAGAGCAAGTTGCTAAGTATCTTGGAGCAATCATGAAGCTAAATGCCAAGTTATTTGGTAATGAGACTTGGGAGGATGAACCCCCCCTTGCTCATCAAAGAACTAGATGACTTGACTAGGCAGAGATTACCTCTAAAGAGATAAGATCCTGGAAAGTTCTCAATACCTTGTGCCATAGGCACCATGACCTTTGAGAAGGCTCTGTGTGACCTAGGGTCAAGCATAAGCCTCATGCCTCTCTCTGTAATGGAGAAGCTAGGGATCATTGAGGTACAAGCTGTAAGAATCTCACTAGAGATGGCAGACAATTCAAAGAAACAAGCTTATGGACTTGTAGAGGATGTCTTGGTAAAGGTTGAAGACCACTACATCCCTGCTGATTTCATAATTCTAGACTCTGGGAAGTGTATAGATGAATCCATCATCCTTGGTAGACCCTTCCTAGCCACAGCAAAAGCTGTGATTAATGTAGACAGAGGAGAATTAGTCCTTCAAGTGAATGAAGACTCCCTTGTGTTTAAAGCTCAATGATCTCCCTCTATAACCATGGAGAGGAAGCATGAAAAGCTTCTCTCAATACAGAGTCAAACAAAATCCCCACATTCAAACTCTAAGTTTGGTATTGGGAGGCTACAACCAAACTCTAAGTTTGGTGTTGAGAGGCCATAATCATGCTCTGAGTATCTGTGAGGCTCCATGAGAGCCCACTGTCAAGCTACTGATATTAAAGAGCGCTTGTTGGGAGGTAACCCAATTTTATTTATTCTCCATTGTTATTTTATGTTTTTTGTAGGTTGATGATCATGTGAAGTCACAAAAACAATTGAAAAAGCAAAAACAGAAGGAAAAACAGCATTAAAAACAGAACACCCTGGAGGAGAAACTTACTGGCATTTAAACACCAGTAAGGGTAGCAGAATGGGCGTTAAACGCTCAGTCTGGCACCATTCTGGCCGTTTAACGCCAGAAATGGGCACCAGACTGGCGTTTAACGCCAGGAATGGGTAAGAAGCTGGCGTTAAACGCCAGAAATGGGCAGCAGCCTAGCGTTTAACGCCAGGATTGGCAGAAATGGGCATTTTTGCACGCCACTTGGTGCAGGAATGAGATATCCTTGACACCTCAGGATCTGTGGACCCCACAGGATCCCCACCTACCCCACCTCTCTCTCTCTTCTTCACCCACTCACCAATCACCTCAATACCTCTTCCCTAAAAACCCCTCACCTATCAAATCCCACCATTCTCTTCACCACTCACATCCATCCTTCATAAAACCCCACCTACCTCACCATTCAAATTCAAACCACTTTCCCACCCAAACCCACCCATAATGGCCGAACCCTAACCCTCTCTCCACCCCTATATAAACCCATCTTCACTCCTTCATTTTCACACAACATACACACTACTTCTCCCCCTTGGCCGAAACACTAAGCCCCATCCATCTCCTCTATTTCTTCTTCTTCTACTCTCTTCTTTCTTCTTTTGCTCGAGGACGAGCAAACCTTCTAAGTTTGGTATGGTAAAAGCTAAAGCTTTTTTTGTTTTTCCATAACCATTTATGACACCTAAGGCCGGAGAAACCTCTAGAAAAAGGAAAGGGAAGGCAAAAGCTTCCACCTTTGAGTCATAAGAGATGGAGAGATTTCTCTCAAGGGTGCATCAAGACCACTTCTATGAAGTTGTGGCCAAGAAGAAGGTGATCCCCGAGGTCCCTTTTAAGCTAAAAAAGAATGAGTATCTGGAGATCCGACATGAGATCCGAAGAAGAGGTTGGGAAGTTCTCACAACCCCATTCAACAAGTCGGAATCTTAATGGTTAAAGAGTTCTATGCCAATGCATGGATCACCAAGAACCATGATCAAAGTGTGAACCCGGACCCTAAGAATTGGCTTACAATAGTCCGGAGAATGTAAGGTTGGCATTCAACTTGTCCATGATGCAAGGAGATGCACACCCCTACACTAGAAGGGTCAACTTTGATCAAAGGTTGGACCAAGTCCTCATAGACATCTGTGAAGAGGGCGCTCAATGGAAGAGAAATTCAAGAGGGAAGCCGGTTCAACTAAGAAGGCATGACCTCAAGCCCGTGGCCAGGGGATGGTTGGAGTTCATCCAACGCTCAATCATTCCCACTAGCAACCGGTCTGAAGTTACTATAGACTGGGCTATCATGATCCATAGCATCATGATTAGGGAGGAAGTAGAAGTTCATGAAGTTATATCCCAAGAACTCTACAAGGTGGCGGACAAGTCCTCTACTTTGGCAAGGTTAGCCTTCCCTCATCTCATTTGTCACCTCTGCAATTCAGTTGGAATTGACATAGAGGGAGACATTCTCATTGATGAGGACAAGCCTATCAC
This sequence comes from Arachis ipaensis, assembly GCF_059453495.1. NCBI lineage: Eukaryota > Viridiplantae > Streptophyta > Magnoliopsida > Fabales > Fabaceae > Arachis > Arachis ipaensis. Next base: position 101,156,588 of record NC_142441.1, read on the forward strand.
TAAGAAAAGGATGTAGCAAACAAGAGATCCCACTCATGGACATAAGGAAATTTCTTACCATGAAATCCCTAAGATGCCTCAAGGGATGCATTTTCCTCCACAAAACTATTGGGAGCAAATCAACGCCTCCCTAGGAGAATTAAGTTCCAATATGGGACAACTAAGGGTGGAGCACCAAGAGCATTCCATCCTCCTCCATGAAATTAGAGAAGACCAAAGAGTCATGAGAGAGAAGCAACAAAGGCAAGGAAGAGACATTGAGGAGCTCAAGCACTCCATTAGATCTTCAAGAGGAAGAACAAGCCGCCATCACTAAGGTGGACCCGTTCTTTAATCTCCTTGTTCTTTATTTTCTGTTTTTTGAATTTTTATGCTTTATGTTTATTTATATTTGTGTCTTTATTACATGATCACTAGTGTCTAAGTGTCTATGCCTTAAAGCTATGAAAATGAATCCATCACCTTTCTTAAATGAAAAATGTTTTTAATTGAAAAAAGAAAAAGAAGTGCATGAATTTCGAATTTTAAAATAGTTTAATTATTTTGATGTGGTGGCAATACTTTTGTCTTTCTGGATGAATGCTTGAACAGTGCATATTTTTGATATTGTTGAATGTTAAAATTGTTGGCTCTTGAAAGAATGATGGAAAAGGAGAAATTTTATTTGATGATCTGAAAAATCATAAAAATGATTCTTGAAGCAAGAAAAAACAGTGAAAAGCTTGCAGAAAAAAATATATATGCAAAAAAAAAATGCGAAAAGAAAAAAAATAGAGAAAAAGAAAAAGCAAGCAGAAAAAGCCAATAGCCCTTTAAACCAAAAGGCAAGGGTAAAATAAAAGGGATCCAAGGTTTTGAGTATCAGTGAATAGGAGGGCCCACAGGAATAAAATCCTGGCCTAAGCGGCTAAACCAAGCTGTCCCTAACCATGTGCTTGTGGCGTGAAGGTGTCAAGTGAAAACTTGAGACTGAGCGGTTAAAGTCGTGGTTCAAAGCAAAAAGAGTGTGCTTAAGAGCCCTGGACACCTCTCACTGGAAACTTTAGCAAAGCTGAGTCACAATCTGAAAAGGTTCACCCAGTCATGTGTCTGTGGCATTTATGTATCCGGTGGTAATACTGGAAAACAAAATGCTTAGGGTCACGGCCAAGACTCATAAAGTAGCTGTGTTCAAGAATCAACATACTTAACTAGGAGAATCAATAACACTATCTGAATTCTGAGTTCCTATAGATGCCAATCATTCTGAACTTCATAGGATAAAGTGAGATGCCAAAACTGTTCAGAAGCAAAAAGCTAAAAGTCCCGCTCATCTAATTAATACTGATCTTCATAGATGTTTTTGGAATTCATTGTATATTCTCTTCTTTTTATCCTATTTGATTTTCAGTTGCTTGAGGACAAGCAACAATTTAAGTTTGGTGTTGTGATGAGCGGATAATTTATATGCTTTTTGGCATTATTTTTAGTATGTTGTTAGTATGTTTTAGTTAGTTTTTATTATGTTTTTATTAGTTTTTATTAAAAAATCACTTTTCTATACTTTACTATGAGTTTGTGTGTTTTTCTATGATTTCAGGTATTTTCTGGCTGAAATTGATGGACTTGAGCAAAAATCTGATTTAGAGGCTGAAAAAGGACTGCAGATGCTGTTGGATTCTGACCTCCCTGCACTCGAAGTGGATTTTCTGGAGCTACAGAAACCCAATTGGTGCGCTCTTAATTGCGTTGAAACGTAGACATCCTGGGCTTTCCAGAAATATATAATAGTTTATACTTTGCCCAAGATTTGATGGCCCAAATAGGCGTTCCAAGTCAGCTCAAGAATTCTGGCGTTTAACGCCAGAACTGGCACAAAAGCTGGAGTTAAACGCCCAAACTGGCACAAAAGCTGGCGTTTAACTCCAAGAAACGTCTCTACATGTGAAAGCTTCAATGCTCAGCCCAAGCACACACCATGTGGGCCCGAAAAAAGATTTCTGCATTAATTACCTATTTCTGTAACCCTAGGCTACTAGCTTTCTATAAATAGGACCTTTTGCTATTGTATTTTCATACTTTTACAAAAAAATACTTTAATAGACCTTTTCACGTTTGTGGGCTGGCCTCACGGCCATGCCTAGACCTTGTTCTTATGTATTTTCAACGGTGGAGTTTTTACACACCATAGATTAAGGTGTGGAGTTCTGCTGTTCTTCATGAATTAATGCAAAGTACTACTGTTTTTCTATTCAATTCACGCCTACTTCTTCTCTAAGATATTCATTCGCACACAAGAACATGATGAATGTGATGATTATGTGACACTCATCACCATTCTCACCTATGAACGCGTGCCTGACAACCACTTCCGTTCTACATGCAAACAAGCTTGAATGTGTATCTCTTGGGTTTCTAATCTAAGATTAGAACCTTCGTGGTATAGGCTAGAATTAATTGGCAGCATTCTTGAGATTCGGAACATCTAAACCTTGTCTATGGTATTCTGAGTAGGATCTGGGAAGGGATGACTGTGACGAGCTTCAAACTCGCGAGTGTTGGGCATGTGACAGACGCAAAAGGATCAATAGATCCTATTCCAACATGATCGAGAACCGACAGATGATTAGCCGTGCGGTGACAGCGTGCGTAGAACATTTTCACTGAGAGGACGGGAAGTAGCCATTGACAACGGTGATGCCCAACATAAAGCTTGCCATGGAAAGGAGTACGAATGATTGGAAGAAGGCAATAGGAAAGCAGAGGTTCAGGAGGAACAAAGCATCTTCACACGTTTATCTGAAATTCCTACCAATGAATTACATAAGTATCTCTATCTCTATCTTTATTTTATGTTTTATTTATCTTTAATTATCAATCCTCCATAACCATTTGAATCCGCCTGACTGAGATTTAAAAGATGACCATAGCTTGCTTCAAGCCGACAATCTCCGTGGGATTGACCCTTACTCACGTAAGGTATTACTTGGACGACCCAGTGCACTTGCTGGTTAGTTGTGCGGAATTGTGACAAAGTGTGATTCACGTTTGAGAGCTCCAAGTCTTTGGCGCCATTGTTGATGATCACAATTTCGTGCACCAAGTGGCCTCCTTTGGGCTTGACTCCTTGGAACTTCTCTCTTGTAATGTGGTGCCGGACCTCAAGGTGATAGCATTGAGGCTACTCTTGGGGCTAGGTAATGGTTGAGAGGGAATCACACTTGAGCTTGGAGGTTGAGTATTGTTGGAATGTGGGCTAATCGGGATATAGCTTTGGTCAAAGTGGCCATGTATGAATCTTATCTCTTTTGAAAATCCCTTTTCTTTTGAAGAACAATGCGAAGGGTATCATCCATGGGAGCTTGATTGGAGGAAGAAAAAGGGTAGGTGATTTGAGGAACTTGTGGTTGGATGATTTGAGGCACTTGAGCTTGTCTTTGGTGAGGAGGTTGGTAGCGTTGGCCTCGAGCTTGTTGTTAGAATTGAGGGTTTGGTGGGTTGCGGTATTGTTTATGGTTGTTGTTATGCCACCTTTGGAGTGCACCATCTTTCCAACCTTGGTTATAGTTGTCTCTCCACCCTTGGCTTGAGTTCTCTAGCCAACCTTGGTTTTGCCACCTTTGGTTATAATTACCCCCTTGTTGAAAAGGGCCTTAATTTGAATGGTTGAAATAAGGATTGGTGGCTGCCAAGGTACTGTCCTCTTAGAGTTGTGAATATTCATCGGTATAATGAGAGTTATAAGTACAAATTCTACATACTCTTTGTGGGGCTACCAGTTGGTATTGTTGTTATGGTGGAGGGGGTTGTTGTTAGTTTTGATGAATTTGTTTGAGAATGGTGGTCATCTTCCCTAGGGTCTTGGTGAGGGCAGACTCATTAGAAGAAACCTCATTGATGGTCTTTGGATGATTGTTGCTTTGACTTGCATGTTGTGTAGCGGCTAAGTCGGCAATGAGTTGCCAAGCTTCCTCCGCCATTCTATATTTCACAAGGGACCCATTGCTAGATGCATCCAAAAGAGTCTTATCTTGCGGCTTCAAGCCTTGGCAAAAATAAATAATCAACACTAAATCATCAATCCGATGATGAGGACAAGAATCAAGAAGCTTCCTAAAACGCTCCCAATACTCATAAAGGGTTTCTGATTCACCTTTATGATGTATGAGATCTCCTTCCTCAACCTGTCAGTCACCTCCGGCGGGAAGAATTTATCTAGGAATTCTCTCCGAAGTAAGTCCCAATTGGTGACAACCTCATCCAGTTGGGTATAGAACCACTCCTTTGCCCTTCCCTCAAGAGGAAATGAGAAGGCAAACACCCAAATAGAAACTTCATCCGAGCCATACCTCCTAGTAGTGGAGCATGCATCTTGAAAGTCTCTAAGATGCTTGATAATAAGTTTTGTCGTGTTGGTTTAGATTTTCTTCTTATAGAAAGAATAACTTCGTTGTAAGCATAGTTCTAAACCAACAAACAATTCCCACATAAAAAATTTGAGTTGTCACAAGTACAAAACCCAATAAGAATTAACCGAAGTATTTGAACTCCGGGTCGTCTTACAAGGAATTGCAATGAAGTGCTCAATTATTGGCTATAAAGGGGTAAGGGGTTTTGATTTTGTGTTTTGGCAAGAAAATAAATGGCAAGAAAAGTAAATGAACAATGAACTAACAAAAGAGATGGAAAAGAACTCTTGGCTAGACATAGGTAATTGAGATCACCATCCTTGTCTACAAACCATATATTGATAATTATGAGAGGCCAACCTATTAAGTCTACTTCCAAAACCTTAAGTACATAATATCTACTCATATGCTTGAAGTACGTCAAATAGGCTTGATCACATTAACCCATAAGTCCCAACCTACCTACTAATTAGATTAGTAGTGGGTTGGCGTCAATGAGTATCAAATTGATCACCAAGGGTTCTCAAATCACTAATTCAATGAGACCCAATGACTCAAGGTCACTCAATTCCCTTAGCCTAGGCCAAGAGTCAAGAAAACTACTCAAAAACTAGAAGAAACATTTTAACAAACACCTAGTGTGCAAGAAAAGTAAACATCATAAAATGCTAGAATTAGTGAAACCCATGACTACCACAAACAAGAAATCAACAATAGCAATCAAGATCAACATAAAAGAGACATGGAAACATAAAATTGCATTAAAAGAAATTAAGATTCAACAATGGTTCATAAACATAAAAATGGCAAAATAGGGAAATTAACAACAAGAACTAGAAGAACAAAGGTGTAACAACAAGAAATTAAAAGAGAAAACTAAATCAAAACAAGAATTGAAAGATGAATTTAAGAAAAGTAAACCTAAACTACCCTAAATTCTAGAGAGAAGGGAGAGCTTCTCTCTCTAGAATTCTAGCCTAAAACATGATGGAAACTAAACTATGACTACTTGGTTCATTCCCCCCTCAATTCTTGGGTTCAATAGCATCAGAAATGAGTTGGATTGGGCCCAAAATGAGCTATAAATCGCTGGCCACGATTTCACTTTTAATGGGCCATGTGCAGCATCAGCGCACACGCGTACATGGCACGTGCGCGCCCCTGAACGCGAGGCAACATATGACAAATTTTATATCATTTCGAAGCCCCGGATGTTAGTTTTACAACGCAACTGGAACCGCCTCATTTGAACCTTTGTAGCTCAATTTATGGTCGTTTGAGTGCGAAGAGGTCAAGCTTGACAGCTTTGTGGTTCCTTCATTTCTTCATGAGTTCTCCCACTTTGCATGCTTTTCTCCTCACTTCTTCCATCCAATACTTGCCTTATGAACCTGAAATCACTCAACAAACTTATCAAGGCATCGAATGGAATTAAAGTGAGTTAAATTTAGCTATTTTAAGGCCTAAAAATAATGTTTTCACATTTAAGCACAAATCAAAGGAGAATTGCAAAACTATGCTATTTCATTGAATAAATGTGAAAAAAGGTGATAAAATCTCCCAAAATAAGCACAAGATAAACCACAAAATCGGGGTTTATCAAATCTCCCCACACTTAAACTAAGCATGTCCTCATGCTAAGAATAAAGAAGGACAAGGAAAGGGTATGAACATTTATTCAATGCAAATAAGCTATATGCACATATCTTCATGAATGCAACTAAATGCAAAATGACTCTACCTACTTGGTCAAAAGCAAATCAATCTCCAAGAACATGTATGAACAAGTAGGGCTAAGATCATACGATGATTCATGAATCCTACCAATTCAAATATTAAAATGAAGTTCAAATAGACTTGCAAGAAGAACGCTCATGAAAGCCGGGAACAAGGAATTGAGCATCGAACCCTCACCGGAAGTGTATCCGCTCTAGTCGCTCAAGTGTATAGGGTTGATTCACTCAATTCTCTTCTACTCATGCTTTCCAAGATTTGTTTTTCTTCTAACAATCAACAATTATTCAATGCATGCATACATTCATCATGAAGACTTATTCATAGGTTGTAATGGGGCTAGGGTAAAGGTAGGGATGTATATGGTCAAGTGAGCTTGAAATTTGAATCTTTGATTAACCTAAGCTCTTACCAAACACATATAACAACCTATACAATTCTAATACACAACCTAGCTACCCATGATTCCCACTTTTTTCACATACTCATGCATTCTCTTTAATTCACATTTCATATGCATTGATTTTTATTGAACTTTACTTTGGGGCATTTTTGTCCCCTTTTTATTTCTTTTTCTCTCTTTTTTTTCTATATTTTTTTCTTTTATATATATATATATGTTCTTTTTTTCTTTTTCTTTATCATTTTTTTCGAAAGTTTATACAAACGTATCAATGCATATGGTTTTACATATAATGCATGAATATGTACCCAATTCCCAATATTCTTAACAAAAACAAAAATTATACTTTTACCTCAACCAATGTCCCAAGTTTCCCATACCCAAATGATAAACACTCTCACTAGCCTAAGCTAATCAAAGATCCAAATTAAGGACATTTATTGTTTTTCACTTAGGGGTAGTGATGTGCTATAATTAAGAACAAAAGGGATTCAATAGGCTCAAATTTGGCTAACAATGGTTGATGAAGGGTAGGCTATTTGGGTAAGTGAGCTAAATGAAATGATGGCCTTAATCATATAAATGTATGTATACATGGAATAATGAACATAAAGAATCAAACAAATCAAAGATTATGATCATAGAGAGAGAACAATGCACACAAGAATTGAAAATAAGTGGTTATAAGATGTAACCACACCATTGGCTCAAAACTCACATGCTTGTGTTCTTAACTCAAAAACCATGTTCCAAAATATATTCTTCAAGCAAGTTTGTCACAATTTTTTTTTTAAATTGGTAGGGTGCCCTAAAAACAATTTCTTGGAAAAGAGATCATCACCCTAACCAAGTAGTCCTAATAAGAAAGAAGTTGTAAGGTATGTACAAATTCTAACTAACATGCAACCTATCATGCAATACAACAACTAACTAACAAAGAAATTTAAAAATTGGTGTTGAAAAAGGAAATTGTTACCCATGGAGATCGGTTGGACGACCTCCCCACACTTAAAAATTTGCACCGTCCTCGGTGCATGCAAAGAAGAGCAAGGTGGACGGGTTGCTACAATTGATGAGTTCCTTTAAAAGGTTGTGCGGGTGGACTTGTTTGTTGCCCCATTTAGAAGCTTTCCATTCCTTTTCTTCTTGGTGGCCAACCTAAAAGGAAAGAGAAAGAAGGATATTTAAGCCTATAACAAAGATATCAAAGCAAATAGAACATAGGTGGGGGCTAATACCAAATAAAAGTAAGGTTCTCACTACATGTTAGCTACGCATGTAAGTGAGAAAACAATTCAAGCAAAGGCATATTAACTAGCAGTTGATGCAAGAGTAAAGTCAAAGCATGAAGAGCATTCAAAAGCATCAAGTTCAACTAGAAAGAGTGGGTCATGAAAAACATGGAAATTCATATCAATGCACAAAGAATGTAAGATTCATACAAGATTAAGCATTGATTTAAAAGTTTCATCACCCAACAATATCAAACAAGTCAAGAAGCACCAAGATTAACCAAGAAATTCTCAACAATTGAATATAAGAATCCAACACCATTATTAAAATAAGAAACTTAGAAAAGAAAATAAGAACAAGCTATAAAAACAAAATTAAAATGCAATAAATGAAAATAAGCAAATGCAATAAAAAGAAATAGAAGAAAAGAAAAAAAATTTATTTATTTTTTTTATTATTTTTTTTATCTATTTTTTTATTTTTTATTTTTTTTTAAAAGAAAAAAATTTTTTCAAGAGAGGAAGAAAAAGAAAAAAGAAAAAAAATAGAAAGAAAGAAAAAGAAAATAAGAAAGAAGGAGAAAGGAGAAAGGAGAAAAATAGGGTGTAAAAATCCGTGCATATGCGCCATGCGTGCTTATGCACGGATGCAGCAGGTACAATCCGCGTGTGCGCGCCATGCGTGCTTGGGCGCGGATACAGAAAAAATAATCCGCGCGCACGCGCCACGCGTGCTTACGCACGGATGCGAGAGGGACAATCGGCGTGCACGCGCCATGCGTGCTTATGCGCGGATCGCCTGGCACAAAGTAGGCACAAAGTGGGCACAACTCTCGGATTTTAGTACTAGGAGTTGTGAAACCACACCGGTGCGCGCGCGCACTGCGTGCTTGCGCGCCGATGCCCTTTTTTTTTTAGAAACATAAAAACAGAATTTAACACTCTCCTAACCTATAAACATTCTAAAGCAACCACAAATCAAATTTAACAACAAATCTTTTTAGTTTTTAAAAAATTTTCAAACATGCTAAAAACAAAACTTATACTACAAGCAAAATGCAATTTAACAACAACTAAACTACAACTTAAGGCATAAATCTAATCAAACAAACCAACAATCAAAATATTAAAACAAGAGTATGCAAAGAAGAAAACTACCTAACAATGGCAACCCAATTTATCCATTGATTATATTTACAAGAGAATGGAAAGAGTTTACCATGGTGGGGTGTCTCCCACCTAACACTTTTAGTTTAAGTCCTTAAGTTGGACATTTGGGAAGCTCCTTGTCATGGTGGCTTATGCTTGAACTCATCTTGAAACTTCCACCAATGCTTGGTTTTCTATTGTGCTCCAAAATTTCTAATGAGTTACAACAAGTCTTGATGGAGTCCTTCACAAGCTAAGGGTTCCCAAAATTGATCCTCATATATACCCGGATCCCAAATCTTGTTTCTACACCCATCTTCAAATTGATCATCATAATTTCAATTGGGTGACAAGGCTTGTGAATTCTCATGTGAGCACCAAAGCATTCTCCTAGACCTTTTTAGCTGAGAATTATACTAACCATTGCACTTAGACTTTGAGTCTCCAACCATAAGGAACCTTGATTGGCATTTTCACCCACTACTCAATTCTCTTTTGCTCTAAACCCCACAAAGAGCTCTAAGTTGCCCATCCGTCTCAATCAAACCATATTCAAGTGGGAAAGTAAAGATTAGAGATAAAAATTTTACCCACTTGAATGTTATGTTGGATGGTGACTTAGGAAGGGACGTCTCCAATGGTCTTGTAAGTTCCATTCCCTTGTGCTCTTCTTTGAATACCTCCACCTCTTGGCAAGCTTCTTCCATGTTCACCTCTTGACAAGGCTCTTCATGTCCAATTACTTCCTCACCAACCTCTTCTAGCTCTTCTCCATTCTTCATTTCACAACTTGGAGGTAATGTGGAACTTGTCTCAACATCCACCTCAATTTCAAGAGGACAAGATTCCTCAAATACCAAGGGATCATGTGTCGGTGTGGGCTCCTCTCCAAGAGGAAGATTTTTTATTTGCTCATCTTCTTCCAATTCTTCATCATTCATTATATGCTTAGGAGGTTGCGCATTATCCTCCTCAATACCAAATTCAAGCTCATTGGAAAGAAGGTTCAACAACTTCCATAAAATTATCAACAATGTCACTTGGTGTGGAAGTGCTTTCAAGTTTGAAATCCACCTCTTGTTCAACTTTGCCTAGGCTTTCAACCACTTCTTCTTCATTAACAACTCTCACTCCTCTACTTGTTGCAAGACATACCCCATCTCCTTGTCCTCATGTTGAGATTCTAAATCATGCTCCTTTCTTCAGTTGATTTCTCACATTCATCCGTGGAGATGCTTTGCTTGTTACATGAGTCCCATGAGTCCAAGTTGGCTTTAATTTTGGCAAGGTTAGCCTCAATAGCTTCATAATTCTTTTGAGCTTCCTCTTGCTCCTTTTGACAGATTATTTCTTGAAGCCAATCCATTGCTTCCTTGAGATGATCCATTGGCTCTTGGATGGATGGATATGGGTGTTCTTCCATGGAGGGTTGTGGTGGAAAGGGAAATTTATTATGTGGTTGAAAGTTATCATACATGGGAGGTGATGCACCTTGGTGATAATATGGAGGTGGTGGTTCTTGAGAGTATTGATGGTGGAATTGGGGTGGTTCTTCATATGGTTCATATGGTTCATATGGTTCACAAGGTGGTTGGTATAGTGGATATGGGTTGGGGTCATATGGAGGTGTTTGGTGAAAAGGGGCTTGTGAGTAAGGTGGTTCAAAATTATGTTGAGGAGGTGGTTCATAGGCATATAGTGGTGGTTGTTGACAATCACAATAAGGGTCACCACTTCCATTAGATTGATATGCATTAGGATGAGAGTTATACCCATAAGAATTCGGAGGTTGTTGTTGCCAAGAAGGTTGATCAATCCCTTGAGACTCCTCCCATCTTTGATTGTTCTATCCTTGATGCACATCCTCATTGTAGCTCCCATTTCCTACAACATAATTTGAACCAAACTCATAGCCAAAGCGGTGAGAATTCATAGAAGCAAATAAAAACAAAAACTAACAAAAATGATAACAAAGTCCTAAACCTAACAAAAACTAACGAACAAACAAAAGGCAAACATATTCACATATCCACAATAGCCAATAATATAACACCATTGCAACTCCCCGGCAACGGCGCCATTTTGATAATAAGTTTTGTCATGTCGGTTTAGATTTTCTTCTTATAGAAAGAATAACTTCGTTGTAAGCATAGTTCTAAACCAACAAATAAGTTCATCATAAAAAATTTGAGTTGTCACAAGTACAAAATCCAATAAGAATTAACCGAAGTATTTGAACTCCAGGTCGTCTCACAAGGAATTGCAATGAAGTGCTCAATTATTGGCTATAAAGGGGTAAGGGGTTTTGATTTTGTGTTTTGGCAAGAAAATAAATGGCAAGAAAAGTAAATGAACAATGAACTAACAAAAGAGATGGAAAAGAACTCTTGGCTAGACATAGGTAATTGAGATCACCATCCTTGTCTACAAACCATATATTGATAATTATGAGAGGCCAACCTATTAAGTCTACTTCCAAAACCTTAAGTACGTAATATCTACTCATAGGCTTGAAGTACGTCAAATAGGCTTGATCACATCAATCCATAAGTCCCAACCTACTTACTAATTAGATTAGTAGTGGGTTGGCGTCAATGAGTATCAAATTGATCACCAAGGGTTCTCAAATCACCAATTCAATGAGACCCAATGACTCAAGGTCACTCAATTCCCTTAGCCTAGGCCAAGAGTCAAGAAAACTACTCAAAAACTAGAAGAAACATTTTAACAAACACCTAGTGTGCAAGAAAAGTAAACATCATAAAATACTAGAATTAGTGAAACCCATGACTACCAAAACAAGAAATCAACAATAGCAATCAAGATCAACATAAAAGAGACATGGAAACATAAAATTGCATTAAAAGAAATCAAGATTCAACAATGGTTCATAAACATAAAAATGGAAAAATAGGGAAATTAACAACAAGAACTAGAAGAACAAAGGTGTAACAACAAGAAATTAAAAGAGAAAACTAAATCAAAACAAGAATTGAAAGATGAGTTTAAGAAAAGTAAACCTAAACTACCCTAAATTCTAGAGAGAAGGGAGAGCTTCTCTCTCTAGAATTATAGCCTAAAACATGATGGAAACTAAACTATGACTACTTGGTTCATTCCCCCTTCAATTCTTGGGTTCAATAGCATCAGAAATGAGTTGGATTGGGCCCAAAATGAGCTACAAATCGCTGGCCACAATTTCACTTTTTATGGGCCATGTGCAGCATCGGCGCACACGCGTACATGGCACGTGCGTGCCCCTGAACGCGAGGCAACATATGACAAATTTTATATTATTTCGAAGCCCCGGATGTTAGCTTTCCAACGCAACTGGAACCGCCTCATTTGAACCTTTGTAGCTCAATTTATGGTCGTTTGAGTGCGAAGAGGTCAGGCTTGACAACTTTGTGGTTCCTTCATTTCTTCATGAGTTCTCGCACTTTGCATGCTTTTCTCCTCACTTCTTCCATCTAATAAGCACAAGATAAACCACAAAATCGGGGTTTATCAATGCTTGATAGGGTCTTGAGCGGGCAAACCATGGAACTTGGGAAGTAGATTGATCAAGCCGGTCTTTAGCTCAAAATCAGCATTCAAGTCCGGATAACGCACTTGAAGCGGTTGGAGAGTGAAGTCCGGAGCACTCGCCTTCTTGAGAGTAAATCTTCTTGGGGCTGCCATGGTGTTGGTACCTGAATCAATAGACGAGATGCTAATAGAGCCAATAGAAGACTAAATAGTTTCTCCTTCAAATGACGCTTTGGATAAGGTCGGTGATTTGGCGGAAGCCACTTCACCACCCTCAAAGGCTAACCAACATCGAGCTTGCCTAGTATATAATAAGGTTCTTTCAATTTCAGGATCAAAAGGGGTTAAGCTCGGATTCGGCAATGTACGCATCATTCAAGAGAAGATACATATAGCTCATGACAACAAGATATACTATAGTAAAGTAACTACTAATTGCTACTAACTGTAAATCCTAACTAAGAACTAGACTAACAAACAATCAAGAAAAGAGTGGCTATTCATATATAAACATATTCACACTAACCAATAACATAATACCATTGCAGCTCCCCGGCAACGGCGCCAATATTTGACGTGAGATAAATTTCGATTAAGAAATTACCAAAGGATTTTCCAATTCAATATCGCAAAGTATAGTCCCAACCGACGAGATACACCGAGTCAAAGTTTAGAATAATGTCACAACTATCAAATCAAATACCGGGAGTAGAATCCCGGGTCGTCTTCCTTAGGAATTTCAACATGATGCATATCATTGGTTAGGAATTTTTGGGGGTTTTTGAGTTGAGTTCAAGAAAAGTAAAGTTACTAGAAATTAAAGCAATAACAACTAACAATTAAATGGAGGCAACTACACTGTCCATCAAATAAGCAACCAACTAATAAGCATGAAATAAAGGAATGGAAATAATAACAACATATAATTGAATGCAAGTAATCAAGCTAAGAGGACTAAGGAATCAAAGTCAACAAGGGAAGAGTTAAGCAATTAAAATGAGAAATCTTGGCTAGGGGTGAAAATTATAATTTCTATCCTTATTGCATTCCTCAATTGTGATGGTAATTACCTATTTCTCCCACTTTATTATCTTCTAACAATTGATGTGAGATTAAATCAAGGGAAGAGTCAAGCAATTAAAGTGTGAGATTATGTGATGAAATCCATTCATTTCAAGCCAAAAACCATCATCAAATATGGATTCATCAACACTATGCCAAGCAGACCTAGCATGAATGGTGTTGTAGAGCGAAGGAACCAAACTCTTAAGGACATGGTGAGAAGTATGATTAGTCATTCTTCCTGCCTGAATTACTCTAGGGAGAAGCCTTAAAGACCGCAGTGTACATCCTTAATAGGATGCCAAGCAAAGCAGTTAACAAAATCCCTTATAAAATTTGGACTGGAAAAAGGCTCAGTATAAAGCATTTGCACATTTGGGGATATCCAGCTGAGGCACGACCTTATAGGCCGCATGAAAGAAAATTGGACTCAAGAACAATTAGTTGCTACTTTGTTGGTTACGCTGAGCATTCACGGGGGTACAAGTTTTACAATCCTACATCAAAGTCTATTTTTGAAACGGGAAATGCGAGAATTCTTGAGGATGTTAAGTTTGGGGGGAAGGAAATATTATGAATGTTATTTTTGTTGAGGATTCTATAAATGATAATGATCAGGTATTTGTACCTATTATTGTTCAAGATACAGTTATAGTACAAGAGCACAATGAGAATTCTACTGTAGATCCAGTTACAGTACAAGGGAACAATGAGAATATCGTTATTACTCAAGATACTGCTACAACACAGGAAAATAATGAGAATCCTCCTCAATCCCAACCTATATAGCAAGCTCAACAACCTCAAGAAGTGCCATTAAGGATATCCAATAGAGAAAGGAGAAGTGCAATTTCAGATGAATATGTAGTCTATCTCCAAGAACATGAGGATGACATTGGTTTGACAGAAAATGACCCAATCAATTTTCTTCAAGCCATGCAAGGTTCTAACTCTGAAAAGTGGATCGATGCCATGAAAGAAAAGATGAAGTCTATGAAAGATAATGACATTTGGAATCTCATAGAATTACCTGAAGGTGTGAAACCAATTAGTTGTAAATGGATATTTCAAAGCGAAAGGGATTCTAAGGGTAATGTCGAGAGATATAAAGCTCGTCTAGTTGCTAAAGGCTTTACTCAAAAGGAAGGCCTAGACTATGAAGAGACTTTCTCTCCGGTATCATCGAAAGACTCTTATAGAACCATAATGGCACTAGTAGTTCATTTTGATTTGGAGTTACATCAGATAGATGTAAAGACAGCATTTCTCAATGGTGACATTGTTAAAATGATGTATATGGTACAACCAGAAAATTTTGTATCTGGCGATTCAAAATCTATAATTTGTAAGTTTAAGAAATTCATCTATGGTCTCAAACAAGCTTCCCGTTAATGGTATCACAAGTTTCATCAAGTCATTACCTCATATGATTTTGACGTAAATATTATAGATGAATGTGTATACCGCAAGTTCAGTGGGAGTAAATACATATTTTTGGTCTTATATGTTAATGACATTCTACTTGCCAATAATGATATAAGCTTGTTGCATGAAACTAAGAAATTTCTATCGAATAAATTCAAAATGAAAGATCTTGGTGATGCCTCTTTTGTATTAGGAATCGAGATACTAAGAGATCGCTCTCAAGGTATTCTTGGATTACCACAAAATAACTATATCAAAAAGATTTTAAGTAGATATGGCATGGAAAGTTGTAGACCACTGGATACTTGAGCAATCCTGGCATGGATCATTGAATGGCTGTTAAGCGTGTAATGTGTTATCTGAAGAGAGCAAAAGATTACATGCTTACTTATCGGAGATCAGAAAATTTGGAGATCATTGGTTCTCCGATTCCGATTTCATGGCATATGGTTGCGAAACTTTGTCAATAAGCTTCATATAGTAGATGACATTGAAAAGTCATTGAAGATATTATGTGACAATAAGTCAGCAATACTATACTCTAACAACAAT
The DNA here is from genome assembly GCF_059453495.1 of Arachis ipaensis. Classification (NCBI taxonomy): domain Eukaryota; kingdom Viridiplantae; phylum Streptophyta; class Magnoliopsida; order Fabales; family Fabaceae; genus Arachis; species Arachis ipaensis. The sequence continues at coordinate 101,172,061 of NC_142441.1, forward strand.
AAGAGCTTGACAAAATCGAAGCATATATATATCAAGTTCTTAGTTGTCAAGGAGAAAGTTCAAGAAAAACATATTTCCATATAACACATAGGAATAGAGTATATGCTAGCAGACACATTAACCAAGGGATTGATCCCTAAAGTCTTTCATGAGCACACTACTCGGATGGGTGTCAGTATTTGTGTGCCTTGGTTTAGTGGAAGTTTATTTTATGCTATATATCCTATGACAGATATTGAATTATTTTTCTGCAGAATTAAGTTGATGGTTTATTTCAAGTTATGTGAAATATTCATTTTGCAATATTTGTTTTGTGTTTGATCTCAATAAAGTTTTAAAGTTGGATCAACTAGAAATAGACATGCATGAGATCACTTGGCATGTAATTTCCATATTACTCATCCAAATTTGATCTATGTCCTTAAGTATATTAGGATGGTGATTGTCGTGGTTCAGTCACGACATTAATGTGATAAGAGCTGCGGTGATTCCATATCTAATATATGAGACGAACCAGATTGTTAAAGTAATAAGGGAAATAGCATTCAGATGTGCGCATAAAATTTATAAGATGTGATTATGTCAAGAAAAATATATGTATAGCCCAAATAGGAGATTCTTTTTTCACACTCACTGTCGCCCTGTTTTAGCTTTTGTCTGATTTTTGTTTATGCGTAAAGCTTTTTAAAACCCTAAATTGATCGTCTGACTAGATTAATCGGTTAATTTTGCTTGCTTAATCCGTTAATCCTCGTAGGATCGACACTCATATCATCATGAGTTATTACTTGATACGACCCGGTGCACTTGCTAGTAAGTTTTAGATTGCAAAATCCGCACCAAATTTCTTGGAAAATACGGCTGCTGCTATGCAGGCCACTGTTGAGGTACTTGGTCAGCAGGTCAATAATGAAAACGGGGGTAACGAAAAAAATGGGTCGATGACCTTAGCGACCTTCCTGAAGATAAACCCACCGATCTTTAGAGGAACCACTAATCCGACAGAAGCTGATAATTGGTTTCAGGCAATGGAACAAGCCTTTCAAGTGCTACAAGTTCCTAAAGACCAGTGTGTTGAGTTTGCTACTTACCAGCTGATGGGTGAAGCTCAATATTGGTGGCAGTGAACACAACATCTTCTACAATGAGACAATGCTGTGATATCCTAAACTAAGAGAATCAATAATATTATCCATATTCTAGTTCCAAAGGATGTTAATATTTCTGAGCTTCAAAGGAATGTGAGATGCCAAAACTGTTCAAAAGCAAAGAGCCAATAGCCCCACTCAGTAGTTGGAACTAAGCTTCATGGAAAACTCTAAGACTTATTGTATCTTTCTCTTCTCTTTAGTCCTATCTTGTTTTTGGTTGCTTGAGGACAAGCAACAGTTTAAGTTTGGTGTTCTGATGAGAGGATATTTTATACACTTTTTGGCATTATTTTCTTAGTGTTCTTAGTATATTTTGTTAAGTTTTATTATGTTTTAGTAGGTTTTAGTACAAAATTCACATTATGGATGCTACTTTGAGCTTTTGTTGTTTTTCTATGATTTTAGGTGATTTTTGGGTGAATTTGGCAAGTTTTGGCAAAGTCTGATTCAGAGGCAAAGAAAGGACAACATATGCTGTCAGATCCTGACCTCCGTGCATTCAAACAAGCATTTCTGGAGCTACAGAGGTCCAATTGACGCAATCTCAACGGCGTTGGAAAGTAACTTCCAGGGCTTTCCAGTAATATATAATAGTTTATACTTATCTTTGGAAATGAAGGCCCAAAACAGGCATTGAACGCCCAAACCACCCCCTTTCTGGCGTTTAACATCCCAAGAGGAGCAAGGCCAATGTTGAATGCCCAAACCTGGCGTTCAACGCCTAAGAGGGAGCAAGGACGCACTAAAGCACCCCTTAGTAGGTGTTCAATGTCCACTCACCCAAGTTGGACGCCAAGCTCAACCCAAACACTCACCAAGTGGGCCTAGAAATGAATTTTCGCACTCCTTAGCTTAGCCTATCTCATTTTTGTAATTTTTAATTATTATTAACATCTTTTAGGTCTAGTATTTTACTATAAATAAGAGACTTCCTTCATCCTGATGATCATGCCTCCCACGAGGGGAGAAGCACAAACACACTACTTCTGTTTTCTCTGTAATTCATGAGCAACTAAACCTCCTAGGTTAGGGTTAGGAGCTCTGCTAATTCCTATGAATTAATACAATTACTTTTCTACTTCAATCTATGGTTGACTCTATTCTATGATGCATTATCGTTCTTCATCCCTATAAATCTCGATTCTACATGAGTTCTTACGAGTTCTGACCCGGATAGTATTGAACTATAGCTTGAGGATACGTCACAAATTCCAAGAGAATTATCTGGGCTAATTGGGGTATGTGATATAAAACCTCGTTAGTCAGGGATAATTGAGGTTCCTGTGGATCTAAGGGCTAGAACCATAAGAGCATCAGTCTCTGATCCAAAATATCCGACCTTGTCTGTGGCGTTTTGAGTAGGATCATCAAAGAGATTGAATTATGCGTGCTTCACCCTCTCCCATATTGATCTAGTCTGTTCAGATGTTTGGTTTGGACCTGAGGAGATTAATGACCACGACCAATGTTTTAATCACTTACAGCCTTGTCATTGAAGGAATCATTCATCATTGATGTAGTGAGCATGACGTGTTAATCCAGAAGAGGAAGCATCTCCGAAGACTTAACTAACTGCTAATTATTGTCTCTATCTTAATTATTTATCGCTTTTGTTATTGCTTGTTCATGCGCTCACAACAACAACAACTATCTTCCTATTCGCCTGACTAAGATCTGCAAAATAACCACAGCTTGCTCAATCCAGAAATCCTCATGAGATTCAACCCTCACTCACCTGAGGTATTACTTAGACGACCCGGTGCACTTGCCGGTTCAGTTGTGCGAGTCATAAAATTCACGCACCAAGTTTTTGGCGCCGTTGCCGGGGATTGTTCGAGGTTGACAAACTAACGGTTGTCTTGTTCCTTAGATCAGGTACTTTTTACTGTTTTTCTTTTGTTTGTGTTTCTTGGTAAAAAATTTTTGAACTTTCTTGGTTTCCTTTTCAAAAATTTTTCAAAAACTTTTCCTTTTGTTTGAGTCTTGAGTCAATTGATGCGTGAGCATCTTTCCTATCTTTTCTTAGTGAATTTGCATTCAATTTGTTGAGTTTAATCAAGAATTATATATCTTTTAGCCACTATAGATGCTACTTTGAGTCATGTGCAATTCTATTTATTTTAGGTAGCATTCGGATGGATTTGATGGAGTTTCCGCAGAAAAAGTGAAAAAGGCGAATGGTGCTATCAACCCTGACCTCTCTGCACTCAAACCTGAATAACTCGAGCTATAGAGATCCAATGGATGTGATTCTAGTGGCTTTAGAAAGCTAACTTCTAGAGTTTTCCAACGATATATAATAGTCCATACTTATTCTCCACCAAGTCAGCAAGGGTGGCGCCTAACTTGAGGTTTCTCAAGTTAGGCGCCAAGATCAACTCACCCCATAAACCAAGCAGCCAAAGTGGCGCCTAACTTGAGAATCGAAATCTCAAGTTAGGCGCCAGGATGAGAGAGAGACGTGACAAGAAGCTCTGCCAAGGCTGTGCCTAACTTGAGATTTCTCAAGTTAGGCGCAATGCACATCAACAAGCACGCACAAGGAGTGGCCACATTCCAAGTTAGGCATACCTTCCACTCAAGTAAGGCGCAGCACATGAGCACAAGTGCCATTCCTCACTGCACCCTTCAAGTTAGGCGTAGCCTTTGCCAAGTTAGGCGCAAGTTCCTTCTTCAATCAAGTGGTCCCCACGCTTTTGCACAAGCCATGCAAGATCTTTCATTCATTCTGATTAAACTTTATTTTTTATTTTGAAATAGGAAAAGATATTATTTAGTTTTAGAAATTATAATTTACATTAATTAGGATTAGATATAAAATGGAAAAAGAATCAGCCCTTCGGACTCTTCTCTTCTCTTCTACTTTATTCCGCAATTTACAGTTTTTCAGAATCCTAGTTTTCTCTCTGAACCATGAGCAACTAAACCTCCACGGTTAAGGTTAGGAGCTCTGTCTATTGTATGGATTGATATTATTATTTTTCTATTTTAATTCATGTACTGATTTCTATTTTAAGAATTGATTTCATTTTTTTATCTTATGAATTTAGGTGGAACGGAAGTATGACCCTTGTTCTAATTGAGTTCTTGTATAACTTGGAAAAGCTCTTTACTTGAACAACAGCTTGAAAATAATTTCTCCTAAATTTCTAATTATCTGGACTTAACAGGATACATGACATATAATCCTCTTATATTTGGGTAATTAGGGTTTTTGTGGCATATAACTAGAATTGAACTTCACCCTCTAATTGGAATTAAGTGACCAAGGAATTGGCGGTTGATAAAGGTTAGAGGAGACTAAAAAGGTCTAAGGAATTAGGGTTTAGTCACATATAGTTTGCCATGAATGGAATCTTGCATGATTAAGATAGTTAGTAAGAAAAGTCAATCCAGAAGATAGATATCTCTGAAGCCTTAACTGTTTTCTCCATATATATTTCACCTCAATTTACTGCTTATTTTCTGATTCTCTGATTTATTATTAACGCAATTGAGACCTAAACACTACTTTCTATTTGTCTGACTAAGCAAATCACGTGACCATTATTGCTTGATCCATCAATCCTCATGGGATCGACCCTCATTCACCTGAGGTACTACTTGGTATGACCCGATACACTTGCCAGTTAGTTTGTGGACTTTAAAAGAATTCTAGAGAAGACCGTCAGTGTCTCCAGGAAGGACTGGTCTAGGAAGCTTGATGATGCTCTCTGGGCATACCGGATAGCTTACAAGACTCCTATTGGCATGCCTCCTTATCAATTGGTCTATGGTAAAGCCTGTCACTTGCCAGTGGAACTGGAGCATAAGGCTTACTGGGCAATCAAGTATCTGAAATTTGATGCTCAGGCTACAGGAATCAAGAGAATGCTTCAGTTGAATGAGTTTGATGAATTCCACTATTCAGCTTATGAGAATGCCAAGCTCTATAAGGAGAGAACCAAGATATGGCATGATAAGAAGATTGCCATCAGAGTCTTTGAGCCAGGTCAGAGAGTGCTTCTGTATAATTCAAGGCTCAAACTCCATCCCGAGGAGCTAAAATCCCAGTGGTCAGGACCGTTTGTGGTTACCAGAGATTCACCATATGGTCATGTGAAAATTCAAGAAGAGAATTCTAACAGGAAGTTTACAGTGAATGGCCAGAGGTTAAAGCACTATCTTGGAGGCGAGATTGATCGCCAAAGGTCCGCTCATCTGCTGAACTAGCAGAATTGACCGTCAACCTAGTGACGTTAAAGAAGCACTTTTCGAGAGGCAACCTGATGCACCACTATTTCGTGGTACATTTTGTACTTAATTGAGTGGATTTTATCCACTAAACTTACACTTATTCATATAATTCACATGTTTTACATTTTCCTTCCCAAATTTGTGCTATGATTGAAAACAAGCTTCTTTGGCCTTAAATTTGCTATGTTTAATCCTCTCTTATTACCATTCGATGCCATGATATGTTTGTTAAGTGCTTTCAAGCTTTATAGGGCAGGAATGGCTTAGAGGATGGAAAGGAAGCATGTAAAAGTGGAAGGAATACAAGAAGTTGAAGGAATCGCAAAGCTGTCAAGCCTGACCTCTTCGTACTAAATCGATCATAACTTGAGCTACAGAGATCCAAATGAGGCGGTTCTAGTAGCGTTGGAAAGATAACATCTGGGGCTTCAAAATGATATAAAATTTGCCATAGTTGCCTTGCTGTTAGGTGATGCATACACGTGCATGACACGTACGCGTGGATAGTGCGGCAGACAAGCGACGCGTATGCGTCGCCATGTGCTGGACGTATCAGAAATTGCTGGAGGCGATTTCTGGGCTATTTTTGGCTCAGTTTCAAGCCCAAAAAACACAGATTAGAGGCTGCAGAGTGAAGGAATCACAACATTCATTCACACAACTCTCATTCACATAATTTTAGGTTTTAGATGTAGTTTTCTAGAGAGAGAGGCTCTCTCCTCTCTCTAGGTTTTAGGATTCTTAGGTTTAGCTATTCTCAATTTTAGATTTCTACTTTACTTTAATTTAGTTTCTCTTCTACTCTTATTTATCTTAGCACTTTAGTTTATTTATTTCTCTTGTGATTTGAATTAGTAGAATCCAGTTTATGTTTGTCTTGGGGAATTTGTTTACTTTTTACCAAGTAGGTAAAAGCATTTTTGCATGTAGTTGCACTTATATAGATAGGTTGCATTTCATAATTTCTACCATTCCTCTTCACTGCTTTGTAGCTTCTCCTGAGCTTAGCATGAGGACATGCTAATGTTTAAATGTTGGGAGATTTGATGCACCACTATTTCGTGGTACATTTTGTACTTAATTGAGTGGATTTTATCCACTAAACTCACTTATTCATATAATTCTCATGTTTTACATTTTCCTTCCCAATTTTGTGCTATGATTGAAAACATGCTTCTTTGGCCTTAAATTTGCTATGTTTAATCCCCTCTTATTATCATTCGATGCCGTGATTTATTTTTTAAGTGCTTTCAGGGTTTATAGGGCAGGAATGGCTTAGAGGATGGAAAGGAAGCATACAAAAGTGGAAGGAATACAAGAAGTTGAAGGAATTGCAAAGCTATCAAGTCTGACCTCTTCGTACTAAATCGATCATAACTTGAGCTACATAGATCCAAATGAGGCGGTTCCAGTTGCGTTGGAAAGCTAACATCCTGGGCTTCAAAATGATATAAAATTTGCCAAAGTTGTCTTGACGCGTATGCGTGGATAGTGCGGCAGACAAGCGACGCGTACGCGTGACAGAGCCACGTGCTGGACGTATCAAAAATCGCTAAGGGCGATTCTGAGCTGTTTTTGGCCCAGTTTCAAGCCTGAAAACACACATATTAGAAGCTGCAGAGTGGAGGAATCACAACATTCGTTCACACAACTCTCATTCACATAATTTTAGGTTTTAGATGTAGTTTTCTAGAGAGAGAGGCTCTCTCCTCTCTCTAGGTTTTAGGATTCTTAGGTGTAGCTATTCTCAATTTTAGATTTCTACTTTACTTTAATTTGGTTTCTCTTCTACTCTTATTTATCTTAGAACTTTAGTTTATTTATTTCTCTTGTTGGTTTATTTATTTTCCCAATTTAACTTATGAACCCCTCATGTTAGATTCAATTTCCTATTTAATGCAATTTGAGGTATTTTATGTTTGTTGCTTCTTGCTTTATTTGTTATCATTGATGCTTGCAATTATTGGTTGTTTAGATTTATTACCTCTTATTAATTTCTATGTTTTTATGTTATGCCTTCCAAGTGTTTGATAAAATGCTTGGGAGGATTTTAAGTTAGATTTTCCTCCTTTTGGCTTTGGTTGAGTAATTGGAGACGCTTGAGTTATCAAACTCCTTTGTTGATTGATAATTGAAAGTTGCTAGTTGATTTGGATCCCTCTAAAGCTAGTCTTTTCTTAGGAGTTGGCTAGGACTTGAGGAATCAAATTGATTCATCCACTTGACTTTTCTTCATAGTTAAAGGTTAACTAAGTGGTTGCAATGGACAATTGATATCACAATTGATAAGGATAGCTAGGATAGGACTTCTAATTTTCATACCTTACCAGGAGTTTTCTTAGTTATTAATTTAGTTTCTTGCCATTTTATTTCCTTGTTCCTTATTTCAAAAACCCAAAAAGATACAATCCCAAAATCAATAGCAACATACTTCCCTGCAATTCCTTGAGAGACGACCCGAGATTTAAATACGTCGGTTTATTTTTATTGGGTTTTCTTTAATGACAAACAATATTTTTGTATAAAAGGATTATTTGTTGGTTTAGAACTATACTTTTCAACAAGAATTCATTTGTGAAATTCATTACTAGCAAAAATCTGTTCGTCACAACCCGATGATTTCGTATCCTTAGTCTATTTTCTGTTGCATTGATTTTACTATTTATTTGAATTTTATTGAGTTTTTATTGTTTTTCTTTTGTTTTACGTGTGTTTTGATCATGCAGAAAATTTAGAATAGGTACTAGTACACTTAGAAGAATTTTTGCCAGCCCTGGAGATGTCTAATTCGGATTGGTTGGTGCCAAACTTGGGATTTCAAAGTTTGGTGCCAAGTGCTACGTGAAACAGGAAAATTGGCTCTGGAAGGTTGAAGCCAAACTTGGAAAATTCCAAGTTTGGCGTGAAGAATGACGTAGAAAGATGCAATTAGGGAAGAGTTGACACCAAACTTGAACTTTTTCAAGTTTGGCGTGGAAGCTGCGTACAAAAGGGGTATTGCACACTGCCAGGGGGACGTGAAACTTGGCTCCCCTGGCATTTGGCATGGAAATCTCCACAAAAAAGGGTTAGCGCCAAACTTGGACGGCCAAGTTTGGCGCCAGGAGGAGGTCTTGCTCTTAGCAGACACGGCGCCAAACTTCAAAACTTCTAAGTTTGGCGCCAGGTTATAACTTTTGGCTAACGCCAAATGTGATCCCCCCCCCCCCAGATCCCCAAAATATCACATGCATCCCTCTGATTGATCCATTCTCTTTTTGTCCCCTTTTCCATATAAAACAAAATAGCTTTAACTCCTCCCCACATATCCCCCTTCCCAAGCCCCTGCACCCTTGACCCCCCATCACTTGCAACCCTTCCCTCTTTCCTTCCCCATGAAGACCCTGAACCCTCCCTTGACCACACCTTACACCCCTACCTACCCCATCAACCCGTGACTCCAGCCCAGCCTTCCCAACCCCACCCCACCTCCTATAGAAACACCTGCTAGTTCCAAGAACCACTCGTGACTCACTCCCCTTTCCAAGCCTCACCCATGACTAGCTCTCCACCCAACCCCCCGTGACCACACCCCTCTCCCTTTATATAGCCATAACCTTCCCTCTTTCAGACCACTACTCCACATACTACCAACACTCCTTCTTCCTCGCACAATATCCTCCATCCCTTCCCAACCCAACTTGCTCCATCCATCTTCGAAGAACCCACAACCACCTTCAACCATTCCCTAAAACCATAAATACCCCAACCGTACCACACCCTTAGCCCCTCCCTCCTCACCCCTCGTTCCCTGCTTTCCGTTATTCTTCGTCTGTCTTTCTTGCTTTATTTAAAAAAAAATGAGCAGAAAATAAAACTTTTAGCATTAATTTTTTTTATTATCTTTTGTTTTATTTTCTGTTTCAATTCCTATTTTTCCTTCTTCCTTCTCTTTGTATTTCTTTAATTTGCTCGGGGACGAGCAACAATTTTAAGTTTGGTGTTGTTGCTTTGCTGTTTATTTTTTTCTGTATTCTCTATTTTCTGTAATGGCACCCAAGACTAGGACACCTTCAAAGAAAAGGAAAGGAAAAGAACTGGCCACCAGTTCTCATGATACGCACAGATTCAGATCCAAGCTTCATGAGGAACATTTTTTTGAGCATACCTTAAAAAGGGCTGTGATTCCCAAAGTGAGATTTTCACTGAAACCGAATAAGTATCCGAAAATCCAGTTTCAAATTGATAGCAGAGGGTGGAATTTTATATGCAACCCACACACGGAGGTTGGGAAACTAATGGTCCAAGTGTTTTATGGAGACCCCTAGGTCACATACAAGGACGTCGAGGGAGTCAATGAGAAGAATTATGAGAGTTATGTAAGAGTCAAGGTCATTGACTTCAGCCTAAGAAGCATCAGACAAGCCCTCCACCTGCTGTATCCACCTCAGCTAACTCCCAGTTACAGTATGAGAATGGATGACGACCAGGAATTGGATCTAGTTATTGAAGAATTATGCTTTATGGGTTCTCAGTGGAAGCTAGGTGCGGAGGAAAAGCTGAACCACTTAAAGAGCACTGAGCTAGTCCTTTTAGCTAGAGAATGGTTGGACTTCATCTGAAGGTCCATCATGCCTACTAGCAACCGGTTCGAATGCGTTGTGGACTGGGCTGTCATGATTTATAGCATCATAAAGGGAGAAGTGGTGGAGGTGGAGAATATTATCCCAGAGTAGATATACGAGATTGCCTCCAGTCCCTATAAGAATGTTAGGCTCGGATTTCCACATCTGATTTACCGCTTGTGTGAAGCAGCAGGGGTAGTGGAGAATAATTTTTCCATTCCTGTTGAGAGACCAATCACAAAGAAGAGAATGGAGACTCACAGGGAACAATGTAGGGTCTACAGAGAAGAGTAGGTTGAGGAGGAAGTTCAGCAAGATCAGCCACCACTGCTACAGGGACAATACTTCCCACCTCAGGAGTACTCGCAACAGCTCACCTCCTCCATTGAGCAGATAAGGATCACTAACGACAGCCGCTGGCAGCAGTACACTGCATCTGTGGAGGAGATGAGAGCCACACATAACTACCGTTGGGAGCATTTCTGTACCACCCTTGATGAGATGAGAGCTGCTCAGGACTTTCAGTGGCAGGAGATTTCTCAACTGAGACAGGATTATAGTTGTCTGAGAGGACCATACGGAGCACAGCCTGAGGAGAGAGATCCCACCATGGAGATTGAGGTGGTCTAGTTCCTTTCACTTTCTATAGTAGTCTGCCATTACTTTGATATGTTCCTGTTTTCTTCTGTTTTGTTTTATTTATTGCATGATCCCTTGTTATTTCAATTTCTAGGTTCTAGTTTAAATTGTTTTTTTATTTTATTTTGCTATTTGATTTTAATTCTAAAAGGTGTCTTATGTATTGCTCACTGAGCTTGAAATCAAAAGAAAAGAAAGAAGAAAAAGATACAATACATGAGTAAAAGAGTTTATAACAAAAAGTAGTCTCATTTAATCAAATGTGGTGGTGTTCTCTGTGATTCTGAATGCATGTCATAAACAGTGCATATTTGAATTTGAATCAAGGGATGTTGATGTATAAGGAACAGAAATTTAGAGAACCCTTATCAATTTTCTAAAACTAGTGAAAGTTAATCTTTGAAGCAAAAGAAACAGCAAAAGAAAAGAAACAAATTATATAAAAGCAAGGTCCAAGGCTCTGAGCATCAATGACTAGGGAAGTCAGACATGATTAAAAGCTCAAAGAGTTGTTTCCCTAGTCATATGCTTGTGGTGTTTTTGTGTCAAGTAACCCTTGAGACAGAACATTTAGAATCAAGATCAAATGCATTTTGCAGAGTATGCCAAAGGCTTTGAGCACCACTATCTGGGAGTAGCTGAACGAAAAATCAGAACTTCAAGAGAGCTCCCCAGTTAAGTGCTTGTGATGTTCTTGTGTCAATTAACCCTTGAGATAGAACATTTAAAGTCACGGCTAGGCTCAAGGTGCAAAGCACCAGTTAATTGAGAATTAAAGGATATTTGCGGTGTTCAAGGATTGAACTGAAGTATAAAGGTTAGAGAACTCATAATATGATCCGGATTCTAATTCCAAATGACATTGACATTCCTCTGATTCAAAGTAGAGTGAGATGCCAAAACTGTTCAGAATTGCAATAGATAAATCCCACTTTAAGAAGAGACATGAGCATAACTGAACTCTCACTTCTCGTGCAAATTTCACATCTTAATCTTGTATTAGTTTTGGTTTCTTGAGGACAAGCAACAATTTAAGTTTGGTGTTGTGATGCGTGAGCATCTTTCCTATCTTTTCCTAGTGAATTTGCATTCAATTTGTTGAGTTTAATCAAGAATTAATTATCTTCTAGCCACTATGGATGCTACTTTGAGTCATGTACAATTCTATTTATTTTAGATAGAATTTGGCTGGATTTGATGGAGTTTTCGTAGAAAAAGAGAAGAAGGCGAATGATGCGGTCAACCCTAACCTCTCTACACTCAAACCTGAATAACTCGAGCTATAGAGGTCCAATGGACGTGATTCCAGTGGCATTAGAAAGCTAACTTCCAGAGCTTTCCAATGATATATAAAAGTTCATACTTCTTCTCCACCAAGTCAGCAAGGGTGCCGCCTAACTTGAGGTTTCTCAAGTTAGGCATGAAGATCAAATCACTCCATAAACCAAGCGGCCAAGGTGGCGCCTAACTTGAGAAATCTCAAGTTAGGCACCAGGATGAGAGAGAGGTGTGACAAGAAGCTCTGCCAAGGCTGCGCCTAACTTGAGATTTCTCAAGTTAGGCACAATGCACATCAACAAGCACGCACAAGGAGAGGCCACATTCCAAGTTAGGCATACCTTCCACTCAAGTAAGGCGCAGCACATGAGCACCAAGTGCCATGCCTCACTGCACCTTTCAAGTAAGGCGCAACCTTTGCCAAGTTAGGCGCAAGTTCCTTCTTCAATCAAGGGGTCCCCACGCTTTTGCACAAGCCACGCAAGATCTTTCATTCATTCTTATTAAACTTTAATTTTTATTTTAAAATAGGAAAAGATATTATTTAGTTTTAGAAATTATAATTTACATTAATTAGGATTAGATATAAAATGGAAAAAGAATCAGCCCTTCGGACTCTTCTCTTCTCTTCTACCTCATTCCACAATTTACAGTTTTTCAGCATCCTAGTTTTCTCTCTGAACCATGAGCAACTAAACCTCCACTGTTAAGGTTAGGAGCTCTGTCTATTATATGGATTGATACTATTATTTTTCTATTTTAATTCATGTACTAATTTCTATTTTAGGAATTGTTTTCGTTTTTTATCTTATGAATTTGGGTGGAACGGAAGTATGACCCTTGTTCTAATTGAGTTCTTGTATAACTTGGAAAATCTCTTTACTTGAACAACAGCTTGAAAATAATTTCTCCTACATTTCTAATTATCTAGACTTAACGGGATACATGACATAAAATCCTCTTATATTTGGGTAATTAGGGTTTTTGTGGCATATAACTAGAATTGGACTTCAGCCTCTAATTGAAATTAAGTGACCAAGGAATTGGCGATTAATGAAGGTTAGAGAAGACTAAAAAGGTCTAAGGAATTAGAGTTTAGTCACATATAGTTTTCCATGAATGGAATCTTGCATGATTAAGATAGTTAGTAAGAAAAGTCAATCTGGAAGATAGATATCTCTGAAGCCTTAACTGTTTTCTCCATATATATTTCACCTCAATTTACTGATTGTTTTCTGATTCTCTGATTTATTGTTAACGCAATTGAGACCCAAACACTACTTTCTGTTTGTCTGACTAAGCAAATCACGTGACCATTGTTGCTTGATCCATCAATCCTCGTGGGATCGACCCTCATTCACCTGAGGTACTACTTGGTACGACTCGGTGCACTTGCTGGTTAGTTTGTGGACTTTAAATTCCGCATTATCAATCTTTAAGTTTGGTGTCTTTTTAGTTTTTTCTTTTCTTGAGTTTTTCGAAAATTATTCTTGATTATTCTTCCTTGTGTTCGAATTTATCCTTTGTGTTTTTCTTTGTTTGATTTCAAAATCTTTAAGTTTGGTGTCTTTTGGTTTTTTTCCTTTCAATTTTCGAAAATCTTATCTTTTGATTTAAAAAATTTTAAGTTTGGTGTCTTTTAGTGTTTGTCTCCTTAATATTTCAAATTTTCTTGCTATCTTATTTTGATTTAATTTCAAATTTCAAGTTTGGTGTCTTGTTAGTTATCTTTTTTTTGTTTTTCTTGTTTATCTTTTTTTATCTCTTCAAATATTTATCTTATCCTTCTTCCTTTCTTTAAATTTTAAATTTTGCTATCTTATCTTATTTTGAAAATTCAAATTTCAAAATTTTATCTTATCTTAATTCAAATTCAATTTTCAAAATTTAAAAGTTTAAAATTCAAAATTCAAAATTCAAAATTCAAAATTCAAAATTTAAATTCAAAATTCAAAATTCAAAATTTAAATTCAAAATTTCAAAATTCAAAATTTTAAAAGTTTAGTATTTCAAGAGTGAATCTTTTAATTTTTTTTTTCAAATCTTATCTTATCTTGTTTGACTTTTTCTTTCCAAATTTAAATTTTAGAATCTTTGATTAACTCTTTCTTTTTAATTTTCAAAAATTTCCAAAATCAAATCTTTTATTTTATTTTCAAACCTAGTTAATTATTTGTTTTACCTTGTTTTAATTCTAAAGTTTGGTGTTCCTTTGGTCTTTCTTTCTTGAATTTCAAATTCTTTAAATTTTCAAATCTTTATCTTGTTTCTTTCTCTTGACTTTTTCTTTCCAATTTTTGAAATTCAAAATCTTTTATTGACTTTTTCTTTTTAATTTTCCAAATTTTTAATTATTTTTTTCTATTTATTTATTTATTTTTGAATTTTATTAAAAAAAATTATTCTTGTTTCTTTTCTTCTCTTTGGTATCTCATTGGGAGATCTCTATACTCTGACATAGAGACTGCAACCTTTTCTTTGTTTCTCGTTTGTACAGGAACACCAAAATCACTATGGATCCAACTGGGATTGCACAACCCAGAAGAACATTGGGGTCTTATACAGCTCCCATTCCTGACTTCTATGGAAGGAGCATTAGTATATCTCCTATTGGAGTAGATCATTTTGAGCTCAACCCAGAGTTGATCTTCCTAGTGCAACATAATTGCCAGTTTTATGGACTCCTGCAAAAAGAACGCACAGAATTTCTTACTGAATTCTTGCAGATAGCTGACACAGTAAGAGCTAGGGGGGTAGACCAGGATGTCTACAGGCTACTGGTCTTTCCATTTGCTGTGAATGGCCAAGCAAAAAGGTGGCTGGATACCCAGCCCAAATCAAGCCTGAACGCATGGAGTAAGCTGGTGGACAAGTTTTTTACTCAATACTTTCCTCCAAAGAAGCTAACCCAGCTAAAACTGGGCATTCAAGGCTTCAGACAAGAAGATAATGAGTCTCTTCATGATGCTTGGGAGAGGTACATAATGATGCTACGAAAATGTCCTACTGAGATGTTTTCAGAATGGGTAAAGCTAGACATTTTCTATTACGGACTCACAGATATGGCTAGGATGTCCTTAGATCATTCTGCTTGTGGTTCAATACATATGAGAAAGACAATTGAAGAAGCTCATGAACTCATTGAGACAGTCGCCAGCAACCAGCATCTATACTCATCTGGTGAGACTTCAATGAAAGGAGTGGTCAAGACAGTGTCTACTGAATCTAAACCTCTGGAAAAAAGTGAGACATTAACCCAGCAACTACACTCCCTCACACAACAGTTGCTGAATTTGCAAGAAGTGTTGCAAGAAACTCGTGCCTCCAACAAAAACATAGAGGCACGACTGAACCAAGCTAAACAGCATCTGTCTGAACAGATAAGGGAAGAGAGCCGAGCCATCCAATTAAGGAGTGGAAAGACACTAACTACCCAGCCTCAGAACAATAAGAGGCAAGGAGAAGAAGAACTAGGAGAAGATGCACAAGCTTTAGTCCAAGGCACCATTAAGGGTGTTAAACACTCAGAAGGGGGAAACCCTGGCGTTCAATGCCAAGAAGTGACCAGTTCCAGCGTTGAACTCTGAGACAGGGGAGACCAAACACGTGCGAGTGCTGGGAACACCTCTCCTAAACAAGCTGGTAGCCCTTCTATAGGCACTATGGACACTCACCCTGCACCACTCATGGCCCTTGAGTACAAGGCCACATATCCTCAAAGACTCTAGAAAGCAGAAAAGGATAAGCAATTTGCTAAGTTATTAGAAGTTTTCAGAAACTGGAGATCAAAATACCCTTTGTAGAGGCTCTTAAACAAATGCCTTCATATGCTAAGTTCATGAAAGAAATACTGAATAACAAGAGGGATTGGAAGGAAGTAGAGACAGTAGTGCTTACTAAGGAGTGCAGTGTAGTCATTCAGAGAAACCTTCCCAAGAAACATAAGAGACCTCTCACTCCTCCCAGTAACCCAGTGCCTACCTCAAGTGAAGAGGGCATGGCCATCATAATGGATGCTGAATCCACACCAAAGGAGGAAGAACAAGTTGCTGAAGGGCCAGAGGAGAAAGAAGCCCCAGAAAAGGCTAAGGTTACACTATCACATACCCCCTCTATGACACCCATTCAAGAGTTTAAAGCACCACACCCTCAGAATCCCCAAAAGGAGCCCAAGGACGAGTACCACTCACAGTTCTTGAAAGTCTTTAAGAAGTTGTAAATTAATATTCCTTTTGATGAGGTCTTGGAGCAAAGGTCTCTCTCTACCAAAAAAAACCTCATTGATGCTGAGAGAGGCGAATTGGTGCTGAGGTTGCATATGGATTACATGGTTTTCATGGTCCTTGAACCTCCACTACCCCCTGACAACTGAGGTACTTGTATTCAGAATACAAAACTGAAGCTTCCTCTCCTGCTAGAAACTCATACAGTTTCCCTAGACATCAAACCTATATTTGGTGTTGGGCAGTCACCACCCACCAAGGAGGAAGGACCCAAGAGAAAGATTCATAGAGGATGGAGAAACAATATAACACCTACCCTAACAGGAAAGGAGAATCGAGCTGAAAACAATACCAGGAAGCTTGCTAGGAGGAATTCAAATCCAAGGGCACTATTCTCCTACTCTTCTCCCTTGGAGTCGTTTTTTTTAACCAACTGGAAGAAGCGGAAGAAAAGTCAACAATCAAGTGTCAAGCTAATGACGGTAAAGAAGCGCTTGTTGGGAGGCAACCCAACCATGAGTAGAGTACATTTAGAACAGAGATAGAGACACTTGGAGATGGAAAATAGAACACCATGGGGAGAGCCCTTTGCTGGCGTTGAACGCCAGACAAGGAGGAAGCTGGGCGTTCAATGCCCCATTAGGAGAGTAGAATTGGCGTTGAATGCTAGATAAGGAGTACTCTGGGCATTTAACGCCCATGAAGGAGCAGTTATTGGCGTTGAACGCCAGAATAGGAGCAAAGTGGGCATTCAACTTCCATTAAGGAGTAATAGCTGGCGTTGAACGCCAGAATATAAAGAAGCTAGGCATTCAATGCCCTTGATGGAGTAGCTCAATCTCATTTTGATCCCCTGTGGGCGTTTAACGCCCAAACCTGGCGCTGAACGCCCAGGCAGGGACAAGAGAACTCAGATTTCGAAGCTCTCCCACCCATTCTTCCCTCCCACATGACCGAACCCTACTCTTTTCTTTTTCCTTGCTATTATTTGCTTGGGGACAAGCAAACTTTTTAGGTTTGGTGTTGTAGAGCGAGCTCTAGGTTTATATTATCATCAATGGCACCAAGGAAAGCTGAATCATCTTCACGGAAAATCACAGCTTGAGGAGCAGCAGCCGCCATCACTAAGGTGGTTGAGTTTCATTCTCCTCTTATCTATGTTATTTCTATTTTCCTTGTACTTTACTTTATCTGTCTTCTATTCTAGTGCATGATTACATCTAGTATTTCAGTCTTTTTTAGTGTCATTCTCTTTATTTTGTTTGGTTATAGGATATCCAATGAATCCTTCATCAAGCTTAAAAGAAAAATTTATTTGAAAAAGGAATAATGGGTGATAAACCACTATTTTTCGGTTTATTTTGTATTGAATTGAGTAGATTTTATCCATTATTCTCATACTTATGCATATGAATTGCGTGTTTTACATTTTCCTTCCTAATTATATGATATAGTTGAAAACATGTTTCCTAGGCCTTTAAACTGTCATTTTCAATTACCCTTATTTACTATTTGATGTCGTGATCTGTGTGTTAAGTGTTTTCAGGCTTTAAAGGGCAGGAATGGCTTAGAGGATGGAAAGAAAACATGCAAAAGTGGAAGGAACGCAAGAAACTAAAGTTTTGAGAGACTAGCAGCGACGCGTATGCGTGGGGGACGAGTACGTGTGACTAGCGCAGAAGACAAGAGACGTGTATGCGTGACAAGGATTTTTACCCATCGATTCGTATACGTGACTTATGCATACGCGTGACATGTGCCACGTGTAGAAATTGCAGAAGATGCTGGGGGCGATTTCTGGGCTTCTTTTGGCCCAGTTCCAAGCCCGAAAAACACAGATTAGAGGCTGCAGGGTGGGGGAATCGAGGACATTCATTCAGACAACATTCATTCACATAATTTTAGGTTTTAGGGTTCTTAGTTTATTCCTTTTTAATTTCTGAATTCTATCTTATTTCAATTTAGTTTCTCTTCTACTCTTATTTGTTCTAGCATTCTAGTTTGTTTATTTCCCTTATTGATTACTTTATGTTGCCATTTGGTTTATGAATTCTCATGTTTGATTTGATTTTTTATTTAATGCAATTTGAGGTATTTCATATTTATGATTGCTTTCTTCAATTTATGTTATTGATGCTTTCATTTGGTTATTTGGAATTTATTATCTCTTATTACTTTTCTATGCTTTTATGTTGTGCCTTCCAAGTGTTTGATAAAATGCTTGGGAGGATTTTAAATTAGATTTTTCTCCTTTTGGCTTTGGTTGAGTAATTGGAGACTCTTGAGTTATCAAACTCTTTTGTTGATTGATAATTGAAAGTTGCTAGTTAATTTGGATCCCTCTAAAGCTAGTCTTTCCTTAGGAGTTGACTAGGACTTGAGGAATCGAATTGATTCATCCACTTGACTTTCCTTCATAGTTAGAGGTCAACTAAGTGGGAGCAATGGACAATTGATGTCACAATTGATAAGGATATCTAGGATAGGACTTCTAATTCTCATACCTTGCCAAGAGCTTTATTAGCTAATAGTTTAATTCTTGCAATTTACTTTCCTTGTTCCTTATTTAAAACCCCAAAAATATACAATCTCATAACCAATTATAAGTACACTTCCCTGAAATTCCTTGAGAGCCGACCCGAGGTTTGAATACTTCAGTTATTATTTTTATAGGGGTTTGTTACTTGTGACAACCAAATTTTTGTATGAAAGGATTCTTTGTTGGTTTAGCAACTATACTTGCAACAAGAATTTATTGAGGAATTCTAAACCGTCAAAAATCCATTCATCAAAATGGTGCCATTGCCGAGGAATTGCAAATGTGTGCCTTATTATTGGTTATTGTGAATATTGTGAATAATTTTGCTTTTTCGTTTCTTTGTTAGTGTTTCTAGTTTTAGGAGTTTATTTTCATTAATTCTTATTAGTTTTTGTTTTTACTTGCTACTATGAATTCTCACCCCTTTGGCTACGAGTCTGGTTCAAATTATGTTGCAGTGATTGGAAGCTATAATGAGAACATGCATCGAAGTTGGAACAATCAAAGATGGGAGGAACCACAAGGATATGATCAACCCTTTCGGCAACAACCTCCTCCAATGTGCCATGGGCAACGACCATTCTACGATGCATCCCAAGACAATGGTTATGGTGGACCTTTTCGTGACAATCAACCTCCACCAATTTACTATGAGCAAGAGCCATTCCGAAGTGCGTACCAAGACGATGGATATGGTGGACCCCCTTGTAGTTACCAACAAGCCCCACCATATGCTTATGAACCACCTCCTCAACATAACTCTGAACCATCATACTCATAAGCCCCTTTCGACCATTCGTCTCCAGATGACCCCAGTTCATATCCACCTAACCAACCACCATATGAACCATATGAACCATACATAGACCCACCTCAATTCCAACATAATTACCCCCAAGAACCACCACCTCAATATTCACCGTCTCCATATCCTTACCAAGAAGAACCACCTTCCCATTATGAGCCCTTTCTCCCAATAAATGAACCCTTCTATCCACTCCAAGCTCCCATAGATGATACCTTTAGTGTTATTTGTCAAGGGCAACAGGAGATTCAAACCACACTCATCTCTACTTTCACCGGTCTCCCTTCTACTCTCCAAGCTCTTATATCCCATATGGATCCATCCTTTACCCCCAATACTCAGCCCTCAAGCTCTGGTGCACTTACTTTTCACCCATATCCATCAATCCAAGAGCAACATGATCCCAATTATGCTATTGACATGGAACAAGAGAGAAGGGATCGTCTTAAGGACGTAATGGATCACACATACATACTTCAAGAGAAGCAAGAGGAGGCCCGAAAGGTAGAGGTAGGAGAGACCCTTGAAGAAAGTTGTGAAGAGGTGGAAGTTATCAAGGAAAAGTTGGATTTTGTACTAGAGCAAGTGGAGAACGCCAAAATTATTGAAGAAGAGGAAGTGGTTGAGAACTTAGGAGATGCAGAACCTCCATGGGAAACTCAAGTCATAGAGCCTCCTTCCAAGACATTTGAATTTGATGTTGAGGAGGGTCTACAACCTCTAAAGCATGTCATGGTTGAAAACTTGGAGGAGGTTGATCAAGAGATGGATTCAAGAATCAATGAATTTCTATCCACAATTGAATCCACTCCCATTGAACTTGAAGACGAGGTTAATATTGAAAAGGCTTGTCAAGAGGTGGAGATCATCAAAGAGGAGCACAAGGGAGTGGACCTTGTTTTGTCAAAGTGTGGGGAGGTCCCCCTTCCTAAGTCACCATCATCCTTTACACCATTCAAGTGGGTAAATCTCTTATCTCTAGGCTTTCTAATTCCACTTGAGTATGGGTTGCTTGAAACGGATGGACAACTTAGAGCTCTTTGCGGATTGAAGAATAGGGGAGAATTGTGTAGTGGTTAGAAGCGTCACTCTAGGTTCATGATGGTTGCACGCTCAAGGTTTGAATACTTCGGTTATTATTTTTATAGGGATTTGTTACTTGTGACAACCAAATTTTTGTATGAAAAGATTCTTTGTTGGTTTAGAAACTATACTTGCAACGAGAATTCATTGAGGAATTCTAAACCGTCAAAAATCCATTCATCAGTAGGATACATAAGTTTCGAGTATATCATGAGTTAGTCTAATTATTTGATGTGGTGGCTTTGCATTTATCTTCTGAATGTAAGAAATAACTGTGCATAATCGATAGTGATGTTGAGGATGTTGGTTCTTGAAAGAACAATAGATTTAGAGAAGTATTATTAGTTCTCTGAAAAATGAAAAATATTGATTCTTGAAGTAAGAAAAAGTAGCAAAAAGAAAAAAACATTATAAAAAGCTTTGAGCATCAATGGTTAGGAGGGTCACAAGTTGGCCTAAAAAGTTCAAATGAGCTGCTATCCCTGGTGCACAAAATTGACTCTACAATATTCGCATAGATAGACCGGCAAGTGTACCGGGTCGTCCAAGTAATACCTCAGGTGAGTGAGGGTCGATCCCACGGAGATTGTTGGTTTGAGCAACCAATGGCTACTTTGTAGATCTTAGTCAGGTGATTCGAAAAGATGAGAGTTATTGTGAAAAATGCATAAAACAGATAAATAAATAAAACATTACTAGATAGATGTGAAATCAGTGATGAGAAAACAGTTGAGGCTTCAGAGATGCTTCTTCCTTCTGGATCAACTTTTTTCACCATCTACTCTAACTTCTGATGATTCATTCCATGGCAGGCTGTAAATGACTAACGCCAGGTCAGTGGTCATTAGCCTCCTCTGCTTCAGATCAAACGCTGGGTCAGCGGTCATCCAATCTGAACGGGTGAAGCTCCTGCAGCTCATTCCCTTGGTGATCCTACTCAAAGCACCACAGACAAGGTCGGATCTTCCGGATCAGAGAATGCTGCGTCCTGGTTCTAGCCTATACCACAAAGGCAATAATCGCCCTGTACCTCGGCTGCACTGATGTCTCCAAGTACGCAACGAAGTCGTGGATTAGCCATCTAAAAGATATATAATCAAGCTTATGGTTCAGTGCTATCCCGTCAAGGACTCTCAAGAACCCATGTGAAATAGGGATGATGGTCAAGTTACACTCCCAATTCATTAGGATGAAGAACGGAGATACATCTTAGAATGGAATCAAGCATAGATTGAAATTGAATAGTGATATTATTAATCCATAAGGATCAGTAGAGCTCCTAACCTTAACCTAGGAGGTTACTAACTCAGACTGTACAATAATGTTTGAAAGTAAAAGTGGGGAAAGAAGATAAGGTCAAAAAAAGTCCTGAACAAGGGTGATCCTTGTTCTATATATACTAATCTGATAAATAATACTGACAAAAACAAGATAAACTAGTCTTGTAGTGCAAAAATCCACTTTCCGGGCCCACTTGGTGGGTGTTTGGGCTGAGCTTGAGTGAAGCCACGAGTTGGTACTCCCTCTGGGGCGTTGGATGCCAGCTTTGGACTCCTGAATGGGCGTTGGATGCCAGCTTCTCCCTTTTGGGCGTTGGACGCCAGGAATAGGGTTAGTGGCTGGCGTTGAACGCCAGTTTTGGGCCTTCATTTCCAAAGCAAAGTATAGACTATTATATTTTTCTGGAAAGCCCTGGATGTTAGCTTTCCGAAGCCATTTGAGAGCGCTCCATTTGTAGTTCTGTAGCTTCAGAAATTCTCTTTCGAATGCATGGAGGTCAGAATTTGACAGCATCTGCATAGTTTTTAACAAGAACCTTTCTTGCCTCTCCTTCATTATTAGGCTCGGCTGCCATGTTTTCAGCTTCTTGTTCGAAAATCCTTGTGCGATTTCCTTTGGAGTGTTGTGCTTTTGCTTGTTGTAGATGCATCTTTAAGGTCCTCTCAGGTTCAGGATCAAGATTAAAGAGAGGTTCTTTATCCCTGTTCCTGCTCATTAACAAGAAAAAGCTTACAAGAAGGAAGAAGAATGGGAGCTCTATGTTCAAGAATAGAGGACTCCATGTGAGATGTGAAGAAGAAAGAAGAATGAAGATAAAGAAAAGAAAAGAAGAATTCAAAAATTAAAAGTAAAAAGAGAAAATTTTTTGTTTTTATTTTTATCTATTAATTAATTTCGAAAATAAAGACTAAATTAATTAAAAATATTTGAAAATTGAATGGTAAATTTCGAAAAAGAAGAGAGAGAAATAGAGCAGATATTTTCAAAAATTAGAAGAGAGAATAATTAGTTAGGAAGTTTTGAAAAAGAAGAAAGAGAAAACAAGTAACTAATTAAGAAAGATTTAAAAACAAGATAAGATAGAAGAAGAAAATATTTGAATTTAAAAATTGAAATTTGAAAAGATAAGATAGAAATTGAAAAGATTTGATTTTGAAATTTGAAATTAGAAAAGATAAGATAAGAATTTGAAAAGATTTGAAAAAGATTTGAAAGAGATAAGATTTGAAATTTGATTTTAAAATTTGAATTTGAAATAAGATAAGATTTTTGAATTTTAAAGAAAGATAAAAAGATAAGATAGTAATTTGAAAAAGATATGATTTTTGAAAAGATTTGATTTTGAAAAGAATTGAATTTGAAATTAAAAAACTAAGATAAGATAAGATAGTAATTTTGAAATTAAAATTTGAAAAATTTGTTGCAATTTTTGAAAATTAAAGTAAGAAGATAGAAAAGATATTTTTTTTTGAATTAATGAAGAAAGATAAAAACAATCAAAAGACACCAAAATTAAAATTTTTAGATATATTGACACAAGATTTTGAAAATTTCAAAGACAAATACCTAAAGACACCAAACTTAAAATTTTAAAGATCAAAACAAGAACAATTTGAAGATCAAGAAGAACACCAAGAACAAAACTCAAAGAATTCCAAGAAAACAAAGAACATGCAAAAGATACCAAACTTAAAATTTTGAAAACCAAGGACACCAATTTCAAAAAATTTTAAAGAAAAAGACTCAAAGACACCAAACTTAAGAATTGACACAAGACTCAAATAAAAGATACTATTTTTGAATTTTTTTTTGAAAAACACTCAAGAAATTTGAAAAAGACTCAAACAAGAACAAGAACAAAGACTCAAACCAAAGATCAATATTAATAAAGAAAAGAAAAGGTTTTTGAAAAATTTTTGATTTTTTCGAAAACAAAAAGAAAATAAAAGACTCAAACAAAATTAAAGACAATACATAATCTAAGGAAAAAAAATAATCTGTTCGTTTGTTCAAACTCGAACAATCCCTGGCAACGGCGCCAAAAACTTGGTGCGCGGAATTACACTTTGCACAACTGAACCAGCAAGTGCACTGGGTCGTCCAAGTAATACCTGAGTGAGTCAGGGTCGATCCCACGAGGATTGTTGGCTTGAATCAAGCTGTGGTTATTTTGTAGATCTTAGTTAGGCGAATAGAAAAATTGTTTGTTTGTTTAAAGCGCATAAAAGTAAAATAAAGATAACGTTACTCAATTGAAGGTGAATGCAATGATTAGAAGATGGTTAAGGCTTCAGAGATGCTCTATTCTTCTGGATTAATTCGATCTCACTGTCTACGCCAACTGTGAATGATTTCTTCTATGGCAGGTTGTATGTGATCAACGCCTTTCTTGAGAGGTCGCCGATTCTCCTCTAGGCTGAACACCAGGGTTAGTGCGCATCTTGTCTGAATGAGGGTGAAGCTCCTGCAGTCTATTCCCCTTGATGATCCTACTCAAAATGCCACAGACAAGGTCGAATCTTCCGGATCAGAGAATGATGCGCCTTTGGTTCTAGCCTTTACCACAAAGACCCTAATCTCCCCATACCTCAGCTGAACTGATGTCTCGAGAAGTCCCCAACGAAGTCGTGGATTAGCCGTCTAAGAGATGTATAATCAAGCTAGTGGTTCATTAATATCCGATGAAAGACACTCGCTGAACCCATGTAGAATAGAGATAACCTTGTGCCAGTTCAACTCATTCATATGGTTGAATAACGAAGATACATATTAGAATAGAGAATTAAACACGAATTGAGATAGAACAGTAATACTTTTATTAATCCATAAAACTCAGCAAAGCTACTCCCCTTAACCTAGGAGGTTTAGAGACTCATACTGATAGAAAATACAATGAAAGATTCGAAAAATGCCAGGAGATCTCGAATTTCCCTAAAAGGGTGATCTTCTCCTTTAAATACTAAACTAATGGCAAAGGATTACAGAAATATGATAGGCTTAGGCTTGTGGCGCAAAAATCCATTTCTGGAGCCTACTTGGTGAGTGTTTGGGCTAAGCTTTAGTGTCTCCCACGTGCTGGGGTGCTCCTTGGGCATTGAACGCTGGCTAAGGACACCTTTATGGGCATTGGATGCTGGCCACTTCTCTGTGAGCGTTGGACGCCTGGACTAGGGTAGATGGTTGGCATTGAATGCCAGTTTTGGGCCTTTAATTCTAAAGTAAAGCATGGACGATTATACATTTCTGGAAAGCCCTGGATGTTAGCTTTCCACAACCGTTGAGAACGCTCCATTTAAACTTCTGTAGCTCCAGAAAAGCTCCTTCGAGTATAAGGAGGTCAGATCTTGACAACATCTGTAGTGCTTTCTGTGCCTCTGAATCAGACTTTTGCTCCAACTCCTCAATTTCAGCCAGAAAATATCTAAAATTGCATAAAAACACACAAACTCATAGTAGAATCTAAAAATATGAATTTTGCACTAAAAATTATAAAAATATAATAAAACTCAAACAAAATAGGCTAAAAACTATATGAATATGATGCAAAAAAGCGTATAAAATATCCACTCATTAGCTATCTTGTAAATCTTAGTCAGGCGATTAGAAAAGATGGTTGTTTATTAAGAAGCATAAACGAAATAGTAAAGAACAAAATACCAGATTAGTGTAAAAGCAATGATGGATAATTAGTTAAGGCTTCGGAGATGCATATTCTTTCCGGATTAACTTTTCTTACTATCTACTTCAACAACAAATGATTCATTCAATGGCAGCCATAATTGACTAACTCATGTAGCATCCTCATCAAGTTAGTCTCTTCTGAACCATAGCAGTCCACCATATCCGAGCAACTCATGTAGCATCCTCATCAAGTTAACTCATGGCTTCCTACTATAGTCGAAGGTGAAGACCTAAGCAATCCACTCCCCTTCGCGATCCTACTCAAAATGCCACAGACAAGGTTAGATCTTCCAGATCAGGGAACGATGCTTCTTTTGCTCTAGCCTTAATGCCACAAAAACCTCAGTAATCCACGGTCAACGGGATTATATGTCACATATCCAAAGTCGCCCAGGCACGCTCTTGGAATCCGCAGTATATTCTCTAGCTTGTGGTTCAATGCTATCTGGGTAGAACTCACACGAAACCCATGTAGAACAAGGATAATTGTCACGAGTCATCCTCAATTCATGATATGAAGGATGAAAATGCACAAGAGAATGGAATCAAACGTGTATTGAAATAGAACAGTAATATTATTAATCCATGAGAATTAGCAGAGCTCCTAACCCTAACTTAGGAGGTTTAGTTGCTCATGCTCTACAGAAAGTCAAACGTGAAAAGGTAAAGATGAGGCAGAAGATCCTAAACAGGGGTGATCTTCTCCTATATATACTAATCTAATAACTAAGAAGTACAAAAATATGATAGAATAGACTAGAGGTGCGAAATCCATCCTTGGGCCTACTTTGGTTGAGTACTTGGGCTGAGCTTAGCGTCCAACTTTGAGGAATGGGCATTGAACGCCCATTAAGGGGTGATTAGCACTCCTTTGTGTCTTGGTGGGTGTTGAACACCCAAAAGAGGGTGATTGGCGTTCAACGTCAGCTTTAGGTCTCCTTTGGGGTGTTGAACGCCAGCCAGGGGGTGGCTCCTTGGCGTTCAACGCCCAGTATGGGCAGGCCCCTTCGAAGAAAAGTATAAACTATTGTATATTGCTGGAAAGCTCTGACATTTATCTTTCCATCGTCGTTGAGAGCGCATCATTTGGACCTCTGTAGCTCTAGAAATGCTCATTTGAGTGCACAGAGGTCAGATTCTGACAGCATCTGCTATGCTTTCCTTGCCTCTGAATCAAACTTTGCCAAAAACATGAAAACATAAAACACAAAGTAAAAAAGTATAAAAATGATGCCAAAAAGTGTATAAAATATTCGCTGATCAGATTGGCTGTCAAAGCATCACGTACTATTAGATTATTTTGAACGGTCAGTACAATTTATGTCTGAAGGGTCAGAAGGACTAGTGGTGGCCAAGGGATATTATTGAATTTTGTTATGGTGAACTGTAGTGGGAGTAGGTGTCAGGGTTTCATGTTTTTAGCGGTAAGTGTGTTGGGTGATGAACAAAGCTTGAATTAGATTCCGGTTGTAAACGAATTTCCTAAGGTATTCTCTGAAGACATACCTGAATTTCCTCCTTCTTGAGAAATCGAGTTTGCAATTGAGTTGGTGCTTGGAGCAGGATCAATTTCAATTGTGCCCTACCGAATATCATCCTTGGAGCTGATTGAACTTACGGCTCAGCTGGAGGAGTTAATGAGTAAGAATTTCTTTCATCCAAGCATTTCTCCGTGGGGAACACTGGTGTTGCTGGTGAAAAAGAAAGATGGAAGTATATGGTTGTGCATGGACTACAGACAACTAAACAAAGTGACAGTAAAGAATAAATATCCATTATTGAGGATTGACGATCTGATGGACCAATTACAAGGAGCTGGAGTCTTCTCTAAAATTGATTTGATGTCTGGTTATCACCAGATAAGGGTGAGAGATGATGATATTCCTAAGAATGTTATCAGAACTCGTTATGGTCATTACGAGTATATTGTAATGTCTTTTAGGCTGACAAATGCCCCTACTGTATTCATGGACTATATGAACCGAATATTCCATTCTTTCCTGGACAAGTTCATCGTCGTCTTCATTGATGATATTCTAATATACTCTAGGATCGAGAAGGAGCACGCAGAACACTTGAAGACTGTATTACATAT
Source organism: Arachis ipaensis (assembly GCF_059453495.1). Lineage (NCBI taxonomy): Eukaryota > Viridiplantae > Streptophyta > Magnoliopsida > Fabales > Fabaceae > Arachis > Arachis ipaensis. The sequence continues at coordinate 101,199,676 of NC_142441.1, forward strand.
TCTAAAAGAAAGAAAGCTCTACGTAAAATTGTCTAAGTGTGAATTCTGGAAAGAAGAGGTGAAGTTCTTGGGTCATGTAGTGAGTAAGCAAGGAATAACTGTGGATCCTTCAAAGATTAAGGCAGTAACTAAATAGGGACGGTCTACATGGATGACGGAGATAAGGAGTTTCCTAGGTTTAGCAGGATATTATTGAAGATTCATTAAAGGATTCTCTCAAATCGCGTTGTCTATGACAAAGTTAACTCGAAAGGATCTGCCGTTTGTCTGGACGTTAGAATGTGAGGAGAGCTTTCAAACTTTGAAGCAGAAATTGACTATAGCGCCTGTGCTTGTGTTACCCGAACCCAATGAGCTTTTTGAGGCGTATTACGATGCTTTGTTGAAAGATCTGGGGTGTGTACTGGTGCAACACCGAAATGTTGTGGCGTATGCTTCACGACAATTGAGACCGCCGCATGAAGTAAACTATCCGACTCACAACCTGGAACTCACTGTGCTCGTCTTTGTCTTAAAGGTGTGGAGACATTACCTGAAAGGGGTTAAGTTTCTAGTCTTTTCTGACCACATGGGTTTGAAATATCTCTTTGATCAGAAGTAGCTTAAAATGCGCTAGAGAAGGTGGATAGAGTTGCTAATGGACTACAATTTCGAGCTGAGTTACCATCCAAGAAAAGCGAATATGGTGGCAGATGCCTTGAGCTGGAAGTCATTGTACGTTGCTTGGATGATGCTTAAAGAAGAAAAGTTACTGAAAGAGTTTGAGGACCTAAACTTAGGCCTTAGAGAGGTAGCTGGGAAGGTGTGTTTGAATTAGTTGTATATCTCCAGTTATTTCAAGGCTAAGATTTAAAAGGCTCAATAGAATAATCAAAAGCTACAAAAAATACTGCAAGAAATTAAACAGAGAAAACAAGGAGAGGTTACTCAAGACAGAGAAGGAGTTTGGAGGTACAAGAGAAGGATATGTGTTCCGAATGTTGGAGATTTAAGGTAAGATGTGTTAACAAAAGCTCATCGGAGTAATTTTTTGAATCATCCAGGGAGTACTAAGATGTATCATGATCTGAAGATAATGTTCTAATGGCCGAGAATGAAGAATGATATGGCGTTGCATGTTTCAAAATGTTTGACCTTTTAGAAGGTAAAGATTGAGCACCAGAGACTGTCCGAAATCTTACAACCTCTGGAAATTCTGCAGTGGAAGTAGGAAGATATCACCATGGACTTTGTGGTGGAATTACCGAGGACTAGGGCAGAATTTGACGTAATATGGGTAATTGTGGATCGGTTAACAAAATCTACTCACTTCTTGCTTTTCCGGATAGACTATACCTTGAAGGAGTTAGCCCGTTTGTTTATCAAAGAGATTGTGAGACTACATGGTGTGCCTACAGCCGTAGTTTCTGACAGAGATCCTAGCTTCACTTCAAGATTCTGGGGGGCTTTTCAAAAGGCGTTTGGGACGCGATTATGTTAAGCATTGCTTATCACCCACAGACGAACGGACAGTCAGAAAGGACAATTCAAAACTTAGAGGATATGCTGAGAACAGGTGTACTGGATCAACTAGGGAGCTGGGATCGATATATGCAGTTGGTGGAATTTGCGTATCACAACAGCTATCATGCAAGCATTAGGATGGCTCCATTTGAAGTGCTATATGGAAGGAAATGCCACTCTCCCCTTGTTAGTACGAAGCGGGTGAATTGAATATTTTGGGTCCTGACCTGGTAGCTAAGACAACCGAGCCGATTAAGTGAATACGAGCTAGAATTCTCACCACACAGAGTCGTCAGAAGAGTTACACGAATTGGCGGCGAAAGCCATTGGAATTTGGTAGATGTGACTTTGTATTTCTAAAGGTTACACCAATCACAGGCATCGGCTAGACGATAAAAACTAAGAAGCTAAACCCTAGGTACATTAGACCCTTTGAAGTATTGAGCTGGATTGGACCAATGGCCTATCAAGTTGCCTTACCGCCATACCTTTCAAACTTACATGACGTCTTTCATGTATCCCAACTCCACAAATACACTCTGGACACAACTCATATCTTAGAACCCAAATCAATTCATCTAAAGGAAAATTTGACGTTTCAAGTGATTACGGTTCGAATTGATGATGTTAGCATTAAGAAACTCTGAGAAAAGGAAGTCTCATTGGTAAAAGTTGCGAGGAGTCGGGTCAGAGTTGAAGAACACACCTGGGATCTTGAATCAAAAATGGGGAAAGACTACCTGCACCTATTTTCAGGTAATTGAATTTGAATTTTGGGGGCAAAATTCCTAATTATGTGGGTAGGTGATGAGCGGATATTTTATACGTTTTTTGATGTTATATTCTTAGTATTTTTAGTATATTTTGTTAAGTTTTATTATGTTTGAGTAGGTTTTAATGTAAAATTCACTTTTTGGATACTACTTTAAACTTTTGTGTTTTTCTTATGATTTCAGGTGATTTTTGGGTGAATTTGGCAAGTTTTGGCAAAGTCTGATTTAGAGGAAAAGAAAAAACAACAGATGCTGTCAGATCTTGACCTCCTTGCATTCAAATGAGTAGTTCTGGAGCTATAGAGGTTCAAATGAAGCGTTCTCAATTTTTTTGGAAATCTAACGTCCAGAGCTTTCCAACAATATATAATGGTCTATACTTTGCTTTGTAAATAAAGGCCCAAAATGGGCATTGAACGCCCAAACTACCCCCTTTCTTAGGTTGGATACCAAGCTCAACCCAAACACTCACCAAGTGGGCCCAAAAGTGGATTTTTCGCACCTTTAGCTTAGTTTACTTTATTTTTGTAATTTCTAATTATAATTAATATCTCTTTAGGTTTAGTATTATTATAAATAAAGGAAGATCACCATTGTTTAAGATCATTACCACCACATTCGAACTACACACTTTATTCTCTGTACAGTATGAGCAACTAAATGTCCTAGGTTAAGGTTAGGAGCTCTACTGATTCCTATGGATTAATGCAATTACTTTTCTACTTCAATTTATGTTTGATTCTATTCTATGATGCATTGTCATTCTTCATCTTTATGAATCTCGATTCTACATGAGTTCCTTACGAGTCCTGACCTGGATAGTATTGAGCTACAACTTGAGAATGCATCATGGGTTCCAACAAGTTATCTGGGCTAATTGGGGTATTTGACATAAAACCTCGTTAGTCAGGAATAATTGAGGTTCCTGTGGCTCTAAGGGCTAGAATCATAAGAGTGTCAGTCTCTGATCTGAAAGATCCGACCTTGTCTGTGGCGTTTTGAGTAGGATCATTAAGAGATTGAATTGCGGGCGCTTCACCCTCTCCCAGATTGATCTAGTCCGTTCGGATGTTTGGTTTAAACCTGAGGAGATTAATGATCACGACCAATGGCTTAATCACTTACAGCCTTTCCATTGAAGGAATCATTCATCATTGGAGTAGTTAGTATGACATGTTGATGCAAAATAATCAGTATCTCCGAAGCCTTAACTAATCTATCCATACTGTTTCTACGTTTTATTATTATTGCTTGTTTATGCGCCTACAACAAACAACAACTATCCTTCTATTCACCTGACTAAGATCTGCAGGATAACCACAGCTTGCTCAATCTGGAAATCCTCGTGGGATTCGACCTTCACTCACCTGAGGTATTACTTGGACGACCTGGTGCACTTGCCGGTTCAGTTGTACGAGTCACAAATTCGCGCACTAGTATGATGTAAACCCCGAGAAATTAATGAATAATTGGCTAGTAAATTAATTATTATTCAAATAAATTAAGAAATTAAATTTTATAGTTTTGAGAAGTAGAAATATTTAAAATACCAATTTTGACACTAATTTTAAAATATTTTGGCCCAAAATTGGGACAAGGGCGAACCGGTTAGACCGGACCCAAACCAGGCCCAAGGCCCAACATATATAACTTCAAATTAGCCACCCCTTCCCTTCATAATTGGAGAATCACACTGAACTTGGGGTGAGGGGAGCAAACAAGAACCCTAACCCTTGCCTAATAATTCAATCCGTCATATCTCTCAATCCGCAAATCCGATTGATGAGCCATCAACGGCCACGTATTCATCTCAGAATTCCCTTCAAATATATTGATGAGTGGATATTTTATACACTTTTTGGCATCATTTTCATATTGTTTTAGTTATGTTTTGTTTAAGTTTTATTATATTTTCATAGCTTTTAGTGCTAAATTCACATTTTTGGATTTTACTTTGAGTTGTTGTGTTTTAATGATTTCAGATAAATTCTGGCTGAAATTGAGGAGCTTTGGTAAAGTCTAATTCAGAGGTAAGGAAAGCGTAGCAGATGTTGTTAGATTCTGGCCTCCAAACACTCAAACGAGTATTTCTGAAGCTAAAGAGGTCTAAATTACGCGTTCTAATTGGCATTGGAAAGCTAACTTCCAGAGCTTTCTAGCAATATATAATGGTCTATACTTTCCTTTGAAGAAGCCTGCCCATATTGGGCGTTGAACGCCAAGGAGCTACTTCGCTTACTGGCGTTCAACGCCCCAAGGAGACAAGCCAGCGCTGAACACCCAAGAACCACCCCCTTTGGGGCGTTCAATGCCCACCAAGAAGCATGGCAGCGTGGATCAACTCCCTAATGGGCGTTCAACGCCCATTCCTCAAGTTGGTCGCCAAGCTCAACTCAAGTACTCAACCAAAGTGGACCCAAGGATGGATTTTTGCACCTCTTGTATAGTCTCTCATACTTTTGTACTTCTTAGTTATTAGGTTATTATATATAGAACAAAGATCACCACTGTTAGGGATCTTTGCCTATTCGTACATTTCCACATTATTTTCTGTAAGCTATAAGCTACTAAACCTCCTAAGTTAGGGTTAGGAGCTCTGCTTATTCTCATAGATTAATAATATTATTGTTTCTATTTTAATATATGTTTGATTCCATTCGCTTGTACATTTTCAGTATTTATCTCATGAATTGAGGGTGAACCATGACAATCACCCTTGTTTTGCATGGGTTCCGTGTGAGTCTTGACCCGGATAGCATTGAACCACAACTAGAGAGTGCACTGCGGATTCCAAGAGCGTGCCTGGGCGACTTTGGATATGTGACATATAATCCCATTGACCGTGGGTTACTGAGGTCTCTGTGGCGTTAAGGCTAGAGCTTGAGAAGCAGCGTTTCCTAATCTGAAAAATCCGACCTTTTATGTGGCGTTTTGAGTAGGATCGCGAAGGGGAATGGATTGCTTAGTGCTTCACCTTCGGCTATAGTAGGAAGCCATGAGTTAACTTGATGAGGATGCTACATGAGTTGCTCGGATATGGTGGACTGCTATGGTTTAGAAGAGACTAACTTGATGAGGATGCTACATGAGTTATTCAATTATGGCTGCCATTGAATAAATCATTCGTTATTGAAGTAGACAGTAAGAAAAGTTAATCCGAAAAGAATACACATCTCCGAAGCCTTAACTGAATATTTATCATTGTTTTTACACTAATTTGGTATTTTGTTCTTTACTATTTCATTTACGCTTTCAAACAAACAACCATCTTTACTAATCTCCTGACTAAGATTTACAAGATAGCCACTGCTTGCCCAATCCAACAATCTCCGTGGGATTCGACCCTCACTTACCTGAGGTATTACTTGGACGACCTAGTGCACTTGTCGGTTCAGTTGTGCGGAGTTCAATTTCACGCACTATCCATCCAAACAAAGTGGTAAGGAATTGATAATTTCTCACCCAGCCTTCTTCTATTCAAGTTCGAAAATTTTAGATTTTGGTATTGAGGAATTAACTGATTTTGATGGTTTAGATGAATTCTAGCAGCGAAAAATTACTAGGTTTCGTCTAATGCACCGTGGGTATGGTAAGAACCATTAAACCCTTGTAAATTATTGAAAATTGGTAACCCTATGTTAATTATAGTGAAATTGTGTGGTATTAAATTAAATTTTACGAATTGGAATCAAATTGGTGCATGTTGGATGCTTGATTTGAGGCTCGGAAGCTGGGAATTGGTTAGATGAGGAATTAGAGACTTGGAGCTTATGGAGGAGAGGACTTTGTGGTGTTTTTTAGTTTAGGGAGGAAGTAGCTAAGGTATGGTTTTGGTTTCTCATAGTTAATGTATAATGTTATGTGAAACTTAAGCTAGTTGACCGTACAATAAGTTGAATTATATAAATTGTTAAAGATTAGTGATTATTGTTGTAAATTGTTAAATAGATTAGGTAAATTTGTATGTTGGCATGTTGTGGCATGAATGGGAAGTGTGTGAATATGGTAAGGGACATGATATTGTGTTTTGGGTTGTGAAATAATGGATTTTGAATTGAGAATTTTGCAAAACTTGAGTTTTGGTATTTTTGGATAAAAACTAATTTTTGACCAACTTCGATGGGCCATAACTTGGTTTCTAGACACTCAAATTTTACAAAAATCATCTTGAATGAAAATTGGGTCCGTGAAATTTACAAAGTTCAAAGAACAGACTAAAAATAATTTTTGAGGAAACACAAGGCATGCATACATAGAAACATACATGCATACGCAAGTATTCTCTTTGTCCCACACACTTGTGTACGCGTGAGGTGGATGCGTACGCGACTTTGTCAATTTTCACATTCATGAGTACGCATGATGCCTGCGTACGCGAGTATGGCCAGAATTTGAACATGTGTGTACGCGGCGGTGTTTTTGCGTACATGAGACACTCCCTCTGTTTTGAAAGCCCGCGTACACAGAAGGTGCTCACGTACGCGGAATTGCCAAAATTTGCATCCATGCGTACGCAAGGGGTGGCATGTGTACGCATGACCTCCTGTTTTGCAAAAGTTGCATTTTTGAGTTTTTAACCTATTCTCTAGCTTCCCAAACCTCTTTAACACCTGTTTAGGGTCCGTTAGCCAGTTTTTAAGCTTTGAAACTAGGGTGAACATCTTGAGTAAGTTAAATAGATATTTAGAAGAAATTTTGGAGAGGATAACTAAGTTAATGAGGTATTGGTAACACTGAATGAAAAGCGATTGATAAAGATGAAGATAATAATGATGAATTGCAATTGAATGAGATATAAGTTGATGATGATGACGACATTGATAAATGATGAATTAAAATCTATTTGGCTCATGTATTGGGATTATTTCTTGACCCTCTATCGCATGATGTGACCGGGTACTTTAACTCCCCCGGTTCCCCATGGGCATACATATATATAAATTGATCCTGGAATTTTTTCCATGGATATATTTGAGCATGTGGTATTCCTCATGGATAATTTGTGCTTGGGGATATGCGCACAAAGGGACTGTCCAAGGTTAACTACCAGACATGTTGGGTTTCACTATATAACCGATAGATGAGACTCATCAACCATAGGACAGGCATACATCATATGCTTTTGTATCTTTTGCTTGAGTGTGCATTGTTTTGGTTTGTCTAACTGTTCAACTATGCTTATCTGCTAATTGCTCTACTTGCTGTAGCTGTACCTCTATATGTGTTTTCTTTGTTTGAATTGTGTGTGTATGTATCTTAGAGACTCTCTCTTGGCTGAGGCGTGATGAGGGTTGTTCCACAGTTCCACTTCCACCCAGTGATTAGGAGGTTTGGAGGAAACAAAAAGAGAAGAGTTAGATTAGAGCTAGGATCCTTTGGACAAATTACCAAACTTTCTAGTTTAGTATAAATTTTAAGTTTAACCTGAATGTCAGAGTTCTAAGAATGCCTCTAGCTTTCCCAGGACCTTATATATTATCTATGTGGGTACCTTTACCATGCTGAGAACTCCAGGTTCTCATTTCATATATATATTGTTGTTTTTCAGATGCAGGTCGAGAGGCACCTCGTTGAGCGTCTGGAGATTCATCGTGCAAGCGAAGATGTCATTTTGGGTTGTTATATTTTGTTTTTAGGCTATGTATGTATATGTAAATAGATTTTCCACCCTGTATATTTTGTATTTTGTCCTTTTTAGAGGTGTACTTATCTTGTCTTTTGGGATGCTTTTGGGTTATATATATATATATATATATATCTAGCTGGCCCTAGCTTCACAGGTCGAGTCTGGAGCTTGATATTTATATCTTTTCGAACTCTGATCTTTGTAGATATGTCTTATCCTTTCTTTCGTCCTAGTGTACCCATTTTACGTTATCTTCATTCGCTTAGTTTCTGAACGAGTGTGCGATTTTCTGTTACGTCTTTGTTAGCTTCTTCTTCAAGGCTCCTAGTTATGATTTCTTTCAACTATATTTATATATGTCTTTTTCTTTTAGAGGTCATAATACCTCTCAATCTCTGCTTTATGACTTAAGCGTAAGGCTCTGCGTGGTAAGGTATTACAGGTGGCGAGGTATTACGACCTCTAAAATAGATACATATATAAATATAGTTGAAAGAAATTATAACTAGAGTGTTGAAGTATAAGCTAAACAAAAAGTGTAACATAAACTCGCATCACACTCGTTCGAATAAAGTAAAACAGATATGCAAGATCAAATGGAAAAGGATAAACGATATATATAAAGAGAGTTCCAAAAGAGACTAATATCAAGCTCCAGACTCAACCTACGAAGCTAAGGCCGGCCAGAGTATATATATATATATAACTACAATATAAACACCTGTTTCTCCATTGTCAACCTCTAAGAGGGACTCACACAAAAATACAGGGCGGAGAATCTATTTTCATATATATACATAAACAAAATACAAAATACCAAGTCCCAAAAGATAATTCTTCGCTTCCAAAGAGTCTCCAGACTGCACAATGAGATGACTTTCGACCTGTATTTGAAAAATAATAGAATATGTATGGAATATGAATCGGGGGGAGGGGTTGTCAGTATGGTTAAAATGCCCACATAGATAATATATACGGTTCCGGAAAAGGCAGAGGCATTCCTAGAACTCCGACACTTAGTTCAAACTTAAAATTTATTCTAAACTAGAAATCTCCGTAATCTAACTTAGGGATTCTAGCTTTAATCTAACTCTTCACCTTCTATCTCCTTCAAACCTCTTAACCACCGGGTGGAACAACCCTCATCACACCTCCGCCAAGAGAGGGTCTCTCAAATATAAACACATACAAATCAAACAAAGAAAACACAGATAAAAGTACTGATACAACAAGTAGAATAAGTAGCAGATAAGCATAGTTAAGCAGTTAGGCAAACCAAAACAATGCACACTCAAGAAAAACATACAAATGTATATGATGTATGCCTGTCCTATGGCTGATGAGTCTCACATGTCGATTATATAGCCAAACCCGACATGTCTGGTAGCTAACCTTGGACAGTCCCTCTGTGTGTGTATCCCCAAACTCAAAAATATCCATGGGGAAAATCCCTATCTCAAATTAATATATATATATATATATATATATATATATATATATATATATATATATGCCCATGGAGGAATCCGGAGAGTTAAAGTGCTCGATCACATCTTGTGATAGAGGGTTAAGAGAGTATCGAATCTCTACCTAGAGCAAGTGGTAGCAAGCCACTGCATCTACCTAAGAAAACTCATATCTCAAATAATCTTATTATCCATATGCCATATAGTTCATTCAATATCAATCAATCATCATCAATCTAGCCTTTATTTATATTATACTCAATACTTCCACACTTCATCATTTAAAATCCTTCACTTTATAACCCTCTTCACTATCATATTAACTTCCTCTAGGTTTTAACTTTCTTCCCTATGCTTAGAAACTAGGCATCGAACCTTAGAAAGTAGTTACAGAGGATTAGAAAACTAGAGGAATGGGTTAAAACTTAAAAACTATACTTTTCATCAAAACAGGGGTCATGCATATGCATGCCATTCTCGCAAATGCAGGAGTGTTAAAATGGCAAAATTGCATATGTGAGCTCCATCCACGTACGCGAGCTTATGGAACAGAAAGGGGTTCCCACATACGCAAGCCTCTAATCACATACGTGTGAGTGTAAATAAGGCACTTTCCCGTACGCATGCACATTACCGCGTATGCATGATTGAAAAAATTGACATAGTCGCCTACACATCCACCTTATGCATATGCGAGTGTGTTGAACAGAGAGGATTCTCGCGTGCATGTTTCCGCGTACTCATATCTTGTGCTTTTCCAAAAAGCTGTTAGGTCTGCAGCAATCAGTTTTACACACCCAACTTCGAACGCGCATAACTTTTTCATTAAAAATCATTTTCAGTCCATCCTTCAAACATCTTCACGGACCCAATTTTTATTCAAGATAAGTTTTAAAAAAATTTAAGAGTCCGGAAGTCAAGTTATGGCCAGCCGAAGTTGGTCAAAAATAAGCTTTTATCAAAAATCACCAAACCTTAAATTTTCCAAAATCCTCAATCCAAATCAATTCAACTACAACCAAATCAATACCAATTGTCCCTCCATCATTTTCTTAATCAATCCATACTAATTATTCAATTCAACTCACAATCCACCATTCACAATTCTTACCAATATTATAATCTCCATAAATCCTCATCATTTTATAATCATCAAAATTATACTCCAACACATACAAACTCATTCAATCTTCATTCAGAATTCATATACCACACACTCAATTCAATCAAGAATTCATTCAGTTCATTTCTATCTTAAGGTCTACTAGCCTAAGTTTTCACGTAACATTATACATTAACTACGAAAAACCAAAATCATACCTTGGCCGATTTCTCCCTAAGCCCAGAACACCTCAAAAACTTCTCCTCCACACACTCTAAGTCTCCAAATATCAACTCCGCAAGCTCAACCACCAGAATTTCGTTCCAAACCACCAATTGGACTCCAATTCAACATGAAACCTAGTCTAATTCATACATTATCACTATAATTAGCAGAGGGCTTACTAATCCAATAATTCACAAAGGTTTAATAGTTTCTTACTGTACCCACAGATATATTAAATAAAACTCAGTGATTACCCGCTGCTAGAGTTTACCTAAACCATCAAAATTACCAAATTTTCCAATATCAAAACCAAAATTTTTTGAAATTGAAGAGGAGAAGGCTACGTGAGAAATTTAAATTTCTTACCACCTTGTTCGAATATTTTTAAAGAGCTCGACGTGGTGGTCGCGTGGCCGCTAGCGGTGCGACGATTGGAGCTTTGAATTGGAAGATATGTGGAATTGAAGTTGAGCTAGGGCTAAGGTTTTGTTTTCTCCCCTCACTCCAAAGTTTAAGCGTGTTCTTTGTGATTTGGGGGAGGAAATGGCTGAGTTAAGGTTCTTATATGTTGGATCTTGGGTCCGGTTTAGGCCCAGATAGACCGGTTTGGCCCGTTGGCCCGTTGGCCCGTTTTTTTTTTATCAAAAAACTTTAAAATTAGTGTTAAAATTCGTATTTAAATACTTCTACTTATCAAAACTATAAAATTAAATTTTCTAATTTCTTTGAATAATAATTAATTTAGGTTTAATTACTCTGCAGATCCTTATAGTTTTACCGAATTTTCAATTAGGTCCCTATACTTTTTTTCTTTTCAATTGGGACCCTATACGTTAATTTTTTTTCAATTAAGTCCCTGCCATGAGAATAACGTTTAAGATAATAGAATATTCTGTTTAAAAGATGAATGTTCTTATGAATAGGTTAGAATAGCTAGTTGAACATACATCTATTTTTCAAAATACCAAAATAACCCCTGGTATTTTATCCCAAAGAAAAAAAACCCTAGCCAGCCCTAACTTGCTCTTTGAAGATCATGTGCACTACGTTTCTCCTTCGTCGGTCCGTCGTTTTCATCCATAGCCGTCGTCGTCCGTGGTGGAGGCTTGGTGGTCGTCCGTCCGTCCCATCCTTCTCTCTGCACTGCTCTGTTCTGCGTTGCCCTGTTTTGTAGTTTTCCATGCTGTTTGCCCGTCGAAGCCCTCATCGTGCCTCGCCTCGCGTCATTTTGCTGCACCGTACGTCGCCTCGCCTCGCCGTGCCGCACCTTGCCTCGCCTCGATCTGCCAGTACTCGATCTGTCAAAACAGGTGACATTAAAACTGATTTTTTCATTTATTCAAAGTTGATGAAACATGTTTATGCATATGTCTATTTTTTCGAAGTTGATTAAAATTGGTTTGCTCTAATTTTAGTGTTTGATATTCATATAGATATTCTTTTGAAGTAACACTTTTTAGCATAATTCTTACTTAGATACTATCGTTCATTTTTTACTTAAAGTGATTGGATCAAACCTAGATGTTATAGTAGTAGTTATGACTTGTGAAGTTCAATTGGTATGCAAATTCAATAAGGTTTAGTGATTAATTTTGAATACTGTAAGTATACTCTTAAGTATTAATGTAAGTTTTATTATGTTGTCATTAGATTATATTGTATGAAATGTGTGTGTGATTGATAAACCCCAATTTCGTGGTTTATCTTGTGCTTATTTTATGGGATTTTATCACCTTTTCCCACATTTATTCAATGAAATAGCATGGTTTTGTAATTCTCCCTTAATTTATGCTTGAGTGTAAAAACATGCTTTTTAGGCCCTTAAATTGGTGATTTTAATTCAGTTTAATTCCATTCGATGCCTTGATGTGTTTGTTAAGTGATTTCAGGTTCATAAGGCAAGTATTAGATGGAAGAAATGAAGAGAAAAGCATACAAAGTGGAGAATGCATGAGAAAACAAGGATTTTGAGTACATCAACCAACGCGCACGTGCAACAGACGCGCACGCGTGGAAAGTGAAGTTGCATGGCGACACGTACGCGTACATGACGCGTACGCGTGGATAGGAATTTTGCCAAGCGACGCGCACACATGACCCACGCGTATGCGTCGATGCTCGCACGTGACTCACTTAAAGGCAAAACGCTGGGGGCGATTTCTGAGTTGCCCAGGCCCAAATCCAACTTGTTTCTGAGGGTATTTGATGCAGAATTGAAGATTGAGCAAAGGGGGAGCACTTAGTTAGTCATGATGAGCCTTTAGTTAGTTTTCTAGAGAGAGAAGCTCCTTCTTCTCTCTAGAATTAGATTAGGTTTAGGTTAATTTCTCTTAGATCTAGGGTTTAATTCTTGTTTTCATCTTGTTTCCTTTATGATTTCTTACTTCTACTCTTTCATTCTCATGGTTTGTAGTGTTAATTTTACTTTTATGCCTCTTTTATGTTCATGAATGCTCATGTTGGATTTGGTTTACATTTAATGCAAATTGTTGTTTGATGTTTCCTTTATTGATGATTTGAGTTGTGAATTTACTTTTCTTGCAATTGGTAATTGATAGATTTATATTTCTTGCACTTTTACTATGCTTCCCTTTATGCCTTCCAAGTGTTTGACAAAATTCTTGGTTGGATGTTAGATTAGATTTTGGAGCATTCTTGGCTTGGGAAGAGTAATTAGGCAATCTTGAGTCATGAAAATCCAACTTATGTTGGTGATCTAGAGTTGTTAGTTAATATGATTTCCATTGACTCTAGTCTCTTGCTAATTTAATTAGTAAGTTGATTAGGACTTTTGGATTGAAATTAGCTAGTCTTGTTTGACTTTCTCTCATGGAAGATAACTTATACCTTCTTCCAACGTTAGAGATGACGAAATAAGATAAATTCTTGTTAATTATTGTTATTAGTGACTAGGATAGAAAGCCAATATTCTCAATCCTTGCCATGAATGTCTCTCTTTATTACTTGTTTCCTTTATTTACTCGTTTGATTTACTTTTCTTGTCATTTAATTTCTTGCCCCTCTTACAAATCAAACCCCTTGTGAGACGACTCGAGATTTAAATACTTCGGTTAATTCTTATTGGGGTTTGTACTTGTGACAAAACCAAATTTTTGCATGTGAGGATTCTTTGTTGGTTTAGAACTATACTTGCAACGAGATTTCATTTGTGAAATTCTAGACCATACAAGAAATCGAGCATCAGTGATTGCCAAGACATGGATTCTGTTCATACATCAATCCGAGCTACAAGATCGGGTTGGATGGCAACAAAAGGACCGACTAATAAACCACTATTTTATGGTTTATATTGTGCTAAATTGATTGGTTTTTCATCCATTATTTTCACGCTTATTCATAGAAATCGCATGTTTTATATTTTCCTTCTCGATTTTGTGCTATGATTGAAAACATGTTCCTTTGACCTTAATTTCATTAATATTAATTCTCCTTTTATACCATTCGATGCCGTGATATGTGTATTAAGTGTTTTCAGAGATTACAGGGCAGGAATGGCTTGGAGGGTGGAAAGGAAGCATGCAAAAGTGGAAGGAATACAAGAAGTTGAAGGAACTGCAAAGCTGTCAGCCTGACTCTCTCGCACTAAAACGGTTATAACTTGAGCTATAGAGATCCAAATGAGACGGCTCCAGTTAAGTTGGAAAGCTAACGTCTGGGGCTATGATTTGATATTTAATTTGCCATAGTGGCCATACAGCTAGGAGACGCGAACGCGTGTTCCACGCAGACGCATCGCAGTGACAAAAATCAGCATGGCAGATTTCTTCTCCAGCAATTTCTGGGCTGTTTTTGACCCAGTTTTCGGCCCAGAAAACACATATTAGAAGCTATAAAGTGGGAGAATCCATTCATTCATAATAAACAACTCTATAATTCATAATTTTAGGTTTTAGATGTAGTTTTCTAGAGAGAGAGGCTCTCTCCTCTCTCTTAGGATTTAGGATTTCTCTTAATTTTAGGATTGCTTCTTCTCAATTCCAGGTTCAATGTTCCTTTAATTTAACTTCTCTTCTACTTTTATTTGTTCTAGTACTCTGGTTTATTTATTTTTCTTATTGATTCTCTTCTTATCCAAATTGGCTTATGAACTCTTCATGTTAGATTTGAATATTCTATTTAATGCAATTTGAGGTATTTCAGATTTATGATTGCTTTCTTCTATTTATGATATAAATAATTTAGATTTTCCCCCCTTTGCTTTGGTTAAGTAATTGGTGACACTTGAGTTATCAAACTTAGCTGTTGATTGAAAATTGGAATTTGCTGATTGATTTAGATCCCTCTAAAGCTAGTCTTTTCACAGGAGTTGACTAGGACTTGAGGAATCAAATTAATTAGTCCACTTGACTTTCCTTTATTTAGTAAGGGTTAACTAAGTGGGAGCAATAAACAATTTTCATCACACCTGATAAGGATAACTAGGATGGGATTTTCAATTCTTATACCTTGCAATGGTTTTCATGATAATTAATTTACTTTCTTGTTAGTTTATTTTTCCTGTTCACTATTCAAAAACCAAAAAATATACCTTTTTTCCAAAACCAATAATAAATCATACTTTCCTGCAATTCCTTGAGAAGAGGATCCGAGGTTTAAATACTTCGGTTATGAATTTTAAAGGGTTTGTTACTTGTGACAACCAAAACGTTTGTAAGAAAGGAATTATTGTCGGTCTAGAAGTTATACTTACAACGTGAATTTATTGTGAAATTTCTAGATCGCGCGAGAGTTTCGTTCTTCAAAATGGCGCCGTTGCCGGGGAATTGCAAACGTGTGCCTTATTATTGGTTATTGTAAATATTTGCTTTTTGATTTGTTTTTATTTTTGTTTTTATTTTTGCTTTTTCGTAAATTAAGAGGTTATTGGTTTTTATATAGTTATAAAAAAAATTTCAGATTTTTATTTTAAAATTTTTTTATCTTATCTTATCTTAGTTTTAAATTTCAAAATTCAAATCTTTTTTCAAAAATCATATCTTTTTCAAAATCTTATCTTATCTTATTTCAAATTCAAATTTCAAATTTCAATTAAATTCCAAAATTTAAAATTCAAATTTCAAAATTTAAATTTAAAATTTTAAAAATCAAACCTTTTCAAAATTTAAATCTTTTTCAAATCTTTATCTTATATTGTTGACTTTTTCAAAATTCAAAATTTAAAATTCAAAAATCAAAATTCAAAATTTAATTTTCAAATTCAAAAATTTAAATTTCAATAACCTTTTAATTTAAATTTATTTTTATTTTCGTTTTTAATTTTTATTTGCTATTATGAGTTCTTGATAAACCACTATTTCATGGTTTATCTTGTGCTCAATTGAGTGATTTTTATCAACTCTTTACCCACTTATTCATACTATTTGCATGGTTTTACATTTGCCTTCCTAATTATGTGCTTTGATTGAAAACATGCTTCTTTGGCCTTAAGTTCCCTATGTTTAATCCTCTCTTATTACCATTAGATGCCTTGATATGTGTGTTAAGTGATTTCAGAGATTACAGGGCAGGAATGGCTCAGAGGATAGAAAAGAAGCATGCAAAAGTGGAAGGAATACAAGAAGTTGGAGAAACTGCTAAGCTGTCCAGCCTGACCTCTTCGCACTCAAACGGCTATAACTTTAGCTACAGAGGTCCAAACAATACGGTTCTAGTTGCGTTGGAAAGCTAACGTCCGGGGCTTCGATTTGATATATAATTTGCCATATCTGCCCCGAATTTAGGTGACGCGAACGCGTGAATGACGCGCCCGTGTCGCATCTGCGAACTTCAATCCGCACGGACGCGTGGACGACGTCTCCGCGTCACTTGCCCGTGACCTGAACGTAACAGAAATTGCAGGGAGCGATTTCTGGGCTGCTTTTGACCCAGTTTTCAGCCCAGAACACACAGATTAGAGGCTATAAAGTGGGGGAATGCATCCATTCATAAGGAGGCTGCATAATTCACTTCTCATGATTTAGATTTAGTTTTGAGAGAGGTTCTCTCCTCTCGCTTTCAGGATTATCTCTTTTTATCAGGTTCAACATTCCTTTTTAATTACTTGTCCTCTCAATTTAGTTTATGAATTCTTCTATGTTACAGATTACTCTTTGAATTTAATGTTATTAAGGTATTTCAATTTATTATTGCTTTCTTTAATCTATGTTACTGTTGCTTCCCATCTAAAGGCATTTTTATTCCAGTAGATTTACTTTTCCCTTTTTGGTCTTGGTTAAGAAATCAGTAACTCAGGAGTTATCAAACTCAAACATGATTGATAATTGTTATCTTTGCTAATTGAATTGAACTTCAATAATCCCAATCTTTCCTTAGGGATTAACTAGGATTTGAAGATCAAACTAATTAGTCACTTGACTTTTCTTTACTTTAAGTAAAGACTAACTGAGTGGAATTAAGATTCAATCTTCATCATCATTGATAAGGATAACTAGGATAGGACTTCTAATTTCTCATACCTTGCCAAAAGTTTATTTTACAGTTATTTATTTATTTTATTTGTCATTTAACATACTAGTTCCTTACTTTCAAAACCCCCAATTTACAAAACTCATAACCAATAATAAGAACATACCTCCCTGCAATTCCTTGAGAAGACGACCCGAGGTTTAAATACTCGGTTATCAATTTTAAAGGGGTTTGTTACTTGTGACAACCAAAACGTTTGTACGAAGGGATTTCTATTGGTTTAGAAACTATATCTACAACGCGACTATTTTTATAAAATTCTTTACTAGCAAAAATCCTAACGTCAGTTCTCACCCCCATCGCTTTAAGTTTGGTTCCAATGTTGTTGTAAGGAATGGAAACTATAATGAAAATAGGCATCAAGGTTGGAAGAATCAAAGATGGGAGGAACCACAAGGATTTGATCAACCCTCTTGGCAACAACCCCCTCCAATGCACTATAACCAACAACCATTCTGTGATGCATACCAAAATGATGACTATGGTGGACCCCCTTGTAGTTACCAACAAGCCCCGCCATATGCTTATGAACCATCTCCTCAACACAACTTTGAACCACCATACTCACAAGTCCCTTACCACCAAACACCACCATATGATCCTAACCTGTATCCACCACACCAACCACCATATGAACCACACCCAGAACTACCACCTCAATATTCACCATCTCCATATCCTTATCAAGAAGAACCACCTTCCTATTATGAACCCTTTCTCCAAAATAATGAACCCTCATATCCACCCCAATCTCCAATGGATGACATCCTTCGTGGTCTTCTTCAAGGGCAAGCGAAGATGAAAAGGAATGTACTGGAATTAGAGACTGCCTTAACCGAGGTAGTAAATCAATTAGCTTCCCAACATCTAAACACTCAAGGAACCCCCACGATTTCATGTGGAGAATCTACTGAAGAACGTAGCATGAAGGAGACTCTAGAAACTTCGGTAGACAGTGAGTGGCACGATTTTGTATTGGAACAATTGGAGGAAGCCGTGATCGTTGAAGAGGAAGAAGTAGTTGAAGACTTGGGAGATGCGGAACCTCCATGGGAAACTCAAGTCATATAGCCCCCTTCTAAGGAGTTTGAAATTGATGTTGAGGAGGGTGTACAACCTCCAAAGCATATCATGGTTGAAGACTTTGAAGGGGATGATCAAGAGATGGATTCAATCATTAATAAATTCTTATCTACAATTGAATCCTCTCCCATTGGACTTGAGATGGATATTCAAGAAGAAGAAGAAGCACAACCTCCTATGCCCTTGGTAAGTAATGAAGAAGAGACTGAATTGGAAGAAATCTACCAAGAGAAAGAGGTTGAAATTAAAGAAGCTTGCAAAGAGGTGGAAGTTGTCAAAGAAGAGCCCAAGGGAATGGAGCTGGAAATCACCTTGCCAAAGTTGCTGGAGACTTCTTCCCCAAAGCCATCACCATCCATCCCTTCATTCAAGTGGGTAAATCTCTCATCTCTAAGCTTAATTAGCTCACTTGAATATGCTTTGCTTGAAACAAATGGTCAGCTTAGAGCTCTTTGTGGCTTTAAGAGTAAGAGGGAGATGGTTAGTGGTAGGAGTCGTCATGCAAGATTCAATATGGTGGAAAGCTCAAAGTTTAAATGCAAAGGTTGGTGTAAAGCTCAACTGAATGGGTCTAGGAAGTTGTTTGGCCACTTTAGTGAGAATTTAGATTTCCTGCCACCCGGTTGGAACACTAATGATCAACAAGAAGACGGGTGCAAAAGCAAGGTTTGGGACCCGGGAATTCAGTCTGGAAATCAACACTCTTGGGGCCTTGTCACTTGCTTTAATATGCTTGAAGGCTTTCTGCGCCTAGTTTGGGACCCCGGAGGCCATTGGAATCACAAACATTGATGGAGATTCCTGGATGAGTTCAAGCACAAGCCACCATAACAAAGGACTCTCCAAATGTCCAACTTAAGGACAATAACTAAAAGTGCTAGGTGGGAGACAACCTACCATGGTATGATCTTTTATTTTTATTCTTAGTTTTTTTTATTTTATTTTCATTTTTATTAGTGGTCATTCATAAAATTTGCATAAGCATCTGCATTCTGCATTCTGTATTTTTTACATTAAAAAAAAAATACGCACGCGACGCGTAAGCGTCGCTGACGCGTCCGCGTCACAGGTGCATTAGGAAGAAAAGAAAAGTGAATAGAGAGTCACGCGAAAGCGTGGCTGGAGGCGTGCCTTAGGCACAAATATGATCACACGACCGCATTGCTGACGCATTCGCGTCGTTTGCGAAAGAGCCTCCCACGCGTCCGCGTCACCCACGCTAACGCGTGGCTCTGTAAAATCGACGTAAAGGGGGTGTATGGAAGTATGTTGGGCTGGAATGGGGTTGGACTCATGCTGGAAGCCCAAGCCCTCCCACGCGAACGCATTCCCCACGCGGCCGCGTCGTTTTTCAAAAATGGCCATCCACGCGATTGCATCAACCACGCAACCGCGTCACCCAAAAATTTGGCAAAAAGAGTTTCGAACAGAGAGTTGCGCGAACGCGAGGCTGCACTCGCGCCAATCGCACAAATCAGACACGCGATCGCGTGACCCACGCGTCTGCGTCACCTGACCTTATCGCACACCACGCGACCGCGTCACTCACACGTCCACGTCGCCTGCGCCGCACAACTTATCCAAATCAGCGCCAATTATCTTATCTTTTCTTTTCTAATCCTAATTTCTTCTATCTTTCCTTCTTTCTTCTTTCTTTCTTACTTTATCTCTTTCACTTCTCATTCTTTTTCACCTTCATTCTATTTTACTTAATTTGTATACTTTCATTCATTGCATTTTAATTTTGTGCATATTTTTATTTTCTTTTCTAAATTTATTTTTTTTCCGTTGGTGTTAAATTTTCTTATTTAACTGTTGCATCTTCTCTTGTATTATTTTGGGTGCTTTGTGACTTGTTTTATTCTAATTGGGTAATATTATTTAAATCAATGCCAATCTTTTATACCTGTGCTCCTTTTTACATTGATATGAACTTATACTGTCTTTCATTACTTACACTCCTCCCCTTTATTGCAAATTTTGCACCACTGGTATGCCATGTGCTTCTATTGTTTTCTCACTTGCATGTTGTAGCTACCATGTAATTAAGACCCCCATTATTTGGCATTAACCCACTCAGAATTTATTTATTTTCTTATCTTTATTTCTGGGTTACTTTTTCTTCTTTTTCCTCTTCTTTCAGGTTGGCCACCAAAGAAGGGAAAAGGAAAACTTCTAAAAAGGGAGACAAACAAGTCCATCTAGACAATCTCTAGAGAAAAGTATCAGTTGTAGCAGCCCGTCCACCTGCATATCTCTGCATGCACCAAGGACGGTGCAATCTTTAAGTGTGGGGAGGTCGATACCGATCTCCATGGGTTAGTTATTTTCTTCTCAACACCAATGTCTTATTTTCTTTATTTGTTCATTGTTGCATCTGCATATTTGATTGCATGTTCGTATGATTTTGTGCATTTAGTTACTGATGCCAAGGCATCTTAGGCTAGTTTCACTAGCATTTTTTTGATAGTTTTAGATGTTTTATGCATTTTCTTGAGCTTAAAGTAACCAAGAATGGTTAAAAGAAGAACAAAGCAATGAACCATCCAAACAGTATGATTTTGATGCAAATTCCATGAGTTTTTAGTTATATTACTTGAATGCTATGAATGGAAGATTTCTCATGAAATTTTGCAAGACTTTGATGCAATTGTTTGGATGATTTCAGGGAAGAAGAGGCTAGGCAAGGAAGCAACAAAGTCAATAAAGGAAGCTTGAATATCACATGAGTGAGGTCCTATTTAACTTGAAACCAATCCCCGGCAACGGCGCCATAAACTTGATGTGCATATTTTTGGTATGCTACGATTTAGGAAATTGCACGATCGGCAAAATTCCTTCCGGCAAGTGCACCGGTTATCGTCAAGTAAAAACTCACAATAGAGTGAGGTCGAATCCCACAAGGATTGGTTGAGTGAGCAATTCGAATTAGAAGTATGTTCTAGTTGAGCGGAATCAAGATTTAGATGAGAATTGCGGAATGTAAAATTGCATGAATTAAAGGGCGAGAAGCTAAATTACTGAAATTAAAAGGGATGGGGTGATTGCATGAATTTAATTACAGAATGTAAAGAGAAAGTGGAAATCGGAGATGGGGAATTCATTGGGTTTTAGGAGATATTGAGATCTCCGAATCAAAACATTTTTTTCTCTTCCTCAACCAATGCGTTCATTGAATTTTGCTTGGCAATCTTATATGATTGGATCCCAATCCCTTGGCTCACCAATTCTCTCTAAAAACAAACAAATTCCCAATCCCTTGGTTTAAATGTTCATAAGAAGAGATGATGCTTGATCACTGATTATACCACACAGTTTCATGAACCACAATTTGGTAGGATTACATGTCACAATATCCATCCAAACCCCAATCCAATTCACTGTGAGAAAGCTTCTCTAGCATGAATCCTCCATTCCTTTCCCAAGGTTCCGAAGGATTCCAATTATGGATAGTTTCTTTCCCAAGACAACTACCCAATGGAATTAGATCGAGAAGCTTTCTAACAAAATTCAAGAGAAAAGATTGAAGAAGAAGATAAAACTATTATTGATTCATTGAATTACAATAGAGCTCCCTAACCCAATGAAAGGGGTTTAGTGAGTCATAGCTCTGAATTCAATTACCAAACTAAAAGAAAATGATCCAAAGTTCTCCCCAAAAAGTAAAAGTCCCCCTCAGGGGCTGGATTCCCCTTTCTCTACTCCCTCCTTTCAAATGCAGAAACTAAGGCCTTTAAATAGGCTCCCTAAATTACAAAATGAAAATGAAATTAAAAGCAAATTACAATCAAATGAAAATAAACTATTCTAGATGATTCTTGTGGCCTTGATTTGGTGTTGTTGATGGGCCTTGCTTGCTTGAAGGGTAAAGTGACATAATTGATCCAAAAAGGATAATGATCCATTAAACTACACTCAAACGTTGCACCCCCTTTCTTGAGTCGTCACTTTGTTCTCTTGTCAACCTTGCCAATTTGATGCCAAATATAGACTATTATACCTCGTTGGAAAGCTATGGATGTCAGCTTTCTAACGCAACTGGAAGCACCTCAATTGGATCTCTACAACTCGAGTTATACTCCATGGAAGGTGAAGAGGTCAGCTGGCCTGATTGCATGTTGGTACTATGCTCTTCTATGCACATTACGGGGCTGTTTTCTCCCTCAATTTTTAGTATCCACCATGCATGCCATATATGCTTGGAAAGCTCTAGATGTCTTCTTTCCAATGCATTTTGAATCACCTGATTTGGAGTTTTGTAGCTCAAGTTATTTATGTTTGAAGAAGGCATGGTCAAGCTGTTCCATATAACACGTTTAAGCTCCAGTTTAAGCTTAAACTGGAGCTTAAACGCTGGCACTCCCTGGAGGCACAAGCTCGAGCACGTTTAAGCTTCAGTTTAAGGTTAAACTGAAGCTTAAACGTGGAAATGAGAAAGCAACCCTGGACGAGAAAAATAGTCGAACACGTTTAAGCTCCAGTTTAAGGTTAAACTGGAGCTTAAACGTGGAATGCTCCTGGTGCCTTTCTTACTTCTGGCGTTTAACCTCCAGTTTAAGGTTAAACTGGAGGTTAAGCGTGGAAATGCTCCCCTGGTGAGATTCTCACTTCTGGCGTTTAACCTCCAGTTTAAGGTTAAACTGGAGGTTAAACTTCAATTCCAGCATTATATGTCTTGGTAGTTTAAGTTCCAGTTTAAGCTTAAACTGGAACTTAAACTCCACATGTGATATTCAAGCTTCCTTTATTGATTTTGTTGCTTCCTTGCCTAGCCTCTTCTTCCCTGAAATCATCCAAACAATTGCATCAAAGTCTTGCAAAATTTCATGAGAAATCTTCCATTCATAGCATTCAAGTAATATAACTAAAAACTCATGGAATTTGCATCAAAATCTTCATGTTGAATGATTTAAGACAAGCATGACTATTTGGCCCAAATGATTACTTAAGGCTCAAGAAAATGCATAAAACAACTAAAAATAAAAGAAAAAGGCTAGTGAAACTAGCCTAAGATGCCTTGGCATCAGACTCCGGAGAGGAAAGGTTGGGGCAAGGCAGGGATACCACACCACGGGGTAGGAAACACAGGAGCCGCACAACAGGGGAACGAGCACGGTAGCTCGAGCCCACACATGGAGAGGATCCGGTGCGCCCGTTCGTTGCGCGAGGCAAGGAGCCAGACAGCACTCAAGACCCAAACACCACTCATCCGCCAACATGGTCCGCAAATCCAGCACTCCCAGACGAACCGCGCCCCGCACGCCAAGACGCGTGCAGGCAAGCGGAAGCATACGGGAGGGCCGAGCCAACGCCGCTGGGCAGGTTTCAAGGGAAGGGACAAAAGAGACTCGAGGGACAGCCCGAAGCATAAGGTGCTTCGGACGATAACCGAACAGCTGCACCGTCTAGATAAAGCCACACGAACAACCCACACACCGCTCATCCGCCACCACGGTCCGCAAACACAGCACAACTGGACGAACCGCGCCCCGCACGCCTAGGCGCGTGCAGGCAAGCGGAAGCGCACGAGGTAGCCGAGTCAGCGCCGCTGGGCAGGGTTCGGGGGAAGCGACGAAGAACATTCAAGGGACAGCCAGATGCGTGAGGTGCTTCGGGCGATAGCCGAACAGCCGCACCGTCTTAAGCAACACGCCCAACCCACACCGCATCGGGCACCGTCGTACGTCGACCCTAGACGTAGGGCGAGCACGACACGTTGCCCCTCGGGAGTGGACACGAACAGGTAACCGTCTTCCGCAACGTGCCCCCTCAAAGTGCTGGGACGAGCACGTCGCGTTGCCCCCTGCCCACGACACCCGCTGCCGCACGCATATCCATCATCCGCGTCGTGCGCCACACTAGGCCTGGCCAAGCGTCGGGCTGCGCAAGCCGCGTTGCCCCTCGCGGGGGCGCACAGGCCGCCCGCCGTTCCCACGTCGTGCTCGGACTTGGGATGATCCCCCTAGTCCTGGGCCGAGCACAAGGTGTTGCCCCGAGCGTGTGCCCAAGGCACAACTCCACCACGCCATGCTCCCTAGGTGGTGCCTAGGTGGGCCGTGCACGGACGTGTTTCCCTTCTTGTTGGTCCTTCGGTGATCGGGGTTCGCAGCAGCCAGACGCCCGTGCTCGACCTTGGACCCGGGGCGGGGGACCCCGGCGGCACACCACAACCACAACGTGCTTGCTAGTGTGCCTAGGGGATGGCAAGGCAACGTGCATCTTGCTGGCATTGCGCCCAGCAAGCCTTTGGGCAACTCGAGTTTCAGCAGCACGACACCCCTCCCCCCTATAATAGGCTGCCGAGCCATTACCAAAGTGCCACGGGTAGACATCCTTTTCCGTGAGGAGACATACTCAAGGAAAGTGCTCTAGAGGTCGAATTTTGACGCCGTTTTTTGCAACAACCTCTAGAAAAATAAGATCTTTCCATCCCCCAAATTTGGTGAATTTACACCGTGCCGATTTTTTTTGCCGATTTTTTTACCGCCCGGAAAGCCGGAAATTCAAAAAAAATGAAAAATGGAGCAAACCTGCGATTTTTGACCTGGATTTTTTTGTGCAGCCTTCACATAATATTACCAAGGTTCCCTCAAAATTTTAGAAAAAATGCACGAGCCAATTATGAGATATGAAAATTTGGCTCCTTCGTTGCAACGCTCCGAGCCATCGTTGCAACGGCGGGTGCCTCCGTTGCAACGAAACCAGCCAACGATGCACCTAACCCAGCATCCGTTGCAACGCACCCTGCCTCCGTTGCAACGCGCCCAGCCAACGTTGCACCGTCCCCAGCATCCGTTGCAACGCCCCCAGCCAACGTTGCAACGCGCCCTGCCTCCGTTGCAACGCTCCCAGCCAACGTTGAAACGCGCCCTGCCTCCGTTGCAACGTCACCAGCATCCGTTGCAACGCGCCCTGCCTCCGTTGCAACGCGCACGGCCAACGTTGCACCGACCCCAGCATCCGTTGCACTGCCCCCAGCCAACGTTGCAACGCGCCCAGCATCCGTTGCAACGCCCCCAGCATCCGTTGCAACGCCCCCAGCCAACGTTGCAACGCGCCCT